>NC_141572.1:12297500-14697500 GCF_036417535.1 Chlamydotis macqueenii | reverse complement strand
TGGCCGTGCCGCGGCCCACCGGACGGGCAGGCCGAGGTGTCGGGATGACGAGGGCGACGAGGGAATCCGCACCGGAGCCATCCGTGGTACCCGTGGGATGTGACACGGAGCCCTTGCCGTGCGGGCCTGGCGACGGGCCGCGGGAGGGCAGGGACTCCGTGCTGAAATACCTTCCGAGGATGCTGCGCACTCACACGTGTGGGGCAGGCCGGGGCTACAGAAATGTAGAGCATGTTGCAATATTAAATCAGAATATAGAGTCTGACAGTGACTGGAAACATCAGAACGCCAGCACCCAAGAAATTACCTTAACCGTACTGTTACAGAAGACTGATTTTATAGGACTTTACATTCAGGGCCATAAAAATGCTAAGAAATTCCAGCTGATTAAAATGCTGATGCCACACGGGCCCAGTTAGTTGGTTACCCGTGAACTGGTGGCGTTTACAGAGAACATGGCCCTTGAAAGCTGAGCACGCGCCCTGCCCTCACCCCGCTGCACCGTCAGCGAGCAGGATGCATTCGGGGAGAGCACAGCTTCGGCTTCCAGGAGGAACCTTGACAAAATGCGGAACTCTGGGCTTCCGGTGATGCCAGCTCTGTCCTTGGGGGCAGGAGCAATGTGAAGCAGTGACATCGCAGCTGTGGTGCCCGTGGGCAGCCTTGTCCCAGGTCTCAGCTGGCCCGGTGCTGCTCAGCTGTTCCTCACGTGAGCAGTCCCCTTTATTTCCGCTTGTTCAAGCCCGCGAATAAACCTCGGTGTGTGCTCTGGTCCAGCACATCCCAGGCTGTTAATTATTTCCCTACACCAAGCAAGCTAGAACCTGGTGATGGGAGATGCGGTGGGACTACCATGGCTGGGCTTTTGAGGCCTGGCACTGGTGAGATGGAGGACAGGACACCCATGGAGGGGCCAGGCTTGCCCAGGTCTGCTGCCTCCCCATACGGACCGGGGCCACAGGTCTGTTGGAGAAGCAGAAGAAGGGCAAAACTGTAGAGAGCAAGGTGGGAGCAGGCCTGTGTCAGCTCTGGGGTGTCAGACTGGACGTATCCAGCTCGTTACCTGGCTGGGGAAGCAGTGCCTCGCACGTGGGTCGCCTCCTGCCCTCAGTGACCCATCCAAAGGACCAGTCCAAAGGCAACAGTAGGATTTGATGTGAGGATAAGTCTGGGTTTGGGTCAAAAACACTGCAGCCACCGGCACAAGCTGGTAGGTATCCAGCTTGCTGTGGGTTAGAGCCTGCTTGCTCTAACTGCAAGTCTGGGACGGACTGTCCCTCAGCCTCTAGCGAAAGCACTGAGCTGTCAAGAAACACCTTCTTGTGCTCTAGTTTCTCAGGTGGGATCTTGTCATCCTACTGGATCCAGATCCAGCAGATCCATGACTTCCTGGCTGCAGGGTGATCAGGAGACACAGGATTTAAGCACAGCAGGGCCATAAGATCGCAAAGGCGATGTGCCCTCAGTGGACGTTTCCCCCAGCGCACGCAGCAGTCATCACAGCTCAGAGAAACGGCCTGGGTGACGTGGAGAGCTGCTGCTTTTCCCGACAAGGGCTTTGGGGGTGAACCCAGACCCTCGTGAAAAGCTGCCACTTGCCCTGCAGACGTTTTGGCAATTAAATCAGTCTCGAAAACAATGTCTTTTTTCTTTCCGAAGCTGAGGGGTGTCTTGATTGCTTTATTTGAAATGGACTACCGCTCTCCAAGAAACGCACTCAGGCCTCCTTACGGCCTTGACCCGGAGGTGGGATCCACTGCCTGGTGACTGGTACCAGAGCCCCCTGTGCACACGCTCTGCCCGAAAGGACAGGAGAGTCCTTGGGACGTACAGAGAGAGAAGATGGAAGGGGTGGAGCAGTGGCTCACATCCAAACTTCCTCTAAAGCCGTGGAGCGCTGCAGCTCCTTCGTGGTTTTGGGTAGTCAGAGACACCCTGGTCTTGCAGGTGGAGCGAGGGGTGATGGCACGTGCCCTGAGCAGCCTGACTTGTCCTGCGGCTTCACACACCACCCCGGCCCAGCAGCAGCTCTTCTGTCAAGAAGGAAACCAGGTTGATTTGGGAGCTGCGTGAAACGTCACCAAACCTGCGTCAATCCCGCCTCATCCAGGATGTAGGAAAACCTCAAATCCATCCCGAAACAATTCGCTGCATCCAAACCCACCAGCCTGCATCATTGCCCTGAGCCAGAGGTGCCCAAGAATCCGAACTATGTGGAGAGGGGAGCGGTGCAGGGTGCAACTGAGCAGGGGAGGGAGAGCTGAGACACCCTGCGTGCAGGACCCCAGGCATGCTGTCCCCCACTGTCCAGGTCTTTTCAGCCACAAAAGCCTTGTGAATAAACAGCTGAGCTTCAAAGACCTCCCTGGCCCCAGCTGGGCTTTCACCTCCATCGGAACTGCTCTCCAGACGCTGAACCCCTCGCTGCAGCGGCCAATGGAAGCAAAGCTCAGCGTGTGGGAGCAGGTGGGCTTGGCCGATCGGCTGGGAACGCCACGATCCACCCCAGCTTGGGTTTGCCCAGATCATTTCCCGGTTCCTGCTGCCACTCACCCGTGCACGGGACAAGGGAAGGGACAGCGGGGATGGATTGCGCCAGTTCAAACTGATTGTGAAATGATGGTGAAAGAGCAGAAGCACACAACGATGCTTTGCTGCAGGCTACAGTACCCCAGGCTTGTGTCACTGTAGGGACAGTCCCCTGCCGCCACCTTCCTTGCTCTGGCTGCAGCCAAAGTGCAGCTCCAGGGTGGGCAGAGACTGATCCACCGATGCGACGGAAAGCATCTCCTCCTGCTCCTCTGCGCACCAGGAGCTCTGAAGCCATGAACTCCTGCGGTGCCATCAGAGCTAGGCTCTGCGGCTGAGCTGGAGCACACTGTGTCTGGAGGCATGCGAGCACCTCACGGGCTGCCACCACCCTGGCACAGAGCTCCGCGTGAGGAGCAGAGTCCTCAGGAGGCCCTCGCAGGAGCCAGTTGTGCTGCGCCAAGCCTTGCGTCATGCTCTGCTGGGAACGTGGAGCTCTGGCACCGCACCAAGTCCCAGCAGGATCTCTGGGGCTGGCTGACCCTTGACCACGGCCCGGCTGCAGCTCTGACTTGTGTTCACTCCTTCCCATGTCTTGCCGTCAGTGGGACGGCGTGTTCCTTGTCTGTATTGTGAGCAGGTGGGAAGGATTCTGCGCTTCCCAGAGCCTGTCAGAAAGGCTCAAGCAGGCTCTGGGAACATCATTAAAAATAACAACGTCGGGCCATTTTCTCAGTGCTTGTTTCCTGGCAGAGGGAGAGGGAACATATCGTCACTCTCGCTCCATGCAGCATACCCCTCTGCTCCGCTCTGGTGAGACCCCCCTGCAGCGCTGCGTCCAGCTCTGGAGCCCCCAACACCAGAAGGACGTGGAGCTGTTGGAGAGGGTCCAGAGGAGGCCACGCAGATGCTGAGAGGGCTGGAGCAGCTCTGCTGTGAGGCCAGGCTGAGAGAGCTGGGGCTGCTCAGCCTGGAGAAGAGGAGGCTCCGGGGAGACCTGAGAGCGGCTCCCAGTGCCTAAAGGGGGCTGCAGGAAAGGTGGGGAGAGACTCTTCAGCAGGGCCTGGTGTGACAGGATGAGGGGTGATGGGTTCAAAATAGAGGGAGGCAGATTCAGACTGGACATCAGGAAGAAGTTTTTTCCACTGAGGGTGGTGGAGCAGTGTCCCAGGTTGCCCAGAGAGGCGGTGGATGCCCCATCCCTGGAAACGTTCAGGGCCAGGTTGGCCGGGGCTATGAGGAACCTGATCTGGTTGGAGATGTCCCTGCTCCTGGCAGGGGAGTTGGACTGGGTGGGCTTTAACACTCCCTTCCCACCCAAACCATTCTGTGATTCCATGATTCTATGTGTGTCCTGGGCTTTGCTGACTGCCCGGCACCTTCTTGTACACAAGTTCCACAAGGGATGCTGGTGCTTTCCCTCCTTTCCACCCTTCCTGTCGCGGGGCTGCCTGTCCCTCGGCAGCTCTCCTTCAGGAGGGGTGCTCCTCTGCCTGCGCAGCTCCAGCTGCCCGCTCCCGCACGGCCAGCACCTGCTCCGGGGCAAGGTCCCGCTAACTCTGCCTTTCTCCAGGACACGACGGGACAGCCAGCGCTGTCCCCTGCCTGGGGGAGATGCTGGGGAACAGCCCGTGTGCTGCGGGTGCAGAACAAGAAACTTTGACCTTTTTACCTCTTCCATGGCTTCGGGCAGGAGGAGAGCTCTGGTGCAGGAGTCATCCCAACAGAGCAGCAGTATCTGCTGCTGCTGGGAACCCATGCAGGCAGCAGGCAGCAGCTAACATTTTGCTTCTTGGGCTGTGTTTCCAACCAGCCTCTTGCAGCTGTGGAGGATAATAATGATGCAGCACAGACAAAACAGGTCCAGGTCCAGTGAAGCTGTGATGCCGGTCTCAGGAGAGACGCAGAGGAGCTGCTATTTCTTTCCAGCTGCACATTCATGCGGGCAGTTTACAAAGCTTGTTCCAGGTCAGTGCCATCTCCTGGGATTTAGCATTCAGTGAACACGCACTGTTGATGTTGTATTTGTGGTCTGAGCTTGAGCGCGTGGGCAGGCGAGGGAGCCGCCTGCTAAGCCAAGCGCAGTCAGTGCTGCCCTGCGATGAGGCTGGACCGAAGCTCCTGCCTGCCCGTCACCGTGGTCTTGCCCGCACGGGGCTGTGGTCATCTCCTGCCTGTTTGAACACCACCCTGGGGCATCTGCGAGCACTCTGCGCGGCGTGCTGAACTGGGGCGGATCGCCTCCCGCTCTCCTTGGGCCTCCTGGGTGAGGAAAGGTCTCTGCCCAGATCCTCTCTGCTTGCTTCTACACGCTGAGGTCAGAGCTGCGGGGAGGGGGAACACGGGTTATACGTCAGTGCTGGTGCCCGGGGAGGGGGAACACGGGTTATACGTCAGTGCTGGTGCCCAGGGAGGGGGAACACGGGTTATATGTCAGTGCTGGTGCCCAGGAAGGGGGAACACGGGTTATATGTCAGTGCTGGTGCCCGGGGCTGTTTGATAATTCACCCAGTCCTGGAGGACGCCTGCCCTACGGCTCTGCCCTCAGCTGCTCCCCGAGGAAGGAGTGGGCAGCTGGTACTGTCCCCCTCTGCTCCAGGCATTCCCTGGTCCGAGTGATGAACGTTGTGCTGACACAGCTCCGTGTTCCCTCCGGGTTTGGCTGAAAACACAAACCTCACCAGTCTGTGCCAGGGTGAACGGTCCTCTCCCTCCTGCAGCGGTCTGTCAGCTTCTGGAAGGCAAGAGGTGGTGGAGTGCTGGAGCTGGGGAGTCCGTCCTCATCAAACCGCCGTTGCCTCCACCTCCGCTCTGCCTGAAGAGAGGAACCAGTGCATTCCTCCCGTAAGGAGTTTGCTGAAGAGAAAGTGTAGCAGGGTTCTTGTAAGCTCTGAGCAAACTGACTTTTAAAAGGGGAACGACAGGGGAGGGCTGGCGGCGCTGAGCGGGCTGTGCAGAGCAAGAAGCCTGAGAGCACTCGGCTGGGAGCTGGATGACAGGAGCGTGGGTGAAGAGGGAACTGGCTCAGCCAGCAGCACCCTCTGCTGCGAGCAGCGGTAAGGCCAGCGCTCGGAGAGGAAAACCTCCCTAGGGGTGAGGGAGGCACTGAGACCAGAGCGTGATTCTGATCAGCGTCTGCAGGCAGTCACAGCCTCTGATCTCGCAGGCAAATGTCAGCTGCTCACCTGCTCTGCTGAGCCCCTGCGTGTGGGGGACCTGCAGACCCCGGTCCAGGAACCAGCTCACACTCGCAGCCCACCACAGCAAATGGTACAGCTCCAGCAGCTCCGGTGGCTTCAAGGCCACGGGGCTGAGGAGGTGAGCAAGGCGAGGGCACACGGGGCCCCTCACAGCGGGGACGGCTGCTGCGTGCCAGGGCTGACTCCTGCCACGGGGACGGTGGCATCGGGGACAGCACTGAGCTGGTGGGCTGGAGAAACCACCTCTGGTGACTGGCTTCTCCCAGCACGGGGAGGATGGGGCGGTGCTGAGAGAGACTGCCCTCCGCACTCTTAGAGCCCCGCAGCCCCTCTGCTCCCACGGCAAGAGGGAAGGGACAGCCCTGCTCCCCGCGGGGTGCCAGGCACCACTGGGGACCCCCGCGCAGGGTGGGTGCTGTCTGGGAGGCGGAGGGATCCAGCTGTTACTATAGCAACGGGGATGAGCTGCTCCTGGGTGGCTGCACAGCCGAGCGGAGCTGAAACCGCCCGACGGCAGAGAGGAGGTTGGTGGAGAGGGAACAAAGCTTCTCGTAACGCAGGAACTGGGGGACACACTGAATTTGCCCTGACAGTAGGTTTAAAATAAACTAAAGGGATTGTTTCTTCTCGTTGCATTATTAAATGCTGAGCCTCGCCGCCCCGGGATGCTGCAAAGGCCGGACACGTGCAGGAGGGTCCAAAGGCCACGCAGGGCAGGTCTCTGCAGCCCGGGCTGCTGAGAGCTGGAGGGGAAACAGATGGGTGCAGGAGCCTGGGTGCGCTTTGGGCTGGGTGGCACGTTTCACAGCTGACGGAGCCGAGAGCTCCAGGCAGCATCCGAACAATAGCTGAAGTGTTGCGTGGTAACACGTGAACGTCTGGACTGAATCCAGATGCTCTCATGCAGTTTTAAACCAGTCCTTTTCTCGCAGCATCTTCCCACGAGGAAAACTCCAGGGTGGCCAGCACAGGTCACCCCTGGGTGCCAGCCTCTAGGCTCCTCTCCAAAAATTTACGGCAGTATCTGCTTGTTGGCGTTTCCTTGCTTTTCACCTCAACGCATCTCTTCTTGGATTTCAGTGCTACTCAAGCCAACTGCTGTAGGCAGACGCCAGTCTGTCACTGGTGCCAGCGTGACCGAAGATGTTTCCTGTCTGTCCCATCCAGCAGCTGGCATGGCGAACAGATCCACATTTTCCTGGACGAACATAGCAGGCAAGAGCTGCAGGTGCAGGGCTGCTAGGCAGTTAACTCTGCTGGTAATTTCTTTTTCCAGCTGGATGTCTTCTCTAAGGTCTGGTGCAGGATCCGGGCGGCAGCACGGTGGAGGCAGGCTGTCCATGGGTGCGGTTGGGAAAGAAGGATCTGTCCACGGAGAGGACAGTGTGTGGGGCAGATTTGTCACAGGTGTAAGAAGGAAAGACAAGAAGATGCCTTAAATGCTCAAGAAAAACAAGACTTTATAGATCTGTGCTTTGAAGCCAATTCAGGTGCCAAACACCTTCTAGAGCCTTTCAGCGCCAAAACCATCTCTATGATGCATCCTCTGGAGACGGTTTGAGAGGACGCCTTTGGCTAGCTGCACGCCCCTGGGGCAAGGCCATAGCAGGTGGCCCATTGCTGCCGAGATGTCCCCGAGATGGAAAGCACTGCCCCCAGAGTCAGGCTTGCCAGGCATCTTCCACTCTGAGATCCACAGCTATCATCACGTGTAATGTTGCCCAGTGTCTGAGTCTGCCTGAACTATTGGAAAAGCTCTAGGGAAGAAGAAACAGAATTATTTACTGTTTTCAAGAGCCAGGGGTTAGGGAAAAGTTTGTTGTTTCTTTAAAAAAAAAATAATCTTACAGTAAACCGAGAAGCGGCGTTTCATCATCGCCGCCTGATGCCTCCAGATTTTTGAGCACTGGAGTGGGACTCCGGGCATGCTCTCCTGATGTCTGAGGTACGCCTGTCGTGTTAGTCCTGAAAATTCCTTTTAGAAATCGCAGCTGAGGGGGACAGCTCGGAGGTACGGAGTATTTTTCAACCCAGTGAACTGCGCGAGGATGGGACAGCAATCTTCCAGCATCCAATTATTCCCGCAGCGCCACTGGGAAGCATAAAAAACGATCAGCTTCATTTCAACTAAAAACGGTTTCTGTTGTGAAAACCCCAACGTTGCAATGCTGGCTGAGAAAACAGGGCACCTCAAGAACCTGTAGCATCTCCTTTGCTGTGATTTTTTTTAAAACAAGTTAGATGAGCGTTTTTCGAGGACCGTCAAAATCTGCTCCACGCGGCAGCTCCGCAGAGTGGGTGATGTCAGCCTCTCCAGCTCTGCGCTGCTGTCATCAGCTGTGTCCCATCCCACCAAGGGGAACCCAACGGTTACTCTGGGCGTCTCTGCTCTGGGACAAGGGAAGAAGCAAGAAGCAAGTCGATCAGTTCTAGTTGCCTACAGCCGCCTTCTCCATCTGCTGCTGACACCTACCCACTTCTTCAGTGCCTCAAGGCACTCTCCTTCCATACTCCATTCCTTGTTTTTTCCCTCCTGAGCTTCTTAAGTCACCAGTTCTTCTTCTTTTATCCCAATTTACCCTCCCTGAACCTCTGATAACATTTCTGGAAATCCAACTAGCTGTGAAACATGTTGTTTGGGTCCTCTCTAAAAGCACAAGCCAAGAAAAAGCTCTCTCTCTTTCGCATCACTTTTCTATTCCCTCAAAGTCCTTCTGCTCCTGCGGCCGCCACGCTGCTCCCTGAACTGTCCACAGCCCATGGCCCTCCAACCACAGCAGCCTCATCGATTTTAGAGGGCAGAAATATGAGAGAGAGGGATGGTGCTGGTTTATTGCTGGAACACGACCGAGCATTCGCTTCCTAAAAGGACAAACTGAAAATTTGAGTATTTTGGCGAGACAGGGGCCGGGCCGTGGGGGAGCGTGCAGGAGTAGCTCTCTAGATGGGTCTCCTGGTCCCTTCTCGGGCAGCAGCTGTGTGTTCTGAGAGCACCACCTCACCCACAGACGAACCATCGGCGGAAGGGACGGACAAGTTCCCACTTCTGCAATCAAACACTTCCAGGGATTTTTCCAGCCTTTCGGATGCTGCCTTCCACTGTGCCATCTTTCTCTCCAGTTCTTTCAAAAACTGCTGCTTTAGATGTTTGTTGAAATATTTGCTCTTCTCTTTGCCCTCTTCAAAGTCTTTTACCTTTACAAAAACAAACGTAAGACCTTATAGCCGCTGTCCTAACCATGAAATAAATTCCAAAGTGATGTTTCTCTTCAGGAAGAGAGACATCCTGACACATCCCTCGCTGTGGTCGATGTCACCTCTTGACAGGAATTTACTGGGCAAGCTATGGTCTTCGTGTCACCTGCACGCAAGCTTCCCTGCTCAACCTCGGTCTCTCCAGCCGTGAGGGGTTTGCACCTCAGCTCTGCCTCTTGAGGCGGTTGTCCTCACAGCAGCGGGAGGAAACCTTCAGTCCGGACCTGTTAGCACCTCTGTTCCGTGTCCCAAGAGTTTGCACCAGATGTTCCTCCAGCCCCGTGTCACGCACTGGTCTCACTGCCAACTGCTTCAGAGGAGAGGGATCTCCCTCCGCTGTTCCAAGACACGTCCACCGGCAGCCAAATGCAGAACAAACCCTCCCCTTGTGCCGAAGGGGACCGTGAACCTGTGGGGCCTGGAGGGGTGAGGGGAGCGGAGGCCATCACCTTCTCCAGGAGCAGCAGGGTGTGGTGGCTGCTGTGGCTGGTGGAGCTGGGCAGGGGACTGTTGGGCAAACGGCTGTCCAGGTGGAGGTCCAAGCCTGCAGAGCCACTCCAGATGAGAGGGGACTTCAGGTCAGACAGAGCAGGGTGCTGAGCCGTACCCCACTGACCTGCTCCCACAGCCCCAGAGGCGTGAGGGGTCCCCCAGCCCCAGGACAGTGTGAGGATCCCACAGCCCAGTGTGAGGGTCCCAAAGCCCCAGGACAGCCTGAGGGTCCCTCAGCCCCAGACCAGGACCTGCCGAGCTGCCGGCTCTGGGGCGGTGGGAAGCAGGTGAGGCGAGGCCACACGCCGCCCCGCTGCTCTGTGCCCCCCTGTCCCCAGCCGTTGTGCGCGTGGTAGCGATTGCCATGGAGGGCCCAGCCTGACCCCACCGCTGCTCCCCAACCTGCCGATCTCCCAGGTGGTGGGGCCAGGGCTGGGTGTATTCCTACACATATTTCAAGGCACAATGGGCTTGCTCCAATGGCGATGGCTCCGGGAGCCCCCCCAACCCCACCCGGCACCCCCGGCCTGCTGCGGACCACCTCCAGCCTCTACCTCGGTGATGTGGTGGCCACCAACAGCCACCTCCTGCTCTTTGCTCACCGCATCAGCACCATCAACATCTCCCTGGAGGTGGTGAACACCCTCTGTCCCAACATCGAGTACCTGCGTGTTCCCACATTGGACACCCCCACCGCCCGCATCTCCAGCTGCTTCAACTCCATACCAGCGGAGTGGGGACACACGGGGGCTGGACGCTGCTGCACTGTGCTGCTGGGGTGAGCAGGTCCCCACTGCTTGGTCTGTCTCCTGAAGCACCACTAACAGGCACCCACCCCTGGGTGGAGTCCTCCCGTACCATCGTAGGACCCAAAACCGGCTTCTGGCAGCAGCTCATCCACTATGAGTACAAACTCTTCAGCATCAACAGCCACCGAACGATCAGCTCTCTGTCAGGGATGAAACCCGATGTTTATGGAAACAAAGTAAGAGTAATCCTGCTGCTCGGAGCGCAAACGAGCTGTGGTGACATCTTGGCAAGGAACCAAGGGAAAGCCAACGGCCGTTCTTCCAGATCCACACCAGAGCGTTGAAAATCAACTCTTCTCGTCTAGGGGAGCTGGAACATGAAGTCCCTGCTGCTGAAATACAGGGGATTTGCGATGCAACCAGCAAGCGGTGGGGTTTACCGTGAATGAAAACACCACCGCTTAAGCTGTGTCGTTAGTTTTCACACATCGTTTGTATCGGGGTCCTGACAGTAACTCTGAAACAGCCCTGTGCGTAGAGCATTGTTTTGCTCCAGCACAAACTGTCTGTGGGCCAGACACTAGCTGTGAGTCAGGATATTTGGAGTGTTACCAGCGTTTATCCTCCCTAACCGGGATGTGACTGTAGGTTTTGAGACAGCAACCCTAAGCGCAGTCATCTGCTGCATTCCAGAGCGGGCGGGAAGAGCGCAGACCTCAGCATCCCCGGCTGGGAGACACCCAAGGATGTCCTGCTTTCCGGTCTCTCGCCTTTTCTCATTCTCCACCCGTCCCGCAGCCCCGGTTGGTGGGAGGGGTTGTGGTGAGGTGGGTGTCGGTCTCTTTTCCCAA
The DNA here is from genome assembly GCF_036417535.1 of Chlamydotis macqueenii. Taxonomy (NCBI): domain Eukaryota; kingdom Metazoa; phylum Chordata; class Aves; order Otidiformes; family Otididae; genus Chlamydotis; species Chlamydotis macqueenii. The sequence goes on along the minus strand of NC_141572.1, from coordinate 14,686,424 downwards.
GTAACGAGCGGTAGGAGGAGAGGAAACAGACTCAGGTTGCACCAAGGAAGGGTTAGATTGGATGTCAGGAAAAATCTTCTCACCAAAAGGGTTGTCGAACACTGGAACAGGCTGCCCAGGAGGTGGTTGAGTCACCACCCCTGCCGATATTTAAAAAATGTGTAGACGTGGCACCCGGGGACGTGGTTTAGTGGTGGGCTTGGCAGTGGTAGGTTAACAGATGGACTCCATGATCTTAAGGGTCTTTGGTTGTGTGATTCCATGATTCTGTATCCTACCAATGGCACTTTGGGAGTGCTCCTCCACATCCACAAAGAGCAACCTGGCCAACCAGCTCTCTGCAGGTCTCAAAGCAGCTCAGGCGACAGCTGTGATGGGTGACAAGGAGCCGTGCCTTCCTTCAAGTGTACAGCTTTTCTCCCGAGGCACCTTCTAGAAGCAGAGCAAAGACCCACCTCCTCATGGATGTGGAAGAAGTTCCTCTTGGAAAACAGAAATTTTAACGGGACAGAATGAGCTCATTGGGTGCGTGAGTATCACAGAGAGCATTGGAGACGTGGCAGACCTTAACGGCCTTAAACACTTGGATCTTAGACCCCTGCTTTATGACGTAAAGTCAAAATATCTTATAAAAGCAAATGTATGACTTTCAAAATATGTTTGAGCTCATGTGATTTCACCTTTTACAAGCTCAGCTCCAGGCAGTCAGCAGCCTTCTCGGAGCAGAGCAGCGAGCCCGTGACATCGGGAGAGAGCAGTAAAGTCACCAGTAAAGCCAGCCTGCCCCAGAATGGTTAAGAGCAAATTCTGGAGAGGTTTTTGGCTGCTGAAGCAGAGATCGTGGGGCTGGAAGAGAGTCTGGAGGGTCATCTTGTCCATCTCCTGGCTTCCAGCCGGGCTTGGGCTGCTTCAAGCATCCTCAGCTGTTGCTCTCCACTGCTGGATGTCGCGCTCCTGGTGTTGTCCATCCTTGGGCCGGGCCGTCCAGCCAGGGAGAAGCCTGTTTCTTCATGTCTGCCCTAAGGAAGGCTTGGCCGTAACCCAGAGCCAGGACGGTCCCTGGCACCGTTCGAGGACGGTGACGTTGAGGTCTAAAACCACAGCCCAGCGTGTGAGGGAAGGTTGTCGGTCACTGGCTCAGGTTCCCCAGCTTAGCAAGCGTTTGTCCTTGCTGCCTCCCAGCTGCGGCTCCCGTGTCCCTCCACGCTAATGCAGTAAGCCTCCCGACATCTCCACAGGCAGCAGTTAATCCCTGTCCTCAAACATGGAAAAATTCCACTGCGTGCTCCCAGGCTCCCGGCCAGCGTGCGGTAAAGCCAGCCTGGACGTGCTGCTGCTCCGCCAAGGGCAGTGGCTCACAGCTCTGTCCCCAGCACGCTCCGCCGCCGTCTCGGAGGAAGGTTTCAGCAGCGGTTTGATAGCGCATCTGGGAGAAACAGACCTTCGTGCTTCACCTGGAGCTCCGAGACAGCCAGCACCTCCGGCGTGGTGGGACCAAGCACCTGGAGGTGCCACCCGTCCTTCCTGCCACAGCTCACCGACTTCAGAGCTGTCACCCCTGCTGCATTTCATAGAATCCCAGAATGGTTTGGGTGGGAAGGGACCTTCAAAGCCCACCCAGTCCAACCCCCCTGCCAGGAGCAGGGACATCTCCAACCACATCAGGTTGCTCAGAGCCCCGGCCAACCTGGCCTGGAATGTTTCCAGGGATGGGGCATCCACCGCCTCTCTGGGCAACCTGGGACAGTGCTCCACCACCCTCAGCGTAAAAAATGTCTTCCTGATGTCCAGTCTGAATCTGCCTCCCTCTATTTTAAAACCATCCCCCTCATCCTGTCACAGCAGGCCCTGCTGAAGAGTCTCTCCCCACCTTTCCTGCAGCCCCCTTTGGGCACTGGGAGCCGCTCTCAGGTCTCCCCAGAGCCTCCTCTTCTCCAGGCTGAGCAGCCCCAGCTCTCTCAGCCTGGCCTCACAGCAGAGCTGCTCCAGCCCTCTGAGCATCTGCGTGGCCTCCTCTGGACCTTCTCCAACTGCTCCACATCTTTCGTGTACAGAGGGCTCCTCCAAAAACCCAGAGGGTGCTCGGCAGGGGCTGTGGAGCCGTGCAGGGGTGAGGAAAGGTCCCTCATTCAGAGGCACAAGCACTGCAAAGGCTTCAGAGGTGGGTCCATGGCCCTTGGACCAGGGCCATAGTCCACCGCGGTACCTCCACCATGCCGAAACCAGGCCGGGGGAGCCAGGGCTGGCGAGGGGAACCACAGCCCAGCAGGGACCGGGGAGCCGCTGCCTGCCAGGAGGCCGAGGCACGGGGACACACGTGCCTGCGTGAGGGCTGGCCCCGTCCCTCACTGCTCCTGCGGGGACCTGTCCTGCCCCGTGCCGCAGCGTCTGCTCTCCGAGTGTCCCTGTCTGCTCCCCGACCCGCGAAGCAGCCGGGGCTGGGATGCCTTTCCCTCGTCCATGCTGGACCCGGCACATGAGCAGCTGCCACCGTGCCCACGGGAAACCCAATCCTTCCCATGACTGGAGCGCAGGAACGCCACCGGGCTGAGCTCACAGCCTGAAATACCCGCAGAGAGGGCCACCACGCCAGCCAGCCCGCCGCCGCGGCCAGCCCCTTCACGGGCAGCGTCAAAGCCCCCAGCCCCAGCGCAAACGCACCCGCGGGGCCCCCGTGCCCAGCCCAGCTCCAGCCGCCAGCCCGCACAGGGCCACGCAGCCACCACCAGCCACGCTCCCAGGGTGGACGCAGCCCCACAACCCACCCAAACCGGGGTGGACACGGCAAAGCCGCGGCTGCAGGCAGGATGCAGGGACATCCCACTGCCACCAAATGAGCTGGGGGGCCGGGCCGGGCGGGGGTTCCCCAGGGAAGGGCGCCTCGACCCAGCGAGGCCACGCGCGGGCTGGTTTGCAGGGCTGGCTTCTCCCATCCCCTGGCAGGGGACAGTGCGGGTGGGACGTCCTGGGAACGCCCGGGAAGGGAGTTTCCCCCAGCCTGGTCGCCAGGGCCATGCCAGGACGTGCCTTTTGGAAGAAATGGGAAAACCGAAATGACGTTCAGCCCGCCACAGTAGGGAAAAGCCTCTGGAATATGAGCCAGAAAGCACACAGGCTCGCGGCTGCCGCGCTCTTGGCCGGAGCAGGGGCCGTTTGCCGGTAACTCGGGGCCGCAGCTGCAGAGCACCCCGGCGAAGGTGGCACTGGCGGCGGGCACGCTGGCGCTGGGGAAGGAGCCGTTCCTGGGATGCTTCTGGAAGCGGCCTCAAAACTCGCCGCCCTGACGAGCGGAAGAAAACTGCTGTTGGGGAATGAGGGCGGGAGCCAGCGGGGAGTTTCCAGTTGTGCTTGCGGGGCGACGTGAGTCACGGGGCTGGAAAGGGACCGGACGGGTGACGCCCGGGGACAGGATGCTCCCCAGCATCACGCTGCCGTGGGGCAGGGCGAAGCCGCGCTGCAGGCAGCCGGCTCCCAGCAGGACTGGTCCTTCTCCGGACACGTGCAGCCGGTGACTCCTCTCCCCGTCACCGCGTCCCTCCCGTGTCCCGCGCGAGGGTCCCCGTGCCAGCCCTGGGGCCGCTAAACCGTGGCCGTCCCTGCACCGGGGCACTGAGACATCAGCCGCGGTGGGCATGGCCATTCCAGCTTCCCCTCAGGGAGCGGACGCTTCCTGAGGGATTTCTGTGCCTCAGTTTCCCGTCCCCACACTGGGTGGTTCCTCCCGTCCCGCCATGCAGCCAGCGTGCGATTCGGGTGGGCGATCGCCCCGGGAGCCAAGGGTGGAGTACGACAAAAATAGAGCTTTATTTCGGGACATGTGCCATCAGAGCTGCGTCCTTCAGCCCTGGCGCGGAGACGGCGAGCGCGGCAGCAGCCACCACGGTCATCACGCGCGGTGGTGCCAGCGTCGCGGTGTTGGTGCCAGGGCACGCACACGCTGGGACGTCCCTTTGCCAAGGTGAGCGCGTGCCGTGCCGCAGGCCGGCGCCGTCCCAGAGCGATGGCGGGTGGGTCTGCGCCGTCCCCGTCCCCTTGGCTGGGCTCTCACTGTCGCTGTGCCCGCTCCAGCCGTGGCACCTGGGAGGGATGCGGCCGCGGCCGGAACCATGGCGGCCAGGAGGGCACGGTGGGGACAATGACGAGGATGGCAGCACCGCCGGCAGCCCCGCGGGATCGGCATGACAGGAGAGGGGACAGTCACCCGCCACGTCCCCGGGCATCTTGTTCGACCACGAGAACACGTGTACGCACAGCCCCGGGTTTGCTCCAGCCAGCAGAGCTCCGTAGTGATGCACATGCGTGTACACACACACACGTGTGCGCACACACACACACAGACACACGTTGCTCTGTGTTTCTCCAGGCAGGACAGCAGTGGGATGTGCGGAGTCGTGTATCCGCAGCCACATCCCCAAGTGGGCCCAGCCTGCGTGTGTGCACGGGGACACGCGTGCAGAGCCGGTGCACACAGCTGGACACGTACACAGGTACCTGCTCACCCGTGCAGAGCCTGCGTGCACACCGATACCTGTCAGCCCGCGCACGCACACACGTCCCTGTGCACACAGAGCTGCACACGCGTGGACGTGCACCTGCACACACACATGCACACAGGGGCTGCGCACACCAACACACGTGCATGCCTGCACATAGGGCTCTGCACAGAGCCACACGCATGCACTGCAGCACGCCCATGCCCACCTGCAGGAGATCTGCTTGTACACGCAGGGCCTGTGCACACCAACACACACAGGCTCCCGTGCACGGAGACGCACGCTCAGAGCCTGTGCACACCAACACACGTGTGCACATCTGCACATAAGGTTCTGCACACACAGCAACACACTTGCACGCAGAACCCGTGCACACCAGCATGTGCACAGAGCCCTGCACACAGACAGTTCATACATAGACTGCACCAATGCACACGTGCTCGCGTGCATGAGACCTGCTTGCACACGAACAGCCTTCACGCACCAACGCACACGCAGAGCCTCACTCACGCTCACAGAGCCTGTGCACACCCAGACGTGCCCACACACACGCAGAGCTGTGCACGCCAACACACATGCATGCACACAGTGCCACGCATAGCAGCACACGTGCGCAGAGCCGCGTACGCAACACGTGTGCATAAAGAGCCTGTGCACACCAGCACATCCATGTGCACAGCGCTGTGCACACCAGCACACACACAACTGTGCACAGCAGCATGCGTGCACACTGGCACACGTGTGCACACAGGGCCACACACACCAGCACATCCGTGTGCACAGCGCTGTGCACACCAGCACACGTGTGCACGCACTTGTGCAAAACAGCACTCGTGCACCCCAGCACACACGTGCGCACACAGGGCCACGCGCACCGGCACACCCACGCGCACGCCAGCCCTCCCGCGCGCCCGCGGAGCCGCACACGCCCTGCCCCGCGCACGCGGCCCGTGCCCCCGCAGCGCTCTGCTCGCCCCCGGCCTCCCGCCCGCCCCCCGTCCCCGGCGGGACCCTACTCCCGCCTGGGGGGTCCCCGGCCCGGCCGTGCCGCCCAGCGCGCGGCGATGAGGTCCGGCTGGTGGTACATGAACATCCCGGCCAGCGTCAGCGCGATGCCCAGGTAGCTGAGCCCGCTCAGGTGGCTGCCGAAGAGGAGCCGGGACAGCAGCAGGTTGCCCACCACCGTGAGGTTGCCCAGGACGTGGACGGTGAGGGCGGAGGTGAGGGAGAGGACGCAGAAGCTGGCCAGGTTGTAGAGGACGGAGCCCAGGCAGCTGAGCAGGACACAGGCCCAAAGGCTGCCGTCGTAGCGCAGGACGGCTTCCCAGGAGGGGCGCAGCTCCAGCGCCACGGCCGCCCCGAAGAGCAGGCAGAAGCTGGGCAGGGAGGTCAGGCCGAGCAGGGAGAGGGCGTCCAGCCGGTCCTCCTGCAGCAGCAGGCCTGCGGGGCGAGGGGGGCGTCAGCGGGACACCCCGAACCACAGCCGGCGCCCGCGGGGGCGCCCGCCGGCACCGGCCCCCCGCGCCCCGCCCGGGAGGATGAGAAACCCCAAATGGCAGTGGGAAGGGGGAACGGGAGGGGGGCAGCGCTGGGGGTGCCCGGGTTGGGGGGCCCGGGGTCCCGCAGGGTTGGATGGGGTGGTTTCCCCACCCCATTTTGGAGCAAATGTGGCTTCCACCCCCCTCCCCCCCGTTTCTTTCCCCCACGGATTTTGCAGCAACGTTTCTGGGCGTGCGGCCTGTCCCCTCTGCGTCCCCATGTGTCCCCCCCCCAGTCACACGGGGACAGCGGGGACAACGGCGCCAGCTGCCAGGCACAAGTGTGCATGGGGGGGCACGGAGCTGCTCCCAGCCTCCCCAGGGCCACCCTCCGTGTCCCACAGGTGACAAGGGGACCGGCGTGGGTGTGGGACGGTGGCGTCCCTTGGGTGGCCACAGCACAAGGATTGGGACGGGGTGGCCTGGGTGCCCCCTCCCCCCACCAGGGCCCAGGATGTGGGACGGTGTCACTGGGAGCCAGTGGTGCCTGTGGGCCACCACGGCGGGGTTTGCTCATCACCAGCGTCACCTCGGGGCGAGGACAGCGGCACAGCCCCAAGGGGGGACGGCCAAGTGGGCGAGGGTGGCACTGGGGTGGCACCAGGGACAGGGCGGCAACGGAATTGGGGTGGCACCGGGGCGAAAGGGGCCCTGGGGTGGCACCGGGGCGAAGGGGGGCAGCGGGTGGCACAGTGGCTAGGACGGCACGGGGGTGGCCCTGGGGGGCCAGAGTGCCACAAGGGTCGGGGGCGACAACGGAGAGGCGCTGGGGCGGCAGCGGGGCGGCGCCGGGGACGGGCGGGCGGCACTCACCTTGCTGGATGGACTTGAGGGCGCGGAGGACGGCGGCGGCCAGGAGGAAGCCGCAGCCGGGCTGCTGGCAGCGGAGGCCGCCGGCGATGCTGCAGGCCGCCCCGGCGCAGACGGGCCCCACGGCCGCGTACTGCACGGGGTGGTGCCGCCGGCCCCCCAGCAGCCCCGACAGCAGCAGGGTGACCAGCGGCGTGGTGGCCGCCACCGCCTGCGCCACGTCCAGCTGCGCGTAGCTCAGGCCCAGGTTGCCCAAGGCCACGCTGGCGCAGAAGGTCAGGCTGAGCAGGTAGATCCTGGCGCGGGGCCGGGGGGCCGGGGGCGGCGGCCCCCGCGCCCAGCCCAGCGGGTACCCCACGGCCGCCCCCGACAGCATGTGCAGGGCCGACAGCAGCAGCGGGTAGCGGAAGCCGTGGGCGGCGAAGATCCATTTGTTGAGACCGGCCACGGTGGTGCCGGTGCCCAGCCAGGCCAGGACCGTGAGGGTCAGCGGCAGCGACGGGCCCGGGGCGGGGGGCGGCCGGCCCCCCCGCGCCTGCCCCGGGTCGGGTTTCCAGGGCCGGAGCGTCCCCTCGCCGGCCATCGCCATCGCCATCATCATCATCATCATCATCATCGCCGCTTCGCCGCCCCGCCGGGCCCGCGGGCACATGGGCGCCGGCCGCGCTCCCCTCCGCCGCCCCGCCCCGCCCCGCCCCTCCCGGGGGGGCTGCGGCGGCGCTGCCGGTAGCGGACCCCCGGGGGCGTCACCCAGCCCGGGGGCGGTGGCGAGGCTCGGCCCCGCGGCCCCGCTGCCGTGTGCGGGGGAGGCAGCGGCGGCGGCCACGGCAGGATTGGCGATAGCGGGGGGGGGAGGCTCCTCCCCGCGTCACGGCCGCGGGGGTGCGGGGGGGGGCGTTGCGGGGGTGCGGGGGGGGGCGTTGCGGGGGTGCCCCGCCCGGGGATCCGGCCGGGAAGCGGCGGGGACGCCCCGCCCGACCGGAGCCGCAGCACCGGCGGCCTCCGCGGCCCCCGGCTGAGTCCCGCTGGGCGCCATCGCCGCGCCCCCCGCCCCGGACCCCGCCCGCCCCCGCCTGCTTTGGGGGGCTGCGTTACATCCCGGGGCGGGGGTTTCACGCCGGTTTGGGATGCGGCCCCGGGGGTTCGGCCGGGGCTGCGCGCCGTGCTGGGGCCGCCGCGGGCAGGTGGGGGCTGGGTGGGGAGGATCCCCCGAGAATTTTCAGAGGAGGACGGCCCCGGCTGGCAGCTTGTGGGGGGTGGGCAGCGCCGGCGCGGGCTCCCAAAAACCGTCTGCTCTGGGACCCCCACAACCAGCGGCTGCCTGCCCCAGCCCCAGCCGGGCGCTCCCGTCCCACCCTGCCCGTAGGACACAGGGCGTCGTGTGCGCCCCCCCTCCTCCCCGGCTGGATTTGGGGTGCCGGCGCAGGGGGCGCGAGGAAAGCAGGAGGCAGGGAGCCGGAAGGTTCTGCGCCCGCGGCGGGCGTTTCATTGCCATCGCCCCCCGGCCCTGCTCCCTCTACCACTCGCTGAGGCGCAGGATGAGGGTCTCCCCGTCGCCGGGTCTGTAGTCGGCGACGCCTGCGGACAGAGGGACGGCGAGGTGGAGGAGCGGCCGCGGGGGCTGCCCGGGCCCCCCCAGCCACCACTCACCCATCTGCAGGCTGCTGTTGGGGGCGGAGAGCAGCTGCCAGTAGAGCCGCTTCTGCGCCCGGGCCTCCAGCCCCAGCACCTCCGTCAGAAAGGGGCCCTGGGGGGTGTCCCGGGTGTCAAAGCTGTGGGGGGAGAGCGGGGTGAGGGTCCGGCCCCGGCGCCGCGGGCGCTGGGGAGCAGAGTGAGCCCGTGGCATGGGCGCGGGGCACGTGGCCACGCGGGGTGTGACAGCCAGGGACCCCACAGGGTCCCCGCACCCACGTACGTGAAGTTGTGGGGTCCCCGCGCAGCAGCCACGCTCAGCACGTCCAGGAGGGAGGCGCCGGCGGGCGCGGACACCGGCTGGTCGTAGAGCCGGCGCTGGGGACACCGCGGCTCGGGACACTCCACCACCAGCCGCACCGTCACGTTCCCCGGCATCGCGGCCAGCGGCTCGGGGCCGAGGGGCGTCAGCGTGTCTGCGGGAAGGACGCCGCCGCCCTGGCGCTGACGGGAACCAAGCCACCGCCGCGGTGGCGCCCGCGCCAACCCCATCCCAGCTCCCCCCCCGTCTCCCCACATCGCCCCAGCTCCTACCCAGTTCCTCCTGGCAGCGCACGGAGGCCACGTCCAGGTACGAGCGGCCATGCAGGACCGGCAGCGCCTGGGCCATGGTGGCGGCGGTGCTGAAGGCGTCCAGGTTCTCCAGCAGCGCGGCCATGGCCCGGCCGTACGCCGGCTGCGTCTGGCACGCGTTGGTGGCGATGAAGAGCTGGGAGCGGGAGGGAGGAAGGTGGTAGGTGAGCATCGCCGGCCTGCCCAGCCCCCGCCCCAGTGTCCCAAAGTCCCACCCCTGCCCGCACCCACACGCACCCCTGCAGCCCCGCTCCCCGCCGTGCCCGCACCCAGGCCCCCCCCGGCCGCCCCCCGCGCGGGACCCCCACCTGCATGGCCCACGGGGTGCTGTAGACGTTGCCGAAGAAGCCGTCCGGGCTCTGCGCCTCCACCATCCTCCTCCTCGCCCCGCGCGCGGCCGCCCGCAGCTCCGCCGCCAGCCTGGAGCCCACCAGCTGCTCCCGCGCCAGGCAGGCGAAGGCCAGCGCCGCCACCGCCTCCGTGTCTGCGGGGACGCGGCGTCACCCCGGGCACCACGTGCCCGCCTCGAGGTGCCGCCGCCCCGCCTGTCCCCTCACCTGTGGCGCTGCCCCCGGCGTGCCCCAACCTGCCGTGCTGCTCGGCCGCCAGGAGCCTGCGGATCACCTCCTCCCGCACCCGCTTGCGGTGCGCGCACAGCGCCAGCACGCCCAGGCTGTACTGGTAGTAACTGGTGAGGGGGTGGCCGTGCCGCCGGGAGCCTGGGGACGAGGCGCAACGTCAGCGGGCGGCCCCGTGGCCGGACACGCGGGTGGGCGCTCGCTGCGGGCGCCCCGCGGGGACAGCGGCACCTGCCCAGTCCTCCTCCAGGTGATACTTCAGCCACGTCACCAGCGAGCGCTGCGGACCGGGATCCGGCGGGGGACAGGTGGCCCGCAGCCCCAGCAGGTACAGCGCCAGCCGCCCCGTCTCCGGCCACTTCGCCTCAACGCTCCTGCAAGCCAGCGCGCGTCAGCTCTCCTGGAGCCCCCGCGCCGTGCCGCGCCGGGGGGCCGTCACCCCACCGGCGGAGGGGACCGTCCCCGGGGGACACCGCAGACGTACGGGCTGCGCTCGGCGGCCGCGGCGTCGGGCTGTGGGTGGCCGTGGGGCGCGGCGCCATGTTGGACGGCCGCCTGCACGCTCCTGCGGAGGATTTGGCGTCAGTGCGCTGGGGGACGGGGGACAGGTGGGGGGTCCCGGCGTCCCCCCCCAGTGACCCACCGGCCATAGCGGTGCTGGAAGGCGTCCTGCAGCCGCGCCAGGTACCGCCGCTCCTCGCGCAGGTCGTGGTCGCCGGCCAGGCGAAGGGCCAGGTAGACGCTGGGGTCGGGGTCCCGCGCCGGCTCCGCCGCCAGCCCCAGCAGCCGGGCGCTCAGTGCCCGCACCGCTGCCGCCTCTCCCGGGGCCTCTACCCCGCCACGGCCCCGCGGAGAGGGAGCGGAGGGTGAGGGGGGCTGAGCCCACCGCAAGCAGCGGCCCCATGGCATCGGCATCGACGGAGACCCGGCCCCCCAACCCTGCCGTGCCCCCCGTTCCTCCCTCAAAGTCCCAAAACCTCAAGTCTCCCTCACAAAAAAAATGAGGAAGAAACCAAATCAGAGAGGAGAGCCCAAAGCCCGGGGGGCTGGCAGGGTGCTGGGGGTCCCGGGGGGCAGCTGTGGGCACAGGGGTGAGCCAGGACGGCGCTGGGTTTTAGGGAGGGGAAGGGGGCACAGGGATTAGGCTCCAGCCCAGCGGGCACTGGGAAGAGCTCAGCCCTCGGAAAACTCATCATCGGAGGGGTTTCACGAAGCGAACGTCCCCCGAGGGGCCGGGGCACGGGGCTGGAGTGCGGGACGGTGCCCGTGCCCCCCAGCCCCGCTCCTCGGGGAGCTCTCAGCCACCACAGGCGGCTCGGGGACCCGCTGCGGGCACGGTCCCGCGCGGGCCAGACCCGGCTGCGCTCGGCTGCCGTACTCACCGCAGAGCCGGGCAGGCAGGACCGCAGCCTGCAGCAGGACGAGCAGCAGCCACATGCCGGAGCGGGGCGGTGGGTGCCGCGGGGCGGTGGGTGCCGCGGGACGGCGCGGTGCAGTGCGGCGGAGGTGGAGGCAGGCAGAACCGGGCCGAGGCAAGCCGAGCCGGGACGCTGCCGGGGACGGGAAGGCGTCGCGAGAGGCCGTTTCCGCACCCCGGGGCCGAGTCAGCAGAAAAGGGAAAGGACTTTGGCAGGAGGCGAAGGAAAGGGAAGGGGGCCGCCCCGCGCGGGGCAGAGAGTCCCTGAGCCGGCACGCGCCCCGCGAGCACCAAGGTCTCCCTGCCCTCCGCGCCGCGGCCAGGGCGGCGAGACCCAAACTGCCGGCGTTCGGGTCAAGGTCAGCCAAAAAATAAAATAAAGGGAAAGGGACGGAAACAACAACCCTGCGCCCTCTGTCCCCGCAGCCTTCGAGAGCCGTAACGCCGCTGTTTGCCTGGAACGGGATTTGTATTGAACAGGGAAAGGATAAATCAGCCCAGTGTGGCAAACGGGGGGGTCAGGGGTGCTGGACCCCAAAAGCCAAATCACTCCGGCCGAGGGGAGGAGGGTCCCGGGCGCTGCCGGGGCTCAGGTCTCTGCCTGCCCAGGGGCACCCAGGCCCGGAAGGGGGTGACGAGCCTGGGGACCCCCCCTCCGGCCCCCCACGCAACCCCCGCGGCTGGCAGAGGCTGAGGGCAGGGCTCCGGTGTCTGTCACCCCCCGGGCCGTGGCGGGGACCCTCCCCGGGGGCACCCACGGGTGACCCGCCCCCTCCCGCCGCCGAGGTCAGCGGGACATCCCGCTCCGGCTGGGGGTCCCAGGCCCCCCCAAACCAGGAGCTGAGACCCAGCGCGGGTCAGGGCCGAGCCCACACAGCCCAGCCCCGGGACCGGGCTGGCAACGAGCGGCCACGCGGGGCTGCGACCGAGACCGAGACCGGGGCCGGGGCCGGGGCCGGGGCCGGGGGGAGCCGCTGGGGAGCGAGGGGCGGGCGCGGGGCGGCCAGGGGCCTCCGGAGCTCGGGATGGGGGAAGCCGACCCCGCCGGGCCTTTCCCCCGGGAACAGCTCCGCGCTCGCCCCACGGCCGGCGGCCGGAGCCCTGAGGGCGGGGACCCCCGGGGGCGATGCCCTGGGCCGGGGGTGACCGGACACCCGGACCCCCGCCTCGCTGGGCCCCGCGCCGCCATTGCCCCGCTACATCCCGGCATGCCCCGCGCCGCCCCGCAGCATCCCAGCATGCACCGCGCCGCAGGGCTCCCTTCCTGCCAGGCCGCGCGGGCTGCCCGCGGTGCGCCTGACCGAACCCGGCCTCCCCGTCCGCTCGCCGTGCCCGCGCTGTCCGTCCTGCTCGCTCCTCCCGCTCTACCCACCCTGCCCACCTTGCCCGCTCTGTCCCCCTGAGCCCCGCGGGCCGCGGTCCCGGGGGCAGGCAGGGCGGGGGCGGCCCGGGGGCCTGCGGCGCGCCGGGAGCACGCGGGCGGCGGCGGCAGCGGCGGGGCCATGGGCGGCCTGGAGAAGAAGAAGGTACCGGATAACCCCCGCCCCGTGCCCCGTCCCCCCGTCCCGTGGCCGCGTTCACGCTCCCCGGTGCCCGTGCCCGCGCTCCCCCCCGGTCCCTTCCCGTGCCCAGGATCCCCCCGCCTCCGGTGTTCCCCCCAGACCCGGTACAAAACCAGTGCTCACCCCTGCCCTGCGGTGCCGGTGCCCGCCCGTGTCCTGTCCCCCCCTCCGGTACCGGTGCCCCCCCGCCGGGTGCCAGTTCCCGCCCGGGTAGTGCCCCCTCCACCCCCCCCCGGTACCGGTGCCCGTCCCCGCCGTGACGCGTCCTCGGTCTCCCCCCAGCCCACAGCCGCCCGTGCCCGCCGGCCCCATGCACCCCCCCGCCGGTTCCCGTTTCTCCTCCCCCCTCCAGCCCCGGGAGCCCCAGTGCTGCCCCCCTCCTCGCCCCGGCCTCGGGACCCCCCTCGCCTCCCCGGTGCCGAGCCGCCCCCCCCCCCCGTAACGCCCCGGTCTCTCCCCAGTACGAGCGGGGCTCCGCCACCAACTACATCACCCGCAACAGGGCGCGGAAGAAGCTGCAGCTGAGCCTGCCCGACTTCAGGTGCGCCCGCCGCCGAGCCTCGGGACCCTCAAACCCCACCCTGGGACCCCCAGACCCCCCCCCCCCCCGGGACCCCCGCGCCCTGGCTCGCACCCGGGGGTGCAGCAGGGGATCGAGCCCACGGTGGGCGCCTGGGGTGGCCTGTTCTGTAGGCAGCGGGGTCACTGTCCTGCGTGTCCCAGGGGTTCAGGCTGATGAGTTTTGGGGGTTCCCCACACCCCGAGGGGTGGCAGCACCGGAGGGAAGGGGCGCTGGGCCGTTCAGCTTTTGGTACAGGAACCTTTTGGGTTCAGCCAGGCCAAGGGCAAGGTCCTGCACAGGGGTCAGGGCAATCCCAGGCACAAATCCAGGCTGGGGGGGAATGGATGGAGAGCAGCCCTGAGGAGAAGGACTTGGCAGTGATGGTGGACGAGAAGCTCAACACGAGCCGGCAACGTGCGCTTGCGGCCCAGAAACCAACGGCATCCTGGGCTGCATCCCCAGCAGCGTGGGCAGCAGGGCGAGGGAGGGGATTCTGCCCCTCTGCTCCGCTCTGGGGAGACCCCCCTGCAGCGCTGCGTCCAGCTCTGGAGCCCCCAACAGCAGAAGGACGTGGAGCTGTTGGAGAGGGTCCAGAGGAGGCCACGCAGATGATGAGAGGGCTGGAGCAGCTCTGCTGTGAGGCCAGGCTGAGAGAGCTGGGGCTGCTCAGCCTGGAGAAGAGGAGGCTCCGGGGAGACCTGAGAGCGGCTCCCAGTGCCCAAAGGGGGCTGCAGGAAAGATCGGGAGAGACTGTTCAGCAGGGCCTGGTGTGACAGGACGAGGGGTGATGGTTTTAAAATAGAGGGAGGCAGATTCAGACTGGACATCAGGAAGAGATGTTTTACACTGAGGGTGGTGGAGCACTGGCCCAGGTTGCCCAGAGAGGCGGTGGAAGCCCCATCCCTGGAAACGTTCCAGGCCAGGTTGGCCGGGGCTGTGAGCAACCTGATCTGGTTGGAGATGTCCCTGCTCCTGGCAGGGGGTTGGGCTGGGTGGGCTTTGAAGGTCCCTTCCCACCCTTCTGTCGTTCTCCCCGGGTGCTGCGTGTCTCACCCTCATTGCTGTTGCCAGGCGCCTCTGCATCCTGAAGGGGATTTACCCCCATGAGCCCAAGCACAAGAAGAAGGTGAACAAAGGCTCCACCGCGGCCAGGACCTTCTACCTCCTCAAGGATATCAAATTCCTCCTTCACGAGCCCATCGTCAACAAGTTCCGGGAATATAAGGTACTTGTCCTGCACGAGACCCTGGGGCGGTGCCTGCGGGGCTGCTCGGCCTCGCCCTGTCCCCCCAGAGCCCCTGGCTCCCCCTCTCCCCACAGGTGTTTGTCCGGAAGCTCCGCAAGGCGTACGGGAAGAGCGAGTGGAGCACCGTAGACCGGCTGAAGGACAACAAGCCCAGCTACAAGCTCGACCACATCGTGAAGGAGAGGTGAGCCCCGGTTGGGTCCCAGCAGAGCCCTCCTCTTTTGGGAGGAGCCTCCCCGGCCACCACCTGGGCCTCTGGAGCCTTCACCGTGTCCCTTCCTCTCCTGGAATCCCCCTCTTCTATGTATTCTGGGGGTTTTGGTGGGAACTGGTGTTTCTGGGCTGAAGGAGAAGGCCGTGGTGTGCTGCGCACTGTCTGTAGCAAAGCACGAGCGAGCAGGGAGTGCCTGGCTGGCCCAGATGGCTCCAGGATGTCCAGGAAGATGCTGAAAACTCTTCTTCTCTCCCTGAGCAACATTTTTCTTGGACGGAGAGCTGGTAGCGGGTGAATCTTGCCAACAGAGCTGGTGAATTTGGCGGCAGTGAGAGAAGAGAGGATCCAGGAGGGAGGGAACGTGCTCTGGGAGGTCTCCTCCTTGTCCCAGTGATGCCTGGGACCTCACCGTGCCAGCACGGAGAGGGGACAGAGAAACACCCCCCCGACAAGCTGTGTGCTCAGCGGGGGAGAGGATCTGGGTGCTCAGTGGCCGCGCTGCCGCTTGAGCTGTGAGGCCGTGCGGTCTCCCTCCAGCTGCGGCATTTGAGCCCCACGGCTCTCACCTGCGCCTCGTCCTTCTGCCCGAGGAGCGCCGTGTCCTCGGTGGGTCCGGGCTGGGATTCCCCCCCACCCAGTGCCTGCGGGTGCCCTGAAACCTGCTCGCACCCCCCCTGTAATCGGGGGGGTTCCTGGCTCCCCGCAGAGCCCTGAATCCCGGGAGCTGTGCGGCTGCGGGCTCCTGGTGCGCAGGAGGGACACCCCGTCCCTGTCGGGCACCGGCTTTGGGGGGACGTGCAGGACACGGATGCTCCGCGGTGCGCGGTCCTTTCTGACGCGAGGTCTCTGCCAGCCCCAGCAGCTTTCGGTGGGCGCTGGGACTGGGCGTGATCCCCTCTTCTCCTCCCTCCTGGGCACAGGTACCCAACCTTCGTAGATGCACTGCGAGACCTGGACGATGCCCTCTCCATGTGCTTCCTCTTCTCTACCTTCCCACGGACGGGCAAGTGCCACGTCCAGACCGTCCAGCTCTGCCGGCGCCTGGCCGTGGAGTTCCTCAACTACGTCATCGCCTCCCGCTCCCTGCGCAAGGTGGGCGCTGCGCGAAGGGACGGGGCCCGGCCCTTCCCTGCCCCGGGGGGGCCGTGGAGGCGGGGGCCGTGGGCTTGGGGAACGGGTCCTGCCGGGCTGTGACAAACCCGCTGACAGGGGAAGGGTTAACGAGGACGGGGACAAGGCAGCACCCGTGGCCTTCCTCCCCCTGAGCCTTCGCGCTGTTCCCTGCCAGGTCTTCCTCTCCATCAAGGGCATCTACTACCAGGCCGAGGTGCTGGGGCAGCCGGTCACCTGGATCACCCCTTACACCTTTGCCCACGACGTGAGTACCTGGGCAGAGGGCGGCAGGCCCCGCGCTGCCTCGCCGCTCCCTTCCGCACGCCCGGGGGAGGGCTGAGGGACCGGCCCGTGGCTCTGGCGCCACGGAGGCCGAGCGGGCTGTGCCCAGCCTGCGTTGTTTTTCTTGGAAGGAGAGCTGGTAGAGGGTGAATCTTGCCAACAGAGCTGGTGAATTGGGTGGCAGTGAGAGAGGAGAGGATCCAGGAGGGAGGGAACGTGCTCTGGGAGGTCTCCTCCTTGTCCCAGCGATGCCTGGGGTGGGAGGCGGCGGGGCTTGGCCGGGGAGGCACGTGGGGACACAGCCTGCTTCTGCCCCCAGGATGGCTGTCCCTGCGTGCCCGTGCCTGGCTGTACCAGTCTCCCCGGTTCCTTATTTCCTCTTGTCAATCATTAAAACGTGCCTTAATCAGCAATTAAAGATTAACCTACAGGAATGAGGCTGGTGGCACCGAGGGAAGAGCAGAGTCGGACCCCGCACCCCCTGCCAGGGTGGTTCTGCCGCGTCCCCTGCACGGCGCGGGCATGTGGGGAGAGCCGTGGGTGCCACCGTGCCAGGACAGGTCGCGCAGCCATGCTGCACCTTGCTGAGATCCTTGGCGTGCAGGAGTTCGCCATCACGGCAGCGCCCTCTCGTTTTGATTTTTCTGGGGCTTGGCGTAATTGACTTTGTGGCCTTTGGTACATCCCGTGCTGGAGCTCACCTCCCCGGCGCTGCCGCCGCAGCGTCTCCTCGGCCAACCCGCGTCCTTCCCGGCCAGCACCGCTCCTCGCTCCCACGAGTTCTGGCCGCTGGGGGCTGGCTGGGTCCCTGCCGGGTTTTGGCTCCTTGCCCTGAGGAGCAGAGTCCCTGGACCAAGCCACCAAGGTCCCCATCCATGATGGGATGAGATGCTCCCTGTGCGGGTGGGGGTTCTGGTCCTTCCTCCTCCTGTCCTCATCCCTCCTGTGTGCCTGCAGCACCCCACGGACGTGGATTACCGCGTGATGGCCACCTTCACCGAATTTTACACTACCCTGCTGGGCTTCGTCAACTTCCGCCTCTACCACTCCCTCAACCTGCATTACCCCCCCAAGGTGAGGCCGCTGCCTGCCCCCGGGGACGCGCCGCGCTGGCCTGCGCCTGGGGGGGCCCCCGCTGTGGGTGGTGGGAAGCGAGGATGTGTTGGAGGGTTGGGGTGGCAGAGTGGGGGGGTTGTTTAGGGGCTCTGGGATTGGGAGCTGCCTCCCTACCTCTCTCTTTCTCCCCAGATCGACAGCCAGGCGGATGTCGAGCTGAAGCCCACGGAGGGCAAGGAGTACGCCATGGATTCGGAGAGCTACCTGGAGGTGAGGGATGCTGCCGGCACCCCAGCTCGCGGGAGGACCCTGCGTGGCCTTGGTGTCCTGACCGCAGGGCCCCCCACTCCTGGCGCGGGGCGCGTGGCATGCGAGGGCCGAGGAGCAGAGAACCCTGCGTGGCAGAGAGAGGCCCCAAACTCCCTGCTCCCTCGTGCTGAATGTCTGTCTGGTCCTGGCAGGAGACCTTTTGACCTCCTGCTCTGAGAAATCCCCTTCCTCTTCCTCCGTGGGGCTGCCCCTTTGCGCACCCCCAAAGCAGCGGTTGGGCGTGACGCCTTCTCCGTCTCCTCCCGCTGCAGAAACTCTCGGCTCTGAGCGCCAGCCTGGCCCGCGTGGTGGCACCGGCCCACGAGGACGAGGTGGAGATGGACGAGTTTCCAGTGGAGGGGGTAAGAGCCCGGTGTCAGGGGGCTCTCTTGGCCTTGGGTGATCCTTGGGGCACGTCTTCAGGCCGGGCTGGTGCGGCACTGGGAGGGACTGGCGGGAGGGTGGGCGCAGCAGCCCAGAGCCCCCCTTGCAGAGAGGGGCTCGGCAGGGGCGGTTCCTGGGGGGGAGGCTGAGTGCTTTGCTCTGAGCAGGAGACCGCGGAGCAGATGGACGCGAGGAGGAAGGAGCAGGAGGCGCTGGAGAAGCACAAAAAGCTGTTCGAAGGGTTGCGCTTCTTCCTCAACAGGGAGGTTCCTCGAGAGCCGCTGGCCTTCATCATCCGGTACGCGGTGGGCAGGCCCGTGCCTCCCCCTGTCGGGACTTCGGAGGCCAATCCGCCTGACGTCGCCGGGCGAGGTGACCCCGAGGGCCCCTCCTGCCCGCCTGACTCCTGGGTGGCTTTTGCTGGCAGGTGCTTTGGTGGCCAGGTCTCCTGGGACAAGTCCCTGTGCATAGGCGCCACCTACGACGTGAGCGACCCCTCCATCACCCACCAGATTGTTGACCGGCCCCGGGTGACGCAGCAAGTTGTTGGCAGGTGGGTGAGGCCGGCGGCCTGTCCCCAAAACGGCCGCCTGGGCCGTGTCCTTGGACTGTCCCACGCTCCCTCTGCTTCCCTTGCAGCCTGAGGGGGGAGGAAGGAGTCTGACCCGCGTCCCTCTGCCCCACAGGTACTACCTGCAGCCTCAGTGGGTCTTTGACTCCGTCAACGCCAAGCTGTGCCTCCCCGTTGCCGACTATTTCCCCGGCGTGCTGCTGCCCCCGCACCTCTCGCCCTTCGTGACGGAGCAGGAAGGAGACTACGTCCCTCCCGAGAAGCTGAAGCTGCTGGCCATGCAGAGGGGCGAGAACCCAGGTGACGCCAGGCTCCGAGGGCGGAGGAGTTGAGGAGCCGGGCGGCGTTCCTGCCTCGGCTCCGGGGCCGGCGTTGGTAACAGTGGTCTCTCTGCAGATGAAGAGAGCGAGGAGGAGGATGAAGAAGAGGAGGAAGAGGACGACGACAATGAGAAAGAAGAGGAGGAGGAAGATGAGTCTGAAAAGGAAGAGGAGATGAAATTAAAGAAGATGGAAGAGCAGAAGACTCAGAGCAACAAGGTACAGTGCCCGGCGGCGGGGCGGGAGCCGCAGGAGGCGGCAGCTCTGAGCTCTGTCCCTGTCCTGGCGCCGCTGTGCCGCTCCTGTGGCAGCCACCGCGCTGGACCCACGTCCGTGAGCTGCAGCTCCCATTCGTGCTCGGGCCCTGCCGCCAGCTCCGGAGGGTGGTGCGGCTTCCGTGTCCCCCGGGGAACGGCGTGGAAACGTCTCTCCCTAGGGAAGGGTGGTGGGTTCCCGCGGTCCTGAGCTCTCCGGCTCCCCGCAGGGGCTTCCCGTGAAGGTGACCGCTGGCAAGCTGCGGCTGGAGGACAAGCAGCGCCTGGAGCAGGAGCAGCAAAGCGAGGAGAAGCGCCTGGCCATCATGATGATGAAGAAAAGGGAGAAATACCTCTACAAGAAGATCATGTTTGGCAAGAAGCGCAAAGTCCGAGAGGTACGAGCATAGGGCTGCTGCGGGCCAAGAACCCTCGCTCTTCCCAAATGGGCTCGCGGCTAAAGCTGGATCTGGGGGGAGAGGGAGCAGCCTCTGCTTCCCATACCGTGCCGGCTCCGGGCGGCTCCTTCCGCTCCCCTCCATACCTGGGGAGGGCGTTGAGCGAAGGGGGGTGTGGGTGAGGCTCCGCTGGCCTCTTCCCCGGCATTGCTGGGCTGCGGGCTCTCGACCCGCGCTGGGTACAGCTCCCCGTGCTCCCTCGAGGCCGTGGCCTGCGCTCTCTGCCCCGCGCCCGGCCCGGGGCCAGCAGCAGATGGGTCCCCCCCCACGTACAGCAGGGGCTTTGGTGGGACCGAGGCGTCTGCAGACTGGTCTGACTGGGGCTCTCGGTTTCTCCGCAGGCGAACAAGCTCGCTGCGAAGAGGAAAGCTCACGACACGGCTGTCAAAGAGGAGAAAAAGAAAAACAAAAAGGCACGGCGAGCGTGACAGGGCCAGGGGCCGCCAGTGGGGGCGGCTGGATGGCCGGGCCCTGCAGACACCATCGCGTTTGGGTGAAAAACCCTCAGCTTCGCTCCTGGGACAGAAACGCTGAACTAAAACATCTCCCGTCTGCAAATACGCTTCCGGCCATGTCTTCCCTCGGCTCCCTCCGCCGGTGCCGCTGCCTGTCCTGTCCTGGGCCGCGGGATCGGTGTCCTTCCTCTTCACGCTGGTGCCACCTCCGCTTCCTGACCTGCGGGGGTGGCGAGCGAGGAAGAGGAGGCCAGGGAGAGCTCTGGGCTCTCGCAGGTCCCTCCGGGATTGCTCCTCGTGAATTTGCACAGCCCTGGGCGGAGGAGCCGAGCCCCCGTGGCAGAGCGGGAGCTCCCCAGAGCTGCCCGGCACGGCGGGGCGCTGCGGCATGTTTCGGAGGGGCAGCACAAAGCGCGGGGCTTTGGCGGAGAGGAGCCCGCAGCAGAGGGCAGCTCGTCCTCTGCCCAGCCCCAGCTGCCCACCAGCATCCGCGTGGTGGGCCGTACTTTGCTTGTATTTTTATTTTTAATTAAAGGAGGTGACGCTTTCCAGCTGGCGTGTGTTGTCTGTTCGCTCCTGGCCCCTCATCCTGCGCCGGGCGCGTAGGTACATCTGCTGGGAGGTGGAGCAGAAGGGCCAGAGCCTGGTTCCTGCTCCAGGAGCCACAACCCCTGGGCACCGTGGCAGGGACATCTCTCTGAGGAGGAAAGGGAGAAGGCGAGGTTCGGGGGGATGTTACCAGTGGGTGTAAATACCTAAAGGGAGGGTGGGAAGATGGTGCCCAGCACCGGGACACGTGGCGATGGGCAAAAACTGAAACCCAGGAAGTTCTGAACATCAAGAAACTCTGCTTTGCCGTGAAGGTGGCCAAGCGCTGGCAGAAGGTTGCCCAGAGAGGCAGTAGGTGCCTCATGGTGGTGCCCTGAGCTGGGAGGCTGGAGCAGGTCACCTGCAAAGCGTTTGGGGGGCCTTGCTGTCCCTCTGCCACCTTCCTCCAGCAAGAGGCCGGGGCAGGGGGGGGTTGGGGTGAAGGAGAGGTTATTGGGGGCTTTTGGCTGAGATACAGCCGTGCATGTAGAAACTAAGGCTGCCACGGCCAATCCTGGCACCGCTGGCACCCCGGGCGTGCTCCACCTATCCAGGGGGTTGGTGGCCCAGCATCGATGGTGTTATCCCCCCCCACCTTTCCCCTAAATCCTGGTTTTTTTTCCCCAAAACAGCCCCCCACACACATTTCCTGACTGCGGCCTGCGCGCAGCCCTCAGGCCTGCTCATGGCCACCCTCCCGCTGGGGCGAGGAGCAGGGTAGCGCTCGGTTTTTTGCGGATTTGTGGGGTTTTAGGGCCCAGTTTGGAGGTCGGGAAGGGGTGTCCCGCGGTGGGGTGGCTCGCTGTGGGGTCGGTGCAGGGTTTTGGTGAGCGTGGCCTCGCTGGGGGGTAACAGTGGTGTCCTCTCAGGTGACTTTCATGGGGATGCCTTGTCCCCAGCTCGCGGGGCTTTTGCAGGAGCACCCGTCTCGGCTGGGGGGACGTTTTGGACGAGGCTCTCGCCCGGTGCGGCCAAGGTGGCGGCCGTGCCACCTCACGGTGCTGCTGCGGGGCCACACGTACGGCCCTGGGCTCACGGCGAGCGCTGGGCACTGGGGGTTGGCACCCCGGCCCTGAGCCAGCGATGGCATGGACAGGAACGGCCTGCCGGTAACCGCCTGGCTCTTCTCCTCTTTCCCCTCTTTTTCTGCTCTTTTTTTTACTTTTTTTCCCTCTTCCCCCCTTCTTCCCCCTTTTCCCCCTCCTTTTTTCTCCCCCATTCCCCCCTTTTCCTCCCCCTTTTCCTCCTCTTCCCCCCCTTTTCTCCTCTTTTCCCCTCTTTTTTCTCCCCCCTTTTTCCTCCCCCTTTTCCTCCCCTTTCCTCCCCTTCCCCCTGTTTCCACCCCTTTTTCCCCTTCCCCCCTTTTTTCTCCCTTTTTCCTCCTCCTTTCCCCCCCTCTTTCCCTTGTCTTCTGCTTTGCTCTTTTTTCCTTTCCGCTTTTTTCCTTTCCTATTTCTCTTTTTCCTTTCCTTTTTCCTTTTGTTTTCCGTCAGTTTCTTTAATTTTTTTTTCCCCCTCTTTCCCCTTCTTTCTTTCCTCTTTTTTTTTTTTCTCCTTTGGAAGGGTTTTGCCTTTTTTTTTTTTTTTTTTTTTTTTTCCCTTGCTTATCCCCTCTTCCTTGACTTCACCTCTCGGAAGGGCAGGGGCTCGGCCCGGCGAGGCTGCGGGGCGGCGATGACCCCGCGCCGGGGCAGCAAATAGGGAATCCACGGCGGGGCCGCGGGCAGAGCCGGCCGCAGGCAGCAGCCCGCCACGGGGCAGCCTGACCGGTTGACCACGAACCGGTCCCGCCGGCTGCTGGTTCCCCCTCTTTTGCGGGCGCTGATGACAGCTTTTCCACGCAATACAGGTGCCTGACGCCACGCTTGGCCAACGCGCGTCTGACAGGGCCGAGCCCTCGCCTGCAACCGGGTGTGCCACCACCGTGCTGCCACCCACCCTCTGACCAGCCACTCGGGCTCCTCACCCAGCCTTCGGGATCCTCAGCTCCGGCGCGTGCTTCCTCGGCGGTCGCGGTTTTTGGCGTGAGTGCTTCATTTGTACCCCCAAATCCCGGGGGGCTTTGCTTTGCCCGCTCCCAGGCGGAGGGGACAGGGGTGGCGGGCGCCGTGGCGGTGCCCTCCTGGGGGTGGTTTGCACCCCGTGGGGTGCAGGAAACGGGGCTTCGCGGCTCCCCAACTCACTTAAATCACGTCCCAAGGCTGCCAGCATCCCTTCCTCGAGGCGCCGCACCCCGGCCCTCTTCCAGCTGGAAACCCTTCTTGGAGCCATCCCCAAAAAAAGGGGGAAGCCTGGAATTAAAAGCGGAGAGGGAGTGGGACGACTCCTTGCCCCTGTGCCGCCGTTTCCGGGGCAAATCCAGGAAAGGGGATAGAAGCGAGCGGCAGGAGCACGTGGCAGCAGCGGGGACGTTATTTAATCCGGTGTCGGGGTTATCGCACACAGCGGCCGTTACCCATGACAAACGGGCTTAGTGGGCTCGGGGGAAAGCAATGGGCAACGAATCCCTGTCGTGACTCCCGCCGGGGTTGGGTGCAACAGCAAACACGTCGGATAAGGGCTCGGAGCGGGGCTGTGTGGCAGGCGCGTCCCAACGCTGGTTTTCGGGGGCGAGCAGGGCCATGCCAGCAGGGTCAGCGCCTGCGGGGCGGTGGTGACTGCTCATCCCTTATCTTGCCATGACGGAGGACATTCTGGCTTTTCTCGTCCCCCGGCGCCGGCTGGGGGTTGCGCGGGCTGAGCCCCGGGGTGAGAACCGGTCCGGCCGAGGCAGGGCAGGATGTGGCACCAGCCTGCGATGGGGCAGTTGCTGCCTGCTCGCCGGGGTGACCCCCGGCCCCGTGGGGACGCGCCCAGACCCCAAACACCTCCGGCGTGGATGGAAACTGGAGTGGGTACCAGGCACGGCCGAGGGGCGCCCTGCGGTCACGCTGCCGGCCAAGCCCGGGGACGACGGCACGGCCGCCCCAGCCAGTGCGCGAGGCTGTCCCCAGCTTTGGGAGCAGCGGGCGGTGGGAAGCGCCAAGGTGGGATGCGGGCACACAACGGCCCCTTCTCCCCCCTCGCTGCGGGGCGATGCCCGAGCTGGGTGCTGGATGGTGCCGAGCCCCCCACGGTGCCGCCGCGGCGCCCGCTCGCGCGTCGTAGCAGGATGGGACCCGGTGGGCAGCAAGCGCCCCTGAACCCCAGCTTGGGTGGGGTGCCCAGGGACGGCCAAAGTCCTGGGACAACCGGTGGGAGCGGGGAAAGGGGGAAAGGCCAGCGGCAGCGCAGCGGCTGCGCGGTTGTTGTGCTGAGGGTGGGGGAGCACAAATATTGCTGCCATAAAAGCCGTTTAGATACGGCGGGCAGCGGGAGGGCGGGCAGGATGGCGAGGAGCCCGCGCAGCGCGGACAGGACGTCCCCGGGGTGCAGGCGGCCACTTCGGGGGTGCCAGGTCGAGCCCCACGCCCAGGTGAGCTGCGGCTGTGGGAGCTCGTGAGCCATCCCGCCGGACGAAGACGGCGGCTGGTGAGAGCTGGGCACACAGAGAGGAGTGCCACGGCCGAGGGACGGCCGGCAGCACCCGCTCGGCCGGCAGCACCCCAGCTCCCACCGCCACGGGTGCCGGCTCGCGGGGCCAAGCCGGGCTGGCGGCGGCAGCACAGGGGTAGCGGAGGGGCCCGGTGTGGGGGCCGGCGGTGACAATGTCCCCGTTGAGGCCAGCGGCGCAGATGGAGACAATCGGCAGCCTTGTTTCCGAGGCCGGCGGGCAGCGGGGCTCAATGCCTCCTCTGTGCCGCCCGTGGTGGGTGGGGAGACAGGAGGCTCGGGGTGGCAGCGGGCACCCAGGGCCTGGCCCGGCCGTCCCGGGGGAGCCGGGCAGTGCCCGGCCGCAGCCCCCACGTCCCTCTGGCTACCGGTTTTCACTTCTCTCTCTTTTCCCCCCTCTCCAGGCCAGTGACTCAGGGCCAGGACGCCGGTGATGCCGTAAACGCGGCGGCTGGCAGGGAGGCTTCGGAAAAGCCAACATTTGCGGGGAGCTAACCCGGGCCGAGATTATTCCATGTCGGAGCAGCATCGGCGCCCCTGCCCCGTGCCGCCTGCTCCCCCTGCGCCCCGGCCAGCCCAGGAGAGGAGAGGGCCGGCTCGCCCAGAGCAGCTGAAACAGAGGAAAAGGTGACGCTTGGAGGGGCGACGGGGCGCGTGGGGGGCTGCCCTATGGGGCAGGGTGCCAGAGGGGCCTGTGGGGACGGATGCTTGCCCCCGCGGGGGTTGCAGGAGGGTAGGAAGGACCGTGCTCGCGTGAAATTGGGCACGCGGAATGAAGAGCGTGCCCGTGGGCCAGCGGAGACAGGAGGAGCAAGCGGCCAGTGGATGTGCCCCGCGTAGGGCGGCTGTAGGGGTTTGGCCGTACAGGGAGTGGCATCCCACAGGAAAAATCCAAAAGAGGGCTTGGGGACGTCCCCAGGGACCGGGGGAGCTGCTGGAACACGGAGATGGGGCCGTGGAGTCGTGCGGCCCCCGGCATCCCGGGAGGTGACCCGTGGCGAAATGGCCGGCGCGGCCGCGTCCTCCGGCTGGGAATTTCAACCGGCCGGCTGCCGGAGAGCTGGCGCCAGCGGCCGCCCCGCGCTGACGGGAGCCGCAGGAGAAAACGCCTCGATGGCTGCGTTTCTGCCGGCGAGCTATTAATAATTAAGCCGCTCATTCAAGGCAAAGTCAATATGGTGACAGGGTTGGGAAGTGTTTGCCAGAACCACCCCGGGGGGAGCCCGCCTGGGTGGAACGAGCCATCCCGGCATCGCGACATCGCGGGGCCGGGAGCTGCCGTGCTCCGGGGGGGATGGCAGGGTCCCTCGCCGCGCCGGCGGCCCAGCCGTGGGTTAATGGCGGCGGCTTGCTGGCTTCGGCGGCGTCGGTGCCAGTGCTGTGCCCGCGGCGGGGTGGCACGGGCAGCCCGGGAGCTGGTGGGATGCGGCTTCGCTCCAGGCCGGCAGCGCCCGCGTGGGCAGGCGTCCCCTCCGGCGCTGCCTGGCTCTCACCGGCGGCTTTTCCAAGCGCTGCCAACGCCGGCGCTGCCGATGGCGGCCATGGCGCCATCGCGGCCGTGGTGTCAGGGCAAACCAAACCCCGGCCGCGCAAAACTCCCCTGGCTTCCCGCCCATGCCGCGGTTTTGGGGCTGGGTACAGCCACCCGCTCCCGCCGCGGTCGCACCGCACACCCCCCCCGCCATACCCCGCACCGTTCCTGCCTCGCCAGGTGCCAGGCCAAGCTGTGCCCAGCAGCCGGCCGCAGCCTCGGGCTCCGGTTGCATTTTCCATTCATTATTCATCCAGTTGGAAATCTCAGCGGCAGGAGATGACCGGGGCGGGGTGCCGGGGGGGGCCAGAGGAAGGGGAAGGCGGGAGCCGCCAGCCCAGCGCCGTGCCCTGGGCACCCTTCGCGGCGGCCGGGTAACTTTTCGCGGGGTTTGGCGTGGGAATCCCTGGGGGTCTTTGCCGCGCGGGGTGGAAAATGCATCCGGGTGCAAAACACGGCTGTCGCAGCCGGTGTTGCGCCCGGCTGCATTACGGAGGGAGCTGCGAGGGTCTGGGGGGGCAGGCGTGGGGCGGGGGGGCTGGTTTAGGGGGTGTTGTTGCGCCGGGAGCGCGGCCAGCCTCGGCCGAAGGTGTGGAGCGAAGGATGCGTGGGAGGCAGCGCAGCACCGGAGCGAGCGGCAGCGAGGGGAGATGATGCTGCCGCCGCGGCCGCGAAACGGGGCTGCAAGGCCGGGGGGGGCGGTGGGGGTGGGGGGTGCTGGCGGCCGCCGGGCTCGGCTGGAGGGTGCCGCGGTCACGCGTGGCTCGTCCCCTTGTCGTGCCGCAGAGGACAACCCCGCTGCAGTGCGGCGGCCGGCGCGCGGGAGCTGCGGTGTCGCGTCCCCGGCCTGCGGCGAGCGATGGCGGCGTGCGGCTGGGCAAGTGGGGCCGGGGGGCTGCTGGGGGAGGGGGCGGCCAGCGGGCCGGGCTGCCCGCAGGGTCAGTGTGCACGCGTGTGCGCGCATAGACACGCGTGTGTGTCGGTGTCCTTGTGCATACATGAGGATGTGTAGGTGCGTGTGAGCGTGTACGTTCACGTGTCTGTGTCCCTGGGCGTGTGCATGTGTGTGCATGCGTGAGAGTGTGTGCTTGGGGGGATTCATGAGCGCATACGTGTGTGCGTGTGTGTGTGTGTCCCCATGCATGGAGGAACATGCACAGATGTGTGTGCTTGTATGTGCATGCACATATATGGATGTGTGTGCCCTGTGTGTGCATGCACACGCATGAACATGCACAGATGTGTGAACACACATGCATGAACATGCACAGCTGTGTGTGCCACTGTGTGTGCATGCACACACGGGAACATGCAGAGATGTATGTGCATGCACATGCATGAACATGCATAGGTATGTGTGCACACACACGCATGAACGTGCACAGGTGCGTGCTCCTGTGTGTGCACGCACACTCATGACCATGCACAGACATGTCTCTGCGTCTCGGTGTGTGTGCGCGCACGGGTGTGCATGCATGCGCGTGTCCCTATGTGCACACGCATGAACACCTGTGTGCACGTGTGTGCACATTCCCTTTGTCTGTGTGCATGCACGTGTGCAATCCTGCACGCATGTGTGCGTACGTGTGTGCATTTGTACACGTGTGTGTAGAGGGGGGGTCACCCTGCCCCGGACCCGCAGCTCTGAGGCCCCCCGGCCCCCACCCCGAGCCACCCCTGCACCCCCGCTGCCGGAGGGGCCGGGAGATGCTGGCACGGCTGCGCCTGGACATTTTTTTGGGAAAAGGGCTCCCAGCCGCCCTTGGAAGGCTCCTGCCCGCCTCGGTGATTTCTTTTCGGTGCCGCCTGGCCCAGGACGCGCGCTCTGCGGGCCGGTGCCCCCACGGCACTGCTCCTTGCCCCCCGTCCCCAGCCCCGCGTCGCTGCGGGCTTTTCTGGAGGCGGGCAAAGGCTGCGCGAGGCGGGCAAGGCCGCTGCTCTTTGACCGCAAAGCCGCGGTGCCAGGGCGGGCGACACGCCTCTGGCCCGGCCGCGCCAGCACCAAAAAGCCCCGCGAGATGCTTCCCACGCCCGCGCCGTGCCCCTGGGCATGAACCCCGGGGTCCCCGCGTCCCCGACCCCCCGCGCTAACGGCTCTCCTCTCCTCTCCGCAGGTGACCGCCATGTTGCACCATGGGAAGCACTGGAGGTCCATGTGCAAGGGGCTCGTCCTGGGGACCCTCCTGACCAGCTTCACGCTGCTGCTCTACTCCTACGCCGTCCCCCCGCTGCCAGTCAGCGTGACGGAGTGAGTCCGGGCTCCCCGCGCGCGTCCCCCGGCCCCCCAAACAGCCCGGCCACCCTGCGTGGGACCCCCACCCTCCCGAGGGGCTGGGCGCTCACCCTGGGAGCAGCCCTGCTGCAAAATGGCGGCCGGCGCTCAGCTCCCCGGGGATGGAGGGGACGCAGAGGTGCCGGAGACCCCTGCCCACTGCAGTTTCGTGTCCCCTGGGAGAAAGAAAAACAACGCAGCAGACGTTCGCCAGGAGCAGCGGGCAGAGCCGGGCGGTTTTTCGGGCGCTCTCCGTCGAGGGCTTGTCCTTCGAGAGCGACCGGAGCGCTGCCGCATGGAGAGAGCGCGGGTGGGCTCGCAGCTCTCCGCCGCAGTGACGCTCAGCAGGGCTCGGCTCCCGGGATTAAATTTCCCTCTGAGCTCGTAAAGCAGATCCGCCCGCCGGCGTTTCTCGGGCTACGTGACGATCCGCGCCCTCCCGCGCTGCCGGAGGGGAGCGTTATCAAGGATCGGCTTTGCGACGACGTTGGCGGTGTCCAAAGTCACTCGACGCTGCGGCCACCTCAGATAACGCACAAGTTCCCCTCGCGCTCCCCAAGGGTCCGCCGCCGCAGGGACCCGCGCCAGCGCCAGTGGGCTGACCGCTGTGAAGACCCCCACCGTGGCGCATCCTCAGTGGCTGGGGTCGCTCAGGGGATGACTGGGCTTGGGCCAGCGGCTCGGAGGGGCATCTGATGTCGGGTGGGGGCTTGTGGGGGCGGTGGGCTCTGCCCCACTTGCTGAGGGGCTCCGGCCGGGTGGGTGCCCTGGTCCCGCTGGGCACGGGGGGCTCTGCCCGACGCCGGGCTCGTCTCTGCCGGGGAGCCAGGGGTGAGCACCTGTCCCTGGGGCCCAGCTCCTCCAGGAAGGACCCTCACCATGCTGTCCCATCTCTTCTGCCCGCCAGGATCCCGGTCCCCTCCTCCTGCTCCTCGTACCCGGCCCCCCGCAAGGCGCTGGCGGCGGCCAATGGCACCAGCAGCCCCTCGGGACAGAGCTGCCTGCCCAAGCTGGACGTCATGTTCATGAAGACGCACAAGACAGCCAGCAGCACCATCCTCAACATCCTCTTCCGCTTCGGCGAGAAACATCGCTTGAAATTCGCCTTCCCCAACGGCCGCAACGACTTCTACTACCCCTCCTACTTCGAGCGCAGCCAGGTGCAGCACTACCGGCCGGGCGCCTGCTTCAACATCATCTGCAACCACATGCGCTTCAACTACGAGGAGGTGCGCAAGCTCCTGCCGGCCGACGCCACCTTCGTGACGGTGCTGCGGGACCCCGCCTACCTCTTCGAGTCCTCTTTCCACTACTTTGGGCGCGTAATCCCCCTCACCTGGAAGCTGACGGGGGAGGACAAGCTGGCGGAGTTCCTCCGGGACCCCCGGCACTACTACGACCCCAACGGGTTCAACGCTCACTACCTCCAAAACCTCCTCTTCTTTGACTTGGGCTACGACAACAACATGAACGCCGACAGCCCGCTGGTGGAGGAGCACATCCGGGAGATAGACCGCCGTTTCCACCTCGTCATGTTGCTCGAGTACTTCGACGAGTCCCTGGTGCTGCTGAAGGACTTGCTGTGCTGGCAGCTGGAGGACGTCCTCTACTTCAAGCTCAACGCCCGGAAGGGCTCCACCGTCTCCCGGCTGACGCCCGAGCTCTACGAGAAGGCGACGTCCTGGAACCTCATCGACGCCAAGCTCTACCGCTATTTTAATGCCACCTTCTGGCGTAAGGTGGAGACCTACGGGAGGGAGCGGATGGCCAAGGACGTGGCCGAGCTGCAGCGGGAGAACGAGAAGATGAAGAGCATCTGCATCGACGGCGGGCACCCCGTGGACGCCAGCGCCATCCAAGAGTCCTCCATGCAACCCTGGCAGCCGCTGGGGGAGAAGTCCATCCTGGGCTACAACTTGAAGAAGAAGATCAACAAGAAGCACCAGAAGCTGTGCCGCAAGATGCTGACGCCCGAAATCCAGTACCTGACCGACCTGGGGGTCAACCTCTGGATCACCAAGCTGTGGAGCCGCGTGCGGGACTTCTTGAAGTGGTAGGGGACGGCGGGCGCCCCGCTCTCCCCCGCGGCGGAACAAGGTGCTTTCCTTTTTCTCACTCCTGATGTCTTTTGGTTGGACGTGAGCAGAATCGGCTGGAGGCTCCGGCACCTGGGAACGCCGAGGAGGAACCTCCATCACCTTCCTGCCGAGCACGTGGAGGGGGCCGCCGTCACCCCCGGCAGGAAGAACGGAGCCGCCACCTCAGCCTCCGAGGGGTCAGGGATTGGGGGGCGTGGGGGGACGGATTCCAGCAGAATCCACGTCTTCCTTCCCTGCAGAAGGGCCGGAGGAGGCATTTTTGAAGGATGATGCTTCATCGCAGCGAGAGCGGGACGTCCGTGGCCACGTCGCTGAGGCATGCCGGGGGTCGGGCGGTGCGGGCAGGGGGTTCTCCTCGCCCCGGCGTGCGGAGAGCTGCCGGCAGAGAACCCAAACCCCGAGGAGCTCCTCCAATCACCCCCTTTCCCTCGAGTCTTGGTTGTGGGGCTGGGGCTTGGAGCCTGCTGCGCTGCTCCGGCCGGTCCTGGCCCATGGGCGTGATGAGCACAGCACGTTCTCAGCCTTCCATCTGTCCGTGGCGGGTCACGATCCGGAGCCGGCCAAAAGAGGCAGTGGCTGCGCTTGGGTTTGGAGGACGGAAAACCCACCCAGCGGGCTTGTGGTCCCCACGGGCGGTGGGCGTCTGTGCCGCGGGTCCCCTCCCAGCCCCTCGTTGTCCCGGTTAGAGGGCCCCGGGGCCCCGGTCCCTACAGGGAACATCCCGGGAGGCCCACGGGGTCTGGTGAGAACTGGTGCGGGGAGGATGTGGGGAGCGGGGTCAGCGGCCGCCGTCCCGGTGATGCCATCCCCCGGGAGCAGGGCGGATGTCGAGGACGGGTCCCAGCAAGACCCAGGCTGGAGGGGACAGCCCCACGGGGGGGGGGCGGACAGCCCTTGGGTGTCCCGGCTGGGCTGGATGACACTGGCAATGCCACGTCCTGCCGAGAGTGGCCCTGGCCGGGCACGGCGGTGGCACCCGTGGCTGAGCTTCCCTTGCGGCGCAGGGACCCTCGCCGGCCCCCCCAGCGCGCGTTCTGCTCTCTTTGTAAAGCCCGGAAACAAAAATCATTCTACTTTTGTAAGAAAAGGGGACGTTTGGCAGTTTTTCACACCAGGATGGTCCAGCTGCTCTCCATCCCTCTTCTTCTCCAGAGTGGAGGGGGGGGGGGGCGAGGACATCTCCACGCTGTCCCCCCCAGACTTCTCCAGCAGTTCCGGGGTGGGCACGACCCCCGATGGCCGGTCTGGAGCCACCGCCGGGGCCAACTCAACCGCGCGTGATGCTGCCCACGGACACTGGGACGGGCGCTGGGGACACCTCGCTGAGGTCCATGGGTGTCTCCCGTGACGTGCCGAAGTCCCCTGCAAGGGACAAATCCCACCCCGGCCACCGGTCGGATGGGGGATGGAAAAGCCACCCAAGGCTTAACGAGCCAAGGGTGGTGCACTGGGGACCAGGATGGTGTGGTGGGACCAGGACCAGGCGTGGGACCATGTCTGAGCGGTGGGATCAAACTGTGGTGGGCCTAGGACGGCGAGGTGGAACCAGGAACATCCATGGAACTGAGCGGTGGGGGTGGGACCGTGCAGCAGGACCCGCACCTTGCTCAGGACCGGGGTTGTGTGCAGAACCGGAGCGAGCGGTGGCACTGGGACTGCGCACAGGACCAGCCCCACGTGTGGGACTGCTGGTTGCGGAGAAAATCAGGCAAATCCCCAAAACCCGGCAGCACCCGCTGGGTGCCCTCTTTAAAGACCCCCGGGTGCTGGGGCTGCTGCTTGCTGAGGAGGGGGCTCTGCTGGGGCTGGCGGGTGAGTGGGGCTGGGACCCCCCCTCACTGGTTGTACTGGGGGAGGTGGGTGGTGGCACCCATGCCTGGGTGCGGGAGGGTGGTGGGTGCCCCTTGGTCTTGCCTGGGCCTGCTGGTAGAGGTCTTCTGGGTGGACAGGAGCCTTCCTAAAAGGGGGCTCTGGGGACGTGGGGTTGGGGTCAGGGGGCTTGCCAGGAGCTCCTGGTGCCCCCGCGTCCCAGCAGGACCTGGACTGGGTGGGGGAACCAGAGCTGCGGGTGACGGTCTCCCTTCCCACGAGCAGCTCCTGGTCCCTCCCCCGGCCTTGGCTGGGCTCCTGGTGCTGGGGGACACTCCCAGGTGGGCCTGGTGCTGGGGTGGCTGGGGACACTTAATCTCGCATTTTGGGAGGGTTGTGGAGCACCCCCTCTTCCAGCACCCCCCACCACAGCGATCCCGCACCAGGGTCTGGCCACCAAGGCCAGATGTGCTCCCGGGTGCTCTCCCCTCCTCACGTGGCACCATTTGCCTTCCACGAGTGGTGGGGACATCTGAGGACCTGGACCACGTGGCTCCAGCCCCCCGGTCGCACGGCAGTGGCTTCGGCAGTGTCCTCGGGGACCGTGCTGGCAGGGCTGGTGGTCACCCAGACTGAGGAGCCCAGCGTGAACTTCACCTTGAGGCTCCCGGATGGTGAGCGCGCTGGTCTTGCGTTGAGTGCCAGCGCTGGGGGGGTGAGACCACAGGATGGGCCCAGCCAAGACCCCCGGGCTTGCCCAGCAGCACCCCACACTTCCTCCTGGGTGGCCTCAGCACAAGGAACCACCAAGAGAAGGTGGCCGTCCCTGCAGGACCACCCCTCCAGGGACGTGGGGCAGATCCCTGAAGATCTTCGTGGACGAGTGCTACAGGACCCCCTCAGAGCGGGTGGGGCGCTCCAGGAGGGCCTTCGTGGTGGCGAACGGCCGGCGGCGAGGTGGGAACCACTGCTCCAGGCACCCGCAGGCCCTGCAAGCCCTCCCGACGGGGAGGGATGTCCAGAGCACGGAGACGGCCTGGGAACGTCCCCGCGTTGCGCTCCCACCTCAGGCGCCCACACGGGCAGAAGCTGGGGAGCGTGGCCGGCCAGCGCGGGAGAGGGGTGTCCCCCTCCAGCTCGCCGTCCCGGCCCCCGTGCTGGAGGAGGAGGAGGTGAGGTTGGGGAGATGGCCTCGGTGGTGGGACAGAAGCCGCTGGGTGAGGTGACACGACCACCCCACCACGGTCCAGATGCCACCTCTCCTCCCGCGGTAGCCAGGTGGCGTCCCCACAGGTCCCAGCTCAGCTCCCGCCGGGTTCGGGTGGACCAGGGAGGAGCTTGGTGTCCCCCCCGGCGCGGCCGAGACCTCCAGGGCCGCAGGGACCTGCACCGCGTGGGGCTCGGGGCGGAGGGTTGGGGGGTGACCCCCAGACCCGCTCAGCTCCTCTCCCCGCAGCGAAGGGCCCTTCCCGGAGCACCCCCGCTGCGACACCCGCCCCACGCGTACCGGGGTGACCCCACCACGTGGTTTGGGGGGTCCTGGGGTCGGTCCTGGGGCCGGGCCAGGCTCCCGCGAGAGGGGACACCTCCCCGGGCGGTGGGACCATCGCTGGTGCAGAAGGAGAAGGTTCCACAGCGCGAAGGAGAGCGGACAACCCCCAGCATCACCCCACTGCCCCAAACCCACCACCCGGGTGCCAAAGCACCCCCTGAACCCCTTATTTTGTGGGGGTTTTTATTATTTTCTCTTTCCCCTGCCATCCCCAGCACCGTGCCGTACGGTGGAGAGGTTCCTGCTGGCCCTGGTGGGGTCCCTGGTCCCCAGGGAGCCGGAGCCAGAGGGCGAGGTGGCTGGGTGCAGTAAATAAAGTAAAACAATAAATTTAAATTTTAAAACAAATAAATAAAAGTGGTTTTGTTTTTCTCTGAAGCTTCTCCTGGTGGTACCACGTGGATGCCACCACGGGCTGGGGACGTGCCACCGTGCCCAGGAGCCCCCTCTCGCACCGCTGGAGATGTTGGAAGCGGCGGCAGGTCCTTGGGGACGGTCCCGGGGGCGTCCCCTGCGCCTGGCAGGGGCGGGAGAGGGATCGGAGGGGTTCCAGTGAGGATCTGGGGTGGGGGTCCCCCGTGCCCCCAGCCCAGCGCGGAGGTGCCCGCAGGGTGCAGAGCCCGGGGGGGTTGGGACCCATACGCCGCCCCCCTCCCAGTCTGGGACGCGGCAGCGGGTCCCCACGGGTCCCGGAGCATCGCCCGGCACAGGATCGGGTTTGAAATGGTTTATTAGGGCCGGCCACGGGGCGGGGGGCCGTCACCGGCGCGAGGGGTCACAGTAGATGGGTCGCAGCACCCCAAAAATCAGCAGCGTGCCTCAGTTTCCCCGGGTTGGGGGCGGAGGGGAGCTCAGCGCAGGGGCGGGGGCTGTCCCGGCGCCCCGTACAGCTTGCGGAGGCTGCAGTCCATCAGGAGATCCACCGTCCTGCGGCGGGAGAGGGGCGTTAAATGGGGCGGGGGGTGTCCCTAATCCCTCTGGGACCCCGTCCCCGATGCCACCGAGCCCTTCCGCGACCGAGCTTAGCGCGGCCTCGCCTGGTTGATCCCCGTCCCCGCGGGGCCGAGTCCCGGCCGGACCCCGGCAACACCCCTCGGGGCCGGGGTCACCCCGCGCTCCCCCGGCCCAGACGGGGACCGGTTCCCCCCCCACCGCCCCGTGTCCCCGTCACCTGTCGATGGGGGTGACGATGACGGGGATGGCGGCCAGCCCCAGGGCGGTGGTGGTCCAGCGGCGCAGGGGCAGGGGCCAGCGGGTGAGGGCGCCCAGCAGGGCCAGCGAGGCGGCGCACAGCCGGTTGATGGTGACGCCGGGGATGGCCACCGAGGCCAGGCTCTGCCAGACGAAGGTGTCCACCACGGCCACCCCCACGCGGGCGGCCTGCGCGGGGTCCTGCGCGTGGGCCTGGGGACGGGGACGACGGGGGTCAGCGGGGTTTGGGGAGCGGCGGGAGGGGCGGGGAGGGGGTTGACACTCACGGCGGCAGCTCTGCGGCCCTTGTCGATGGCGTCGGCCGTCACGTAGGCGGTGGCCACGCCGTAGCTGGCCCACACCACCTGCACCGGCACCAGCGAGCGGAAGGACTCGCCCACCTCGTTGGCGTAACCTGGGGGTCGGGACGGGGGGGTCAGCGGGGCCGCGCACCGGCCGGGCGTCCCCAGGGCGTCCCCATGTCCCCTCCGTGTCCCTGTGCCACCCGGAGCACCGAGGGCCGGATCTCGCACCGGGGGGTTCGGAGCAGCCGGGTCATCTTGGGTCCCCGCTGCCATCGGGACGGCTGGGCTGGGGGGGCACCGGTGACAACAGTGCTGGTACCGGTGTCTGCGACCCCCCCCCGGTGACGGTACCGGTGACAGTGACCCCTCCCCAGTGACAGTACCGGTGTCTGCGACCCCCCTCCGGTGACGGAACCGGTGTCTGTGACCCCCACCCGGTGACGGTACCGGTGACAGCGCCTGGTGCACAGTGCCCGGTACCGGTACCCGGTGTCGGTGTCCGGTATCAGTGTCAGTGCTCAGTTGCAGTGCCGGTAGCCAGTACCGGTACCCGGTGTCGGTGCCCAGTGTCAGTGCCCGGTACCCGACACAGTGCCCGGTACCGGTACCCGGTGTCAAGTGCCCGTTGCTGTGCGCAGCGCCCGGTGTGCGGCGCCGGTATCTGGTACCGGTAGCCGGTGTCAGTGCTGGGTGTGAGTGCCCGGTACCCGGTAGCGGTGCCCGGTGCCGAGTGTCAGTGCGCGGCGCGGTGCCCGGTGCCCGCTGTGCTCACCCAGGTACCGGACCCACGTGTCCCGGTAGGGGTCCGGCTCCTCCGCCCCCATGGCGCCGCCGCACGAGCCCGCCCCGCCCCGCCCCGCCCCCCCAGCGCGCGTCACCGGGCCCCGCCCGGCTGCGAGATGGCGGCGGCGCGGGGGGGCGGGGCCTGACCGCACACGTGACACCCGGCGGGGGGCGGGGTCTGGGTGGACGCGTGACCGCGGGTCACCGGCGGGCACGTGGGCGGGATTGGGGGTGCAGAGCCGGCTATGGGGCTGAGGGGGGCAAACGGGGCCGGTTATGGGGCCGGGGGGGGCAGCAGGGAGCAGTTATGGGGCTGAGGGGGCAGCAGGGAGCAGTTATGGGGCGGTGGGGCAGCAGGGAGCAGTTATGGGGCCGGGGGGGGCAGCAGGGAGCAGTTATGGGGCTGAGGGGGGCAAACGGGGCCGGTTATGGGGCCGGGGGGGGCAGCAGGGAGCAGTTATGGGGCGGTGGGGCAGCAGGGAGCAGTTATGGGGCTGGGGGGGCAGCAGGGAGCAGTTATGGGGCGGTGGGGCAGCAGGGAGCAGTTATGGGGCCGGGGGGGGCAGCAGGGAGCAGTTATGGGGCGGTGGGGCAGCAGGGAGCAGTTATGGGGCTGGGGGGGCAGCAGGGAGCAGTTATGGGGCGGTGGGGCAGCAGGGAGCAGTTATGGGGCTGGGGGGCAGCAGGGAGCAGTTATGGGGCTGGGGGGGCAGCAAGGAGCAGTTATGGGGCGGTGGGGCAGCAGGGAGCAGTTATGGGGCTGGGGGGGCAGCAAGGAGCAGTTATGGGGCGGTGGGGCAGCAGAGAGCAGTTATGGGGCTGGGGGGCAGCAGGGAGCAGTTATGGGGCTGGGGGGGCAGCAGGGAGCAGTTATGGGGCGGTGGGGCAGCAGGGAGCAGTTATGGGGCTGGGGGGGCAGCAAGGAGCAGTTATGGGGCGGTGGGGCAGCAGGGAGCAGTTATGGGGCTGGGGGGCAGCAGGGAGCAGTTATGGGGCGGTGGGACAAAAACCAGAGAAGACCCAGCTGCGTCCATCCCTTTACTCCCCCCACCCCACACGGCAGCAGGCGGGTGCGGGACCCACGTAAGGCACAGAAATGGGGGGGTCACGCGCACACACACACACACACACACACACACACACACACACGACCCTTCCGGCCCCGCTCAGCCCCCCGCCTCGCTCCATGAGCTCGGGCTGGGGGGCGCAGCCTCCTCTCTCTGTCCTCCCGGCCGCCTTAGGGGGGCACAGAGCGGCCGCCTGCCCGGCCGCGGGGCCTGGGGGTCCCCCGCCATGTGCGTGCGTGGGGCGGGGGCGGCCGTGGGGCGGGGGTCCGTGGCTAGGGGCTGTGGCCGAGGGCCACCTCGCTGAGCTTGTCCCCCAGCTCCTGGATCTGCTGGGCGGAGGCGGCGTCAGGCAGCAGCACCTGGACGCTGTAGCTCACCTTCTTGGCGTGGAGGTAGCTGTAGGTGTTGTCGAAGCGCAGGACGTCTGGGGGACGGAGGGCGGGGGGTGTCAGGGGCGCGGGGACCTCCCCCCCAGCCCGCCCCACAGCACCCCGAGGGAAGGGGGGGCGCGCTCACAGATGCCGGGCGCGGCGCAGGTGAGGGAGCCGTCCTCGGGCACCATGTGGGCGTTGTAGCGTTGGTTGGGGTACACCTCCGGCATCTCGCCCGCCCGCTGCCGCTCGCCGATCTTGGTCTTCAGGTAGATCCCGAACCCCACGTCCCCTCCCTCCGACCTGAACTGCCACCTGCGCCGGAGAGAGCCGGCGGGGTTGGGGACCTTCGGGTGCCCTCCGCCTCGCCCCGTGACGGGAACGCCCCCCTCCTCACCTGAGGACGCAGCCGGGGAAGAGGATCTCGTACTCCAGCTGGTGGGACGAGCCGCGGTTGACCACCACCGTGTGCTCGTACTGCTGCGCCAGCTGGTCCCGCACGTAGTAGTGCCGGGGGACGTCTCCCCCGTAGTTGATCTGGAACGGGGACGGGGATGGAGGCGGGTGTGGGGGGACCACCTGAGGAACCCGCGGTGGGGTGGAGGGGGGGTTCCTCCTACCTTGCTCGGGCATTTGGGGTCCCCGTTGGGGTCCGTCAGGGTGCCCCCGTACTCCACCGGGATCTGCTGGGGGTCGATGTACTTCTGCAGGACCTCCTTCCAGTTGGCTGGTGGGGCGGAGGACAGCGGCGTTTGGGGCGGGTGGGGGCCGTGACCCACACAGGGAGCCCCAGCCCAGCCTCACGGGGTGGGGCGATAGCGGAGGGGGAGGTGGCACCCCGGTTTTGGCTTCCCCAAGCCGGGGACGCCCCGAGGAGGGGGTCAGGACTCACATCCCAGGACCACGACCTTCTTGCGGGTGTCCTCGCTCAGGAAGTGCTTGACGAGGTTGTAGGCCACGGGGAAGATCCTGGGGGCTGAGGGGGGGGCGGACAAGGGGTGGAGGGGGACGTTAGGGTGGGGGTCGGCACCCGGCCGGGGTGGCGACCGGGACCCCGGGGCCGAACTCACCCTTCACGATAAACAGGCGCTTGAGGGACTCGGGGTAATTCTCCTCAAACATGGACAGGAGCTGCGGGACGGGGACAGCTTCAGGTCATCCCCCCGTCCCATGTACCCACTGGGGCACGGGGGGAGTGCAGCGGGGTGCGGGCCGAGCCCCTCACCCCAAAATGCTGGAGAGGGTCTGAGGTAGCGGTAGGGCCCTGCTCTTGCGTCAGCCCACACCCCCGTGTCACCGCGTCAGTGCCGCAGCCCTGGGGACGCCGGGGACAGGAAGGGGGGGTCGGGCAGGGGTCCCTCTCACCTCCCCGTACGTGTCCACGGCTGGCTTCCAGAGGTGCTTCAGGCCCAGGCCCTCGCAGTCGTAGACCATCAGCACCATCTCAATCTTCTTGCCCAGCTGGGATGGGAGGATGGGAGCGGGGGCTCAGGTGGTGCCTGGCCCCTCTGGGCACCCACAGGAAAGGGGGGATCTGGGCCGGACCCAGGGACAAGGGGGTCCCCAACGGGGTGGTGCCCTCCTGGCCAGAGCCTCCTCCCAAGTGTTGGTGCGGGGAGAACGGGGCATCACGGGCTGGTGTGGGTGCTGGGACCGGGACACAGGCCAGGGGGATGGACCCAACATGGACTTACAGGGCTGGCAGGGACATGGGCTGGTGGGGATGGACCAGACATGGACTTATGGGGCTGGGGAGGACATTGGGTGGTGGGGACAGTGGGGACAGGCTGGTAGGGATGGACAGGACATGGACTTATGGAATTCTGGAGGACATGGGCTGGTGGGGATGGACCAGACATGGACTTACGGGGCTGGAGAGAACTATGGGTGGTGGGAACAGACAGGATGGGAACTTATGGGGCTGGGGAGGACATTGGGTGGTGGGGACAGCGGGGACGCAGGCTGGTAGGGATGGACAGGATGTGGACTTATGGGGTTGTGGAGGATGCGGGCTGGTGGGGATGGACCAGACGTGGACTCGTGGGGCTGGCGGGGTGGGTGGGGCGTGGAGGGGCAGGGCGGGGCAGGCTGCGGGCGGGCGGGCGCCCACCTTCTGGCTCTGGCTCTGGCA
Source organism: Chlamydotis macqueenii (assembly GCF_036417535.1). NCBI lineage: Eukaryota > Metazoa > Chordata > Aves > Otidiformes > Otididae > Chlamydotis > Chlamydotis macqueenii. The sequence goes on along the minus strand of NC_141572.1, from coordinate 14,647,307 downwards.
CTCTCGCCGCAGCAGCTCGCAGTCGCGGAACTTGTTCTTCAGCAGGTCCTGCTTGGAGGCCGAGAAGAGCAGCCCCTTGGCGTCCAGCGGCCCGATGATCTCGTACCAGACCGGGCTGCCCTCCCGGTCGTAGCCGCACATTCCCCCCGACATGTATTTTCGGATCACCTGCGGGAGGACACGGTGGGGGGCTCAGGGCGAGGCGGGGGCCACGTCCCCCCCCCAGCCGGGATGGGGACACCCACCTCCGGGGCCTCCCAGGCCACGATGTTGTCGGCGTCCATGTACTTGCGCACCTCCACGTGCTGCGAGGGGGGAGGGCGGGGTGAGGGCATTTGGGGGACCCTCACCTCCCACCCCACGGAATGGGGTGCGCCCCCCCAAAAAAGAGCGGGGTGCCCTCTCACCTTGCGGAGCATGGCCTCCGACTTGGGCAGGTCGAAGGCGCGCGCTGCAAGAGAGCGGAGAGCTCAGCCCCGGCGCCCCCCGGCTCCGCGGGCCACCCGCTTCGGCGGTCTTCCAGCCCCCCCCTCCCCCCACCCCGGGGTTACCTCGGAGCCATTTCAGGAGGAAATAATCATCCTGGGAGGGCAGGGAGGGCAGCACGTCCTGCAGGTTCTCCCGAAACTGCGGGGGGAAGAGGGGCCGTCGGCGGAGGGGACCCCACAGCGCGCCAGTCCCCCCCGTGCCACCATCGCCGGTGGCGTCCTTTGGGATGGAGCCGGCCACCGCGCGCCCCCCAGCCCGCTCCAGTGACGCCCCGCAGGGCGGCGAGGCACAGAACTGGGGGGGGGGGTTGTTTGGGGGCACGCGGCCGCGGCCAGGCCACGGTCCAAATCTCCGTACCAGCCCGAGACCTCCCCTTAACGAGGCCGATTAGAATTAGCTCCCGCCGCATTTAGGTGTAATTAAACCCGGGATTAGCTTCTTCACCCTGAGAAAAACAACCCCCCCTCGCCCACCCGCTCGCCGCCCTGGCAGCGGCGTTCGGCAACCCCCGGTCCCCGGGTTCATCGCCCGCGCTGGAGTTTGGTTGGGTCGAAACGGCGGCGATAAGATAAAAACCCGTCAGCGCTGCCATCTCGCTGGGGCGGGATGAAACCCCGGGCGAAACCTGGCACCCCAACCCCCCCCCACCCCCCCAACCCCCGGCCCACGGCGAGGTGGCGGCGAAGGCGTCGAAAGCAGCCTCGCGCGGCACGGCCACGGCGGTGGCGTGGGCGGCGATGGTCACGGCGGCCGCTGCAGGTGGGCGATACTGGTCACCCGTGGGACCGGGGAGGGATGGGGGGCGAGGGGGGGGGGCGGTTTGCAGGTGTCCGGTCCCGGGGGATGGGATGAGACCCCCGGGACCCCACTCGGGACGGTGGCAGAGCCCCGTGGGGGCGGGGCTCAGCCGGTGCGTTTGTGCTTTGGGGTGGCGGGGGCCCGGGATGCGGGGGGTGGCCCCACCCCCCATCCCCGCCTCTTCCCTCCCCCACCGCAGCATCCCCCGGGCTACCGGTACCGGCTCACCTGGGCCAGCGCCTCCGCCTGCCGCGGGCTCAGGTCCCCGACGCGGCCGCTCATGGTGCCCCGGCCCCGGCTACCGGACGCGCCGGCTCTGACGGGCGGCGGCGGCGGAGGCCCCGCAGCACCGCCCCCCGCCCCCCCACCCCGCCCAACTCCGCCCCGCCCGGCCCGGCCTTGGACCCTGCCCGTCCGGTCAGAGCCCGGCCCCCCCGGAGGAGGGGGGGTTTAGGGGTACGGGGGGGGTGTGGGAGGAGTGGGGGGGTACGGAGGGTATGGAATCATGGAATCATGGAATCATGGAATCCCAGAATGGTTTGGGTGGGAAGGGACCTTTCAAGGCCCCCCAGCCCAACCCCCTGCCAGGAGCAGGGACATCTCCAACCAGATCAGGTTGCTCAGAGCCCCGGCCAACCTGGCCTGGAACGTTTCCAGGGATGGGGCATCACCACCTCTCTGGGCAACCTGGGCCAGTGCTCCACCACCCTCAGTTTAAAACTCTTTTCCTAATACCAAATCTGAATCTGCCTCCCTCTATTTTGAACCCATCACCCCTCGTCCTGTCACACCAGGCCCTGCTGAAGAGTCTCTCCCCATCTTTCCTGCAGCCCCCTTTGGGCACTGGGAGCCGCTCTCAGGTCTCCCCGGAGCCTCCTCTTCTCCAGGCTGAACAGCCCCAGCTCTCTCAGCCTGGCCTCACAACAGAGCTGCTCCAGCCCTCTGAGCATCTGCATGGCCTCCTCTGGACCCTCTCCAACAGCTCCACGTCCTTCTGATGTTGGGGGCTCCAGAGCTGGACGCAGCGCTGCAGGTAGGGTCTCACCAGAGCAGGGTGGGGGAGGTATGGGATATGGGGGGGACATAGGGAGAGTGGGGGGCATAGGGGTACAGGGGGTATGGGGGAGTGGGGGGATATAGGGGGTATAGGGTGTGTGTGGGAGGTATAGGGGTGGGGGGGTATGGGGGATGTGGGGGCGTATAGGGGATATAGGGGGAGTGGGGGCAGTATAGGGATATGGGGGCTACAGGGGGGGTGGAGGCAGTATGGGGGTATGGGGGCATATAGGGGTATGGGGGGTATAGAGGTATGGGGGGTATAGGGGTATGGGGGGTATAGGGGGGTGTAGGAGTACGGGGGATTATGGGAGTATAGAGGGGGCTGGAATATGGGGGGCTATAGGGGGTATGGGGGTATGGAGGGGTATAGGGGATATGGGAGGGTGAGGGTGTACAGGAGATATGGGGGCTGTAGGAGGCATGAGGGCCCCAGGGGCTTGGGTAGCATGGGGGGGGCTTGGGGGATATAGGGGGTATAGGAGATACGGGGGCTGTAGGGGGTATGGGGGTGCCGGGGGCTTGGGTGGTATAGGGGGGGCTTGGGGGATATACGGGGTGTGGGGGATATAGGGAGTATGTGATACGGGGAGCTGTAGGGGGTATGGGGACATGGGGAGCTTGGGGGGCGTGAGGGGGTATAAGGGGTACGGGGGCTGTAGGGTGTATGGGGGCATAGGGAGGCTTGGGAGATATAGGGGACATATAGTGGGTATGGGGCACGGAGGGGCATGGGGGGGATATGGGGCACGGGGGGAAATGGGGGGTATAGGGGGTATGGGATCATGGGGGGCTTGGAGGGTATAGGGGGTGTGGGGGCTGTAGGGGGTATGGAGGCTGTAGGGGGGGCTTGGGGGCTGTAGGGGGTATGGGGGCTGTAGGGGGTATGGGGGCTGTAGTGGTATGGGGGCTGTAGGGGGGGCTTGGGGGCTGTGGGATGTATGGGGGTATGGGGGGTGTATAGGGGGTACTGGGGAGACATAGGGGGTATGGGGGCAGAGGCGTTGGGGGGTATAGGGGCCATGGTGGTTTGGGGGGTACAGGGCCTATGGGGGAGCACAGGGGCTATGGGGGAGCATGGGGGGACAGAGAGGGTGTGGGGAGGGGTACGGGGGGCATGGGGCTGTGGGGCAGGGGTAGGAGATGATGATGGTATGGGGGTGGGTGGCAGTGGGGCGGACAGGGTGGCTGCTGAGGCGCAGGAGTCAGAGGACAGGGATGAGGGAGAGGGACAGTGGCACTGGGGACAGCGGGCTCACCCCCCCGGCAGTTCCCCTGCGGTGGCCCTTGCTCCCTGGGGAGGGAGGACCCCAGCCAGGGAGGGGTCCTGGCCAGGAGAACGGGTCCCTGTGGGGTCCCACAGACCTGCTCCAGTTGGGATTCCCCCATCCCCACTGTCCCCTCCTGGGCGTGCTGTGTGTGTCCCGTGGGGTCGTGGGTGACACATGGCGCCGTGGGCGTCCCATGGAGCCACCCGCGGCCCGCGGAGCTGTGCACGTCCCACGGGCACGCGATGTCATGTCCCACAGAGCCACTTGTGTCCCATGGAGCCGTTTGTGTCCCATGACACCATACATGTCCCTTGGACCCATGGATGTCCCATGATGACACGTGTCCCATGGACCCATGGGTGTCCCATGGAGCTGTCCACATCCTATGGAGCCACCTGTGGCCCATGGACCTACACATGTCCCATGGCACCGTGTCCCACACAGCTATCCGTGTCCCACAGCCCTATGGATGTCCCATGGAGCCACCCGTGTCCCGTGGAGCCGTAAGAGTCCCACGGAGCCAGGGATGTCCCACAGATCCAGGGATGTCCCACAGAGCCGTTTGCACCCTGCGCGTGTCCCGCCACGCAGGTCCCGTGGCCACGTCCCCTCCGCTGGGCTCGCGGCAGCAGCCCCCTGTGTTCCCATTTTGGGTTCCTCCACCGAAGCCGCGCAGGACCCCACCGTCAGCGACAGCCCAGCCCCGGAGCCGGATGGGCTGCCAGACTGGTTTTTACGGCACAGCCGAACCCACGGCACGGTTACACCGGCTTCGGTCACCGGCCGTGAGCAGGGGGACCCTGCGGTTGTGACACAGGTGGGGACACGGGGGGCGTCGGGGTACACCCAGACCCGTCCCACAGGCATCCGGCAGCCATGGGAGCGAGGATGTCACAGCACAGAGACCCCGGCCCTGCGGTGACCCCTGCCAAAAGCAGGTCAGCGCCGGGGCCCGTGCGGCGGCTAATCCTCCTCCGGCAAATCCTCCCGTCGGCACATGTGCCAGGCACACGTGGCCGCAGCGGGGCCGGGACAGTGGCACCCGTGGGGCTGCCTGGCACCTGCTGGGACAGGGACAGCTGGGGGTGTTGGGTGCAGGGGAGCTGGATTTTGGGGTGCTCAGGTGTGCGGGTGTGTGCCCGTGTCACCCAGGCCTGCGCACACGCATGTGCCATGGCCGTGGCTGTGCGCGGATGGGGGTGTCTGTGTGTGCTGGGCCACGCGTGTCCCTGTGCACCCGTGGCCGTGTCCCCCTGTGTGCACGTGTCCCTGCAGCACCCCCATGTGTCCATGGGGAAGCGGCGGTGTGGGGGGCCGCGTTCCCATGCCTGTCCCTGTCCCTGTCCCTGTCCCTGTCCCAGTGCCCGTCCCAGTCCTGATCCCTCTCCTGGTGCTGGTACAGGTCTCCGTCCCAGTGCTCATCGCTATCTCGGTGCCGGTCCCTGTCCTGGTCCCTGTCCCTGTCCTGGTCCCTGTCCCTGTCCTGGTGTCCGTCCCAGTGCCTGTCAGTGCTGGTCCCCATCCCCGGTCCCTTTCCCAGTCCCCATCTCTGTCCCCATCCCAGTCCTGGTCCCTGTCTGTCCCTGTCCCGGTGCCGGTGCTGTCCCCATCCCTATCCCCATCCCTGCCCCTGTGCCCATCCACGTCCCTGTCTCTGTCACCACTTCATGTCCCTGTTCCTGTTCCTGTCCCAGTGCCTGTGCCCATCCCTGTCCCCATCCCTGTTCCTGTCCCAGCCCTGTCCCCAGCCCTGTTCCTGTCCCTGTCCCAGCCCTGTCCCCATCCCTCTCTCCATCCCCATTCCTGTCCCTGTCCCAACTACCTGTCCTTCTCCCAGTGCCAGCGCCTGTCCCCGTCCCTGTCCCTGTTCCCATCCCCATCTCTGTCCCTGTCCCCATCCAGGTCTCCATCCCCACCCCTTTCCCTCTCTCTCTTTCCCCGTTCCTGTCCCTATCCCTCTCCTGGTGCGGATGCCTGTCCCTGTTCCCATCCCCATCTCTGTCCCTGTTCCTGTCCCCATCCCTGTCCCCGCTACCTGCCCTTCTCCTGGGACCAGTGCCTGTCCCCATCCTCCTGCCTATTCCTGTCCCTTTCCTGGTGACAGCACCTGTCCCCATCCCATCCCTGCCCCATCCCATCCCATCCCATCCCCATCCCATCCCACCCCATCCCACCCCATCCCCATCCCATCCCATCCCCACCCCATCCCCATCCCATCCCATCCCCATCCCATCCCACCCCATCCCACCCCATCCCATCCCATCCCCATCCCATCCCATCCCATCCCACCCCATCCCACCCCATCCCATCCCCATCCCCATCCCATCCCATCCCACCCCATCCCCATCCCATCCCATCCCCACCCCATCCCCATCCCATCCCATCCCACCCCATCCCCATCCCATCCCATCCCCACCCCATCCCCATCCCATCCCATCCCACCCCATCCCCATCCCATCCCATCCCCACCCCATCCCCATCCCATCCCATCCCACCCCATCCCATCCCATCCCCACCCCATCCCCATCCCATCCCATCCCATCCCACCCCATCCCATCCCATCCCATCCCATCCCACCCCATCCCATCCCATCCCATCCCCACCCCATCCCCATCCCATCCCATCCCACCCCATCCCATCCCATCCCCACCCCATCCCCATCCCATCCCATCCCATCCCACCCCATCCCATCCCATCCCATCCCATCCCACCCCATCCCATCCCATCCCATCCCCACCCCATCCCCATCCCATCCCATCCCACCCCATCCCATCCCATCCCATCCCATCCCACCCCATCCCATCCCATCCCCACCCCATCCCCATCCCATCCCATCCCATCCCACCCCATCCCATCCCATCCCATCCCATCCCACCCCATCCCATCCCATCCCATCCCCACCCCATCCCCATCCCATCCCATCCCATCCCACCCCATCCCATCCCATCCCCATCCCCATCCCATCCCCATCCCATCCCATCCCATCCCACCCCATCCCACCCCATCCCATCCCATCCCATCCCATCCCATCCCATCCCCACCCCATCCCCATCCCATCCCATCCCATCCCACCCCATCCCATCCCATCCCATCCCATCCCCACCCCATCCCCATCCCATCCCATCCCATCCCACCCCATCCCATCCCATCCCCATCCCCATCCCATCCCCATCCCATCCCATCCCATCCCACCCCATCCCACCCCATCCCATCCCATCCCATCCCTGCCCCGCCCCGTCAGGCGGCGGTGGGCGGCGCGGCGGGTCCTCCGCGGCGGCAGGGGGCGCCGCGGGGCGGGGCGGGGCGGGCGGCGCGCGGCCATGGCGGCGGTGCGGGCGGCGCTGCTGGCTCCGCTGCTGGCGCTGTGCCGGGCCGGGCCGGGCCCCCCGCCCGCCGCCCGCGTCGAGGTGTCGGTGACCGGGCCCGGGCCGGGGGACGGGGCCGGCAGCGGGGCGGCCGCGGCGCCCGGCGGCTCCTACACGCTGCGCGGGGCCGTGCTGGGCCGGGGCGGGCCGGGCCCGGGGGTCCCGCGGGAGGAGGAGGAGGCGGCGGGGGGGAGGGGGGAGATCCGCGGTCGCCTGCTGCTGGTGAGCACCGGTACCGGTACCGGGCACCGGGGGGCTGGGGGGGCAGTGGGCACTGAGGGGGGAACAGTGGGAGCTGGGTGGCGGGGGCGGGGGGGAGGCAGTGGGGACTGGGGAGGGTGGTTGGGGGCAGCAGTGGGAGCTGGGAGCACTGGGAGACCCGGGCCTTGGGGACTGGGAAGGCTTTGGGCACTGGGGCGGAGTGGGGAGCACTGGGAGATCCGGGCCTTGGGGACTGGGAAGGCTTTGGGCACGGGGGGGGGAATGGGGAGCACTGGGAGACCCGCGCCGTGGGGACTGGGGAGGCTTTGGGCACTGAGGGGGAGTGGGGAGCACTGGGAGATCCGGGCCGTGGGGACTGGGGAGGCTTTGGGCACTGGGGGGAGTGGGGAGGGGGCAGCTGGGAGGCACGAGGGGGCAGTGGGGACTGGGGAGGATGGGGAGCGGGGAGCAATGGGAGCTGAGGGGCAGTGGGCACTGAGGGGAGGCTTTGGGCACTGGGGGGAGTGGGGAGCACTGGGAGACACAGGGACAGTGGGGACTGGGGAGGCTTTGGGCACTGGGGAGGATGGGGAGGGGGGAGCTGGGGGGCACTGGGAGACCCGGGCCGTGAGGACTGGGGAGGCTTTGGACACTGGGGGGGAGTGGGGAACAGTGGGGACTGGGGGCGCTGGTAGACATGGGGGGCAGTGAGAGCTGGGGGAGGCTTTGGGCACTGGGAGGCAATGGGGTGGGGGGAGCTGGGAGACACTGGGAGACTTGGGAGCAGTGGGGACTGGGGGGCACTGGGAGACATGGGGAAGCCGTGGGAATTAGGGAGGCTTTGGGTACAGGGGGGAGCTGTGGGACACAGGGGGGCAGTGGGCACTGAGGGGGAGTGGGAGCACTGGGAGACATGGCGGGGGACAGTGAGAGCTGCGTGGCACTGGGAGATGTGGGGGGACTGGGGAGGATGGGGAGGGGGCAGCAGTGGGAACTGGGGGTTGGTGGGGAGGCCGTGGAGGCCGGGCGCCATGGGGGGCTCCGGGAGGCAGCGGGCACTGGGGGGCACAGCCCAGACAGGCAGTGAGGGGGTGCCCAGCGGCGGAGGGGCGGTGCAGGGGGCACCAGGTCCCGTTCCCTGGGCCACCCCAGCTGCTGTCCCTGTCCCTGTGCGGTGCCCAGCTCCCCAGGGCACCCGGGGATGTGGGGGTGCCCCGAGCCTCGCCTCTCGCCCCCGCTGACGCTGCCGTGCCCCCCGCAAGGTGGGGGACGCCGAGCCGGAGCTGGGCGCTGCCGACAGCTGGATCGGCGTGGTGCCCGTGGGCGAGGAGCCGGCCGAGGTCCCCCGCGGCGCCAAGGAGGAGTCCTTCACCGCAGCCGTCGTCAGCAAGGTGGCTCCTCGCCCGGCCCCGGGGCTGCGGCCGCGTTGGCCGGTGACGAGCCTGCAGGGACGGGAGCGGAACGGGGGCTCCCCGCTCTGAGCCCGTGCCCCGTGTCTCCGCAGATGAAGCGAGCCCTGGTGCTGGGGGCCTCAGCCCTGCTCATCCTGGCGCTGAACCAGAACGCCATCCGGGAGGTAGGGGCGTCCCGGCAGCGGGTTCCCGAGCCGTTTTCGTGCCACGCTCACAGCTGCCGCCGTTCTCTTCGCTGCAGCTGGACGTTTCCCAGCTTCTGGCCAAGCCCGTGATCGTGATCCAGTCCTCGGACAACGTCACCAAGCTGCTGGGAGCGCTGCTGCGGTACGGGCTGGGGCGGGGGGCTCCACGCCCGGTCCCCTCCGGGCTGCCGCAGCCGGGGGCCGCCGTGGCGGGGTCTCTCCCGCGGCGCCTGGCGTTTGCTGGGTTGGCTCCGAGCTCGCTCTCCCAGCTGGGGCAGGGACACGTGTTTCCAGGGAGGGTGGGAGTCGGGCCCACCCCTGAGCCTTTCCACGGGTCCCCGCGCGACGGCAGGGCCTTGGCCAAGTCCTTTGGGACACTGGGTACCAATTAGCCAGCTTGGCTCGTTATCAGCATGACACCGGCATCCCTGCCGCCTTCGCCGGTGTTTGTCCCTGCCGCCTACGGCGTTAGGACCCCCCTGCTCCTCTTCCGCGCGGCGAAGGGGTGTCGGCGCTGCGGTGTCGCAGCAGCCGGGGAAACTGAGGCACGGTGCTGGGAGGAGGGGACCTGCGCAGAGGGCTGGGCGCGGCTGGGGACGCTTGCTGTCACCTCCCCTGCGTGCTCCTCTGTCCCCGGTGGCCCCCCTCGCCCGCAGCTCCGTGTGGGCTGCCTGTCCCCAGGGGAAAGGGGGGGCTCCCAGGCGCTGGGGTGCCGCGGGCCGGATCCTGCTGTGCCCGCGGGACTGACGCTCCTCTCACCTGTCACTCGCAGGGGGCTCCGGGCTACGGCGAAGATCACGTACCAGGCCGTGCTGCTGGAGAACCTGGTACGCAGGTTCTCCTCCTCCTCCTCCTCCTCCCCTCCTGGTGGGAGGGCAGGGGCATGGCCGTGCCCAGCCAGAATTCCCCGACCGGTGGGGAAGCAGGGAGCAGGCGGGGCCCCACCTGGGCTCGGGCAGCGCCGCGAGCTGTGGCGGCCGGCGGCAGTGCCGTCTCCTGCCTTGCAGGGAGTGACCCTCACCCTGTGGTCGACCTGCGGCCTGTCCCGAGGGGGCCTCTACGGGGAGTGGCAGGGCGTCATCTGCACGGGGGAGAACAGCTCGCAGGTCCAGGTACGCGCGGCGGTGGCGGCGGGGGGGCCGGGAGCGGAGCGGGGGTCCCCGACCGTCCGCCGGCGCTGTTCCTGCAGAAATACCTCCAGCAGCTGTGGAACACCATCCTGCTGATCGCCCTGCTCCTCTGCACCGGGGTGATCGTGCAGGCCCAGCGGCAGTCGCGGCAAAACCCGTCGGAGCAGGACGCCGAGGTGGGAACGTCTCCGCTCTGCCGCGCGCCGGGAGGACCCGCGCCCGGGGCCTGACCCTCCGCTCTGCCTTCACAGCTGGACCTGAAGCAGCACATTCGGCGGCGGCTGTCGGCGCTGAAAACCCGCCGGTACCATCCCGGCAAACCGCCGCGCAGCCGGGCCTGCGAGATCGATAGCTGCGCCGTCTGCTTGGACCAGTTCCACAAGAGCCAGGTAGAGACTGGGGGGACCGGTGCTGCGCTGGGGGGCCTGGAGCCCGTCCCGGTCACCGCTCGGTGCCTCCCTGTGCTCGTGCCAGGGAGCCGCGCGGCAGAGGATCGTTCCCCTCGCGTGGCAGCGTGACGGAGGCAGGGCTGTGCCCCAGCCGCCGCTGCACTGCTGCCCCGTTCTGCTCACGTCTCCCGTCTCCGCTTCCCTCCCGGCAGTGGCTGCGGGTGCTGCCCTGCTCCCACGAGTTTCACCGGGACTGCGTGGACCCCTGGCTCCTGCTGCAGCAGACCTGCCCTCTCTGCAAGCGCAACATCCTGGGTGAGAGCCGCGCCGGCGCCCCGCCGGGGCCCCCGGCGCAACCAGGGAGCACGTTTGTGCCGGGGGGAGGGGTTGGGGAGCCTGTGCGATGGCCCCTCATCCTTCTCCCTTCCAGGGAACTGCTGCACGGAGAGCTAGTCCAGGGACGGACCCATCGCCGCTGCGGGGAGGGGGGTGCAGGGGGCGCTCAGCGAGCGGCGCTGGCTGCCGGGGCCCGGCCGTTCGGAGAGCGAAGGATCTCGGGGCGCTCGCTGCTGGGTGCGAGTAGAGGGGGTGGGGGAACGGGTGCCGGGAAAGGGAGCTACGGGGGCACCCATGGGGCGGCGGGGTGGGGGCACCCATGGGGCGGGGGCACGGAGGCAGGGAGAGCCCTGCCCCGGCTGCATCCTCTCCCTGCTCCTCGTCATTTTTCTAAGTGGGCAGCGCCCGGCTTGGGGGCTGTGCTGCTCCCGAGCTCGGCGAGGTGGCCCGGCTGCAGCGGTGAGCCCCTCTGCGCCGCGGGGCAGCTCTGCCAGGGCTGGAGGGAGGGCGGGGGGGCCGAACACGTTATTTATACTAACTTATTAGAAAGGACGGCGCGCGTGGGCTGCGGGGAGCGAACGCGGGGCTCGTTTGGCCGAACACGGGTGTGCCACGGTGGCTGGGGACTCGCCGGGAGCCCCGAGCGGCCCCCGTTCCGCGCGGCTGCAGCGTCGCGCGCGTCCGTCTCTATTAAATACAGAGTGAGGAGAGGCTGCCATGTCCTGTGTTGCGATCGCGCGGCTCCCGCCGCCCTCCGAAGCTCGCGGGGCGGCTCGGTGTTCCCCGGCCCCTCTGGGCGCTCGCAGCTGCTGGCGGCGCCGGGAGAGCCGCTTTCCCGGGCTGCGGCTGCGCCGGCGAGCTCAGGGCGGCTCAAACTTCCCGCATCCCCAGCTCCGCCTTTCCAAAGCGGCGTGGCCCCAGCGCAGTCGCCTCTCCAAAACGGTTCCTGAGCTGCGCCCCGGCGTTGTCCGGGTGAGGAGCTGTGCCGGGGACTCCAGCAGCGGCTTAGCCACGGGCAACTGAGCTCTGGCGCCCCGGAACGTCCCTGACCGCGCAGGGGCTGCTCCATGCGCCCGGGAGTGTTTCCCCCCACTCCAAGGGCCCACGCGCGGGTCTGCTTCTCCCCAGGCCGCCGTGCTGGCGGAGAAGAGAAGGGGAGGCGCCGGCCCAGCTCTCTGCACCGTCACCTGTGGTTTTACTGCAAACCGCAGCGCTGCCCAACGCAGAGGGACAACAGGGGAAACCGCGCGGACCTGTCGGTGCCGCAGTCCTGCAGAAAACAAAGCCAAACAACAGCCGGAGGCCAGCTAGGAGCTGAGCCGTGGCGAAGCCGCCGCAGGACCGTCTCCCCGCGCTCCCAACACCCACCGCACGCGGGGTTGAGCAGGGAGACCGGGTTTCCCAAGGGAACGCGCCTTCGCCATGCACAGAGGACGGGTAATGAGGTCCCGTGGGGCAGGGCAGGGCTCATCACACGCTTTACTGTTCCACGTTAGTCCTGTGGGCGTTTATTTGCGGTGGGGGAAGATGGGGGGAGTTCTGCCTCTCGCTCTTGGGTTGGGGGGATGCAGCACCAGGGCCTCGGCCGGCAGCAAGAGGCAGGGCCCGGCCTTGCAGGGAGGCTCTGCCGAGAGCGGCTTTGCCCGCTGGCTGCTGGGGGTGCGCTGCCGCGCCTCGCTTGCGCGTCCGTGCGTCCCCGCTCTGTCCCGGCTGCTGGGCCGCCTGCGGGCGGAGGGAGCAGTTAGAGGGGAGGAAGAAGAGGGAGGCTCCCCAGCCCCTTCCTCTGGGTTCCTACTCACCCAGCGTCCTGCCCGCCGGCCTCCCCGCCACGCTGGCTGCTGAGCTGAGGCCACAGCTGGGTCTGCGGGACGAGCTGGGGGAGAGAAAAGGGGGTGAAGCTTCCCCCAAGTCACGGCCCTCGGCCTCTGCCCTGGGCGGCCGTCGCCGGTGGCCGTGGCACGGTGGTACCGCAGAAGGAGCTGGGAACCGGCTGCGGTGCCCCACCGCGGGCTTGGCTTGGGAGGAGAGCCCGGTTCCACCGCCCCGGGGCCAAGACAGGCTCCTGGAGGCAGGGCCAGGCCCTGGGACAGAGAGGGATCGCAGCCCCCGCCCAGTTTCGTGCCCTCCTGGAAGCAGCTTTGTCCAGCTCGGCCCCGCGGGGGATGTCGCGCGAGGACCCCCACGGCCTTTTGCTACCCAAAGCCCCTCCCGCAAGGGCACGCGCCCAGGGAACCGGTCCCCAGGGGCCGTGGGGTGGTCTCGGGGTATGCAGCGCCCCGCGGCACCCAGCTCGCCCTGGCTTCGGCGCAGCCTCACCTTCAGCACGCCCTGCTCAGCAGCCGCCTTCACCTTGGCCAGCGCGGACCTGAGCCGCGCATTCTCCCGCTCCAGCACGTCGATCCGGACGCCGTTGGCCTGCAGCTGCTTCTCCATGTCCTCGGTCAAGCTCCCGCTGCCTGCAAACGAAATACTTCGTCCAAAATACGCCCAGAGCTGGGCCGGCTGCTGCCTGCCTGCCTGCTGGGAGGTGTTGGCGGCGGCCCTCCTGCCTCTCGAGCCGGAAAGGCGCCTGCCCCGAGCAGGGAGCAGCAGCGCAGCCTGCGAGGCGGCAGCCGGGACCCAAAACCGTGCCAGCGGGAACCGCAGGGGCAAACAGAGCTCTGCCCGTGCGCCGGCTCGGCTTTATTTCCCGGTGGGATGAACAGCACCCACGGAGCGAGGCGCGTTAAGACGGCGGCAGCTTAGCACAGCCCAGGGCCTGAGCCCATACCGGTAATTAGTGGGACAAACGGCATTGTACAAATTAACGCTGGCGTGGCCGGGGCCGGCAGGCTCCTCTGGGAGACCACCAAGGCCGCCGTGGGGAAAACGGGCGCTGCTGCCCGCTCCCTTACTCTCAAACTGCATCTCGGGGGGGACGTGGAGCTCGGGGAAGAACACCAGGAGCCTCTCCCGCTCCTTCAGCTCCCGCGTCTGCTCCTCCAGCTTGGAGGCGTTCGCCCGCAGCTCCGCCACAGCCTGCTCCAGGCCCAGCTTCTCCCGCTGCAGCGTGTCCAGCAGCTCCTGCGTGGCACAGCAGAGAGGCGGCGAGGTTTGCAGAGCGCTCTCCCAAACCTTGGGACGGTGCAGTCTGGGGGAGTCCCAGGGAAAGCTCCCTCCCTTTCCCTGGGGGACAGCGGGAAGGGGACAGGGTCTCGGCTCTGAGGTCCCTGGGTGATTTGGGAACGTGAAGTACGGCGCGTGTCCAGGCTGGAGGCACGGGAGCAGCCCCAGGAGTTGCTTCCTGCAGCTCCCCTCTGCCTCGGCCGCGGGGAAAACCCGTGGAGATTTGTCTACACGGCGGAGAGGGATCTTCCCCAGGGGGTCCCGGAAGGGGATGGCCACCGACAACGTCCCACCGAGTCCCAAAGTCCCCTCCTGGGAAAACTATGGTGGGGGATGGAGCCCCACGGCAGAGCTGTGCCCCGCAGCAGCTGCTCCCTCGGGATCCCCGCTCCCGGCAGCCCCCCGCTGCGGGCTGGGTGCCAGCGCTGACCTCCTGCGCCCGCAGCTTCCGCCCGCTCTGCTCCTGGCTCTCCCGCAGCTGCTCCGCCAGCCTGGCCTTGTCCTCCTCGGCCTCGCCCAGGCCGGCCTGCAGCTCCTCGCGCTCCTGGTCCAGGCTGTCCAGCTGCTGCAGCAGGGCTCTCTGCTTGGCCTGCAGGGACTGCGCGGGGCAGGCGAGCCTGCGTGGGGCTGCCGCTGCACCCCCTCACCGCCGCCCCGACGGCTGCGGGGCCGCCGAGCAGCTCCAGGGCAGCGGGGAGCCGGCCCGGCCGTACCTCGTGGTGCTTCAGCATGCTCTCCACTTTGGCCTTCTCCTTCTCCAGCTGGACGGTGGTGTCGCTCAGCTCCTGGCCCAGGCTCTCCCGCTGGTTGGTGAGCAGCTGCACCTTCTCCTCCAGCTCCAGCACCTGGCTCTTGGCCACCATCGTGGTCCTCATCTCCTCCAGCAAGGTCGCCTTGGTCCCCTCTGCGGAGACACGGCACCTTTGGCCCAGGCCCGGCAGGAGGAGCTGAAGCTCCTGGATAAGGGGGGGGCCCCGCACCCTCCACAGGCCCTGGCGAGGGGGAGGCAGGTCTGCCGGGGGGGACTGTGACCCCCTGAATCTCCACCAGCACCAGCACCAGCCCGCGCTGGCGCTGGGTAACGTCCAGGCACTGCTATGAAGGACGCTCGTCCTCGCCCCGGTTCCCGCCAGCGCTACACCCAAGCGATTCCGGGGGAGCCGGGCTTTTTCCTGCGCTGTCTGACGTGGGTGTAAAACGCTTGTGGGCCCAGAGAGGTGTGTCAGCTGGGAGAGTCCCGGGAGTCCTCACCCAGCTCCCGCACAGCGGCCTGCGTCGCAGCCAGCTCCTCCTTCAAGGCAGAGAGTTTTTCTTCCAGCAGAGTGGCACCTAAGTCGGCACAAAACCGTTACTCAACGTTAAACAGCTCCTCCAAGAAACTGCAACAAGGAGGGACCAAACAGCGCTTGGTGATTGTATCGTGCAGGAGGCAGCGCGAGGGCGTGGAGAACCAGCTGTCTGGGGTTAGTCCGACAGCGGGGAACAGCCCCCGCGCCCACCAAAATCAGGGGCAGCAGCCCTGCTCGTGGCGGTGCGACCAAGATTTGACCGGGGACTCCGTGCTTCTCCTGCAAACACCCACGGGGCTGGCAGGGGATGCTGGGACCAGCACCGTACCTCTCCGCAGGTCGTCCTTGTCCCGCTCCAGCCTGGCTACAGCCTCCGAATACTCCTTCTTCTTTACTGCCAGGCTCCGCTCAGCCGCCGCCTTCTGCTGCGCTCGGGAGTCTTTCTCCGCCTGGAGCAACCGGGAAAAGTCCTCAACCTGTTTCCGCAGCTCGTCCTTCTGTTTCTCCGACTCTTCCAGCTCAGACTTCAGAGGGTTGACCTGCTGCAGCAGCACCTCGAGGTGTTTGCCGATGCGGGAGAGGTCCTTGCTCTGCTCCGAGGCCCAGTAGCTCAGGTCCCTCGCAGTGAGGGTTCTTTTCCCCGTGTTCTCCTCCACCATCTCCTGGAACTTGCTGAGCGCCGAGGGGATGTTCTGGCTCTGGCAGATGCTGGTGATGGCTTTGCCGACCTCGCGGAGGCCGACCTGGGCGCTGGCGCAGGTGGCGCAGGGTGCCAGGGGTGAGCCAGTCGTCTGCGTGGGGATGCTGCTGCCGCTCTCGGCCAGGGAGCTGCCCGAGGCCTGGCTGTCTGGTGGACGGCACCGAGAAGTGGACTGGGCAACTTCTGGGGAATTTTTTAACCCCAAAACGTCAGGCAAGCAGCGTTTTGGGTGCTGCTTCTCAGGTTTCCCAGCCTGGGGAGAGGATTGCGGCGCGGGGATCTCCTTCCTTTTCTGGCGGAGAGAGCACAGAACAACAGCAGGGCCCAGATCAAACCGCGTCGGCAGCAAACGGTCCGTAAGAGCCCAGATGCAGAGGCGTGAAACGCGGCGACAGGAGAGCAGCGCAGCCCAGGGGCGCCGAGGGCAGCGAGCCCTTCCCTTGGGAGGAGGGAAGTTCCCCGAGCTGGGAGGAGGACAGCTACCAAGCGCTCAGATTCCCTCCTGACTGTGCTCCAGCACAACCAAAGCACTGGCAAAGAAGCCAAATGAATTTGCACCCTGCTGCGGAGTACGGGGGAAGTGAATTTCCAGAAGCGTTTCAGCCGCTGCTGTGGTTTCACAACGGGAAGCCTCGGCAGTGAAACCGGCTCCCCAGCTCCCCTTCTTGTGAGCGTCCCTTTTTTCTGTCTCCTGGTTATGCCAGGTGAATCACCGTGAGACTTGGCCACAAAAGGGATCATTTGGGGAATAAAAAATTAAAAAAAAAATGCAGGGGAGGGGCATAGTGTTCTTACCACAGATTATTTCACTAATTTGAGCCAGCTCAGCCCCGCAAACCCTGGGGTCGGCAGAGGAGAGTATTTGGCAGGAGGAGAATATTTTTCCCAAGCAAGAGAAGGCGAGCAGCCAGGCTCACCCGCCCTGAGATCCTGGAGAAGGACGGGTCCATCCACCTCCCGGCGGTTAGAGGAGGGAAGGGACTCAGGCCGTGCGGGGCAGCGCTGGGAGGGTCACGAGCCAGGAGCGCACCTGGCATGGCCACCACGCCTGTCACGGGGCGTCCCGGGGAAGGACCGTGACCTCAGCGCGGTCCGAATCACGGGAGGGGGTGAGGCAAGGGCCGTTTCCCTGCGCTTAGCTCGTGGGGCGTCGGGGTCCCCAAATGTCCCACCTCGGCCAGGAGCTGCTGGTAGAAGGCTCCCAGTTTCAGCATGCTGGACCAGTACCTCCTCGCCGTCAGCCCTGCGGACATGCAGGGTCCCACCGCCTGCGCCGGGGGGACGGCTCGCTCGCTGAGCAGGTTTTCCGCGTAGCCCGTGAAGCTCTGAAGCAGGAGCAGCAGCCTTTTTCGACAGAAACCAAACACAGCGTCGAGCAACGGAGCGTTTGTCACGGGGAAAGGGCCCCGGGCCTCTAACAGCGCAGCGCCGAGGCAGGGGAGGCTGTCTCCCCTCCCCTGGACAAAGCCAGTTTTGGCAAAGGAGAGTGGATATCGGGGCTCCTGTGACCCCCCCAGGCCTGAATCGCTCCACGGAGCAGCATTTGGTGGGAGGAAAATCCTCCTGCAGCTGCCAGCACGCAGGCTGCACAGGCTGCTTGTAGCCAGCCACTTCCCAGAGGCTGGAATTAAGCTCTCCCGAAAGATCTGGGGCACCCACGCTGCCTATATCAAACCCTAATTGTTCGGGCTGACAGCTCCCGTGGAGCGGCTCATCTTTTAAAACAGCGAAGGGTGAAATAAAGCAAAAGGCGCTTTTGTCTCCCAGGGCTGTAGGTGTGGCTGCGTCTGTGCATTTCCAAGCTTTTGGGGGGTAATTCAATGAGTTTGCCCGTCTACCCAGGTGCCCTCGGTTCCGGGGCGGAGCAGCGGCTTCCCCCGCTCCTTTGTGGGCAGCATTTGTGCCGGTAGCTCTGAGCTCTGCGTGGGGAAAGGAGTTGGGGTTTAAAACTCAAGTGCAGAGCTGCAGAGCATGAGGCTGAGGAGCTAGCAGGCAGCTTGTCGTGGAAAGGTGAGGGGGGAAAAAAATAAATCCAAACCCCTTGGCTGCATTCGACGGGCTGGACACACAACCATTCCCTTCTCTCCGGGGGAAGGAGCCGCTCTGCCAGCCAAGTTTTTTTAAAAGGGGGTTTGGGGCCAGCTTTGCCCTCTCACCTGTCTACCACCAGCTCCAGCAGCACCACGTGGGAGTGCTGGGTGAATTCGGGGTTGTCCTTGGCGTAGCTGTACCGCTCCAGCAGCGCCGCCAGGTCCAGCTCGCAGGACACTTTATCGGGAAACTTCCAGGAGGGGAAACGCACGGCTCCGGCCCGCGACGAGACGTCGGCGATGGCTGCCTGCAGGTCCCTCAGGTCGGCCCGCAGGCTCTCCATGCAGCCGGGGTGGCCCAGCAGGTGCGCCATGCCCTGGGGTGGCCCGCACCGGGCCCGTGGGCGATGGGGTGTTCTGGATGGCTGCGGCCCGCTCCGGCCTGCTGCGGCCTGCAGCGGGCCCACCAGGCCTGGGACAGCCCCAGCGGGGACAGGCGGCTGGAGCGGGCCCAGCGCGGTGGCCTCCGGGGCTGGGGGACCCCGGGGGTCCCGCGTTGAGGGGCCGCGGGGCCGGGGGACACGGATCCGCCCGCTCGATGCCGCCTGTTGCTATGGCAACAGCGCAGACCACGCCCCCGAGAGACCACGCCCCCCCGCGCCGCAATGGTACGCTCCTCCTACTCCCCGCCCTTGAGGCGCTAATGGCACTTCCCACTGCGCATGCGCTCTGCGCCATCCTCCGATTCCCCGCCCCCCCCCCCGCTGGCGGACAGTAGGAGGCAATCTGCGCGCGCGCCCGCTGGCGGCGCCGCCGTCACTTCCGGCGCGCGTGCGCACGGGGTTGCGTGCGGCCGCCATTTCGCCGCCGTCGCCGTCCGTTCCCTCCGGTTCTCGCCTCTTGCGGCCCGGGAGCGGCTCCGGCGGGGAAGCGCTCCCCGCCGCCCCGAGGGAGAGCACCATGCCGGCGGGACCCGTGCAAGCCATGCCCCCGGCGCAGCCGGCGCCCCCCGCGGAGAGCAAACCGGTGCGGGCGGGGGGGGGCGGGAGGCCGCGGGGCGGGGCGGCCCTGGGCGCGGGGCTCGCTGGGGCTGATTTGTCCCTGGCTCCTTGCGCTGGCCCGTCGCTTTTGTGGGGTTTTTTTTGGGGGGAGGGCCGCAGTTCGCTCCCGCCGATCCCCGCAGGCGTCGCCCGCAGCTCCCCGGTCACCCGCAGGCAGCGTGCGGCGGGGCGGGCGGCGGCTGAGCTCCGGCCTAGGGCTGAGCCCCCTCAGCGGAGCGGCACAGGGCTGGCGTTGTGGTGGGCGCGGAGGTTTGCCGTGAGCTGTGGGGGCAGCCCCGCCGCCGGCAGTGCGTGAAAGGGTCAGACGCTCCCGTCCC
Organism: Chlamydotis macqueenii; assembly: GCF_036417535.1. Classification (NCBI taxonomy): domain Eukaryota; kingdom Metazoa; phylum Chordata; class Aves; order Otidiformes; family Otididae; genus Chlamydotis; species Chlamydotis macqueenii. The sequence goes on along the minus strand of NC_141572.1, from coordinate 14,628,173 downwards.
AGTGTGCGTGAGGGAGCGCGCAGGCCCGCGTTTCGCAGTGCCCTCCCCGGCTCTGTTCTGTCTCGGCCTCCGCGGGAGCCTCTTCCCGAAATGGGAAGCAGCCATCCCTTCCCCAGCTGTTCCAAGGAATTTCACACGCCGGCGCCTGCGCGGCCGTGCCGCAGGCCAGCGTGGGGAGCTGGGCTGACGGGGTGATTTGGTGTGGCCAGCGCGGTTATTCTGCAGCTGGAAAATCGTCAGTCCCAACAAACACCGAAGGACTTCCACGTTTGTACGCTAGCGAGGCAACTCAGCGTCGCAGTTAAATGGAAACCTCTCTCTCTCAAGTGTGGGGTTGCCTTATCCTTCAGCTCCTTGAGATGTTGTTTGGAGGGAGTGGGAGTGAAAACTAAAATATTTGTGGTGCCTTTCTCTTAACGCACTTTGTTAAGGTTGTATTTGACTTGATAATGTTTTGCCGTGGATTTAGCCAAGCTTTGCTGGTATTTTAAAATTTCCCTGCCTGCCCTTGTTAAGATTACAAACGTTTCCCATAGACCTGTTCTCTTTCGTGTGGTTGTCGCTGCGAGGCAGCAGTACAGAGGACTATAACAAAAAGATCTGTGTGTGTATATACGTTTTTATTGCAGCCAGAAGAGGAGCCAAAGGAGGAAGCGACACCAGCCAAGCCTGTGGTGGGAATTATTTATCCTCCTCCGGAGGTCAGGAATATTGTCGACAAGACCGCCAGCTTTGTAGCCAGGTAAATTGTGTCTGGTGTCATCTTGTGTTTCCTGGGATTTTCACGCCGTTCCGCTTCCGGGCTGATGTCTGCGCAGCTCCAGAAGCTGAAGCAGGTCGCGGATCGTGACCTGCATGAAGCATTTTAAGGACTGAGACACTTAAGCGGTGTAAGACGTGCTTTGCTAGGAAAACGGCGATAGTAAATAAAGTTCTCGGCGAAATCCGTAGCAGGTGCGGCAATAACCAGCTAACAGTTGTTGTTCTGAGTGACCTGAGGGGAAAGAAAATTCCGAGGAGAAAGGGCGCCTCGTTACCGGTGCTGCATGCATGATGAAGCCAAGAGGAGTCACGGCCGTGTTTTACGGCACGTAGCAGATTGCAGGCGATGAACTCCCCAGTGGAAGGGCGCTCGCGTGCTTGTGGAGCGCTGAGGTTGGGCCCATCCCCGCTGGCGTACAGCTTGGTAAGCTGTGCCGCCTCATCTGGGCCTCGGTCACCCCTCCCCTGATGGCCAGAGTAGTCTGGTCCTCTCTTAGGATAGATGAGCTGCCCGTGAGGTGTACGGGATTTTATTTTCCCCCCTCTTAACTGTAGCGGATCGATCAGTGCAAGCATAGATGTCAACTTTAGGGGAGGAGTCTAACAGCTGAATAAATTTTACTCTTTTGGGCTTCTTCCGTTTGCCGTTCTGCAAGTGCCAGCTGTTAGCGCTAGCTAGGCCATCTTCCTCTGTTGTTTTTGTTAGTGCTTCCGTGTTCCTGGCTCTCCTGCCTCTACCCGGGGTCTCGGGGGACCCGATCTCGGTCTTGCTGCGGTGTCCGAGGAGCACAGGAGGTGAATGCCCCTCCTCAGCCGGCCGTGCCGCCCTCCTGGCATCCAGACAGGCCGAAGGCTGCGTGCTTTCGCCTCGCCGGGACGGGATGGTTGTCGCTGTGGGTGGAAGACAATTAGTACATGCTGATGTAGCCAAAGACACTGATTGTGTAACTGATCTCTAAAGTGCTGCCAAGGAGCGCTGGCTTCCTTTGAGGATAGGGAGGGGACTGTGTTTATCCTTTGGTATTGTGGAGCCCTCCTTCTTTGGAAGAGGCGTAGTGGCTAAAGAAGGCCTGGATCTGTCCAGAGAACGTGAAGAGAAACGTGGTACGGCAGCTGGTAACTTCCTCGGACTACCCTGGCGTAAATGGCGTTGCCCAAACTAAAACTTAGGCCTCTCCTAAAGGCAGCACTGCAGCGTGGTCAGTCTGCGCAGGCTGCTGATTAGGACAGGTGCCTTTAACTGGTGTGTGTGCAGCTGGCTGCTAGGTTGGATACGAGTTCTTTAGCGGTAAACTCCTTCCTTGTAGGAGAGAAAATTGTCATCTGAGGGGCTGATACGTCACCACCTCTTGCTGTGAAAGAAACAGTTGACACTTGAGTTGACGCCTGTTTATCTAAGCAATTTATCTCTTCCTCCCCAGGAATGGTCCAGAATTTGAAGCTCGAATTCGTCAGAATGAAATAAATAACCCTAAGTTCAATTTCTTGAATCCCAACGATCCTTACCATGCGTACTACCGGCACAAGGTCAGCGAGTTCAAGGAGGGTAAAGCACAGGAGCCCTCAGCTGCTATTCCCAAGGTCATGCAACAGCAGCAGAGCGCGCAGCAGCAGCTTCCGCAGAAGGTGAGTGTGCCGCTTCGCTCTGGTCGAGAGCTTGGCTTCTAGCTGGTTATGTCACAGCCTGGTGTTACGCAGCAGGTCTGAAAGACCTGGAAAATGAAGGAGTTACTTGTACGTTTGCAAAAAAGACGGCACCGGGAGGCTTGGAGTTCAGTGTCTGGGATTAGTTCTGCTGCAGATGCGCGTGCCCCACTTGCTGGTAACTCAAAGCTATGTGGGAAACTCAAAGTTACAATGTTCTACGTGGTCTGTTTTAGTGAGGTTTAGTTGTGCATTGACTTAGCAATCGCTCGGGCTGCGTGAGTTCAGGACTCCTTCCACAGGCAAGTCCTTTAGAAGTCTTTCGAGTTCAGTTTGGGCTTGTTGCACACACTGTTTTGTAGAAACACTTCCTTTTTTTCTGCCAGAAGGATCAGCTTCCCCTTAAAACGTGGAGTACAGAGTTTTGCTGGTCTTGTTTAGCCGTGCCTGTGTACACCCTGGGTGGAGAAAGGGCGCTGACCGCGTCTGGGTCTCTTGCATGCTCTGCACAGCCAGCAGTCACCGTCCTGGAGGATTATCACGAAGTCCTGCTCGTTTCCAGTTTTGCTAGCTGTTGGAGCAGATACATCCCGTGGTACCAATTTTTCTCATCCTTGCAGCCACCAGGATATCTAGACTGATGTTGCTTTCCCGCAACAGCTGAAGGAAGAATGGGCTCTCCCAAGTGTTCAGTAAGCATTTCTTTCTGCAGTCACTCAGCCGTCTCTGTTCTGCTCTGCAGGTGCAGGCCCAGGTGATCCAGGAGACAGTCGTTCCGAAAGAGCCACCCCCGGAGTTCGAGTTCATTGCGGATCCTCCCTCAATCTCGGCCTTTGACTTGGACGTGGTGAAGCTCACGGCGCAGTTCGTGGCTCGCAACGGGCGGCAGTTCTTAACTCAGCTGATGCAGAAGGAGCAGAGGAACTATCAGTTCGACTTCCTTCGCCCCCAGCACAGTCTCTTTAACTACTTCACTAAGCTGGTTGAGCAGTACACAAAGGTACTTTTGGCAGTTTCTCCTGTCAAATCGATTCCTTCGGCAGCAGCATGGATTTTTGATGCCTGCTGAAGCCCTGCGAAACATCCAGCCTGGAAATACGTGCAGCTCTAGGAGTCTGTTCTTTAAATCTTTAAGTAGAGCGGATGCCTTGTGCGTTGTTGGCAACGTGCAGCACTGAACACAGTGGGCTGTTGCTGAATATATCAGACACTGCTGTAGTACAAGTAAAAGTTGGGGGTTTTTAAATATGGAGGGTGGTTAGAAGGCCAAGAGTGCACGTTTTTAAGTGCGAGTATGAACAATAAGTAATAAGAGGGTTGCAACAGAAGAAATGGAACGTATCAGGGGTCAGCTGATGTTTTTGGCAGCGTGTAGAGAGAAGAATTGCTTTTACGGAGACTTTAGGGAAAAGTCCTCAACTGTCGCGCAAAATGTGTTTCAGATCCTGATCCCGCCGAAAGGCTTGCTCCTCAAGCTCAAGAAGGAGGCTGAAAATCCCAAGGAAGTCCTAGATCAGGTATTGCATGAAAAATTTGCAAAATTGCTGAAGCGTTTCAGTTATGTGTTGAATTTTTTTCTCTTTGCACGTGTCTGACTTATTGGCGGCAAATACAAATATACAGAGAATAAAATGGATGTGTCCCCTGTAGTTGCTTGGAGACTGGGCACCCAGGCTTGCCTTTAAACGGCTCCTGTTGCCTCAATAGGCAAACCTCTTAATTTCTAAACAAAATACAAATATTTATTGGTTGTGCCAGGCCTCTGAAGTCTTGGTTGTGTAACTGCCCTGGAAGGACTGGTAGCACAAACCTTGGATGCTGTAGAGATGACTGTGATGTGTTTCTTGCCTGACATTTGGTTCTTCCTTTACATCTCGTTGGGCAGGTGTATTACAGAGTGGAGTGGGCAAAGTTCCAGGAGCGAGAGAGAAAGAAGGAAGAGGAGGAGAAGGAAAAGGAGCGTGTTGCTTACGCCCAGATTGATTGGCATGACTTTGTGGTCGTGGAAACAGTTGACTTTCAGCCCAACGAGCAAGGTACTGAAGTTAAGCGTTTCTAACCTCTGTGCAACTCCGCTCCCTTTGGGTGCGGGCTATGTCCTGAAATGCCCTTTTTAGACAGATGTTGGGTTTTACAGCTGCGTGTCCTCCAAGGGTAACAGGGACAGTGTGTGGGGCTGGTGGTTTTCTGGAGGTGGTAACGTTCTCTCTACGTGAAGTCCAGGACTGCCCTGGTGTCAGCTTTCCCGCTTCCACCGGGGCAGCAGAACTGACCGCGCTTTCCAGTGGTGCTGGTCTGTATAGACTCCATCCGTTCCCTTCTGCGTACCTTGGCTCCCAGGAGATATTGGTGGCACTGCATTGAAAAGGAACTGCTTTTCGTTCAAGAAACTGATATTTCTATCCATGCATTGAGCAACGAAATGGGACAGAGAAACAGGAGCTCTGTTTTCTGCATTGCAGGGAATTTCCCTCCTCCCACCACTCCAGAAGAGCTGGGAGCTCGAATCCTGATCCAGGAGCGTTATGAGAAGTTTGGGGAAAGCGAGGAGGTGGAGATGGAGGTGGAGTCAGACGAGGAAGATGAAAAGCAAGAGAAACCAGATGAGCCCCCAGCCCAGCTGGATCAAGACACACAAGTGCAGGATATGGATGAGGTAACTAGCCGCTGGAATCGGTGTTACTTTTGTTCAGGGAGGTCTGTGTGGTTTTTGACGCCCTTCGTTGGTGTCACTGTAAGTTCCTCAGTTTCTTGAGGAAATGAGATTTCCTTCTGATGGAATTTCGAAACAACCTGTTCCTGCTGGAATGCTGGAATATGATATTTTAAATGTTATCCATGACAATACAATTTCCAAGAGAGAAATCCAGTAATTTTGTCACCTAATGACGTGGATTTTCTTTTTCTGTGATCGAGCCTCTTGGGCTTTCTTCTGCACCGAGTCTGGAACTCTGAAAGCTGACTCGTTTTAGACTCTTCCTCTACCCGCTGTCTGTAAGCTGCTGTTGTGGTAACAAGGAACAAGTGTGTGGTTGACCGTAAGCACTCGCTTGCTGTGCTGTGCTAATGTGGAAGCTGAGGAGTACTTGCTTCCTTTTCTGAATCGTGGTTATCCAGAGGAACTGCTGTAACGTAGGTGTCCAGAGGCTCTGTTGCTTTGAAGCTGCATAATCAGTTCTTCCAGCGCTGCGTAGGATTTTTTTATGCCTTTCTCAAATTTTGTTTGTTAATCTCTGACTACAGGAACTTGATTATGATATTATTTTTTTTTTTCCCCTAAATAAGGGCTCAGATGATGAAGATGAAGGTCAGAAGGTTCCTCCTCCTCCAGAAACCCCGATGCCACCACCTCTTCCTCCCACACCAGACCAGGTCATTGTGCGGAAGGATTATGATCCCAAAGGTAAATCAGGCTGATGAAAAAAACTTTTTCTTCTGAATAATCACAAAAGCACTTGTTTCTAGGCTGCATCCTCTGATGTGTTTTTAACAGTGGTTTTGTTTTTCCAGCCTCAAAACCATTGCCACCCGCCCCAGCTCCAGATGAGTATCTTGTTTCTCCCATCACCGGAGAGAAGATTCCTGCCAGTAAAATGCAAGAACACATGCGAATCGGTCTCCTGGATCCTCGCTGGTTGGAGCAGCGTGATCGATCCATCCGTGAAAAGCAGAGTGATGATGAAGTCTATGCCCCAGGTCAGCCCCAGCGTCTAACACTGCTTCCAAAACAGAGTTCCTAGAGGAGTTCTGTGAACTCTTAGCGCACCCCCTCGCTCTCTCCAGCTCCCACTGATAAGGACCATCTTAAATGTAACTTTCTGTGTCTTGTCTCTTTCCAAGAGTTGCAGTCTCTTTCTAAGAAGAGCAGTCACTTTAAAGATCATTAAAAGAGGCTTGATCATGTTTGACTTGGAATATATCACTTGAGTTAGAATTCCTCTTATTGCCTGCAGGTCTGGATATCGAAAGCAGCTTGAAGCAGCTGGCAGAGCGCCGTACCGATATCTTCGGTGTAGAAGAGACTGCCATTGGTAAAAAGATTGGTGAAGAAGAAATCCAGAAGCCAGAGGAAAAGGTAGAGTGGAAACCGTGGGATTTTTTACCAGATTCCTGTACTATTATGAATGCTCAGCGAGGCAGGAGCCTTTTGAACTTTGTTCTTGCTGTAAAGCTGCTCTCTTGATTTGTTTGCAGCTCACATTGCAGTCTGGATGGGCTGGAGTCATTCTGATGTATTTTTTCCTCTCAGGTGACCTGGGATGGCCACTCGGGCAGCATGGCCCGCACACAGCAGGCTGCTCAGGCCAATATTACTCTCCAAGAGCAAATTGAAGCTATCCATAAGGCCAAGGGACTGGTGCCGGAAGATGACAGCAAGGAGAAGATCGGTCCCAGCAAACCCAATGAAATACCCCAGCCGCCTCCTCCTTCATCGGCATCAAATCCCCCAGCTAGCGCGCAGCCTATCACCTCCGTGCCTCGTCCTCCCACAGTGAGTGTTTGGGCTTCCAAAAGCAAGTGGTTGTGGCCGTAGTTAATTAGAAGGGAGTCCTGACGAGGGTCAAGGGTTGTCACAGCAGGGCGCTGGCTTAGAAATGGGTTTGGAGTGGAGTTCATGTTTCCAAATAATTTAAACCATCAGAGGAACCCTGTTGAACTTGCTTAAAATGGAAAATAAGACTAAGGTGGAGCTTGTCTTCCTTAGAGGTACCAAAAAGGCTTGGTCAGCTGGGCAGAGCGAGAACCCGGGCAGTGAGATCTTGGAGGAAGGGAGTATGGCTAACAAAGGAATGGGCAGGGGCCTTTTTCTTACGTGTAAAAAGGTGTGATGCAGAACAGAAGTGGCTGCAGGTAAGAGATGTTCACAGATGGCTCACCTGCCCAGCGTTCCTGCCCCAAGGGTTCTGCTACGTGACTGAAATAGCTCCTTTAAGATTTCTGGGTGGCTCATGAACCAATTAATCTGTTAATGAGGCTTCTGTGCCCGGTCACCAACAGCTTGGGCTGTCGATACGGTGGGCCCGCTAAGGTTCCCAGCAAGTCTTTGGCCGGCAGAAATCCGTGGTGTGTTTCCCTGGTTATTTTAATCGGGATTGTGAGCAGCGCTGAGCGTTTCTCCATGTACCTTCTCTCTCCAGATGCCCCCTCCCGTTCGCGCCGCTGTTGTTTCTGCTGTTCCGGTCATGCCTCGTCCGCCCATGACTTCCGTGGTCCGTTTGCCTCCAGGATCCGTCATAGCTGCGCCCATGCCACCCATAATCCATACCCCGCGCATCAACGTTGTTCCCATGCCGCCCTCCGCTCCTCCCATCATGAGCCCCCGCCCGCCTCCCATGATAGTACCAACAGGTGGGTAACTTAGTGCTTTCCGGTTAATTATCAGCTGATTCCTGTCTAATGGGACTTCAATTTCAATTCTTTTTTCCTTTTCTATGTCTGAAAACGGTGCGTAATTGAGACTGCAGACCCTAAGTCCCGCCATTAAGAATTTTGGGGTGTTTGATACGACTTACCTCCTGCAGCATGAAGTGCAGAATGAGAGTTCAGTCTCACTGGTGGGACATTTTATGTCTGTGTCCCTGGGAGCCTGCCCGGGTGAGGGTTAACATTCCACGCTGCTTTCCAAAAGGAACCGGAGTAAAGAGGAACCTGCAGTGCCTCGCTGGGTGTTGCAGCTTGTTACAGAAGTTGCTGCTGCGGGAGGAAAAGCTGTTGTCTGGCCCCTTTCCTCGTAGCAGCTTCAGAGCATTAGGTGCTTTTAAGTTGAAAAGCACAATGTGAAAACAATTCCTCCTTTTATCTTCCTTTTTTCTTATTTTCTTTTTTTTCTTTTTAAATCGAGGTGCTGGCACTGCTGCATGCCAAACTGGGAGCGTTTTCGTTTTTGCAAGATCTGCAGGAAGCTTTTTATGCTGCTTGTTGCCTTTTCCTGGACTGTTTCCCAATATAAAAGATCTCCTAACGTTTGAAGTTTGCGTGTTACTGTTGGTTGTGTTAACTTCCTCTATGTGTTCTGGCATTTATTTTCAGCCTTTACTGCTCTGCTAAAAGGGTTTTTGTGGGAGGGATTGTCTGCTGTGTACTCAGTGGATGACTGCAGGTTGTATTATGTCCCCCCGCCATCCCGTTTCAGCGTTTGTTCCTGCGCCTCCCGTGGCTCCGGTGCCTTCCCCAGCGCCGATGCCCCCCGTTCACCCGCCGCCGCCGATGGAGGATGAGCCAGTCTCAAAGAAACTGAAGAGCGAAGATAGCCTGATTCCCGAGGAGGAGTTTCTGCGCCGCAACAAGGTACGTGCGCGGGCTGGCCGCTTGCTGGGAAGCGCCGGAGTCCTTCCGCTGCTGGGCTGTTCAGCCTCCTCTGCCCAAAGCGGGTGTAAAGCCAGCTCACTGCACAGAGGGCAGTGACTTTCTGAGATGGCTCCTTCCTGCTGCTGTTCCCGAGCATGCGGAACTGCGTTGCGTTTTACTGGAAGAGCGGTGCAGCGCTGCACGCCCGAGGGCAGTAGGAGAGTACTCTTCTGTAATTAAGGGCAGCGAGAGGTAGGTTTGTGGTAGTGTAAAGAAGAACTAATGCTGCTAATAAGCTTTTAAGCAGGGGACTGCTAAGCTGGAGGTGCAGGGAGATTTACTCTCTGTGTCAGTGTGATAGCGTGGTAATGTGGTATGTTCCGTAACAGCAAGGACTAAACGTGAGGGCTGAATTCCTTCCCGAGGAGTGCCGTCGTCCTGGGTTGAGTTTTAAGTTTTTTGAGAAGGGTATATGCTTTCCCTGGCCACCTGCACACAGAAGCTGTCTCCTGTTTAGTGCTTCGTACGTTCACTCTGTAATGCTGTGAGTGTGTGTGGTGCATGGTGAATGGCACACAAAAGCAGAGATTAATGAGAGAAACCCAAGTAAGTGTTTTGTTTTGGTAGCAGTGAAATAACTTTCTCAGTATTCAGGCAAATACATTTCCATGTGTTTACTGAGAAGCTGAGATATGTGGCTAGTTTTGGGAAATAAATAACTTGTCTGCTGCTGTGTCTCTATAAATAATTTGTCTGCTGCTCTTTTATCATGGTTCTGAGCCTCCCTGCCTGTAAGGACCTTATCTTTGTTTCCTCTAGGGTCCGGTCACGGTCAAGGTCCAGGTTCCCAACATGCAGGACAAGACGGAATGGAAACTGAACGGCCAAGTGCTGGTGTTCACCCTGCCGCTGTCAGACCAGGCACGTAGCTTATTAACCCGGCCTCGGCCCCCTCGTGTTTTGCTGCCGGGTTTCTTCGCTGTGAGGATAGCGGTCGGCCTGCGTGGCAGGAGCTGTAAAACTCTGGTTGTTCCCCACGCTGCGGCCTCATGCTCAGCAGGGCTGTGTGGCTGGGGGAGCAGTGGTGCCCATCTGTACAGCGGGGGAAAAAAAAGCCTGAGCAAGCTCTTTGGTTCTCCCTAGGTGTCCGTTATAAAGGTTAAGATCCACGAGGCCACAGGGATGCCAGCTGGGAAACAGAAGCTGCAGTACGAGGTGGGTAGAAGCGCTCTTTGTTACTTCAGTGCTTTCTCACAGACAAACTGACTTTTTGCAAGAAAAAGTTGTGATGTACCTACTGAGATACTGGGGAAAGCAGCGGGAATGTTTTCCCTGTGAGAACCGCATGCTGTTACAGCAGGACAGGCCTTTAATGGCTGGCTCAGTGGGTCTTCGGGTTCTCACTGCCCCAGAGGAGTCCTTGAAAGCGCGCTGGCGTTCTCTGAAATCAGCATATTCCTTTATTGGGAGTTTTTGACATTTAAACGCAGCAGTCTGCTCCCACTGATCTGTCACGTGCGCTCTGGAAGGTGGGCGAGACTGCCTTGAGACACTGGCAGCTCTGACAAGACTTCCTCCAGAACGCGGAAGGGAAGGGATCTCTCTCTCTTCCCCTCGAGACCGGCGCTGTTCGAAGGGCACCGTTCCTTTTTAATAACTTGTTCCCAGTCGTGCGTGTGCACAGGCACAACCTGCTGCCTGAGCGGTGGACTTTGTGCTCTTGCCTCCTTGGGAGTTCAGCTGTGGGCAGATCTGTGTTAATCCTTAGCGAGAAAGGAAGCTTAACTCTTAAGGAAAATGAAGAGGGGGTGGAGTGGAGCCTAAGTAACTTCACTTGCGGTGACTGTGTTTGTGTTTGAGGTGTATAGCGTTTCTGTGACATCATAGCGATTCTATGATATCATCTGTACCCTTGCGTCATTCCCAGCGTACCCACCTCCTGCAGCGCCTGTCTTTCTGAGACGCTGGGTTTTCTCCAGGGTGTTTCAAAGCCTGCAGCCTCCTGTCATCACCCCGTTCTGAGAGCAGGGCCAGGAGGGCTTCGTCTCCGTGGGGTTCTGTTGGAAGGGAGCGCTGAGGTTTCTGCTCTGACGGTTCGTTGTGGGTTTTTTTTTAATTTTTTTTTTTTTTCTTTACTCCTCCCCTCAGGGCATCTTCATCAAGGATTCCAACTCCCTGGCTTATTACAACATGACAAGCGGCTCGCTGATTCACCTGGCGCTCAAAGAGAGAGGAGGCAGAAAGAAATAGGAGCGGAGGAGCCCAGGGACGTAACGCGGCTGCGTTGCCACTTGTGTAACCCCAACCCTTTGAGTCCCCCAGCCTTTCGGGGCTCCTGCGACTCCTCCAGTTTGAAAAGAGAGGCTGTGAACCCTGTGTTTGGGCAGCTGACGAGAGAGAGGGAGCCGACAGAGCCCCGAAAGTTGTGTAAATGTAGCGACCCCGTACGTAACCGCAGCAGTCCGTTAGTGATCGGTGCTTCGCTCGCATGCTGCCCCTCTGCTGAATTCCCTGGTGAAGCGGCATTGGGGTCACGCCCAGCTTAGGCTAGATCCATCTTTGCAGGATTTACGCTGACTAGGAACATCATCTGTCTGCCTGCAGTGCTTGCTGCTTCATTTAACCTTTTCCTAATTAAAACCTTCTTCCTTCCCAGCGTACATATTAAGCCCCTCGTTCTTTCTCTGTCTCCGATCTGCAAGCGCCTCTCACGCTGACCCTGACCGTGGCGATCTCCTCTCCCTCATCGGGAGCGTACACGGCCGTTCCCTGCGATAAGGGGATCCGTGCTTGCGTGCGCTGGACAGCTTCGCGCTGCTTCTGTACAGCCTGTGATTTGTTTTAATAAACGCGCGTCCCGCTGCGGGGTTCCATAGGCTGCAGGTTTCCTTCCTTGGGGTTCGGGTTTTTTAGGTGATGTACAGTCAGAGCACTCGGGTGGGTTGGGGGGAAAGACATTGGGGTTCTGTAACGAAGCATTTTACTGTAGGAAATCCTTTTCTTTTGTAGGAGAGGCTGCAAGAAAAGGGTTTTCTAGGTTATTCCTGAGCCTTCAGTGAGAGCTGCGCTGCAGCTTGGTACAAACACCACGCAGAGCAGAGTTAATCTGCAGCCAGATAATCGGGTGCCAAGGAAGAGGCGGCTGTCTGTCGCTGCCCCCGTGTGATTTGGGTACTTCTGCCCTTCTTTGGGGATAATTTGGGATTTTTTTTTTTTATTTTTAGCGGTGGTCAGGGATTACAGGAACATCCTGTTTACCTTGCTTTGCGCTTTGGGGGGAGAGAGATTGAGCAGGAGGGAAGAGCCAGCATCCTCCTGCCTCCATCCCGCTCCCCGCCAGGGCAAGAGGAAGCCCGGCTGCTGCGGGGAAGGTGCCTGGCGCTGGCCCAGCCCAGGTGGCCGGCAGTCCCGGGCCCATGGCGGCCAGCTGCTGTCTTTGATGGATGCCTGCGTGTCCGTGAGCGCTGCCACGCTTATTCACACCGAGGCGGGACGCTGAATTTGGAGCGGCTGGGGAGGTGTGGGCAGGGTGTTAGGGTGCTCCTGCACGGCAGGAAGGCCTGATGGTTACTGCCCTTTTGCTTTTAAAAACAAGAAATAGGTACAATCTCTGAGAAAACAACTGGGCAGCGAGTGGTGTGTTTTCCTAAGCTGATTTAAAAAAAAAAAAGAAAAAACCTGCCAAGAAAGCTCTGAAATGGAGAAGTCATGTTTTTACATCCGGTGTGGGGCCCGAATGTGATGGGGCTGTGCTTGACGTCACCCAGCTTTTCTTCCCCAGCCCTGCTCGGTGGGGTGAACGGCCGCGCGCCCAGGGGCTCCCCAGTCGGCCGCGCGTCTCCTCGCTGTCCCTGGCTGCGCGGGTGCTGGGGTGACATTTCCAGCCGAGCCCCAGTTACCAGCTCCCAACCCAGCACTCCAGCAGGGACACTTCCCGCTGGAAACAGCTTTGTGTGGAGCCTTGCCGGCCCGTTTCTGTCTAAATATCGCCGATGAATGTCGTAACGCTCTGCCTGTGTCTATCCAGAACGAAACAACCCTTACGGGAGCCTTGCGCTTCGGCGGGGAGCGCCCGCGGGGCTTGGGCTGCCAGGAAAACAATCTGGGAGGAGGTTGGGTCGTTGCGGAGTTCGCTGAGCTGTGTTCCCCCCGTCCTTTGGTGATGTACCGGGCACCTTCCCTGCGCTGAGGGGGGGCTCTGCTGTGACAAAACCCCCCGTCTTTGCTGCTCAGGGGAGAAAACGGCTCTACCGAGTGTCCGGAGGCAGGATGAGCCCGGTGCCTTCCCTCCCTGGGGCTCTGCTCCCAGAAGGCTTCGCCCGCCGCAGGTCCCAACAGATCCCAGACCTGGTGCCGTCACCTGCCCGCTTACGGATCCTGTTGTGCTTTATTTTCCAGAGCTTTTGGAAAAGCCAGTTCTGCCTGCCCGGGCTGGAGGTGACGAGGGCGTTGGTGGCAGGGGGACGGCGGGGCGCAGTGGGGGGGCTCTGGCTGCGGGATTCGTGAGGCCGGGGCGGGTGTGGGGTGTTTATGAAGGGAATAATGGGCACACCTTGGGCTGCGGAGCATCCCCCGACTGGAGCGTGCTTGGAAACGGGTGCTCCCAGTGCCCTGTCCCAGTATAAAACCAGTGCAACTGGGATTCAGCTCCAGCGAGCACACAGTGCAGCCCACTGGAGCCCCAGTGCGGTACCAGTGCGGTCCCAGTGCCACTGTAGTGCCACCCCAGTGCGGTCCCAGTGCAGGCCCACTCAGTGCCCAGCCCGCTCCCAGTATGGACCCGGCCCCCTCACTGGCACAGCCGGAGGGCGGGGACAAGCCCTGACAGACAGCTCCCTCCCGGCCTCTCGCCCAATCCCTTCCCGAGGCGGGCGATCCCCGTCTCCATCCTTGCGTCTGATTGGCGGAGAGGCCCGCTCCCGCCCAATGGCTGCGGCGGGGGGGCGTGGCCGCCGCCGTGGCCGCGGCATGGAGGAGCGGCCGGGCCGCCGCTGAGCCGCGCCGCCATGGCCAAGAGCCGCGGGGGCGGCGGGCCCCCTTCTCCCGCCGGCGGCCGCCACCACCCCCACCACAGCCTGTCCGGGACCCGCGAGAGCTTGGCCGAACCCGGCGGCGACGAGCTCAGCTCCCTCGGCTCCGATTCCGAGGTGAACGGCGGCGGCCCCGAGGAACGGCGCGTCGACAAATTCGGCTTCATCGTGGGCAGCCGCAGCGCCGAGGGGCCGTGAGTGGGGCCGGGGGGCGGGGGGGGCGGACGCCCACGCGTGTCGGGGCGCTGGGGGAGCCGCCCTGGGCCCGGCTGGAGCCGCTACCGGTGTCTCAACCCGCGCAGGGCCGGGCCGCGGGGCCTGGGCCGGGCGGGCAGCGGCTCCTCCCGCCCCGGGGGGGGGGGGGCGGTTTGTCCTGGGCCTTCGGGCCCTGGAAGAGCAGCGGCTCCCGGGGTGGGAGGTGGCAGCTGGGCCCGGGAGGGCGTCCCCGTTCCCCGAGGGGCTGGAATCCTCCCGGGGCGGCCACGCTGGCAGGAGCCTCCCCCCGCCCCGGTGTCGGTGTCACGGTCCGGTCCCCGGAGCCGCGGAGGCCGCAGCAGCAAAACCGGAGCTCCGAAAGCTGCTCCCGCTTCCCTCCGGCCCCCCTGCCTCGAGAGCGGGATCGCTGGGAGCTGCCAGCGCCGAGGCCTCCTCGCCCAGGTCAGCGTCTGGTCACCTCCAGGCCTCGTCTCCTCCGAGCGCCGGATTCCGGCGTATTTTTGGCCGCCGTCGTACGTTTGACCCATCCCGCCGGGGGAACCGGCACCGGTAACCGCCGGCCAAGGCGCCGTGGCGAGGAGGCGCTGGCTGGACCTCGCTCCGCAGAGGGAACCCTTGGAGGAAACAGGGTGACCGAAATCGGCTGCGAGCAGCCCGTGGCCGTGCCGGCCGACCCGAGGTGCTGGGCCCCAGGGCGGTGCCGGCACCCAGGAATGCGCTCCGGGCTGTCAGCGAGCTGGTTCAGCAGCGTGTTTGGTGTTTGCCTTGCTGGCCGCGGTTCTGCAGCGACGCCCGGAGAACCACCGGGGACAAGGGGTGGCAGCCCGCTCTGGTCCGGCTGGCACGTTGCTGGGAGCGGGTTCCCCTGCGGTTTGCCCGCCTGCGTGCTCTGGTGTCGGTTAGGCCCCGTGCCTCAGTTTCCCCGCCTAGCATTCCCCCGTTGTAAGGCTGCGGGCGTTGTGTGGTCGGCCTGCGGGGAGGCACGGCACTGGAGGTTTGTTGGCGCTGGGCAAGGCGCATCGTTCTGGGTGCATCCCTGCCCGCTGGGCTCGCGGCTCAGCGCCGTAGGAGCAGGGTGGCCTCTCCTCCCTAGGGTGCTGCGCCTCAGCCTGGCCACACACCGCATTTCGGGGACACCAGATGTCCCGGTTGTTGTCCCGATGGCTGTCCCTGTGTGTGCTTGGGGTCGATGTCCCTGGCCTGGGGGTTCAGCAGGCAATGACTCTCCCAGATGGAGTTCCGGGTGCTGGAGGCGTGGTGGCTGTGGTCGCTGGGGACCAAGCCTTCCTCGGGTGGCCCAGGGCTCAATCCTGCGCTCCCCAGGGCTTTTATCTGCTCCCCGTTTGTCCAGGAGCGGATAAACAGGAGTGTAGCATCTCCCTCCCTCCCTGGCTGTCAGAACTGGGATCCCTCTAACTGGGGAAGCACAGGGAGGGCAAACTGGGTGTCCCAGTGTCTGTGGAGGGTCTGGGAGCACTGGGAAGGGTGGAGCTGTAGGGTTGTTGCCTGTGGTGTGGGTGTGGAGGAGCACCCAGCCTGGGGTGCCTTCATGCCGTTCCCCCCAGCCTCGGCCATCCGAAATGCCTCCGGTCCTCCCTCTGTGCCCGCTGCCAAGCAGCCATCAGCTGGTAACAGCTTCCAGTCTGGGCTGGCCGGGCTCCAGCGGGCGCGCGGCCAGCTCCTGCATCCAGCGTCCAGCGCTCCCGAGCTTCCCACGCCTCGGAGAGCCCCGGCTCCTTCAGCAGCCCCAGCTCAAGGCCAGCGTTCCCTCCGTCCCCGTGGCAGGCTGCGCTGCCAGCCGTGCCCAGCCCGTGCTGAGGAGGGTGGGGTGGCTGCGCCAAGCCAAGCAGATCCCTTCGGAGAGGGTTTGCTCTCCGAAACAATCACGCTCGGCCCCGTCTGACCCGCTGCAGTGGGTGGGACGCAGCAGGGAAGGGCTGGGCAGGGAGCGAGGCGGTGTTGCCAGCTGGATGCGGCCCTGGGCTCTCCGTGCTGCTTGCTTTCCGCCTCCTATCGCGGAGAGATCCGGCAGAAAGCAGGGCCTGCGTGTCCTGCAGCAGGGCTGGGCGCTCACCTCCCCCCAAGGAATCCTCAGCGCTTGGACCACCATCCTTGGAAAGGATCCGGCCGCTCCTGGGATCGGCGGTGCCGCGGGGCGGCACGGAGCCGAGCCTGGGAAGGCGTTAGCTCTGCTGAAGTTGGCCTTTCTTCGCTGACAGCCCGAAGGAGCTCCCCTCAGCCCGGGACATGCACACCCGGGGCCTGGCCCAGCCGCGTGTCACCCCAGCTCCCTCCTGATAAAACGCCGAGGGTCTCCGGCGAGGGGTTGGAGGCTGCGGCGTCGGCTTCCCCCTGGCCGGCTTTGGCGTTGTGGCAGCGTCCCCGCCTGCCTCGGCAGGGTTAAATCACATTCCCGGGCCAGGCTGAGCCGTTGCTGGAAAACGCTCCCCTCCTTCCCAGGGGACCCCGGGCTCGGCGCCAGGCTTTTGGGGTGCCGCGCAGATGACGTGATGCTCACGGCCTCAGCTTTCTCCATCTGCAGCCAGCCCCCGTGGGGTGGATCCGACCTCGGTGCGCTCGGCTGATGGCTCTGGCCATCGGTGCGCCCCGGTTCCTCGCCTTCCGCGCCCCATCTCTCCGGGCACGGGTCCCCGGGGGCGCTCAGGCACGCGGTGGGTGCGGCGCAGGCTGCTCCTCAGAGGATTTGAACTGCTGAGGAGTTGGGGCTTGTGCCGGGGCGGTGACTTCACGGGTGGCGAGCGCTTCCGGCGGCGCCGAGCATCTGCCGCAACGCCGGCGCTCTCGAGCGTGTCCCGGCCGCGCTCCGCTCCTGGGGGAGGGCAGGCAGCCAGCCGGCCGTGGCGGGCACGGGGAGGGCTCTGCCATGCCAGGGGGTGCTTGGCACGGCGCTGACCGCCTTCTTCCCCCCATCCCCGTCCCGCAGGCTGGAGGAGGTGCCCTTGGAGGTGCTGCGGCAGCGGGAATCCAAGTGGCTGGATATGCTGAACAACTGGGACAAGTGGATGGCCAAAAAACACAAGAAGGTAAGTAAGCGACGGCCTTGTCCCCTGGGGCTGCCCCAGGACAGCTGCGCAGGCGACAGGAGGTGGCAGGGAGGGACGGCCGGGTGCGCTGGTGGCCCCTTGAGGCTTTGGGGCAGCCTGCGTGTCGCCGGGTCCCCGCAGACAGACGGGTGGCCTTTGGGGGATGCCGTGGGCTCGAGCGGGCACTTCCCTCCCCGTGAGGCTGCTCGTGGCGGGAGGGAAGCTGCAGCTTGCGAAGGCTGAGCCTGCGGCCCCCGAGCCAGCCCGCTCCTGCCCCCCACTGCTCCCTGCCAGGCTGGAGCCTGCCTAAGCCTTCCACGGGAACTGTTCGGTCGTGGAAACTTCTGATCTGAGCGTCTTGCAGACCAAAAAAAGCGCCGGGTAGGAGATGTTTGAGCCTGACGCACGTGACTGCTGGTCTACAAGCTGGGGTCCCTGGGAGACTGGCGGTGGCGTGTGCACCGGCTCCGTGGCTTGGTCCCCTGGCACTCCCTGACCTCCTGAGCCTGCCAGCGGGGCAGAGACGGGATGTGGCGAGGCCGCTGGCACGGGCTGGCCGTGCCCGAGAGCGGCCAAAGGGCTGCCGCCTCCTCCTCCTCCTCCTCCTCCTCCTCCCCCTCTGCTGGCAGAGCCTCCTGGCACCGCTCCGTGTGCTGCGCTCCCAGAGCGCCGTCCGCACTCAGTGCCTGGTGAGCGACGCAGGAATCCCTCATCTGTTTCTTGGCCGCTCGCAAAGGATTTGGGAGAGCTTTTCGGGACGCGGCAGGCGGGCGCTTTGTTCTACGGGCGGTTTCCGCCGCGCTCTGGCCGTGCCGCGGCGTGGCCTCCGGGCCCGGGTGAACGCTCCGACAGCCGTACGTCTGGCAGGGGAGCTCCCTCCCACTGAGGCTGAGCTCCCGGGGGGCTCCGTGGGGCTGATGTGCTCTGGGCCCTGTCCTGCAGTGAAAAATCCACGCCCAGAGCCTCTGAGGTCTGCTCTGGAGCGCTGCTCCGTGCCTGGAGCGCTGGGGCTGCTCAGGGAAGGGTGCCAGGCCTGGCCTGGGGTGCTGCTCTGGCAGGAGCCTGGCCGTTTCGGTGCGGGGCCACGCAGCGTGGTTCGGGCCCTGCCGCTTCGGAGAAGTTCCCTGTGCCTCTGAAAAAGCCCGGTGCTTTTCTGGCTGCCTTGCCTGGGCTTGGCTGATGGCCTGGGGATCTCCTGGGCCTGCTCCTGCCGGGCTCGCTCACACCTGCACCGCTCCAGGATCCCGAAACGCTCCCTCCCGCGCCGGCCTGGCCCACATCCCAGCGGAGCCGTGGCCCCGCAGTGCTGAGCCGTGCCAGTGCCGCGTGCCGGTCCTTGCCCTTTCCAGCCAGACCGAAGGAGGACAGGCGCGTGGGCAGCTCCCACCGTGCTCCGGCTGCTCTTTGCCTTCAGCATCCCTCAGCCCAGATGTGCTGCCAATTCCCTGGAAGGGCACGCTGGGATCCCGGGGGCCGGCTACCCCCAGCACAGGGGTGATGGCAGGACCCGGCACAGAGCCGAGCGGACGAGATGCTGCACCGCGTGGCCTTGGCCGCGCGGAGCCTGGCCAGCTGGAGGGGCTGCCGAACCGAAACCCAGCGAGGCGGCTTCCTTCCTGGCAGCTTCGCCAGCAGGAAGGGGAGCCGGCTCGAAAAGGGAGCTGTCAGCAGGAGCGGAGCTGCCCGCAGCCGCCCTGGGCATCGCCCGCTGCGTTTCCTGCAGCGCGAAGGCCCCGCGGGGCTGGGGACGTGCCCGGGTAAACAAGCAGCGCTGCGTGAGGGAGCAGCAAACCCTCCCAGGGACCTGGCGTTGCCGCAGCGCTGGGCCGGGCTGGTTGGAAACGCCGCCGCCTGCTCCCCAGTTACACTGGCAAACTGGGAAAAGGAGCTCTGGGCAGGCGGGAGAGGCCCGGGGAGGCTTTGGGAGCTGCCGGCCGCGGCTCGCGGAGCCCTGGCATGGCTCCGGCAGTTGGCGTGTGCCACCTGAGCGGGGACTGGGAGGCCGTGTGGGGATTTTGCAGGGTTTTATGTGGGGGAACTGCTGGAAGCAGCGGTTTCGTGGGGGCGCTGGCCGAGGGCCGTGGGGAGCTGGTGCTGCTGCTTCCCCAGGCGCGGGACCAGTGGGGGTCTGTGGTTTTGGTGGGTGCTGGCAGCAGCAGTTCAGCCGGCTCAGCTCCCTGCTGTGGGGTGGGTACCAGTGGGCGCCGCCCCAGCAGGACTTTGGTCCTGGCCAGTGCCCTGTGCCGAGGAAACTGGGGCTGACGGCGGGCGCGGAGCCGAGCCCAGGCCTGCCCTTGCGCCCAGGGTGAGCGGGCAGGCAGGCTGAGGCGCTCGGCCGGGCACACCTCCCTCCTCTCCGTGCCCCTGCGGGTGCGCAGGAGGGCTGGGGGCCAGGGAGCCCCCCGCTCCATCCCCGGTGCTTCCCGTGGGCCATGCCGGGGGGCTGGGCACCCTGACCGTGGGCTGTGGGGACGCATCCCCTTGGACGGGGAGGCAGCAGGGGACCAGCCTGCGACCGTGGCACTGGGCCTGGCTCCCCTCTCGCCCCAGGGGCCTCCTTGCTCCCCACTGCTCTCTGATTTGTCCCCGTGACGGCTGCGTCTCTCCCCGCAGATCCGGCTGCGGTGCCAGAAGGGGATCCCGCCGTCGCTGCGGGGCCGTGCCTGGCAGTACCTCTCCGGGAGCAAGGTCAAGTTGGAGCAGAACATGGGCAAGTTTGACGTGAGTGCTGCCAAGGAGGAGGCATCTGTTGGGGTCCCACATGCTGCTTGTTCCCACTGTGGGGGTGTCATGTCCAGCCCCACGGCTGCTCCGCCGGTTTCCTTGGGCTCGCTGGGGCTGGCGCTGTGCCGGTGTGAGGTGTTGCTCACCCCAACCCTCTCCTCCCCAGGAACTGGATCTCCTCCCGGGGGAACCGAAGTGGCTGGATGTGATCGAGCGGGATCTCCATCGGCAGTTCCCCTTCCACGAGATGTTCGTCTCGCGTGGAGGCCACGGGTAAGCGGAGCTACCACGTGTCCGCTCCTCGGCAACCAGCGCTATGGGGTGCGCGCTGTCTGTCCTAGCTCACCGACCCACACGTGTCCCCCACGTGTCCCCCTCTGTCCTTACACCCCAAGCTTGCAGGGTGTCCAGACGTGGGCTGGAAACAGGATGGCTTCCCAGGAGCTTGCTGTGTGTGTTGCAGCCCTCAGCCCTCTGACACCCAGAGGGGTGGGAATTGCCGTGGCAGGAGGGCAGAGGGAGGAGGTGGCTGGTTGTGGCCCTCGTTCCACCAGGGAAATGCTGTTCCCCGTGTGTCAGGGAGCATCTGTGCCACCGTGTGTAGCCAGGTCCCTGCCCGCCCACGGCTCGCCCTGAGCCAGCATCCCTGGGAGGTGACATCTCCCTGCCTCGCTGCTCGGATCTGGGCAGGATGAGGCCTCTGCGGGCAGAGCTTCCCAGAGCAGAGCCGTGGTTATCGTGTCCCGTCACCCTGGGTTTGTCTGGAAGAGGGATTCCAGCCAGGGACTGACCCAAGCTCGTGGGGAAAAGCCGTGGCAGGCGGCTGGCCTGTGGTGCCGGATTCCCACGCGATGCCCGGTGCACGGGGGAGGCTGCTGGGCCGTGTCCATGCCCTCTCTCCACCTCTCCCTCTGCGGGGTGTCTCCGCAGGCAGCAGGACCTGTTTCGGGTGCTTAAGGCATACACGCTGTACCGTCCGGAGGAGGGCTACTGCCAGGCCCAGGCCCCCATTGCCGCCGTCCTGCTCATGCACATGCCGGCCGAGGTACGAGCACGCGGCCGGGAGGGCGGGGAGAGCCAGCGTCCAAAGGGTGAGAGGGTGCGGGTCGCTTTGGGGCGGTGCTGGCGGGCGCAGTGCTCGACTCACGGCACCCCTGTACCCCAAAGCTCGGCTGGCGCACCCCCCGGAGCGCTCTGCCTCCTCCTATCAGCTCCCTTGGTTGCAGGGAGCAGGGTGGGGGCTGCGGGGACGTCCCTGGGGACCCCTGGGTGCTGAGCCGCTGTCCCTTGGCTTGCAGCAAGCGTTCTGGTGCCTGGTGCAGATCTGCGAGAAGTACCTCCCCGGCTACTACAGCGAGAAGCTGGTGAGTGAAGGCTCCGCGGTGCCTGTGGCGGCAGCGGGGACCTGTGACGGCTCCAGGCTGAACGCTCCCCCAGCTCCTCACCCCGGAGAAAGGAAGGAGCTTGGGGAGATCCTGGGTGCTCCCACGGTCTCCGTGTTGTGCCGTAGCCCCCCGGGAGCATCCCGCAGTCAGGAATGGGGGGGGGGTGCTCAGCGTAGCTTCTGCTCCGTAGCCAGGTCTGGAGGGTGGGCTGCTCCACCCCGGGAGCAGGCGCTGTGGGGAGCTGACCCCGGGGCTGGGCTGGGCGCGAGGCGCTGACGGGGGCTCCCGATGCCGTCTCTGCAGGAGGCCATTCAGCTGGATGGGCAGATCCTCTTCTCGCTGCTGCACAAGGTGTCGCCCGTGGCCTACAAGCACCTGAGCAAGCAGAAGATCGATCCCATCCTCTACATGACGGAGTGGTTCATGTGCGCCTTCTCCCGCACGCTGCCCTGGAGCTCCGTCCTGCGCGTCTGGGACATGTTCTTCTGCGAAGGTAGGAGCTCCCTGCCCTCCTCCTCCTGGAGCGGCCGGCCGCAGTCCCTGCGGTGTGTGGACGGCGCTCGGGGCTGCGGCAGGAGCGCTGCCGTGGCTGCTGGCCGGTGCCTGGCGCTTGGGACCTGTTGTAGGGCCGATGTGGGGCAGCTGCGTGCCTGGGGAGGACACTGGCCTCTTTTCCTGGGGGTCAGAGGACACGTGCATCCCAAATGCACCCTTGCCCCTGTCCTGACCGCTGGTGCCCCGCAGCATCTCAGGGACATAGTGGCAGCGTCACCCTGACAGCCGGGCGCTCGCTGCCTCACCTCTCCGCTCGCAGGGGTGAAGATCATCTTCCGGGTGGGCCTCGTGCTGCTCAAACACACGCTGGGCTCCTCCGACAAGCTCAAGTCCTGCCAGGGCCAGTACGAGACCATGGAGCGGCTGCGGGCCCTCAGCCCCAAAATCATGCAGGAGACCTTCCTGGTGCAGGAGGTGAGGTGCTGGGGGCGAGGCTGGGGGCCCAGTGCCACCCAGTTGGACTGGGCCCCCCTGGGTGGGCAGAGCTGGCCTGGCACGGGGGCACTCCCCAAAAGGCTTGGATTTGGGGTTGCCCCTGCCCCGGGGGGGGGTTATCCCGCGCCCTGCCCTGGTGCGCTGGGGTGCCACCGCCGGGGGACGATGCTGACGGCACCAGTCTGTCCCCCGCAGGTCATCGAGCTGCCGGTGACGGAGCGTCAGATCGAGCGGGAGCACCTGATCCAGCTGAAGAAGTGGCGGGAGACGCACGGGGAGCTGCAGTGCAAGTCCCCCCCGCGCCTGCACGGCGCCAAGGCCATCAGCGAGGCCGAGCCCCCCACCCACAAGGCGCTGGAGCCCGTCCCCTCCATCATCGTCCCCCCCGGGCCTGCCCCAGTGCCCAAAGCCCGCAAGAGCAAGGAGAAGAACCGCGAAAAGGGCCCGGCCAGCCCCTCCGAGGGCAACGGGGCGCCCGGCACCACCCGGGAGCTGCTGCACCCCCAGGTCTCCCCCCACCACCAGTCCAAGGAGAGCCTGACCTCCCGCGAGAGCGAGGACACGTACTTGTAGGGCCACCGCGCCGCTGGGGCCGCAGCCGGGGCGCCCGGGCTCAGCTGGGCTGCGCACGGACCCGGGCTCCAGGACGCTGACGGGGGGCTGTGCGTGGGGGGGGGGACAGGTGTGGCTCCCTGGGGACGCTGTAGAGCCAAGGGGCGCCCGCTCGGGGGGCAGCTCGAAGCCGGTGGGCATCCATGGGAGCTCGGCCAGGTGTGGCGGCCGCAGGGGCCACCGTCGGGCCGCGCTGGGTGGCCGCCCTGGCAGGGTGCTGGCACTGCGAGCGGTGGGAGCCCGGGCGGGGGCTGGCTGAGCCGCCCCAGCTCCCTCCCCACGGCTCGGGGTGGCGGGCTGCCCCCCATGCCCTTCTCCCCGGCCCCGTCGCACCCAGCATCCCTCCCGTAACCCCCCCACCCTCCTGCGCCCACCGGGCAGCCCCAAACCCAGTTCCTGAGCACTGGCGCCTGGCGCAGGGGGACTGGGAGTACGCGAGGAGCGGGGGGCACCCCTTGCCCCCCTCCTCTTTATCTAGTGAGGATATATCGAGCTGTAGCCCTGTATCTAGTACCGAATTTACCTACTCACTGAGCCTATTTATTATTCCTCCGTGGCAGTTAGCGTCGCAGGCCGGGACCGCGGTGGGACGCGCCGGAGGCAGCGGGATTTGATGCCAGACCACGACCGCGGGGCTAAAGCCCCCCCCTCACCCCGTCCCCGGGGGTCCCTGCAGCTTGTGGGGGAGCGTCCCCCCTGCTGCCCGCCCCGAGGCCTTGGCGGAGGTGAGCCGGGGTGGGCGAGCGGGCGCTCCCCGCTTGCGGGGTCCCCTCTCTTTCCCCCCTGCCCTCCCTGAGGGTTGGGGGCGGCTTTGTAAAATAAAAGCGGGGAAAAACAGTTTTGTACAAAGGGGTAAATAAAGCAGGATTGTGTAAAGGCGCAGCGCCTGCGGCTCCCCCCGTTTCTTCCTGTTGCCCTCCGCTGCGCGGGTGCAGGGGGGTGCATGGGACAGGGGGGTCACCTCCCCCCTCCTGCGCTCCCTTGGGTGATCCCGTCCCAGGAGGCGGGGGGGGTGCTGTGGTGGGGCAGTGCTGTCCCCAGTCCTGCTGCCTGTCACCGCCCTGGCCGAGGGTGGCCGAGCCTCAGCCGGCCTCGCCCTGCCCCGGGGTTGCCCCGGTTTGAAGCGTAAACGGGAGGGCGCTGAGACCTGCCCCAGCTTGTGACGCTGGTGGTGGCTGCCAGGCCTTGGGGTGTCGGGAAGGGGGGGGGCGGGGGTGCCACCGGGCAAGCTGCCCCTCCCGGCACCCCTCTCCCAATGTCACAGCTCCCGTGGCCGAACGGAGCCGGGACACCCCTAATTTCTCCCCCCAGCTCAGTTTTTCCATGCGCAAAATGGTGCCCAGGCCTCGGGCTTCCCTCCCTCCCTCCCCGTGCTTCCTGCGGGACGGAATTCTGCCGAACCCCCTTGCCCCCCCCCAAAAAACCCTTCCTCCCCCCAAAACCCCCCTTTTCCCAGGGGCTGGCTGCAGGACAGCGCCTGTTCGTGCTCTGGGGGTGTCGCCGCCCCCCTCCCACCCCCAAAACCTCGGGCCGGTTTCTCGGGGGCTCGGTCCCAGCAGCCGCTGGATTTGGGGCGGGGATTTGGGGTCCCTAGTGGGTCCCAGCCCCGGCCTGACTGGTGCTGCCAGCTGGGGGGCTGGCTCCGCTTGAGTCCCCCCCCCACCCTCCCGAGGCTCCGGGGCCGGGTCCCGTGGGCGGTCCGACCGGTCGCCCCTCCCGCGGGCCGGGGCGGGCCCGGCGCCGCCTGTCGGAGCGGCGGGAGCCGGTGCGGGGCCGGCCGCCATGGACCTGCACATCCTGGAGCACCGGGTGCGGGTGCTGAGCCTGGCCCGCCGCGGGCTCTGGCTCTACACCCACCCGCTGCTCAAGCTGCTCTTCCTGCCCCAGCGCTGCAGGTACCGGCCTTCCTCCTCCTCCTCCTCCTCCTCCTCCTCCGCATCCCTCCCGCGCTCCCCGACCCCGTCCGGTTTCTCCTTCAGGTGCAAGTTCTTCAGCCTGACGGAGACCCCCGAGGACTACACCATCATGCTGGACGAGGAAGGCTTCAAAGGTACGGGCGTGGCGGTTCCGCGGCCGCCCCGGCCCTCCTAGGCTGGGCTGGCATCGCAGGCGCGAGTTGTGCGCGTTCTCAGCCTCGCCGAGTGCAGCGACATTCCGGGCCTGGGCCGTGGGGAGCGAGTCCCGGCTTGGAGCCAGGCTCCTTCCGTACGTGCCCATCCCCGCGGCGCTTGCGTTGGGGCTGTGCCGGCTTGCCCGGCTGACGCTCGCCCAAGGCAGCTGCTTCGCCCCAACGACCCCCTCCCAGGCAGAGCCGCCTCTCCGCCGGCTCGTGGAGCCCTGCGCCAGCCGAAAGCCCGGCTGCTGGGGTCCCGGTCCGCGCCGGGTGCTGCTGCCGGACCCTCTGCCATTGTTGCCTTGGCCGCGTTCGCCTCGGCCCGCTGCCCGGCGAAGCGCCAGCCCGCGCTTGGGCAGAGCGGGGCCGATTCGGCGCCCACGCAGGCTGGCAGGGGCGAGCCCTGACAGCAGGGACCGACTTTTGGGGTGTCCCGCGAGGCACTGAGCCCCGCCAGGCCGTCCCCCCCTCCCTGGGAGGTGTCATCGGGTGGCGTCCCCGCTGCCGGTGACCCAGCGTGTGCCCTCAGCGCCAGCCCCGCCGCGGGGACCGACCCGACGGGCTGTGCCGGTGGGGCCGGATCCTGTCCTGGCTGCCCCGCGTCCCCGCCTTCGCGCGCCGAGGCCGCGGGAGCCGGCCGTGCTGTATCGCCTTGGACGTGCCCCAGGGAGCAAGGGTCAGCGGCCACGGGGCGCTGGCCGCCCAAATCCAGCTCCCGCCATCCCGCCCCGGCCCTTCGCTTCGGGAAGGGGCTGCGGGGCCGGGTTCTCCCCCCCCCCGACTCCCCGAGCCCGCTCCCCAGCGCAGAGCTGGAGCCGTTCCCCGCGCATTGTTTTATTTTGGGGCCTGCGGACAAATATTCCTTGATCCCGAGGGGAGGGCGGGAAACGGCGAACAATGGTCCGGCGAGCGATGGCCCCGCTGCGCCCGGGCTGGGGGGCTGCCAGCGTCCCCCCGCTGCGGGGCCGGGGCGGGGACCCCCGTTCTCCCCACGGGGATCCGGATTCAGGCCCTGGTGGCACGGGGACAGCGGGGTCCCCCGGGCGCGCTCGCGGCCTCGCCCAGGGTGGCGTTGAAAAGCGATTAAGGGGCGAGCGCTGGGCCGGGTCCCCGCGTCCCCGCCTGCGTCCCCCCAGCTCCGGCCCCAGCGCTCGGCCCTGCGCCCGAGCTGAGGCTGCTCTGGCGCTTCCTGCGCAGGAACAGGCGCTGGAAACGCCCGCCGAGGCCCCCGGATCCGGCCCCGCTCCCACCCTGCCCTGAGCCGCGGTTCGGGAGCGGGGCGTGGAACCCAGCCATAGGTGCCGGACCCCTCCCTGGGGCAACCTGCCCTCCGCCACTGGTGTGATGAGTTTGCCTTCTCAGCCGGGCTGGGATGCCGGTGTGGGGTCGTCTCCCATGGATGCCACTGGGTGGGGGGGAGTGGTTTGGGGACCCCTTGGGTGCCCATCCCACCCTGTGTGGGGGTGTCAGGGAAGGGGGGGGGTTCCCCGGGTGAGTCTGGGGGCACCCCATTGGTGCCAGCCCCAGGCAGGGGGGTGGGAGTGGCGAGGGGGGGACACGAGGCGGCGCAGCCCCCGTCCCCTCCATCCCAGCCAGCACGCACCCTCCCTGCCCGCAAAAGCACCTTTTTGGGAACCTTTTTTCGTAACCCTGGCCCCGCGGCCTGAATTCAGACCTGGAGCAGCTGAGCCCTGTCTGACTCGTTCCACTTGTGGACGGGGCTGGTCTGGACCCCCCCTCCCATCCCCAAAATGAGCATCTCCAGCTCCACACCCTGGCTCCGCCGGGCCAGCTCGGCCGTGCGCCGCGCGGGGCCTGAGCCGGTGCGAGCCCTGCGGTGTCGGGCGCCGTTCGGCTGCGCCGAGCCCCGGTGCCTCAGTTTCCCCTTGTCCCCGCGCAGAGCTGCCGCCCTCCGAGTTCATGCAGGTGGCCGACTCGACGTGGCTGGTGCTCAGCGTCGTCTCCAACGGCCGCGAGGCCTCCGGCTGCCAGGCCACCGGCGTCACCAAGATCGCCCGCTCCGTCATCGCGCCGCTGGCCGAGCACCACGTCTCTGTCTTGATGCTCTCCACCTACCAGACCGACTTCATCCTGGTGAGCGCCGGCGATGCGGGGTGGGCGCCGGTGGCTCCCGAGGGGGCTGCGGGGTGAGGGTGGGGTGGGAGGCGGGGGTGAGGGTGCTGGGCCCCATCCCGCGCCCCGCGCCAGGTGCGGGAGCGGGACCTGCCGGTGGTGATCCGCACGCTAGCGGGGGAGTTCGACATCTACAAGGAGGAGAGCGGCGAGCGCGTCCCCGTCACCTGCGACGACGTCAGCAACGGCTTCCTCAAGCCCAGGGCGGGTGAGTGGCGCCCGGTCCCGCGTCCCCCGGGGCCACCCGGTCCCCGCTGGGATGCTCCAGCGCCCACGGGTGTTGCGGTGGCCACGGGGTGGCACTGTCCCCAAGCTGTCCCCAAAGCTGATGGGTGGCTTCTCCTCCGCACCCCGACCCACCCCCCCTGCCAGCCGCCAGCCCCACGCTGCACCCCGTGCAGAGCCCCCAGACCCGCTTCTGCGTCCTGACCGTGGCCCCCGACACGCTGCCCGCCATCGCCACCGTGCTCATCGACGTCCTCTTCTACTCCCACAGGTGGGTCCGGGGCGACGGGGGGACGGCCACGGCCCCTCGCCCGCTGCCACCCGAACCACGGTGACCTGTGTCCCCCCACCCTCCCCTTGCTCCCAGTTGCTTTTCAAGCCCTGGGTGCGTTTTGCGAACTGGTTTTGCCCTCCCAAGCGTTCTGGGGGTCCCGCTGCCCGCGCGGGTGCCACCCGAGGTGACCCAGGGGACGGCCCCCCCGTCGCAGCAAAGCCCCAGGGAGGGTGGGTTACAAAAGGCCGCTGGGAACGGCGCTGGGGCACGAGGGCGCTCCCAGCCGCGACGTCCCGTGTCCCCCGGGATGAGGTCCCTCCGGGAACGCCCCGAAACCCGTCTCACCCGTCCGGCGTGTGGACGGGCAGCACCCGCTCCCCCCGTGGCACCCCCACCCGCTGCCCGAAGACGCTTGGCACCGCCACCAAGCCCTTCCCCTCCCGATTTCGGGGATCGTCACCCCCTCCCCGCTCCGCAGCCCCCCGCGGGAGGCCGGCGCTGGCAGCCAGGACCTCGACTCCATCACCTTCTTCGCCTTCTCCCTCATTGAGGGCTACATCTCCATCGTGATGGACGCCGAAACCCAGAAGCGGTGGGTGCCGTCTGGCCGTCCCCAGGGCTGGGGGCTCCAGGACGGGGCGGGGGGGTCACACCCTGACCCCTCCCCCCCCCCCCAATTCTCTCAGCTTCCCCAGTGACCTCCTGCTGACCAGTTCGACGGGGGAGCTGTGGCGGATGGTGCGGATCGGCGGGCAGCCCCTCGGTTTCGGTGAGCGCGGTGGCCATGGCGGCCGTGTCCCCCCCACCCCGTGCCGGCCCCCCGGCGCTCAGCCCTTTCGCGTCCCCAGACGAGTGCGGCATCGTGGCGCAGATCGCCGAGCCGCTGGCCGCCGCCGACATTTCGGCGTATTACATCAGCACCTTCAATTTCGATCACGCCCTGGTGAGCCCCCCTCCCTCCCCGGCGCCCCGCCGCCCTTCGGGGTGTCCCCTTCGCGGACGGGGGCGGGGGGGTGACACCCGCTCTGCGTCCCCCGGCAGGTCCCCGAAGACGGCATCGCCGAGGTCATCCAGCTGCTGCGGCAGCGCCAGGAGAGCGGCAGATAGCGGCCGGCGGCCCCCACGCCGGTGGGCACGCGCGCTGGCACGGTGGGCTCCCCCCTTTCCCCCCCCCCACCCCCATATTCGGGTTTTTTTTTTTTTTAATTTTAACTCTTCCCCCGTGGAGCCGGGTGCGCTGCCTGCGGGGGACGTGGGGGCACGGTGGGCGTCGGGGAGACGGTGGCCTGGTGGCAGTGGGACGCTGTGGGAGAAGCGGGGGGCAGCCCCAGCCACAGCCCCCCGCCAGGAGAGTGGGTGTCCCCGTGGGGGGGACGTGGCGGTGGAGGGGGGACACACACCAGAGAGCGGTGATGTGGCACCGGGGGTGACAGCCCTGGGCTGGCGGGACGTGTCCCCACGCCCTGCGCGTGTCCCTGTGGGGGGGTCCCCTGGGGTGGAGGGGGGTGGTCGTGGTGCTCTGGGGGGTGGTGCTTCTTCCCTGGCACCCAAAAATCTCCGCCAAAAATCCCCCACGCCCCTGCCTGGGCTGTGGTGTATGGGGGGGACACACACGGTGCTGACCCGCCAGCTCCCCGGGTTGTATTTTCAGACGGTTTTTAATAAAAAATCCAATTATTTTTATTTCCACCTGGCGCCGGGTGGGATGTGACAGGGGCGCGGGGCCCCCCCCCGTGTCCCCACCAAAAGTGACCAGGACGGGGCCACCTGTTCCGGGTGAAAAAGGGGCCGAGGCTGCACCCCCCAGCCCTGGGGAAACTGAGGCAGCCGCGCTGCGTCGACGAGCGAGCCTCGGCAGCGCTGGGGCCGGCGGGCGGAGGCGTCTCTGCTCCCGTCCCCTCCCCAAAAACCGGTGCCCCCGTGCGCCAAACAGGGACCGTGCCCCCGTCCCGGCCGTGTCCTCCCGAGAGCCGCCGGGGTCCTGCGGGGCGGCGGGCGCCCTCCTTCCTGTCTCCTCGCTGGTCCGGAGTCATGAGACGCCGGTGACGTGCGCCCCGGCGATGAAGAAATCGCAGCCGGCGCATGCCGTCACCCCCGCTATTTTTGTCCCCGGTGGGGATTGCACAGGCCACCGCCGCCACCGCCGCCTCCTCCCCGCTCCGCACCCCGCGCCGAGCCCCCGAAGGGGCCAGGGCCACCCGTGGCTGTGGGGGATCTGAGGGTGGGTGGGCTCTGCCCGCGTGGTCCTGCTCACCCGGCCGGGGTGGCCAAGGGGGGGTCCTGCCATGGCGCCGCACACGCTGGAGGGCCCACGGGGTTGGGGGGGGACGGATGGACGGGTGGATGGGTGGACAAGCAGATGGACGGATGGATGTTCCTCTGGGTTGGTGGATGGAGGGGATGGACAGATGGATGGAGGGACGAAGGGGATGGATGGAGGGATAGAGAGGATGGATTAAGGGGATGGATGGATGGATGGATGGCTGGACAAGCGGAGGGATGGAAGAGATGGGTGGATGGATGGACAAGCAGATTGATGGCTGCTCCTCTGGGTGGGTGGATGGATGGATGGATGGACGTGAGGATGGATGGATGTGGGGATGGATGGATGGATGGATGGACATTGGGATGGATGGATGGAGGGGATGGAGGGGATGGATGGATGGATGGACGTGAGGATGGATGGATGTGGGGATGGATGAATGGATGGATGGACATTGGGATGGATGGATGGAGGGGATGGAGGGGATGGATGGATGGATGGACAAGCAGATGGATGTTCCTCTGAATCCATGGATGCATGGATGGAGGGAGGGGATGGATGGAGGGACAAGCAGATGTATGGATGTTCCTCTGGGTTGGTAGATGGATGGATGGACAGGTGGATGGATGGATGTTCCTCTAGGCTGGTGGGTTGATAGATGGATGGACAAGTGGATGGACGGACAGGTAGACGACGGATGGATGGACACACAGTTAGATGGTGGATGAGTGGGCAGATGTAGAGCTGGATAGAGGGTTGGTTCATTGTATGGACAACAGATGGACAGAGAGGTGGAGGGATGGGTGGACAGATGGGCGGATGCCGGACAGGTGGGTGGGCACACGGACAGACGGCTGACAGTGTCCCGGCAGACGGATGGATGGACACACGTCAAACGGCTGGGCAGAGAGGAGTACGCTCTCCTGGCTCCTCCTGGAGCTGCCCTGGCCCACTGGGCCCAGCCTGGCCGCCACCTCTGCGCGGGGACGCCCCGGGGAAGAGGAGGAGGCAGCTGGCGGAGGAAGCAGCGCCGCAGCAGGGAGTCCTGTGGGTCACGGGGTGGCTGGGAGGGGAAATTCTGGGGAAAGAAAACATTTCTTCTGGAAGTCACGGCCACGCTCTTCCGCCCCGAGGAGCGCCCGTTTCTGGGTTGTCCTCCCATGCCCTGCCAAACTCTCTGAAAGTGCAAATTCGGCGTGGGGCGGCTCCCTCCGCTCGTGCCGACAGCGCTTGACGGTCGCCAAAATCACCCGGATTGCGACGTCCTACAACGCCGATAAAAATATCTTGATTTTTTTTTTTTTTTAATGGGGTGGCTCCTGCGGAGCCCCATCCGGCGGGACAGGGGGGTACGAGGGGGTTTGCACCCGGTGCCGCCGGCAGCGCCAGGCTCTCCCGTGGCAGCGTTGCGTAAGCTGAGGCGGCGCGAGGGCACCGCTGCCCGCGCCGCACTTCCGCTGCCCTCAGGCCCCCGCACCCTTGGGCAACACCCAGGGCCCCGCGTGCGTCCCGCCGCGGCTGTGCGGCACCCAGCCGTTGCGGTTCCTCCTCGGGGGCACCCATGGGTGCTGCCGGGCAGAGGGGCTGAGCCACGCCGCCCGGTGTCCCCCCGGATTCGTCACCCAGGGGGGCGGAGGGGTGTGAGTGGACGGAGAGCATCCTCCGAGCACCGCAGCCGGGCGCTGTCCCCGGCCGTTTGGGGACACTCCATGCTTCCCAGATTTCCACCTCCCTCCTTCCCGGGACAGATTTTCGGCTCCCACAGCTGGACTTGGGACGCCAAGGCCGCCATGATGGGACGCAGGTGTCCCCACACGGCCGACGTCCCCGGGTGCCAGCCCCGCTGCCGCTGCCCTCTTTTACATTTGGGTTTTGGGGTGACCGAGGCCGTTTTGGGTTCAACCAGCGCATTGGGCGCCGAGCGGTGGAACCGGGAGCGACTGGGGCATGGGGGTCCGGCGACGCCGGATCCGGGATGAGCAGCGGGGCCGCAGCCGCCCTGGGCTGGACCCCCCAGGACTCCCTCGAGGAACTGAATCGAAGAACAACCCCGTCGGGCAGCGGCATCATTTCCTCCCGCCGGGGCGGCTCGCCCCGCTCATTGGCCCCCGGGGCACCACTTCACTTCTCGCTGGCTTTCCGTTGGGTCCGGGTGCCGCTTTCGGAGGTGGGGGCAAATGGGTGCACTTTAAAAGGCGAGCTTCCCCATCGCCGAGCAGTAAGGAAGTCGCTCGCGCGCCCGGCAACCCCGCGCCGAAACACCCTGCCCCGGCCATGCGGCGTGACGGGCGGCCCCTGGGCGTGCTGGTAGGTAGGTGTCTGCCGGCGTCCCGCAACTACCCTCTCGCTCGCGCGGCAGCCCGCAACTACCCTCTCTCGCACGTGTTGGCCCACGACTACCCTCTCGCTCGCGCGGCGGCCGTGCCGAGCTGACTGGGAGCCGCGGGAGGGAGCGCGGCGGCAGGGCCTGCGTGGTGGAGGCGGGGGTTGAGTCGGCATGCCGCTGCAGATGTTGTCCCCCGCCACGGTGTCACCTCCCAAGGGCGCCGGTGTGGGATGGGGACAGCACCCCACGGGGGCTGCCTTTGGCCCCGGGGGACAATGCTGGGGGGGGGACACGCTTTGGGGTCAGTTTGGGGAGCGACGGCAGAGGGCCAGAGGTCAGCTTGCTGGCACGGACCCTGCATCCCACGCCGGCGCGGCAGGGCTGGGCGCTGCGTGCCGGGCCAGCGCCGCAGCCGAAGTCACCACGGGTGACAGCGAAGCCAGGCCAGCGTCCAGCCGGAGCGAGGGGTTGGATCCAGGAGTGTCACCGCCACGGCAGGGCTGCACTCCCCGGCTGCTCCATGGCATCTTCATCCTCCTCCTCCTCCTCCACGAATCCCTAGCAGGCTTTTGGCACAGGGGCCAGCTCGTCCCTGCAGCAGGAGCTGGGACACTGGGCCAGGGGGCACACGTGCCTGGCACGCGGTGTTCTGGCCTCCAGGCCTGACGCCAGGGTGACGGGCACACGGGTTCGCGTTCTCCCTGCTGCCGCTCTCTCCCGGGGCTGGTGAGCTCAGACCTTTCCGGCACGGAGCGGTGGCTGCCTCCATGCACCCAGCAATGCCTTGACGTCCCCCCATCTCCCTCCTCTTCCTCCCCAGCCGTCACCAAAGGGCTCCTCATCCTCTGGGCGGTGCCAGGCCAGGCGGGGCGGCCCCCGCAGCCCCCCACCATGCAGCAGGTCCAGGCGCTGGTGAGGCACATGGCTGAGGACGCGCAGGAGCTTTTCGCCTTCTACGTGAGTTCCCCTTCCCTGGGGCGAGAGGTCCCCTCCGCGGGGGGACGCGGGGCTGGCGGGTGGGTCCCTGTGCTGCTCCCTGACCTTCTCCCCCCCCAACCCATCCCCAGGAGGAGAACCAGCACCTGGGCATCCACCAGATCTGCCGCACCAATCGCCCTCCCGAGTGGCTGCGGGGGCCGGCGCTGGGGCCCGGGGGGCTGCGAGGGCTGCGGGGGCCCATGGCCCGCATGGCCCAGGCGCTGCAGGACATCACCCGGCACCAGCGCGACCTCAACCCCCCCGGCGCCGAAATCCTTCGCCGCTTGGCCAGCACCCACCTGAAGGTGCGAGGGCTCCTCAGCAACCTGGAGGGACTCTTCCCAAACCCCAGCCCCCGGCCCGGCCACCGGTCCCCGCCCGGCCCCACGGCACCCACCAAGGTCTTCCAGCAGAAGCTGCAGGGCTGCCGGATCCTCTGGAGCTACGCCCGCTTCATGGCCAAGCTCAGCACCCAGCTGGAGGCCCGGAGGCGTCGAGAGCGCTGGGAGAAGCGGAGGTCGCGCCGGGGCTCACGCCTGCCCGCGCGCTCCTAGTGCAGCCCCGCTGTTACCAGAGTTGTCCCCGTCTCCATCTCCGTCTCCATCTCCGTCTTTGTCTCTGTCTGCGTCTAGCTCTACTTATATGTCTTTGTCTCCATCTACGTCTATGTCTACATCTACGTCTTTGTCTCTGTCTTCGTCTTAATCTTCATGTCTGTCTCCATCTTTATCTCCATCTCCGTCTCTGTCTCCATCTCCATTTCCCATCTCCATCTCCATCCCATCTCCATCTCCCACCTCCACCTCCACCTCCATCTCCATCCCATGCTATCACAATTCCATCTCCCTCCTCCATCTCCATCCCTCCTCCATCTCCATCCCATCTCCATCCCATCCCATCCCATCCCACCCCATCCCATCCCATCCCATCCCTGGAACGCAGACTCGCCGCCCAGCCGGGACGCACGGCGCAGACCCTCTGAGCTACACGGGTGAGGATGCCGGCGCTCTCACCGCAGCTCCTATCGCTTCACCTCCGTCCCCATGCCACCGCTCGGCTGCAGGACAGCCCCCCCAACATCCCGCCCCGCGTTTCGGTGACCCCGGCGCCGCGGGCGCCCCCCGGGTGCCCAGCGCTGCGGGATGGAGCCGTCCCTCGTCACCGAGCCCGGCCGGATTTTCCAGTGATTCAACCAGTCCGGTGACCCAGCCTGACTCAGAGCCGCTCGCCCCGCGCGGCACGGCCGCTGCCACCCCCTGCCCGCCCTGCGCCGGGTTTGCCGATCCCAGAGAGCGTCCGGGCGCGGAACCCGGGAGCACGGTGTCGCTACGACCCTCAGTGCCCCCCCCACGTCCCCGAGCCCGTCGGCCGTATCGCTGCCGGGGCTCGGCTCCGGCCACTGCACCGTGACGGTGGGTGGCGGCACCGACCCCTCCCCCTCCCCTAATTTATACGGGAATATTTGTGTCGTTACCGTATTTATTGAATCTTGGGGTTAATTAATTTAATACATCCCCGCAGCGGGAAGAAATATTTAAGGACACGTTTTTAATATATAAATATCTATTTTTATGATAACTTTTTTTTTTGTATTGTGTTAAACTATGAACTCACAAGGTTTTATTTATGAAAATCAATATTTTTGGTACTGTGAGAAGGGTGGTGCCCCCCACGGGCTCGCGGCACCCCCCCGTATTTTTGTATAACAAGGAAATAAAGCGTTGACCTCAGCCCGCGGGCCACCGAGCGGTTGTGTCCCTGTGTCCGTGTGTCGTCCTCGCCGGGACACGCGGCACGGCATGGGATGGGACGCGGCCCGGGATGGGACACAGCATGGTGCGGCACGGGGGACGGCGTGGGACGCAGCACACGGCACGCGATGGGATGGGATGGGGCGCAGGACGCGGCACATCATGGCGCGGCGCGGTACGAGGCACGTGATGCGGCAAGGCGTGGCATCCCGCAGCGTGGCCCGGCACCGCCTGGCATGTGCCGTGCCACGATGCGGCACAACGCCGCACGGCACCGTGTGGCACGCAACCCTGCGCGGTACCACCCAGCACGGACCAGGCCAAGCCGTGTCTGTGCCACCAGGCCAGGGCCACCGCGGGGACCTGCCTGCCCTGCTGCCACCGGCCCCGCTGAGTCAAAAATCCTAAGACCCGGTCATGTGGCACCGCGGAGTCACTCGTTCCCCGCCGTGTGCCGATGCTCACCGGGCCGCCCGGCACCGCCGCGGGCACCGCCGCCTGAGTCAGTCGTGGGGAGCATCGCCGCTGGGACGGCTGCCGCCGCGCTGGC
This sequence comes from Chlamydotis macqueenii, assembly GCF_036417535.1. NCBI lineage: Eukaryota > Metazoa > Chordata > Aves > Otidiformes > Otididae > Chlamydotis > Chlamydotis macqueenii. The sequence continues at coordinate 14,592,865 of NC_141572.1, read as the reverse complement.
ACCCGCTGCCGTTTGGGGACACTTGGGTTAGGGACAATGTCACCATGAAGCAACCCGGGCCGGCTTGCCGCGCCGTGGGTGACCGTGACCGCACCGTTGCACGCCGGCTGCCGTACCCCCGGCTCCGAAGAGGAGGCAGCGTGCATGGGGAGGGCGCAGGTATGTGACCCCCCCCACTCAGGACAGACGTGGAGGGGTGGGGGGGGGGACACCCCAAAACGCCAGTGTCACCAGAGGGGTGCTGGCAGCCCCCACGTCCCGCTCCTTGCAGGGCCACCCTGGGGGACCCCACTGCCCACCCCACGGGGAAAAGCCACCCCGCAGTGGGGACGTCCCGTGATCGCGGTCCCCTGTGGGTGCTGCTCGCCCCGCCACGGCCACGGGGTCCTGGCACCTGGCTGGGGGGTGACACGGGGGGGTGACACCAGCGGGGCGCAGCCCCGGGCAGGGAAGCAGCACGAGCCAAAGGGAAATTCGGCATTATTCAGTACCCCGGGGTGGGGGGTTCGGGGGGGCACGGGGTGGGGCTGATTATGGGATGGGGATGGGACTAGGGGGGCAATTATGGGATGGGGCAGTTCTGGGACAAGGGGGGAAAATTATGGGATGGGGAGGGGGCAGAGGGGGCAGTTCTGGGATGGGGATGGGGCAAGTTTGGGGGGGGCGGGGAGGGGACAATTCTGGGCGAGGGGCGGGGATGGGGGGCAGTTCTGGGGTGGGGGAAGGGGGGCAATTATGGGATGGGAGCGGCAGGTTCTGGGCTGCGGCAGCAGGGGGCAGCACGGGGACGGGGATGGGGCGGGGCGGGCGGAGCGGGCCGCGGTGGGGCCGGGGCAGCGATGGGGTGGGTGTGGGGTGGGGGGGACAGCTGTGGGGGGGGAGCGGAGCAGCAGCACGGCAGCCGTGGCCTTGAGACACCCCCGAGCGCGTCCCCGCATCCCCAGCTCCGCTCCCGGGGTCTCCGAAGCGGGGACGCGCCGGGGGGCACCCCCCAGCCCCCAGCCCCACAGACCCCAGCTCCCCGCAGCGGGGAGGGCTGGCTCCCCCCGCCCGGCTCCTCCAGACCCCCCCACCCGTGTCACCATCGCCCCCTGCCCCACACCTTCCCACGGCATCCACGCAGGGGCCGCCTGGAGACATTCCCGCTGCCCAAGCGCTCGGAAAAGCGGATTTTTTAAATTTTTAAAAAATTATTTTTAATTTTTTTTTTCTTTTTCCTGGGCACCACTGGGAAATGTCCCCCATCTCACAAATCAGGGATTCAGGTTTTCCTGCTGGAGCATGGAGCATCCTCCCCTGCAGAGGGGACCCCCCCACACCCCTTTTCTCTCCTCCCCTAAAAATTTAAAAATTCTGTTGGAGGTGAACCCCCAAACCCTGCCCCGGGCCCAGTCGCTGCTGGGAAATTCAGGAAAAAGGCAGGAAATGGCAAACACACCGCCATCCCTGCGCGACCCCTCCGTGCCATTAATTAAGAAATTCCTCAGCTAATTAAGTGCCATCCAACCGACAGGTGACGCGCTGCTCACCGCACCCCAACAAACCCAGGCATGGGGCTCATGTCTGGCCCCACCGCAGCTTTTGCCACCCCCAGCCCTGTCCACGCTAGCTGCACACCATCCCAGTAAGGCCAGACTGGGCTGAACTGGGGCTTTGGCTGGCGGGGGCATCACTCACACACCGGCCGGGTTCCCAGGGTCGGCCCTGGGGAAACTGAGGCAGGCGGCGGCTCCATTGCCAACCCCCATCCCCAGCACATATACAAGAAAAAAAAAAATCCCTTTTAACCTGTTTTTCCACCCAAACTGGGGAGCAAAGCATCCCGGTCCCACGGGCCCCCTCGCCCAGCACCCTGCTGCCCGCGCCGAGGGAAGGGTTAACCCCGAGAGCCCGGCCTCTCCCCGCTGGGTGGGTTTGTCCTTTTTTATTTTTTTTCCCTGGGAAAAATACAAAACCCACCCTTCACCTCTTGTAATATTTTCACCCAGAGGGACAAGCCGCTGGTGGGGCTGGGGGACGCCACCGCCACCGCCGCCGCGTCCGGCCCGCTGTGAGCGGGGGTCCCGCACCCCGCCGCCGCCGCCTCCCCGCACCTTTTCCCCTTCAAAATCCCCCCAAATCATATTTTTCACACCCCTTTATTCTATCGACCGCTCCGGCCGCCGGCGGGGAAGCCCCAGCCCGGGGAGGGGGACCCAGGGGTGAAAGTGCTTGCGGCTCCGTGAGTCACGGCAGCGCGCTGGCCGTCGGGGCCTTGAGGCCGCCGCCGCCCCCCGCGACGCCCCCAAACCCCACGTGCAGCCGCTCGCCTCCCTCGGCGGAGGGTCAGGGGGCTTTTAATTCCTATTTCCCCCCCACACAACCACAACGCCGCCTTCCCACCCACATCCCCAGCGCCTCCCCGACCCCACGCGTGAAAAAAGAAAAAAACAAAACCCACACACAAAACCCACAAGCGCGGTGACATCAACTTTATCAGAAGTTTATTTCTAAGAATCATTCAGGATTTCCAAAGCCCTCGACTTCCTGATTTCCAGTTTCAATAGAAGTAACGATAGCGGTGCTGCTCCCCCCCGCGCCCCCCCTCCTCCCCTTTCTTACAACACAGGCTGGCTGCCGGACCGGTATATAAACCCCGAGAAGTCCCCCAGTATGAACATGAATTTCTGAAAACTTCCTCTGCCAGCACCAATCTCTGTTAAGTCACTCCCAGGACGCGGCTCACAATGAAGTTCGTGCCGGCAGGTAAAAAAAAAAAAAAAAATCAACTTTAGGGAAATTATTTCCCCTTCTCTCCCCTTTTTTTGCCTTTTTTTTTTTTTTTTTTTTTCTCTCCTCCTCTCCCCTTTTCCCGGGGATGCTCGGGTACGGGCGGGTCCCGGCCGGGAGCCGGAGCGAGGGCTCCCGCCGTGGCGCGTTCCCCCGGGATGAGCATCTCTGGGAATTGGCAGCGGGGAGCGAAGCGCGGCGCTGGCGCGGTGCAGCCAACATCTGGACACTTATATAACTGGAAATGCTTCCAAAAAAAAAAAAAAAAAAAAAGCAAGGGGGGGAATTTTTTTTTTTTTTTGGCTTTTTTTGGCTTTTAATTTTTTTTCACCCCCTCCTGCTTTTCCTCCTGCTGGGTCTCTCGATGCAGCGAGCCGCTGCTGCGTCAGGAGCGCTGGAGGGATCGGGAGGCTACCAAGTGCAGGAGGGGGATCGGGGGGTCCCATGGGGCAGCACCCACCCGAGAAGCCCCCCACCCACCCACCGGGCACACGTGGGTGCCCAGCCTCACTCTGCCCAGCTGTGAAAAGGGCAGAAGGCAGCAGCTGGGGGGGGACCCAGCGAGAAGGGATTGGGGTGGGGAGGTCAGGGCGCCTGTGTCCCCTGGGAGCACCCAGGGCCCGGGGGTACGGGGAGGACGGGTTCCCCCCGCATGGAGGGGAGTGGCGGCGGGTCGGGGGTCGCATTGCGCCCAGGTAAGTCCTGTCCCACCTGGGCAGGGGAAAGAGAGCAAAGCTCGGATTACCCAGCGTCAGCGGCGTCGGAGGCGCTTCGGGGGCTTCGCCTGGCAGCACCCCGGTGGCGTCGCACGGGGCCCCCGCCCCAGCAGGGTGGGATGCCCGGGTCACCTGGTGGCGGGGATCCCCCCGGGACCCCCTCCGGGGCACCCTGCCCCGAGCACGCGGAGCGTGGCAGCCGGGCGGCAGAGGCGGTTTGGCCTCCCCGAGCAGGGATGCCGGTTTGGGGGTCCCCAGGGACGGGGGGCTGCAGCGTCCCGCTCCGGCCCTGTCAGCAGGAGGGGGACGCCGGGGCGACCCAGCTGCCGGCGGCTCAAGGGTCCCCTTGTTCCGCGTCCGGAGATTTTCCTGGCTGGTGTCTCCGGCAGCTGCAGCGTCTGCTCCCTGGGGCTCCTCGGCGCTGCGCCCGCTCCGCAGGCAGGGAAACTGAGGCAGGCGGAGGGGCGGGCGGCGGCGGAGCAGGGGGACGCTGGAGGCAGGTTTCCTTGCGGGCGCCCCCGCTGAGTCAGCCAGGGCCGGGGTGGGGCCTCGCTCCTGCAGCGCCCGGCCGAGGATAACGGAGGGGAAAAGCGCTTTGCATATTTGATCCAAACCCCACAGGTCCTCACCGGGCTGCTTGCGAAATGTGGGAATGCCGTGGGGCGCCCCGCCGGGAAGGGAGGCGGGGGAGCGCCTGCCGGGGGGCAGGTGAGGGGAACGGGAGCGGGACGGGCACGTCGGCTCAGCCGGGACGGCCGAGCAGGGGGCTTGGGGCCTGCCGGCCAAGCCGGACCCCCCACCCCAGTGCGATTGGTGGACACCGTCCCCCGGGGTGCCCGGGGCCGGGGGCGCCCGCTCTGCGCTCTGGGGGCGTCAGCAGCGGCCCCGGTCCCTGGCGTGACGCCCGCCTCTCTCCCCGCACAGGCGTCGTGCCCTTCATGGCCTTGCTCCTGCTGCAACGGCGGCCGGTGGCCGGCCGGACGCTGCTGGTGACCGGCTCCGGCTGTCCCGGTCACGGCTTGTGCCGCTCCAACGTCCAGGAGCAGACGCGTAGGCAGGTCGCGCTGCTCAACGCCACCGCCCAGGACCTCTTCAGCCTCTACGTAAGTGGCCCCGGGCGCCGGCCGGGCCGCGCGGGGCAGTTTGCGTGGCGCAGGGAGGGACGGGGACGCCGGCAGAAGGTGGGGAGGGTGGGGGGACAGGGGACACAAGGGTGACGCTCGCCTCTCCTCCCAGCTGAAGTGCCAGGGAGAGCCGTTCAGCAGCGAGACCGACAAGCTCTGCAACCCCGGCAGCATCGTCTTCCCCGCTTTCCACGTCAACCGGACGAGCGAGAGGAAGGACATCATGGTGGCCATGTACCGGCTCTTTGCCTTCCTCAACGCCTCGCTGGGGAACATCACGCTCGACCAGGAGGAGCTCAACCCCACGGCCAAGGAGCTCCTCGACCGGCTCCACAACACCACCAAGACCACGCGGGGCCTCATCTCCAACCTCACCTGCCTCCTCTGCAAGAACTACAACATCTTCCAGGTGGACGTCAGCTACGGGGAGAGCTCCAAGGGCAAGAGCGCCTTCAAGAAGAAGCAGCAGGGCTGCCAGGTGCTCAGGAAGTACGTGCAGGTCATCGCCCAGGCGGCCCGTGTCCTCCTACCTCATCTCAGCCCCTCGTGAGCCCCCGCCCCGGCTCCTCCACCCCTCGCCCAACTGCCGGCGAGGATGGCCAAGCGGGCCCTGCCATTCCCCCCCCCACTGCCTCCTGACCTCCCCCCTTCCTATTTATTACCCCGGACCCCGCGCTGGCCCCGTCCGCCCTCCAGTGATTTATTTGCTCCCCGAGGGAGGTGAACGTCGCAGCCCGCTGTGTCCCGGGCGGAGCAGGGCCGGGGCCGGCACCCAGCCAGGACGAGACAGCGCATCCCTGGTCCCGGCAGCTGAGGCGATGCCAGGGCGCGGGCTGGTCCCGGGATGCTCCTCGGCTGTTCCCGTCCTCCCGCGGGGTGCAGGGAGCTGTGGGCGCTGCGAGGGGCTGGCGGCGGGGCCGGACTCTGTCTCCCGCGGCCGATCTCCTCCGTCACGGAGAGCAACCCCACGGACATCCTCACGCATCGGCCGAAAGCCTCCGTTTCCGCGGGAAAAAGGATTGGGATGAAGGACACTGGGTTGCTGCAGCTGATGGGGACGCAGGGACGCGCTCCCTCTGCACATTTTGGGGCTGGGCTCCCCTACAAGGAGCCGAACTGAGGGTACGGGGGCGGCTGCGGCGGCCGAGACCTGGTCCCGCTGTCTCGGATGAAGCCACTCGCTGGGGCCAGAGCCGGCGGCTGCCGCACCGGGGAGCACCGTTCCCCCCGCGCGGGCACGGCGGGGCGCAGGGGGCCCGTGCCTCCCCTTCGGAAAAAGCGCTTTTCCCATTGGAAGTGCTCTGAATGTACCAGCGGCCCGGCTGCGCACGGCTGGACGTGGCCGCGACGCGGGGACGGGCCCCGGGCCGGTGGCAGGAGGCGCTGGCTGGTTCCTGGCACCGGGCCGGGCCGCGAGGGTTATTTATTGCCTCGGTGGAAAGCCCAGCGTGCACCGAGTGCTCCGACCTAACTTTTAATAATGTTATTGATAATAATAATTAATAATAATTAATAATAAGATTTGTGGTAATATATACATAGAATTCTATTTAAATATTTATTTTTTTATACTTCTTTTCCCCCTTTTTTTAAATAAACCTATGGAAACGGACTGCCTTCGGCTCCTCATTGCTGCATCCCCCTCGCGCTCCCTCTCAAACACATCGGCTTCTCCCCGAAACGCCCCCGCAGCTGCCCCAGAGACGCCCCCCCCCCAGCACCACCACGGGCCGGGGCTCCGCGTCCCCCGTCCTGTCGCTCCTTCCTCCCTTCCCCGTCTCCTACGGGATGGCTGACAGCGAAGGCATTTTTTTCCAGGGAATGCTTAAATCGGCGCTCTCCGGCTGCTCAGTGGCACCGGGAGCACCACGGCACGGGGAGCATCGCGGTGCCGGGAGCCACACCGGCAATGCTGGCGGTGCCTGGGGGTACTGGGAAACACCAAAGCCGGCTGGGAAGAGGCACAGGAGGGCAAGCAGAGGGGGCAGATAAAATCGCAGCCGCTCGCTTCCCAGGCAGCCCTGGGGAGAGGCTAGGCAAAGCTTCGCCGGGGCCAAGACCACCTAAGGCTCCACCAGCAGCCCGCTCCTCCGCGAGCGTCTCGCGCGGGGCCGTATCGGTTAACAAGGGGCTGATTATACGGGAGACTGTTGGAGCGGGATGATGAAATTTTCCTCCTCCTCCGGAGCCCTCGGGCCTTCGGCCAAACCTCCCAGGCATGAGACAGCAAGCGGATGAGCTAAGATCCTGTGTGATCATCTCTCGTGTCTCGGAGGAGCCCCGACTGAAAAACCATCGCAAAAATTCAAAAGTACCCCCCTAAACCCCCGCCCCCTCTTTGGGTCGCACTGTCCGGTCGCATCCCCAGGCTCCTACGGAGGTTTCACGGCACTGGTTTGCCCCCAGAACAGCACAGCCATTTCCAGTCTGCACCGTGAGAGAAGACGTCCCCGAACCGACACAATCCCCCCCGAAACGCAGGGATGGGGCAGGGCACGGTGCCAGCCTTGGGAGGGGAAGGCACCATCCGTTCGGGATGGGCATCGCACAACGGGGCCAGGCTGGCACCGTCACAGCTGGGGACGCTGGGGTGTTGCTACCAGGCCATCGTACGGCCAACACCTCGTGCGCGGGACGTCCAGGGCCGGATACCCAGCCCTGTCTGGGCGTAAATACCCCCACCTCACCCCGCTGGGCGCCCAGGGGTGCCACTGACCCGTCCCCGTGGTCCGGAGGGGTGGCTGCGGGCCTGGGGGTCAGGGCGAGCTGAAGCACGGGGCCGGGGATGAGGTCCCGCGCCGCAGCGAGGAGCTGCGCACATCTGGATTTCTCACGCTTGCGTTCGACGTCCCTCCTCAACCAGATGGCAAAAATAAATAAATAGAATAAATCAGAGCCTCCTGACATAAATTGGGAACTCACGCCCGGGCTCTGCGTTTCATGAGTCTCTTTGGAAGACGGTCAAACGCAGGCGAGGACAATGGGTTCACTTCTCCCCGGTGCCGGGTCATTCCCAGTTAAGGCTCATTAGCGGGCGGGGGATTAACTCTTCCCTCTCTGGAAACGCTGCTCCCACCACAGGGTGGACAAGACTCTAAAATCCCCAAAAAACCCCACCCTTCAGCCTCCCCCGAGGTTCCCGGGCCGGTGGCTGCTCCCCGGCTCGTGCCATCACCCTGGCTCCCGGGAGCCAGGACGCGTTGCCCCGCGCGCAGCGGCCGTCCCAAGCTCGGGGGAGATGGAAGAGGCTTTCCGATGACCTCAGCCAGCGGCCGATCCCACCCAGCCGGCGCTCGGGGGAAGAGGGCCAGCCCTGCGAGCGGGACGGCGAGCGCCGCGCGGGGGGAAAACTGCGCCGCGGCTTCCCGACGGGACCGGCAGGACCCTGTTAGCAGCTCCCCTTTGGCCCCGGGAGCTGAGAAATAATTTTGGCTGGGGCGAGAGCCCAGAAGGGCTCCGGGGAGCCACCGGTTGCGATGGGAGCGATGCCTGCGCCCCGATAACGGAGCGCTCCGACCATCGGCGAGCGGCCCCGAGCGGCGGGTCAGCGCTGCCTTCGGGGAGCGCGGTACGTGAGGAGCCGCTCCTGCCCGCGGTGAAGTCAGTGCCGCTGCCTGGGTGTGACTAACTGACCTCAGACCTTGGCCCCGCGGCGCGGATCATGTGCTAACTGACGCCGCGCGCAACCCGGCCGGACGGGTCCACGCCGCTGCCCCGGGGCCACCGGCCAGATGGGACTTGCCAGCGGCCACCGGCTGCAGGTGCAGTGCCGGGGCACAAGCATCCCAACTGGGGCTGAGCCTGCGGGCAACGCCGGTGATGGTAGCGGGGTTGTTCCCCAAAACATCCCCCTTGGAGCATCCCACTTGCCCCCGTGTCCACCCAGACTGAGCTGGTGCCCGTGGCAGAGCACCTTCCCCATCTGGGCACTCCAACCCCAAGGTCTATTATTTGGGAGATGTGTTCGGAGAGTAACGACCCCCCCGGGCAGGCCCCTGACCCCACGCCGGGTCCCAGCGAGTCCCCGAGGAGGGGAACATCGCGTCCGAAGGGCTGGCTGGCGGCTCCTGCTCGCCGTCCCAGGTTGGCCAGCGGCCCGAGCACGGAAAGAAGAGCTGAGCCCATCTGAAAGGCGTTTGTCCCCGGGCGCTGTTGCTGCAATAGCAGATGCTCCTGCGGGTCCCCCACCACATCACAGCCCGGCGGCGCGGGAACCGCACGTTCGCATGGGAAGAAGCAGCCCTGGCCCCGAACAGCTCAAACTCCTAATTGGAGACCAACCGTAACAAATAAACAAGACAATGGGCTGGAGGCGAGGCGAACGCAACCTCTGTCGCGGGACCCGGCTCTGAGAGCCGTCTCCGTGCCTGGCGGGGGATTTGGCACGGGCCGGCCAGAGCCGAGGGGAGGGCGGGAGCCGGATCCGGACCCCCCCGGCGGAGCCACTCGCTGTGTGACACCGCTGGAGCTCGGGGCTGGCGGGGGAGCTGGATGACACATGGCCAGCGGTCCCCCGAGACCCCGGCCGCAGCTTTGCTAAGCAAGTGTTTAGTCTCGCTGCGAGCGAGGTTGGAGCAGGGTCAAGCCCAGCCCCAGCGAGATGCTGGAGACGCCTCTCCATGCTGCACCCCGATTCGGGACCGGAACCCCCCTACGCCTCGCCCAGGGCTGAGGGGACCCCTCTCCGTCGCCTTCCGTCGAGGATGGGACGCGCTGCCTTGCCGCTCAGCACGAGGCCAGGCCGGGTATCTGACGGCGGGGGTTATCTCGGCACGGCTATCACCCTCAAACAGAGGACGGGGAAACTTCCGCGGCCCCGGGGGCTCTCTCCGCTTGTGGAAGAGCCTTGACAAAGCGCTCGGCACCCCGACCGGACCCTGATAAGACGCGTAACATGCAGAGCACTCAAGGGGCGGTGTCGGAAAGGGAGCGAACGCCCAGCTCTCCCATTCCGGCTCTGCTCGGGGTCTCACGCGACGCCACGTCTGCCTCGCAGATCAAAATGCGGCAGGACCTGCAGGGCCAAAGCTATTTGAGGTGCATCTGCTGCGCAAAGGCGTTTCAGGTGGCCTGAGCCTACACAGCCCCTGGCCGGGGAGGGGAAAAATCAGGACTCAAGAGGAAAATTTCACCCAAGGAAAGGGAGAGCGCTTGGGAAGAGACAGAGGGCTGGCAGCGGCTGGCAGCGGCGAGCAGCACCAAGCAGGCTCCCAGAGGAGCAGGCATCACTGGGAGGCCCACCAGGACGGTGGGCACGGTGGGGAAGGACCAGCCCTGGCACCCAGCAGCAGCTCCCCAGGGTCCCCGGAGCCAGGGTGGCGCGGTCACCGCCGAAGCCCCCCCACGTCCCTCCTGCTGCCACGGCTTGCGGTCCCCAGCCCCAGAAAGTGAAGGTTGTGCCACCTTTGGCTGCACAGCCGCGTGGCTCTGCAGGAGGATGAGCCCCTGCCGTCACTTTTCCCACCAACACAGAGAAAAATTCAGAAAATTAGCAAAAGTCGTGGAGATTCCCAGAGAAACAGCAAAAGGAAAGCGGAGATTTCTCTTGCCCTTGAAGGGAGATGGCAGTCCCAGCAGGACCCCTTGCGCGTCACAAGGATGCCACGCACCTCCCCTGGCTTCAGCTGCGCCTGGGTTAATTTTAGGGCCAGAACAGTCAACGTGTTGATTTATTGCAACAAAACGAAGTGCATTTCACGGGTCACGGGTCACGCTCTCCTCCGCTCAGCACCTGGTTCTTTGCGTCTTTTCCTAAGAAAACAAGGTGTGCGTGCAATCCCGCCGGGCGAGCGTGAGCGCGCCGACCAAATCTGACTAAGGGCCCGAGGCCGCAGAGATAGGAAGTTCCTACACGTCTTGTGAAGACAGGAGCCGGCGAGGAGCAAGCCCCAAACAAGCCCTCACGGCAGCGGGGAAGCCGCAGCGTGAACCCAGCCTCTACCAGCCACCGGAGACTCTCCTCCTCCGCAGCTGGGGTGCCGCCAGGCGCAAACCTGCCGGGAACCATGCGCCTGACTCATTTGTCTGCTCCTAGAAAGATTTCTGCTTACTTTTTTTTCCCGGCCTGGCGTTTCCCACACGGGCTCTGCGCATGGCCGTGGGGCAGCGCTGGGTGGGCACAGCCCATCTCCTGCCAGCATCCGTGGGGAGATGCCCGTCGGGCTCTGGGATGGGGCTTTCCATGCGGAAGCTGCGGTCACCCCACCTCAGTGCTGCCAAACTCTGCTGCCAAACGCCCCACCTTGGCGCCGCGGTACGTCAGCCCCGCGCGGGGCAGCAGCGGCTCGCACCCCGGCATCGCCGGGTCCCCATCGCCCCATCACCACCAGCCCCCAGAGCACCGGGAGCCCCTCCAGGAGCAGATTTTACCATCCCCCGGGGGCAAAGCGGAAGGCTCTCTCTTTTCCGAAGCTTGCTGCAATGAATATTAAACTTTCTTCACGCCTTCCAGCGTGCCTGGGCAGAGGGGACCAGCCTGGCTCCCGGTGCCGGCAGGGAAAGCTGCGCAGCCCGGACCCCGGGGCGCATCCTCGTGCGCAACCTCGCCTCGCGGCCAAGCCCGGGAGGGAAACGAGCCCCAGCTGTGTCTCTTCGCAGCTACGATGACCGGGCTCTTCCTCCAAAAGGTCTCGGAGGAGCTGCGGGAGGGACCTGCCCCATCGCCCTGGAGCTGGGGCAGAACGAACCGCACTTCACAGCTTGGAGGTGCAAAGTGCAACAGGTTCCTTGCTCCCCAACCGGAGCCGGCGGCACCGCCGCCCCACCATGCCGCAACCGGTTGAAATAGATAGCGCAGGTCCCATCCCGCGTCCCCGGGGCCGGCGTCGCGCACAGGTCTGTTTACATCTCCGCGTGGCGGCCCGCATTTGTGTTTACGTGTGCGTTTCCACATGCGTGCGTGTGGCTCCGTGTGTGTGGCGGGGTTTCTGGGCGTGTACGGGTGTCTTTTCGCATCGGGCTTTCAGCTAACCTCTTAGAAAATGAAAACAAGCCTGGAAGCCTGGCAGCTGTTCCCCGAACCCGGCTCCAGCGCCGCTTCCAGACAGACAGTAACCGCAGGGCTGATGACCGAGCACACACGCTTCCCTTCAGGCCTTCTTAATTGCGCCGTCAGATATTCTGAAACAAAGGAAATTAAAAGACTATACTGATAGCAATAAATATGTCACGGGAGCAACGAGAGGCAGTCGCCTCCCCGGGCGTCTGGGAACCGTCCCTTCCCGGCGGCGGTGGGAGAAGGGGCTCACGGAGCCGCTGGAGCCGCGGGCATGGGACCGCGCTTGGCCGGGACTCTGCCGAAAGTTGGGTGGGCATTGGCAGCGCCGCGGACCCCGGGAGAGGCCTGGGAGGGCTCCAGCACAGACGCAGGCCGGCGATGGCCACGCTGGATTTCTCACGGAAACTTGCGTAGGATCTTGCCAGGTCCCAGGGATTTTTATTTTTTTTCCCTTGCCTTTGCCCAGATTTTCTCTAACCAGCTCCTCTGATCGCCTCCAGCTGCCTGCACGCGAGCGCTGCGCAGCAAAACGCCCGATGTCCCGGCGGGGATGCGGCCGGCAGCGTCCAGCCGGAGGTAACCGCTGGGCGCAGGCTCGGTTACCGGCGAAGCCGGGTGGATGGCAAGGTGTGGGCACAGGTTTAGGCCCTGAGCTGGATGGGGACCACCGAAACGGTGCAAGAGGATGGGAGCGGGGTGGGAACTGGGGCTGGCACCGACGGGTTTCGGAGCAGGGATGATGCGGCTCGGTCCCACCGAGGAGCCGCTCGCCGCAGCGTCGGTCCCCAGTTCCACGGACTTTCTCCCAGCCTCAACGTCCTGGCTGGGACGTGCAACCGGTTCTGTTGAGAGCAGGCGGAGGCGGCTCTGCTCAGAGACGTCCGGGGCGAGGGGTCGAACCCAGGCAGCAGAATGGGTTTGCTGGTCTAAATCCCTTCTGGAGCCGGAAGGTTTTTTTGGCTTCCTTACAGCGGTGTCCAGCCCACTGTGGGAAAACACCGAGCAGCGATCACCGCTTTGCCTCCGCTAACGGCAGTGTCACAAGGCTCGCAGAGAGGGCCTGGGGAACCGAGTCATTTTTGGCTGAAAAACATCTTTTCATAACCACAGGGGACGCGGGAGCCAGCTAGGCAGAAAGCACAGGCAGGGCAGTTCCCTGGAAATATCCAAATTCCTCCAAAAAATAACCTGAGGTAGTAACTCTCCCCACCCAGCCCTCCTCACTCGCTGCGGATTCATCCCGCTTTTATCCCAGAATCCCCTCGCTCTCCCGATCCTCTTTCGGGGCGACTTCTGCCAAGTTCCTTCCGGGCTGGTCCGAAAGGCGGCGAGGTGCCCCCCCCAGCACACGCAGCCTTTTTGCTGATGAGCAAGCACGTTGCTGGGCAGCACCAGAGGGCAAAGGCGCTGCAGCTTCCCTTCCCGGGAGCTGGAGGGGAAGGAAATGCGGCCGCCCAGGGCTGGCGGTGGCCCGCGCCGCTGCCCGGAGCGCTTCAGCACGCCGGCGGCCACTTCCGCTGCTCCGAATTGCGAAGCCGCTTCCTCACAGTGCCACGGGCAGCGGGCGAGGAGGGATGGGCCGCCGCGCGCAGGGAGGCGGCGGATGCTCCATCCCAGCCCAAAACGCCGGGCAGTGTTGACCTACCATCCACGCCGGGACGTGTGGATGCCAGACACCAGCGCAGCCCCGTGGGGTCAGCCCCTCGCAGCCCTCAACACCCAGACCTGCTCACAAGGTGGTGCCGGCACAGTTAAATTCCAGGCCTTGAGCACAGTGTAGAGCCCAGGCTTTTGGTCTCAGCATGAAGCACGTCAACACTGAGCAGGTGATAACCTTGAGGAGCAGGGCAGGAGGGAGGCACTGTATGAAACTCTGCGGTTCCCTGGAGCTCGCACATCTCTCGGCCCTCAACTTTGGTTGCTTTTGGGGAAAAGAGCGGAGGAGGCTGTTTGGTGCTGCCCACCCTCGATACAGGGACACAGCCAGGCCCATGAGGATGGCTCCCTCCGGGCAGCGTGCTGCACTGGGAAGAGGATGGGAAGAGCAAGGCAGCTTCTCCTCTTTGACCGCGGATGGGAGAGCACCGGGTAGCAGAACAGCTTGGGCATCCGGGTGAGGGGAAATCCCGGGTCCTGCTCCCTCTTTGCAAAGCCGTTTGTGCATTTATGTCCCCGGTAAACCATCCAGAGCAAGAGTCCAAGGGCGCGGAGCCACCTCGCTCACGAAATACCAGGGAAGCCACTCCAGCGCTGCCCACCGCAGGGCTGGACCCGCTCTGCCCCATCAATGTGCCCAGCAGTCCCACGCAGCCTGGTGATTTCCATATTCCCCTTCCTCTTCCCCAGGTGAGTCTCCGAGAAGGAACTTCCCACCAAGAACAGACTTGCCTTGCTCCCAGCGAAGGGGAAGCGGCACCCTGGCGTTGCTGAAGGATTTGCTCTTACTCAGAAGGCATCAAGGCTTCTTTGTAAGCTCCTGCTGAGCAGAGGGGCAGCTGTTGTGGCTGGCCTCCCTCTTCCTCCCGGCCCACGCAGACGGGTTCAGCTCCTTGCAAAGAGCTGCCTGTTCATGCGTTTCCTCAGCAAAGGTATGTTCCTTGGCTGCGGGAACGGCAGCGCAAGAGCAGGTGGGCCCCCAAGAACGATGAACCTTCTTCCCTCCTTCCTTGGCTTAAGTAGATCAGCGCAGCCCTCACCGCCTCCTGGAAGCAGTGGGAAGTATTCACCAAAACCACCTGAAGACGACCCAAAGCTCAGACCCCTGAACAATTCCCATAAGTTTTCCTTCCACCTTTGCTCTGCTGTGATACGCCAAACCATCTCCTTGCCCCAGCCTCGCACCACCTGACCAGCCTGGGGCAGGCGCGGGGTGGCCCACACGCACCTCTCGGGAATGCTGTATACACCGCAGGATTTATGGGGATCAACTCTAATCTCCGGGATCACCAAACCCAAAGAAAGTGACTCTTTGTTTCTCAAAAGGCTGCAGAAATACTGAAGCCAGCGAAATTCTCATCCTTGCTGCACCAGTAAGTGATGGCTAAACCTTATTTCAGATCAAAGGAAGACAGCAGCGGTGGGACCAGACCTAAAGCCCATCCAGCCCGTCTCTGCCTCTGGAGTAACTCACACCAGCTGCTCCAGAGGAAGGCGCAAAGCCTACTCGGTGCACAGATGCAAAATAATCTGCTCCTGCACAACTTCTCGTCATCCCATACAAGGGCACAGGAGCAAGTCCACCGGCTTTGCAAGTCAAGCCCAACGTGATGTGGATGGGTATTCACACCAGCTCATTCAACGACCAACATGGGGGGGAACGTCCCTCTACAGATCACAAGAAAAAAATAGATGAAAGACTTCCTTTAGAGTGATTCAGAAGAAGAGTCCATCTCTGCTCTGAATCACCCTGGGGAAGAGCTAATCTCTCTTCATTGACCAAATACGGAGTTCAGGGCCGCTGGCCTTCAGCTAGACCCCTCAAACACCTCAAATGAGGGTGAATACACCCTCAAAACACCTCAAAGTATTTCTGATGAGAAAGGGTTTCAGCTTCAGCGAAATATCCCTCTGTAGGAAGCTCGCTTAGATGCCTCCCACAGACATAAAACGTCCCCAGAACACACGACTAAGGTGCAGACTCCAGGGGAAAGGGAGATGGTGTTCAGCAAAGAGCTCAATTTAGCAAAAACCTTGTTTCCCAAAGCCCTGCTTCACAAGGGTCTCTAGTAATATTCCAGATTAACAAAGGAAATTCTTAACAGAAGTTACGCAATATCAGCAACTCCAGAGAAGCATCTGATGACAGCACCTTGAAGAACTGAGATCTCTGCCACGTCACTCCGGGCAGAGTTGTGCGACCTCGGGAGGGCCACTTCCAGTTTGAATTTAAGCTTCTCCCTCTTTATAGCAGGAATAACGACGTTCAAACTGCTTTGAAAACAACCTTGTGATCTGCGGATGAAATACTGATGGATTAACGGAATTACTGTCGGAAAGCGGAGGAAATACCGATTGCAAGACACTGAAAAATCCAAGTCTGCCCACGGGCAGCGTTTCCTGCCACAGCGATACACGCGTGGCTGACTATGACACAAGCACAGCTCTCGTGACGTAACGACGAGGAGCTCTCGGCACGCTACCGTGAGCCCACAGCAAGTCTGAACAGCAGCCGCGACGCTCCGGTCCAACACGGTTTCCTCAGCTGGAGAAACCCAACGCCGGTGGAGCGACTTCAAAGGCACCCTGACATCAGCAAAGGCGCCCTGCGCGTTTCCACCGGCGTGGCGGGCTGCCTCGCAGGTTTGTGGAGTTTCACACACTGCGCTCCAGGAGCAATTATTGCAGCACTTGAGTCATGAGAAGCCTCATTGACCGTTACTGAGTACTTCCTTTGTCCAGCGTGGAAGGATGCCCAGGCAGAAATATCTGACTTTCACATCTAACTCTCTTTCCTAACAGCTTCCTACACAGCCAGCTCTGTTGCTGGGCTATAGGGAATTTTTGTCCCGGGCTTCTTGACGTGATCCTGTTCAGACAGAAAATCCTGACTCATGAAGCTGTGACGTTGAATATACTGCTGTGTAAGGCCTGACACAATGAGATACTTGGCACCGGCTCGCTCCTAATGCGGCCAAGGAGAATATATGCATTTTTGAGAACTGGATATTTTTATTTTCTACTTTTAAGCGAAGGGCAGAGGAAGGAAGCCTTAGCAATGCCTTAGCAATGAGGGTCACCCAAATACAGTCAATGTCTCCCACTGGATAGTTAAATAAGTGAAATGGAAAAATAATGGTTTTTACTTTTCCTTTGCAACCAGTGGCCAAATATGCTGATTCTCTTCCGGAATGAGCAGCTGCCAATTTCAGAGAAGAAAATCTCCTGTAGCCAAGTAGCTCAGCTCTTACATTCTCTCAAACAGCCTGGGAAAAACAAAGCAGGCCAGCCAACCGGCTAAATAATTTCTGAAAATAAGTAGGTAATGGCCCTCTGAAACACTACCAGCATGGCAAGTTTACCTCCAAACTGACTTCTTTTAAAGAAGAAAATAGACACATCCACGTCAAACCCTTCCCTGGGCTTGGATCTGCTTTGCAGAAACATCGTGGGCTGACTGTGGGTCCAATTTCCAAGTCACACGAAGCCTTTAAGCACATAAAGCATCCCCACCTTAAGCAAGCAGCATCTTTGGATGATGCCATCTGGCCTTATCCAAAACTTACAGAGATGCTGAGAGTGTCTGGGGTTTTATTTTCATATTCCTGCCCAAAGCCTCAGGTTAAGCGTTCTGTGCAGTACTTTGAAAATAGAAAGTAAATGCTCTCAGGCAACCGGCCCAATTCTTTTTTTACTTCAGTGTAATTCCACTGCATCGGCAGGGAAACCAGGTAACAGCCAAACAACCACAAGCCAAAGGAAATACTTGGTTGTGTACGGGCAATACGCTTTCTCTAGATGTCATGCTTACCAATATCTTCCACGCGTCTGAAGTCTGCACTGATTCAGAACTTCTTTACCATGGAATAACATCAAGATCGTTTCAGGGGGGTTTTGCCGTGTGCCGGGCTGCGGTTTCCTGCCCCACTTGAAGCTGATCGACATGGAGGCTGGTGCCAAAACCCAACAGGGGTTCTTGCCCCCCGCCCCACAGCCCCTGAGCTCGTTTTCACCCAGCCCATTGGCCATAGGGTGAGCCAGATTAGGGGAAGGATCTAACTGAAAACTAACCCCAAAAATGAGTGGTTCCTCTAAGCTTTTAGGAGGACAGTCAGGTAATGCAGCAGTCACAAGCTACCTGCGCTGTGCGTTCCCAGCTCTCCGCTTAGGGGACGCAGCCAGGAACCACCAAACCCCCGCTGGCGCCTGATTTTATGGCCTAGGAGGAATGATCAGCGGCAAGGAACTACCTCCACTGACCGAGACCCAGTCTTCAACAGATGGAGGGGAAGACGCTGGGACTGGACAGCTGCAGCAGAGGACAGCTGGAGATGTGCGAGCAGAGGTCTTAGATGCCAGGGTGGAACAGCAGGGAGAAAAAAAATAACCTTTTTTGAGAGAAAGTAGAGATCCTTCACTCTGGAAATACTGGTTATTAATGAAGCTGTATCCCATGATGCTGTTTTATTAATGCTGTGGAAGCATCTAGAAACATCCAACAAGATCAAACCCCTGTAACGGCAGCTCCTGCAAGGACTCATGAGATGTGGTTCCAGCCCTCTCTACAGAGAGGGAAGCAGGGAAGGGAGGAAGTAATTCAACAAACCACCGAACGCCCCCACCGGGGCACCCCAGTGCTGTGCCTTACCCACAGGGACACGCAGCTTCAGTTTACTGGTTAGGCTGAACTTTCAAGACAAAGTATTCAGGGACAAAAAGCAACTGTCCCCCTTGCTCTCCTGACAAGTTCCTGACCCGCGGCTGCGTCTCTACCACCTGCTCGGGCTGACATTCACGGTCCCGAGGCTGGCAAAGGCTTGGGTAGCTTCTAGCCAACTCAAAATGCCACTCTGTTTTCTAGAGACACCATTTTCCTGTGTTTTAAACAGTCTTACCCTCTGTTACTGAAAAAAAGGTCTGTGTGTGATTCAAGGTCAATTTACTGCACAAAGGACTTGGTTTCCTGTTATCAAGCCTAGACTTTCATCAGAATAAACATCCCCGCACTGCACGTCCTGTAAAGAAATACAAGTAATATGAAGAGAATGCATCATGACACACTTGCAAAAGAAACCGGTACCTTGTATTTGCCTACCACATCCCTGGTAAGCGCTTTCTCGAAGTCTTCCAGGGCAGGTCTTGGGTGCTTTCTTGTAAATAGCAGCAACGGGCCTTGAACCTTCCTGAACTATGCTTAAGGGTACGACTTCTCCATGACAAAGATGCCCTCCTTAAAAAGGTGTTAGATGCAGAGCTAAACGATTAGCTAATCAGACAAGAAAACATCAAGACATGCACAAGGAATCATTCGCCCTTTCAAAACTAAAGTAGAGTAAACGGGGACAGTTGTGTTATTTCTGTTACAACCCCACCTTACAATCACCGTGTTGAATCCACGGACATTTTACAGCTAGAGGGTCTTCATTCCTATTTTTCTAGCACACAAATGACAAACTCCACAGCAAGGTATTTAGAAGCCATGGCAAGGCAGCCAGTCGATCCTGCACTAGAACAGTCGGTCATTGATGCTTTGGGGAACGCCATACAGGCATGTCTGGCACACGGATACCCAGGGCGGCGTTTCCTATGGAAAACTCCTGTGAGGCTTTGGAATCTCAGCCTCTGCTTCAAGGAGAGACATACGTGCCAGCCTGACTTCACTTGGAAACTGCTGCTGGAAAATGTGCCAGCTCAGATGCAAATCCCTCTTCCTCGCCTGGTGATGACAACAAAAGCCTGATGAAATTTTACTCATCCATTAACAAAAAAGACTTTGCCCAGCGACACACGTGGGTGGGATTCCAGCAGGGTGACATTATGCTTTTGGCACCAGGATCTTGGCCCCCAAGAACGGCAACCCTGTGGCATAACACGTGCAGGCACTCCACTACGGCAGGCCACAGCCACATACTTTACCTGCTGACTCAAGAGGAAGAATGCAGAACCTACAAAAATTAAAGGTCCAGCCAAAATCCCGAGATGGTAATCTCACAGAACACTTCTTCAGGTAAAGATTTATGATTAGGATTATACTCGTGAAACACTGGCTGATTTCCAATGGCATTTATAGCAAGGTGTATCCAAGATAATTCACTGGTATCACTTCAGAAATCCACCGGAGGAAAAAAATGATGGCTTAGCTCATTTGGACAGTGTCACAACGTGGTTTTTGTGTTACCACCATGGAGAGAGGTCTCTCCACACTCCACTGAAATCAATGGCAAAATCCTTTAACTCTCCTGTTTCAAGTGTGAAAGAATCTTCATTTCTCCAGCTCCTGTGTCGTGTTTCATTTACTCTCTCTGCTCTCCTTCCGAAACCAAAAGCAGCAGCAAACAGATCAGATGATTTCCTAGATCGCATGCGGCGGTGGAAATCCCAAAAGAATCCTGTTTTCAGGTGAAAAACGAATGTTGACACCTGTCCACGAAATTAGTGTGCAGCACCAGGGGCTGGGGTTATTTTCTGGTTGAGGACAGTGTATTTAAGGATGTGGTTGAGACAATGTATTTTCCGTTTGACTTCAGTTTGACTTTCAGTTTGAAACAGAGACACTACTCTTCTTGTTAAACGCTATCCCAGAAACGAGGAAGGATTTTTAGAAGCACCGCCAACCTGTTTGCGGCTCTGCAGGTTAAGGATATCCACATTACAGCCACTAAAGAGCCTGTGGTCACGATAAACAAGAAAGGGTTCCCCTTCTTCACTGGTTTTCTGAAAAACCCTGCGAAGCATTCACTTTCCCCTCACAGAAAGTTCCCAATATTCTGGTTTTTAAAGCGGCTTGTCATCTTAATTGCTGTTCGTATCTTTGGGAGATCAAAGGGAGGATGTCTGTGATTCTTTGTATTACTCACTCTTACATAGCACAACATTAGCACAAAGATCACATATTCATTTATTTTGGTTTAGGAGGTAACAGTCTCCTTTCACTGCACGCACATAATTACTGTAAGCATTCAGGGGACTTGCCAAACGGTGCACGGGGAGGGGAGGAGGAGAATCTTTGAAGAAAATTGTTCAAACGTAATTTAGTTCACTAATTGGCAGGGAACCGTTACTAACGAATTGCTTCTGTTTTATGTCAGTAGTGAATCAGGTTGATGATGTGTAACACACATTAAGTCAGTTAATGAGTATTAACTAGAAATGTGACCGAAACACAAGAAAAAGGTTTTTTTTACCTTCAGCTAGCCAAGCAGAATTGCTAATAAATAAAAGGATATGTGTAAGTGGCTGATGTGATTCCAATCTGCAGCAGAACGACTTTTCTTAGAATCTGATGGTAACCACAAGTTTGTGGGAAAGAAAAATCAGATGCTTACCGTGGCAGTTCATCACAAGTTACTTTACTTCTAACCAAGCCTGAAATGAAAATGACTAAAAGTCATTACCGTAAAATAGCTGATTAGAAGCCAACGTGAACTGAGACAGTGAGCCTCTGGCCATGGCTACAAGACCAGGACACGGCGCAGCCAACGAAGCTGCGGATTTACTTGGTGGTGTCTGCGCGCGCACTCTTACTTTGTGGTGCCACCAGAGAGCTCACTTCACTTTCATTGAGGGACAAGACGCTTTGCACCTTCCAGCACGCACCAAGCAAGCTGGCACGTCCCTAAGCCGTGCGGTACCACGCGTCCAGGAGAAGGACTAACTTGTTAGAGCAGCCGTAACCCCAGACACGTTTGACTTTCTCCTAAACACACGATGCAACAACACGAGGAGGTTTTGGGTGCAGGCAGGAGTCAGCGGGCTGAAGGAATATGGAAGCCGCACGCTCTGGCAGTGCCAGGGCAGAGCTTTCAGGTCAAGGCAGGTCCTGAGGTGCAGCTGTTCTGTGAGGAACGCAGGCCTCCTGTGGATGTGCAGGCGTGAGAGCAAATATTACAAAATCTGGGCAGAAGGAAGATTTCTGGTTTGCTCTGGCATGTGAACAAACTGGCTTATTAGGCCACAGGTGCAAAACTGAGAACACAGGACTGAAAGTGAGGATAAAATGGAGAAGTCTCATGTTCTACAAGTTTTGTGAAACAGGCATCAAGCCACGGAACCTGCCAGACGCTGCTGCAGGCTCCGGGACTGTCAGTGGTCTGTCTGCCTGGGGCCGAGTAAGGACAGTTGTCGTATTAGCACTGGGATCACAACGCATTACTCAGCTACCTGGAACACGAGGTCGGCTGAACACCTAGGGGTGCTCAGATCCAGCGTTACCTCTGCTCGGTCAGCCAGCTCCAGCCCGGCTTTCAGCTCTTTCAGATGGCCAACCAGAGTAAAAGCAGGAGAGAGGTGCATCACTCCACACCTCCTGGTAGCGTTTGTCTAGCCAAGGGAAGGTCACTGTTTCCGCAGGGAGGAAGATCCCTGATGTCTGGAGCCACAGCAGAAGACATCACCATATTGATGGTGACAGGTGTGCTGAGCGATGCCGCGGGTGGCCCAGGTCCTTCAGTCAGATGCCCCGGACCCTCTGGGTCAGACCCTTGTCAAGCGATCCCCACTGCCCTCTACGGCGCTGTCTGACATACACCCCTAAAGAAACACCTCGCATCCCAACCCACTGCTGCTCGCCAAGTCCTGCCCTGAAACACCGTTCTGGCACACCTGAAGTGTCAGGGATGCTGCCACACTACGGGGGGGCGTTACTCTCCTGCACTCTAGCGCTGTGATTTCCCCACCACCGTAACACTGGAACACTTCAGGCAATCAACACGACATTGGGAAGAAGGTGCACCACATTCCCTTCTTCACTGTTTCACATTTCAGTCTCTCTCTTGCTACGTGTATAAAGTAACGCAAAGGCTGTTCCCTGAACATCTTTTTTAAATGTTTAAGACCAATTAAGACCATTTTGCTCCTCCCACTCCAGTAACAGCCGCCATTAGGTCTTGACAGCGTGCCTGCCAGGCAATCTACATGACGCAAAGCACAGAACCTTTGCTCCAAGGGACGCAGATTTTTTTTTCTTTTGTTGCTGTTGCTCTCCTTACCTGTATTTGCAACCACAAGGTACCTTTATTAAAGTTAGGTTTTATATGTGGTGTGTTTCAACACGATTTATATCACACAGCTGTCTAAGCCCCTTGGTACATGGTGGGTTGTTGTTTTAGAAATAAGCTGATAATACAGTCATAGCAACATTGCTTGCAGAGTCAGAAGAAAAACTCAGCACCAGCAGAAAATGTGTACAGATTACTTTATCTCTGCATTCAACATAGATAAAACTGGTTTTTTTTAAAAAAAAAAAAAAAAAAATCTATGCTCCGGAAACAGTAGATAGGATGAAGTTAAGTGCAATCTAGTGAATCATGAGACTTGTTGCTTGCTGGTATTGATACCTCAGAGAGTTCATCCTGAAACAGCGCCATTAAATATTGATGGCATATTGGCAAAGGACAGCCCAGCCACGGAGGAGGAAATTTAGCCAGCAGGAGTGGAGGGGGTGTGAGGGAGAGAGACGGAGAGAAAGCAGCACACAGACAACATTCACACGGAATCACAAATCCTCAACTTTAGAACATCAAACAAGTGCTGCTGGTTGACATTGTTATGACAATTACGGTGCTCGCTGTCTCTTCACCATCCAAAGTTTGTACTAGACAAATAAACACGCAGAAATACATGTGGAAGAGTTAAATATCAGAAGAGAGTAAAGGTCTCTACTAGTCAGATGACAATGCAAACTCACACCTTCCAACATGTATTGTGTGTCAGAATGAACATCATTTCCTGCCTTCCAGAAGTGGCTCCTCTGGTTCACTGACCTTTCTTTTCTTCTTGGGTCCTTTTACCTCTTCCTGGCTAAACGCAAGGTTCAGGCAGTTTATCTGTAAGAACCATCAGAAACCGGGATCATTCTCACGGTACAGGCTCCTGCTAGATGAGTCAAGAAATACAACTTCCAAAACTACAGTGTGTTTTCCTGGATCCTCCTGGGTTTGTTCACTGTGATCCTGTTCTCCAGAAAAGCAATTAGGCAAGGAATCAAAATTGGAATACTGGATTGGAATTGGGACTGTGAGAGGAGCCATACCCACCTCCCCACAGCCGAAAGAAAATACGAGGAGCAAGGAGACCTTTGAGAAATACAGTAGCTTACAGGGCACAGCCTTTTTCACCAACCTCAGATAATCACAGAAGCATGTGAAAGAAGCGGGGCACATGTCAAATTTGTGATGACTGGAAACAGGCTTTCAGGAGGAGGCACACATCAGGGAAATTCAACACAACGTGGTCCATCTCAGACTTCAAAGGCTACCTGTGAGCCTGAAAAATAACTATGCAAAGCAAGCTTTTTTCCAAGAGGCTTAACTTCCCTGTAGAAAGACACAAATCTTCCTCAAACATATTCAGGGGCCTACAAACCAAAAGGTTAAAAAAACCAGATAAATGTATGTTAGAAGATAAATGAGTCAATGGGACAGGCAATTCAGACAGACCACAGCGGGACGGACAGCCAGAACAACAGTTGAAGTGTTGGCCGTGCCAAGTGACAGACTCGCTTACTCTCGTTATCACGTAACATATTTGCATTTCTACAATAATAATCTGGAGCTGTAGAGAGTAACGGGTGTTGTTGCCCACCCAGAAGGGACAGAGCACACAGTCTGGCAATGTAACCTCTCTTGCTCTCACTGGAACTGAGCTGAAGGGACACACCACAGCACACCGCTTCAACTTTGCCTCCAAAAGAAAGCTCATGTGGATGAAGAGAACGTGAATGAAGAGAGAAGAGAGTGCTAAGAGACTCCAAAGCAGGAGTGCCTTCTCCAGTTTCGCCATAAAACATGAGGAATCCTGTAAGTGAAGCAGGACAAGCACAAGGAGTTAATAAAGAGCTATTCCAGAATGCATCCTGGAGACCAGCACAAGGTCTCCAGATTACAAGATGTGGTCATTACAGAATTCCCCACTCGCGTCACCAAGGCTTTCTTTCCATCTGACCTTGGTATGAGGCTTCTGTAATCTCTACATAGCAATGGTCTTTCTAATGTGTGAAATAACTCTGATTACGGATTAACAGCAAAACAGTTTGAGACAACCTCACTTCGCCTCTCTATCATGTTTCAAATTGTTTTTCCTCCCCTCTCCCCTCCTCTTCATTCTGAGCAACACAATATTGCTGAATGCAGAAAGTACCGTTTCCTTCCCACAAAAACAGAGAAAACAAGAATCTGTCAAAGCTGGACGCGCAGGTTCTCCTTCACCCTGCACACACAGGCTGACAAAGCTTCCAAGGCTGCCCAAGGTATTTGCTTGAGGAAAAGTGATGAGTGGATCTCTGTGCTACAGCTCCTGACCTGATATCCAGCTGCTCAAACTGGCATTTTAGGCAGTTATTTACTTTCCTCTCCCTGGCATGGTTTTAACCTGTCTGCTTCCTTTTTTTTGAAGTAAAGGGCTCAGAGGGGGGAAACACTGCATCCAAAAACTCTCCAGTGCTAACACAGCTGCAGGGTTTGTACCCTCTCCCGCTGGCCACACAATCAAGCGAAGCGATGATCCTCAAGTCTCCCGGCCCCCAGCCACCTGAATGAGGCGGCTCTCCTTCTATTTTAGCCTAAACCACATAAAGAGAGAATCAGCTAGAGCTGGTGCTTTTATTTCCTCTAGTGAGGAACGGATCTTTTGCAGGACAGGCAACTGCTCAGCCAAGTTTTTACCCCTCTGCTATTCCTCCTGAATTTTCTGCATGGACGGGATACTTTTGAGGCAGGAGAAAAAGCCACAACGAGCAGCTGTTCACGCAGAGTCCACTGCAACTCTCCGGCAGTCTTCCTCCCCTTTACCACAGGCAGCACGACCACCTAACACGAACCTGAGATGAGGAGAGCAAAAGCATCTATGCAAGCCATCAAGTGCTCTAGATAAGCACTCTTCAACTATCGAATGAATAAGATGTCAGCTGTGTGAGGTATTTCACCGAAGCCAGCATGTCCTGTCCTGCCCCTGCCCAGTTCGCGTAGGAACTCAGAGCCAGAAACAGACCCTAAGTCCAACTTCAGGTCCCATCCTTAACCAAACACTCAAGCTTGTTCCTCAGAAACGTTGCTCTAAATGGGATTAAGTCAGATCCTACGTATGTTTATTTGACTTTGACCAGAAAGTAAACCTCTTAAACGGTGTGGTAAAAAGCAGGAAGTCCCTCCCGTTGACTAAACACACAATCAAAGCCTCTAGAAGTTGATTAATTCTAATTTTTCCCATGTACTAGGCTGCTTGATTTGGAAGAACTGATGGGAGAGCTTGCGCTGTACGAATGTTGGGTTTTTTGTCTTACACAACCACTACGAGCCCTTGGCTCACCGATGAGCCAGGTGCTGTGAAAGCACGCGGCACGAGGCCCAGGCCTCGGCACACTTACCCTGCAAAGGGACCACGCTGACGACAGGACAGGTGGGACAAGTCCAGACCAGGCAGGAAAGACAGGAACAGATCCTCCTGACCCTGAGTCCAAGGAGCAGCTCTAGGTCTAGGTCACACCATGAACATACAGTGAGTTTGAACCTCCTGTCTTACAACACTGTGCTGCATGTAAAAAAGTAGTATTTCACCGCAGAATTTTTCTGTGAAAATACAGCTAACTTGTGAATCATACAAGTGTTACTAATTTCTGGCATAAAACTAACAGGACAGCTGCGCATTGTCTGGAGAAGATATCAGGCTAAAAATAGATTAGACTTAGATTAAAGCCTTCCCAAGGCAGACTGGTGGATGAAGCGGAATGAGCAGACCACAGCTACACTGCTATTCTTAGATAGACAAAATCAGGACCTCGTTCTGCGCTCTGCAATTTGCAATCCCCAGTGTCCCCACGTATTCCGTCCAAAAATTCCCAGCATAAATCGAAGCAAATTTACAGCTCTTCTGACACGTGTTTTGCTTCCCAAGGCATCCTGTGTAGAAAAGCTAAAATTGCACAAGAGCATTCGCCTGTGTCCCTCTTTGTCCCTGGCCTGCCCCATGCTGAGGTTTGGCACTTGGCACATTTTATGCCCTCAGAAAAGTTCGCTTCATCAGGGACACGCAGTGGTTAGTTGGGTACCTTGTAACTATCCCGACACATTCAGAAGCACATTCATGTCAA
Organism: Chlamydotis macqueenii; assembly: GCF_036417535.1. NCBI lineage: Eukaryota > Metazoa > Chordata > Aves > Otidiformes > Otididae > Chlamydotis > Chlamydotis macqueenii. The sequence goes on along the minus strand of NC_141572.1, from coordinate 14,566,519 downwards.
AAGAAGTCCAGTTCCATCAAGCGAGCCGGAAGAATAAGGACTGAGATACAAGACTGAACTGCTGAAATAAGGCAAAATGACCCTCAGGTGCCAGGGGACATCTATTGCCATCACAAAACTTTAACCAGGGAGAGCCGGTGCCTGACGCATCCTGTGATTTCGGCTGCGGCTAGCATTGACTGGACAGCCCAGCAAACACTTGCCACTTTCAAAAGTCAAGCCAGCGACTCTTTAAATAGATCCCCTACGAGCTGAGGCACCCTGGTGAACGGCCACTTCTCTCTGGTCGAAGGCAATCATTCCCCTCTTCTCCCTGACCGTTGGCTGCTCCATGCTCTCCAAGCACAGCAGCATCAAGGTTCACAAGGTACGTCACAGTGTCCAGTGAAAGTACAGGGAAACAGACACAAAATGGAATATAGGAAATTCCATTTAAACATAAGGACAAACTTTTTTTTTTTACTGTGACAGCAATAAAATATCAGCACAAGTTGTCCAGAGAGGCTGTGGAACCTCCATCCTTGGAGATATTCAACACCTGACTGGACAAGGTCCTGGGAAACCTGCTCTGCTTCACCCTGCTTGGAGCAGGTGGGGTAGACACGACAACCTCCAGGTGTCCCTCCTGACCTCAGTGGTTCTGCGAAGGCGGCACAGTGGTTAAATGCTCGATGCAGGGCTCAGCACTGGTCTTGTATCAGGTTCCACTAAAGCGACTGCACTGACATCAGTGGAATGAATCCTGATTTTCATCTGTACAAGCGGACAGAATCCTGATTTACATCTGTACATGCTGGTTAGCATGAAAGCCAATTTACGCAGGTGGAAGAATGAAAGACGCTCACTGTGGTGCTTCTGTGGAAACTTGCCATATTTTTGTCCCCAGGAAGCCATGCCAACACATCACTGACTACCACTAGTCCTCTTCCTTTTCCATAGCTCCCTGTTAAAATCTCTGACGTTCAACGCAATTTCTTTCTCGCAAACTGGAAGTCTCACAGGTCTACTCTGTACCTCAAGTATCTTGTAGTGTTTAAAGGACTAATGAACACACTTTAAAAAAAAAAAATTAAAAAAAAAATATATACTTGATGAAAAAAAAAATATCAATCCCTCCAATCCCTCTCCTTATAAACTCTTCCAGGGCCTTCAATCCCACTGGATGTTGCCGTGCTGGCCATTCCGACCGCAGGATCACAATCCAATACGCCTCCCGAAACTGGAAGCTTTCCTTCTGTAAGATCACAGCGTTGTAACCGAGGAGGCGAAAAGCAATGGACGCTCCTTCTGCCTACCAGGCTGCTCCCCAGCTTAGTCCCTCACGGGATGTTTGATCTGTCCAACCTCAGTTTATGCGGATTTCTCTAGAGGGCCTGGTTGCCAGCACGTACGTTATGAACACGCGGAAAGGCAGCCCACGTGGAAGCTCCACGTCTTCCTGCGGATGTCCCTGGGGTGGCTGTCAGGGACCCCGAGGGCGCAAGAGTTAAATCTCCCCGGATCTGCAGGCCTCACCTCTGAGTGAAGAGATCACTAGGAAACTGTTTCCTGCGCACTAGACAGGGATAACTCATGCGAGGGATGAATGGCCCCAAGATACAGCTAAGGATCTGACGTGAATTGAGTGAAGCCAGGAATTTCCTGACCTCCCTGTCTCACTCCTCCCAGAATGGGAAGGAGAGGCAAGCTCATCTCTGAATCTTTCTCTCTTCGTTGTTTGGGTCTGCGTAGCCTCAGCTGGTTTGGAGGAGAAAATGTTCTGGGAACTCCTCATCAGATACTGCTCTCCTGATAGACAGTTAGAGATAAACCCTTCTTTTTTTTTTCTTTTCTGCACAAGTTCAAGATAATGACATTGCCACAGAAAAATGCTCTCCTATTGCTCTGCAAATGGCAGGCTTCACCCCTCAACTGCTTTCTGTCATGACAACTTTAAAAGTGGTTTGCCTGGGAAAAATCAGACAACAAAGGTCTTGATCCCCAAGCTGTTATTCTGCAGTTGAATCCACTTGCGCTGACCTTCACTTTCAGACAGAAGCTGTGTACAACACGGAAGCTCAGCAAAGGCCCACGAACCTCCAGCAGGATGACCACGGCCCTGGGCACCAGCAGCTGTGTTTGCTGATCACCGGCAAACACGGCAGATATTGCTGGCAACCCATCATCCATGAATGACTCTTCACACTGGCTTCCATCGCTGACACAGTCCCTCGGAGAAAGAGGACGTGGCCAGGTAGCCAAGCCTTCTGCACGGGAGCAGCAGCTGGAGGCCAGACAGGCTATCCTCTGAGGGCTAAACCAGCGCTGACTTACAGCACTGAGGTACACAGCTCTCCCTAGACATCGAGATTTCAGACAGCTCCAGAGAAGAGAGCTAATCCGCATGGCAGGAGCACGGCTACAGCAGGCAGTGAATCGCAGTGAGAGACCCCTGAGCGACCATCCATCCAAACTGATTCTGTCCACACAAGGCCAACTGTCAACACGCTTCCTCAGGTCCTCAGGGGTCTAGTCTAGTAGCACAAGCACGGCCAGTCTAGCAGCATGAGCAGCGTCTGGCGCTAGCTAACGAAGCCAGAAACTTGGGAGGCAGAACTGACTTGTGCTGTGCTGATACGGCCACACCGTTTCCAGCTCTGGCGCAGGCTCGGTCAGGGGAGATTCAGGGCTCTCTGCATGGCTGCCTCGCTGTGCAGCGAGACTGTGCTCTAAGGACCACCCCAGAACTTCAGCCCACAGCTTCCTGATGGGAGATAAAAGCCTGCAGAGGCGTCCACATGGTCAGATTTTACTCATCTTCTAGTTCTGTTTCATTCCAAACTCATTCCACTGCAACATGTTTGCTTACACAAAGACAAAGCTTACCAAAATCAATTTGCAGGACAAGAACACTACAGGATTCACAAAAGGATAAAGGAGTATGATGAAGAATTCAAGAAGTTATCTGAAGTTCAGTGCAGGACCCCATTCTCATCAGCAGATTTCTATAAGCTAAATCAATGGGCAGCAATTCCCTATTTTACTCCACTCTTCACGGCTCCTAGAACGCTAGTGGAAAGTAGCAAGACACATAAAGACAGCACACTGGGCCAAACACCCGGCTGATGCAATCAGAAAACCTCTCCTGAAGTCAGCAGAAGTGGGCTCATTCACATGCTGGTGTCTAACTCCGGATGATTAAGTACAGAGATGCTCTGCTGGGAAAGGGCAATCTCTCATTTGATCCTAAGTATCATCAATCATGAGATTGCAGATAACAAGTCAGTTGAGCGCATGTAAATTTTTCTCCAAGCTGTAAAGCCCTCTGTCAGACTCTCCGTGGCCGTTACTAAAGGCCAGTTACTAACTGGACAGGAATAGCTGCTTCTCTTTTAGCAGATCTGCATCCTTTGCCTCTCCCGTGTCGATTAGATAAAAATAAGCCTTTAATACTTCCATTCCTGGTTTTCCTGAAGACCTATAGGTCAGGAAGATAATGACCAATAGCACAGTTTTTATTTTTGACAGCCAAGGAACCAGAAAGAATAAGCAGTTCACTTCAGATGAAGAGCAGTAATGGGCCTGTCCACATTTCCAAAAGCAGCTCCTGACTGTGGGTACCACATTTCTGAGCTCAGCACTTCTCAAATATCAAATCCTCGTACAGGTACCAAATTTTAGACACTCCAAAGTGGTTTAGTTACTTCTGAAAATCTTGGCCTGAATGTCTGACTGTACAGAGAGCACCTTTCAACCCCAGTCCCTGAGGTGCTGCCCCACGGACAGCCGAACAGTGCTCCCAGCAGAAGGGCAGGTCTCTCTCCCAGCCTCTCTTCGCACCTTCCTCGCCGTCCAGCCTTGCCCGCTCCCTCGCAGTAGTGCTGGTACGTGAGTGATCATTCTGTGAGACAGTTCAAGGGGATCTTCTGGTGGAAACCTTAAACTCAAAGTTAGAAGCGAGGGCTCACATTTGCCCCCTCAAAAAAGCAGACTGCCATGGCCTAGGCTAGGTTGCTCCCCAAGGCCCCTCACGCACCAAGCTAATTAAACTCTGAAATCCAGGACAAAACAAGACCTTTCAGCTCTTCAAAGCTGAGAGCTTCTCTGGACACACCTGACAGCTGGAAAATGCTATTCCTTGACTGTACTGTAGCCTGGATAGCAACAAGGTGCTCACACTCACACCCCAGCAGGACCCCTACCCATCTTACCTACCCTTCACCCTGTCAGCTAACACCTAACTCAGACTTCCCCTCCACTCAAGCTTATCCTCCTGTTTTAAGACAAACTTCACTCACCAGTTCGGCTTCCTGATTCAAGAGGAATACACAATGGTCATTTGTTTTAGCCACTTCCCTCAGAAAAGAAGGGGAAGTCCCTCTCATACGGAAAATAGTGTCAATTCTTTATTAGCACTGGCTTTACAATGACCATCTCCAGTTTTTAACCAGTGACTTGACTTGGTTTTTCCCTAACTGACTGAAATATTAGCCAGCTTCTAAGCTATGATGGTTTAAAAAATAGTATCAAATAATACATTAAAAAATCCCTCTGCCATGCAGAATCTACCAGGCAGAGGGCTTGGGTTTGTGTTTTTTTTTCTTTTTTAAAAGTCTTTGGAAGCATACAATGGATAAAGTGACTCTTCCATTTTTCGGTAAGTAATGCAGTTTCCACCACCTTCAGACACTCTCACTATTGCCACTGTATTCTAATGAAATTCCCATGCTGCAAGAGAGAGGTGTCTGGTGCTCACAATCGTGACAGACTCGAGAGAATGTCAGAGCATGAATCAGTGGGACAACCACGAGTTACAAACAAGAAAGGCTCCTGTTTTCACACAGACGGCAGAATAAACAATGATCAGAAGGAAGCTGGAGGATGTGACACAAAAAAAAAATGTGGTTAAAGTTTGAAAAATACCAGCCTAGGCACAGAAGTTCATTTCTAAGATTCAGAGTCAAGGCAAATACTTCGCAGATGCCTTTTGAATGACACGTTAAGTTGTAGTCTCCAGTTGCTGTCTGGGTTAGACACCCCGGGATTCTTTTCAACAGAGGCGGGGAAAATTTTAGTAGCAATTTCCTACTCTCATTAACTTACCCTGTAAAGATTCAATTTCTGAACATTCCAGTTCACACGATTTTCAACTAATTTGAATGGGAGGAGGATCAAGTGGTGGTATTCAGAGATTCGCCCTTTCACTGAAAAAACCTCTGCACAAGCCCACGAATTCGAGCTGTGATTCTGACTCAGGGTTTGGCCTGGGCAGTCTTCTGGATGGAATTAATTTCACATAACTTTACTTATCTAAAATTACATGTCTGGTCTACCCTCGTTCTTCAGGTTACCCCAACAACCACTGAAAAAGAGATCAGCACCTCCAGGGGATAATTCTTCCTATCCTAGAGAGGTAGCCAAAAAGGGATAGGATCGGGAAGTACCTGTGATTCACACACAAACAGAGCCTGGAAGCAAGAAAGGAGAAGTGAAGACCACGTTAGGCCACAGCCAGACACACCCTTCACACCTAACACAGGGTGGTGATCTCAGAACCTTAATCCAAACGCACACACAGGTAAAGCGGCCTGCCTGGGACACCGACACGTCTAGTCTGCGTGTGTACACAAGTGCCAACACCAGAGAACAGTACAAAATGCTTGTACTGGATGTATGAAATAAGCTGACCATGGAAAATATCTTCCTTCACGCTTATATCCCTGTGCCCTAATACTTTGTAGCCTCCGTGTATGTCAATATCGCACAATAAATCCAGTAGTGTCAGTTAAATCTTGTGCCATCCTAGATGACAAAATGTTCCGTGGCAGTGAATTTCACCCTGCCTGGCGTATCTTAGAGCCACTAAAATCTGCTCACCTGCTGAGATGCCCTTGAGCGAGGCATCCCGCCCATCTCCTTTACTCCTGTCATCTTCTTTCCACCTACAATCCAAACATCGTATCAAAATTAGCTCAGAAGTTAAAACTCTACATTTAATTGAGAAAAAAAAATCCAGAAGCCTGAGTAAACCACTGTAGCAAAATCCCATGCTCAGTCTGAAATTGTTTAACCTTTGGCAGTGCCATCACTGGCTGTGTATTCCTGGAAACAGATTTCTGAACAAAGTGCCATCTGAACGTGCAACATGTCAGCTTGCAGCAGCTCCTATCAATTATACCTGAACTCCATTTTAACCTGGTTTCCTAGGAAAACAAAGCTTACACCTGCATATCCTCTATCCAAGTGTGTCTGTGTATGGGGAAGGAGGGGAGCTGTCCCCTGACCCTATTAGGCAGTTTCAATAAAATTTGATGGGGGGTCCGAAAGCGCCTCAGTTTCATGGAAACAGGCAACCAGTTAGAGGAGGAAGATCCTGCTAATAACCCCACAGTGGAAAAGGTGGCAGGATGAGTTCACCCCTTATTAGTCATCGGAGAATCTGCAGGAGAAAGACGTGAGAAGGTGACTTCATAGGCAGAGGAGCTGCTTTATTCCACTGCTCGGGGATGTCTGGAATGCTATTTACCATTTTGTCACTAGATGGTATTGTTCCACAGGCTATATCTGGGAGGCTCAAAGGTCAAATGCAGCATGGTATATCAGAAGCCAGGTTGATTGGAAGGTGAGAAAAGGCTTTTTTTTTCATGTATTCTCATGTACGTTTTCACATATGGAAGTCATTAGCAAAAGCAAACTGTAACAGCTAAAGGAAAAGCGCTTTGGTGAAAATGTAGATAATGTAACTCGGCATTGACGAACTGTGCATTTCCTCTCTATCTGAAAAAAATTGCCGAGATAAAGAGGTTGGAAAGATATCGATAAAAAATTGAATGTTTCTGTTAAACAAACCAAGCATATACAACGTGCCCTTGATTATAGTTCAATCTGATCTGACACAAAATTCAAACAGCCTGATAAACTCTGCCCATCCGTTTCACAGTAAGCGATGATGCTAGGATACAGTCACAAGCACAAGCTCCTGCAGTTTTGAAACTGGGTGTTTACCTGCATCTTGATAGGAAAAAGATGCTGCTTCCATTTTCCAGTTTGGATGGGTGTCACTTTTGTTCTCTCCACGCTCACTTGAATCTGCTCTCACAGGGAGAGGGTGATTCTGTAAAGCAAATGATGCTTTGTCTTAACAGCATAACCTAAAAAATATGCCCAGGTGGCAAATCCATAAACCCAGCACTAATAGAGATGAGATTTTCACAGCTCCTCAGTGTCCAGGCCTTCCTCCTCCCAACCCTACAGGTCTTTCAAGAGAGAAATTTTCTAAGAAAAGACAGAATTCCGACCTAAATGGCTCCCAGTCTTCAGGAGTTAGTTATGTTGGAGTTTATTCCCTGACACTGACCACCTAAAATTAAATCGTCAAGCCTGAGCTCCCAGTCCAGGCTGCCCCTTCTGTCATTTTGGAGAGGCACCACCAGAAGACCATTCATGCCAGCCTACCTCGGTGTCTAAGGAAATTATCGGAATTACCTGCTAAAGATGCCTTCTCCTCCACTAAGCACAGAGGGAGGCCTAGAGGAATTAAAAAACACCACGCAATTTTTAGATGGCTAGAGGTAAGTGGAAAGGACGCCACCTAAGTACACAGCGGAACATGGCTCAGTCCTGAGAAACGCCAAGCGGAAATGCAGAACTGTTTGCAATTTTATCCGTCTGTGCAGAAGAGTGTGTGTGCGCACACACGTGTGTTGCATCTCTCGGTACAACCACTTCACTGCCCTCTTCTGGGAGAACACGCCAGACTCAATAAATCAGTGGACATGCTGGAATGAAGTTCAATTTATGACTACGGACTTCCAGTCTCAGCATTCAATCCGCAGCAGCACTGCTGCACAAGACAAGCTGAAAGCCTAATTAAACTACAATTCTGATAAAATGTTTCTTTTAAGGAGAATTTTACTAGATAAACTCCATTCCTCCAGTGAGAACCGACTAGAGCTCTTTCTATACCTTTATGTTCCCCTCCTCTTCCTCTTCATCACAGTCTAACCCTTGATGGGAGATCTCAGTAGGGCCATTCTTCCGGATCAGGTTGCTTTCAACTGTCCCCATTCTTTTCTTTTCAGTTGTCACTCTCACTTTCATGAGGTGGAACCCGGTGGAGACTGACCCGACTCTCAGGTTGACAGGATCACCATCAAACAAGAGGTCACCAGAGCTGCCATCTTCCTTAAAGCCTGGGGGCTGGTAATCTTTGGGAGTCACTATACAGGGAGAAAGAACACACTGATGTCAGAGAAATAGAGTTCCATCTCTGCTTAATTTCATTTATAAAGAGCAAGCCTCAAGTAACATCAGCTACTAAAAATATTCTGGGTTTTTTTTTCGGGAAGAAGGGAGAGAATGCAAAGGAAAAAATGAGCTGAGCAAATCTTATCAGGGAGCTCAAAGAAATAATGACTTTAGGATGCTGAGATACCACTAATGCGCTCAGTTTTCTGGAGCAGAACCTGACAAATGCAGGATACCTGTTCCTTAAAAGAAGAAGCACAAAAACTGTGAAGGAGAAGGATCTCTCCTTTCCACACTGCATGGATGCACTTCTTACATGGATGTTCAACCCTTTCTTGAAAAGCACCTGCCATCCCTGTGTGTCAGGCTTTTCTATGTTTACACCATTTCTCACCGTTATCATTTAACAGCTTCTACCATTTCACCTTGCTATGCTTTTCCGGATTTACAGGGGCCCGCGATTAGCACAGACACGGATGGAAAGGGAAGTTTTCCCCACAGCACACGCTGTTCTCCACCTACCATCACTGTAGTAGAGGAGTTTCATGGTCAGGGTAATGTCGTTGGGAAGCGGCCCGAGGTTTTGCATTAACAGGTACAGTTTACGGATCAGGAGCCTGCTGGCTTGTTTAGCGTCCTCGCTGCACGCCCCGTTCACAAAGTTCATTTGGATGCTACAATCGGAAGAAGAATAACAGATTTGTTTTCCTCAGTCATGAATATTCACGATCTAATTACAAACAGCGCACCCACTGACTTGTCCAAAACCCCCAGTGACAGTGCCTTTATGTAATTTCCAGATAAACAGGGAAGTGAAACAGACTCCAGGGATGGGGTGGCATCAGCCAAACAACAGCTCTAAACTAAGAGGCACGGCATTTACATTTGAACAGACTTTGTAGCTGGGGCAATGGACCCTATTATGGAAATGCCATGACTCACTTGTTTGAACATGATTAAACTGGATCAAAGGACCACAAAACAAGCGCCTTTCACCTAAGCCATGTCAAGAATGAGAGGAATGAGGTGAGAATCCCATAGAAAGCCGATTCATCACAGGGGCTATTTTCAAGTCCATTTCGCAGTTTGAAGGGAAGTGAATTGCATGTTCTCACTCCAATTCCATGTAAGAAAAACTAGCTCAGAAGCACATTTTTCAGAAGTGACTAGGGGCATTCCTCTCACCTCCTTCACCCATGCAAATGTCAGCTGGCTAGTCTAAGCAAGCAGTCTAGACCAAGACAAACGCCTAACAGAAGTGGGATGAATCGTCCTCTGGAGGAGTTTGTTTCCCTTGACTACAGAGGTAGATGAGATGAGCAGCTTAGATCAGCCAGCTAACTTTAGAGGGTTGAAGATGGACTGGATGAATCACTACGTGACTAAGGAACCTAAACTTCCCAACTTTGAATGAGAAAGGCCCACAAAAAAAACGTAGCTCTCCTGTTACATCTTTGGCAGACCACTGGCAGGTGGATGACACTACACACAGGCTGGAGAGTCCCAAATTGCTTCAACAGCAGGAAGTAATGCGAGAGAGCAGAGAGGATCCCAGGGCTGAATGTGACTGACTAAATCACTGGAAGGAACTGCTTCATTAAGAGTGATTTCCCCTTCCAGTTGAAGCTTCTTGGCTTGTCATGAAAACCGAGCGGCTGTTGAACAGCTTGAATTCCCAGGGTACAGTTTGGCAGGCTCCAGACTGCCAACAGCAAAACTCTGCGCTGAGCACATTGTGCTAGCGGATTAAATCCTGTATGTTCAGAAATGTGCATCGAGGGAGAGGCCAAATGCTGGCAATGCCTACGGTGGAGTGAAGAGAAGGGAGGCCTTCTCTCACACATCACCTTTACAACTCTTGGGATCAGTGGAATAGAAACAGTAAGGGAAAAAGAGTATAAGCAAAAAAAAAGATATGAGACTTCCATAGGAATTAACAGGTCAAGTACTGGTTCAATCTGGGAATAACATTGTGAATTTGATGCAGGAATGTGTCTAAAGGTAGAAGCTGAGGAACCAAACCTCTCTGAAGTACTGGGATCAACGCAGAGGAATTCATCAAAAATCCATCTGAAATAAGGCAGAGACCATCTAGGAGAAAGTTTCTCTTTACCACTCAGATACAAGGGTGCAGACCCACAAAATATCTCTCGCAGAACAATTAACTCAGAGTTTGCACACGACAATAAACCTTGCAGGTGGATAACAGCAGTTTTACCAGCTGAAGGAGCTGACAGCAAAGATGACACAATACTGCAATCAATGCCAGGACGCCACTTTACTACCGACTGCAGGTACACGCGCCATCCTGCGACAGCAGTGTCAGTCAGAAACAGAACAGAGCCCAGGAATCCGATGCCACGGGCTCCGAAGCCTCGGAGCAGCAATGAGATTTCAACGGAGCAGATACAAACACAGCAGCAAGATTACTTAGCCCCTCCTTGGCCAGTACGACTGACACCAAGGGATGCGGAGTTCTGCTCCGGGACTGTTGTTATTTCTAGGAATTAATGACTGGTCTGAGCAAAGCTGATTAAAAAAATCAAAGTGCTCAAGAGTTCTCTATTATCTTTCAGATCCCAAAGGTCTCCTCTTTCCCTCAGTGTGGCGAGGACAACTGACAGCAGCTTCAAAGCAGAAACAGAGGGTACAGTCAACAGGACACTCCAGACTCAGACATAGTTCAGATTTTCCCAACAGAAAATCACTTTGCCACGTACTACAAACTATGTGGATGTGTTTAGAGAAAGAGTGGCTCACGGCACACTACGGGAGAGCTGCGGAGGAGCTTCCTGAGGAGCATACAAGACAGCAGAGCTCTTTTGCCGTACAGGCAGGTTCAAATGCCCAAAGACCCATCTTTCACCAACAGCAACTGAAGAAGCAAACTAAAAACGGGTTAATTATATTTCTTTGCTTTGGTTATCGCCAACAGCCTTTGATAGTATTTATTTTAAACTACACAGGATTACAGCCTACTAAACACAGCTTTAAAATATCTAACAGAGCCAAAAAGATGCAAAAAGCTGCTGCTTCCTGCCACACATTCTGCAGCATCAACTCAGGCATGGTAAGCGAAAGTTCTCTCAGGTCACCCACGCAAAACTGCTCAAGCAGAATATGCATATGCAAATGCCCAAGGAAAAGAAGTCCTGGGTGCAGGATCACAGTGGAAGGGATCAAACCTGAAAAAGCTTCATTTGAAAGCACACGGCTGAGAGTGGAAGAACACTCGTTACTAGTTGAGGCAGTAGCAAGCTCAACAACGGTGCCGGTTTCTGCACGGCTAACCTGCTGAGGCACCGTTTCTATTAATTGTCCTTAATTCAGTTCTGGTGCGCTTTAAGTGCCTCACTGTGCTGCGTAACAGCGTTTCTACTCATCAGCTCGGAGGTTCACATCCTGTTGGGCAACTATCCTCAACCCTGACGATATTTGCAGCTGCTTAGCAACTCAGACCTGCTCTAATCCTAAAGTGCAGCTTCTTCTTAGTGCTTCAAGAACAGTTTTCACAGTGTAATTCTGAGAAACAAAACCAAACCATTACCTGCTGATGTCCATCTGGGGCACCTCTTTTTCATACTTGAATTTGAACTGATACAGCTCAGTCACTGTCTAGAGATTTAACAAGAGAGGGGGAAAGAAGAAATGGGTCTCTTTCAGTAACGAGCGTAAAGATGCGTCCTGAACTCAGCAGTGTCCTTTCATAACTTTATGCCAGAGCACGGCATTAATTTAATGACACAATGACAGCTTTAACTCTATTATTGCTTACACAGGCTTTGGCAAATTTTCTTAACCACCACAGCTTACCTACCACTGAAAGAATCACAAAAAAAAAAAAAGAGAGAAACTTCCTGCTTCCTCCTTCCACTTCCTCTGCGGTGCTGAGTCCCCAGCCTAAATCTCTGATGAGGCACTGCGGCCAGCCAAGCATCACAACGTACGCACGTCCTCCCTTACTAAAGGAAAAATGTGAGGCTTCCCGGGTGATGCAGCGTCACGAGGAAGCCTGGCCCAGAGCTCTGCATGGAGATAAAGGCCGGAAGGACTCTTCCTACTGGGAAATACAAGCAATACTGCATGGGGAAAAGTTTCTGAATTTTACTGGTCTCAGAGTTTTATGATGGAAATTAAAAAAAAAACCAACCTAGATGATTTTCCATTTAAAAACAAAGGATTTGGTATGAATTTAGAGAATAGAATGATTAGGAAGAACAGACTACTTCACCACAAGAGAAAGGATCTATTGTAGTCCAATTCCATGCCTATCATCCACTTTTTCCAGAGGCAATGAGGTCGATTAGTAGGAGCTGAGCCGAGCCCTTAACTCTCAGCCTTCCTTACAAATCCCAGCCTTGCTACGGACTAAGCTCTTGCTCTCTCCCCAGATGCTGAGGTGCGACGCAGCAGAACTGTAACCAGGTGAGCAAAGATTCTGCAGCCGTTCTCTGCATCTGCTCTGTGGAGACAGCAGCACCTCACCTGTATATCACACTGCCCAGTCTAGATGTAGAAAAAATAGAAACACAACAGCCAGCACTGAAAGGCTAAGCACAGGCACTACACTGCGCATACATCCCGGGTCTGAAGTGATTCACAACGTCTCTCCTTAACCTCTCTGCATTAAAAAAAACCGCTCTCTTTTCAATACTGCTGTTAAAAAGACAATCTGTGAAAGAATTAATTTTGAGTTTCCCATTTCTCCTCATCAGGAAAGAAAAACAAAATTGTCAACATGGCCATTAGTTGCCGGTTAACATCCCTGCCCGAGGCCCTCGATGGGCCCACAGCTGCGTGCCTGGTGGGAGCGTTTGATCACAATCCAGCTCACTGAGCTGGCATTCTTAAGTGAAGGCAGAAGAAGAGAAACAGGGTCACCAAGCAGTTATGTCAGGGTAGAATTGAAGGCTCCAAGTCCACTCTGAATACAAATCTACTCACCCATGCCTTCAGTTGCCTCAAAGATTAATTAAGACTCTTTCTTACCTCCGGTTCCTTGGGATTGGTGTAAATCTGTTATAAGAAAGCACAGTGAGGGCATTCTCCTCTTGGATAACTTGAACCAGTGAAAAGTGACTAAACAACGATATTTTCATTTTACAGCAGAGACTGTACTATCTTTAGCGTGCGATCAGAGAAAGGAACGGCTGAGAAACAGCCTTCCTCTATCAGCAGTCAATACCTACCGCTTCAAAGACAGGTAGAGGACACTCAGCTGTGTAATTGTGGAGGAATGAGGCTAATTCCCATTCCAGCCCTCACAGGCAACTATTGACGCCTGAGATTTAACTACTCAGATTAGGCACAGAACAGATGCACAGCATAGCTGTGGGCTTCACAAAGGACCAGGGCAAACCACTTGCTACGTAACCGCCTGTGTGCGGCTTCTTCAGCATCAGATTAATAAGGAGGACCCTTCTGCAGGGGGAAACGGGGAAGACACAGCAGCTTCCAAGGGCAGAGGGAAAACTTTAAAGGAAGGAATGATATGAAGCACATGCAAGTGCTCCTAGGAGTTTAAGGACGCAAGTTTAAGGCCTTCGAGCCAGAAGTCTGACATACTGAGCAAAACATTCCTGCACAGCCTAGGAAGTTCATATTTACCATATTTAAGAAAGGTCACCGCTCTATTAAAAACCACGTACATTGGACTTCCCCTTAACAAAGGCACAAACGGGTTGACACAACCTTGACTCCGTATCTGTCAAGCAGGGTGAGGGAAGAAAAACACCTAGTATTCGTTTACTTACTGCGAGGACAGCAACGTGTAACTGAGGAGGGAAAAAGAAAACGAAACACAAAATCACAATCTAACCTTAGTGGGCAAGGAAAAGAAAGATCCATCAAAATCCAACTGCCTACACACAGATACAGTGAGGGAACACACACATTCAACAACCTGGGAGTTGAAACCCTTTGTGCGGGTTCCTCACAGCACAGCATCAGCAACATCTAGTGGCCGCTCTGCTCGGCTTTGCCTTTCCCAGGAAGGCAACTGCATGCTCAGGCTTCTCTCTTGGGACTCTCCCTAAACAAATCTCCAAAGGCTATGTCGATTTAAAACTCTTACAAGAGCACCCATAGCTACTGAGGATTAATATTTGCCTTCTGCTATGAAACAACCCTAAAGTTATTTAATTTACGCTGTAGCAAGAAAACGTGCGTGGGACTACTCTTGAAAACAATCGCAGAACTTGCACTAAATATCTCTGTTCTCTCCTTAATCCTTGTCAAATAACAGTTAATTTGTATCTCTCAAAAAAAGCAGAGGACTAAAGACCTCCTAGAACTGTCAGCAATCAATAAACTGAGTTCACAACATTTTTAATTATCTCAGGCACACTGACAGCAGCACTGCTGTTTAAGAGCCCATCTGATCACCAGTGCCGACACTAACACCACTTCACCTGATCTAGATGAGAGTCGGTTTGACGAACAGCGCTGACAGAGATGACAACCGTTGGTGCTCTGTCCTGTGCGGAGCAGTTTGTACATGAGAATCAGCAAGGAATATGATGGCCTACTAGCTGGTTTTGTCCTGGAACCAGTTATACACCTTACTTGATGAATTACTTTCCAAAATAAGTAATAAATTCTGAACCCAAGAGAAGAGCCAGGAGGGTTAGGGAAGATGAGAAGACGGGAAAAGATCAGGAGAAAGGAGGTGAAGGAAAGCAGAAGAACAGAAGAACCTCTCTCAATAAAACAGGCATGGAGATCAAGATCTCAGTCCTGACTGGAAGTGTCTTTATGCAGACATTAGGGAATACAAATGTAGAACACAGAACTAAGGAAAATCCATTTCAGGCTGCAAAGTAGCTCACAGACATGTGCAGACGGCAACAGCAGTCAATATTTGGGCTCAAGGAATAAAATCCCACATCTCACATGTATATACTCCGGGCAGGGCCTTCTCCCTGTCCCACAGCTGTGAACGTGTGTTGTGTGCCTACAAGATCACTAAACAAATATAAAGCAGGAACGGAACGATAGTTTTGTCCATACTTTATGAAGATATAGGAAACTCCATAAAAAACTTACATAGTGCCTCTCCAAAGCATGAAAACAACCTTGAATCCTGCCAGGGAAAAAAGATGTTAATACTAACCAGCAATATCTATCTCCTGATCTGTAAACACACACTCATTAGATGCAGTATAAACTGCATTTTTTTCTGGAATAAAAACAACACAGCTAGCAACATTTTGCGCTTGTAAAGTCCTTGTCAGGTCAATCATCACAAAGGCAGTGTCCTCCCGTGCACATTTGCGCACTGTTTATACTGCTAGGGCCACATCCTCTCGGCCTAGAGCCCACTCAGATCCTGAGAGAGACAAGGATCTGCGCCGTAAGGCTGGCTCGGAGCGGCTCTCTGCTCAGCACTCCGTTCTAGCTCCCCAGCTTCACCTCTGATGGCTCTCTTCCCATCGGCCTCGTACGGAGCTTGGCTGGAACTTCAACCTGAGTGCAGCCTGACGTGTCTGGCCTTGTAAATTTTTTGTTATCTGATGCATAGTTTACAGCTATGGACTTTCTCAAAGTAGTAAATACTTGAGGTAGCAGTGGTCTAATATTTACTCTTTGAGTCAAAGGATGTGCAGCTAGGTATCTCCTTAGCACATCAAAGTCAGCCTCTCTGCCTGCTGGGAACACGCCAACTCTGAAATACATCCTAAATATCACACAAGAAAGCTGTAAGGTACTTAGACACACAATATCCAGAGAGATAAAAATATGGTACATACTAAAAAACAAGCTACAGGAATCCTGATAGAATCAATCTCATTATTTTCTTTACCCTCTCTCCGTACCTGCGCTGCCTGTGTGTGCTCTGGGGCCTAACCATGACCTCACTCCAGTCAACACTTCAACAGACCTTGAACTCATGATCTTGGTCAGCTAATTCTGTCCTGCTTACGCACAGGGCCGTGCACACTCCCCGCCGCAGCGGGCGTTGCACTGGCACAGTCAATAGCACTACTGGGCACAGTATTTTCAAATTCAGGAAGAAGAAGAATGTGAGGGGCAGATGTCTTGCTATTCAGCACAATCTTGTCTCAGTTTCGCTGTTACTCACTTACCACTTGACTATCTGCAATGATCCCAGACAGCTTTTATCTTCTCGGAGGATTTTTAGACAGAGGTCTGCAAAACCAGATACCAGCACATAGTTACAATCCTTATCACAGCTGTTGGGCAAACACTGAAACTAAGCCAGTCACCCTCCCTTTTTTGGATAAAATGTGTTATCTGGAGGTCCATCCTGAGTGGAAATGTTGGTTTTTCCACTGAGTCTCAGGTGGCTGCCGCAAGCTTACTGCTGCATTTTCAAATGTCAAGACTTTCCTCAGACGCTCTGGGCTCTCCCAGAAGAAGTGCTGGAGTTACGGCTTAATTTTGAAACACCAGCAGCTTCTGTCCTCTCCTCCCTCCTCTTCTCCGCTCCCATCTGTTCTGCCATTCCCCAGCACCACCTTCACTTCTGCATTCACACTTCACCGACAGCCACATCAGGTAAACAACTGTGCTCAGAATAAACTATCTCTGGTAAGCTTTTCCACACAGTTCCTTCTACATCTGTTTTCAAGCATTCAGAATGGCAAGAGGAAACCCATCCTGCAAACGAAGATGTGAATTAATAGCACCTTAGGATTCACCCAAGGAGTCTTCAAAGGCATGTGCAGGCCAGATGTTAACATCCTGGATCAAAAAGGCACTTGAAAGACCTGACGTTTGATTAGAAAGACCAGTGGCTTTGCAGGGTTAGGTGATCAAGAGCCGATTTGGGATTTCCTGTGCCCTCAACCAAGTCCACAAAGTGCACGTGACCGTATTTCAGGACAGCTGGCTGCATAAGTAAAACATAGAAACAGACTGGAATGCATGGAAACATTTCACACCCTACTAACACATCTTAAGTGGACATAAAGATGTTGATGAATCAAAGCTTCACTAATTCTTGTGATCCTGTGGCAGGACTTTGCCTCTTAAAGTTCTTTTTTTTCCTTAAAGTTCTGATTCCCAAGCACACGTGGTTAGCTGAGATAGTTTTCACAGAAAAAAAAAAAAAAACAATAAAACAAAAAATTAAATCTACATTCAATCTTGCAAGGAGAGCCAAAAACGTGAACCTCAAGGGCTCAAAAATGCAAAGGAAAATGAAAGACATCCGTCAGAGTTAATTTCTTAAAACTTACTGATTTTCAGGTCAATCTCCTGACTCTGAGACTGATTCACGGGGCTGGCAATGCCAAGGAATGATTATAAACCAAAAGAAACACTAAGAGAAAAGCCAGGAGTCGCCAACAGCTCCAGGTAGTCTTCTGCGCTATCTACCTGATGCAGAAGCACTGTCTGCATCCAGACTTGAGAAGGCCTGATAGCTAACTTCCTAAAAAACCGAACTCATACATATATGAGCAGCTGGAAGTTAACATGTAAAGCAGACTATAGCTAAAATACAGCAAGCAGAAATAAGAATTCAGCACAAATGGAAAGTGTTACCATCTAAATAGCGAGTTCCGTAAGAGCTCTCTGGGAACAGCCCTCTCATGTACGTTATACAGGACACAGAGACGGCCAGAAGCCTTTTCACCAGCACCATGGACTCCTGCTCAGTAGTAATTTTGTTGGGGAACAACACTGCCTCCTGAAAAAGACGGGCAAAGCCAAAAATAGCACCATTTCAGTGTAACCCAGGGATTATATTTAGAAACAACTCTCAGCACGTGGAAAAAGAAGGTAGCTTAGAAACTTAATTTCAACATTACTCTGGTCTTCATACTGCACAGAGAAGAGTAATGTCTAACATGGGTGGGATTAAATGTTTTGAGGATAATTATCGATAGATCTGGCATGACTTACTCACCAATGCAGACTGCATCGGTCATTCCCTCCCCTTTTATCGGGGCTGAACGTTCCCACCCGCTCCACTGCAACAATGCTGGCACTTAACAGACAACCGCCTCTAAAAAACCCCAAAAAAGCGTAGTTTTCTGCCAGCTTAGCTCTACAGAGTTAATTGTGGAATCAAGCAAGTGCCATCGCTGGTGCAGCACTCACTGCGGTACCAAAGTTCACTGCCCGCCGCTGCTTTTTTTGAGCTCTGGCAGCAGATTGAGCCTGTCGACGCTGTACGCAGACCTGGTTTCCAGAGCAATTTTAACGCAGAGCTGTAAACAGTACGTGCCTACGACTGGAGCTAATGTGGAAAGCACGCTATTCCTCTATTAGTTCATTGCTTTTCTTCCTGCTAATAAAGCTCTGTGCACACCTAATGCGCCTGTATTTATTTAGTCAAATACACGTCAAAGCCCCACGCTGCAACTTCCTGGACTCACTAAATTGGAAATAATCCAACCAAGAAGAGCGCAGCCAACAGAAAGTGTTCCCACCTCATCAGGTGCAGACGTGCCAGGTCCAAACGTGAGAGCTAAGATTGTCAGTACCATCACATTTCAAGGTTTTTTACCTTACAGGACTTTTTCTTCTCCCTAGTCTTTAAAAGCTGATGAGTCGCCATCCTGTATTTCGAAGACTTGCCTTCCACTTCTAATTAAAACCTGGAGGGAAAAAAAAAATTAAAAAAAAAAATGTATGAGACACCTGGAAAATACAGTGTCATTGCTATTTCACATCTTCCTTAAGCTAAGAACAAGATTTTTCAGCCTTATTCAGGTCTAAAAGCTCAGCCAGGAGAGCTAAAGCAAAGCAAACCAGGGATACGCTATGGCACTGTCTGAAAGTCTGCAGAGCAAGAAAACTCCCCGTTCACCAGTAAAAGATCAATAGTGTTTGAAATTCAGGGCCACAACTGTACCTGGTATCAGCTGGTGCCACTTCAAAATGCATTTCTCATATTCCAAACCACAAATATTAATTCCTACAACCATTAAAGAGTGTGAAGGGGGAATGTGAAAGAACTGGAAGTCTGCCAACAGCAGCCAATATTTTAGCAAGGGTAAGCAGGAAACGCACTAACATCAATCTTGGCCAGAATAAAGGAATGATTCTTCTGGGACACCTTGAAAGAGAGAAAAAAAAAACTTCAAAAAGGAAAAAAAAAAAAAAGAGAGAAGTCCCCATTGTTTCAATGAAAGCAGGTGCTGTTAGACAAGCCTGGATTAAAGAGGAAAATCTCTTTACAGAAACGGAAAGCTGACGGGAGAAAGGCAATAATGTGGACATTACATGTTTCGCACTTCCGCGAGGTGCTTGATTTAGCACCGGCTGACACCTTGATTAAAAACTTCCATTAGATGGAATTAACAAGGCACACGTTAACTGGTTTGAAAAATGGCTCACTGGGAGATCTCAACATGTAGCTGCTAACGGGGAGACGTTAATGAACGGAAACACCACAAACGGGACCCAAAGGAGCGTTGCCTGGGCCGCAGCTAGTCAATATTTCTATTAACAATTAAAATAATAGCATAAACACGGTGGGTTGATTTAAATTGTGACCTCACGCAGTGAGCAGTGGCCTTTTATCACTGCAGCTGATCTAATCTGGTTCTGCATTTGTACCTTTTCAGCTTTTTTTTCCATGAAAGCCTCATTTCCATTTGCTGGCAGTCATTAAGACATGTTGATTGGAACATGTTGACAGCTTTTATGCTAAATTTAGCACTTCATTTAGTAATGAGGACAGATTACAGCTACAGAAGCATATTTAAACAAATATACACCTGCAAAATTATTAATATGTTAAATATTTTAGGAAAGTATTTTTTACTCATGATTGGCGAAGCACTGTGAGCAGGACCGGAATGCAACTAAAACAGACAAGGGCATTATGCCAACTTGAGGTTATTAGCTAAATAAAGCTGATTTCAGTGAGCCAGGGAGATAAGAAAACATGTTTTCTTAACATGCTATGTTTCTAATTGAGTCATTGAGCAAAGGAAACATGACTTAGAGTGGTTATCTACCCCAGCCCAGCTGCTTCGGTACAGGGCATCCTCCGAGGCTCCGCCGCCACCTTGGCCAAATCCACGCTTGCTCCAGGCCTGCGAGAGAGGAGAGAAGGTGCCAGGGCTCTCCACAGCCCCTCCGCCCAGCCCCTCTGTCACCCAGCATCACGAAATCAGCATTAATCAGGAGAAATCAAATCTATTGCAGGCCTAGCAACCCCCACCCCTCCCCGGGCCTTCGCCCCCTCAGCCCCGCGCCCACACACTGGCTGCCCCGCGTGGGATTTCGGGCCATGCGAGGCTACAGCAGGCCCTAAAAAAGCAGCCATGGCTCCAAATGCAGCTTTTAAAGTATATATATATATTTTTTTTTTTTTTTTTCATTCTGTTTTTTGGAGTTGAAGCTCAGGCCTGAACTTCAGGAGCCTCCAAGCTCCATGTCCAGGCCGCAACCCCCGAGGGGCGGCCTCCGCCTCTCCCCTGCTCGGGCCTGGCGGTGCCGGTACCTGCGCCGCCCAGCCCCGGCCCCGCGGGCTCCCCCGGCCGCCCGGGCTCGGCCGCTGCCCCGGGTGCCCCCGGCCTGCGCGGCGCTGGCGGCGGGGGCGGCCCGGCCTGGCCCGGCGGCCTCCCTCCCTCCCCGCACCCCCCAGGCCTCCGCCACGGCGGACCCGGCCGAGGAGAAGCCCCCCGCGCCGGGGCCGCTTCAAAAGCCCGCGGCAGCCCCGGTGCTCACCAGGCAGCACTGGAACGGGGCCCAGCTCCGCGGGGATGGCTCCGCGACCGCCCCCAGGCCCTGCCCGGTGCTTTAGTGCGGGTACAAGCACGGGACTCCGGGGCGGTTTGGCGGGGGGGGGGTCACACCCACTTAAAACCACTTTAAAGGAAAATACTGTCTTTATCAGCGTATCAACCTGGATTAGGTGCAGGTTTTACATTGCTGAAAGCCAGAAGACACGTTCTTAGAATATTCTGGTACTTCCCTAGGGAGAGGGAAACTCAGTATAATCCCGACTCAAAGGCATCAGGGACTTTATAAAAAGCAGATTATTTTGGAGCTAGTGTCACAGCCCCAGCAAGGGGGATGAATGCTGTGTTTCACCAGTATCTTTTTTACATAATAACCTGCCTAAACCATTTTTTCCCATTTCCAGGAGTTTTGTTACCCTTCAGATGACAAAATGTATTTTTTCCCTCTCATCTCTACCCCGTTATCATGGCAGGCAGTTCAGGGGATGCTGGCGGGTGCAGCCCACCCCAGCTCCCCCAGCTCTGGAAACACCGGTGCGCTGGTGGCGATGGTTTTCCCGGCTGGTAGGGGAGGACACGGTGTTGTCCGAGTACTCCTCTTTTCCCAGGCTGTTTTCTGATCTCTTTCCAAAGCCCTTTTCCCTAGTTCGGTTGACAACAGCTGCTGGAAAGCTCCTCCCCGAGGGAGGGGAGAAGACATCACAGATTTTCCAAGAATAACTGCCTGACGTTCAACCAAAACAGGACTGGTGCTGCTGTCAAGCAAGGAAGGATCTGGAGGTGAGAACTCTGGCGTGACACACTCGGGGCTTTGCAGGACCATGTTTACCTGTTGCCCGCCTTGGTGGAGATCCAGCGCTACCTGCAAGCCGTGGCAGTCAGGTCGCTTTCTGCCTTGCGCCTGGCCGAGTTGTAAACCGATTGGCACAACCACGGGGCAGGTGCAACAGGTCGGCACGCAGGAGAAACAAATATTAGAAGATCTGGAAATGCCCCTTGCAAGGAAAGAAGCTGAGACCCTGTTCCAAGAGCAGCCTGAGACTGGGAACCAGTATTTGGAAGATGCTTTGCTTCGGAGTTACTTGAAAACTCACCTTCCTCCAAAGGTCTGGCATGCACGTTTGTGTTTCTGTGTGTATGCACTACAATTCTGGCTAGGTCCCTGTTTAAGACTGTGAATTGAACATTTCTCTGAGCCCTTTTGTGCCTTTGAGCATTTAACTTGGGGGAATTTATCAGCATTCCTTAAAACTTTCTCTCTTTGAACCAGTGCAGGGGTGAAAAATACTGCCAGGACATAAACAGAAAGAGAAGGGGCTTGGTGGGCTCTGGTGACTGGGCTGGGTGTGGCAACAAGAGTGGTGTTTTGGAATTGTCGGTGTGGGTGTTTGTTGTCTGGTCATCCAGAGTAAGAAATTTCAGAGAAAGGGAAGAAACTAAGGTGCTTCCAAACTCTGCTGTGCAAGTCCACTTCTCTCCCACTGGGGAAAGGGAAATTCATTTCCAAAGGACCGGGGCTGTTCTCAGTTGAGCGCTCAAGAGGATGCAAAGGCCTGGTGGGGTTTGCTTGTTCTCAGCACAAGTTGTTTTTTCTGGGTTGGTTTTAGGCAGCGAAGGCTCTGTACAGATGCAGGGGTGCAGAGAGGTGGGGTAAGACCCTGAGCTGTGGTTCTTTGAGTTCCAGTCCTATAGGAACCCCTGGGAGGAGGTGGCTCATCCCACTGTCTGTTCTCTGCTGTCACCACAACTGTTTCCCACTTTTCAATGACCAGGTCTCGTGGAGCAGAGTGTAACTCTCTCCATAAGTTATTCCAGCAGAAGCAATGCAATGACCTGTAAAGCCACCGGGCAAGTAGAGGGACAGAACTGGGCTTTCAGGGACGCTCCTCCTGCCACTGCTTGCTCTCCAGGTCTGTGAGGCCTTGCAGATTTGAGGTAGCAAGAGAGTGGTGGCAGCGTTGGGAGTTTGCTTTTGTCACAGCCATCTCGAAAGACAGGAATGAGTCCTGTCTAAGCACCGCTGCAGCCTTCTTGCCAGAAGAGAAGATGGAGAAAGGAGGATGCCTTTGGGCAACTTGCTCCTAATCCGCACCTTTGGAAGAAGCGTGATTCAGCTCTCCCGAAGAATAAATGGCTCAGTCCTGTCTTTCGCCAAGGTTGAGAGCTGCTTTCCACTCCTTCCCCAAAGAGGCAGAGCGACTGCAAAATCTACCAGAGAATCAGCAGCATCTCCCTTACGTTTCTGTGCTTGGTCCCAGCGGGGCAGTGTTGCCTCACGACTGAAAGGGAGAGCCCGGTCCCTGCATCTGCTTCCTGCAGCACCCGCTTTCTGCAGCTGAGAGCTGCCTCTGCATGTGAACTCCTTCCTTTCCAGGAGAGCAGCCACAGACGCAGCGTTGTGTGTCCCACTGAAGCAGACAGGTTGTACCATTCACCTGTGCTCGGTGGTGAACACGGAACATTTTCCTGGGATGGAGCAAAAGATTTCATTCTTTGATTAAATCTGATTTTGGGAGAACACAGAAGAAAGCACCTGCTTTTTCTGGGCATCGTTGTGGAGCAGTGGTCTTCACTCCCCCTGAAAATACGTCCTTTACTATAAAGGATCATCTGTTTGCACGCTTGATGTGCAGTAATTTGCACATTTCCAGTGCATTCATCCCTGGGACATCAAAGGACAGGTTAGGGTGAATGAGACCACCCAGCAGATGCTGCTTCGGTAGCACCTTCAGCCCTGACCCTGCTGGTTTACAGCTGCCCTCGCCACATCCTGCTGTACGTTTTTTGGAGTGCCCAGGCTGCCGTGTGTTACATTCAGCAGTGACAAACGTAGGAACTCTGATTTTGTTCTTTTACCTTGGAAATAAACGTGTTCACCTGGGCAGCACGGTGGTTTGTAAGGCTAAGCATGGTCAGGCCATGAGCAGTCAGATTTGGGGTTTGTTTTAGCGAATGTGGGTGAGGTGAAGGGACTGTCGTAGTTTGACTTCACTGTGGTGTGCTGACCAAGAGACCTAGTCAGTAAACTGATATTCTTCTGCCCACAAAAAAAAATACAACAGCTAAACAGGTTCTTGTGCCTCAGGGATCAGCAGAGTCCGTGAACTTTGGATTCTTGGGTTACGCTTCTAAAACAGCCTTCGCGCTGTTGCCAAGAGATAAGCACTGGAGGCATGCACCCATCCCGGCCGAGCTCCACCAGCAGCAAACAGGAGTGCAGCGTGAGCTCTACCAGTTCACAGGGCTCCTGTGGTTTGAAACCCTGACTGTTTCACCGTTCACCTGAAGGAAAGCTGGCTGGTCTGAGGACGGAGACTTCCAGAGTAGGAACTGGACAGTGTGTGTTGGACCCTCATTACGCACGCTGAACGGCGGAGTGGTGAGAGAATCAATCCTACGGGATGGAGCCTAATGAAAAGTCAATACAGAGAGAAGCAGGGAAAGGAAGAAGCAGTGTTTGTGTTTCATCAACAGCAAATTAATGTGGTTTATAATTGCACCATTTTGGGTACAGTAACCACAGCATTTACCTCTACAACTGTTCTATCGAGGAGGAAATGAGCAGCAAAAAATATTCCTCTGATGAAAGATCTACTTCTGTGACCCTCATTACAGTCTTGGGTGTATTTATGCTAACGAGGGTCCAACAGCGCTAGGGGCTGGGTCCACCTGGACTAATTTTAATCATCTATAAGTCAGGTTGTTTAAGTCTAGACAACTTTATGAGGCTTTGGCCGCAGATGATGAAGAGCACGTGCAGAAGGCAATTTCTATCACCTTAAAACAGGTATCTGGGAGGGCTGGAATGAATCGCTGCTCTGCGGGTGCCTGTTCCCCTCCGTTAACCGTGGACAGACTGCTCCGTCCAAGCCAGCCAAGCCTGGCTGAAGTGAGGGCACGTGGATCCTTACCCAGGGCCGTTCGGGAAGCTGGATGCAGGGTGGAAATTGGAATCTGAACACCCTGGGTACCAGGCTGGCCCTCAAATGATTGCTCTGTCCCTCCTTTTCTGATCTGATAGGCAGGTAACTACGGAGCCCAGGGGAAGTTTTCCTGTACGGATGAAGGCTTTCTGGTTTTGGCAGCTCTTCCCCTGGCATTCTTCTCCAGCAGTAAATCATGGAGTGGCTGGGGTTGGGAGGACCTCTGGAGATCGTCTCGTCCAGCCCCCCTGCTCATGTGCATCTGTGTCACTCTCAGCCCTGCCACAAAAGCTCTTCTGTCTTTTGTCAAACCCAGAGATACTGCCAGAAGTAACTTGAAAAAAATGAATTTGAGGGAATAGAAGTGACAGCTGAGCACAGCTGTGCCAGCGGAGGCTGAGAAACAAGCTGTCCTACTGCATTCCAGAGTGCGTGGAAGGGCCAAGTGGCAAAAGGCCGCTGGCACCGCAGGACGATGTGGTCAGTCCTCTGCACTTCCAGCTCCTTGCCTTCCAGGGGCGTGCTGAAAGGCTCCTCTTCTTACTCCACAGGTACTGGAGGAGGTGAATCGGGACCTGGAGAGATTTGGGAACTGTCTGCTGACCAAGATCAGCCCTCTGGGGTGGGAATGCGAGTTGAACCCCCCGGTGTTTCGGCAGTATGATGCCTGGGGGCGGCGGGTGGATCGCATTGTCACCTGCTCGGCCTGGAGGAGGCTGAAGGAGATTGCGGCGGAAGAGGGGCTGATTGCCGAGGCCTACGAGAGAAGATACTCCAACTGGAGGTAACTGGGGGAGAATGGGAGTGCCTTCATGCTTTGCTGGTTATTCTTAGCAAGGTGTATTTAGCGTCTTGTAGGACTGAACTTCTTCTGTTGTGTCATGGGTAGCAGATGACGCATGGGCAGAAGCACACCTACCGCTGTACTGAACAGCAGTGTCTGTCTGCTGCAACGTTCCACGTCAGCAGTGATGCGCCGTAACTAATGGCCTACAGTGGATCGTAATATTCTTGGGTGTCACCTTCCTGATTCTGGGGCCTGGCACTTCCCCGCATGGCTCCAGCTTTACATACCTTAGTTGTAACACAGCTAAAGGTCTGGGATTTTCCTTGCAGCATCGTTGTATTCCAGCCTCTGGAGGCAGACCCACATTTCTGATTTTTAAACGCTGCCCTAGCCGGCAAGCGATGCCTTCCGCCCAGCCTTGTGCTGGCAGTCCCTCTGGGACCGAGGAACCCTGCCGCTCCTCTTCTCTCTGCCCTCTCAGAAGTGAGCGGTCTGATGCTCACCTGTCTTGGCTGTATTTTGTTCCTCTCTTCCTAATCAAAATGTTTTATCCTCTTGCTGCTGAACTGCTGCATAACCTGTCTGTTCTCACTCTCTTTCCTAGCCGACTGCATCAGGCTGTCAAACTGTACTTATTTTCAAGCTCCTCTGGCGGTTTCAGCTGCCCGCTGGCCATGACTGATGGGGCAGCCAAAGTCATTGAGGTATGAGCTCAGCTGGTCTCCGCGGGCACAGCCCACGTCCTGGCAGCGCTGGTTACAGAGCAGAGCGCTGGCCAAGGGTGGGGGAGAGCTGATCTGCCATCTGGCTCTGGGCACGGCCCTTCCTTGCTCCGTGACTCAGCTCTGTCTCCCACTGCCTGTCTCCTTCCATTACAAACTCTTTGTGCCCAGGCTGGCTTTGCTGTTTCCCTGCCACACTGTGTGCAGTAAGGCCATGGCTGCAGGTGAGACCTGTGGCGCTGCAGGGAGTTGGAAAGGTGCCCCGTGTGTTTTTGCTACGAGATAGTTTGTGTTCCCGTTCCTTGTGTGGAGTGGCGGTTAAATGTGTCGGGCCAGACCCATACCTGATGTAAATTAACCAAGCTAGCCAGACCTTCCCAATCTGAAGACGTGGCTCTGCGTCTCAGCGACACCCTTTGCACTGTGTCAGTGGCTATGTCGGATGCAGAGAAAAGCTAGCCCTGGGCATTTTAATTCAATAACAAGGAAAAAAAAGCATAAGGCAGTGACCTCTTCCTGCAGCTCTTTGGGTGCTGGTGACAGCCTGTGTATATGTGCATACGCCAGTACCCTGGCACACGTGCTGGTTTGAAAGCTCTCTGTCCAGATGTCTAGCGGTGCAGAAATCCGAGGAGGATAGGGATGCTCAGCACACTCCTTTGCGACACAAACCTGCAGTTTCTGTCTGCGCAGTGCTCCAGCAGCGCTGCGTTCTGAGCCTAGGACGCACCACTGGTAGTTAAAGCAACTGTCTCATTTCGTCTACCAGGTTACGATCGCTTTTTTCCCTCCCCCTAAACAGTCACTAGGTATTCCTGGATCTCTGAAAAACGCTTTTGACCACCTGACATCCCGTGACCCCGAGAAGTTCTGGACCTCCGGCCAGTGGATGACCGAGCGCAGGGGAGGCTCTGATGTGGGTACGTGTTGTGAGGTGGGAAGCAGCTGCAGCAGCAGCTCGATGTGTTAGCGCAAACTGAGAAAATGAAGGGCATGGGGAATTTAGAAAGCCAGGTAGCTGGTTTAGGAAGCTCAGCAGAAGTCATCCAAATCTGAGCATAGCTTAGCATTTTCATCACCAGAAGGCCTAACTTCTGTCCACCGATGTGTGCAGTACACACGGGTAGGTACAGAGCGGTGTTCCTTACACAGATAACACTCACGTCTCGCTCTGTAATCTAAACCTCGAGCAAAACACTCGGACCCATCTCAGCTGGGACTGTGAAAGTATCCTTGGCCTTCAACTTCTATTCCTTACCTGATGTTAGAATGGCATGATGGGCCAGGAAACCTCGGAACTTCGCTGCGGAGACAGAAATGTGGAAGGGGAGTCACCTGCATATGAGGACGTTGCAGTTGGTTTCCCGGTGGGAGAAGCGAAGGGGCCAGCTGTGGAGTGAAAGGCGTGCATCCTTGCAGGACTCCCAAGCCCATAGCACTCCGTTGTTCTTGGCCGTGGTGTGGTAGCTCCTAAAGAAACGGAGGTGCTGGATTATACACTGTGGTGCATTCTGCTTACAAAGCACTGCCATTACCAGCTGTTAGCCCGGAGCAATCGCTGGAAAGGCTCGCAGTTAAAGACAGTGTATTGCCTTTTTAGCACTTAACTCTGGCTGCATTTCATATCCAGGGTCCGTGAAAGAGCTTAGCAGCTAATCCATACTCCATCCTGATAGCAAGAGGTGACTTGAAAGAGCTGCTGCTTAAACCGAAAATCAGCATTGATTGGTACAGAAGTTGCCGTAACGCCGAGATGTTATTCTCCTTTCTTGCAGCTAATGGCACAGAGACCGTGGCCAGAAAGCAGGCGGATGGCACATATCGTCTCTATGGTTTTAAATGGTTTACGTCGGCCGCTGACTCTGATGTGACATTAACCCTGGCCAGGGTAGCGGACGCTGAAGGACAAGTGAAACAGGTCTGTTTGATGGTGGAACCAGGTGAAGGAGCAGGGGCGTTTTTTTTCTTCCCTCTTTCATTCTAATGAAATCCGCTTTGCGTGCCTTTCAATGACCGCAGGGTTCCAGCGGCCTGTCCCTGTTCTTCCTGAAGGTTCGAGATGAGGAGGGGAAGCTTAACAGCATCCAAGTGCAAAGGCTGAAAGACAAGTTAGGCACGCGGCAGATGGCCACAGCCGAGCTGTGGCTAGATGGAGCTAAAGCAGAGCTAGTACGTAAGGTTTCACCTTCCTCTGGGGACTGGGCTGGCTTGGCACAGCAGAAAACTCACAGGGGTTTTGGCAGTGGTACCAACTGAAGAAGTTCTCTTCCACCTCTCTGGCTGGCTGTTCACTCCACAGAACCCTTCACCAACGGGGCTTTGTGTGGGACAGAGCTCAGGGAAAGACGGGAGGGAAGGAAAAAAAAAATATGTAATTGTAGGCTGGTCATTTCCCTGGTCCGGTTGCAGTGGCTCAGCTGAAGAACAGTTCTGGGAAGCATGCAGGTAGGAACGGGCAGGAGGAACCAGAACTGATCATGCTGACGTGGTCTCCAAAGCCGCCTCTCTGGTCATGCCACAGACTTGGCTACAAGGAGACAGCCATATTATAAAGCAAGGAGATCTTTGTGGTGCCTGAGGACAGACAGAGACAGAGCAGATGGAGAGACAGGCTACCTCTATCCATCTGTTGACACAACTGTCACTTAGATACGCGTCAGCTTCCAAGGCTGTGCCAAAGGCTTACATCAGGGTTTGTTCTTTGGCAGATCTCTGCAGAGGGTCGTGGAGTGGCCTCCATCTCCAACATGCTGAACATAACTCGGATCCACAACGTCATTGGTGCAGTAGCTTCCATGAGAAGGTGAAGGCAGCATGGATCCCACCAGAGCTGAAGGAGCAGCTTATCAGGACAAGGGGACTTTGCAATGCTCAGCATTGCGGCTGATTGACATCTAATGCCTTTGCAGGCACAGGTCTGGAAGCCAGCAGTGCTGGAGAAGGTTGGCCTGTGGGTGGGTGACCTAGGCTGGCATGCTGCTGCTGAGCAGGGTTCTTCCAGTGGGGTGGCTGGAAGGGAAAGCTCAAAAGTGGGAGACTGCTGGTCTGACTGCTCTCCCTGGGTGTGTTCTCTCTAGGATGATCAGTCTGAGCAGGGAGTACGCCCGTCGGCGGGTTGCCTTTGGGAAGCTCCTCAAGGACCATCCCCTACACGTGCAGACCATAGCTCGGATGGAGGTAAGGCTTCTGGGTGCCGAGCTGAGCCTCTTGGTGAGGAAAGAGGGCAGGGATCCTCAGCTGCTAACGAGTGTGAGCACAGCCAGCCTGCCTCCGTGTGCAGCAGCAGGATGTAGCAGCCTGCTCCTGGGAGATGTGTGCAGCAGGGGAATTGCCATATTCTAGTGGGATTTGATCTGACAACAGAGCTAGCTGCTCTTCCAGACTTCAGGTTATCCTAAACAACAGTTACCTGGGAGCTATCCTGAGAGGAGTGCCAAAGTTCATGCATGCACCTGCTATGATATGCCGTGACCTCTGAGGTTGGTCATTAGCATCGGAGTCCAAGCGTGACACCACAGCCTCCTAAACTGTAGTTAACAAAACTCTTGGACAAGACTGGTACAGTCTCATCCACCTTCCCTGGTAGCTCACACACCAGGAGATGGGCTGTTCTCAGCAGGCTTGAAGAATTCCCGAGCAGTCACCATGCACTTTGGCTTCTGAGAAGTTTGTCTTTCACTGTGTACCTGCATGGTGCTCATCACCACAAGACACCAAGCTGGAGTACAGCCTCTAGATGTGAGTGCCATCTAAGGCAGTGACAAACACGGGAAGAGAGAGCAGCATGAACTGGCACTCTGGCTCTGGGCTTTGGGAGGAATTTCACGTGTGGGCCTTCGCTTGCTGCAGAACATGTCACGGTTTTGCCATAACGCTAAGCTGTAGCAGCTCACTAAATCCAGAGGACACTGGTGGCTTCCCACCCCTACTAAAACTTCAAAAAGAAGGCACACAGTTCTCCTCCCCTCACCCTCCGGGCACTACTTCTTTCCTTAAGTGGTGTAACACCAATGCTTGCCGTTGGGCTGCAGTAGGTTCATGCAGATTTTTAAAACAGTATTTAGAAATCCTCTCGCAAGGTGAGGGAGAGGGAAGGGGGTCAACATCTGTCAAACATAACTTAAAGCTCCAGCATCTCTCAGCCTGTGGCCAGAACTCCACCTCTGAAAGAAACACCAGATCCTGTGTAGTCCCACAGCACATCATTGTGCCCAGGGGCTACAGGGCTCCGTATCCTGATGCTTCCCAATCACAGCTTGCCAGGGAAGCAAGGTGTTCAGCAAGAAATCTGTCAAAGACCTTGCAGATCCTGGTGCTCAGAGGCTGACCGTCAGATATGCGGTCTCATGTCCCTTACCTTTGGAAGGATGTGGATTTATGACCTGGATGCCTGATAGGAGCTTTGATAAGGCCTGATGAAATGGCATTGCCCCTTTCCTCATCCTGGATTGCAGTGTCCAAGAGGGCAGCTCCAGATTACCGTTAATTTTGTGCCTTGGCCGGTCAGTGGTCTCTGTCCCTGAAGCTGTGGGTCTGTATCAGCCCGAGTCAAAGATCCTTATCAGTGAAGCTCCCCACTTCTCTGCTTGCAGGTGCAGACACGAGGGGCGTTCCTTCTGCTTATGGAGATCGTTCGTCTGCTTGGACTGGTAGAAACCGACATGGCGAGTGAGCAAGACCAGCTTCTCTTGAGGCTGCTGATACCAGTCGCCAAACTGTACACTGGGAAGCAGGTATGGAACAACCAGTTTGATTAGCCTGGAGTAGGGCTGCATTACGCACGTTAGCACCACACCGTAGGCAAGTAGAAGGTAAAGACTCCCCTGGACTAGAGACACGTACTCCCACCTACCAAAGCAACCCACAGATTTATCCTCACCTAGAGAAGCCTGTGCTGAGACAGCCTCTCCCTGGATCTTCTCCCAAGGTCTGACTGCTCCTGCAGGCCTTCTCTCAGCGTTACTCAGTCTTCATTCCCCGGGCTGCTCCTCCTGCAGAGAATGAGCAACCTGCCTCAGCAAACCAGT
Organism: Chlamydotis macqueenii; assembly: GCF_036417535.1. Taxonomy (NCBI): domain Eukaryota; kingdom Metazoa; phylum Chordata; class Aves; order Otidiformes; family Otididae; genus Chlamydotis; species Chlamydotis macqueenii. The sequence goes on along the minus strand of NC_141572.1, from coordinate 14,535,172 downwards.
GGGATCCAGTCAGTCCCATCCCAGCAGGAACTGCTGTGTGGTGTTAGAGGCTTCTGGCCACTCTTTCGCCATGTTCAGTGTGGATCATATCAGCTCTCTGCGTTTTTGCAGGCTTCTGCTGTTGTTGTCGAGGCAATGGAGAGTTTTGGAGGACAAGGCTACATGGAGGACACGGGCTTGCCAGTCGTCGTCCGCGATACTCTGGTAAGAAAGCAGAAGGAGCTCCCCTGTGTCACCGAGTCCCCTGTACTCCGTGGTTGCCTGCTAAAGACATATTCAAGGGAAAACGCAGCCCTCCCCAGACTCACTCCAGGCAGGGCAGCTCTTTCCTCATGGCCTTCCTGCTGAGCCCAGCCATGACATGATTTGTTCTGGTGCTGGGATTGTTTCCTTGCTTGGTAATGGAGCTGGGATCCTTGCTGTCACCACCACCGCTCCTTTCCACTGCATGGTGAGGCAAGACACCTCTGGAGGTTTCCCGGATATCCCTTAGCTCTTTGTTTCCTCACGTTCCCCTTTCTTCATTGCAGTCACTCCGAAAGGCTCCTTCACGCTCTTCCACAATCTTTTCTGGCCCACAGGTGCTGTCCATATGGGAGGGAACAACCAATATCCTGTCACTCGATGTGCTGCGGTCCCTCACCAAGAGCCAAGGACGGGTGATGGCTGTCTTCTTCTCCACAGTACAGGTGAGCCCCCATCAGCTCAGCCTGATTTGCCACCTTGGCAGAGTCTTACTTGGTGTTTCTGCTCCCAGCTGACACCGGTAGGGAATGCGACCAAACCGAAGGCTTTAGACAAGCATTCAGGAGGTGTCTCACAACTCTGCTCTTTAAATAGCACTCACAAAAGCAGAACTGTGCAGAAATGAGCAGGCAGTGCTCATTTTGGGATCCTTGTGTGCTGCAAAAAAAAAATGCAGATGCTTTCATCTCAGCAGTGACGAGTTTTGCATTGCAGAGTTCCTCATGACAGGTACTGATAGAGGTGTATTTTTAATGTGAGAGAGAGACCTTCCTGAATCCAAAATCATTGTGTGGCTTTGTTTCTTACCTTACCACAAGACTGCTGAATACTAACCCTTCACTAGGGCTACCTACTGCATGATGACTTTCTATTTTTATCCGACTGAAAAGATGGACAGAGCCAGAGGAATTCCATTGCTGCCTCTTTAGATTTTCCATTCTCTGGTTTTACCTGCAGGCTGCTCTTTTAAAGGTGCTCAGATGCCAGGCAGTCCCGGAGAGTTCAAAGCAGCTCGGAATTTCATGGAGGGAAATGAGCATCAGCTGGCTTGGCGCGTCCCGTAAAGGGAGCCGGGAGGCGGCCTGAACGGCATGGTCGGTATTGCAGGGGTGTCCTCTCAGAGATGAGGTGATTAATCCAGACAGAACAATCCAGATTACATTAGCCCAGATACAGTGAGGGAATCCCGGGCATCTGGAGCGCTGGATTTGACCAAGCGTAGCCTTCGCGTTCTCATCCAGACCCCAGAGGAGGGAGAGGTCTGGGTCCCTGCGCTCCCGGCAGCATCGATAAGGGGATCAAGAGCCTGAGTCCCTCTCACCAGTGGCTGCAGTTGGCAACTTCCGTTACATTTCACACCCCAACTCAGCTGTCTTGCGCGCAGAGCACCTCTCTGACCTCCAGAGAGGAGTGTCTTCTCACCATCCTCTCAGATAACTTTTGATAAAGGAAAAAAAATACCTCAGACAGTTTGGCTACCAAACCAGAAACCCAAATCTGCTCATAAGCAGGACCGAGCACACCTGCTGATTAAAAAGCCAAGATTGCTTGGCACACAGAGGTCCAGCTGTGGACAGAAAGCAGCTTAGTCTGACACTGAAGGTGGTGGAGGGGAGGGGGAAAGGAGTGGGTGGTAGGCTCTGAAAATTCCTTGGGGAGAAGGCGGCCTCCACAGGCTCACGCTTAGGCTGACAGAAACAAATACCCCCGAACGGGGCCATGCTGCAGTGCTCGGAGCGCCTCGCTGGTGGAGCTGGGGGCCCCTCCAGCTCCCTAACAGCTGGATAATCAGAGAGGCACTAAAGAACGCAGCAACGGGATTCCGAGCAGGTACCTGCACTGCAGTAGCACCGAGTGTCGAGATTTATTAATTAACGAGCTCATCATAGCTCTTGCACTCCCACAAATCACGCTGTATATGAGTCTGGAGAGCGAACAAGCGAGCGCTGCCTTGAAAGGTCTCCAAATTCTGGTAAGTGCCGTTGCGTTTGCTGTTCATGTCACGCTGCGGCTGCCTCCACGCCCACAAAGCGCGGTAACAGGCTGAGCTGGGAGCGCGCTGCGGATGCGCTCATTCTGGATGTAATAGATCGTGCTTGGCAAACTGAACCCGGCCGTATCCGAAAGCTTTTCCCTTACGCCTTCGGCAGCCGGGCGCTGGAAAGGCAGCCTGGGGGTATTTCTGCAGAGTGCCTCTGCAGCAGCAGGCAGGAACGTGTTGAGTTTCTACACCACGATCAGAGTTTCACTCACAGGTGATAAAAAAAACCCTCTTTTTGAGCTGCAGGTGTCCTGATTCTTTTGGTCTCTGGGAGTCTGGCTCATTTTGAAACATCCTTCCCATTCCCATCTCGCTAAATTATTTCCTCTAGCGAGGAAATAATTTAGCCCTTCATAAAGGGATTTTTACTGCTCCAATCCATTTCCTTTTTATTGAGGCGCACAAAACCAGTACAATTGATTTTATGTGCGTCCATCAAGGCTCTCACTTTGCAGGACTTGTGCTCAATGGCTGGCTGCTTTGGAGAAAGCAGCGTTCGTACTTAGCGCCGCACAGCACTTTGTTCTCTGAAGGTCACAGCTCAGGGTAACTCCCCCACCAACCCCACAAATATTTTGGCTTTTACTCTGCGTCCGTTGCCTCTGCTGCTGGTGGGACAGCCAGCGCTGATGGTGCTGTGAGCTAGCAGCAGGAGCCTCACATCATAATTCTCCTCAGGAAAAGGAAAATACAGGTGACATCCTCATCCTTGCACGATGTGATTGTGAGAAGCTGAATTTTTAGGGTTCTTGATACCAGGCAAGTTTGTTACAACCCCCCTGCCCAGAGGGAATGAGTCAGCAGAGCCTCAGGAGAACACGTAGGGAGAAGGGCGAGTGTGAGAGCGGGCCCTGGGCTCCAGCTCAGCCGTGCTGGGAGTTCCGGGAGGATGCTGCGCGGGGGCACTCATTTCATGGCATACTAAACATTTATGAGCTGGCATTTTGAGCCAGAGTGTTGGGTGTACTTCAGAATTCAATTACCATCTGAAAAGTGACGCTGGGACAGCGCCGGGGAGTTATTTGATCACTGCCTTTTAGTCACTTCGGGTTGGATTTGGTCACGGTTGTGTTTCTGAATGCCGATCCTGCCAGCACCTTGCAGAGCTCACAGTCAGGTGTCTTCTGCGTCAGGAACGACTGCGTGGGGCTGAGACTCCAGCTGTAAATCAGACACACAATCTGAGACACGTGATAGTGTTTTCAGGTCCTTTTCAGACCGTAACCACAGCTTTAACGCAGCAGGAAATAAATCTAGGTTATTAAAGTGAGCCTGCGGATTTGCTTGGAGCATTCATATGAGAGTCGTGCTGCTCGCCTTGGTTTGGATGTCCTTCCTGCTGCTGTGTTTTTAAATACTCAATATTTTCAGTAAAAACCACTCTGACAATCTTGCTTGGTAGCTCGAGAGCCAACAAATGAGTGGCATCTCAAAATTCCTCAGTAAAAACCAAAGGAATCAGCAATATTAGAGCTCTAAAGCCCTTCTGCGCTCACGATTTCAGTCAGAGAAGAACCGTACAGCGGGCACAGCGGCGCCACGCGCGTGCGGCTCCCCGCCGTCGCTCCCCGCGGGAGCTGGAGCCGATCAACATGCAGGGGAGAGAACAGGAGCTGCTTCTGCCTCCAGCACCGGCCCCGAAGGAGCTCACCAGCCTCGAGCTCTCAAATGCAGGGGAGGATGTGGAAAATCCCAGCCTGAGCTTTCCAAAGATTCGGTGCTTTTGGGTTGGAAAAGAATAGAAAAAAAATAGAGAAGTGTGAACTTATTGGAGAGCAAAGAGAACACAATGTCTTTTTTCTCCCCTGAGGCTAAAATGATGCTTTTATTTTCCTGCTCTGTAGCCCAGCCAGGCAGCACAGGACGTCGCCGTTCGTACGCAGCCGTTGGCGCGAGGGAGCTGACAGACGCGCGTGCGGCCTCGCCGCGCTTGGCCTGAGCGACGCTGCCTTCCCCCCTCGCTGTGGGGAACAGCTTTCTGCCTTTGGGGTCTTTGATCCTTGGTAGCAACAAGCTCCAACCTCCTTTAAAAGACTCCATCGGCATTCTGTGGGCATGGAGGGTTCTTTGGAGTTTTACCTTGGCACGAGACCGGAACGCTGTAACAATGGTGTTTGTACAGCACGTGCTGTGAGTGTGCGTGTCCCGCTCTGCCCAGAGCGCTGCCTCCGCTGAGGACGGGGTTTTTCCTGTATTCCCAGTCAGAAATACTGGCGATGGCAAGGCGGAGGGTGTCCCGCGCGGAGGCGCCGCAGGAAACGCCGGGTTCAGCCTGCGTGGCCCACAGCCCTGCTGTGCAAACAAGCTGTGTTTTCACGTACGAGCGAGAAGAGCTGCGCGATCACTTAAGCACCGAAAGCCTCAAAAACATAAAAAATCAGTTCTGCGCAGCAGAAACTCACAGGCTTTAGCTTGATAAATAACCTGCAAATGAGACTAATTAACGAAAAGCATCTCCTACCACCTGCTACGCTACTTACATGTGTAACGCTTCCTTTTTGCGATGCTGTCCGAGGGAATGCTCGCGTTCTGCTGCAGACTGCCAGCTCCGTAGGTTGCGGGGACGCTACGGCGGCGCAGGAGGCTCTGGGCCGGGCCCCCTGAACGCGGGCAGGTGCCTGGGGCGGCCACCGCCCAACGCCTCCTTTGCTGCCGCAGGGTCCGGAGGTGCTGCCGTGTCAAATAGCAGCTGGTTTAGACTCTCAGCAGAGCATCGCTTGTGCTTTCACAAGATGTTTGGGAGGCTGGAGAGACAGCAGCGTAGCTAGGCCGGGGGGGCTTTTCGGCACGGTTAAACGTCTGAGGTCCATCTGCAGAGAGCTGCTCTGGTCCTGGGGCCTTCCACTCTGACACCACTTGCAGAGAGAAGCACCTTTAAATCGGAACTTTCCTGCCTGGACACAGCTCCAGCATCATCAGGGAAGTAAAAACAGAAACCCAGGAGAATTAGAACCTGGGATGGGTGTGCAACTAGAGAGAACTGGGGATGTGATCTGGTCCCCACGCGCCGCCGGAGAGCCAGCAGGGAATCAGCAGCCCGCTGGGTCTGGCTCACAGGAATTCTGTGTCCTCAAGGCAAAGCTGTGAGTTTCCTTTTGGCGACGTCCCCGTTCCTGCTGCCGCGTGCTCTCTGGCCGCTCCACCCACGGCAGCACGAGTTCCGGCCACCCCGATTTAAGCTTTTTGTGAGCAGCTGCCGGGCGCGCTCAGGATCTCAGCAGCCCCATTTCCTCACAGAAGGTAAATACACCGTCATTTTTCCTGTGATTGTTCCTTTGCAGAAAAAACTGGAGCTGGCATCGAGCGCCGTGAAGCTGGACCCCGCTGTCAAGCACATGCGGGACGCCGTCGGCAGTCTCACGCGGTTCACGCAGGCGGCTGGTTCCAAGGGGGCAGCGACCATGGAGCTGGCGGCAAGAGACTTCTCCTACGCCCTAGCGAGGATCTACGCAGGTAGTTGGAAAGACAAACCACGGGTTTCAGACCGGGAAAGGGCTGGGGATCTGTCCTCCAACAGCCTGGTTTCACACCCTCTGGGTAAAGGGGAGGTTTTAAGGAAAGCTCGGCCCTCACCTTTCAAACGGAGACAGCTCAGCCCGGCAAGTGCTGTTGAGAAGTAACCACCCCCACTTTCCGTCGGAGCCCGGGAATGCTGATGTCTCCTCCTCTTCCACAGGAGCCCTGTTAATTGAACACGCAGCCCGCCCTGACGCTTCCGCTGCAGACGTCTCCGCTGCTCGAAGGTAGGGAAAACCGCTCTAGCCCTCGCCGGTTTAGGCGACTCCTTGTGCGGTGCAGCAGGCTTTGCGCTGCCTCGCCCAGCGATCTGACCCCCTGCCGTGGTGGGACCCCAGCTTTGTCTCATTGCAGACCGAGACAAACTCAACGTCACGGCTTTTCCCTGCCACGGGGAATCTCCGTTCTCGCAGCGATGAGAGGAACCCAAACTGGGCAGATCTGAAGCTGAGACCAGCACCGTCTGCGTAATGGGGCTCGGACAAACCGCGTGTGTTTTCTGTTCAGGTGGTGCAACCAGGAGCTGTGCCCTGTGGCCACGGAGTTTGAGAACAGCAGCTACGAGGCAGAGGCAGCGCTGGCGGACAGCGCGCTGGTGTACGAGGGCAGCCCGGCTGGCAGCAGCGGGCCCATGACTCCCCAGAGCTAACTGGGAAGTTCAGCCCGCAGGGGAAACAGAAGGTAGGTTGCAATCAAAAAAAAAAAAACCAACCCAAAATCCTCAGCCACGGTGGGGACATTCCACCAGGGCCAGACCAAATCCTTCCGGAGTGACCCCCGGCTGCACCGCCTGCTCCAGCCTGGGACCCGCTGCCTTTGCACGGCTATTTGCCCGCACAGCCGCAGCCACCGAGGCTCGGCCTGAGAAGCTGAGATGTTCTTACCGGGTTTTATGCAAAGACCAAGTGACCAGACAGCGATAATGACTTGAAGCAGCAGCTCTTCAGGTGCCAACTGGTGTTCTTTTTACAGAAAAGCAACCAAAAACAAACTGGAAGTTATTTGAAGCCTGTTAAATACAGAAAACCACCATTTTCCCTGTTCACCCGCTTGCTTTTTCAATGCCACAGGCAGTCTTCCACCCCGGCACCTGCCAGGGACGGGGTTTTCTTCCAGGGCAGCCTCTCATGCCCAGCGTGGCTGAGGATGTTTTGATTTGCCCTTTTATGTTCTACTTTTCCCAAACAAACTTTGCTTTTACTGTAAATCACCCCGGAGCAGAGGCTTTGCCTTCACATGCGTTGCTGGGCGCCCGGTCCCTGCGAAAGCTGCTGACTCAGCTCCACGGTCAGCAGAGACGGGTGGGAAAACCGTTCTGACCCGACCGCGTTTCGCACACGGGACGCGGTGAATCGCGATCTGCAGCTCCACGAGCCGGCGGCGGCAACACCAACGCTGCTGCGCAAAGCTGCTGTGACAGCTACGGGGAGGAGGTAACTTCAATTACATCACTCGAATTACATCAAAACTGTACAAGTTGATACTAAAATTAACAAACCCCCCCATTTTCTTGATTTTTCCTTACCAAAGTTTGTTTTTATTCCCTGTGACCTCCAGAAAGCTTATTCATTCCCTGTGCGTGTGTCCTAACGATGCTGCAATTAATACCGACAAATTCTGACGTATGTTTTAGATTGAGATCCCTTAATCCTCCACCAAACACCTCAATATTGACTGCGTGCTTCTCTTCACCCTCAGCCCGTCAGCCCACCTGCTTGATATTAGCCTGATGACTAAAAGTTTCTGATTACAAAGTTGTTAATCACAGAAGAAAACCACTACTAGAACAAAGAGCTGGACTGTACAGCTGCGAAGGGCTGCAGCAGCTCCGGGCTCGCTCTGTCCCGACGCGGGGAATCGCAGGGCTGAGCCGAGCGGAGCGTCCCTCAAATCACACAAATGCCATTTAGCCGGACCCAGCAGCAAAGGGCTTTCCACCGCAGCGCGGCGCTGTGTCCGTTATGCGCGCATTTCAGTGAATAAATAATCTTTGAGTCTGAAAAATCTCCTACATCGCTGTAGTTGGTTGGTGTCCAAGGCCTCCCAGGTGTCAAAGCACAGAAACATGCTGTGCTGTGTAAAAATCAGGAGAATGGGACAGGGAGAGAAGAACACGGGGCTGTAACGCAGACGATGAGGGCGGCAAAGTCCATCCCCAGGTGGGACGGGTGGAAGGGTCTGACGGCAGGCGAAGTACAACCCAAAGTGAAGCTCACCGTTCGCAGAGCTGCTGCCGAACCACGGGGATCTCTGCCCTCACCGAGCGCTCGTCTCCAAAGCAGCAGCGCCTGCCACACTCACCGCCCCTCTGGGATTTCAGATCGCCTCCTTCTTCTGTATTTTACAGGGTTTTTTGAACAGCAGGATTACTTTTTTTTCTAATCTACGAGCTATAATTTGCCTAAAAATGAGCCCCACAAACTAGAAGCCCCGCGAAGCACCGACACAGAAAACACAAGGGACTGTAAAATTGTCACTGTGTAGGAAAATGACAAATTTATTCAGATCTAAATATTCACTCTGAGGCTACAGCAGAATAAATGCTCTTACAAACAAAGCAGCACTGGGGTCTAACACTTCATCCTGCTGCTGAACAGCTCTCTGCTCTCATAGGTTTGCACGGTTTAAAACATTTAAATGTTCTTGAAGTAATTAATCAAGAATCAGATGTTGTTTTAATACAAAGTCCACCAAAAAGAATGTACAATCAAATGCATCACCTGTTGCCACTGCAAGGTAAAAATCATTTAATAACATAACTACGGGCAATCGGTTTAAAAAACATATTTGTTAAATAGTAAGATAAAACTTTAGCAGCATTTGAAAAATTTGAAAGTCCGAAGAATACGGTAATCTTACATCCCAAACCGCAACGATCCGAGCTCCAGCGCCTGGATTTCCAGGTATGAATGAAGGGATGGGAATTCGTTATTCCTCTGCCCAAGAAATGGCGCATCAGCACGCGTAGCGACGGACAGACAGACACTGGTACGTTCTCCTTCCCGCGCCCTTGCTCTAGTGCCGGTGGATTCCCTCTTCAACAAAGAGCTGAGCAGAATTGTTAGAAAAAGAAACTTCCCGCTGCCTGGGCTGCGCCTGCTCTGCGCAGGGCTGAGGCGCCCCGGCGCGCCGCTGCCCTGTGCTCCGGAGAAAACCAGCAGCAGGTCGGCAAACTCAGCACTGCCTGAGCATCTCCTTACAGGTCCACCCCTGACTGACCGCGGACACTCTTTTCTGAAAATCCTGCATGGAGTAAGTCAGGATCCATTAGAGGGACAATTATAGAATAACCTTAAAATACCTGCACGCCCCGGCTGTTAACCGAGCTCTGAATCTCCTCAGCTGTCCTGCGCGTAGCTCTTCAGCCTCAGAAGAGCTGAAAACCTCACCCAGCGTGGGCTCCGTCCCGCACCGACAGCCTTTCCTGGGGAGCAGAGCAGTTCCTGAAGCCTTCTCCCCCTTCACCGCCCGATAAAAAGCCTTTGGTTTCCACCCTACGTGCTGCCGCCATCCCTCACCCGTACAGTTAAGCTCTGCTCGACTGCCTGCTGCCCAGCGACTCCCGTGCCACCGCGCTGCAGTGCTTGTGCCACCTCCGCCGGCAAGGGGAGGCTGGGCTCGCTGCTCTCCCACCCCGGGACGAGAGGGGCCTCCGGCTCAGATTGTCTGGTTCCTCGGCCGCTAACACTACCTGCAAGGCTCGCGATAAGCCGCGCAGATTGCTTTTTGCGCAAGGAGATTGTTTCACAGGGTATAAGACAGCGCTAAAGCTGCGCATGGCGATAGCTGCTCTTGTGCTGCACCAGAAGAGGGAAGGACGGTCGTTAGGAAGAACCGATCACCGGGAAATGAGCTTCCACACAACATCAGCTGCGCGCTACAGCAGAGCTGCCGGGGCGCTGACGCCCCTGACATGAAGCCCTTCTGCACGAGAGCAGCTTCATGCTACGTGGAAGTTAAACATTTCTCCTGTGCTCTCTGAGCGCGGCGCAGCGGGGTTTCGCTCAGCGTTTCCAAAGCGGAGAACAGCCCAGCAGCGCGGTGTCCGGGCTGGGAGCACCGGTGTGCACAGGACACCGCGCTGCGGCGTCAGGAGTTACTGAAAGAGCACAGAGAAGGAACTCGGTATGAAGGGAGCTATAAAAAAAAAAAAAATAAAAAAAAATTCTGGTGTGGAACTGAAAAGCTGCTGTTCCTTTGCGCGTTCTTGAAGCTGCACGTACCACCCAGCTGCAGTCACAGCTCTGCCCAGAACCTGCACTTTTATTTGATTAAATAAATACCGCACAATTGTAAAGCAACTGCATACAAAGCCTTGTGATGAGAGCAGGCCTATCCCAAAATAATCCCGCAGTTGCTCGAGGAGCTCTTCAGTCCCCCTGAGAATTCGGACAAATCCTCTCGCAACTTCAAATGGGTGAGAAAAGAAATAACTGAACGGAGCGTGAGCGCTTGAGCACACGTGGCGGAAAGGAGCAAGCAGCCCTAGGAGAATGGGAATCATCGGACCCTCGTGCAGGACAAACAGCAGCTGAGCTTTCCACCTTCTGGGAGAAGATGAGAAGATACTACACCTGAGCGAGCTGGGTTTGCTCCCAGAGAGCCACGGCTCCAGCGCCCAGCAGTAAGGCAGGAAGCGCGCGAACAAGAGCCCAGCTCCCATCTCCCCACCGCGCGGCAGGGGAAGGGAGACGCCGAGCTTCCTTTTCCCAAACGTCACCGAAAGCAGGGCGAATTCCCTGGGCTGCTGCTACATTTTGGCCAACGTCACCATCTCAACGCTCTGAATGAAGACGGTCGGTCAAAGGGAGAAAGACAAGCGAGGCAGGGAGGCAGGCGAGCTCCTACGCAGCTCTCCAGCCCCAGAAATCCGCGCCGAGTACTGACGGGGCCTGGCCGTGGGTGTGGTTTGTATCTTTTCCCCCTCCCTGGGATGCTTCCACCAGGAAAACCAAGCTTAATATTTATTTTTTTCTAAGTTTAGGAGCAACAGATTGTTGTTCCTTGCAAAGACACACAGTGGAAAGGCCTGCTGCAGCCTCCTTTCCAAAGGCCTTGGTGTTTCTGCGGAACCTCAAACGCATCCTCTACGAAGGACGGGAAGGAAAAATAAAAAATTAGAAAGTGTGTTAGCAAATGCTCCCATGCAAAAGTCTAAACTTTATTCACTTTTATTTATATATTTAACAATTCTAAAGTATTTACTTCTCGCTTTGACAAAAATGAAAAATATAGGAGCACTTTCCTCTCTTTAGGAGAGAACGGTTATATACACAGCTATGGAGAGATACTGCTTCCTCCTTTACATACAAAGAAAAATAATATTAATAAAAAAAGTGCTTCGTTGATCAAAAAAAGACTAAGAGCTGCAAGCGTTTATTCACACTGTACATCCCAGACCCCCGAAACCCGTATCGTAACCTCTTGGCACCTGTCGTTAGGGGCTGCAGAGCCTCAGACTCACTGCTGGCTGCCTGTCCGCACCGCAAACCCACGCCGCTAGCGTGCCGCACCACCCCACGGCCCAGCCTCCCGCTGCCCCTCCGCCACGGGAGCCCTGCGTCGTCCTCGTCCCGCTCCAGCGCTCTCTGCCTCACACAGAGCAGCAATGCCTACGCCTCTGCTCCAGATCTGCACTGCTCTGCTTCAGCGACAAATATTTCCAGGTACAGCCGGACTGCAGAACCCATCTCTCCCTTTGCTCTTCCCTCCTGATGGTGTGAACGGTTCAAAACCCGTACCAGGGCGGCGCCAGACCCCCTCCCGCAGGGACGCAGGCGGCTGTGCCACGCCACCCTCCCGGACATTCATTTTTGTCCTGTGACTCTTCAGCTTATGCCGCAGCAGCGTAACGATCCTTGCAAAACGCGTGGGAAGTTCAAAGTCAAAAATAAAACACCTCGACATTTCTTTTCCCCGTCAGACCTGACAAATATTCCCAGATGGTTTTCTCTGTGTGATACTCGCTTTGGATCACACGATTCCGGCATCCCGGGGAAGGGAAGCGCTCCTTTCCCAGGGTTTCTTATATTTTCAGCTTTTGTATCTTAAACTCTCCAGTGCTCCAGCAGGACTTCCTCGTTCTTGGGAATATCGCAAGAGAAGTCGTAGCTTTGGCTAGGCAACGTCTTGTGAAGCAGGAGCTACATTTCCTTCGAAAGGAAGAGAGGATGAGCACCTAACGCTCGTTTAAAAACACATTCAGGAGATTCACACTTCAATGAGGTGCCTGAAATGCAACTCAGCTTAGGACAGAGGGGAATCCGGGACATGTTTCAGGTCTCTACACAACCCCCAGGCAGGTTGTTCCTATCTGGAGCACACCAAGCACAGACTGGAAAAGGGGACGACATCCCGGGAGCATCAGGGACCGAGCCCAGCGAGAACACCGGCGCGCGGCAGCTGCTCTTCCGCCGGTTTGGATTGTCTCATTAAAGTGCGAGTCTGAACAGCACGACGGGCTGTTTGTGTGAACCACGACAAGCGCGCTGCTCCAAGAGCAGCTTCGCACCGCGCCAACCATCCTACAGATGGGCAAGGACAGAAGTCGAAGGTCTTCCACTTTCCCACGCGATTTTAAATAATGAATTGCATTTACGGAACTTCAGAGAGGCGCCCGCGGGAAACCCACCTCGGCTCGGCAGCCGGTTCAATCCCCTTTTCGCCTCCCGCACACCAGCACGCGCTTTCCTTTGCCAGCGCTGGCCAGGTGTCCCCGCTCCCCGCCGCAGCGGCGGGGCTGACGGCAACAGAACAGCCCGATTGCGTGCGCGAGTCCGGAGCCGCCCAGGACGGTGACCCGCGGCCGATCCCCCTCCGGGCAGCGAGGGTGACTAAGCCCGCTCCAAGAACAGAGAGGCGGAGCGCTCTCTTGGGAAGGAGATTCCCATCTCTTCTAGCAGCAGCAGGTTCCCAAACAGCGGGTTCGTGTTTGGGAGTCTCAGGAGTGATTGAAAGCACTAGCACTGACGCTACAGGTACTCAGGCTTTGCAGGCTGGCTGGGCTGATGCCCCTCTTCTCCCTTCCTCCCCAAAATTGTCTGTCTGCACAGTTCAGCAGTGGGACAGTGAAACACCAAAGGGAAACTGGCTCTGGCGCCAGCTCCCTTCCCACTTCCACAATCTTCCAGCAAACAAACAGACACATATATATAATTATATATACACACACGCACGCGTAGACACATACACACAGAGAGGGCGGGAGGGAAACGGGAATAGCCAGGAAAGGAGAATCCCACAATCCAGCGGTACGTCCTGCAGGTCTGTCCCGCCGCGCAGCGTTCCACGCCCCAACCTCCAAAGTGCACGGCTCCCGCATCCTCCCAGCCTCGGCCCACTGCGAATCCGCCCGTCCGTTGGGGAAGAGTCGGCACGGCTGCTCCCCCGCCGCTTCGAGGCTGGGACTTTAATTTGACGTGGCAGTGATGGGTTTATCCAGTTCGAGGTCAAGGCTGGAACTGCTGGGGTGCAAGCTGCTGTAGCACGATTTGCAGACTCGGCTGGGTTCAAAGAGCTGCTGGCTGGGAACGGGCACCTTCTGGTTACAGCAACTGGAGCAGAACACGTTTCCACAATTCCTTGCATCAGGAACAGAGGAGGAAAAGAAAAGATTAGGAGCAGTTTGATGAAGTTACCCAAGCGCTAATGTTATCCCGGGGTCAGCCCTGGAGGCTGCGCGGGCTCCTCCCCGCGTGCCAGGCTGCGCGCAGACAACCCCCAGCGCCTGCGCCCTGCGCCACGCGCTTCTGGAGCTGAGCGGAGCTCTGGGGAGCGGACACCAGGATGGAGCACAAGGCCAACTACAGTACGGAATTACAGCTCCTCAAACGTCTCTAAGCGATGGCTCCTCTGCACAGCACCGTCCCGTGTCAAACTGGAGGGAACTGGCCCCTGTGAACGGGGTAAGCGCCCTCCCATGCCCTGCAGAGCGGCTGGGGCGTGGGGCTGCTCCTCCCTGTCACTGCTGCCTCGGGGGCGGACGGCAAGAGAGGGGCTAAGGGGGGGCCAGTCAGCACGCCCGCCTCCGTGAGGACGCGGGGGAACGCGGTGGTCTGGCCCCTGCTCACGGCACCGACTGGGCTGTGTGTCAGAGACTGGATGCTGCAGTCCTGGGAGGAGGCAGGAGTCTCTGCTCCCAGCACGCACTTTTAGAAGAGCGAGGGAAGTACCAGCACAGAGCTATTTGCTTCTGTTTCTTTCAAGTGCACTGCTGGAAAGTTTAAGCACGGGACAGATGAAAAAAATGAAAACCAGTTTCGGTTGATGCAATCCTCCCACTGCCCCAGCAGCGCAGTGCCTTTCGCGGCGTTCCCGGCAGTTCCACACTTCTGCGTAAAGTAAAGGGAGTCGAGAGGGATCATGCAAAGCCAGGAGACGGGCAGCCAGGCATCTCATGCTCAGAAATGACAGCAGCGCTGCGGCAGGGCGAGCAGTCTCATACGCATTCCTGTCAGATGTCAGCTGGTGGAGGCACGCTGGCGCATGCACCTCACGGGAGGCAGGGATAAAATTTAAATCTTCAAAATAATTACCTTCTCTCCTTGCAGCCCCCCTCAAAACCCGCAGCTGCTCAGGCTAGCCTGGGGAGCACCGCAGTGCCCTGTCCTCCAAGCTCATAAATTCTTAGGAGGAGCTCAGAACAGCACTCCAGGGAAGTGAATTCCACAAGCTTACCTCCATGCCTGACGCCCTTTTCATTAACTCTTTGGCATCAGGATTTTGTGCCATTACTGTTTCGCACTAAAAAAAGATTTGCTGCTGCCAAGAGACCGACAGAGAACTCTGCCTATGCCCAGCAGCTTTGGTTAATCCTTCACTGCCAAGAGAGAGGATTTCCAGATGCTGGGCACTGATGGGGAAGGAGTCAGCAGAGAAATCCCATTTCTCCCTTCAGTGGGCTCATTTTCTCAGCCCCTCATAGCGGCTCCTGGTCTCAAAGCGGTAACCCCAGCACTAGGAGGCTGCCCATGGCCAGCCCTTCCGCAGGGGTTCTGGAGTCTTCTTAAGGACCCTGTTAGGAATTATTATCAGAAAAACCAGTCGGGGTGCAAACAGTGCCGAGAGGTGTTATACGGAAACAGCCTGCAGAACAGCCGCTCCGACAACCCACGTCTCTGCTGCTCAAAGAACCATTATCCTGCAGCCGCTTGCTGTTGACAGATGAGGTCGAAAAAGAACCAGAGGGATTAAAACAAGAATCTGTTTGTTGTAGCTCATCACCTTCCTAACACGTGCTTGGGGATTTTTTGTTGTTTTATCCTTCTGTCATAGATAATAGTGTTCTGTAACCGTTCTCCCCTGAGCTTCGGAAAGCTCTGAACAACTCATTCTTTCTATCCTGGTGGTCCTTCTGCTTTGCTTGAGAGATTAAAAAGAGACATGAAACATGCTGGAAGAGCGATCTTGCTCCTTTCAGGAAGGGTGACTTAAAATCCTACTACTGCCACCTCCTCCTCTGACTCAGTCACGAACGTTTACCCATTCTTGGTGACACTAACTCTACCAGCTTTGCGTCACCTGTTACTGCCACGGTATTGTCAGTCCGTCTGAAATAAGCGGCAGGTTTTTTGTTAGCCTGCACAGCAATATTAGAATTGTTTGATAATTCATGGACCTCTTCAAAAACAAGGCAAAAAGTGGCAAAAATGAAAAATAAAAGCATAATGGCTAAACCTGAAGGACAGTCTCTTCTCAGTTAGAGGTGAAGCGTTCTCTGTTACCCAAACACACGATTCACTGACGGTGAGCGTTAGCGTGATCCACATCCTGGTTTCAGCTACCGAAAGCCAAGCCCTAAATGCCTTTCTGCGAAAAGGGAGGCCCGTTTCTACGGCTCCAAACATCCAACAGCTTGTGCTAGCCACCCACAACTTACTGCTGGTGATTTCTAGGCAAGTGAAAAACAAGGAGGGGGAACAGACCGAGTTAGTTTGGAGAAGTTACCAAGAGAACGCAGACAGACAACAGGCAGGGGCTGTTGTAAATGCTCACCAGATTTGATCAACGCGTTCAACGTCCCTGCAAGGAGGGGAGAGAGAGCTCAGAGGGGAAGGAGCAAAAGAAGCAAATAGCAGCGATGAAGGAAGGGGGATATTTTTACCCTGCTCAAGGCCTCAGAGTGTTTGGGTTCCAACTCATTATCATTCTCAGGTGAGACGCTGAGCTGCCTGCCACCGATCAGTGAGCTTTCTGAAAACCTGTACTATGGAAATACTTGGTGTTCGTGTTGGCTGCCAGGCCTTACTGGTCTCTACCGTAAACAACCAGAGCTTCCGTGGACAGCCTGGTCAGCCAGGTCAGACATTTGAAAGCTGAAGAAGCAAAGACACTAAAGGGAAATTTGCAACCAAACTGGAAACCCTGGGTCAGGTTTAACTCCTCAGGGTGTCGCGTGCACATTCACGCGCTAGGAGTTCTGCAGAGCCCAGGCCTCGGGCACCGAGATGTTGATGCCAAACACCAGGCGGCCTGGGGAGGGCGGGTGGCAGCGCTTCACAACGATACCACCAGGAGAAGGGGAAGGGAAAGCACCACTAACTCCTAGAAAACCCTTCCCAAGCGCACAGCTGGATGCTCAGTCGCGCTGGTTTTCATCTGAAGCCTTACAAATTTGCACAGACACAGTGGACATGAAAAACCAATCAAAGCCATTCAACTTCTATTCATTCCTCCCTGGGTTTCCTTCTCTTTACGAGACGGCTAAGCGGAGCAAACTATAAAGAGGACAAAAACCAAGAAAGATGTTTATCCTTCTCTAGCAATGAAGCATCAAAATGTGACAAGGGCCATTTATTTAAAAGACGATTCTTGTAACAGTTTTCTCATGTCCAGAAATCAGGAATGGGCATTTATTTGGAATAGAAATCTGAGATTCTGACTTTAACCAAAGTATGAGCTAATCACAAGGCCCCTGCCACCTGCTCTTCACTAAGCCCCTGCTGCCCGCATTATCTGTAGCCTCTGCTGGCAATACATTTAGCGAAGAATAATCCAGAAAACTTTTATTTCATATAGGTGTCCTTTTCAGACTCACTTAAAAGAGCAGTTTAATGAAAAGGGAAGAATGGTTAGAGAAGGAAACGAGCAGGTTTACAATCAATAATGGGAAGAAGATGCCATTCATGTATTTGCAGTACTGAATTACTGGATGCTAAGATGACAAACCAGTATTTTTTATTATTTACACCCTTCTTAAAAAGCTAAACAGCCAGCTGCCTCCAAATCCAGTCTGAGGAAAAAAGGTAGGATCTGCTCAGGCTGGGGTGGAGCAGATATCAAACCTGGCTTTTCAAATATATATGCTCTGCATGGGAGAAACTGTTCTGTTCTTCCAAAGCTCTCTGTCCCTTCAGGGTGTGCACGGTCCTACTCTAAAACACTCAGTCTGACACCCACCCTTGAGAAAGGGAGTACGTGTCAAGAGAAAGCCCGCTCCTGGTTTAACGGGAGAGGGACCGGTTCGAGCCCTGACCGTGCCCCGCTCCCTTCCGTCCCGTCGACACACAGGTTACCTGCAGTGGTGCTTCCGGCTGGCAAGCCAGAACGCGCTGTCGCAGCCGTAGCAGTGCGCAGCGAGGTGGTCCGGAAGCCATCGCGTCACCTGGGAGAAATAAAAAGGCAAATTTATCAAGGAGAGGGCAATTAATTAGTAACTAGCCCATCTCATTTGCGCTCACAAGGTCAAAGCAAAGCACCAGGAGGGAAGCGCTTGCTCTGTTTTAAGAGCA
Source organism: Chlamydotis macqueenii (assembly GCF_036417535.1). Lineage (NCBI taxonomy): Eukaryota > Metazoa > Chordata > Aves > Otidiformes > Otididae > Chlamydotis > Chlamydotis macqueenii. The sequence continues at coordinate 14,517,640 of NC_141572.1, read as the reverse complement.
CAAATTGAGTGTTTGCAACAACTGAAGACAGACAACAGAAACCTTCCCTTTGAGAACAGATCAACACCAAATTCCCCTCAGACAAACAGAAAGTAAGCCATAAAATCCAATTCCCTGTGGTTTTTTCCGTGCTTTAGAAGCATCCAGGCCGTGAATATTCACCAAGCGTGTGTCCACCTAAGGCTCCTTAGCTAACCATCCCTTCCACAGCTTCTCAAAGACCTCAGACAGACAGCAGAGGGCTCATAGGCACAGGTACTGGCAGGTAAAGTATGAGAGACGAGTGAAACGCAAGGAAGACAGTTCACAAGAAGTGGCACGTGACCAAAGGCCGTAGGGTAATTGGAATGATGAGTATCCCATCCTACCAGAAGAATGAGCGATTTACAGGGATTTAGTCTGTACCTCTGTGTCCTGTTTGTCCACCTGCTCCCAGCTGGCTTCAGAGAAAATCTCTGTGCTGCAGCGAGACAAGCAGTTCTGATCCAGATTGCTTTCCGAGTCGGGGATAGAGGTCTGTTGGCAAACAAACACAGCTGAACAGAACCTTCCCATATTCCTCCTTCCATGCAAACAAAACCGGACAGTCCTGGGGAGGAGTACAATGGGTACCAACCTGCAGCGCACGCGTGGCAAAGGCAAGAGTACCTTTTGCCACAGGTCGAAGTGGTTTGTGCAGCGATGAATTGCAAAAAAAAAAAAAAAAAAAACCAAACAAAAAAACCACACCAAAAAACCCCAGCAGGTCAGATTTTGACCCTCTGATGCCAGGATGATGTGAGGCAGAATGGATTTAAAAATTTGTTTTCTGCTGCGTTAGCACAGAGTTCTGGCAGTGCTTTGGGTGATTAACCAAAAAAGCTGCTGGCTGTGGCTCCAATTTCATGGTCACGTTTCTTTCCAAGGCTTCTCAGAACTAATGCTATTAACACATGCGTGCTTTTGTCAGCAAAAATTCCAGAAAACACAAGCCAAATCACACATGGGAAACCCAGAGTGAGTTGTGTATATTCCAGATATAGTTTTCTGGGAATAATGCTTCCTTAATATAGACTATCCAGGTAGAGATGTATTTTAACCGACTTAAAACTCAGCCAGCCCTTAAAATACACCCAGAATAGCAAGAAATCTTGCGTTACTGTCTTTTTGTGCCTGAGGAATGGGCACCTCTGGAGCTCCAGAAGAAAACCTGGTACTCCCAAGCCGAGGCACAAACAGAAGCTAGAGATCAGATTCTTGAAAACGGTGAGTGTTCTAGAGGACAGTGCGCTCTCACGTCCAGCTCTGCACTGCGGTTTGTGAGGGCCCTTAAAAAATGGGAGTCTACTAAATTGAGCCAAAGCACCAACTTTCTCCAAGGAATCCAAGCTTTTGCCGGTGACAGAAGCCACGTCCAACGGAAACGACAGCGAGCCGAAGCGGACGCGCCAAAGGAGCACTCCGTGCTACCAGCGCCGATGTGAAGAGCCAAGAAGGCTCTGAGGATTTTTCACAAGTGTACCTGGGACTATCCAGCACCTCTGCCACTGCTAAACAACATTCAATTAAATAAACAAAAGTTGGAAACCTCTTTTTTTTTTTTTTTTTTTAGTTTTGCAGGCATATAAAACACACGATAATGTGCACGTAGAAAAATTCTGATGGGTGTTACATCAGCCTCAGGTGTTCAAACCCAGAGAAGATACAAACTCATTCAGAGAGTGGAAGTCTCCTTACCTCCCCTCCATGCCCCCTTCCTCCCCCCATGCCTGCCTGCTGCCCCAGTAGCTCTCCTCTCCATTTATTTTACTTAGCTAATAACTGGGCCTTTGAAAAATTAGGTTTTGCAGAAACCCACAGAACTGCTCTGTGCTCGAAAGCCTCTACAGAACAGGACTCCTGCTTGTTCTCTGACTCAGTGTCACGTTCAAGCAACAACATAAGGCCAGTGACTATATTTCCTTTGACTTTTTACTAATTATCAGTCAAAAGAGGAGGAGAAATTAGGTGAAAAACAGATAGGGGAGAAGCAACTTTAAATCCACCCAGGACATACACAGATATAGAGAAAACTTGCTAGCTATTGAGATCTCAAACTTGGAATTGCACTTTTTTCATTTCTGATTTTAAAATTTCTTTTGCAACCGCAACTACACAGATCATTTAATCACTACAGGAGCTAGCGTGCCGTATTTGAATCAAGCCTCCCAGTCTCTACATTTACGACTTTAAATACTTCCAAGTAAAAGCACGAACAGTTTAAAAGCTCCCTTAAGCTTGATTTGTTAAGAAAATACCCTCATTGGCATAAGGCTGCCACAAAAGCTCTTCCCTTATTCCAGCTATGAGCCTGGAGCAGGCCAGCCATCTGAAAAGGGGGTGGCTTAAACGCCACGGTTCTGAGCGAACAGAGCAGCCGCTGCTGCATCTTTCTCACCCTGAGCACGCAAGGCACCAACGCATCAGTCCTACGCTCCTGTCCCAGTAAATCAGAGAAATATCTTTGCTCGTATGTGAAAACACATGTTTTTCCTTTTTAATAAAGCCAATGAAGGTGTTCGGGTATGTCCAGGTATGCGCAGGTACGCTGCGAAACACCCATCTTGAAACAAACCTTTGTACATCTATGGGCAAAGTGAAATAGTGAAAATGTTAATCATCACTAATCGCTACTTGCCATGTACTCGGTCAGTTGTTTGCCCTCTTCACAATGACCCTGAGGGTTTTATAAAAGCCTGGATGACCAGAACAATCACTACCTGACCAATGAACCAAGAGCTGACAGTACGGTGAGATCCAGGACCTGACTAACTAGCCCACTGTTTCCAGCAGTGGCCCAGTTACCATCCCACTTACCACTTCATCTCCATAATCACCGTTGAGACGCAGGGAGCTGTTCAGGAACTGGCTCTCCAGCCGGCTCTTCAACTCTTGCACTTGCTTCTTCAAGGTCTCCACTTCTTGCTGATGGCCAGTTTCTATCTGACGCAGGCGCTGCTGGATAATATCGGTGTAGACAGGCATCCCATCATCGTCCAGGTGACTTCTGGCGGGCTGGTCTGGGCTGCTGGCTGCCTGCTGCTTACCAAGATGATTAAACATCCATTTTTGGTGCAAGTTCCTCAAGTGAAACTGCGCAGAACTACAGCTGGCTGTGGAGACCTGCCGACTCAGAGAGGCCTTGATCCGACCGTCCTCTCCGTTCACGCAGTGTCCGTTTGTCACGTGGTATTTCTGGGGGATACTGAACCCCGCAGGCTTCTCAGTCATCTTGTTCTCAGGCTCCAGCTCTCCGTTACAAACAATCTCATCTTTACATTCAGCTAAAGGCAAGGCACAAGGGGAAGGCATCGGGATGTGTGTGTTGCTGCTACCAGAAGTCCTATGTACTTTTGTTCCCAGTTTTTGAAGTTCTAGCATGCCCTCCCCCTGTGGCCTGTTCTCGATAGTCTGAGAAAGTTCGTCAGCACTGTTGTCGACCAGGTGAGGTCTGAGGCAAGGAACAAGCTCTTGCTTCGCTTCATTCTCCGTTAAGGTTTCCGTAGAACTTTCAATGTTGGATGTTCCTGCCTCGTGCGGGACTGTAAGAGGTAACGGAAGGCCGGCCTGTGCCGTACTGTACAGGCTCTCTGCTTCTCCTTCAAGTTTGCTAATGCCTTCTTCCTCTGGGTTCTTTCCAGGCTCTCTGTTCAGAAAGCCCTCCAAAGGAACAGCCTGTAGTCCTTTCACCTGAGGTAACTGGACAGCGTTACTGCGATCAGCCTCCTCATCCTGTTGTCCTTTAAGCTCAGAAGCACCTTGTGAAACTGGATGTGGATTGGATGCTGCATTGTTCGTTATCATACCTTTGTCCGCCTCAGCCTTTCCACAGACATACCCACGTGGGTTTTCCGTTCTCTTCTCCTTTTCCAGGGCAATCTCGTCCCCTTTCCCTACTGTCTCTAGGCTTCCCCTCAAGTGCTCCTCCAGACCAACATCATCTTTAGTGGCCTCTTGCAAAATGTTCTCCATCTGTCCCTCTGCCACACCAGCTGCAACAGAGAGCTCTGCTCCAACCGGAGCCCTGCCTTGTTTACTCAGGCTCTCTCCGTCAAACGGATCGTCCCCGGGGTTACCGAGGCTGCTCAGCTCCAGGGACCGACGGTGCTCTTGCCACTTCTCGTTGAGGCTGGGGTCGCTGCTACGGCGATTGGTTGTAGGCACGCTGCTATCACAGGCTGTCGTCAGATTGTCAAATGATCTTGTCTTTGGTAACCTATAAAGGTACAAATAACCAAAATCCAAAGTCAAGGGATTTTGTTTGTTTGTTTAAAAAAAAATGTTTAGCTACTATGGTTTAAAAACTTTCCCCCCTCCACAATTAGGACAGTAACGATCTGCTAACTAATGGACTTCTGTGAAGTATTATCTCAGAGCACATTTTGACCGCCTGAGTGCAGAGCTGCGTCAGTACTCTGTTTGCCATCAGGAAGATATCTTCAATCAGACTTCAAACATTCCCAGAATAATCCCTTTGCCACAAAGCACATCTGGTCACACCTCCTAATTAACGTGCTCAGCATCATCGTACAAAACAGCAAAGAAATAGTTACACAACACAGAAAAAGAACTCAAATTCAAGATAACCAAATGAAAGCTTATATCCCACAAGGATATAAGGAATTTTACAAGGCTATGCAATACCCAGAGCTTAACTCTATTTGCTAATCTTCTGTTAGGCTATCGCTGCTGAAACGGAACAGCTTTCAAAACTAAAAACACGACAGACTGCTTTTTGCTAGGTCAGTCACACGGCCCCACAAATAAGCCTGTGAAGAATATCCCCCTCCCACCACAAGTATTCTCCTCTTTACATCCCACAATATTCTCTGTTGATCTTACTTTACAGGATGGGATTTCTGGGCTCTAGGCTCACCTGCCCAGAGGCTGATCTTCAGGGCTAGAGCCAGGAACAGGGTACGGGGCGCAGGTGTCGTCAGCGGGCGTAGAGGGGGAGGAGCAGGGCAGGTAAACAGCACTCCAGAGCATTAAATTACGCACATGGCACACCGGATACAGCACCTGGGAGGGGAGAACACGCCGCAGTCAGAAACCGCTCGCTCCTAGAACGCACGGAGGTGTTCAGATCTGGTTGTGGTAGTTTGTTATTCAGGTTTGCAGCTGGGAGGCTTTGCTAGATCTCTGGATAACTCTGAAGGCTAGCGAGCAGCAACGGCACTTTTGATCAGCTACGCTTGGACATATAATTATCTTTTCTTTCAGAGGAGGAGGCTGGGGCATAACAATGCTGGCTTTCAGCTTCTCCTGAATGAATTACTGCAATGTGCTTTGTGTTAATCTACACCTTAATAATGCTTCTGAGTCATTTAAACTGCTGAAGAATTCAGCGGCCCATTGTCAGCGCAGAGATTTCCTTGTACTCTGTATTATACCGCGCCACACGAGAGTTGAACTAACAACCTCCTCTCCAGGCTCCACTTCATCAAAGCTAACCCTGTCTTTAATGGAAGCACTCACATGTTAAAAATTAAGTACATGCACAAATACTTTGCTGAAGAGGCAATTCCTTGACCGTGGAATACGCTTTCTGTTTCAGTTTGAAAAGACCTTGGGTCACTCTATCAATTCCACTGTTCTCCCCGGCAATAGCAGAGAAACAGTCAGGTTTCGCTGCCCTGAGCAGAGGGAGCCTGGGGGGCGACTGGGTTTGGTGGGTGCTGCTCTTAGGTGACCATGGTTCTGTAACAGATGTGGCTGCATCACAGAGGCACCTTTTAAACCCTGAAGTAAAACCACAAAAAGAACTCCCACATACAGATAAATGATCCTAATTAGCTCAGCACACTACAGTGCAGTATTTACTACAAACAAGTCACCGAGGCCGCATCTATACTGCGGAACACAGCAGGCAAGGGCAGCCAAGGGCAGAACGGCTACCTGTCCACACCACCCGCGCTACGAGCGCTCTCTAAGCTCCTCCTGGGCAAATCTGCTGGTACTTTCAGGGCAAACTTAGATGCATCCATAGCTTTAGAAGTCCTCACAGGCCGTATTTATCTGCAACGTCTCATGCTTTCAGCTATCACATCCACTCTCACGACAATGTCAGGTTGGAAAGTCTTGAAGGGCTCTCTCTGATGTTGCCTGTCGCAATGACAAATGGGCTCTGCACACAGTCTGAGTGCAGGCTGCACGTCCGGCGTCCAGGGGAGACAGCCAGCCACAGAGGGCTGATGTGAATATAAAATTAAGCTTTTTGTAATAAATGTAGGCATAAACTCTTTCCTACTAAGCCAGGTTGTAATTTTACTCTAAGGAACAATTTAAAACCACATCCATCATACACAAAAACACCGCACGGTCCTTACAGTCAGGTTTATGGTACTCGATACTTTTATAAACAAAAAGAGTTTAAATATTTATAGAAGTCTTTGCTGTCCTAATCATGATGACATTTGATGATTGACTGTTTGTTCACACGCCCACCACACTGCATCCCTGAACGCCTTACATGCCCCGTTATCAAATACACAAAAAGGCAGCTGTAAGTCCCTTCCCAAATCTGCAGCGAGCTATCGCTATGGAGGAGCCAGACTGAAAACGTGAAATTATTATGAGAAACAAATACAGACGAAACAATCCGAGTTACTTTTTCTGTTCAGATTTAAGATGAATATAGACACGATGTCCAGGTTTGTATGCAATTTTAGACACTCCTCTAACATAGCTTACATACTCTAGAATTTTACGTTCCTCAAAGATCAGCAAACTTAATGCAAGACTTGCAAAGTCAGACTGAACAGAGCATTCAAAGGTAAGCATCGATGGGGAGAGCTGAGCACACCTCTCTGGAAAAGCCTCTCTATGCTGCATTCACAGTGACAGTTAAGCCATTATGATGTCCCACTGATACAAGCTTGGGCATTTTAGAATCACAGAATGGTTAGGGTTGGAAGGGACCTTCAAAGGTCATCTAGTCCAACCCCCCTGCCAGGAGCAGGGACATCTCCAACCAGATCAGGTTGCTCAGAGCCCCGGCCAACCTGGCCTGGAATGTTTCCAGGGATGGGGCATCCACCGCCTCTCTGGGCAACCTGGGACAGTGTTCTATAACTCGTATTGTAAAAAATTTTTTCCTAATATCTAATCTAAATCTAACCCCTCTATTTTAAAACCATTACTCCTTGTCCTATCGCAACAGGCCCTACTGAACAGCCTCTCCCCATCTTTCTTTTCTTAAGGCACACACTTGTGAGAACATTACACCTGGGAGCCCCTAGCGGGACACTGCCCGCGCGGTGGGGAAGGAAGGATACGTACAGATTCTGATTGGGAGGAGTAGAGCAGGTTTTTGAAAGCTTTGTTTGCTGCCCGCAGCAAAGACCAGACAGAACAGGTCCGTTCCTGAGTGTGTTTTTCTCCTCTCTCTTTCGCATTGTTGCACAGGAATGTACCAAATAGGCAAGAGTAGGTGTGCTGCACCAATTTGACCTGCACAGACCAACACAAATATCGTCATATGGCAGAAGATATCAACTTAACATGAGAATCAACATCCAGGCTTAAGAAGCAACAAATCTTTTCTTCACAAGGCAGTACACACCCTTCCCAAAGGCTGATACACAGATACACCTAGCAGTTTTCGCATAGCTCCTTATAAACTAATTGCAAAAGAACTCAAGCATAGCAGAATCTTTTAAATTAATAACTAAAAAATTCAGGAAAAAATATAAAATAGAAAGACAAATATTTGTTCATAGACAAGTAACAAAGTCTTGCCGATTCAAACTCACAGCTCTGTAGGACAGGCAAAGAAAAGAATCACGATACCGGTTACAAAACACGAATGCGGTACAAAAGGCAAAGAACGGGGGGGGATAAGTGTTGCTTTCTGTACGCTGGTACAAAGGCGCACAGCACAGACACCCTGATCATTATTCACTCCGTGCTGCGGTCCCAGTCTGACAAAACAGCTGAATGTGAACGTAACCTTAGGCATATCAATGACTTCCAGTGGACCACCCAGACGTTTAAATGAAGTCAAGTGTTTCAATACACTAATAAATTAAGGGGTTTACTCTAAAAAGGCCAGAACACCAAGGGTACGCTCACAGGGAGCTCCCGCAGGTTAGCAGTGTGCTGTGAAGCCAGTTACAACCTTCGTTATCGCGTTTCCCAACCAAGCCAAGCCAGGACTGTACGCATACTCGGTTAAGTGGCTGAGCTGGAAAGCGGTAATTCAAGTCACCCACAATCACAGGAACATGCTTTAAATCTCTCAGTGGATCAGACACTTCATAAAAACTTCTGTTCTTCAGATTACCAGCCTTGCAGTCAGTGAGTGCCACTTCCCAGAGACCTGCTTTCCAGCCTTGAGAATGGATTTTGACCACCCTAGGCAAATCTCTCGTGGGAGAGCTGTCCACTTCAAAATAAAACAAAACAGCTCATACACCCTACTCATTTCCAGCAGAAACACTGAATAGAAAGGTAAGGCAGAGGTTGTTTTTAGAGGAGTCTTCAACCCAAAAGAAGATCAAAGTAGGGGGAAGTTTGGCTCTGACTTTTTAAAATGCTGTTTATATGAATTATACTAGAGCTATTCCACCACCTCTTAGGTGAGACTATCAGATTCGTGCCATTTACTTCTTTAAGGTTTAAAAGAAGTCCTCGAGGGTCCTGCTTCGGTTCTAAGAGCAAACAGACCTCAGGTCCCATGAAGTACACAAGTACTTTTGTCTACTGTGTCTGGGCAGTTTTCCCCGATTCCTTTACCAGGCTGCAGCGTATCACAGGTAGATGGGAAACCAGAAGCCCCTCGGGGCCCTACAGTACGTTAGCACTGGGGAGTGGGTTAGAAGCAGTCTATAAAACAGCAATCTCTCAAGCCACAACTCACAAGGAATGCTTCGTTAAACTCGAAAGAGCAAGGGAACTGCCTCTGGAGCTGATGGACGCAGTCCAGCCACTGTAAAAACACTGGGCAGCGCTCATTTAGGTCATCCGAATTCTCACCATGGCCACAGCGATCTGCAAACTTGTGGCCAAAATCCAGCCACTCCGTCTCCACTAGCACCTGGAAACCCTGCAGAAATGAAAGCACAGATGAAAAGTTGCTATTTTTCGTTGGTTCAGTCTGAGACTCATGGGAATCACCATTATTTTATTTCTGTGTCCTCACTCGCTCTCATTTCCCTTCAGCACTGGCCTCGTTACTTATCTTTGCTGCTTTACCTAATGCCTCTGTGTTCTGAGATGCTGCACAACGAAATTAGGATAGATATGAATTCCCAAGCCTACACAAACAGGAAAGGGAGTAAGGCAGTGACTGGAACAGAAGATCCTGATAGGAGACCTGTCTTGGCCAGGCAGGGTTGAGTAGGAAATTCACCTTGATCAAAACTCTCTGGATCGCGATAACCAGCGTCTGCACAGGAGAGGACATTTTAAAGCTCTCCCTGGAAAATGATGGGTAGATCTGTCATAAAAGAAAACAATTCAGCCACGACAGGACACCCTCGCTCAGAGAGAGTGCTTGCCTGTGTGTATACCAAATGTAGCACAGTCACCAGGCTGATTAAAGGTTGAATTGCGTGATTTCTCAAACAAAAAGGGCAAAGAACATTTCAAAACAGTGCCTGGCTGAGCACCTGAACGCGACACCTCGTCTTACAGGACCTAAAACCCATCACAGGTTAGGAAGGTTTTGATTCTTAGAGGAAAGAAAAATTGTACAGCATGGTTAAGTCGATGGTTGTAATTAGAGCAAAAATAATAGCCAGGAGCTGAAAAGCTTGAAATGTGACAATGCTGAAAACTCATTTTCCTCAACATCTCTATCTTTGTACAGGCAGTTTATGGTTTCCTCTGATGCGGCGGTGAGAAGGCAGCAGGCAAAGGGTGTGTAGAGAAGGACTCCGCACTGAACAGGAATGACAGCGCCTGTGGGAGGGACCAGCAGGAGGTTCTGTGCCAGGGACAGAACAGTACGTTTTGACCTGACAGATGTCGACTTCTAGAAGCCATGTGAAAAAGGATCTGAGGAAGTTTCCACAATTCAATCCAAAAGACACTGCTACAGTTTAAACTTCTGGTCCTCCTGTGTCTGAGGCTGTAAGCAGCAGTTTACAGCACAGTGTTCAGACACACGGCACTGTTCTAGACAACAAAGGCACCTTGCATGTGGGCTGGCAGATGGAACCCAGCCATCATGTGTCACCCAACGCTGAAAAGTGACTGGGGGGAGGGAATTCAGGCTGAAAAAACCAGAGAAATAAAAGTGACAGAGGACAACAAAAATCTGAAACTGCAAAAACATGCAGTTGGGGAATCTAGAAAAGAGAATGGCTTTGTACTAATAGTTGGCTGAGGAACTGCAATGGTGTAGGGTTTGCAGTACATACTCCTAAGCTAAATACAGGGAAGCACAGACCATGACTGCGCGGTTACAGCCAAGAGGAAAAACAGTCTGCTCTTGAATTACAGCCTGCACTTCCTCCTATACATAACTATCTGCAGACTACTGCTGGTAAACTGCTAGCTTTAGTACCTTTTCTAGTGGAAAAAAACTGAAATAATTTACAGACAGACCTCCTCAAGAAAGGACCCAAGTCCGGTAACTATCTCCCGCACTACCAGCCGCCGTACAAACCTCTGTGGTCCTGTAATAGGGATCTAGAAGCAGTTTGGCCAGCGCCACTATCTGGGGCGTTCGGTCCCAGCCGTCTGAGCAGTGCACCAAGACTGGTCGCTGGTCTCGGTCCACGGCATGAACCACAAGTAGCGCAGATTTCAGAAGCACAGACAAGTGCTGCAGCCATTTGGTACTTTCCAGAGCTGATAACCAACTAGAGGGAAACAAGGGAAGACAGTTTTTGCTCTTTAAAATGCTTTCAGGTTTGCATCTTTGAATTTATCAAGTCAAAGTTTTTATTTTAATAAGCCGTGAATGTAATTCTTGAATATTTTTCATTTACATCTCATTTAACACTTTCCCAGATTTGTAAGAAACAAAGGAACATGTGAGGAACAGTCAGTTTCTGGTACGTGCTTTGCTGCCCAAGACTTCCAAGAAGCTTAAAGAACATTTTCCCAGACAAGAGTCACACATCACCAGCAATGGACACCGCAAGTGGTGGTCTAACCCACCGCTACTGGGTGATCATTCATTTCAGGAGCCTCTGCTGCCTCCCTTCCTCCGAGCTGAGGCTTCAGATTCCCCAGCAGTCCCAGCATCACTGGCATATCGTGGGACTCCGCCATACGCTCCTGACAACTCTGTGCTTCAACGACAGGGTGAGGTGCCTTTGAAATCCCCTGTATCGTGACTATTCCCAGGCTTCTCAAGGTGTGCTGTAGGGACCTTAAGAATCTCCAGCCTTTGAACTACGTATCGGTCTACCTGGATCTACCCTGAAACCATGACTCTTAGCAGGAAATTCAAACCAGGATGGCCATTAGAGGCCAGTTATTCCATAGCACTGGAGAGCTACGAACTGTGTCTCCTGAAATCACACCATAAACGCATGAAGTACATGGAACACCACTAGAATATTCTGAAGGAGAGTCAAGCTAAGATTAAAGGTCCAGGAATAGTAGGTAAGCCCAAGTGCTAGCACTTAAAAACCCTCCTGAAAGTAGTAACATTCCCATATCAATACTCAAGGCTACATTATAATCCCAGATGTCATTTTCTAGGTTCACTTCAATGACAACAAGCCAAAGACTTTAGCTTAAATTCTATGGAAATGAAAAAAATACAGCTTAGCACTATTACACGGGAAAGTCACCAGGGGAAAAACCACCAGACTTCAGTTTACAAACCAGCACTGGAAGAATGCTGTTGCAGAAACATGTAAACAAAGGCAAAAACCACCAAACACCCACTTACTTTCCTGGATCTGGCATTTGTGTGCAGAGCAAACGCAGCGACTGAAAGCTCTTCCGGATGGAATGAATGTTTGCCATCCCCATGAACACTACTTCACAGTTGGGATAGTATTCTGTAGGGAAATACCAAGAAAGAGGGAAGAAACTAAAAACTACACTAAGCTAAATTTCTAAAAGAAGCTTTTTCATAAAAATCAAGCTGCTGTTGCTGTGGGCAGCTGAAATAATCTGTTTACAAATATTCTGTAAGGAGAAATCAGTACGTGGTGTTTGCTAGGTACTCCAGACATTACAACACAAAACAGGAAAGAGTTACAAAATGTTTGTGTATTTATTTTCAGTGTTTCACTTCACATTACAAAAAGCAGTGTACAAATCTACGGGAGCGGTGATATCGCTGTGCTCGAGGTTACAGAATGTGTTTATAAAGACCAAGAAACACCCTAAGAGACTGCGACGCATAAACAGTACTGAACTGATAACTGAAGGATGTTCCTAAATTTGATACACCAATCTATATTTTCATACAAGTTACAGATTCCTTTTCCTAACCACTCAAAAGGCAGAAAAATTACTTCATTCCCTGCTTTATTCTGAGTTTTTCTGTTATGAGGAACAAGCGTCACACGTGAGAAATCCTCAAAGCTCCGGAAAAGGGAGGATGGATGGAATTCCTGAGCCTGCCTTCAGATGCTGCTCTGGAATGTACTACAGCAACTCTGCTCCACTGGGGAGGCAGCAGCTGAACAGGCAGGGTCCACCACTCCCAGGGAGCACCTAAGCAGCTGCAGAAAAAATACTAATTCAGTAGTCTTTCCTAGATTTAGTTTTCCTGTCCCAGTGCTTCTGCCTGCACAAAGATGACGACATGATAGCTAAAATGACCTTTTCTACAGGAGAAAAAAAAATTTAATCGGGATTCAGAATATGGGATATCAAGTGCTTGCACAAGAAAACGCAGCAGTCTCTTAAAAGAACACGTTTTCTATCATTTGATTTCTTAACTGCTGGCCCAACAGATTTTGGCCCAAGCTAGAACATCCTGGTAGCGATGCACTACGTAACCCCAGCCAGAGGCGACTGACAGCATCATGCAACTGAAGCATTTTTACTGAATTATGTTATATATAAAGCACAACATAAATGAAGTATTTTTATACAGAGAATAAAGCAAACTTGGCAATGCTTTGGAGAAAAATTATCAGCACTTAACGCAGGTCAAATTTATTGAGGATGACAAGCTTTGGAAATTCTTTCAAAGAATTCAAGAACCAACATATAGGATGAAAATTAAACTTCCTGCATACTCTGCTTTTCTGATTTGAAATTTTACCCTCTGATGAGTTATTTAGTAGATTTGAGGCGTTAAATGGAAAATTCACCTTTTCTTATTGATGGCTACATATCAAAGCGCAGCTACTGCAGCAAAGTCCAAAATAAGAATATATGGTCAAAACAGCTTTTGTTATCTATCGTTTTCCTGTCTGGTATTTTTTTCTAGACTCTCCACCCCTGGAATTTTCACAGGCTGCATTCATATCCAATAGCGACCATAAAATGTCTTGTTTATAATATCACAATTTACAAGTGCCAAAGAACACAAATCATTGCAGATGTATTACAAACGCAAGATGAATCAGGATTTCAGTTGCTTTGCGTTATGATATAAATGCTGAAAAATGTTTCAGCTTTAGAAAAGCTGCTGAAAAGTTGTCTTCTGCACAACCATTCTAGAATATTACTATCCTCTACAGTTAGTGGCTTTTTACAAGTGTGTTCAGTTTTTTTTAGACCTTAGCACACTGGACACCTTTGTCTCACTCTGGTTTATATATTTGACTCAGCAGGGGAAAGCTAATCAGCATATTCCACACAGTTCAGCACTGTTACCAGCTGGTTTTATGCTCTAAGAAACAGACTTAAAGAACAGCTAAACCTGTCCTTTCGAAGGGCTGTGTGATAGCTGCAACAATCCAGAACTTCCACACAGATGAACAGCACACGCATCCACACAGGCTGTTACACACACAGCACTGAAGATATCACTGTCATTATATTTAAGCAAACCCTTTGGATTCCATGACAGAACACTGAGAAGAAATCCCACTTACCTGGGCACTCACAGCCTCCACCTTTGGCTCTGTTCGCCACAGCTGCTGCGTAAGATCGCGCATCTAAGATCAAGAGCTTCTGAGGCTGTATGGCCAAACTCTCTGCTCCCGAAGCGTTAGAGATTGAGGAATCTGGGGAAGAGGATACGCTGCTGCTGAGTAACTAGAAGGGCACTTCTGTGACATTGCTTACAACAATGATTCACTCGAGTCCCACAGTGCATACGCACTGCACGTATAGAAACTGCACAACGGCTGCAGATTGAACCTCTTGCAGTACACATGTAAGAGATTAAGCTTTTATATAAAACTCAGCTCTCAACAGAAAAGGAATAGTGACAAACTTACCAAACTCCACGTCAGAGAGGTCTCCTCCATTGGAGAAATCTCTGGAACAATTTCCATTCATTAATTTGTTACTGTTGGACCTTGAATCTGAGGCACAGGCTTTGGCTACAGACTGGACAAGGTGTTCATCATCTGCATTCCTCCAGCCCCACCAGCTGACCTCAGGTTGTCCACAACGCGAAATAACTGCTCCATTGCTCTGGTGCCTGAAAAAGTAAAGAATAAAAAAGAACAGTGGAGCATAACTTGAAGAATCGGGATGAAAAACACAGAGGGCACGAACAATTAAACGGTTCATTCCAGTAGTTTGATTCATTGTCCTGGGACCTCTCTAGCATTCGCAGTTGTCCTCAACCTGTGATTCAGTGGCAACGCATTCCACCTGCTTCCCTTCAAAACACTGACCGTGACTCCAGTCACTGAATGGTGAAAGTCCAAGCCGAGGTCAGGAAGAGAGAACAAAGCATTTGCTTGCTCAATGTTGTTGCCTGTTGGCCAGTGAAAGCTGAGAACATTTTGGAAGAGCAGACGAGGCATTAAAGAGGTATTTAACACTTGCTGGATAGCCAGGTCTACCGCTGTAACACCAGAGTAAACAGGAAAGTTCCATTTAACTCATGCTAACCTTACAGCTAGAAGACAGGAGCAAAACCACAGATTCACTTTTTGAGGAAATTTCAAACATCAAAACGTACCACTAATTAAATCTGAAGAATGTTACAATCTTGGCAGAAAACCCCAGCAGAATTTGGCCTGTCTTCTGTCTGAGGATGAGTCATGGTAACCCAAAACCTTACCGTTGCACTCTGACTGTAGCCATTCCTAGGCACTGCCCGTGAATCACAAGAGGTGGTCCTTGAACACTGCAGAACACATCTAGGAGCCAGTTATTTTAGCCGTTGTTTCCCTAGCTAGAAGAAAAGAGCCTTTCGCATCTCAGGATGCTAAACCTCTGCAGCTTTACTCATCCTGAAGTTTCTGAACAGAAAGGATTGGTTCTGCCATCCCCTTTTCCCACTTCTCTATGCATGGGTCTGGTCCATCCCTCTCCCTGCCCGCTTTTGGGGTCAGTGCTTCACCTACTGCCTCTCAAACACCGGTCGCACCTGGCAGAGCAGCACCAAGGAGCTGACAGAGAGCAACAGCAGCTCTTACATCTGACACCAGCACACTGCCAGGCTGCTAAATAACAAAGTCCACAACCGAGGAAACTTTGCTACAGACACCCCTGCAGCACTGGAAAAGGAAGTACTGCTTACCAAGAGAGTATGTTTCTTCTAAAGTGGGATATAAATTGCAAACACTCTGTATACTGATAAAACTTCAGAGGACTGGAAAATGGAATACAGAGGTGAGTTTCTCAAAAAAAAAAAGTCAGCGAGATAAGTGAAGAATGACCTAACTTGAACATAGCTCTCATCTTCTGGGGAATGACATTAAAAACAGAGAATTTTTTAAAAGTGTCTGAAGAGTTAGTAGTTATTTTCTTAAATTTGACCTAGCTTCTTGTACTACACATAAAGAGTAGATTTGAAATAATTCAAATGTATCCAACCATTGCAAACATGGTCTGAAAAAGATTTTAAAACTCTTCCTTATAATGCATTATAAAACACAGTATTGAAACATATCATCACTGCTCCACTTGCTGCCTCCATGCTGGCACATCCCCCCACTGCCCACAGAAATGTCATTCCCCATTCCCTGAAGTGTTTGTACCTGGCACTAACAACGTCCTCCCCGACCTCACCAGCAGTTCCATTCCGGGGGGCGCAGCCACGGCAGGAGAGGAAGCCCAGCAGCTGGCACAAAGAGCTGCAGGTGGAGTGGCCAAAGCAGAGAAGAGACAACTTCTCTCAGGCCACAGAGTGACTTGATGATGCTGAGGAATGGGACATCCAGAAATGTTTACTCCCTGCCTTATGTTCCATCGGATGCATCCTACCACTAATCCACCCGCTGTTCTCTATTTAAACAGCCGGCAGATACACAACCCTTTAGAATCACAGAAGGGTTTGGGTGGGAAGGGACCTTCAAAGCCCACCCAGTCCAACCGCCCTGCAAGGTGCAGGGACATCTCTAACCAGATCAGGCTGCTCAGAGCCCCGGCCAACCTGGCCTGGAATGTTTCCAGGGATGGGGCATCCACCGCCTCTCTGGGCAACCTGGGACAGTGTTCTACCACCCTCAGTGTAAAACCTAATGTCTAATCTAAATTTATCTCCATTCCCCCTCGTCCTGTCACACCAGGCCCTGCTGAAGAGTCTCTCCCCACCTTTCCTGCAGCCCCCTTTAGGCACTGGGAGCCGCTCTCAGGTCTCCCCGGAGCCTCCTCTTCTCCAGGCTGAACAGCCCCAGCTCTCTCAGCCTGGCCTCACAGCAGAGCTGCTCCAGCCCTCTCATCATCCTCGTGGCCAAATCTGGACCCTCTCCAACAGGTCCACGTCCTTCTGATGCTGGCACCTTTAAGCAAAGGTGCCTCTAAGGCAATGCCACACCAGAACCCCGGATTTATCAGCTATGCACATCCCAATTACAGTTCCTGTATGTTATGACGTAGTAAAGGATCTCAGAGCCTTCTGGCGAACAAACTGGCCATCCCACCTTCATGTCAACCAAGAGCTGTTTCATTCCCTCTAGTAACGCAACTGCACAGAATGGTAAGGGTCAGCTGAATCCTTGAGCAAATCTAAACAGTCAAATTGGACAGCCCTGAGCTGGAAGAAAGCCCACCCAAACCTATAAATTTTAACTTTTATTCCTCTCACCACTCTAATAAATGTTTATGGAGGTGTGACAGGCTGGTTTATAATCTGCTGTCAGAGCTGTCGAGCCCCGTGGGGCACGGAGCAGCACCGTTGTGGGCGGCAGCGGCTGCCTCACGCTGCTCCTTCAAAAACGATGCGCACCTCAGGTGAAGGCTCCTTGGTGCAAAAACTTCAAATTACAAACCAGGTTGTGATATGGTATTTTAAGTATTTTTTATAGCTCCTTTGTAATTGTTTCATATAAAATCCCTTCACCAAAAGGAAGCAGCTGACACAGTGCATTAACCGAACCAAAGGAAAAGCAATCTGAATGCCACGGCACCTACAGCAGGTGCCAGCCGACTGCGCGCAAAGGAAAACGTATTTCTGCTGAAATGAATAGCCTTCCAGAAAGAGCTCTATTGACACCAAATGAGTTCAGCAAAAAATACGCGCCAATCACCGAAAGGCCACCTAGTTCCCCACTATGCTTGCACAAATAACAGAAGAAAACAAAACATCATTACGCATGTAAGAAATCTATTCTGAACACTCAGATAAGCTCATTTATTTTTCCATATGTTCTCCCAGATTTCATTACTACCTGCCTGCAGAACCATTTTCACAGGTTCATGAACAGTTATATTTTAATCTCCAGGTTCTTGCCTCCCATTTATACCACAAATAAGAAAGAATTATTAGGCCAAAAGTCACGTTGTTCATTGATAGCGGCGAAGCCCGAACGCTCCTAAGCCTGCACAAATACGCAACGTTCAGATGTACGAGCAGAAATCAGCAGGCAATTCTATTTACGGCAATGTTGGCGGTCCGGGGAATCACGCTCATTCCAGCTGGACTGGCCATGGGAACAAAAAACAGCAAATAGTTTAAGTGTGATTCTGAGGTCCCTGGAGATAGAGCTGCGGATAAGACGGTGTCGCTCAGACCTCAGTAACCAAAAAGAGATTTAAAAAATTAACGCAAATCCTCGACTGTGAATTTCCTAAGCCTCTAGAGACAAAGTAACAGGCAATCACCCTCCAGCATAAATCTCCCTCCAGTATAAAGCATTGTATAAATGGTGTACGGTACCTCTGCACGCTCTTAATCTTCCTTCTTTCAAACAGCATTTGAGTACAACAATAAATTCACCGAGTCCTTGTAACTACAAAGACAGGGAGGACTAATGAAGGTGTGAATAGCTCCCCCACAGCATTACTTAACCGCTAGTCCTTGCAACTGAAAATAAAGATCACCGCTGCAATTCACAGAGGTAACTCAGCAAATACAGCACATGGCAGCTTTCTGTTTCTCTTTGCCTCCTGCGCTGGCAGAAATGCTGCCCGCATGGGTAATCACCTTCTGCAGTGGGCGAGACAAAGCGACACCTTCAACACCTGATTTCCAAGCAGGTTCTCATGACTTCAGGACACTTTATATAATGTATGAAGTCCTCTCTCTCATCTTTCTGCAAAATCCAGAAAGGCTACTCCCTAACATCGCTTTTCTGGAATCAAACCAGGTAACCTACACAAACCATGTCACAGGCCAGATTTATCTACACAAATATGTGTCTAGATTTTAAAAAATTGTAAACACAGAAAAACCACAGAAGCTGGGTGTGCCATTTTTCTAGAATTCTGACCATAAAGTAGAAGCAACGCTCCTGACAGTCCAATCTCAGCTGAGTAGTTTTGAAGCTCGCCTCTGAATTCAGCCCGCTGAGCTCTTCGGACTGTGCATACTGTCACCGCTCTTGAACACTTCACAAGGACAGACAAGGAGTTTTTTGTTGCCAAGTGTCTGTCTCTCCGGTCTCTCTCTATCCCAGTGTTCAGTACCTGAGACAAGTTACCGGACTTTTTTTTAAAAAATCATTATTACTTTTTTTTTTTTTCCTTTAAGGTAAAGCAAAAAGAGCGGATTTTTAAAGTGTGATCAATAATGAAACAGTCTCCAAATAATCTTCAACAGATAAAAAAAGCTGAATGAGCTTTTGTCCCGTACTCCTCCAAAAGAAAGAAAAAAGGTATTTTTATCACAACATATATAGAGAGAAAACTATGCCTGGGTTTCCAATCACATGGATCATCAACCACACCTGATGTGAGCTCTATCAGAGCACAGAATGATGAACTGGGTGTCTTAAAAAATCTACTGCTAAATGTCAAGTTAAGAAAAAAAAAGAAATGAAAAGGGAGAAAAACTTTTCTCCCACTGATTTAAGATTATAAATGAAAAACTATGTGGTAATTTAACCTACAGAGTCTCATCAGAACTGCAGAAAACAATGCCAGGGATTCAACAACTTCAGTCTGAGGGCTTTTGAACATGTAAATCACTCTCCCACAAACCCCCCCAGAACGCAAACTGTACCCAAGAACGCAAAGAAAGTGATTTCTTCTCCTGGATAGTCATGAAGGGAGGAGGAACGCTTCCCTGGGCCCAGTGTGCTTGCAGGTGAGGGGCCCCCCAGTTATCCAATAACCACATGAAAGGCACAAAGCGGCTTGAAACAGTGTTCAAAGCAGTGTCCTGCCATAACAACAAAACACCTTCAGTCTTAAGAACTAGCATATGCTGGAAAGCATTTTTCCCCCCTCATAGAGCTGAGCAGAGGATGGAGCAATTCCTTCACATTCAGAAAGAGACTGCGCCAACCCTTGGATTGTTTGGAAAGGAGAGAAGATAGGAGGATTTAAAGATAACTGTCTGCTGCCACAAGCTAATTTGTTCTCCTTTCGTAGAAGGAGAACTCTTAAGCTAGGTAAATAATGTTTTGCGGCCTGCTCTTAACTCTTCCAACCCAGGCTGTACGAATTTGTCAACTTTACTGCTCTCTAAATTTAGCTTGCCACTCAGACCAGCTTTTCCTTTCTGTCTGTTTAGAAGGAATGAGTGGCTGGCAGATAATGGAATTATCAGTATTCATTATCTTTTTAATCCCTTTGTCATCTGACTTTTTAAACTGATTTTAAACATTTATGGGAGGATAACTACACCAGGAAAGTGGCCAAGGTATTAAATGACAGGTTCTAGAATATTTGAAAAAAAAAAAAAAAAAAAAAACAGACGCTGAAGTATATTTCTTACTGGAGAAGCTGACAAAAACCCTCAGCAGAGCAGTTTTGTTATGAAGAATTGCTGCACTCCATCTAAGGAAGACACTGTCCAATTAAAACTACCTAAAAGATGCAGAGTTAAAACATACATTCTTCTGTAATGGGAGTTTTATATCTCCCTTAAATAATTTTGGTATTTGTTTTTGTTTATTCTGCAGTCTCAGTATTAGCCAGTTGACAATCAGAGAAAAATCAAAGGAGTACCTGGCCAGAGATGCTATTTATCATTTCTTCAGCTGTGCTGATATCTTCATCTTTGATTATTTTTTTTTTTTAATATGAAAATGAAAAAAAGTATCTTAACTGAGGTGACTGGCCTAGGAACGACTTGCAGGAGACGCAAATGCTGAGTGCTCCTACAATACGCGCTTGGAATTAAAAGATACAAACCCTTATTTCAGCTTTTATTTGCCAGAACATCCCATTTACAGTCCGGTGAAAGCCATTCCGCCTGCAAGAGCCTCACCTGTACACAACAGCAGGTATACGCTTCCAGGACCGAAAGCTTGCCACGCTCTCCAGCTCTTTATCGGTGATCCAGGCGGGAACTATGATTTCCTGGGGATAACTACCACAGAGCCTGTGAGAAAAGTGGTGCAAAGGGTTGAACGTAAGTGATACAGAGCAGTGACACACTTCCCAGACAACACACACAAATAAGCAGTGTAAGCAACCTGACAGCTGTTCATCTCAGCAAACTGCCATTTGGTTAATTCCTGTTTCACCGTGCGTTAATAAACTGCTCCTTCGCAAGGACAAAAAGCACTGTGAACACTGAGGTGCATAAACGCATTTCAGAATGAGAAGATTCAAGCTGGTGTTTCTTCAGGAAATTTGTATGTAGGTGATCTAACTCCAGCTGCTGAAATAAACTGGACCACAGAAAAGAAATTCCACATCTCTCGAATTAGCCACTCAATCTCTGGGTCACAAAACACAAAAGCTACTGGATTCAAGACAGAAAACTTGTTTAAGTGTGGAAAAACTACATTGGCTAATCAACCCTCACTGCAAGCAGGAATCTGGCTTATGTTTGACTGGCTATCTGGAACTTTCTTCTACTCGATGCACCTCCTACTCCACGATTGAACTAAGAAAGCCATGACTGCCAACGAGAACAGTGCAAGCAGCCGGTAGTGACTGCAATACGTTGCTGAATCCTGAACTAGTTCATCCCCCGTCCGCCCCCTTGAAGGGACGCACTTACTGCACAGGAAGGACAGACATGGATATGTGTCTAAGACTGTTCTATTCAGAAAAAGACATCAATCACCCTGAAAAAATCCTCTTTGCTCAAGTGCTGGCCACAAGAAGGAAAGGAGTAGTTTGTGTCATTCTGCTTCCATACGATACATAAAGTTTTTTTTTTTCCCTTTTTCTCTAGTATTAAAAATGTAAAGGACAACTATTTTTTCTTCCCTAGGTTTTCAGCGACCAAGACAGATATTCCTCCTGCAGTGACACCAACCACCAGCTGCAAGTCATTATCCTCTGAAGACAGAGCAGTGAAACATGTTTCATCACAAAGTGTTACTGCTGGTTTTGCTCTGAATGGGATTAGGGATCAGCCAGTACACTCTGTCCTACCAACTGGGAACGGAGGAACACCTTGCTCTGCCCCAGCAGCTAGAGAAGAGGACATTTGTCTACGCTTTCAGGACCACAGAAAGTGTTTCCTCTTATTTTCAGGATCTACAAGCTTAACTCTTCCAAACCAATTTTTTTTTTCAATACAAGTCTTTGTCATAGGTTAGAGAATAAGACATAATAAACAAATGTTTTTTATAAGTTCAAACTCCACTCTTTGCTCACTTAAGGCTTCCCTTTCTTCTATTAGAATGCTTAATCTCTCGGTCGTCCTCCAGCAAGCACATCGACATCTGGTATTTTTGAGCCTACAAAAACTGTAGCAGCTAATAAAATATTAAATAATACTTTAAAAGAACATTTTTTATATTAAAAAACAAACAAAATAATTCTAATTGTCCCTTATTAGGAACTGCAGAACTTGGAAAAAGTTCCAGCAATTTGCTATTACAAAATTGGCGTTTTGAGATTTTGAGATGCCATTTGGCTGTGAATCAGCAGCCCACATAACTCACTTGTACTTCTCATTGATGTTGGAAATCCTCCAGGCATTGTTCATATCAAAACCCATCCGCTCCACTTCATTTTTAAACCTTGAAGTTACGTGTTCTCCTGGGTACCAAAAGCAGAGAGAGAAAATAAATGCTAGATAAGGAGTAAGATTCCTACCTTTCAAAATCGAGAAAAAACACCGCTGCAATCAGACTTTTTAAAAACTGAAGAGAGAAAGGAAAAGGTCAAAAACACCACCTACATTTCATAACCCTGTTTTTAATATATTTAATATACTTAATATATTAAAGGAGCTGGAATAAGCTCCATTTATTTCCTAGACACATTTTTAACAGTATCAAAATACAATTGAAAAATATACTATGGCAATAAAAATTATTCCAATAGACAGAAAGTCTAGAGAATTAGAAGGTACTTAAGGAGTAGAAAAGAACAAAATTTCCAGGTTCACAGACCTAAAAAATTTGATACATTTAACGACTGCATGAGCAATACTAAATAAAATTATTCTGAAAGTCTGTCCATCGCTTGTCACTTTAAATTACTGTATCACAAAATCATGAGGCAGAATATCACCCAAGAGGAGAAAAAAAATATCCACTGAAAAATTAATGCTTTAAGTATTACATATTTCCATTATGTATTTCAGAAAGCCCTTAAAGTCTTTAAATACCTGAGATATATGTAGGTATGTGTTTAGCTCAAAGATGTAAACGTACTTGTCTGAAACAATGTGACATTACAGAAGAATTAGAGATAAATATAGAGAAATAGGTGAATTAAGAATAAAGATAGAAGCTTAACTACAGGACTTAATTATTCGTTAAAGAAAAGTCACGTTTTTCATTCCTACAGGTCAGATCATCCACTGGAAATGGTACTCGGCAAATCCAGACATGATTCACAAGAGATCTGCGTAACGAGATTATTTTTGTTTTGAAAAGGTAAAATGTGAGAATGACAGTGTGTGCAAATGTAGAATATTCACTCTTCGAGGCACGTCGTGGTAAAATCTATGGACCTGACTGAATTTTGGCACTTATTCCCTTTACATCACGTCATTGGTACAACAGTACCACAAAAAAAGAAATAGCTCTGCCTCCTGTGTTGTGAATTCTCTGCAGAAGGCTAGCTTCAGTATCATGCAGGCACTGGAGTTCTGCTCTGCCGTCCCTGTCACCAGATCAATTAGACTGGAGCTTGCCAACAATTTCCCGCTTCTCACGTGAACTCTGCACGAGCTTGAATTTATTATCTTCTGGCCACCTACTCAAATAGATCAGCTGCTCGAGTCCCTGTTTCACAAACGCTGGATGGCTCCACAGAGATGGCAACTCTGTGAGGAGCCCTTTGATCCTTTGTCAAGCACAGAGGTGAAATTGGGACAATATATTCCAGCTGACAATGATTTTGAGTCTATGTTCTTCCTTAATGGTGACTTTTTTTTTTGTTTTAAACTCCTTTTATTGGAACAATAGCATGTTCTTGCAGCACTGAGGATGGGCTTCATTATCAGCTGCTTTGGGAAACGATCATTAAAGCTTGTGATACGTCCTGAGGGATTTTTCTGGATAGCAAATGAGAATATTGGAAACATCCCCAATCATCGATGCGGCATACTGCTAGTGGGTTTTGAGAAACACAGTTACACGCAAATGAAATATTCTGTTTGATTTCTCCCTCTTCATTTTATGTGTGTGTCGTAAATCCTAGCTTTTCCTCTGAGAAACAAAACTCTAGCCTTAACATTTTGTCCATTCCTCCCAAAATGCTGGTTTTTTCAGAGGCATTTTGAGCCAAGATGGATAACGTTTTCCAAACATCCCAATCAACTCTCCAAATCAAGGAAAGAGCAGGCTATACACATTTTGTGGACTTGTGCCTTCTGACTACAAAAGCTGATCATGCGAGCACAGTTCCCATCTCCCATTACATCCATGGATAACTTACATTTTTCCCCAGAAGTTGATCCTTAGATTTTGAAGCAATTTAGTACTTTTGTTCATATCTACCAAATATCAAGCTCTTTGGAGGTTTAAAAAAAACAAAGTACAATGTCTTGAGATTAACTTCTTCAATTACATTCCTATAGATTTATTTCAGCTATAATTCAGCTCTTAGAAGGAGCATATCTACCACCAGAAATAAGCAAGCTACAGGGAAATTACTACATTAAAGAAAATTATTTCATAGACACATCTATAAAAAAATTTGATTGCTAAAAGTTAATTAAAAAAATACAGTATATCCACCAGTTAGTGAAGAAGGGCAGGAACTTATGCACACAAAAATGTCCGTACTGGAATTTTCCAGGTTCAGTTTACACCATGACTGAATTTGTTTCTAACTTTCTCTGAAAGTTCTGGATCCCAGCAAACAGGCAGTTACTCCTCAAAGCACTTGTGAAGGATGATCCGAGTGTTTCCACATACCTGGCCGACACAAATCCCCGTGCTGTTCCTTTTCACTGGCATACACCTCCATGCACCAAGCGTGATAGGCGAAGGAGAAAAGGTCTTCTATCTTGGAAGGAGGGCGGATGGCATTGTTCAGTCGCTTGAGCCAATCTTGACACTGCTCAAAAGTAGAAAACTGACACCTGCCCCAGAAACAAACATTTATCTATTAATTTTCAGTAGAAGATGCCAGACTATGAGATCTGACAGGTTATAAAACCCTCTGTGGAAGCAGAACGTGAGAAGAAACATCTTATTGATAATTACTTCTGCTTTTACGTACATTCTAATGGATAGCAAAAATGAAACTTTTGTGTATTAGTAAGAAATATACACTTAGGAAGTCAAAATGTACTGTAAGCAGGAAAGCAATGTTCTGCAATTGTGAATAAACCAGTGGTAGGCCCTACTAGTCCTGAATGGAGACGTTTATGCAGATGGTTACTATGAAACCAAGGAGAATATCACTGAGTTCGGTCCACAGCTTTCACACAACCAGGGACAAACGCATTACAGCGCTTTGCTGACTGGTGGTCTCAGATGGAAAGGCACAAAACCATCACATCCATTATAATCTACGCATCGTATTCCTGTAAACACCACCACATTTTTCATCAGACGTAGGAAAAAGATCCATTTGATAACATGCTTAATTTGAGAATAATGAGGATAAACTCCAGTATCTGAAATTTTAAATTATTCCCCTATCTCCTATGCTAAGATTCTCTTTCTTGGCCTCAGTGGGAAGCACAAACAATGGTTTTGAAACTGAGCTTTGCCTAACACTACAGACTAACAACAGCCAGCGAGAATATTCCCTCCACAGGAGAAGCTAATCCTCAAAGCAGTATATTAAAATTACATTAGCTTGTTCTGTCAAAGAGGATTCCTGGACCCTTTAGAATAAAAGGGCGGAAACAAGATCAGTGATTTATTTTGCTCTGACAGATTTCTTCAAGATATTATAGCCATAAAATATTCACCAAGTATTTACATTCAGCTTAGTCTGTGTTCTGCTGCACTCATGGTTAATGATGGCATCTGCATTCTCCAAGCGCAGGATTTATCACCCCTACCTGCAAATATCTAGAAGTCAGTCAGTGGAAGGAAAAAAGACATGTCCAACTCATGAAACACGTCTGAAACAGCTGCGAGGAACTGCAGCCTGGACACGTTGATTTCTCACCAGTGACTACGAAACGAGCTGAGACGACTAGCTCAGATTGGGTAACTCCCTATTAAATATCCATGCCCAGACAAGATACCTCTCACCCTAAAGACTCCATTTTTTTCTAAATTATTTTAAAGTTAGTGTTGCAAATAACAAGTCATATCTTCACTTGAGCACTATTATTCCAAACACAAACTACTTTGTTCATGAAAAAGAACATGAACATGTTCTAAGTCTGGTATCTCAGTCCCACACTTCATGATTCTCCAACGGTCGGAGTCACCAAGGACTGATTCTGGGAGATGCAATTTGAAGAGAAATTTGTAAAGGAAGGGAAAAAATACAAATAATTTGTATTCACTCTACAATTGAAAAGAAATAACAAATTAATGTAAAGAGGATGGGTGACTTTTTTAAATGTCAAGAGCTACAAGTTAAGAGGAAGTTAAATATTTAATTCAAATTAAACTAAATATTACTTCTAAAGTAAAATCAGTCCTCATCAAAATACAGCATTTCAGGAAGCAGCTGGCCTGTTAAACATTCTGAGTGCTCAGATATGACTGGGGCTCATTTCATTATACAAAAGGTACTGCCAGCAAACATTTAATCAAAAAGAAATGTTCCTTTCTTGTTAATTAAAGTTTATAGATCAAAATTAATTTCTGCAGCAGAAAAGTAGGAAATAGCTGTAGCTCAGGCTCAGAAGCTCCCGAACAGACACCAAAGTCTGCTGAAGGACATAAATAAATACTCCCTTCCACACGATGCTCTCTGCTTTGCTGGGTTGCAGACCTGGCTTTACCTTATTCCTCACTTTCTTTTCCAGGAGGCTGCTATGCTCTTTTGAGGGAAAACAAGAGCACTAAGCAAGAAAAAACATTTCCTTAAAACAGCCACAGGATGCGGAAGGTGAATGTACCCCCCATTCAACATTGAGCCTGTTCATACCTTATAACCTTGCAGTCTTTGCAAGTCAAATGAAGTTGAAATATATCACGGCACTCAACACTTTCGATAAGCTGCAATGGAACCTGCAATTAAGAAGAGTATATAATTTTATTTCAAACAGCGCTCATGCTGTAACGCCTTTGCATACCTCATAAGGATTTATTATAAAAAGGCCTACGTGGATTCTGAAAAGAGAGAGAAAAACAAAGAAAACGAAGTATAACTACTTCAACAGCCCTGAGGTACGGTACCACGCATCAGTGGTTTCAGCTCCATTGCTGTAGAGTCCAAAAACCTCAAGGGATCACATGAAAACGGCCGAGAAGACTGCAGCACTGTTGACAAACGTGAAGGCAGGAAAAGCAGCAGAAACCCACAAGCTCCTCTCTCACAGAAGCACCTTTTTACAGGTCCAAATGCAGGGATCTTGGGAATATAATTTTAGCCGCTGGTATCAAAAATGAACTGCTAAGCAAAATCCCCCTTACCAGACTGCTGCAGCCTAGATGCTTGTTGTACAGAAATATCTCATTTTTCTTCTTCAGGGAAAAACCATTTGGCCTGTTACACCACTCGTGATCAAAGCCGCCATATTTAGAGTAATAAAGCTGAATAATTCACTTTTAAAGGTGTAGTTATATGCACTTATGTTTTATGGCACTTGTAACAGCAGAAGCTTGATCAAGCAAAACATGTAAGCACATACAAGCACCTTTAAAGATAAGAAACCACGAGATGAAAATATTTTTCACTATTATTTTCAGACCTTTACCTGAAACAAGCAATTGTACATTATTGTCTTAAATGAATAAAAGTTAGTATTCAACTCTCTCATACATAACTGCCTCAATTCCAAACACAGAATTTAGCAAATACCTGTCATAAACTTGAATTGTAAACTTGTCTGAAATTTTTATTAGATTATACTGAACATTATACAAGGTAACAAAGCCTCCGCTGTCGAGATTCTTCAATACAAAGGCTGTCAGAGAAACACTCAATACTCTGGTATCATCTTTGCCATCGGAGATGATCCAGCAGTTTAAGTTCTGGCTTGGGGCTTACGAGACACGGCTGTAAGACCCTGCTCTGCCAGTGCCTTTCCACAGGACTGCGCAAGTCCTCAAAGGTCACCTCCAACCAAGGATCTGGGGCAAGGAACCGAGACAGCTTCTACTGGGGCATCACAACGCTCAGGAAGTACAAGATTACAGTGGGGTGAAAAAAGGAAATAGAACTAAAAACACTAGGCAAGGGAAAGAGATGTCTCAAATACAAACCACAAGAAAACTTACTCTGAGCATGAAGATGCCTAGAGAAAGCTAATAGTAAACGCTGTGCCCAGGAGAGTCATCAAAACTCTCATGTCTCTTGGGAAGGCAGGAACGCACGCAACTCACAGCTGGACCTCGTGTTTCCCTGCCAACTCAGAAGTCAGAGTTCAGAGTCCTCTTCTGAATGCCAAAGCTCAAACAATTGCCCAGAGCTCCCAACCCCCAAAATACAACAGGCAGTTACCGTCTGACACTCAGCCTTTACCCCTGCCCTTTAGTCAGGCCACAGCCAAGCAGCAGTGTTGGAGTCTCCGCAGCTGAAGGAAGCACCAACAGACAACGTAGGCACAAGGAGACGAGACAAGATGGGGTCTGACTGGAGAGCCCAGGAGTTTGGGTATTCAAATGAAGCTGGAACTTTAATTTCGGTCCATCTTTTCAGTATTATTACCACTTTAAGATCTGTGGTAGTCTAATAATAAATGACGTAACTAGCAACACGAAGGGGCACACGAAAGGAGGACTGCTTCCCGAGAGACAAGCCCCCTCTGTATTTGCCATCCTTGAGCTCAAACTGGCTGCAGGGTCACCTGCAGGGATAAGTACAGCGAAGATGCTGACAGAGTTCAGTATCAATGTAACAGTATTTAAATGCGCTACAGACAAGATCAGACATACTGTTAACCTTGTTAACCTTTTAACTGCTAATTTCTTCCGTGCCTCCTCCTACTTGATTCTAGTCTGCCAGGTAAATTGTTGTGATAGTTTTGTGTAATATATCAAGGGACTGGAACAAACCTCAGCTTGGAGACTCTCACATTGTTTTCCCCCTGCCCGGACAGCCTCACACACATACTAAATTACGGAAAACTACCATTCACTTACACGGCACCGACGTAGAAAGTGAAGTGCCTTTCCCCAACTAAATGAGTTTAGCCTCTTGAAGACTTGCTTTCTCACTCAAATGCTCCTTTGTTAATTTTTTCCCCCAAGCCCTCTTTTATTGTATTTCTTCCCATGCTCACCTTCATTTAAGCGGTTCTTCACCTTGCTCCCTCCTCCTAGCAGTCTGGCTCCTCACACTCCTGTCTGCACCCTAATGACATACTAAGTATTCTTCTACTCCTGTATTATTTTTAATTTCCTTCTTTCAAAGTCACTCTTTGTTCTCTGCCCTTTCAATTTGCCCTCTGCTCAACAGCCATTCTTTTTTCTCTTGACAGCCCACATGCAGCTCACTATCTATTTCCTTAGAATCTGCAGGTTTTTTTCTTCAGGGCAACCTTCATATCAATCTTTTTAATTTTCTTTTCCGGTCATAAAAATCTGTCCTCTGATCCTCCTGCATTTTCAATCTCCTTCCTGTCCATTATTCTTCTCCCAGTAACAGTCTGTAAAATGATCTGCCTTCACTCCCCATTCTTCCCCACCGATAACCTTCCCCTTTCACGGGTACGTTTTTCAGGTTGATGCACGCAGCGTCAGACACTCAGTGCAGTTAGCCGGCTCTTAGAAGAGCCATCAATTCTACGAGCAGGCACTTCACCATATGATAACGGCTATCAAAATAAAGCAGTGGAGAAGCAATCATCTTTGCTTTCGTAAGAATAAACATGCATTGTTATCCAAGGCCAACGATGTTGCGTTATAGAGAGTACTAGAGCATCGTGCTCCGGCAGTATCCGCCTCTTCACGGTCTCCTCTTTAAAATTATCTCATTTTAAACAACAGCAATGTTCTACAACTCAATTGTTTTCTATTTTTTTTTTAATTATTATTTTACTTACTGGAACTGTTATCCAACAGCAGTACATGATATATTTAGAGAAAAATACCTCTGTAGTTAGAACAAGCCCCAGTTATGTTTCCACTGGTGACACCGTGGCGCAGTCCCCGACCACAACGCCAAGCGGTACGCCGCGGGCCACAGCCAGGCTGCCACACGCCACTCCCTTCACGAGCGGCCATGCTCTACACTCTGCCCTGCACACCACTCAGGCTGCGCCTCTCTGGCGTACCACGGGGCGCCCAGGGGCCCTGGGCTGTAATTAGTACTTTCTTCTTGTTTTCCCAGCTCAGAGCCTGAAGTAATGGCAGGGTTCTGCTGCAGACTGGTTACTTTAAACAGCACAAGGCCAAGGCTACGCGCTGCACGCCCTAAAGCACGGTGTAAGACAACGGATGGATGGAGGAACTGAAGATGCGAGGTCAGCTCAGAAGGGCTTTGAGGACTCTCCCAGGTGGAGGGAGTCAAATACCTTCAGGTGTGATCTTGTTGGTAAAACCTACAAGGAGTACCTGAAGGGAATTTTGCTTTTAGTGACAACTAATTACATCTAGGTTTTGTCTTGGAGGCATTTAGTCCCCCCTCTGCTTTCACAACTGACACGCATGCAGTGTGAACAATCAGAGGATCAGGACCTGAGAACAAAGCAAGGACTAAGGTACTGTTCAGCACAGACAAACCTCAACTGCGCAGCAGATGTAAGCCAGGGAAGATGTCAAACCAACCCTTTGTCCGTAAAACACCCAGCAAGGGAAAGCTTATGCTAAAACTCAACCATCAACACTGAAAGTCTCCCTCCTCTTGCCAGCACAACTTTTTTTTTTTTTCTATGTCCAAAATCTACTTGAAGGATGCTACATACTAAGTCCATGATGCATGGTTCTCCCACAAATGCAATTAGCTTACAAGGAGAAAAATTATCAGAGAAATACTCTCAGCTGCAAAATTTGAAATTTTCTTAAGGAAAGCAAATCAATACAGAACTGCCTGGGAACCAAGCTTGCCACGTGCACCGAGAGATCACTGTTGAGTCTGCATTTTTATCCCACGGATAAATGTAAGTCAACACTTTTGAATGTCATAATCCCTCCAATTTATGCACGGTCTACTGGATCTTTTGGTTTTGCATTTAAAACACCATGTTCCTATCACTACACTGATCTAGGAAATTATCCACGGAAAAGATGTACGCATACAGCTGTTTTCTGCAGTGTTGCAATGTGAGCATTAACAACTTTGAAACGTATTTATTTTCAAGCACAGGTGCAGCAGGTGATCTAGCAGCACTATGCTATTTCCTGAGGTTTCACGAGCATCGCTTTGACAGCCAGTCTATTGAATTGTAAACAAAAACAGAACAGTGAGGTTAAAAAAAAAATACTAAGACCAGGAATCCATTTTTAACTGGATTCCAGTTCCTTCATGCAGTTGCCTTTGCCAAGGAGCAAGTAGCTGACACGCATACTGCTTTCTCTGGAGGACCGCTTCTACCATGAGAATATCCCACCCACTTCAAGAGGAGACGCCTCCACAGAACAGATGCACATTCAAAGGGAATTAATTTGTTTTAGAAGTACTATAACAGATATTTGCTACGAATCCTCTTTTTTACACAGAAGTACTTCTCTCTGCTGAGGTGACAAGGTTATTAGTGTGGCTGGACTTCGTCAGGATAGTGATTCTTATGAAAATCATTAAAAATAAAAAAGCCCAACTCCTAACATTAGTAAACGTTTATACATTTTTAAAAAGGTCTTCTTGCACGTGCCTTCTGAACAGCTCTAGCAATATAAAACCAGTAGGAACGAATAGAGGTGAACACAATCAAAAAGTACTCAGTGAAAATTTAATTTGGAAAAATCACCGTCTGATCAATAATTTTGATCAACAATAACCAAAGCTACTCTTCTGAAATTTAACAATTTGAATACATTTCCTAATTATTGCATGTATCTTTTACGCTTACAGGAATTCCAAGTCCTGTCTGCCTTGGAATCCAGTAGAGCTCATACTAAGTTACCAGTGATGATCATCCATGGTTACAGAGGAATAATCTATATTCTGTTCTACCTCACACGCTATCTAATAGAACCTTCCTGGTTACTGATGACAAATGAAGCAGGACTAACAACCTTGGTGATACGAGATCCAGTGCGAGGGCAGAACACTGGGTATGAAAGGCAGGGAAGCAAAATTAATATAATACTGACAAACTTCTATAGACTCTTTTCTGAACACAAAGGATATTATTTAAGAAAACAAAGATTTGTTACTGCTCAAAAATATTAAATTGAAAATCCTTGAAAATGGATACTCTCAATTATCCTAAGGACAGATACAGCAGTAAGCGCAGTACACGCGTTAGTGCCTTCTCTAATAAAGTAGCTCAACCTTTTCCTGGCATTCCTCAGGACAAGCTCCCGACTTCTAGGGCTACTCTTGTTTTTCTCATGTCTCAGCTTCTTGTTTTTAAATATTCAGTCCTTTGCTCTGTCACTTCTAGTTGCCAATTCATATAACATTCAGACTCTGAATTAAAAAAAAAAAAAATAATAATCTAACAGTAAGTAATCCAATATAGATTTACTGCAGCAGGCCCCTTGGCAGAATTCAGCCTTAGAATTCACGTTCGTATTACAGAGCAGCAGGGAATCCTATAAAACACATGGTTCATAATGCACCTTCTCTCTGCTGCCAGCAGTGTGGAGAGACGCACCGGTGGGATGGCGGTTGAGGCGTCCCCGCACCTACCTGACCCCTTGGCTGCCATTCGGATGCACGGTGGCACTTAAACAGCTTAGATTTAGGTCTCAAGCTATACGTCATGACTGACTACAGAGTAAGAGCAGCGAGAAGTAACGTTATGCTGCCCTGCATACGCACATACGCGTATCACCTCCTCTGTATGGTCAGCAGTGGAAGACAACAGCCCTTACATTTCCAATTAAATTCCTGTCATCATATTTTTTTGCCATCATTTTGAATAATTGCTATGTTCACATGCTGAAAACCCCCACATCACCATGAGTTGTAGGGCTTTAACGCTGTACACAGAAGTTCACTGGCCTAGCAGACATGCCTGTCCAGCCCACTACACTGACAGTCCAGGAACTGAAATAAATTTCAGTTAATTATAACTGAAATTAATAATGATTAACGATAACTATGACACAGTCACATTTCAAAGTCTGTAGATAACGTAGCTCTATGATTAGAGACAATGTAAACCAGTGAAGACTTAGTTCCAACGAGTAAACAATATTTTTACAGTTAATTTCATTTTACCACAAAATCAGTTTAAATTTAAGACTGACATGGCAAAAATTAAATCTGTTACGCGCACAGGAGATGTCACTGATATTCCAGACCCCTGTGCTGCACGTGTCTCTGTCACATAGGTGTCAGACACTTGTCAATTCTTATATTTTGCTCCCCTTGCTTCTGTCAGCTTTGGAATAACACGCATCAGTTTTGGTGGTTTACACTCAACTCACCCCTGCACAGTTCAGGATTTGTGACTGACACGTGGCAATTATGAACAGCTAGCCAGGGTCAGCTCTTGTTCTGAAATAAGGCAATTGGTGAAAAACCCATCAGGAGGAAAAAAAAAGCTTTGATCCTTTGGATTTATTTTACTGGTTTTATTACAAATATCCACAAAAATATTTCTGTGCCGTGCATGATGTCCTATAAAATTCTACACAGTCCACAAATGGTATTGTAACGAGTACAAGCAGCGCATGTCAGCACTATACTAGGGCAAAAGACTGTAGGATGCCTATTTATGTCTCTGATCATGAGTAGCTGGATACGTAACAGTTTTTTAAAATGGATACCTACAGAAAAGCTTTTGAAAAGAAATGCATAGGCATCCAAAGATGAGGTCCAATTCACAGATCTCTTCGGTGGACGACTGTTCTCATACTATCCAACTTCAGGCATGTAACTTCAGTAGCTGGACCTGCTTCCACCTTCTGAAGCTCCAGGCAAGACACCAACCTAGCTTAGGTGCTCCAAACAGCCCCTTGGAAGACCTTTTATTTCTCTGAGTATATACAGAGCTTAGGGAGAACAAAGAGCTGACATAGCCAGCTGCAAAGAGAATATAAAGTCGAGCGATGTGAAGTTTCCTTACGAAGCCCGATTTTCAGAGGTGTCGAACCATCTTTTGATGCCTAAATAAGTATCTGTTCTCCCTGAAAAGCACGATTCGAAGATCACAAAGATTTTCCATTACCACTGACCTGAAAAGGCTGGATCACCATACTTTTATCCTAAATCCTCTTATCTGGACTGAGTTCAGAATACCTGTATTACCACAGTAGCATGAGTAACACTTACATTCACAACAGACTCCTTGAATTTGATGTGAAGCCTGTAATTAGAAAGTGCAATGATGGCATCCTCTGCTCGTCCCACATACTCTGTACTCTCACCATGAAGTTCGATGAACGGGACCTTTAGAATGGAAAGAAAAATCTTTCAGAAATCATTTACCAAAAATATGTCTCTCAAAGCATACACCACCATACAGTCAAAAAGAAACACTGCTGAGAATTCAGCCTAGCTCTTACTGCTAGGAAGGAAAGTCTTGGGTAAGGCAGGTTCAGAGGTTAATTGTAGTCTTTTAAAAAAATGATTCCTCACTTTCTGTTAATTTTCCTGAGTAGTAAGTGCTTCGTCAGGGAAAACAATGAATTTTTATGAAAAAGCTGAGCGAAATTATCCTCACGTTTTGGCAAGCAGCCTGACCAACCCCTTGATTTATGCTCTCACTCCTTACTTAATGGAGAGTGGCATTTCCATAATGTTATTAAATTAATCCTAAAGTAGGCAAAACATGTAAGATAAATAACCTTCTATACTACTGGTCCCCAACGTTCACTAAGCAAGCTCACGTAACCAGCTTAGACCGGATACCTAAATGCTATACAGTTGAAGTCAGCTGGACAAATCATACTTTCTGCTTCATATTTCTCACTGCAAATACAAAAATGTAAGACATGCTGCTGTTTTGTAAAGTTAGAAAACGTGCAGTCGTGTTACATTGCACAAAAATTGCAACTGTTTAATAAAAAAATGTGAGTTAAGCCCCATTTAGCTGAGCTGGGTGAAAAATGTAAACACAACCTGAAAACAATCTAGTTTTACACCGACTTAGCTTAAATCAATTAAAAATGTTTTCTATTAAAACGAAACAAACCTCTTCAGTTGATATAAGAGTGTCTACATGGATAAATCATTTGAAACAAATTGACTTCAAAAGGAACTTTGGAAAATCAATGAAGCAAAAAAATATCCATTTTGTGCAACATAAGACTCTTGGCTTCTTAGTAGCAAGAAGTAATGGTAGTATTTAACCAGCTAAGTGCTAATCTTTTGAAAAACAAAGAATTCTAAAGCATGGAATAAAACCTAGCACTTGACACTACTACTGGAGAAATAGCTGTATTTTTCAGACACTCCATATTTTTCATTACGCTCTCGTAATGTAACACCCAAGTTCTCTGTCCTACTGACAGTACGTGAGTATTGAAATGAAAATGTGTTTCTCCTGTACTGTGCTCCATCGTGAATGAAAATTCTACGAGAGCGCCCAGAGAATACATAGCTCAACTAGAAACACTGCAATCTCCACTGGCAAGGAGCAGCGCGGTGATTACCTGAAGGTTCTCATCCTCTCGGATCAGCTGCTTCCTGGGAAAAATCTGATTAGCCTGGATGCATTCAAGGCTGTGCTGAGTCTCTTCATCCTGAGAAACAAAGCGTTACCGTTACCTTCAGCACTGTCACTTGCTGCCCTCTTCACCACATCGCCAGCTATCAACGACTCATGAAAAGCCCACATAGGATGAAGCGCTTAGAGAATTTGGGTATCAGCAACTTCCTAAAGTTACTAAACTTTCAGAGACAAGCACTCAAACAACTGAATATGGTATCAGAAGCAGGTTTCCTTCCTGTAGTCTAATAAAGTAATTTAAAAAAGGAAGACTGGTAATAGTATTAGAAAAAAAGCATCAGTCTAGCACCACACTTAAAAGTTAATAATCCCACATGTAAACATTAATTCTCTCATGTTTTTCATATTTTAGCCTATTCTACTGTGTAACAGGCCCTACAAACCCCTTTTGCTTACCATGACAGGTCCTGGAGAGGAGGAGAAATCCTCGTCTTTACTCACAATACTTGGAGGCTCTTCTTTACTTACTACTAAAATCTAGAAAACCAGAAAAGTGTAATGATGAAGTTAAATTCATTTTCTTTTGGCAAATAAATACAAATTAACTTTTAACAACTGAGAATTCAGCTGTTCGAAAACTGCAAGCAAACAGTAATTACGAAAAGATTAAATCCGTATAAACTAACTCTCCTGAGACACAAAATTGTTTCAAAATGTGTCTGGCTCCTTCTGTTCATTCTGAAAAATCATTTTTGAATGTACTGCTGGGAGAATACCCGTCTGAATGCAGCAATTAGACTACTGTTTATATAATTTAAACATTTGCATCTCTCTAGATCACCCTGCCTTTCTCCCAAGTCATTAGCAGATGGTGATTCACAAATACATCGGGGATAAAACCAAAGGGATCGTTGTGATCATTTAGTCTGATCTGTTGTGTAACACAGGTTGTCAGATCTCCTGCAGTAATCTTGTTTCAACTATGGCATGTGAATTAGAATTCATATATGGATAAAATTCTTAATTTTATAGTTATGACTCATTTTCTATATCCATGGATGTAGTAAAATATCCATTTTCCTGCACTGACCTTTCCAAGAGCACCAGGTCACCACACACTGGTGGTGACACTCGCTCTCTCCACTATCTAACAATCCCCTGATCTTTTATCATCCCCAAATTTTCTGGAAATACTGATGAGTACCCAGTCTTGAGGTCTAGGCAATTGATTGACCCTATTAGGAACTTAATGATTGAAGTGAATACAGGAGTTACAATTTGATTTTGAGATTCCCTTTTTTTTTTTAATTTAAATTCAGGTAGGTTCTTTCCTTTTTTTTTTAAAAAAAAAGATTCATTCAGGTATTTTATGGGTTTTGCAGTCTACAGCACACAAAAGATACAAACAAAAATACACCAGCCAAGTTCAGTTAGATCCTAGTTCACATGTCACCTTAGTTATAAATATATCGCAAATTAGCAGTGTTGTGGTTGACAGAAAACCACTTCGAATCCCCCAGCTCACAAGCGCACCACCACTGCAGGAAGAGCTACCTACATCCTGTATATTGTACAGAATGTTTACAGAGGGGAAAGAAGCAGATGTCCCCAAAACCTCTGTCAAATAGGAACATCACCATAAACAAAATGCCTTTATGCCCCCAGAGCAGGGGAGAAACAGCGTATAAAAGCTTGCAAGTTGGTTCAAAATTGCACAGCTTGCAGAAGGACGTGGATGTGTGTGTGCATATATAAAGGGAGGAAGTTATGAGCGGAATCGATCTTGAATTGCCACTCGTTTACTACAAATTAATGCAAAAAGTAGATACAAAATCCCAATTTTAAACAAACAAGAAAAACAAAAGCTAGAAGACTCGATAGAAGTCTGAATCTATCAACTATGGAAACTGATAAGCAAAAAGAAAATAGCACAGAAATTCCCATGTCTGCAAGAACAATGGAGAGAAGGAACATTCTTTTCAGTTATCAGACACAAAGGAAATCTAGAAATGCTGTCTACCAACAGCAAGATGAAGATTGTATGACTGTTAATATTGGCTTTAAAAAGGCAGTTTAACATTTTTGTTCCAAAAGAAGCAGATGATGTTTCATATGTAACCCGTGCTGTAGCTGATGAGGATATTCAAAGAATCATAATGATTAAAGTTAAAATGGCCACAAATTCATCAAGCTTGATCTTTAATATATCAGAGGCCATAAAATTCCAGCCCTTGTATTCAAAACACAAGATTGTGCTTGATTCCAGCATGACTTGGTATTTTACATAGGTTGTGTTTGCATACACTTATCTTCCAAAACCACATCTACTCCAGCAGATACCAGGAAAGGAGGGGTTCAGCCGCTCTCTCAAACGCGTACGGTTTCGAGTTCTAACCTCTGGTTCTCACTGCGTGTTTTTCAGATCACGTCATGCACCACTCTCCTTGATCTGCAAGATTTAAGAAATGAGCCTCCTGCTCAATCGAATTTAAAATGATGCCTGGCTAAGCAACCGGCTTATTTGTCTACCCAACCTCTATCTTACAGCTCATCCCTCACGCAGGGTGCAGGCTGGATTCACTCAGCACTACATCCTGATATAATGAAGACTAATGATTCAAGAGAAGATGGGTTTAAAAACTGTGTATGGTGTACAGAAATCACCTTCCCCACGCTTAAAATAATGGCACCACCACCTTCTGCGGCCAACCACCTCTTCACCAGCACTGACTCCGCTCTTCCGGAACAGTGGCTGCCGCTACAGACCAAACTTTTTCAGATCAGTTCATCTAGACAGTTTATGGACAACTTGAACAAAGGTTTAAACATTCACAGTAAAGCCTTCTGAATATAAAAAAAGACCTTGCTATTTCAGAAAATTCCTTCAAGCACAACTATCAGAGAAACACAGAGCTAATTAAAAAAATTTATTACAAATTTAAAGCATACCTAGCATTGCTGATGGTAAGTTTTAATACATTAGGCACTGTGCTGTAACAAAGTTGTTCATTTCTACTTCAGATTGGTTAGATATATTTATTTTAAGTTTACTATATAACCATCTACACGATAATAAAAACAGTATTTAGCTTGGAGAATTAGCTCTTAATTTCTTACAGTTGTGCTCCTAAAATCCAGTACGAACAATTAGTGGAGACTATCCAAATTCCTGCAGAACAAGTTCCTTATTCTAATCACTGCATTCAGCTGCAAAACAGCTTCTATTATACTGCAGTGGCTTCATGCCTGAATGTGAGAATCTCCCTTTTCAAGGTGAATTTGGGGAAAGCGGTGTGAAAAAAAAAGATGCAGCGGATTCAGTTTTCATCAGGATTATCAGATATGAACCGCGATGTTGCCAAGATAAATGGTACCAGGACTTACAAGACTGGTTCTAAAACAAACAGTTTGCACATTCACACTGCTTCTAGGTATTAGCGAAGCACTTCATCCACTTAACTGCCATAACACAAAAATATTTCCAAAAAGTGCTGGCAAAAATAGGAAGAAACATTGAATTGTTAGAATGAACTGCACTGATCTGACGATGGATAGTGAGGATACCAAAAGACATTATTAATTTCCCAGTGTCACAGCAAGCTGATCACTCTTCCTCCATGATCACTGGATGGGGCACAAGGGGAAGGGAACACACCACTGGGACAGGGACCACCCACTGTGCTCAGGAACTCAAACCACACTTTCAACCCCAACTTCTTTCTATACCAAAGCTTCCTGAGCCGTGTGAACAGAAGAAGGATGACAGTGCTTGTGCGACACCTAGTAAAGGGATTTCTGACCCTGCCTCAGCCATGAGCACGAGGACGTTCTTCATATTGTGAAGCCCAAGGAGCCACTCCATTGAATTTCACCCACGACAACTAACACAGCACGCTGCTTTGAAGGACAGCTCGATACAAAGCACGACTAGCACAAACCAGCTGAAGAAATCTATTCTCAAGTTGACCCATACCATCTTTTTTGATTAGTGGCAGAAGGCAATCAGAATTCTCATTTTGTTTCACTGCTTCTGGCAAATAATCTGCTCTTCCACAACAGTAAAAAACACTTCCCAGAAATGAAATAGAAGTGTTCAAACACGGCTTAGATAATAACCAACCAAGAAAACACCTTCGTAAAAAGCACCCTTAAATTCAGGTTCCCACTTATAAATAGGATCACATATAAATAGTAGATAGCTTATAAATAGTGTAGTGAAACTTGTTTTTATTGTTAGAAATAACTTTTTTCAGGACTGAGGCTAAAATTTATCAATTTAATGTGCTGCCCTTTCAACTGTAGTTTCCCATATATTAAATTACACCAAAAAAGAGATGTTAGTCTGGTTAATTCTCCATTTTTACGTTCTGCTTGAAAGCATAAATGATTAGTAAAGGTTGTAACCTCAGACTCTTGTTCAGCCAGTATGGGAACATCTTAATTACCTTTCGTTTCAGATGTGCCTTCTGGTCTAAATTATGTCCATAATTAAGACCAGCAATAACCATCTGTTTGCCAGTGATTGTAAACAAAAAAGATTATCTAAATAGAGGATCATTTAAATTCACATATGTAAACGTAGCTGGATTTATACCAAGGAAAAATACAAACTGGAGGGGAAAAAAAAGGATAAAAGAAGGACCCAAGTGTTTCACTTTCTTCCCCTGCCTCCCCTGTCCAGATCCTAAACTCTATTTATTTTAGTATCAAAACCAAATTTGATTTGCCCCTCAGTCTGACAATGTAGCTACTTACAAACTGGGTTACAGTTGTCCTGTAAAAATTGTAGATAAGAATCCAAAGGCTTTGACAAAGCAGCATTACAACATCTGAGCATGCCGTACTCAAGAATGCGATCCGGCTTCGGCAAAAGACGCTTCTGTTACAAAATGAAAACACTGCTTCCCCTTTCATACGTGGAAGGAAATTATTCCCAGATAAGGATAAACACTTAGTTTCCATGTTTCAGTCCCTGACAGCAAGGTTTCCCCTCTTTCCTGGCACTGCCTGCAGAAGTACCTGAATAGCTTTCCCAAGTATTTACTGGGGAAGTAGCTAACAATATAGATATTTACAAATTACTCGGGAATAGGAGCAGGACAGAAAGAATCACGTTCAAAAATTTTTTATACAACTAAGAGTCAGAAGTTGGCTTTTTGTCTAACACCTTGGAAAATGCATTATTTAAGGGAGTAATCAATGATAACTGTAGAACTCATCAACAAATAGCTTGTCTTATCCAAAGAACACAATTATCTTACCGAAGAATGGGAGTTAATAAAACAATCCTCTTTGTCCCAGAAAGCCTCACACAACACTCTTCCAATACTTCACACTGGCAACTGCAAATAAAAAGATAGCACTTTAAAACATGAGCCTTCAATTGAAAAAAACACTTATTAAATAGCCAGCATTTTATGCAAGAAACTCAACTGTTATCCTAGTTTGTCTTAATTAAAGGGGAAAAGTAAAAAGCATAACAACTATGCAAGTCATAACTACTGAGATCTTAATATGCCCCGCGAGAGAATTTAATGACTGGATTCTGATGGGTCCACATGAGCTGGTGAAGGCCTCTCTTCTGGTAGGGGATAGTTCAGAAATCGTGGCCACAAACCAGTTCAAATTTTTTTTTTTACACTTCTTTGGTATACAGAAGTGAAAAAAATGACTTAGCAATACAAGCTACAGGAGAGCTCTTTTACAGAGGATCTAACAGGTTTTGTGCTGATCTTCAAAGGTGTGTTTTAATTTTACACGAAAAATAGCTTTTTCACCTGCCAAGAAAGCAGATGAAGACCCCTAAATACTGGTTATTACCCAAGTGCTTTTGGACAAGGCTGCAGAAAAGCCAAGGTGAACAGCAATGCTCACATACCATTCCTCCCAAGCCCTATCTTTTTCACTTTTCAAGTGTTGTACAATTACTTCCTAAAAAAATAAGTATCGTGTCACAAATATACATTTGTCAAAAAAAAAAAATCATATGGATAAGATATCTGATTTTCTTACTCAATCGCATCAGTAGGTATTCAGAGACATTTTTTATAGCATCAGAATGACTGCATGAGTCCCATGGGACACCAAGATCTGCACCAATACCCCAAACCTCAAATTACAGTTCCAGGATAAAACCGACCATTCCTAGAGCACGCAAGCTGCCAGACTGATGGAATATAACTCCTTTGTATCCAGTGTACGAGAAGATTTGCTCTTCACAGTAACTTGGAAGCTATCCCAGCAGCATACTGCATGTGTATGTGCCTGGAAAGTCTAACTTAACACAAACATACAGTCCTGCTGCTGGGAAGAGCGTGCTCATACTTGATGTGCCACAACTAGTGATAATTTGCACATTCTGGTCCCTTAAAAAAATAAACTCTTTCATTTCTAATGTCCCTTACTTTGTGGCTTCCAACAGGAGAAAAAATACTTTCACCACACAAAAAAAGGATATATAATTTCAGGACTGATGCAGTAGAAAGTTTAAGAAGTACAAACTTAGACACATCAAGCAAAAGAAATCCTAACATTTCACATGGTGAAGATACCTCAAAGCGATCTCATACAGATCTACAGTCAGTTATTCTTTAACAAAACCTGCCATGAAGATGCTTTA
Source organism: Chlamydotis macqueenii (assembly GCF_036417535.1). Classification (NCBI taxonomy): domain Eukaryota; kingdom Metazoa; phylum Chordata; class Aves; order Otidiformes; family Otididae; genus Chlamydotis; species Chlamydotis macqueenii. Next base: position 14,475,407 of record NC_141572.1, on the reverse strand, counting down.
ACAGAAAACACCCTATGAATGATCATAGCTGTCAAAAACCTCAGCTAATCATGAACTATAACTATTTGAAACAGTTTCTAAAAGCAACATTTGGTTACCTGCAGAAGAGGTTTGTTTTTTTTTTTTTAAGAGCCCCTTGTATCTTACAACCAAAGCCCATTCCCACAGTTTCATGGGTTGATAATTAAATACGCCACACGAAGCAGAAAGGACACAGTTTTACTCTGAGGTACCAGCTTGATCATGCCACAAGCTGAACTTTTCAGCTGCTCGGCTGTACAATGTCACCTTTGACGGGAATACTCAGCAAGCTTATTAAACCAAAAAAGCTATGAAGGCGGACCATGCAACTCTAGAATGACTCTTCAGAGACAGTTTTCTGGCCACATCTTTGCTTTTAAAAAGGCAAGATACACATTCAGGGTAGGAGAAGGTAGACTTGTGTGTTTTAGGTCCAAGGGAAAAAAAAAAAAACTTCACAAAATCTGCAACAAGCTTTTTATTGAATTTAATGAGGTTTGGAAAAAGCCACTGAATCTCTGGAGTTTTGTAGAGAAGTTTAAAAACAGGAGAAAAATGTTCCAATGTAAGCGTTAATAATTCCGCTTTATTCCTGCCAGCATTCAGAAAACACTTCACGACACGCTCATCAGCATTCCTCTTGCAAGGCTGCTAGTCACAGATAAGCACCGCCAATGTTATCACTTCCGAAGTCAACAACTTGTGCCAAAATAAAAAACCGCCTCTAAGGAGAAACATGGCTATGAATTCTACTGCCATCTCAAAACCCCTAACGACTTAAGGGAGGCGCAGTCCCAAGTACTGGCATGTAACTGTTTAATTAACACAGCTAAGCACCTCTGAAGTGGCTGCCCCTGAGGAGGGTGAGCAGCCTCTCCCTGCCCCTGTGCCCCCACCGTCTCCTTGGCATCGGCTCCTCCGATCCACACAGAACACATTCGGCACCATCAAAAGCCAAGGGTAGAAGATGGGAGAGGGAACAGGACTGTTGCGGTAAATCCTACACAGTCAAACACGTCCAGGAAAGGAATTGGCTTTGCACCATTGTTTTCATTATGCTGTCACATTCTCAGAGCTGGTTTGGATTTTACCTTATTTAAGCGCAGGTGCTGAAAGACATACTAACATTGCTCCATTTTCAGCGTGGAAGAAGTCGTTCTGTCACAGGGCTCCAGTACTCAAGGTGATACAAACAGGAACACTTAAAGCTTTGCCTTCGAACCACCTTCTTAGAATCCTTCTCTTTTCAGTGTTTGGTGAACTTGGGCACACACAGGTCTTGCCTCCATTGTTTTTCCTTGGAAGATGCTATGCAGAAGTAGAGCAGTGGGATGATATCAATCCCACTGTAACCGTGAAACCACAAGGAATATTATAATTGTGGGGGGAAATTCAGAATAACAGCTTCCAAGTTACAGAACTTGCATCCCTGGAGATATTCCAAACCTGACGAGTCCTTCAGCAACCCAATCCAGCATCAAAGCTGGCCCTCTCTGAGCAGAGTGGTGGGAATACATGATCTCCAATCTAAATTACACAATGAGTCTGTGACAGTGTTTTTCTTGAAATTTATTTAAAGAAAACATTGGCAAATAGCCAGGAAAAACACTCTGGAGAAGCTTTAATATACAAGTTTGCTTCATTAGGAGATCGGAAAGTTGTCACCTCAGTTTCTTAGCCGAAAGGCTATATCTAGCAAGAACAGAATAAGCATAAAGTGAAATGACAGAAGAGAACAGCTTCGGAAAAAAAAACCAAAAATCCAAGTTTTCTTTAGCCACAAAGCTATCCTCTAAGATGTAGATGAACAAAACCCAACCAAATTTTCTCTGGTAATTGACTATTTTGAAGGTGTATTTCCCCCCCTTTGCTGAAATATGACATTTCTGCACTGCTTATGCCACACCATGTCACAACTTCAATATTATGCAAGCACAGCTTCTGATTAGAAGTTCTCTATTTCTGTTTACATTTCTAGCTTTGCAATATTACCATTCCCATATAAGCTACAGCTTTACAGTGACTGGACTTTCTCTTGCACCGTATTACCACACACTTACCATTTCATCACCTTGTTGGGCGGCTGCTTTCCACTCAGCTTTAGGTTGCATACTGGCTATAGACTGTTGTCCTCCTCTTCCCTTTTTATGTTCTTCCCAGTGGGTTTGTGCTTGCTCTCCCCCAAAGCTATTTTTACTCTGTTCTTAGCATGCCAGGGAATAGGAACAGAGTGCGACTATCAGCTCTCTAGCACTTGGGGTGACACAGCTGGCTTGCGGCTGAGCTAAAACCCACGGAGGGGATGGGAGCACTGGGACTGCAACCCCAAATACAGCTCCTGAGGCTGGAGATTGCGAGGTTTCTGCTTTATAGAAAGTTTCAAGACACAGACGTAACAAAGAAGGGATGCTGATCTTCAAGGAGGTATTTTCTTGTTTATACTGCCATGTGTCTTCTCTATCATACGCTTCCCCAGATTAAGTTACATAATTTCCAGCTTGGAAAGCAGCTGAAGATGAAGCGTACACCTCAATACGCAAATGCACAGAGTAAGCAGAGATCAGCTGCCACACCAAAAATCCCCCTTTCCCTCCATGTATATGGGAAGCGCCCAACATGAGCACTTTGAAAATGTCTTATTCCATTTTCCACTCCACCTGTGCTTCTATAAGTAAAAAATAAAATTAATTGTAAGGGTCCAAAGCAAAGTTGTTTTGTCAACATCTGTCACCACACTGACTCATACATTAATGGTAGGTAATTTAGTTTCCTGTGGAACCCTCTACACACAGGCATATTAGTTTCCTTCATCTTCCCACTCAGAAGAGGCATTAACCTGTTTTAAAAGCAGTTTGATTAAGGTGATTATCTTTCCATACTAGTCAAAAAAGATCACTTCTTACACTCTTAAAATTAAATGCAGAAGCAACTGTTCAAAGTTAAAAGAAAACACCATCTCAATGCAGTAAGGCAGGCAGCAAAAGCACTTCTGAGACTGCAGCTGGCAGCAAAGAGAAATTTGATCTTGCATTAAGAAAGGTCAATTCTTCCATAATTGATGTAAAGAATAAAGATCAGTGGAAGCTGAGGTAAGATTACAGCATTAATTAATCCAATAAATAAGAGGGGTTTTTAGGAAAGAGTGTTTCTGAATAAGATTAGATATCAATATTCTCCTTCACTGATCTCAAAACAACCCAGGTCAAAAGACCACAGGAAGTTTGAAACCAAAATCTGAGCAAAATGCCACTTTTTCTTACAAGATTTCAGATTTTCTTTTCTTCGAATTCCTTTTTTATTTTGGTAAAACCCTGAGATCCCAATACTGCAACTGTTCATGCATAAGCCAGGACAGAATTTACCAGAGATCTTCTGATGAACCACTGGAAGTTTGAAGCTCTACTTAACCCATTCTATCTTTTTGTTTTATTTCAATTACTCCATAATCTTCAATTTTATGTGCATGACAGACAAGTAACACCTACCAAGGACAACCAACGAGCTACACAGATCAGTCTGGACTGTGGCAAGATCCGCAAGGATGGGATCTGAATCTGGCAGTCACATCTGCAAGCTGACAGGACTCAGAATGCTGACCAGGGCCTGAGCTGGTGGAAACTCAGCAGGCCTGTGTAGGTTCTAAGCTAGAAAGGTGACCAGGTGTGCTAGGGAGAGGATATTACGCCAAAAAACAACCAAAGGGCCATGAGAAGCAGGGCAATATTAAATTGAGCTTATGAAACACAAAAAGCAAGTGAGCAAGACTGAGACCAGGCAGAAAAGTTTCCATTTGAAACAGGAGAAGAGGAAACAGGGAATAATTTGCTCCTCATACTTCCCATTTTTCCTCTTAGGTCCTCACAGTCCATTTGCCATGAGTCACACTCCCTCCCTTATTTCTTCCTTTCTAGAAGAAAGGCAACGAGCAAACAGGAATAAGAGGCTGTTAAAGTCTCGAAGGTTTTACTCCTCCTCCCAAAAATATCTATTCATCCCCCTTCCCTCCTTCAGTAACGTTTTTGCTTTAACCCCGTCCTTTCTGTTAACTGGATGAGTACTGGAAAGAGGCAGCTGCTGATCTAGAAGAGCAGCACTACACAACACCCATCCAGACAGGTCCCTGCATCTTGTGTTTTATTGACAGTCAGTGCAACACTGAAGAGATCTACAAGGAATTAAAAAGAAAGTTTTGAAAATTGGAAGAATCAAAAAGCCAATTTGATTTGAAGACTCCTTTGCAGTTTCAAGTTACATTCCCATGAGATTTTTTTACTCACCAAGCTACTCTAGACCAACATACACACTTAGGAGCTAATGTGTAACTGCGTGCAAGCTGACCTCATTGTCACCATACTTGGTGGCGCAACGCTTTTAAAACCTCTTGAATAAAACACCACTCAATGCTTTGGTCATAAGAGAACTTTATTGATAGCAGGTACTTGGTATTTCAATAAACTTTATTTCTCAAAGCACTAAGTTAAGCTATCATAAGGTGTTCATAACAGGAAACTCAGCGCCCCACAGATGCTCAGAGCAGTATCATTGATGAGCTACACAGCTAGGAACAGGCAGGACACGTCTGTTTGCTGTTATCAAAGCCCATAACTAGACATCACTTTCACTGCACACCTTGCACGGGGCAATTACAGAATACTTAAGTTTTAATCCATTAATTCTTAATTGCATCAGAAAACCTGTTCTGTCAAGGAGGCCATTTGGTAAGATGTGTATCCACCTTCACTGTCCTCATCTAGGAAGAAAAGGCCATTTGAGAGCTCAGTGTTCAATGACTTCCCAGGACCACCTTACAAAAGTGTGAAAGTCAATCACTTCAAGAGGCCTAAACACTAGCACTTGGTAAACTTGTGACACAATCCAAACAGGCTTTTTTTAACGTGACACTTTAAGATGGTTTTGCTTTTAAAATAGCTTATGTTCACATTTCTTGAAACACGGTGAGCCATCAGAAAGGGTACTGGCTCCCATACTCCTCCCCAGCAAAATGCTGCCCTTCCTTACCTCACACCCACTCTGCCATGGGAGACCGCTCCTGACATAACCCAACTCTGAGATGGCAAGACAAAACTAACCCAGAAAGAAGGCAGATTACAGAACCACTGCTCTACAGTGTTGTGTATGTTGTTAACTTCCAGAGCAGATGCTGATATGCATAGCCTCAAAGCAACGGCATGACATTAGGCTTTAGAGAATTTGAGGCAGCTTAAATCACTGCAACACCTGCAGAAGTGGTATTTTTCTTTACAGATCTAGTCAATCAGCTTGCTCATCTCAAACCACTCACATATTTACTTCTCAAAGCAGTAAGCAAGCTAAGTTTAAATGGCAGAGTTTACAGTTGAAATACCAATTACACCCAAAAAGCCCCGATCTTCATTGGAGCCATTGAGCGTACAACTGTATCCTGCACCAACAGGAACTGACGTTGTCTTAAGTATAATGATTGCACAGCAGTGGTATTTCTGCCAGCATCCAGGAACTCGGGGATGAAGTGCTAGCCTTCCAACCAACCATGGCAGGGGATAAGTATGTCTGATCACAGCATTAGTGGTACTATTTTATACTGTAAATAAACTGTAAGTTAATTCAATCCAAGAAAAGCATTAAGTTCAGGTATTTCTTTATTAGTCCATGCAAAACAGTCCTGGTAACACAACTGAACCAAGTAACCATATTCAAAGACTTGACCTAGGTAGAGTGACAGCTTTATTCAATCACAAGACAGTCTTTGTGAACTGACCACCTAAATTTCACATTTCCAGAGTTAATCAAGGACCAGGCTAACGTTTCTAGAATCATAACCAGTTATTTCCTAGAGAACAATCCAAACACTTGTTTGGGTATCATCCACAAGGCTGCCAAGGCATCAACAGAACCCACCAGTCAACCAGTCACTTACTATGTGTGAATATTGCAAGGCAGAAGTCACATCATGAGGAGATAAAAACACGTCTGCTTGTGCCCGATAAGGAGACCAGCAAGAGCTGGGTAAGGAAACACTAGCAGCTTCAGTGAATGTAAGGAATTTTCTGCTAGCTCCTACGTAGACAGCAAGTTCCAGTTTAAAGCCAGACACATGACTTACCAGAACAGGTTCCCCTCTTCCTTACATTTGAACAGCTGTTCCCTTTCAGATGAGAACAACAGGGCACTGCATAAATCCACTTTCAGTTCCAACTTCTCCAAACCTTCAACAGCATGCTCTGTCAGTAGTCCAGTTTTCCTCAGAGGGAGAGAGGACTCACACCAGTGTTGCCCTTCAGCTAGGCAAGTGAAGAGCTTAGGCTCCCTACCGGCGCTAAGACACACAGAACTCAAGGTGCCTCCCCCAATTAAGGAGGCTTGCTATATTTAGATCATAAGGGACAAACTGGTTTGGCTAATCTACCAGCACACTGCCTGACATCAGAAAGCAAGCTGCTACCTGAAGTCCTTTCTTGGGTCAACCATTCAATTCATTAAAGCCAGGAGGAAAAGTAGAAGAGCAAAATATCTTTTCCTCCTACAGTTAAATCACTTCAGTATCTTCCAAATATTAAGACATTCCCATCTTTCTCGATTCATGGAAAGTCACCATGACTTTCAGAAGCAGAAAATGTAATGGCAAAACTATTTTCCATTTGCAAGTTGCACTTAAGACCTGGAGATGGGACTCCACAACTAAAAGAAAGGCAAGCAAATATAGTCTTAACAAGGGTCCTACAAACTGATGCAGAAAAAGGGCACTGAGCTGACTGCATACTGAACTACAGTAAGGAGCTCTGAACAGCTGGGACAGGATCTCATTTAAGAGCCTAATCAAACACCAGGGATTTAAACAGCATTTGTACATACCCTTCTTTGCTGTGGGAGGCATGAGGCACAGTAAGTGGCCTTGCACCTCAAGATTGCCTAAAGACATTTGAAGCTAGTCTTAATGTGTTTCAATTTCCATAACTAGCTTTCAAGATCAATTATATGCATTACGAGTATCTAGTACTGAGTACAGAGGTCTTCAAATAGACTGGTTCGTTTTGTCAAACTGCAAAATTTATTCCTCTAAAGGCACAACAGTGGTGTTTTAGAATCAGTTGGCTCATGTCAATTTTTTAAAGCTTATTTCTTTTTAAGTCCAGTAACCCTCCAGCTATTAAACTGAAGTAGCATGCTATGCAACCACCTTACTCAAATCTTGAACGTGTCAAAGGCAAGAATTACAATTTCTGAAGTCATGTTTCCAGACTAGCCAGGGAGGCTGAGTTCAGTTGTGACAACTCCCTCAAATCTTCTCTACATAATAACTTCCATAATACTGAAAGTCTGCAAGCTTGTCAGTTTACACTGAAGTTGCACAGACATTCAGAGCCAGGAAGGAATTCACTTGGATTAACAGAATACGCTTATTCTAAAAAACTAAACAGCATGAAGCCAAAGTTAAATATATTTAGGCATTTCAGAGAGGCACTGAAGAAGGTTTTGCAGTTGGTTTTAAGGCACATATGTATATTAAAACACTGAGCTTCAGTTAGAGTTGAAATTAAATTCTGCAACAGGCTGCAACTCTGCTAATGAAACAAGGTTTGACACATCCAGTTAATATTTACTAACCACAGTCTCTCCTCTCCCCCCTCCTATATTTAAGTTTAAAATCCATTGACCTAAGTGTTCGAGCTTCCTTAGGAGGTTACCAGCAGATATTTCCTTATGTGGAAAAAGGAATCAGTTCTGTATGGTAACTATCTCCTTTGAAATCACTGTTTCAATGGCAAGATCTACCAAAAGGAATGAGTTTCTCAGGGAACATGAAGATTTGTCTGGATTTCCTGCTTGCTCACTTAAATCAACCCCTGCTAAGTTCTGTACAGCTGATTTGTTTTTACCAGAAAGAGGTAAGACTCCAGTACTGTATTTTACACTAAATGCTCTTTTGAAAAAGCATGACAAATTAGTAATGCAAGATAGTAATGAGTGTCTAAATACAGGCAAAAGCATCCCTACAATTCAACACTGGAAGCACTTAATCCACAGCAACCTTTATTACTAGAGTTGAATTGTTGGAGGAATGCATTTGCCTGTATGTACAGCCACTTAAGTCCTGTAGAGTTCAGCAGGACAATCCAGAACACACTTTTCCCCAAAACTCGATTTAGTGTGGATTCAGTCAAGTTGGGCAAACCCTGACTTAAAACCACTCTCATTTATTCTCCCTAGAAAAACTCATTCGTATTGGTAGATATAACAAACCCTGAGAAGGAAGAACACCAGTAATACAAAGAACATAAGAGGTGTGAAGTCATTTTGTCCTTTAGAGAACATGCGCTCCTTCCTCCTGTGACTCAAAACAAACCTAGTTTACTAAAAAAGACTTGGTGGTAATTAAGATAAATGATGATTTTAAAGAAACAAAGTTTGGGCTCTTCAGCGAGTTACCTAAACACAATGCATCTTGCCCACAGGCATTGTAGAAGTGAGCGCGATTCAACAAATTGTTATTGATGCATCAGGTAAGGTAATTTTTCTTTTGAATACGATTTAATCCCAGATTTAAAAAAAGATGTACATCAGTACGCAGGAAGCTTCAGTTATCCACTTCAATTTTGTTTTGCATTTGAAGGGTTATGAGTCAGCAAGACTTAACCTTTCTTTAAAGAAATAAGAAAATACTTACAGCCATCCTTACTGTAAATTTAGCACGTCCCCTTCAAGGTGTATTTCATAAAGACATGAAAGAACAAAAGCATATTAGGCCACAAGCTCGCTTAAAGATATGAAAACTGCACAAGTTACACATTGTAACACGTCATTTCTTACCTATGACTTGCAGGTATCAAGCTTCAATTAAATGCCCAGAAGTAGCATTTCACAGTAAAAAAAGTAAGTAAAATCAACTATATTAGTCTATTTTTATTCTTTACCCTTCATTTGAAGTACCCTCTGGTAATTGATTCAGTAGCAAAACCTACTCTGTAGCTACTGAACATGATACTCAGATGTCTTAAACCCACGGAGATAAAATACTCAGCTTGCATAGAAGCAGATACAACATAAATAAGGAGGAATAAGAGGTTTAGTACTCAAGGTTTGCTTCTTAATTCACTGCTTTGCTCCTGATGAAATTAAATGGCAAAAAAAACCTGACCTCAGACATCTTGTTTCATAATGCAGAAGCAGGATGAAGCTGTTGACAATGTATGAACAAAATACTGAAACTCAGTTTGCTCAGGTACTCAAGGATCTCCTTAAAGATCTTACGAGGTGCCAACCTTGGTCAAAGTCCAAACCAAAAAAGGGCAGGAATTTCTTTTGTTCCCATGACTACACAAAAAAAGCTGCCTGCAGTAAAGCTTGCCATCAGGTCCAGGAGGACTGAACTTTACAGAAAGCTTTTCTTCTGAAAGAAACTCAAATGCAACACCAGAGATTTCTGTTAACAGCCACAGGAACAAGATTCAACATCCAACTACAGACGAGTAGCAGTCCAAATGGGAAAGTATAAAGAACCAGGATAAATAACACATGCAGAAAAAATTCAGGACAATTTGGGCTGAATGGGACAACTGAACATCAGTAAGTCCAAGCCCCTACTTGACACAGTTCCAATTAGATCAAGTTGCTCAAGCCAAGAAATATCTTCAAGCATATTCTTTCTAGACAATCTGTTCCAATATTAAGGTTAGAATCTTAATTAAACAAAGTTCAGAAAAAATACTCAAAGGCAAAGGAAGCCTCCATACTGAGCCACAACAGAGAAAACAACAAGGACAAGAACGTTCAGAATACCTAGTTCTACCTCACTTTTCTCATAAGCCTTTATTTCAAGGGGTTACGCAGGTGGTGTAACAAATCTACATGCAAAGGCAAATCTAGAAGCAAATGCTGAGAGCCGAGAGGAAAAAGCATTTGCAATTCAGACAAATAACAGCTTGCTGCAGGAACAACCTCAGTATTCAGGCCTTGTATTACTGAAAGCTTGCATGGTTTTGTACATCTAGATTCAAACACCAAGAAATGGCCAAACACCTTTCCTGGATGAAAGACTACATCTTTATGAGGGAAAGCTTGCTTGGCCAGCCTAAATTAATCTGTCAACCAAGCACAAGGATCCAAAGTATTTGTTTTAAGAAGTACCACATCTGTGTCATTAGCTTGGAAACAACTTCTCTGCATCAGTTTCAGGTCCAGCTGACAGAACTGTTTTGAAAGCCCTCCCTGATGGTAGAGGCTTCCAGAATAACCAGTGAAATCCATGAAGCAGCACTTACAGCCGAACTTGTGCTGAGTCTGAACAACAGAGCTTGACATGAACTGAAGATTTTTTTTTCCAGTTACCATCACCATGGGTGCTGAAAAACAGATATTCCAAGAATGGTCTGGTTTGGTGTTTTACCACTTCACACACAACAGCTCAAGAAGTCAGAGCACTGGTAGGTAAATACTGCTTGACAGGGCAGGCATGCTTTGGTGACGGATTTTTGGATTAGGCGTTAAGGTTGTTACAGGTAGTTGCACAATAAAGCAAACAAGGGAGGCAAAGCTGACAGCCTGAGACCCATGTATTAATGACACAGCAGATATTTTCACTACTCATACACATCGCAGAAATCAACTTGTAATTGCATCTTAAAGAGTCTATATACAAAAAGCATGGAGTGAAGAATTGCGCATTAGGAAATGCAAGCACTGTGATCACTTGTAAAGCTTTAATTCAACTTCTCTTGGAATATATATGATCCCTAAATCCTTTCTCCATCCTTTCCTTCCCATAAACCCCTAACCTCACTCTGTGACCTAGGTGGACAATGCTCCCTGAATATGGAACTTTTCATTATATTCATTTTTATTAAATCTTGTTGTCAGTGTGGAGTTCTGAATTGAGTTAATCTTTTCGAGGCTGCTCATTTTATAGCAACTCTTCTGCTAAAGATCCACAGTACTTACCACAGTTTTCACACTGCCCCATGTGGTTAAGTGATAGCAACATATTTTTAAAAGCTTGAAAAAACTAAGCATAGCAAGAGTTCAAAGCACCAGAATGACCTTCTAGCTTTGGTACCCAGAACAGACGTCTAAAGTCTAGTTCTTCAAATACTCCCAATTTTCACAGTAATCTGCTCTGTATTTCAGGAAATACAACTCCTCTAACTGGGGGTCTGAGCTGCAGAGACAAGCACTCAGGCCCAGAGTTGTCTGCAACACCAAAACCATAACTCTACACACAAGTTTCCAGTAACTTACTCGCCAGCACCACAATCCACAACAGGGCAGGGACACATCTAGTTCTCCAGGCTGACAGCCACCTGACTCACCAGACCACCACCTATAACTTCTGCTGAGATAAAGTCACTATTCCCTCACTCAGTGCTTCTACAAATAGCAGATAATTTCAGATCTTGTTTGGCCACCTGGAAGTTCTGGATTTCTTCAGACGTCCGGGACATTACAGGCTCTCCCTAAAGTGATCTCAGTTATTACCTGTGGGGATGAACTACTGATACCAGTGTACTCAAAGCCAACAGTCAAAAGATCAGACAGTTTGTCAGGCATTTGAATATCCAATCATAACTCCTCCCACAAACAGCTTAATCTGATTATATTCGTTTACTGGCTCAATTGTACAGCATAGATAAGCCTCTTTCGGAGTGAGAACTCCCTGGCAAGCCTTCAGAACAGAACAGTACTCACATTTGGTACGGCAGCTTGATCAGCAGCCACAGCCGTATGTATCAGGAAGCCCAGGTCACATGAAGGACTGACATTAGGGCCAAATGAGTCAATACACCTAATTCCCACAGCCTGCTTTAAAACGGCCAGCCCTAAAGCTAGGGGTAGAGTTGTCTGGTTTTATTGCTTTGAGCACAATGTTAGTGAAAATCCCTTAGTAAATTACATAATCTTTCTCCCCTTTAAAGTTTTCTTGCAGAGTGACACAAGGCAGTTTAAGGTGACAGAACTGTGCACATGAGGGGACAGCAGGCACGACACTAACGTTCAAGGGATATTCAAGTTTTACACATGCTCAAGCTACATTAAGGCTAAAACAGGCTCTTGTACCAAAATTTTTTTATAGAAGTCAGGAGCAGCTGTCCTTCGAGATGCTTTTCCCTTCATATGCTTTTATTGTTGCAGGTCCCCCAGTCTACTTGTCCCACACCTGCTCTGAAGCACATCATTGAGCCAGGTGCAGCCTCTACCCCGAGATGAGCTGTATCTGGTTTAGGGCCCTACTTATTTCTCCAACAACTTCAGAGGCAGGCAGTTTCCTCTAAACCCCTAAAGCAAAAGCCATGAAATTAGCTTTAAAGCCAAGTACATGGAATACACCACATGCCACCTGCCTCAGTGAGGCATCACTGCTGTGCTCAAACTCTGCCTGCCAGAGCTTTAACTCTTGTTTGTCTTATCCAAAGGATGTCAGAAGTCTTATGCAAGTTCAACTCTAACACACTCATCATCCTCTTTGGAGCCACTGAACGAAATGCGAGTTAATGAATAACACAGTAGGAATTATTTCATTATCCCCATGGTGAAAGAAAGCCATCTAATTCTTGGATATGATGTCAGGCTTGAGAACCAGCCAGTGCCACTTACTCTGGCTTCCACTGCTCAATCAACTGCTACACCAGTGGAGTTCACAAAGGCCTGCAGACTGCGCTGACAGCCCAAGTGAGACTGCCGGAGCATGAAGGAAAGCTACTCGGATAGCAGCCTTCGGAAGAATTGAAGCAGCTGGAATGAGGAACTGAAGCCTGCCATTTTTCTTCCACAAAAGGGAGGGCAGGAGGGGGAGGTTTTTAGCAGCATACATTTAATGTACAGGCCTCGTAGAGGCATTGAAATCAAAGCAGTAATAATAGCATGCCAGCTCTTCACATTTTCCTCTGGCCTCACCTCCACTTTTAGAGTCTCAACTCCACCCCAAGTCACCTCCTGTCTCTGGTACTGCCAAAGTCAGCCTCTCTATTCACTCCATCAGAAACCCAAGATACTTTTAAAAGGGAACTCTGAAGCAAAGTACAGATCCTTCATCAGTCACTGGCAATCCTGTCTTCTGGCATTCAAGGCTACTCACTCCCACTGTTAAACTGCTGCTTTTCACTACAGAACTTGATGCCTTGTGACTTCAAGTAGATGTTTACACCCCTGTGAAAAACATACCCATCTCCTGCTGGTAGGGGTAGCAAGGAAGACAACAAAAAGAAATACTTCCTTAGCCTACCAAAGATATGAAAAATCAGCTTTAGATTGCCTAAACAGTTTGTATGTTCAAAAGACTGTCTAGTTCTGCCACAGAGACCCGGCAGTTTGAGACCATGTTTAGAGATGGTATTTTACTGATTTCGTAACCATGAAAGTCTATCCTCATTGATACCAGGACAGCTATGCCAAGCAGTGCCCTTCAGATAGTTTGACCCTTGTTCCTTCCTGTCTGGAACCTTCCTGTATTTCCTTTAAATTAAGCAGTCAGCAGCAAACTCAGAGACAGCAGCAGACATTTGAACAGTTCATACCAATCCACTACAGAAGCTTGCAAGTACCGCTTACCAGGTATTCCCCTCCAACAGCTTGGCTGATGAGGAATAAACTAGTCCACAAGCAAGCTAAAAACCTAAGAGGAAAAAACACAGCCTGGGAGTCAGAAGCTAGAAGATAGACTTCTCATGCAGATGGAAAACCAAAACAATCTTCCTGACACGTCATACCCAATGAAAGACCTCAACACCACCTTTCCAAGCAGTTTTCTCTACATGGACTGCAGAAACTGAGATGCATTGTCTTTTTGAAGGAATCAGATTTTCCCATAACCTGCAGCTTGCAGTCACTTCTGAACTGCCACTCGTTACTGAGTTGGCACAACACTTCAAAAGCAAAGGATAACTGTACCATACTCCAAACCATACTGAAAGAAACACTATCTTCAAGTCTAGCATGTGCTGTTTTTCATTCTCACATGAGTGTGCACACGTAAGATGTACTCATATTCAAGTCCTGGCGTCACAATTACTCTGTCAAGAATGCAATGCTGAAGTATATTTAGAATGGTTTTGTTAACATGATAGCTAGCTTCCATAATGCTGTTAAGGTACCCTAGACTCTAAAACCACTATTGTTCCATAAGCATTCACCTTAAATTCTTCAATAATTGCTCAAAATACCTATATTTAACATACAATACTAATCCCATGGTGGTATCTGTAAAATTTATAGAAAATTTAGTAGGATACAGTATCAAAAGTTGGCTTTGGGCAAGTTTCCACCATACTAGACGCTTCTGAACTGGTATGGAAGAGCATCAACACCTAGCTCTGCCAGTAAAGAGCATCTCCCTGCATGTGAAGAACATCTGTGTGCAGGCACACTGGAGTCTTTGAGTAATCATCTCCACACAGGCACTTACTGCCAAGCAGAAAGTCTTGAGGTGCTTACCCAGCAGTTAGTGCCCATCCACACCCATCAGCAGAGCATACAGCTGCAGTTCAGCCTACAGAGCTGGAAATCAGTGCCTAAAGGTAAGCACAACAGTAGAGTGAGGTAAGAAAGTTTGAGATGGTATACTGTTTAAGAGGTTAATGGGACAGAACTGATGCCCTCACTTGTGAGGCCAGAAGCCTTCACAATCCTGATTCCTTCCCTAATAACTGCTTTGAGTTTAATCACATGCTTACATTCCCCACTGAGTCAGAGCTGTCCTTCCGCAGAACAGCAAGACATCAAAGTTCTTCAGAGCTTTTCAGTGGCGTCTTAAGAGGCTGTATCTATACAATTTCTACAGCAGAGTTGGTTAACCAAGTTTTCCTGGTTAACTGCCATGGCTGCCATCAGCAGCCAAAAGAGATTAATCCTTACTGGAAGCATCCTCAGTGCCAGGGTCCACACCAGCTGTACGCAAAAATTACCCTAAAGCCCTTAAGATTCTTCTCACCTAAAGCCAGATCTTGTGCCTGACCCTGTCTCTTTTTAAAACCATTTACATTCTATCACTTAGCAAGCCGTTCTTACTTATTTTGAACACACACATCAGGAGACAGACACATGCTTGATCAACTGTGTGGTCTGGTGGGAGCACAGGACAGCAATACCCAGGTGTCCTTAACTCTGCAGTTTCCAGCTTAACTACATCTAGGCAGAGTCACTAGAAGGAAGTAAACAATGGCACCTAGACTGCCTCTGTGGAAGCATCAGTAATTAAAAAACATAAGTGCACACCACATTCTTTGGGGTTCAAATGTGAAGAACAAGCAGCTCAGTCATTCCCTACATTAACAACAGGAATGAGCTGTTATCCCCAACAGCTGTAAAGCCACTACAGTTCTTCCTGCACACCCCAAGGATTTTGCTAGCATTAAGCAGCTGCCCAGGAGAATCAGTTATAAAGTTGTTCTATCACCACCACTATTTTCTCAAAGCTTAAAAATTAAATTAAGTGTTCCACTACTGGAATTTTCATTACCAGGAAGTTGCAATAATGCTTACTGCATTACGGTTATTGGTTTGTTCTCCTAATATAACTCAACCAGTTCAATGCTTTGAGCTAATTATTGCTTAACTAAGGTAAGTGCAAACAGACCTGAAGAGCATGAAGTAAACAGTAGGAAATCACAGTCTACTTAAAGATAAACTGAATACTTCATGATAGCCTGCAAGTGTCAAGGAAATTCTCACACAGCTCTAACATGCATGAGAAATTTAAAGGTCTGATGTTTAGAGCTTCAGAAAATGGCCACATGAAAATTATATAGCAAGGTAAAGACTCAAGACTTTTTACTGTATGCAGACACTTGGTATCAGCAATGAAGAAAGGTTTATCAATACATAAAAAAGAACTGGAACCTGGATGCAATATTTCTAGGATATTCTGTCAGACTTCAATTCTCTCAGCAATAAAGCATAAAAAAGCATGAATGATTCTGAGTGTCCACCAAAACCCCAGAAATACAGGTTCTCTAGAGCTTCTTCTACACCATTCAAAAAGTACCTTCAGCGACACTCTCATTCAATTGAGGGAAAGGAGATATAACATCAAGGATATGATGGAAGGCAGCAGCAAGATTCAGCCCTGGCACAGCCTTATTTTACAGAAGGGCTACCAGTTGCCAGAGAAGTTTCACTGACTTATGCTGACGAGGTTGAACTTAGAACTGTTCAAACAGGTACCTCATTTGAGGTTGCCAGGATGAGATGTTCAGGCTACAGATGAAAGCCTTTGAACTTAAGACAGTGGAAGTGACTTCTACAGAACAACGTGCTTCACTCAGCAAGAGCAGTATGCTAGGAAAATAAGTGAACAGACAACTAGAAAGGGTGATTCAAGTGTCACTCTTGATGAGACTAGCCAGGACAAAGTGCTTTTTGTTTCTACCTTTGAGACCTCGACAAATCAAAAATAGATTAAATGTGTTAACAGACTAGCTTCTACCTCAGACTGACACATGATCTCACGGAAGAGATCTGGCAGTACTCTGACATAACTCACACCAGAGCAAACACAGCAATGCATACGTTCTGTTTTCCTTTAAGAAGTTTGAAGCAAATCATGCCTTTTCAGCATTACAGTAAGCTGACAGGTAATCATTTTGCTTACACTCAAGACAAAATAAAACCTCAGAAACAAGAGCCAGAGGTCCTAACTGTATAGGTATTATGGTAACATTTTTAGTCTTGTTAGAGCCAGGAGGAATATCTGCTTGAGTACAGTTACCAGCGAAGGCTTTACCACCTAAGAACAGGCTCTGAAATACATACATCTGTGTTATGTACATTTTTCATTTAACCTTGCTAAGTTCACCAGCATTATTCTTTTGCAGCTCAGTGACAAAAAGAGTTACTGAGTAACTTTGCAGTATGAAGCCTCAGTGCATTAGTTCTCACTGCTAAATTAAATACGAAGTTACCTTAACATCCACAAATCCAACCACCCACTACTCCACAACCCACAAGGACTAAGCACATTTTATCGGTGGAGAACATCTGTGGAAAACACAGGAGCATTTATCAAGTAACATATCTTACCACAAATACTAAACGAAAACCAGCAATTCAACTGTTTCAGTTAACAATTAATAAAATAGCTCTGAGAAAAAGGAATGCATCTGCTTCCACTTCCTGCATAAATCTCGAGTACAACTCGAGCAGCGCGAGAGGTACACAGCCCAGGGCCAGACAGCAGAGGCAAGCCTTGGGAGAGCTGCATGTTCTGCAGGTGACAAACTTGGTCTGACTGAGGTACAGAACAGCTCCAGGAGCTGCATTTGAGGGATAATTTCAAATCAGTAGTAATCACTCCTTTTCAGTACTTCAGCCTTCCTGCACCAGAAGTTCAGCCCAACACCGCAGTGCCGTAAGGCAGCCAGTATTCTTGGCTCCAGAGCCGCATGATCCATAAAGCAGCCCTCGCTTTGTACCTGTCCCAGACTACTGCGCGCTAGCAGGACTCTACCTCATGAAGGCTGTTGTAAGCCAGCAACTTTACTACAGGATAGGGGCCATTTCACCTACAGAAGCAAGATAAAGCACTGCAGAAGCACTTGTTAAATGCTTTACTTGCAGCAACCTTGGTCTAGAAGCACCGTATTAAAAAGATCCCCGTTCAGGGTCTATCACTAGTCATTCTGAACATGGCACTAAGACTGCAAGTTAAACTCAGATGCAGTGGCCCGAAGCAACACTGAAACAAAGGTTAAGTGGCAGATTTCTAATTCAAATCTGTTTGTAAGGAAGGCTGTGTCACTTGTGACAAGGAGATAAAGTACTGAAAGGAAGAGAAAGAACCATATTTGAGTCATGACCTTAACTTGCCTTAACTCCCATCCCATCAGCTCGGTATGAACAACATTTCTGTGAAAACTTTACACCAAGCTACCTCAAAATACTAAGAAAAGATAGAATCCAAGTCTACTGTTCTACATTAAAAAATCTGCTACTTCTCCCTTCAAAAATTCAGTGAGCCTTGAAAGTACAGCAAGGCTAACTAGATAAATTAGAATATTTACTCCTTACTTAAAAATTGATAACTTCAGGCTCTTCCATTCAACCCACTTCATGAAGCACCTCATTTTTAAGATATTCCATATCCCCAGTATATGTTATAGTATTCACCCAGCCTATTTTGTTTAGACAAAACATTAGTAAGGACTTTCTCCCATTCCTCCCCCAAAAAGAAAGCTCAAAATTGACATCAGATACAATGTAAAATACATCACTTCCAAAATAAAGCTGAACTTAGACACCATTCATCTCAGAAGTATTTGGAGAAATCTCCAGACAAAAACTCACCAGCAGACCAACTCCTAAAACCTAATTTAGAAGTTCAACAGTGTACGTAAACAAAAAAGAATAAGATGTAAAAAGATAGGCAGAGCTCTATTTGCTACTGGTCACATTTCTTTCTGTTACAGGAAAAAAAAACTTACCTGCCCAGTAAGTTTAGAGTGACACACACCTTGGTATTTAAATAACTGAGATCTAGAGATGTAGGACATAGGTGACTAAGTAGGAGCTAACTCTTTAAACAAACGCAGGATTTGACAGGATAAATTCCTATTCTACACTCAGAGTGTAAAGGTTACAAAAATTTCTAAGTTGGAGCAACAGATCAGCACCAGGCAACAAGTTTTTCGTAACATGACAAAGATGCTCTGAATGTCATGTAGAGGTCGAGCTGTCACTCAGCACGATCTATGGATTCCCAGCTTCAGAGACTCACAACTTTCTCTTCCACATTCTTACATGCAATAAACCGCCAGTACACTGTTCAAACTCTTTATGAGCTCTAGTTAAAGCATCATTAAAAAAAACAAACCAAGTAATCAGCAGGATTCTTGAGGAGTTAGAGGTAAAGTGACTCTTTAGAAGTCAGCTAACAAGCAGCAAATTCTTGAGACAAGCTTCAATCCATTATATTTGTTTCAACATGTACAAACTCTGCTAAGTCAAGTCTTTCAACAATACTTAGCATAAAGTCACCTAGGGCAGAATACAATGGCAAAACCTGACTAATTGCTCTTGAAACACGGTGCTGATCTTTTGCAAACATGATGGATGCACTGAGTTGTTTTACCACAACTGATCTTCATTCAGCTGAACACACCTTCTCTGAACTGGCCCTCAGGTATGCCTTCACCTTTTGCATTTTAGTTAGCCACAAATAGTTAAGCAGATCTTAAGAACACCAACCCACACAGGGACCTTACTCTTCCTCCTAAGCTTTCCAGAGTCAAACTGGGGGCTTGAAGTTCTAGAAAAAGAGTGCTACACCACCAGTTTAAATTTTACTGTTCATCAATTCATGAAAGTTCAAAAGCTGACCTTCTACAAGCAGTAAAAAACCCCAGCTGGCCACATCTGCAACTGCACAAGTGTGCTACACAGCAAAATCTTCAGACTCCGAAAGATCTTTCCAGCAATAAAACCACTTAGACTCACCAGCCTACCTGAACAGACCTGAGTATTCTCTGCACCTGCAGAAGCAGCTACAACACTCCAAACCCAGCCTGGAAATTCAAACTGGCTCTAGGAATTCTTTAATTGTCTTGGCAAGACTCAGTAGAAAAATTGTGGCGTTTAAGCACATAAATTAGTTTTTGGAGGGTTTTTTGGCATTAGACCTTTCTTTAAACTGTAAGCTTACCTAGATTCTCCCCAGCCCACCTGCTTGCTTCTAATACAGTAATTCTTGCACAAAAAAAAAACTTAAGTCCCTTCTTGCCCTTTCGATGATAAAAGTTACTTAAGACCAACTTCTTTTGACAAGGCATGTTTTCACTTCGCACTCCTTGCCTTTGGTAAGTGAAGTCAGTTTAGCTCAATAACAAATGTTACTGAATCTGCAGTGCATTTTTAGAAAAAAAATATTTCTTAACCAGTACACCGCTTGATCTGCTGGGACTGACACATGGTAGTAAGTGTTTATGGTGAGACTAAAATCTGAATTTTGTTGGAGGAATCGGAAAAATCAATAATAGTTGTTATAAATACCTAGAAATTGAAAGGAGACAAGGCAGATGAAGTCACTTTGCAATTTTGGGGGCCCTGAAGTATGTTCAAGTACACGAAGCTTAGCCCGACTAGGCCTTTAATTTGAATGCCAAACAGTTTGGGTCTAGGAGCAAGAAGTATGCCAGCAGCAGTGAAGGAACTGCACTCAGCAAGGGCTGACCAGACAGCCACTGTGTGAGCAGTGGTCCGGTCTCAGGCAGTTGTGCCTACTGCTAAGTGTTTAGAAAGCTGGACAATAACTTGAAATAGTAATGTTTCGAAAAATAAGCTACAGGGCACAGCAGCGTGCCACTTACTCTTCAGCGAGCTGCCAAACTGCTTCCTCCCCAACCAGAACCAGTAAGTTGTCTTATGCAAGAGGAAAAGTCTTCATACCTTAGTGCTGAATGAGAACATGGCGGTCTAGGGAATGATGCAATAGCACTATTAATTTTAATAGGACTGCTTTCTGGGTGTGACCCTCAGAAAGGACGGGAGCACCTAAACTTCAACCTTATACAAACAGCTTATTAAAAAGCTAGTCTTAAAAAATGAAAGCAAGAAATAGCTCTTATTGTCTTTGTTATATCTATCTTACACTTGTCAAATCAAGCTAAATCCTAAATCCTTTTGTCCTTTGTCCACAGCTCCCCACGCTGAGTCCTCCACATGAACACCACATCCACCCAGTTCAGGCACCAGCCAGGGCAGTGACAGTAATGAACCTAATCACCCTCCGCAGGTAACCACCATATCAAGCAGGTTTCAAGACTGCTTCCTACTCCAAGTTGATTACAACAGCAGGTTTGGCATTAGTTTTTTTTCTCTCAGTGAATTACTAAAGAATCGCCATCCTCAGACCCTTCCACTGTTAGGATATCACCAGCCTTTCACAAGTTCATAGGAAGAAGTGCCTATGTGATAAAAATACTGCAGAGGAGTCAGAATGACCTAGCAATTGAAAGCTAGACAGCTCTTAAAGCAGCCTACCAGTCAACACTGGAGAAGCAAATGATAATTTGCCTGGAGTAATGAGCTAAGTATAGAGCTACCCAATTATCTTTGCATTTCTTCCAATGCGAGTAAAACAGCTTGGGAAGAAGCTGGCTTCAGCTGCCGATAGAATCAGTTACTGAAGCTACTCCAAGCAAAGCAAGGGATCTGGTGCTTAACATACCAAATTCTGAAAAAGCACCACCAAGAGTCAAGATCAGCATCTTTAAGCCACTGGAGTTTTTTTATCATCCTCAGGTTATTATTAAATTTCAACACTTTAGGGAATTCTATTCTATTTTAGAAAATCCCAACATACTCATCTTGTCTAGTCCTCTCACTAGATCAGTGTTTAGCAGTTATCCTCATCAAGTACGAGCATTCACCCTACCATTTAACAGCTAAAATCCCAGTTTGACACGGAAGGCATTTTGATTCCAACTACTAGAGCCTGCAGAACCAAAGGGGGAAAAGGCAACAGGAGACTGACCGGGCATGTTGTTACCATCATGCAGCTATACAAGAAGCTACCATTTTCTGAAATGATCTGTTAACAAACATTGATAATTCTTTTATTTAAGAAGGGTTTATCAGTATTACTTACACAGCTATATATCCACTGATGTCCCATATGGTCACAGACTCTGAAAGACAGACCTAAGATTAGCTGTACCACCAGTTTTTCCTGCAGGGAAGTTTCCATACAGATACCCTCACACAGGGTTTGAGCATTTGCAGGTACACTGAATGCAGGGGGATACTATCAGTATATTGAAGTTGCAGTGCTTCTATCATGAACTACCAGTTTTAGAGCAGAAATCTGATCTCTTTACTTAGAAGTCTAACTGACCAGATGCTTCCCCTTGGTTTTGCCAGAGCACAACCCAGTGACAAAAATTAAACACTTAGACATGGATTTCCAAAATTGAAAATTTCCACGTGGCTTCTCTCTCCAGTCCCAATTTATGCATCTGTTATGTACAGGGATGCTCTGCAGCAGTGAAGTACACTAACCAAACACCTTCACATCATGTGATACTCATGCTTGAGTCTGAAGGGATTAAGAGATTCCAGTCCAAAGAAAAAGAAAACAAGCAAGCTATTGTATTCTGCATTAGAAAACAACTATGCCTTGACCATAATCTATTAGCCAAACCTACAAGGAAAGCCTAGCAGACCTCAAAATATTTACCTTTTCCATCTTCCTCCTTTTTCCTCAGTGAGTTCAGATTTTCCCAAAGTGCAAAAAGGTGCATTCTTTTGGAAGTTACTCAAAGACAGGTTCACTGAACATACACAAAGATGATAATTTAATTATAGTGGGTACCCAACCAGAATATAATGCCCTGTTCACAGCAAATTCCTGCTACCAGCAGCGAGAGAAAATTAAGAATCTGAATTCTCAAACATACTCATTGCTGGTACAGCCACCAATCACCACAGAATTAAAGAACAGGAACACTAAACTGTAAAGATGAGCACTTGTTTGACAAGACTTAGTCATTAGTTTGGTAAAAAGTTTATCCACTGTTAAAATACATGCACAGTGCTTAGATGGAAAGAAGGAAAAAGTCTGCGGGCAGAGGCAATAAACTTGAAAGTTTAGATCAAGTACACTTCACCTGCTTTCAGCTTTCATTTATTACAGGCAAATAATCAAAATAACCTAGAAATGCAATCTACTTAGATATTTTAGTCTCATTTCTTGGATCAGAAGTTAAACAATGCCTACATTACACTAACATATTTGTTCTCAGAAGTGAAATAAGGAAAAATCAAATAGAACAATGAAATCTACCCACTCACAACGCTTAGAAAAGGTGTTTTTACTCTAGTCAGACCACAGCAAACTGTCTGCAGAATGGACAGAGCAATGCCTACATATTAATTTTCAGGTAAAGCTGCTCTGCAACATGGCAGGTGAGTTTTCTTCTCGTAGCATCTCACTTTGGCTGATCTGTTCTTGGTCAGGAGATAGACAAGTATTTTAAAAATCTGAACTTACAGAGAAGCCACAGAATAGTAAAAGTCAGCTTTGATAACAGTAGTTTTGAAAATTGGAGAAGACACTGAAGGCTGGAGATCAGTAATACTGAGAACAGTCTTCAGCTGCAAGAAATCCAGAACTAGGTCTGAAAAGGTCTCAAAGCAAACACCCTATCAAGGATGCAACAAACTATAATTACAAACAGTAGAACTTCACAGCATCCCATTTTATCTCAAGTTTAAGTTTCAATTATAGCAATTACAAGCTTACAGATAGCAATGCAATAAGTAAAGCTTCCACAGGTACACATTTAGGTCAATTACAGCTACCAGAGATGAAATCAAACAGCCACAGCAACTAGCTTACTCCCCTTCCTAATCTACTCACAGAGAAAACAAGGAGAGCCAGGCTGCTGGTTCCCTTCTACCAGACAGGAAATTCTAGTGGAGCACTTTCCACCAATTCCAAACCTAGCTGCAACCACTTCCACGAGCAGCTTAGGACTTAAACTCATGTTGAAAGTAAGCAGTGGTATCACGAGAGTGATGCAACAGAGCTTAATACTAGATCACCTACTAGACTGGAGCATTCTAGCATCTTCTGCACAACAAAATTGAGGCTACAATTCAAAAGTACTAAAGCTATCTTATCCATGTAACACAGACTGTAGGACATTAAAGGTATTAAGACTCCATAAGCAGTCACAGTAGGTGCAACTAAATTGTTCCTAATCTCGCTGGGTGCTCAATCTTTGTTCAATTTCTTTAATTCAGCATTCACTTTCACTCACAATTCAATGCTTTCATCTACAATTTCTAGCAACCAAATAACTGAAATCAAAATTCTAGTAGTCTTCTTCACCTATGAGGTGCTAAACTCTACATGACAAAGACTCAAGGAAAGATCTGATTTTTCAATCTATTTTCTGAAATCCTGCCACCAGCTGTACAGAAACCCAAAAATCAAAAGAATTCAACTTGCACAGAACAGTCAAACCACACAGAAACAGCAGAGTCATACTCACAGGACTCAAAGCTTGTGATCCACATCACCCCTACATAAAAAGTTGCTCACAGGGATGAGCTGGGGAGAGCGCGAATGCAACACACCCTGCAGGCAAGCCCTGCCTTTGCTCCACTCTCCAAGGGTAGTCAAAGCTAAGCGAGTGCATCTTGTCTTCACAGACCCAATTTCAACCTACGCCTTTCAGCATGCAGACCAGCATTTTGGTCCTCTCCTCACACACACAGCCAAGAACCATTTCCTTCAAGCACTTCCACAAGTGGAAAAAGCAGCATGAGAGTAAACAGTCTCATTCTGTCAAGAGCCTGCCTTTTCCTAGTTGATATAGGAGTCAAAACCTTCTTTTAAAGGCACAGGGAAAGAAAAACTATTTCTTCTTGATGCTCTGCCTTTTCAGGTAATACTACAGAATGAATTATTTGATTATAGCCCTAGTTCCTAGTCCTAAGTCGGAGAAGCAAATGAGGCCCACAAAAGGGCAACAGAAAACTGTTCTATCGGTGTTTCTATAAATAATGTCTATACCAGTGCATAAACCTCTCCTATTAGAAAGAAAAACTGTAAAGACTTAATTATGGCAATGCAGTAATCCTCACCCACAAGATCAACTTGAAGTGCATTACTTCCTCCCATACTGACTATATAACCTAGGAACGAAACCTTGTAGAATACCAGAACAATCAAAAATATAAAGAGACTATTAATTTAGATGCACAAGAGACATCAGACAGGCACCCTAGCTAGAGACCTATTTCAAGTTACTTTGTTTTCAGAAATCTCAGTTAAAGCATGATGTATAGCTTTTCACTGGTTTTCCCTGATGTAAACGTTTCCACGCTCTTAAAAAAGGATAAGAAAGACCACAAACAAGAGAGTCTTTGGTAGAAGTCTTATCTACAGGGACAGTGTACTCACAGCATGGGAGAAGCACATACAGGTAATAAGTTACTTTGACAATGTTGTTTCCTTGAAAAGTAGGAAGCTAAGGTTAAAGTGAAAAGCATTTTCCAATTATTTTTCCCAGCAAGGGCTAAAGAAAGGAGGACCTGAGAGGGTAGATCCTGCACATCTGCTAGAGACAGCACCAGTAAGGAACAACTTTAGCTCTGAAATTAAAAAAATACAAAAACCCAGCTGAAGATATCCAACATTCCCCAAGCGTGTACAGCCTTGAGTTCACTAGATACCTTCAGCTGTAGCTCCGTGCATCTACAGAACTGCCCCAGCCCAAGAAACCAAGTACCTAAATCCTGCTTCTGCCTCACAGGATCTAGTAGGTATGCTGAGCAGCCCAGCCTTCTCGGGAACATAATCCAGCAGGCAGAAAAGCACACTTACATTGATTCTCCCTGTAACCAAGTTAAAACGCAATCAGAGCTTCTTATTTTAAAGCTCTGCCAGAAGATAAAAACAGACAGTACTATTAGAGCTTTAACATTCACGTGCTTGCCCATGAAGCAGAAAAGCTTTCTAGCGCTCCTTGCACTTATTCTCCTCAGAAGTACACACCAGCCACCACGCTAGAGGAGGTTTTGTGGAGAAGCTCTATCCAGCACTACAAACTCACCCTGCAGAAAACAAAGGAGTGATTGGACTAAAATCAAACACAAGGGAGCACAGAACATACATCTTGAGATCAATATACACAACAGGAAGGAAGAAGACTGAGTTAAAAGACATCAAACTATCAGAACAATTCATTAGGAAAAAAGAACAAGATATTAGGAAATATTTTTTTCCACTGAGGGTGGTGAAGCACTGGCCCAGGTTGCCCAGAGAGGCGGTGGGTGCCCCATCCCTGGAAACATTCCAGGCCAGGTTGGCCGGGGCTCTGAGCAACCTGATCTGGTTGGAGATGTCCCTGCTACTGGCAGGGGGGTTGGACTGGGTGGGCTTCAACACTCCCTTCCAACCCAAACTATTCTATGACTCTAAGTCTTTCCTACACAGATATTTGCTGTCTTCTAGGCCATGCCAAGGAAGCTCAGAGGCCCATGGCAGCCTGCCTTGCAGTCCAGTCTCAGAAGCTCAAACATTCCCGTGTTGTGGTTTAACCCTAGTCAGCAACTAAGTACCACACAATCGAAACCAGGGCACCTTGTTCCGCCTGCCTTTCCAAACACCCAGCTCTTCTTAAGGACCAAGGACTAACACCAAGTTTGATTTCATTTTAGCTTCAAGCTAACTCCATAGGTGACAGAACAATTTTCCATGCTAAGCTCAGGCTTTGCAGCTAGTGCTAGTTCTAATGCTTCACAAGACAAATAGCTGAAAACCCTGAAGCTGGCCACTACCATGCTATTCACACAGTGGAGAATAATTCCATGAAGAACTGGTGTCATAAAAGTCAGTAAAAGCATCAGCTAGATCAGTATCTCAGATGAAAGCTGTCAACAGCACGCCCAGCTCCATTTTCACCATGGCTGGTCAGTCCATCACAATGAACACTGAAAACGACAGTGAGATGTGCTGAGCAAGCACAGCTTGCTTTGCTTTCTCTAGGGCTTGGTTTCTTTAACATTCTGTCCACTTCCAACCAACACTGAACTGCAAAGTTGTGTTTTAAAGCATTTGCAATTCAGGGTTTGTTTCATTTCTCTAAAAGAGTGGTTTACTAAAGATCTATCAGCTCATGTTACTGAGGACACATTTCATTACCACATTACAATGGCTGGTAGCTTGTGCGACAGCCTGCCCCCAAGCCATCCTATCAACAATGCTTTACAGTTTTTCATTTCATCCCTAGTAGAGAGGAAAAATAACAGACTAATTTCTCTAACGTTAAGTTCCACTAGAATCTTGTTCAAAGTCTTAACTTCTTCAGAGGCGGTAATACTTCAATACAGCAGCTTGTACAAGTTTAGTTGCAATATCACTTACAAGGCCATCCAGCTTCAAGTCTTCTGAAATCCAACTCTCCCAAGGAAGGACAAGAACCACTTATTTAGGCAGTCTTATTCGGAGTTTGGGTTGGTTTTTTTCCTCCCTTATCAGAGTTTGGAAAGGTTCCACCAGCTACATGATAGCTATTACAATGTAATTAGTTGCCTCACTCATGCATATATACACACAAATTTCAGAAAAACTTCAAACTGGATCATACTAAGCTTACTTTTTGCATTTACCATTTTCAGCATAAACACCCACGAGGAACAATGCCTCTCAAGTATCCAGTTGTTCCCCCAGTAAGACCCACAGAGCATACTAACAGCTTAACTCGCCGCCACATTCAGCTGCCAATGCTTCGTTCACATGCTGCTTTCTAAGCTTTAGATTAAGGTTCTAAGTCAGAGGTGTTTCAGAAGATGAACCAAAGCTAGGTATCAACAACTATATTTTAAGTTAAGCCTTTAAAACAGTGCTTTTTTACGGACATCAATGACTCCAGAAACAGCTTATCCATTTCAATTAACATTCCAGGAAGTCTGCTGCTTTGCTCTTCTTCCCTAGCTCACCTTGCACAGCATGGAGCTGCAGTTCCAACACACTTCTAGGCACATACTACTACTCACTGAACAGAGCACCTTTAGCTCAGAGCAACACATTCCAGACACTTCCTACCAGTCTAAAGATGAAAGATAGCACTGGTTTCAAGAGGAAAAAGCCACACCACTTCCCTGCTACTACAGCCTGGTCTTCCCTCTAGTTCTGATCAGGAGAGACTGACTTGAGGACTTCCTTATTCCTTATGGGATAAAACCTCTCAGAACCACTATGGCCAGCGGGGTGTTCACATCCTCTACACCACTACCAGGAGAGTAGAATTACAGTAGGAGAATTACAGGAGACAAGAATTACAGCACTAATTGAGTGCTAGGCACATTCCTACAAGTTCTCCTGACAGCACTGGGAAGTTACGGCACCAATGTCTGGAAGAGGGGTGGAATTACAAATCATGAAGCTCACTTCTCAGAGTTAAAACCCATCTGGGATCTAACAGGCAGATTTTTACACCACCAGGTACTCAAGCTCGAGACAAATACAGAACAGTTGCACATTAGATTAGACAATTTAGTACTTAAAAGTTTATTTTGAAAGAAACATAACTGCCTTGAGGTCTTATTTTGATTCAGCCAAAAAAAGCAACTATGAAACAAGTGCATATTTAGGTACGTGGATTTTCACTCTAGTTTCCAACATTTGGTAAGGACTAGTGCAGTATTTGGAGACACAGGCTCTGGAAGACACCACCAACATCAAGTAGAGGAGGCTTGTCTCATTATATCCAGTTACACATCCCAGCAGGAAGCTGCCAGAGCAGGAACAGCCATCACATCTCTTTGACCTCTGCAGGTGAAAGGATCTCAAACTTTCTGCTGGATGCTAACCCAATTCCTCCAATTCACTCCACAGAGACAACTCCTTCTTCCTTGCTACTGCAGAGTTGTCAGGCTTCTGCCCGTTACTCCAGTAGCCTAACAATACCCTTCTCCTTAAGTTACTCCTTTTTTTACGGGTTAATTGCCAGCAAAGCACTGCATAGCCACGTTCCTCCTACTCTTGAAAGGCTGACAACATACTTCACCATCCTGGGTTGCATGTAGGTGGAATGAGATCTGAGATAAAATATTGTATCTTCTATCTTCAGAAGCCTGGGCATGCTCCATTTCTGTCTCCTCCAGCTGTAGATGAGCTTTTTTATTGAAAAAAAGAGAGCCTATCAAGCTGACCTATTCCACCTCCTTGGTATCATTTGTGGGTTACATAGCATGTTACTGAAGCAGGCTAACACTGATATTTTAATAACTGCTAGTGCAGACAGTTAATGCAATGGATATTAACAGTATCCTTGAGAGGCACCTATAACACTGCCAGCAAGAGAACTAAGCTCGGTTCTCAATAGATCACTCCTGTCATTTGAAGTAGGACAAGAGCACCTTTTAGTGCAATTGCTCAAAAAACCACCACTGCTCAACATTACTGTTCCTGCATATTTGCCCCTCCCCAAACTCCAAAATAGGCAGAAACATTTGTCACTGAAGCATTTTAGAATCCTCTGCCCCACCTTTACTTATCTGCAAAAAGTTTCAACACTTACAGTTCAGTATTTCCTGTACCATGAAAGAAAGCACTTCTATCTTCCAAAAGCACTGCGATCAGTAACAGCTGAAGCAATGCAGATATCACATGTCAGCCTCCTTCCCCTCAAGTTATCTACAAGCATTCCTTCATCTCCACCAAAAAAGTTAATTTTCAAATACTACAGCACATGATTTAGTTACAGACGAAAAGCACCTCAGCTCTGTATAGAAAGCTTAGAGCATGACAGGTATTATAAGAAATCTGCTGTAGTTCCTTCGGTCACAGTACCATCCCTTCCCAATGGACTCACCCAGGCATTTAAATACACCTTTACATTCACCATAAAGCCAAGCTGCACCTCCGCACTCAGCACTACCTGCCATGATTCACTAGACAAGCTCTTTTCTAAAAGAAAGTCTTATTGCACGTGGTTACATGGGCTCATCACACAAGAAAACAACCAGGTGAAGCACCCAGGAGAAAAGCGCCTATCAGACTTGAAGTCTGCAAGAGTTACAACTCATACTCAACCTTCCCCCCAAGGAGGGAAGTGTGTGTGAAAAGGAAAGAAATCAGTTTCCTGTACAGAGAGATGTGAAGAAACACAAGGCCTCATCTGTTGATAAAACAGGACTCCCTAAAAGAACGATCAAAAGAAGGAACAACTTCAATGCAAGGAACTTGCACTCCACGTTGGGGGGAAGGGGCAAAACACTACTTACCAGAGAAGGGCAACATCTGCTCAGATCCCACCAAAAGAATAGGACTGTTAAGAGGAACACGGGGAAGAGGCACAATTAAAGCCCCAAAACTATGTCAACAAAAAGCCTTAACAAATCCCACTTATAAAGGGAATGGGAATTTTGGCCCCAAGCACAAGGACGGTCGAACACAAGCGATCCCGCGGCCAAAGCAGCAGAAGCCCAGCGCGGCACCACGGCTGCCAGCGGCGTCAGCCGGTCCCTGGGCTCGGCTACGCGGGCACCAGGGAGCGAGGGCCGGGCGGGGAGGCTGCCGGCGCCAGGTGAGGCCCAGGGCCGCGGCCAGCCCACCCTCCCCCGCCCGGCAGCCCGAGCCCCACAGCCGCCCGGGACGGCATCCCCGCCCGCCCGGGGAGGAGGAGGAGGAGGCCGCCGCGCCGGCCGAGCGCCCCAGCCCGCCGCCTCCTCCCGCCACGGCCCCGGCCAAGCAGAGCGGAGCTGCAGGAGCCGAGTCCCCGCCGCTGCCCCTCACCCCGCGGCCCGAGGGGGCGTGCCGGGCCGCAGCCCCGCAGCTGACAGCCCGGCCGCCCTCCTCCAGGCCCCGGCCCGGCAGGCCGGCCCGCCCGCCTCCCCCCTCCGCCAGACGCCCCGGGGGCAAGCCCGCACCCCCCCGCTTCTCCTTACCGCGGGGCAGGGCATGGCGCGGAGCCCCCCACACCCCCTCCCGGGGCGCGGCCTCCTGCCTGGGCCGGGGTCGCCGGGCTCCTGGCTGCCTCCGCCGCCGCTCACAGCCACAACAACATGGCGGCCGCACGGGACGCGGGCACGGCGGGGCCAGGCGCGCTCCCGCCGCCTCCTCCTTCCTCCCTCCCCGCCTCTGCCGCCTGTGGCGGGGCGGGGCCGGGCGCGCGCCGCTCCCGCCCTCCGCCCGCTTTGCGAGGAGAGGCGCGACCGGTAGCGGCGTTCTGCTCCCGTCTCCTCTCAGGAAGCGGCCGGTCGAAGCCGCGGCCATCCCGACGCCCAGCAGCTGCCCTCCCCCAGCCCCTCAGCAGGTGAAGCTGCCTCGCCCCTTCCTCCTTTTATCACCCCGGGAGGGTGCTTAACCGGCCGCAGCTGGCTGAGGCGGGCCTCGGCCCGGCCCTCGGCCGCCCGCCGCCCCGCTGAGGCGGGAGGTGCGAGGAGGTTTTGCGGCCCAGGCCGGAGCTGGGTGCTGAGGGGAGCCAAGGAGCTCTGCCGGGCCTGCAGTCCTGGGATCCTCCTCAGCAATCCGCCAGATCCCTTGGAGAAACACCTTCTCTGACTGTAAAAGCCGCTCTTGCGCGCAAGGCCTGCTGGCCGATGCTCTCTTCCTCGGCTTTTGTGACATTCAGCTCAGCTGTAAGAACATGTGTGGCCCCGTGCCATCGGTAGTCGCGCTGTCCAAGCCATCCCGAGCAGCCTGCAGCTCCTAGAGCATGAGGTAATGGAGCGCGGGGAGCCAGCGCGAGGCATGGGAGCCAAAAAACACATGGAAATGGAGAGACGAGCGATAAAGCAAAAGGGATATGAGCGTTAAGCAACAGAAAGGCACGAGAAAGCTTGAGAGGCAAATGGCAGCAGTGTCAGAGGTAGCAGGGTACGGCTGGCAGGAAGCGCTGCAGTTTCCAAAATGAAGCTTTAACTAAGCCTTGTGCAACAGAGTTCCTTTTCAGCAGCAAGATTTGTATCTGGGTTTTGTTGCAAGTGTGATGGATCGTTAATGCTTTATTTTTATACATATCTTTAATTTACAATACCGTATGTAGGTCAGGCTGTACTTTTGAGAGATATTTCCACTTGCTCCTCATGTTTGCCTTGATCTGAAATGAAATGCTTGCTTGCAAGTAGCTATAAAATGCACTCCTAAATTATCCACAGGGCTCTCCCTTTGAGTCCAAGGCTAGTCATTGTAACAGATGGACTTCAGTCTGTCATTAGGTCACGTTTAAGCTAGAAGTAGTTCAGAGAGAACAATACAAAATACAGGATCTCATGTCTTTAAACTTAGACATAAGCTGCGCAGTGAGTTGTTTTCTAGTTTCACTCCCTTGGTCAGGGACAGTAAACATTTGAAAGGAAGTTAATCGGCCCCTCTAAAGGGATTTTTTTTCCAACAACAAGCCATTATCTGAATGCAACTGTGATCTGAATGTCAATATGTACCTTCAGAGGAATTTTGGAAGAAATACAGGTAACTGAAGGGAAAAACAGGATTCTTGGCCTGTTTATACCCAAAAGCAAGGAAAAAAATGCTCACCTGGTGTAGCTGTATTCAAAAAGATGTGTGTTGACAGCATTAGGAAGCCAAATATGAATTTTGAAAGCTCCCTGCTAAATGGTTGCCTTTTGCAGTACGCCTGGACAGGGATCAAATGTGACCTACTTCAGGAAGCTGAATCCTGGAGACCCGGGGCTTTTGTACAGCAGGACCTGCTGGTTGCTCCTGTTTTTCAAAGAGGGGGAGCTAGCTGGAGTGCCATCACTGTGTCAGGAAAAGCTGTGCACTTCCAGCTGCTTATTTCAGTGACACAAGTTGTCTTCTTTGGCATTATCTTTACTGATACGGTCAAACAGCCTGCATGGAGACTTTCCACGCCTTGTGTTCTGAGTTTCTCCATTTCTTGTCTTAGATATGGTGCCATGTTAAGTGACTTTTGCTTCTATTTTCTATGATGGTTGGGGCAAAGGATGATAGCTAATGCAAATTATTTTCTGGAAATGGAATTTACTGTACCCAAAGGGAGAGCAAGGCCTGTAAGAACCTGACACACAGCTCAGGGAATGAGGCGTTCCCAGGCCCGCAGTTCTGACGGACCTGGAACGTATCCTCACTCAACCAGTACAAAGTTCTTAATTTGTGAGGTTGAGGGTGGTAGTGAATTACTGAGGAACTACTGAAGCACTGTCTGGTTTTACGCAGGAGGAAGAAAAGCAATCCAGTCACTTAGACACCCGTTAGTCTGCCTTCAAGTACATTAAAAGCCTAGAAAAAAATGTAAAGGAAAAAATGGTCGGCAGCAGAGAAGTAAGTGGAAAATAAAGTAAAACGCAACATGGCCTTACTAAGGATAGATTGTGTTTAACTAAGGTTATACCTTTGATAAATGTTTTCCAGACAATGGATATAGAATAGATTTAATCTAAGTGGGCTTAATAGGATATTAAATACAATGCCACATGGCAAATGTATAGATTATCTGGGGAGCTATTTGGTAGGTAAGAAGCTACAGACAGATGACAGTAGACTTGGAGGCTATCAGTAGGCTCAGAAATGTATTCAGTAAATTAATGGAGAAGAGGCCCATAAAAAATAGCTCTATGGAAAAGTCAGGGAAGTCACCTCAAACATACAGCACCTGGGGATGCTCGGGGCGTGCAGAGGGAAGAGAGAGCAGAAAGTGGCTGGGCGCCAGCGCTCTCCCTAAAGGCTGCCCCTCTCAGAAACAGAGGGCTGGACCGCAGCGACCACGGGCCTGAGGCGTGGCTTAACGTTTGTTTGATCTTGCACAATATTTTTCAGTCAAGCCTTGGAAGAAAAGGTAGGAGTGAGGCGATGGCATTTGCTGATGGCACTAAGTTGGGAGACATCGCACCACGGAGGGAGTATCTGTATTGCTGGAAGAGTTGAATAACGTTGAGTGCTGGCACACTTGGGAATGGGATGAAATTTAAAAGGAGAAAGTACAAGGTCATGCACTTCAGAATTCCCAACAAGAATCTCTGCTGCAAGCTGGGAGCTCATCAGGTGGAAGTGACAGAAGAAGAGAAAAATCTAGGTGTATTTGTTGATCTCAAGATGACTGCAAACTCCCAGGATGAAGCACGTGTCAACTGAGGTGTTTCCAGGAGAATGGGAAAATGTTAATACCATTGTACAAAGCTCTGCTGCAGCCTTCTCTGGAATTATGCGTCTCTGGTCACTTTTAATGAAAGGACACAATCTTAAAATGTAACTGGAGAATAATTACAGGGTAGTCCTGAGTTTTTCTTATGTAAGGATCTTGAAATAATTTGTTTAGCCAAAAAACTGAATGCTGAGAAGTGATACAGTTGTTCTCTATGAAACTTCAGGGAGTAAACACACAAGTAAACACATCTCCCTTAAGAGCAAGGGTGATGTGAGTGTAAGAGCAAACAAGTATCCGATGGCCATGAAGAGTCTGGGCTGAAACATGAGAACGCCAGAGCTTCCAGCAGCTCAAGTCCTGAGGCGCTGGGTCATCCTTTCCAGAGCTGCCTTACCCTGATGCCGTTGCCACCAACAGCTGAGAACTGACCCTGGAGACCCAATGGGTCCCTTCCAAACCTCTCGTACTGTTTGAGACACAGACACAGAGTTTCTAGTTGGCTTCCTGTGAGAAGAAACGGGGTACCTGATGTGGAATGATATTATTTGGGGTGCAGTCACAACCCAAATGTCATTTGAATTATTGGCTGCGTGCAGTAAAGGTGCAGAATAAATCTGCACGTGGTTGTGGCGGAGGCTGAGAGCATCCCATTTGGAATCATCCCAGCCTGATCCCTCAGATCACCTTCCCGCAGAAGCCGGCTCTTGTGCCCATCCTGTATGTGAGATGCAATCCTTGCCCGCTCTGCGCCTGGACAGCGAGAAATGGCAAACCCCGACGTGTGCCAGGTACCTTCCCGCCTCCCTTACCATCCAGTCACCCTTAATACGCTTCACTCGTGTGATCCGAACAGCCAGACTCAGGTTCTGTGGGCTCTTTCTGTTATGATGAAAAACTGTGGTAAGGTCAGATATGTCTTCAAACAAACAAACACCACACCAAGTAAGAACAGTCAGATCATGAAACGCAGAGTAGTTTCCTTTCTCAGGGCTCCAAAGTGGCTTCTTTGGCCAAAAGCAGCTCTCTTCATCCCTCCCCCCAATTTTGTTTCTTTTTTCCATCTTTCCCCTTACCGTGACGTTTTACTAGTTTTACTCTGGTTCCTTTTTTTGTAACAAATGCCTGAACAGAGTGCTGCACTCAGACCTGTCTCTGACCACTGTCTTTATCCCGTGTTCCTCTTTGTGTAGGCGCTTCCATTCTTTCTGCTCCCATCAAACAAGCGGTTATTTCATTGTTCCTTTCATCGGAATGGTGGGCGGTAAGGACGTCAGGGTCAGCACAGCGTGAGGCCACCTCTGATTAAAATACACCAGGTGAGAGGCGCCCACTGTCAGTCGTCCTGATGGGGCTCAAAAAATGCGTGCTCTGACTCATTCCCTTGAAGAGTAGATTAATAATTTGAAATGCAGGGCAGTGCTTCATTATGGGATTTATATTGAACGTACTGGTTCTGCTTGGGTTCGTGAGCACGGAGCATTGCTCTGCAGATGATGGATGACACCTTGTTTGCTCAAGGCATTTCTGTACCTGGAAGTAAAGGCTGAAGACAGCAATAGTGAAGACATGCCAGCAGTTCAGTGCAGGCAGAGGATTTGGAAGTCTTGGTTTATGTCCAC
The DNA here is from genome assembly GCF_036417535.1 of Chlamydotis macqueenii. Taxonomy (NCBI): domain Eukaryota; kingdom Metazoa; phylum Chordata; class Aves; order Otidiformes; family Otididae; genus Chlamydotis; species Chlamydotis macqueenii. Next base: position 14,440,207 of record NC_141572.1, on the reverse strand, counting down.
TTATATTATTTCCTTATACTTGAAAGACTAATAATCCGTATTGTTTACGTAGTGAGCTAAAAATAAGTGAAATGTTCCAAGTATTCTATACTGAACATGTCTTTTCTTTGGAAGAGTTAACTGACACGACTTTACGCTGTTGTGCGCTATGTTGCTACAACAATGCCACCTGAAAAAATGCTTTTAATAATAAAGCATATATATTTTTGATTATTTTATTAATGGTAATAACAAAGCATATAATGATTTTTCTTAATAAGCACACTTAAGATCCTTCCTCCTGAAGTTAGATAGTTATTATTCTTTTGTATAAAAGAGAAATGCAAGGCAGCGAGAAGCTAAGAAGCTGTCTGATCAGAGGAGCTGCTTCAGAAAATGATATTATTTTAACTGATTCTCTTAAGTGACAATTCTTTATGCTGTAGAATTGTGCTGGTAACCCACTCAGGACTGTGCCCGTTGTGGTGCGCAGGTGTCAGAGGAGGGAGTTCCCACCCGCGGGAACTTGCACCACTCCAACTCTCAGAAGCTGAGCGACCCCTTCGTCCCGCTGGCCAGGTGAAGGCTGTCCCGGCAGCCTCTCGGAGAAAGAGGGAACTGGTGTTCTGCCCCTGTGCAGACGCAACGCCCTGCAGAGCGTGAGCGAGGAAGTATCTTGGGCCATCCCTGCTGGCTCTGGGTGACAAATACCCAATGATGAGACTTTATGCTAAGAATATACATACAGGGTGTTAACTGGAAAATGATGGAAAATTGAAGGGATATTTAATAAATTATTGTAGGATTCATCCGGTCATTAGCTTAATGATAACACCTCTGTCTCTGTGACTGTGAAGAACATGCTGTGCAAGGCTTACAACTTCCATTAGTCCTTGATAAACTAATGTATATATCATTAAGATAAAGTGTAAAAAAGGAAAAAGTAGAGCTGAGCTGAAAACCTGCAAAGCCCAGGGCTATGCGGATTCATCATTATTACTGTAATTGTATTTCAGCTGCTTAGAAAATAGAATAGCCGATTTCCACAACTTTGCAACTTAGTACAACAGTTGTGCCATTTTTGAGATTACACTGACATTTTCTTCTGGCCATTTCATAACTCTTTCATTGCATTTCCATTTTTCCAACGTGTTTAGAAGTGACAGTCCTTCAGGGTTTCCTGTGCCCTCAGACCTGTATGTAAACAGCGCAGGGGCAGGCTGTCTTTAAACCCCCCGGGATGTCCTTTGGGAGAAAAAGCAGGGACGACGGATATGCCTCGCCTCGTCTGCGCGCAGGGAAGAAGGTCACTTGGCCCGGTAACTGCTGAGACTATGGTGCGAGTAGGAGGGAAATAGCTATCTTCTGTGACTGCACAGAAGCGAAGCAGGCGTTGTAACCAGCCCCCGGGGCTGTCATTTGGGACTCTGAGGTGGAATTTGAGAAAATGCAGGAAGCGTGGAAACCTTGGTGCTGTTCAGGGAGCAGAGTGCAGCGTTGGTGACAGGCTGACAAGGCAGACGGACTGACCTCCAGTAGCGCGCTCCTGGGGTCGCTCCAGAGTTTGTTCTCCTCTCCGTGCTTTTTGCGCTGCTTGAAATGAAAAGGCTGCTTTTGTGTCTTATCACTAGCTGCGTCAGGAGTGTCCTTACCACACAAAGAGCGTCAAGGAGGTTATTGGTGTGTATCTGTCAAAACCCTGACTGCTACCGGAAGCAGGGCGCTCTTCCCAGCCTTTGATTTATGACGTCTGATAATCCGCACGGTTACATTCAGCACTGAACAGCTTCCTCCCATCCATGACTCGAACCGAAGAAGGATGCTGTTAATAAAAGCTCCTTTTCCAAAAGCTTTTGCCTGAAGAAGTTCTCCACTTCGGATCTGATGCAAAGCCTGCTTGCCCAGTAACTTCAGATGGCTCTGGATCCAACCTTGAAAGCGGGATCGTTCAGCAGAGCTCAGCAGCCGGCGAGCTGGTTTTAATGCTTTGCCTTTTCTGTGCAAGAGGGGCCAGCAGCCACCCTGTGCGGCTGGGACAGGGCAGTTGTGATTTGCATTAAGATTTCAGATTTGATTTTACTGTTGTGAAGCGTTAAAGCTCTCTGGCATGTCGTACACAGGTGAAGGGGTGCACTTTTTGGTAGACTTGTTTAATTTCTGTTCATTTGCCAGGTTAATTTGTATGCATATACATATAATTACATAATTATAGTACATACACAGCTAGTATCACCAGTGTTTTAGGCAGAGGCTCCAACAGTTCGTGATGCTTCAGGAAATCAAATATATAATACACAATTGGAAAGGTACCAAAAAAAAAAGTCCCAGAAAGAGGAATAATGATTCAAAGGAGCCTGATGACAGATTTGAAGCCCACTGAGTCACTTGGAGTCTCACCACTGCTGCTCTGGAGGAAGGCTGGCAATGAGGGGAAATAAACGGATGCCTTTGCAGGGGAATCATGTTTCAGTAGCCAAATGTTGTCCTCTGCTAAACAATTGGACCAAACCTTGGATCTGATTTCGTCACTGGAGTTTTGCTCCGGTAGGTCGTTCTGCGCAGCGTCTTGGTGCTGGGGCTCCAGCCCGAGGGCCTGACTTGGGCAGTGATGTGTGAGAAACAAAAATAATAAATAATTCATTTTTAAATGAGTGATTCAGAAGGCATGGTGAAAGAATGGTGAAAATGGCAGGTTCGGCACAACCTGTCGTGACATTTAAAGTGCGAATCAATAGTTTCCTGCCAAATGTGAAAGCCACGCAGCCCGCCCGTGCCGCCCTCCTGCTAGGGAGGAGATGTCAGCGTGCGGGTAAGGAAATGTTGGCTGGGACGATGCTGGAGAGGAGCGGGGAGCAGCCCAGGGAAAGCCCTCTGGTGTGCAGCCCGCTCCCCTCTCCCTGCCTGCGGGGTCACAGGCACCCCGACCCAGGGCACGCGGCTGGAGGGCGAGACGTCGAAACACCGACTGTCCGGAGTCTGCGAGGGCCTGGACTGGGGGGTCCGGAGCTGGAACCTCGTTACAGCCCCATTGCTAATGAGCCACGTGACAGAGGGCACGGCACAGTTTCTGGTTTAGGCTACTTCACCATCTAAACCCAGACTCTGCCCTAGGTTTAGGAGTTCCTGTGGCTGAGGAAGAGAACCGAGAGCCTTCACAGCTCCTGAACTCGTGACGGTCGGCTGCATCCATCCCGCCCTGCATCCCTCTGTCCGGCGAACGCGTGCTGCCTGCGGTTCCCGTGCGCCGTGTGACTGATCTCCTCTGTTCCCGATACCAATTGTGCGGGCATTCCTTGCCAAGAATTACACTTGTCCTGCAGCGCTGAACCGTAGTACGCAGCGATCTGCCTAACGAGAAACCAGAGCCGGGGGAACTGGTGTGCGACGGCCCTCTGTCCCTGGGGGAGCCCGTCCGGCGTGTGCCTCCTGCTGCAGCACCGGATGGGCCAACTAACTCAACAAGGTCTCCCTTATTAAAAAAAAAAAAGGTGATTTATTTAACTAGCTGGTTGTCTCTCAAAGGAAACAACTGCCCTGCAGACAGAGGCTAGCTTCCCCTCGCAGGACGACGTTAGGGATTGGGACTGCAGTCACCAAACCGCAGCCAGAACCCGGCACGGGCCAAGGCAGCGGAGGAGGGCAGATTTGGGGTTTAAAAACTGCCTGTTTGGGGCTGCGGAACAGCCGTCTCGGGTTAAACGCGGCTCTCGCCCAGTGCCCCAGGCCCAGCTCAGGCCGAGGGCCAGGCTCCGCCCGTCCCGGGCCCTTCCGGCGCGGAGCGGAAGGGCCCTTTGGTGGCGGAAGCGCGGGCCCGGCGGGACGTGGCTGGCCGGTAAACGGGGCTGGGGCGGCGCGGCGAGGCCTTTCGGGGGCCGCTGGGCAGGGCCGGGTCAGGGGGACATGGCCTGGCCTGGGGTGAGGCGGGTGGCGGCGGGGTCTGGAGCCGCAGCGCTCGGCTTAACTGGCGGTGGCTGGAGAAGGGGGGCGGGCAGGGCCGGGAGGAGGCCGCGGGGTCGGGGGGAGTGTTTGGGGCCGCAGGAGAGCGGCGGGGCCCGGCGGGGTGGCTGGCGGCAGGCAGGGGAGCAGGGTGTGCGGGAGGTGCGGGCAGAGCCCGGCTGCGTGCCTGGCCTGGAAGGGGTGGGGAGTGCGGTGGGTGCCTGCCGGAGGCCCCCGAGGTGCGGCAGTGGGGGCGAAAGCCAGGACTGGTGATGTCAAAGGAGATAAAGGGCTGTCCTGGTTTTGGCTGGGATGGAGCTAATTTTCTTCCCAGTAGCGGCTGTGTTTTGGGTTTAGTATGGGATTTGGTGTGCACAGAACGTTGGTGATACGCTGATGTTGTTGGTTGTTGCTAGGGAGACTGAGGGCTCTTTTCAGCTTCCCAGGTTTTGCTAGTGTATGGGTGCAAGAAGCTGGGGGGCTGTGGCCAGCAGAGTTGACCCAAACTGTGCCGTAGATGTCATGCGCAGTGTGTAAGGGGGTTGGCTGGTGGGCAGAATGCTAGAAATAGCTGTCGTGCGGTCGCTGCTTGGAATGGTGCTTGAGATTGCTCTTGGTTCTGCTCCATGATGGCTGCTCAGGACAGGCTGTGTTGGTCATCGGGTCGTCAGGCAGTCAGGAATTGTGCATCATTCATTTTATGTGTTCTACTATTACCGTTCTTTCTATCTGTATATATCTTTGCTGTCCTAGTAAGCTGTCTTTATCATAACCTGTGAGATTTCCTTTCTCCAGTTCTCCTCCTCATCCCACTGGGCAGCAGTGAGCGAGTAGCTGCGTGGTTCTTAGCTGCCGCCTGGGGTTAAACCACAATGAGAGGAGAGGGCTGCCTGGCCTTCAGCCGGCTCTTCAGCAGTGCATCCAGCGCATGCTGCTGCTGTTAGTGAAGCTGCGGTGTCGGCCGTGCCTCTCACAGCTGCGGGTCCTTCGTCCCCCGCAGCGTGCACCTCGCCCTGGGTATCCTCTGCTTGTCTGTGCACCTCGGTGGGAAGTGGAGGGCAGAGAGCACTTCTTACGCTGTGAAAACAAGTTTCCCTGGCGAAAGTCTGGTTCGTTGTGTTCTTTGTCGGGGCTGTTTGGCTTTTACGCTGTGTGCCTGAAATCACAGGGTACAACAAATTAATAATGTCCTTGTAGCGTAGGCCAAAGCTCTTGGGGGTGGAAAAGCACATGATAGCAATCGGGGATGATTGTCTGTGTTGAGGATATTCCATACTCAGGTTTATTCTCTTCTCCAGATGAATAAGGTTTTTGTCAGGGGGCCTGTCTCTTCCAAGATATTTTTGATTTGGACTGGAGAGTTTGATGCTTGGCAGGCTTGAAATGAGACACTTGACATTTTTTGCCTTGTTGCAGACACAGGCTTCTATGTGCAGTTTTCAGAGTTGCTCTAGAAATTCTAAGAGCCAAATTAAATATATGACAAAAATTAAAAAACAGCTTGGCTTATTCTGCTGAAAAGTGTTGCGGTTTTTTTTTTTCCCCAATGAAATTGTTTGTTGTAAAAAATTGAAAACACTCTTGTCAATATTCTAATCTTTCACTCCCTTGGAAAAAATGTAATTATTTTAAGTTTTCTAAGCTGTGCAGTGTATTGGTGTTGCTCTCATGTAGTTTTTTCAGTTATCGAACTCTGAAATGTTAGATAATGTGATTTTTGCCTAAATCCATAGGTGACAAACTCTCTGGAACAAAAAAATGTTACTCTTTCACTTGCTGTCTAAACCATGATCTTGCTCCTGAATTGGTATTGTTCAGCTGTAGGGACATTTATCTTGTTTTTAGTGTTATTCTGCCCAGGTAATGTGAATGCAATTAAATATGCAAATAAGGAGATTTGTGATCTTAGATCTTAACAGGAAGATAACATTTTAGTACCACTTTCCAGAAATCGTAATGTTAAAAAAACCCCGAGAAGTGTAAAGCTCTGTTAAGCTGCAACTTTCATTTTTTGTTAATATCTGAACTTTTAAAACAATGTGCATAACAATGTACTTTCTTTGTTTGGCTTACAGTTAATTTCATAAAGTTAATTGAAATATTTCTGAGCTTAAAAACGCTGTGGAGGATTAAAAGGTGGTTTTGTGAACACGTGGGAAATTGGCAGGGGGAAGGCAGGCTGTGTTTTTTAGGCTCACTCCGTGTACCTTATCTGGATGAGTACTGAGTGATCCTGCCACGTAAGCACCAAAAGTATTCTTCTAATAGTACGTTGGCAGGATGTGTTTTGGTTGCCTTTCCAGTTTATACTGTCAGGGGATAGACAGACGGCAAAAGCCGAGGGTTCAGCGCAGATCTTCAGGAACCAGACTTAAATACAGACTTCCATATTAAACAGTGTCCCAAAATGCTTTTTGTTCTCCCTGAAGATACCTCTGGCCTCTCAGCGAGGAACGGGGATGCAAGTACAGCGCCGTGTTACGGGTTTCTGGTGTTGTGAAAGGCGTGTGCAGGTGGCTCTTGGGTGTTCCCTCGAGGTTTGGCATTTGGGTGGTGTGTAAATTGCTCTGCATAAATACATTTCCAGCTGCTGTGCATATGTGTCTCGCAGTAAGGCGGCAGCCTCTTCTGTTATGCTTTTGCTTGATTGTCCTTGTAAAGTGCGTCCTGTGCTGCTTTTGTTTTTCTGTTTGCTGAAGACAGGAATAAGTCACCACGATGCCAGCATTGCCTCTGGATGAACTCCAGCTGACAGAAAGGGATCCCAAGACAGGGAAGCTGAGAACTTTACCAGCACTGGTGAGCTGTGTTTTTTCCTGAAGGCCAAACAAGACCTTTAATAACTAATGGTCATATATTTGGGGCTGGGCAAAGCTAGCTCTCGGTCCAGGATACGATGACGTTTTGTCAGCTTACTTGTTAAAGAAATAGCTTTCTTCGTGTTTTAGTGCGTTTAGATAGTTGAGGATTTTATTGCGATGAAAGGTAAATGAAAACTCACGGTGTTCAACATGTATAGTAAACTGCATTTTCCCAGAGTGCCTTATTCGCTCGAGGAACAGCCCAATTAGCAATGTAAACTTTGCTGCAGGAGAGAGAACACTTTGGGAGCTTTTGCAAGCTCTGCGTGGAGTTTAGCTCTGAGCTGTCGCCCTGGGATGAGTCCATCCACTTACTGCATCTCATGGCCTCCTGCCCTGTGGCTTCAGCTTGGTGAAATCAGAAAATTAAATCCCTGGTAACCCTTTTCTCCCAGAAACAAGAAGGCGTGGGGAGACTCTCCTGGGCGTGTTGCAGAAGTGGGGCCTGCCGTGAATGCTGCTTGCTCGTGAGGAGATTCACCCTGGGCTGTGGTTTACCCTGTGCAGGTTGAGGCAGAGCTCTGAGCTACTACGTGCTACTCAACATGATTCTCATCCTAGGGTGGGAGTATGTGGGCAAAGCCTGTTCAGTAACCCTTGGGAAGGGTAGTGAAGTGTTTCTCCTCTGTATTTGGTGGCCATGTCTGTTTAACTTTGGGGAATGTTGTGCAAAAACCAGTTTGGAGGAAAAAGAGAGAGTGCAGGCCACATTTCAAAGGCGTGACATTAAGGTGTTGCTGTTTGTTTTGAAGGTGTGGGAGGATTGCTTTGCAAGGCTTTTGGTTAATAGAATACAAGCAGCAACGTCTAACAAACTGTGAAGGTCTGAAAATACTGCTGATAAATAAAGATACAAACCCACTGGTCTGCTGCCTTGAAAGATTAGAAAATGGGAAGTTACCAGGGAAGTGAATGTCAAATTGTATTAAAGTGCAATTTTGTATTGGTTTCCTAACATTCAGTGAGCAGCACAAATGGTAACTGCGCATTCCCGTCGCTTGGTCTGTGGTTTTAACACTGTGTTCTGGCTTTCTGCAGCACCCAGAAATAAAAGCAGATCGGTCTTTTGTGCTATACAGACCGCCACCTGTTGTCAAAGACCCTGCTTTAGTGGAAGAGTTCTTGGAGCGAGCAAAATTCATTGCAGATGACCTGAACTGGCTTCTGGCTTTGCCTCATGACAAATTTTGGTGCCAGGTAATAGTTCTTCTGTGGACACTGAAGAAAAAGCATGAACAATCTAGGTGCTTGTAAAAGCCACAAACTTTAAATTGTTTTCATAAAGACTTCTGTATGCTCATTGTGTCACTTGTCAGGCATCTTAATTTTAATTACCATACCCTAGAGTGCGAAGAAAGTAGTATTTCCCCGTAGATTTGTCTTTCATTGTGGATTTTAGAGTTTGCTTGTATTTAATGCAGGTGTGAATCCTTTTAGCATTCTTAAATGTTTTAGATTTGCTTTTAACTGGGCTGCCCGTGAGAGCAACCTATGAATGTGCGACTTTCCCTTCTTTCCACTTTCTCATCTCTCGTTGTGCAAGGTAATATTTGATGAGACGCTTCAGAAATGTCTGGATTCCTACCTGTGCTATGCCCCTCGCAAGTTTGATGCGTTGTTGGATTGCCATCCAGAGGTGAATGACATGCAGAAGTGTCTTCATCGGAGTGTCTTCCTGACTTTCCTCAGAATGTCCACTCACAAGGAGTCCAAGGTGAAGATTTATTTGCTTTGCAGGTGCTCTGGGATGTATAGCTTGGGGAAAAAGGCAATTAGAGAAATATTAATCGTGTTTCTTACTTCCGTGTCCAACTGCATTCTTCTCCCTGGCTATTTTTGTTCTCTGTGTGGAGATGATACTTCAGCTCTGAGTGGTTATCTGAGCTATGCAGTGATTCCTTAGGAAGGAGATCCAGGCAGTCAGCTGAGTAATAGCAGGTTAGCCGCGTGTGGTGGTGTGCTACATCGCTGAAGGAGAAAAAGGAGCAAGTTGGCCTTTGTACGGCCGCATGGAGCAGAGGCTTTTCAGGCCACCAGTAGCCGGGCAGTCACTGCTCCCTCAGTGCCACTTCCTTTGTGCCATGCACTGTCGTGTAATCTGTGCTGATATCTGTCTCTCCTTGAACTTTCCCCAAGTTCTGGACACACAATGAAATTGCTCTAAATTACTGTTTTCTTGGCATCCCAATTGAAAGACACTCGGCCCTAATTGTGTGAGTGAGGCTCTCATGAGGAGCTGTGGAATTTGCACAAGGCCTTTGGGCGGGATGAGTGAGGCGACTTGTGTTTTAGCAATGACTCCCTTTGGAGTATTCACATCCTGAACCAATCCGTGTGTTGATTCTCTTGATTGTCACAATGGTGACAGTCAGGACATTTTGAGGAAAGTTCTTGGAGCGAGAATTGGAGGACTGAGTTAGAAGGAATGCTGGAGCCTGCAGCTGGCACTGCTTCAGCAAAAGTACCCAACACCCCTATAGTGTCTTTCATTCCAAGATCTGATTAAATCTTACCTCTCCAATGAGGCAGACAAACATTTGAAACTATTTTATAGTTGAGTAATTTGAAGAGAATGAATAGTCTGTTGTCATGCAGGCAGTCAGCAGGAGTTCTAGAAACTGAACCTAGCCAGCGTAAAGCCCTGTCCCTCTGCTCTAGCAGGGAAAATGTGTGTACTGCCTTTCACTGTTATTGAAAACATTTGCCATCATAGACAAATTTGTCTTCTGAAAATCCAAAATCATGTTGTAGCTTGCTTGTTTCTCCATCTCAAAGACAATGGAATTTTGTCATCTAGAATTTTGGAAGAAATTGCTTCAATGTTATGAGTCACCTGTATTTGACACAGTGTTCTAGCAGTCAGGATATAGAGCTGCAGTTCCTGGGTTTCCTTCCTTCTCGTCACTGATGCAGTGGTCTTTGGTGCCTTGATTCTGCTCTTCCAGGGTACCAATAACCTCAGGCTGTGATCTCACATGTATTTTTTTCAGTGTCAGTGCCAGTTAAGCTGTTCCTGTGCCTGGGTAGTCACTGCTGCTCCTGAGCCGAGTCATTCTTGTGTCAGCTCGGCTATTCATTTGGCCGTGTCGTGAGCCAGGTCTGGGAAGTGGACGAACTGTAGCTATCTTTTTGGTTTAACTTGTAGGTTGATTGGTTGACTTCATGGTGTGGCCTGGCCCTGTGAGCGGGGCAGGGTGGGGTGGACGGTGGAGTGGCAGTGACAAGCAGCTGGGAATGTGGAGGGCTCTGCAGAAGCTGGTGTAAGCAGAGTTGCTGCCTTCTGTGAGACCAAATCCTTAATACACCTTTGAGAGATGTTTTTACGGGTGTCATTGTAATGCTGGAGTTCTTGGAGAGTAAAATATGGACTATCCTTTAAATTACCTTTTTTAAGTTTTGTTTTTTTTTTTTAAATTATTATTTTTTATTTGTTTGTAGGATCATTTTATCACTCCCTCTGTTTTTGGAGAAATTATTTACAACAACTTCCTGTTCGACATCCCTAAGATTCTGGATCTCTGTGTGCTTTTTGGGAAAGGAAATGGTCTCCTGCTCCAGAAGATGATCGGTTAGTTAAAGCCAAGGAACAACTTGTGTTTAGGCTTTTAGTTACTCGTATAATGGCAAATGGGGTTTTGTACCAGTGTTACTGCTCTGAAAATGAATTTTTCAGTAGCAACTAGAATCTATAATTTCTAGATCAATTCCTAGATCAGATTACTTTTTTCTTGAGAACTTCATTTATGTCAAGAGCAGCATTGTGTCCCTGCTGTTTAGCTGTCCTGAGCTGGGCTCATGGCATTAGGCGTGCACCAAGGCTCAGTTATGCCTCAGCAATTGTTTCCTATGCCAATTAAATGTGTCCTCAGCCACCGTAAGAGGACCGTGAGAGCTCTTCAAATTCTGTTAGAGGTGGGAAGGGGCAAACAGCTCAATTCCTGGGCAGGGAGGGAGAAGAGTTAGAAGATGGGGCGCAGTCCAGCTGCTCGTATGAGTGCTTTTTTTCTCCAGAGTTGGGAGCCAAGTGAAATGTGCAACATGAGGTAACCCCTGGTCTACGAAGTAGGAGAAGATGACATTTCAGTGCAGACACTGATTTATATAGTGCCTTCAGACCACAAAGCACTTCAGAGCATTCTTCAAGCTGGGCTTATCCCTTAGATTTCTCTGTATCTGCGCAGACAGTCTTAGTGGCAAGTGCATATTAAGTAACGTCTCAGCCTTGGACACTGGAACCTGTGTAATGAAGATGGGGTGTATTGATTTAGTTTCTGTATTTATTGTGTGCTCCCTTCACAAGGGAACCGCTTGTGATCTCTAATATCCACTTGAGCACAGATGGAAGAGTACCTAACCTTGGATTAAGTGAACTTTTCCTGAATTATAACCCACTTTGTCTGCAGTTCATGTCATGAAACTTTTTCCTTTCTTTGGTAGTTATTTCTGTCTCATTTCCAAGTTGACTAACATGAGAAGAGTTAGAGATCATGTGATGCAGCCAAATTTCCAGACCAGAAAAGCTTAGATAAACCTTTGCATTTTTAATCCCTTTTCCCCTTTTCAGTAACTTCCACTCTAAATTCATCTGCCAAGCCTCAGTGGTGGAAAGAAGGCATGACAAGATAGATAGTTCTCTTTCAGATGTGAAGCTTAGGTTATCTGGGTCTTAAAATATTTTGAAGAATACCTAAGTGTATGAAAGCTCGTTTGAATTATACGTATAGTCTGGAGTGGAAACTATAATGCTGCACGCAAGTGACCAATGATTTGCACACCTGATTATTTGCATTATGTTGTGCCGGTGATGGTATGAGCAGTCCTGCTGTGTAATTCATAACTTGATAAACTTTTGGTTCTTCTCAGGTTATAAATTTTTCTGAAACCTGTCTCATAACTCTTACCCGTGCTCTGTCCTTGCTGGAGAACTCTGTTAATTTTCATCGTCTGAACAGTAATTCACGGGAAAATAGGCAGCCTCTGTGCTCACTTGGTGGGGATTTATGGTACGCCATTGCTCAGTGGAGTATTTTGTAAAGATAATGAAGTCCTAGTAATATAATAGCAGGTATTACTAAAGCCTCATTACCTCTAAGAAATATTCTGCAGAACATGTTCCGATGTATGCCGAACTGTTATCGGTAATTAAAAGTCAACTCCAGTTGTCAAATAAAGGAACCAGGAATGTTTAGCGACAGTATTTGCATTATTCAGCGATTCAGCATCTGGGGTGTGAATCATCCACCGTCTCGTTTGCTCTGCTCTGATGAGCATCTTCTCATTACCAGTTCTCCAGTTGCAGATGGGCCAGCTTTATAGGAGCGGCCCTGTCCGGGAGCTGGGAAGTGAGCCGGTGCCCAAGTCCTGCATGGTTATTAGCTGGATCTGGAGGGGGCGGGTGGTGTCAGTAACAGTGCATCTGCTGGTGTAAATATTCTTGTTGGCATGAGTGTCTGAACTAATGGGAAATGATCTCCTTCCCCTTCTCTTCTCAGAAAATATCTTCACGCAGCAACCAAGTTACTTCAGTGACCTAGACGAAACTCTGCCCACTGTCCTCCAGGTACTGCTTTCCTGCTTGGCCCAAGGCTCCCATTTCCTCTGGAAATGTGCCGTGGTTTAGAGGGTGAGAGGGAACAACTGTGGCCATAGGCAGGCAGGAGGTATTTGCTATTGCTTACTTTCTCTCTAGTTTATGCCAATGTGTGTCAGGTAGGTTTTGAACCTTTATTTGCAACTATTACTTGATTATTATTTGGTGTTACCTTCCTTCAGCTTCTGGCGTTCTCTGCAGTCAGTCTCAAGGAATTGTCATTAGGCGGTTCAAAAAGTATTCTTTGTATCTCCCTCCTCCTCTCCCCACTCCGAGCGAGGGAAGCGTTAAAACTTAAAACAACAAAATAGAGGCTGAGAGGTAGCTACGACTTGACATAGTAGAATGAGTTAGCATTAACGCTGCAGGTTCTCAGGAGTAAATGCAGATCTATTGGAAGGGACGCGTTGTTGCCATACAAAAGGTGTTTAGCATCTTTCTGTGTCTAAGCTTTCATTTTTATAAGCAGCTCGTATATTCCCCAGACTTGGTAAGCAGATTTCACATTGAACCTGCGGGGAAAATCAAGAAATCAAGGTGCCTTGACATCTTTGTACCCTGAAAATGTCATGTTTGTGTCCTCAAAAAGCTCACCTATGCACGAAAATAAACAAACTCAAGATACTATTTATCCCAAGACACCTATAATGTCACTTGACTTTTTGAAAGCCCATATTTTTCTTTCTGTGTGTTAAGAAACTGTTAGAGGTAAATCCCAGAGGTGATATCACATTTAAAAAATATTGTAGGATGCAAGACCGAACCTTCAAGTGAATTACTGGGGAAGACAGCAGAGATTCTGTTTGCTTTCCATGGTGTACCACATCAGAGTGGTTTCTCTGCAGAACACTGGTTTCTTCACTTAGCAATCCAGAACCTAATTCTGTCAGCTTCCCTCCAGATTCTTTGTCTATAAAGAAGAGCCACAAAATCTGTCCTGCTGACCTCAGGGGAGAGGACAGGAAGGCTTTGGGACTAGCTTATAAGCAGGAGGTAGCGTTAACTTCCCAGCTGTCCCAGCACTCCCTTGCAAATAGGGATCCTGGGTGGCCTCCCAGGGTTAGTCTTGCTGGCTGAGTTTTCTCACAGCCGAGGTTTTGGATTAGCTGCAGTCCCTGTCTCAGCACCACCACGTGTAGCTGCACTTAAATTGCACAGAAGCCACATGGGATTTCAGGCAGCGTGGTCCTTCCTGCTGTAGCCTGCAAGAGTCTGTGGCAGCTTTCATCTTACACAGCTCTGTGCTGTATGGAAATAGTCACATATTGCGCGTGTGATCGTAACAGTGATTGTTAACGAGATAAAGTGTGTCCCACTGCTTTCTTCTGTCTGTTTTCACACTGATTTGTTTTCTTGATTTAGGTGTTCAACAATATTTTGCATAAGTGTGGTTTGCAGTGTGAGGGGGCCTCTGCTGAGCCCCAGAAATTGGAAGAAAGGGTGAACGTGACCCCGGGGAACATGCCTCTCCAGGTAGAACCGCTGCTCCGTGCCTTTTACTGTTTGTAGTCCTGCAGACCGAGCAGTCCGTGGAACAGGAAGACCACAGAGGGTCATTCTGTTCCCAAATACTGGTGGCTCATGCAGCACATGGTTCCGTGTCATTGTTTCACTGTTTGTCCTGTGACCAGATGACAAAGCCTTTCCCCTGTGAGCTGGTTGCTTTGCTTGTGTGCATTTCAGCTGTATCCATCATATCATGGGTTCTTTTTAAACCTGGCGTCTTTTTTGCTTAACGAGCTCGTAAGTAATATAACAGAGCACCGACAGAATTCTCTACATAACCCTGACAGTGATCAGTCAGTTGACAAATTCTTCAGAAATGTTTAACAACAGTGTACGTTAATTCTAGTTAATTAAGATGGGGGAGTTTTGCCCTGTGCAAAGACAGGCCCCATGTCGGTGAGCATGGTTGCCTACAAAATCTTAGTCATGCTATCTGTATGTGGGAGTTGTTACAGCTGCCCTGGAAATGCATCTTGCACTGAAATGGGCTACTGAAATCATCCTTTAATTCCTGTTTTACTTCTTTGTGGTGCTTCCAGCTAGATGGGGAAGAATACTCTATACAGAGGATACATAGAGGACAAAGCCAATGTCCAGAACAAGATCTGAGGAGGATTCTGGTAAATTTACAGAATCTCCAATAAGAGCGAGCAGTTGGGATTGCGTTATAGACCTTTAAAGGACAGAGGTTTTAGCAGAGACGGTCTCTCTGCCTCTAGACCCAGTAATGTGTGATGTGTTTCTAATTGATAGCCGACTCTCTGTGCAGTCAGGAAAAAGGCTCGGTCTGAACATGGTTTGTCCCCGTTAGCGAGCTATACTATGTTCCTAGGAAAACTTGTCTGGCTTTTCTCTCAGTAATTGCTCTTTCTCTCTCAGGAGCTGAAGGATATTGTGCTGTACTTATGTGACACTTGCACGACACTCTGGGCGTTCCTTGATGTCTTCCCATTGGCTTGCCAGACCTTCCAAAAACATGAGTTTTGCTACAGGTACGTCTTGGACTGCAGACAGAGCTTGTCTTGGCGAAATGAAAATACTGAATGTGCTGCTGTGTCCTGTCCCAGTGCCTTCATCGTTAAAATAATAGACAGCTTTAACGCAACTAGAAACTGCTGGGACTACGGAGTCTCCTAGTAAATAAATTAATATAGAGACATCTAGAGTTTCTCTGTTATGTGTTCACCTTCTTCATTGTCTATGAGTGATCCTAGACCCAGGCAACCATGGCAATTTCAAAACCCAGCTAAACATTACCTGGCATGCTTTGGCAAGGGTGGAGAGGGACAAGCAGAAAAGAGTCGTGGACAAAAAGAGCTTCCTGCCATAGAACCTGAAGCAAGGGAATTATAAAGTACTTTGGAGTGATAGTCCATCAGGGTCTGAAAAGAAGCGTTTTTGTTTGATGTTATGCCTAAGTTTTTATGCTAGAGAATGTCATTGACGTGTGGCAAAAGCTGCAAAGGGAGAGGATGAGAAGCCAGCACCATCACAGCTGGGCTGACAGCTAATTCCCTGTCCAGCTCTGGATCACAGTGGCGATGAGTCAGGGTGGTCTCGAGGATCAGACAGCAGAGTGTGTTCCCACAAGGGCTGCAGCTCCTCCAGTGGCACTTACCTGGTTTGCTCCAGGTGTTTTAAGCCCCCAGATCATCTTGCAGAGTCTTGCTGTAACAGCCTTTGTTTAGAACCAAGTGAAGTGTTCATTTATTGTCCTTATTTCCCGGTTTTGTTTGTTTTTCAGTGTGAACGAACACACATTTGTACTTTGCTTTTGTTTCCAATCATGTTGCAGACCTCTGAAGTCTTGCAGCTGCCCGTGGTTTATGGACCACAGGTTGAGTAATGCTGCTCTGGGGCCTGTAGGCTTATGTCTGCTTTGGATGTTGCCGTCGAGTTGGTTATTGGAAGAGGAGCAGACTGGTGGACTGCTGGTGGCTGTTTGGATTGGCAAGCAGCGCTGCTTACATGCTTGGTTACTCAGAGGAGGAAAGCCTTTTGCTTTTAATTCTGCTGTTGATGTCAGAGATGTGCTAAAATAGTGTTGATCACTGTGCAGTGGGACAACAGCAACATTTTCATTTCTTCTCAATATGGACTAATGACTGGGTCTTTGGAGTGTGGGGAGGGAAACTGATTTACGTGCCGTCTTTTTGGAACCTCTGAGAGTCTGAATCAATCTGCTGGCGCTTGCTAATTTCTCTCCCTGACTGAAAGTATCAACCAGCTTCTGCTACCGTTGCCTCCAGGATGCTCGTTTAACATATTTGGCTCTCAATATGAGACATGGACATAGTGTTCCTAACGGAGCCTCTGCTCATCAGTCCAGCAGGCTTGGCTTTTGTGCCAAGTGCTGTGAACCATTATTTGTAACATCTAGCTACTGATGAAGCAGTACTGGCTGTTACTCTGTGAGGGCATTCCTCCGCGTTTCTCGGTGCTCTGTCCCTGAAGGAAAGGGTCTATGTGGGCTGCCTGGCACGTAAAATGAGAAGCTGGACCACACGAACTTTCTTTGTTTCCTCCCTGCCCCATCCCATTGAAACACCCTCCTAGGCTTTGCATATTGGGTATCTTCATGTAAATGCCCACCTGAATAGCAAGACCGGTAAGACTTTATTAGAAATCGTCTCCTGTTTCGTATCCAGTTTTTAGCATGCAGCAATATAGGGTCATAAGGATATTGGAGTGGGGGGGGGTGTTTCAGGACGGACTGAAGCGTATCAGCTCTTTGCATACTGCAGATCTGTGTGGGGTGTTTGTTCTGGCAGATTGTTCTTCTGCTCAGTAGCGTGGTGCTTTTCAAGTGCATTTCTTTGCCTATGTCTTCAAAGAGATCTTGATGGGTTCCTTACTCTTGACCATCATATATTTGCTTGCTTGTGTTTCAGGGAACAAGTAACAAAATGGGGTAATGCTCATGAGTACTGCTAGTGAGGAGAATTTAATTAAATTAACTGTTTGATTTGTCTTTTAGCAGATTTCTGAAACCTCGGTTGACAGTTACTGTTTTGTTGCCCCTTTCTACAGGTTAGCGTCATTTTATGAATTGGCAATTCCTGAGCTGGAATCTGCAATTAAGAAGAGGCATTACGAGGATAACAGGTGAAAATGTCTGCAAAGGCTTGCCTTTTCTTTTCAATAAGACTCCCAGGGCTTAGTTAAAAATTCACTTCATGCTGCTTTACCCACCTCTGTGGAGTCTTTATATCTTTTTTTTTTTTATGCTGTTTCAAAGAACTCTGTAGAGATGGCTTTTCTAATTCCAAATTTTCCTGGGCAGTGGGGTGACTAATGATTTCTTTCACTGCTGTCTAAGAAGAAACTTGATGGGAGATGCATTCAAATTGTAACAAAGCATGAAAACATTAATGGTATCTCTGTGTATAGATTGGTCTCATTTTAAGGCACAGACTCTGCTGGTACAGTTGAGATCACATGTGTCTAGCTGTCAGAACAATTGGTGATTGAGACCAACTTTGTCTAGAGCATGGATTTTCCTTAAGGACTGTGAAATGGCTCTAATCTCTAGTCCTCACAGCAAAGAAGTGGTCCTGATAGTAAAATCCCTCCTCTAGAGGGTTAACTGTGGAGTGAAGGTGTGTTAAAGGTTTGAATTTCTTGTGCTGACACCAACAGTGTCTTTTACTCTCTCTGAAGTGTTTTTGCTGATTTGTGGAGGAGAATTTCGCATTCCAGGAAGAAGATGATAGAAGCTTTTCACATCCTAATAAACCAAGTCTGTCTGCAGCCCATCTTAGAAAGAAGGTATTGGCGCTTGGCCTGTGTGGTACTAGCCAGTTATTTGATTGCCCTTATGGGGTAGATTATTTCCTCATTTTCAGATTTACTAGAGAAAATGAACAGATACTGCTATTTGTGTTGGGGTTGTAGCCAAAAACTTTGGCTTAGATCAGAAGCCTGTTGTGCTGCATAGCAGGGATGTTCCAGATGAAGCTATATGTTCCAGAATTGGTGTGGTGAGCTGTGTGTCAACCCCTCAACCCCACTAGAGTGCTCCAACAAGCTTTCTAACCTCAGTTTCTGGCTAAGTTGCAAATTCTAAAGGTTTGTGTAGACACCCTGACTGAGACACCGTAATAAAAGTGATGCAGTATTACAGATCACTGAAAGCAGTCGTTTTAAATGTCGATACTGGTGCCTTCACCGAGTTCTTCCTCCCCTCCTATTGTGAAAATTGTTAACTGATAGCTCTATGAGTGATGTCAAAATGAAGGCAAGTATAGCTATACTTATTTTAAAATAGAGAAATGAAGTGAAATGACCCAAAATCATACTGCATATTGCAGACAGAGCCAAGAAACCTGAATCTTGATTGCAAGGCCAGTGTTCCCTTTGTGCTGGTCTCTTTGTCTGTACTTGTTACAGGTTTTGTAGATTGCTGCTCTCTGCGGCTCTCATTCTGCTTGAATATTTTCCATGGTTTGGTATCAGTGGACTTGTCCAAGAAAATGAGGAGGGCCTGTTGGTGGGATTCTTTATGAGAGACCTGAATTTGCTTCCTTGACTTCCTCTGTGACCTGGACCTTATCATCCAGTCTGTCTGTGCTGTAAATCCAGTCCTTAAAGGAGCAGTAGTAGCCTTGCCTCACCCGTGCTTACCTGAGTGTTGCCTTTCAGCACCCACCGGAGTACTGAAAGCATAAATGAACCAGAGAGTGTAACGTGTTCAGGTTCCACACTGTTAAGGATTATCTATCCTTCTGAGGCAGTAAGGGACAGCTGCCAGTTTGACGAGAGCTGAGTCTGCTGTGAAAGTGATGTGTCTGGCTTCTCGAGAAATTCCTTCTGAACACTGATGTACTGCGGAGAGCATTCTCTCTTGCTGTGAGGCCTGATGCATCAGCAGCAAGGGGAGGTTTAGGCCTCAGAACAGAAAGGCTGCAGTAGGAGGTTGCTTGGCATGTGTTCTTGCGTAGGTGAGCACATACTTTCAGAAACGTTCACTGGTATAAACCCCAGACATATAATAAGAGCAATTACAAAAGCGCTACACGCCCTTTTCTGCTTGTTGCAAGTCCGAGGCATCACACTGTGGCTTGTGAAGTCTGTCTCAAGCCTTGTAATTCTGGGATACGGCTTTAGATCTAGCTGGCTGAAATGCTTGCTGAAGCCATAAAAAACTTGTTTCCATTTAACCCTTTGCTCCTGTGAAAGCCAAAATTGGACTGAAATCTGTTTTCAAAGGAGATTTTCCCTCAATATGTGAGTGTGACTAGTTTGGGTAGTGAGGCAGAATGTGGAGATTGTGCAATGCGGTAGGTTTACCACTGAGCTTTTCACTCCGTTGTGCCATTGTTGTCTGCAGCTCTGAGAATATTCAGCCTTTTATTGAGGAATTTCTACAGATCTTCACTTCGGTGCTTCAGGAAAGGAGGTGAGTCTGGCTGAAAAGAGGCCCAAGAGGAGGGTCAGGTTGCCTTCCTCTTCCATTTTTTACAACAGAATTGCCCGAGACATTATTAAGAGGCATTACGATGCATTTGGGAGTTAGAAATCATTCTGACTGGTTGGGATAACTGCTGTGAGGGGATTTCAGACTGCAGTACAGGCTTTATCGTAAAGGTGAGGAGGGTGTTGCATGACGCTGGAGAATGTTCTTCTTCACTCTCTTTAATCCAGGGTTTCAAAGTGGAGGATAGCAATTTAGCCATTAGCTACCTTGACAAGTTAGACTCTTATTACTAATCTGTGCTCTTCATCTGGGGTGCCCAGACCAGAAAGATATTAAGTGCTAATGCTGAAGATGCAAAGTAAGTGGTGGAACTAGGAATTCAGTCTTGTCCTCCTGACAATGCCATCATTCTGATCATGTTCAAACCATAAACCGTGTTTTCTCTGTGATGTGGCACTGGGTTACGGGTCTTAATGTCATGAGGAGTGTTGCAGCTGGCTCTGCCTTGGGGCAAGTGTTCCTGCAGTATAATGGGAGCAAAATCAGACATGGCAACGTGTGCTGGAATGCAGTACTGGGTGAGAGGTTCTGTGTGTTCCTCCCTGAGCAGTGAGGAAGTCAAAGTGGCACAGTAGTGTGTGACAGGTCTGCTGGTAATTTATTGAATTCAACTGATTAAACTTGCTTCTGTGTTTTTAGATTTCTCCGTGACTATGATGAGCTGTTTCCTGTTGAGGATGACATCAGTCTGCTTCAGCAAGCGTCCTCCACACTGTATCCTTTGCTCTCACCTTGGGGTTTTGCAGGCCTGGCTGCTCTTAAATTCCTTCACACCAGTGGCATTTCCACTGTTGCTGCCTCTGGTTGAGCTGCATGACTGACAGTGAATGATGGAAAGTTTTCCCTTAAAGAAAGCGAGGGGTGTAGGCACAGGCTTGGGAGTTGCTGAAAATCACAGTTACTTCAGGATGAGGTCTGAATCTGTGCATCTAGAAATGTCCTTAATGCTGTCCTCTTAGAGATGAGACCAGGACAGCCTATATCCTCCAAGCAGTGGAAAGTGCGTGGGAAGGGGTCGACAGGAAAAAAGCAGAAGTCGTTAAAGATCCAACACCACCAGCAGCGTCTAACGGATCCTCAGCAGTAGAGGAGAGCGCTGCTGAGGACGTGGAAGAGCTCGGGGCTGCGTATGCATCGGAGGATGAGGTGAGTAGAGATGTGTGGGTGGGACTGGGTTCTGCTCTTTCTGTCCTTACTTCATTTGTCCATGAAGGATTGGTTTGCTCAGATTTGAGGATAACATGAGATTTAGTCTCATTTCTTACCTTTTCTAGATTCTGGTGCAGCCTTATGAAATGAGAAACAAAGCTACACCTGAGTCCTGGCTTTATCTTTGAGCAAAGTGCTTCTAACTCCCATTAGCTTGGGTGTCCTGTTGCTGTGGTGTGTTCAAATTGTGCTTCATTCATGTGCATATTTTTTTAAAACACAGCTCATAAGTTATTTGAGGAAGGGATTCTCCAGAGTATCCTTGCTGACTTGGGGACAGAAAAAAGCAGTTGTGTGCCCAAGTCTGTGTCATAGGCCTTGTCATAGGCCTGATTTTTCTTCTTTTGACTTCAATCTTTGACTTCTTTGTGTTTAAATTCTGATAACCCAGACTGTTGCTTTCCCTTTTTTTTTTTTTTTTTTTTTTTTTTTTCAAATGTGCATACCTGCCTTCCCTCAGCTGCTGTCCCTTTCCAGTAACGCCACCAATTCTGTTTGATCTGTGTAGTGTGCCGGTGCAGCTGCTGCGCCTGTCGTCAAGGTGTCAGGGGTGGAGCTGGACTCTCTGATCTCTCAAGTGAAAGATCTGCTGCCAGACCTTGGCGAGGGCTTCATCCTGGCCTGCCTGGAGGAGTACAGCTACAGCGCAGAGCAAGTCATCAACAACATTCTAGAAGATAAACTGGTGCCATACTTGGATAAGCTGGACCGAACAACGCAAAGGTATGGGACAGCTTCTGGCACAGCTTTCACGCCTTTTGGTTTTTTGGTTTTTTGTTTGTGGGTTATCATTTAACGTCATTCATCCTGAAGGTTAGAAACTTGTAGAGCTCTAAGAAGTTGCACGTGCATTCTCGTGGGGGAGATAGCTGCAGTGAGAGCTTCTCATTGCCATCTGCCACTAGTGCTCTGCCCTCGTTGTGTCCCTGCAGAGGACTGGAACGTTCCCTCTTCAGCATTTCAGTTCAGATGCTGGGTCATGTTTTGTGATGGAGGACAAAATTACTTGTACATTGAGCACTCAAATAAGAACCATTACAATTCCGTAATGGGGACACGGGCTTAGCCTGGGCTGCGCAATGGAACGTGTTGCCTTCAAAAGTTACGTGGTGAGAGGTGTTAAAATCCCAACTGTCCCGCAGGAAAGGATGTCTTCAAAGGAACTAATTCGGCTGAAATTCAACCAACAGCATCAAATACAGTGTTTGACAAGCTACTGTTTTGCGGTTGAAGTTAAACCAGAGAGACTGGAAATGGGAATTTGGATCCATTTTTATCTACCCTAGACTTCTGCTTGCTTCTCTGGGTTGTACATGGGCTGTAAGGGTTTATAGCTGGCGGGGGAGTTGAGTTGTTTTAGTTTGTCTGCAGCTGCTAGCGTGTGTTTGTGCTGCAACAGCAGTTTCTGACTGAGTGTCAGGATGTGAATGTGCTGTTTGTTCACATTTCATGGAGGAATGGGCAGACTGTCCCATTGTTGCATTTTAAAAGGAAAGCATCTGTATCAGAAAAAACAATGTTAAAAATCTTAGTTTTGCAACAGTCTTCATGCTCTCACCGTCAGGTCTGCTGACTTTGGTACAGATGATGCAGGATGGGCTTTTAGAAGGTGGTGTTTTGGGTTTTTTTCTGCAAAGGCAGCAGTTACAGAAGATATGGCTGGATTTATTTCTTTTTTTTTTTTTTTTTCTGCCTCTTGGTTCTTGAAACAAAACTATTAGTTCAGTAGCAAATGTAGAATTTTGATCACTGCTGATTTTAGAAGTGAGCGCAACAGCGTTCTCAGATGCCTGGCTGTGCGAACAGCACCAACAAAACAAATGTAAAAATAATGGTCTTTTGACTTATAAGTAACCTGGACTTATAACGTAAACCTGGAACCCTGAGAAGGAATTAAGAAGGAACCATAGGGAGATAAATACCCTGAAACCAACAGCGGCAAATTATTGGAATTTTTTCCAGCATGTAATTCATCATACTTAGTGTTTGGCTTTAGTGAGTCACTGTTTTGAGACCAGGAGGTCTGTTCAATATTGCATGCTGCTGCACAGTTTTACTTATTCTTAAGTGAACGGAGGAATTTTCTTTTTGCTTTCTGTAAGTTGCTTTAGTTTCCCCACAAAGATAAGCTTCAAAACCTGTGCGTTTTATCTTCAGCCAGCGCCGTGTGGTGGTTGTGCAGGTACTGTAGTGCGGCTGTGAAATGAAGGAATTGCTCTGTGACCGGGTCAGCCAGCACCACAGAGAGGATCTTGGCATCCTGTGAATGACTGAGACTGACAAAGGATAAACCAGGGTCTTATGAAGTCCTCTTCAGTTCACCTTTGTTTTTCTTTTCTCTCTCTTTTCAACAGAGAGCTGAAGCCAGACCCGACTCCTTTAGTCACTTCTCGCTACAATGTTTTCCAGAATGATGAGTTTGATGTTTTCAGTAGGGATTCAGTGGATGTTTCTCGGATACAAAAAGGCAAGCGGTGAGTACGGTGCACCCTTAGTTAACCCTGTCTGTCAGGAGGAATCGATATCTATGAACTTGCAAATGTATTTCTTGTACAAACCTCCTGCAGGAATTTGTTGGCAGAGGGGTAAGGCTTATCAAAAATGTTTCTCACCTATTTCTTCTGTTTCTCTGGGAAAGCAAAATGAAATATTATTTGGAGTTGGTTTCAGTTAGTGTTTTTCCTAATTGGCTTTCCTCTGTGTGCTGCTAGGGTTTGTAATATTGGGCTCTTGCTGCTTGGTCTTAATGTTAAACTTGTACTGAACAACAAACCTTGAAAAGCAACCATTTCTCCAAGCCTGGGACCGTGACTTAGAACTGAGCATAAATAATGATTTGGTTTATATCCAAGTGAAGCTTCAATATCCATCTACTTCAAAATCTGATAACACTCAGTGGCTTAGAGTACTTTTGTTGTTCCTGCTGCTGTAAGCTTCCTGCAGAAGGGCATGTCCTTTCCTTTCTGCCTAGTTTGGCACATTGTGCTGTGCTGCACTCCATGCAGAAGCAGGTTAGAGCATTGTCCTGCTGGCTCCCATTGATGTCAACTCTATAACATGGCTGATGTGTTTCAGATTCCTTTTATACATTTTCTCTAACCAGCCAGGTCTGACCTTTCTGGTGGTATGGATTTACAGAGAGCCTGAGTAAAAGTCTGGCTGGAGATGGAGCTCCCAGGGTCACGTGGCTCCTAGTTAAAGTTTTGGTTGCAAAGCTGCGTCAAACCCTGAGGAGAAACCACTGTTGTCCCAAAGTCCAGTTGAACAGCTTTTCAGCAGCAGTGCTATAGTGCTTCTGTTGGCTCAGTTAGGCAAGAAAATAATTTATTTTCTCTCTGGCTAGGACAGTAACTTCTGAAGTGTCCATAGCTAAGAATGCACGGGCACAATCTCTTTCCTTTCTCCTCATCGTGTTGCTTCGCTCAGAGTGCGGGCAAGCACCTTGTCAGCAGGAGCCTTGTGCATGGGCATGCTTGGTTATCTCCCGCTTCCCCAAAGTTTTGCACGTGTGGGTGGCAGCTGCAGCAGCTGATCAAGGCCAGAGAGCACAGCACAGCATCCAGCTTGTGGAATAGCCCTGCTGGGAGCTCCCTCTGCAGATCACTTCCAGAGCTTTGAAAGTTATAAGTCATCTCTGAGCTGGGTTGTGGGACCCTGCTCCCATGGCAGCGCCCTCCGGCTGCTGCCAGGGAGGCTGCGTCTGCTCTCCAGTGGTAACGCCGCTCCTTGAGAAAGCTGCCATCTCTTCTGCTGCTACGTGACCTCTTGGGATTATCCTCCTCTTACTGCTGCTGTTCCTGGTGTCTCTCGGCCTCCCTCAGGCTATGTCTTCACTTCAAAACAGTTCTTACACTGAGAACACTCTGCAGCACTCCAGACATGTTATTTATGTTTTGAGGGGTTTTTAAAACCTGGAGGTTATGAGCTGGTGCCAGCAATGTACACCCTATGCCCAAAGTTGGCCATATCTGACTAAATCAAAGGGTAAGCTGTAGTACCTTGCTCTCTAGGATTTAACAGCCAGGACTCCATAAACATGAAGAGCGTGCCCTTGCAGCACTGAAAGTGCAACTTCCTCCATCGTCCTTGTTCCACAAGCAGCAAACCTGATGCTTTACCCAGGCGTCGGGGTAACGGGGTTCTCCTAGTCCAGTTTGAGATCTGCTTTGGGTTTGAAGTCTTATCAATATATTTTCTTAATTTTTTTTCCTCTCCTTCTTAAAACGTTTTGCTCACTAAATTCTGCTTGTGTTTACAGTGCTGTTGCTTATGTTCAGAGCGTTCTGCTGCCTAAGGGTGATGTCGCAATAGTGCTTCCAGAGCCAGATCAGATGGATACCATTGTGCTCGCTGCTCTGCGGTTAGGCGTGAGCAGTTTGAGGCAGGGACTATTAATGTGGAGGAGAAAGCTACACCAGGATGGGGAGAGAATAGAGCATGAGGAAATGAACGGAACTAGCATATGCAAGATTCTTTACTGCTCCTGAAAAGTAATCACACCTGTCTGTGCCTGCCCAGCCATAACTGGTAGTTGAATCTGTCTCTTGAAGCCAGAGTGTGTCCCAAACACCATGGAACTAGAGGAGTTAACCCACTGTTTTTCCTGGAATTGGTGTCACTGGTTTCATTGCAGCTCTTCTGCAGTCATCGGAGGAGCTCAACAGGAAACAATTATCAAACACTTAGCTCAGTCTCATGCTGAATACAGCAGGAGACGTTATCCCAGCCTAGGTATGTGTGAACTGACCACATGCTTTGTAGGGCACTCTGCAGCTAAACGCAGGCATGTCACAGTGAGTCATGGAAGAGAGAGGAACCACATCTGTCTGCAATGTTACTTTGTTTTGAGATTCTTAATGCAAATCATGCTGAGATCACTTCCCCACTGCTTGCTAGTATGTCAGTAGGTCCGTCCATTCTTGAGTCCCTGACAGTCTGCCTCGGACGGGTGCTTTCTCTGATAATATCCAGCTGCCAAACAGATCACCGATGCTGGTCCTGCTAGGCTTTGAGGGCTGCACCTTGTCCTGGGAGTACTTGACAGTGGAGTCCCTTGCTGCTTTGACGGAAGCATGTACTTTGCTAGTCTGAAAAACGGGACTTCCAAGGGTTTATGCTTGTGCAGCCTGAGACGTAGCATCTCAGTGGCTGCTTTTTAATACCTCTGTCAAATTTCTTTCTTGGTCTTCCCTTCTTTAAAATGACTATCATCTACTTGCCTTCTAATTCTTTTAAAAATTGTACACACAGTGCTTTGAGATAGTAGACGAGTGATTCTGATCCAGCCTCTGGTTTGTCCTTTTCATTGTTAGTTGTGCTTATTCTAATCCTTACTTGCCGCAGTGGTAATTTTTTGACTCTCCTTATCTACATCCATATTTCGCATCTCACATTTGTAAGCTGAGGTTCTTGACTATAGGGAATGTACACATCCGTGCAGCAGTTACTCCTACGCAGCCCTGGTCCGTGATTTGCAGCTGCGCGTGCTACCGCAGTGAGACGATACTGCAGCACGGTGTTAGAGGGCACTCTGGGCCTCACAGAGCCATCTCGTAGACCGGAGCCTTAGCCCTAACAGCTTACCATTTGAGATTCATGGGACTTCTTGTGCTATTTGGATCTTGGCCAGATTTCAGCTTGAGTATAACTGCATTTGGCCTCCTGCAAAAGCTTCCTTTCTGACTCAAATGCCAGTGGCGGTCTCCAATTCCTGTTTTTATCTTGCTGGGCTTCTGTTTAAAAATGACTTTGTTTAGTCTAAGCCAGGAGTGGCCGTTTTTAGTAGCCAAACAGCCCTGTTTTAAATCAGAGGGGAGGCTTAAGGAGTGCTTGTGGAGTTTGAGTTGAGGCTTCTGTTGCTTCAACTTCTACTTGCTAACAGGAAAAAAAAGTAACTTAGAGATCTTTACGCTGCCTTTCTGTGTCTGCCTCTCCGTTTCCATGCTGTGGAGTGCAGGAGGGAGAAGGACACGACCAGGAGTTTGCTGAACGACAAACGCCTGGTTGCTGAGCAGAAGGAGCGCTACAGCCAGTACAGCGTGATCGTGGAGGAGGTTCCTGTGCAGCAGGGAGAAGCTCAGCTCTACGGGGAGGACTACGAGGACGAGTACGACGACACTTACGATGGAAACCAAGTGGGGGCAAATGATGCTGACTCAGATGACGAGTTGATCAGCAGGAGGTGGGTGCTGTGGCTTCAGTGAATGGGAGGTTGACGGGAATCGCTGCCTGGAGTTGTCTGGCTCGCGCAAACCTGTTCAGCACTGGGTTTTGGCTCCGTTTCTCAGGGAGGACGTGCATGCTGGAAACCACCACTGCTGCTGCTTTCTGTAACATGCAAGGAGGGAGATTTGGGTGTCTCCTCTCCTGTTGGTAGGGTGTTTTTACTGTGGCATGCACCCAGGACGTTCTCAGGCTTCCATTTTCTGTGTCTGCGTTACTCAGCCGTTACCTCAACTGATCAACAAATCTAAGAGGGAACTCTGCCATCGTGGTGAAATTTGCACTCAGCAGTGCTTCTACTTATAGAAAACTATCCTGCAGTGGGGAAGAACGGGCTATCTTGAGTAATCAGGATTGAATGTAGCTGGGCAATGTAAAATGGCTGGTTAGCAAAGGAAAACCTCAAAATTTTGAAAACTGTACAACTGGACTTCTCCTTGCCTGTCCCCTGTGGCATCTCAGAGTGCTGATGCCTGGAATTCAGTCCTTGCACAGCACTCTCCACAGTGACTGACAGCTGGAGACTATTAGCTTTTAGGAAGCAAAGGGTTAGTTTGGGATGGAGTTTGCAGAATATTTCTTTTAGAAATAAGAGCTAGAGATGGAAAACACATCTTTTTAAAGGCTGGTTTAACATTTCTGAAAGTGGCCTTTTAAATTCTCGTGTATTACAAAGATGTTACCATTTCTAATCTCAAAACAAAATGCATCTTTGAGGTTCCTTTTGTCCCTTTTGCTATTTTTTTTCTTTTTTTCCTCCTAAAGCATGGTGAGGCTTCAATTTCAATCCTTTTTGTGGTTTGCCTGTCGCAGTGTGGCACTTGGGGTTTTTTTTTTCCCCTATTTCAGGTGCTTCGTGCTCACCGCTCCTAGAGAAGCGCTAGAACAATTAGTGGATGTTACTGCTGAAAACTAGACCTATAGGTTTGAAGTAACAAAGGCTTTTCTGGTTTTCCATTTATTTCTTTGACAGTGGAGTGGTGGATCTGAATTCCAACAGAATTTAAGCACACACACGGATATATATTAAAGAAGAGCTATAGGCATGTGGTGAATTCTACCTCCGCCCCCCAGGCCGTTTGCCGCTCTGTGTGTTCAGGGTGATTCATAAAGCCCGATGGATTTCTCCCAAGTGTTTCCCCCTGTATGAAACTGGGGCACAGCAATGAAACTGGGGCTCTGTGGATAACCGCTGCCCAGTCACAGAGGTTTTAGAGCACAGCACTTTCTGAGCATTAATGTTTCTGTCTGAGCTCGAGTTGAGGTTTAGGGGTTTGTCTCTGTACAATAAATGCTCCTGACCGGTGAGCGAAGTCCTAGCAAAGTATACTCCTTACTGATGCCCTGGGGCTGTGCCTGGATCCCCTTCTCCCAGAGGAAGCAGTTGTTTCCTTGGAGAAATTCCTTGTGAGGTTTCAGGTTTTTCCTGACCTGCTCCTTCTTTTAACTATTATTATTTTCAGTAATAATGTCATAGTCAGCATTCCCCAGTGAAGAACATATGCTCGTTAATTGCCCAGAGTAGATGTGTTATTAGCGATTGGGTCCCTTTTTTTTTTTTTATTTTATTCCTCTTCAGAAAAAGAAGCGAGTCCCTGAAATTTGTAGAGTCTCATTTTTTGAAGACATGCTGCAAACCAAAGAAGGACATGCTGTTCAGTGAAATGTTTGTGGCTGTACTGTCTTCATTGCTGACTGTTTGTGTCTATATTCTCAGGCCGTTCACAATTCCTCAGGTCTTGAGACCTAAAGGACAGGAGGAAGGACAGGAGGAAGAGGAAGAGGATGAAGAGGAGGAGGAGGAAGAAGCTGAAAAGGAAAGAACAAAGGTGACATTTAGTTTGTGGTTGGAGTTGTTAAGACTTACTGTAGGTCTTATCTGCTTCACCTGCAGAGTGATGTGGAGCAGATTTCCTCTTTCAGAGAGCGAATCTTTTAACAGCAGCATGGGGACTGAGCTGCTTTTTGGAGTGGCTACTTCTGCAGTCTGCTGGACTGTGAAATGTCCCCTGAGTGCAGCTATCCGCCGCTTCCTAGGCTAACCGTCCTGGAGCAATGACACTTATTCCATGGAGAGGTTTAATCTCCTTTATTCCATAGACAGACGATGCCAGCAGAACACTTTGAGGGTCACTAATGCTCGGTTGTCACGGATATACTGGAAATAGCGACATTTATGGTGTTGCTGGCAGAGGCAGGAGGTGGGAAGAAGTCTCAGTTGGGTTTTCTGCCAGGTTTTGTATTTGGAGTCACTGACACCGATCCTGCTGGCTCAGCCAGAAGAGAAAATGAACAGTGGTCTAACAGAATCACCTCCTGCTCTAGCCTTTTGCGTGATGCTGATGAGTTTGCTGACCTCTTTCCTTCCTTCCCGTGGTAGGACCATTTTGTGCAGGACCCAGCTGTACTGCGGGAGAGAGCTGAAGCCAGGCGGCTGGCTTACCTTGCGAGGAGGGGGTAAGTAAACATCTCCCTTTGCGGGGTGAAACCGTGGCTCTGCAATTAGCAGGTGTTTTGCTGCTGACTGGAACTGTTGAGAGCATACCTGTCCCTTAACATTCCTGTACGTCAGGGTCACTGCCACGGTGGTGGTAGCTTCCTCGCCTGCCTTTTACTTCCCTGCAGGTTGTTCTGTCCCATCAGATGGGTACACACGTCCCTTTAGCGTAAGCAGCAGAAGAGAGGATCTGGGAGAGCAGAGCTTCCCAGAGCTTGAACAGCTCCCCCTGGGATTTCAGGGCGGTTTAATGCTGGCTTTAGCTGACAGGCTCAGTGTGTAGGAGGGCACGGTCGTGTGGCTAATGCTGATGCTCAGCTATCGCAGAAGCCCTGCGGAGCTGGGGTGAGCTGAAGCTCAAGGCCTGACAGCTGAACTCCTCGCACCCAGTTGTTTCTCGGGATCGGTATATCTTGTCCCCCAAGGTGTGCAGTGTGCTCATCGTCCTTTCTCTGTGTACCCCAGGCACAAGCACGACAGCTCTGCTGTTGTTGGGAATGTGAAGGGCCACGGGCAGAACCGGGAAACGGTGCAGGAACGAAGGAAGAAGGAAGCAAACAAAAGCACAAGAGCTAACCATAATCGACGAGCCATGGCTGACAGAAAGCGGAATAAAGGCATGATTCCTTCCTGAAAGACTCTTAGCACCGGTCTTGCGGCATCCCCAGCCCTCTGCTTGGGAGGAGGCAGTTGTGCTCCGTTCCCTCCCTTCGCTCAGGGGACTGGGTGTCGTGGTTCAATACCTGGCACTTCAGCTCTTGCGGAATTGCACCCCCGTGGGAGGGCTGCCCGTTCATGGACCGGAACGGCCCTCCAGGCAGACCCTGGCTGCTCTTCGGTGTGGAGAGAAACGCGTGTGTGGCGGTGGGCTGCACCGCGATGCGTCGGATAGGCTGCACCAGCCATTTGTTTCCTTTTGTACTATTTATAATTCTGAGAATTTTATTTTCATACTGGCTCCTTGCGCCCTCTGCGCAACTCAAGCAGGCTTCCAGGCCACGCAGCGGGCAGCTCTGAGAGCAGGGCTTTCCTGGGACAGCCCTCGCAGCTTTCCGCTCCACTGAAATGCCTTATCCTGAAGTACAACTTGAAGGTCGATTGGAAAACGCTCAGGCTGTTCCCATTGTCGAGACACATGCGGGAGTTCAGGTGAATAAGACCTTGTCATAAATTTCTGTCCCTTGAGTGAGGCGTGTGAAAACAGAACGTGCAAATAAATGACTTCAGTCTTCTAGTTGGTGGTGTAGGCTCTCATGAACTGAATTGATTTCTGACCCGGAGGAACCTCAGCAAGCCTTTTCGAGCGCTGTGTCTGCAGGCAGTGAAATTGAGTTGCTGTTTTCTGTTGGTTTTAGTGTAATGAGATCTAGCCGCAGCCACTGCGACTGAAGGTACGTGAAAATCAGGATCAAGGCATCCTAAGGAGGGTGACGGTAGTATGGCAATCGGAGTTGAAGGCAGCAGAGTCGGAGTCCCTGGGGAGCTGCCTCCTCACTAACCGCTTGGCACGCTCTGTTGAAGCAGAACTGCCCTGATCATCATGTTTGCTGTTGGGAAGGCTGGGAGCTAATAGTAAACAGCCGTTTGTAGTTGCTGAAAAGACTTCTCCTGAGGGCTGTTTTTCGTTAGGGAGTTGTTCCCTGTGCAGGGAGACACACCAATTACGGTGTTTACCTTGTAACCTGTTTGTAAGGCGCTCAGGTGCCACCGCCGTGGCTGCTACGCTGTGCCTAGGTGAGCCTGGAGTGATAAACTGGTCCGGTTGCTGTTGTCGCAGAGCATTAGCGCGTTTTCAGAGTGCTGTCCCTGTCATGGAGACGAACTTCTGGGTAAACACTTGGGCTTCACTTGGTTCATCTCCAAGTGCCATCTCCACACCACCACGCTGTTTTTTCTGTACTGCAAAGGTGCCTGCAGTGGTCATCTGCGTGCTGAGGAAATGAGCGGTGGGTTATGTGGCGTTGGAGCCACTGTTCCAGCGCAAAACCGCTGCTTCCAAGGCTGCAGAAGGAGTGCTTGGGTAATAAGCTCTGTCGGCACGTACGCCGCTGCCTAGTTTTACGCAGAGGGCGGGGATTACGGGGCTGCGTGACTAGTGCTGCTGCCGAACTCTGCTGTGCTGGGGCTGTTTTCAGGAAGGGTAGAAATGGCTGTCACCGTTATGCAAATAAGAGGAGGTCCTGAGTGCTCTGAGAACAAGATTTTTCTTTGCATATCAGTACTGCCCAAACCCCCTCACGACAAGGCCTAGGAAAAAGACAATTCCATTCACCAGCTTCCCCAAATCCACTGTCCGAGGACATCACCTGCCAGGATAACTAACTCTGCACCCTGCTCTAGCTACTCTTCTCTGGACTAATAGCTTCCCTTACGCTGCCAGTCCGCTGCACCGCTGCCTCCCCCTTCCTAATACTGTATTCATCTTTAGTTCTTGCTTCTAAGAAGCTGCAAATCTCCATCACCCGCTCAGCGCAGCGTGAAGCCAGCAGTAAAGCAGGCAGCCTTGTGCCGTAGGAGATCATCCTGAGAAAGCTTAAAGCGTTCCTCGTAAGCGCCTCTACAAAAGCACAGCTGGGACTGGGAAAGCTGGAGTTGTTTTTTGCTAAAAAAAGCCACAAACACAATGTTATTTAAATCCTCTTTGTGTTCTTAGAGCAAATGTTTCACTCCTGACACCTATTTGTAAACCCGGTGAAGCTTCTTTCATTAGCACTGCCTCTAATTTGCTCTGCCTCATCCATTGCTAAAATTCCTCCTGATTAGTGAAAATATAGTGAGGGGAGAGAGACGTGGCTTCTGGGCTGGTACGGGGGGGCAAGCTGGAGTCACTCGGCCAGATCTTCCTAAAGCCACCTGAGCCCAGAGTCATTAACTGAATCATTACCCCCAACAGCGCCCGACGAGCCCTTCCCCGGGAAGAAAACCACCTTTGGAACGGCCACTGAGAACAGGGCGGACTCCGCTGAGAGGAGAACGGCTGGAAGCCAAACGCTGTCCCGTTTCCAGCCCAGCAGCCGACAGGCGCGCGCCGGCACTGGCCGGCAGTAGTTCGGAGGGGCAGCGGTGGGGCAGGTCGCTCCCTGGTGAAGGCAGGGCTGGCAGCAGTGCCTGCTGCAGCTGTGACAGGACGGCAGGCCAAGAGCCAGCACGCTCCTGCATCAGACGTACGTGATTTTAAGTCGCTTTTCTTCCAGCAGAACTAGAAGAAAGCAGACTTCTGTAAGAGCTCTCATCAGGCAGATGGTAATGGCAGTAAAGCTGAGCTGTAGAAATGCTTTCCAGTCTTTCAAACCATCTGGGATTTCTTGGTGCCTAGAAACTAAAGTGCAGGGCCATATTAAGCATTCTCCATCGCCCAGGTCAGAGAAGTTAAAAGCAGGCCCAAGGATAAGTCAGGTGAACACACAGGCATGAGACGTGTACCAAGAATTTTTTTATTTTAACACAGCAACTTTGAGTATAGCAGCAGAACTTCTCGAGTCCATCTAGGTTCACATCATATCAGTAGTGGCTCGGAGTTGTTCCGTCAGGAATCCATTTCCATTTTGATAAAACCGCTTTCAAGAGGCCGCATCCTCCTCTGCGGTGTCTTTCGCCACCCCAGGCTGGATCCTGCTGCTGACCATTTCAGTCTTCGCTTCTCTCGTACTTGTGCTTGATGTGCTTCCACAGTTTCTGTATGCAAAACAAACAAAAAAAACCCCAAACAGTAACCTTAGCCAGCTTTTCAGCGGTCCTGGGACAAAGTTTCACTGCAGAATGCCTGTTACATCCGTAACAGCCAACTGCAAGAGGGGAAAGAGTTTGTAGCAAAACGCATCCACAAGTTCCCCCATGGTACAGGACAGCGTGGGTACTGTCGTCCCGCGCGTCCCTGCTACGCGGGAGCACGCGCTGCTCTGCAGCGCCAGCAGCCCCACAGAAAGGTTTCGGCAGGAGCGGGCAGACAGCAGCCGAGAGCCGCCAGCCCGCGCTCACCCTGCCCGCGGAGGAGGCGGCAGATGGAATCCAGCCGGGCTCACAGCTTTTGGGCGGGACAGGGAGGCAGCTGCAGACATCCCGCTTCCCCTGCGCTGCTCTGCAAGCCAGAGG
The DNA here is from genome assembly GCF_036417535.1 of Chlamydotis macqueenii. Classification (NCBI taxonomy): domain Eukaryota; kingdom Metazoa; phylum Chordata; class Aves; order Otidiformes; family Otididae; genus Chlamydotis; species Chlamydotis macqueenii. The sequence continues at coordinate 14,406,839 of NC_141572.1, read as the reverse complement.
TTATTGGAGTACGCCAGCCACGTCGCCTCGGCTTCCCGCTCAGCCTGGGGAAGGCATCTACAGGACGCACGAAAAGAATTGTACCCCAGGCGCTGAAATCCGCTGGCACAATCAGCGCTGAGGGAAGCGCCGCACAGCGCCAAGGCGCGTGCTGTGCTTTGCTGTTTGTTGGACAGAATGCTTTAGGTTTTCAAAAAAAGTTAACTTCCTCGATAATTCACTTTCCAGCCCCGTCTGAAAAAACCTTAGCACGCACAAAATTAATGCTGCAATTTAAAAGAGGGGTTGTGTGCAAAGCTGAGCTTCAGATGTGATTTTGTGTCAGCTTTTAACAAATGACTGTTGCTAAAAGGGAGTCAGGGCCCCTGCTCTCGCTCTTTACTGTAATTTTTCAGCGCACCCAGCCCCTGGGGAGTTACTTCAGGGCGGTGAAGCCGTCACTTTGTGCGGGATCGTTTTTCTGCTGGTTTCATGATCTGGTTCGGGAGGCCAAAGAGCAGCGGCGGCGCTGTCAGGGGAGGCACAGGGCAGCTCTTCCCAGCATCAGAGCGATCCAGCTGCCCCGGCCACCCAGGGAAACCGTGCCCCAGTGCTCCGAGAGGCACACCAGCAGGGCAGGGAAGAGGATCGCTGTGCTGCAGATGGGAACGTTCAACACACCAAGTTTTTTTTTTTGTACTTGGTGCAAGATGGAAATTACAGCACCTTCTGCCTTTTCTTAGGGCATGCATTGCATCCCCTCCTCCTGCCCAGAAAGCTGGATTGTGTCCTGTCCACGTGCCTCAGTCTGCAGGCAGTTATTATCCCATCACAGCTCTACGCTGAAAGACAAGGATGGCTTGATCTACCTCAGCTAACGTTCCTGCCCGGGACAGCAGACTCCGCTGTCCCGAACAGCGCAGCCGTGATCCCCTCCCTCTGCTAAGGGCAGATCGTGAAAGACCGAGGCCTGCAGACACGGGGAGCGCGAAGGAAGCTCGATCCATTTTAACCCTCCCGCATCTTCGACACGTTTTCCCCCGCAGCCCTTCGGAGAAGCTCAAGAACACACCGAATGCCAAGCGCCACGACACCCGCAAAGCCTCCACAGACGGCTTGGCGCTCGGGGCCTCCTCAGGGAAACCAAGGTCGCGGTTCAGCCCGGGGAGGCCGGGGGCAGCCCGAGGTGCGGGCCCCGGGGCCGGGCCTAGGCGGGGCCGGCCTGACCTTCAGGGCCCAGGCCCGGGCGGGCCCGCGGCGCTCTACCGCCCTTCCTTACCCCCTCGTTGAGGTGCTCGAAGATGGCGTCGGCGCCCTGGTCGAAGGCGCGCTCGAAGAGGACGGCGCCCAGCACGATGGTGAGGGCGAAGGTGGAGGTGCGGCGGAACAGCGACCGGTACGCCTGCTGCAGCAGCGCCATCTTGCCCGCGCGCCCCCCGCGGCGGCGGCGGCGGCGCGGAGCCTTCTGGGGAATGTAGGCACCGCCCCCTCGCCCGCCGCTGTGCATTCTGGGGGATGTAGGCGCCGCTCCCGGCAGGCGCCGCGCGGCGCAGGCCCGAGGCCCGGCGGGAGGTGAGTGGCCGCCGGGCGGGGGTCGGGCCCGGAGGAGGGGGTGTGAGGGCCTCCCCCGGGCCGCGGGCCGAAGCGCCGTGCCGCCCAGCACCCCTTCCCTTCAAACAGCTTCCGCTGGGCAAGCCGAGTCTTCATTTTCTGCCTTTTTTTTTTTTTTTTTTTTTGAGGTGAAATCGGCCCAATTAGCGCAGGCTGGTAGCTGAAGTTCTCGTTCCGGTGAGAACTTGTTGGGCGAGGCCTTCCCCCGACGGCCGCCGTGGGGCCGCGGGTCTTGCTGGGGGGCGGGAGCCACCCCTCCCAGGGTGGCCTGCGAGGGGCGAAGCAGCAAAGGAAGAGAATTTGGCGTTAGTGCCCGCTTCAGCTCACCCCCTCGGGGAGGGCGGGGGTAGTCTGGGGGTTTTCTTCTCGTCTGGGCCGGCTGCGGAGGGCAGCAAGCATCGTCATTCCGAGCGGGAGATGGGCGCGCTGGCTCCCGAAAGCGGGGGGACGCTCGGACGGCTGCTGCAGAGGCCTCGGGAAGAGCGTGGTGTCGTCCCACGTGGCGTAACTGAAGTGGAGACGTGCCCGCTCGCCGCCCGCTCTGTTTGCCCTTCTGTTTGCCCTCTGCAGAGCAGAGGGGCCCCGGGGTGGCTCTGGCACTGAGGTTTGGGGTTTGGAAAGGGAGAACGGAGAAGGCGGGCAGGGCAGTCTTCAAACTGAAGTCCTCCCTCGGCGTGATGGTTGTTAAACGAGCACCTACTTTAAATTTCAGAACGGAGCCTCAAGGGACACTCACTCTGTCCTTTCGTTTGCCTTGGCCGCTCAGGAACAGCGCGTGGTCTGGCTGCGTGGTCATTTGTCTTCGTTTATTCATGTTGGGTTCCCTGCGTGCGGCTCCTGCGGAGATCCGTGGCGTTTCTGGAGCAGGGCAGAGCTTCTGCGTGTGCTGGGAGCCCGCGGAGAGGCTGGAAGGTGCCTGACGTGTTCCCATCCCCTGTGTACGTTGTTGTCTGCCAGCCTGTTGGAAAGCTCAATTATTATTTTTCAAAGTTAACTGCGAGGGATTGTCCCTAAGACGAATCTCCCCCGGCAGCCGATAAACCGGGATGGGTTTGTGTGGCGCTCAGGTTGACGTTAATCCCGAGTCGAGCCGGTGGCTCTGGCTTTACATGGCGTGATGGAAATCGGAATCTGTCCTGTCGCGACGGCGCTGGCAGACTCTGCCGGCGTTCTGCGTGCTCCCACAGAGGTCTGAGCACGTTTAAATTGGCAGCTGAGTATCATAAGCTTGACACTGGGATTTAATTAACTTCACATCCGCCTGGGTGTCCAAAGTGGCTGAAACGGCCCTGAGCCTGGGCTGTAAGAAAGCAGGAAATTGAGGTCAAGGCCCAGCAGCAACTCTCAGGCTTCGGCGTGGAGAAAAGCAGTTACACCCAGACCAAAACAAGTCTGGGTATGCGCGTCCCTGGGTCACCTTCTTCCCGCTGCCCGCGCCTCCGGGAAACCAGCGGAAGGACCCCTGGAGAGTCCTCAGTAAAACCTGTAGCTGGTAGAGCACAGCGTGGAGTGTTTTGGCAGCAGTTTGAGGAGGGAAAATGTAGGACGGTGCACATCAGATCTCACCTGGAGCTGTACCGAGCGCCGCGGCTGGACAGGCGAAACGCCTGCTGGTGCCGCAGAACCTGCCGTTTCCTACAAAACGCTGCTCCCACGGCGTCCACCGAAGGATTTTTTTTTGTTAATACTCTTAAGCATGGAGATAGAAGACAAAGCCCTGGTTTTTGGGTTGGGTTTTTTTTTTTTTTTTTTTTTATTTGGATTTATGCAGAAAGACTCTAAGCTGGTACAAAGCCTGTCTGAAATCGTTTATGGCTGGCTGTGGGTCCAGGGGTCTGTGCGCCTGGATTCAACTGCAAATCAGGGTCTGGAAATGTTGAGAGGAAACGGCCAAGCTGAAGCAGTTCTTTATACAGCAGCTACATTTTCTTCATTTCATAATGACTAAGATGGATTTAATTAGAAAACAACTCTGTTTTCAACTGAATAATGCTCTTTGTTTACTGCTGGAGCCGTTTGGGAAAATGGAAATAGGTTAGCCAGTGTTGCTGAGAAGCAGCTTTTTTTTTCCTGCGTACGAGTTCAGCGCAGAGCGCTGTGGATTGCTGATACTGCAGAGACTCTTCAGAATCCAGCCAAGATAATCCGTGCCGTTGAATTCTTAAAAAGATGGAAATAAGTGCTCAGTGTAATCTTTGGAGGGGGCGATCTCTGGGAGAATCTGATGCTCCTCTCATGGCCTTTTTAAATTTTGTTCATCCACTGCACTGGGAACTGCTAGGAGAATTTGGGAGCCGGCACCTCTGGGGTGTGGGACCTGGCTGCCTGAAATCTGTAGGAGCTTTCTGCCCTCGTTGTTGGGGAAGGAGGGGGAACAAGCTTCTGCAATTATTGCCGTCGGGGCGATGAAAGGAAAAGTTTGAAATAAGATTTCAAAGGCTGGCTGCTGCTGGGCTTCTGCAGGCAGAATTCCCCTTGAGATCTGTGGAAACTTGTGTGGGACTGCTGCAGAATCTCATTTGCTTTCCCCGTCCACAGCAGCCGCTTCTGCAGAGCTGGAGTGCAGGAGCCAGCAGCTGAAGCAGGAAGCCGTTGTGTTACCAGAAACTTTGGGAGACCATGGCCTAAGATGCAGGAGGGGGATTTTTCGATACTTAAAAGCCACGGCAGAGCCAGACGCTGAGGGTAAGAGCGTTCCCTCTGGGTTCCTGCAGCCCCGCCACAGCGCAGCAAAGCTGGCCGCAGAACTCTGGGGTGATCTAGGAGAGGACAGAGGAAAAATACGGCGTAATGTTCATTAAGCAGCACTTGGTCTGCGTCTCCTGGGCTGGAGTAGCACAGTTTCAGAGCGCGAGCCCTACAGAGCTGAGTTACACCTCCCGAGCAAGAGCCGGGCCTGATTGCGTTTGCAGTCGCGTCAGGGAGAGGTGGCTGCTGGTCAGCGCTGCCTGCCGACGCGGTGTTTCACCGGGGGAGCAAGGAAAGGACCTTAAAATGACGAGATTTACAATTCAGAGTTGGCTCTCTGAGCATTTTACCTTCAGTCTGAATGTTTGCAAGCCGAGTAAAAAAAAATAATCAGAAGATCATTCCATTAAATGCGACTGGATGTGGAGGGAGGAGACTACATCTTAGCGTGTGGTGTGAGGCCGGGAGATTTCCAGGGACTTGATTGTGAAGCAGCAGTTCTTGGAGTGGGGGAAGGAAGGGAGTTTGGCTCGGCTGCTCCTGAGGTGCCGGGATGGATGGCTGGCAGGAGGGCTTGGCGGCGCTGCCTTAGCTCAGCGCGCTCGGCTCTGAGGGATTGCCTGTTGCGGCTGCTCTTCCCGCTGGTTCGCAGGAGTCGTTAGGGAGGCTGTGATTGATTCTGATCCTGTTTTATTTATAAAATCTTTATTTCTTTGCGCCGATCTCCTTGTCATTTTTCAAACGCATTTGGCTGTCAAGGTGTCAAAAACTGGAGAATTGCTTCTGAAGTTTATCTCCCAGTCCATCCATCTTCGGCGTTTATCAGGTACCTTTGTATCACAGGGGAGAGAGCCCAGCAGCTCCTCCAGGGTGTCGGTGGCACCTCCCGCAAGGACAGCCCTGGGGACGGGGCCGCACGTAACCGCAAACCCCCCTGGGCTGCTCCAGGCCCAGCGCACGTGAGAGCATCCAAATCCTGTCCTGTTGCTTCCCAGTTCTCCACGGCAGAGTCTCCGGACCACAAATTTCCTTCCTTTTGCACGGCAGCTTGTGGAGTTTGGCTGTGGTCCAGGGTTAAAGTCCTGGGGCTCCGGGTGGAGGCTGTGGCGTGGGCCTCTGCCTCCTTCTGCACATGGGTGGTTGCTGCTGCAGCTTCCCTGGTGCTGGGAGCCGCTGGCGCTTTGGGCTCTGCATGATCTGAGCTCCAGCACACTCGGGGAGGGAGAATTCTTTCAGCAAAGCTGTTGTTGCTTTGGGTGACGGAGGTAAGAAACACATATCCGAGCCTGCGCCCCCACGTACGTGCAGCAGACGCTGCCGTGTCGGTCTCTGACAGACAAGAATATGTACTGGTGGGCCTCGCCTCTTTCTCTGTCTGCCAACCCTAAATGATTTGAGTTCTTCTCTTTTAGAAGCAGGCGCTATAAATCCTGGATCCTTCGGCGCGGGCTTCTCCGTCCCCAGGGCAGGCGTGGCTGGGTGCCGAGGATCTGTCTGATGGTTCCCAGGCTGCGCTGATGCTGCTCTGCCAGAAGAGAGATGGGGAAAAGATACTTCTGTGACTACTGTGACAGGTCCTTTCAGGACAACCTTCACAACAGGAAGAAACACCTCAACGGAGTGCAGCATCTCAGGGCTAAGAGGGTCTGGTACGACTTGTTCCGAGGTGGGTGCTCCCAGCTCTCTGCCGCTCCCTTTCTGGGATGGAGGAGGTTTGTGTAGGGGGAATAGGTGAAATAAATCGGTGCTGGTGATTTCCATTCAGAGTGTCCGTGCCGGTGAATTGAGGCTTGATGCTGTTGCTGACAAGTGGTCTCAGAGGCAAAGCCCTTGTGTGTCTGGATGTGGGAAGGGGAAGCTGTAGATGTCAGCTGGGACTTGAAGTGAGGTGGGAGAGATAGGGAGGTTGTTTCTGAGAACAGGAGCTGCAGATAAAGCTTTCGGCATAATGGGCAAATCTGAGACAGGAGACCTGCGAGAACAAAGTGAGTTACAGCTTCTGAAGGTGTTAGGTGCCTTCTGCAAACCAGAGTTGGTCTCTGAAGCACGAGGAGCAAGGGACGTGGGTGTGCGCATGGAGAAAGCAGGCTGAAAGGAAGGCTGTACGTGTGTGGCGCGAACAGGCGGGAGGCTGGCAGCAGTTCTCCGTACCGGGCGGAGATGTCCATCCTGAGGGTGGCCGTAGGAGAGGCTGAGGGTGCGACCGTGTGACTGCAGATCCCAGAGGGTGGGAGGACTGGAGAAGCAGGTCAAGCTCAAACCTATCTTAGCCAAAGGGGGGGCGAGCAGAGGAGGAGGACTAGGTGCCTTGAGGTTTTGGCAGGGGAGGAACTGGAGTTCTGGGGCTGGAAGCTGCGTGAGGACGTGCTGGAGGAGAGCCCTGTGTCCTCTGCCTGTTTGACAGGACCCTGCTCTCTGACCTGGCTCGCCGCGCCGTACCTGTGTTGTAGTGCCAGCCCAAGGAATATGATGGGAATGTGTGTCCAGGGTCCGAGGGAGAGAGCAGGACCGTGCATTTTGGCTGTAGCAAAGACGTAGTTTGGATTAAACTGATTGTGAAACCGTTGCCTGTGTGTTCCTCTGCTTCTTTCTGGATCCTTGGAGTCAGGAGCTGCAGGCTGTGTTTGTCTGCAGGCTAGCCGGGTGAGGAGTACCCCGCAGAGCTCTGGGTGGCTCTGCTGTCCGCTTAACTGCCTGTGGAGGTTGGAAGGGCTCCCAAGTGTGGAGGACCAGCAGCCCCAGCACAGTTCTAGGGGGATCAGTGATGGTGAGGCAGAGTACCTAGCACTTGTCTTCTCACCAGGCCACAACCCTTAATTTTCCTCTGAATGATAAAATTCCTCATCCCATTCCTGATGAGGGGGTTCGTCTCCTCTTGTCTCCGGACTGGCATCAGCCAGTACAAGTTCTTCCACAATCCCTGGGAGCTGCTGTGTCTTTGGGGCTCATTTTCCCCCAGATGTCTCCAGGATGTGAAGGACCACTTCACCGGTGCCCACTGAAGACTGAGCTCAGGGTTCTGTGGGGCCTCGTGCAGAGCCTTTCTGAGAGCTCTGTCTGTCTGCCTGGTCTTTCTCTGCTGCGCAGAAAGTGCTGCAGAGCCCCTGCTTTTCTGTCACGCTTCCTTTCCCCTGCTGGGATGGGGAGGAAGCGTGAAGCAGAAAGTGTTGCAGGCGATATTTGCAAGCCAGTGAAAAGCTGAAGCCGGAGGTGCAGACTGGGACTGTTAACCGTCAGTTTGTGGCTTGAGCTCCCAGTTGTCATGTACAATGGCTTCCCACTAGGCAACTGGCCTGCTTTGGACCATGATATGGTGGGGATTGCTGTGCAGGAGATCTTTACTCTGTTCTGTCTTTGTGTCCCCTCAGATGCTGCTGCTATCCTGCAAGAGGAGCAAACCAAGAAGCCATGTCGGAAGTTCCTGCAAACAGGTGAGTTCTGAGGTATAAATAACTGCCTGAGCTCCGGCAACTCCTCCGTGAGCCAGCCCAAGGTGTTCTGCAGAGCCCTGGTGTGTGTCTGTCGTGGGGGGAGTGAAGGCCTTGCGCGCAGGTGTAATGCATCTTGGGTTTGCCTGCACGTCTGGGTTTGCAGGGAGGACCTTGTGCGTGCAGCTCTGACGGAGCGCTGTGGCTTTTGTTCCAGGACAGTGTGATTTTGGGTCCAACTGCAGATTTTCCCACATGACAGAGCAGGACCTGGAGAAGCTGAGTGCCCAGGTGCAGGGTGAGTCCTCGAACCAGAAAATGCCCGGGGGTCTCTGAGGAGGGGGAGCTGCTGCAGGGAGTGTGGGCTGCACAAGGGCACGTGAGGGGTTGTGCAGCGAGCGCCTGCGGTCCCGCGCTGCCTGTCACAGCGAGCTGAGCCTGGATCCCTTCTCCTTCCCTGCTTTGGGAGCCTGTAGCGTGGCGGTAAGTGCTGCAGTTTTTCATATGCTTTCTGCTCTTCATCTGCTGGCACAGACACAAACCTAGAGCTGAGCAATGCTGTTACCACTTAGCAGCAAGCATCTGAGGCAGAGAGTGGGCTTTCTGAGCCCTCGGGGTTTTGTTCAGTCAGGGAATAAAAGCTGTCAGCAGCAGAGGGCACTGGTACATCACTTCCCCTTAAATTTATGGATTTGATTTCCCCCCACCTCTCTACCATCACCCGGGGAGCTGCTGCTTCCGCTCTTGGAAGAGCTAGCCTGCTGTTAGTTGGGTTATCCTGAGGAGAAGACATGGGGTTCTGGAACTGAGGTTTGGGCAGAGGATGGACGGCAGCTGCTCCCCTGCCGTGTCTCTAGAGCGCTTTTGGACTTTTTCATACTGGGAGTACCACCTCCTCACCCTAAAAGGGGTTTCCCCATGGGATTCGTTACTGTGGTGGTTAGAGAGAATGTGGGTGAGGTGCTGGGGAGCACTTCGGGAGCGGTTGAGGTCTCCACTGGAGATCGTCTAGACCCAACCCTACCGTGCTCAAAGCAAGGTAAACCAGAGCAGGCTGCTCAGGACCACCTCCCATTGTGTTTTGAGAATCTCCAAGGCTCTGCAACCTCTGTGGGCAACCTGTTCCAGTGTTTGACCACATTTACCATAAAAATGGGGTTCTAAAAAAATGTTTAAGTGGAAATTCCTGTATTTGGGTTGCCGCCCGTTGTCTCTTACTTTCGCTGGACTCCCTCCAGTACATCCCTGTCTCTGTGGTACTGGGGAGCTCAGCGCTGGACACAGCACCCAGCCACGGCCTCGCTGGTGCGGAGCAGAGAGGAAGGATCGCTTCCTCGATCTGCTGGCAACACTCTTCCTCATGCAGCCCAACTTGTGAGCAGATCTTGTGCCCACGCTCCTAGCTGAAGCCAGCTGTTGTTTTGCCAATAGTCTGGCAAAACCAGGCTTAAGTGTTGAATGTGTGTGTCGGTACATGCACGCAGACATGAGATTTGGGGTGTGCGTGGGACAGAGACTCTCTCCTGGCCTTCAGAGGAATTGGATTTGAGGAGGCAGGGCTCTGGTGAACCCGGAGGAGTGGGAGGAATACAGAGCTATTCCAGACCTTGCCACTGCTGAGTCAGTCTGCCAGTCCCCGAGGCGACTCTGTGAATCAATCGGCGAACAACGCTGGCAGTCAATAAAACCCATCTCGTCGGGCTGCGCGGGAGACGGAGCGCTCCAGCCAGCCCTTCTCCGAGCGGCGCTGCCGGGCTGGCGGTCACGCTCCCCGTCCCTGCTGCTAGCCCAGGACCTCTCCCGAAGCCTCCTCTGCTGCGGGGTTTGAGTGCTGGCCTCCCGAGAGGTGGCAGGGGATGTCAGCCCGTTTGCAGGAACCTGCGGTGTTTCCAGTCATTGAGGGCTGTTTGTTGCAGCGGAGATGAAAGCTCTCTGGAGCAGAGCGGAGCTGCGGGGGAAGGCTGGCAGGCCGCTCTGCGCTTGGGCGGGTTTCTGTGCCAGTTACACTTGTTACTGAGCATTGACTTCTGTCAGACGGGTCGGGTGGAGGTGGAGAATTGGCTGGTGAGAGAGCTGATTCCTGGGAGATTACTTGGAAACCTTGCATTTGTACTACCAAGTCAAACATTGAATTAAACAATTAGACTTCGAGGAGCGATGGCCAGGGGACGAGAGGGTGCCTTGTCCTTGGCTGTGCTGCTCCAACACAAATGCCTGGTTGTAAAGCTAAATCCTATTCACCCCTCTCAGGGTGTTGCTCCGTGGAAATCCCCCGTGAGATAAGCGAGCAGGCTGAGCATCACACACACCTCTAAATCTGATCGCTTGAGCCTGCGGAGAGCTTGGAGGGGTTTGGTGGAGGGAAGAGCTCAGCAGGACTTGGTGGAGAAGAGGTGGAGCCCATAACGTGGTAGACTGGACGGAAGGAACAGCTGCGAAAACCAAGCCGCCGTTCGGTGTGCTGTGGGGACATTTCACCACTCCGTGGGCTACTGAAGCGTCAGTGTCTCGGGTGGTGAGGCTTAGGGCAGGGTTTAAAGTGGGCTAGTGCGATGGCAAGTTGCGCTGCAGGTTGCATCGGTCACGCAGGAGACCTGATCCTCGTCGCACATCCGTCAGGCGCCTCCGTCTGCGCTGTCCCTGTGTGCCTTAGCACCTGGCCTCGGTGTTTCCGTGCTGCGAGGCACCGCAGGCCGCTGCCGGTGAGAGGATACAGCGCAGGTCGGGGCAGCGGTCTGGATCAGGCTGCCTCTCATGGAACTGTCAATGTCCTCTGAGATTTCCCATCTGAACCTGCAGCGCCTGGGAGCTTTTGACAGGCATGCAGCCTGGGGCGGTCGGGGATTTGAGACGAGCTGAGAGCCCGGAAGCTCCTGAGCCCTCTCACTGTTTTGTGCAGAGCATTCTGTGACGGAGCTGGAGATGCCCACGCTCTGCCTCTGGTGGGGCAGCCGTGGATGGTCTCTTGGTGGGCACACAGTGCTGCCTGACTCTGCTTTCCTCAGCTCTGCGTGGGCATAGAGGCAGAGGAGCTGTCAGGCTGCCTTGAACCTGCGTCTCCCCTTGTCCAGGGGCAGGTGCTTCCGAAAAAGGTGCAAAGAAATCCTGTAGTGAAATGGTGTAGCGCACTAACCCATGTTCAGGGGTGGGCTTGCATCCTAAGCCGCAGCAAAGCCCCTTCTGAATTTTTTTTTAACACTGTTACACCGTGATGGAGCTTCTTTGTCATGTAAATATTGACCCTGTGCCTGAATCCCTGTGTTTGCTGTCCCTGGTTCTGTGCCAGCGAGCTCTCCGTGCTAATGATGCATTTTTGTTCCAGCTGAAGGAAACCTTACATTATTCTTAACGCTTGGCCTTTGCCATGCAGGGAATTCACCCTGGTGTTTGTGTTACTGTGTGGGTTAAGTAGGGAGTTTTCTGGACGATTCGCTGTTCTGTAACAGCTTAGAGCATGTCCTAGTTTGGCTTCAGCGTTTCTGCACCCCGTAGAATACGCTCATCAAGAAGCAACAGTTCTCACCTTTGGCGGGGAGGGAGGCGTATTCCCAGCTGCTGCCGCATCAAAGCATTAGCCTTCCGCATCTGCTGCATCATTCATCAGCGAGACACTTCCAGGCTGTCATTTTCAGTACAGGCATGTCAGGAGAAGTCACTGTCAAATTGCCATCTTTGTGCTTCAAGTTATTGGCTCCCCGCTAATCTGCGTCACTTCTGCTGCTGGTGCTGACACAAGCCGGCCTCTCCGGTGAGCTCCCGCCAGCCGGAGCAGCAAGGGGAGGGGGTTTGCGATGTATCCCTGGGATTGAAGGAATACCAGTGACCCTGCTGGGGGTGGCTGTAGTCAACCAGTTTAACTTAGCGATGGGCGGGGGGAAGAGCGCTCTCGCAGTCGGCTGCCGCTTCTTGGCCGCGGGGTGGTAACTTCGTAAGCTGCTCATATCGCAGGGCCTCATCAGCCTCATCTCTCAGCCGCGGTCTGCCGCTGTTCGCGTGCTCTGGAGGAGTTTGGGCTGCCGCATCCCCCTGCTCGGGGAGGGAGCCGAGGGGTTATGTGTAAATCTCTTTGCTGGGTGACCTGCTCGGTACTGGTGGTTGCATCTTGCGTATGGTGGCGCCCGTTCAGGAAGAAAACTCAGGCTAAAAGTTGCATGGGGAGAGAAGTTGAATCTGGATTCCCACTCTGGCATCATTGGAGAGGCGCTTCATGACTACAGCCACTCTTTTAATTGGCTGTAATTAGGCTTTGAAGCAATCACCCCAGTGAGGAGGAGGAGGGACGTGCCTTCACACTGTCCTGCTGCCGGCTGCGCAATCGTGTGCGAGGAGTGAGGGCTGGTGATTGTTGGAGTTACGTCCTGGAACACCTGTTGGCACTCAGGGGTTATTGCCAATCTCACGCTGATCCTGGTGGTCCCTGGATGGGACGGGTGTGTTTCAGAGGAAGAGGAGACAAAATTTTTCCCTTTTTCATGGGTGTGTGTCAAGGTGGACAGAGCCAGACAGTTCCTGTGCCTGCTGCCTTATTTCGCAGCCCGAGGGTGGAGGGCTTTGGAGCAGTAACTTGCGGAGCTGTGTCAACAGGGAGCCAGCTAGGTGCCTTCCTAATCTGGACACCTGGCTCTTCTGGACGAGGCCGTTGTGGTTGCTCCACCAGTTTCTGGTGTGACGCTCTGGGGCAGTGGCCTTGGGGCTCCCCGCTCTAAACAGAGCGGCTTGGGCAGCTTTGCTGTGTTTGCTGCGCTGTGTTTGGAGCGGGACGAAAAGCAAATCTCAGTGGTGGGCAGAGGTGCGAGAACTTTCTGTGATTTTTCTTCCCTGCCTCGTTAAAGGCTCTCTGCTTGTCCCCTTGCTGCGGTGGGATGTGCTCAGGCACTCAACAGATGGAGGAACCCAGAGCGAAGGGAAATAGGGCGGCTGTGGTCAGCACTACCAGGGAAGTCTGATCTGGGAGCTGAATTTGGATTTCCTGAGTCTGAACGGTGCCCGGCTCGTTGGACCCAGAGCCCTCACCTGGCCAGGCTCCTGGTTTGACCCCAAATAGCTCTGCTGGGGTTTCGCTGCGTGGGAGCGACCCTAGAAGACGCGAACGGTCCTATCTCCAAGCGTATCCTTATCGCCGGGTTGCAGAGCAGCACCTCAACGTCAGGACCGCAGCAGGCTGTCTTTGTGGTGGCAGCGAGTACACCGTCACCCCTCCCAGCAGCAGCAGATGAAAAGGCTGGATGACAAATTATCCATCTCCGGCTGCTCGTTGTGTAGCACATTTCTGCCATCCTTATTAATATTCAACAGGCAGATGAATAATTGGTTGCCACCACTAGGATAAAGTGATCCTTCACTCTGCCCAAGCAATATTAATTTCACACCCTGTCTGGAAACGTATAATATTTTCCTTAAACGTGTGACATATGGCGGGGAGGTGCGGAGCCGGCTCCTGCTGGGCAGGGCGGGTCGATCCCTAGATGGGATCAGGGTTTCCCCGCAGAGCACTGGTCCCTGGAGGGTTTGGTGAGCGGAGCAGGGGAGAGCGACACGCAGCTGCCTCGGCTTCCTTGTCCATATTTGTTTTGCAAAGTATCGCGTTCCCTTTTCTGTGAGGTGGGCACTTTCCACCAGGCGGAAGGTCTAACGGCGCTGAGCGTCCCCTCAGCCCGCTCTGCCTGACACGTTGGCCGTGTCGTTGGTGTCAAGGGCTCCTGCTAGACCCCGCTCTCCGATCCCGTCCTGCTTTGTTGCTGGTGCCCAGGGGGGAACCAAGGAGCTTTGCTGACTGGGCAGCTGCGGATTTCTGCCCGGTGGGAGGGACTGGTGAGTGCTGGGCTGCCGCGCTGGCTCTGTGCCCTCTGCCAGCAGAAGGCAGTGCTGCAGGATGGGGTGCCTGCGGGCTTCTGCCCCGCGCAGTTCCCCGGGGTGATGGAGGGGCTGAAAGCCTGAAAGGACCCCAGGCTGCCGTGTCTCTTGGTAGGCAGCAGCGGTTTCCTGCTGGCACTGCCTTGCTCGTTTCTAACTTGCATGAGAGAACGCAGGACCTCGCCCCCCTCTCTCCCTCTGCCATGCTCTGCTCTGATTTTGCACCGAGGCTGAGCGGGGCTGGGCGACGGCCTCCCGCCCCGTCTCTGCAGGAGCTGGGGATGCATCACGCAGCGCGCGCCTTGAACAGACCTGACAGCATCTCTGAAATCCCACTTTTGTGTGTGCTCGGAACCTTTCAGACTCTCGCGGCCTGCCAAGTCTGCATCGATCCGGACAGACGTCCCTGTCACTCCCACCTAACTGGGCAGAGGCGGCAGAGTCCCTCCTGCCAGTTGGAGGGACATGACTTTGGAAACAGCTCAGGGCTCGGGGCCAGCTGAGGCTGTTTCGGGCGAGGATGAGGAGGATCTGCCCCGGGGAGGGGGGGAGATGTCAGACTCCCCTCAGTTAAGTGCCCGAAATGCCGCCGCGCTCGCTGGCTTGGGTCGTGTTCCTGGCTCCGTCTGGCTGGAGCTGTCACCAGCGAGGAGGCCGAGCATCAGATGGCAGTTGGACACTGGAGGAGGAGGAGGAGAGGCCGCCACAGGCAAATTGCAAACTCTCCACTGTAAGAAACTAAGCAGGGTAATGAGCAGCGAGTTTAATGGAGTGAGAGGACTGCAGCGCGAGCGTCTGATAGCCCTCTGTCTCTGTCTCTCAACCAGGGGAGCAGAGACTGAAGGAGCTGCGGCAGGAGGGCGCGGATGTCCCGCCTGGCACCATTGAGGACTGGCTGGAGAAGAGAGCGAAGAGGCTGAGTGCAGCTCAGAGCAACAGGTACTGGTGCCCGGGGAGCATCCGTGTGAGGGCGGCGGCTCCTCCTGGCCCTTGCGATGCGGAGGGAGATCCGACGGGGGGGTGAGTGGGATGGGAGAAGGCGCAGGTGATCGGGGGTCCCAGCTCGATGGGACCACCTGAGCTGTCCTTTAGCTCTCGGCCCGCCAGAGCTGCACGCCTGCTCCTGGCACACGCTACAGACACGCGTACGGACCCCGTCTCGCACACCTGTGTCAGAGACCGTCCCCGTACGTGGCGGGGACAAACAGGGCCTTGCTGCCTGCAGCGGCTTCCCTGGGGAAGGCAGGCAGAGGGCTACTCATGTGCTCTGCAGAGCGCACAGACGCGCCTGGAAGGACAGTGCCACCGCAATGCTGAGTTATTAATGCCCAGAGTTCACTGGCAGGAGCCCGATCTCATCTGTTGACAGTTTCTCCATCCTCTGCCTGCCCTGTCTGCACATCTCTGCCAGTCCCTGCCGGCGAGAGGGCGGAATTGGCTCCTCCTCGCGGCATTCGTTCGGATTCGGATGCCTGCCGGTGCCTGCTGTTTCCTTGCTCACCTGACTGTGCCGCAGGCTTAATTGGATGACATTTGGGCAGGTGCCAAATCTCTCTTTTGTTCTTTTTCCGTTTGCTCCTGTCCTCTCTGTGTTTGGTCTGGGCAGGATCTTCCTTCTGGTGCTTGTCTGGGCTTGTGGCTCTCTCTTTGCTCCATCCCTCAGCTTGGCTGCTCTTCACCTTGCGGTGGTGCTCGCCGACAGCCGTAACCTTCCTTCCCCCCCAGTACGTTTCACTTGCCCCATTTCCCGTGTCCTGCCTGTGAATCCCTGGATCTTTGGGCAGATATCTCTTACAGAAGATAGCCATCGCTACACCCAGAGCAATTTCCAGGCGTTCATAACTACCTGGTCCCTGCTGCCTCCAAAGATGCACAAGACTTGGGATTTCTAGGGCTCTTGCTTTCTACCCAGCCTCTCTGCAGGCCTGGAAACCATCTACTACTGGTGCTAAACACCAGCTACTCTTCTGTTCCTCCATCTGGCCATGCCAGTGCCTGTCCCGATCATTTCTCTTCTCCCTTTGTGCTCTCCAGCCCCCGCCTTGCCCTTCTGAGCCATCTTTGTGCTTTGCTTTGTCTGCCGGAGAAGTTGTTCTGCGTTGCAGGGGAAGAGGGGCTGTTTTAGGCAGGTCCCTGTGCTCCTGGTGCCTGGGGAGTCTGCGTTCCTCCTGAAAATGCTTTTAAGGATAAGGAGCTCCCTCTCCTGCAGTCCTCAAGGTCCCTGAAATGTGGCAGAATCTCTGGCAGGGCCTAACTCTACTTTGGGGAGTTGGCGGTTTCGGATGAGAACCTGCCCAGGGGCTGCCTTGCCTGCCTGATAATGTCGGTAAAGACCATTAGTCTGCACGAAACAGCAGAGAGAGCGCTCTCGAGGGCAGGCGGCTCCTAAAGGAGACCGCGCAAGGCAGCAGCTCCACCTCTGGCTTCTCCAGCGGCACTGAGTGGGAAGGATTCAAGCTGGGATGGAAAAGCTCCTTGGAAGCGCGATGCTCCCAGTGTGATGGAGGATGTTACTGTGTTAAGGCTCAGCCTGCGAGCGTCGCTGAGTTTCTGTCTCTGCCTTGCCGGGGGTTTCCTAGTAGGCGGTCACGGGTGGAGCTGCTGCCTTGCGCGGTCTCCAAGTACACCGCGGGGCAAAGAAAACGCTGCGCTGGACCAGAAGTGGCCGTGTGGCCAGGTGCTGCCTTGGCTGAAGGGTTAGCACTTTCTTAAAGGCAGTAACTGCAGCACGGTTTGTGACTCTCCCCTAAATTACCCCACGGCTGGAGAGCTGCCACGCTGCCTTGTCCCCGTCCTTCGGGCAGCCGCTTTCCCAGCCTGGCCGGGCTCAAGGGGACAATCTTCATTTGGAAGCCTCCGCCTGGTGCCTGTTTTCAAAGTCACGCTGTGCCACCGCTTTCTGGAGAGCTGGGGTGGAGCTGGATGGAGTTCGTGTTCTAGCTGGGGAGCTCTGCCAGGGTGCCATTGATTTTTTTTTTATTATTTTTTATTTTTTATTTTTTTTAAGCTGATTTCCAAAGGAAAGGGAGCATGTCAGGGCACGTGAGAGTGTGCTTCTGCCCTAACTGCCGTGGGTTTCCCTCAGAAAGGGGTCTGGTGCCTCAGAGACACTGAGATACGACAGGTTTCCTGAACGGGGCGGTGGGTAGACGAGAGGGATCCCATTAATGCCTTCGGAAAGGGAATATTCTTGACCCTTGCTAGCCAGCGGAGAATCCACACAGGACAGCCGTTCTGAAGGCTCCAGCTGTAGGTAAACCTTTGATAGCACTTGTATCTTATGAGACCCCGGGGAATTGAGTACCCAGACAGCATCCTCCCTATTGATCAGTTCTGCTGCTCGCGGAACAGCTCGTTAGTTGATAGCTGTGCTGTTCCACCTTGCGGCGTGCCTTGTCCTGCTGCCCGCCCCACCGTGCTGCTGCACCGGGGGCTCCCCTGCTTGCGTGCCCGGGCGTAACAAAAAATATTCCTGCCCGAGCGGGGCTTGGTGTGCGTCCGTCCTCGGCTCTGAAGAATCCCCGTCAAGGGGAGAAGCATCAGACCAAATGACTTTGCTCTGTGCTCGTTGCCTAGAAAACGCGGCACTCAACTCCTGGCTTTCGGCCACGGCGTCGGCCCTGCAAGGAGAGGAGGGTGTTGCTTCTCCGGAGCATTATGTAAAGGAGTTTGGTTAGATTTCTTCTGGCATAACAATTAAAAAGATTCATCAGAATCAGAGGGAGAGGCCTGGGAAGCTGGAAGGCTGCTGTCAGGGCTCGCGCTGAAGAACAAATGAGTTTCCTGCGCTCAGGAATTAATGGAAAAGGTGTGCTCCCTGTGAATTTCAACCTGCCCTGGCCGAGCCCTTTCTTCAGCTGGAGACAGCAGCACTTCTTGCTTCTGCGCTGCTTCAGTCAGGTGTGTTGTTTGCAGTGGCCACAGCTAGTAAACTTCAGGGAGAGAGACAGAGAAAAGCGTTTCCCAGGCTGTGAGTTGGAGAAGGAAGCGTGTTTTCTCTGCTGAAGGGTGCTTCTGTGCAAACACCCTGTTGTTTTGGCAGTTTCCCCATTTCCGAGGGGTCCTTGTCCTTTGGGAAGCGCGCAGCTGGCTTGGGATTCAGGCTGCTCGGAAAGAAACATCTGCTAATTTTGTTTGTTCTTCTCAAAACTCAGCTGTGCGGAGAGCCGAGAGCAGCTGGGGGTGGGAGAGGACGGGGCCAGCCGTGCACCCGGCACAGGGCCCTCTCCTGCCGGCATCTGGACCTGGGGCTGCTGCCCGTTTTGGGGGCTGTGCCTGCTCACCCCCCCTTACTTTGGTGCTCCCCACCTCCGCAGTGCCCTGCCTGAGAAACCAGCGCCTTTCCAGTACCCGCCGGGCTGGCCGCCGGTGCAGGATCTGCCGCCGTCCCTGCAGGCCCCCCCGCCCGGAGGGTGGCCGGTGCCCCCCAACCTGCAGTGGGGCTGAGGCGCGGGGACCCCTGCTGAGGTTGTGCTGGAGCTGGACTTCTTCCCCGCCCGCTCTAAGAACGGGACAGAATTATTTATACATACTTTTATATCAATAAAAGCCTTCCCCCCGCTGCAGCCCGCATGTGTCGTGTTGTTTCTCGCCTGGCAGCCCCCCGCGGGCTGAGCCCGTCAGGCGCTTGTCTCCCTGCCGCCGGAACGGGGAGCTGCGCTCAGCAGAGCTCCAGCTCCGTGCCGAGGGGCTGTGTGCTCTTTTCTGGAGCTGCGACAGCCCCCGCTTCCCGGGGCAGAATCCGTCCCCTCGGACCGCTGCTGACTGTGCTGCGCCCTGCCCTGCCCGCTCGCTGTCCGGCTCTGGGCAGCAGAACCAGGCGAGGGAAGGAAGCAGTAACCAAGATGTTAAAATCGCTGTTTAATATTTCCTCTGGTGTTTACGACTTACGTTTGCTTCTGTTAAATTCCGTGTGTAAAACTGCGTCGGTTCAGGTGCCAGAGCTCCTAATGAAGAGCTTGGGGAGCTCCTGTGAGCCTCCTGCTCCCACTATGCTGAAGGCGAGAAACAGGGAGGAAAAAACATCCCAAGGTTTCTCCTTCTGCAGGAAACTTAAGTAAACAGTGAGCGCCAGCGGGGCAAATGCCTCCCTGGGTCGCTCCCTGCTCTGGGAGCTGGCTGGCCGGGCACAGGGGCTGGAGCTGGGAAGGGCTTGGCACCGGCTCTGGGCCCCCCTGCTCGCTGCGCTGGGAGCCAAGGGGCCGGGACGGCAGCCCGCCTGCCTCCAGCTTCTCTCCACCGCTCCGGGAGGGCTGCGCTGGAGAAGACCATCAGGTGCTTTTGGGGTGCAGCTTCAGTGTGGCCGAGCCCAGCCCGGCCACGTGGTTGCCGCAGCACAAGTTTTGCGGCGTCCATCTCTCCTCGCCAGGAAAGGGAGGGATGAACGAGGCCCTTGGCTCGGCTTTCCCGGGAAGGCGGGTGGGCGCTCGGCTTCACCGCGGAGCTGCTGGGCTCCGCAGCATCCCGTGAGACCGGCTCTCCGGCAGCAGGTCCGTCCAGGACGGCTGCGCCCGCTGCCAGTGCATTTCAGGTTTGGCCGCGCAGGGAGGCAGGAGGTCCAGATTCATGAAGAGCGCGAGCGGGAGCCAGCTGCCTTCCGCCAAATCTCGCCTGGATCACAGCGACGATCGGCTGCCCGGGGCAGGGCAGAGCTCCTGCCTCGGGGTGCGCAGGCAGATGGCCGTCTGGAGCACTGGCCGTGCACGCCACATCCTGGGATGCTGCTTTTGAGGCTGGATCTGACCGCAGCACGGCTGCGTGCGGAGCCGCGCGAGCCCTACTGCGGTGGGGAAACCAACCTTGGCCGGAGGCCGGCTCAGCCTTAAGCCAAACTAAAAGCTGGGTTTTATCCCCCCCGCCGGCATGGCTGCAGTTGCTCTGCTGAGCCCTGTGCTTCGTGGTCTTCGGAGAGCGGGAGCCCAGGCGTGGGTTCAGAGGATGCGGCATCGCCCCCAGTCCCATCCCTGCCTCCCCATGCAGGAGTTGGCGCGTGTGGGTCTCCAAATGCCGGAGGGAAAAAAACAAACCCCCGAGGGGCCGTGGGGTGCTCCGGAGGTGCGGGCTGGGCTCTCAGCCATTGCAGGAGCAACTTCGGCTGCTCTCGCCATCCCGCTTTGATGTGTGTCCCCGTACCCCTGGCACGGCGCGGGGGGAGAGCCCCAGGGAGCTGGGGGGGGCTCAGCCCGTCGCCCCCGCTCGCTCCCCTGACTTCAAAGGGCGACAAACGGCTTCGCTGCGAGTCTGAGCCGCAGCAGCGGAGGCAAATCCAAGAACCGTCTCGCAGACGTGTTGAGGGCGGCGGCGAAGCGTGTGCCAGCTGCGTCGCAATCAGCCAGCGAAACGCTCTGCGGTTCCCCGCCCGCCTTTGGGACCTGCTTTCTTCAGCCCCGGCTCCTGTCTCTTCTCCGGGTGCTCCAGTGCCAGCGTGTTTTGGAGCGGCCCTGGGAATTTGCTTTGCCCAACGCTCGCAAGCTTTGTGGTTCCGAAGCCGCTCCCCAGATCCAGCTCCCATTTGGTGGAGAAACGTGGCTCCAGTGGAGCTGGCTGGAGCAGCGGGCAGCTCCCCGGGCGAGCTGCAGAACCGAACCGTGAATGAAAATCACAGCGTAGAACGCAAACGCAGCCGCAGCCCCTCCGCGCTCTTCCTCGCTCCCGAAGAGATGAGCCGCTCGTGACGCAGAAACTCCCGGTAAAGCCTGAGAGCCGAGAGCGGGAGCGTTCCCTGCCGAGCACCCGCCCGTCCGGGGAGGCTGAGAGGGGCTTTCATTAAAATCGGGTTTTCCCACAAGAGCTTGTTCGCGCTCCGGCCGTTGAGGCCGAGCTGAGCGTCGCTCGCAGGCTGCCGCGCTGCTCCCAGGTGCTTGTCGGAGCTGTGAATTCCAGGATTTTATGGGGACGCGCTTTACGGCGCGGTGTCAGGGGATGTACCGACGGCGTGGGTCGCTGCGCGCTGAGCCGGGGGAGGAGGCTGTCGGCAGAGGGGAGCAAAACACCGAAGCAGGACGGGGCGCTGGGCTCCTTCCCGCGCTCCCACGCGCCCCTGGGACGGCTGGCACCCCGTTCCCAAAGGATGCCGCGGGGATGCGGGTGGCCCCGCGGGGCTCGGCGTCCTCAGCAGGGCATGGGTGGGTGCCCGGGGTGGGCGGTGAGGAGCCGCGGCCGCGGGCGAGGGCGCCAGCCAAAGTGCCTTTTCTGGAGCGAGAGCCGGAGTGATTTATCGGGAAGCTTTTAGGGAAATGAGCAGCTGCTGGGGCCCTGCCAAGGCGCAGCCCCACCGGGCTCTGCCCCGTGTCCTCTGGCAGCGCTTGCTGGGGGGGACGGGGACCGGGATGGGGGTGGGAACGGGAACGGGAATGGGAATGGGGCAGGATGGGGATGGGGATGGGGACAGGATAAGAATGGGAATGGGGACAGGGATGGGAATAGGGACAGGGATAGGGACACGACGGGAATGGGAAAGGAGACAGGATGGAGATGAGGAATGGGAATGAGAATGGGGACGGGAATGAGGACAGGGTGGAGATGGGGAAGGGAATGGGCATGGGAATGGGGTTGGGAATGGGAACAGGATGGGGACTGGATGGGGATGGGGGCAGGATGGGATAGGAATGGGGATGGGGGCAGGATTGGAAGGGAGATTGGGACAGGGATGGGGATCGGATAGGGAGGGGAATGGAGACAGGGATGAGGACAGGACAGGGATGGAAATAAGAATGGGAATGAGGAGAGAGATGGGGATGAGATGCAGACAGTGACAGGATGAGGATGGGACAGAGGCAGGGATGGGGAGAGGGGACAGGGATGGGGTTGAGCCCACCCCACGCTGCTTGCAGCGCCAGAGAGGGAAATAACCTTCACAGCTTCTTCCCTTCCTGTCCCAAAACGCTTCTCAGGGCAGCCCCGCACCTCCCCGACACCTTCTCCCATCCCGCTGCAGCACTCGCAAGCTACGATCTCTTTTTTTTTTTTTCTTTCCTTTCCCAGCGAGCATTTAATTAAATTAGCGAGGAGCATCGCCGGCTCGCGGCAGCCGCAATGAGCCATCCCCGGCTGCGGCAGAGCGGCGCGAGGCCGGCGCGTGGGGAACGTGGCCGGGACCCCATGCCGCCCGCCTGCTCCTCCGTCGGGCGCTGCCGTCTCCAAACCAGCCCGGAGAAATCCCTTCCCCCAGTTCCCATCAAAATTAATTGAGCAGCTTTGAAAAGCTGAGCTTGGGGGATCGCGTTATTCCTTTTATCTAATTTTTCTTTGGTGTTACTGTATTTTTCAGCAAATTAATTTGTCCTCTTTCTTTTTGGCCCCCTTGTGTTTATTCACAGTGTCTATAATAGACTGGTTAAAAAAAAAAAGATAATTAAATATATATATAGATATATATCTATATATCTATATATATATCTTGGAGGCCACGTGCCTTCTTTTGGAAACGCCGGTTCATAAAAAATCCAAACTTTCCGCGGGGAGATGGATGGAATTTCATTACGGGCGCGGAGCCTCCCCCGGTTTGCGAGGCAGCCGAAATGATTTCATTGCCGTGGAGCACTTCCCATTTTCCTTTCTCATTTGGACGTTCGCTTCGATTTGTTTGATAAATTATACGAGAGAAAAAAAAAAAAAAAAAGAAGAAAAAAAAGAAAAAACCCCAAACCCCCATCAGTAAAACGCAGCCGATTCCTCCTGGCGTCCCGAAAACCGGCTGTCCCCCCGTCCGGAGGGTGGGAGATCCCAGGCAGGCACAGGGAAATGTGTTTTCCCCATGTGGGGGTCAAACGGGGCTCCAGGAGATGAAGGCTGGGCTGCCCCAGCCCCGACGCCCCGGGGATGGGCTCCCGCAGCCCTGTTGCCCACAAAGGGAACCCCGCTGGCGTTGCCCGTTGTTGGGGGGTCGGCAGCCTTCCCCCGTACGCTCACGGTGCCGAGCGCTTCCCCTGCTTTTATTTATTATTTTAATCTAGCTGCCATTAAAAATGCATCGTTGGGGGCTCGGGGATGCATTAGGCGGGCGCGGGGCCGCCCCCCCCCGCCCCGAGCAGCCGCGATTGCCGCTGCGGTCGGCGCGTTTTCGTCAGCGGGACAGCATCGCTCAGCACCGGGGGGGAGCACGGACCCCATCGTGGCGAGAATTGGGGGCAAGAGGGGTGCTCCTCTCCCTGCCAGGGGCCTCCGAGCCCCCCGGGGGCCCGGATTTTGGGAAGGCCATGCGTTCTCCCCGCTGAGGCGTGTCGTAAGGCCTTAAAAAAATCAGTCGAGCGCCGACGTAAAATATCGGGGTGCGGAGACGAGGAGAGGGGAATAAAACCGCTCGCGCCCATCACGGGAAAGGGCAGCACCCACCCGGCACCCATCGCCCCATCGCTGCCCCCCGCCGCGTCGCCAGGAGCCCCAGCAGCCCAGAGCGCTTCAGAAATCCCAGTTTTATTTCAGATCGGAAACAACCAACCAGGAAGAGGAAAAATAAAATAAAATAACAATAATAATAAATAAAACCCCCAAAACAACTCCGAAGAATGAGAAACGGCCCCAAATCCGAACCAGTCCGGTGCCTGGGTGGGTGCTACATACAGGCTGGGGGGGGTCGAGGGCTCGGGGTCCCCCCGGCTCTTCCCAGGGTGGCGGGGGGTGGGGGGGGGGTGTCAGCTCAAAGTGCATCAAGCAGGAGGTCAGCGTCGTCCCCCCACCCGGCGGGTGGGGAAACTGAGGCACGGCGCGGGGGTCGGGGTGGGGGTCTGGGTGCTGGGGTTGGGGGCGTGGGGGGTGGTGAAATCCAGCCCTTGGCAGCCAGGTCCATGCAAACGCTCCCGTCGCAGCCCAGAGACCGTCTCCGGCGCGTGTATTGCTTAGGGAATGATTTGGCTTTTATCGGAACTAGAGAGCTACAGACGGCGTATCCCACGGGATCCACGCCGGGGGGGCATCCCGCCCGCGGCGCGGGGAGGGGGCAGCACACGGGGCTCCATGCACCGTACATGCACTTACGGGTCAGGGTGGGTTTTGGTTTTGGTGTGGGTTTTTTTGTTTTTTTTTTTTTTTCTGGCGAAGGTTTTTGTTTGTTTGTTTGTTTGTTTTGTTCGGCACGTCTTTATCCAAGTTTCCCGCGTTCCACGTCCAGCCGTCCCATCGCGTCGCCCCGGGACGGCGGGGACCCGGCGAGGGTCTCCCCGCCGCGGCTTCGCCCCCCTTCCCGGAGCCGGGGGCGGGGGGGGGGGGGGGGGGGTGTGTCTGACTCGAATATGGATATACAGATATATACGTATCGCTATGCCCCCGCTATGGGCGCGGCTCAGCGGCGGCAGGCGCTCGGGCGCGGCCCCCCCCCCGCCCCCCCGCTACTTCATGCCGCTGCGCAGCACCTGGTTGGCGGCGATGAGCATCACACTGATGATGAAGGCGATGGCGAAGGCGCAGATGAGGCTCTTCCGCACGCAGGTCTGCCGGATCTGCTGGCTGGAGCAGGCTGGGGGGGAACGGGAGAGCCCGGCGGTCACCCCCACGCCACCCCGGGGACGCGGCGGGGTCCCCGCGGCACCGGCGGCCGCGCGGCACTCACTCTCCACGTCGACGGGGCACTCCTCGGCCGTGCCCATGTGGCTCTCCTCCTCCGTCATGATGATGTTCTCGATGTCCTTCATGGAGAGGTGCTCGCAGAAGGTGTCGTACAGCAGCCGCTTCAGCTCGTCCACCGTCAGCTTCTGCATGTCGCACTGCGGGCAGCGGGGCGGGGGGCTGACCCCGCGGCCGGGGGGCGCGTGGCACCGCGGGGTCACCAGCACCCTTGGTGGCTCCGAGGAGGGGAACCAGGCGGGCGCTCGCGCCGTGGCGGGGACAGGAAAGCCGTGGGCTGGTGTAAGCCCGACGCTAAACCTGCCGCTGATCCTGGTTCTAAGCGTAACCTTGGCCTAACCCCAACCTGGAGCCTGGGTTTGACCGTCGCCCTAACCCTGACCCTAAACCTGACCTTAACCCTGACCCTAAACATAACCTTGACCTAACCCTAACCTGGCTTGACCCTCACCCCAACCGCAAACCTGACCCTAATCCCAACCCTAAACCTGATGCTAATCCTGGTTCTAAACATAATCTTGACCTAACTCTAACCTGGAGCCTGACCCTAACCCTGACCCTGAACTCGAACCTAAACCTGACACTAATCCTGGTTCTAAACATAACCGGTCCACTAACCCTAACCTGGAGCCTGAGCTTGACCCTCACCCTAACCCCAGCCCTGACCCCAGCCCTAAACCTGACTGTAACCCTGGCCCTAAGCCCGACCCTAAACCTGCTGCTAATCCTGGTTCTAAACGTAACCTTGCCCTAGCCCTAAGCCTTACACCAACTCTAAGCCTGACCCAGAGCCTGATCCTAACCCTCACCCTAACCCCAACCCCAACCCTGACCCGGACCCATCCCCGGGGCTCTCGGCGTGGGGGCCGGGGTGCTGGACCCCCCTGGGTGGGAGGTGGGGGGGGGGGGGGTCCCTACCTTCCAGAAGACGGTGTCAAAATCCGTGCCGTGGAATTTCTCCGGGATGCCCGAGGTGGACAGCTTGGGCCCCAGTAACGTCACAAACTCCTCGAAGTCCACCTGCCCATCGCCTGCGGGACACGGGGGCGGCCGTCACCCCCCCGCCGGGCATGGGGGGATGTGTGACCCCCCCCACCCTGGCAAGGGTCCCCATGGGGTGCTTGGGGGTGGGGGGAGCACCCTGCCTGGATTGCATGATGCTCAGCTGTACCCCCCTCCTCCTGCTCCAAGCCTCTGAGGTTTTTTGGGGGACCCCACTCCTGGGCACGGCACCTGGGGGGCTCAGAGCCCCCCCATCCCACCACAGAGTCGCTAACGCCCACCCCCGACGGCCCGGAGCGGCAGCTGCTGTGACAGGACCTCGGATTTCACCAGGCAGGGACCCCCAAACCGGCTGGGGACCCCCAATCCCAGCCAGGCCCCCGTGGCTGGTGAGGGACCCTGAAACCAGTTGGAGACCTCCAACACCAGCTGGGGAGCTCCAGCAAAGTCAGGGGTCCCCCAATATCGGCCAGGACGCCCAACACTGACTAGGGTCCCCAGTGCCAGCTGGGACCCCCCCCACCTGGAGCCCCCCCCAGTCTGTCTGGAGACCCCCAATGCTGGCTGGGGGCCCCCCAAAATGAACCAAGGACTTCAGCACTGGGTGGGGACCTCGAGCAATGTTTGGGGTCCCCAACACGAACTGGGATATCCAAGACTGGGCTCCCCAGTGCCACCTCGGACCCTCAGTGCTACCTGGGGACCCTCAAGGCTACTTAGGGCCCCCCATGCCCTCTGGGGACCCCCAGTGTGAACTGGGACCCCCTCCCCAATGCTGGCTGGGGACACCCAACACCACCCAGGACCCCCTCAATGTCAACTGGAACCCCAGTTCCAACTGGGACCACAATACCATTTGGGTCCCGGTCCCGAGGCGGCCGTGACCCCAGAGAGGGGACATGGGGAGGGGACAGGGGACACGGCCGCGGCGGGTGCTGGCGGCGGGGCTGCAGGGCCGGGGCTGACGATGAGTAACGAAGGGCGCAGCGCCTTGGCAGCGCTGCCGGAAAGGCTTTTAAATGGGGACGGGGGAGAAAAAAAAAAAAAAAAAAAAGGAAACCAATAAATTAACGAGCTCATTACGGTTGTGACGCGAGAGCGACAGGGACAGGCCAATGGCGGCCCGGCGGGCGGTGGGGGCACGGCCAACGTGGCCAAGGACGTGGCCCTGGTGACGCCGACGGCCGAGCCGAAGGTGTTGGGCACAAGGCAGAGTCCGGCTCAGGCCCTCCCGGGGGGGCGGACACGGGGCGAATGGGGGCCGTTCGGCAAAGGGCGGGGGCCGGGGGGGGTCCCGGGTGGGGTCCTACCGTCCATGTCGAGGCGCTGGATGATGACCTCCAGCTCCACCTCGTTGGGCATGTAGCCCAGCGAGCGCATGGCCGTGCCCAGCTCCTGCTTGGAGATGAAGCCGTTGCCGTCCCGGTCGAACACCTTGAAGGCTTCGCGGATCTCTGCGGGGCGGGGAGCGGGGAATCAGGCCGGCCGACCCCCTCCCAAAAGCACCGGCACCCCTCCTCCGGTCCCGTCCCCACGGACCCCCAGCGCCGGTGGCCTGCAGTGACCCGCGCCCCCTTACAGGGGGGAAACTGAGGCGCGGGGAGCGGAGAATCCTGGCGGATCTGGGGCTCGGGCTCAAAAACAAGGGATGAAGCGGGGAGAGGCTGCGCCGAGCCCCGAGGGCGGTGGGGAAACTGAGGCACCACGGCTGCCGCGCGCCCAAACCGGCGCCCGTCAGCTCCAGCCCGCCTCCCGCCACGCTTGGGGCTCCGCGCCATTTTGGGGAGAGTTTCTGCTTTTTCCACGTCCCCTCGCCCCCGGCACGCGGAGCTGGATCCAGGCCGATGGGAAAGCAGGGAGCAGGCAAGTTCGTCTATCCAGGGAATATCAGGAACAGGGTTGGGATGGCGGCGCCCCGCTCCCTTCGCCAGGCGCCGGGCAGTGGAAACGCCGGCTCTGCCGGCTGCTGGAGGGTTTCGTGCTGGAGGAGCCCAACAGGAGAAATTTTGGGATTTTTTTTTTTTTGGGGGGAAAAAACCGACGCAGGGCTGTGCCATGGATCCCCAGCGCTTGGGGACATCCCTTCCCGGGATGATTCCAGGCGGCGACGTCTCCGGAGGTGTTTTGGGGGAGTGTGGGGGGTTTTGGCCTGTGGGAAAGGCTTCTCCACAGCCCACTCGTGCATGCACGCGCACACGCGCAGCGATGCCGTCCATGCGCTTGCACACGCAGGGACGCGCGCACGCCCACGCTGCAGCGCTGCTCCGTTTGTGCGTGCGCGCACACACACACGCGCACACCCGGCTTGCAGCGATGCGCTTGTGCACACACGCACACGCAGACAGGTTGCAGCGGTGCACGCACGCTCGCCTTCCAGGGACGCTGTGCTTGTGCGCACACGCGTGCTCGCTGCAGCAGGGCTGTGCACGCCGCCCCGTCCTGCTCTGACGCCGTGCGTGCGCGTGCGCGGCCTACAGCGGAGTTGCATGTGTGCACGCACGTGCTGCAGCGAGGCTAACGTGCTTACACACGTGTGCACACGCGCTGCAGTGAGGCGCCATATGTGTGCACACGTAAACACGCACAGGTGCACCCTGCAGCGAGGCCGTGCACGTGCACAAAAACAGGCGAGTGCGCCCGCACACGCGGTGCAGCGGGGCGCTCCGAAGGTGTGTGTGCGCACACTCGTGCACACGCGCCTGCACACACTCGTGCGCACACGGCCCCTGCAGTGAGGCTGGAAACGGCCACGCACACGCCCTGCGGAGCTGCGGGCACACACCCACGCCCCCGCATGCCCGGCGTGACCCCGTCCCCCTGCCCGCCCGCGGCTCCCGGCGAGGCCGTGGGGCTGGACCCCCTCACACCTCCCCCCCCCAAACGTGGGCTCCATGCCTCAGTTTCCCGGTGGCGTCCCCGGGCCCAGCGCCAAGGCCCCGCCGCCCCCTCCCGCAGCCACAGCGTGGGGCTGCCCCCTGCCTCAGTTTCCCCTGCGGTGCCGGGGCAGCGATGGGGGCCACGGGTGCTGCAGCCGCTTCCCCCTCCCCCGTGGGGGTCCTGTGGGGCACCCCGACACGGGGCAGCCTGGAGGCACCACCAGCTCCCTCCCCGCCGCTTCCCTCCCCCCCCCCCAGCAAACTTTTGGGCTGGAAAAAGCCATTCTGGTGACAGCGAGCTGAGACCGGGCCCACTCCTCACACGGGTGGGCACCGGGACACTGTGTGGCCGTGGGGGGGGGGGGGCGCTGTGACCTGGGTAGGGTGACACGGGTGGGGGGGTGACACGAGTGGGGCGACACGGATGAGGTGACTCAAGAGGGGTGATACGGGTGGGGTGACACAGGTGGAATGACATGGGTGGGGGTGACACGGGTGGGGTGACACGGGTGACACCGCCACTGTCATATTATGACAGCGGGAAGGGTGCACGCCGCGGGGGTGGGGGGAGCGGGGGGGGTCTCCAGCCCCACGCCGCCACAGCCGGTCCCTGCCGTGTCCCTGCCGCCACGGCCGCCACACCGGGACCCCCCCCACGCTCTGCTTCCCCCCCCCCCGCCGCCTTCCGCATCCCGCTCCCCTTCTGCCACCCCACGGCACCGGGGAAAGGCGGGGGGGGGGCCCGGACCCCCACCCCCCCCCGAGCCCCCGCACCCCGGGTGGGCCGGGTGCCCCCCCCCCCACCCCACTCACCCTCTAGCTCGTCCTCGGGGATCTCCACGGGGCTCTGCTCGGCGAGGATGCTGGGGACGGTGTAGATCCCCCGGTACATCAAAGCCGCCGTCACCGGGTGGAACGGCATCTTCGGGGTTTGCCCCAAAAAACAAAACCCAAAACAAAAAAAACCCAAAACCCCGAAGTTTTAACCCAAATCTCTTCGGGAGCGAGGAAGAGGAGGATGGAGCGGGGGGGTGCCCCAGCCGGTTAAGCTAAAACCAAGTTACCGGTCGCCCGCCGCCCCCCGCCCGGCACCCACCGGGCGCTCCCGGGTGCCGAGCCCCTCACCGGGGAGTCAGGGCGGGAGGGGGGGGGGGGCGGGGGAGGCTGAGGTGGGAGGGGGGCACCGGTTTCCCCGCCGAAGTGGGAACGGGAGGCGAAAGCATCCGAGGCACCGGCTAAATCCCGGTAGCGGCGGCGGGGGGGGTGGGGGGGGGCTGGCCATGCCGCTCCGGGCCCCCCCCTGCCCCCCCCAAATAAACCTCCGCCAGCCCCGGGCCGCTCACAGCCCCCAGGCCGGGCCAGGCTCCCCGGCGGGGCCCGGCATGGCGGGGCCGAGGCTGAAGGCGGCCTCTTCTTCCTCCTCCTCCTCCTCCTCCTCGTCTTCCTCCCCGCTCGGTGTCCCGGGCAGGGCCGGGGCTCGGCTCCCCGCCGCTGGCTCAGCCCCCGCGCGGCGCACACGCCCCCCCGCACCCCACGCACGCCCCCCCCGATTCCCTCCGAGCATCCTCCGAATCCGGTTTGGAACGGTCCCGCCTGGCAAACGGGGCTGCGGGGGTGCGGGGCGGGGGGGGGGGAGTTGCGGTAACGAGGGTGTCACAGCCACCCGTGCGCGTGGCCACGGCGGTGGCACCCCACCCGTGTCACGCTGGCGGGGCTCTGTGGCACCCCGCATCCCGGCAGGTGGCACCCCGGGGGGGTCCCCACGCGTGGCACCCCCAGGACCCCGTGGTGCTGCGGGGCCGGACCTGCTCCCGCCCCAGTGCCAAACTGGTGCGAGAGGAGCCGAGCGGGGCCGGCAGCGAAGCCCCTCCACCCCCACCCCGTTTCCAGCAGCCCCCCCACTCGCCCCCCCCCGCGCCTTGACCGCGTTTTTCCCCTCCTTTCTCACTTTGTTCCCGGGGGTGGGGGTCCCGCTGTCCCCGCGTGTCCCCTCGGGCGCTCACCCCCCACCCCGGAGACGCCCGAGAGCGATGGGGAAACTGAGGCGCGGCTGGACAGGCCCCAGATCCCCCCCCCCAAATTTCAGGCTGGGGTTCCTGCCCCTCCAATCCCATCATTAAATCATCCCCCCCCCCACCCCCAGGGACCCCGCAGCCCCCCCGGCCGCGTGCTCAGCCCTCGCCAAATCCCGTTCGAGGCCACCGGGAATTAGACGGCTCCCCAAAAACCCAGCGCCCTTCCCCGGCCGCGCTGCCCGTGCAGCCGCCGGCTGCTTTTAACCACCTGGGGTCCCCTTTCAGCTGTTTTTAAGCTGGGAAAAAAAAAAAAAAAATAAAAATTCCTTCTCCAGCAGCGGAAAAAAACACCAGGGCCGGCCGCGCTCCGGCGCCGGGGGAATTTCGGGGATGATTAAACCCCCGCTGCTGCGGGGTGTCGGCTCCCAGGGCAGGATGCTTCCTCCTGGGATGTCGTG
This sequence comes from Chlamydotis macqueenii, assembly GCF_036417535.1. NCBI lineage: Eukaryota > Metazoa > Chordata > Aves > Otidiformes > Otididae > Chlamydotis > Chlamydotis macqueenii. The sequence continues at coordinate 14,376,369 of NC_141572.1, read as the reverse complement.
GGATTTTTTTTTTCCATTTCTGATCAAACTTCATCCTCCATCATGGCTTGGGACGGCACTGGGGCATGTGTCCCCACAGAGAGTTTCCAGTGTCTAATATTACGGTTGAGCTCGCAGCACAGCCCTAGGGGGGAGGCGCCGATAATAAGAAGAGACTTTTGGGGAGACAGCAGCCCAAAAAGGCGAAGTAACCTCCTTGAAAATCTCCTCCTCACCGCTCCTCAGTGTTAACGAAGTCGCCCTCCCAGTTAACTCTCCCTTCGCCCACCGGAGGCCCCGGGGTGGAAACACATTCATTTCTCAGCACCCGAATCCCGGCAGGAATAACGCCGCAAATTTCTGGGCTTTTCCTCCCAAAACATCCCCCAGGATTCGGAGCGTCCTTCCCCGCAGATGGGGGAGGCAGCCGCTCCATCCCAGAAAGAGATCCCACTCTCTTCCTCGTGGGATGAAGGCTGGGACCTTCCCCCAGTCCAGCCCGCGCCGTCACCCGCCGCGCTGCCCCACGGCCCCTTTGCTTTCATTTCCCCCCTCGTTTTGGGGGAACGCCCCCCGAATTGGTCTCCTCAGGCCTTGCATGAGGCGTTCCCCAAATCCCTGGGATTTCCACTTAAAATCCCAGCCACAGCCGGCAGATTTACGCTTTTCCCACCGCGCCGGGATGTTGCAAATCTTCCCCTGGAGAATCCCTCCCGTATTTTATTAGCGGTTCCTCTTCCCCCTTTACTTTTTTGGGGCTCAGGCCGGCAGGCCGACTCCACCTCTGCCCCGACAGCAGCACCATCATGGGTGCTGCCTTAATTAGCCGACCCCGCTAACGAGGCGGGAGAAGCACGCTTGCTTTCTCAGCCTCCGTGCCCCCTGCGCTCCGCGCCGTCCCGCTGCCCAGCGCAGCCTCCCGTGCCGGATCGTCTCCCCGGCTGCGTTTGTCCGGGCACTGGCGAGGGTCTCTGTCCCCACTGAAATTCCCAATTGTCCTCAAAGAGGAGAGAGGGAAGCTGGGAGGGATGGGGACGGGGATGAGGATTGGGACGGGGATGGGACGGGATGGGAATGGGATGAGATGGGGATAGGGATGGAAATGAGATGGACATGGGACTGGAGATGGGATGTGGCTGGAAGTGGGATTAGGATGGGAATGGGATGGAGCTGGAGATGGTAATGGGGTTGGAGATGGGAATGGGAATGGTATGGGGATGGAATGGGAATGGAGATCCCTCACAGGGATCGGAAAACCTGGCAGAGCTGGAGGTGAGCTCTGTAAGGACAACCCCATGGATAACTGACCCCAGGACAGCGTCAGGATGCTGGGGGCGGGAGCACGACACCACAGTGTCCTTTGGGATCCAGCATCGCTGACGCTGCGCACAGGGAGGGGACGCGAGCAGCCCAGGGTGGCCGCAGTGTCACTTTAAAGTCACCCGCTGGCACGGAGCCCTTGGAGGCGCCGGCGGCATCAATCTCCCGGGCCGTTGCTGTCAGCTGGGTATTTAGTGAAATGGTTCCTAAATGAACGCTCGATGGAAGAAGAGGGATGGCTCCGACGTACCGAGCCGCAAGGTTATCCCCGCCGCCGCGCCGCCTGCCAGCTCCCAGCGCCCACTGCGGGAGCTGGGGAAGGCGGCTGCGATAACGTGCCGGGGAGGTTTCCGGAGGCCTTTCCCGCTGCGTCCCGGCCGGTCTCGCGCTGGGATGTGTTGGGGAGCGAATCACACCTGTGCCACGGCCAACGCTGAAGTCAGATTCCAAACCAAAACACTTGGCTGAGCAATAAAACTTTTTGGAAACAGCTTCTGCGCCTGCCGCAGCATCCCTGTGCTGAGAAATGCATCCCATTGGATACTTCCCCTGCGATGAGTTTTGCCTTCAGGACAGGGCCGTCCCGGGCCAGGCTCTGCTCCCATCCCGCTGTCAGCGCGCAGGCGATGCTCTCCAGGAGGTACCAGTGGTCAGCCAGGCCACACTGGCACCGCGATGCTGGGTAGCGACACCAGCTCCATCTCTCCAGGATGCTGTGAGCTGTTGTGCTGGAATGCCCTGGTGCCAGGATGCCAGGGCCCAGTGGTACCCAGTCCCAAGATGCCAGGAGCTGGTGGTACCCAGTGCCAGGATGCCAGGATCCAGTGGTACCCAGTCCCAGGATGTCGGGATCTGATGGTACCCAGTCCCAGGATGCCAGGATCCAGTGGTACCCAGTGCCAGGATGCCAGGATCTAGCGGTACCCAGTGCCAGGACTCCCAGGCCAGGCAGTACCTGGCAGCAGGCAGCATCCCGACAGGGCTGTGAGGATGTCCAGTGTCCGGCTGGGAAGAGGTGACGGGAGCAGGACTCCAGTGCCCCTATTGCAGATCCGGCCCCGGGGCTCCCCGAGCAGCAGATGCCCAGGGAGGGCGGGAGGGACGATGCTGCCCGGGTGATTAATGAGAGAGGGAAAATTAACGGCGAGGGAGAAGGGATGCGATCCTGGCTGAGGCAGCATCATCTTCCCCTCATTCTCCGCTCCCGGGGAAGTCGCGGGGGCTGGAGCAGCTCCAGGTGCGTTTTTATTTCATCGCTTCCATGCATCGTCCCCTCCCCGATTTCAGCTCCGGAGCAATCTCCCATCCCTCCTGCAGTGGCAATCCTCCCTCTTCCCCCGTTAAGCCCCTAACGAAGGCTGCCCGCAGGGAGCTGCTGGGGCAGGGGGACGTGCACCGAGCTCGCCAGGTCTCTGCGGGGGGCACAGGAGCCCCGAGTGCCACCCCCGCTGGCGGGGCTGCCGCTCCCCCTCTCTTCACCCCATTTATTTCCTTTTCTTCCCCCTGTTGCTCCCCGGAAGACAAAGGGTTGGGAAGAGGAAAAGGCGGAGGGAGGCAGCCGGGCCAGTGCTGAGTGACGCCCAGCATCACTGGGGTGCGCAAGCGCGCGCCCCTGCTTCACCTCCACGTGCAAAGACCCCTCCCTGGGCACGCACGGCCCGCGCGCTGGCACCCTTCCCTCGCGCGTTCCCTTGATGCACAAGCAGCCCTCGTGCAGACGCAGACGCGCTTTCCTCGTGTAAATGCTCGTCCCTTGTGCACGCGCGCTCTCGGCGCAAAAGCATCCCTCGTGCAAACGCAAATCCCTTGTGCACACGCACGTCCTACGCGCGCACACGCTCACCATAGGAGCCCACAAGTGCAGGAGCAGCCTGGGCCCCCGCACCCCCATCCCAAGGCACCCAGCGTGGGGGCAGCACCCACGCTGGGTGGGGGTGAGGCCTCCTCATGGCTGCGTCGCCAGCATCCCTGCCTCAGTTTCCCCATCCGGCCCCAGCTCCCTGCCGCAAGCTGGGGTTTGGGGACAGGGCGGCTCCCACCAGCGGGAAATCGGCCCCAGGTGGGGACCAAAGCCACCGCCAGCGCCTAGGACCCGCTGCCGAAATGCCCGGGCGCTGCCTCGGGTCGGCAAAAACCCCCGAAACCCCAAACCCGGGGCAGGAGGGGCACGCGGGGAGAGGTGTGTGGAAAAGGCTCTTTGCCGGTTTGCTGTTCCCTGGGCAAAGCCATCTCCAGCCAACCCACGCCCGCTCGCTGCCGCCTCGCCTCTGACGAATGTAATTTTGCTAAAAAGGAGGAAAAAAAAAAAAAAAGAAATCAGAATGAAATTTCCTTTGAAAGCGGAGGAACGGCGCAGCCTGCAGCGCAGGGACGGCACGGGGCTGCGCGTGTGCAATGCTGCCGGCGCACGACGCCACCCGCGTGCGAGGCTGCAAGCGTGCAAGGCTGTGGGTGTGAGGCTGCAAGTGTGCAGGGCCGCGTGCATGCAACGCCGTGAGCATGCAGGGCTCTAAGCGTGCAAGGCTGCGAGCGTGCAATCCTGCACGCACGCGAGGCTGCAAGTGTGCAACGCTGGGAGCGTGCAAGGCTGCGAGTGTGCAATCCTGCAGCCACGCAAGGCTGCGGGTGGAGCAGCCCCGAGGGAGCGGGGCCAGCAGGACCCCCACCCGCAGCCCCGCACCCCACTAAAACCTCCCCCGCCTTCGCCCGCAGCCGCCAAGGGCTTCCGGAGGTTTTTCCCCAAATCAAGACCAAACAAGCTCCAGCTCCTCTCCGAGCACTTTGAATTTTTATTAAAATAAAGGAGAAAACGGTCACTTCTCCCAAAATCCCGGGGAAACGGGGAAGCGGCCGCACCACGCGCGGGGCGGTCGGTCCGGGGCGGCGCGGTTTTGGCTAAAAAGGGTTCGGGACGCGATGGACAGGACCCTGAGCCCCGGGCCGAACCCCCGGCCCACTCCGGTGCGGCTGTGGGTCAGGTGAGGTTCTGGGAGGGAACTGGGGGTCCCAGGAGGACTGGGGGCAGCACCGGCTCCGGTGAAGGGTAAATCCCAGCGGGAAGGGAGGTTTCCCCGCGAGCGAGGGCAGGATTTGGGATGCAGAAGGGGAATGTCCGGGCATCCCTGTTCCCCCGCCACCGCTGCCGGGGGTCAGAGCTGCGAGGAGGAGCAGGAGCAGGCAGCCCCCCAGTTCGGCTCTGAGGAGCTGGGGGGGTCCCACGTCGCGTTAGGGGGTGCCGGATGCGGACGCCCAGCGGAAGCCTGGGCCGTTGCCTGCGCCCCCAGAGACCCCCTGGCCTCGAGCTGCCCACGTTTGTCACAGTTTGCAAGAAAAAAAAAAAACAAAAAAAAGAAACAGGTTTCATGTGGTTGGCACGAGCTGTTCTGCTCCTCATCCCTTGCCGAGGAGGAGGAGGAGACCTTCCTCCCATCCTGCCCTGGCCTCCTCTCCCTGGAGGAGCAACAGCCCTGGTCCCCGCGGCCCGAGACCCCCACAACCGCCGTCACCCCGCTCCCCGCGCGATGATTTACAGCGCTCTACCAGCGCATGCTCTGCGTTCCTGATGGAGCTCGGGGCACCGCGGCGGCTCCGGGAACGGCGGGAGGAGAAGGCGGCGCGGCGGGACGGGAGACCCTTCGGCACGCTCCTCCGCTGGCCGCCGGGCCGAGGGGGGCACGGCCACAGCCCCCACTGCGGCACCCAGGGGAAAAACCCTGGAGGGTTGAGCCAAAAAAAAAAAAAAACATGCTAAAAAATAAGAAAAAGGCTGAAAAGAAAGGACAAAAGAAAAGCAGGGGAGGAGGACGCGCGGATGCTAAGCTAGAGGACATCACACAGTCCGTGGGCAGCCGGGGCCCGAGTCCGTTGGTGCGCAGAGGTTGGGGGACCGAGGGGCGATGCTCAGCCCCCCGGCTGGGGCGCAGCGGTCCTGAGGGGCAGAGGCTGCGGCCGGCGGGGCGCTGGCGGCGGCGTGGAGCGGCTGGTGGCTTCCTAGAGCTCCTCGAAGAAGGCCACGCGGGACTTGGTGCTCTGCAGGGTGAGCTGGAAGAGAGCAGAGGGGGCGGCTGAGGGGGGCCGGGGCTGGGACCCCTCCTTCCCACAGGGCACCCAGCCCCTGCTTCACTCCCCCCCCAGAGGACACCCGGCCGAGCAGGAGGGAGCGGCTGCCTCCGTCCCCTCCTGACCCGGCCCTCGCCCCTCTGAGACACCCGGGAAGGCAAAAGCAGGGATGGGGCGCGCGCCCCCAGCAGCCGAGCCCCCCGCCGCGGCAAGCAGAGCCCGAAGGTGAAGCACGGGGCAAAGGGAGGCGAGGGGAGCCACGCCGCCGCCGCCGCCTTCCCCCAGCAAAGGCTACCGCGGGGCCACGGGTTCCACGGACGCAAGCTGCAGCTTTCAGGAGGGATTTGGGGAAGGCACGGAGCCCCGACCGAAGGCGCCGGTTGTGCGGTGCCCCATTGCGGCACAAAACCCGCGGGGTGCGGCGCGCCCCTTCCTTTCCTCGCCCTGACGACGGAGGGAGAACCGCGCTCGTCTCCAAACTCACAGCTCAACCCGAGGCGCCCGCGCCAGCCGGGTACGCGTCACCCTCCGTCCCGCGCCCGCATCCCACCCCAAACCACCGCCTGCGGCGGGACGAGCGCGCGGGCCCAGTTTGCCCCACAGCTCGCCACCGCCGTCCCCCCCTGCCCCGGGACCTCACCCCAAACCCCCTCTCTCCGTCCCGCAGGAGGAGGGAGCTGGAGCGCGCGCGACTTGCAGGACCGTGTCCCAGAGCCAAGGCTCCGCAGGACTTGGAAACTCAGCCCCAAAAAGCTTTTTGCAGCCTGAGCGAGGCTCTCCGAAAACTCACACCCCACGGGGTAACCGCCAGCCCATTTTCTAACGGGCCAAGCGGGAGACGACGGAAACATCCTCAGCGGGCAGGAAGACATCGCCGTATTTACAGATAACCACCCAGAGGAGCGCGGTGGGAGAAGCGCCGCCGTCCAGCCCGCTGCTGAATCACCGCAAGGGTTTGCCAAACCGGCCGGCTAATTGCGAGGGCTTCGTTTCGGCTGGATTAAGCAGCGGTGCCGTCCGCCGGGGGGAACGCCGGTTTTGCTGAAACGGGGATCCTAGGATCACGTTCCAGGAGTTAAGGCCCTGCGATGGAGACGCCAAGCGGCCTTTCCTCGGTAATTCCTTCACAGCTCTAATGCCATTCTGAAAAAAAAAAAATCTGTATTGCGGAGGAAATTTCTGCAGGGGCTTAATACCCTTTGCTGGCAGCATCTCCTGGGGCAGGGCTGGCTCTTCTGCATCTCCTCCTCCTCCACAGCATCCCCTCGCATCCCCCCCAGCGCTGGACAGAGGGTGGGTGAGGTGGGACATGCGTCCCCTCTGCTACCAGCGGACCTTTGCTTCTCTTTTAAGGCTGGAGAGGGGAAAAAAAGAAAGAAAAAAAAAAAAAAGGAGTAGGTAGCCCCAGCCCAGGCTTCATTTTGGCTCTTCCAGCAGAAGTCCCGCCTGGGATCGATCCTGAGCGGACACTTGGCTGGAGAATTTGGGGTATAAAACCCGAGGGGGCACCACGGTGCCCAGCGCCATCCTTCCCTTCGAGCGGGGCTGCCGCCTCCCACCGCTGTCACCTGGCTTGGGGACCGCGGGTCCCCGGGCAGAGAAGGGCGGCGGGTGACGGGGCGTCACGGCGCTGGACGTGGGCGGGTGCGCCTGAGCGGTCCGGATGTGTTTGCTCGCGCCGTGGCCCGTCCACCCCCCACAGCCCCAGCCGGGGCAGCTCCCCTTTCCCCTTTCACCGCAGGCCAGACAGCACCAGGGAGGAACATTTCCCTGCCAGCCACCTCCTGCCCAGCTCCCTGCCACCAAAATCCTCTCTTCCGCAGGCTGGACGGGGAGGCAAAGCATCCCAGCGCCTCCATTAAAGCCCAGCAAGGGGAGATGCCCCCCAGAACTCCCCCCAGCAACCTCAGCGCTCCGACGGAGAAACGAAAGGAGCCAGCTCCCGCCGCTGACGAGGCAGAGGGGGAGGATGTTTCCCTCAGGCTTACGAGGAAGATTTGATGATTTTGATTCTGCCTTCAGCTACGCGCAGCGCCCCGTTAATCCCCCGCGTGTTTTTGCAGGCTCGGGGCGCCTCAAAGCGCGGCTCGGGGAGCAGCCTCCGCACCCAACGCCGCGCTCTCCTGAGCAAATGCTGCTGCAGTGCCGGGAGAAGCGGGTGGAGGCAGAGCTCCGAGGGTAAGCTGCGAGGAGAAGGAAGAGATACAGCCCTGCTTTCATCCGTGACCCTCCAAGGTTCCTCGAGTTCCTCAGCGTTGCTTTTTTTACCTACACAGGGAAACTGAGGCACGGGAAGAGCTGCCCAGCTGCGGGCACGCAGGGAGCGGGATGACGGGTCTTGATGAGATGCGGTGCCACAGAATTTCCAAGAGGGCCACGTCCCACTGCTCAGCACCGGCCAGATTTTGATTTCCCTCGTGAAAGGGAAAGAGCAGAGATTTCAACAGCGCCAGAGCAGGCACCCCCCACCTCTCACCACCCCTGTGTTGGGCTCCGGCTGTTTCCGAGAAAGGCAGGAGGCTGGTGCAGCACTGGCGTCTGGGCAGGACGATTTCTTCCCATTTCGGCTCCCCGAAGAGGAGCCTGCGGCTGCCTTCCTCCCCAGTAACATGGAGGGCGTTAGAAAAGCATCGCGCGAGCGGGGTACAGGCGCTGTCGGCGTATTTCTCAGCAGGAGCTGGGTCACGGCTAGGATCTCGGGCAGACGGGGCCAGCAACTACAGGCCGCTCTGCCTCCGCCAGCCCCGGAGCAGAGGGACCTCCGACAGGACCGCGACCTCCCGGCAGCGGGACGGGGCCGCCCGGCCGCCCGCAGCCAGCTGCCTGCTCACACCCCATCACAGCAGGCACACGAATACATGGAGAGGAGATGGGGATTGCTCCTGACTGCATGCTGACTCCACCGCTGCTCTGCTAGGTCTGGAGGGAAAACTCCCCCTCTCGTCCCTTTTTCCTTTTTTTATTCTTGTTTTTCGTGCTGTTGTGCAAAGCAGGCACGGCCATCCTCGCTCCCGGCGCAGGCGTTGTGCTCTCGCCAGCGAGCGCGGCAGGACTGCGGCCGACAGAACCCCAGCGACGCGCTGGAGGAAGGACGGGCAGCGCCAAGGGAAGCCCTCGGGGCAGCGAGCCCCGCGGCAGCCCGACTCAGCCCCCGCAGCGCTGCGGGGGTACGCGGCCGTGCTGCGTCAGCCGGGGGGCACGGGGAACGCTGCAGCTCAGCTCGCCTCTCGGCTCCTTTCGGCTGCAAAAGCGTGAGCCCCACACAGCTCTTCGCTGGGAAATCCCACTCCCTCACGCAGGGAGCGAGGGGTTTTGCTATTTTTTTTTTCTGCACCAGGCCACGAAAGTGAGGAGGAGAAAGCCCCGAGGTGGCCACCAGCCCCTCTGCAAACTCTCCACAGCCTCTGCCTCCCCTCTGCCCGGCCAGGCAAGGAGAAAGAAATACGTATTTCCGTAGCGTAACGCTGCGCAGGCGAAGCAGAGTGATTAAGAGCGAGTTACATTCTCGTCAGTGCAGAGAGGGGGGAAAAAAGAAAAAAAAAATTGATTTACAAGCAGTATTATGATAATCTCCTTCCTGCAGGAGGGAGGGTGGGCTCCACAATGCACTACCAGAGCCATCAAAGAAAATTTAGAGAGAGAGAGGGAGAGGGAGCGCAATTAAGCGGCCAGAGCTCAAATGAATCAAGATATGAGAAAGGCAAGAGTCCCGCTTCCTGCATTCCTCTGCTGGGGTTCCTCTGAGCTCTGCTTTTACCCAGGGCTGCTGCACTGATCTGATTTCAGAAAAACAAACAAAAGCAACCCACTAAGTCCCTCATAGCCAAACGCAGTTTAGAGCGCCTAACCCAATAACTGCAGGCACAGAACTTGTGCTGGCAGGGCAAAACCCAACAGAGAGAAACTGCCGGGGTCCCAGCGAGCCCACCAGAGCCGCGGCCCCCGCCACACGCTGGGGACAGGGCGCAGGCTGGAGAAGGGGGCTGCGAATCACATCAACCTCTCCCCATCCTCCCAGGTCCCGAGGAAAGGTTTAACATTTCTCATTTCCTTGCTGTTTCCTTCGTTATCCTGCAGCCAGGCTGGAGGAGAGGGTGACGCGTGCCACCCCCAGCGGCATCACTCCACTCCACGCCACGCCGGTGACGCCTTCCTGCTGCGCGGAGGGAAATCTACGGTCCCTGCTAAATCATCACCCGGGTGCTGCACACAGCAAATCCTCTTTATTTCTCCCCCTGGCTTCCCTGAACATCCTCCTCCATCCCTGCCCAATCCCCAGTTCCAGGCGGACCTTTCAATTCCCAAATTTACTTTTCAGCCCAAAACCTTCCTATTTTTCCCCTCCCCACTTCTGTCTCACTCCCACGCTGCCGTTTATTCTCTCGCAAGCACAACTCTCCCCCAGCCTCCAAGGCTTTGATGAGCGAGTTTAAAAAGAGAGAAGATGATGCTCCATTTGAAGGAAACGCTTTTCAAAGGCTGCCACAAAAATAGCTGATAGGCCTGACGTTTCCTAGTTTCTTTTCGCTCCTTGTAAACAAGGAAAAGGAGGCTGCCGTGTCCCAGTTTAGCTGCCAGGGAGTTGCACTTCCCGGCTCCGAGAAGGAGGGCAGAAAGAAAATGAAACTAGCAGGGACGCGGCCGCGCACAGAGGGGCTGCAGGGACAAGAGCCACGCGGGGATGCGCCTCTGTCTCCTCCTGCACACGGAATTGCGTGCCTAGAGGTGCCCAGAGCTGCTCTGCTCACCAGGTATCTCCTGGCTCTCGCCTGCATCCCAGCTGGATGCCAGGCAGGGCGAGAAGCCAGCGTCCTCGCTCATCTTTGCTCGCTACCCTTGCGGCTCCCAAGGGGATGGCAAACGCCGGCGCTGCTCCTCCCAGGAAGTCCCTCGCTGGTCGCATGCCCGCTCTGCAGCACGCAGCCTTCTCCTCTCCTGGTGGGAGTGAATCGTACAGCGATGCCACGGCAATGCTGCGGCTCTGCCCGAGACCGAAGAGCACCTCATCCGCATCCGGGCTGTTGCAGGATCCACAGGGAAGGACGGACCCACCCGTGTGCCGCTGAGCCACCCAGGCTTCCTCTGCCCTTCCCAGAGCCAAAGTTTTTCTCGCGCTGGTCCCCTCCCTCTGCGGGATGAAGCTCCAGCAGCACAACAACATATCTTCCTTCCCCGAAACGGCCGTGGTCCTCCATCTCCCCAGTAAGCGCTGGAGCAAAGGAGACCCACTCCGTGTAGGGGAGGCTGCAGGTCTCAGGAGGGGAGAGGTGAGGAAGGGAGTCCCCAGGAGAGGACAAAGAAACCCCAAAAGATTTGTTGAAGTCCTCAAGGGACACGTTTCAGCGATCCCTAGCAAGATGCCAGCCAGGCACAGCTGGAAACAGGCAGAGAAGCTGCGTGCCCTAACGCAGCCTCCTGAAAACCTTCAGCCTGTCCAGATGATTAAGGAGCCTCACGACATTCGGTGGTGCCACAGCAGCTTCGTAGCAGCATCACGTGAGACTCGGATGGCAGCGCCCATCACTAACTCACCAGCGTCCTTACGCCGCTGTTGAGGACAGACCGCAGCATGCCCTGAAGGTGAGAGGAGTGCAGACGAGCCTGCTGAAGTCCACTGTGCTCTGCCTCGCTCACACCTCTGCGCTTAGCAGCCAGGACCCTAAACCCAAAGGGGACGACGCTGCGTCTGTAGGAAGGCGGCAGAACATGACCGTCCACAGCCCAGTGATGGAGGAAGCCCAGACCAGTGCACTGGTGATAACGAAGCAGATCTGCAGTAGCCTACCCAAACCGCAAGAGGAAAAAGTCCTGCATTACCCGAGTTGAGGGAAACATCGCACTGCAACCGGGATCAGCCAGGAGTGGAGCCGGCAAGCACACCATCAGCTCATCCCACCACCCATGTCCGCACAATCCCCACTGGCACCAGAAGTGCTGGCCCCAGGGAGCCAGCTCAAGCCCCAGAAGAACACTGCGTCCAAAAAAAAAAAAAAAAAAGCCAAGAGGTGCTCAGGAGCCTGGCAGGGAGAGGCCAAGCCCATCCGTGGAAAGACCAGAGCGCTGCTCAAGGACAAAGCTGCTTGTCTGGGAACAGGCATGGAGATTTGCTCCTTGCCTGGATACTTCAAAGGGCTCAAATCACAGTAAATAAGCATGACTGTGCAAGGAGAAAGCAACTGGAATGAAAGACCCGATTGTGCTTTAGAGCAGCAGCGTGTCCTGGGAGCCTCCCTACACCGGAGGATGCGAGGAAGAAGTGAGTTTTTTCATCTTCTACCGCAGCCCAAGCGGCAAACCCTCCTGAAGCCGAGCCAGCTGGAGCCAGCAGCACCAGCCCACGGCGGAGAGCGCTACGGAGAAGGGAAATCAGTTTCCAGATGAGGTGCTTGTGCTGTGCCCACAGAGCTCATAAAAAAGGATTAGCATGTTAACCACGTAATTAAACACGAAAAAACTTAGCAGGCGTCTTCAAAGGCAGGCAACAAAACCCAGAGGTCACACCGCAGCACTTGCTGTGCATCTGGTTTAATTACGGGGGCTCCTCCCAGGCACCGAATCTCTCCCAGCTGCTGGATTAGTCTTTTCATAAACTGCCAGGACTTTACTTCACCTCCTCGTGCTACGGCTACAAGTGGATTTCATCCCCGCTTCACCTGCCACAGCATTCCTCAAGCCAGTCGGGACGAGACAGCGGGTTTCAACCACAGCCAGCTGGCCCCAGAGAGACGTCCAACGTCTCCCAGATGTGCCAGACCTGCAGGGTCACCCCTCTGGGTGCGTCCTCCCTCTTCCCCAAGAAACACTCGAAAATGAGAACAGCTCGCCTTAGGAACACCCACAGCCCTCCTGAGAGGAGCTGTCAGCAGCCAGCCAGCACAAAACCCTAAACCTGAGCGATTTGCAGCACTGCCAGCAGTCCTGGAAAGGCTGGCCTGTTCAAGAACGACACAAACCTGTGCTGATCGCTTCTGGGCACTGGCCAGGGAGAAGTCTGCATCTAAAGCACCCTCCTGCCTCTGCTAAGAGCTCCAGAGGTGCTGGGAAGTTGCTCCGCAGTGGGCTGAATGTGTCCTCCGCGCAGCCAGGGCCGTGCAAGCCCTCACAGTAACTTTAACGAACGGCTTTTCCCAAGGCGCTTACCACCAGGTTTGCCACCCGCCTCCGCGAGCGCTGCTAAGCGGCATCCACGCCGCTTCTTCCCTTCGCGCTACCGCTCAAAACCTGCTAAACCCTGTGGGTGTGCAAGAACCTCAGTCGAGGAAAGAGCAAAAAAGCTCCCCCAAACTCATCCTCCCGAAGGAGGAAGTCAAGGCTCTGCACAGGCACAGCCTGCAGACCGAGGGCAAATCCTCGGAGGAAAGCAGGCTCTGGAAAGAAGAGACGTGGCGTTAACAAGAGCGGGAGTCCCCGGTGTGCTGCAGGAGGCAGGGGACAGGCAAAGGCATCGCAGGCGGGAAGGCGAGCGGCTCTGACAGCCGACGTCCCCAGGAGCAGTGTGACCAACAGCGCTGCCTCCAGCACGGTCTCCCTGGGCCACCCCCGGCTCCAGCCTTGCCCAGGAGCTACCTGCGGGCGCCAGCCATCCTCAGCTGTCTGCTTTGCTCTCCTGCAATTCTTCTCAAACAGCAGACCCTGATAACGCGGCCACGTGCTGCTCCGCTCCGAGACAGAGGTGTGCATTTTTAGTCTCTGATGACAGTTTTGGCAGCAAAGGGCTGATGGGATTTGTTTGTTGGTTTGTTTTTTTCTTTTTTCCTAAATCCTGAATTTCTTTCTGCAGCAAACAAGGGGGAAGGTCCTGGTTTACTTCACTAAAGAAAACTTCAAAGGCCACCCTGCACCTCCAATAGGTTCCCAGCCACCAGCAGCAGAGCAAAACCAGGCATGTTTAATTATTTAGGCATCTACGCCTGCACTCCCCCACCAACGCTGCCAACTCAACTTCTGCCAAGAAAGATGCTTCCCAGAATGGAGGATCAGGTGCAAAAACAAACGCAGAGGCTGTGAACACTACCAAGGGAGCGAGAGCCTGGCAGGGCGGCCGCCTGCGACGTGCCGCACGGCTTCATCGTAGGGACGCTGCACGGTGGCAAGCCCGGTCTCACCAGCATGGCACCCCACCGCAGTGCGTAAGGAGGGTTTTAGGGTGGCAGCGACAGGAGCTGGCTAGAGCGGTGCGCAGCGCAGGCAAGCTCATGCAGGGGTTAGCGTTACAGCCAGTGGCCCCACCACCCCACGCAAGGTACCTTGGAATAACCTACTTTGAAGTCTCAAATGCAGATAGGTCTTCTGCCCTGGGCTTGAGGCTAAACCAGCAAAATAAAATGAACAACAACAAAAAAATAATCCTCTGTGATACGAGTAACATCAGGTCATTTGTGCAATCTGTACAGCTTGCCCGGAGCGCCGAAGCGCTCAGCGGCTTCCAGGTGGGGCAGAAGGTTGGTATTATTTAAGTGTTGCTAAAATGCTATCCCATTTCCAGCCTCTTGCATTTTCCTTTCCATCACAACTGCAAAGACAAAAGCCCTCCTGACCTGCTGGTAGCAGGAAGAAAAGCAGTCTGTAATTTTATTCTGATGCGCTCCACTAATAGACTATTATTTAAAAACCTTTGCTCCTCCGGCGGAGACGCAGGAGCCAGGCAGCCTCGGCCTCCTCCTGAAGGGAGGGGACAGGAAGAGACTCCAGCTTCGCAGGAACGATGAGTGACCGCACAGTCCCCATTGCAACGACGAGCCCTGACAGATATCCAAATGATTGCCCAGCAACCTTCTTTAAGTGAGACAAACGAGATCATCTCTGAACTTGTCTCTGTCAGAAGTGAAAATTTAGCATTTTCTGTTTAAACTGAGGACTCTGAGCAAGGAGACAAAACCTAACAAAACCTACTGGGAGAAGAAATGTCTTCAGATTCTACAGTGACAAAAGGGCCTGTGAAGATTTTTATATTCTCCGCTCTGGAGGGACAGGAACCTGAATAGCTGCAGGCTAGCACGGGGAAACTGGGAAGGGAGACAGGCTCGATTCATTTTCCTGCCCCAATTCCACAATCACAAACTCCCAGCCATGGAAGTTGGCACGAACCGTTATTTTCAAATCCTTTCAGACTATCTCTCAGCTGGGAGCAGTAAAGAGCTAAGGATTTGGTTTTAAAACCTGGAGTTGTTACCACAACCTGCATGCCGTGCCATACGGATTTCCAAGTCCTTCACACGGACAGCTGCTAGCAGAAAGCCAGCGGAGTAAAAGCCTTTGCACCAGTTACGGATGCGTCCCAGCCCCTTGTTACACCGAGCCCAGCTAGGAGAACAGCCGAGCTAGGAAGCAAAAGGAAAAGGATGTAAAAAAAATAAAGAATGGGGTTTGCTGTGACCTTTCAGGGCGAACCCCAGGCTAGCAGAGCCAGCCATCCTGACTTCCTGGCTAAGTTACTCCTCAGAATCGCATTTCTAGAGGCAGGCGGTTCCAGGGTGCACAGCACAGGGAGCAGGCCCCTCACACGCACCCTGCTAGCGAAAGGTTTTGCTGTTAGTATTTGAAGCTGCGCTACAGGTTACTCGAGAAGAGATTAAAAGAGAGGAAGAGGTTTTTGCCTTTTTCTACTGAAAGCCCATAAGTCAGGAGCATTTTTGCGCTTATTATTCACCAAAGAAGCTCAATGCCGCTTCCTCGCGACGCCTGTAGGGAATGGTTGCGACAGGCAGGTGGGGCTTTCCCTGTTCCTGGGGTCAGGAGGGTGGCAGACCCCTTCTAACAGCACCCCTGTACGGCTTCGGTTAAGGTTCAGCATCCCCTCCGAAGAGACAAGGCTGGACTGTGGCAAACACAAACCAGGAGCCACCAGAAGCTGAAATTCTCTGCGCCCTAGTTCAAAGCTAAGCAGCCGGGGAAAAAAACGCCTAGATCAAACAATTTTATTATAACAACTTATGCAAAAGCTAACCCAAACGGAAGGGTTGTTTTGTTGTTGTTCATAAAGGATTTCCTCAGGTGAGATACAAACTGGAGCCCTCCGATACCTTTTTAATAGTGTTGTGCTTGCTGTTGCCTCGGCTGGTGTTCTCGTTGTGCAATATATCCAGAGCTGTCTCTCTCTCCTTTAGCTTCAGTGCCTCAATTTCCGTCTTCAGCTCATTCAGCTGCTCCTGCAGGTGCTTGCTTTTCTCCATGTACTCCACCCTAGCACACACACAAGAGTCCTGGGTTAGCGCTGGCCGGCTGCACGCGGTGACGTGATTCTGCGGCAGCCGATAACGGAATGGGAACAGAAAAATCTTCTCTTCACCACTTCTAGTGCGTGGAACTGACATAATTAGATGACAGCACACAGTAAACTACTAAAGCCAAACTAGAGCAGCCAGGTGACGTTTCTAAGTCTCCCCATGTCCAAGGGATGCTGCACCAGGAGAAATGTTCACATTACACAGTTTTAGTCTACAAGATAGCAGTTTCGGCAGCGCTGCTTTACTCCCCTCTAAATCCCAGCTCACACTCAAAGGCACAAATCCTTCCAGTAAGTGCGGATCCTGATGTACTGACTTCTCGTGTTTTAGAGGGATTTAGCTCATAAATGTGTGGGAGCAAGCACTGCTCCCAAAATATCAGGTATCTTTTAGGCACACTGGATCCCTGAGAGAGAGAAAGGTCTCCCCCCAAAAAAAAGAAAGAAAAAAAAACAAACCCAGCCATTCTCAGGACTCAGTCCTAACTGCCTTCCACAATGAAGCATCGAGCGGAGAAAAACCACACCACGCCAGCCTCATACTCGTGATTAAACACCAAGAGCCAGGTCAAAGTACCAGCAGACTAACAAGAACCTTCTGAGAGTGCCAAAATTTGTAGCAGCGTTTATGTCAGCACCCGAGGAAGGCGAACAGTCCCGGAGAAGTCAGCGAAAGCATGCTACTGCTTTCAGCACTTGGCAGAGCCAAGCTCTTCCCGCTTACGAGAGTGGGATGACCTAGTTAGCAACCTGGGTACAGAACCAGGAATTATCCTGTTATTTTCAGCTTCTATCTTTTTCCTTCTGGCTTCAGGAAGAGTTTTTAACCTCTGTCTCTAGCACAGCGGTCTGGTTTTTCATAGGTGGGAGAGGGTGCGAACTAAACCACCCTCTGGGATCCAGCAGCGTTTCATTCCAGCCCCAGGATGTTTTGGCCAGAGCGCTATGGCAGAGCCCTTCTAGCTTTGATCTACCACCCAATCAACGAACAAAGCACATTATTACTACAGAGATTAAAATCTGATCTGCTTTGATTTCTGCTAAACTTGTAATTTTGAAGGCTACACTTGCACCCTCAGGAAAACACAAGATCAAAGCTCATAATCACATCGAAACTTGCTTGCGCACATTTTTCACATATAAACATGACACAGATTCCAAGGAAAAGGGGTCGAAGCCCCAACGTGGGACATTAGCACAGACTGCAGCTATCTTTGCATTCTCTGGGCATGCTGGAACTGCACAGGCGCTCGGTGCACCAGCAGTCAGACTGCTGTTAACTGTTCCTACCAACAGGGACAGTTCAAGCCTGAACAAGAGCCGGCGCTCGGCTGGATCATTATATTCACATTCAGCCCTGGCGTAATTCCTCCCACCGTGACCGAGGCGCAAACCCCAGCCCCAGCCCGGCCGCACGTCACATACTTCTCTTTCTCGATCTCCATGGACAGCCTCTTCATGTCCGTGTCCTTGAAGTCGAAGGAGAGGCTCTCGCTGATGAGGTTGAAGCTCGGCAGGTCGGTCGGCAGTGCTGTCGTACTCGAGTTCATGGACTGCTAACGAGAGAGAATACAAATTAATCACTTTTGGCAACACAAGTGCTCCTATAGCAAATGTTCATTAACACAGAGATAAAATCAGAGCAACACCTAAGCACACAGTGCAAGGTGCTACTTCCTAACCCTGTACGAAGGTCCTGATCTGCTACTCACACAGGTAACACCACGCTTTTCCTGGAGCTGGGTGTGCTCTACCTTGCAGTGGCGCTGAACTGGAAGGATCTCATCATTACATGGGGAAAGGGAAGGGGCACGTGTGTTCCTGACGTGACACTACTCTGAACCAGCCTCAAACTTCCTGGAGAGTAGATCACGCGGCTCTTTTTCAGACGGTGATCTCTTAACACAGAAGATGGCAAGCACTCCAAAGCGCTGCAGGAGCAGAGCAGCACACAAGCCCAGCGTCCTGAGCACCAGATCAGCCTGAAGATCCCCTTGCTCCATTCCCAATTTGCTCCTCAAGTCAGAGCTATTGGTCCTCTGGGACCCCGCTCTTTGCGGTAGTAAAGAGGAGACAAAACCCTACCTACCTTCAAAATCTATTGACAAAACTTTGTGAAATCTAGGTTTTGTCACTGCTGTGCCACTTAAAACAATGCTGGACAGAAGCTGCCTCCTGGGAAACATCTGACAGCTATTTAACATTAAGTTTTAAAAGTGCAAGCTGTACATAGGGGCAACGCAAGACCCTTTACGACAGCAGAGTCCTGCACTCCGCAGCTCCCCAAAGTGTGAGCAGAGAAGAACATAACCTCAAGGGTTAACGTGGGATGCAATGTCAGTAAGGTCCATGGAGATGCAGTGGTACATTTTTATCTTCACAGTAATTTACAGCTGCAAGTGGTTAGGAACCACGGCTAGATTCAGCTGGAAATGCAGAGATTACATAGGGAATCACCTGTATCACACCTGAGCAGGTATTTGGGACTTTCTTCCTCCTGCAAAATGCTGTGATGTCCCCCACCGCCACATGGCCTGGCCCTCAGATTTTATCTTCCCTTGACCCTTCTCTCAGTCAAAAATTCTGCCACACCTCTAAGAAACGAGCTCATGATCAGCAGAGGAAAAGCATCGCTCTGCTCTTGCAATACGTTAGATGAGGTCGCGAGCAGCAGCACACGTCAGGGATGGCACAGCAGTTTCAGACGGCAGACTGCACGTGTGGATCTGAGTTGGAACCGCCGCCAGCGTGCTTAGCCCTCATTCTGGATAGGAGAAATCCAGCCTGGCATCCAAAATGTCACCCACCTCCCTGCTAGATGCTCCTCCTTGCTTTAAGGGATTCCTGTAATGAAAACAACATCCCCAGACCAGCCTGGACTGTGGGACAGCAGGAGACGGTGCTGTGGAGAGAGGCTGCTCTGGCAGCACACATCCACAGCTGGTGGGATGGTTCTAGGGTACCGGCCCCAACAAAGGGGATCGTGAGCTTCGGCTGCCTCGCTCTTTTTTTCCCCTCATTTCTCCTATTTGGGATACTCCAGGGACTGTTTGCAGCTAGCTCCGCTTTCACAAGAACCGCTAGCGCCGGGGTGGTGACAGATTTACTATGCACAATAACCTGCCTCTTCCCTCACCGCCAGCCTGGAATTCACAAACAGCCAGGGCTCGTCCCCGGCTCGCTCTTCGGCTGGACAGACCTGAGAGGGACGACACTTCATTTATCCTGCAGAGGCAGAACTGGAACGCAAACACCTAGCACAAGCATAAACAAGGCAGCGCCCGAAATGGCACCGCTTCGCCTGGCTGGAGTGTTACAGGTAAGTTAGGCTCACACGACAAGGAAACACTATTTCTTACTCCTCTTTGCGATCGCTGCTAGCGCAGAACACGGCCGCATTAATTCTGGAGTAAGAGCTGAAAGGGACAGCCGAGTACCTAAATTCCAGTCTCGAAGGAAAGGGGACAGGGTTGCCAAAGGACTGAACTGATTCACACTTGCATCACACTGACATCCCAGTCCCTTCCTGTAACGCACACAGGTGCTCGCAAAGCCCTTCCCTCGTGGGGTTCTACAATCGCGGCTGCGCAGGGGAGCCAGCAGCATCAGAAGCAGCTTGCTGGCCTTCAAACAACCTTTAGCATTTTTTTTCAGCACAAGCTTGTTGGTTTTTGTCGTTTTTTTTAAAAAAACCCAAACAAACAGGAGCAGTAAGAGACGAGCAGGAATTTCAGTGGTTGCAATCATTAAGTCCAGATGCCAATCTGTCAGGGTTACTACGGCTGCTTCCTTGCCTTTCCTTGGCACCGCTCTTTCATGAAGCAACCAAAAAAATTGGTGGAGAAGTCAGAGAGCAGCAGCAGCGAGGAAGGAAAGTAAGAGTAAGGAAAGAGCAAAGAGCACGCTGAGGGCTTTCAGAGGCACGGGCTTAGCATCTGGAGCAAACCACCTCCCTGGCATTTGCAATAATCCCAGGCAAGTCTTGCAGAAGGTGCAAGGGGGACGTGGGGTGTCACTGGGACACAGGATGATAAAGGGGACACAGATTTTTTTCACTTCTGTGTTTCCTCACCTGGAACGAGCTGCATAACCCCGTCACTGCATCAAAGCGATTTCCTGCAGGTAATAGAGGCCAGCGCCACGCTGACAGCGGGCAGCCCTCCAGAGCGCAGAGTGAGCGAGGCGGTCGATAGGGAGGAAGCACAGAGCAAGCGGTGTCATGAGGCTTCCCCCCGAGGGAGAGCTCCTCCTGTTGCTGCCTTTACCTCGCTGCTCAAGAATCTGGGCAAGCCCAAGCAGCCAGTTACTACTTGGAGAGGATCAGAGAAGAGATGACTGCCTTTAGTCTTGCCATGAGTGGTACCTGAAGGACAAGGAAGGAGGCAAAGAGCTGTTTCCAAGTCAGTAAAGGATGAATTGCTCTGCCAGCCCTGACAGTGGAGACTCAGATTCACGTCTTCTTTCTCATGCATCACCTACAGTCCCATCACAAAGGCAGCTTGGGCTTCAAGGACTAAAGAACCAGGAAGGGAGACTGGAAAGTTACAAGAAAGAAAAAAAACTTAACTGTTTCTTGCCTTTTCTGCAACACATCAGTCCGCTTCCCCCTTCCTTTCCTGCTCTGGCTCCCTCAGAGGAAAGGCCTGTCTCGCTCTCAGTGCCAGGGGACGACACAGCACAAGCACTGGGAGCACAGGAAAGAACAAGCTCAGCGTTACGCCCTCATTAAGGAAGAGAGCAGCTGGAATCCTGCACTATTTGGAGGAGCTGCCACTCACTTGAGGGAGACAAGCCTCCCAACAGCAGCTTTCAGTACGGCTTCATCCCTTAGGCCACCCTGGGCTCCTTCCCTCCCTCGGGCTGCGCTGGCCCGCGGGTGCCCCTGCGCCGGCGGGACAGGCAGGCTCGCCCCAATCCAGCTCTTTGAAGTGGTGCGCAGGAACAGGATCTCAGCACATCTCAACTCGTCTGCCTCCAAACACACAGGCAGCAGAGCGATGAAAGAGGCCACAGGGGAGAAAAAAAGCATGTCCCCTTCCCTCCCGGCACCGGCAGCCACGTCAGGAAGGCCAAGGCCCTTTAGAGAAGGCAGAGGACCAGCGCCATGTGTCTGGATGAAGTTCTGGGTGGATTGCCTCCAGGCAGACACAGCTGGAGGGGTGGAGCTGAGCTCCATGCAACGCTACAACATTCCTGCTAATGAGGCTTTAACTCCGCAGGCAGGAACACAGTCACACGGCCGCTCACCAGCACAGGCACGGGGATTTATGGAGAAGGGCTCTGGGGTTCTGCCCGTTTGACTGAGGATGGACACAGCAACGTGAGGGAGCACGGACACGTAAGTGCTGCCCAAACATCAACACTGATGTAGCCATGCAGCTGAGTTTCAACGAGGACACTCCACTCTGTGCACAAGTTAAACCCAGAATTAAAGAACTGGTGCATCTCAGAAACTTAGTGACTGTAAAATCAGAGCACCCCAAAGCTAAGCTTTATAAAGCACTGAGGTAGCTAGCACTTGATTGTCCCACAGCTAAGAGCACCTGACAATTTTCCATCACTGCCATTTCTGAAAGCTTCTGAACACTTTTACAGGGAACTTCAGAGAACTGGGATGAAAAGTTATTTCTCAAGCCCTCTTCAACCTGCTCCTCAAAAGTTTCCAGAGGAGGGGGGAAGGAGTCTGCAGGTACAAATTATAGCTTTAGTATGAGATGGGTCGATAACTCCCACATACATCTGCTGAGTTTACTCCTGAAGCGGCTGAGCTCTTCCCTCCTCAGGACAGTGAAGCAGCCGAACCAGCAGCCGTGGCAGGTGCGAGCTGCGGGGACAGGAACACTTGATGCATTTTGCAGGCCCTGCAGCACCATCAGAGAAGTTGAGGAAAGGAACTGCCAGACAGATCAGAGCAATGCTTATTGAGTCTGGCGTCTCAGTCGCCGGTAGCAACTGCGACCAGATGCTTCAGAGGAAGGTGAGAAATCCTCTTAATGGGCAATTATGGCATGATCTCCCTTCAAGGAAGTCTCTTCCCAGCACACAGAGGCACAGTGTCCAGTTTATGCCCAAAGAATGCATTTACAGGTTCTGAACAATGTTTGTCCCATCCAACAAGGACACCCTTAATTTCCTAAGCATTTAACCCTATTTTAAAGGCTGTTGCCAAGTTGGAACACTCCTCACGTGCTAGCAAAGTGTGACTCTGACACAGTTGTTAAATTGGCTTAAAATTTGCTGCCTTTAATGTCACCAGCAGCTCCCTTGCTCTTGTAGCATGAGGCAGGGTAGGCGGGGGGGGGAAATAAAGAGCAAAGGGATCTTCTGCCAGACGGGGTGCCTGGATGAAAAGGCCAAGCACGGCTGAGGGTTTCTGAACAGCTGCTGAGCAATGCAAGGAGACAGCTCATACCCCTCCACCGAGGGGCTGGAGACACAAGACTGCTCCAGGCTGCAGAGGAGGGCACATATACGGGCTGGGAACTGGGCAGTATGACACAGATCACTCTTACTGTGTAGGACGACTTGCTGGTGATCTCCAAAAGCTTCTGCTTGGCTCTCCGCTCAGATTCGCGAGCCTCCTGAAGGTCTTGCTTTAGTTGATCAGCCTCCTTCGCCCTACAAAGAATAAAAGCAAATGGCAAATATCAGCTTGAAGTTGAGAGGAACAAGAAGATGGAGAAGTAGGATTACAGTGTAGGCGTGGAATAGGTTGAGATTCTTCCCACAACAAATCCTAAACTAAGAAATCATTTGAGCAAGGGAAACACCAGAACCTCTGACATGTTTTAATTAGCACAGAAACCCAAGCCACAGAAGGGCAGCTCTGATGTGGGCTCTGTGCGAGCATCACCGAGCAAGGCTAAGGGCTGGAGAAGCATGCTAAGACACCAGGATGGGGATAACAACGTCAGAAGTTAAGCTCAGACTTACAGCAGGAGAGGCAGTTTCCTGAGAAGCAAGCCTCTACCAACCATTATCTACTACATTCAAAAAGGAAAAAGCACCCCAGACGGCACAGCTTTGCCTGCTCGCAGGGCTCAACAATCCTAGAGCGAGTATTTACCCTTGAGGCTCAAGGGCCTCCCACAAAGAGAAAGCCAAAGGAGGGAAGCACGCTTTCCCTGCTAAACTGAAATTTGAGTGAAGACTTCACAAGATAGAGCCCAAGGTAAGAAGAGAGGGACAAGAGTCACGTTCATCCAAGCAGAAGGGCTGACACCAAGCAAGCTCTCACATGGAAAGGAGTAATCAGTCGGAAGGAAACAAGAATGATCTTTTACTTGCTCACTACCAGAGGCACCATGGGACCTGGGCTCTGGTATCAAGAGGATGGCAACACCAGTTCTAACAAGAAGCAAGGACTCCAGGAGCTAGGGAGACCTCAAGGCTAACCTGAAACAGAGACCTCGCAACTGGTAAGGAGAACTAAACAACTGAGAGGCAAATAGAGGAATAGAGAAGAGGGAATGTAGATGTACCACCCAGAAGAAAAAAAAACAACCCGAGTGCTATTAATGGTGTCAAATACTTTGGGGAACTCAGCGAGTGTTTGCAGAAATCACCCAAAAGTAGAGCTGGCTTCCCCTGCTGCTGTCAGGGTGTGAGAGGTGCAGAAGGTGGAGTGCGGTACTTTCTCCCCTGCTAGCTGATGGTCTCTTTCCCTGCTGCTTTCACCACAGCACCTCTCCCAAAGAAGGCTTTAGAGAAGAGTCTCCAGCGCCAATCCAGGGAAAGATCAGGGCCACCGCTGCTCTGCCAGCACTGTTTGCTACTCATGGGCAGCCCAGCTGTGGCAAACAGCGAGAGGGAGAGAAACCAGCTGAGCCTTGGGGCCATTTGCTGTTGTGCATGCACGGGAGGCCAAGGGCTTGCTGCAAACCGTCGGATGGACTAACTCAAGGCGCGAGCCACTCGGCCAGCTAAGTCAGAAGGGGGTTGGAAAGCAAAGCAGAGGCAGCCACAAGATTGTACCCTCTGACCTCCTCTCCGACTCCTCCGCCATTTTCAGTGCCAACATCTCTGCCTCTAGCACCTTCTGTTCCATCAGCCGCTTCTCCTCCTCCGTCCGGATGGCCGTGGCTTTGATGCGCTGCATCTCCTGTTCAGCCTCAGCTGCTTTCTGAGCCAGAAGCTTGGCCTCCTCCTCCGTGATCTGAGCCTTCTCAGCCAGCAAGTCTGCTGTCTCTTCAGACCTCATCTGAGAATTAAGGCACGTTAAGCCGTTAAGCACTCTGAACATCTCCCCAAATGTGCTTACAACCCCCGGAGCAGGGCCTGGAGCCGCTCGCTCTGCACAGCTGCCACGGCCGACAGAGTCCCTCCCTTCCACAAAAGCCTGCAGCCTTGCGCAGCCAAGACCTGGATGTGCCCAGGCTCTGTCCCAAATCAACCCCCTTTGCGCTCCTCCCACAGCAGGCCAGCAGGATGAAACCAACTCCATCCAGCCTCCTGATCGCTGCCCACCAGCAGCAGCTTGCGAATGGCTATAAGACAGTCATGGTGTGCTTCCTAAAACGCTTCAGCAATGGAAAAGAGGGAGGAACAGCTGCAGTGCCTCGGGAAACAACCTCCCGGAGACTTACCAGAGCCTCGTTGGCCATTGTCGCCTCTTCCTTTAACTGCATCAACCTTCTCTCCAGCTCATCCCTTGTCCTCTCAGCCTCTTCTCTCATTTGCTTCTCTCGGGCCAGGCGCTGCCGTTCCATCTAGGAAAGGGGCATTGGGAAAAGCGAGGGGAAATAACACATTAGAAAGGCTTTCCATGGGATGAGTCACTACTCAGGGGTTAGAGCACAGGGCTGCACTGCTGCCTCCTCTCCGCTTATCAACACGGGGAACTTCACTAAACGGAGGTGACCTGACGCACCCAACTCCCTTGAAGAGCGCCATTCCCGAGACAATCTCATATCCTCTGATCAGGCTGTTACCCACAGCACTGCCCCATACGCCAGCCAGAGGACAGCACCCTCCTACGCTGACTCGCAGGGCGGACACAGACAAGCAGGGTCCCAAGAGCTCCAGCTATACCTGGCATTTCTTACGGCAAGTGGAACAGACTGCGCTGGGGAGGAGGACTGGGCTTAAGGGCAGGCTGACGGCATCTTCAAAATATCAAATATAGACACACCGCGAGGCAGGAGTTTGAAGGACGTGAATAGCTGCTACTTGTGATCAGACACTGAATCCAGCATGCTGGAAACTTCACCTCCACCCGTGTACAGGGGAGGTCACAAAGAGCACGACCACCACTGTAAGTTCCCAGATACAATAAACTCTCTCCTCCAGCCCAGTTTGCAGGAAACAGCAACGCTTTTCCTGGAGGGAAGGATCCAAGCTACGCCGAGACAACCCACCAGAATCTGCCAGCTCTTCCCAGAAGATGCTGAGAGCGTTGTGCGGACAGAGCGTACCCAACAACCACTTCTCTGCTAGCCGAGCACCCAAAGGGGGCCATCGGGCTAATCAACACACCGGGTTCAAGCACTCCGGTACGACAGGGATGGGTGCATGATAAATATCCACAACGCAGCTCGGACGCGCAGCTCTGCACAGGCCACCTGCCGAGTTTAATAAGGGAAGTCAGCGCGACAAGACATTTCTCTGCTCCTTGGACACCAACCGTGTTCTGAAAGCGGGACGCCCACTGCTTTAACGGCTTCGCTTCCTTCTGTTAAAGGTTTCCCTCATCAATTATCATTACTATCTGTATCCCGCTCAGGGCTTCCATTAACAAGAATTCCCGATATGAAAGGACTATCTGGAACCAGTTAACAACGGTGGATCCTGGGGAGGGAGGAGAAGGCCGGCACGACAGCACAGTGGCTAGCTCAGGAGAGCAGCCAACCCGAGCATGCTTTCCCGTAGAGCATGAGTGCTCTGGATTTGAGAGCTCACGCGAAGCGATAAGCTTCTGCTCATCTCTGTGCCCTCACCTCTCCCAGCAGCACAGCTAAGCACAGCACCTCAGGTCTGGCTGGCGTTACCCAAACACATCAAAAACTCACAAGATTGTAAAACCTGTCCCTGAAGCCACCAGTGCTTGGACACCACGCTGCTCCGTCCACGGAGGACTTTTTGCTCCACTAACACCACTCCTTACTGACCAGAGGAATCCCCATGTTGAAGCAAGACGCGCCCCTTCCCCAGAGGAGCTGGCCTGGTTACTCTCCCAGTGACACATGCGCTGTCCTCTCCTGCCACCCCACAAGCTACTGGGAGGAGAACCGCTCCAGGAGCTGCCTGCAAGACAAGCCACATCACATCTCCATATCAGCTGAGCACCTCAACACCAAGTCCAGCACCATGCAGGCGCCTCTTTCGGCATGTTCAAATCCATTAACTTAGCAGTCCCTCGAGCACAAGACCCCCCTGGGTGCAAGCGACCGCTCCGGTTTCTTCTGCTGCTATCTAGCGGCTTTATTGCAAAGGGACATTGATATTCTAAGCACCAGTACTCAGATTAGCTGTGCAGGTTTCAGTGAGTAGAAAAGGTCTACGAGCAGAAAACAATGATTCATACAATCCAATTTGCTGATATATGCTCATCGGCTACACGCTGCTGCCTCCAAAGAGCCGTTTTCACCGCCCGGGCTGACCTGCGGCAGATAAAGGAGGCCAGCACCAAATTAGCATGCAGGCAGCACACTCCGAAATGTTGGCGTGCATTCCATCACCATGTAATTAGAAAATGAGGCAAAGAACTACGGCAAAGCACAGCTCCCCCTCACAGCCCCAGCTTTAATTACAAGCAGCTACCCCAACACGCTACATCTTTCCAGCTACGGAGCCCAGGCATAAAACGAAGCCGGGAAGACGCACACGCATTTGCAGGACACTCAGATCAGCTCTTCCCTCCCGTCCTCCTGGTTTTGTTCCCGAGTGAGAGGGCTGGACTCGGGCTGCCAGGCTGCCATCAACCTGCAGAGCCAAGTCGAGAATGACTGGTGAGGTGGGAGCAGGCTACTAAAGAGAGATGTTCAGCTGGACCGTCCCTCAAAGCTTCTCCGTGTGCCTGATGCCATTCTGGAGACCGTTCCCTCCCAAGTTCATTTGCATCTCTGATTGTGGCTCACCATCTAGTTACACGAGACGTCTCTCACCTGCTTCCTGGCTTTCTCCTCCCTGGCCTGCGCCTTCATCTGCTGGACCTCCAGCGAGTCCGCCTTTCTCCTCCTCATGAAGAGGTCGTGGTTTCCAATACACAGCTGAAGAATCTATTCCAGTCAAGGGTGAAGAGCGGAGAGAAACAGCTGTACACACGATGACGATGAGGTAGTTTGTATTCTTGACACACAAAAATGCTAGAATTGCTTTGGTTTGGTGCTTCTAAGTGCTTCCACCCGCTGATCTCAAACCCTAGGAGCTCTCATACCCGTATGAGGGGCAGGGAGCCAAGGCACAGCCTAAGTCCCACACCAAACACCTGCTCCTGGGCTAGAGCTCTCTGCAGCTCTTTGCAAAGACCAGGTTTTTGTTTTCTGCGCAGCCAGCACAGCACGGTTCTGGCAAATTTTATACCAGCCCGAAAAAGGCATTAGGCCAAATAATGAAACAAAGACTTCTACAGCTTCGGCCGGTTCCCTGGTTTTCACTGCTCCCTTTCTTCAGGTTCAAGATGAACTTGCCCCTTCTAGGCCCACTCCCTATGGCACATGAAGCACCAGACAGCCTATAACCAGAACAGCAAAGTTCCCCTCCCTCTCTTGTAAGGATGGGGAAAATATCCCCCTCTGCCTTCTGCAGGTCCCTCGTGCGACCTAACACAGCGCGTAGCTGCTACAGAATCTGGATCAAAGCTCCTCCAGGCACCAAACCCAGAACACAAGCTAAAGCTGGGCTCTAACGGATGCTGAACAGAACAGCTCAACACAGCTCCCTCCATCCTCGTACAAGGAGCGTGTCCTCAGAGGGGACTGGCCTTGAAAAAAGCCAGGACTGCGACTCTGATAACACTGCATCCCAAAAGAGAGAGACCTACATGACAGAGCAGAATGGAAAAGATCTGCAGGAGAAGAAAGGGGATCTGGAGCAAAGATGGGGGTGACAAGAAAGTTTTACTTACTAAGTGCTTCCACCATGCAGGTCAGCTGTAACCCGAGAGCTCAGAAAGGAAGCACAAAAACAGGAAAGGGGGGAGAGGTTCTGTGAAGGAGCTTGACTTGAGCTTCCCCCGTCTCTTCAAGAGGCTATGACCGAGTAGTAACTGCTACATCGAATCACATCTACAGTCCAGCCAGGCCAGCAGGCTCCCTCCGACTGGAAAAGCCTCAAAACATTGTCTCGTACTGCCGGCAGAAACTACTGCTGCAGGCAATAAAAACCGTTCTGTCTGTAGACTTACCAGCTTATTCACACGCAGCTTTGATGAATTGAATTTGAAAACATCAATCTTTTTGTCCAATGGCTTAATCGTAAACTGAAAAGGAAAAAATAAAGAGGGAGAGAGTTATCAGAGAGTGGTGCATTTAATAAAAACACAGCTATAAAAGTCGTACTGAAAGCTCTGGCTCAGAGGAGGTCAGCAGTGTCAGACAAACACGGCTGAGCGCCGTCCCCGTGGCCGTTAGCCAAGCAAGAGAACTGGTAGCAAAAGCAACCAAGGAGACAACTGTTCCTCCAGTTGGAAAAACGTGAGTGCCACAGACGCAAGGAGAGCGCTGTCTACCCACAGGCTGCAATGCCAGCAGCCGGTGTCCTCTGCAGAGCACCTTGCAGAGGGCAGAGACAGCTCAGCACCTCCCGAGGCAAGACGCTGCTCTCCCGGCAGCTGTAGAGAACGGAGAAGCTACAGCAGGAACCCATGACACTTCTGAAGGGAGGAAGAAGCAGCTCAGCTACCTGATGGATGGGCAGGAGGGCTGCACTAGGAACACAGAAACAGGAGCTGCTGTCCTTCCTGTTGACACCTCCACTGGCTTCCCAAAGGGATTTTCCATGCATTTTGTTCCCTGGAAGTCAGTTGTGTCACAAGACCGCTCTGCAATTAAAAGCGGTACTCCCTTGCTCTGACTTTTACTTACACGCTCTGTGCCAAGCGAACAGCTCTAACCATGGCCTGGCTTTACCCTCTCCACAGCCTTCCCACAGCGGCATCGCCACACTCGAGAGCTTCGGTAAACAGCCCCAGACAGAAGACACTGAACTAGCCAAGGGTACTTGAAGAGACTGAGTGCTCCGCAACACGGCATCTTTTAGAAGGCATGCATATATTCCATCACTCCCCCACGCGCTACACAAACAGCCGCTGCAGAGACAGCGCCGGGGCAGGCAGCCGGTGTCCATTAAGGCAGGTCTATTTGTCAATACACCGTACCGCCTGGAAAGGGCTCAGCCGAGCCCGCCCTGGCAGTGTTTTCTTCTGTCAGTTTAAGAGCCGATCTTTTAAGACTCTCACACAGGCAGACGTGCGTGAACATCCCTGGACTGGGGCTCCGGCAGAACCCCCACCAGTCATTGAAAGCAACAGCAGAAACGCGCGCAGGGAGGAATTTCAGCTCCGCGAAAACAGTCAGTCTTTGTTAGGACGGATTAGACCCCTCCGCTGTGTCGACAGAGCTGTCATACCCAGCTATCAGGCTTGTTTACCATCACATCAGGTCTACTTGTGGTCATCTGATTACACAGCTGATTGACGTGATGGAAGGCGTCAATCTTTTCCCCCCAAGAGAAAGCTCTATTAAAGCCTTGTGTCAAGGCCTGGTTACGCGGGCTTCAATCCCCAGATTTCTGAGGCGAGGCCCGATCAGACAGCTTCCGCTGTGCTCAGCTGGCACGGCAGGAAAGCCTGCGAAAGTCACTAAGCGCTGGGCTGTTTGCAGGGTTGTGAAGCTCTTTATTTTTAGGGAGTGAAACAAGCAAAGCGAATACCAGCACGGCCTTACTACTTATAAAACTTCACAAGACACGTAATAAATGCAGCTGATGAGAAACCTTTAGCTTTTACCCTGATCAATATCATGTTTAGATGAGAAAACAATTTTTAATTAAGAAGTTAATTTTCTTCCTTACCATAAAGGCAGCTGGTTTTCTCTGAGCAGCTCTCACAGACTGAAAACTGAGCAGATCAGCTCCCCCTCCACAGCCAATTTCACTGCTATGCTCAACTGGGTTTGGTGGCCAGTGATTCAGAAGATTCATATTAATGCTCTGGATTAAATAAATATCTATCCAACAGCAGGCTTAAATTACTCCACTTCCTAAAAAGATTGCAGCTGCTACGCCAAGCCCGGCAGCATGAGAACTCGAGGTGATGTAACGACGTGGCAAGAGGCACGAGCTCTCTCACCGGGAGTACATCTCGCTATATTTCACGATAGCATACACGCACATGGTAATATATACTGTAATACATACAGCGCAGAGCTCGGCTGCTCAACTCCCGTGCTTGTCTTTGCTAAGCACATCAACAGCAATTTTGGTCTTGGGAAAAAATTACAGAGGGTTTGAACGTACTCTGAAACCAAACAGGAGAGCAGCTCCCAGCTGACCTCTTGTACGCCCACTCCTGAACGTTTCCAGAAAGACTTGGAATTAAGGTTTCAATCGGAGAAGCTGAGCGGCACTTAGCTAAGCTGGTGATAGCAAGCACAGCAGACAGAGAAGCTAAGTGAAATCATTTTAAATTGCAATTGTGTTCTTACTGCTCTCAGGGAAGAGGGCAGACGTATCCGTACCTCTTTGTCGCTGTATGAGATATTCCGGATCTCGTTCCACGGGAAGGAGATTTTAGGGGTCAACCTGTTGTCTGGGTCATAAATGTGAAGACCCAAGGCGTCAACTCCAAGGAGCAGTTCAGTGCCCTTTTTATTCTATGTGAGGGAAAAAAAAAGAGCAGAAAATCATTTTATTCCACTCGGAGGGTCTGACATGAACCACTGTCAGCTTCATCAACCAGCCCTGAGCAGTGACCCACCAACGCTGCCTGTTTAAAGAGATTCTGCCTCCCGGGAGCTGGCAGCAAAGCATGCTGCAGCAGGGACTTTCACCACCGCACCATAGCCATCTCCCAGGTCTCCTGGCTCTCCAAGGCTCCACTCATCCGATCTCACAGCAACACAAAAGATGAAGACTATTACAAGAGCTATGCCGCCAAGAAAACACGACCCACAACCTGCACTCACCCTAATCGCAAAATAGTTCACTCCATACATCTCCAAGTCCTGAGCTATCTTCAAATACTCCATTTCAGCTTCATCTCTGTCAGACAAGAAAAACAAAAAAAAAAACAAAAAAAAAAAACGGCCAGCGTTATGATGTTTGGTAGGATCACAGAGAGAGGAAGATGGCTGCTCTTTCTGATCCTCAGCACACACAAGGCTTTAAAGCCTGGCCCGTCTCTATCGCACAGGTCAGGTCTATCTTTGCTGGCAGGATCAATAAAGCCCAACAGCAAATCCCACTCTGCAGCTTGCCAGCATCTTAATGGCTGCTGACACCCGCTGAGGGAGATGCCGCACTTCGAGCCTTCCTTCATCCATCCCCCAATCCCTTAAGCATGCACAGGAAATCCCTGGCCGGGAGGCTCCCGTTCCAGATCCCCTGACTTTAGGCTTATCCCCCACAATGAGCGTTGTACCACCCGAGGCAGCAGCAGACATCCTCAGTCTTGAAGCCTCATTTCTTTTCCTGGCCCAAAATGCACCCTGACCCCCTAGGCTGCCTGCCCCCATGCCCCTCAGCAGCCCACCCCTCACTGAGCACCAGTCCAACATTCTCTGGAGGACCCCATCAGCGACCAGGGGACAGCAGGCACATTTAGAGCAAAGAAAGCCCTTTGCCCTTCGTGACTCCGCTCCAGAGGTGTGCTGGATTAACTCATCCATCGCTCTCCCAAGCTCCTAAAACCCTGGTGACTCTCCAGGTGAGGGGACTGGCCCCAACCCACCAGTTCAGCACACACTGACCTTGCTCTGCCTCGGTGCTCTGCGTACCAGGCTGTTATCCGTTCCTCCCACATCTCTGGAGTCATCTGGTACAGGTTTATTACCTGAGACACAAGAGGGGACAGAGACCAGGTCACGCGGCCGCTCTTGTCCTGCAGAAACACCCCAGCAACCCCTTCCCAGACCCACATCCGACCTCACGATAGGTTAACTCTCAGCAGGGCACGCTCAACCCTGCAACCTGCGATCGCCCAGTGCTCGCTCAACCCCCTCAAGCAGGCAGCACAGGCAAGCCGTCCCCAGGCCACGGCAGGCAGACACAGGCAGGATGAAACCATGAAAAGAAAACATTTGCTTCTGTTTTTATTAAAATACGCGAGAAAGAGATTTAAATCTCCTCCCTCAATACACCTTTTTGGATTGTTTGCCTTGGGAAGGAAGCTCAAGGAAAGCAAAGCAGGGTGCACCCCGCAGGCAGTCCCCCAGAGACCCTCTCTGCACAGGGCTCTGTTCCACCAAACACCATCAGGCTTGGAAACCTACTCCTCTGCTCGGCCGAGCTCCTTACCCGCTTTGGAAGCAGCTCCTCTTGTGCCAAGAAGCCTCGTTTGTGGACATTGGGATCGTAATCGCCGTACTGCAAAGAAGCACAGACACCGTGCCCGCCCCATGTTAACTAAACAGGCAAGTAAAACCCTGCACCCTTACGCATCCACCCCTTGGGGAGAGAGCAAACGCAGACTGCGTACACCCTTCACATCACAACCTGTTAGAGCACAGCACATCTGCTGCTCGGTAAATTTAATAACCACATTTTCTTTGTCATTTGATTGCTAATAAAACCTAACACCCTCCTTCTACTCACGCAGCAGAACAAAACTTCCCACCATCAGATGACACCCACCACCAGTCCCAAAGTTGGACCAGAAGATCATTGTAGGTCCGTAATTACTCTAATTACCACGCCCAGAAAACACTTCCTCCAATGCAGGGAAAGACGCAGGCTACAGCTGAGAGGTCCTTGCCCTCCCACACCTGTACTGGGACAGGGAGCCAAGATACAGACAAAGACCTGTCCCCAAAGCCTGATCGATACCAGGAAGCCGGTGAGGCAGCCGGCGGTTTCTCTGTTGCTGCTCACCACCCTAATGAACAAATATTAAAAAAAAATTAAAAAAAAAAAATTACAGGAGTTTGACAGACTCCTCAAGCAGGTGTCAGCTTTTCTGCCAGAGGGGCTGTTGCTCAACTGGGTCACAGAATCCAATTCTGATTTAAGAGCGCCCAGTAATTACCAGTATTTGTTTAGATTTACATCTTTTTGAGCAGCGCATAAAGTGACTGAGAAATAAAACTACTTATTAACAGACTGAAAAGCTGAGTCTCCCTGCAGTGCATGTGAAAACGAATTTACCTCCTGCACAGCTTAAGAGGGCAGGAAACCACCAAATAACCTAGCAAGTTCAAGAGAAGAGGACGACGGAGGTGAGGCACGTACATGAAATGCTGCGATTTTAATTCACCTGGCGAACAGGAGTTCTGCAACGACACCACCCAATTGCACAAGACGCGGCGAGGTTTGCTCGAGTTGCTCATTTGGCAAGGGAGACAGCCCCTTCCCTCCCCGCTCTTCTGAAGGACTTCAGCTCAGAAAGTACAAACCGGTGACAATTTTTAAAGCCAAACCAAGGCACACATGGTGGTCATGGAATAAGTCAGGAAGCTTTCCGTATCAGCCTCCTTTTAACGACAGAACCATCACGTTGTACGCTAAAACCAGATCTCAGCATCAAAAGCCTACACGTACATCCTCTCCGCAGCCTGGCGAGCGTTTCATAGCCGACAAGCGGGGATTAAAGACGCAAATATTGATTTGGAGCCAATGCAGATGCGAAGGAAGCATGCAACAATCAACTCTGACTCAGGCTTCAATTAATATAACACGACCGCCGCGGATTTCATCCAGGAGGGTGCTGAGCAGCAGCAATTGTCTGTCTTCCAAGGTCTACAGATGCTTGGAGCTCCTCAGAAAGCAGCGCATTGCAGGTACGCGTCCCTTGAACCCACATCAAAAGGGAACAGCAATAAAGACATGGCACTGGCAAAGGAAACAACTCCAATAACCTTGGAGAGGCAGGAAATAAATCATTTTTAGGTGATGAAAATAAGAGCAAATAGGATTAACGCGATTATTTTCTGCTGTGATCTACCGTGGAGATCCAAGACTAAGTATGGATTATGTGATTTTCATGTGGTGAAAAATATTGCTGTGTCCCAGAGGGATATTTGTACCGAGAGGGAGTCTGGACGAGAACATTAATTATTCACAAGCCAAAAACCAACAAATGGCTTAAGTATTGTAGCGTATGTTGGCTCAAACGATTTGGCAAACACACTTTCAAAGACCTTTTCAATTAAATCATTACTTCAACACTCTGATGCAATTTCAGCTCCTGTTAATTGAACTATACAATTAATACTCATGGTTACAGATGGAAGTTGCCTTTACCTCATTCAGACGCCTGGCTTACATCGTCCTGGATAAACACAGGCACGCTCAGCTTCAAACTACTCACACCAAGTGTTGTTTGTTTGGGGGAAGAAAAAAAAAAAAAATTAAAATAAGAGAGCCCTTCACTAGTGCTACAAGATTTGAAGTGCTGAGAGGGCTACAGCATGGCAGCGATCTACATCTAAGGTGCACGACACGGAAGAACCTCGCAGACGCTACCGTTTTCTGCATTTTTCAGTAGATTCCATGTCTCTCCCAGCTACTTAAAACCTGAACGGTCTCCAACATCTGAAAGCAGCGTGGGTGGTTTGAATGCAGGGCTAGAGGGGAAAACACATAGTAATTCCCCAAATGAACACAACGATACAGAAATAAATAAGCTTTTATTTTTATGACCCACACGCTTACTCTGTTATTGCAGATAGGTGTGCAACTGCACCGTGAGCCGACCTGGCTGTCAATCAAATAGCTGCAAACACACCGCGATGTCAGGCTATTACGCCCCTAATCAGGCAAATCAGCACGTTATTAGCAGAATTACTGTGCTCAGTGGCCGCTTTCTTGTCCAGAAAGGACATCATTATCCTATTTAACTGGAAGGAGATGACCTGCAACATCTTTCTTCCCAGCTCCATAGTGAAGACATGCTTTCAGCTTTCTCCTTCGCTAAAAGGAGCTGGAGCGGCAGCGAGGAAAAGCGATGGCTGGTGCAGACGTGAAAGCACGCTAGCAAAGATCAGAAAAGGCATCCCTCTTCCACCTTCTCACAATCTCTGCGCAGAATCAAGACGTGCAAGGTTAGGAGAACAGCTCCAACTTCAGCTGACCTCCTCCAGACAACCGAGCGTCAAGCACGTCAGGGGTGCTACCGAGCCCAAGGTCAGTGGCCGCGCTGCAAGAAGAGAAAGGGGACGGCACAATGGTCTCGTCCCAAATCACAGCCCATTCCCGAGCGCGCGAGCAGAAGCTGTCACGGCCAAGAGTTAATAGCGCTCAATATTTACCCAATGGTTTATTCATTTTGGCAAGAGGAAAAGTCATCCCCTATGTATCCTCAGCTCAGCAGGTCAATGGAGAAAAAGCCAAGCAAGTGTTTACACATGCACCCTAATAAGAGTGATGAATGTTTCACACAAATAGAAACATTTCTAAAAGCAACTCGTCTTTCCCTGGCTGATGAGTCTCTCAAAAATACGGTTTCATCAATACCCTGACTGTGAGGAGAAAACATCTTTTTCCAGTAAATTCAAACATTCATCAAAGAACACCACTGCACTCAGACAAACCAAGCATGGATAAGGGGTTACGAGGAAGATTATATGGCAACCCGGAAAAAGCCACGGTGAAACGCTGAGAACTGGGCTCTGTTTCCAGCCAGCCCGGATCAGACCCTGTCTTCAGGCAACAGAGCCAAATCCCCGCTCCTGCGCTGCCAGCTACAGCGGTCCCACAGACCACAGAGCTACCCTGCCTGCTCCTTCTACAACTGCCCAACATCGTGCTCCTCAACGACAGGCAGACGGGCCAGACGCAGGGCACGGCCACCCGCCTGCGGTCCCGCCAGCCAGAACGCCTCCCCAAACCGCGTCCAGAGTCAGAGCCGACCACAACCACCAGGCCACAGCCACAACGTAGCTGGGCTGCGATCGGACTCCGGTCACTCCTTCTCCAAAGTCATTATCTTTGCACACATAAACTGGAGATTAGCTAGAAGAGTTGTTAATTGAGCAGCAGTACAAGTCGTGCATGTACAGGGATAAATTACGTCCTCTCCTGCAAGCACGTCTCCACTGCCGAACCTGGGCTGCTCCCGCTGTCCCAGGAGTCCCTCTGCTGGGGGCTGCTGCAAGCCGGCCAAGGCTGCACGCTCCAGACTGGAAAACAGCGTTTGTTTCAATAAATCCTCAGCAAAACACACTGACTCTGGGTCCAGAGCAGAATTCAGCCAAGGAACAAGGGGAGTTTAGTGGTCATTGACTTCTTCCTCTGCCTAGCGAGGCCAAACACCCGAGATCAAACCCAGGATAAAGGGAGAAGCGAGAAAGAGCCCTTCAACACTGCAATAACATTTACGTGGCAAGCTACAGCACTCAAAATAAAATAGTTATCACGCTGACAAGTATTCTGGGGAAGCAGCGGAGCTGTGAGCCCCACGGCTGGTTTGCCTCTGGCCACAATGGCAAGAGCAGGGAGGAGATCCAAAAAGGCACAGGCTCAGGGAATTCACCTGCTCCAGCAGTAAGCCACACTTGAGCAGGCACTGCAGCTGATAAGCTGAGCACTTGCTAAAGAGTCCTGGAAAGAGAAAGCGAAAATCTGTCCAGCATCTTGAAGGCAGCCAGGAACCAGCAGCGCGGAAAATGGAATGTGGCTGATGTAGGCCCCTCACTTCCCACGGTTTAACAACTTCCTCTGCCTTCCCCTTCCTCAGGAAGCAGGCACATCGCAAAGCGCCTCACTCCCCAGGAGCAACGCTAACCCATCACCAACGCGCAGGCCCCCAGAAAATCCCCCTGCACCCACCTTGGCTTGGACGGCGTAGGAGGCCAGCAGGACAGAAGCTTCAGGAGGACAGTAGATCTTTTCATCCAAAATCTGCTTCTTCACCTGTCCGTAACAAAAAAGGACACATAACAGACATTTAGTGGAGCAGTGCAAAGCATGACTGTCACAGCAGATGGCTGCAGTTTGTTTTAAGTCGAGCTGTCAACCACACAGTTAACAATTTTCCTAACATTAATTACAATTCAGGCCCAGGAGCCTCTGGTGGCTCAGAAGGGAAGGGCTCAGGCTTTCACAGGCCACCTTTTTCTGACAGGTTTGCTAAATTTATACGTGGAAAATGACAGAACCTATATCCCATTGCTAAAGGCAAGGGAAAAAAAGAAAGGATTATGTGTAAACACAGAGATAAAACGATAAAACCTCTTAAGGCACAAGCTATGGATTGATATGACATCTATACACAACACTAAATTTAAAAAAGAACTTTGCAGCCGAGTCTCTGAGCACTCAAAGGTTTTGCTCTGGGATATTCAGGCCTCATTATGAGTCAGCGCTCACCTGCGCTCAGGGCTAATTCCTCCAGTCCCACTGGCAGCCACAGAGCTGCGGGTCACCTCCGTGGCAGTGCTTTTAGCAGGAGGCAAAGCCCTGCACGCACTCCCAGGAGAGCCAACACGCAGCTCCCAAACGTCACGGCTTTAGGTTTCCTGGCTTCTGTGCATTAAAAAATTAAACCTGTCATGTTCGATATTTTTTGGTTTTGTACACTTAATTTTCCTGAATAAAGATAGGAAAAAAAGGCGTACTATTTCCTGGGAGCCTTCAATGGATTGTCAGAGAGATGCAGTAACATCAGCTTGAATTTATCACATGCTTTGAGTCCTCAAAGTTGGTTACGACATAATCACAGAAGATATTCTCCTGCATTAAGATAAAAACCGGAGGGTTTGCAAGCTTCTGCATGTTGCCATTTCCCAGAAGCATTACAGGAGCCCAGGCTCCTCTCATCATCAGGAATCCTAGTAGAGAAGTCACGGTCTGCATTTATAAAATGCAGCTTTAACTGCTTTTTCCTCCCCGATTTTCCTTTTCAAAGATGCCAACAGCATTTTTCCTCATCAAGGGTAAAGCCCATGGCAAATCAGACATTTAAAAATAGCCCTGCTGCACAAGACAGACCTCGGAAATTAACAGCAATATTTTGCATTTAGAAGTCCTTCGGCTCTGCAGAACAGAGATGAACCTGGAAGAGCGAGGAGCACCAAGAAGCTGGTGAGCTCGCTCTGATATCCGTCTGAAAGGGCAGGGCACGCTGAAGTCTGCAGTGATATTTGCAAGAGCACTCAAACCCAGGTTGCCTCCACTTTGGTGTAACAAACAGAAGAATGAGTGGCTTTTTCAAATTTTTATAGTCGATTTATTTTAGAAACTTCAAATTAACACCACAGAACAGCTGAAACATCCCAATAAGTTACCGAAGGGTCTCACTAGGACAACTCTACTGCTTGAACAGTAGCTGATGCAATGCTTCATAAAAAATAGTTTCAGAAAATTGATCTTGTCTGAAAGAGCTCCTGTGATCGAAGCTCTTGGTTACCAGCTACGCAGCACTGCTACATCATCTGAGCTGATTTTTCAGGACACAAAGTTTTGAAGTGCACTTTAAATAAAAAAAAAGAAAACAGCCTGCAGACGTGTTCACTACAGTTTCCAAACGCTTAACTTAACGGCATGAGTTACTGGGGCAGGTGGGACCCTTAGATTTCCCCTTCTCCTCTGCTTCTGCCGTCAGTTTCTGACGGAGCTGGGCTGGGATTTTCTTCTGCTCCCGTTATTTGAAGGCTGTTTTGCAAAGAGGTGAACATCGCCGTGCAGCCCGAACATGGAACAGGTCGGCTGCGGTCTGTTCACGAGGATGAAACTCCCCTGCTTCACATAACGACGCTATCGTGTACGAAGGCAACTGCCATCCCTCAGCACCGCTGATATCCACACCTGGCAGAGAGGCAGACTCCAAGGCTGCGTGTGTCACTCAAGCCCACATCTGACAGATTCATTTCCCCCAGCTACCACACAGTAATATCACAAATCACCTCATCGCTCCTGACAGTTGGCTTACGAGGTCTGCAAGCCTGGGCATCTGTGACTGCCTCATCCAGACAAACCACCTTTGGCCTATCTTAAGAAGTTTTTGTTGTTGAGGACAACTCTCTTCGGAGAGGTGTGAACATAACAATGAGGATCCACACTCTGCTGACCAACTTTCTGACCCTGGAACCTTCTTGAGCTCATCCTGGCTCCTCCTCCCTGGCTGGAAAACGGCATACTGACAAAGCTCCTACCTGCAGGAAGAACAAGTGCTGTGTGATCTCCTGGACCAGTTCCTCCTCTGCGTTCTCAGGATAGAATTTGGCCAGGAAGTGAAAGGTGACGGGCTCCTCTGTGGGAACATCGTGATCCAGAACCTGTAGAATACAAGAGCCATTCAGCTACTCCTTCCAGCTTCTTCAGCACTCTGCCTCCTGGAGCCAAGACACAGTTCCCTTCTGTTCAGATCAGCACATCTTTTGTCAACCATTTTAGACATCTAGAACAGAGGAACCAACCTAAGTAGTTCAGAAACCATAATCAAAGAAAAGAAAACAAACACTTCTGACACTCATAACTATGCAAGAAAACAAACAAGGCAGAAACAAACAGCATGCGAAATGAGACAGCAAAGGTTGATCCTGATCTGCTGTGCACGTATTGCCTCTCCCGAACCTCGCAGAGCCATGCTGTATCCTGCTATGCCACCACCCGACCTTCTTGGTGCTTCCCTGCAAAGCCTCCTCTTGTATTTCAGCGTTGTTCCTCGCTGCCTTGCTATTGTGCTGGCACTTTCCGCTAAAGGTTTTGCCGTTTAAGGGCAGAAGAGAGACTTTCAGGTTTCATTTACACCACGCTTCACCGGGAAGCCCAGCATCTCATCATGGCTGTCTCCAAAAATGCCTCAAGGGGATTCAGTGTGCATGGTCTGAGGCTTCACAGCTCAGAAGGAGCTGGAGTGCGGGATCTCTGCCAGCTCTTCCCAGTCTGACTTACAGATGCCACGGGGATGAGATCTAAATACACTTCACCCAGTTCACTTCGATATCACACACAACGCAACCAAAGAAAGGGGAAAATGTACGTTCTCCTTTGTCATCCCACCCGATCTCTCAAGGGAAACTCGGTTCCAACCTTCTTGTCCATTTTGAGCCAAGCCACCGTATCCTTGATAGTGTACTGAAGCCCGAAGAACCAGGTTTCTCGGAGTCCTAGTGTCCTGCACACCAGATCGAACAGGTCCTTCCCTTTCCACTTCACCTGCAGGAAAGCAAACAGGAGGCAGAGCTATAAAGCTGGATTTCAGAACTTCATCTCCACTCAACCAAATCCACTCTTATTTCACCTCACAAGGTCTTTGAAAGCATGGAGAAGGCATCTGGGACAGATAAGAAAACATCCTAACAAAGCATATTTTATATCCTTCCATCCGATTTCACATGCCAATTGCCAACTCCTCCCTCACTAGGAAACTGAGACGTGGTTTTTCCCACCTCTGCAAACACCACTGTAGATGAAGCCCCCCTGTTTCTTCCTCTGGCAACCCACCCACATTCAACACGGACCTGAAGGGTCCATTCAGGTTCTTTTTGAGCCACTCACTGCTACGAGCAGCCTGCTTCCAGCAAGAAATAAAAATCACTCTTAACTGCCCCTCAGTGGCTTTAATGTCTCCACCTACAGTCCCAGGAAGCCCTGTGCAAACTCCAGGATCAGCAACGGGGTTTCACAGACAAGGGCACAATGTGCCCCCAAAAACCAGAAGTGAAACGACCTATGTACAAAGTGCATTCGTCCAGAGCTGCCGACCCTGCACAGGGAAAAGAGAAAAAGAGCTCAGAAAAAAAAAAAAAAATTATGACTGAAGTCAGCGGTTCTCTCCGAGCATGTTCTGACAGAGTAAAACTGCATTTTCTGCTGAAAATGTTGGTGACAAAAGCAGCTCAGGAGCAGAGAAAATTGGTCCTGCTCAAAACACCGTGTCCTTCGAGCAATCTTGCAGCTGCATCTACATTGTTACTGAAGTTTGCTCATAAAACCAGAAGGTGTTGGGAGGCAGAAAGGTGAAGAGGGACATAAAACAGATGAATCTAATATGCCAAAGCCACGTCGGTCTTCCATCTGCACGGTGGAAAGAACTGCTGGACCGAGACATATGGCCATTACTTTAGAGCCCTAGGGCCAACGGATCCCGGCGCGTTCTCCTGTCACTACAACTCAATCTTGGTGCCACCTGGACAGCATCAATATTAATGCTTCGGCGCGGCCGGCACACCGCTCCCGCTGTCGCCCACTGCCGCCTTGTGGGCAGAGCCGCTGAGGACAAGCTCATTGCTGTTCGATGAAACGAGTAGATCGCTATTTTCTCGCCCTCCTGGGGCGCGCACACGCAGGCCAACAGCCCTAAAAGAGAATAAAGCCGACACTACCCTCCGAAAAATACCACCCCCGGACGGCTTGCCACAGCCTCCCTGCCATTCCTATCAAGCGCCGCCAACACCTCGAGGTCAAAAACACCAGGA
This sequence comes from Chlamydotis macqueenii, assembly GCF_036417535.1. Classification (NCBI taxonomy): domain Eukaryota; kingdom Metazoa; phylum Chordata; class Aves; order Otidiformes; family Otididae; genus Chlamydotis; species Chlamydotis macqueenii. Next base: position 14,335,275 of record NC_141572.1, on the reverse strand, counting down.
GGAGCAAGTTTTGCAGCGTTGTAATTATAAAATCCTAATTTCACACATCTAGCTAGCCTCCAGTCCCCGTGATGAGCTCCAGCGCCGCACAGGACTGCAGATCTTCTCCTGACTATTATTGTAAGAGGGAGGTTAATTCGAGGGTTCAGACAAAACAGAGTGAGACACATTTAAACAGCTATTTTGTACCATTTCTGTAGGCACATAAAACCAGGCTGCCGTCAAAGGGCTATTTCTTAACTAGAATTTAACTGCTTTGCACAAAGCGTTATCGGCTTTTTTTCCTTTCTGCAAAGGCCACGTTTCAGCCTACTGCTTTAGAGGGCGATGGGCGCCTGAACGCACACAGCCCTGCACCAAACCTTTCCCAGGACAGGCTCCGGCGTGCTCTATCTTCCCCAGACATCGCTCCACATCCCATGGGATTGGCGTTTCGAAGCTCCAGCCGCTCTGCGGACTGTAACCCTCCCCCAGCTGGGATTTTCACCCGGGCGCGGCTCCCCACCAAACATACCCTGCGGAGTCTCACACGGGCACCCAAAGTGGATCCTCATTCACCGCGCCGCAGCAGCCGGCACGACCCAAAGCTCTCCTCCCTAAAAGCAAGCCGGCACTTAGTTCCCAAGACCAGCAGCAAGCATTAAAATAAGAGCTTTGTGTGTTTCCCCCCACCACGATTTAACTTGGTGACAGGAATATTTTAAGCAATTGCTTCTGCTGCGAGGTTTTACACCGCCGCTCTGTCACCGCACGCGTGTGTTATGGCTGAAATACAGATTTAACGTTCCTGCCTGCGCGGTGCTAAAGTCTCCAACCAGAACATCGCGCAGCCATCCTCCCTGACTGTGTTGAATTACCTTCATTAAATATATAAATGGAACAGCAGCCACGTTTATTTCAACATACATGATTTCACTCCACACCTCGGTACTTAAAATAACGATCTGCATTCAAGCGGCGTCTTTTGACAGCTGAACTCCAACTGCTTTACAGACATTCAGGACCTCAGCCCTCCTTATATCGTTAACAGCCACATTTCCTGGTCGTAAAATATTTAAAAAGCTCCCCTCAGGCACAAGGGGATGAAGAGAGCTGCTGTCTGAGGCTGGGCAGAGAGCCTGGGGGAGAGCCAGGACGGGCTGGCAGGTCCCCGTCCGGTAATGTCACCTCCCTGCTCTGCACTGAAGTGACACCTGAAGCACAAAGATGATTTTGCAAGCCACTACAAGCTCCTGAAAACAAAAAGAGGCTCAGAGCGGAAAAATCCCCTTTCAGCCACGCGCCAGAGCGGCCAGCATGATGCTGTGACAAAGCCCAGTCTCCCAGTAAAAAGCTACGTCGGTATAACCTTAACCCCACCCGCAGCACGGAGCGGGACACATCGCTTCAGCACCCTCCATCAGCTGCAGGCGTCACCCCGTACATACGCTTGCAGCTTTGCGCTCTCCCGTTAGCACGATCGCAACACGGGCTGTCCGATACACTCGGCGAGTCGCCAAAGGAATCCGTGGCCAAGCTGCTTTATAAACAGGGCGAGTACTGCAAGGCTGTTATTCCGCAGAGCCGGAATTTATGTTCTTTACTAAGTACAGAGTGCTTACCATTTATCAGCAGAACGTTTTAAGTAAACAGCACTAACCACTTAAAACTCAGCAACCAGTGGCTAAGACAGAGTACTTCCAGGACGGGTTATTGGCATCACCTTTTTCTCCAGCAGCGATGTCGCATTTGGCACCTGCTAACAGGGCTTGCATTATTTATTAACCTGCACCACGAGTCATTTCCAACTAGCGAGCAAGTGGACAATTTATCTCAGTGCAGAACCTTTCTGTCAAGTTTCACAACCGCTCCTTAGCTAACGAGTCGATAAACCAGCTGCCAAAAACCAGCAGAAGGGTTATCTGATGCCCCGGTCATGGGGTGACAAGGAGGGAGGGCAAGCACCAGAAAAAAATGGGTGCCAGGGCACAAGAGGGTGTAACCATCCTGCACGGAGAGGGATGTGGAGAAAAGCGACTCCCAAAACCACTGGCAGAGGCTGATGCTTTTCTTCCAATGATGTCAAAATGGACTTAAGTCAGCTATGTGGAAAAGGAGAGGGAAAAATAAAACAAAAACAGACAAGACAGACATTTTTTAACCATTTAAGATTAAGGGTCCTCACGCGAGAAGCTCTCCTTGGACACAACAGGGATGAGCCCAAAGGCCAGGGGACAGGAGTCAGCTCTGTCCGGGGGCAGCAGACGAAGATCTGGCCTCCTTGTCATCACAAACCCAAACCACCGGCGCTTCGCCCATCCCTGGGGTCAGGCTGCGGAGCAAGGGCACAAAGAAGCGATCGGGAGAGACGAAGACGGCGCTCACCAGCTCAGCGTGGGCACGCTGCTGCCCAGAGCAAACCCATCGCAGCGGTCCCTCCGTACCCCACACAACGCAACCACTCCGTGGGAGGCACAGCACTGGGTTAAAGCACGACCTTGAAGAAATGTCCAACATCTAAAAAATACGATACTGCACCGATTTATCCTTAAAGAATGCAGAAAACGGCTTTTCACCTTAACAGGTCATTTTACGAAGCGCTAATTCTGCGCTAGAGATGAGAAGAGAGCGCAGAGCCCCTGTTGTGATGACACACGCAGAAAAGGGGACCGAGCCCCAGAAGCAGTGCTCCGCTTCCAGCATGTGACGTTATTTCCACTTAGAATCCCGCCAGGAGATGCCCAAACAAACCACCCACAACAGTTTACGACTGCCACAGAGAGAACTTTGAGCCTGCAGACCGCATTTATTTCTCCTCTGGACCTGAATGATAAGAGGAGTGCCACAGACAACCACTGATCTGGATTTAAAGCCCATTTGGAGCAAATGGGGAATCAAATATGCAACATTCTTCATTTTTTTTAATAATAAAGTGATGTCAAAGACTTTCAATTGCCACTTACTGAGCCACAAGACAAGGCTGTAAAAGTTATTTTTATTTACTAATGCTACACGACAACTCGATAATGAGCTTTTAATTAAAATCTATTTCTGTTAACCACCAAGGAGGCCAAAAACGCGCCCAGGCGTAACAGCGCAGATGGTGCAGCCATGCACATTTCGTGGTGGCTGCCCAAGACAGAGACAGAGCGGGGTACACGGGAGAACGAGCCGCTGCGGCTCTGGCCAGCCGGCATCAAAGCGAGGGGACGACAACTGATGGATGGTGTTCCAAAGCCTCACCTCATCCCATAAGTTGGGGTCGCGCAATTTAAGAGTTAAAGCAGCAGCTCAGCGAAGAGGAAGAAGCTCCAAGGAGGTCGAGAGAAGGACCCTGCTCCTGCAGGGAGCTCTGGCCTTCCCGTGCCAAGGATGCACAGAGATATAACGTTAGACAGAGCTGGCTCCGTGCTGCCGGCACGTGGACCGCAGCACAGCACGCTGCTCCCCGCCCCGGGAAGGGCCACGCAGGGCAGCGATCCCGGAGCCGAGCCTTACCTCTGCGCAGGAACTGGCTTTGCTGACGGACACGGCAAATTTCACAAGCCTGAAGTGCTCTGATGATCTTTTGCACGCTGATGCACCCTGAAAACAGACCCCTCACCCCAGGGAAAGCCAAGCCAGGCTTTAAGAAGCCGGTGTTGTCAGCCCTAGGAAAGCGGGTTAGCCTTGCCCCAGAACGAAGCCAGGCTAAACCATGTACGCTGCTAAATGCCTCTCTCCCAATCCTAAGGGCTGGTTGATTCTCTAACTAAGTGCTGCCTCCTAGTTTCAAGCAGATTGTTTCCAAGGCTGCTTCCCTGTTCAAGTATTTTTAATTAAAAAAAATCACCTACTTGAAAGCCACTACCTGTGCAAAGGAAAAAAAGAGGCATTAAATGGCATCAGAACTGGAGTACATACACTAAAAGAGAAAGGTGCGCTGGTCCTAAACGCCTTCCCTTCATCCCCTTTGCATTGACACACCTCCTCTGGATCAACCACAGCCACCCAGCACGGACAGCGGCTTCTGAACCACCTTCAGAGGGAACTGGGTAACGTGGAGTTTCACAACTGGCTTAGAAGAGACTGCAAGGGGACACGGGGGATCCAGAGAGCGTTTCAGACACAGGGTGCGGGCAGAGAGAAGCCAGAGAGGATCCGTGCTCGTAACAAACCTCGTGTGACCTGTGCACAGCTTAAGGGAACGCAGAACCGAACCACACCAAGCAAGACACCCCTGAAAAACTAATTCCCAAACGGCATTGTTGTGAATCAGCAGAATTTCTGATTTTTTTTGCCATAAACCCCTCCAAGACACACGTGAGAAAACATCCTTTACCTGTGGTGGCTTATATTTAAAAAGAGATCAGCAGCAACTACACAGCAGAAACTCCTGAGTGCGCGCAGATAGCTGACGCAGGATCGGGGCGCTAAGGAACCAGAACATCGACTTGACAGCCGGTATCCCAACAATTTACCGCAGACCATTTTGCAGCTGAGGGGGATTACTTCTCTCAGCTTTTTAAAATAGCTGTTAGTGCCCACAGATTCGTCTTTTCCAGTTAACTTTCCGCCTGCTTGCAGAAGCTTAGCAGCGTTGAGAGAGGTCACTGCCCCTACCAGCATCACTGAGCTGCCGCTGAACATTTAACTGGGGATGGAAGGATCTTTGTAAAATCCCTTCCAAGCATTCAGCAACGCAAGGAGGCTGGGGGCACTCTGCTCCCTGGTTTCCTTCTCTCGCCTTTTTATTTTCGTGCAGCGACTAGACAGAGTTCAAGCCTCGACCTCGATTTACCAGCCCTTACTCAAAAACTTACTCAGCCCCGGATTTTCACTGCCAAATCTCCACTTGCTCCTATTTCAGAGGATGAGCTTTTGCAGCTCAGCCACGTAACTCCCGACGTTTGTTAACAAAGAGCTTGGCCGCACGCTGCTGGAATTGGGTCTCATCTACTTACAAGCAAACAGAAAAGCTTTACAAACAGCCCTATCCAACTGGCCCCGCACCGAGTCGGGCACTGGGCTAAAAAAATCCCTTCCAAGCAAGATTATTCTCTGGACAGAGAGGAACAGCTCAAGCATTGGAGCAGTAGCAGGATGCACGTTTAAACCAGCAAGCGGTCCAAACTTGCCTGTTCTTGCTGCTTGAACATTTAAGCTGCTTCTCTAGATCGGTTGTAAAGCTTTTCTATTCATTTTTAACTCAAAATCTGCCGAAGCTGCTGCTGCCGAAGGATTAAGGTTGGGAAGTAGCTGGGTGGCTAGCTGCACCTCAGTGGAGTAACCATCCCTGCAGGAGTTCCAGGCCCAAGATCGCAGGCACGATGGAAAGGGCTAAAGAAGAAACAAACAAACAAACAAACAAAGAAAAAAAACCAAAAAAAACCCACATCCTTCAGAAAATCCACGTCCTCCGGAGACCGAGAGCCACTAACCTGACTGCACAAGGAAGAAATGGACAAAGCCACGCATGAGACCAAAAGAAAGACCAACGGGTTCTCCTGTCAGCCAGGGAGCTGGGTTCTTGGAGGAAAAAACCTGCACATCGGAGTGGAGGAGATCAACCCGACGCCAGCCGCGCTACACCACCGCCATCCCGCCGGAGGGACACGACTAACGATGCCTTGGAAGACCTGGACTCAAAGATACCACGAGGGTTTAAGATGTTATGCCAGAGATAACAGATAACCAACTACCTCATCGAGAGAGGTATCACCAAAATCATATTACCTTTGCCACGTCGACTGCTTTAATTTGGTTCGGAGCCACCGTCAGCAAGCTGCACCGTCGAGGTGGCAACGGCAGAAGAAACCACCGAGCACGGCAGGCTCCTGGCGCCGCGCTCTGAGCCGACACCAGGCCATCAGCACAAGCACCATGCCCTGTGAGCTCTGCTTTGCGCTACTGCCGCTCGACACAGCCTCCCGAACCGGCACGCCACGCGGCGTACCGCCTGTCGCCGGGTAATCGCGGGAGAACATCACCGTTAAACATCTTTCAACAAGACTTCTCTCGTGCTGCTCTCCAAGCCGCAGGACCGCACGGGCTATTCGAGGGCGTTCTGGGGAAGGTGAGGCAGCAAAGGATGGTTTAACACGGGTTTTTTAAGAGCTATGCACATGTCTATCCTTCCTCAAGATGCTATCACTTAATTAGGTAGCAGGCTCAAACAGCCGCGATGGAAGTAACAAAAGGGAAGACGCTCACTTTGTGTCTTCAAGATTTCCCCAAATAAATTACAAGTCTTGAAAGTGAAACCCCAACTGTGATTATTAAGCTTCATCACCATGTTAGGAAGATTAGGATTTCATTTCTATGAATTATTTTAGATTTAGACTCAATTTAGAGACATCATCTGCAGAGTAAACAGATGCAAAGCAGGTTTAATCTCTTAAAATACACAGCTGGGAATTTCTACGGGGCAGACTGAAAAATTAACATAGAAAATCAAGGTTCCCCCTCAGCGACAGCGGTGTTGGTGGTGTCAGAAGATGAAGGACTGCTGGGACAGGAGCCGGAGCTCTACAGCTTGCACCGAGCGACCCTCGGTCCAGACCGGAGAGCCAGCCATCAAACCAAACCGCTGCCACCACCTCGAAGCGAGGATGTCACCTCTGTCCTGCACGGCGGGGCTGGGAAGTTCAATTCGTGAGAACACGGAGTGCGCCTTGAGAGCTCTGGAATAACGTGTAAAGAAAAAAATATCAGTTATATTAATCCCACACAGAAAAGCTCTGATGGCTCAAACACGTTTACCAGCAACACGGTCAGTTCTCCTTGAGGAAGCCACCAGTTAAGCTACGCTGAAGACCAGCACACGCAGCGCTGGCCTCCCCAGAACGGCCACACGCACCCCAGACCACCCACCAGCCACGCATCCACCCACCGGCCACGCATCCAGCTCCTGGAGAAGGAACAGGGAGGTGAAAGCAACACGGCCACGCTCAGAGCAAGGCTGGGAGCACGGAGGTAGGGCACGGGGATGAGCAGTGGCTATTGGCACTGGGGTGGAGGGAGGACAGGGACTGCTGGAAGAGGATGGGACCGGGGCGTGACAAGCCAGCACGGCGGGATGACAGAGATCAGCCCGCTCCACCCGGACCGCAGCCTCTCCCTCCAGGGACATGCAGCCCTGGCACATGGAGGACGCAGGAGGGAGCAGCAATTCCCGCTGCCCCATCCTGCTCCGAACACCCACCTCGCAGCTCCCGAGGCTCGAGCAAATCGCGCTTTCCGGACGGCTCCCCGGCAAGGCCGTTTGGACGGGCAACCTGGGGTGAAGCCAAGGGGTGAGCGTGGCTTAGGCAGCAAAATGCTCCTTCTTCCACCTGCTCGGCCGCTGTTTGCCGTGGGGTTTGAAGCCTGAGGCCGGGAGCAGGCTCCAGCACACCCGGAACGCCACAAAACGCAGAGGTACAACTCCGGGACTGCCGGCCTCGCAGGGGAACTGCCAAAGCCCCTCTCTGCCTGCCAGCGCATCCCTCGGTGGAGCCAGGAGGTGCCTGCGGCCAGAGAGCAGCAACGGCACAAAGGGAAGGGATGAGGAGAGGCAGGAGAAGTCAAGAGGCAGCGGGGGTTCCCCCTGCCCGGCTCGGCAGGAACAGGCTACCGAGGAGACCTCCAACAAGGCACCAGCTCTCCATCCCCGTCAGCACGAGGTACCACTCACCGGCCACTGGAACGAACCTCAAGCACCACGCGAAGTGCACAACAGCAAGATTCCCGCTGTGCCTCCTTCCACTAATCCTCTAAAGAGCGTGCAGCAGAGGTTTCCCCCTCCACAGCCTTCTGCTTGGGTCAGCAGTCCTCCTTTCCATCCTAAGGAGCCCACCGCACCAACGCGCACACAGATACTCGGGCGAACGTAGCGCTGCTCGCTCCTCTCCCATCTCACCCCTCCATGGCCTCAGCCTGGCAAACTTTTGGGCAGCGGACGGATCCCTTCAGGGAGGAGTGTGGTCCTCCCCAGACCATCGATTCTCCCACCACTTTGATTTTCAGGCAGGGCAGCCGATTCCACCACGGGCGCAAGCTTGGCTCCTGGTTTCACGGCGGGCTGCCGCGGTGAAGAGCGAGCCAAGCCCTTCGCTGGGCCACCTCCCCGTCCCCTCCCTCACACCAGCCCCAGCGACTCGAGGCCGCAGGGTGCGTCTGATCCATCTGCGACGTCAGGCGTTGAGCTTGGTGTGTTTCTGCAGAGTCAGCAAGCCAAGGAGCTCTCCCCAGAGCTACACGACTACGAGACAAAATCGGGGGCAGGGACCCAGCCAGCGAGCCGCTCAAACAGAGCCTGAATAAAACCCACACCTTGCCTGCGCTAAGCATGGTGTGAAACAGCCCCACCATCCACCCGCACCCAACTACTTCCCTCGCCTCCGCTTGAGCGCCCTGCGCCAAAGGACAACGCCTGAACTCCCCCATGCCAGGACGACGCCTCAATTCCCCCGTGCGTCCCTCGCACGCCGGCTCTGACAAGACGCAGGAGACCCGAGCGGGACCGCACACGCAGCCGACGAGCTCCTTCCTCCGCTTCCAGAAGGGCTGGAGAAGTCTCTCTGCAGCAACAAGAGTTTTTGGCAGGAACCTCCCTGAAAAGTCATCCGAAGGCGCACTCAAATCCCACCCGAGAGCGTTGCCTTACCGCTGCACAAATCCCCTAATCTCCACGTGAAACGACAAGCGGCCACACCATTAAAAAAAAAAAAAAAAGAATTATTTACTTTTCATCATACGTTATTGCTGGCAGCCTGGGAAAAACACGCAAGAACGGAGCCAGGACACTTAAACTCTCCTGGCAGCACCGCGGTGGGAAGCTCGCACGACTACTGTCTAAAATTAATCCTTAATCTCTGGGAAAGGCGGAGAGTTCTTCAGAGCTGTCAACGGATTTCAAGAGCAAGAAAATTTACAACAAGCACCCCTTGGTTTACGGGCACTGGAATTCCACTGAGATTTGGATCAGACCAATGAAATAGCGACAATTAAATAAAAAAGTTAAAATAGGTGGAAGCGGTTTTCAACGTTTGTGTATCTGGTCCCTCTGGATCAGCTGAAAACGCAGCACCAACAAACCAGACCCCCGCGGCCTGACAGCAACCGCCCAGGGGAGAACTTTTAAGAATTATCCAGGGCCCAAAAAAAAAGGAAAGTATCGGAGAAAAACCAGCCAGAGCGGGAGCGGGCAGGACACAGAGCCCCAGCAGCGCTCCTCGTCTGCGGGACTGAGCGGAAAAGTCACAGACCCGGGAAAACGTCCCTCCTGGGAGCGCCTGGAGCGGAGTCCTCGTGGGTTCAAGGCGGGAGACCCCAACCCCCGGGCTCCTGACGGCGGCCGCTGCGCAGCGGGGAGGCTGTAGCTGTGCCGGGAGAAGAAAGATCACGGAGATAAATTGGAACGATAAGGAAAACGAAGCGGAACGACGAGCAGGATGCAGCGGCGCGGCCCAGGCCGGCCGTTCCCACCCGCGCAGCCCCCACAAGGGTCGCTCCGTGGGGCCCTCGCCGTGGCCCGGCCCCTCCGGCCGGGTTTAGCCCCGCCGCGGCGCCGGGGGAGCCCCGGGAAGGCGGCGGGCGGGGGCGGCCTACCCCCGCGGGACCCCCCCCCAAGCCCCGGCCGGTCACCTCGCAGCTGAACTCCATCTCGGCGTCCATGGTGGCGATGCGCACGGTGAAGGTCTTGGGCTGCTTCCTCTTCAGCGAGCTGAAGCTCATGCGGGACGCGATGGCCCCGGCCATGGCGGGGGAGGGAGGGGAGGGGGGAGGCGTCTCAGCGCGGCGGCAGCGCCATGGCGGCGGGGAGCGGCCCGGTCCCCCGCCGCTCCGGGCCGCGCTGAGCTACGCCCGCCCCCGCCGCCCCGCCATTGGTCCCGCGCAGGATTGGTCCCGCCTTCGCCAGGCGGGTCGAGCGGTGACGCAGCCAATGGAAAGGGGTGTTATGGAGGAGTGGGAGGGAAGATATCTGTGATTGGAGAAAGCGGACGTCGCTCAAGGGGAATGGGGCGGGGACATCTCCCGGAGCAGTGAGAGAACGGCGAGAAGAGGGGCGGGAGGCGGTGGCGCCCTCTGGCAGCGGGCGGAGCGAGGTGTGCCAGGCGCATGCGTGGGAGGGGGAGTAGGCAGGGCGCGGACGGGCACTAGGACCCCGCGCTGCCGCGGGCTGTCCGTGACCCGTGGGTGTCCCCGGGGAACCGTGCCCGGGGAGGAGCGGGGCGGAGACCGGGATAACAGCACCGGGACCAGGATAACGACACCAGACTGGGACAACGGGACTGGGACCGGTTACTGGGGTAACAGGAACGGGACTGGGATAATGGGACTGGGACTGGGATCTGGATAACGGGACTGGGATAATGGGGCTGGGACTGGGATCTGGATAACGGGGCTGGGACCGGGGTAACGGGACAGAGACAGGGATAGTGAGACTGGGACCCGTACTGGGATAATGGGACTGGGATAACAGGACCCGGGACTGGGATAACGAGATTGTGACCGGTACTGGGATAACAGGATTGGGATTGGGACCAGGACTGGGATAACGGGGCTGGGACTGGGATAACAGGATAGGGGCTGGGGCTGGGACTGGGATAACGGAACCGAGACCGGGACGGCGATAATGTGACAGGACCAGCACTGGGATAATTGGGATAACAGGGCTGGCACTGGGATTGAGATGACGAGAGCGGGCCCAGGATAACAGGACTGGGACCGGTACTGGGGTAATGGGACCGGGATAATGAGACAGGGACCAAGACTGGGATAATGGGGCTGGGACTGGGATAACAGGATGGGACTGGGACTGGGACTGGTCCTGGGATAACGGGACAGGACCAGGACTGGGATAACAGGGCTGGGACCGGGGCTGGGATAATGGGGCTGGAACTCGGATAACAGGAACCAGGGGGCCAGGAGCAGCACTGGGACGGGACTGGGACTGGGATTAGCGCTGGGTAATGGGATGGGACTGGGAGCGGACCCAGTGCTCCGATAAGGGAACTGGGACCAGGGCATGGAGACCGGCACTGGGATAGCGGGATGGAGACTGTGACCAGCGCTGGGATAACGGGACGGGACTGGGACCAGGATAAGCACGGGAATAACGGGACTGGGACCAGTGCTGGGATAAGGGGATGGGAACTAGGACTAGTGCTGGAATTACGGGATGGTAACTGGGATCAGTGGACGGAACTGGGACCAGTGCTGAGATAAAGGGATGGAAACTGGGACCAGCTCAGGGATAACGGGACGGTAACTGGGTCCAGCTTAGCGATAATGGGATGGGAACTGGGACCAGCTCAGGGATAATGGGATGGGAACCGGGACCAGTGCTGGGTTAAGGGTATGGGAACTGGGACCAGCGCAGGAACAGGGCGCGGGGAGCAGCCCCCCCGCCCCGACGCCCCCGCAGTGGGAAGAACGGGGCCTCTGTCCCAGTGGGGACAATGGGGGCATTGACCGCCCCCCCCCCACCCCCCCCGCAGGACCCCCATGGCTGACGGCACCCGGCCCCCCCCGGCCCCCACCCCCGCTGGCACCCAGGTGGGGACTGGGGAAGGCGTGGGGGGCACTGGGAGGTGTGCGGGGGGCATGGGCGCTGGGAGGGGCATGGGGAGCTATGTGGGGGTATGGGGGGGAAATGGGGGGGTGTGAGGGGGCATGGGGGGGCAGGGATACTGGGGGGACCGTGGGGAGCTATGGTGGGGGCATGGGGAATTAAAGGGGGGCATGGGGGCTGGGGCGGCGTGGAGAGCTGGGGGGTTATGGGGGGGTATGGGGAGACCTGGGGGGGGCAAAGGGGGGGCCTGGGATGCTGGGGGGGTATGGAGGGGCCCAGACGGGTTGGGGGGGCCATGGGGAGCTATGGGGGGGGGGAGCCCAGGGGTCCATGGAGACATATGGGGCACAAGGCGGGGGCCTCGAGGGGTCCAGAGGAGCTGGGGAGGCATTGTGGGGGGCAGGGGGGGACCCCTGTAGCCCCCCCCCCGACCTCCCGCCGGCTGTGAAGCCCCCACCCCAGCGCTGCCGGGCCGTGCGGCGCGTGCACGCGTTCGGGAAGGGGGGGCAGGCACCGCGCAGGGACCCCCACGCCCCCCCCGCCCTGCGCGGCTGGCTGCACAAACAGGTGGGGGGCGCGGGGAGGGGGGGTCTGGGGGGTGGGCTAGGGGGGTCATGAGGTGTGGGAGGGCTCTGGAGTGGGGATGCTGGGGGGTTATGGGGTTTGGGGGGGGTCTGGGACGGGGGGGTGCTGGGGAGTGTGAAGGGTCCGAGGGAGTGGGGGATGCTGGGGAGGGTTATGGGGTCTGGGGTACTGGGGGGTCTGGGGTGGGGGTGCCGGGGGGGTAATGGGGGGGGTCTGAGGGGGTGGGGGGTACTGGGGGGTTTTGGGATTTGGGGGGTTCTGGGGTGGTTGGTGCTGGGGGGTTATGGGGTGGGGGGTGCTGGGGGTGTTATGGGGTGTGGGAGGGGTCTAGAGTGGGGGTACTGGGGGGTTAAGGGGTGGGGGGGTCACGGTGTGAGGGGTTTGGGGGGGATTTTTTTCTATGATTCTATGATTTTGGGGTGGAGGGTGCTTGGGGGTTATGGGGCAGGGGATGCTGGGGGGTTACGGGGTGGGGCAGGGCTCAGCCCCGTCCCCCCCCCCAGGACAGCTCGGGGCTGCGGCTCTGGAAGCGGCGCTGGTTTGTGCTGGTCGATCTCTGCCTCTACTACTACGGGGGTGAGGGGGCGGGGGGGTCGGGGGGTCAGGGCAGGGAACCCTGGGGGCGTGGGGACCCGGAGGTGGGAGGGGGGCTGGTGTGTCCTGGGCTCCTTGGGACAATTGGGGGTCCCTGGGGGGGTCAGGGGTCCTAGGGAATTGGGGGTCTCTGGGGGGATTGGGGGTCCCTGGGAGGGTCTGGGGTCCTAGGGAATTGGGGGTCTCTGGGGGGATTGGGGGTCCCTGGGGGGGTCAGGGATCCCTGAGAGGGGTCCCTGGGGGGGGGTGTCAGGAACCTTGGGGAATCAGGAGTCATGGGGGGATTGGGGGTCCCTGGGGTGGGTGTGGGTCCCTGGAGGAGGCTCACGGATCCCTGGGGTGCGTGAGGGTCCGTGAGGAGCTGAAGTGGTCCCTGAGGGGGGGGTCTGAAGTCTGGGGGGGCCCCCAGGTGAGGTTTGGGAGCAGCCGATGGGACCCAGAGAGGGTCCCCAGCATCCCTCTCGATGGTGCTGGGGGTCTCGGGGCACCGATGGGGTCCTTGGGGGTTGCCCCCCACCCCACCAGACCTGAGCCCTCCCCTCTGCCCCTCTCCCCCCCCAGACAGCAGCGAGCAGCGAGTGCGAGGGGGGCTCCCCCTGCCCGGGTACCAGATCCGCGTCCTGCCCCCCGCCCCCTGCGCCCCCCGCTTCCTCTTCACGGTCAGTCCGGACCCCCTGGCTCCAGGGGGTGCCCTGGGGGGGGGTGCCTTGGGAGGGGGGCACGGCCTGGACCTGACCACCGTGCCCCCCCCACATACTCCCCCCACCCAGGCCGAGCACCCTGGGATGCGGACCTATTGCTTGGGGGTCGAGACCCCCGAGGAGCTGAGGGTCTGGGTCTGCGCCCTGCGCCGGGGGGCGGCCCCCCTGCCCGGGTGAGTGGGGGGCACCGGGGGAGGCATGGGGGGCATGGGGCTGGGGGGGTTTAGGGTGGTTTGGAGGATTTGGGGGGGGTCACAGAGGGTTTGGGGGTGTCTGGGGGGTTTGAGGGGATCTGGGGGGGTCACAGAGGATTTAGGGGGTCACAGGGGGTTTGGTGGGTGTCTGGGGGTGTGACAGAGGGTTTGGGGGATCTGGGGGGGGCACAGAGGGTTTGGGGAGATCTGTGGGGTTTGAGGGGGTCTAGGGGGTCTGGGGGGGTCTAGGGGGTGTCACAGAGGATTTGGCGTCATAGGGGGTTTGGTGGGGGGATCTGGGGGGGGCCACAGAAGTTTTTTGGGGGTCTGTAGGGTTTGAGTGAGTCTGGGGGAGTCTGGGGGGGGTCACAGAGGATTTGAGGGGTCACAGGGGTTTGAGGGCATCTAGAGGGGGTCACAGAGGGTTTGGGGAGGTCTGGGGGGGTGGCTGGTCTAGGGGGGCTCAAGGAGTCTGGGGTGGCGGTTAACCCTTTAACTCCTGTTTCCTCCCACCCAGCTCCCCCCTCTCCCTGCAGATGCCCCAGGACCCCCGGGGTCCCCCCTCGCCCCCACTGCCCCCCGGCCAGTGCTCCCCGCTCCCCCCCACGCCCCCTCCGTGCCACCCCCTGCTCCCTCCGCTGCCCCCCAGCAAGGTGAGCGTGGTGGGGAGGAACTGGGGGGCAACTCCTACGTTTAACCTTCCCCACCCAGAGTGACCCCCAAAACAGCCTCCTGCCCCCCATCTGTGGCATTTGGGGGTTGGGGGGGTAGACTAGGGGCCCTCACGCCTCAACCTGACTCCTACTGCCCTGGGGTCCCGTAGGTGCTGGGGTGCTCCATGGGTGCCAAGGGTCTGGCCAGGGTGGCACCCCCGTACCCCAGGGACCCCTGTGCCCCACTGTGGGGTGTTCTGGGGGGCCCTGTGACCGCCCCCCCAGCAAAGCGCATGGGGCACCCCAAACACCCCAGGGCAGGACACTTATGGGGCTGTGGGGCAGGCTGGGGAGCGATGGGGCGGGGGGAGCAATAGGGGAGAGTGGGGGGCTACGGGGCAGGCTGGGGGGCTGTGGGGTGGGAGGGGCTGTGGGGATGAGTGGGGGGCTATGGGGGGGGACGCCGCGGGGGACAGGAGGAGCAGAGGCCGCCCCGTGCCCTCACCGCGCTGCCCCCGCCCAGGAGGAGCCCCCGGCCCGGGGGGAGCCCCCCGTTGGCGCCACCGCCACCGCCCCCGCAGGTAGGTACCGACCCCCGGCCCCCGGCTCGGCCCCCCCGACCCCGCCCGCCTGACCCCGCCTCTCCTAGGGAGGAGCCCGCGGAAGCTCCGCCCCCCTGGAGCAACGACCAACCAACAGCAGCCTCCTGTGGCCGGCAGGCGGCCGGAGGAATACGCCGCGGCCAATCAGACACTGCTCTCGACAACTGGCTCTTCTGATTGGCTACTAGCATGCGAGGGCTGGGATGAATCCCCGCCCACCTCGGGCACCGCCTCCCCCCCTTGGCAGTGGGCGGGGGCGAGCCCGGAGCGAGAAGGCGTGTCCGGCCGCGGGGCGCGGCGACCAATCAGAATCACCCTCCTCCAGGCCAGCTTCTGAGGGCGGGGCGTGGCCGGGCAGAGCGGGGGGCGTGGTTTGCGTAACCACGCCTCCCTCCCCTTAGGCCCCGCCCCGCTGCGGGAAGCAAAGATGGCGGCGGCGGCGGCGGCGCGGGCGAGCGCGGTGTTGCGGCGGCTGCGGCCGGGCCGGGCCCCCGGCGGAGCGCGGTGAGCGGGAGGGGGGTGAGGCCGGGGGTCCGACCCCACATCCCACGCCCCCCACCCCGGTTCCCCCGGGCGGCCCTGGCGCCGCGCCCCGCGGTTACCGGTCACCGGGCAAAGGTCCGGCCGAGGGGCCCGCCCCGCCCCCAGGCCCTCCCCGGGGTGGGGGGGGGGAGAGGAAATCATTTGGGGGGCTCCGGTCAGGGCCGCGTGGGCCAGAAAACCCCTGAGGTGACCCACGGCCTCCCCACCCACCTCTCCAAAAATAACGGGCCGGGCCCTGCTCCCTTCCCCCCTGCCGTGACCCCATAGCCCCCACCCACCCAGAGCCGGACCCCGCGGCCAGGACCCAGCGTTGGTTTTTGGCCGGCGGGCGCCCCCCGCCCTGACGCGCTGTCCCGCAGTGGGTACGCCAGGGAGGCCGAGGGCAGCTGGTTTCGCTCGCTCTTCGTGCACAAGGTGGACCCCCGCAAGGACGCCCACTCCAACCTCCTCTCCAAGAAGGAAACCAGCAACCTCTACAAGATCCAGTGTGAGCGGCCTCGCTGGGGCTGGGCGGCCCCCCCCGCCGCCTCGCCCGTGGGGACCCCCCACCCGCAGCTGTCCTGCCGTGGGCCCCCCCGGCTCCCGTCCCAATGGCCCCTCTCTCCTCTCCCCGCAGTTCACAACGTGAAGCCGGAGTGCCTGGACGCCTACAACAGCCTGACGTGAGCCGCGTGGGCAAGGGGGGCCGCTCGGGGTCCCGGCGGGGCGTTGGGGGGCCGCTCTGGGGTGGGAGGGCTCGTGCAGAGCCCCTCAGGACCTCGTGGGGGGGGGGTCCCTGGCCCCGCTCCTTGCCTCAATTCTCCTTTCTTGGAAATGGGCGCGTGCCCCGGCGCTGCTCCAGGTGCCGTTCGCTCCCTTGGGAGGGCAAACCGGGATATCGGGTGCGTTTTGGGGTGGCTGCCCCTGCCCGCAGCCTCCCCCCCCTCGTCCCCCCGCAGAGAGGAGGTGCTGCCCAAGCTGCACTCGGACGCTGATTACCCCTGCGACCTGGTGGGGAACTGGAACACCTGGTATGGCGAGCAGGACCAGGCAGGTGAGGGCGGGTGGGCGCCCGCTCCCGCTGCCGGAGGGGCCGAGAGTGAAGGTGAAGGTTTCGTCCGGTGCTGTGACGGGTGGGAGGCGCTGGGTGGGTTTTTGGGGTGCTGCTGCCCCCCACCCCATCCTCAGCCCCACACTCTCCTCCCAGTGCACCTCTGGCGCTTTTCGGGCGGCTACCCGGCCCTGATGGACTGCATGAACAAACTCAAACAGAATCAGGTACCGCCGGGATCGGGGTGAACGGCCTGGCCTCTGCCCCTCGCCCCCCACCCCGCGGGCCGGCTCGCGCTCGCCCCCACCCCAAAACCCCTGGCCGGGGCTGTCCCCAGGAGTACCTGGACTTCCGCAAGGAGAGGAGCCGGATGCTGTTGTCCCGCAGGAACCAGCTGCTGCTGGAGTTCAGCTTCTGGAACGAGCCCCTGCCCCGGCAGGGACCCAACATCTACGAGCTGAGGACCTACAAACTCAAAGTGAGCGGTGGGGGGGGTCCTGCCTGGCGGTTTGGGGGCCGCCCCCCAAATTCCTCCCTTTTTTGGTGAGGAAACCCCAATCGCGGGGAGCAGACGGGATCTGGCTGCTCACTTTGGTTTTTATCTTCTCCATTCCCAGCCAGGGACCATGATTGAGTGGGGCAACAACTGGTAAGCGACCAGTTTCCCAGCACGGAGGGAGCCAGGTCGGGAAAAGCCCTCCCGCACGCCCCCCCTCCATATTTCTCCCACCGCGTGCCAGGGCTCGGGCCATTAAGTACCGGCAGGAGAACCAGGAGGCGGTCGGCGGGTTCTTCTCCCAGATCGGGGAGCTGTACGTCGTGCATCACCTCTGGGGTAAGCGGGGCTCCCCGCCGCCCTTGTCACCCCACCGGGTGCTGGCTGTTGGGGTGGGGGGCGTCCCTGGGTGCCAGCCCCGTCCCCCTCCCCGCAGCCTACAAGGACCTGCAGTCCCGGGAGGAGACGAGGAACGCGGCCTGGAGGAAGAGGGGCTGGGACGAGAACGTGTACTACACGGGTGAGCGGGACCCCTTCCCCAAACTGGGGACCCCTCCCCAAACTGGGAACCCCCTGTCCTCACGGCTCTCTCGTTTCTTTCCCCAGTCCCGCTGATCCGGACCATGGAGTCGCGGATAATGATTCCCCTGAAGATCTCGCCCCTGCAGTGAGCGGGGGTCCGCGCCACAGCGGTGTCGGGGGCGGCGGCGGGGGGGCTCTGCCTGCGCCCGGAGGGGCTGGCTCCCTGCCCGCACCCCGGCCCTGCTGGGGGAGGGCTGGAGGGGGGGTCTCTGCTCCCCCACCCCTGTTTTGGGGTGCCCTGTGGGGGTTGAGAGTGGGGAGGGGAGGGGTGGGAGCCCCCCCCGCTGTTCTGCAAGGAGAGGGGGGGGTCTCCGTGTACGGGACCAGAGGGGGCTGCCCGGGGGGGGCTGGGCACGCTGCCGAGGTGGGGGAGGTCTCTTAATTATTCGTGATGGGGCCAGCGGGTGCCTTTCCTGCCAATTAAATATTTAATGCGCCAACGCCTGGCCCTCTCTGCGCAGGGGGGGCTGGGGGTGCTCGACCCACCCCCCCCAAACCCCATCTCACCCAGGGGACACCCTGCGCCAAGGGATCCCCACCCGGGGGGTGCCCTGTGACACCCAGCCCCCTCCCCAAAACCCCTGTCTGACGCCCCGCTGTGCCCTTCTGCACCAGGAGCCCCCAAACCCACGCGTGCCCCACAGCGCGGGGGGACCCGCCGCGCCGCGCTGCCCGCTCTTCTTCTGCGAGCAAGGGCTTGTCAATCATTGCACTGACCACGCCCCTTTGCTAAGCCACGCCCACACGCCCCCGCCACGCCTTGCTCGCGGTCCTCCGGGAGGGGATGGGTCCGCCAGGGGGCGCGCTTGTCGGCCAGTCGCTCTGCGCCTGCGCTCGTTTGTTTCCCTGGCGTCATTTCCGGGCGGCGCGGTGAGCGGCGGGGAGGCATCGAGCTGAGCTGGGCCCGGGCTGGGGGCGGCCGGACGCGGTGTGTGGTGGTCTTAGGGGGCTTGGGCCCGGTGTGCTGGGGGCCGGGTGGCCCTGAGGCCCCTGGGCCCCGTGTGCTGGGGGTATAGGGGGGGCCTGGAGGCCCTGAGGCCCATGGGCCCGGTGTGCTGGGGGTCTGGGGGGCCTGGAGGCCCTGAGGCCCATGGGCCCGGTGTGCTCGGGGTATAGGGGGGGCCTGGAGGCCCTGAGGCCCATGGGCCCGGTGTGTTGGGGGTATAGGGGGGGCCCTGAGGCCCCTGGGCCCGGTGTGCTGGGGGTCTGGAGGCCCTGAAGCACGTGGACCCGCTGTGTTGGGGGTCTGGAGGCCCATGGGCCCGGTGTGCTGGGGGTCTGGGGGGGTGCCTGCAGGCCCTGAGGCCCATGGGCCCGGTGTGCTGGGGGTCTGGTGGCCCTGAGGCCCATGGACCCGGTGTGCTGGGGGTCTGGAGATGGCTTGGAGGCCCTGAAGCCTATGGACCTGGTGTTTCCGGGGTCGGGGAGGGGCCTGGAGGCCCCTGGGCTCGCTGTATTGGGGGTCTGGAGAGGCTCCAGACCCGATCTACTGGGAGTCTGGGTGGGCTGAGAGCTGGGAGGGGGGGAAGCTGGGGTGGGAGGAGGCCTAGGGCTGGGTGGGCTGGGGGAGTGTGGAGTCCCAGGCAGGCTGGCGGAAGGGAGCCCGGGATAGTCGCCATCCTAGGCGGCTTTGGTCCCCCAAATGGACGCCGGCTTTGCCTCTTGTCCCCCAGTCGTCAGCTGGCAGCACCATGTCATCAGAGTCCAGCAAGAAGAGGAAACCCAAAGTGATCCGCACAGACGGGGGCCCGCCGGAAGGCAAGCGGGGCAAGGGCGACGCCGACCAGGTAGGGTGCCCGGCCCCCTGCTCCCGATGCCTCTGAAACTCCCGCTCTGAATTTCTGAACCTGTTGCGTCTCCTTCGGGAAACACGGAGCTCAAGGAGCCGAACGCTGCTCTGAAAACGTAGGGAAAGCGAGCACAAGGCTGAAAAGTCCTGCGGGGGTTTGTGAGTTGCCTTAAAAACGGAGCAGCAGGGGGACTTGGGTGCAGCCAAAGTGGGGATCAGGATTAAAGTAATCGCCTGCCCGGCTTATCTTCTGTAGTCGTGTAGATGCCCCGGTGCAGGACAGACACCGCTGAGAATTTATAACAGCTGTGTAAAAGCCTGAACTCCCCAGCTGTTTTACTGCCCATGGTCTGGCATCGCCGAGTCCTCTCCCGCGTGTAAACCCCTCCTTGGGCGTGGGGGTAACGGAATCGAGCCCCCGCGGTTTGCTTCCCGGCGAAGGTGGAGGGCGCGAGGTGCAGGCGGGGCTTTCTGCCGTTGCAGGATGTCAGGTACTACAGCGAGGAGTGCGAGGTGGATCTCCGCGACCCCATCAAAGACTACGAGCTCTACAGAGACACCTGCCAGGAGCTGCAGAGGCTGATGGCGGAAATCCAGGAGCTGAAGAGCAGGGGCATCAAGGACAACGTAAGGAGAGAGCTCGGTGCTTGACTGAATGTGTTCTGTGTTTGAATGTTTTCCCGTTAATCTGAGAGGAACGGGAGCAGAAGCCGTGACGTCTGCTGGGGAGAATCAGGAAAATGGAGCAGCCTCCTTTATATAAAATAAAATATCACTTGGCTGAGGCACTTCGCCTTTGAGCGAGCAGACGTTACGCAGACTGAGTTACTGATCTCCTAAAGCGTGTTGTGGGGTGCTGATGGGCTGGGGGCTACTGGGGGAGGAATTGAGCCCCCGCTGACTGCAGCCGGGCTCTCCCCGTCCCGTGGAGGCCCAGCAGCCTCGGCCGTGCCTGGGGGAGGCTCGCGCTGCCTCCGCCCATGCTGTCCCCTGCGTGGAGCTTCAGGCTCAAACACCTCCGTTCCTACGGCTGAGAAGAACCACAGGGCTGAGCCCAGAAACCCCCCAGGTTATTTCCAGGGGTGAGCCATGAGTCTGGCAGCGGGAGGCCCCCTCAGAAGCCCCAGTGACGTTAATCGTGGCTCCTTAGCGAAGCGCAGAGCCCCCTTTGTGTCAGGGCTCGCAGGGAGCGCCTGCAGCAAAGGGGCTTTGTGGCAAGAGCCATCCCTCCTGCCTCACGCGCCTCTCTCCTACCGCCCAGGCTTCCGAGATAGACGAGCGGCGGATCCAGAGCTGCGTCCACTTCATGACGCTGAAGAAGCTCAACCGGTTGGCTCATATTCGGCTGAAGAAAGGGAGAGATCAAACCCACGAGGTACAGAGGGGGTATGGGGTGGCAAATTCAGGTTGGGGTTTAGTGGGATCAGACAGTGCCATGTCCGCGTGTGGATGCACGCGCTCACACGTGGGAGGAATTAAATGCCAGCCAGGTCATGGTTTTTGGGTGAGAGGTTTATCAGGAGACTCTGCTTCCACAAAGTGGAAGCTGTAATTATAACGGATAACGAAGGAGCGGTATCTGCTTCTGTCCCGAATGTATCGGGGAGTCAGAAAGCTCAGTCTCAAGAGTGTGGTGTGCTGCA
The DNA here is from genome assembly GCF_036417535.1 of Chlamydotis macqueenii. Classification (NCBI taxonomy): domain Eukaryota; kingdom Metazoa; phylum Chordata; class Aves; order Otidiformes; family Otididae; genus Chlamydotis; species Chlamydotis macqueenii. Next base: position 14,314,348 of record NC_141572.1, on the reverse strand, counting down.
GGTCTGAGAAATACGGACACGGTTGGCTCCGAAGCTCCATACCCAGACATCTTGGGGAGCTTTCACAGCTCGTGAGCGACGCTCATTCTCATTGTACCCCTGAGGCATGGAGATGGGAGAGGGCTTGTTCTGCGTGCCCCAGCGGCTCTGCCGTGTTCCGTGCAGCGTCCCCGAAACGTGCTGGAAGGGAGCAGAGTCAGTTTGATGCTCTGGCTGTCTCTGTGTTTCAGGCAAAGCAGAAGGTTGACGCGTATCACCTGCAGCTGCAGAACTTGCTGTATGAGGTGATGCACCTGCAGAAGGAGATCACCAAATGCCTGGAGTTCAAGTGAGTGTGGCTGGGGAGGAGGGGCTGTGACGGTGTGTCTTAGATGGGGTGGAGGCCTCCAGCCTTTGGGATCTCTTGTCGCGTTGCCTGAGCTCGCTGTGGGGGGAGAGCTGGTGCTCCAGATGGGAAAGATGGAGTATCCCGGGGCTCTTGTGCTGGGACACGGGGGAAGAGGCTCCTGTAGGGTGGAGGGAAGAAGGCGTCTTGCGATAGAGGGACAGCAGAGGAGAAAGTGTGTGAATGGAAAAGACATGGCCGCACTTTTTCCAAAAGCTAAGCGTCCTGTCGTGCCTGTTGCACGGGCAGCTGCTGCCAGGAGGGCTGCGTTTAGACCGATGCCTCCAACGGCGCCTTGGTTAACAGCGTGGGGAAGGTGTCCCTGTCAAAGAAGGGACCCTGTTCAGATCTTTCTCTCCTGCGGTGGTTCAGCGTGCTGATGCTGTGGTGGTTGACGTAGCAGAGCGAAGCCAGGGCACGGGGCGTTGGCATTGACCTCTCTCTTGTGAGGCTCGGTTAAGTTTGGCCCCGCTGTGGCATTTCCCGCCCTTCCTCCATCTGATCCGGCTGTCCTTGCAGGTCAAAACATGAGGAGATCGAGTTGGTGAGCCTGGAGGAGTTTTACAGAGAAGCCCCCCCCGAAATCAGCCGGCCTGCCGTCACCCTGTCTGAGCCGCACCAGCAGACCCTGGCCCGCCTGGACTGGGAGCTGGAGCAGCGCAAGAGGTGGGTCAGCGGCGTTTCCGTTCGGTGTCAGCCCGGCCGGCGCTGAGCGCGTGGCGTGCGCTGAGCCGCAGGGCTCTTGGCAGACCGCGGTGGTGAGCTGCGCAGCGACTGGGCGAAGCAAACGTGGGTGATGAAAGTTTTAACGCCCTCTTGAAATAACCAGTGTGGAACAACTGGTGGATTTATCGTGTGACTGAACCCTCAGCGTGGAGGATTGCTCTTTGTGGGCCTGGTAGGATCCTTGTTTTGTAGATCAGGGAGTTTTCTTTCACCTTTCTGGTGGAAGACAGCCCTGAGAGATCCTGGGGAGCAGAGCAAGCTCCAAACCAGCGCGAGAGAAGCTCTGAGCCAGCCATAGCTGCTGTGCAAGAGACAAAAGAAGGAAATGAATTTTGTAGTTTGATGTTTCCCCAGCGTCTGCTTGGAGGCCCTTGCAGACGGGAGGAGAGACGCCGCCTGCCGGAGGGGTGATATTGAAGGACGGGCGGTTACACGCTTCCACCCAGAACCTGATTTGGCAAGATGCGCCGTGCAGGGCGAAGCGAGCCCTGCTTTGTTTGCCGCACTGTGGCACAAGGAGCAGAATTAAGCACGGCCCAGTGTCGCTGTCGTTCCTGCCTGCCTGTGCTCCTAAGGCTTGCCACGGGGGGGAGCTGCCTGCGCGGCGCCCGTCTTGGCTGCGCTGTGACGTGTGCTGCTGTCCTGGTGCTGGCAGCTGCCTCGGTGCAGGCTCTAACCCCCCACAAGGCTCAGCTGCTCTGTCAACTCTTGCTCCACCTGAAAAGCAAACGTGAGGCGACGTTCCTGTGTTTTGATACCGGCCAGCAGCCTTTCCAGCTGAGGCCAGCCTTCCAGAAAGCCCGGTCTGAACCTGCTGCTGTTGCATGTTGAGTTGCTGAGAAGCCTTGCGATTCCCAGCGCTTGCCCCGCGCTCTCTAGGGACCATCACTGTTCACCTCTCGCCGCTGCTGTGGTGGGAAATAACCTCTTCAGCTGCCTCAGGAGCAGATGCTGGTAGTGCTTTGGGCGCTTTTTGCTGCTGCTGGGGTTAGCGTCCGTCCACAACTGTAATGTTGTGGAGCACTGGATTTGTCTTGGGCTCTGTTCCGAAGGCGCCTCTTGAGCGGTGTTGCGGGATCTCTGCTGCTCTCATAGCTCGGGGAGCTCGGTGGAGCTGTCTGAAAGCTGCCTTGTGTCAGAGCCTATTGTGGGATGTTGACCCACCTTGCAACCAGAAGTTTCAGTCCTGCCATGTCAGGTCTGTTGTTCCCCCTCAGAGCCGGGTTCCTCTGCGCTGCAGGTGCCGTCATCTGGTGGGGAGCAGGGTCCTGGATCGCTGTGCCCCCTACCATGGCCGTGCCTTGTCCTGGGCAACGCGCTTCCATACCCGGCTTTCCCTGCTGCTACTGGGCAAGAGCTTGCAGTCAACAGCAATGAGGAGATTTAACGTGTTCTCCCTAAACACGAGTGTATCCAGGGCTCGGAGGTTTGTGGTGACCTTGCTTTTTCCTGGGCTTTCTACCTGGTTATGGAGTAGCACTTGCTAGTGCACTAAACGTCAACTCACCAGTTTAACTAAGGAGTTGGTGTGACAGGGAGTGACTCTGGTGCTACGAAGTGAAAAAGCCTCCTCAGGGGGTTGGCGAGGCTCCGTCAGCCTGGCCGCTGGCGGCAGAGTGGATCTGCTGAGGGACATCCGGTTGCTGTCCCTTCCAAGAGCACAGCATGAGGCTGAGCTTCCACTTTCTCTCCCCGTTCATTTTCCAACTCTAATCAGTTCCTTTCCGCCTCCACTTGCCCTTGACGTTAAGAGCTCCTTGTTTGTCACCGTGTCTGAGCTCTCCTGGTTCCTGCAGTGACTTCTGTCAGGCCGGGAGAGCTGCGGCCTGTGAGCCAGGCTGGTTTTGTCGCTGTGATGTGTGGCAGTAGCCAAATTCCCACCCCTAGGCTGGCAGAGAAGTACAAGGAGTGCCTGACCAGCAAGGAGAAGATCCTGAAGGAGATCGAGGTGAAGAAGGAGTACCTGAGCAGCCTGCAGCCTCGCCTCAACAGCATCATGCAGGTACTGGCGCTCTGCAGGAAGGGTCTCCTTGTTTATGCGGCAAATCCCGCAGAACTGTGGATGGAGCAGTCACGAAATGGGCCTTTCCCTGGAGAGCGATACGCAGTCCCAGCCCCTGGTGATTGCCTGGGGAGGGAAGAACAGGAGAGGGAACTGGGTTATTTTCAGATCCAAAAAGTTTTCCAGCGAAGGAGAGCTGCCAGCCCTTCCCTGGGGGCTCGCCGTCCCCGCGGCTGCGTTTAACCCTGCTGCGGCTGCTGTGCTGGTTTCCAGCCTCCCGCTTACCAGCTTGGGGTGAAGGAGGGGGTGAGGAGGGCAGAGTGTTCTGTTCCCAGTAACGAAGGCTAGCCCTCTTGCTCCCCCAGGCCTCGCTGCCGGTCCAGGAGTATCTCTTCATGCCCTTCGACCAGGCGCACAAACAGTACGAGACAGCCCGACACCTCCCGCCGCCTCTCTACGTCCTCTTCGTTCAAGCCAGCGCCTACGGTCAGGCCTGCGGTGAGCACCGAGGGGGAGTGCAGGCCTTGGTGACGCTGCGAGGGGTCAGTGCCCCCGGGCACTGCTTTGGGGACGCTTTGGGAGGCCCTTTTTTGTTCCATCTGCTCTGCTGCCGAATTCTGCTGAGCCCAGAGCAGCAGGACGGCCCCGGGGCCAGCACAATGAGGCAGCAGCATTTGAAACCTTGTTTACTCAACTCCCTTGCTGGAAAAAAACTGCTTGGAAAGCACGCTTCCCACCTCTGCCCCCCATCCCAAGGTCAGCAGGGATTGCCCCGCAGCCTGCAAGCGGGCTCGGCGCTGACGCGGCCTCCCCGGAGCTGTCACCCCGTGGGGTGGGTGCTGTGTTGTGCCACCCATGGGTGGTGATGACTCCAGAGCAGGCGGTGCCTCTGCCTTCCCCTCAGCTCGCCTGAAAGCCTTCATCCCCCTGGGCAGCTTTGCTTTTCCGAAGCCCCCCTGAGTCAGGAGGGATTTCCCAGCAGGGCCCAGGATCCCCCTGCGCTTTCCGCGTCTCCTGTGCGAAGAGGGCTGTAGAGCAGCACGAGAGCTGCAATCCCAGCTGCTCTCACACCGCTCTGCGAGCGGGGCAGGCGGCAGAGGAGCGTGGAAGGCCCGCACCGTGGCATTTGGCCGCGCCAGCTCCCTGCTAGTGAGTGCCTGCAACCCTGATGACGCAGCTCCTTGCTCCCTGCTTCTGCCAGCCAGACCCCAGCCCCTCTTGGCTCTTGATAAAGCTTTGACCTTTATTGTTTCCAGGGACGGCCCCTCAAACCCCAGCATTTTCCCCTTGTCCTACCCAGGAAATCCAGCCCTGTGGTGGCCCCACAGACCCCTCTGAACAGCTGCCTCTTCCCGCTGACCCTTTGTCCGAGCTTCCTCTGCCGCAGGGCTCTGCCTCGTGCAGCCGTGGAGCAGGAGCTTTCTGGGGCAGGGCTGCTTCCAACTGCCTTCCCGGAGCAGAAATAGGGCTCGGGGCTGAGTTTTCATGTTTTCTCTGTAGATAAGAAGCTTGTGGTGGCCATCGAAGGGAGCGTAGAGGAAGCCAAAGCCCTGTACAAGCCGCCTGAGGACTCACAGGGTGAGTTGGGGTGGTGTTGCTGCAGGCAGAGGGGTCACGTAGAGAGAGAAGCGGGTGGGTGCTGAAACAGTGCAGTGCCTGGTGTCTGCACTGCCGGCCAGAGTCCCTCTGTCCCTCCTTCCTGAGAGATTTTCACAGCCCTTCATCTGATGGAGTGGCCCCTGGCACTGGGCATGTGTTCCTGTGGGTCTGCATCCTGCAGGGCCCTGGGAAAACTGCTGAGCCTGCGGTGTCCCCGCTTACACCCCTCTCTTTGCACAGATGACGAAAGCGATTCTGATGCGGAAGAGGAGCAGACCACGGTAAGGGGTAGCGCTGTCCCTCCTGGGTCTTCTCCCAGCGTCGTATGATGGGCAAAGCGATCTGTGCCTTCTAACTGGGAGGTGCTGGGGGAGCTGGGCCTGCGTGGGGCTGGGAACTGGTCCCTATGTGCTGTGAGTGTGTGTGGAAGTGCACCGATGTTAAATCCAGCTGTTTCTTGGGAGAGAAGAGAGTTTCTGTCCTGACTGCAGGAGAGCCAGGGTACAAATCTGCCCTGTTTGTGTCCCACCACGCTTGCATCCCACCTGGCAGTGGCAGCTGCCTCGCAGCTCTCCGCCTGGAGCTGCTCCACTTGGTATAAATAGCCTCGGGCCGGGGAGGCTGGCGTCCAGCAGGGAGGGATGCATTTCTGTCTCCCACCGTCTGCTGAAAGTGTTGAGCTGAGTTCTGCACTGGGGTTTGTTCAGCGCTCGCTCGGGGCAGTGTTCAGGTCCTGCAGGTTGTACCTTCTAGGGAGAGGCCATGGGAGGTTTGTGCCACCGCTCCGCAGCGCCTGCTCTATGGGGCTGTTGCTGTGGGGAAGAGTAAAGGGAAGGGGCTCAGCTTCTTCCCCTCGTGGTGGGGAAGTTTTGGGGACCAGCAGATCCTTGGCTCCCTCCTACAGGGGTGGGGATGCTCCTGGGAGCTGAAGGAACACCAGGAATTAGAGCTGCTTTGTCCTCACCCTGCAGCAGGGTGAGGATTTCCTGCTCCCCTTCCTCCCCAGGGCTGCTCTGTGGCCACTGCACTGGAGGGTTGGGGAACTAGACTGGTGGGAAGGGAAGAGCAGTGGGAGACGAGGGTGGGGGCTGAGCAGAAGAGTCTGACAGCTCTGTTTTGCCCTCCCCAGAAGCGGCGCAGGCCCACCCTGGGCGTGCAGCTGGATGACAAGCGCAAGGAGATGCTCAAGCGGCACCCGTTGTCTGTCACCATCGACCTGAAGTGCAAGGGTAAGCGGGTGCTGGCGGCCCTCGGCGGGGGGCACGCAGGGATGTGTGATAGTGGGTCGGGGAGCAGCCCGGCAGCAGCTCGGGGTCCTCAGGGACAGCCTGGGATGCGGAGAGGCTTTCCTGCCCTCAACCTTGCTGCCCTGGCAGGGAGAAACGTCACTTCTAGGGGATACTGAACAAGGTGGTTTAGCAGCTCTGTCTCCCGGGGCTCCTCTTGCCCCTGTGGATGGGGTGACCTTGCTCTGAAGCTTTCTCCATCTCATTGGGAGCTTGTGGCAGTGCGTTGATTACCAGTTATCTCCCACACCGCCTCTCTGCCCTGTTTGCTGTTGTCCTAGCAGGGGGGCGTGTAATCCTCCTCTGCAGAGTGTGTGAGCTAGAGCAGTCAGCAATGTTGCCCCCTCTCTGTTGGCACAGACGAGAACGTGCTTCACCTGACCTTCTACTACCTGATGAACCTCAATGTCATGACGGTGAAAGCCAAGGTGACCACTGCCGTTGAGATGACGACCGCCATCAGCGCCGGGTAAGGAGAGACCCCTGGGTGCTGAGCCGGGAGCTTGTTGGGCAGCGGCCCCTCCGCTTGCCGTGAACACCCTGCCCTGGTGTCCTGCCCAGCTCTGTTCCCGTGTTGCTTTGCTCAGCCGTAGCTCCTGCGCCCAGCTGCCTGCTCCCAGCAGGTGAGGTTGAACCTCAGTCCTCACCTTGCCTTACCTGGAGCACTTAGGGGCCTTTGTGCAGAGCTGCAGTTTCAAAGTGCTGTCCTGGTTTGTCCTTTGATGGGTAAAGGAGACCCCAAAGAGCCCAGCGCCGTCTCTGCCTCCGGAGAGGGCTTTCCCCCTCGTGCAATATCCTACCCCTTAGCTCCAGAGCCTTGCCAGGAGCCCTGCCAGGCTGCCGCGGCCCAGGCAGCCTCCTCCTCCTCTCCCTCTGTCGCGACAAGCCAGGGGCAGGGAGGCTGGGAACTTCTTAGGTCTGGCACCGCTCCGCTATCAGGATCTGGGGGTGAAACCTCTCCCGCTTGTCGCATTCAGTCACTCTTGGAGCCGAACCGCCATCCTCCCTCCTGCAGCCTGTGCCTGGCAGCTCCCTTCGCCCGCATGCTCTGCAGGTCACCTTGTCTTGAGTGCTGGGGATGCGGCTGCCTCTCCCCGAGCTCCTTAGAGACCTCTGGAGCCTGATTTGTGTGAGGAATGGCTGAAACGGCAGCTGGGGGAGCCTCCCCGGGGAGCTCTGGTCAGCTGCCAGCTCTCCGTGGGGATCCCGGGCCGGGAGGAGGTGTCTGAGGAAGAGGGAGGTGGGAGAGGCTGTGCCTGGGCTACCTGAAAGCAAGTGCTGCCTCCCAGCCTGTCTCATTTGAGGCCTCTTGGGCTTCTTTTTCCCTTGTAGGTACCCCAACCCCCCGTGACATCAGAGTCTCTCCGCAGGGTTCCCATGCAGGGTGCTCCCTTTTGCAGCTGCCCTCGGCTGTGTTCCCCCAAACCAGTGAGGCTCTGGCTTGAGCCACACCCCGGATCCTGCAGCTCTTTACGCTTGGTCAGGCTTGTGAGTGCGGTCAGACAGGAAGGATTTTTATCTCATGAAGCACAATTCCTCTGCTTGATTTTGTTGGATGGCAAACAGCCATCAGGCCGTGCCCTGCCTGTGCTGAGGATGTTTTTCTCCGTACGCGTCAGCAGGTTTTGGAGTTAATGCACTGGAGTGAGCCGCTTCCTGGGAAACCGGGGAGCTGGTCCCCTGTGATTTCTGTTTTCTTCACAGCCAGAGAGGAGACAGATCTTTTGGAGTATAACTAGGGGGAAATCATTCTGGTCTTGAAACCCCTCTCGTGGAGTTTTTAATCCACTTCTCTGGGCTTGGAGCCCATTCCTGCCCACCCCAGAGAGACGTGGAGCCCGGGCTGCTGCTGATCAATCTTTTTCCTCCTCTTGCCAGCGATCTGCTCTCCCCAGACTCCGTCCTCAACTGCCTCTATCCGGGAGACCATGGGAGGAGAACGCCCAACCCGGCCAACCAGTTCCAGTTCGATAAAGTGGGGTGAGTGGGGCAGCTTTATCCAAACAGTTGGCGTGACTGTCCTGCTCCCGGCACGGCACATCCCTCCCCGGCTTGTCGGTGGCCGGGAAGCCAGTTGGCACTGGGTGGGCACGTGAAAGAAGCACCTGCTCCCTCTGGCTGGCTCGCAGGCTGGGCGGTGTGGGGACAAGGCGGGGAATGCTCTGAGGTGACACAGCCCTTCCTTCTTGTCCCCGCAGCATCCTGACCTTGAGTGACTACATGACGGAGCTGGGGCACCCCTATGTGTGGGTGCAGAAGCTGGGTGGCCTGCATTTCCCCAAGGATCAGCCTCAGGCATGTCACAGCCCCTTCCCTCTCCCCTACAACATCCAGCTGGGGCTTGGGGAGGTTTTGGGGGACAGCCGTCGTGTCTTGTCCCATCCCCCTAGATCCCAGAGCTCTGGCTGACACCAGCCACGCCAAACCACAGCGCACCCTTGGCTGGGACAGGCTCAGCTGGGATGAATCTGTGCGGTGGGGCCATGCCAACGCGTTTTATCTCACGCGTGTGATAGTCTCAGCCCTGTTCCAGGCGCTGGGCAGCATTTCAAGCCTGTGCCTGTCCCCTTGGCTGGCTGGGGTGACTCCCAGAGCGTGGGGTCCCCAGTGGGGTCCTGCAGGCTGGCATGACGGTGACAGCCCCTCCTGCCCGCAGCACACGGTCACCGCGGACAACTCGCTGAGCGCCAGCCACATGGAGCTGACGGTGAAGCTGCTGCGGACGAGGCTGCAGTCCCGCCTGGCTCTCCACAAGCAGTTCGCGTCACTGGGTGAGTGCCCCTTTGGGACCGCGGGCCAGCCCTGCGCTGGGGAGCGACTTGGGCCGTGGTGGGAGGTGAGCCACACCCCCCGTGCGTGTCGTGTGCCTGTTGAGCGGGCCAGGCGTGCGCTGCCAAGGCTGCGAGCTCCCGTGGGATCGCAGCCGAGGCCTCCGCCGCTCCTCTCTGGGCCCGGATGAAGCTGTCGGAAGGATAACGATGTCCCCAGGTCCTGGTTTTGTTGCCACCTGGAGCATCCCCGCCCCCAAGGCAGTGACAGAGCCCTGTCCCCAGCCCGCCCCTGCTGAGGTGGCCTTGTCCTTGGTTTCAGAGCACGGCGTTGTGCCAATCTCCAGCGAGTGCCAGCATCTCTTCCCTACCAAGATCGTCTCGCGCCTGGTGAAGTGGGCTGCCATTCCCTACGAAGATTACGCGGTAGGCACCAAGCGTGAGGCCGTATCCCTTCCAGCGCCCGTGCAGCACCGGCGGCTGCTCACTCCTCCCGTCTCTCCTCGCAGGAGCTGCCCTACACGAAGGATGTGATAGAGGCCGGCTTGGCTGAAGACACTCACCTCTACTACATGGCCCTGGTAGAAAGGGGAACGGGTAGGCACGTTTTCTTCCCCTGGCAGTTTCTAATTCCCGCACCGGGAAGCTTCTGGGGCTCTTCATGGGAAATCCCTCCAGCTGGAGGCCCTGCGGGTGACGTTTCCTCCTTACCCTGCACAGCCAAGCTCCAGGCTGCCGTGGTCGTGAACCCTGGTTACTCTGCGCTGCCGCCCATCTTCAGCCTGTGCCTGAACTGGAAAGGAGAGCGAACTGGCAGCAACGACGACAACATTCGGGTAACCCGGGGTGCTGGGAGAGGGGACTGGAGAGCCACTGGCTTTGTGGGGGGATGTTTCCAGCAGTTCTGTGTCCATAATAAGCGAGATGTTGGGGTGAGCTGGTGGCCAGGCAGTGCAGGGCAGGTCCTGGAGGGCAGAGCAGACCCCAGCCTGCGCCGTACTGATCCCCCTGCCTCTGCCAGGCCATGGAGAGTGAGATCAACGTGGAATACAAGGAGCTGTGGGGGCCCAAACCGGGCTACCAGCTCCTCGCCAACCAGCTGCAACGCCTCTGCATGGTGCTGGACGTCTACCTGGAGACGGAGCCCCACGACACCAGCGTGGAGGGGCCCAAGGAGTTTCCCCAGGAGAAGATGTGTCTGCGCCTGGTCAGGTGAGAGCCCTGGGGGGATGAGGGTGCGGGCAGCAACCCTGGTGCCACCGTTGTCCCCTGGAGCCTGACCCAGTGCCAACCCTGGAGCCTCTCCTTTAGCTGCCTGTGGGGATCTGCCCCCCACAGCCCCACAGGGGCCCTTTCTGTGGGTGCTGTGGGCTTCCAGACCCCCGTGGGTCAGCATCTCCCTCTTCTCCTCTTCCAGGGGACCCATGCGCCTGAAGCCCTTCAAGTTCAACTACCCTCAGGGGTTCTTCAGCCATCGCTGAGCGCTCGCTGGGCAGTGCTCTGGGCCAGGCCTTGTCCTGTCCGTGGGGAGGAGCGTCCCCATCCCGCCACTTCCGTTCCTCGTCCGCGGTTTGGAGTTCCGCTTGAAGGTTTTGTAGCAGACGGGATTAAATGCTGAGCTGAAGGAAAAGCACGTGGGTGCCCTGTGTGTGTGGAGGGCTGGGATGGGGGGGCTGCAGCAAGCCCTGTGCCCTGTCTGGCAGCCGTCTTGCTGCTGGTTCATCCCCTTGCCTGGGGTGCTGCCTGCTTTCTGCCCTCCCTCGCCGCTTGCAGGGCCTCGGGACCGCGGAACTGAGATGGCTAAAAATAGCACCTTTCTCCGGAACCCGCACTGCAGCCTGTCCTCGCCTGCGCTGGCTGCCGGCCGGCTGACTCGGCACAAACCCCGCAGCGGAGAGGGGGCTTTTCCGCTTCCCTGGGCTTGCAGGGGGGAAGCAGCGCAGCGTCCTGGGAGGGGCAGGACCTCAGCACCGTGCAAGGGGTGGGGGCTTGGGGAGGGAATCTGCGTGGTGGCAGGGATGTGGCCCCCTCCCCAGCACCTCACAGCTCCCTGCTGCAGCTCCTGTGCCCCAGCCTTCGTCCCCTCTCCCCAGGTCACTGTCCCTCCCGGCCGCCAGCCTCTCCGCTTCTCCCCTGTGGGTGATTTCTCGCGCCTGGAAAGGCTGACAGACCCCCTCTGTGCCGCCTCTGCGGCGCTGGGGTTAAACCAGGCCCTACCAGCCCCCTGGGAGCTGCACCTTAAAGACAGAAGGAAGCAAACAAGGGCTGAAATCCTCTGCGGAGCGTGGTGGGGCGGGGGCTGGCCCCGTTTCCAGCCCCTGCACAGGCAGGGATCATGCAGGACGCTAGCTGGGACCCTAGAAAGCCCCGTGTCACCCCCGAGCCCTGGGTGACAGCTCCCAGCACCCCCTGGTCAGGCTTTTCCACCTGCCTTCTCCCTCTCTTCCTCCCCCCGCCCCAGACGAGAGCCTGCGGAGCCGGAACGTGTCTGTAAGCACTTTTATTTGGTTATTGCACAGAAAGCAAACAACAGTGGGCTGAGGTTCCTAGTGCACTGTGAGTGTCTGTGAGCGTTCCCGCAGCGCCCAGCCTCTCCCGCCGGAGCCGGCTGCGGCCTGGCTCGCTGCTCAGAGGGACGGTCGTCGCCCCCAGGCCGGGGAAGGACCCCGCCAGCCCCCGTCCCAAGCAGCTAGAGCTCTGCGTTGCGCTCGCCCGTCGATTGCACATACGTTAAATAAATGCACTTATTGGAGAAGGGCGGTGGGTTCCCCAGGCTCGCTTCTCCTCGGTTACAATTCAAGTGTTTAAATGTGGCGCTCGGCGTATATCACGTTCTGCTAGGGAAGCTAGCGGCCAAACTGCCGGGGCAGGGCTGCATCTCTCACACGGACGGATTGCAAAGGTAAAGCCCGGCCCGGCGGGACGTCTCCGCCCCAGGCCCGGCCGTCGGAAGGGAGCGGAGCAGCTCCCGCACCCAGAGGTGCTCTTCGGCGCCCAGGGCTCCACTCACTTCTTTGCCGCGGTGGGTGCTGGCTCTGGGGCTTTGCCCTCCTTGCTGGAGGGGGCCTCGGCCTTGGGGGGCTCTTTACTGGCTTTGGGCTCATCTTTGGGTGTCGCTTTCGCTTTGGGCTCCTCCACCTTCTCCTTGGGCTCCTCGGCCTTCGGCTTATCAGCCTCCTTCGCAGCCGCTTTGCTGCCCTCCTGCTGAGGTTTCGGTGGAGCCTGCTTCTCGACTTTTCCTTCTTCCTCAGGTTTGGCGCCCGGCTTGGGGGTTTCCTTCGCCTGCGGGGCTGAAGGCTCTGCCACTGCAGCCACCTTCTCTTTGGGCTTTTCCTCCACCTTGGCCGGGACATCCTTCTTGGGAGCTTCCTCTTTCCTGCCCTCCTCGGCTCCGGGCTTGGAGGGAGCCTTCACCTCCTTGGGCTGCTCTTCCTTCGCAGGAGCTTTCGGCTCCTTTGGAGGGGAGGGGGTGGGCTCCTTGGCCGGGGCCACTTCCTTCTGCGGAGACTTGGCCTCCTCCTTCACAGGGGATTTGACTTTCTCTGGGGACTTCACGGCTGGGGGCTTGGCTTCCTCCTTTGAGGGAGTTGGGGGCTTCTCTGGGGACTTCACAGCTGGGGTCTTGGCCTCCTCTTTCGAGGGGGATGCAGGTTTCTCTGGGGACTTCACTGCTGGAGTCTTGGCCTCCTCCTTTGAGGGAGTTGAGGGCTTTTCAGGGGACTTGACAGCCGGGGTCTTGGCTTCCTCCTTGGAGGGCGTTGGGGGTTTCTCTGGGGACTTGACAGCTGGAATTTTGGCCTCCTCTTTAGAGGGGGTTGGGGGCTTCTCTGGGGACTTCACGGCTGGGGGCTTGGCCTCCTCTTTCGAGGGCGTTGGGGGTTTCTCTGGGGACTTCACGGCTGGGGTCTTGGCCTCCTCTTTTGAGGGCGTTGGGGGTTTCTCTGGGGACTTCACTGCTGGAGTCTTGGCCTTCTCCTTTGAGGGAGTTGGGGGCTTTTCAGGGGACTTGACAGCCGGGGTCTTGGCTTCCTCCTTTGAGGGCGTTGGGGGTTTCTCTGGAGACTTCACTGCTGGGGTCTTGGCCTCCTCTTTAGATGGGGTTGGGAGTTTCTCTGGGGATTTGACAGCTGGGCTTTTGGCCTCCTCTTCTGAGGGAGGTGCCGGTTTCTCTGGGGACTTCACCGCTGGGCTCTTGGCCTCCTCCTTTGAAGGGGTTGGGGGCTTTTCAGGGGACTTGACAGCTGGAGCCTTGGCCTCCTCCTTGGAAGGGGACTCGGGTTTCTCTGGAGACTTGGCCTCCTCTTCTTCCTTCTCTTCAGCTTTCTCCTCTTCTGCCTCTTTCTCAGCCTCATCCTCCTCTGTGACCTCCTCAGTCACCTGGATTTCCTCTGTCTGCTCCTCCACAATCACTGTCTCCTTCTCAGATATTTCCACCACCTTCATCTTCTCTTCGCTCTTTGCTTTGATGTCGGTGCTGATAGTGGGAGCCTTGGGGACCACCTCCAGGAAGGAGATCATCCCAAAACCAGACTCGATCCGATATTCCTCCCCTTCCAAGAGTTTTCTACCAGGAAGAGACCAGAGCAGGGCAGTCAGTGATCGCTCCTCACCTGCCTCTCACCTCCCCGCATCACCAGGAGCTTCCAGCCATGCCCTGCAGCTCCACCTCCCTCACTCCCCTGCTTTTCCACGATGCTGGCAGCCCCTCCTGCTCCTACACCCCGGGCTGAGCAGGTTTCCTCAACCCTCCCCTCCGCAGGCTGCGTGCAGGGCTGGGTCGCCCAGTTTAACATTGTTTGCCCACCGAGGTCTTGGAGGATGGAAGTGTCTCTCACCAAGAAGGGCCCAAGCGTTAGCGAGGGCCCTTGAGGAGTTGTCCCCAGAGACACCAGTGCCAGGGGCTGGCTGAGACCCTCCCTCCTTCCCCTTGCCCACCCTGTACCTATAGGCAGCAATTTCAATGTCCAGGGCCATTTTGACGTTGAGCAGGTCCTGGTACTCCCGCAGCTGAGCTGCCATCTCCCACTTGGTGTTCCTCAGCTCGCTGTCAAGCTGCTGGATGGTTTCCTGCGGCAAATGGAGCAACTGGTGAGCTGGGGGGGGGATGGTCCCTGAGAGTGGGGGGACACAGAACACTGCCAGCCATTCCCCTGGTCTCCAGAGGACAGAGGGGTCTGCACCTGCCTCTCCCTGTGGCCATGGAGGGAAGGGAACGCAGCTAGGGGCTGTTCAGTGTGGGAGCCCCGCACCACCTTGCATGAGAGCTGCCCCTGGCCCCCTCCCTGAGCTCCCTCTGGCTGGGACAAGCTGGGGGAACATTCACCCAAACCAGGTGAGCCTGGTGGCCACCAACCCCCAGCCTGAGGCTGGTGGGGATGGGACATTGCCCTGTTTTGGTTGCTGGCCGCCACGTTGTGCAGCCCTCTGTGCTGCAGCTCCCAGCTCTGGGACACAGGGCACAGCCTTGAACACTGGGCGCAGACCGGGGATGGCTCCATCGTGGATGAAGCACACAATGGCTCAGAGGCAACCTCAGGTAAATGAGCACCAGGAGCTGGAGAAGGCTGGCTTTGGCCACAGCCCTGAGCTTTTGCTCCCCGGCAGCTGGGTGCTTCCTTCCCACCAACCGACAGCTCCGGCACGCTGCCCCACTGCGCCACGTTACCTGGTAGGACAGGACATCTGCTTGATGGCGCTCCTCCGAGTCCTGTCTCTGCCTCTCCAGTGACTCCTGGGTCCCTTTGAGGGCTTCAAGCTCAGTGGTCTTGGACTGGAGCTGGCGGCGGTACTCTGAGATCTCCTCCTGGGCCAGGCGGATGGCATCCGTGTTCACCTTGGCAGCCTCCGAGAGCTTGTCCAGCCTCACTGCAATGAGGGAAAGGGGCTGCTGCAGGGAAGGCGGGAGGGAGGCTGTGCTCTCTCCTTCTTGGGGAACCTCAAATCCTTTCAAACCACGCGTCCCCTGCCCTGTGCGCACGTCCTCTGCAGGGCCGGCCCTGGCACGGGCTCACCGGGCGCGTTGGCTTCACCAGCCCTCGCTCACGCTGTGCTGGGGCACTGGGGGGGGGGGTGGAGGTGGCCAGGCAGGGTGGGTGTTTTCTCCATCCTGGACTTTACCCGGGGCAAACCCACGCTGCGGACCCTCCCTCTCTCCTTCAGCTCCTGCTGCAGCCCCCAGGCCCCCAAGCGCTGCTGGTTCCCCCGCCCGTGCTGCCTTTGCCACGCCCGGCTCTGGCCGGATGCTCCGGCCTGGGGCGGGGGGGGGGGGGGGTGTTTGCTGCAGAGCCCTGCAGTCCCCCCAAGGAGATGAGGGGACACACACACACGGGGGGTGGGGCAGAGCCCCCTGCTCCCCCCCCGGGGCAGCGCGCCCGTGGGTGCTGTGGGTGCCGCTGTCCGCGGTGCTGAACCTCCCCGCTACCTCCCACGGGTGCTGAGCCCCGGGGTGCTGATCCCCCTGTCCCCCTCCCCTGGTACCGTAGTGCCCCACCCAACAGCGCAGCAGGGACACTCCCTGCCCCACCCATCAGGGATGCGGCACCCCACCCCCCCCACCCCGCGCCGCAATACCGTCCCTGCAGTGCACCGCAGACACTGCTGGCCTCGCTCCAGCGCGGGAGGGTGGGGGGGTCTGGCACCCCGAAAACTTTGGGGACTGGCGAGGCAGTGAGCGTACCACCCTCCCCAAAACGCACTGCGGGGGAGCGGGGTGGGGAGGGGAGACAGCGTACCCACAAACATTAGGGAGCTGATGGTAGGGGTGGGGGGGACCATAACGCCTTTCCAGGGCAAACATGCGGGGGAGTCCCTGCACCCCCCCTCCCCGGGCTGGGAGTACCCTAACACCCTCCCGGAGCGCGATATAGCGGGGGGGGGAACCCTAACGCCCTTCTGGGGCGCAGTATATGGGGGGGCGGTTTCTCTAACGCCCTTCCGGAGAGGCAGCCCATGGAGAGGGGGAGTGGGGCGGGGGGAGCCCTCCGCGGGGGTGGGGTGCTTGGGGTGGGGAGGGGGACACACGGACTCACCGCGGAACCACTCCTCGGCCTGCAGCGTGCTGCGCGCCGCCGTGCCCTCCAGCTGTGCGCGCAGGTCGCGGAGGGCGGCGGTGACCCCGGGGCGCAGGGCGGCGGGGGTTTCGGCGAGGGGCTCTGGCCGGGCTCCCCCTAACAAAGCCCCCACCTCGGCCCGGTGCTGCTTCCGCAGCAGCTCCGCCTCCTCCCGCAGGGCCCGGGCCCGCTCCTCCAGCGGCCCCCGCGCCCGCTCCTCCCGCGCCGAGCGCTGCTCCAGCCCTCGGGCCGCCGCCTCCAGCTCGCTCCGCTGCCGGCTCTCCCCTTCCAACCTCCCACGCAGGACGGCCACGTCCTCGGCCAGGCGAGACCGTTCCAGCCTCAGCTGCCCTTTCTCGGCGCCCAGGCGCAGGAGGGTCCCACGCATGTCGCGCAGCTCCCGCGCGTACAGCTCGCCCATGGCCGAGCGCCCCGCCTGCTGCTGCCGCAGGGCCGCCGCCTCCGCCGCCAGCGCCCGGTTCCGCTGCTCCAGCCCCCGCACCCGCTCGATGTAACCGGCGAAGCGATCGTTCAGCACCTGCAGCAGCTCCTTCTCGTTCCGCGCCCGCACTTCGCCGTTTAGCGAGTCCAGGCTCTCGGTGGAGGAAGCGCCGGCGCTACCGCCCCCCCCTCCCACTATCACCCCACCGCCGCCGCCACCCCGAACGCGCCCCACGGCCGGTCCCGACCACGAGTGGAAGCCGCTGGAAGCGGCGGAGCGTGGGGGAACGCGGCCGGGGTCCTTGCGGAGCCCCCCCGGGGGGCCCAGCAGCGTTTCCAGCATCAGGCTCATGGTGACCGGACCCCCCCACACCCTCTCGCTGCGGGACCGGTGCCGCCCGATTTTATAGGGGCTGGGGACCGGCCGCTCCGCCCCGCCACCGCCAACGGGGATGGGCGTCCGTACCGGCACCGCCCCGCGCCGCAGCCCCGCGGGTGGGGGGGGAGGGGGGAGACACCCCACTGCCACGCCCCGGGTGGAGAGTGCGGACTCGTGATGGGGAACGCGGCGGGGAGTTCGGGAAGGGCGCGGAGGGCACCCGGGAGGAGAACGGGAGACCCCAGGGCTGAGCGGGACCCACGGGAAGGGAATGAGACCCCCAGGAAGGGACTGAGAACCTCGAGACGGGAGTGGGGACCCCCGGGAAGGGAGTGAGGATCCTCGGGAAGGGAGTGGAGACCCCAGGAAGGGAGTGGGGACCCTCAGAAAGGCAGTGAGACCCCCAAGAAGGGAGCAGGGATCCCCGGAAAGGGAGTGGGACCCCACGGGGAGTGAAGACCTCAGGAAGGGAGCACGGACCTCCGCGAAGGGAGTGAGACCCCCAGGAAGGAACCGGGGACCCCTGAGAACTGAGTGGAACCCTCCGGGAAGGGAGTGGGGACCCTCAGAAAGGGAGCGGGACCCTCGGGAAGGGAGCGGAGACTCCCGGGAAGGGAGCAGGGACCCTTGAGAAGGGGGTAGGACCCCCCGGGAAGGGAGTGAGACCCCCAGGAAGGGAGTGAGACCCCCGGGAAGGAAGCGAGGACCCCTGGAAATGGAGCAGGGACCCCCAGGAAGGGAGCGGGACCACCAGAACAGGGTTCCGTCCCGGGGTAAAGAATAGCGGAGGTCCCCCCGGGGGGGCACAGGCAGCCTCTCCCCACGGGGGGGTGCCAGGGCAGGGACCCCCGGGGTGGGGGTGGGGCTCAGAGCTCAGACCCCGCCCCCCCTTCGCGACCCCCGGACACCGCCCGGGGCCGTGGGCTCCCGCTGTCTGGAGCGGGGGGGGGGGGGGACACGCTGGGCTGCCAGAGGGTCCCCCGGGACCCCCCGCCCCCCATGCGGTGTCCCCAGCACCGCTCCCCGCTAGCCCCGCCCACTACCGGCGTGACCACGCCCCCCCCCCCGCAGTAGCCCCGCCCCGGAAGCGCTCCCCCGCGCGGCGCACACTTCCGCTGGGCCGGTGGCGGCGGGCGGCGGCGGCAGCAGGTACGGGCCGGGCCGGGCCGGCGGGCGCTTCGGGCGGCCCCGCTGCGCCGCCTTCCCCGGGGGCAGCCGGCCCTGCGACCCCCGGGCCGGGACCTCCCCCTTCCGGCGGGATCCGCTCCGGGCCGGGCCGGGCCGATCCCCCCAGGCCTGGGCCCTCCCTGCCCGGCCTCGGCCCCCGCCCGGGCCTGGCGCCGCACGGGGCCCGTCCAGCCGGGGTCACCGGCTCCGGCCTCTCCACAGCCCCAGGGGCAGCGGTGCGGCGACCCCCAAAATCCCCCCCACCCCACCCGAGCCCATGCCACGTCCCGGGGCTGTGCCTCTCTCTCCCCCTGTCCCCGCTCTGTCCCCTGCATCCGGCCCGGGTGGGTGCGTGGGGTCGGCCCCACGGCGCCTGCTGCAGCGCCCACGGAAGCGTGGGTTTCCCTGTGGCACCCACGGGGCGCGGGCTGCCCCCTTTTGCCACCTGTTGCCCGTAACAGGGAGCAGCCCCGGCTGTGGGGCGAGGGGGGGGGCAGGAACCTGGAGAGCCCGAGGGCCCACGGGGGTGGGGGGCACGACAAACCCGGCCTGGGTGCTGTGGGCGGCTGGGGAAAAGAGGAACCCGCGCCTGCTTCCCTCTGCGGCACGGCTCTTGGGTGGAGGGGGAAACGCTGCCTGGGCTGGGAAGCGTGGGGCGGTGGGACTGGGGTGGGTTTGGGGGCTGGGGCCGGTTTGGGGGCTGGAAGCCACTGGTGCTCACTTCTCAGGGCGTCTGGGGCCTGGCAGCCGTGCGGGAGCACGGCGAGGCACCGTGCGGGTCCCCGGGAAGAGGTCGGTACTGGGAGATGTGGAATAAGCTGGGAACTGGGCGTGGACTGGTCAGGGCGGCAGCCGATCTGATATCCCGTGCTCGCTGCCTCCTCCGTGGGGGAAAAGATCCCTTGGAGCCCTGAGGAGCCCGGCTTTCCCGGCGGGAGAACGTCCCCTGTGCCACGGGAAGCTGTCGGCGGGGCTGATGCTGCGGCCTGACGCCTCCCACACAGGGTCCTCAACGTCTCCGAGGGTGCTCAGCTGGCGTTTTGGGGGGGACACCGGAGGCGATGTCCCCCCTTGAGGTGATCTCTGGGCTTACACTGCTTAAAACGCTGTCGTCCGGGTTAATCAAGGGCCAAATGCCGGCGCTTCGGAGCGTCGGATCCCTCGAGCAATGAAACTGATCTGCGGCGGGTTTGGGCGGCTCGCTAACGCCGCAGCGAGCGTGCCGGGGCTTTGACCCCCGCGGTGTTGGAAGGGGGCACCTCAGCCCGCTGCCGCCTCGCTGGGTTCACGGATGTCGTCTGCGCTCGGCGCTGCTGGTAGTGGGTGGCTTCTGTTCTAGAAGGCGCGGGGTAATTTGTGGCGCTCGCTGGCTTTGGGCGGTTCTTTTTGGGGCGGGGGGACGGTGAGGGGTCTTATTTACGACTTGGATGGGAAGCGCAGGGTCTCGCCAGCCCTCGAGGTTCCGCGACGCAGTGCGGGGCAGCTGGGATGCCACAGCAGGCTGACAGCCCCATGTCGCTGCGGGGCTGAGCGTGAGCTAAGCCTGGCTCAGGTTAGGCCAGTCCTTGGGAAAAATAGCTTCTGCGCCGGGGTGTGAGCCCGTGGAGCCGCGGGGAGAGGCGCGGGGCAGAGCTGGGGACGGGAGCTGTGCCCGCGGCTACGCACTGGCTGCGGGACGGGACGCGCACGTAACTTCATGATGGATAAGGAGGGAAAAAATAAACGGGTTCCGCGCGAGGCTCTCAGCGAGAGAGGTTCTCGTGTCCTCAGCCGTTCATTCTCCTCTTCCATGGGTTTTAATCTTCCCCGCCGGTGTCTGTGCGCGGTGCGGGGCGTTCATTCGCCGCCTCACGCTGGCTCGGTGCTCTGCGTTGCTCTGAAGTGGCGTGGTGTCGAGGGGAAATAGCTGCGTGCAGCGCCCGTGGCTTCGGTGACCCTCTCGGCGTTCTGGGCGGTTTTACTCTGCCTTCGTTTTCCTTAACTCTGCCGACGTTGCCCTTCACTGATCCGCCTCCGGCGTTTTATTTGCAGCATTGCTTGCTCGTGGTGTTTCTTTCCGTGGTAACCCTCCGCCGCCCCTCTGTTTTCTTGACGAGCTGCTTCCCAGAATCTTGCCCTTTGCGTTCCTGCTCCTCTTTGCCTCTCGCTCCGCTTCAGCTGCCGGCACGTATCCCTTCGACTCGCGGGGGACGTGTCTCCCCGCATTTCCTTCCCGCCTGCCTCGTCACGCCCTCCTGGAGACCCGCGTCGGGCTGGGTGAGATCTAAACTTCCTGGCAACCGGAAAACTCCAGGTCTGGGCTGTCACAGGGTCTGCAGGAGGATCAGCAGAGCTGCAGTGAGCCCTCCCGCTGCAGTAACCAGGCGCCCGGGGTGCCGTGGGCACGGTTTCAAGGCTCGTGTGACGCTTAGATGGCTCGTTCCGCTGGAAGAGCTGCGGCGGCGGCGCTTTCCCCGTGCCCCTTCCCAGGCGACGAGCTGAGACTCCTGTCAGCGGCATCTTGGCTTTCAAGGAGGGAGGAATTGGCCTAAAACAGGGCGGTAAAAGTAGCTGGGGGTCACCAATGAATTTTCTTCGTCCGTTTTCCGTAAGAGTAAATGAGTGGGACCAGTCACGGCTTATTTGGCATCGGGCTGGCGGCGCCCGCCTCGGCGAGAAGCGCCGTGCCGCTTTTATTGCTGCATTTTGGGTTTAGGAGCATCTTGTTCACCTGGGCTGGCTGAACTGGGGAGCCCGCTGAGAGGAAGCTGAGGGGGAGCGGCTGAGCTCTGCCGCGTTCCCGATCTGAGGGTCCGAGACCGAGGAGGGGGCTTGCGCCGCGTTGCGCCCTCTGAAGTGTGGCTTCTGGGAGTTCAGCCCTCTGAGCACGAGGTTCTCCTCCAGCCCCAAAGCGCTTCAAGAGCAGCGGAAAAATAAGGCTTTCCAAACCGCGGTGCCACTTCCAAGTGGGCCACGGGCTCCTTGGAGCGGAATCTCCCCGTTAAAGCCGCGTCCGCGGCACCTGGCAGGACTCTCCTACTGCGCGTTGCGTGAACGTGGATGACGTTTCCCACCTCGAGGCAGGTGGAGGTAGAGCAGCGCGGCCGCTGCCACGCCGGGAGTCTCAGGAGAGCAGCGTTGCTCTGGGTCTTCCAGAGCCGTTGAATTTTGTCGTCCTGGGTGGAAAGGATCAGGGGTAAAGGGCTTTGGAGAGCCCCTTCCCTCCCAGAAGCTGGCACGGGGAGTGAGCGATGCTGAGCTCTCTCCGTCTCGCCGAGCCTGGCCTGCGGGGTGGGAGATTCGGGAGGGGCTGCTGGTGGCGTGTGTTCTGGTTTTGGGTGCCTTTGGAGAGGGGATCTCCCAGCGCCCGGGAGCCGGAGGTGCTGCTGCGGGGCGGGGGGCCGGGTGCTGGGTGCTGCGGGAGCCCAGCCGCAGTTTTGCTCCCGGATCCTTACAAGCGCTTTCAATCCGGTTTGTGTGACCGGTTTAAAGTCCAGTTGGTGAGGAGCTGGGGTAAAATTTGGGCCATCACAGGTCAGGGGGGGTTTGTCTTCCTCGTTTCGTTGCCGCAAATCTTGCATCCTGCTTTTTCTGAGTGCTGCTCCCAGTGTTGGGAGCTGCCGTCCTGCTGGGAGATCAGTGAGCGCTGGGATTTTTTTTTTTCCCAGCCTGGAAAGGAGCTCAGTGGGAATTGCTGGAGCAGGGGGAGCCAACGCCTGCGCTCGGCTCCCGGCTCCGCACCCTGCGGCGAGCGCTTGCTGCCGCCTCCCTGCCTGCAGATGAGCCCCCGCTGCCCGTTTTTGCTTGCCGGGTTGTTTAACGAGGGCAGAGAATTTGCGACTCTCCGTAGCGACTCTAAATCGTCAGATTTGGCCAAGCGAGGTGGTGCAGGCTGTTGGCTCCAGGTCTGACACCGTCCCTGCTCCTGTGTGCCAGAAATTTGCCGTATTCGCTGTCAGGCTCGGGAGAGGGGCCCCCGTGCCACCCATCCCAGTTTGAGCTGGACAAAGCCGCGTGCGGGAAGGGACGGGGCGACGCGAGAGCTGCTCTGCAGTCCCTCAACCGTTTCCTTTGCCCTCCTTAAAATCGGAGCCAGGCACCAGCGTTGGACCCTGCCCAAGGGCTGAGCTGGGGAGAATTCACCTTCAGCAGGGCTGTGCCGACCGCGGCCGCGGCCCCGGGCTGGCAGGCAGCCCTTGGTCACCCCGGGGCGGCAGGGGGGACATGCGGGGGTGCTGAGCACCCGGCTTTGGAGGGTGTTCGGAGCCACGCTCGGGCTTTCGTCGCCCCGCTCGAGGCGCTGGGTGGCTTCGAGTCCGGTCCTGGTGCTGGGGAGGTTGAGGTGTCAGCGTGGGGGGCGAGGGGTGACGGGCCAGAGGAGGTGGTTTGTTTTTTGGAGGCTGCTGCCAGCACTGCAGGGCTTAAAGGAGCGAGGGAGATGGGTGCCTGTGCCTGTCTCTGGAATTTGGGGGGGGCTGCATGGCTAAAATACACGCTGCGGTGCCCGGCGGCTCTGGGAAGCCGCAGGAGAGCGGCAGGCGTGATTCATGTCTCTGAGCTGGCTGCAGAAATTCCCCGGTCGGCTTCAGGTTTGCTTTCCAGGCACTTCTGCAGAGCGGGGCTGTCGGCGAGCCAGGTCGGCGCAGTCGGAGGGACTGCGGTAAATCCTCCTTCCTCCCCTCTCTTGCAGGACAGGATCCGCAGCCAGGCGCAGAGAGCTGCTGCGGCGCAGCCTGGGAGCTCCCGCTGCTTGCTGGAGAGCCGTTGACCTAGGAGGAGGGAAAAAAAGGCTCTCAGTCAATCCCAGGTAACTGAAGCAGCACACAGGAAGCGGTTTGCTCCCGGGACGGCCTCGGCAGGGCCGGGGTAGCGCGGTGGCAGCCTTGCCCCCGCTGTAACAGCACCCGGACCGCGCTGCCAGCACCCAAAGTGAGCCCCAAACCCCTGCACGCTCTTTCTCTCCCACTGCCTGCCACGCTGGCTCTGTGCGCTCTGCCCAGTGGGCTCAGCCCGCAGATTTTATCCAGATTTTCTTTTTTCTCCCTCTTGGAGATCCCTCTCCAGCTTGGCCAGGGAACAGAGGACGCAGTTTCTCTGGCTACATCTCCTGTGCTCGCAGGGGATTGCTGCATTTGGCTTTTGAGAGGCTCATTTACATTTTAAAACCATTTGCAAGCTTTTTTTTTTTTTTTTTTTAAACTTGGCTCTGCTTCCTGTGCTCCTGCCCTCCCGAAGCAGCAAGGCCACTGCGGGGTTTCAAGGACACTCCTCCGGTTTCGTTGCTGTTGAAGGGAAGAGGGGTGAAACAGCCGTAAAAAGACAAATCCCTGCTATCTGCTGCCCGCGCGTCGCGCTTCCTCGGCCTGCCCAGCCCGAAATCTGCCCGAAACTGCCTGAGTTATGTAACACAGCCCCGTGGGCTGGCCGGAAACCTCGCACCCATTGAATTTAAAGCAGCGCTGCTGGAGCGAGGAGGATTTCTGGAAGAGGCTTCTCTTGATCTGGTTGGGTGCTGGCAGACTCCGCGCCCCTCTCCGCCGCGCTGTCCCCTCGCTCCGGCGTTGCTCTGAGCCTCGGGTTTTGCTCGGTCCCTCTTCCCGTCGCGGAGCTGTTCCCTGCCGAGGTGGGAGGGAGGGCTGGGGGTGAATTTTTCCCTAGAAAAGCGTTTCTCAGACCAGGAACACAAACCCAGGGGAGATTCGCCGAGCCCTTGCGGCGGGGCCGAGGTCTGCCCAGCTCCGCCTGGGATGGGGCGAGCAAAGCGGCGACTGCTGCCGGTGAGAGAAGCAAGCTGGGGTGACTGCTGGCGCGTTCAGTGACTGCTTTCCTCCTCCTACGCCTCCACGCCCTCGTTAGGGAGCCGGCTGATTCCCCGCTCGTCGGCACAGCCCGTGGCGTGCCGGCGTGGCTGCGAGGCGCTCGCCCTGCCCTGGGGCACGGGCTCCTCCGGCATCACAGGAGCTGAGGGCTTCTCTGGGCGCTTCATCTCCCCGTGGCTCTTCCCATGAGCTCCCAATCTCTTTCCCTCCCCTGTTTTTTCCTTCCCGGAGCTCTCCATCGCGACTTCAGCAAGGAAGTTATTAACCCTCAACCTCTCTGCTCTGCCTCTCCTCCCAGGGACGTGCGGCTAGCTGGAGGCCAGCATGACGGACTCGAAGTACTTCACCACCACGAAGAAAGGTAAGAGGGGCAGCGGGGGGGTCGCACGATTTTCCCCGCTTTTCCTGCGGCTGCGTAAGCCCGACAGGGAGGGCTGTCCCTGCGGAGGAGCCAGCTCTCGTAGGAATGCCCTGAGCTCACGTGGGATGCTGTGGCTGGTGCCGGGGCGGCTCCTGGGCTGCCGGGGGGTCACAGCACCTTGTCACCGCCCCCCCTGAACCCCGACAAGGCTGTTGGCAGCTGGGTTATTGACTTCACCAGCTCGGGAGCGGCTGTGGGACACGGGCTCCCCCGTGCTCTCCCGGGCTGGGACAGAAGTGCTCGGGGTGTTCGACTTAAGCTCTGTCCAGACCAAGGAATTGATGTGGAGGAAGGCCAGGTGGCACCTTCCTCTTCAATCTGCTCGCCCAAGAGTGAACAAAGAGCTCAAGGTGGGAGCTGATGCCCTTGGCTGCGTCCGGAGCCAACTGGTCGCCCCCAGCAAAGCACTGGGCTGCGGGATTGCTGCCACAGGCAGAGCGGGATTTGGGAGCCGCCATCCCTGGCGTGGACTTGAGGAGCAGTTCCCAAAATCCGCCTGCATTCGCCGCTGCGGGTGCCTGCCATCACCTGGGCTGCGCTGGGCTTCCTGGGTCGGGTCGGGCCTCCCGACGGCTGCGGGTGGGGCTGGGGCTTCGCTGTGTGCCGTGATAACCACCCCACGGCCAAAACTGCCCCCAAATAAACCCCGCGTCCCGGGCTTGGGGTGCGGGGCGCTGGTGCTCGTCGCTCCTGCCCCGTCTCCGATCCTTCAGCCCCTCCGGGGCTCTCGTGGGGCTGGGGGAGCCGCAGGGATGCTCTGGCACGCTCGCCTCCGTTTCCACGGATAAGAGCTGAGCCCCTGCCCTCGACGGGACGTTTGGGAAGTTAAATCCCCCTTCCCAGCTCCTGGCACCCCGGAGCACCCAGGTTGGCAAAGGATTCCTGGCACGCAGTGGGTGGGAGCTGTGCTCGCCCTCCCCGGGGAGCAGCACCCAGCAAAGGGCGCCCATCCCCTGAGCTCTCCCTTTCCCCTCCCTCCAGGGGAGATATTTGAGCTGAAAGCCGAACTGAACAGCGACAAGAAAGAGAAGAAGAAGGAGGCGGTGAAGAAGGTGATCGCGTCCATGACCGTTGGCAAAGACGTCAGGTGCGTGCCGGAGCTGTGCCGGGAATCCCTGGGCCAAATCACCCCCAGAAAGGTGCCTGGATGGCTTGGGGGCTCCTGTTTTCCCCCCGTTGTCTCCAAGGGGTCTCTTGGCGAGGACTGAGCGAGCTCCTGGCCGCAGCTCTGCCTCCAACGATGGGAGGAAAGCGTTTGTGTAAGCCTGGCCGCCTGGCTGTGGTGGTAATCCGCCTAGAAGAGGATTGCTCTGGCCGCCAGATGAGTTTGTTGGGATTATCGCCGCTCCCTTCAGGTGTTACTAAAACAGAAACCCCCTCTGGGCCTTTCTGGCAGTGGGTTTGTGTCTCTGCCTCGGTACCGAGAAGCTTTTTGCAGCCGCTCCAGTCCAAAAGGTCGAGCGGCTGCTTTACCTCGTCTTCTTTATCCGCCTGACCGGGCAGCACGTGGTCCCCTCCGTCCCCTCCTCCCCACATGGACCTGTCCCGTGCACCCTTGGTGTTAAATGCAACGCTTTTCCTGGTGCATTTGAGAGGAGATGGAGGGAAAACAGACTCGGGGCTCCGTGTTTGGAAAACCAGCGCGTGCCCGGCTCCCAGCGCATTCGCGGCAGCGGGTCACGCTCTGCGGGCCACCGTGGAGAAGGTGACACCGGACGTGTCGGGGACTTGCCTGAGGCTGCTCAGCAGAAGCTACATCGATTAGAAAGGAGATATTGGCTGTGGCAGCCCATTTTTTTTTGGTGTGTGCCTCTTTTAGGCAGCAAGGAAGCAGTTTGCTACGTTCGCTCCTCCCTGGGAGCTGCCAGGTTTCGCCTGGGGCGAGAGAAGCCGAGGAAGAGCAAAGCGCCTGTCCCGCGGGCTTGGGGGGGACCTGGGCTTGGCCCCTGGGTTTGCGGTGGTGGAGAAGATTCCAGGAGCCAAGGGACATCTGTTGGGGCTGGGCTAACTCCTCTGTTAGCCCTCTGATCTTGATTGCCTCTCCTGAAGCGGTTTAATCGTCTAATTGGGCTGTCTGGGTCTTTAATTGTCTAATGGGGCTGGCTGTTGGCTGCAGTGAAACTGCCTCTCTGGCATCCCGCAGCTTCAGGGTGCTCAGCGCTCGCTGGAATCACGGTTGGGAAGGGGAAGCCCTCAGCTGCACGCAGGCAGCACCGCTCCGTCCTAGCAGAGCATCGTTCTGCTGCAGGGCTCACGTGGGGGAGCGGGAGCGTTCCTGACGCTCTGCAGGCTCCGGCGTTTACTTCTCCGACGTCTCTGGTGTAAGCCGTGGGGTGAGCGCTCAGCGGTTTGCAGCAGGATAGCTTTAACCTCCGCAAAAGCGGAGGGTGCTTTGGGTAGGGCTGTGCAGAAGGCGATGGGGGGCTCATCTCCCGGGTCCTCTCACAGGTGCCGGAGGGTTTCTTGAGGGCTGGGTGATGTTGCACCTTCTCCTGGGGCGGCAGACGTGCGCTGAGCTGCGATGCGGCAGAGCTGTGTGGGAGAGCTCGGTTTTGGCCCCTTAGGGGCCGTTTTGAGCTTCTCTTGATACAGATCCATGAGGAAAAACCCACTGGGGATGGGTGATTTAGCCACTGCAAGGTGGGCTCGTGTCCTGGGAGGGCCTGCTGGCTTCAGGAGTGGGTGGAGCTACGGGAAGGGGATGGCCGTGCGCGCAGGGAAGCGTGGGGTCGCGTAGGCAGCGGCGTCCCCTTCCCCCGGCTCAGCAGCATGGCGGCGTCCTGCCTTCACAGTGACGCTTTGTGTTTCAGCGCGCTCTTCCCGGACGTGGTGAACTGCATGCAGACGGACAACCTGGAGCTGAAGAAGCTGGTCTACCTCTACCTGATGAACTACGCCAAGAGCCAGCCGGACATGGCCATCATGGCGGTCAACACCTTCGTGAAGGTGAGAGAAGAGGGCTGCGTGCCTGAGAGCCGCGCGCTGCAGCCGGTCGGTTCCGCACGCCGCGTGCATCCCCGCTTTCACGCGAGGCCGCCACGCTGCGATGTACCCTGCTCCGAAGGACAGAGCGTGGGCAGGCTTCCAAAACTTCTCCCTTCAGGAGTAGGAGCTCGCCTAGCTCCAGGGAACTGAGAAAATTTGTCCAGTAACGTAGAAGAAAAATATTTTCTTGGCAGCCCTACTGTGCCACTTGCTCTGTCGGTGGCGGCTTCGGTTGTGGGCAGCTCCCGTGATGGAACTGCTGTCATGTGAGCTGAAGTCTCTGCAGCTGAGAAAGCCCTCGTGATCTTGCAGTTGGAGTCTGGAACTGAAGAACATGTTTGTTAAGAGCCAAGATGTTGCCAAATCACTTTGTGAAAAGGCTTGGTGGACATCAGAGGGAGTTTTGGCTTTTTAGGAAGAAAAAACCCCACACAATAAACCTGATAGATGCGTTTCCCAGGTCAGGGGGCCTTTCTGCGGGGTGGCAGCTGACTTCAGGTACTGGGTGTAAGTGAAGAAGACATCAGGTTCCTGGAGGTGTGGTTGGGGTGAGAACTGACAGTGTTATAACTCTGTGGGTGCCAGATTGCAGGAGAAGAGGTGAAACCTCTCTCTTGGCTGAGTTGTTCTTGAGGGCTGAGCGTTAAAACCTAAAATCCAGGTACCCAAATGAGAATGGAGGTCCCGAAGCCACCACCGATGCCTGTGATTCAAGAAGTGTCCCTGGAAGTGTAACGTCCCCCTCTCCTCCCTGTAGGACTGTGAGGACCCAAACCCTCTGATCCGGGCTCTGGCCGTGCGGACCATGGGCTGCATCCGCGTGGACAAGATAACGGAGTATCTCTGCGAGCCCCTGCGGAAGTGCCTGAAGGACGAGGACCCTTACGTGCGCAAGACGGCAGCCGTCTGCGTGGCGAAGCTCCACGACATCAATGCCCAGCTGGTGGAGGACCAGGGCTTCCTGGACACCCTTAAAGACCTCATCTCAGACTCAAATCCCATGGTGATTATTTTTGCCTTCTCCATCCTCTCTTCTCCTCATCCAAATAGTGGTAAATGCTCTGCCTTCATCTTCACCTGCTGACTGCCTTCCTCCCACGCTCCCTTCCACTTGCTTTTTGGTGCTTAACAGACCGCTTCTGGGGACAGCTGTTTCTGAGGGAGGATTGCAGGCCATGTTCTTTGTCCTGTGACCCTGTCTCCTGGATGGAAGGTTTCTCCGATTCCTCAGCCAGCTGCCCTGGCCAACTCAGAGCAGAGGGGAGCTGCTCCACCATGTAGCTGGTGGCTTTTGCTTCTGATGAGGGTTTCCTAGCAGTTGGGCTTTGGCCAGCATTACTTTCCCTGCCTTTCCCCAGGCAGGAGAAGATTCAAAGACTGCTTTTCCTGGGATTTCTCTTCCACTAAGCCTTTGCTGCTCTTCAGATCTTGCCGCAGGCGTAGCGGTGAGCCCAAGAGCCGCCACAGAAAGTGGTGGGGCTCCTTGGCACTGCCCTGAGGAGGGGAGCGAGAGTGGGTTCCTCCGTGTCGGGCGCGGGGCCAAGGATGAGTCCCGCTGAACGTGTGCAAACCATCGGAGATGTGGTGTGGGCGGTGGGAGCGTGCCGGCGGTGA
Source organism: Chlamydotis macqueenii (assembly GCF_036417535.1). NCBI lineage: Eukaryota > Metazoa > Chordata > Aves > Otidiformes > Otididae > Chlamydotis > Chlamydotis macqueenii. Next base: position 14,285,728 of record NC_141572.1, on the reverse strand, counting down.
TTGCTCATCTCCTGACGATCGGCTGGTGGGGAGGAGAAGCTGGCGCCCAGATGTCACTGGGGTGTGAGGTGCCGGCACTGGGGATGCAGCTTGCACCAGCTTTCCCCAGGCTGTTGATCCACCTCGGTGTCACCTAACGTGTGCTGTCACCTAACACGTGTCCTGTCCCCTCTGGCAGGTAGTGGCCAACGCAGTGGCGGCTCTCTCCGAAATAGCGGAGTCTCACCCAAGCAGTAACCTCCTGGACCTCAACCCCCAGTCCATCAACAAGCTGCTCACGGCCTTGAACGAGTGCACGGAGTGGGGCCAGATCTTCATCCTGGACTGCCTGGCCAACTACATGCCCAAGGATGACCGGGAAGCCCAGAGGTGAGGGAGGCTGCTGGAGCAGCGGTGGCTTCAGAGCACCACGAACCAACCAGAACGGGGCTGGAAAGGGGAGGGGGACAGGCGGGTGTCAACACTGCCCGTTCTCCAGATATCTTCATCCTCCTCACCCTTGGCATCCTGCCGCAGGTCTTGGGTGCAGCCATCTGGGGACCGCCCTGGTCCCACAGCGAGCCCTGTCCCCTTGCTGGCGCAGGGATTGTGTGTCTCAAACTGATCGTTGTTTTTCCCTTCCCCCTCACCCCCCACCCAACCTCCAGCATTTGCGAGCGGGTGACCCCCCGGTTGTCCCACGCCAACTCGGCCGTGGTGCTCTCGGCGGTGAAGGTGCTGATGAAGTTCATGGAGATGCTGTCGAAGGACCTGGATTATTACGGCACGCTGCTCAAGAAGCTGGCCCCGCCGTTGGTCACCCTGCTCTCCGCAGAGCCCGAGCTGCAGTACGTGGCTCTCCGCAACATCAACCTCATCGTGCAGAAGAGGTGGGTGCCCCGGCGCAGCCTGGCTGGGGCTTTCTCTCTTCTCTGCAGACCTGCTCCCCAAAGCTTCAAACCCTCTGACTGTGGTGGCAGGGTTTTGCCGACACCACTCGTCACTTGAGTGTTTTCCTCCTCTATTATTTAAAATCCAAGTGCTCGGTGCAGAGAATCAGGAGAGGCAATGAGCAAGGAGCTGAGCTGGGATCTCCAGGAAGGGTTTACTTTAATTTTTTGTTTATTTAGGGGAACAAAGGACAGAAAAGCAAAAAGCTGAGACTTTGGTTTAGTCGTTAAATGTCTAGTGAGGGGTTTTTGTGAGATCAGCTTTTTTCTACGTGATCGTCCTCTTTGAATAAGTGCTGAGAGTCCTTTTGTCCCTTTGCTGATCTAAAATCGCTGGTGGGCAGGAGATGTCCGAGGCCCCACACGTGTGCCCCGAGCAGAACTGGCCAGCTGGAGAGAGCCGTGCTCTGTGATGACAGCCGCAGTCAGATGATTTGTTGTCCTACCAGTTATCGCTGTGGTTGTCTATTAAAAATAGCAGCAATTTCTGGGAGAAGTGGAAAGCAATTAGTGTCCCTGGGAGCGGGAATGTGGAAGGCAGGTTGGCTCCTCAGAGCTGGACCTGGCCTACATCTTTCCCAGCTTAGAGAGAGGATGATCTGGTGAGAAAGGTCCAGCCTAGCCCTGGGGTCTGGGGTTGCGTCCCTGCTCCCCTCGAGATGTCCCTTCCAACCTTGGCAAGACAAACGTCCCCCGCTGCCTTGTGTCTGGTCTTTGTTTGCGGCAAGGTTGCGCTGTGTCCCCTGTATCCCAACCAAGGGACGGAGTCCTGTGGGGGGGATAAGTGCGGTATCTTGAATTTCTGAGCGTTGAACGGGCCCCCCAAACCTTGTGCTCATGGCCAAGGAGCCTTGGCCTCTCTGGCCCGGAGCTGGTCGCTCTCTGGCTCTGGATTTCGCCATCTTATGTCCTCGGTGTCCTCCAGAGTTCTCCAGCTCCAGCCTTGGCCGGGGAGTGGTGATTCCTGCTTGGAGCTGGCTACGGAGTAAGGAATTTGCATGGACTCTGGGCATTAGCTGGCTGCAGGGTCAGGCCCATGAATCCCTGTCCGTCTCCTGACCGGCGTGCAGCTTTCCGGGGAGGACGACTCCTGTTCTGCGCTACTTTGCCTGCTGCTCACTGCCTGGGTCAGAGCCTGGAGGTGGGAGCAGAGCTCAGGTCTTGCTTCTGCCACCAGAGAAATCATCTGATACCAGTATCGGGTGTTGGAAAGCACTGGGGAAAACCACGGCTTCTGGAAGGTTTTTGATGTCTCTGTGGTCAAAGTGAAGGAACCTGACTCTCTCATTGTCCTCCAGGCCTGAGATCTTGAAGCATGAGATGAAGGTGTTCTTCGTGAAGTACAACGACCCCATCTATGTCAAACTGGAGAAACTGGACATCATGATCCGCCTGGCTTCCCAGGCCAACATTGCTCAGGTCAGGATCTGCCTGACCGTGCTGGGTGGGCACCAAGGAGGACATGGGGGGGCTCCAGCCCCGCAGGGAGGGGATTTGCCCCAAAAATCCTCCACCCAGCTTTGCAGGATGCTGACAGGAGCAGTTGTACTGCCCAGCCTGCTTCTGCTGGGTCACTGCCCTGCTTTCCTGGTGGCTTTTCCTTGATCTCACTGTCTCGTCCCCTCGGGCAGGTGCTGGCGGAGCTGAAGGAGTACGCCACGGAGGTGGATGTGGACTTTGTGAGGAAGGCGGTTCGAGCCATCGGCCGCTGTGCCATCAAGGTGGAGGTGAGGGTGGAGTCACTCCGGGTGCCGGTGGCAGCTGCGGCTGGGCTGGTGGGTGAGCTGGAGGTCATCTCACCCCAGGAATTAGCTCTGCCCCGGCGATCCAGCGCCTGGGGATGAGGCAGGGTTGTTCCACAGGGTGTGTATGGGGTGCGGGGAGGGTATTTCTCCCCCTTGCCCTTTGCCACTGGAGCTGTTTTAGGATCCTGCCCACGCCGTGCTCGGTTGCGGACACGGCTCCCTGCGGCTGTCCCTGCTGTGTTAATGGATGACACGCGTAGCAAGGGATGACACACGTGGCTTGCTGGAGGGCTGCAGGGGCAAGTGGTGGGGGGACCTGATCCCTTACCGAGGGGCTGGGAGGCTTTGCCTCCTCTTGGGTGTGATTTGAAGAAGGAGTTTATTAAAAACCTTGCTGGAACGGTGGCTCTGCGCAGCCTGGGTGCAGGCAGGCTCACGGGCAAGGTCGCGTAGCTTTGAGGCAGCTGAGGTTGCACCGGGTTTACCGCAGAGCGTCCTCAGTCACGTGAGGCGAACGGCTCGACAGCAGCGAGCCGGGCGCCGGCGAGAGGCAGGAGGAGATGCGCAGGAGCTGGCTCAGGCTTTGCCTCCCCCCGGGGAGCTGAGCTGGCCCGTCAGCGCCATCCCTCCCCTCCGCAGCGAAGCCTCTCCCAGGGGGATTTATTGTCACGGTGCTGGCACTGGTTTCCCTCTCTGCTAATTCTGAGCTGCGCAGATCCAGACTAAGGCACAGTGCAAGGTGCTGCTGCCCTGGCAAGCCGAGGTCTGGGCTCGCTGCTGCGCTGCTGGAGATGGTGGCCTGAAATACATCCCGTGGGAGCGAGGAGCAAGCGGCGTGGGGGGAGAGGATGCTCTGGGAGTGTGCAAGGGGGATGAGGGGGAGCCAGACCTGGATGTGGGAAGGGGAGACCACACTCGTGTTTCCCCCGTTCTGGTCTGGGTTGGGTTTGGGGAAGGTACGGAGGGGGTAAGGCAGCGAGATGGGGTGTGGGAAGGGCACAGAGGCTTTGGGACGGGATCGTAAGAGCATTGCTGCTTGACCCACTGAGTCCCTCTGTCAGCAATCGGCTGAGCGCTGTGTCAGCACCCTGCTCGACCTCATCCAGACCAAAGTCAACTACGTGGTACAGGAGGCCATCGTCGTCATCAAGGACATCTTCCGCAAGTACCCCAACAAGTGCGTGGTGGCCGCTCGTGACCCCGAGTGCATGCTCCCGATCCTAGATGAGCTCTTTCTGCCCCTCTGTGCTTGGGTGACCCCCCACAAAGACTCGGGGGAGGGGGGTCTTTGAGCGAGGGACGGGCTGTTGCTCGCTCTCGGTGGGACGATTGGTGGTGAAGCCACCTGGAGCCTCCCTGCAGTGGCAGTGGCTTTGGGTTTTTTGCCAGTTGGGGTTGTTGTCCCCAGTCAGTGCTGCCCCAAGAGTTAAGCTGGGGGCAGGAAAGCCGTCCCCAGACCTGGGGACGTTGCTGTCCCCATGATGGCAGTCCCAGATCCTGAGACCCAGGAGCTGCCAGAGACTTTGAGGTCCCTCACGTCAGCATAAACGGTCTCTGGCTCTTAATTCAGCGCTCCCGATGCTGGAAGGAGGGAAGTGTTCCAGCTGAGCCAAGATGAATAGGCAACTGCATGATCAGGAAGTCGTGCACTGATCGTGGTAATAAATACTAATGAAGTGAATTAGTAACGAAGAGGAACTCTGCACAAATAGCCAGCGACGCGAGGCTGCTGCAGAGAGGAGGGAGAGCAGATGAGTGGGGCTCAGGAGTTAATTCACTCTGCTCTGAAAGCGGAGAGGGGTCGGTGTGGGCAGCGTCACGCTGTGCCACAGCCCTGGGGAGAGGGGACAGCCCCAGGCAGGTGACAGGGGCTCCTGCCAGCGCTCTTGGTGGTGTCCTGGTTCTGCTGAGGGTGATGGAAGGTGATCTCAGGTTAGAGCAGAGTTAGAACTTGGGTTTCTTGCTTTTGGTGAACGCGTGTTCTCTCCTCGGGAAGGTACGAGAGCGTAATTGCCACCCTCTGCGAGAACCTCGACTCCCTGGACGAGCCCGAGGCCCGGGCCGCCATGATCTGGATCGTGGGAGAGTACGCCGAGCGGATCGACAATGCCGACGAGCTGCTGGAGAGCTTCCTGGAGGGCTTCCACGATGAGAGCACCCAGGTGTGATGTAGCAGGGGGTCTGGCTGCGTGACACTGTGACAAAGCTTGTGCTTGTCAGCGCGTAACGAAGCAATTTGCTCTAGCAGGGTTGTGAAGGTGTTTTTCTTGCAGGCTTAGGGCAGCAGCGTCCCACAGTGGCTTCGGGTGTAGAATGTGGCCCATGAAATGCCACCGTGGTGGTGTCCCCAAGCACCTTCCCCCCTTAATAGCTGGGAGGGACCAAGTGATCACTGCTCTGTGCCGGGACAGCATCGGCCCTTTGGAGCTGGAAAACAGAGTCAGACAGCTGAAATGAGCAGAGGGAGCTGTGCCTGCCCGTTCTGCCGGGGCAGCTGAGGCTTTGCCTGTGGAATTTTGGGGGAGTTTCCATCTGTGGATGGTGCAAAACACCGTGAAACTAAGTCACGGTGAACAGGGAAAGGTCCATAAATGCAAAATAGCAAAGCCAGCGATCCTGGCCGCCCTGTCTCAGGTCTGTCGGAGGTGAATTGCTGCTGCTTATCCTCGTAAAAGGCAGAGGGTGCTCTGGCCTTCGTGTAACCTGATCCCAAGACCTTGCCCAGTAACCTCTGCATCAACCTGTGGCTCTGATGGGCTCTGGGTGCGGTAATCGGCTTGAAACAGGCTGCAGACCTGGCTGGGAGCCATGTGCGGTGCCCTGACACTCATCACCACCGCTTAAGCAGTCACTGTGTGTTTGGTCCCTTGAGAGGCAGGTTGGGGTTACGTCCTGGCAGCTTGTACAGGGACAATTTACGTGTTTTTGCCCCAAAATGGCATGATCTGTCTGTCTAACCCCATTTGCCCGCAGGTTCAGCTGCAGCTGCTGACGGCCATCGTGAAGCTGTTTCTGAAGAAGCCCACGGAGACGCAGGAGCTGGTGCAGCAGGTGCTGAGCCTGGCCACGCAGGTGGGTAACAGCTCCTGCGCGGGGGAAGAGCTTTCCGCGGGCTTCACCGTCCCCCCGAGGCAGCGGGAATGGCTTGGTAGGGCAGGAGCCGTGACAGGAGGTGGATAATCGGAGCTTGATTCTGGAAAAGCTGGTAGGTAAAGTCCTGGAGAGCAAGGACACGAGGCATCTTCCGCTGTTTCCCTGCTGGTGTAGCAACGTGGTGTAGCCTCTGTAGAGCGGAGGTGCAACATAAGTAGCTTTAACTTCTGTCCTCTTGATCCCTGTAATACTACAGCAAGGCTGAGGTGGGGCCGAGGCGCTCTGAGTTGCTCTGTAGTAGCCGCACCGTCCCCTGCGCGATGGCTCTGGCGCTAACCCTCGTGCTTCCCACAGGATTCCGACAACCCCGACCTGCGGGACCGTGGTTACATCTACTGGCGCCTGCTCTCCACCGACCCCGTGGCCGCCAAGGAGGTGGTGCTGGCGGAGAAACCCCTCATCTCCGAGGAGACGGATCTGATCGAGCCGACGCTCCTGGACGAGCTCATCTGCTACATCGGGACACTGGCCTCCGTCTATCACAAACCTCCCAGCGCCTTCGTAGAGGGGAGCAGGGGGGTCGTGCACAAGAGCTTGCCCCCGCGAACGGGCTCGTGAGTATCTCCGCTTCCACAGGGTGACTCCAGGGCTGGGTCTGCGTGCTGGGCAGGTCGGGCGCTGAGCCGAGCGGCTGTGGGGCTGCCGCGGCCACGCAGGGCACTGTGTGCTGAGGGCCCCCTTCCCGAAGAGGGGTTCCCGTGTAGGAGCAGGGCTGTATGGGTTCGATATCGTCCTTATAAGGCTGAAGGAGTGATCTCAGACCTTCAGCGGAAGGTGATCTTGATGAGAAGTGCTGGGAGCCGTGCTGGGACAGGGTGTCTCTTTGAACGCTCACTGCAAAGCCCAGCTGGGTGACCCCCAGCCCTCCAGTGGGACCTGTTGGCTCAACTTGAGCTCCTCAAGGTCTCACGTCTCTCCCTCACCCTTCCTTTAGGAGCGAGAGTGCCGAGAGCCCTGACACAGCCCCCTCAGGTGTGCAGGCAGCAGAGCAGCCGGCCGTCATCCCCACGCAGGGCGACCTGCTGGGTGACCTGCTGAACTTGGACCTGGGCCCTCCGGTGAGCGGGCCTCCTATCGCCACCTCCTCTGTACAGATGGGTGCCGTGGACCTCCTCGGAGGTGGCCTGGACAGCCTGGTACGTCGCAGCCCCCGCACGCTCCTTCCCCGAAGCCTGGCTGCCCTGGAGGCATCATGTTGGCTTTGGTGCTGGCTCCTGTCTGGAGCTCCTGGGGACAGGATGGGCACCTGGGCTGGTACCTTCCTTCTACAGCTGGTGAAGACGGAGGGGTGCTGCTCCTCTGTGTTTCCTCTCGCTACACGGGGTCTGTGTAGATGCTCCCGCCGTCCGTGCTGCCCTGCAGGGGTGACTCCTCTTCTGGGTCCCTCTCTGAACCCCAGTGAACCCCCAGAGACACCTGTTAAACCACCCTGTGGGGTTTAGATGTGCCCGCTCCCAGCCTGTGGGGCGCTTTAACGAGTGTCTCCTGCGCTGGGAGATCTGGAGGTGCCAGGTTGTCCTCCTGGGAATGCAGACCGAGCAGCGGTTTGGCTGCAGAGCGAGGAGGGATGGAAACCTCTGCCTGGTTGGCGCTGCCTGCCCTGCAGTTGCCGGCGGTGATCCGGGCTTCCTGAGGGAAAAGAGATTTTTGAGTTTTCTCCACTGCTTGTGAAAGGCAGCAGAGATCCCCAAGCGGAGGCAGCATCGCTGTCTCTTCGCCTGCTGCCTCTCTGGGTCCGTAATCCCCCGAGAGCTGCCCTGGCTCTTTACTGGGCTTGTGGGGTTTGGTAACGGGGCTGCGTGTGGGGACGAGAGACCCCGGTCGTGCTCTGTCCCCTGGCCCCAGGGCAGCCGCCGACGGACAGACGGATGTGTTGGTGGGACTAACCTCTCTTCCCTCCCCACCTTCTTTTCTCTCTCTGGTTTTTTGTCTCTTCTCTCCTGGCTTGTCTCTGCATGTGGCTGGCTCCTCTCTCCGCCTTGCCTGCTTCTGCTTGGAGATGGGGGACGAGTCGGAAGGGGTATGGATCAGCCCTTTTCTTAGCCCTCTCCACCACGCGTAGCCCCCGCGCCTGTGCCCGCCCCCAGCTGCCCCTGCTCCCCTCGCACAGCCTGAGCCCTTGTGTTCGGTGCGCCGGTGACATCTCGCTTCCCTCTGGGGACAACCAGGCCCCCAAACAGCTCTGGGACCCCGGAGCACCCCTACCGACTCCAGACCCTCGCTAGCCCACACTGATGCTTTGAGAGCCCTTGAGGGTTCTGTGGGACCCCTGTGCTGTCGGCGCGCTGGCCTCTGCCCCCGCTGATGCCCCTTTCTTGTCTCTTGCAGCTGCGAAGCGATGTGGGAGGCAGCCCTGCTGTGAGTGTGCCTTCGTGCCTGTACCCCTCTCTCGCCCTCTGCATCCTCCTCCTCCTCCTCCTCCTCCCCCCTGCCCCGCAGTGCCCGCCCTAACCCGCTCCCTTGTCCCCCGCAGATGGGCGGCGGCGGCGGCTTCGCACCAGCGCCCAGCGCCGCGATGCCCGCCAACCTGGGGGCACCCCTCGGCAGTGGCCTGGGAGACCTCTTCGACCTCACCGGTGGGGTGGGGACCCTGTCGGGATCCTACGTGGCACCCAAAACGGTGAGTGGGCCAGCCAAGCCCCCGCTGCCGGCTGCTGGCGAAGCTCAGGGCTGCAGCGTTCGGGGGGGCAGAGATCCCCCGTGCCCGCTCCACGCTGCAGGGTCTCCCCAGGGGGAGGTGAAAGACAAAGCCGCCTCTTCCTAGCGTGGTGGGTGAGGGTGGTGGTCTGCAGATGGAGAGGACACTGTAGCGCTTGCCGGGATGCGGGGCAGGGGCGGTCTGCCTGTTCCCCCGGGTGGCACGGAGCCCCCAGCAGAGGGGACAGCAGGGACCCGTCGGGTGACGTCTCCACCAGTCCTGCTTTTGGGGTCGTGCTGTTTCGCGGTGCGTGGGGTGAGGTTTGGAGGATTGGGCAGCAGCAGCAGCGCCCCGCAGCCCTGGCAGGGGTGAGCGTGCCCGTGCCAGCTGCTCTGGAGCCGTGAAGTGCCCTCGGTTTACAAACGCCCCACGTGTCTGGAGAGCGCCCAAGGGTTGGCTTGGAGCAAAACCTCGAGGGTTTCTTGTCTCCTTAACCCAGGTCTGGCTCCCTGCCATGAAAGCCAAGGGGCTGGAGATCTCCGGCACCTTCAGCCGGCAGGTGGGCTCCATCTCCATGGACCTCGTGCTAACGAACAAAGCCCTCCAGGTCATGTCTGACTTTGCCATCCAGTTCAACCGCAACAGGTGAGATCCCTCCTGGGCTGGGGCGGTGGTGGGTGAAGGAGCTCAGCCCTGGGTGGGAGGAAGGGGCTGTGAAATGGGCGCAAGGGTTGGGAACAGCCTCGCGTGATGACCCTTCTCTGTCTGATGGCTGCGGTGGTGATGATCATCAAACCAAAGCCTCTAAGAAGTTGACTGAAGAGGCTGTTCCTCTGGCATCCCCCCATCCTGTTCTTTGTCCTCCTGGTGAACGGACACTTCCTTTTCCCTCAGAGGCACGCAGCAAAGGATGGCCCTGAGGGAATGGTTTAGAAACGCTGAAAATGGGTGTGAGTCTGTGTAAGAGGAAGGGGGGGAACTTTGGGGCTACCTGTTATTGCCCCAGGGTGGGCAGGGCAAGAGCCAGCCTGGTCCTGGCCTGTGCAGGAGCAGCAAGATGAGCTGGGGTGTTCCTGGGGTCTGGGTGGAGGAAGGCAGGTTGTTCTGAGGTTGTCCCGGAGCAGATGGGCCCCTTTTGCCATCAGCTGCTGCCCCCCACCCTGACCCCCTGCCCTTCTCGGGTGTCTCCCCAGCTTCGGCCTGGCCCCAGCAGCTCCTCTCCAGGTCCACGCGCCTCTCGCCCCTAACCAGTCTGTGGAGATCTCCCTTCCGCTCAACACCGTCGGCTCTGTCATGAAGATGGACCCCCTGAACAATCTCCAGGTGGGAGCGCCTGGGGGTGTCCCCTCCTGGGGAGCTGGGGATGGGGCAGGGGGTGGGTTTGCTCCCTTGGGAGGGAGGTGTGATGGCAGCAACCGGGCGAGAAGAATAGGCCCAGCTCATCGTCTCTCTGCTGTCAGAGCTCAGTCCGACTCCGATTTGACATTCAGGTGCATGCGGACGGCTTCCTCTGGGGAGGAAGATCCCCGCTGGCAGCAGCAGAGCCGAGCCTTGGCCGAGCAGCTGCTCGCGGTGCGGCAGTGCTGGGGAGATGGCGGAGCTGGAGTTGCCAGGGGGAGCTGGGAGGGAGCAGCCCCGGTGGTGTGTGATGGGATGGGACACTTGCTTTGGGAGCCTCTCACCTGCCCTAGGAGGAGGTGTTGACGTCCCCATGTCCTTCCATCCCAGGTGGCGGTGAAAAACAACATCGACGTCTTCTACTTCAGCACGCTGTACCCGCTGCACATCCTCTTCGTGGAGGACGGGAAGATGGGTGAGTTGGCACACGGGTGGCTGTGACTCCTGCCACCGGTCTGTAGATGCCATCCCGGCCCCCGAAATCGTCCCAGCCCTGGGGACGGATTGGGGAGCTGTGAGGAGCCAGAGGCTCCTGGCAGGAACACTGCCGTGCCGGCGTGACCAAGCTGTGGCTACCTGAAACGGCCTGTGGCTACCTGATATGGCCTGAGCCACCTCCTCACTGCCAGGGAGAGCTCTTGCTTCACACGCTGCTTATTTTACCTTCCCTGGCACTCACCAGCCTCTTCCCAAGCCGGTGTAGCTTGCTAGCCTCCCAAAAGCAGGGAGCTTTCCTGCGGCTGGTCTTGGGAAGCCGCTTGAGGAGGCGGCAGCGTGACGGGGCGAGATCCCTTCAGGCACCGGTGCTGGTGTACCACCTTTAGGGGGCGGCCGCTGATCTCGTAGCTTCATTGCTGGCTCGGTTTCGTTCCTCACGGCAGAGCGGCAGATGTTCCTGGCCACTTGGAAGGACATTCCCAACGAGAACGAGGCCCAGTTCCAGATCAAAGACTGTTCTCTCAATGCAGGTGGGTCCAAACCCTTCAGAAGGACCTGGCCGCTGGTGACCAGCTCATCCCAGTTATCCCATGCCGGCCTGCGGGGAGACGAAAGCTCTTTGCCCCTGTGCCCACCCTGCTGCTTTCCTTGCCGTTGACTGGTTGCAGAAACTCTGGCAGCCCCAGAGTCGCTCTGCGCGGTGGGGAGGTCCCTGCTGCCGGGGACGGTTGCTGTGCCCACCCAGTCTCAATGCAGAGAAGCCAAACTGGATCACGCAGCCGTTCCAGCCGACCCGCGGGCAGGGCAGCGGTCCAGTGCCCGCAGGCGGCTGTGGGCCGGGCTGCTTGGCGCCTTCTGGCTCCCCCAGCTCCTTCTCCAGGAGATGCAGTGCCAAGCAGGACGTGCAAATCCTGGATGGGGACAGCTGAGTCCTTTCAGTCCTGCTGGCAGCAGCCAGCTGAGCTTTGTGGAGCCAAGCGGGGCGGCTCCGCTTGTGAATCAAGCTCTGGGAGCCGTGTTGAATGGAGCCTTTCTCCTCGCTGTGCGGCGATGACGGGTTTTAGAAGTGCTGCGAGGGAGGGAGCTGGGCCAGGAGCCCTGCCCCAAGCAGCCCCCACAGCGGCACTCTCCTCCTGCGCAGATGCCGTTAGCAGCAAGCTCCAAGGCAGCAACATCTTCACCATTGCCAAGAGGAACGTGGAGGGCCAGGACATGCTCTACCAGTCGCTGAAGCTCACCAACGGCATCTGGGTGCTGGCGGAGCTCAGGATCCAGCCCAGCAATCCCAGCTTCATGGTACGTCCCTTCCCTGCCTGCCTCCCAAACGGCCCCGAGCCGAGGCTGCTGCCCACCCTGCCTTCCCCACGCTCTGCTCGGAGCTTGGGTCCGGCTGGATGATGGTCCTGTGGTGGTGGGACCCCCCCCAGCGCCTGTCCCGGCGTCCCCCGTGCATGGGCAGGGTGAGACGCCGTCTGTGCTGGCCAGCTGGGCTCTGCGGCGATGCTCGGTCTCCGCTGGGCTGCTGTAGGCACCGTGGTGGAAGCTAAAGGAAGCAGAGAGGTCCCAGCCCGCTTCCACATCTCTGTTAAAATAAAAAACCCAGCCCCATCCCCTCCTTAGGGGATCCCCAGCCCTGCCTGAGTGCTGGGAAGCCCGACTGCGGCCGTAAACGGCCTGGGAGCAGAGGTCTGTCCTGGCACGGAGCCATCCCGGTGTCCAGCTTTTCCCGGGCCCGTGCCCTTCCCCGCCTCCCCCGCAGCCGTTTTTTCCTTCGGGGTGGGATGAGCCGTGTCGCCTTGACTCACCTCTCTGTGTCTCCGTCCCTGCCGCCCGCCCGCCCTCGCCGGCCTGCCCGCTGTTGCAGGATTTGGAGGTTAGCGGACTGGTTTCTACCCCGGCTTCGGGCTGTGTCTGGCTGCTGCCCCGTGCCGTTTTTACCTGCCTGCCCCCTGCCCTGCCTGTCTCTTGGCACCTCCTGCCTCTCCCTCCCGCCAGGAACCGGCGCCGAGAGCGGAGCTTCCTCGGAAGCGAACATTTCGGAGGGTCAGGGTGTTCCCACCGCCCTCCTGCGCTCACTTGGGATGAGGATGGCCGCACATCCTTATCCCAGAAGATTCCCAGCTGTGGGCTGAGGCGCTCGTTGCGTTCCGACTCGTTTAATATTTAATTTTTGAGCAAATAACTGAAGGGGGCTCGCGGTGCCTTTGAGGGAGCTGTTCCCCCTCGCAGTCGAAATCAAACCCCGAGGGACGAAGCGCGTGCGTGTGCCTCCGCCTGCCCCCCTGCCTGCGCTGCATGTGGATGTCCGCTCCTCAGCTGCGCGGGGGGGGGAGTGCCAGCGGCACGGGGAGGGCGTTTAGTGGGCTCGGTGCTTTTTAATATCTCGTATCCAGCCCGGATAACGAGCTGGGGCCGCCCCATGCCCCGCTGGGGGGGTGCTGCAGCATGCAGGGCTCTGTGCTTTGGGGCTGGTGGCTCAGCGCCGTGGGGCAAGGTGCCATTACGCCCCCCCCTCCTCCTTTCTCCCCCCAGTTGTCGCTGAAATGCCGAGCGCCGGAGGTGTCCCAGTACATCTACCAAGCCTACGAAACCATCCTGAAGAATTAAGGTGCTGCCACAGCCCGTCCTCCTCCTCTCCTCCCTTTCCTGCCCGAGGAAGCGGGGCAGGACCCGTGTGCATGTCTCCTCTCCTTCTCCCCAGGGATCCGGCCCCTGGGAGTCTCCCTCCAGCCCCCCCGGGGCCCTAAAACTGGAGCCGCTTGCTCCCCTCTCCCGTGGGGCTGGGGCTGGGGTGGAGGAGTTTGGGTGGGGCGGGGGGGTCCCGGCCAGTCCCTGCACCCCTGTAGAAATCTGTGTGTGATAACGCGCTGTCCTTGCTGCTGTTGCCCCGTTTCACCCTCCACATCCCACCCGCTGCTTTTTTTTTTTTCTCTTTTTTTTTCTTTTTTTCAATCGAGCCACCACACGTGGAGGGGTCGCTCTCCTCCCTCCCCCACGTGAGGATCTCTCAAATTTGAGCTTGTACCCATGTGTGCAGTCAAAAAAAGGGCTTTTCCCCTTTCCCCAGCCCCCGTAGCGAGGCCGGGAGGGCTCTGAGCATCACCTCACCCTGCCCTCATCCCCCTCTGCCCCCCCAAATCCCCTCCCACGGCTCCATCTCCTCCCCGCTGTCACCCATGGGTGCTGGGGAGGAGGTGCTGCCGTCCCCTGCCGTGACACTACTGGTTCCCCCTCCCGCGAAATAAAGCCACGGGTCCCCTGAATAAGAAATCTCTAATATATAAAATATAAATCTATTGGATGTTCACTTCTTTTAAGCGAGCGTTGAATAAAGGTGGCGTCTGCTATGGGAAGCAGGATGATGCGAGCTTCCTCGCGGCGGTGCCCTGCTCTTGCCGGGAGGAGGTAAGCCCCAGCAAGCTCACTGTGCTCCCGGGGAGGCCCCCGCTTTGGGAACCCCCAAAATCACAGCGGGATGGCCACCACCAGCAGGTCTGGGCCCCGCGGTGACCCTCGGCCACCGTGGCCGTGTCCCCCTCCCCGGGGCGGGCAGCTCTCGGGGTGCTTTTGGCTCCGGGCAGCCCTGAGATGCAGGGGTCCTGGACACAGCTGAGGGGTCTCCATGGCTGCAACGGGGGGCAGAACATTGGGGCTCACCCCTCCCAGGACCCCTCTTTGGACTTGGTGGGGGTCTCACATCTGTCTTGCTCGCCACTTGGCAAGTCCCAAACCCTCCGGGGGGGTCTTGCAACCCCCCCCCCAGGATAGACAACTGGACGCAGCGGGTTCAGCTCTGTTGGTCTTTACTGGCTTGGGGGGGACATGCGGGGGTGGAGGGGTGTGGGCCACAGTGGCCTGGGCCAGGGGGCTCCACAGCCCCGTTCCACCTTAGGGACATCAACGCATGCTACGGACAGCGCTGCGGCCAGCCAGGGGCTGACGGGTGGTGGAGAGGAACAAGAGACACCCCCCCCCCCCATCCCCAGCGCAAAAATACAGGTGATCTTGGATGTGGAGAGAAGAGGAAAAGGAGGAAGAAGAGGAGAAAGAGAAGAGGGAGAGGAGAAAAAGACAAGAAGATGAGAAGACAAGAGAAGGAGAAGACGGCCAAGAAGAGAAGATGATGACGAGAAGGCCAAGAAGAAGAGGAGAAGACAAGATGACACAAATGAGGAGAGGCAAAGAGAAGAAACAAAGATCAGAAGAGCTGGTTGCTCTCCAGCTCTGCTCCGGCCACCACCACCGTGGCCACCCCCCCGTGGAGCTGCTCCCCATGGGATGGGGGGGTGTGTCCGGGGCCCCTCGCAGGGCCAACCCCAATTGCCACCAGTCACCAAGCAAAGGAGTCCCGGCTCCTCGGCCACCTCAGGTCCACGGCCATCACCTGGCCAGGTCCTCTCCACGCAGGCACCACCACCAGCAGCTCTGCAATGTCACCGGGGTGGCCGGGGGCTCCCCACCATCCTGCCACCCACCCCACTGCGTGTCTCACGACCAGGCGTCCTCGTCCAGCCCCTCGCGCTCCCGCGGGACCCAGGTGGGCTCCAGGAAGGAGGAGAGGACGCTCTGCAGAGCCCCCCAAGGCTTGGGGCTGCCGGTGGGGGGCCGTGGGGCTGCCCCGTAGCCCCGCGGTGTGGGGATCCTGGAGGGCTTCTTGTGGGGCTGCGTGTCCAGCCGCGGCTTGGCCCAGGGGCGCGGGGACGGCGCGGGAAGGGAAGGCACCGGTTCGCGGACTCCTGTGGGGCCGTCCGCCATGGCGGGGGTCTCCTCTGGCAGCTCGTCCTCCCCCGGCGCCCAGTCGGTGTCGGACTCGGGGCCCCCCCGCGTCTCCCGGGTGTCCCAGGAGGCCGGGAAGCAGCTGCTCTCGTCGGAAGAGCTGGAGAGGGCCGGCCGGCGTCCCGTATCCGGCATTTCGGGGGCCACCGGCGGCGGGGGGCCGACCCCATTCCCGCTCCGCCGGCCGTCTTCGACGGTGAGGCTGTGCTTGCCAAAAACGTTGAGGGAGGAGGAGGAAGAGCTGGAGGAGCAGTAGGCTGAGTCGGCAGCAGTGGCAGGGGGCGGCGGAGGGGGCACGGGGGGGGTCTCCCCATCTTCCAGCTCCTCCATCATCCTGGTGTTGGCCAGGAATTCCTCTTCCAGCCGGCGGAAGAGCTGTTGCTCCTGGCCGGGCTCCAGCCGCAGCGGGGCCCGCAGCCGGCGTGCCAGCTCCTCCAGCTCCCGCTGCATGGCCTCCTCTTCCTCATCCTCCTCCTCCTCGGCCCCGCCGCCGCCGGGGGCTTCCTCCAGCGAGGAGCGACGCGGGGTGGGCGCGGGGGTCCGGCTGCGGGCGGGGGTCTCTGCCCGCGCCCAGGAGTGTTGCCCGTCCCGCCGGCGGCTGATGAGCAGCAGGGGCTGGGGGCCGGGGCGGCCCTGGCTGCGGGCGCGTGGCGGGGTGCGGCCGGGCCCGTTGGGGACGCGCGAGCGCCCGCGTTCCTCCGGCGTGGCTCGCCCGGCGTCACGGGGAGGCTGAGCAGCGAGGGCCTGGCCGGGGTCTCGGCGGCGGGGGGTGCTCCCGTCCCGCGGGCCTGGGGGGCCGCTCTGCGCCGACGAGGCCGAGGAGTCGCTGTCGCCCGAGCAGCGGCGGGCGCGGGCGGGAGCGGGGTCACGGGGTCTGGGGGGGGGCACAGAGATGAGGGTTGGGGGGGGCTAGGGCAGTGTACACTCCATTTCAAGCCCCCCATTGCCCCCCCTTTCCCCCAATTGTCCCCATTGTCCACCCATTGCCCCTCCGTTGTTCCCACTGCTGTCCCCGTTGACCCCATCCGTCCTCCCCATTTGCCCCCCCGTTGCCCCATCATCCCCCCATTTCACCTCCCATTGCCCCCCTCATTCCCTTCATTGCACCCCCTCATTTCCCCCCTTCCTCCTTCCCTGCACCTCCCATTGCCCCCCCTTGCACCTCCCATTGCCCCCCCACTGCCCCCGTTCCCACCATTTTTCTCCCTTCCCCTCTATTGCCCCCCCACTGGCCCCCATGCCCAATATCGCCCCACTGTCCGCATTGCTCTCCATTTCCCCTCATTCCCCCCCCATTCCCCCACCACTGCACCCCCATCGCCCCCCCATTCCCCTTCCACTGTCCCCTCATTGCCCCCCCATTTATCCCCCTGCACCCCATTCCCTCCCCATTTCCCCCCTTCCTCCCCACTGCATCTTCCACTGCCCCCCAGTCCCCCATTGCCCCCCATTTCTCCCCTTGCTTCCATTTCCCCGTTTTTCTCCCTGTTCCCCCCCACTGCCCCCCATTTCTCCCCATCCCCACTTTCCCCCCTGTTTCCCCACCACTGTGCCCCCGATTGTCACCCACTGCCCCATTGCCCCCCAATTCCTCCCCACTGCCCTCTCATTGCCCCTAATTCCCTCCATTGCCCCCCATTTTCCCCCCATTCCACCACTGCACCCCTCACTCCCCTCCACTGGCCTCCACTGCCCCTCATTTCCTCCCCGCCCCCCATTCCCCCTCCATTTTCCCCCATTCCCCCACAACTGCACCCCCCATTGCCCCCCACTGTCCCCATCGCCCCCCCATTGCCCCCCACTGTCCCCATTGCCCCCCCATTTCCCCCCATTGCCCCCCACTGTCCCCATTGCCCCCCACTGTCCCCATTGCCCCCCATTTCTCCCCCTGCCCCCATTCCCCCCTTCCCTCTCCACTGCACCTCCCATTTTTCCCCATTTCCCCCCATTTTTCCCCATTTCCCCCCAATTTTCCCCATTCCCCCCTCCCTTCCCCCCCCCCCGCCCAGGCCGCCAGGGGGCATCCACCGCCCGCCGTGCCAATCAACCTGAGGGGGCGTGGCTACCGCCGGCCCCGCCCCACCCCTCGCCGTGGGCACTGCGCCTGCGCGCTGGCAGCGGCGGGAAAAAGGCGGCGGGAAGAAGCGGCGCGGGGGGGGGCAACCTCACGGCCGTGACCCCCAAAACACGAGTGGGGTGGGGCGGGGATAGGTCCATTCCCTTATGGTGGAGGCCGCCTTTGCCCCACGGCAGGCCCCACCGTGGGACTGGGGCCTACCCGTGGGGCTGAGGCCTACTGTGGAGTTTGAGGCCTTGCCGTGGGGCTGAGGCTGGGCCTGGGAGGTGCTGGGGAGGTCCCGTCCCACCCCACGCAGCACCCGTGGGTGCCCTACCTGAGCGTGCCGCCCGCCCGCGCCTCAGCGGGGCTCCTGGAAGGGCTGGCAGAGCCGAGCAGTGGGGCCGAGCCCCTCCGTGGGGGCAAGCCCTCCTGTTTGGCGCCGGGCGGTGGCTTGGGGATGCCCGTGGGCTGGTGGCCGCCCCGCTGCTCCGTCCTGGCCTGGTTGCTGTCCCCGACGCCCGAAGTGGGGCCGGCTGCGCGGGGGCGGCGGGGGGTGCTGGGGCTGCGGGCGCGGGCCGCGGGGGAGAAGCTGCGGGGAGGTGGTTTTTGGGGGGAGAAGCCCGGGGCACGGGGCTGGGGTAGGCGGTGAGCTGGAAACAGAGACATTGGTGGGGTCAGAGGGGGGCATCCTTCACCACCCACCCCCCACACATCGTGTCACACCACCCGCCTTTTCCAGCCGGGATTTCCCAGGCTGTGGGGTGATCACCTCAGGAATTCATTTGCCCAAAATTTTTCTCACTCCCTTTTTTGCCCCCCTTTCAGTGCCCCGAGCAGCCCAGCCCCAGGGAAAGGAGCTCCAGAGCGAGGAAAAGTGGTGAGACAGGGTGGAACTGGCTGCGGGGGGGGGGGGGTGTCAGTGGGTGGGGGTGCTGGGTGGGGGGTCCCCAGAGGGGCACTCACAGAGGGAAGAGCAGCGGCACGGGTCGTGCTTGTCCAGGTAATGTTCCAGTGTGTCCCAGCCGCCGCCGACGCGCACCATCACGTGGCTCCTCAGCACCTGCGGACGGCCCGCTGCCCGTCACCCTGCCTGCTCCCCATCACCCTGCCCGCTCCCCATCACCCTGCCCGCTCCCTGGGACGCGGCCAAAAGGGACCATGCCTGGGGTGGGGGGGGGAGGGTGAAGAGCCCCCACATCCTCGATGTGGGGAGTGAATGGAGTCAGGGTTCAGCCAGGTGATGGGCTGGGGGTGCACCCCACCGCAGGGCCCCTCGGGAGGGGAGCAGGGGGAAGGATGGTGGGGGGGACACACACAGAAAGAGGCGGCGGCTCTTACTCGGACGAAGATGAGGGTGCTGGAGTCGCCCACTTTGTACTTCCCCTCGGAGACCTTGACCATGGGGAACTGGGAGGGGCAGGAGCAGCAGCCCAGGATCTCCCGCACCTGGCGGCAGAGAGGGGAGAGGTCGGTGGGGCGCGGACCCCCAGCTGTGGGGCTGGCCCCTAGAGATGGCTGCCCACGGAGGGGCTCCCGTGCTTGCCCCCCGCGCGAGGGAGCAGGCTCGTTGGCAGCGCGCCGCCTGTACGTGCCGGTGAGAAGCACCCACAGCACCCACACGCCGTGGGAGAGGGGCCCAGGGGGGACACGTTTCCCACAGCTGGCCACCCCCCAGCAGGCTGAGAACGGGCACAACTCACTTCTGCTGCCAGCACCACTCCATGCAGCCCACCCACTCTGGGGCCCCCCGGTGTGGGGAGCTCAGAGCTTCCCCGAAACTGGGGAGGAGGAGGAAATTCCCCCCCCCCCAGCCCTGCCAATCCCCGAACCACGGGGGATTTGCTGCTGCCCCCCCCCAAACACCAAGACCCCCAGCACCTCACGTCCACCAACAGAATTGAGTTGAAGCCCCATTTTTTTTGCCTCCCCCCAAAAAACTTTACCACCTGGCACCGATAAACAGCCAAAGGGTTTGGGGGGGGGGGGCGCGCCCAGGGGATCCCCCATCGCCGTGGGGCTGCCCCCTCGGCTGCCCCCCCGTCCCCGCCAGCTGCCTGCTCTATCTGGGGCGGCCGCCCTGCCCGCGGCTGACGTCAGGGATTAGGCAGGGAGCCACGGGGGGACGCGGGGACGCGGCCGCATCCTGCCCCGGGCCGGGGCGGGGGGACACAGCGCCGCCTCCCCCGCCACCAAATTTGTTGTGGGTGTGGGTTTTTTTTTTATAATTTTTAATAATTCCTCTTTTTTTTTTGGCAGTTCTGCCCATCGCAGGGGTCAAGCCAGGGCAGGATCCGGCCGCTCCGCTTCCCATCCGGGGCAGGGGCCGAGCGGCAAGGTCAGCTCCAACCGGGGAAACTGAGGCACGGCGAGGGGCGGGGGGGTCCTGCCCCTGCCGCCATCCCGGGGGTGGTGGGGGGACACACACACACACACACACGGGGATCAGCCGGGCCGGATCCGGCACCGTCAGGCTCCTCCCCGGCTCCAGCGCTGCCCATAAAAGCCGATGGCGAGGAATTACGCAGCCCGGAAAAATGCATCCGGGGTTGGCAGCGCCCAGGCCAGGGGGGCTGCAGGGGTTTGGGGGGGCACCAGCGGGGAAGGGGAGGCCCCCCCCCCCACTTTGCAGCGGCACTGGGTGGAGGTGGGGGGGGTGCAGGACGCTCCCCCCCCGCCCCGAGTATGGCGGCTGCGGGACTTAACGAGGAATTGGGGTTTCAATTAAAAAACGGCTTTGAGCTTAGGGAGTCAGAGGAGGGCAGACCCCCCCCCCCCCCCCCGTGCCCCCCCCACCCTGTGTCATCCGTCCCCCCCCGGTATTAATCCGCTGCCTCACGCGCGGGCCACATCCTGCACCCAGCTCGGCTTTAATCCCTCCTGAGCCTCCCGTGCCCGGAAGGGGTCCCTGCACCCCGATTTGTGGAGGGCACCACCCCTCCTCTTCTCAACACCCCAGATCGTGGCTGGGAGCCCCACGTCCGTCTGTGACACCAGCCCCGAGGTTCTGGGAAGAGGAGGAGGGTAGATCCAGGCAGGAGCAGGTTCCCAGGGTGGGGACCACTGTGTCCCCCCCAACCCCCATCACGAGGAGGGAGTGGCAGGGGTGGAGGTGACACCCGCGTCCCCTCCCTGTGATTATGGCCACGGCCACCAAAATAACCCGGCCTGGGTGGCCAAGGACTTCCCACGGGCCACGGATGGATAGAGGGGACCTCCCAGAGGCCATAGAGACGGATGGGGCCTCCCATGGACCACAGAGAGGCCCGTTGGGTGGACAGACAGGACCTCCCATGGACCATTGAGCTCCCCGTTGATTGGATGGACAGGACCTCCCATGGACCACAGAGCAGCCCGTTGGGTGGGCAGACAGGACCTCCCATGACCCACCGAACCAAGCGCAAGGCTCCCAGGGGAGCGCCTCTCACCAGCTCGTCCAGGTTCTTCAGGTCGCAGAGGGCGATGGGCCGGGCCCTGCCAGGGTAGGTGGGCGCCTGGGGGTCCCGGCTCTCCTGGCGCGTGCCCAGCGCGCCGTAGGCCGTGTGGTCCCTCATCTCCTCCTCGATCTCCTCCTCCATCTGGATCAGCATGGGGGCCAGCATGCCGAACTTGGAGCCCCTCCTGGCCACCTCCAACAAGCAGAGGACAAAGTTCTTCTCGTTCTTCTTCAGCACCAAGTCGTTGGTCTCGAACATGAGGACGTCCTGGATGCCCAGGTCCTGCCGGCACCACTGGATGAAGTTGGAGACGTTATCCCGGGCGACGAAGGAGCCGGGCGCCACGTTCTTGGCTTGGAAGACGACCTCGTTCTGAGGGATGCGCATCCGGGCGGCCGCCTCGGGTTGCCGCCGCTGGAAATCCAGGGCGATGCGGTTGACGTTGTTGGCGTGGCGGCAGAGGTGCGAGCCGGTCTCCAGGCTCTCCAGGAAGGTGTCCACCTGGATGTCCAGCTCGTAGAGGGTGTTGAACCACTCGGCCAGGTCCTCCTTCATGGCCTCCAGGTACTCCTCGCTGGAGCGGAAGGGGCGGATGCTCTTGGAGGCGGCCGACTGGATGTGGCTGGGGTCGGCCATGGCCAGCTGCCTGTCCTGGGTGGGGTGGGGGGGGCAAGGGGTGCTGTTACGGGTGGGTGGGCAACACCCCCAGCCTGTGTCCCCCCCCTCGCCCCACCCTGGTGACCCTTCTGTGCCTCAGTTTCCCCCACTCGTGGGCAGTGGGGGGGGGTCACCACCACCAGAACCTGCCAGGACCTGCAGCCCCGTGTCCCCCCCCCCGCCGATGTACCCCCACCCCGTGGGACTGTGGTGGAGGAGCCCCCCCGCCCGCCCCCCCAAAGCTGCCCAGTCACTGTGGGTGTCCCCACGGTGGGGGCAGGTGATGGCACCCCGAGGGACCCTGGCTGCCCCGAGTGGGGGGGGGTCCCTGCCCGGGGGGGTACAAGAGCCGAGGAACCCCCGTGCCCCCCCCCACCACTGCCGACACCCCCTCCCCAGCCCCCATCATGGCGGGGGGGTCCCTTCCCCGGGAGAGGCCCTGCTGCCGCGGGGGGAGGGTCAGCACCTGCGAGGCAGATGCCGGCTGGTGCGGGGGATGGGGGACGCGCGGGGCGGGGGACACAGGGACAGCGACCCCCGCACCTTCCCCTCCCTCCCCCCCCCATAGCCCCGCACTCACCGCCGGCTCCGCGCTCCGCTACCGCCGGGCCGGGCCGCGCCTCCCCCCCGCTCCCCGCTGCGGGCCGAGCCGCGGCTCTGAGCGCCGGGGGGGCCCCGCCGCCGCCCCCGCCCGGCCCCGCGCAGCCCCCGCCGCCATCCGCCGCCGGGAAACCGAAGGGGAGCGGGACCGGTACCGGGAGCGGGGCCCGGGAGCCGAGAGCGCCCGCCCGCCCGCCGCCGCGCCCCGGCCGGGAAGTTGGAGGCGGCCCAGAAAGGGCCGGGACGGGAGCGGCGGGCGGGGGCGGGCCCACACGCGGGACGCGGACACGAGCGGGGGGGGTTTGGGGGGGGCGCACAGAGCGACCGCGCCCCCCCAGCCCGCGCGTGATTTGGCTGCGCGGGGAGGGGCTGGGAGGGGTCCACACACGCCCCAGGACCACCCCCCCCCCCCCCCGAGGGACGCTTTCAAGAGAGGCCAGAAGCGGTGCGGTTATAAACATCGGGAATTTTATTTTATTTAAAAAAAAAAAAAAAACAACGAAAAAAAAAAACAAACCAAACCGAAAACCATCACAACCATTAACAGCGCCACAGCGCGGCGCCGCCCGGGGTGTGCGCGCAGCATGCTCGCGGCAAGGGGGGCGCGGGGGTCAGTTCGCGTTAAACAACCGGTTTTAAAAGGGGGGCGCGGGGGGGGGGGATAACTCATCACGCTACCGTTGAACTTGGCTTTAATGTTTCTCCACAAACGGTGAAAAATTACTAAAGTACAGACGAGGAATAATCATAATGTTGCGGCCAACATTATAAATATGGAATTATAAATTTAAAACATTTTTCTGGTTTAAAAAATAAATCTGGTAGGAAATGCAGCTGGGCGGGCGCGTCTCTAGTAGGGCCGGTCCCGGCGCTCCTGGCGGTGCTCCCCCCTGCGTGCGGAGGGAAAGCGGGGTCAGCCGGGGGCTCCTCGTCCCCCCCCACCCAAACCCCGCACCCGTGGGTTCGCCCCCCACCTCCCGCCCCCCACCCGCTCCCCCCTCCCCCGCCGTACTTGTCCATCTTCCCCGGTCCTCCGCGCCGTCCGCCTCTGCCTCCCATCTGCTCCATCAGGGGTCCCGGGGGTCCCCCGGGCCCTCCTCCTCCTCCTCCTCCTCGCCGTCCACCTCCTCCGTAGCCGCCTCGGTCCATACCCCGGCCTCCTCGGAATCCGCCCCGGTCTCCGCCGCGGCCGCCTCTGAACATGCCACCGGGTCCCCCGCGGTCCATGAGGCCACCTCCGCGCCCGCCTCGCATCCCCCCGGGGCCGCCTCGCCCGCGGTCCCCGCCTGCGAGAGAGGAGAAGACTCAGAGGGCGCGGAGAGGAGAAGCCAGGGCGCTCCCGACGCTCCTCACACCCTGGAACCCGCCGCATCCAGCTGCGGCACGAAATAAACTGGGAGAAGGCGCAGGAGCCCTTGGGAAGCCCGAAGGGGACCAGTGCAGTGAGCACAGAGCTCACCCTGCTTCTCCCAAGAGCCAGGGCTCATTAAGAGGCCGCTGCCTAACGAGGCGGAAGCTGGGCTCTGGGGAGCCCGAAGTGACGAAGACAGCCCGGAGGAAGAGCCTGGGCAGGCGAAGAAAGCGCAGGACAGAGGGCAGAGCCCTCCCAGCCTCCATTTTGCAGCTCCAGAAGGGATGAAAGCCCCAGAGCCGGCGCCTCTGGCCCCGCCGTGAGCTCTACCCCACACGTACCTGGAGGGGGGAAAGGGGGGGGAAGAAACCCTTCGGGTTTAGGAGCCTTGCACTGGTTGCACTCCGTTCTCCAGGCGAAGTTCTGGTTTCCGCATCCCCTGGGGAAAATACACCAGTTAGCAAAGAGCGGGACGGCGTTCCCGGCCGGGCAACGCTCGGAAGCGCTGCCACGCTGTTAACGGAGACGCAACGGTGATATCCCAGCACGGAGGAGGAGATGCCAAAGCTGGTCAGCGGGACCTGGAGCAAGTCCTCACGCAGCCCCGGCCCCCCCCAGGCAGCGCCAGCCCTCCCTCCCTGCTCCGGCCCGGAGAAAGGAACTTCCTCGGAAAGCCCAGGAAGTTGTTTTGGGAAAGGCCCATTTGTCCCACCCAGCACCTCGGACAAACGGCACCCTGAGATAAGGAGAGGGCCGTTGTCACCGCGCAGGAGTGACTACGGAGGCGCCAGGCTCACGGGGAGCTGCTGCGACACAGCGGAAGAGGAGGGCAGGGCAGTGTGGGATACGTACGGATTGGGACACTGCCAGTCGCCAGCTCGGTGCTGGACGCTCCCGCCGGAGGGGTTTCCCCGGGATCCCCGCGGTCCTCTCGAGGAGAAGCCACCCCTGTCTCCACCTCTGCCTCCCATCCGGCCCATGGGGCCGCTCGGGCCGCTGGGCCCCCCCGGGCCGCCGGGGCCCCCCGGACCTGCAAGGAAGGCTCCGTTAATCCCAGGAGGATCCCAGGGGATCCCACCGGCCGCAGCCGGAGGATGGGGTGCACCTCGGCATGCACCGTGCCCCTGGCCGTGCCGTTCGGGGGGCTGGACGGTACCTCCGCGCAGCGGGGGCGGCATTCCGCGCTGCTCGCGTGGGGGCATCCCGCCTCGCATGCTGTTCATCGGGCCCTTCTTCCGCACCAGGGTCACTTTGAGCTTGCTGCCCTGGAAATCCTTCCCTGGGAGGGAGAGAAGGGCGAGAACATCACTTCGTGCAGCGAGATTCCCCCGCTCCACTGCACCGAGTCGCCAATCACAGGGAAAATTCTACCCGAGTGTCAAAGACAGCAAAAGGGGAAAATTCCACCGGTGGGCCCGAGATAACCTCCCGCCACAGGAGACGGCAGGTGACAGAAGCCTGGGCAGCTGAGGACAACCACAACCCAAGCGCCGCGCTCATCTGTTCCAGTTAAAACCAGGAACTTCTTGGAAAAGCTGGAGCAGCCAGAGCTGCCTTCAAACGGCTGCGATCCCCAGCAGCAAAGGCAGAGACGCTGACTTCAGCCGGGCAAGAATTCAGTTCTGAAACGCAGAACAAAGCCATTCCATCCCAGCACGCCACCTACTCACCGTCAAACCACTCGATGGCTGTTTTGGCGGTGGAGGGGTCATCGTAAGCCACCGTGGCGTCTCCTTTTGGCTTGCCGGTCTCTTTGTCGATGTAAAGGTTTATCATCGGCTGCCCGGTCCTCTTGTTCATCTGGCAGGACAGCAAACGTCACCTCGGGTCACACCTCCCCAAGCAGCCGAGCGGGGGTTTGCTCTCCGATCTGCTTTCCACTTGAGACAACCCAGTCTCCTTTTGGCAACTCCGTGGCAGAAGTGCGGGCCCCTCTACCTTTCCACGGGCGGCAGCTGCAGCCCAGACAACCCAAAAACCAAAGGAATCGGCCCGGAACAGTGCTGCCTGGCCCAACCGGCCTCTCCCGCGTGCACCTGGCAGCGTAAAAACCAAGCTGCAGCCTCTCCCCGCCGCCCGGATCCCTCCTGCCGTCCCGATCCCTCCCGCCGTCACGCATCCTGGCAGATCCAGAGGCGCGCTTCCCCTGTGGCTGCAAGTGCTGGTGCTTCCGCACGCCTGATCGCGCTGCTGAGGGACAAACCCCGCAAAGGGTCCTTGGGAAAGCCTGAGCTAGGGGTCAAGGCCAGGCTGCGGAAATCCCAGCTCCCGGAAACCACGGGCTAAAGGGAGACGAGCAGCGCGCAGGCAGGGACGGGCGGGCAGCCCCTCTCCCCCGCGCCTGAGTCTTCCTTCTCACCTTGACAACACCGCACTGTTTGAAGAAATCTGCCAGGTCCTCCAGGGTGACATTATCATTGAGTCCCTGCACATAAACGGAGCTGTTGTCCGAGTCCTCGTCTGGGTCCATAGGTGGGCCTAGGAGATAATTCACGGAGTCACGGCAGGGACACAGCGTAAGGCGGCACTTTTCATCATCACCGCATCCCCTCAGCCAGCTGCAGCTTTGCTCTCTATGAAGTGACACGAAAACCCGGGCACCGCGAGCGGCGACGCTCCCCGCCGCCTCCTCCACGCAGGCAGGCGGGACCGCGCCGCACCCCGCTGCCTCCCGTCCTGCCGCAGCCAGACACCCGCCCAGTGCAGGAGAACCGCGAGGCTGAGCCGCTGGGTTACAAGGGCAGACATCCGTGATGAGACACGAAGAAGACCTTCGCGGCCTTTTGGGCACGCGGACATCCACCCCTGGCTGTGCTAACTCCCCTTTCCCCTGCGAGGTGCCGATCCTGGAAGGCTGATGCAGAACTTCCAGAAATGCCTGTGCAACAGGAAGGAAAGAGCTGCACGGCAACAGGCCAGCGGTGGCACAAGAGGAGGCTACCGGGCAAGCGCACACGAGCTCCAGGATAATGCTTCTCCACCAGTCCCAGCTGTTCTGATAAACAGGGAATCAGTAAAGGAAACGGGCAGGAAAAAAAAGACTGCAAATAGCAGAGTGTCCTGGTGCTCCTCCGGAAGGGCACGCCGAGGGGCTACGTCTCCCGCGGCTGCAGCCCTCCTCCGGAGCAGGGAACGAGCAGAGAATTCTCCGTTTCAGGAGCTCGGGAGAGAGTCGGAGCCGTCAGCGGCAATTACCTAAATCAAGGTCCGGTCCTTCTTCCATGTGTCCTGCCAGTCGGGAAAGAACCACAAGAAGCCGTGTTAGTGCAGGCCGGGCGGGCTGAAGCACCGACACACACAACGCTAGCTACGTATAAACCACCGTTCGATGGCGCTGGTTAAACCCAGATTGACCTGCATTGCAAAAACAGCAGCAATGCACCTTTTACTTGGTGATCGGTTTGCTATTTTTAGCAGCCTTTCAAACCATTAACCGCTACTACGCTTTTTCTTTCTTTTTTTTTTTAAATGCTTTCTTTACCAGGCCAATCAGTTTTACGTTCATTAATAAAAACTTACTTTACAAATAACGTATTAAATCCAAATCAATTTCTTTTCCCCAAATTACAGAAGTGGTTGCTCAATTCTTCCAAGTTACCCTGTGTCCTGTAACCGCATACCCCTAGGCATTGCCGGCAGTACCCATTACAGTCTCGTTGCATATGTCATTTTAACCACTTAAAACGAATAAAAATTACACTTTGTTCTAAAAACTGACTGCAATTTTTTTTTTTTTTTTTTTTTTTTAACACTATCCATTGTAATGCTCAAAAACTTACCACCAGGCTTATTGAAGCCACCTCGCTCTCCAGCGCTGCTGGGGGGATAAACGAAGAAATGAAGGCCTTTCCCTTTACAAAGCCAGTACCGCTCTGAGCCGCTGCGGCTCACTGGGAAGAAGGGCACTGGCTAAACATCTCCAAACAATGCATCTGTCTCTCTCTCTCTCATCTCGGCACTATGCCTTTCTTCAGGGCAGCTCGCTCAAATTTCCTTTACGTATACGCAACCTCGCTTGTCTGGTTTTAGACACCACTTTGCTGTCGGTACCCTTGCATTTACTTGTATGGGTATTAGCAGTGCAATACTTGGCCAAAAAATGGTTTTGGAGCGTTACAAATCGGGACTTTCGCTTCCGAGGAATCGTGGGGTGGTTCACTGGTCAACTCCCTCCCCTCTGTGTGTACAGAAAGGTGCACCCTCAGCCCCTCGCAGCACCAGAGCGAAACGAGCCCGCGGGTCCCTGACATTAACAGGTAAAAAAAGCGGGAGACAACCACACGCGATACCTACAACACAGTTCAGATGACATTTCCGCTAAAAACCTCGGTTATAAAGCCATACATTCAGGTCGCTACTGAATTTAACACGTCTCTGCGGAGGGAGAACTTACAGAATACAGCGGGGGCTCGAAGGCCTGGGGTGCAGCTTTGTGGACACAGACCAGAACGGCAGATTTCGGCAGGCGCCAATGCAAACTGAGGGCCGCAGCTTTCCTCGAAAGCTTTGGCTGAAGCGTTCAGCTAAGGCTGCTTTCGAGCGCTGGTTAATTAGGAAAATGCCACCTGAAAAGGATTTGGACGTTTTCTTGCTCTTTGTGGAGACAAAAAGCTGTTTGGAAGGAGAGGAGCAGAGGAGGGAGAGCACCGCCTATTTTCTAGCAAGTATTGCACCTCTAATACTGGGGAAAAAAAAAAAAAAAGCCGTCGATACACAGTTTCAAGCTGTTGCATGCAGCTTTGCCTCCTTTTGTTAAAGTACACACCGTTTACGTAACGTCTCTCTTTTTAAACACACACGTTTACACTTTTTTTAACGTTACACAATTCTAAAGTAGTACACCTCCTCTGGTTTTATTACCAAACAACAAGTAGGCAGTTACCAAAGTTACAGAAGGATTCCATTTACACAACGAATACATTTGGTTAAAAATATTCTATGTATATTTTTCCTCTCCATATGGACACCGTGTCTAGTCCCACTTTTCATTATGCTGCCGGCTGAGTACTGAGTACGGGTACTTTTTAAGTATTGAAGTGTATACAAGGCTCTCACTTTGTAACCTGTAGCATATAAATGCGACAAAGCATGTTAAAAAGTTTCCATGTTTAACAGCCAATGAAAATATCAAATCATCGAGTCAATGAAAAAGGGCACGTTAAGAACATCGAGCTCCTTACCTGCCGGAGACACTGAAATCCATCACCACAGCATAAGAGGGGCCGAGTCCCCCTACCTGCCCCCGGGCGTTCAAAGCAAGGCCACCGGTCTATGGACAGCAGAAAGCCTACGTCCATAAAGCAGGGGACCTTTGGAACGGTCTAGTCAGGTGGAAATGGCTAGGCACGCAATTTGAGCTCAGATTAGGGTGCGAAATCAGAGACAGGTGACAAATCTTTTGCAGAAGAAGCTCCAAAGGGGCTAGAAATTTTAAGATGTGATGATAGACATTTCAAGTGCCTACATCTACTAGAAACCATTAGAGATAAATACATTGTGGGTGAAATCTTTATGCAGAACCACCGATCTCCGTTGCACTCAAGCCAATTCAAGCCAGATGCGTTCCCACACAAGCCAGTCTTTTGCCTCTGTTTCCATTCACCGGTAGTTGCATTTCTCCGATAAAGATTTCATGCCACTTCAATTCCTTTTGCCAGAGCTATGCAGAATGGGACCATCGGTGGCCGAAGCCCGGTTGCCACCAGGTTGTGAAACACCTTCGGAAGCTGTATACGGAAGAGAGGCCGCGGTTCCGGCTGCCCCGCCGAGCACCAGGGCTAGCACCGCGCATCCCAGGCCACATCTCCGGCGCGCACCTAGGGACACTCTGCATAGCTCTGAACGACGGTGCGGAGGGATGGAACACACACAAAGCTACGTTTCCTTCTCTTAGGAGCCTTTGGGGTTAGTCCTGCTTCCTCGCCGCTAGCGAAACATGATGGGCAGGGAGAGACACCGCTGAGCTGAAGGCGTAGGTTTACCAAACCAGGTTTTGCCATCAGTTAAAATGGCCAAACTGATTCAGACCACCTGAAAGCTCCAAAGGGGAGCCGAGCCACATCTCTCTGCTTTCTCGGGATCTGTCTTCACGCTCCAACCGAGCTCCAAGTGTTCTGGCCACTCAAGAGTCCCGGCTCCGACAGCAGCAGCCTGCCCCAGGCACGCCCTTACGGACGCGGCTCCGCGTGCTACCGCTAAGGTGAAGAGGCTGACGGCGTAACGCGGGGCCGCCTCGTACATACCTGAACTGTCAGGGTTCCCTGCTGCCGAGGCGCAGGGAGTGACTCCTGAGCCTGGCGGAAGGTTTGTGTGTGTTCGATCCGCGGTTACCGTTAAACCCCGCGGAGGGGTTCACCCCTGCGCGACCACGAAGGGAGCTGAAAGTTCCAGGTTTAGCAATACCCCTGATTCCCCCCGGGGCCCACCCAGCTGCAGGACAAAAGAAACAGATCCTGCTCCTGTTTCCCCTAGGATAATAATTCCATGGATTGGAAGCAATGCTGCTACAGGAAGTTCTCCATGGAAGTACCGTTGGGAATGTCAACCTTTCAGTCCCTTCTTTCCATTTCAGATCCTATGGGTAAACCAGAATTAGATAAAAGGAGAAAAGATTTGCTCTTACCCCATTCCACCGCGTCCTCCTCCC
Organism: Chlamydotis macqueenii; assembly: GCF_036417535.1. Taxonomy (NCBI): domain Eukaryota; kingdom Metazoa; phylum Chordata; class Aves; order Otidiformes; family Otididae; genus Chlamydotis; species Chlamydotis macqueenii. The sequence continues at coordinate 14,255,904 of NC_141572.1, read as the reverse complement.
CGCCCACCTCTGCTCATGCCTCCACGATCATATCCCCCTCTTCCCCTGCCCCGGTTATCAGGGCCGCTCATATTCCGGTTCTCTCCCGGGCCTGAAAAGCCTCCGGATTCCTGTCCGTACACGTTCATGCTGCTAGGATGGTCCTGGCGGAATGAGCCTGAGGAAATGCGTAACGAAAACGTTAGGGAGCCGCAGACTAGAGCGGGTGAAGAGCCGCCGCGCCAGGCAAGCCGTTTTTTTCAGTGCGAAAGAGCAAAACCCAGCTGCGGTACCCTCCCCTTTCAATGCAGCCGCAAGTTTTGGGCCCAAGTTTAGGCCAAACCTCCTTCAGAGACAGCCTGCTCTGCGAGGGCGAGTGAGACTGACCTTCTCCCACGCGACCGCGCGGCTCTGCCGAGCACACTCACTCTGCTGGCCATAACTGCTGCTCTGCTGGCTGTACTGGCTGGGGGCCTGGCTGTAGGATCCCGTCTGGGGCGGGTAACTGGTCGGCGGCGGCTGCTGCGCGTAGCTGCTTTGCTGGCCGTAGCTAGTCTGTTGGCCGTAGGTGCTCTGCTGCCCGTAGCTGCTCTGCTGGGAGTAAGTGCTCTGATCGTAACTGCTTGGCTGCGTGGAGGGGTAGCTGGAAGACAAAAGCATTGAAAAAAAGATGGAAAGCTGAGTCAATTTGCTGGCAACGTGCATTTAGGCTGCAGAAGTGGCTCACGCTAGAAGGTAATGCAATTACGAGCCATATGTAGTGTTGTAAACCATTTAAAAAGGTGAAGTCATCCTATCGATGCTAGTCTGGCAGCAGGAGACAAAATAAACCTGGCAGACTGCTAAAAGCAAAACCCGTGCAACCGTTTGCAACTTACTCGTACCTCTAGGAAGAGGCAGGAGTGCCAGGGCAAAAATCAAGAGCAATGCGGTAACAGGCTCCCCTTCTGCCTCAGCACCGAAACATTTCCAGCTGATGGCTAATAAAACAGTCCCCCCTCTCACATCTCCGGCTTTGAGAATCTCAAAACATCCACTTCAGAAGTCAGCGTCAGCACATTAAAGGCACCGGAGGGGAAGAGGCGAGCCCCTCGTCAAAGCCACGCGGAAGGAGGCAGCAGAAGGTCGCTTCAACACACTCCACATCTAGGAAACCTCTTAAAAACATTTGTCGTCGTTACGCCTCGCTGCTGCAGCTCGGCGGGCAGAGACACTTACGCACTCAATCACAAACAAGTGCCAGGACACCAAGCTTCCTTTTACACGCGTTTGTTTAAAATCCCCTGAGAAACCAAATCCCCGGGCCGGCGGCAGGAGGCCGAGCCGTTGGAGGAGTTACCTGGTGGGAGGATAGGAGGGGGGCGCGGTGACCGGCTGCATGGGGTAGCTGGCAGGCACCTGAGGGTAGCTGTAGTTGCTCTGGCCGTACCCGAGGCTGGGCTGGCTGTAGCCCGTCGTACTCGATTGCGGCTGGCTGGTCTCGGCTGGTTTGCTGCCATCCTGGGGTCTGCGGAGCAATATCGAACACTAAACATCGCGGCACCCGCTGAGCGGGTATTTGCACGCTCTGAACGGAGAGCGGAGAGCAGCTGCGTTTCGGAACCGAAGGCGAGGGATTGAGAGTTTGGCTCTAGAACCGACTGGAGGATGTGAAAGGGCTGGGAAAGCGGTCAGCGGCACGGCCCCTCCGCTCACAATGGTTTCACACAACGCTTGGAAACAATCAGCTCAAAAGCAGCCAGAAACATCGTCAGTTAAAGGCACCATTGTTTGGTTCGAATCCAGTGGAAGCAGATATTGCCCCATATACGTTATCCGCTGAAAGGGAAAGGACGTTGGGGCTGGACGAGACGACCTTTAACGGTCCCTTCCAACCCAAACTGCTCTGGTTCTGTTTAGTATTAACTCTCGGGGCCTGAAAACACAGAGAAACCTTTGGTTGTGACTCGCCTGTCTCCTTCTTTTATATTTGTCCCACACTGTCTGTCATCTCCAAGTGTTTATCAGAGCGGAGTAAGAAGAGTTAAGCTACTCTTGCTGTACAAGCTGGGAAAAAATGATTTTAAACGATGTCAGGATTCACACTTGCAGTGTAACCTGGCAGATACGGACAGAGCTGTGCCGAGCTCCGCCCGTCCTCACTGCAGTGGTTGCTACAAACACCAAGTAAATGAAGCAGTTTTTGCTCGCTACTGAACAAGTTTCCATTACCTATTTTAGATCTTTCATATCCTGAGCAAACAATTAAACTAAATATACTATTGACAGTGCCCCGACACGAGAGATTTAAAGAGGAAATGCCTGCAGCCTGTGCATCCACCCCAGAAGTCGCAGCATGTCACAGCATCCTGCCTGACCCTGTGAGTCAGGATCAGATCAGACTGGGCCGTCTTCTGTTCCACGTCGTGAGTCAAGAGCCCATTTCTGCCGCTTGGTTGCTTTCCTCGTCTCCCAGTAACAGCGCTGACTCACCGCTCCGGAGCGGAACCTACCTACGCCGCTTCCCCCAGCCCTGAAACGCCACGGGATCGGATGCAGCAAGAGCAAAGCTCAAGCGCGACAGGCAGAGAAAAAGCATAAGGAAAACCAGTGGGCCCCAGTTCAGCTGGGGGTGTGCCGGGGGCTCCCCAACAGCAATCACAGCCCCAGGAGGAAGAGAGGGACCAGACGTTACCTCGCGGGAGCGGACGCTGCTGGCGGCTGCCCATAGGCTGGGTAGGCGGGCTGGGTGCCGTAAGCGGACGGCGCTGCGTAGGAAGCCTGGGTGGTGGTAACCGTGGCGGTGCTGGTATCGTAGGCAGCGGTGCCGTACCCCTGGACAGGCTGACTGTACGCTGGGGGGGCAGTCGGGGTGCTGTAACCTAGAACAGAGCACAGCCCCATCGCATCGGTTTGGCGACCTTCGCTCCTCCCCTTTCAGACTATCGCCCTTCTGCGGACGCTTTATCAGACCTCGGGTACAGCACCGGTCTGACCACGGCAAACACATCGCGGGTAACCCCAAAACGATGAACCGCCGCCACCCCTTCGCCTTCCTTGGAAAACCGCCTGCCCCGGGGTTTTTCCTCAGCCTACAGATCCAGCTCTACCTTCGCCATCCAAAACCAGACTCCGAGGAGCCTTCTGGAAGCCAGCCTTCAATCAGCACCCAAAGGCTGTTTGTTTACAGCCACCCAAGCTCACGGCGAACTCAATAAAGCACACACGGGGCAAGCTGGGGCATGCAGCGTCTTCTGAACAGAGGACGGCTAAACAAAGCTCCTGTTAGCCCTAAAGTAAAAGCAATTCAATCGATTTAAGAAGTACAGTCCCAGCCTTTCAGCTTTTTTTGAAAAAGAAAAGCACAAAATGGCATCGGGCTGACTTGACAAGTCTTTTTGAGCCATTTATGAAGCCTTATTTTAAATCAGCAATTCTGGAAACAAAAGAAAAGCACTTTACATTTGCTTTAACTTAAGAGAAAGGTCAAAAGACGCACAAGGTAGCTCCTGACGTTTCATGTACCTTTGCTTTTCTTAGAATTTTCCCTTTATGTAAGAAGCCTGGAGCTCATACATTCATGTCTGAACAATTTTACGAGAATATCCGAGATCCTAACCCAGCCTCATTTAAATTAAGTCTTTCCAGCAGTCTTTCCGCCGCTGTATAATTTAGCCGACCACGTGGCTCGTCACAGAGGTGAACGGCAAAGCTGGCATTAGCACGGTGGCTTTTTATAGTTAAGAACCCTGCGAGCAGGTTTTCAAATTCTGAAACGGAGACTTAGATGAAAAAAGATCAATTAAAAATGTTGTCAGCGAAAGCTGAATTAATAAAATAGAAAACATCGACTGCCAAAGAGCGGCCAACTGGTCTCAATCTCACGGATGTGATCTTAATTGTATCAATTAAGATAACAGCTTCCCCATCGCCTCTTATTTTTAATAAACATAGGACGCTTGCGACAAACTCTTCCTTCTAATTAGACAGCATTTTAGGCAAATTGTGCTTTTTATTGCCATTCCTCAATTTGCAAAACAAATGTCCTTCCAGCAGAACCCTCCCGAAGCATGGCGGCACTTCCACACCTCGCTGTCCCCTCTACAAAATCCAGACCCTTCCCAGCGGCTCGCTGAATCAGCCGGTCAAGAGGAGGAGAGAAGTGAGAAGAGGAAGTCTGCACGGCACATTAGTTAAAAACCCAAACTTCAGCTTTCTGTCCCGACCGACGCTCTGGAGTTTCAGCCTCAGGATCCCAATGAAGGGGACACAAGCCTAGCCACTCTTCTCCCCCGCAACATCTCGCCTAAAAGCCCCCCTCCCGCTCCCACCAGCCTCGTTCCTCCCGCCCCGGGACCCTGTGCTTGTCACGCTACCACCCTCCTGCTGAACACCCCGGGCTGGCCTCCACGTCGCCAGGCTGCCAACCTAGGAACACGAAAGTGGGAGAGCGAGCTGGTCTCCCGCCAGGAAATACTGTGCACAAATCCCCGGCACATCAGTTTCCACGGTCATTATTCCTTTTCGTGGAGAAGTTCTCTGAAAGGCAAAGTCCTGTTTCAGAGCATTGCTGAGCAGGGTGAACGGGATGACGCCCAACGGGATAAAACGAGCACGATTTTTAGAGCCTCGGACAAATTTATGCAGCTCAATCACTTAAACGTCAGCCACCGCAGCATTTCCACAGCGAGCACCACGAGCAGAAGTTAAAGGAATCCTCATCTGAACCGGCCGAAGCCTGACCACTGACTAAAAAAGCCACTGTTTGCATAAGCACAGCCTGCGGTAAGTGCTGCTGAAGCCACAGCCCTGCCCTGGGCTGTTCTCCTCAGACTGGGAGCCACAGGGCAGTGTCCTCCCACATCCAGGCCCCCCCTCTGATCAAGCAAGCGAGCAGGTTTGCTAACACCTGGCTCTGCACAGGCAATAGAATAAAAGGGAGGAGGAAAAAAAAAAAGTCCTGAATTTTAATGTTTCAGCTCTAGATGGAGCATTTCCCTTGTGCAAGTGCACTCCGCAGGAAGGGTCGGTACTGAAGAAAGAAAAAGCGGTGATTTAACATCCCACTGGTCTAAGTTTTCATTTCAACAACTCAGTTTAGTTACTCTAAAATCCTCCAGGGCTGTATTTCTGAGGGGAGCATTTACGTTACATCGCTCCTCTCCTCCCCACAGCCGTTAGTACGATAAACGGTACAGCTACTGTAAGAAAAAGGCAACAGAAGAACTTTGATAACCCACTTAAGAAGTTCAGTTCCGTGGCTCAGTTTCGTCTCAAAGTATCCAAGCGAAACCCTTACTGAAGTCTAGGAATTCTTCAGGCAGAGGGGAAGCTTGCAGGATTTGGTCCTCAGAGAGCATCAGCTGAAAACAGCGGATCCAAACAGATTTGTTCTGAAATAAGCAGCCTTCAGTTTTTGAAGGTTTCTCTCAGATGCAAGCAGTATGAAAAGCTACCCAGGGGGTCTGCCTGCCCAAAGAGAGCCGGCTCCCGTTTGGCACGCGTATCTTCTACCAAGGCCCGGAGAAGGGCGGGCAGAGGCTCCCCTCCCTCTGCTCTATTCTGGCGTAACAGATTGTTCTGGTGGCCAACACAGCCATGGGTGTGTTTCTCTCCAATTTTAAACACATCAGAAACTTAAAATATGCATAACCCAAAATTTCACGGGTAAAACGAGAAGCTACTTAAAGGAGATTCATCCCTGGACATCCGAAACGATGTTTTTGCGCCGAACAACAATGTCAGCAAGCCAATAACCCTGACAGATGCAGCTCTTGCTTTACTCTTGAAATTCACGCTTATACACCGCAGCGATTAGAGAACAAGCCACGACCACAGATCCGACGGTGCCGATTAATCCCCTAATCCCGTCGGCGTCCAGGGAGCTGCAGGGGAGCCCGCAGGCTCCCCAACCCCTCTTCTCCGTACCAAAGCGACGGGGCGACTCCAAGACACGTTTTTGGGGAGGGAAGGAACGCAACCCGGGCGGTAACTCTCACCTCAGGCGGCCCAGGGGTCAGCGCAAGGCCGGACGGTGGAGCGCTCGCGACGGAAAGGTCCCTGGGTGGGCGCTGACGCAGAGGAACCGTCTCTGCCGAATCCCGAGAGGGTGTATCTGCACGGGATTTGAATTTCCCTGACCACAATGGCACCTTACCCAAAAAACCAGGTTGTTAAGACAAAAAGGGGCACTTTGCTTTCAAGTAATTGCAGACATCCCTCTGCTAGAAAAAGGCAATGCCTAGGAAAAATAAATTGAGATTCAACCGTAAGAACTGCACGTCTCTCAGGGCGTAAAGATGTACACTGCGGGCAACGCCCCGGGCTTTATTCAGTACGAGAGGCAGGGACCAAGAGAGGGAGACAGGCTTTAAGCACCGGCAGTCTCGTCCGCAGAGCTCGGGCTCCTCGAGAAGCAGGTGTAGGAAGAATAAACACAAGCTGGCACTCTGCCTGGAGCGTAACAGCAACCGTTCCGCCACAGACAGCGCTACGTGGATTGAGGCAAAGCCTACTCGAAGGGCTGATACAATCTTTTGCCTGACCACTTCCTTCCTTTTTTTTTTTGATGAAAAGAAAATGAAGATTTTTGCCTAAAAACCAGAAGCTGTGCAGAAAAGATGCCCGATGTTATTACTCCTCCAGTAAATCTGCTTCTAAGGGACAAGCAAAACCATGAACAGCGCAGCTTCCTGTGAGCCCCGCACGACTGGAGTCCTTAGTAAGGATTAGGGGACTCAAACACTTCTAAGACAGGAATTTTGGAAGTTCACAAATCCTTTTTGCTGCCAATTTATGTCCATATACTCTGAAATGGAAGGAAAAAAACCCTGTAGATAGCCCGCAGCAATGGTGGCTAAAGGGGACCGGCTCTCATCCTGCAGGACACGTGCTAACTGCCAGGCAGGAATTTTCCTCATCTGTGTGAAGATGTTAAATATTTTAACAGGATAATATTTTCTCTCCACCTCTTCCTTGTGAAGCATTCCCCAACAGCTTCTGCAGCCAGACACTCCACGGCCTGTCTGCTCCCTCGCTTTGGGAAGCGTTTAAGAAAGCTCCCACCCTAACAGACATTTATAACGTCGCTCACAGCAAAGGATGGATCTGCAGAAAGCGGCAGCCGAGGCACTACTTGGAGGAAAACTGATTTTCTTTTCCAAAGCCTCCTGAATATTCAGTCCAAATGTACCAGCACCGAATGACATCTCAGTAGTTTCTCTCAGACGTTAAGACACTCGTACATACGAAGCTCCAGCTCAAAGATCCCGCGCTGGAACAGTTAGAGCGTGTTAATGAACGTGTGACGCGTGTGACATCTGCACTGGAAACCCCGAGGCAAGACGGAGCATGCAAAGGTGGCGGTCAGGACGTTGGGATGTGTCTCACCGTGCTGTTTACCCTTTAGGAAACTCGAGGACAACGGGGTTGGATTCACCCAAAACGTGCTGTCACTAGTGCTTTGGGAGTTTTATCCGTAAAGGATGCCGCTCGGAGACTCTACAGAGACGTGGGGATGGCAAACAGCGCCGCAGCCCAGCAAATTGTTACCGACATCGTGTGCGCTCCGACGCTGGACGCTTTTAGCGCTAAAACCAAGTGACACCTAAAGGGTTAAACACCACAAGTGCAGACAGGATGAGACAGCATTTTCCATGCAAGAGCGAGCAGGAGAGTCAAACCTGTACCGGTCCCTTCTACTGTGGGAAGCACAAGACAAAAAGTAGAAGGTACGCTATCAGAACAGGCACACATCACTTCCATCTATTTGATTTTCAGGCAACCGAAGCGCTGAGGACACCGGTTCTCGAGAGCAGGCAGAGTACAGGCTCCCACGGAGCGCTGCCGCGCAGCTCGCGTTCGCTCTGCCCTACGCACAGCACAGCCGTGCTTACTTCCATGGCACGAACGGCGCCCAAAAGCTTCCCTGAAAAACTAAACGGGCATGTTTATTTACTCCCCCTCAGCCCGCTCGCATAATTTTGAACGGCCCTTCCCTCAAGGCGGGCTCTCGAGGAAGGAAGCTCTTTCCACATCAGAGCCTCCCAGAGTAATTCGGTACGCTTTGGGCCAGTTCCTCAACGCAGCTGGAGCTCACCTCTCTCCCCAGGGTAAGCCAAGCCTCGCAGGCACGGGGGCTCTTACCGGCAGGAGGCTGCCCGTAGGACGTGGCGTATGCAGTCTGCCCGTACGTCGCAGTCGTCTGGGGCTGCGTGTAGCTGACGTCGGTGGGTTGTCCGTACGTTCCGTAACTCTGTTGCCCATAGGTCTGCTCCAAAGATGATACAAATTTAATTCACGAACAGAAGCGACGCGCAGGCGTTGCAGAGGTACCCCCCAGACCGGGGGATCTGCGCTACCTGACGCACTGAAAGCAATCAGAGTCAAGCCAAGGCTACTGCGGAAGTTTGGGCGCTACTGCAAATTTCAGTTCAGATCTGTAATGAGGTTACAAACGCAGTTTGTCAATGCCAGGACCGGAGGGGCAGCATCTTAGGTTTTCCCAGCACACCTCTGCTCTATGCAAAGCAAAATATGAAAGCACCCAGCTCCTCGCAATTGCCAGGGCACCCATCGACACTCACAGGGACCTGCCGAGGGCTAACCTGGAACGGGGAGTGGGGCTGCTCGGAGGGCAGAGCCGCATGAAGTGAGACGCGTCGGTTACTTCAACATAGAACTGCTTTGGCGTTAGCTAGGAGAAACCTATTTGAGTTTTCCGTTAAGTTATTCTGGATATTCTTCACATCCACTGGCCAATAGTTTGAAAAAAATCAGAGCTGACATAGGCATCGGAGGAGGGGATAAGCAGGAGCACCCGAGGGCTGGCCATCACCAAACCACCCCAGTCACAGCCACTCCCGTCCCAGCGCCTTCGCGCTCAGCGAGAGATCAGCTCTCAGCTCACATCTTCCCTGCAGCTCGTTTTCAACTGCAGACTATCGCTAAAGAACCGCTGCTGCCCATCGTCCAGCTCAGTCCTGAACACAGCACCGCAAAGCAACTCCTCAGCCGTGGCCATCCGATCGGCAGCACAGCGTGGCCGGATGAATGCAGAGCTGCTGGCGCTGCGGTTTTACCAGCTAAAGAGCTACCTCAGCCCGTGCCACGGCTCCAGCTTCAGGCACCAGCCAACTTCCGACAGCTCTGCGCCGCCAGCAGTTTGGTTTAGGATAAAACTCTAGTTACAGCTCAAGAAGCGGCACAGACGGCCTTAACGTCCAGATTCTCCAAGGGATTTCCTGACTCCTGTAGGAGCTCGGAATGTAAACACCTTTTGGGATCTAAGCCTCGTGAGCCAGCCTCCCTGAAGCCAAGCCACAGATCTTAACCAAGAGTAGAAAAGCCTTGAGCAGAGCAAGTATGTCACTGTCCGTGGAAGCTCACTGCACCAAGAGGTAGGAAGCGCTGCGAACCTCCCGTGGCTATTTGCCCGCGGCTGAGTTTAGCCGGTTACTTGTTTCAGTCTCACGCTAGAGGATGTCGTTGAGGCCTTCTGTTCTGACACTCACCAGTCTGCTTATGCCTGTCCTTCTGCACAACCTGCCTATTTGGCGGCAGTTCTCGCAGTCGTTCCCTCTCAAAATACTTATTCAAAATAAAAGTTACCGTCGCCTTCGTTTAAGCCGACCCAAACGCTGACTGAACCTGTGCTCCTCTCGTAACACCGGTATTTTGGACAAAGGGCCTTCCTACCCTGCCGCAGGAACCAGCGAGCGCAGCGCTCGCGCAGCCTCGCCCGCCTCGGACTGGCCAGCGCTGGCAGCGTGGCGCAGGCAGCCTGAGCGGGCACGGGAAGGCGGCTCCTGCTCAACCCCGCAGCACCACAGCCACGCTGGCGCCACCGCCAGAGTTAGCCGATTTAAAGCGGCTCGGTAACACGGCAAGGCGGTGGGTTTTATCTCCGTAAGGCAGACACACGCTCTCGGGCAGCAGGATCTTTCCTTCCAAAAACTCTCTGGAGATGTGAGGAAAATTAACCAACACCACTTTTTGAAGACAAAAGTTTGCCTTTGAAAACATACTTGGAGTGTGTATACAAACGTCTGTTTAGTAACTTGTGTTCTAAGGAGCAAAAATAAGCATGGTTTAACTCATCTCTTAAAGATCATCACCATCTTGCAGTCTAGCCAACTGACAGTATTAAGTTTTAGCAACAATACCTCCACAAAGAAAAACCTACTCCCTCCTCCTCTTTTCCCCAACTGCTGCAGCCTCACAAATGGCAATTTTACCCCCCCTTTTTTTTTTTTTGTTTTTCTCTCCTACACCACTGAGTAAAACCCTGACCAACAGCCTGGTGACAAACACACGCCGAGAATCAGGCTTTTACAACCCTCTCGACAACAACCACCTTCGGCTCGGATATTTTACCAAAGACGGGGGCTGTTGAGGCTCCGCGGCTTTTGGATTGTTTTCACCGTAAGAAAGCGGTTTGTGCTGTGCGGGAAGCTACCAGACAACGTTTTAACGACAGATTTGGTCGTTGCCGCTCAGCGTTTTCCGTGGCCGTGCAGTTTACTGGAAGGACTGCCCAGGAATTTCAAAACCCTCCTGTGTTTTACCTGGGTGGTCTGTGCATATCCTTGAGCCGGCTGAGGTGCGTAGGCGCTGTAGCTGCAAAACGAACGGGAAGACATTTATGACGCATCCCCATCCTCCCGACTCGTGCAAAGCACGCAGCGCAAGACAGTTTGCGCATATCCGAACGACTTCTGGTGAAAAACTACGGCAATGTAAAATCTAAAAGCTAAAGGAAAACCAGAGGATTTGCAAACGTAGCGGAGTTAAGACTGAACCACGGTTATTACATACTTGTACTGCATCGTTTTAAAACGGAAAGGATAAAATCATAATGCTACTCACCCCTGCTGAGCCGCAGCTTGGCTATAGGTACTATAATCTGCAAGAAAAGGGGGGGGGGGGGGGGGAAAGGGGAAAAAAAGGTTGAGAAAGGCTTAACAAAATTAACAGCGTAAGAGCACAGCAGCTGGAATTTCCTCCTGCAGCTTGGAAGGGGGGCTATAAACCGCGGGAAATCCAGTTTCCAAAGGGAGTAAGGTAACTGCACTTTCTCAGCCTTTCTGAAGGAAACAAAACCTCTCTTCCCGTCATTGTTACTGCTGGTGGCAGCAGCAACTTTGATCTCCGATGGCCCCACGTTAATTTAAGTGCCACCTTGGATGACACCCAAGGGGCTGGCAGGAGGGCGTTTTGTTTTGGAACAAAGGAAATGCTGGGGCTGGGACGTACAGACCCCCCTGCCCTGGTTTCAGAGGGCCAGGTCGAAGCTCTGGGGTCTGCAGGAACCAGGGCGCTTCGCTCTCTCTGACTTTTCAGGACACGACAAACGGCTGGGAAGCTCTAACGCTTGTCCCCTAGCAGGGTTTGAAACCGCAGCTGGCAGTAATTCCTCCCCCAAAGCCCCATCCACACCGATACCCTGACTTAGAGGAGAAGTGAAAGCCCAAAAATCCCAGCAGAAAAGTCTAGGCTGAACTGGTTTGCTGGTGGGAAGGGAAAATGCATCCACATGGCAATTAGAAGGCTATAATTGACATGATTACAGCTCCTAAGCACACACTGTCCCTCAAAGTCACCAAGCAACTCCAGTTCCCACCCCAACGTCTGGAGCGAACGAGGAATTCGTCACCAGCCCCCCCAGGACAGCAAAGGTCCCGAGGATGGAGCCCAGGAACGCGTCCAGACCTCGCTCACACCTGACCGAGCGGGAGGCAGAAGCCGGCCGTCAGCAGAGCTTTTCTCAGGCAGAGCCAGGCCTGCGTGGGAAGCAGTTCCGGTGTTTCTGTCGCGATGGCCCCTCGAGGCACGCGGATCCCCATTAGGAAGCCGAGGATTACGAACCTGGGGATCCCGATGGCTTCCTGCTGCCCTCCCTCACCCCTAGGTCATACAGACCGCTTTACCGCCTTCACCACGCGACTTTACCACCAGGAATAACTCTGAAAACACTCTTTTCACACACCAGAACCCCGAGGTCACAAATTCACCCCCAATAAATCTCCCCTCTCCTCCTCCTAACCCCTCCACACCAGCTTACGGCTTCTCCTCCTCTGCAGGTTCCTCTGCTGACGCTGCAGTTCAGACCTTGGGGTGCGTGAGGACGGCTAAGGAAAGGGAGCGCCGTGCCTCCGGCAGTGGCTTTTGATGGATATTAATCACTCCGACCTTGCACCGGAGCGCAGGAATCGGTACGAGCACAGAAGGAAGCACGCAATAAAAAGAGACTGAGCCGCTATCCAAAGGCTTCCACGCTCCCGAGACGCACCGCATGAGCTGTTAAACTACTCTGGCACTGCTCCTGCTTTCCTTACAGGTTGTCATGTTTAATACTGACAAATCGAGCTTGTTAAACTCAGAGTCGCTGCTCTTTTTTTTTTTTTTCTCGTTTTCCCCGCTCTACACGTGGCTCTAAGCTCTGCTAAACCCTGAGTGTTAAAAACCATCACCGCCCCTGCCTCCTCGTGCTGCTGCCCCTCCATCCCCTCCCCGTATCTCACCGTACCCCCTCCTCCACCCCTGCCTCCTCTTTTCCAAGCCTCTTCACCCTCCAGCCACTGAAATCTCCAGACTCCTCATTTAATTCTCATTTTCCACACGCCGTTGGGTCACCACAGTCCTCCAGGCTGTTAAAAAAAACACCCAGGCTGCTGAGTACCACTCCAGTAACCCCTCTTTCCTAATTTCCTCAAATTCAGATTAACGCAAAACATTAAAAAAAAAATATATATGCTATGGCTCATTTAGTTAAAACCATCCCAGAGCCTTTATTTCCAGTGGGAAATTAATCTTCATCCTTCTATTCCACGAGGCTCAGGAGCACAATAGCGCAGCCGAAAATAGCAGCTCCCGCTGAGGAACTCTTCCATGTATTAAGCGGAAAGACAGCTGGATTTTTCAACTCTGTTTTGACAATTCCACTGGCACATGTTTCTTCAGTAACTTTTTTTTCAAAAATAAAACCTCTCCCAGGTGATGAATTAGTCCTATTCCCTCACACTCGGCGGCTGGCGACGCTTCCCTCTGCGGAGAGGTCCGACCCTCGGCAGCCGGGCTTTTTAAGGCTGCTTTAAGGTTAATTTTAACCGCGGTTGGTTAATTCCCAAGTTCTGACCTATTCGCGCCCAGCTGGAGCCTTTGCGTAAAAGCACGCTGCTTCCTAGGACGCTCCGCTGGTTTTATTCAAAGAAATTACGTTTGCACCAGAAACCGCCCTGAGCGGCCGCCAGAAAGGCCGAAGGCACGGAGGGAGCCTTCAGGAAGGCCAGCGATCTGCCGAAAGAGCAAAACTCGAAGGATTTTCTGGGGCTGGGCCCCCCCCCATTGCACAAAGCCCTTTAACAAGAAGCCAGGAGCGATCCTCTGGGCACTGCAACCCCGGGGGGCAGCGGGGGGCCCGGGGACAGCGGGGCTGGGGGTGATGGGGACCAGGACAGCCGCCAAGCCCGCAGCCCAGCCGGGGGGAGCCCCCCACCCCAGCGCGGGGAGGCTGGGCCCGGCCCCTCGCCCCGCAGTGACAGGGCCGCGGCCCGGCCCCTCGGCGCTTCCCCCCGCCCCGCTCAGCCCGGGCGGCCCCAGCCCCCATCTGGACGGGCGCCGGTGACAGGAGGCCGGTCCGGTTTCGGCCGCTCCCGGCGAGGCGACCCCCGCGGAAGCCCCGGGCCGAGCCGGCCGGACCCACCCCCTCCCCGGCCCCGCTCACCCGTCGACGCCATTTTCTCGCCTTCCTCCTCCGCGCTCCCAACGTCCGGCCGCCGCCACCGCCCCGCACTGCGCATGCGCCGCGCGGGCCGTACCACGGCGGCGGCGGAGGGGGGGGATGTCCCGCGGGTGGCCGCGCACCGAGGGCTCGTTTCGCCCTGCCCCGCCGCCCTCCCGGCGGTCAGCGCCCTTCGCGGAGCATCGCAGGCGCCCCGCGCTGCAGCGGTCGCCGCTCGGGAGGGCAGTTCTCCCGCGGCTCTGGGGGCTCCCACCCCCCCCCGAGCCGCGAGATGGTACAGCCCGCGGCCGTTAGGGACCGTCGCGCAAGAGCCGTTCCGGCCGGGAGGCGGAGATGCGGCGGCGTGATGTCATCGCCCGGCGTCACGCGTCAGCGAGCGCGCGCGCGGGGTCGCTCCTGACGTCACACACCGGCGAGCGGCGTCACGAGCTGCCAGGCGCCGTCAGCGCCCGGCGGCGCGCGGTTCGCCGCGCTGTGATGTCGTTGCCCGACGTCACGCCCCAGCAAGTGACGCCGCGGGCTGTGTGTGACGTCACCAGGTGTCACACCTCACGCGCTAGCAAGCGACACTGCAGCCCAAGCCGGGTGTCGCGTGGGATCCCGCACGGCGCCTGGCTTTGCGCGCTGCCCACGCAACTGTCACAGTGCGAGCGCGGGCGGGCGGCACCCGTGCGTGGGTGGGTGACACGGGGGGGGGGGTGTGGCACGGGGGGGGTGCCCCAGTGGTGGTGTGACACGGGGGAGTGCCCCAGGGGTGGCACAGAGTGGGTGGGTGTCCCACGGATGGCACGGTGTGGGTGGCTGTCCCGTGGGTGGTGTGACACGGGTGGGTGTCCCACAGGTGGCACTGCATGGGTGGGCATCCCAGGGGTGGCACGGTGTGGGTGGCTGTCCCGTGAGTGGATGTCCCACGGGTGGCACAGTGTGGGTGGGTGTCCCCTGGGTCCCCGTGCAGGTCACCCCCCACCTCCCCGTGGCCCGGTCCCACCCTTCCGGCACCCCCAGGGCCGCCCCGTGGGACCCCACCGCCCTCCGCAGCCCACCCACGGGGGGCACCGCCTCCACCCGCCCACGTCCCCTCCCCACGGGTGCCCGCTCGCCGGGGAGGTGGGGGCCGAGGGACGCCGCAGGACGGGGTTTGGGAGCCGTTTAATGACCTCGAGCGGCCCGAAGCAGCGGGCGATGGGCGGGGTGCAGCACCCCACGGGGGGGGTGACCCCCATCCTCCCCGCACCGCCACGGCGGTGGGCGCAGAGTGGGGTGTGTGGGGGGGGTGACAGTGGGTGACACCCCCCCCCCCCCCAGGATCCGTCACTGCTTGCCGGGGGGCCGTGGGTGGGGGGTGACGAGGCGAGGGGGGGGCCGGCCGCTGCCCCGTCTGCCGCGGGGGGGCCCGGGGGTCGCTGCGCCGGGGGGGCTGCTGCCCGAGCCGGGCTCTGCATCTGCGGGGGGGGGAGAGGAGAGAGGCGTCAGGAGGTGGAGGGGTGCCAGCACCCCCCCGCCCAAAAAAAAACAGTCACCCCCCGGCATCGGGTGCTGCGGGGGGGGGTCCCCTGCCCCACAGAAATGGGGTTCATCGTGCTGGGAGGGGCACACTGGGGTGGGGGGGGACACAAGCCACACACCGGGACCACCCCCACCCCCCCGCTGGCACCCCTGCCTGGCACCCCCGGCCGGCACCCGGGAGCGGGGTCCCCCCCGCGGGAAAGCGCAGCGGTGAAGGGGCGGCGGGGAGCGGGGAAGAGGGTGGGGGGCACCCGGGCACGCGGGGGGGCGGGCACTTGGGCCAAGGGGGGGTGTCCAGGGGCTCCCCGCGTGGAAGGGCTCCTCCAGGGCCTCTCTTCATCTCTGGGGAGCTCCAGGGGCTCCCTTGGTCCAGGAGGGGCTCCATGGGGCTCCCTTGGTCTGAGAAGAGCTCCGTGGCCCAAGAGGGGCTCCGTGGTTGTCTCTCTCAACTCAAGAGGGTCTCCTCCATGGTCTTCCTTGGTTCAAGGAGCTCCAGAGCTTCCCTTGGTCCGAGAGGGTCTCCATTGTCAACTCTCTCAATCCAAGAGGGTGCCCATGAATCTCCCTTTGTTTGAGAAGGGCTCCATGGTTTCCCTTGAATCTTGGGGAGCTCCATGGTCTCCCTTGGCCCAAGAAAGGCTCCACAATCATCCCTCTTAGTCCAAGAAGGTCTCCATGGTCTCCCTTGACCCTAGGGGGCTCTAGGGTTTCCCTTGGTCCAAGAGGCTCTCCATGGTCTCCCTTGGTCCAAGGAGGTCTCCATGGGTCTAGATGGTTTGAGAAGAGCTCCATGGTCTCCCTTGAACCTGGGGGAGCTCCATGGTTGTCTCTCACAATCCAAGAAGGTCTCCATGGTCTCCCCTGGCCCTGGGGAGCTCCAGGGGCTCTCTTGGTCCAAGAGGGACTCCATGGTGTCCCTTGGTTTGAGAGGGTCTCCCTTGAACATTGAGGAGCTCCAGGGTTTCCCTTGGCCCAAGAGGGTCTCCATGGCCTCCCTTGGTCCAAGAAGGTCTCCATGGGCCTCCCTTGGTTTGAGAAGAGCTCCAGGGTCTTGCTTGGACCTTGGGGAGCTCCATGGTCCCCATTGGCCCAAGAGGAACTCCATGGTTGTCTTGCTCAACCCAAGAAAGTCTCCATGGTCTCCCTTGGCCCAAGGAGCTCCAGAGTTTCTCTCAACCCAAGAGGTCCTCCATGGTCTCCCTTGGCCCTGGGGGGCTCCGGGGACCAGCTCCCAGGGGGTCCAGCCCCCCGTGCTCCACACCCACTCCCGGGCGGGGCCACGGCGCACCCAGCTCATGCGGGAAGGGAAGGAGGGAAGGCGGTACGGTTACCTGGCCAGATGATGGCTTCCAGCAAGGTGACCCTTCTAGCCAGGACCTCCAGCTGGGCCTGCTGCGGCAGGAGGGTTTGGAAGCTACTGGCCTGGGGGAAAGGGAGAGAGCAGAGCAGAGCGTGCGTTCGCCCGGCGGCGGGCGGGGCATAGCGCAGCGTGAGCGGCGTAGCGTGGGTGCCGGTGCAGCGGGTGGGGGGTGCCAGGTTCTCTGGGGGGCGGTGCTCCCCCCACTCTCAGAGGGGTGCCAGGGTGTCCCGTGGGTGACCCTCGCCCTACGAGTGGTTCCCCAGCGCTGGCCATGATGCCACAGAGTGGGTGATGATGTCATGTGCGGCTGATGACATCACACTGCAACCAAGGCGGGACCAACATCCGGACATCGGCGAACCAAGGGCCACCATGACATCACAGGTGGCCTGGTGACCTGACGGCGGGGACGGGGGGCCACCCCATGGAGCGGGGGCCACGCCGGTGGTCCCCGTGCCCCCCCCCCCGCCCGGGGCTCGGGCTGGCCCCCCCCCTACTCACCGTAGAGCCCAATCATGGTTTCCAAGATCAAAACCCGCTCCGCTAAAATCTTCAGCGCCTGGCGGAGCTGGGGCAAGCCCTCCCACTGCGGAGAGAGGGACGGGGGTGAGGGGGGGGCCGGACCCCCGCATGGCCCCGGGCTGCCCCCCCTGGTTTGGGGGACACAGACGCCCCCACCTCCCAGCACCCCTGGACCCACCCTGACACCGGGGGGTGGAGCGGGGACAGCCCCGGGGGGGCTGTGGGCAGGGCTGGTGCCCCCCGTGACCCAGAATTTGGGGGGGGGGGGGGGACACACACAAGCACAGCCAGGGACCCCCATGCCATTTTCGGGGTCCTGGGGATGGGACATGGGTGCAGCTGGGGACCCTCCCTGCCCCGTGGGGTCGTTGGGGTCCCAGGGGTGGGACGTGGGGGAGAGCAGGGGAGGGGGCCGCCCCCCCCTAGTTACCCCCCCGTGTCGGTAGCCGCGTCCCCCTCCCCACTCACCCCAGTGCCCTTCTCGCCCGGCTCGCCCCGGGGGCCCGGCTCGCCCTGAAACACAGAAAGGAGAGGGGCCTGGCAGCGGGGGGGGGGCACGGGGTGGGGGGCTGTGGCCCGGGGGGGGCGCCCACCCAGCCACGTACCTGTGCCCCATCCCGCCCGCGGCCGCCCGGGTGGCCCTGGGGACCCTGGGAGGGGGGAGAGAGCCCGTCAGCGCCCGGGACCCCGCACTGGGGGAGACGCTGGCGGACCCCCCCCAGGCTGAGACCTTCCCCAACTCGTGTCACGGCGCGGGGGCCACTCACCCTGTCTCCCTTCTCCCCGGGGGGGCCAGCAGCTCCGGGTGCCCCGGCTCTACCCTGCACAAGGACAAGGTGGGTGCCATCAGCCTGGGGTGGGTGGGGGGGCTCAGCCCGCCCCAGTGCACCCCCTGTCCCGTCCCAACGCTCCCAGCACTTACATGGGGTCCTGGGGGGCCGGGTGGCCCGATGGGACCTGGGGGGCCGGGGGGACCTGCAAGGAGAGGGGGCACAACTCAGCGTGGCTCTGGGGGGTGCCCCACACCCCCCAAAAGTGCTGTTGCGGCCGGGGGGGGGGGGCTACTCACCCATCGGCCCCATGGATCCGGGGGGTCCAGCGGGACCCACGGTGCCACCGGCGGCTTCAGGGAAGGTGTTGGACAGGATCGGGTCCCCTGGGGGGGGTGGGCAGGGGCTGGGACCCCCCCACGCACCCCATGGGGGTCCCACACAGCCCCCATCCCAGGCCAGACCCCCCCCCCAGCCCACTTACCACAGCCAGGCTGCCCCTCCCTGGATGCTCTGCCACCCTACAGAAGCCCCCCCACGCCCATCCTGGGGGTCAGCCCCTTAGGGGACCCCCACCCCAGCCCCCCCACCCCAGCCCCCCCTTACTGGGCTCGGCTCTGGGGGGTGTCACTGGCCCCAGGGGGGCAGGGGGTCCCGGGGGGCCGGGGGGCCCAGGTAACCCCCTCTCTCCAGGGAGCCCCCTGGCTCCATCCCGGCCGGGTGGTCCTGGGGGGCCGGGGGGACCTGCAGGGAGGAAGAGGAGGGTGAAGGCTTTTTTTTTTGGGTGGGGGGTGCCTGTTGAACCCCCCTGGCCGCCCACCGAAGGGGGGTGCTCAGCCAGAGCCAGGCACCGGGCTCACACCCCCCACCCGTGTCCCCCTGCCTTACCTGGCGGCCCCATGGGACCCTTCACCCCGGGAACGCCCGAGGGTCCCCGTCCTCGCTCGGGGGGTCCCCGTCCTCCCTCGGGGACTCCCCACCAGCCGGGTCTCCCTGCAGCCAAAGCAGCCCCCTCAGGGCGCAGCCCCTCCGTGGGTGCCCCCTGCTCCACCCCGGCACCCCCACCCTGCCCCACCAAGGCGAGGGGCTTCGCGGGGGGGGGTCCACGCATGTGAAGAGGGGGGGTGGGGGGGGGGGGTGGCCGCCTGCCTTACCATCATCCCCGGGGCTCCCGTGGGCGGCCGGGGACCCCCAGAGCCGCCCACTGCCCGGCCCCCCGCTTTTGGGTGCCGGGGTGGTGGGGGGCTCGGCCACCTCCAGCCGGGCCACCTGGCAATGAGATGGGAGGGGTGTGCGTGGGGCGGGGATGATAGGGTCACCCCCACCCACCCCACCGGGCTCCTGCGCCCCTCGGGGTCGTTTTGGGGGGGCTCACCTGTGCCTCGAGGGTGGCGAGCCGGGCTGTCAGCTCCCCAACGCGGCTGCAGTTCAGGCACCCTGGGGGAGGGGGGTGAAGTGGGGGGCACGGGTGGTGGGGTGGGGGGCACCCACCCCTCTCCGCCCACGCGGCCGTCTCGGAGTGGCACCCACCTGAGAAAGTCGCGGGGCGCAGGGGGGGCTGGGGTGGGGCGGCGCCGGCGTCCCGCGGGGCGAGGAAGGCGTGGGATTCTGCCGGGGGAAGTGGGGGGGTCGGGACGGGGCCCCCCCCGGTGCATCGCCACGAGTGGGAGACCCCGCCCCCCGCGAGGGCCATGGGGCTGGAGAGCCTGCTGCCCCTCACCCCAAAATGGGAGGTGGAGGGGGGGTCCCACTGCTCATCGCCCCTGGGGAGCCTCTGAGCCCCAAATCCCCCCATGGCCCCGCGCCAGACCTCCCCAAACCCCCGCATGGCCCCACGCGTGACCAGCCAGACCCCCCCATAGATCCCCCCAATCCCACCCCATAACCCCTAACCAGACCCCCCCCAACCCTCCCCACTCCTGCACCCCAGACCCCCCAGTTCCCCCATGGCCCCCAGCTCAGGTGTGGCTTTGGCGTGACGGGGGGGCCCATTCCCAGGCATCGCACCCCCCCCCCCCACCCTGTCACCGCCATCGCCACAGGGGACGGGAGGAGCCAGCGCCACCCTAAGCGGGCCCAGATGTGGAGCACCCGGCCAAGCACGCTCGGAGGAGGAGGAGGAGGGTGGGGAGGAAGGCCCCCCTGCATCCCCCCCGCCCCCTGCCACTGCCACCCCAGCCCCCCCGGTCCCCCCTGTGTCCCCACAGCCAGGGGTCCCAGGGCAGCGGCAGGGAGGAGGACACAGGTGACCATGGGGACACAGACTCCCCCCGCGACCCCCCCCAGTAAGGAGGCTGGGGGGCCCTGGCCCGTCGTGCGTGGCACAGCCTTGCGCCCGTTCATCCACGGCGCGCGGACACAGCCACGCACCCACCCACGCGGGAACGTGGGTGCCTGTTCATCCACCCACACACCCCACGGACACTCCCAGTGACCCGTCCCCGGGCACAGCCAGCCAACCCCCCCCCAGTCTGCCCGCCCACCCCTGCAATCCCACGGACGTCCACCCGTTTGTCCACCCACAGGAATCTCTCTCCACCCACCCACTGACAGAGTATCCACCCAGGCATCCGTCCACTCTTTCACTCATCTGCCCACGGACACAGCCACCCACCCACCCACAGGAACAGCCACAAACCCAACCACCCACCCACAGAGGAATATCCATCCACCCAACCACCCACCCACATGAACATCCATCCACCCACTGAGGAACATCCATCCACCTACCCCATGAGGAACATCCACCCACCCACAGAGGAACATCCATCCACCCACCAAGGAACACCCACCGACCCATCCATGGAGGAACATCCACCCACGCACCAAGGAACATCCATCCATCCATCCACCAACAGGCCAAAGAACATTCATTCACCCACCCACCCACCGAGGAACATCCACCCGCTCACCCACCGAGGAACATCCATCTACCCGACAACCCACAGAGAAAGATCCATCCATTCATCCACCAACCAGCTAAAGAACATCCATCCACCCAGCCACTCACTGATCATCGCGGCCACACTCGGAGCTTTTGCGGCTCTTCTCTCGCTCTTTCCCGCAGAGCTCCGGCGATGCACAACTCGAACCGCGAAAGCCGCAATGAGCTTTGTGCAAGCTGCGCAGAAGAAACAAGGCACTAAACCGGCAAATGTCCAGCTAATCTCCAACGTGAAAAGGGTCAGCAAGGAAAGCTCTTGCTGCTCTTCACTCGCTCTTGCTAACAGCCCAGAAGCATTGCGACGCTTCTCTGGGTGATTTGCCCACCAACACTTCACATCAGCTAAAGCCGGCTTGCCGGAGGAAAAGAGGCTAGGAAAGATCGTAGCAGGCACGGTTGTTGCTGCACGAGAAGTGCCTGCTCCGGAGGCTTCTTGCGAGCAGCGCTAAAAGCACGCGAACATCGCGTTTCTGTGCTTTCCTGAACAGCTTGCGCTGGGACAGTTACAGCCGTGTTTTGCAAGCTGTCCGGGCTTCTGAGGCACTAAAAGTGCGGATGTGTGGCGACTGACCAAGACGAGAACCGGCTGCTCTGAAAGCCCTTCCTGCTCTTCACGTACGCTTTCTAGCAGCTCTACGGACACACACACGTCAGCCTCGTCACTGTCCTACACAGCTAGCACGCTGGCAGTTACCGTCAACTTGGAAGCAGCCGCGCTGAAGGAATCGCCCTCCAACCGACGAACAGCGCATCATCGCGGCTACACGCGAGCTGGCCGCACTCGGAGCTTTCGCGGCTCTTCTCTCGCTCTTTCCCGCAGAGCTCCGGCGATGCACAACTCGAACCGCGAAAGCCGCAATGAGCTTTGTGCAAGCTGCGCAGAAGAAACAAGGCACTAAACCGGCAAATGTCCAGCTAATCTCCAACGTGAAAAGGGTCAGCAAGGAAAGCTCTTGCTGCTCTTCACTCGCTCTTGGTAAACTCCCAGAAGCATTGCGACGCTTCTCTGGGTGATTTGCCCACCAACACTTCACATCAGCTCAAGCCGGCTTGCCGGAGGAAAAGAGGCTAGGAAAGATCGTAGCAGGCACGGTTGTTGCCGCACGAGAAGTGCCTGCTCCGGAGGCTTCTTGCGAACAGCGCTAAAAGCACGCGAACATCGCATTTCTGTGCTTTCCTGAACAGCTTGCGCTGGGACAGTTACAGCCGTGTTTTGCAAGCTGTCCGGGCTTCTGAGGCACTAAAAGTGCAGATGTGTGGCGACTGACCAAGACGAGAACCGGCTGCTCTGAAAGCCCTTCCTGCTCTTCGCGTATGCTTTCTAGCAGCTCTACGGACACACACGCGTCAGCCTCTTCACTGTCCTACACAGCTAGCACGCTGGCAGTTACCGTCAACTTGGAAGCAGCCGCGCTGAAGGAATCGCCCTCCAACCGACGAACAGCGCATCATCGCGGCTACACGCGAGCTGGCCGCACTCGGAGCTTTCGCGGCTCTTCTCTCGCTCTTTCCCGCAGAGCTCCGGCGATGCACAACTCGAACCGCGAAAGCCGCAATGAGCTTTGTGCAAGCTGCGCAGAAGAAACAAGGCACTAAACCTGCAAATGTCCAGCTAATCTCCAACGTGAAAAGGGTCAGCAAGGAAAGCTCTTGCTGCTCTTCACTCGCTCTTGGTAAACTCCCAGAAGCATTGCGACGCTTCTCTGGGTGATTTGCCCACCAACACTTCACATCAGCTAAAGCCGGCTGCCCGGAGGAAAAGAGGCTAGGAAAGATCGTAGCAGGCACGGTTGTTGCCGCACGAGAAGTGCCTGCTCCGGAGGCTTCTTGCGAACAGCGCTAAAAGCACGCGAACATCGCATTTCTGTGCTTTCCTGAACAGCTTGCGCTGGGACAGTTACAGCCGTGTTTTGCAAGCTGTCCGGGCTTCTGAGGCACTAAAAGTGCAGATGTGTGGCGACTGACCAAGACGAGAACCGGCTGCTCTGAAAGCCCTTCCTGCTCTTCGCGTACGCTTTCTAGCAGCTCTACGGACACACACACGTCAGCCTCGTCACTGTCCTACACAGCTAGCACGCTGGCAGTTACCGTCAACTTGGAAGCAGCCGCGCTGAAGGAATCGCCCTGCAACCGGTGAACAGCGCATCATCGCGGCTACACGCGAGCTGGCCGCACTCGGAGCTTTCGCGGCTCTTCTCTCGCTCTTTCCCGCAGAGCTCCGGCGATGCACAACTCGAACCGCGAAAGCCGCAATGAGCTTTGTGCAAGCTGCGCAGAAGAAACAAGGCACTAAACCGGCAAATGTCCAGCTAATCTCCAACGTGAAAAGGGTCAGCAAGGAAAGCTCTTGCTAACAGCCCAGAAGCATTGCGACGCTTCTCTGGGTGATTTGCCCACCAACACTTCACATCAGCTAAAGCCGGCTTGCCGGAGGAAAAGAGGCTAGGAAAGATCGTAGCAGGCACGGTTGTTGCCGCACGAGAAGTGCCTGCTCCGGAGGCTTCTTGCGAACAGCGCTAAAAGCACGCGAACATCGCATTTCTGTGCTTTCCTGAACAGCTTGCGCTGGGACAGTTACAGCCGTGTTTTGCAAGCTGTCCGGGCTTCTGAGGCACTAAAAGTGCAGATGTGTGGCGACTGACCAAGACGAGAACCGGCTGCTCTGAAAGCCCTTCCTGCTCTTCGCGTATGCTTTCTAGCAGCTCTACGGACACACACACGTCAGCCTCTTCACTGTCCTACACAGCTAGCACGCTGGCAGTTACCGTCAACTTGGAAGCAGCCGCGCTGAAGGAATCGCCCTCCAACCGGCGAACAGCGCACATTCGCGGCTACACGCGAGCTGGCCGCACTCGGAGCTTTCGCGGCTCTTCTCTCGCTCTTTCCCGCAGAGCTCCGGCGATGCACAACTCGAACCGCGAAAGCCGCAATGAGCTTTGTGCAAGCTGCGCAGAAGAAACAAGGCACTAAACCGGCAAATGTCCAGCTAATCTCCAACGTGAAAAGGGTCAGCAAGGAAAGCTCTTGCTGCTCTTCACTCGCTCTTGGTAAACTCCCAGAAGCATTGCGACGCTTCTCTGGGTGATTTGCCCACCAACACTTCACATCAGCTCAAGCCGGCTGCCCGGAGGAAAAGAGGCTAGGAAAGATCGTAGCAGGCACGGTTGTTGCCGCACGAGAAGTGCCTGCTCCGGAGGCTTCTTGCGAACAGCGCTAAAAGCACGCGAACATCGCGTTTCTGTGCTTTCCTGAACAGCTTGCGCTGGGACAGTTACAGCCGTGTTTTGCAAGCTGTCCGGGCTTCTGAGGCACTAAAAGTGCAGATGTGTGGCGACTGACCAAGACGAGAACCGGCTGCTCTGAAAGCTCTTCCTGCTCTTCGCGTATGCTTTCTAGCAGCTCTACGGACACACACACGTCAGCCTCGTCACTGTCCTACACAGCTAGCACGCTGGCAGTTACCGTCAACTTGGAAGCAGCCGCGCTGAAGGAATCGCCCTGCAACCGGCGAACAGCGCATCATCGCGGCTACACGCGAGCTGGCCGCACTCGGAGCTTTCGCGGCTCTTCTCTCGCTCTTTCCCGCAGAGCTCCGGCGATGCACAACTCGAACCGCGAAAGCCGCAATGAGCTTTGTGCAAGCTGCGCAGAAGAAACAAGGCACTAAACCGGCAAATGTCCAGCTAATCTCCAACGTGAAAAGGGTCAGCAAGGAAAGCTCTTGCTGCTCTTCACTCGCTCTTGGTAAACTCCCAGAAGCATTGCGACGCTTCTCTGGGTGATTTGCCCACCAACACTTCACATCAGCTAAAGCCGGCTTGCCGGAGGAAAAGAGGCTAGGAAAGATCGTAGCAGGCACGGTTGTTGCCGCACGAGAAGTGCCTGCTCCGGAGGCTTCTTGCGAGCAGCGCTAAAAGCACGCGAACATCGCGTTTCTGTGCTTTCCTGAACAGCTTGCGCTGGGACAGTTACAGCCGTGTTTTGCAAGCTGTCCGGGGTTCTGAGGCACTAAAAGTGCGGATGTGTGGCGACTGTGCAAGACGAGAACCGGCTGCTCTGAAAGCCCTTCCTGCTCTTCACGTACGCTTTCTAGCAGCTCTACGGACACACACACGTCAGCCTCTTCACTGTCCTACACAGCTAGCACGCTGGCAGTTACCGTCAACTTGGAAGCAGCCGCGCTGAAGGAATCGCCCTCCAACCGGCGAACAGCGCACATTCGCGGCTACACGCGAGCTGGCCGCACTCGGAGCTTTCGCGGCTCTTCTCTCGCTCTTTCCCGCAGAGCTCCGGCGATGCACAACTCGAACCGCGAAAGCCGCAATGAGCTTTGTGCAAGCTGCGCAGAAGAAACAAGGCACTAAACCGGCAAATGTCCAGCTAATCTCCAACGTGAAAAGGGTCAGCAAGGAAAGCTCTTGCTGCTCTTCACTCGCTCTTGGTAAACTCCCAGAAGCATTGCGACGCTTCTCTGGGTGATTTGCCCACCAACACTTCACATCAGCTAAAGCCGGCTTGCCAGAGGAAAAGAGGCTAGGAAAGATCGTAGCAGGCACGGTTGTTGCCGCACGAGAAGTGCCTGCTCCGGAGGCTTCTTGCGAGCAGCGCTAAAAGCACGCGAACATCGCGTTTCTGTGCTTTCCTGAACAGCTTGCGCTGGGACAGTTACAGCCGTGTTTTGCAAGCTGTCCGGGCTTCTGAGGCACTAAAAGTGCAGATGTGTGGCGACTGACCAAGACGAGAACCGGCTGCTCTGAAAGCCCTTCCTGCTCTTCGCGTATGCTTTCTAGCAGCTCTACGGACACACACACGTCAGCCTCGTCACTGTCCTACACAGCTAGCACGCTGGCAGTTACCGTCAACTTGGAAGCAGCCGCGCTGAAGGAATCGCCCTCCAACCGGCGAACAGCGCATCATCGCGGCTACACGCGAGCTGGCCGCACTCGGAGCTTTCGCGGCTCTTCTCTCGCTCTTTCCCGCAGAGCTCCGGCGATGCACAATTCGAACCGCGAAAGCCGCAATGAGCTTTGTGCAAGCTGCGCAGAAGAAACAAGGCACTAAACCGGCAAATGTCCAGCTAATCTCCAACGTGAAAAGGGTCAGCAAGGAAAGCTCTTGCTGCTCTTCACTCGCTCTTGGTAAACTCCCAGAAGCATTGCGACGCTTCTCTGGGTGATTTGCCCACCAACACTTCACATCAGCTAAAGCCGGCTTGCCGGAGGAAAAGAGGCTAGGAAAGATCGTAGCAGGCACGGTTGTTGCCGCACGAGAAGTGCCTGCTCCGGAGGCTTCTTGCGAACAGCGCTAAAAGCATGCGAACATCGCGTTTCTGTGCTTTCCTGAACAGCTTGCGCTGGGACAGTTACAGCCGTGTTTTGCAAGCTGTCCGGGGTTCTGAGGCACTAAAAGTGCAGATGTGTGGCGACTGACCAAGACGAGAACCGGCTGCTCTGAAAGCCCTTCCTGCTCTTCGCGTATGCTTTCTAGCAGCTCTACGGACACACACACGTCAGCCTCGTCACTGTCCTACACAGCTAGCACGCTGGCAGTTACCGTCAACTTGGAAGCAGCCGCGCTGAAGGAATCGCCCTGCAACCGACGAACAGCGCATCATCGCGGCTACACGCGAGCTGGCCGCACTCGGAGCTTTCGCGGCTCTTCTCTCGCTCTTTCCCGCAGAGCTCCGGCGATGCACAACTCGAACCGCGAAAGCCGCAATGAGCTTTGTGCAAGCTGCGCAGAAGAAACAAGGCACTAAACCGGCAAATGTCCAGCTAATCTCCAACGTGAAAAGGGTCAGCAAGGAAAGCTCTTGCTGCTCTTCACTCGCTCTTGGTAAACTCCCAGAAGCATTGCGACGCTTCTCTGGGTGATTTGCCCACCAACACTTCACATCAGCTCAAGCCGGCTGCCCGGAGGAAAAGAGGCTAGGAAAGATCGTAGCAGGCACGGTTGTTGCCGCACGAGAAGTGCCTGCTCCGGAGGCTTCTTGCGAACAGCGCTAAAAGCACGCGAACATCGCGTTTCTGTGCTTTCCTGAACAGCTTGCGCTGGGACAGTTACAGCCGTGTTTTGCAAGCTGTCCGGGCTTCTGAGGCACTAAAAGTGCAGATGTGTGGCGACTGACCAAGACGAGAACCGGCTGCTCTGAAAGCCCTTCCTGCTCTTCGCGTATGCTTTCTAGCAGCTCTACGGACACACACACGTCAGCCTCGTCACTGTCCTACACAGCTAGCACGCTGGCAGTTACCGTCAACTTGGAAGCAGCCGCGCTGAAGGAATCGCCCTGCAACCGGCGAACAGCGCATCATCGCGGCTACACGCGAGCTGGCCGCACTCGGAGCTTTCGCGGCTCTTCTCTCGCTCTTTCCCGCAGAGCTCCGGCGATGCACAACTCGAACCGCGAAAGCCGCAATGAGCTTTGTGCAAGCTGCGCAGAAGAAACAAGGCACTAAACCGGCAAATGTCCAGCTAATCTCCAACGTGAAAAGGGTCAGCAAGGAAAGCTCTTGCTGCTCTTCACTCGCTCTTGGTAAACTCCCAGAAGCATTGCGACGCTTCTCTGGGTGATTTGCCCACCAACACTTCACATCAGCTCAAGCCGGCTTGCCGGAGGAAAAGAGGCTAGGAAAGATCGTAGCAGGCACGGTTGTTGCCGCACGAGAAGTGCCTGCTCCGGAGGCTTCTTGCGAACAGCGCTAAAAGCACGCGAACATCGCGTTTCTGTGCTTTCCTGAACAGCTTGCGCTGGGACAGTTACAGCCGTGTTTTGCAAGCTGTCCGGGGTTCTGAGGCACTAAAAGTGCGGATGTGTGGCGACTGACCAAGACGAGAACCGGCTGCTCTGAAAGCCCTTCCTGCTCTTCGCGTATGCTTTCTAGCAGCTCTACGGACACACACACGTCAGCCTCGTCACTGTCCTACACAGCTAGCACGCTGGCAGTTACCGTCAACTTGGAACCAGCCGCGCTGAAGGAATCGCCCTCCAACCGGCGAACAGCGCATCATCGCGGCTACACGCGAGCTGGCCGCACCCGGAGCTTTCGCGGCTCTTCTCTCGCTCTTTCCCGCAGAGCTCCGGCGATGCACAACTCGAACCGCGAAAGCCGCAATGAGCTTTGTGCAAGCTGCGCAGAAGAAACAAGGCACTAAACCGGCAAATGTCCAGCTAATCTCCAACGTGAAAAGGGTCAGCAAGGAAAGCTCTTGCTGCTCTTCACTCGCTCTTGGTAAACTCCCAGAAGCATTGCGACGCTTCTCTGGGTGATTTGCCCACCAACACTTCACATCAGCTAAAGCCGGCTTGCCGGAGGAAAAGAGGCTAGGAAAGATCGTAGCAGGCACGGTTGTTGCCGCACGAGAAGTGCCTGCTCCGGAGGCTTCTTGCGAACAGCGCTAAAAGCACGCGAACATCGCGTTTCTGTGCTTTCCTGAACAGCTTGCGCTGGGACAGTTACAGCCGTGTTTTGCAAGCTGTCCGGGCTTCTGAGGCACTAAAAGTGCAGATGTGTGGCGACTGACCAAGACGAGAACCGGCTGCTCTGAAAGCCCTTCCTGCTCTTCGCGTACGCTTTCTAGCAGCTCTACGGACACACACGCGTCAGCCTCTTCACTGTCCTACACAGCTAGCACGCTGGCAGTTACCGTCAACTTGGAAGCAGCCGCGCTGAAGGAATCGCCCTGCAACCGGCGAACAGCGCACATTCGCGGCTACACGCGAGCTGGCCGCACTCGGAGCTTTCGCGGCTCTTCTCTCGCTCTTTCCCGCAGAGCTCCGGCGATGCACAACTCGAACCGCGAAAGCCGCAATGAGCTTTGTGCAAGCTGCGCAGAAGAAACAAGGCACTAAACCGGCAAATGTCCAGCTAATCTCCAACGTGAAAAGGGTCAGCAAGGAAAGCTCTTGCTGCTCTTCACTCGCTCTTGGTAAACTCCCAGAAGCATTGCGACGCTTCTCTGGGTGATTTGCCCACCAACACTTCACATCAGCTCAAGCCGGCTTGCCGGAGGAAAAGAGGCTAGGAAAGATCGTAGCAGGCACGGTTGTTGCCGCACGAGAAGTGCCTGCTCCGGAGGCTTCTTGCGAGCAGCGCTAAAAGCACGCGAACATCGCGTTTCTGTGCTTTCCTGAACAGCTTGCGCTGGGACAGTTACAGCCGTGTTTTGCAAGCTGTCCGGGCTTCTGAGGCACTAAAAGTGCAGATGTGTGGCGACTGACCAAGACGAGAACCGGCTGCTCTGAAAGCCCTTCCTGCTCTTCGCGTATGCTTTCTAGCAGCTCTACGGACACACACACGTCAGCCTCGTCACTGTCCTACACAGCTAGCACGCTGGCAGTTACCGTCAACTTGGAAGCAGCCGCGCTGAAGGAATCGCCCTGCAACCGGCGAACAGCGCATCATCGCGGCTACACGCGAGCTGGCCGCACTCGGAGCTTTCGCGGCTCTTCTCTCGCTCTTTCCCGCAGAGCTCCGGCGATGCACAACTCGAACCGCGAAAGCCGCAATGAGCTTTGTGCAAGCTGCGCAGAAGAAACAAGGCACTAAACCGGCAAATGTCCAGCTAATCTCCAACGTGAAAAGGGTCAGCAAGGAAAGCTCTTGCTGCTCTTCACTCGCTCTTGGTAAACTCCCAGAAGCATTGCGACGCTTCTCTGGGTGATTTGCCCACCAACACTTCACATCAGCTCAAGCCGGCTTGCCGGAGGAAAAGAGGCTAGGAAAGATCGTAGCAGGCACGGTTGTTGCCGCACGAGAAGTGCCTGCTCCGGAGGCTTCTTGCGAACAGCGCTAAAAGCACGCGAACATCGCGTTTCTGTGCTTTCCTGAACAGCTTGCGCTGGGACAGTTACAGCCGTGTTTTGCAAGCTGTCCGGGGTTCTGAGGCACTAAAAGTGCAGATGTGTGGCGACTGACCAAGACGAGAACCGGCTGCTCTGAAAGCCCTTCCTGCTCTTCGCGTACGCTTTCTAGCAGCTCTACGGACACACACACGTCAGCCTCTTCACTGTCCTACACAGCTAGCACGCTGGCAGTTACCGTCAACTTGGAACCAGCCGCGCTGAAGGAATCGCCCTCCAACCGACGAACAGCGCATCATCGCGGCTACACGCGAGCTGGCCGCACTCGGAGCTTTCGCGGCTCTTCTCTCGCTCTTTCCCGCAGAGCTCCGGCGATGCACAATTCGAACCGCGAAAGCCGCAATGAGCTTTGTGCAAGCTGCGCAGAAGAAACAAGGCACTAAACCGGCAAATGTCCAGCTAATCTCCAACGTGAAAAGGGTCAGCAAGGAAAGCTCTTGCTGCTCTTCACTCGCTCTTGCTAACAGCCCAGAAGCATTGCGACTCTTCTCTGGGTGATTTGCCCACCAACACTTCACATCAGCTAAAGCCGGCTTGCCGGAGGAAAAGAGGCTAGGAAAGATCGTAGCAGGCACGGTTGTTGCTGCACGAGAAGTGCCTGCTCCGGAGGCTTCTTGCGAACAGCGCTAAAAGCACGCGAACATCGCATTTCTGTGCTTTCCTGAACAGCTTGCGCTGGGACAGTTACAGCCGTGTTTTGCAAGCTGTCCGGGCTTCTGAGGCACTAAAAGTGCGGATGTGTGGCGACTGACCAAGACGAGAACCGGCTGCTCTGAAAGCCCTTCCTGCTCTTCGCGTATGCTTTCTAGCAGCTCTACGGACACACACACGTCAGCCTCGTCACTGTCCTACACAGCTAGCACGCTGGCAGTTACCGTCAACTTGGAAGCAGCCGCGCTGAAGGAATCGCTCTCCAACCGACGAACAGCGCATCATCGCGGCTACACGCGAGCTGGCCGCACTCGGAGCTTTCGCGGCTCTTCTCTCGCTCTTTCCCGCAGAGCTCCGGCGATGCACAACTCGAACCGCGAAAGCCGCAATGAGCTTTGTGCAAGCTGCGCAGAAGAAACAAGGCACTAAACCGGCAAATGTCCAGCTAATCTCCAACGTGAAAAGGGTCAGCAAGGAAAGCTCTTGCTGCTCTTCACTCGCTCTTGGTAAACTCCCAGAAGCATTGCGACGCTTCTCTGGGTGATTTGCCCACCAACACTTCACATCAGCTAAAGCCGACTTGCCGGAGGAAAAGAGGCTAGGAAAGATCGTAGCAGGCACGGTTGTTGCCGCACGAGAAGTGCCTGCTCCGGAGGCTTCTTGCGAACAGCGCTAAAAGCACGCGAACATCGCGTTTCTGTGCTTTCCTGAACAGCTTGCGCTGGGACAGTTACAGCCGTGTTTTGCAAGCTGTCCGGGGTTCTGAGGCACTAAAAGTGCGGATGTGTGGCGACTGTCCAAGACGAGAACCGGCTGCTCTGAAAGCCCTTCCTGCTCTTCACGTACGCTTTCTAGCAGCTCTACGGACACACACGCGTCAGCCTCTTCACTGTCCTACACAGCTAGCACGCTGGCAGTTACCGTCAACTTGGAACCAGCCGCGCAGAAGGCAGTCGCCCTCCAACCGACGAACAGCTCACTGAGGAGCCTCCACTCACTCACCCACCGAGGAGCATCCATCCACCCACCCACCCACCGACCGAGGAACAACCACCCACCCATCCATCCACCCACTCACCCACCCAGGAACATCCCTCCGTCCCACCCACGGGTCCCTCTTTCCATCCACCCCACCCCACCAGCGATACCCATCTCCCACCTAGCCTGGGGTTGCCCCCCCCCAGCCCTGACAGCACCGAGGCCCCCACCCTGGGCCGGGCCCGCGCCCCCCTGCTCTCCCACCTTCCTCGCAGTTGGCTCCTCCGTACCCGGGGCAGCACCTCCACTCCAGCGCCGTCACCGTCCTGTAGGCCACCCGGTAGAGGGGCCGCACCACCGCGCGGTACCTGCTGCCGCAAGAATGGGGCGCGCCGCCTTCGCATCCGTCCCGGCCCCCGCGCCCCGGGACTGGAGCGCCCCAGGGTGTCGGGTGCCCGTGGGACCCCCGGGGTGGCATCTCTCACCTGCCCGCGCCGCAGGCCGGGGGCCAGCGGCAGCCCTGGAAGACGCGCTGGAGGAACGTCCCGTTCTGGACGCGGCACGACACCGTCCTCGTCACCGCGTAGGAGCACCAGTTGCTGGAATGGAAACCACTGGTGCCCTCGCTCGGAGATGCCCCCCACGAGCTTTCGGAGGGCAGGGGGGCTGGCATGGCCTGGGGACGCTGAGGCCCCACGTTCTCGCCACATTCCCGGCCCCACGCGGCGCCGGCTGGCCTGGAGCGCGGCCCGGAGCCCCTCCACCCCGCGCCCCGCGCCCCCCAGCCCGCCCCACACAAAGGCTCCTTTCTTCGGGTGCCCGCCTGCCCTGCGCCAGCTCGGCCCCCGCTCCCAGCCTCAGTTTGCCCCCGCAGAGGCTGGGGTGAGGGGGGGCACACCCCCGCAGAGGCTGGGGTGAGGGGGGGCACACCAGTGCCGCCAGGTCGCGTGCCCCCTGTCCCCCTGGCATCTCCAAATGGGGACACTGTGCGATATTGGGTCAAAACCCGAGTTTTTTGGGGACAGTCAGAGTTCCCGCAAGCAGGGAGGCGCAGCGGGGGGACAATTGTTTGGGGGGTGTGGGGGGGCACGGCGTGGTGGCACAGGGCTTTCCGGCCGGGCAGCGTCCCAAGCGGGCCCGGCGCCAGGGCCGCGAAGGTGTCGAGCCATCCCCGCGCTTCTGCCCGAGCGGGGGTCCTGGGGCGGGGTGCAGGGGGGGCAGCGGCACCTCTGGACCCCCTACCCAGGGTGACAACCCCCCCGGTATTGTCGTCGTCCCCCTCGCTTCACCCAGGGTGGCCACAGCCTGGCCCACCCGCTGCCGGCTGGGCACTCGTGCACCGAGCGTGCCCGGGCTCTGCTCTGGGGCATAGCGGGGATTGGCTTCGAATCCCACCCCCCCCACCAATTCCCAAAACCAGTCTGTTGGCTTTGCGCCCCCCACCCCTGCTCGGGCACGTGGGACCCCAGCACGGCGTCGTGGGCTGGGGGGCACGACAGGGGGACGGCGAGGCGGTGGGGGGGCTTCCCGGGAGGGGAAGGGGAAATGAGGCAGCTCCTGCCCGTCGCCTGGCCGACCCCAGCGGAACCGGGAGGTCCCGGCAATCCGGTGCCGGAGACGGGGCCCGAGCCAAAGGTTTCCTGTAAACGGTCCCCCCGCCACGCCCCTGCCACTGCGCCGGGACGGGACCCTGGGGACAAGGCTCACGGTCCCCCCCCGAACCGGGCAGCCCTGGCCCCCTGGCTCCCAGGAACGTGCAGCACCCCGGGGCCGGGGCTGCTCACCCGCACCAGCACCAGTAGCCCCAGTAGCCCTGACAACCCCAGCAAGTCCTGCTGGCCCCAGTAAACCCCCAGTAAGTCCCAGAAAGTCCTGCTGGTCCCAGTAACTCCCAGCCCCAGTAAGTCCTGCTGGCCCCAGTACCCCCCAATAGCCCTCAGCCAGCCCCAGTACCCCCCCAGCAGCCCCCCAGCCCCAGCACCCTCCTAGTAGCCCCCAACCCCAGTAAGTCCAGCCACCCCCAGTACCCCCCTAGTTACCCCAAATCCCAGCAAGTCCTGTGGATCCCAGTAGCCCCCAGCCGCAGTAAGTCCTACTGGCCCCAGTTCCCTCCCAGTAACACCAAACCTCAGTAAATCCACCCAGCCCCAGTAAGTCCTGCTGGCCCCAGTACCCCTCCAGTAGCCCCCAGCCAGGCCTAATATCCCCTAGCAGCTCCCCAGCTCCAGTACCTCCCACTGGCCCCAGTACCCTGCCAGTAAACTCCAGCCCCAGTACATCCAGCCAGCCTCAGTACCTCTGCAATAACCCTGAGCCCCAGCAAGTCCTGCCGGCCCCAGTATGCCCCAATAACCTCCAACTCCACTAAGTCCCATTGGCCCCAGTATGCCCCAGTAGCCCCCAGCCCCGGTAACTCCAGCCGGCCCCAGTATCCCTCCAGTAGCCCTCAGCCAGCCCCAGTATCCCTCAATAACCCCAGCCCTAGTACATCCAGCCACCCCCAGTATCCCCGAGCCCAAGTATCCCCCAGTAACCCCGAGCCCCAGTATCCCCCAATAACCCCCAGCCCTAGTGCATCCAGCCATCCCCAGTATCCCCCAGTAACCCCGAGCCCCCAGTACATCCTGCTGGCCCCATTACCACCCAGTACCCACCAGTAACCCCGAGCCAGCCCCAGTAACCCCCAGCCCCAGTCCATGCCACCGACCCCAGCACCCCCCAGCCCCGGTACCCCCGACAGCAGAGACCGAGCACCCCCTGCCCGCGCCCCCCCCCCCGCCGCAGCCGGAGCCCCCCGTTCCCCCGGGGCCGGTTGCCGCTGCCCCCGGTTCCCGTCGCCCCCGGTACCTGCGGGCGGGGGGCCGCGGCCCGGCCGGGCTCCAGGCGGCGGCGGGGAGAAGCAGGCAGCACAGGCAGATCCCCAGGGGGGCGGGCGGGGGGCGACCACAGCCCCCCATGCCTCTCCGTGGGGCGGGCACCCGCAACCGGTACCGGCACCGAGCGGGGCGGCCGGGAGGGGGAGGGGACGGGAGGAGGGGAGGAGCAGGGAGGAGAGGAGGAGGGGGAGGGACCCCCGCTCCCCCCGCCTCCTGCCCCGGGGGTCCCGCTGCCCGCGCGGATTGCGGGGGGGGGGGGCGCGGTTTGGATCCCCACAGGATCGTGGGAGGGGCTCAGAAGGGGCGCGGTGCGGGGGGGCTGGTGCGGGATGCGGGACGTTGGTCCGCGAGTGAGCCCCTCCGCGTCCCGCGCCCCCCTGCGGAGATGCACGCGCGTGTGCGTGTCCCTGGGCGCGCACGGGGGCACACGCGGGTGGCGTGCGTGTGTGCATGGGTGCACACATACATCGTGTGTGCACGTCCCTGTGTGTGCGTGGGTGCACACACGTGTGTGTTTCTTTGTACTTGTACACGTGTGTGTGCATCTGTGTGCATGGGTACACGTATGTCAGCTTCTGTGTGCGCTTGGGTACAGAAGTCCGTGCGCATCCCTGTGCACACATGTGCGTGTGCGTGGGTACACGTGTGTGGGCATCTGTGTGTGTGTAAACACACATGGGTGTACATGTGTGCGCACGGGTTGGCGCATCTGTGTGCTTCTCTGTGTGCATGTGAACATGTGTGTGTGCAAAAATGTGTGCATGGGTACACACACATGTGCTTCTGTGTGCTTGGGTGCACACACGTGTGCTTGGGTGCACATCCCTGTGCACTCATGTATACGTGCATGGGTACACATGTGTGTGGACATCTGTGTGTGTACACGGCTTCATCACGCATCTGTGTGCTTCTCTGTCTGCGTGTGTACACATGCGCTTGTGCCTTGCGTGTGCGCACGCGTGTGCACGCGGCCCGGTTGTGTGTATGCCTGCCTGTCTGCTCTCCCGCCTGCCTCTCCCATGTGTGCGTGTGTGTGGTCCCGCGCTGGGCAGTGCGTGGGTGGTCCCTGCCGGGGGTGGGGGGGTGGTCGCTGCCTGCTAACCCGCAGGGTCCCTCCCCACGGGGACCCCACGCAGGCGGCCCCCCGTCTGTGGGGTGGGGGTGTGGGGGGCTGTGCTCTGCCTGGCCCCCCCTGCCCCGGGGCAGGAGGGCTCTGCACTGGAGCGGATGGGGGAGGGTTCCCCCCGCACCCATGGGTGCCCCTCCACCCAGCGTGCCCTTGTGTCAGGCGACCCCCCGGCCCCGGGGTCCCCACACCCAGGAGCACCCCCTGCTTGATGGCTGGTGTCCCATCAGGGCTCCTCGGGTGGGTGTCAGCCCGGCTCCATGGCCCCGTGCCCTGTCCCTGTCCCAGGTCCCCAGGCCATGGCCCAGTTCCATGTCCCCATGCCATGTCCCAGCTCCAGGTCCCTGCTCTGGCTCCATGTCCCAGCTCCAGGTCCCTGCCCCAGCTCCGTGTCTCCATGCCACATCCCTGCCCCAGCTCCATGTCCCCACACCATGTCCCATCTCCATGTCCCTGTGCCAGCTCCATGTCCCCATCCCAGCTTCCTGTCCCAGCTCTGTGTCCCCACATCATTCCTAGCTCCATATCCCCACATCATTCCTAGCTCCATGTCCCTGTCCCAGCTCTGTGTCCCCACGCCATGTCCCTGTCCCAGCTCCGTGTCCCTGTTCCAGCTCCATGTCCCCACGCCATGTCCCTGTCCCAGCTCTGTGTTCCCACACCATGGCCCAGCTCCATGTTCCTGTCGCAGCTCCATGCCCCCACACCAGGTCCCTGACCCAGCTCCATGTCCCCATCCCAGCTCCATGTCCCCATCCTAGGTCCCTGACCCAGCTCCATGTCCCCATCCCAGCTCCATGTCCCCATCCTAGGTCCCTGACCCAGCTCCATGTCCCCATCCCAGCTCCGTCCCCACACCGTGGCCCAGGCAGGGAC
Source organism: Chlamydotis macqueenii (assembly GCF_036417535.1). Lineage (NCBI taxonomy): Eukaryota > Metazoa > Chordata > Aves > Otidiformes > Otididae > Chlamydotis > Chlamydotis macqueenii. Next base: position 14,219,736 of record NC_141572.1, on the reverse strand, counting down.
CAGGGCTCAGGGCTGAGCTTAAATGAGGCTCCCGGGGCAGGGGAGTGCTGGAGGGTGCGGGGTGACCCACACGGGGCAGTTACCGGCATCCGCAGGGCACTGCCCTGTGTCCCCACTAATGTCCCCAGCTCTATGTCCCCCCAACTGCCTCTGCGACCCCCTTGGCTCCCCAAACAGCATGTGCCCTCCCGGCCTGGCTGCCTGCCCAGGCGTGGGGCGTGCTAGGGTGGGAAAAGGCTGCTGGTGGGTCCTGAGGGTGCTGGTGGGGCTCACAGAGCAGCTCCCCGGGACCCCCACCCTGGCCTGAGCCAAGGCATAGGGTGCCAGCCTCCAGCCCCATTTGCCCTGGGGCTGGCTCCTGTCATGAGACCCGGGTGCAGCTCATTGCATGGATGGGGCCGTGGGTGGCTCCAGGGGAGCTGTCTCCCCCACTGCGGGGATGCCCCGTCCAGCCCTGTGGGTGGGTGCTCACGGCAGGACCAAGCTGCAGCTGGGACCCCTCCGGTGGCCCAGGCCACCATGGCCATGGCTACCCAGCCCCCGACCACCCCTGGCCAGCCCCGCGGCCCACAAGTGTCCTGGGAGGAACAACCCCCCTGTCCCCAAACCTGTCCCTGGGGGGGGCGATGGGGGCAAGCAGGGCAGACACTGGGGCGTCCGCGCTGCTCGGGGCCTCCTGCCACCTCCCGTGCCTCAGTTTCCCCACGGGGCTGCGGGAACCACGAGCCCTGAGGGAGACAAGGTGCGGGTGTCCGGTCCTGATGCGGGTGCCCAGTGCGGGTCCCTGGGTCCGGTGTGGGTGCCCAGCACCGGTGCGGGTCCTTGGTTCCGGTGCGGGTGTCCGGTGCGGGTCCCTGCTCCTGGGTGTGTGTGCCTGATGCATGTCGCCGGTCCCGGCGCGTGACCCCAGTCCGGGTGCGGGTGCCCGGTGCGGGTGCCCGGTGTATATTCCCGGTCCCGGTGCGGGTCCCCGTTCCCGGTGCGGGTGCCTGGTGCATGTCCCCGGTCCCGCTGCGGATGGCCGGTGAGTGTCGCCGGTCCCGGTGCCGGTGCTAGGTCCCAGTGCGGGTGCCCGGTGCGGGTGCCCGCGCAGCCGTGCGCGCCGCCGCCGGTGCCCGTGTTTGCCTGGCGCTGCCGGAGCGCTGCCGCCGCTGCCGCCGCCGCCCGGCCCCGCAACCCCGCTCCTCCCGCTCCCCACGCCGCGGCTGCGGCTGCCGGAGGTACCGGTACCGGGCGCGGACCGTGCCGGGCGGGGGGCGGGGGGCTCCGGTGCGGGGGGGGGCGGCGGGACCGTGCACCCGGGGCGGGGGGAACCGTGCACCGGGGGTCGGGCCTGGCCTTCCCCCCCCCACCAGAGCAGCCGGGGGGGCTCATCCCCACAGCCCGGTCCCGCGTGGGGTGGGGGGGATTGGGGCGAGGGTCCCACCGGTGCTCGAGGTCACGGCGGGCGCACACGCATGTGGGAGGTGTGAGGGTGCGCGTGTGCGCCCGCCCGTGTCGGTGCGCGTGTGTGTGTGCATCCCTGGGTGGGTGTGGGTTGGGGGTGGGGGGCGCGTGTTGCGTGGTCGTGGGTCCCCGCGTCCCCCCGTCTCGGTCCCGCCGCCCGGCCGTGCGTGTGCCAGCGCGTGTGCCCATGCCTGCGTCTCCGTGTCGGCGTGTCTCTGTGTGCCCGCCCGTGTCCCTCCGTCTCTCTGCGTGATGACATCCCCCCCACCCCACCCACCACCCCGTGGGGCTGGGGTGGGCAAGGGGCTGGCGCGGGGCGTGGGGGGCCGAGGCGAGCGTCGCCCCCAGCCCGATGCCTGCAGTGCAGATCATAAATCAGCGGCGGCTGGAGCCAGCTGGGGGGCCACGGCCTCCCCGGCACCCAAACCGCCTGGGCAGGGAGCGCCGGGGCTCTTGCAGGGTCCCCACCAGCCCACCGGGGCCGTGACCGGGGTCACCTGTGTCCCCCCCCAAGCCTTGTCCCCTCTGTCACGTCCTCCGGCAGCGGGCTGGGGCTGGCAGGCAGCCCACGGCGGCAGGGCTGCGGGCGCAGCGGCCTCGCTGCCCGTTGTCCCCACAGGGGGTGACGGGGACAGTCCCCCAGCCCGGGGTGACCAGCGCCGCCGTGACCCCTGTTTTACAGGTGACAACCCCCCCCCTTCATTTGACAACGCAGCCGCCAAGGACACAGGCCGAACGACGGGACACGAGTAAGAAGAGGAGGAGGGGGTGCCTTGGGGACAGCACCGCGTGTCCCCAGTGTCATCTGTGGCCGCCAGCCGCCCTCGAGCCATCGGCCCGGGAGGGGTCTTGGTGACTTTTTTGGAGCCTGAGCCCTGCCAGCCCCGCGGGGAGGAGGAAGGGCTGAGGAAGACGTGCCGGGTGATGGATGGCCCCAGCCCAGCGCTGCGGCCTCGGGGGAGTGGGACCGGACGGCTCGGGGACCTCGGGGACCTGGCTGGCAGTGCCATGCGGCGTTTGCTCTGCTGAGCTCCGGAGCTCACGGCCGGCGGGAGCCAAGAGGAGGATTCGGAGGGGCTCCGGGTGACCCCCATCCCGGCACGGGGCCGAGCCGCTGTCCCCCTGGCATGGCGCGGCAGGGCTCAGGGGCCATGCTGGCCTCCGGTGGCCTGGGCTTTCCCCCGCAAAACCTGGCGCGCGTGGTGGTGTGGGAGTGGCTGAACGAGCATGGGCGCTGGCGGCCCTACTCGGCCGCCGTCTGCCACCACATCGAGAACGTGCTGAAGGAGGACGCCCGCGGCAGCGTGGTGCTGGGCCAGGTCGACGTCCAGCTGGCACCCTACATCATCGATCTCCAGTCCATGCACCAGTTCCGGCAGGACACCGGTAAGGGGCTGGCGCCGAGTTGGGAACATCTGTCCACCCATCCATCCTTCCATCCCTCTGTCTGTCCATTCACCCATCCATCCTTCCATCCATCCGTCCATCCATCCTTCCATCCTTCCGTCATTCTGTCCATCCACTCATCCATCCATCTTACCATCCATCCATGCATCCTTCCATCCCTATGTCCATCCATCCTTCCGTCCTTCCGTCCATCCACCCATCCATCCATCTTTCCATGCATCCATGCATCCATCCATCCATCCATCCATGCATCCTTCCATTCCTACGTCTATCCTTCCTTCCATCGACCCATCCATCCATCTTTCCATCCATCCATCCTTCCATTCACCCATCCATCCATCCATCCTTCCATCCCTCCATCCATCCATTCTTCCATCCTTTCTTCCATCCATCCTTCCTTCCATCCCTTCATCCATCCTTCCATCCTTCCATCCATCCATCCATCCGTCCATCTGTCCCCCCCATTCCTTTTCCCCCCCTCGCCCCGCTGGGTGCCGTGCTGGATGCCGCTGTCCCGCTGCCCACCCGTCTGCCCCACGAAGCTGCTCCATCCCAGCTCCCCAAGGAACTGGGGAGGCCCCAGTTTGGGTGCAGGGAGCTGCGGCAGGCACTGGGCTGGCTGCAGCCGTGCAGCTGTGGCAGTTGGTGCCCGCCTGCTGACGGTGCCGTGCTGCGGCGCGCATCCAGGCCACGCGTCCTCGGGGGAAATTAAAACCGGTCCCGTGCCGGTGCCGAGCCCAGACCCCGTTAAATGTGTCCCCGTCACGGTGTGACCCATTAAACTGACACGCACCGGCCGTGCCGCTGGAGACGCGCTGCTTCGGGTGCTCTCCTGGCCGTCCCTGCTTGCATGCACCAAGTGACCCCCCCCCAAACTAGCAGGACCCCCGTGGCCACATCCCCCCAGCCACCGATGTCACCGTTCCCGGTCACCGCAGTGGCCAACGGCCTTGCGTGCGGCTGTGGCTCCTGTGGTGGGCTGGGGACCGAGGGGACCGAGCCAGGCACCCGCCACCCCGCTTCTGCCATCAGGCCTGGCTCTGAATCGGTCACGGGCTCGGCAAGGGACGACCTGCCTCGCTGTCCCCAGGGATGTCACCGGAGGGGACACGGCCATCGCTTTGGCTCCAGCCCTGGCATTGCCATCTCCATGCGCTCCATCCCTGAATCCGCTTCCAGCCGTCACCTCTGCCCTGGGACATGGCCTGGGCAGGCCGGGTTTGGAGGCTGTCAGATACCTCTGGAGCACGGTGGCACTCGGGGACACGAGGGTCCCCGGTACCGAGGGGGGTCCTGGTGCCTGCTGTGGCACGGGGACGCAGAACGCGGGCCTGGGAGGGGGAAACCGAAGGGGAAACGGCGCCGGTGCGAAACGAGGTGACCCTGTTCCCAGCAGTGAGGACGCGCGTCCCCTCCCTGTGGCCCTGGGGGGGGGACCTCGGCTGGTGGCCCTCGGGGACCGGGCTGGGCTGTCCTGCCCTTGTCCTCCTCTGCCCTGTGGCAGCAGGATGCGGGATGTGGATGCGAGCGGACAACAGGATGTGGATGCTGTTGCGAGCAGGCAGCAGGACGCGGGATGTGGATGCGAGCAGGCAGTGGGATGTGGGATGCAGTTGCAAGGCCCAGTGGGATGTAGGATGTGGGATGTGGATGCAAGTGGGCAGCAGGATGCGGGATGCAGTTGCAAGTGGCAGGAGGATGTGGAATGTAGATGCGATTGCAAGGCCCAGCGGGATGCGGGATGCGGGATGCGGTTGCGAGTGGGCAGCGGGATGCAGGATGGCAGTTTTGAGTGGACAATGAGATGCAGGATGCTGTTGCAAGGCCCAGTGGGATGTAGGATGTGGATGCAAGGACCAGCGGGATGCGGGATGCGGTTGCGAGCAGGCAGTGGGATGCGGAATGCAGGATGTGGACGCGAGTGGGCAGTGGGATGGGGGATGCGGTTGCGAGTGGGCAGTGGGATGCAGAATATGGATGTGAGTGGGCAGCGGGATGCAGGATGCAGTTGCAAGCAGGCAGCGGGATGCAGGATGCGGATGTGAGCGGGCAGCGGGATGCAGGATGCAGTTGCAAGGCGCAGCAGGATGTGGGATATGGTTACGAGCGGGCAGTGGGATGCAGGATGTGGATGCGAGTGGGCAGTAGCATGCGAGATGTGCTTGGAAGCCCCAGCAGGATGTGGGATGTGGATGCAAGGACCATGGATGTGAGCGAGATGTGGGATGGGGGATGGGGGACGTGGATGCAAGGAGGCAGGCAGGGATGTGAATGCAGGCGGGATGCAGGGCACGGATGTGAGCGGGATGTGGACGTGAGCGGGCAGTGGGATTTGAGATGCGGGCGGGAGTGGACGCGGGGATGAGCGATTCTCCGGGCGCTGCCGGCGCGGGGTGAACGGCCTCCCTGCCTCCCTCCCGCGGGGCCGCCGGTGGAGCTGCCTCAGCACCAGCCGGCAGCTGGGGCCAGGCTCTGCCGCCCGACGCGGCCGATGATTAATGAGCGTTATTAGCGGCGTTAATCGGGCTGGGCAAATGGTGCCAGCGAGGGGATAGGGAGGCACGGTGCCGCGCGGGCGCTGCCGGGGACGCAGCTTGAGGAAGGGGCTGTGATGCCTCACCCCATAGTGTCAGTGCTGGCTGCAGCATCCAACTGGGGCGTAAACAGGCAACAAGGGGCCAGGATTTGGCCGTGCCTGGCAGCCAACGCCTGGCTCCGTGACTGCCAGCGCCGGCCGGAGCTGCGGCAGCTGTCAGGAAACCCATCCTGACCGGGAAATGCTGCATGGAGATGGGCCTGGACCAGAGGGATGGGAAAAGGCGCTGGAGGCCGAGCGGCATAGCCCTTCCCATGGCGGCAGGGCCGTGATCCTGACCGCTGGCAGCCCAGCTGCCGGCCAAGCCACCGCCACCGCTGCCGCCACGGCTGACATAGGGATGTTGGGCCTGATGAGTCCCCGGGGACACGCAGCCCCGCAGACACGCCGATCGATCCGTCGCAGGCCGCGGCAGAGGGGAGGCGGTGCCTGCTGTCGGGACGCGGGGGCTGTCAGCCTCCCCGCGCCCCGCAATGCTTTGAGTGGGGTGAGAGTGGGTGCTCGCACCCTGAAGTGTCTCCGCGGCCCCATCCCTGCGAGGCGGCGGGCTGGGAACCGGACATGGGTCCCTCCGCCGGCACCCTGGCGTGCTGGCACCCCGCGGGTGCTCACCCCTCCGCTGTCTTCCCAGGGACCATGCGCCCGGTACGGAGGAATTTCTACGACCCGTCCTCGGCCCCGGGGAAGGGCATCGTGTGGGAGTGGGAGAACGACAACAGCTCCTGGACGCCCTACGACATGGACATCTGCATCACCATCCAGAACGCCTACGAGAAGCAGCACCCTTGGCTGGACCTCTCCTCCCTGGGCTTCTGCTACCTCATCTACTTCAGCAGCATGTCCCAAATGAACCGGCAAACCCAGCGCAGGCGCCGGCTGCGGCGCCGCATGGACCTGGCGTACCCCCTCACTATGGGCTCCATCCCCAAATCGCAGTCGTGGCCGGTGGGCACCAGCACGGGGACGCCCTGCTCCTGCCCGCAGTGCCTGCTGGTCAACAGCACCCGCGCCGCCTCCAACGCCATCCTGGCTTCCCAACGCCGCAAGCTCTACCCGGGCGCCGTCCGGCAGAGCAGCACCTTTGCCGGGACGGCTCTGTGGCCCACGGGGACGGCGGCGGTGACGGGCGGCGCGGCCAAGGGCGAGGGGCTGAGGGTGTCCGGCGGGACGTTCGCTCCCGGCGGGGTGGCACCGCTGCCCGGGCTCAACAACCTCAACCATCCCGGCACGCAACGGGGGAGCGGACTCGGCACCCGTGCCACCGTCCCCCCGGGGTAAGCCGGCTGCGGGAGGGTGGCCCGGGGAAGGGGACGGTGGCGGTGCGCCGTGTCACCCCCTGCCACGCTGGCCGGAGACCGAGTTGCCTGGTCCACGACGCCGGCTCATGGCCCGGTGCCACCACGCAGGTCTCTGGGGAGGACACAGGCGCGGGGACCGCAGCCCCGGTGTCCCCTGCGTGGGTGGGGATGACTCGCCGAGGGGATGCGGGTGGGTGAGCAGACCTCCGGTGGGGTGGCCCAGGGGTCCCAGCTGGGGATGGGGTGGGGGGGCAGGTTCTGGCGCGTTTCCTTCCCCTGCTGACGTGCTGCTTTCGCTTCCATGTGCGGGGTGCTGGGCCAGGCAGTCTCTGTCCCCATCACTGTCCCCGTCCCAACACACAGGCCCTGTCCCACGCGTCACCATGGACAGGTAGGAGGGGGCCAGGAAGACCCTGGTGGGGAGAGGGGGCTGGGCTGGGACCCCCACCGCTGCCCTGGTCTTGGCGTGGGTAAGCGCAGCTTTGGCAGCGGGAAGCGCCCACAGCCCCGGTGTCTGTGGGGCTGAGCACTGACGAGCTCATCACCATGATGAAAGCGCTCAGGCACCGTGCGGGGCTGCTCTGCTGCGCTTCCTTGTTCATCCTCTGTCCCAGTGCCTGCCCCGTTCCAGCCATCCACCCACCTTTCCCTCCATCCATCCCCTTCCCAGTCTCCCCGTCCCTCCCTCTGGCTGCTCCCACCCACCTCTGCTTGCACGCCCGTCCGCCTGCCTTGCACGCGCGAGTGCACACCCAGCCATGGGTGCACACACGGGTGCACACCCAGCACCACGCACGCACGGCTGCACACTTAGCTGCGGGGTCAGGCGGAAGGTACCCTGGGTTGGCGGGGTCACGGTGCCGTCGCCCCAGGGGTCTTGGTGCTGGTGGCCCTGGAGGGGTGAGGGTCCCCGTGGGGCACGGGAGCGATGGCCAGGGCAATGGGTGAGGTGTCACCATTGGGACATCCCGATGAGAACAAGGAGGAGGTGATGTCCCCAGTGCCATTGGGTGCCCAGGGATGGATGCATAGCACTGGGTGATGGATACATGGCACTGGGGGACGGATACATGGCACTGGGTGATGGATACGTGGCACTGGGGGATGGATATGTGGCACTGGGGGATGGACACATGATACTGGGTGATGGACACATGGCACTGGGGGACGGATACATGGCACTGGGTGAAGGACACGTCCTGGGTGATGGACGTGTGGTACTGGGGGATGGACACGTGGCACTGGGGGATGGATACATGCCACTGGCTGATGGACCTGTGGCTCTGGGTGACAGACACATAGCACTGGGCGACGGACACGTGGCAACTGGGTGACAGCAACCACCCAGGCCATCCCTGTCCTGCATCCCATGGGGAGGATGATGCCCTGGGGATGTGCCACGTGTGGAGGCCCGGTTGACCCCCTTCCCCTCCTGTCCCCGCGCAGGGTGCCAGCCCTCCCCGTCAAGAACCTGAACGGGACCGGCCCCGTCCATCCCGCCCTGGCAGGTAAGGGAGGTGACACTGGCCTGGTGTCACCATGGGGTGACATCGTAGGCTTGAGGGGCTGGGGCCCGGCCAGGCAGTGGGGACGGAGTCGGGGAGGACAGACGGACAGCCCCTCTCCCCCGGCGCAGGGATGACTGGCATCCTGATGTGCGCCGCCGGGCTGCCCGTCTGCCTGACCCGCGCCCCCAAACCCATCCTGCACCCGCCGCCTGTCAGCAAGAGCGACATCAAACCCGTGCCCGGGGTCAACGGCATCTGCAGGAAAACCAAAAAGAAGCACCTCAAAAAAAGTAAGGAGCTGCTGGCCTCCCTGCGCGCCCTCAGAGGGGAAACTGAGGCATGGGCGCTGCTGCTGCCTGCCAGGGTGGGACCCCCAAGGGGTTTTCCCAAAGGTTTTTGGGGTGATGCCTGTGGCTCCCCCGTGCCGCCTGCTGTGTGTCCCCATCCTGGTGGCAGGGGGTTGGGGGCACCGCAGGCGGGCTCTGATGGCATCCCCCCCGCCGCAGGCAAGACCCCCGAGGACGTGGTGCGCCGCTACATCCAGAAGGTGAAGAACCCCCCGGATGAGGTGAGGGGGACCCCCGGGCGCGGCGGCCGGGCCCACGGGGTCACCCCGGGGTGGTTCCGGGTGTTGGGAGAGGCGTGGGCAGCCCCCATCGCAGGTGGGTGCTGATGCCCCGCTCCCGGCAGGATTGCACCATCTGCATGGAGCGGCTGGTCACCTCCTCCGGCTATGAGGGCGTCCTGCACCGCGGGGGCATCAAACCCGAGCTGGTGGGCAAGCTGGGCAAGTGCGGGCACATGTACCACCTCCTCTGCCTGCTGGCCATGTACAACAACGGCAACAAGGTGAGCCGGGACAGTCCCCCGCCCCGCCGTCGCCCGTTGGTGCTGCGGGGTGGGCGCCCTCCCCCTGACGCCCAGCTGGGTGCCCACGCAGGACGGCAGCCTGCAGTGCCCCACCTGCAAGGCCATCTACGGGGAGAAAACGGGCACGCAGCCCCCCGGGAAGATGGAGTTTCACCTCATCCCCCACTCCCTCCCGGGTTACACCGACTCCAAAACCATCCGGATCGTCTACGACATCCCCACCGGCATCCAGGTGAGGAGGGCTCCCCGCACCCGGGACCCCCGCCGGGCTGGGGGCCACCCGCTCACCCCGCTGCCCCTCCCACCCAGGGGCCGGAGCACCCCAATCCCGGCAAGAAGTTCACGGCACGCGGCTTCCCCCGGCACTGCTACCTGCCCGACAACGAGAAGGGCAGGAAGGTGGGCGTCCCCGGTGGCACTGGGATGGGATGGGATGGGGTGGCATGGGATGGCATGGGGTGAGAAGGGATTGGATGGGAAGGAATGGAATGCAATAGAATGAGAAGGGAATGTGGACTGGATGGAGTGGGATGAAGTGGGATGGGATGGGATGGGATGGCATGGGATGGCATGGGATGGCATGGGATGGGAAGGTGGATGGGATGGGATGGGATAAAATGGGGAGGGAATGGGATGAGGTGGGAAGTGAAGGGATGGGAAGGGATGGAATGCAATAGAATGAGAAGGGAAGGTGGATGAGATGGGATAAAATGGGGAAGGAATGGGATGGGATGGGAGGGAGTAGGATAAAATGGGGAGGGTATGGGATGGGAAGAGAAGGGATGGGATGAGATGGGATAGGATGGGAAGGGAATGGGATGGGAAGGGATGGGATGGTAAGGATGTGATGGGGTGGGAAGAGATGGGAAAGAAAGGAAGGGATGGGATAGACTGGGAAAGGATGGGATGGAATGGGAAGGGATGGGAAGACATGGAATGGGATAGAATGGGAAAGAATGGAATGATATACAATGAGAAGGGATGGGATACAATGGGAAGGATGGGATGGGATGGGATGGGGAGGGATGGGATGGGATGGGATGGGATGGGGAGGGATGGGATGGGATGGGATGGGATGGGATGGGGAGGATGCAGCAGTGCTGGGGTGGGGCTGGGGTGTGCCACAGGGAAGGGTGGCACCGTGCAGGCACTGTGCCGGGGCTGAACCCTGCCCCCCGGGGTGCTGGGTGCCATGCCGGGCGGGAGGAGGGCTGGGGGCGCTCAGCGGGGCGAGCGAGGGCCGTACCCACCCTCCGCAGGTGCTGAAGCTGCTGATCGTGGCCTGGGACCGGCGGCTCATCTTCACCATCGGCACCTCCAACACCACGGGGGAGTCGGACACGGTGGTGTGGAACGAGATCCACCACAAGACCGAGTTCGGCTCCAACCTGACGGGTCACGGCTACCCCGACCCCAACTACCTGGACAACGTCCTGGCCGAGCTGCTGGCCCAGGGCGTCTCCGAGGCCACCCTGAAGGACTGAGGCAAGGGTGAGGGGCTCCCCACCATCCGCTCGCCCCCGCGAGTCCCCCTCGCCCCCGCCGCTGCCGCCCGCGCCGCTTCGCTGCCGACGCCGCAGCCCAGCCGGGTGGGCTTGTCCTAGGCCACCCCGTGCCACCCGTGCCACCTGTCCTCGTGTCCCCTCTCTCTCCCCGTCCCGGTTCGCCCCGCTCCCGTGGCGATAGCATCGTGGGCTGGTGCTTTTCTTTTTTTTTTTTTTTTTTTTTTTTTTTCTACCCGTCGCGTCTTTGCGCGTCAGCCGCCCGTGCCACCCGTGCCACCCGCCGCTGCCCCACGGAGCCGCGTACAGCCGGTGCCATGTGTACATCTCTGTGTTACAGAATACACCCCGCGCCGGGACAGCGTCCCCTCCGTGTCCCTGCACCTCCCGTGGGGTGTCGCTGAGGGTGGGATGAGGTCCCCACGCAGAGGGAAGGAGGAGGGGACTACAGCTCCCAGCAGCCCTCGCGGCACGGGCAGGCGGGGCTGGGGTGGCGGGGCTGCAGGGCATGCTGGGAGCTGTAGTCCCCTTCGCCTCCATTTAGGTGGTGGGCGCCGGGGCTGGGGTGGGGCTCGGGGGCGGGGAGGGGCTCGGGGGCGGCCCGTGGGCGCCGTCCCGGTGGGCGAAGGCGTCGTGGGCGATGTCTAGGTCCCGCAGCACCGCCTGCAGCCGCCCCTCGACCGGCTCGCCTGCGCCCCGCGGCTGGGTCAGCGGCCGGCACCCACCCGCGGCACCCACCCACCAGCCACGACCCCCGGCACCCACCCACCCAGCCAACCCCACCCCCCGGCACCCACCCGCGGCACCCACCCACCAGGCACCCCCACCCGGCACCCACCCGCAGCCCCTCCCCCCCGAAATCTCCCCCCAGAACCCACCTGTGACACGCACCCACGGACCCGTCCCACCCCCGTGTCCACCCATCCCACTACCTCCCAGCTCGTGCCACCGCCCCTCATCCATCCCTCCCACCCCTCTCCCAATGTCCCCACGGACACGGACAGGCACTGGTGGGGGGGAGGGTGTGCGTGGAAATGTGTGTGCGCGCGCGGGGAGTGGGTGAGTGTGTGTGGGGACGGAGGGGTGTGCGGGGGGGTGTGCGTGGGCGTGCGTTGTGCATCCAGCTGGGCGCGTGTCCGCGTGTCCGCGTGTCCGTGGCCGCGCGTATTTGCTGTCCTCTGGTGGAGGGAACCAGCGGAGTGTTGGCTGTGGGTGCGGGGTGTGCGTGGCCGTGTGCACGCGTGTGCAAGATGTGCATGTATGTGCAAGCGTGTTCAGCCCCGTGGAAGCGTGTGCAAGTATGTGCTGCTGCATGCAAGTGTGTGCATGCATGGGCGTGAGTGTGCATTCTTGTGCAAGTACGTGCATGCACACGCAAGTGTGTGCAACAACCTGCAAGCGTGTGCATGCCTGTGCACGTGTGTGCAACTGTGTGCGTATGTGTGCATGCATGTGCAACTGCATGCAAGCGTGTGGATGCCTGTGCAAATATGTACATATGCATGCGTGTGCAAGTGCGTGCACGTGTGCAGGGTCCCCATGACTCCCCGCGCCCCCCGCAGCCCCCCATACCTGCCTGCCCCTGGCAGGGGGGCTCAGATGCCACACTGCCCTCGGCCCTGCGGGACAGAGACCCTCAGCACGCTCCCACCCTGCCCACGAGCACCCAAGGGTCCTCTGGGACCCCCGCACCGGGCCGGCAGGGTACCGGCACCCCCCAACCTCACCGCAGCCGGGCCGCTGCCCGCCGTAGGTGCCCGTAGAGGGTCTGCGCGGCCGCCGCGGGGTCCAGGGGGTCCGTCCACTCGCCCGGAGCCACCACCGTGCCGTGGGTCCGGCTGCATCCAGGCGCTGCCGACGACAGGGGCCGTGGGGGTACCCCCTGCACCCCGTTACCCAGGGGACACCCCCGCCCCGCGGTGCCCCCCGGCCTTACCGGTGCGGACAGGCTGCAGGCAGCAGGTCCAGCGGCCGGCACGGAAGGTGCCCGGGTGACAAGTGGGCAGCATGGCCCGGTTGGCGCCGCTGGCCTGTCGCAGCACCCACAGCCACTGCCACAGCTCCTGGGCGCTCTGCGGGGACAGGGAGGGAGGGTGGCACGGAGGTGGGCACACGCGGGCACCCTGCGCCGGGCACGGGTGGCAGGGGGCAGGAGGAGGAGGATGACAGTGGGCGCCACAGCTGGGTGACCGGGAGTGATGGTTTGATGGCAAAGCTGCCCAGGTAGGACTGGTGGGGTGTGGCACTGCGGGAGACGGGGTACCCCAGTGACCCCAGTACAAAGAGGGCTGGAATTCCAGTGACCCCAGTACAGACAGGGCTGGGACCCCACTGATCCCAGTACACCACAGCTGGTGCCCCAGTGGCCCCAGTACAGACAGGGCTGGTACCCCAGTGACCCCAGTACAGACAGGGCTGGGACCCCACTGATCCCAGTACAGATACAGCTGGATATCCCAGTGATCCCGGTACCCTAGAGCTGGTACCCCAGTGACTCCAGTACCCTAGAGCTGGTACCCAGTGAATCCAGTACAGATCTGTCTGAATACCCCAGTGACCCCAGGACTAGTAGGGCTAGGACCCCGGTGACCCCAGTGACCCAGTACAGATCTGGCTAGGTATCCCAGTGATCACAGTACCCCAGACCTGAATACCCCATTGATCCCAGCACAGCCAGTGCCCACACATCCCCTCGACCCAGTACAGCCAGGGCTGGGCACCCCAGTCTTCCCAGTGCCTGGGTATATAAATGGATTTGGGACCAGGACCATTCCGTTGTCCTTGTGGGACCTAGGGGTGCCCCATGGATGGGTCCTGGGGTGGGTGCTCCCTGGGTGCTGGGGTGGGGGTTTCCCAGGGCGCCCAGGTCGGGGTGGGGGGGCACCCACCTTGCACTGGATGTAGGTGGTGCAGAGCTGCCCAGCACCATCCTGTGCCACGATCTGCATGACGTGGGGGTGCTGGAAGGCGCCCTCGTCCACCCGCTCCACTGCCCGCATGCGCCCCACGGGGATGGAGCAGCGCACCTGGGGACACCCCGAAACACCGCTGCTCACTCCACGCCCGCATCCCCCTCCGCTGGCCGTGGGGTAGGGGTCCCGGGCGGCACCCACCTGCCACTCGGGGGATTTGGAGTAGGTGAGGGCCTCAGCGCTGAGCCAAAAATACCGCTTCTTGAAGGCGAGGCGGGGCAGCAGGGCGGGCCCCCCCGCCGTGCGGGTGTGCAGGTACCCCTCCTTGATGGTGGCCGAGGGGTGGAAAAGCGCCCCCGAGCCCTCGCCCGCTGCGGTGGCGGTGGCACGGCCGGGCGGGAAGGTGACGGCGTCACCCCAAAGGCGATGGCGTCACCCCAAAGGCGATGGCGTTACCCCCAAAGTCGCCGCCGCCTCACCCCGACCGCAGGCCCCCACCCTCCCGCTACGCAGGGGGAGCCAGCGGGGACGATGCCGCCCCGCCGTGTTGGTGGGCCCGGCCGTGCCCCCCGCCCCGCGTTGCCCCCTCACCCTCGACGCCCTCCACGGCGAGCAGGCCGTCCAGGAAGGCTTTGACGCGGGTGACGCTGGGCGGGAGGATGGCGTGCAGCGGGGCCATCCATGGCTCCTGGCCCCGCAGCCCCAGGTTGCCAATGCTCTGCAGCGCCTGCGTCCCGCGCGGGGAAGGGCGCACGCTGCCAAAACCCCTCCGTGGCCTGGGGGCCCGCTCCCCAGAACCTCTAGGAGCTTGGGAATTGGGAAGGGAAGTGGGAAAAGCGGAGCTGCCCCAGGGGTGATGGGACCCAAGCGCTGCCCCAGGCGGGCTCCTGCGCTGTGCCCCACGTGTGGTGGCACGGCCCGGTGACGGGCAGGGCTGGCCTCCAGCGGCGTGGGAAGGAGCCACTGGGAATGTGGCACGGGGACAGGAACGGCTGTGCCCTCCTTGGGATCCCTGTCATTCCCTGGAGTCACTGTCCCTCCCCAGCATCCCCATTGCTCCCCAGGTCCCCACCCCTCCCCAGTGTCCCTATCCCTCTCTGGGTTCCCCATCCCACCCCAAGGTCCCCATCCTTCCCCAGTGTCCTCATCCCTTCCCAGTGTCCCCATCCCTCTCTGGGTTCCCTATCCCTCCCCAGCGTCCCCATCTCTCCCTAAGGATTCCCATCCCTCTCCAGTATTCCCATCCCTCCCCAAGGGTCCTCATTCCTCTCTGGGTTTCCCATCTCTCCCCAGTGTCCCCATCCCACCCTAGTATTCCGATCCCTTCCCCAGGACCCCATCTCTCCCAGCATCCTCAGCTCTCTGGCATCCCCATCCCTTCCACAGTGTTCCCATCCCTTCCCAAGGGTCCCCATCCCTCCCCGATGTCCCCATCTTTCCCCAGTGTCTCCATCCCTCCTCAAGGGTCCCCATCCCTCCGCAGTGTCCCCGTCCCTCCCCAGCGTCCCCATCCTTCTCTGGGCTCCGCGCACCTTGGCGAGCAGCAGGAGCGTGCGGCTGGTGCGAGGGTCAGCGTGCTGCTCCCGGAGGCCGAAGAGCTTCGGGGTGAGGACGGCGGGGGCGAAGAAGCGCAGGAAGAGGAACCCGCTGATGGAGAAGTACCGCGCCTCCTGGCCAGGGATGGGGACAACCCAGGGACAGGGACAACTCAGGGCTCGGGGCAGGGGTCCCGGCGCCCTGCGGACCCCCAGCTGCACTGCCCGCCCCACCTCGTGCTCCTCTGAGGGAAACCGCTCCTCCACGCGCCTGCGGAGCTGCTTGAAGGCCACCCTCATGAGGAGGGGACACCTGTCCACCGAGCCCACGATGGCATCGACAATGGCCCCCAGGTAGCCCTTCAGCAGCTCCAGGCTGCTCTCGCGCACCCTCGCCTCTGACAGGGACCCCTTGAAGGACAACCTCCTGTGGGGACACCGCCGGGTCAGGGGGCACCTGATGCCCAAAAGCCACCGGGGTGACCTGTGCAGCAACGGGTGATCCCCTCCTGCAAGGGACGGAGCTGGCTTGGGACGTGCCAGGCACCGGGTCCCCTCAAGCTGCCCCTGCTGCACTCACCTGCCGCGGCTCAGCTCCATCTTGCCGGGGTCCAGCTCCACGTACTTCTTCTCCTCAAAGACGCGGTTCACCACGGGCTTCAGGACCTCGTGCAGGTAGGGCAGCCCCACCACCTGCAAGGGATGGAGAAGTCACCATCGTTGTCCCCAAACCCCTCTCAGACCTCCTGAGGGACACAGCCCATCATGGGAAAGGGGCGGTGGGGACCCAGCTGGTGTTCCCTCCAGCACTCACCTTCAGGAACTGCTCCACGGACTTGGAGGCCAGCGAGTTGGAGCGGAAGAGGGTGTTGGGATCCGCTGGAAGAGCGCAGAGGCTGTGGTGAGGCAGGCACATGGCGACGGCCCTCGTGTGCCCAACCCCGGAGAGGGGGGACACGTGGCACCTCTCCTGCCTTCCCCTTGGTGGCCGCAATCCACTCCCCGTGGGGGTCTACGGGGAGACTCTAGCAACCCAATTTCCTGGCTGGGGGGGGGCTGCAGGTGATGCCCTGGCGCTTACTGGTCCTGGCCAGCTCGCGGGTGGTGAGGTAGTCCAGGAGGGGCACAGCCAGCCCCTGCCCCAAGAAGATCTTCACCAGCTTGGTGGCCACGTCCTGTCTGCTCTCCCCCGAGGTCACCTCCTCCAGGATGGCCAACGCCGAGCCGGTGGCAGGCTGCAGGGTGGGCACGGTGACGTCCCCATGCTGGGGTGGTCCCCAGCTGCCCCTGAGGGACCCCCCACCCTACCCCACAGCACCCACCTGGTCCGGGTAGAGGACGGGCTCGGTGAGGAGCTGGATGAGGGGCTGGTAGCAGTGGGTGGGCAGCACCCTGTCCTCCACCAGCCGCACTGCCAGCCGCAGGGCGCCCAGCCGCCCCCTGCAACGACACCGGAGGGGCTTGGCCGGACCCTGCACCCCCCGCCCTCCATCACTCCTGGGGTTGCTGACTGGCCCCTCTTGCCCCCCACTCACCCCGGCTCCTCGGCAGTGCTGGGGAAGGGGAGGAGCTGGAACCAGCCCTTGGTGGGATCCGGGCCGATGGCGTCCAAGGGGAATTCAGCCTGGGGAGGGGGGCAGAGACAGGGTCTGAGCGTGCTGGGGTGCTGCCAGCCAAGACCCTCCCACCCAGGACACGGATGCGGCACTGCCCCCTCATCCCCATCCCAGTGGGTCCTGAGCCACAGGCACCCGGATCCCGAGCATTGAGGGTGCGGAGATGCCCCCCAGCGCGCCCCGAGGCCCTCACCCATCCCAAGAAGTCGTTCTTGCCCACGATGTCCCAGTCCCACACCTCCACGCTCAGCATGGCTTCGCCCTCCGCCAGCTCGAACTCCAGCACCTCGTCCCAGTGCGGAAAACGAGTTTTTTTAATCACCTGAGGGGACAGGGACTGGTGGCCGTGAGGGGACAAGGTGCCCGAGCCTCAGGGTCCCAGCACCCAGCACCCCGACTCACGGCCGTCTCCAATGTGCGCCCGCAGCACGACACCCGGGCGAAAGGGTCCGAGGTGCCTGAAGGGTCTCGGGGGGCCAGGTCCCTGCAGGGAGGTGGGGGTCAGTGGGGGTGCGGTGGCTGGGGAGCTCGCACCCAGCCGGCACAGGCACAGCACCCCCATGTCCCCCCCTTTTCCTCCCACTCCCCAGCCCGGAGCCCCCTCCTCCCCTGGTCCCCGAGGGCTGAATGGCACAGCGGAGGGGGGGGGGGGGGCTCTGCTGTCCCTCCTGGCTGTCCCCAAGGCCATCCCGTTGCCTTGGTACCCGCTTCGGTTGCCATGGCAACGGGATGCTGCCTCTGCCTCCTGCTCCGCTGCCAGCAGCCCGCTGCCGTCTGGGCAGCCGTGCGTGTGGGCACACGCACATGCACACGCAGACACGCGTGTGCACACGCAGACACATAAACACACACACCAGAGCAAAGCAGTGGGGCAGCCTGGTGCCTCAGTTTTCCCAAATTTGGAAGCCAAAGGGGAAAAATCTTGGCACCAGAGCCAGCTGGTTGGATGGGGACTGTCCCCAGGTCCACCCAGCTCTGCCCCTTGTCCCCCTGTCCCCCGAGCATGAGAAGGAGCACACTCCCTGCTGAGACCCTACAGCATCGTCACATGTGTGTTGGCATCATCGATGTCCCCGAGCAGGACACAGTGAGGGCCCTTCTCAGTGCCGAGAGGGGAGGCCGAGCCCTGTGCCACCGCTGACCCCCCAGCAGCTGAAAATAAGACCCCCGGGGTGGTGGCACCTACCTGGCCTCGATGAGGTGGCAGCGCAGCACCCGCGGGTGGCCTTGCTCGGGGACCTGCAGCTCCAGGTGGATCTCGCCTTGCACCTCCTCATCGGGGTCCACGGGAGCCAGGCTGAGCCAGCTGTCGACACCTGCCAAGAAGGGGATGGGGTGGGCACCCAAGGGTGCTGGGACCCCCCCACCCAGCCCCCTCGCTGTGCCCCACGCTCACCCCGCGGCTCAGCCGAGATCTGCCGGTGGCTGAGCGAGACCTTGCCGATCACGTCGTCCTGCCTGCGAGGGCAGAGACACGGTGGGCGCAGAGGTCACCGGTGGGGACATGTCACCTCTCATATCCCCCCGTGTCCCCCCTACCCGATGGTGTCCTCATCCAGCACGTAGACGGCGAGGGTGCGGAAGCCGTGGGGCAGGCGCAGGGTGTATTCCTCACCCCAAAAAGGATTCAGGCTTTTCCACACCGTGGCCGTCCTACCGGCGACGGGAGAAGGTGGCTGCACCCCCAGGGAGAGTGTTGGTCCCCATGGGGGTGGCATGGTGTCCCCCCAGCCCACCCCAGCCCATACCTGGCCACCACCTCGTTGTCCACCTTGACCAGGCAGTAGGGATCGCTGGAGCCAGACCTGGGCAGGGGATGTGGGTGTGGGGGGTCAGCCACCCATATACGGGGGTCTCACCCATCCTCAGGGGCTGCTGCTGGGGTGGGGTGGGGGGCTCAGGATGCCAGAGCCCAGCATCACCTCAAATCCCACCAGTGAAGTGCCAGCCCCCGGAGATGACATGAGTTGCCCGGTCTCAGCCTGGCCCCGTAGGTGGCACCGGGATGGGGACAGCGCCTTTTCCTGGCCCCCCTCTGCAGGCCACCCCGCTGGGCCCCCCACCCGTGGGTACCGGTGTCTCCCAGCAGCACAGCCCAGCCCGAGTTTCTGCGGCAACCCACGGTGTCAGGGTGACACCGGCCTGGCGCAGGGCCCTTCCCAGCCTTAACCCCTTCCGCGGGGGAGGACGGGGAGAAGGGGACGCGGGCCGGATCCGGGGCTCTTCCACCTGTGGGTTGATCCGCAGGGATGGGCAGGCAAAGCTCGGCTGTGGGGTTGACAGCTCCCGACCCCCTCGAGAGCCTGGACGAGAGCGGGTCAGCCCGAGCCCCTCCGCAGCCCCGGTATGTCCCCAAACCGGATTTTGGAGGGGAACTGGCAGCGGCACTGGGCATCTCATCGCTGTCCTGGAGGGTCCGGATGGGGCACCCAGCACGGCACGCTGACACAGGTCGGGTGGGGAAACTGAGGCAGGGAGGCCCCGCTGCCCCCGCCGTGCCCCGCTGCCCAGCCCCGGGAGCGGCCGGCGGTGCCAGGCTGGCACATCCGGAGGAGCCCGGGGCTGCCAGCTCCGGCGAGGCGTGGCCGTGGGGCAGGGGCAGGCAGGGGGTCTCCCTGCACCCCCCCGCCCCTTACACCCCCCCTCCCCAAAGGGTGCAAATGCCCAGCAGGTGTGTGGGGTTCTGCCCCCCCCAGTGCTACCCGCAGCCTTGGGGGGACGCTCTGTGCCCACCCTGCTGGGGGGCACCGAGGGGTTGGAGGGCTCATAGACCTCGGGGGGCGGGGAGATGAGCTGAGGGTGCTGGCAGTCCCCTGTCACCCCCAGACCCCCCCCTCACTTTGGGACAATGGGTCCCTGCCAGCACGGGTGCAAGCAGCGACCCCCAAAATCATAGGGGAGAGCAGAGCACCCAGTGGTCCCAGCCCACCCCCCCCCCAAAAAACACATCTCCCAGGGTGGGGGCCGGGGGGAAATTGGGGGGGGTCAGAGCCCCCCCCAGCCACTCACACGTCCTTGGCGGCCAGGTCCTTCCCCTCCACCACCCGGCAGTGCAGGGACGTGGTTTTGGCCATGCCGGCGAACTTCGAAGTCGGGGGGGGGCACAATGGGTGCCCCCCGGGGGTGCCCTGAGCCCCCCCGCCCTCACACCTCCGCTGGGGCTGGCAGCACCGGGTCCTCCTCCTCCTCCTCCAGCAGCAGCTTGCGGCTGTCGCCTCTTCCTTTTTCCTCTTCTCGGTTGTTTTTTTTTTTTTTTTTTTTTTTTCCCTCTCGCCGCTTTGCTCCCCACCTGCGCCGGAGCAGCGGGCGACAGCGAGCAGCGAGCCGGGGTGCGTGGGCACGCGGCGGTGGGCTGTGGCCTGGCGCCCACCGGGCCCAGCCGGCACCCACGGGTTGTCACTCACCGTGGGAGGGAAGTCGTGTGCCCCCCCCCCCCGCCGTGTATCAGCCGCTCGGCGGCCGGGGTGAAGCCCCTGCTGTGTTTTAGGGATGGGGAAACTGAGGCACGGGGCCATGGAGGAGCGTGGAGGGGGGGCATGGGGGGGGGCGGGTTCTGTCCCAGCACAGCTGAGGGGCACAAGGGACTGTCCCCAGGTTGGGGGGGGCTCTGCCTGTACCCCAAAGTGGCGGTGGGTGCGGTGCTGCTCTCCGGATCCCCACTTTCCCTGCGCCCCGGCTTTTCTGCACCGGGGACCCCGAGCCGGGACGGGATGGAGGGGGGTGAGCACTGGGGGGGGGGTGAGCCCCCCTTCCCCCCCTTCGGTGGGCATATGGGGGAGCACTGGGGGGGCTGGAGGACTGGTGGATTCGGAGGGGTGCGGGGGTGGGCTGGGCAGATGGCTCCTGCAGTGACTCACGGTGGGTGCTGCCGGGGGGTGTCACCGAGTGGGTGCGGGGTCCCTGGGGGGGGGGACAGTGCCAAGAGGGTGTAACTGAGTGTGTGCAGGGTTCCTGAGTGGGTGACACTGCTGGGGGGTGTCACCGAGTGGGTGCGGGGTCCCCGGGGGCGGTCAGTGCCAGGGGGGTGTTATCGTGCGGGTGGCGGGGTCCCTGGGGGGGGGGGATCACTGCCAGGGGGTGTCACCGAGTGGATGCGGGGTCCCTGCAGTCCCTACGGCCCCCCTGCCGCCAGCCCCACAGCCCCGGGTTGGGGGGGGACCCGGGGGACCGCGGTGTCCCCTGAGGGGAGCCCTCGGCGCGGCCGCCCGCCGTGTTTGCCGCCCGACCCGTTCCCCGGCTGCCTCCCGCCCGCCTCCTGCCGCCGCCCCACGGCCCGGGGCGGGCGGGGAAGCCGAGGCGGTGCCGGAGGAGGAGGAGGAGGCGGCGGAGGAGGAGGCGGCGGCGGGGCTCCCCTCACCGCGCCGCCGCCACCCTGGGCCTGCGGCCTGTGGCCCGGCCCGGCGGGGCCTTGCCGTGGCCGGGCGGAGGCGGCGGGGCCGGGGGCGAGGCCGGGGCCTGGGCGGGCCGCGGAGCCGCCATGAAGCCGAACGGAGGTGAGGCGGGCCGGCGAGGAGCGGTGGCCGGGCCTCCCTGGCTGAGGGCCGGGGAAGCGGGTACCCCCCGTCCCCCGGGACCCCCCCAGCGTAGGGAGGGTGGGAGGAGCGGGGCGAGGCCCCGGCGCGGGGTGTGTAACGCGGCCGTCCCGCCGTCCCAGAGGAACCGGTTCTGCTGGCCGAGCTGAAGCCGGGCCGTCCCCAGCGCTACGACTGGAAATCCAGCTGCGAGACCTGGAGCGTGGCCTTCTCCCCGGACGGAGCCTGGTTTGCCTGGTCGCAGGGACACTGCGTGGTCAAGCTGATCCCCTGGCCCTTGGAGGAGGCCGAGCTGTGAGTGGGGGACGCCGGCTGGATGGGGAGTGGGGGGTCTGGGGAGCCCGGGGGGGCAGGCTGCGTGGGGTTGCCAGGGAACATCCCTCCTTTCTCCCAGCAGATGCAAAACCGCGGAGCGCAAGAGCCGGGGCGGCAAAGCGGAGGTGAGGAGCCGAGGGGTGGCCAAGGAGAAGACGCTGGAGTGTGGCCAGATCGTCTGGGGCCTGGCCTTCAGCTCCTGGCTGGCGGCAGAGGCGGGGGAGACGGACCCCACCTGCGCCGTGGGTCTTCCCTGCCTGATCCTGGCCACCGGGCTCAACGACGGACAGATCAAGGTCTGGGAGGTGCAGACAGGTAAGCGGCTGACGGCGGGAGCAGTCATGGCTTCAGGCTGGTTTCTCTCTCTGTGCTCCCCCTTGGAAGGGGATTCCATCCCCATCCTTCCCCAAATGCTTCCCAGGGGTGAGCGAGAGCCCCTGCCCCATCCCAGGAGGTGCTGTCCGCGTGTGAGGGGCGCTGCCTTGTTCCCCAGGATGGAACACCACTCAGCACGTCCCCTCTCCACAGGACACCTCCTCTTCAGCCTCCTGGGGCACCAGGACGTTGTCAGAGACCTGAGCTTTGCTCCCAACGGAAGCCTCATCCTCGTGTCTGCCTCAAGGGACAAGACCTTGCGTGTCTGGGACCTGAGCAGAGATGGTAGGAGCGTGGGGGGACGTCCCCCATGCTAGGTCACCCCCGGCTGAGGCTGGGCTCTGGTGTGGGAAAGAGAGGGGAGAAACCTGCCTTGGTAGGGGAGGTGGTGGGAGAGGATCTTTGGGGACGGTATTCGAGGCAGAAGAGGAGAGTTCTGCGACACAGAGCAGAGCCCTCCCCTTCCAGCCGGGGCCTGGGAAGGGTTTGCAAGTAGACAGAGAGCTTGGGGTCTGCCCAGGGGAGCCCCCCAGCCCTGCATACGTTCCATCTCGGAAAAGGTGGGGGGAGAGCAGGGGCAGGGCCCAGTGCTGCCTCTCGTGCTCGCCTCTCCTGACTCGCCTGTCTGCGGTCCCCAGGGCGGCAGGTCCAGGTGCTGTCGGGCCACGTGCAGTGGGTCTACTGCTGCTCCATCTCCCCAGACTGCAGCATGCTCTGCTCCGCGGCCGGAGAGAAGTCGGTGAGTCCCGCTGGACGGGAACCATCCCACGTCCCGCTGAATCCAGCGCTCCCCTCAGCCCTCCGTGTTCTCCCCGTGCGAGAAGGGGCTGAGTCAGAGCCACCCTCGCTCCTTGGCCGTTCTGGTTCTGCGTGGAGAAGCTGGAACCGGAGCCCACGTGCCTTAAACCCCAAGGGGGAGATTCTTCTCCTCCGTTCCCACCCTGGCGATGCTGCCAGCCTCAGCACCTGCCCGTGTCCCGCAGGCGCTGCTGTGGAGCATGCGGTCCTACACCCTCATCCGGAGGCTGGAGGGGCACCAGAGCAGCGTGGTGTCCTGCGACTTCTCGCCGGACTCAGCGCTCCTCGTCACCGCCTCCTACGATGCCTGTGTCATCATGTGGGACCCCTACACCGGGGAGCAGCTGAGGACGCTGCGGTATGGAGCCGGGGGGCCGGTGGGGGACTGTGGAAGGGGGGACAGAGCAATGCCGTGGGGGTTTGTTGGGGCTGGGCACTTCTTGCTGTCTCCAGCGTCGGAAAGGGGGCTCTGACTTGCTGGGTTTGGCCCCTCTGCCGGCCCCGGAGCATGGGATGGGGCTCGTGGCTGCCCTGAGGCTGAGGCTGTGCCTGTTCTCTCCACGCCGCAGCCACGTTCCCTTGCACTCGGCACCGGACTACAGCAGTGAAGTCCACACCAGCTCCCTGCGCTCCGTCTGCTTCTCCCCTGAGGGCCTCTACCTGGCCACGGTGGCGGATGACAGGTGAGTGAACCCCACCTTGGGGACCTCCAGTGGGAAGAGGGTCCCGGGAGGACACCTCCAAAACCAACCAAGGTCAGGAGGTGCCAGCGGGGAGCAGACCTCGCACACCAGGTCCCCACCAGTGCCCGGCATAAGGGCACGCTGCGCGGGACACCGAGGCTTGGCTGTGACAAGGCGCAGCAAGGTCAGGGCCCTGTGCGACGAGCCGGGGCCCGTGTCCCCCCGCGTGCTGTGCCGCCCTCGCTGTGCCCCTCAGCCCCTAGCTCTATCTGCACCCAGCCCAGCTCCACGGGGAACAGTGCCTCCCGCCTTGCTGCCGTGTTGGGACGCTCCTGGGATGCCCTAACCCCATGGGAAGAAAATCCTACTCCAGAGTTTGCGTGCATTCGGGTGAACCCAGAGGCTTTCCTTCAGCCGCAGGCTCTTCGTGGATGTGGCGCCTGGCATCGTGTCCCCTCCCTTTCTCCTTAGGCTCCTGAGGATCTGGGCGTTGGAGCTGCGCTCTCCTGTCGCGTTTGCTCCCATGACCAACGGCCTGTGCTGCATGTACTTTCCGCACGGCGGTTTCATTGCCACAGGGTGCGTATGCGGGAGAGGAGAGCAGAAAAACGTGGGCTTGCTCCCTCCCCCTGCAGCTTGGGCAAATTCTGGGCTTCCCTGGGGGTGCAGGGCTGGTTTCCTGGGCTGGGGAATGTGTGGTTGCTGAAACTCGGGATATTTGGGGGTAATTGAGTTTTTTTTGTGTCGCTCTGCCCTGTGCTCACGGCTTTTTTGGGTCCCGTTGCAGGACCAGAGATGGCCACGTCCAATTCTGGACCGCTCCGAGGGTCCTCTCATCGCTAAAGCACTTGTGTCGCAAAGCTCTGCGCACCTTCCTGACGACGTACCAGGTCCTTGCGCTCCCCATTCCCAGGAAGCTGAAGGAATTCCTCACTTACCGGACATTTTAAAGGCAGCGCAGAAAGCGGAGGTGCGGAGGTGAGAGCCCTTGGCCCGGTGACGGGGCTCAGCCTGGGTCAGGGGAGGCACCACAGCGACGACGTCTTGCCGATCCCTGAGCCGTGGGGCAGGAGGATTGCTACTCCCCTTGCTTTGGGGGTTGTGTCTGTGGACGTGGAGGGATTTTTTGGTGTAATAATACTAGAACCCAGCAAAAATGCATGCAGAGGGCGAGGGGCGCAGCTGCGGTGGCCCCGCAGGGGGACACAGGTCCCCCTGTCCCCCTGCTATCTGCAAGTTTTGCGTCAGGTGCTTTAGCTTCCAAGTGCAATGTTGTGGGTTGAAGGTTAGCAGCTGCAGTCCAAGCGGAGCTTTTGTCCTTCGTACGACTACGGGGCTACAACCGTCCCTGACAAAACTGACCCTCGCCAGGACCGGCTCGTACCGTAGCTTACTTCCCAGAGGAGTGCGGGCTCTGCTGCTCCCCGGGTCTGGGCAGGAGCTGGACAAACCCAAGTGGGTCTCTGCGGATTAGACGGCAGCGATGACAGAATAAAAAAAAATTATTCCTCACCTCTTTCCTCTTGGCTCGTAGAGGTGACCTGGGGATAGCAGGGCAGGCTCCAGCGGGCTCTGAGCTACGTCAGACCAGTAAGTGTTCAGCGGAGGGTGCTGGGGCGGATCAGTCCCACCGTGCAGCTGGGACACCGGGCTTCACGCAGCCCCCAGCCCCCCATTCCGCCGTTGCTTTCTGTCCCCACTGGAGTTCGGCATGCGAGCAGCGCGATGTCCAGACATGCTGCGTGTGAAGCAGCCTCCTGGACTTGTCACTCTCTGGCTTAGCTGGTGTCTGGAGTGACAGCACGGCCTTCCAGTCCGGCTGTGACCCCAGCTGATGGAGAAGATGGGAAATATCCCCTCTGAACTGCTCATCGGGACAGAAACTGGTGTTTCCCTAACCCGTACAGGTGTCACCCACAACCACGTTCCGGGCGATGGCACTGCGAGAAACAGTGCTGTCCCCGCGCAGCTTGGCCGTCTGTGGTTGCCCCGCTCGGCTGCACAAGCGACGGGGTGGCACCAGCCACGGTTTTACTCCTCGGCGCGTGGGCACCGGGGGCAAGGACGGGAGGTTTTGCAGGCAGGTGACAGCGGCAGACTTCAGCCTGCGTGGGGGCGATGCCTTTGCAACAGGACAGAGCCTCGACCACCTCCCTTCGGTTCTTGCGTGGATGGGAGGAAAAAGAAAAGAGAAGTGCAACCTGCTGGGCTTTAGAGGCGTCTGTATTTCCCGAGGGAGCTTAGAAACAACGCTGCCTGACTGTCACGCCCCGGCTGTGGGCTGAAGGCTTGCAAAAACGAAACAGAAAGCCGCAGGGAGCAGCTCCGGGCGCGGGCGCTGACGATCCCTTCCAGCTTCCGCGAGATCCGGCAGTGCAAGCAAGGACCCGCGCAGCAGGGCTCAGGCTTCGGCCACGATCAGGTCCCTGGTGACTTGGAAAGCCGCGATGAGGGAGCTCAGCTGAATCTTTTCGCTGGTCCCAGCAGCCAGCCGGTACCTGGAGTAAGGGGCAAGGGCAGGATTCGGGTGTTGACACCGGTGTCTGCGTCCCGACAAAGCCACAGCCCTGGCCGGGATGGACGTGGAGGGGCTGCGGGTGCCCAGCGGCTGCCAGGACCCGGCACAGCGCGGTAGCGGTGACCCCCGTGGGGTGGGTGCGTTGGCAGCCCCCCGGCCAGGGCGTGTCAGGGCAAGGGGCGGGGGTGAGTGGACGCTTACTCGATGTCTGCCATTTTGATCAGCAGCTGGATGCGGACGGAGGGAGGGAAATCGACTGCAGGGAGAAGGAGACGGCGTGCGTCAGCGCGGGCTGGGGGGGACGGTGGCCCTGCCAGTGTCGGCCAGGAGCCGGCCGCGCAAGCCCCTACCTCTGTGCACAAACAGGTGGATCTCGGTGAGGATGTCCTGCAGGGCCAAGCCCTTCAGCGTCTTCAGCTCCGTGATTTCTGAGATGAGAGTGGAGTGAAGGGCTCTCTTCCAGGCCTTTCCCCGCGACATCCCGCTCCTCATCCCCGCGACAGCCCCGAGAACCCTCCCCGGCGAGCAGCACCCACCCCACCCCAGCCGGAGCGGGAGGTGGCGGGCCGGGAAGCCCCAGCAAGGAGGAGGATTTATAGCGGAGGGGATTAAACCCCAGGGCCGGCGGAGGAAAAAGGATACTGCGGTAGGCGGTGGAAAAGTCCTGGTTCAGCATCCAGTCGAGGATGTTAGCAATGTCAGACTTGAGGGGGTGTCCCGTGCAGGTGTAGACGTTCTCCTCCGTCACCTTCCCAAAGGCCATGGTGGTGCTCTGAGGAAGAGGAGAGTGGAGGAAGGATGAAGACCCTCCAGGTTTGCGTGGGGCCGACTGCTGCTGACTTGCACGAGGGGCAGGCAGCCACGGCCATGGTCCGTACCTGCAAGATGTTGAGGGCTCTGCGCATGTCACCGCTCGAGAGGGTCACCAGAGCCTTCATCCCATCCTCGGTCACATCCACCCTGGAAAACAAGACCTAGGGCTGCAGCAGGAGCCAGTGCTGCCGGAAGGAAATAAAACTGCGGAGAACCAAGCTCGGTCCTCCTCCTTGTGTAGGAGAATGGGGAAAAAGGGGGTGCGGTGACGCCGCGGAGCCCCCCATGTCCCGCGCCGCTCCGGCTCACCCCTCCTCCTGTATGACGTGCTGCAAGCGGGGCACCATCAGCTCCGGGGTGAGGGGGCCAAAGCGGAAGCGCGTGCAGCGGGACTGCAAGGCAGGGATGATCTTGGAGAGGTAGTTGCAGATGAGGCAGAAGCGAGTGTTTTCTGTGAACTTCTCGATCACTGCAAAGAGGAGGGAGGAGGAGCTGGTCCTTGTCTGCCGCCTCATACAGGCTCCCACCCCGCACCAGGCGGAAGGAGGCCAGCGTCAGGGGGGTCCCCAGCGCCCCTCACCTCGCCTCAGGGCATTCTGAGCATCCTGGGTCATGGCATCGGCTTCATCCAGGATGACGAGCTTGAAGCCTTTCCTTAAAAAGGGAGAAAAAAGGGAGTGGCTTTTGTCCTGGTCCCCAGGACCATCCGAGCCCTCTTTTCCCTTCCAGACCAGCATCCGTATCACTCGTCCTTCCCACCCTCATCCTCCTCGCTTGCAGGTCACCCTGACCACCCATCCCGGGGCAGGCTGTGTCAGAGGAGGAGATGAGGAAGGTACGAGGAGCTTTGGGCAAGGTGGACGTGCCACTTACTTGAAGATGGTCCTGGTGCTGGCGAAGCTCAGGATGGGCCCTCGGACGATGTCGATCCCCCGGTCATCGGAGGCATTGAGCTGGAAGGAGACTGCGTGGATCTGTGTCCCGGCCCGAGGGTGCACCCAAAGGTAGTGGCGACCCCGCCATCACCCTACCCATCCCATTTCATCCCACCCCATCCTACTCCATCCCATCCCCATCCCCACGCCATGCCACCTCATCTCATCCCACCTTATCCCATCCCATCCCACCTCATCCCCATCCCACCCCATCTCATCCCATCTTATCCCACCCCAACCCACCTCATCCTACCCCATCCCAATCCCACCTCATCCCATCCCCATCCCACTCAGTCTTATCCCATCCCATCCCACCCCATCCCATCTTATCCCCATCCCAACTCACCCCATCACATCTCATCCCACTCCACTTCATTCTACCGCATCCCAATCCCACCCCATCCCATCCCAATCCCACCCCACCCCTGCCCCCGTACCTCCAGCACCATGGAGCCGAACTCCCGTTCCCGGTAGAGCTGCCTGGCGCAGGCGAGGATGGTGGAGGTCTTCCCGGTACCGGGAGGGCCGTAGAGGAGGAGATGCGGCAGCCGATCCTCGCTGATGAACCGCTGCACTGGGAGACGGGACAACGGGGCTGGGGGACGCCCGGCACCCCCCGGCGGTGGTCCCGACCGGGAGGGGGGGGGGTCGTTACCGGTGCTCAGGATATCCCGGTGGGACACCAGCTCCGACAGCGCCTGCGGCCGGTACTTCTCCACCCTGCACCGGAGAGGGGAGGAGGGGTCAGCCCGGGGTAGCACCCGCCTCTCCCCCGCTCCCCGATTCCCCCCTCGCCCCCCGGTTCTCCCCCCTCCCCGCTCACCCCGTACCATGGCAGGTTCCCGCCGCCCGCCCGCGCCATGGCCCCGCCGCCTCGCGAGAGCAGCGCGCCGGGGGCGGGGCTTCACGCCAGGGGCGGGGCTTGGACTGTGGGCGGGAGGAGGCAGGGGTTTCGTGGTGGCGGGGAGCGTGGGGCTGGGACTGGCAGAAGCGCGGTCGTGTGCTGGATTTTGGGGAGAGCGCGGCACCGGGAGTGGGTGGTGGGCATGGTTTTGGGGGGAGCACGGCCCCGGGAGTTGGTGAAGCAAGGTTATAGGCCTGGTTCTGGGGGGAGCGTGGTGCTGGGAGTCACTAAAACAGGGGCGCGGGCATGGTTTTTTGGGGGGAGCGAGGTGCTGGTTCCCATCGAAGCAAGGTCCTGGCTGTGTTTTTGGGGAGAGCAAGGTACCAGGAGTTGCTGAGGAGGATTGTGGGCATGGTTTTGGGGTGAGTGAGGTGCTGGTTCTCACCAAAGCAACGTCATGGCTGTGCTTTTGGGGAGAGCACGGCACCGGGAATTGCTAAAGGAGGATTGTGGGCATGGTTTTGGGGAGAGCACGGCACCAGGAATTGCTAAAGGAGGATTGTGGGCATGGTTTTGGAGAGAGCACGGCACCGGGAATTGATGAAGCAAGGTTGTGGGCCTGATTTTGGGGAGAGTGGGGTGCTGGTTCTCACCAAAGTAAGGTCATGGCTGTGCTTTTGGGGCGAGCAAGGTGCCAGAAGTTGCTAAAGCAAGCTCGTGGGCATGGTTTTGGGGAGAGCACGGCACCGGGAATTGCTGGAACAAGGTCGTAGGCCTGGTTTTGTGGGGAGCAAGGCCCTGGGAATTGGTGAAGCGAGGTTGTAGGCATGATTTTGGGGGGACTGAGGTGCTGGGAGTTGCTAAAGCAAAGTTGTGGGCGTGTTTCTGGGGAGAGCGCAGAGCTGATCCTCACCAAAGCAAGGTCCTGGCTGTGCTTTTTGGGAGAGCGCGGCACCGGGAATTGCTGGAGCAAAGTCACAGACATGGTTTTGGGGAGAATGGGGTGCTGGTTCTTATCAAAACAAGGTCATGGCTGTGCTTTTGGGGAGAGCGGGGTGCCAGGAGTTGCTAAAGCAAGGCTGTGAGCATGGTTTTTGGAGGGAACAAGGCGCTGGGAATTGCTGGAGCGAGGTTGTGGCCATGGTTTTGAGGGGAGTGAGGTGCTGGTTCCCATCGAAATAAGGTTGTGTTTATGATTTTGGGGAGAGCGCAGCACCAGGAGTTGCTAAAGCAGGGGTGTGTGCATGGTTTTGGGGAGAGCGTAGTGCTGGGAAGTGACGAAAGAAAGTTCTGGGTATGGTTTTGGGGAGAACAAGGCGCTGGGAATTGCTGGAGCATGGTTGTGGGCATTGTTTTGGGGCGAGCAAGGTGCTGGCTTTCAGCAAAGCAAGGTGGTGCCTGAGCTTTTGGGGGGAGCGCGGCACTGGGAAGTGATGAAGGCCAGTTACAGGCATGATTTTGGGGAAAGCGCAGTGCGGGGACTCATGAAAGCGGGGTCATGCCCGTGCTTTTGGGTAAGCACAGCGCCAAGAGCTGCTGAAGGAGGATGACGCCGCTTGAGAGGTGGCTGCAGGGATGATGACGCTTTTATCCCCATCCTCTTGCTGGGTGCGGCCTCTTCTCGCCAGAGTCGCCTCCAAAGGGAGAGGGCTCCCTGCTAGCTCAGGCTGGGAGAAGTAGGGAGATCCGTTGGGAAGCAGAGGTGATGAGGAGTTTATGGAAGGGTGAAAAAAATCACAGGGAAATCCTGTCGCTGGCAAGGGAAGGGAAAACATCCAGAAATCCAGGTCAAATCCTATAGAAACCCAAAAATCTGCCAGAGGGCAGCTGCTTGCTTTATTTTTTTATCCTTTTTTTTTTTTTTTCTCCCATATTTTTATTTCTCCCCGAGCCCCATAAGGGAAAGCAGGAGCTCGAAGCTGGGCTCGGCAAGCCTCAGCCGTTCCTCTGGCCGTGGCGGCTGGCCCTTCCGACGGCGGGGCGAGAAGCTCCGAGGACCTGGGAACCAGCCGGGACGTGTGACCTGGAGCCGTGACGGGCTTGGGCTTCGCCCCTGCGTGGTGGATCCCGAGCTGCTCTTCTCTCCTCCCATCTGCCTTCACCTGGGGCAGGATCCTGTCCTTCAAAATGGATTTTTCCAGGTGTTTCTTCCCCTCTCCTGTTCCATGGTTAATACATCTTGGAGCTCCAGGCCAAGAGAAATCTTTGGAGGGGGTGGGCTTGCGGCCAGAGTGCATGCTCAAGTCCACAGGGATATCTCTCCTGGGCAATTCCAGCATTTTCTTGACCAAATTGTTGTGTTTTATTGTTTTTTTTTTTAACCGTTTGTTGTTAAATGTTGTTAAAACCGATGGGTGCATCCCCCCGCAATGATTCTGCGTCGTTAGGGCCGGCTGAATTATTCAGCGGTGTCTGAGCTGCCTGCCCTGGCTTATTGACCTGTTTCGGGGAGCAGCAGGTCACATCCCACTCGGTAACGGGAGCTATACATTTCTAGCGCGATTGATTATGTTCGTTAACGGCCCCGAGTCATCGGGCGCATCCCTTCGGAAGAGGACGAGGGAATTCCAGGTGGAAAATGAACCCGATTTCAGGAGGTAGCCCCAAGCTCACGGACGTGCAAGAAAACCAAGGGCGGAGAATTAAGTCGTTACAAGAAATATTTTACGTGAACCGATTGCGCCAGACCCAACTCGTGTTTAAGAAATGGAGTCGTCAATGTGGCCGAGTGACGACGCACACGGCTAGCCCCGTACCAAGTCCCAGCCCTGACAGCGAAGGGGATGAATAATTCAAGCTGTCCAAGGCTGTAGAATAGAAAATCTGGGTTTTCTTACTGATCTCGGGCCGTTCCCGCTGCCCGTAACGCGCATCTGCCCTTTGCGCCACAGGCCAGCCCAGCTCCTGGGGTTATCCCACCGGCTGCAATGGGGATTTTTGCGGAGCGTGAGGTTTTTTTTTTCTCCCCAACGGAGTCTCCCTGTTTGATTTTGTTTTCTTTCGTTTGCCTTTGTTTTATTTGACTTTACCTTTATTTGTTTTGAAGGGTGGGTACTGGGATTATGTGATTTTTTTTTTTTTTTTTTTTTTTTGTTCTGGGAGCTGCTGGAATCATGGGGAGGGGGAGCAGCAGCGTGGGCAGAGGGTGCCAAGGGGGATCCGCTCGCTCTGCAGCACCCCGATTTTGACCAGGGGCTCTCGGCATCCTCTCTCCACTGGGAACCATCCCGCCCTTCCCTCCCCTGTAATGAAATCTGGGAACTGTGGGCCCAGAAGCGGCTGGGCTGCTACCTTGGATGTTTTAGGGGAAAAAAAAATAAATCTGTTGTGAACGCGCTGGGTACAGAGAGTGCCTTGCCCTCTTATCTCCTGTTTGGTTATTGAAAGACCTGATTAACCGCTGGAGCCATCAGGAGAGAAAATTTCCAGCCTGGTGGAGTTTTTTATTTATTTATTTATTTATTTTCCCGTGCTCCAGTTGATGACGAGAATCGCATCGCATTTCCAGCGCAGGCTGTAGGTAAATATCTGGCGATTGCTGCCTTCCCCAAGTGCCAATGCTGGCCTTTCCGGAGGGCTCTGCTCCTTTTTCCCGGAGGAAAAGCCAGCAGAGCGGGAGGATGCTTCTGTCCTGGGACCCCTGGGGCTGCACCAGTGCCCACCAGTGCCCACCGGTGCAGCTTCCCCAGCTAAAACAGCCAGGTGAAACATGTAAATACGTACAGATGGATGTGAAATTAAGAGCAGGGCTGGGAGCGCAGCCCAGCTAAGCTGGGATCCCCTGTGCTACGGGATCGTGCAGGTTTCTCCTCCCCGCTGCCCTCTCTGTTGCTTGGGTGGGTTTCCACTGCCCGGTCCTGCTGGTTTGCAAAGCACCGGAGCCGGTCCAGCCTGACCCGGGGCAGAAGGTTACAGCTCTGTGCAACTCAGTCTGGCATCCCCTTTGAGTTTTTCTTTTTCTTTTTCTTTTTCTTTTTCTTTTTCTTTTTCTTTTTCTTTTTCTTTTTCTTTTTCTTTTTCTTTTTCTTTTTCTTTTTCTTTTTCTTTTTCTTTTTCTTTTTCTTTTTCTTTTTCTTTTTCTATAGTTTTCTGTTGAGTTTGGGTATAGTAGTCTTGTATTTCCTTTTTATTTCTATCCCATCCCATCCCATCCCACTTCTTCTTTCTCGTTTGGGTATGATGGTTTGGGATCCCCTTTTTATTTATATCATACTATCATATCATATTTTCTTCTTCTGCTGCTGCTCCTTAAGGAATTGGCTTTTGGAACGATTTGGTGTATTCCCCCTGCCCCAGCACCCCCCTGCAGCCCCTCAGAGGCTCCCCTGGCCGGTGGCAACGGGTGCCCCGCTCATACCCGGCATTCCCGTCCTGGGGGGGGTCCCCCTGAGTCCCCCTTCCAGACAGAGCTGGGGACGCTCTGCAGAGCCAGGGGGCTGCAGATTTGGGCCCCTCCCCAGCATGACAGCACACAACTGGCCAGAACGCTAAAATTCCAGTAATTTCTATAAAATCCCTCTAATTTGCTTCTTCCCACCTGCAAAGAGAATTTTCGTAGGTAAGCAAACAAGAGAGGGAGCAAAAGGGATGTGTGCGGTTCGTCCAACATGGGGGCAACCTGGAAATTAAAACTTCTGCTTGAAAAAAAAGGCAAAAATCAGCAAATTTCAGACTTTTTTAGCCATATCCTGACTCGGAGTGAGACGGGAGTCTGGCTTGTGTTCTCTGTGGAGCTGATGTGGACCGGGATGAGTGTGTCAACTGGGAATAAAGTCGAATATCCGAAGCCAAGCAGGTCACGGTGAGGGGAAGCTTTGCTTGGGGGATGCGGGACAGGTGGAATTTCCAGCAGCATCGTCCTGGCTCTGTCTGGCCCGAAGAGCTGCTGAGTTTGTTGGCTGGGCTTGGCCATTCTTGACTGGCTCTGGGTGTCTTTTATAAATATATATGTAAAAAATTATATATAAAAATACATAAAAATTTATATATATATATACACAGACATATAATATGTATATAAAATGTTTTATATCCATATACCAAGCTCCTATAAAGCTTGAGCACGGCAGCCGGCAGAGGGAAAGGCTTTTCTGCAGGGAAGGGGCTTCAGCATTGGGGGGGGTCAGTGGGTGCCCCATGCACCCCCTTTCCTCTGCCGCTCCCTTGGGCTGGGCTGAACCCCCCAAAATAGCTGAGCGTGCAGGGTTCATCCCCTCTGAGCGGGGTTGGTGCTTCCACAGGGGCTGTGGGAAATGAAGATGCAGGGGTGGGGGGCGGTTTTTCTGGCTCCTACCCAGCAAGCTGGGCGTCTGGGTGCCCCCCCCCCCCCGCACCCACAAACTGCACCCTCGGTGTTTTAAACGCCTGGAACAGCAGCCCGGCCTGGCTGCTTGGCAGCAGGGCCTCCAGCGCAGCAGGACCCCCGTTCCAGCAGAACCCCGGCTTGCGCCAGGGTCGTTGTCCCCCCATTGCCCCAGGGACCCCCGTTACACCAGTCCCCCACCATTACCTGAGGGTCCCCCATTGCCCCAGCCCCCCCTCATTGCAGCAGAACCCCTCCAGTACCCCAGGGACCCCCATTACCCCAGGGACCCCCATTAGAGCAGGGACCTCCATTACAGCAGGGACCCCCATTGCCCCAGCCCCCCCTCAATGCACCTGCCCCCCCGCCAATCGCACCGGGGACCCTCACTGTACCAAGCCCTGCCGTTGCACCCCCCACCCCCCCAGCATCCCCATACTACACCCCCTCAGCTGGGGCTCCCACCACCACACCATCTCCGGGGCGGGGGCCAGTGTGTGGTGGTGGAGGGAAAGACGGAGGGATGGAGGGATGCAGAGATGGATGGATGGGGGAGGGATGGATGGAGGGATGGGGTGATGGATAGACAGAGGGATGGAGGGATGGATGGATGGATGGGGGGACAGACGGAGGGATGGATGGGTGGATGGGAGATGGATGGATGGATGGATGGATGGATAGGGGGACAGACGGAGGGATGGACGAGGGGACAGAAGGATGGATGGAGGAACAGAGGGACAGATGGATGGATGGGGGATGGACAGACGGACAGATGGATGGAGGGAGGGACGGAGGGGCAGATGGAGAGATGGATGGGGGGGATGGAGGGATGGATGGATGGGGGATGGGGGATGGATGGGGAGATGGATGGGTGGAAGGATGGATGGGTTGCATGGAGGGATGGAGGGATGGACAGAGGGATGGATGGATGGGGGGGGGGTTCCCACGCGCAGCCAGCGCGGCCCCGCGCTACCGGAGCGCGCCGCCCCCGCCCCCGCCCCGCCGCACCCGCAGCTAGGGGGGGAGAGTGGGGGTGGTGGTGGTGGTGGGGGGTGTGCGGGGCGGCGGGGGGGGGGGTGGGGTGTGTGTGTGTGGTGTTGGGGGGGGGAGGCGGCCGCGGCGCCGCGCTGACGGGGCTGGGTGGGCACGGACTGCGGGCCGCGGCGGTGCGGGGCTGAGCGGCGCGGGGGGGGAGGAGGAGGAGGGAGGGAGGGAGGAGTGGGGGGGGGGGGGGAGGGGGGCGCGGCGAGCGATGGATGAGGCCAACATGACGAGGAGCGAGGAGCAGCAGGCGCTGAGTCTGCAGAAGGCGCTGCAGCAGTGCGAGCTGGTCCAGAACATGATCGACATCAGCATCTCCAACCTGGAGGGGCTCCGCACCAAGTGCGCCGCCTCCAACGACCTCACGCAGAAGGAGATCCGCACCCTGGAGGTAGGGGCCCGACGGAATATCCCCCCCCCCCCCCAAACCCAACAACCAGATCCAACCTCCCCCCCCCCGCCACTTCCCTGGGCCGCGCTGGGCTCCCCCGCAGCGCTGCGGTGCGGCCGATGAGGCTGCGCGCTCTGCAGGTGGGGTCCGGCCCCGCCACATCCTCCCGGGGGTACCCCCCCGATATCCCCCCTCCCCCAGCCCCGGCATCCCCCCCGGCCCCGCTCCCCCCGCCCCGCATCCCTCCCGCCCCTCTCCCACCTCCCCAGCGGGCAGCATCACTGCATCCCGGGCCGCATCCCCTCATCCCGGGCCGCATCCCTCCCGTGGGTCCCTGCTTCCCCACCGAGCAGCAGCCCCTCCAGCCCACCTGCATCCCTCCCGCCCCTCTCCTTCCTCCCCATCAGGCCACATCCCCCTAGGCCCACCTGCATCCTTCCCACCCGGCCACATCCCTTCATCCCAGCCACATCCCATGTTGCAGCCACATCCCCTCATCCCAGCCCATATCCCTTCATCCCAGCCACATCCCCTCATCCCAGCCACATCCCCTCATCCCAGCCACATCCCTCCCGTGGGTCCCTGCCTCCCCACCGAGCAGCATCCCCTCCAGCCCACCTGCCTCCTTCCCATCCGGCAGCATCCCTTCATCCCAGGCCACATCCTTCACCCTCCTCCTACTCCACGCTCCCGCATCCCCTCGGCCCGGCTCCGGCATCCTCCTCCTCGGCTGTGCGGTGCCCACCCAACCCCTCCAACCGCCCCCGGCAGCGGGGCAGAACGGTGGGAAGTGGGGAGGCTTCGCTGAGCCGTGGCCTCCACGTTGCCGAGGCGTGAAGGCAGCCAGGCCACGGCGAGGGGAGCCCCGGACGGATTTATTTACGTTTCGTAGACGGGAAAAATACGTAGAAGTAAAAGCTGCCCAGCGAGGGCCCTTCTCTCATGGCCCCGCAGGAAGAGATTCCCCTCGGAGCGTGGCGGGAGCTGGCTGGGGATGGATTTGGGGTTCAGTAGGTTGGTGGGTCAGGAGGGTCTGGGGGTACGTGGGGTGGGGAGTAGCGCGGCTGCGACGGTGCCGTGACCCCGAGGAGACGGTGACGGGGCTGCGGCAGCGTGGAGGCAGTTGACACGGAGCCGGGGTTGTGGGTGGGGGGATTTCGGAGCCCGGGCCCACTCAGGCCTTTCGGCTGGGGCTTCCTAACCTGGCAGCTCTCAGCGGGAACCCAACTGCGGCTGCGCAGCCGTTCCCGTGCGCGGCTGCTGCCAGGGTCCCGCAGCCCCTCTGCGGGGTGGCTTTCGGCTCTGGCCCGCGACCCGAACGCCCCGTCCCGCTGCCCTCCCTCCTGAAGGTCCTGAGCGCCGCGAGCGGGGCATCGCCGTGCTGGGAACCCTGGGGTTGGGGTGCAGTTCCCTGTTCTGCTCCTGGACATGACTTGCGCCGCGTTCCCACACCCACCCTGCCGTCGCCTTTCCTCGATCCAGGTCCCGTCCCATCCCACCCCTCTGCACAAGAGGCCACGTGTGACCCCGGAGCAGCCTCGGAGGAGGGAGAGGGAGGTGGGGATGAAGCCGCAGCGGTTTTGGGATGCATGGGAGACTTTGTGGGGGGCAGGTGGGCTCAGAGACCCCCCAGAAGAGCCGATGCCCAGAGGTGCAGCACTGCAGGAGTTTGTCCCGCACAACCTCGTTAGGGTTAGCATGGCTGATGAGTTATTGCC
Source organism: Chlamydotis macqueenii (assembly GCF_036417535.1). Classification (NCBI taxonomy): domain Eukaryota; kingdom Metazoa; phylum Chordata; class Aves; order Otidiformes; family Otididae; genus Chlamydotis; species Chlamydotis macqueenii. Next base: position 14,182,781 of record NC_141572.1, on the reverse strand, counting down.
TCCGTCCCGCAGACGGGGCCGAGGGGAGCTGAAAAGTGTGGTGAAGCCATCCTGGTGGGATGCTCCTTCCCGAAATCCCGCAATGGAGAAATGTCCATCCATCCTGGTGTTGCTGGGACAGCTCAGCCCGGGCCAGTCGAAGGGTTGGGAGGTGGCCGCAGGGACACTGCTCCGAAATTCTGGACACTTTCAGGGAAGGTGATTCCCACTATAACAGGTGAATCCCGGGCCAGATTCCCGGTGCCGGCACGTTGGTGGTAGGTGTGGACCGGCTCCCAGCGGCGGCGTTGTCCTGGGTCACCGCCAACGTCAGCAAGGAGCTGAGCTTGGCCCTGAGTCCCCGCCGCCACCACCGCGTCCCAAGGACGTGACGCAGACGCAGAGCCCTGCTCGGCGCTCCTTCCCTTCCCATCTGGCAGCGGCAGAGCTGGGACGGTGGCCGGGGACGGGTGGACTGGGAGGGCGTCTCGCCCCAAGAGCCCCGGGGAGACGTCGCATGGCCTTCGCACCAGCGCGAGCTTGGAATAAAACCGGAGAATCCATGTTTTTTGGATATGCTAAACCCTGATTTTGCCAAATTGATAGTTTTCCCCCTTTTTTTTTTCTTTTTAAACTACCTTAAGGTACACACGCAGCCCCATCCTTCCTGTGGTTGCACCGGGAGCTGCTCACAGCATCCTGCCCTGCAGCATCCTTCCTTCGGGATGGGTACCACCAGCTGCATCCCGGCTTCCGTGGCAGCCTAGGGATGCTTTTAGATCCTGTTTGTGCCTCTGGGACAGGCTGGGAGCGAAACACCGCCCGGGGTGGGAGTTGGGGCCGGTTTGCTTCCTACAGGACAGCAGCGGATCCGGGCTGAGCGTCATTGGAGCGGGAGAGTGGGAGCCGAGCGGCCGCCCTCGTGAGCGCTGTGCAGGCGGTTGGGCTTTATTCCCCGACCCGAGCGTGGCAGTCAGGTTTCACCTCTCTAAATTTGGGTTTTGGGGTGTAAATCCGGGAGAGGGGCGCTGCTGCTGGAGGTTTAGGGGCAGCGAGAAGGAAAAGTCGCTGGGGGATTTTTGCGGCTGTCCCGCACTGTGTTGCTTGCTCTCTGTATCACTCCAGTGGGGTCAAACCCCCATCCCACTTCAAAGCGTGGGTCAGGGTTCCCAAAAACCAGCGAGGGGCTCCAAGGGTAACCCCAGGATTGGCCGTTCCCCCCTCCCTGGGCCACCCTGCTCCTGCCGGGAATGGAGAATCCTCCCGGGATACTTTCGGTGGCTGCACCAACACAGGGGTGAGGATGGGAAGAGGCACCCAGGGAAGTGCCGTGGCCGTTTCCAAACTCACACGGGCAGCGGCCAAAGGAGACGCTGCCCCAGCACTGAGCGTGTGGATTCTCTGGTGGCTAATACTGTGGGTGAGCACAGCACACTTATCCCTGGGCTGCATGCTCGCAGAGAGCCAGGCGTCTCCAGGATGCTGGGCTGAGCCGTTTCGGCCCCTGTACTCCTGGAGAGAGCCCTGGGGACCATTTAGCAGGGCTTGAAATAAATGATGTGCAGAGCCAGGGATGGCACATGAGCCTAACAGGGCCCACAAAGAGCCCTGAGAGGGAAAATACAGCCGTGGCGAGGTATTCCCAGGCCAAGGGTGCTCCAGGAGGCTCTGGAATAACGAGTCCCTGGGTAGGATTTGGGGAAGAGTCACTCTGGTTGTGTCTATGTGCCATGGGAAAGCATCTGCAACGGCCCACCGTTGGCCGGGAACATTCAAATGCACAGAGCAACTTTTTCCCAGTTGCGTGAAGACATCCGGCATGGACACGTGCTGGTCTCGCCGTGCCGAGCGGGACGGGCGTCCCACCATCCCTCTCGACAGTCGCGTGGCCTGCCTCTGCCAGGTTGATTCACTTTTCCCTCGTGCTCCCGCCGCTGGATTTTTTTCCGCCGCCTCTCCCCGGTCTCCAAGCAGGGCTCGGTGCCATCTCCAGCCCCGCTGACGTCAAGCGGGTGCAGGGTGCTGCGCCGGAGCGGGGGGGTTCAGCTGCCCTTCTGCTCCTTGGAGACCGGTTGCTTCGCTCCCTGTGCCTGCTGGGAGGGGAACAACCGCCTGCCGCCGCGCCGGGGGTGTCGGGGCGAGCGCCTGCCGAGGGGAAATCCTGCTCTGGGTGATGGGAGGAGGCTGGAAATCCCCGTCGGGGCGCAGAGAGGAGAGGGCAGGGTTGGCATGAGAGGGGGGTCCAGCGCATCCCCCAAATGGCCGGCACCTTCTGCACTGCCAGGACACCGCGGTGTCCCCCTGCCATCTCCCAGCTGGGGAAACCGAGGCACGGGAAAACTGGAGGGGGAGGGAGGAGCATGGGGCAGGATCTTGCCAAATCTCCGTCCTGCGCAGCGGCTCGGGGTGAGCGCGAGCGTCTCCGCCAACGCAGGACCGGGCTTTCCCCGTGGCATGGGGCTGTCTCCGCCGTTTCCCTTTCCAGCCCCACTGGCGAAGCTCTCGGTGAAACAAGCAGTGCTTTTGGGTTCTGCAGAAGTTTGCTGGGCTCGTTCCCACCCCCGGCTTGAGCAGATCCATGGGCCAGGGCATCAGCCCACACCTGGGCCCTCGTTTGCGCTAACGATGCTCGCTCTGAATTTCCCCCACCTGTGCCTGGAAATTAAAGCACCTCCCTCCGCTTTCCCCATCCTAGCTCCCAGCACATCTCTGCATGGTACTGGTGGGGGCTGCCCCCTCCCCAAATTATGATTTTAGCACTGGTGAGGCTGTTGTGGCTGAAGTGAGGGTGGTTTTTTTTTTTGTTTGTTTTTTGGTTTTTTTTTTGGAGGGTTTTTGCTGCGGTTGTGTGTGTTGAGAGGTATTTTTTGGGGGAGCAGCAGCTGTCTCTGTGTGTGGGGTCCATGCTGCCATTTCCCCTCCAAGGGCCTGGGGCGCTGACCCCAAAAACCATTTGGGCTGTGTTAGGAGAGTGTTTTTTTTCTTAAAAACCAGACCTGGCAGCTGGTCAGGGTGCTGCCGAGCCCAGTCAGTACCTGAGGCCTCCTCAGCTCTGTTTTGGGCAGTAATTCTTGGTAATTAATTGCCACTTGGGTGACACTGGTAGGATGTCGCAGTGGGGATGTGCCGTTTGCAAGGGGACAGGGACCACTGGCCTCTCCTGGCTCCGTGCCCCACAAGACGCATGGCGGAGGCTGGTTGGGTCCGTTTTCCACCTGTCTGGGTGCACCCAGCTCACCCCAACCACAATGGGTGGGCACAGGGGGGCTAGTTTTGCCCCCTATTCTGCTCATGTGCATCCTGTTGAGCCAAGCGCCCTGGCCATCATTGCTGGAAACCACTGAGGGAAGGGATTGGGAGCAATGGGGAAGCTCCCCCAAACCCTGCGGTGGCGTTTCTCCCCTCATCTTTCCATTCTGAACCGCTGCGTATTTTGCTCATGTGGTTTTCGGGGTGCGCAGGGGGGCACGGCACTGCGTAACGCTGCCGCTGATGGCAGGGAATCACCCACCTGGAAAAGCAGGAGCAGGAAATCCTGGTGGATTTCCAGCAATATGGGCTCCGCTCTGTATTTCGGAGAAAGGAGGCCGGTTGCTTCACGGCTTTATTTCAGGGGCTGTGGTTGCAACTATGACATCTTCGGCCTGATGATGGGAGGAGTGGAGGGGGGCACGGTTGGTGCAGGGGTGGGGCCGTGGATGAGCAAAGAGGACCTGAAAAAGGCCTTTTTTTTTTTGGGGGGGGGAAAGCACCCCCATTGGACACCCAATTTGATGCCAATGGTTGCAGAAGCTCGGCAGCGAGGGTGTTTTGAGGGCAGGAGGGGCTGCATGCACGCTGGGGATGGGGGTGAGGGAGGGTGGTGTGGGGTTGGTGGCAGGGGGTCGTGGCAGAGGGTCCCATGGAGCTTTCGCCTTCTCTTCCAGAGCAAGTTGGTCAAATACTTCAGCCGGCAGCTGTCCTGCAAGAGGAAGGTGGCCTTGCAGGAGCGCAACGCCAAGCTGGAGGGCTTCCCCCAGCTCCTGCACTGGTTCCGCATCGTCGACATCCGCAAGGAGGTGATGGAGGTACGGGCCATGCTGGGGTGGGAAGGGCTCTGCGTTGAGTTTAGGGGTGCTGACCCTCTCTGGTACTGTTTTTCCCAGTGGTTTGTGGGATCCTTGAGGATCCACGTCCTGGGCTTCTGTGGGCTACGGGTGCAGCCACGGGGTGGCACCCAGAAGTGGTTCCCTAACAGCCCCCCCAGGGAAGAAGAAATCCCAGATGGAAGCTGGCGGTCCCCATGCGTGCTGGGGGCAGGGGCAGGCTTTCATGGTGCCCCTAGATGTCTTAGTGTTGAGCTGGATCCGAGCAAAAATTCAAGAGAAAGCGGCAGTTTTGGCTATGCCCTCTGTGTTTTCATGTGGATTGGGATGGAAAATTAAAGTTTTGGGGTCTGTGACCCAGGTGGGGCCGCAGGAGGGAACAGCCGCTCACCTGTGTGCCCCGAGGTGCTGGTGGAGAGGATGCTGTGCGGGATGGTTTATTCCCCCCTCCTGCCCCGTTCCTCCCCTCCAGGAGATCGCCCCGGGGCAGCTGAGCCTGGAGGAGCTGCTGGACATGACCGACGACCAGGTCTGCGCCACCCTGGAGAAGTTCGGGGCCAACAGCGAGGAGTGCGCCCGCCTGAACGCCTCCCTCTCCTGCCTCCGCAGCGTCCACAAGTCCGGTGAGTCGGGCACCCTCGGCCGGGTCCCCTCGAGTTGGGGTAGAGCGGCACCGTGCCGTTGCGGTGACGCCGGGAGTGTGGCTTTCGTGTATCGGGGACGTTTGCAGAGTTTTCTCCATGGGTTGCAGAGCTGCCCACGGGGGATATCTTTGCTCTGCTGCATCCCTGTGGCTTGGAAGCACGTGAGGGCTTCCTCTTCTGGGAAGTGATGAGTTGTTAGTTCTCAGTGAGGAGGCTTTGCCCAAGGAGGGCACAGCTCTTCCTACAGGGTCCGCCCCATGATGCCTCTTGCTTGGAGCCCCCTGAGACTCAACAAGCTCCCGCTGCTCGGCACAGCATCCCAGCCGGCTGCAGAGCTGAGCCAAGCCCCCCGTATTCGAAGCCCCTTCCCAGAGAACAGAATCACAGAATGGTTTGGGTGGGAAGAGACCTTCAAAGCCCACCCAGTCCAACCCCTCTGCAAGGAGCAGGGACGTCTCCAACCAGGTCAGGTTGCTCAGAGCCCTGTCCAACCTGGCCCTGAACGTTTCCAGGGATGGGGCCTCCACCATCTCCCTGGGCAACCATCCTCACTGTAAAAAATATTTTCCTTATATCCACTCTGCATCTGCTTCCTTCTAGTTTAAAACCATTTATCCTTGTCCCATCACAATAGGCCCTGCTAAAAAGCTTCTCCCCATCTTTCTCGTAAGGCCCGGGGGATGCGGGGTGCGGGGCTGCGGGTCCCCGGGTGGTGGCAGCAGAGTTCCGCGCCGCACGCAGCGGGCGCCAGTACCAGCTGCGGCGGGGCTGGCAGGGAGAGGGGGCTGCAGCAGCGGGGAAGGGGGTGAGGGATGCGGGGGGGCGGTGGGGGGGTTGTCCTTGTCCCCGGCCAGCGCAGCCGTGCTGGGTGATGCTGTGCGGGAGACCAGGGTTTTTAAAAATCCCGGTTGTCCCCTTCCCAAAAGCTTCCACCCTGGCCCTGGCCTGAGGTGGTGGTCGTGCATTGGTTTAGCTGGGAGCCCTGGCCTGGTGTGACCCTTCTGTAGGAGGACCCCCATCCTGCCAGGGAGGGTCTGGGGTCCCCAGAACCCTCTGCCTGGCCTCCATCTCAGGGGCTGGAGGGCTGGATGCAGCACCCCCTTCCATCCCTGCACCGGAGCTGTGAGGAGGGGGTGGCCGAACCCAGCCCGACATTTCCCGAGCCCCCCCCCATACTCTGACTCCCTAAATCTGCCTCCTGCCCTCCTTCCGTTTGGCGTTTTCACTAAGTCTCTCTGCTATTTGAGGAAGGGCACTGGTGTCTCCCTCGGAGCCCGGGGAAGGCGCTCAACCTGCTCTTTGTTTGAACACCTTTGGCTTTTAAAGCCCTTTGCAAACAAATATTGCTGTACTCGCTCGCAGCCCAGCCCCTGTGTCTCCCCTCCTGCCCCTCTGCTCGCTGGGCCGAGGGAATTCCCACAGTGTCCCAGTGGAAACCATTCTTTGGAAAAACCCACATGAGCCTCTGGCTCAGCAGCTGCGGTGAAGATGCTAAAACATCTTCAGCCCCTCCGGTGGTGTCTGGCTGGCAGAGATGGGGTGGGAGGCGGGTACCACGGTGGGATGCTGCAGCTTCATTTGCTTTTTGATGGGGCGGGTGATGGGGCCGCCAGCCCTCCCGGCGGGATGTGGCTCCGTGGCCCGTTGGGTCCCCCACCGTGTGCGGTTGCGTTCCCCAGCGCCCCATTTAACTCCATCCATCACCGTGCCGCTCCCGGCGGGGGGCTGTGGGCCAGGCTCAGCAGCGAGGGCTGCCACTCCGTCCCTCCGGCGTCGCGGAGATGCTGCGGTGGCCGTTCCCACTCCGCTGGAGCTTGGGGACTTGTGTTGCGTGGCGTGATGGACCCCGGAGTCGCCAGTTGGCGTAGATCCCTGCCGCACCAGCCCTGCGCTTGCCCCTCTTCCGCGATGACCCCTTGGGCCGCAGCGCTGGGATCTCAGGTCCATTGGGTCATCGAAGGACCCCCAGGCGTGCGGACATGGCTGTTTATCTGTGTTTTATCTCCTTGTAAACCAAGAGCTGCTCCTAGACTGAAAATATAATTAATGAACAAGCTGCTGCCTCTTTAAAACATCATGTAATTTCTTTGCAACCGCGGCAGCGGTCGATTTCTAGAAGCCCAGATTAGTATTAATAAAGCAGGAATGAGGTACAGCGTTAACCTTTCCCATCAATCTCTATTTATTGAGTCGTTAATTAGAGAGATCTAATTTCCCAGGCCAATTCTTGCCTGGGATTGGGGGCTGGGGAGGAAGCAGGATGCTGTTCCGTCACTTAAATGGTGATGAATTTTGTCGCTGATGGTGGGGAAGGAGCCTCTTCCCAACCCGAGCATCCCGTCAGCAGGGAAAGCCCCAGCGCAGCTTATAAACCAAAAACCACGATATATTTATCAAATATCATAGCAATCCTATACTAAACCCCTGCTTTATTATCTTAACGAGTCTGCATTGGATTTTTCTCACCTGCGCAGCCTCACGCTTGGCAGCGGTGTTTTATTAGCGGCCGAGGCGTTGGTTTTGAACTGGAAGCGGGATTAATTTAATGTTAAGTAAGAGCCGAGTGGGGCCGCTGCGGATCGAGGGGTTGATGACGTGTGACTAGTGAGTTATGCGTGGAGGTTATTAGCTGTCCTATGGGGAGACAAAATGATCCGGAGCGGAATATTTGAGTTGTCCTGGCCCTGGGAGGGCTGCGGGGTCGGGCAGGGTTGGGGGGGGGCAAAAAAAAAAAGGCAGTCAGCATCTTCATTTGGGGCAAGTTTCAAAGGGCTGGGTGATGCCAGGGTTTATTTTGCTTCACAAAATCTTTTGGAACAAGGGAAAATCAGCTTTTCTGGTGACATTTAGCCATCCCTCTGCATCCGTTGATGCACGAGCCGCATCCCGCCATGGGTGCTCCTCGCCGCCTCCCCCCAGGAGTTTGTTTTCCTGTGGATTTTAATGGAGTGGGTCCGAAAAAGCTCCTTCCCTAATGAAGTACGGCGGAGCGAAGGGGGCTGAGCTCAGCGGGGAGGCAGCGGCACCGCCGAGGGGATTAATAATGGCAAATTTGGCCGAGGGGAGCATCTTGCCATTTGTGCTGGTGGCCGGGGGTCGGTGGCAAGTGGGAGGGCAGTGGTCGCCCGTGGGGGTGGTGGGTGGCCGTAGCTGGTGCTCGTTTCGATATCCAATTAATATTCCCTATCTAAACAAAACAAATGGGCTTTTACTAGCCGGCAGGCAGAGCTCGGGGAAAACTGGGCGAAGGGGAGTTTTCCTTCTGCGCGAGCTCTTCCCCTGCTTTTCCGGCTGGGAATCGGTGCCGGCAGAGCGGCAGCGCCCGGGGGGAGCCCCAGGAGGGAGTGAAACCCGAAAGCATTTAACGTGCTTTGCAGAAAGAAGAGCTGGGGGATTTATTTATTTTTTTTTTTGGGTTGTTATTTTTGCTTTCAAGCGCGTTCTGGGTTTAAGCGTATCTCATCAGGCGGAGAGCCCGCTACCTGCAGCGTGCGTGTGAGCGACCGCGCGAGGAAAAGACGTTTCCCCAGCTTAGCCGCGGTATTTTTAGCCCTGACGCACCCTCCCGCCCCGTAACGGGTTATTTTTGCTCTCGGGCGCATCAGCCGCGTTACGACGCAGCTGAGTGTTGAGGGGGATGCGGTGGCCGTGATGCTGTGGAGCTTCGGCTAGCGGGAAGCGGCCTTGGCTCTCCTTCGTTAACCATTGCTAATTACTGCCGGGCCCGCAGCATCCAGGCGGTTTTGAGTTATGTAAATCTATGCGTGCGGAGCAGCCAATGGGGGAGCGCCTCAATTTGCATATACGCATGCTGATTTGCAAATCCTTGGGTGCAGGTTAATTAACCAGCAGGGTCAATGGCTTGCGGGGGGGGAGGGTTTAGTTCACGGTGTTGTGTCCTCCCTCACCACTGCCCCTTCACCACCCTGCTGGGGTGCCACTGGTGGCCTTGGGGACGGCGGCCACCGGTGAGGATGAGGAGGTGGCCCAGCTGCATGGCGTTGGATTGAGCACCCAACTGGGGCAGGGTGGCCTTGCTGGAGGTGACACGTCCCCGCGCAGAGCTGTGTTTTGAGGAGGGGTGTCGCACTCCAGCCCAAGTGGGGACTTAGTCGGAGATGTGCCAGCATCCCGGCAGCTCCATCCATGCTTTCCTACAGCAGGATTTTTTTTTTTTTCCTTAATTAAAACACGAGCAAGGGCGTTAACTTTTTAATAAGCTTCTTGCTGGGTTGAAGGTCTTTTTGTAGCAGCTGGAGAAAAAAAATCTGAAAGTGGCTGGATAGGACTTGCTTTATTTTTTTTACTTTTATTTTCTGCTTTGGAAGAGCAAATTAAGAGAACTCCTCATCCTCTGTTCCCCCTGAGCCTTTTTTTTTTTTTTTTTTCAGTCCACCTCTAAAGCTTTCATTTCCAAAGCCCTTTCCTCCTTTACTTTTCCTTTGGAGCTTGAAATAAAACGTTCCCCTTGAAAAGGCTGGGGAGAGAGACGAGGCCAGGCAATTAATAATCAAAAAGAGGATGGGGAAAGGAGGTTTTTAAAAATAAAGGAATTACGGTTTTATGTTGGTTTTCTTAGCGGAGGCGATCAAAAGGAGTCGGTGAAGGGACCTTGAATTGGGTCCCGTGCTGTGAAGTTGCTGCTGACGGCCCTTTGCTCATCTTCTGTGCCTGGCGGAGGCGAATAATTAGAAGCGGAGAGGAGCCCTGCTTAATTATGACCACCCCCCCCCCCCCCCCCCAAACCCCTTTATGCAAATGGCACAACGGGCTGGCACCAGGTGGGGGCTGCAGGGGTGAGATGGGGGGCATCACACTTGGCTAGGGGTGTCCCATCTCCACATCTGGGGAGAGTTTTGGGGTGGTGGTGGGAAGATGGGTGATGGCAGGTGGGGACGTGAGTGGGCAGAGCCTCTCTAGAACCCTCGTGAAGTGTTTGCTTGGCTTTGCACGTGCGTAACACCGAGAAACATCTTGCTGGTGTTACGGGGAGGACACGTGGTGATGGGGTGGGCACCCCGTGCCAGAGTGGGGACCCTGCAGCTTCTGCCGTGCCGCATGGTCATATCCGTGTGCTCTGTCCTAGGCGGCAGCCTCTCCAAGCAGGACTGGACCATTCAGTGGCCCACGACGGAGCCGGGGAAGGAGAACAGCCCCGCGTGCCAGGCGGAGCCGGGGCCGTGGGGCAGGACGCACCTCTCGCAGAGCCCCAAGGTCCAACCCAAGTGCGGGCAGCACCACTGCCACGCGGGCTCACCCCATGGACCCGTCTACACCCACGTGGACCGGTTGACCGTGGAGGGTCACCCGGGGCTCTGCCCGCCCGTGGAGTCCGGCCACCGCTCCCTGCCACCCTCCCCGCGCCAGCGACACGCAGCTCACACCCCTCCGCGTACCCCCAACATTGTCACCACCATGACGCCGCCGGGCACGCCGCCGGTGCGACGGAGGAACAAACTGAAGCCACCTGGGACGCCACCGCCTTCGTCGCGAAAACTGATCCACCTCATCCCTGGCTTCACTGCGCTGCACCGGAGCAAGTCCCACGAGTTCCAGCTGGGCCATCGCGTGGACGAGGCGCACACCCCTAAGTAAGTGAGCGCACCGGGGCGTGGTGGGGTGGTGAACCCCATCCTTGCTCCTTTGATCCCTAAAAATCAGAGCGCGGTGTCTTTTTTGAAAGATTAGATTAGATATTAGGAAAAAATTTTTTACTCTGAGTGTGGTGGAGCAGTGTCCCAGGTTGCCCACAGAGGTGGTGATGCCCCATCCCTGGAAACGTTCAGGGCCAGGTTGGCCGGGGCTGTGAGCAACCTGATCTGGTTGGAGATGTCCCTGCTCCTGGCAGGGGGTTGCACTGAATGGGCTTTGAAGGTCCCTTCCCACCCAAACCAGTCTGGGATTCCATGGTTCTATGAAGGCTTTGAGGTAGAAAAGCCCTTTTCCAGTTCTAGCAGGTGGTGGGGATGCTGCTGGGACGGTGTCTCCCACGTCTATTTTGGGAGCGTGGGGTGTGGGGGGGGTTCTGAGGCCACCACTCAGCAAAGCCCCAGTGTGCCGGGCATGTGGTGCGGGCGGTTCAGGGGCTGGGACTTTGCAGCCGCGGTGCAGGGATGCGCAAGCCGGCTGCGAGAGCCACGGGTGGATGTGAGATGGGAAGAGTCATTGTTCAGCTGAAACGTGGATATTTTATATAATATAATGCGTATTTGATAATATATATAAAACCACATAAAATATATGAAATATTTTATATAACATAAAACATATATAATATTTTATATTCTGGGGACCTCCCCAGTATCTTTTCCATCCCTGCTGGTGTTTGCAGAAGGCTCTTGGCTCCTTCCCACCCTCCTGCTCTGCGGCTCGGATGCCGGCAGAGGCTGCTGCTGTGCAAGGCAAAGGGCTCCCCAGCACCGCGCGCTCCCTCTCCGTCTCCCTTGGGCCCTTTGGGTGGCCTTGCTCTGAAAGCCCTTCTGCCGCCTCGGCGTGGGGTGGCAGAGGGGACCGGTGGCCACCTCGGGGCGTCAGCTCCTCTTCCCTGAGGAGGCGTTGGGATGGAGCATGGCCTCCCAAAACAGGAGCGCCTGCACTGCTTGTCATCAAATTTGGGGTTCTTAGAAAAAAATAAAACTGTTCCCAAAGGCTGGATCACCTGAGGGATGCGGTGGGAGCAGGGAGAAGCCTGGGTACCCCAGGACAGACCCCCGTGCCCCATCCCGGAGGCAGCCGTGATGCTGGGGCAGCTCCGGCCGGGGCACGGGAAGGGTTCAAACCCACTGTGTTTGTGGGGTGCTGTGGGGTGCCAGACCCCCCTCTCTCACTGGTCGGGCATTAACCTGAACATCTGAACTGGTATTAACAGGGCTCCGTTGTGCTGCTGTCCCACCGGGGGTTCATCGCACCGATGCGGAAGGGCCCCAGCTCCTGAAAGCCGCTCGGAGGAGCGGGGAGGTTAATTTTCTCTAATGACACTTAATGATTTTTCAGGAGGCAGCCACTAAATCCTACTTGCTAATCCCATTAGTGTTTGGGGCTAGTAATTAGAGTGTTAAAGAGGCAGCTTCTTCTTTTTTTCTGCTTTTCTGTAGCAGAGGTGAGCTGAAGTTTTAGCGGTGGCTAACACTTTGCCTCCAGCATGGAGAAAAAAGTCCTTTTTTGGGGCTGTTATCACCTAATTCTTGTTCATGCAATGCACGTGTAGGGTAGGGTTTGACGACAGCTCATAAATTTGCTCGCATTTTGTGTTTCGGAGCCTATTTCTAGGGTTTAATCCATATTTTGTAAGGTTTGTTGAAATCTTCTGAAGCGGGGGTTAATTTTTTTGAGCTTGCAGCCTCAGATTTTCCTGCACGGAGCCTCCAGCTGTTGACCGTAACTCTGGGGTACGGAACATTACTCCTAAAAAGATCCCCCGGCTTCCATAAATCCACAATCCATAAACATCTCGTGAATGGTCTTGAAATGGAAACAAAACATTTGGAGTGGTTGATAATATAATGCCCATTTAATACCTCATGAGTTCCACGGACCATTTAAATCTTTCATGGATAGTTAATGATTATTCATCAGCAAGATGTTGGGGAAGAAAAAAAAACAAACTCAGAATGGAAGGTCTTAAAAATACATTAGTTGGGGAACAAGAGTCAAGCTAGTTAAGAGCAAACTCGGGAGCGTGTGTTAACCCTTGGAAGGGTGCGTATGAAATAGTTCTCTGGAGGCAAGATCTGCCCTGGGGTGTCCTGCACCGAAGGCGGTGGTTGGGTGGTCTTTGTCCTTAGACCCACGCGAAGGGGAGGTGAGCCCGAAACCTCATTGGCTTCCCGGTTGTGCTTCCTTTTGCCACTGTGGTGTCTGGCCAAGTTCATGAACCCTGTGGCCTTCAAGGAATGGCCTCTGGCAAGCGGCTGGGGTGGGAGGATCAGGGCATATCCATGGTGAATTAAAGCAGCGTGACCTGACGCAGCTGAGCCCAGGAGGAAATGCTGAGCTCTCCCAAGGGCTAATGCGAAGCAGCTGCTGGAGAGGACGTGCAGTTTTGTGGTGTACTTAGGTCAGGTCTTGGCTGGGAGGAGGCTCCTCCAGCTCAAGGCAGCTTTATTTGAGCTCAGTTTTCCATGAAGTCTCCTCCATCAGTATGGTTGCAATCGTGTTTGAGGTGTGGATGCAAACAGGGTGAGGTGTTCTCGTGGAAAAGGCCAAAGTCTAGTCATCTTCCTTGCCTTTAGCCTTGTTGACACTAAGGTTGGTTTTTTTTGGTACTGTTTTTAAAAATCAGGATGAGGGTATCCTGGATGGATGAAGTCAGACGTGAAGTTCACATCTGATCTGGTGATAGAGCACGTGCCCATTTTCTTCTTTTCCTTTTCCCTTGTGTTATTTCCAACTCTGGATTAACCCTTAACTTGACACTTTATCTCTTGTGGGGTTGTTTTTTTCCACGCCACGTAACAGAAAAACCCCTGAGAGCAGGGATATCTCCTGCAGCACTTGGCCAAGTCTAGTGTAGGATCCTTCATAGGGCATCTAGGCAGAGAGGTAAAAGACTGAGTCATAGACTTGCAGAACCCCAGGACCAGAGGTCTTTTCCACCGTCCCCACCACAATGAGCAGCTTGCGGTGAGACTGTCCCTCGGACTTCGTAATCTACCGAGCGATAGGTCATTTATTCTGCTGCTCTGCAACCTTTACAGCAATGATGTTTTCCCTTGTATCAATTCCAATCAACGCTCTTACTAGGTAGATCAATTATCTGATATTCTGCATAGGCTGGGTTTGATAGAGTGGCATTGAGCTCTTCTGCCTGGTGTCCCTCTGACATTTTCCAGGCTTGGAAAGGCAGACGGGCTCTTGGCTCTGGGGACGAGCAAGAGATTGATGTTTCCAGTGCAGGTGGATGCAGCGGGACACTACCAACACGTGCAAATAATCCATATGTAGCATCTTCAGCGTTGTGTTGTTAGTCCTGTACGGTGTCCGAAAATGTAGGGCGCCGTCTGGTACTTCTGCAAGGGGGAGATCATTGAAACAAGGGGATTTGGAGAGGAAGACGAGCAGCATCTCCCTCTCCGTTTCCAAATAATCTTTCTAATTAATCTCAGTGCTTTTGGTGAGTCAGGGCTGTGGAGTTTTGCACAGGTCCTGGATTGTCTCCAGCTCTCTCAAAGTATGGTCTGCACACCGCGGCTTGACAGTGATGGGTAGTCTCCATAACAAACTGGCTCTCTGCTGCAATTATCCCACTGCTCTGGGCTGCCGTTCTCCTTAGGTATGTCATTAATGTTAATTACTGCTGCAGCATTCCATCAAGAGGAGCAGGAGCTTTAACATGCTTGGAGGAGAAACTTTTCACTGTGTCCTTTAATGAGAAGTTGAGCCTCTTTTCGCCACTTTGAAAACGGAGAGCGTGATTATGAATTTAGATAAGGATTAAGGTCTCGGGGGTGGCAGGGTGAGCGGCGGCGTAGCTCTCCTGCTGCGGGCGCTGTTGCCTGATGTGCTGCCTCCATGATGCCCACGCGGGAGGGGAGGGCACAATGAGGACTGGTGCTGTGGTGTCCAACCATCAACGTCCCAGGGTGGTGACCAGGAGATGGATTGACCACTGTTGGTCATGATGGGAGGATGTGCTTGAGCTCTTCTCAGTGCTCTCTTCCAGCTATAGCTACGTGGGAAAGACATGAAGCAGGTCCTCTGTCCTCTTCTTTGTGGCCCAAGCAGGTGGTGGGTTGGCCAAGCGTGCCAGTGGTTTCCTTAGCAATAACAAAATGAAAACTGAGATGGCAGGGAGAGCAGGCTTCCATGCCTGGCCACACCATACGTTTGTTCTTCTCATGTTAATGCAAGTGGTGTAGGCAAGTGCTTGAGTTGATGACATCCCTTTTCTTAGTTGGGTCTTGCAAACATGGGGATGATGGTTGCTGGGAAATGGGGTCTTATACTGATGGAGAGCTCTGTGGTCTTCAGCCCACCCATTCCCTCCTGTGAAGACAGGCTGTGAGAGGTGGGGCTGTTCAGACAGAAGAGGAGGCTCTGGGGAGACCTGAGAGCGGCCTCCCAGTGCCTAAAGGGGCTACAGGAAAGGTGGGGAGAGACTCTTCAGCAGGGCCAGATGCGACAGGACGAGGGGTCATGGTTTTAAAATAGAAGGAGGTAGATTCAGCCTGGATGTAAGGAAGAAATTGTTTATGCTGAGGGTGGTGGAACCCTGACCCAGGTTGCCCAGAGAGGTGGTGGAAGCCCCATCCCTGGAAACATTCCAGGCCAGGTTGGCCGGGGCTCTGAGCAACATGATGTGGTTGGAGATGTCTCTGCTCATTGCAGGGGGGTTGGACTGGGTGGGCTTTACAGGTCCCTTCCCACCCAAACCATTCTGTGAGTCTGTGATTTAATGGGGAAAAAACATGCCCAGAGCTGGCTCGCCTGGCTGAGGTGTTGTTGTCTAGGGATGGAGAAACCCACTCATCTGGGTGCAAACAAGGGACACCTTGGCATGGAACCCGCGTGGAAGTGGCTCCAGCAAAAGGAGACTCAACTTTACCATTGCTGGTTGACCACAGCCGGCAGTGCTCATCCCCCACCACCCTTGTCTGTCCCTCAAAGAACCGTAACGGTGGAAACGAAGAAAACAGAAGGGGTTTTAATGAGAAACAGGTCCTGCTTCAGGATCCTGGCAATTAGCTCCTCAAGCTCCTTCCACGCAGCTGCCCTCCCGCCGCACAGGCTCGTCGGCGCACAAATCCCGACGGTGGGGGGAGGGAACCCAACGTGTTTGGCTCGAACTCCCTTCAAAGGATTTCCCAGCTTTATGATTTGCAGCCGTAATAAAAAGTTACCTTTGTGCTACGAAAAGAGAATAATAGATCAGTAAGACCTGAACCTCAGAATTCAGCCATCCAGGGAAGCGGGGACAGGCACTTGGATAAATATTTAACTGTTGAGGCTTTGATATGAAGAACCGGCTTTTCCTCGGGATGGAGGACGAGGGGTTTGTTGTCTCTTGCGGTAATGAAGAGGATAAATGTAACATCTGGTGGATATTCTCTATTTTTTTTTTTTTTTTTTTTTTTTTAATATCAACCTAGTGTTGCATAGGGCTTGTTCAGATCTGGGTGTCTAATGGAGAAATTCCATCGTTTCAGACAGGTTTGAATAATTCACTGGCTTTACCCCTGCGTGTGCCTTGAACCCTGAAAACGCTGGAGTGGCCGGTGCCGTCCTGGCCGCGTGGGGAGGGACGCGCAACGACACCGGGGCGTGGGTGCCGTACCTTGATCCTCATGCGTGAGAGATGACCTGGTGCCTCCTTTTCTGGCCATGATGGCTCCAGCTGTGGTGGTTTTGGTCCAGACTCCCCAAGCCCGTTGGTTTGGGGATGCTCGCGCTGCTTGGCCTGGATTTTTGTAGTTATTCCTAGGAATCCCTGAAGAGAGGAGTTGGATTTCCCAGCCACATGCTAACACAAGAACCCAACGGGAAGGGAGCAGAGCTAGTAGCTGCTCTTGCATTAAAAAAACACCAAAACCAGCAAATATGGGGTTTCTCCACTGTCATTGCACATGGATGCTGCTTGCTCGGGCTGGTGCGGATGGGCAGAGCCTCGAAGGCCGCTGAGGCGCGGGGGCAACGCTTCCCCTTCTCCTTCTCCTTCCTCTGATTTAATACAGAAAATTGTGCAATTAAGCCACTCAAAAGGCCATAAATCTTCCGGGCTGAATCCTGACCGAGTCAGTGCACTCCAGGCCAGGCGGCAGGGATCTTTAATCCTTTGCAGAGAGCTAACTGAAATGCCAATGAGAGGATTTTTTAATTCTGCTCCCCCGCCCCCCCCCCGCCTTCCTTTTGAAGAAACGCTTGCATTGAAATTGGAGAATTGGAGTGTGCTTGAGAGGAGCGAAGCGATGAATAAAACATGGTCTGGCGCAGTCAGCTGCGGGGTCAACTCACCTGTTTCAGCTAAATTTTGAATTTAAACTTCTTTTTAATTTTTAAAATTGCAATAATATTGGCAAGTGAGAACAAACGCTGGCAGAGCAGATCATTATTTACTCAATTTCCATCTTTTATTTAAAGAGCGGGCACGGAGAAGTGAAGGCCGTGGGGGTCCCTGGAGCCGCTTGGCAGGGCCGTTTCGGGATGCTCTTTGGGATGGCCTCGGGCAGAGCTGTACGCCGGGAGCATCGTGGGGCTGGCCACCCTTTATCTCTCTCTGACCATCGCATCTCCGTTCCTCCTAAAATATGGATTGCCCTGTGCCCATCAACTTCTACTGGGGGATGCTTGCTTTTCCCAGCGCATCCCGATTTCCCAGCCCGTCGCTCCCCGGGACATCCCAGCCGCTTCATGTTTTTGCCCAGCAGAGCTCTGCGCTGTCCTTGCTGGGTACCCTACGGCATCCATACCATCCCGCCTCACGCCGCCAGTCCGTCAGCCTCTCGGCGCATGCAGAGCCTCGCTGGGGCTGAAAGGAGTGACGGGGGCCCTTTGTCCTGGGTGTCTGCTCGTGTTTTTCACTGCCTGTTGAAACTCTAAAAAAAAAAAATTTTTTTTAAATAATTTCCCAGAGCTGGTGATAAGCATTCGACTGATTCTGTGGAGCAGGCGGGGATGAGCCATTCAGGCTGGATTGACACCCAAAGGGATTTGCATTAAGCACTTCAAACTAGCTGGGCTATTTTTTTTTCTCTTTTTATTTATTATTTATTATTTTTTTTAAAACCATCATCATATATTTAGCAAATTCTTGCATGAAATTATGCCCTTAGTAGTTGGCATTTACCTGTCTGTGCATGGAATCGCTCCCAGCCAGCGGCGCCGACTTTTCCGAGCATCCATGTCAGCCTGCGGCAGAAATCAGCCCTGATGCTCCCGCAGACTCTGGTTTGGGGGGCTTGGGTGGGGGGTGCTGTGCCTGGTGTCCCCCCTGGGAGACGTGCAGGGAAGGGAAGGAGAAAAATGAGGATTTTTTGGGGTCACGCGTGGGTTAGGGGATGGTGAGAGGTAATGGAGCGGAGCCTGCGGTGCTGCCTGGCTTGGCAGTGAGGACAGGACTGGGATGGGTGCGGAGAAGGGACCTGAAGCTACCGGAGTGGTGGAAAAAAAATAATTGGGATGTTCAGATTGGGAGATCTGCCCCGAATCTGATGAGAAAGGAGTCCTTGTCCCTGCAGCGGCACTTCTTCTGCCATCCCTGGGGGTGACAGGAGCTTGGTGGAGTCACCCCAGGGTGTCTCCTAGATTTTGGGGGGCTTCAAGACTAGAGATGGACTGTGCCTGGCCCTCTGCTCCCCACAAACCCCTCTAAAACCCAAATAAGAAAATAACTGGTATATAATGAGCTCCCCATTCCCCCTGCCCACCTCTCCCGGTGCGAGCTGGAGTCTCATTTTGCTGGTTGTCCAGCTGTGACTGGAGGAAAATGGTCCTTCCTGGGGGCTGGGAGGTATCTCCACCATCTAAATAGCCCCTTCCGCAGCTTCGCAGAGCTGGGCTGCGCTCCCCCTTCCGCCGCCTTGGCTTCTCCATCAGCCTTTCTGTATAATCGCCAGGGTGTTTTACGGGGAGCGCTTGCTATATTTTTTTTTCTCCCCTATCAAAGCAACTGAGGACTTGCCAGCTTCTGGAGAGGCCTGAAATTCTGCTTAACAGGGGGATTAGTGAAGCGAGCCTGGCTTGCGTCGTGTGCTGGACTTTGCTGGTTCCTCCTGATCCGACTGCGGCTTATTTGGCCGAGATTCCCAGTAGGAAGATCCAGCTTGACCCTCACCTTCCAGGAGAGTGGGTCTGCTGCTGTGTCAGGGCTTTATCCCTATGGAAAGCTAAATTAAGCTGATGTTCTTTAATTTATTCTTTTTTTAATATCCCCTTTTTTTGCTTCTGCTGTCCTCGCTGGGTATGGGAGCGTGGCTGGGGGGTGATGCCCAGTGGAACCTGGCACAGAGGAGAGGGGCACCTCCTGCCCAACTGGGATGGGGCGCAGGGATGCGGGGCTGTGCTGGGCGGTTTAGGCTGGGAGGACTGCACTGCGTTTCCAGCACGCACTTATTCCATGCCTCATGCGATGCCAGCTTGGATAAATGAAGGGAAAACGGAAATGTTTGCCAGAGATTGGCGAAACTGCTCCTGGTTAGTGGAAGTTGAGGGTGGCAATGGTTAGGAGGTGTAGCCCGTGGGATTTACACCCTTATCTCTGCCACCTGCCTGAAAAGTGAGAGGTTTTTCACCTCTGGAGTGGAAAAAGCCCAGTTTATTGAGCCTGACTCAGGGCTGGCAGAGGAGGTATGGTTTTTTGCAATGGCGTTGGGTTGGTGCAGCCTCGGGTGCATCTCTCCTGAAGAGTGGTGGCCGTGTCCTGCAGCAGGCTGGCGCAGTCACTGGCCAAAGCCCGTCCCCTCCCGGGTCTCTAAAAGCCCAGAGTCCTTTGAGTTTTACCAAAAATCCTGTTTGTTATGGGGAGGGGGCTCTGGTGTATCATCCCTGTCCTGGTGCTCGTTCCATGGGGTGGTTTGAACGGTTGGACTCGGTGATCTTAAGGGTCTTTTCCAACTGAAATGAGCTATGAAACAGCATTCCCGGACTCCCTGATGGGCTGGGAGATGCTCCGCACTGGGATGGTTGTTGCCAGGGGAGTGCCGCTGGTGTAAGGAATTGGGAACCATCCCAGTTTCACTCTGCAATGCTGCAATGTGAACAGACAGACGTAGGAGGCCAGCAAGGAGTGGCTACTCCTTTACGTGGTGCCCATGGCTGGCCTCATCCCAGCACCCAGGGGACACCTTGGGGGTCCCTAGCAGCTGGGGCACAGCTGTCCCCAGTGCTGGGGTGCTTGCAGCAGGATACCCCATCCCCGCGTCCCCGCTGCGGTATGGGCCTTGCCGGGGGTAAGGATGCTCCTGCCGCAGCGTCCCGCTCCTCTCCTTGGTGGTGGGGAGGCTTCGGTCCCTGCTTCCCCAATTTTGGGACTGGGAAAAGGGTTGAGACCATGGCGAGACAGGCAGCCCACCCTTGCCAGTCACCCGGTTGGATCATGGTGTTTGTGTGCGTGTATTAATTTAATTTTTTTCTCGGAAGAAATAGAGAGAGAGAAAAATCTCTCTCTGTCCAAAATCACTCATCCTTCCTAATAATGAGAGCTGTCACCAACCCTGCTTGGCGAGGAAATGATGCTCGTGGTAAATATTTGGTCTGGAACTGATTTATGGGTGGAAAAAAATGAGATTAGTGGCTAATCACCGCGTTGCAGGAAGCGCGTTGGGCCGAGCGCCGGGGCCGAGCTCGCGGGGAACTGGGGCTGTGCCCGCACCGACGGCTTCGGCGGAAAGGCCATGGTTGCGCCATTGGGTTGGGTTGGGATCATCAGCAATGTTGGACCAGCTCTGGGGGACAGCGGGCTTCTCACCCTGGTGCTTTGCAGATTTGCTTTAAGAGCTGGGGGTTTATAGTCGAGGGCAGATCAGGTCCCCCCCAGGCAGGGCACGGCCGGTGGGGCTGCCGGAGCATCGGCAGCAGCTTTTCCTGTGCGAGGAAACAATTAACTTATTAGCGGGCAGCTTAATTATCTTCTGCTAAAGCGGGCTGGCCAGCACAGCACGGTCATTTCCTAGCGACTGGTGTGGCCAGATGGCCCCCAGGCATTGGTGGGGCGCGGGGCGGTGGGCAATGCGTGGCCCCGGGGAGGATTGCCCAGCGCTGGTTTGGTTTTGGGGCTCTGGGTTTCCCTCCCAGGCTGCAGCAGGACAGGCCCAGCAGCTGCTATTGTGGAGGTGCCGTGATTTGCTCACCTCCATGATGGTTTTTTTTTGCCTAATTCATAGAATCACAGAATAGTTTGGGTGTGAAGGTACCTTCAAAGCCCACCCAGTTCAACCCCCCTGCCAGGAGCAGGGACATCTCCAACCAGATCAGGTTGCTCAGAGCCCCGGCCAACCTGGCCTGGAATGTTTCCAGGGATGGGGCTTCCACCACCTCTGTGGGCAACCTGAACCACTCATTCAAAAAAAAAAAAATTCTTCCTTATGTCCAGTCTGAATCTACTCCCTTCTATTTAACGAATAACTAAAATCAGTTCCAGATCAAGAATTTACCACAAGAAAGTTCTTGTAGGGATGCAGGTCTGATTGTCAGATAATTATCACGGGATGGCACAGCATCTCCCTGCATGAGCCGCCGTCCATACTGGTGCCACTGGTTCCCTGGTGCATCGCTCCCTCCTTCTCGGTTTCTCACCCTTCACTTTTCTCTCCTTTTTTTTCCTCTCCTCCTTCCTTCCAGAGTCAAGAAGAAGAACAAGCCCTTGAACCTCAAGATCCACAACAGCGTGGGGAGCTGCGAGAATATCCCTGCGCAGCGCTCCCCGCTCCTCTCCGAGCGCTCCCTGCGCTCCTTCTTCGTGGGGTACCCGCCCTTCCTCCCCTCCACCCCTCCCGTCCACACCGAAGCCACCTTCTCCGCAAGTAAGTCCCCGGGCACACCCCAGGTCCCCTTCCCATGGGTTGGGTGATGATTGACCCCAAGCAAAGGACGTGGATGTAGGGAAAGTCTGCCCGTGCGTCGATGGTCTGGAGGATGTTGGTTGAGTGTTGCGCAGCGAGCACAGCCGTGTTGTAGGTGCCTCGTGTTCAGTGTTTAGAGAGATCTGGGTGCTTCTGGGCATGAATATATATTGAGTATTGATTTATGGAAATGGATTTGCTCCCCTGTCTCAAGAACACCGGTGCAGGAGGGTGGCTACTGCCCTCTGGAAAAGCCATAAACCTTTCTGTGATGCCTGAGTCGGTGACGCCGTCCGGCTGTCACTTGGGAGCAACTTTTCCGAAGGCTCCATTTCCGACCTCTCCTTGCAGGATTTTCAGCCGATGCGGAGTCTCGGGTGAAGCCGGCCCTGATGCAGCCGGGTCTGATGCCAACCCCACGGAGCTTGATCCCACAGCTGCCCCAATCCTGCCTGCAGGTCTGCCCGGGGCGATTCACCCTCTTCCAGGAGATGCTGGTGGTGGGACTCGCTGGGTGGGTTCGCATTGATGAGCTCACCCAGGGTGTTGCTGCTCTCTGAAAAGCAGCCTGACCCTTATTTCCCAGTCTCAGACCGGTGGCCCAATTAATTCTGCAGGAACTGAAGCTTTTACAAGCCAGATGTGGCTCTCAGCCTAAACAAAACCCTCCGGAAAATTCATGGCAGCTGCTGGGAGAGATTTGCACGCCAAGAGCTGTCGCAGGAAGGGCGAGCTCCCTTTCCCTCTCGTTGCTCAACTAAAAACTTCCTCCAACTCCATATCCAGGCTGGTTTTCTGCCACCTTCCCCTCCCCAGGCTTTCCCAAAATGTGGTCTTTCTGGCTCATTTTGGATTCTTCCAGTCGTTGTTATTGCTTGGCTCTTGGCTGAAGAAGGCGTTTGCCAGCAACATCCCTCCCTGTCCATCCAGCCCCCCAGCACAGGCAGGTTTTCCTCCTCTCCGTTCCTCTCACCGGGAAGGGGAGCAGCGCCGGGATGGCTTCACCGGCCACCCCGGGCACCAGTTTGCAGGCACTGGGTGCTGGTGCGATGGGGCAGTTCCTTTGCCCTCCTTTCATCCCCGCAGCCGTGCCTCTCCCAGCCATCTGCAAGGAAAAACCCTCATGGTTTCTTTCTTTCTTTTTTTTTTTAGCTGCTGTTTAGGACTGTTGAAGGGTCATCGAGCCATTTCTGGCATCCTTTTGCTCCTCTTTCTTTGGCTTTGGGGACAGCGGGACCTGGCTGGAGCTCTGTGGGCAGGCGATGTTGTTTTTAAAGATGTCCAACTACCTGACTCTCGCTGGCACAGCCAGCACGTTTGCCTGGAGTGAGGGGCGTTTTCACCCGCGGCATCGGCTGCGTTCAACTTGCAGCCCCGAACGATGGGGACTGGTGGCCCAGAAACCAAGAAATAAACCCCGTGCTCAGCGAGCCCCCGCCATGTCTTGTTTCATTAGGTTTCCTCACGCATAGGCGTTGGATGACATCCCGTGGTGTGATAACCTGATGTGATGTGGCATCGCAGGAAGGTGATGCGATGAGAGGTGATGGGCTATCAAGTGACTAACGCTGCTGGGGAGGTCTCTCTTCTCATTTCCCTCAGCCCTTCAACTTTCTTGGCCACTGTGAATGTTTGTTTTCTGGGCTAGACGTGAGCTGTGGAGGGAAGGGGCTTGGTTGCACCAGCTGGTTGATCCTTGGTGAGAGGTTTTAGCATCAGCAAAGCCATGCAGTCCTTGCAGGATCAGTGTCCGTGCTCTCAGTGACCCTCGCCGCTGCGATCCTGCAGGGAAAATTTGATGCAAGGCATCAAATCGCTCATGGGTGGCTTCCCCCCAGCTCCAGCATACGGTGCCCCACATGTCCTCAGGTCCCCCGCTCTCGTCTTGCTGCTGTTCTCACTGGTCCAAAGTACCACGACTTGTAGGTCCTGTGAGAAGCTCCAGTCATGGTTTGGGACATCACACCTCACCCCATCTCCTGGGGTTTTTGAGCTCCATGGGGCTCACCACGTGTCCACCCCGTGTCCCAAGGCCCATCCTTGAGGCACAGATGCGATTTGGCGGCCAGGTTCTTCACAACATGTGAAAGCCCTCTGAAGGGCTGGCGTTGGGTGGGTATGACTGGTGGAGAGAGATTCAAGATAATGTCCAGCGGATCGAGCCCTGAGCTGGGAACTCCAGTGCCCCAGATCCAGCCTTTCTACTGGAAAGGACCAGGCAGGACCCAAGAGCGTGATGCTGGTGTTGAAGGTGTTGTGGAGCACGTGTGCAAGCAGTTGGTGCCATTCAGACCACGGCCCCTCTCTGCAGGTGTCCTGTCCCCAATGCTGGGGTTGGTTTCATGGGAAAAGGCTTCTCCTTAACGCTGTCCCACCCCAAACCGCCTTCAGCAGGGGACTTCCCAAGCAGGACATCGTTTCTTTGTGTGACCATCAGTGCTTTTCTCCTCCCTGAACCTGCCCTGCTGCCGGTACAAGTAATGGCATGAGCACTCCACAGCCACGTTGGCAGCCCACATCTGGCCACAGCTGGCTGCCTTGCCAGCTGGCAGCGACACGCCCGAGGGTTTCCTACCCCGGCAGTGCTGTGCAGAGACGAAGAATATGGCTTTGTCCGGGTAGGCCTAATTGACCCTGCGAGGCTGCGAATTGTTCGGGGGGGGAATCACAATGCCAGTATTTAAGCCAGCGAAGTGACTGAACATGACATTTTGGCTGTGTAAATAAGATTGCCGTGCTGCAGAGAGGAACTGCCGGGATTATGAAGCGGCTCTGTTTCCTTACTGGAGAGATGCTCTGGGAAGAGCCCTGCCTTCTCCGGCTGCTGCGGATGATCCCTCGGCAAGGGCTGAGGTTTGGTCTCGACTCCCCGGGTCATCCTTCCGCCCGCAGCGGGGACGCCGCGGGGTTTGGACCTGGCTGTGGTTGCGCGCGGAATATTTGTGCTGATGGAAGCTGAGCTATGTGGGGGTCTCTCAGTCCCTTTTTGGCCCTAAAACCAGCCAGAGCGAGGACCGAGGTGTCTCGTGGAGGGAGATCACGCTTTCGGGTGCACCTTGGCTCCCCGGTTGGGCTGACGCGGGCAGTAACTTCTGCCGTATCCCCCATCGCCATCGTGATACAGCCACTGGGCTGTGATTTCTGCCTGGAGGATGGGGTGGCAGGGACAACGTCTGATGCTGGACCTGCTGTGGGTGCCTTCTAGGTGCGGTTGAACTATTTTGGGAGGAGGTCGCACCCCGGTGTCCTCCCCACAACCTCCCCAGGGAACTCAACCACACCGAGCGTGGTTTCGGTGGTGGTCCAGGGTAGAGGCAGATGTGTAGAACATCTACGGACAAGTGCAGAGTCTCCTGGCCGTTCCTCGGCCTGCAGTGATTCATCCTGGGATGCTTTCCAAGTTCGCTTCCATCGATTTTATCCGTCCTGTTCATAATGCGACCGTCGCCGGTTGTGGTGGGAGGAGGAGGGTTTGTTTAGCGGGTTGTTGCCGTGATGGATAACGCATTCACACCAATTCCCTGGGCATCCGGAAAGCTGCCAGGAGATGGAGAAGAAGGGGGGTATGGTGCCAAAATACGGTCCCTGGCGGTGTGATTCGGCACGGCTGCCAGCTCCAGACAATGCTCCCGGTCCGTTTGGTGAGGGTGCTGGGCCTTGCTGAGGGCATAGCTGCCCCCAGGGAGGGTAGAAACCCAAATAAATGAAATAGAGGAGCCCTGGCTGCTCTTCTCCATGCAGGAGATGCCCAAGCATCCCACCTGCCAGCCAGGGAGCGAAAGGGAAACATCCGCACCGGCAGGCGAAAGGCGCTGGGGAGCCGTTGGGATGGCAGTGGGGGCCAGGAGGGCGTCACGGCCCAGGCAGCATCCTGGTCCCTGTCACCCGCGAGGCGTGAGGGTGCCACTCAGGGAGCGGCGGCGGCTGTCACGGCTGCCTGTCACGGCTGGGGAGCGGGGCGGCAGGGCTCTTCTCCCGTGGCGGCTGTCAGGGACGTACCGGAGGCGGCTGTCACCTTCCGCCCGGATGGTTTTCCCCCTTTCCCTGCTCTCCTCCCGGCGCATCTGATCCCGTCAAGCGCGGGCTGTTGACGGAAGGATGAGCTGTGCCGCGCGGAGCAGGGGCCATGACCTTTGCCGGTGTGATGCCACGGTGAAGGGAAGCGTGGAGGTTTTGGGGTGTTGGGGTGGTGGACGGCGTCACCTGAACCCAGCCCGGTTGCTGGGTCTGCACCGCTCTGCGAGGATCGATATGCCGGGTGGCACCGGGCAGCATCACAATGTTGGGGAGCAGGATTTGGCCATCGAGAGCCCCTCGGGGTGATGGGGAGGTGGGAAAGGGGTGGGTGCTCGGCTGGGGGGTCCCCGTTGGGCTGCGCACTGCGTGTCCGCTCCCTGGGAAATACACCCGTGCCCATTAAACACCACCTCAGAGGAGAGGGGGGACCAAAAAAAATAAATCCTGAAACGGCCGTCAGGAGGCAGTGGTGGCCGGCTGTCATGCCTCTACGCTCGTTAGGGTCAACTCATCACGGCGCCTCGGGCCTGGCGCTTCTCCATCACCTGGTCCTTACGACAAATCCTGGCCCCCCCTGCAGCAGTGAGAGGCACTCCCACGGCTGTGAGTGGGGGTTTTGGGGTGGTTTTTTTTTTTTTTTTGTTCTTTTTTTTTTTCCCTAATTGTGGCAATTTGGGGAATTTGATGAGAATACTCCTCCCGTGGCGGGGGGAGGCTGCTGCATCTCCACCTTCCGTTCGGGGATCACCCCCATTTCACGTCACGCTGGGCTTTTTTCTCTCGCACGTGCTGGTTAAAGGGGAGAACCGCCAATTAACGTCAAGGCCCCCAAACCCCTGGGGCCGTTCCCCGTGGCGGTGGGGCGCCTTCCCCTGCCCTCCTGCCCCGCTTTGCTTGTTTTCCCTCCCGCAAACGGCAGGTCCTTCTGTTGAATGCCGCGATCCTCGGCGTATCGCTCCCTCTAATGAACGTAATTAGCTGTGAATCACGCAGGTCCCGTTTCTGTGAGGAGGTTAAAATCCCTGATACACTTTAATACGTGTTTGCAGTGAGCGCATTTGTAAAGTAATTAAAAGGCTCAGCCGTCTTTGCCTCCATCCCCTCTCCCCCTCCCTGGGATGGCAGGATTTAATTGAGGCCAGCTGAAAGTTAGTGGAAATAAATCGTGGCTGATAAAGCGGAGGTTGTAATTTAATTCTGGGAGAGGAGCTGTTCTCGCCTGTCTGTTTAGTTCATCAAGGACCGGTGTTGAGGAGGGGGGAACTTATTTATGCCATGTGATTTACTGGTGAGAAAATGATGTTTAGGGAGGAATAGTGCTTGTGTGTGGAGTGGTCCCGCTCTTTAGAGCATCGTTGCCGGGCGGATCGAGCCTGCGGATACTGGGGTAATGGGACAGATGCTGGTCCTTGAGCCTGGGGTGGGTTGGTGGGTCAAAAATCGTGGTAGGGTCAAAAATATTGGCATGCCACCGGTGTAAAATGGCCTACCCTGGGCTGGGGGGCAGCAATTACCTTAATCGACTTCGTAGTCCTTCAACATCTTAACGACCCACTGCGGCCGAGTGAGAGAAGGAGCTGGAGCAGCTGCTGGCGGGAGGGACCGGAGATGGAGGCGGTTTTGGATGCTCCCAAGATGTTTAACAGCCGCCGAGCCGCCCCGGTGATGGGCGCCTCGCAGGGAAGCGGCATGTAAATGTAACCTTCAGAAAGAGCGCGCAATTAAAACACCCTGCCGCCCGCTATATTAAAACGGGATATGAAAGCAAACAGCGGCTCTCCCCGCTCGCAGGGATCATACCGACAGCGTGTTTAGCCTGGGATTTGCTGAGCAAACGGCCGAGCTCGCAGCTGGGCTCT
The DNA here is from genome assembly GCF_036417535.1 of Chlamydotis macqueenii. NCBI lineage: Eukaryota > Metazoa > Chordata > Aves > Otidiformes > Otididae > Chlamydotis > Chlamydotis macqueenii. The sequence continues at coordinate 14,155,704 of NC_141572.1, read as the reverse complement.
GCCGCCGCGGCTCGGCTCGCGTTGTGCCGGGGCTGGTTGCTCGTAGCCGGGAAGCCTCTTGAATCCCTCATTGAAAATCCAGTGTTTGCATCCCCGGCGCTGAGCATCCCGCGGGGCAGGACCCCTCCCGTGGAGGAGGAGGAGGAGGAGGGTCTCAGCCCTTGCTGAGGGTGAAGGGGGATGTGGAGCCCAAGCACAGCGCCGGCACAGCCGTGCTGCTAATTACCTGCCCTCGCCAGCCGGCACTGATGAACTTATCTCTTTTCCCTCACCCAGCCAAGGTCCTGTTGTACTTTCTCCCTCCTTTTCCCTCAGAAGGAGGGTGCTGAGACTGCTTTTTGCTTCGCTCTTCTACTGGGCTGTGAGTTAAATTGCCTTCCCAGCGGCTGATGCTTGGCTTTTTGTTCAGCCCCAACCGCAAGACGCGATGTCTCATTAATAAATGATCCAGTTGCTGTTTTGGCTTTGTTTTCCCTTTTTTTTTGTTTCAACATCATGACGCGGCTCCGACAACTCTGCAGTCCCGCCCTGCGTGCGGATGGGTGCTCCGCTCCCACCACTCTCCCAAACTGGGGGGCAGGAGACCCCGGTTACCTGCAGACCCAGGCACAAAGCCAGAAAGGGAGCCCAGCGGGATGTCTGTAGGGGGAAATATTATGAAAACCCAATTTTTTTAAATTTTTTTTTTATGTGCGTCCTTTGCTCCCCTCCCCAAAAGCTTGAACCCTTTGTTACCGCCTGATGGTTTCCCGTGTCTCTGCTTTCCCTGCAGATACGCTGTCAGTGCCTCGCTGGTCCCCACAGATCCCCCGTCGAGACCTAGGAAACTCGATAAAACACAGGTACGCTGAGCCTGCCGCAGTGCCGGGGGACGAGCATCTCCCTTTCCATCTCTGGTCCAGGATGAGGGGGCTCGGGGCCGGTCCCCCCATTTCCCGTGCTGGGCTGTGCTGTCCTAGAAGCCCATTTAAATTCCATTTCAGTTCAGATTTGGCTTAGATAAGGCTCGAGCTGCTATCAATAAACGCTGCGTATAATCCGTGACCCTGCCAACCTTCAGCAAATTTCCCATCTCCAGATTACTGCCCTTCCCTATCTCTGGCAAGGAGGAAAAGCACTAGAAACAGCCTCAGTGCTGCTGTTCGGTGGGGCGGCCGCTTCTTTGATGGGCTGAAAACCTGGGTCCCCAGGGCAGGGAGGCGTTTTGGGGCCTCTAGCTGCAGCCTGGGGTGGGCAAAGTTGGGGAGCCGCAACGAGCCGGTGGCTAATGCCCTGCCTGGCCAGCTTGGACCAGGTTCTGCTCTTCTGTAGAACCAAAGGAGGACTCAGATTTGTGCTTTGGCATCCCTAGAAGATGCTTTGACACCAGCCAGGGAAAGATTAATGGGGGCTCGGTAGCTAAGCGCGGCTCAGGAGATGTTTCTGCAGGAGCAGGGGACGGGGCAGCACAGCTCCGTCACTCCTTGTGTTTCTCTCCGCAGGTTTTCCACCAAGTACTGGATGTCTCAGACCTGCACCGTCTGCGGGAAAGGAATGTTGTTTGGCTTAAAATGCAAAAACTGCAAGTACGTCGTGGCGCCGGAGCTGTTTGTGTCAGCTCCTTAATGTCGGGATAATTTGGGTTTTGCTGGTGCAGCTGAGGAGGGAACTCGGGCGTGGGGAGAGCAACCAGCCTCTCGCCAGCTCATCCTTGTGGGAAGCTTTAATAAGATGTGAAATTGGGCGAAGAACACTTGAAAACGGGGCAGAGGTTGGGTCTGGGAGGGGAGCGGGGATCCTTGGGTACGATGCTGCCTGCCAGACCTGGGCTCTGCTCGCGCCAGAGCTCTGACTCAGATCCTGAGAGCCTCCCCACTCGCCGCCATCCTCTGCCCACCTCGAGATGCCCCCGTTGGAGGGTGACGCGCGGAATTATCCGCAGGATGTGTGGGGGGTGAATGCACTGCGCCAAGGGCTGAGAGCGGCTCGGACGAGAGCATCGCCTGCACGTTGGGTGGCATCGGATGGGTTTTGCCCACAGCCTGGGGTTTTATTCTCTATTTTTCACATTTGCAAAAGTCTTGTGTCCCTATGTTTCCTGGCCATGGCGCGGCACCCAGGAGCCAACCCACCCCAAGCCACAATTAAAGCTCTCAAGTGATAACGATCGCTGTTGATGAGTTAGCAAATTGGGATTTGAACCTGGACAAGAAAAGCCTGGTTACTGTGCAGTTGGTGGTGGCTTTCTGGAAGCGACGTTATCCAATATCTATCTTTTTAAAGTGATGAATCCTGTTGCGTTCAATGCTGAAGCAACTGGGAGGCTTTGCCCACAAGCCCAGCCTGCCCAGGGCTGGTCCTTGCGTGGGAGGAGAGATGCTGGGACCAGCCCCTGTGATGCTCCAGCTCCATGTTGCTCAGAAAAGAGAAAAAAAAAAAAAAAAATTCCCCGGTTGTAAAAAGTTAGGGTGAAGGCCAAGCATTTACTTTCACTGGCTTTGCCGTAGCCATCCGACCCCCAGAAACAAGAAGGGAACGAGCAGGTAAAACAAACAAACAGACCCCGAATCCCCGCCCCGAGCCTCAAACACCGCATTCATCTCTACCTTTCCCTCGAGGAACGGCTCTGTAATAAAAGCTAACATGCGCGGCTCCTGAATTTTCATTACCCAGCTCATTGACTTGTAGCCGCTGTCTTTTTTTTTTTTTTTCCCATCCTTTCCCCTTGGTTTTGTTTTTTTTTTTTGTTTTTTTGTTTTTAAATCTTTTCCTTTTCTTTGCCTTTTCCCCACTGTGGGCTCTCCCCGCTCTGCCGGGGGCCGTGGCGGCAGAGCGTGAGCCGGGGACTTGTTTCCATCCCTAATTAAGAATGAAGGGAACGTTTTGGGGCGGTGGGAGCCTGCTCATGCCTATATGCATGACCCGGGGGTGAAGCCCTCCATAGCAGCTCCGCCAAACTGGGCAAAGTTCCGCAGAATATTCGACGGAGCTGTAAATGCTCTTATTATTTTTGTGAGATGTCCTGGTAATGAAGCGAGGAGGGAGGGCACAATGGCAGAGATTCATCGGGAGCCAAGGGTAGCGGGGGCAGCTGCTTCCTTCCCCTCCGCTGCCCCTGAATTTAATTAAGCGTCAAGCAGCGTTAGCGCTGGATGGTGGTTGGGGGAAATGGCTTTTCCCCGAGCGTGAATCTCTGCTCCTTTTATTTCAGCCGCAATGACAATTTTTGGGCATCCTCAAGCTGTGTAGAGAAAGGTTTGGGGGTTCCTGCACCCCTCTGTCGGGACAGATGAACCCGCCATGGCTTGCGTGCGCCATGGTGTCCTCCCAACCAACGCGTCCCGATGCTCTGGGACGCGCATCCCGAGTCACTTCTTAGCCCTGCGCCCGGAGCGGGCAGCTTGGGAATGGCGGATCTTTCCGAGCGCAAGCTGCGGGACGGCGGGGACGCGGGAGGGTCTGCCCACGGGGATCGGCCTGGCCGCACGCACCCAGGGGCTGTGCACAACCGAAACGTTACACCCAGTCACCTCCCTAGGTGGAGGAAGGGTCTGCGCTCCGTGGCAAGGCTCTCTGCTCTGAGCCGCGTCCCTCCGGCTGTCCCATGACGCTCCACACCCGCTTTGGCCTCGCTCCTCATGCCTTATTTATTCTCTGTCCCCTGCTAGGCTCAAGTGCCACAACAAATGCACCAAAGAGGCCCCTCCATGTCACCTGCTGATCATCCACCGTGGAGGTAAGGGCCTTTCTCCCCCCTTCTGCCTCCGCGGATGTTGCCGCCAGGTAAAACTTTCAAAAGCCCCCCCGGGCGATTCGGGAGCCTGACCTTCGCTAACGGGTCGGTCGGTGGGACGGAGGCTCCCGAACCGCTTTGGGCGCTCTGTGAAAATTTTACCCACCGTTTTTTCCGCTTGTAGGGAGACGAGCCGTTCGGGGCGAGGCAGATTTGCATTGCAAACCACTTCCACCCACCCTTCCCCTGCCTTCTTTTCTTTTCAGATTCCCCACCGCACGGGGTAAGTGCCACAGGTTTTAGCCTTTCGCTACCTTCGAGAGCTTAGGGCGGCCGCGTGGGACCCGAAATCTCCCGCGGCGCCCTCGGTGCATGGGGGTCCCCCGCAACGGGGGCCGCAGCCGCGCCGCTGCGGATGCTCGTGGTGCTTTCGGAGCTGCCTTATCCCGCTCTCCTCCGGGAGAGCCTGTCCTAAAATCCGCAGAGGAGGGGGAGAAGGTTTGCAGCAGGACGACGGGCGTCGCTTCCCACCTCTTTTCTTCCAGATTTTGGCCGAGTTCTCCCCCAACGGCCAGAGGACTGCGACTGTCTAAGGGAAACGCTTCCAATTCCTTGAATTTTGAGCTCTTAGGGTCGTTGCTCTGTGTTAAATGCCACCAAACCCACGCTAGTTGGTTTAATCATGGGTGAAAACGTTGTGCTGGTGGCACCTCGTGAGGCGAGCAGGGATGCTGTGGCATGGAGGGGGGCGATTTTGCAGCCTCTGCTCCAGCCCCTATGCCCTTGATTGCAGCAAATTTAGGTGGAAGGGGCTGGAAACCCCTCCTCGTTACGCTCTGAGCTGCTGAAAACCCTGAGCAGGAGGCAGGGAAAGCAGCATCCCACGCTCCCAGGGGCAGGTGGGCTCCTGGGATGGGCAGAAATTTGGGATTTGTGGCTGTGGTCTGTGATGTCGCAAGCGCCGGAGCTGCCCGCTGTGTGTTTTAGCGCGGGAGCAAGGAGCAGCATGGCTTAGGGTGGCTTCAGCATCAGCGAAATAGCCCCCCAAAAAAGCTCTTAAATGCCTCGCCCTGCAGCCGGCCCGTTCCCAAATCCCACGGGCTGCAGGCTGGCTTTCCCAAAAGAAAACCTCTCTGCCAAGAGCAGAGTGCTCTGAGCCAGCTCCTTCCCTCTGCCCTGAAAATCTGTGTGAGGAAGAGGATGGTGCCTCCTCCCGATGCTGGCTGACCCCTGGCTCGTGGGATGGCCGCTGAACCTCGCCGCATTGCAACCCCTGGGTAGAAGGGTGCAGTTCGCATCCCACCCCGGGGGGCTTCAAGCCCACTGTGTCCCGGGGGAAGTTTGGCTGTAGCCTGGGTGCAGGGGGGAGCCTGAAGGCTGGCTGCCGTCCCAGGGCAGGAGCCGAGCTGGAGGTGCCATGGGGGCTTGCTTTGGAGAGCGATCCGAGGGCCGTTTGTGAGCACAGGGTGAGCCCAAGCGCTCCTTCGGAGCTCTGATGTCTCTCCATCTCTCTCCCCCTCCTCTCCGTTCCCTTTCCCCCTCTCTCCCTTCTTCATTCCAGCAAGATTAGTCCGGACGGAATCGGTGCCCTGTGATATCAACAACCCCTTGCGGAAGCCCCCAAGGTATTCGGATCTGCACGTCAGCCAGACGCTCCCCAAAACCAACAAACTCAACAAGGTGAGCTTCTCCACCACCCTGAACAACCCCTTCCCACCCACTCACTGCCCGAGGGGGCCTGCCCCGCGTCACCAAAATATCAGTGACGTTTGCTGGTTCTTCTCGTGGACAAGCCGGTGGAGTTTTCAAACGCCACCTGAGTTGGGTTGCTTGGGCCACCCCGTTGACTTTGGCTTCCAAGGTGGGGATGCTCCTCGCGTGAGGAGCAGCAGTGTCCTTTGGGAGCATCAATCCTGTTTGTGGAGAGTAATTTCTAAAAGAAGGACTTTCAGAGCAAAAGGGGCCGTGCCCTGACCTTGTGTTTGGGGTCGGAGGGGACCGGTGGGTTGTTATTAAAAATAATCCCATGGACTGGTGCTAATTTGATCAAGGGTGAGCTCGGTGTTGCGGCAGGACGAGCAGAGCTGGGACCTCCTCGCCCCTCGGGTTTCCCAGTGTGGGTTGCGTCCTCTGAGATTATTTCTTTTAAAAATAAAATGGGATCAGCACTTTCGAAATAACCGGTATCCTACCAGTCCTGCTGCATTGTGGCCTCTGAATCTCCAGATCTAAGCCAAATTTGGGGTGGGTTTAAGGTCTCTGCTACCACCCGAGACTTCCGTAAATAACAAATTTATTGTTACAAATAAAAAAAGCCCAGAATTTGATGGTGTCCTTGGCAGAGCTGACCAAGCCAGACCTAACAATGCACCTGGCTTGCTTCTTTCTGCCGTGCAATAACGGCGATAAAACCGGCATGGGGTTATTTTCGATGAAATTTAGAGCCTGATGCCTTCAGTGGAAAATTTATCGTGGGCGGACGGAGGGAGCGCAGGGTGGGGTGTTTGCAGGCTGGGAGTGCTCGGGGCAAGGGAAATCCTTGGTGGGGAAATCCTTGGTGTGATGGGGAACGGGTCGTTAAACCCCGGCTTCCCAAAGCCCAGCAGGACCCCCCAGCTCCTCCCAGACCTCAGCGAAGGCTGGGTACCAGATGACTCTCTCTTGGATGCAGTTTTTAGACCTAAATCTCTTTGGAAATCCTTAGTGTAACGATTTGCTCTGTTGTAGTTATTATGGGATGGTGCGAATGGCTTTTTGAGGCTGGAGAGCTACTGCAGGTATTCGAAAGAAATAGAGACATGTTTTTCTTTTTAATGCCCATCCCTCCAGTGATTTGTTTCGTTTTGTCGGAGGGCAGCGGGGAAGTGACTCAGCTCACTGAGAAAGGCTTCGGGTGCAAAGGGCATCAGCCCTGTTCCTCCTTCTGCCTCTGCCGTGCAGTCCTTTCAGCTTTCCTAGCTTTTCTCTAGCGGCAGAGTGATGATGCACACATATATTTGTCTTTGACCTGAGAAATCCCATTCCAATTGACATTTCCTCGAGAAATGTGCTTTATAAAACAGGGGCCCCTTCTTACTTTGGTGTTTCTAAAAGCATTTCTTTAGTGATACCTTGTTCTCGGTAAACACCATTGAAATTTTATTGTTAATGGCCTTCAGTGTTGGTTACAAACATAATTTACCCAGCCAAGATTGTCGTGTGTGTCAGGATGTTCTACAGAGAACGTTCATGGGTTTCCTGGAAAGCTCAGCTCATTTATAAATTAATAATTATGGAGAAAACAACCTGCTGGGTACGCATTTTCTAACCTTGGAGGGATCTTGCCATGGGTGCACCTCTCGGGAGATGGGAGTGCTCAGTGCTGCTGAAGGTCAGACCCTGTTAAGCATCTCCAAGTTGGGCACCAAGGTCACAAGCGAGGTGGGAAATTCTGGACTCAGTTTTCCTTTTCAGATCTAAGATATCCAGGCAGGTTCTCCTCCCCGTTTACTCCCAGGTGGTCCTTTCTCATCCAGCGTGCCCTGGAGAGGTGCACATGAAGCTGCCATCCTTCCCTTGGTTAGGAAGGGCCAAAGAAGGGTGAGGGATGTCTTAGCATGCGTTGGCTGATCCTTCCGAATCTGCCTTAGTTCAGTCCCCTGCTCTGGGCAAGGCACTGGGTTTTTGGCACAAAGGAGGCCAGCAGAACCTGCCAGGTGCTTGGTTTCTCTAAGGACCGAGCCCCAGGGGTGTGGGTCCCCAACTCTGGTCTTGGTGGCCATGGCTCTGCAGAGCCAATAGGCTTTGGGCAGCCCTCAGCCGTGGGTGCGTAGCATGGAGGCAAAGGGCTGGCAAAGGACCCCATTTCTGGTGTGAAACAGCCTTGGTACAAACTGAGGATACAAGTGGAAAAGGAAAAGGCCAGGCTGGGGTGCTGGTTGTTTTCTAGGGCTTCTGGAAATGGGTGACTGGGATGTCCTGTGTAGCTGTCCCGTGTTACTCAGGGTCCTCTGCACTGGAGCACCTTGGGGTGCCACCAGCTGGTACTGCTCTCACCGGCTTCTCTCTTTTTCTCTCCTTCCCTGTGTCCTGCAGGACCACATCCCGGTGCCCTATCAGCCAGACTCCAGCAGCAACCCCTCCTCCACCACCTCCTCCACACCCTCCTCACCGGCCCCACCGTTGCCGCCCAGTGCGACGCCCCCGTCCCCGCTGCACCCCTCCCCGCAGTGCCCGCGCCAGCAGAAGCAGTTCAACTTGCCAGGTACCGTGAGCTCCCCACCTCCGCATCTGCCCGAGGAGAGGGGCTCGTGCCCCGGGGTGTCCTCAGGGTGAGGATCTGCTCCAGCTGCTTGCCTGCTTGGACTCACGCTGGGATGGGGAGAAGTTGGCAGCAGAAATGAGCGGCAAAGTTGAGTTTAGGGTAACTCAGGTTGGGAGGGAGCTTGGGAGTCTCTAGTCAAACCTCCTGCTTAAAGCAGGGTGAGAGCTCGAGCCTTGATCCAGTTTGGTCTTGAAAACCACCAAGGACGGAGCCAGCACAACCTTTGTGGGCAACCTGCTGTGCTTGGGGCTACAAAAACCTTTCCGGGCATGACTTCTCCATGGTGTGTGCCCACTGCATTGCCTCTGCAGCAAACTGGAAAGGTCTTGCCCCTCTATGAGGGTGACTTGGGTTGACCTCACTGTGTCTTTGGGGTGATGGGCCTCCAACAAGCTTGTTGGCAGTGCGGGAGTAGCTGATGCTGGGGGTATCTGACGTAGCTTGTCCCACCAACTCTTGTCTGGGTACCTGGGACCCATCTGCTCCTGGGGCTCAGTCTCTTCACAGATGGTGGAATAGGCAGTTTCACAGTGGCTGAAGGACACAGGAGTCAATTTAAATGGCCAAAAAAGCTCCTCCTGACTCGAGGACGTGCCAAAGCCTGTCCCAGCGGAGCTGTCTTTGGGGGATGTCCTTGGGGCAGTGCTGCTTCTGAAGGTCCCTTCCTGGAGGGGAGCGGCTCAGCGTCACTCCCACCAGTGTGGAGGGGCTCAACTCTCCTCAGCCACCCACCCACCTCTCCAACTGCTCCCAAAAAGGGCCTGGGGAGGGGAGAGGAGGGGGAGCCATGGCCCTGACCTATCTCTTGAGATCCTGAAACACTTCTGGCTGGCCGGGGCCTGGTGACCCCCATTTGTTCTGTAGCCTCCAGCCTCTTTGAAGGGGCAGTAGCTGGGAGGATGGAGTCCCTCCTGCATCCCAAAACCCCGAGTTAACAAACTGGTCCAGGTAGGAAGGAGGGTCTGCACTGCTTCTCTGGAGGAACCAGATGGCACCTTCGTGCTCTGCTGGTCCTGCTGCGCCGTGGTGATTCCTCCCTTCCGTCTAGACAAGCCTTCAGCTGGAGAGAAGGAGGAGGAGGAGGGAGATGAGGGGGGATTTGACTGGCAGGTTCCATCACCAGAATAACAAACACTTCTGAAAGCTGGGGAAAAAAAAAAAACCCACCAACCAAAAACCACAAGTCCTCGTGTGCCAGGAGAGGCTGCAGCCATGCACAAGTGCCCAGGGCTCAGGCGAGGTGCTGGAGGGGCGTGAGGAAGACAGTGGAGGAACTGTGAGGAAGCCCCGAGCATCCCAAAGAGCGACGTGACCCATCCATCAAGGAAGAGCTCGGCTCCCGCTCCCCAGGTCGGGATTTTCCCAGCTGCAGCCCTCGAGCCTCCAAGTTCTGGGAGGATGGTCCACAGCGTGGCTGCAAATCTGAGAGCACAGCGTGGGTTTCTGTGCTGATGTAACCAAATTTGTGGTGGTCCAGCCAGAGTTGAAGCATGTCTCGGCAGCGTGATAGCCCAGCTCGCAGTGATTAACGTCCCCAAATCGCTTGCTGGGCAAGCCCTGCACCCTGCCTGGGTCTGGGTGGAAGGGACAGAGCATCCAGCGTTTGGTGAGCCCATCATGGATCGCTTCTGGAGCAGAGACCTCCCTGCAGGTCTTTTGAGACGTTATCTCATGTTTAAAATGGAAACCTCAGAAGTAATCCCCACAGCGGGCAGCAGCATCTCCTTATGGGGACGTGGACACACTGTCACTGCCACCACAGCTGAGCCAGCGCAGTGAGGCCCCGGCACGCTCGGTAGGCTGGCAGGGATGGAGCGGGGCAGGATCGGACCCCGGCAGCTCGGAGGGGTGCTTGGTCCCTGTTTTCATGCCCGTGATGAGCAGAGCCCTGTGGTGAACGGGAGCTAGTCTGACACAAAGCAGGACTTACAGTGCTTTCATCTTCCCACCCAGGAAGTTCTCTGTGGTTCATCTCATCAAGATGGTCATCTTGAGGATTAGGATTTGAGCTTGGAAATCGCAACACGGTGACCTTTTTCTGCCAGAATTACCTTTGAGTCTCCTTTGATCTCTGCTCAGGGGTGCTCGGGTCCCACTGCAGAGCTGAGGTCGGTCTTCGGGGTCTCAAAGTTGGAGAGGAGATGCGGAGAGATCGTCTTTGAGGTCTTGAAGCTTAAGGAGAAGGTGCCTTCTGAGCTGGTGCCAACCTCTGGTGGCCTCAGCAGCTCTGTCTTGCTCAATACCTGCCTGTGCGCGAGTCAAATCAGCCCTCGGGCTTTGCCTGCTGGTGATGGGAGCTGATGGAGGGTACCACCACCCAGAGCCCTTCTGCAGCACCGACTTTGGGCAGCGGCCCCCAGGGCTGCCAGCAGCCGCCGGCTCCTTTGGATGTGCCGGGAGGCAGGCAAGGAGCCCAGGAAGGATGTGTCTCCGAAGCGTGGCAAAAATGCAGTTAGATGGGCTGGATTGGGCAAAAATGGGCAGCAGCTGCAAATCCATCACTCGGTGTCTCCACGACGCTGAGCGGTTCACGAAAGCCTGTCAGGAGCTGAGTTCTCAAATCCCATAGGCTTTTGCTGGCAACCAGGTGTCCAAATCCCACCTGGGACTTTGCAGATGACATCAATGCTCTCCAAATGGTACAGAGCAGTAGCTGCTGGTGGAAAAAAATAAGTATAAATCCAACCAGATCGTTCAAGGGCTAAGATATTAATTTTTTGGCCTGGCCACCCTATGTGCCATGGTGGCATCCTCCAAAGAGATGGAGGTGGGAGAGGCTGGATGGTGCAGGGGGGTCCCAGGGCTGGCATTTCAGGTTTTTAACTCCCCTTTTCTTTTTTTCCAGCTTCCCATTACTACAAGTACAAGCAGCAGTTCATTTTCCCAGGTGAGTCTTTTCGGAAGTCTCTCCCTTAACGTGGGGTGTGGAGGTATCCTTGGAGGTGGGGGTATCTGCGTAGGTGGCTCTCCGAACCCCTGGATTTGCGCTGGGGTGGGATTTCTCCCCCAAACCATGTGCTACTACGATGCTGCAGGGCTGGGTGGCCCGAAGTTCTACGGGTGTAACTAAACCGGAGCTGGGGCTGAAGGGAGGTTTCCAGCAGGATTTGGCCCCCCTGGGTGCCCAGGGGAAGGGGCTCCTGGTGCCTCCCAGCCTGCTCTCACTCTGCTCTCCTCTCCCCAGATGTGGTGCCCGAAACGCCGACCCGAGCCCCGCAGGTCATCCTCCACCCCGTCAACTCCAACCCCATGTGAGTGCCTCCTCCTCCTCCTCGCAGCTGCCTTCCCCTTCCCCTCCCCAGGGCAGAGCAACCTCCGGGCACCCATGGGTGCTCCCCTGGCTTTGCAGGACCAGTCTGAGGCTCAGGGATGCCTTTTTGGGTGGGTTGGGGTGGATGGTGGGGGTGAATCCCTGGTGCTCCTGCTGCCCTCACCCAGCTGATGGCTCTGGCTCGCGTCTTGAGCAGGAGAACGGTTGAAAGGAGAGGGCAGGGGGTTGATTTATAACCCACAGCCACACACTCGCCCAGCGCTTTGCTGTCAGAAAATGACTTTCAATCCAAGAAGCCAAAGCCCAAGCGATTAATCTTTCGCTAAATATAAGCAGAGGACCAGGATCTTTGCGATCGTTTTAACAAAGGCGGTTCTTGCAGCCCCACCTGTAAGATTTTCAGGTCCAATAAACTTTGCGCTGAAATTAGTTTGGAAATGCAGCACCTAATTTGCATTGAGTCTGAGCCGCTCTGCCGAATCCGGCGTTTGCCGGGGTCCTCGTGCCCGCGCCGCCCCGGTGGCGGCGTTACCTTTCAGGGCTGCTGGCCCATCCTTTTTCTAAACGCCGGTTTTGAAGGATTTTTACACGCCAGGAGCGTAACAGATAGGGTCTGGCTCCAGGCTGCAATGTGCTTTGCGTTCGACTCGCCAACGCTCTCCAAACTGCATTGGCAACTGCCGGGGGGTCTGGCGGATCTCTCTTCTGGGGGAGGCGATGGGAGGGATGGGGACGGAGCTGCTGTCACCAGGACGGCCAGGAAATTAATGGCAAAGTGGTAAAATCAAATGAAATCAAAGCCTTTTATTTTTATTTTTTTTCCCCTCTCTGCCTAAAGCAAGGTATCAGGTGTAGTGCTGGCGGGATTTTGCGGGAAAAGAGCTTTCAATGCGCAAAAATCCGTGATTCTCCTTTTGCTCGCCCCGTTGCAAATACCCCGCGGGAGCCGCTGAGGTTACCCCAGGCTTGGCTGGGTTAGCCAGCAGACTCCGCTTCGGATGCGCGGGAGACAGGTCTTCGTGCCTGGGGTAGAGATCAGGCGGGAGGAGACTGCAGCTCCTGCAAACCGCCCGCGCGTGGTGATGGGCGGCGGGAGCCGTCCGCCTCTGCCTGGGCTTTCCGTGCCGGCTCCTTTTGTATGTTCACTCTCTCCCACGGGATTTGTGGCTCTTTAGTGGCAATCGGATGGGATAGAAAGCCCAGCACCCCCGTGTCCGAGCGGCTTGGGGAGCGTTAAGCCTCCCCTGTGATCCTTTTTGCCTCTGGGAGGGGCTCCTGTAATTTACGGCTTCGATAATAATAATTTCCAATATATTATATTGTGCTGAAAACCACCCGAGCTGCTCCAGCTGGTCTTCCCCGCGGAATTTCCCTCATTCCCTGTTAACTGTCGGGTGCAGCGAGACCCTGCTCCTGGACTTGGTGGTGGGAGGTGATGTGTAAGCGGAAAAGCGAAAAAAAAAGAGGAGCTCCTAGCCCAGGGAGCTGGGAAATGAGACAAATGCCGGTGCTTTTGCTGCAGAGAGGGTCTTTAAACCTCCATTTCTCTAAAATAATGGGAAAATCTGATTTCTTCTCTTCTACTAAGCAGCCACGCTTGTTGCTTCGGCTGGTGTTTGTTGGGAAGGTAATTCCCATCTCAGGAACCACCTGAAAATGCCATAAGCGCACGTCCCAGCGCTGCCTCGATAGGGTCAAAAGCTGCGAGGGTGCAAATCTGCCCCTCGCCCCGAGTTAGCCGGGGGTGATGCCTCCTGCAGCACACAGCAATGGTGGGTCCTCTGCACCGTGCGCTTTGGGATATGGGCTGGAGACCCGGTCCCGTGCTCCCACATCACCAAAGCCATCTTGGAGTGTCGCACATCCCATATTAATCCACGCAATAATTAATATTGCCCATCCCCGCCGTTCTCCCCTCGTCCTGTGTGAGCACCCAGAGCTGGCCTCAGGGACGGAGGGTGGGTGGGAAGGGGTTGCTCTCCTAAATTAGCAGCGAGCCTGGTACTTCTCCTCCCCAATTCCTTTTGTCCTGGTGCATAGTGATGCTGCGGGAAGCAGGACTCGCGCTCCCCATCTAACCCTGTGCTTTCACCCGGCGGTAATCCAGTCATTTTTTTTAACAGCCTGGAAGGAAACCCGTTGCTTCAAATTGAAGTGGAGCCCACCTCGGAGGTGAGACATCTGGGCTCGCTCCTGTGCGTAACGGGCCGTTATTTTAGACACATCTTGGGGCACGTTTCACAGGAACTGGCTAAATTTAACATCTGTGCGGTGAAACTGCTGATAATTAATTTAATGGCCAGGCCTGATCCTGCCCAGGCATCCGTGTCCCCACCCCGTGAAGAGGAACCCTAATGGGCTTCATGTCTGCCCTCGGGTTTATAATTCAATGATCTTTTTGGAGATGACTTAAAAATGGGGTGGAGGGGAAGGAGTGGAGGATGAGGATGGGGATGCAGCTTTTAATGGGCGTTGTAAATCCCGTAGAAAGCACACACAGAGCATCAAGGGAAATGTCAGACCGGTCCCGGGGGACTGGATGTGCAGACTGGAGGCCACCCAGTTGACTTTGGGAAGTACCAGCCTGGTTTCTCTGGGTCTGAGCAGGCAGTAGGTCCATTAGTGGGGTTTTGTCCGTGTTAATGTCCTTGGCCACAGTTGTTTTTGGGTTTTTCCCCTTGTTTTATTGTGCTCACCTCCCTTTGCCCTCTGCTACAGAATGAGGAAGGCACTGAGGAGGCTCAGGAGTCCGAGGATGACTTTGAAGAGATGAACCTCTCGCTCCTCTCCGCACGCAACTTCCCTCGCAAGGCCAGCCAGACCAGCATCTTCCTCCAGGAGTGGGACATCCCCTTCGAGCAGCTGGAGATCGGCGAGCTCATCGGCAAGGGCCGCTTCGGGCAGGTCTTTCATGGGCGCTGGCACGGGGAGGTGGCCATCCGCCTCATTGACATCGAGCGGGACAACGAGGACCAGCTGAAGGCCTTCAAGAGGGAGGTGATGGCCTACCGACAGACCCGGCACGAGAACGTGGTGCTCTTCATGGGAGCGTGCATGAGCCCTCCCCACCTCGCCATCATCACCAGGTAAGCTCCCGATGCCTCATGCTCAGCCAGAATAATTTTTAATTTTCAAAATACTTTCCTGGCAAAAATTACCAGGAAGCAAGGCTGGCCATGCCTCCCTGCCCTAGCAAAGGGATGTTCTCAGTCTCCTGTGATTTATGCCGCAAAGCAGACAGCAAACCCATCTAATCAGGTCTAGGTAGATTAATCTTGTGTAGAAGTGGAGCTTGAGACAGGAACGATTTGTTTTAACCAGGAGGGATGTAACCTGGTGGGATGGGAAGCTTCTGCCTTGTTTTTTTTTTTGTTTTGTTTTGTTGTTGGTTTTTTTTTTTTTTTTTTTTGCATGGTGTCCTTGTTGAGCTTCTGGGTGAGTGATGGGGTCTGGACCCTGCTCAAGTGCTGCCAGAACGTGGAAAAACCTCAAATTGCATAAAGTGGGTGGCCATTCATGGACACCAGGTTTCAGGAATAATTTGACGCTGTGAAAAGAGCTCAGGTGTCTGAAGGCTCAGCAGGATGCACGTGTTGGGTCCAATGGTCCGTGAAAGGCTGGAAGGCCAGCAAGGGTGGGGAAACTGGGCGCCTGCAAGGAGAGATGGTGCTGCATGGGGCTGGAGCCCGGCTGCGGCGTCTCCTCGCTCCTGAAGAGGTGGGAGACCTTGCAAGATAAGTCATGGTCTCCTGGTCTCAGCGGCTGGTGATGCTTGGGGACACGGCAGCAGCATGCCAGGATAAGACTGCTGGAGGGGGCTTCTTTCAGCTGGTTTGGGGCTGGGGGTCTGCCAAGCCATCTCAAACACCCCCAGAGCTGCCAGAGTCTCAAGGAATTGCCGTGTACCCGCTGTCACCTGCACGCCTGGCGTGCTTCTTGTATGGGTGGGCAATCACGAAATCCCCATGGCCTCGAGGTGGGGAGGCTGCAGCTGCTCTCAGAGCAGCTGCTGTCACGTAAAATACATTTATTTCTGAGTATTTAGCTATTTCCCTCACCTCTAAACCACATATTCAGCCGCGGGGCTTGATGTGGTGCCGCTTTGCATCCCGTCAGGGGTTCCCTTCTATTGGAGAAGTTTCCCCGAGGTGAGGTTGAGTTTCCAGCCTCCTCCTGGCAGCATTTCAAAAAGCCTGCACTGAAACAGTAATGCTTCCCCAGCCGTTAGCGGTGGAATATTGCATCATCCCTTTCTAATGTCCCCGTGGCAGCAGCACCTCCCGGCCCCCCGGTCCCAGCTGGGGCGGCTCCGTGGCTGCCGGGGTGGGGGCCTTGCTCTGCTCCCCCTCTTGCTCAACAGTGAAGGATTTCAACCCAAATTTGTGGCTCCTCAAGCCATTGCTTGCTCTCTGCCCTGGTCATGGGCTGCGTTTGGCTCAGGCGTTGCATCCTCTGGAGACAGGGTGACCCCAAACTGGGGCTGGTTCTCCCCAGCTGGGGAGTGCAAAAAAAAAAATGCTTTTTATTTTGGACCAAAAACGAATAATCTGGGAAAATTCAGCAGCGTTTCACGTCTCCATCTATTAGCTAGCTTTAGGCCAGAAGCTTTTTGAAAGGCGTGCGAACATGTGTATTGATCAGCCCCATCCACGTGTTACGGCGGGCAGCGTTGGAAAACGCAGATTCTCCGCCGTCCCGCTCTGCTCCGCCGTCCCTTTGCGGCCCCTGTTTGCTCAGCTTTTCAATCCTATTCAATAGCAAAACCTGGGCAATATATCCTTTTTTTTTTTTTTTTAATTTTTTTCAGCTATGAGGTGTTTTCTATTCTAATGCCTCTTTATACCAAACCACGAAGGTGCCATTTTTGACAGCTTGACAAAATAAATACGTATGCCACACAGCTTGATGCATTAATAGGAGGTCTGGGAAGCGCGCCGCTCACCTTGCTTTTCTTCCCAGCTGCTGTCGGTCCCTTTTTTTCAGGTCAAAGTCCAACTTTATTGGCTTGTCCTAAATATAACCTTCATTTGCGATGTCGCCGAGCGTTGCCTGCTCTTTGCCTGTAACTGGCGATCCGCTTTCATCTGTATTCTTCGAAGGCTGAATCAACATCACGATCGTTTTTTTTTTAACTGCAACTGGAAGCCCGGTTGTTTTTCTGCTGTTGGGATTTTGGGGGTGCGATCATGGGCGGTGCTGGTGGTGAGCTGGCAGTGAGGATGTGGGAAAACTGAGGGGGATGCTGGAAGGGGGCTTGGAGCCCAATCTCTGGGAATTTTTGGGAAGCCTGGGAGTGCATGTCCCTGAGCCCTGAGCTATTTTGCAGACAATTTATTCCCCTTTGAGGCCGCTCTGCTGTTTGCTGGGGCTCTTGAGGTAGAGCATTCCTTGCCCTTGTGCCTTTGTCTGTCCTTGGTTGAACATTTTGGGGGGCTTCTTGGGCCATCTTTGATGGGAGAAAAGCCTTCTCACCACGTGGAGGTCTCCGTCCCACCCCTGTTGCCTTATCTGGCCCCACTTCTTGGAATAGGCAGGACTTTCCTAAGGCATATGACAGCCTTGGGGACTCCTGCCACAGCTCGGACGTTGTAGGGAATGAGTCTGGGAAGAGGACAATGTGGTGTGAGTTGGACTGGGAATGGTTTGAGGATACTGGGAATGGTCCAGGATGTGGCAGTGGGGGAGGAGGGAGGCAGGTGACCCCACGCAGGGGAAAGCATCGCTCTTCAAACAGGGTTTTTCTAAATGGACTCAAGTTCTTCCTGTGGGTTTACGGGAATAACTTTAAACCAGGCTTTACTTGGAGCGGGGGAAAATCCATTCCAGCTGTCTGGTGGGGCTAATTACGGATACAAACCCAGTATGCCCAGAGTTTCTTGCCCACTCCTCCCCACACACATCACCGAGGCTGAACTGGCTGTGTGCAGAAGAGGCTTGTTTTCTTCTGGGTGCCCAGAGGTTGTCGCTCAAGGACATTTTTTTTCCACCAAGAAAAAAAGAGCAATTTCTTGTAGCTGCTAAAGAAATCTCCGTTTTCCTGCTGGCGCACTGGAAGCAGCTGCCCGTCCCTTGAAGGGGCTTTACCACGCCGTGCCACCCGGCGCTGCCGGAGAGGCGTTATTTATAGACGGGTTTATTTTTACTTTTTCACGTCCCTATGTTTTCCTTCCTGCCCACTTGTGTTATTCAAGAATCTTCTCATTAGCAGAAAGAAATCTCCCCCTCTGAACACCATGGCCCATGGGAAAAGCTGGGAGGGCTGTGAGAGCCTAGTGGCGTTGCAGGGGAAACTGAGGCAGCGGAGTGCTGGCGGCAGGATGCTTCGGGTTAACGCTCCGATTTTCTGTGTGATAACCATTGGTTTGGCCAGATGATTGGGACCAGTACTGTTTAACATCTTCATCAACAACAGAGACCATGTGACTGAGTGCACCCTCAGCAAATTTGGTGTCATCACTAAGCTGCGTGGTGCAGTCGATGCGCATGAGGGGCGCGATGCCATCCAGAGGGACCTGGGTAAGCTGGAGAAGTGGGCCCACGTGAGCTTTATGAGGTTCAACGAGGCCAAGTGCAAGGTCCTTGCACCTGGGTTGTGGCAACCCCAAGCACTCTAGGAGGGCCTGTTGTGATCGGACGAGGGATAATGGCTTTAAAATCAAAGGAGGTAGATTCAGACTGGATAGAAGGAATAAATTGTTTTGGAATGAAGGTGGTGGAACACTGGCCCAGGTCTCCCAGAGCGGTGGTGGATGTCCCATCCCTGGAAACATTCCAGGCCAGGTTGGCCGGGGCTCTGAGCAACCTGATGTGGTTGGAGATGTCCCTGCTCCTGGCAGGGGGGTTGGACTGGGTGGGCTTTGAAGGTCCCTTCCAACCCAAACCGTTCTGTGATTCTTGAGTTGTTTCTTAATGAGACCACCTGGGTCGGAAAGGAAAGGAAGAAATTCAGCATCTTTTGGAATGGAAGGTGGTGACTCCAAAGAGCACTTCCATCAGAGCCGTTAATAGATTTTCTCTTGGGTAATGAGCGGTGGGGACAGTTAACATTCATCTTAATTAGCCTTGAGCAAGAGCGACTGCGAGCCCTGCTGCTTTGAGCGCTGCATAATGGATGGCACGAAACGGCATCAAAGTCCTCAGCTTGGTGGAAATGAAAGGACTGGAAAAATGTCATTTCTGCCGCATACAGGCAAATGACAAGTTGTTTATGCTGGCGTTGAATGAGACAAAGCCGGGTCTGAGTAAGATCACATCAGTTCCTTGGGGCTTCTGGTCCCAGCCCCCATCGGAGGTGACGTGGGGAGGGGAGGTTCTTCAGCCACCTGGGAGGTCCTTCAAAGGACAAAGTCTAAGTTTTCTGATGCTATTAAAATGACTCGAACCACCCGTGAAGCCAACAGATTGCAGGAACTACTAGGTTTTGGGGTTCTGGGTGTTCCTTCTGGTGGAAAAAAACAAAAAAAAATCCATGGATTTTAATGCTTATTGATCCTTCCTAAGGCTCCTGGATCTCACTGAGCGTGAAGCGAAGGTGGAGGGGGGATCAGCATGCTGGGTGCAGCTTTCTGGGGGGCACCAACAGCTCTTGGTGGGTGGAAACGTCATTTGCAAGAAGGGAGTGAAGTCAGCAGGTCTGGAAGGCAGGAGAGAGGAAGTCTGAGCTCGAGCTTGCCCGTGCTTTGAGCTCCCGCTGACTTGCGTGGGGGATTTGGTGCAGCTTTTCTAAGAAGATTACTTGGTTTTTCATTAAAAGCTCAAGTGTGGCCCTAGGAACCTGTGCAAAGACCCTGAGGTTTGCACCCTGAGATGCTTCTGGCCGGGTTTTGGCCCCTCTCTTGTCGCAGTGCCATGCCAAAGTGATCCCAGATTTACAGGAGCCGACTTGATGGCTGCTGGCCACCCTCCCTGGGGCAGCGTGGCCATGATTTATGTCCCTGCTGTGACGCGTTTGGAAGACCAAGGAGAACACTGAAGAACATTAGGAATTAAGCTTGACCATGGCAGGACTATCTAAAGAGAATTAATTTGCCGAAGGTGCCTTTCAGCAGAGAAACTTGTGCCGGAGAGGGAGGACCTCCCAGAGCCTTCCCTGGAGCTGGCAGTTAGCAGAGAGGAGCCGAGCGCTGAGGAGGAACATCTTCTCGCTTGAGATACCAAAGATGAAAAGAGCGTTTGTTCTTTCTTCCTCTGTGGCAAAGTGAACTGGCTTCACTAACAGGGAATGCGTTACCTGCCACAAATTAATAGGGAAGGTGTGAGAGTGAGGGATGGGAAGAATATGGGAGATATTATCCTACAGGATAGCTTTCTTGCACTGCATGGGCTACGTGGATACTTGATGCTATTTGAAGGATGGGAGTACACGGGGAAGGGTGTAAACTATCACACTTGAGACAAAACAAATTTGGGCGGTGTATTTTTTCCCCCGTGAGTGCTCTGTGGGGCCAGGATGGGCCGTGCGAGCCTGTGCGTGCTGCTTGCAGCCAGCCACTTGTTCTCTCCAGGGAGCTATGTTTGGGCTTTAACGATCAACAAATTGGCTTTTTCTCCTCACTGCAACCCAACGATCTCAAAGTACACCCATCAGCCTTATTCATGCCCTGGAGAGTTACCTAGGAGCTCTAAATCCCGCTCAGCAGGAGGGAAACTGAGGCACAGAGCTGCTACCTTATTTTCCTCCCTACTGGGCTGGAGCCACGCATCCCGGAGCCAGCTGCTTTCTAGATGTATTTCAGCTCTGGCCCTTCTCTTCTCTCCCCACTCGTGGGTGTATTTTGGGAGCAGAAGCCATGAGGTCCTGTCTTCTCTAACCCCACCTTCAAGCGCTTGCTTTGGGAGCCAACGCATCGCCTCCTGCCCTGCCTCTCAGGTTTTTTTTTTCCCTCCTCTTACTTTCTGCGGCTTTTCCCCATTCCTAGGAGGTAAATAATAGAGCTCGTCGATCATATAATAAATAGGTATCGATTTCATGCCACAGGCTGGATCAGAATTGATTGACCCATGGGAATACACTCCTTCGCGATCGATAAGAGGCCATCAGGCTGGATAAATCTTGATAACGACTGACAACAGGCAGGTCGATACGCGTATTGATACATACATTAGGCGAGTATATATCTTCCGCCTGGAGACAGCGGTGCTTTCGGCACGGGTTGGAGCGGGATGGGTCGGGGAGGAGACCGAGAGATCCAGAGGAAAGAGAATGGCAGGGATGGGGAAAGGCAGAGAGTTGATCCTCTGCTGGGGTGTTTGATGTTGAAAGACGGGCTGGCTGAGCTTCTCTTACCCATCGTAGCGTCAGATCGGTGCTTGTTAGCGCCGCCTTCACGCGCTCCTCTGGCGGGGAGCGCTCGAGGGGAAAGATCACCTTTGGGTTTTAAAAGGGTTCCAAGAATGCCGTAATATTTCTGTTTTGGCCGTGACTTCTTGGGGAAAGTACTTGACGTGGCAGGACGCGCCGCTGAAGCCTTTACGAGAGAGCGGGCCAGTGATCAAGTGCCCCGCTGAGAGATGGTCCCACCAAGTCTTTTCTGTTGGCGCCAGTTTTCCCTTTGCTCCTGAGTGACATCTCGGCATGATGCTTTTTTTTTTTTATTATTTATTTTTGAGCATCCTCAATGCCAGGGAGGGCTGTTTGCCGGGGCAGGTCGTGGGGAACCCACGTGTGTAGCCGAAGAGGAGGCTGCCCAGGGAAATGGATCCCTCCTGTGACAGCACTATGAATTTTTTATTCATAATAATTATTATTGCTCTTCCAAAGTGGAGTCGAGTTCTCACGAAGCAGCCGTCTTGATCAAAAGACTTGCTTCTTCCCTCTCTTGAAAAGAGGGGATTTTTTAAAAAAAATTTCTCTGCCCTCCTGAAGTTCAAACTAGCAGGAGGATCAGAGCATGGAGAATATCTTAGGTGCCTTCAAAGGCAAGGAGAGGTCAAAGCGCCTTGGAGCGTCCCCGCACGCCCCGCCGGCCCTCTCGGAGCCGATTACGAGCGCGCCTTTTCAAAAGGCAGTGAGTGCCACCCCAAGCACCGAGGATTTTCGGCTGCCTTGTTTGCGACCAGGGCTTTAGATAAGCCCCTGGGGCTGGCGGCTGCTTTGCATTCACCTGTCTCTTCGCTCTTCTCCCTGCAGCTGTAGAACAGCTCGTCGCTGCTGACACTATCTCCTTCACATAAAAATGCATGGAGTTTGCTTTTTTTTCTACATAACTTGTTTTTTTTTTTTTTTTTTCCGAGGCTGCGATGGAGTTGGAGCTACTTTTCAGGGAGGATGATACCCCTCCTCCTCCTCCTCCTCCAGTCCTTGCGGTTTGGCTGTAGTTATCTCGTGCGCCAGCTGCTCGGGGGAGAATTTTTGCTTCCTAAGTAATATCCATCAAAGGACCGCGCTTCCATCGGGCGGAGATAGCGAGTGTGGGGTGAGGGGAGCATTGCCTCTCCGGGGCTTTTCCATTTCCCCACGTTAATTTTGCTCCTTGGCGGCTCCTCCGTGCGAAGTGGGAGCCGGGTCGCTGTGAGCTCCGCGTTGGGGAGCTGGGCTTCGCTCTGGCCAAAACCAGGTGATGAATTCCCTGCCTCCACCTTGGCTTTGCTTTGGGGGACTTCTGCAAGGGTTCGATTTGGGAGGTGGAGTTTGCTGGGAGAAGTACTGGGATGCTCCAGGAGGAACCAGGCTCTGACGGATGCTGATGCTTGGCATCAGGTCTGCAGGTTCCCAGCCCAGTGTTTCACGGCACCGCGCTGCCACGAAGCTTTCGGCTGTTGTGTCCCTCCCTGCTCGTGGTCCAGCAAGGATGGATGGTGTTTCTCGGTAGCCAGGGAGGAAGGAAACCACATGTTGCCTTTGTTGGAAGTGATGGGAGCAGAGGGGAAAGTGGCTTCTTGCTTGCCAGGGCACAGCAAAGAGGAGGGAAATGACACAAAAGTCACAGTCCTGGGGCTGAAACGTTTCCATGCCAAATCTCAGGGCGCTGGGTACGTGTGGCTCGGAGAAGAGTGGCTTCGCTTCACCTGGAGCTTTTGGCGGCGGTGGTGAATCCCAGTGAAACCAGCCCTGAGCATCCCGCGTGGGGCTGAGGGGACCTGGGGCCCTGGTAACACTGGGTGCTGCTGGCATGCCAGCAAGGATAGATGGCATGTGGACCAGCCAAGATTTTTTTATCTCCCCCCTAAACTTTTCATTAGAGGGAAAAAAATTAATAAAAATATATATATATAGGTGTGGAGGCTGACACATGCCAGCTTTCTCCTTAGACTGAGACCTCACAAACTCATTGCAGCTCGTGTCGGCATGACCCCAGTTGTCCCAGCTGGGGGTCCCTGCTGTCCTTGGGGTGGTGTTTAGATGCAGAGGGCTTCAGGAGCTTGAGCTGGATGAAGCCACTGCTCAGCCACTCACGCCAGCGTAGCAGGGAGAGCGTGCGTCAAGTCTGCGCGATATTTCATACTGATTTTAAGGAAAACAAAGCCTCGGGATAAAAATTAACCCAAACCTCTCCCTTTGCTGCTCTTTCTGCCTTGTTTAATTTTCCATTTTGTGAAACACCTTTGTGGCTGTCTAGTTTCTAAAGCACAGCTGCCAGGCATTGGTAAAAGAGAAAAACAAGGCAATATATGGAAACAGCTTGAAAACTTCCTGAATAACTCTGGCACATGCGGACGTGTGCAGCCCTTGTTTCTCCCCTCCCCGCTGCGGCTAGTCCTGCTCAAATTAAATCAAGTAAGTCCCAGCTCAGCGGCTCTGCTAGCTGCGGCCTTATCTTTCTTCATGTTCCCCAAAGGTTTCTTCTTTTCTGTGAAATACTGAAAATCAGCAAAGTGATGGGGAAGGTGGAAGCCTCTGAGCAGCCCCTGCTTTGCTCTGTCTTTCCTCAAGCGCAGGTGTAACCTGTGAGCAGAGGTATTTTTCTACTGAAGTACTTCTTATTAATTCCCGCTGTCTCCGTCTGTGTCTCCCCTGGGTGTACAGTGCTGGCTATCACCATGGTATCTGAGCTGGTTCCCCATAAATCAATACACTGGGAGGTAATGAGCTTCCCAGGGCCTGGCGTTTATCACTTCGGGGTGCTCAAACGATCCTATTTAATTTAATGGGCATTTATGTGGATGGCTGGGCAGAGGGAAGAGAAGCACAAAGCACCGGTAAGTAACGGCATCGCCACCTGCGCGCAATCACCATACCGCCAGCCCTGAGTTTATTTCTGCTCCTGAGCAGGAGCCAAGCTCCGGTCTTCAACCTCATGGAGGTGGTGGCCATGTAGAGGAGACGGTCATTAGTATGGAGGTGATGACCATCAATCTTGTGGAGGGGGAGGAAAAACCCAATGGGTGCGGGATGGATGAGGCTGTTTTCACATCAAATGGCAAAAAATATCAAGAGGCAGTGCTCCAGCTCTTCCTCACTCATCCCTCTTAAATTGTTCCTCTGCAAGTCGCTTTGGCTTTGCTCCCGTTGCTGATGTCTTCAGCCCACGCTGGTGAAATGCATAGTGTTTATAAAGCAATTTGGGATTTGGCTTGCTTGGCTGAACACTTCAAAAACTCATTTTGAATGGAGAGTTGCATCTGGAGCGGGATGGGGCTGGGACTGTCCTTGTGCCGGGGAAGACTGTGAGCTGAGGTTGCGCCGCGGGTTGAGGTGCCCTCCTGGGTGCTGGGGACCCCGGGTTGGACCTCTGCATCTCCCCAAGCTGCCCGTCCGGGCTGTCCCTGCTGCCCCTTGCCTCTGGCTGGGGTTTGGTCACCGCAGGGCACCAGGGGCACGTGTTGCCAAGCTCCTTGCTCTGCCGATCAGTGAGACGGAGAGGGGTAGGAGGAGAAGACAAGTGTTGGTTTATGAATACGTACTTCAGTGGTGAATAAGCTGGGATCAGTCTGAAGACGCAAATCGTCTGCCTTTGTTTCTGGTGTCAAGCGTAGGCGGTCTCTGGCCTTGTGATCCGCAGCGTCGCTTGCTCGCAGCCGGCTGGGTGCCTCAATGCCGCGGTTCAGCGTGTAGACCTCTTGAAGTGGAAAGGCAGGAGATGATGTGCGTGCCCCGGCAGCCACGCTTTGTGCCTGCCCGAATGGGGAACGATTAATGGCAGACGAGGAACGAGAAGAAGTGAAATTGTTGAGCTCTGCCGTGAAAAGGTTGTGCAGGTGGTGGCTGAATGGGCTCAGGTGCTGCATAATAGGTATCAACCGGGCTTTATCTCTGCGTTGGCAGCTCCTTATCTAGAAAGAAAAGTCTTTGGTAACAAAATACCGGTGCGGCGGTTGCTAGTTGAATTCATTCGGAAGAGTTATTCATTGAGGGGAGGAGAGTCACCTGGGCTGCCTTGCTGGCTCTCTCTGGGGTCTGAGGAGTGGTGATGGCACATCCTGAGCCCGCGGTGCTTCACCGTGTGCTGGTGCCACCACCCCAGGTCTGAGCGGTGACCGCTGTCCTTGCGCCAGGGCTTGCGCCGGGCGCATCCGCTGCCTCGGTGGATGCGGTCCCTCTGTAAATGAAGTGGAGTAGATGGGAACCTCATCACTAAAGGGCTGCGGGCTCCTCTCTCAGGATTATCTCTGCTGTTCAGATAGGCAGAAATTTAATAGTTTTTCTCTAAACAACCTTTTTCCAGGAAAACAGCCGATCTTAACTAGCTTTAGGGCTGAAATCAACCCCCCTTCCAGCTCTAATCTATTCATTGCCTTTACAGTGTCGATTTATGACTAATGCAGACCACAGGCAACTTTCTGGAATGGTTTTGTCTGGGGGAAAAGAATTGTTGGCCGGGGAGCGGGGAGGGCTGGGGGAACTCCTTCATGGGCAGGCAGGTCACGGGAGGCTCTGTTGCACTGTGGAGCTTAAAACTTTGCAGGTTTATTTGGCAAATTAGTGCAAAAAACATTCATACTGGAAAGGAGGTGGAAAGAGAATTCATGTCCATCGTTATTTTGCGCCCTTTAATGCTGGCTGCAGAAAGCCAAGGGTTTTCTTTATCGCTTATTTCTGAGTAGCAGGTTGAGGGTTTGGATCCTAAACCTTCAGAGACATTCCTGTTTCTCCATGACCACAGCCCAACGACGGCAGAAGATATTCCTGGGGCTGGTTTAGGTAGAGGAAGCTGGTGTTTGTAATTGCGCATGCCTCAGATTTCCAGTTGGGGACGTGCTGGGACACCTGAGCAAGGAAAAACGTCACTGAGGAGGCAGTTGCATGGGTTTGAAGATGCCCTGAGCTCCCCGCCATGGCTGGTCAGCGTCTAGCAAAGATATTTCCAATGCAACGAACGACAAGGGGCTTCGAAGGATGTTGTGGCCTTTCCAAAACCCGTGGGATCTTGGAGGGATCCCATTCCTACTTGACCTGAAAATTGTGCCATGGAGGGACATGGAGCTTTTGGCTTAGGAGCAGGAGAGTCGTTTGCATCCCTGAACTTCTGAAGAAGCAAGCAAGGTTTATTCCCAACAAGTGTTGTCCCAATCCCAACCAGTTGGTCAGTGACGGGGGAACGGTGGCTGCCCTGTGGTTTTGGGGAATTGCTGTTGCTGGTTTTATCCTCAGGGAAAACACAGCGCAGCCTCCTGGGGGTTTTGCCTCATCGTACTGCTCTGAGCCAGCCTTGGGGGCAGAAAATAAAAGCAGGGCTTTACCGTGATGCTCCATTCCCGATTTCTCTGGATTTGTGAGCTAGGAGAAGTCGCCGTGGGGCCGCTGGGCATCGCTGCCCTTGGTGTGCCTCTCATAACCTACCACAGGTCCCAAGCATCCCCTCTCCCCATCTGAGCTACGTGGTACCTGGGCAAACCCAGGGCTGCTCGGTGTCACAGCTCAGGCTCGTTATTTCCATCCAAAAAGGGCAAAACTCATTATCTCCTGGGGGACAAATCCAGATGTCCCTGGGGCTGGAGGAGAGCAGCGAGGGGGAAAGCGGTGGAGTCGAGCGAGGATGCAGTGAGGAAAGAGCAGAGGAATTAAAACCTGTAACTTTTTGTTTGTTAACTAGAACAGGATCAAATTAACAGCTACGGTCGCCAAAGCCTCTTTAATGAGAGACGTGTCTCAGGCGCTTGATTTCCCGGGCACAGGTATCCAGTCTCATCTTTCTAAAGTTGCCTGTAATGAGCGTGGGTGGGTATAGAAAAGCAAAAAAGCCCCTTTTTTTTTGTGGGCGGGAGTCGAGGCAGCATCCACCCACGTACGCCATTATGATATTCAAATGTCAATATATTTTTAATTGGTTTATATCCCCCCCCTCCCGCTCCAGCTGCCTTTGGTAATCAAGGCTCTGTAAATAGATTTTACCGTAATTGGTACGAGAAGGAAAATTGGAAGACATTGTACAGTGCATTGGGGTTTTTGTCTTTTTTTTTCCTCCCCGTCTTTCCTCTTTTGACTCATATTACATCTGTGAGTATTGTATCCTCCGAGGGAAGAGGCGGGGAGCCGCGGCCGGTTTTGCACAAAAAGTCTTGAAGCCAGAGGACCAGGTGATTTGCTGGTGGCTGGGATGCGAGGAAGAGCTCGGAACCAGCCCAGGTTACCCCTTTCCAAGGCTCAGCGCCGCGGGGATGGCACCAGCACGCACCAGGGAGCCTCTCAAGCTTCCTCCCAGTGCCAAACTGGGGAGAGACCCCAGTTTCCTTGCTGAGTCTTCAATCTGCCTTGAGATGTAGCCAAAGCTGTTGCAGTTATTTATAGCTCCCTGCCACAGCCGCCGCTGTTATAATTTAGGGATGTTTCTCGGCGGGGGTTTATAATCTCCGTTTTTTATCTTCTCCCTTTTCCTGTTCTTTCAGCCTGTGTAAAGGACGGACTCTCTACTCGGTGGTGAGAGACGCCAAAATTGTCCTGGATGTCAACAAGACGAGGCAGATAGCGCAAGAAATTGTGAAGGTACGGTGTGGTGGGGTGGCCACTTGGCATCTCTGGGGATCCGGATCTGGCCGAGAGCTCATCCAAGCCACTCCGGGGAGCGGGAGTGAAGAAGCCAAGGAGGCTAGGCAGGATAGAACCTCTTGGCTTTAAAATCCAGGTCTCTTAGACATCGCTCACCTGCTTTGAGCTAAACTGGTGTAGCACCAAAGCTGTCCATGGGCTTCCCATGCCGTGGTGGGCTTGGAGCTCCTCCTGGCCACAGCTCCTCTTCCCCCTTGGAAGTGCAGGTGTTTAAGTCCAGCTTTGCTGCTGCTGTGAGTTGCTGGCTGGATATTCCTCTTGGGGAAAAAAATAGTAATCTGCTGTTGGTGAGAGGTTTCCACATCTCTGTAGTGAAAGCATCCCTGCAGCCAAGGCGCCTGGAGGAGTCAGCGCCGTGGTGCTCGTGGCAGAGCACATATATGCTTTTTCAGAGCTAAAAAAGCTTTTCCTTTCACAGAGATGACTCAAAGTGCATCTTCAACACCTCAGACGTGACCGCATAAATAGACGCTGGGGAGGATCCTCATGCGGCAGGGTCAAGTGGCTGGGAAGTTGGGTCCTGAGCCATCAAAGCTTCCTGTCGAGTGTCTGCAATGGCTTGTTTTCCCCAGAGGTGTTGATCCATCTGCCAGAGTAGCATTGTACCACAGTTCTGAGCACGTTTAACACCAAACGATACCGGAAGTATTTGGCATGTGTCCTACTGTGGGAGTCACGACGCTGGCTCTGTGCCCTGCTTAAGGCCAGCCAGCACCTCTGGCCTGTGGCAAGACCAAATCATCCAGGGCTGAGCTCGTGTTTAACATATTTCTACAGAAAAAAAAAAAAAAAAAAGTATTTTTCCTGGTAGATCTTAAACCCACTTAAATATTCAAATCCATGTTATAAAACAGTTCTGTGATATATCCCGAATGGTGCCGTTCCCCTGCCTGTGCTTATGCTGCCTCTTATCAGATTGCCAATTTTGCCTTTATTTACGCCCAGATTCAGCAAAATTCACGCTGTTTTTAAAGTAAACTCCTCCCACTGGGCTCTGGGCAGGAGGTGACAGTTGAGCGTAGGCTTAACTGCTTTGCTGAGCCGGCGTTGCAAGGGGTGTCCTGGAGCGGTGAAGCTGTGGCCTGAATTTGGGGTGTCTGAGACCGCTGAGGACCTCTCTGCTGAACTTCTACTTGTGATCCTGTCCTGGTTCTGGCTACCAGCTCCAGTTCTTCACCCAGCTCAGGTGAATATTAACTCTGTCCTAGCCAGAACCAGGACAGATCCGTACTTTCCACATTTTAAAGATGGATTTTTTCCATTGGGCAAACGTCTGCGCTTGTGCTCAGGGTTCTCGCTCACAGATGTTCCCAGTGGGAGGTAACAGCTCGGTTCAGCCCCTTTCTCTGTGAGGCTTGCGTTGCTTCGTGTGGGCTGGGGTTTGGAGGAGTAGGCAAAGAGACCGCTGCCGCGAAGAGACCGCTGCCTTCTGCAGCTGCATGTGCATTAGGAACAGATTGGAAACCTCAAACTCTTCGTGGTGTTATGAGGCATCACTGGCACTGGGGAAGCATCACTGGATCCATGAGATCATAGAATCTTTAAGGTTGGAAAAGACCTCCAAGATCACCAAGTCCAAACATCAACCCAGCACCACCGTGTCGACTGAACCATGTCCTCAAGTGCCATGTCTTCACGTTCTTTGAACACCTCCAGGGATGGTGACTCCACCACTTCCTTGGGCAGCCTGCTCCAGTGCCTGACCAAAAAGTGTTACTGTGAAGATGAAAGCGTTATCATGCAGAATGTCACCCATGAGATCTGCTGAAGATCAGCATGACTGCACGTAGACCTGGTTGTAGCCCCAGCAGCAAGCCAGCTTGCCTGCATCCCCTTTCCCCCTTGGGAGTACGGGGTTAGGGGCTCTGGGTCCCACCTGGGTCCCCGTAGGAATTAGCAGAGGTCCAATGGCAAAGCTCTCCCTGTGCACTGGAAAAATTTTAAGCCGGCGGCTCCTGCTCGCAAGAGAGGTCCATCACACCCCTGTCTCAGCCACCTCGGTGCTCTGCCCCAAATGCACGGCCCATTGCTGGTGTGCACCAGGAGGAGCAGTTTCTCTGCCTTCCCACCTTTCTGCATCAACCACCAGCAGATATTAAAGATGGTTTGGTGGACTTGGAGGTGGCTGGTGTGGAGACGCGTAGGAAAACCTGGACATCTCTGTTTGGTTGGGCTTGAGGCAGCATTGCCCGGAGAAGTCGAATGCAGGACCGTCGTGGAGGCTTTGTCTCTGCTTCCTGGGTGTGACGGTTGTTTGACTTCATGCTTTGAGTCCCCGTATGCGATAGCAGAGCTGCTAAATTTGTTGGATTAGCGGGTTCAAGGGCTCTCGTTCTGACGTGATCCTCCGGAGGCGAAAGTTAATATATTTAAGAAGTGGAGCCGGCAGAGGGAGCTGGCTTTTCACGCACGCCGGGCCGCCGAGCAAATTAAGGCATTAGCGGGCCGAGAGTGTTTTCTCACAGATCATCCCAGGGGCCAAGGCGTCGGGGCTGGAATTTGCAGTGGGATCTGTGCAATGTCCTGCGGAGCGAGGCGAGGGATTTGGGTTTGTCGAGAGCTCCTTGAGAAATACCTTCTGCCAAGGCTCGGGCTGCGTTTGATGATTGCACGGGAGATGTGGTCCCATCCACGCTGTGTGAGCACGGGTGCAAAGTCCCTGCTCCCAGTTCCTGTCACCTCCAGCTGCTGGGAGGAGGCTGCGCAGCATTCCCGTGGCACCGGGTCTCATCCTGTCCCATGGGTGCTCAGGGCCCTGCTCTGCACCGTGCGGGAGGAACGGGCTCACGGCATTGAACTGCCGTTCCTCGCACAACCACGGCACTTTGTGAAGGTGACAGTGACATTTCAAAGCAGATTTTAAACCTCATTATTATTTCATGTGCTGGGACTCGGAGACCCCTAAATAATCCTGGTGCCTGGAATGGTCCCAGCATCCAGCTGCAGCATCTCGGGGCCAGCCGCAGCCCCGAATCTTTTCCTTCCCCCAGCGTCTCTTAGCAGAGGCTCTTTGGGATGCGACTGCCGAGGGGTACGGTTAAACCCCCAAGACTTGCGGGGTTGGGGGGTTTGCTGTCGCCGGCTGCCCCCAGCATTTCCCGCTGCTGGAGCGGAGCCCTGTGAGTCTGTGTTGCTGGCGAATCCTTGGTACCTTCGGGAATTTTTTTCCCCTCACATCCTGGGCATTTGCATTTGAGGATTCGTGGGGTTTTCAGGTTGCTTTCCCAATTTTTCCAGATCATTTCCAAATTTGGATCATGCCTCCCAGCTCCACATCAGCTGCAAACTTAAAAATCTATTCTCATCCCACTGCCTGCGTGGTTGATGATGATACATGGAAAGATCAGACCTAGGATGGACCCCCGTGGAAATCCAGTTCATAAATCTCATCATGTCAGTGATGGACAACTGAGATTCCTGTAGACCAAGTTTCCCTAGTCTGCTTACGAGAATGAAAAGTGCGACAGCATCGAAAGCCCTGCTGAAGTCAGGATAAATGGTTTTTATCGCACTCCCGGTTCCCAGCGCCGGTTATCCCGTCGAGCCGAACGTCCGCCACGCGGAGCCATCGGCACTCTGCTCAATTTGCCGCTGCTAAACAAGCCCGGGGCAGGCAAGTTTGGCTTTCCCACCCATGGCCTTTTTATTTTTTTTGCATCATTAGCAATAATTTTAATTAACCACCGAGTAGTTTTTCCTAGGGGAAAAGAATTAAGGCAGGACTCCCGCGAGGCGCTTGTTTCCAGGCTAATGGTGTTGGTGCGCACGTAGGAAGCGCTAATGGCTCAGTCAGGGTGTGCAGCGGCGGTGATGGAGAGCTTTGACTTATTACCCCTCCGCTCTCAGCCCTGAAAGAGAACGAAGGCGAAAACATCATCATCATCAATTTCCCAGCAGAGGATTTCAGGAAGGCGACTGCCAGTTTGATTTGCCGCTAATTGTTCTTGCGTAACCGATTAATCAGGAAGATGAGTGGCCGCTGTCGCAGCCGAGAGCGGGACGCCCACGCCGTGATCCCGTCGCCCTCCGTGAGCACCACCCAACGCCTGTCCCAAGCCAGGCCCCCCCCCGCGGACACCTGCCCTTTCTGCAGGGAAATTTGGGGACGCGCAGCCTTTGGCTGTGGCCCAGACGCAGCTCGGTAGCCCGGACGTGCCGCTGCGACACAGGGATGCTCGCAGCCGGGCTCTCCCCGTCTTGGCAACGGTGGGGCTGCCCCTGCTCTGGCATTATCCTGGCTGTTTGCGCTGCTTTTTCAGTTTGAGGGTATTTTTCTCTCTTTTTCCATCCTAGGGAATGGGCTACCTGCATGCCAAGGGGATTCTTCACAAGGACCTCAAGTCAAAAAACGTTTTCTACGACAACGGGAAGGTGGTGATCACGGACTTCGGCCTCTTCAGCATCTCGGGAGTTCTCCAGGCGGGCAGGTAAAGACATGATGTGGTGGAAATACTGGGGGTCCTCCCCATACCCTAGAGCTCCCCTTTGAGCTGGGAACACAGACAGGGAGCCCAAAAACCTCCTCTGCAAGAGCCTTTCTGGGCCTGCAGCCTTGGTAGGCACGAGGACAAGGCACCTTTGAGTGTCCTGGTGCCACCCTGGAGATTTCACCATGTCCCCTCCCGGGATTTTGCTTTTGAGGAGGCTTGCTTTGGGAAAAGAGCTCCTGCAGAAACCCCTCTGCCCCGCTCCCTCACAACCGAGCTCCGTGCTCAACGCCGGCGTTGGGTTTGCGGTGCAAAGCCCCAGAGGGACGGCGAGGGCAAGGGGGGTTTCAGCAGCAAAAGGTGGGTTTGGGCTCGGCACTGGGCGGTGCAAACAACTTGCTCTGCTCCTTGGGTGTAGGAGCTGCAGCTTGTTTTGGTTCGATTTTGTTTAATTTATTTTTTAAACCTCACGTTTAAAGGCAGAGTTGCTTTTGATGGGTAGGAAGGAGCACGATGCTGCATGCGAGTCTCCTGCGGTTTGGTTCAGAGAGGCAGGGCCTGGCCCCGGGCAGGGTCTCCTGAGCCCAACCTCTTCCCATGGGATGCATCATTTCCATGGCCAAACCACCCTGCTGCCAGCCAGGAGATGTTCCTCAGGCTCTGTTTCACTGGGGCTGGCAAAAGTGGCTCATTCCTTGGCCTTTCCCCAACACCGTTATAAATCCCCTGGCATCTGCTCCATCTCCTGGCTGATGAGCGACGTGGCCGGAGCAGCAGCCCGGATCACGCGGCGCTGTCCCCGTGGTTGTCCCCCAGCCGCTCTGGTGACCTTTCGGGTGCTGCGGACATCTGGACGTGGTGTCTGTGCTGAGCCCGGGCACGGAGCAAGACGTGGAGCGAACAAGAGCCAAGCTCAGGACAATGTACAGCGTTGTGACATTTTTGGGTCTCTTTGGGTTTGGAATCAAGCCTGTTTAGTAAATGTTCCTTATTAAATGGGTTTTTTTCCAGTGCTTTGGGAGGTTTTCAAGCTGTAGGCATGGCAAGGCAAAGAGTTTCAGCAGCCGTGGAAAGGAAGAAAAGCAAAGCTGAGGGGGAAAGGGAAACAGAAGAGGGAAAAAAAGAACAGAGATTATGTTTTCCTTCTTTTTTGTGAAAACTGAAAAAAAAAAGTGTTGCTGACTTCCCAGCGGGAGGGCACTTTTTCACTCAACCCTTTGTGTGAGAAGCAGCACGGGCCAAGCCCGGGCGTTATCGGTGCCAGCAGCTTGGGCAGGTTTCCTCTGGCAGTGCGGTGCCCGCCTTCTGGTCTCCGTCACCTCGCATGGTAGGGTTTGAGCTTTAGATCTTGTCGTGGCCGATCATCACTTTATGGCGAAGATGCTCAGGAGATAATATGCACCTTGGAAACGATATATATATTTTTTTTTCTAGTTTCCATGTGGATGAGGTCAAAGGATTAGAGGAAAAGGCGATGCCACCTTTCTCCATCCCACACCGCTCACAGCAAGCCAGGCAGCCAGCCTTTCCGTTCTGCTTGTATAAATATCATCGGGTTTTAGTGCAAACTTAGCCAAAAGCTTAGGAAGCCCAAGAAATCCAGCAGTGCCACTGCTCTCCCCATGGCGCAGAAGTGGGTTTCAGCTCTGGTTTAGCAGCTGGGTGGGGGGTTTGGGACTTAGGTCCTGCCCAGATAAGGTTGCAACTCGTTCCAGCAGCGGCAAAAGGATTTAGGCAAAAATGGTCAAATTTTGCCAGGGACCTTTGCTGTGAAGGTCAGAGATGGTCTGCAGATAAAATGAAAGATGAAGCGCTGGAGAAATGGCGTATCCAATAGGATGGACCAATGCGTGGCCATCTCTGCTCAAGATTGGGGTGTCACTTGTGGGGGTAAAGTCCGGGAGATTGCTCTGGAGAGGAAGGATGGTCAGAAATGTAAGGCTGGATAGAAATGAGCAGCTTTTTGCTAGAAGAATGGAAAAAACAGGGAAATTTCTGCCCCAAGGAGTTTTCAGTGTTAGTGCCCAGGACTGCTGGTGGCACATGTGTCTTCTACTGATGGAGAGCTGAGAGATGGCTTTGGGGATCTGCACTCATCAGTCACCATGACTTTCAAAGTGGCAAGTGTCTGTAGGTCTGATTTCCCTTCTCAGGGTGGTTTTTCTGCCAGTTACGGTTTCTCTCAAGTGGAGAAGACCAATAAAGCCCAGTTTTGAGTCCTTGGAAGCTTGCATGGACAAGCATGTATGGAGGAGGGAGCAAATATTTGCAGGTTGAGTTGAGGATGGAGATGTTACTTCAGATGTGAATGAGAATTACAGACTGGCCTGTTTTCACAAGGGTTAAAAAATGCTGTGAGTTAAAGATCCTCCTCATCCTCCTAGAGCAGGCTCACCTTCACTTCATGGAAGTGTCTGGCACAAGGAGTTTGCAGCGTCCATCCGTGCCATGGCATGCTTGCACTGCCGAAAAAGTAGACGGCTATGGCCACTAAAATACCTTCTGCAAAGACTTTATAATCCAGTGTCTTATCCTGGTGAAATCAGATTTATTTCTCCTTTATTTATTTGTTGTTGGGCTTGGTAGGGCTGCTCTGTAATTAGGAGGAGCACGAGGTGGGTCTCGAGTAGTCTGAAGAGCTCTTCTGCTCTTGCTTTTGCCTTGAGGCTGGGTTTCGAAGATGCTCGGCTGGTTGTGCTGCTTTCTGCTAACGAAGTGGCTGAGTCGGTTATGAAGTCAGGCAAACTTTTGTCATGAACCCTCAAATCGCTGTAATTGAGATGCGTTTAGGATTGCGTTAAAGCTCAGCCCTTGTTGCTGGAAGCTTGTAACACGTAGCTGCGTGCTCGGGTGTACGTGAGCTTTGCAGGAGGATGGGGCTGGGCTCGTACGGGAGCTGTGGAGATAAATCGCATCCCCAAAGCATCCTGGAGTGGGCCTGAATGCTGCTCCTGGGCTGAAACAGCACTCGAGTGAGCAAAAATAAAAGCCCCAGGTGCAATCCTGGTCTTGCTGAGGGCAGCGGAGCAGATCCGAGCGCAACCCACTGCATCCTGCTCCCCGCTGCCCGCCCGGGGATGGAGACCGAAGACACAGGGAAGGACGAGCGAGCTCCTCCGCGTCTTTTCTAATTGCTCTGATGCTTAATGCTGGCTTCTAATTAAGAGCCATGCAGGGCTGGAGGATGGCAGTGGGAGCGGCTGGGGAGCTGAAAGCCTTCCCCCTGTGCCAAAGTGCTCTCGCCTCCGGCTCCTGGGGACCAGAGGGGTCCACGCCTCGCTGGTGACGCTGATTGCAGCGGTGGCTCCAACACAGCAGGGTGAAGAGGAGCTGTCGAGTCCCTGGAGGGGGCATGAAGGCTCCATCAGTGATTCACTGGACTGGCACCGTCCTTCCCTAGGGAGGGGGTTCCTCCTCCAGTCGCTGCCAGGAGGGGTGATGCTCTGGGCACAGGGACGGCTTTGTCATCTTGGGATTGTGCACGTTGCGTGCATGCAGGCACAGGGGGAAAAGCCAGCCAAGGAGTCAGTGGTGGGATCTTGTCATCCTGCCTTGGGGGTGGATGGAGACGCCCATGCCTGGATGGTGTCCCTTGGCTGCTGGGATTTTGGCCCCAGGCTGAAGTTCAGGAGCACAGATGACTCCGCAGCCCCCACGCGTCGCCATCCCTGGGAGAGCATCAAAGCATAAACAGGGAGAACTTCCATGACGCGAGTCAGCGGGCTCGTCCTTCTCTAGCCCGGCGCGGCATGGGACAGTTTTTGTTA
The DNA here is from genome assembly GCF_036417535.1 of Chlamydotis macqueenii. NCBI lineage: Eukaryota > Metazoa > Chordata > Aves > Otidiformes > Otididae > Chlamydotis > Chlamydotis macqueenii. The sequence goes on along the minus strand of NC_141572.1, from coordinate 14,120,299 downwards.
CCTCCCACAAAACTATGCTCCCAAATTTGCGCTCACACACACTATCAAGCTGCTTAACATGCTACCGCTACTGGTGGTCCCTGCCCATTTCCCTGCCTGGGGCCCCTTTTTATGCTGGCGGTGCATCCTAGGTGCCTGCTGGCAGCTGTAAAGGATGAAGGAGCAACCAACATCGTCCTCAGCTGCTGGCCAAAGGAGCCTGATGCATTTGTACCGAGCAGGAGGACCTTGAGGAGGTAGGGGAAGAGATGGCTGAGGTTAGCTGGGAGGACTGGTGATTATAATGAAGCCAGGCTCCTCCCATGGATGATGGCATGGAGGACGTGGACACAAAGCCCATTTTGGGGCCAAACGCTTGAAGACACTGATTTCCAGGCCATTATTATAAGAGTGGGTTTGGTCAGAAGACACACTTAGAGGTCCCCAGTCCAACCTCCCACTCAAACCACAGCGGGGCCAGCTCAGGGCTCGGCGCTGGTGAGATTTAACCCAGGTAGTACCTTGCCTCCGGCTCTTTTAAGGTGTTTTGGTTTGATGGTCGCAGCGAGGGCCCCGGCAGACTCTGCACCACCATCGTCAGCCCAGCAGAGCCTAAACGCCCACTCACCAGCCTCCTGTGCCCAAATTGTGCCCTGTAACCCGGCAGGGACAGACGCAAAGCCACTATGGTGGCATTCCTCAAGGGGGTTAAAACCCAACTTTGCAAGGATGCCACGGCTTCGGCTCCGTGTTTTGGCAGGCGGGAGAACAAGCTGCGGATCCAGAACGGCTGGTTGTGCCACCTCGCCCCCGAGATCATCCGCCAGCTCTCGCCGGACACCGAGGAGGACAAGCTGCCCTTCTCCAAGCACTCGGACGTCTTCGCGCTGGGGTGAGTCCCTGCGCAGTGGGCGGGCTGCAGAGAACTGGGGTGGTTGTTTCACGTGTGAGCTGCTCTAAGCAGCTGGGAGGGATGGGGACACCCTTTGGTTGATTAACCCAATAAACCTTTCTCGAGGCGGACGCAGGGCCGGGGGTTTTACCCAGTGGATTAATTTTCTCGTGGACACCTTAAAGGCCGCGGGGATTAGTGCGCGTGGGGCTGTTATCGGAGGGTGACGGTTCCATCAAAACCACAGTAATTACAGCTGAAAAGGGATAGCTTTTTTTTTTTTCGTCTCCTCGAGGTACACTTTAGCACAAAAATAAAGAAGTAATTAAGGGATTGTATTGAACTAAGTGAGAGTCCATTACTTAGACTTATTTTTTCCTTTTTTTTTGAGTGAGAGCTCTGCCCTTATGTAAAACATGAATTTTTCTTCAAAGATTAAAAGATTTTCCCACATTTTTCCTCTTTCTTGTTTCTGCTGCCCTCCGCTGAGCCCGGAAGGCTCACAGATGATCCGGAGGGTTATTGCCATCGCTGCTTCCCTCTAGGGATTTGGGGATCAGCGACAGCAAGAGGAAAAGGTCTTTTAAAGACCCCAGACGATGGCAGAAATGTTAAATTAAACTTCTAACCACAAACTTGAATTTAACTGCATCGGCTGCCTTCGGGCACCTTCAGCCTGCCCCTCTCCAGCCCCCTGCTTCCCCCACAGCTGCAGCACCACAGTATCTAATATTTTTTTTTTTTGAGATTTACAGCCAAATTGTGCATATTTTTCCAAAATCAGGAGAGCTGATTTCCAAAATCAGGGAGCCCCCCTATCCAAAAGCGATCCTTCATTTTTCAGACCCCCTCCACCAGATTTTCCCAACCTAATGCCATTTTAACCCCATTTCTTGCCGCTTTAACTGGCTGTGATGGTATCCCTTGAAGGGAAAAGCAGCTCCGGGGAATTTGCCTTGGAGATCTGGGCCAGCGCTGCAGGAGCCAGGACTCATCCAGCCTCCAGGTGCCAGAAAATGAGGATACAAAACTCCCAGGCAGTAGCGGGGGCGGAGGACTGCGGGGGCGGCCGCCAGCTCAGCCAGAGACGCCCTTGTTTTGGGATATTCCCTTGGATTTGGGAGTCCTCACGGAAAAGGGTTTGGCTTAGCGATGAGACCGGTGCAGTGGCAGATGGCCGAGGGTTCACGGGTGCCATCAGTCGGTGAGGGCGCTGGGGATGGTTCATTCCATGGCTTGGATGAGCTTGACATTGAGGAAAAAGGGAAAAGTTGGAGCAAAAGTGAATACTTTGGCTCATCCTTCCCCAGCGCTCGCTGCCGTGCACAGCTGGAGCAGGTGACAGAGTCTGAAACACCAGCCTGGCAGCTGGACCACGTATTTAACCCCAGCATCACCTATTAAGCTGCTCTGCGGGCAGTGGGATGAAGAGCTATCGCAGCCCGGCGGGAGATACCCGCTTGATGGAACAGGCTGGCTGGTTCTTCCCTGGTTTAAACTGGGGGCTGCGGCAGGCTGGTGGCATGCTCTCGGTCAAGCTGGTGGCCTCAGTTTCCCTACCTGCAAAATGGGAGAGGTGATATCTCTGTAGCAAGCTCTGGTGTCAGCCCTGGGACAAAGCGTCACCTGGAATAGGCTGCCCAAGGAAGTGGTGGAATCACCATTCCTGGAGGGGTTCAAAGAACGTGTAGATGTTGCGCTTCAGGACATGGTTTAGTGGACATGGCGGTGTTGGGTTGACGGTTGGACTTGATGATCTTGGCGGTCTTTTCCAACCTTAAAGATTCTGTGATTCTGTGCTTTTGGAGCAGGGAGAGAGAGATGATGGATGTGGGTACAATGGCCAGGTATCCCACCCCAGGATGACTCCCAGCTCCTCCCATCTCTAATCCCCGCTGTTTCCCAACAGCACAATCTGGTATGAGCTGCACGCGCGGGAATGGCCCTTCAAGACGCAGCCAGCAGAGGCAATAATCTGGCAGGTGGGAAGAGGGATGAAGCCCAACCTCAGCCAGATTGGAATGGGCAAGGAGATCTCGGTAAGTGGTGTGGCAGAGGCACTGGAGCCCTGTGTGTGTGTGTGTGTGTGTGTGTGTGTGTGTGTGTGTGTGGAAGGGAAATGTGCCCCACTGGTGCACGCCCTGGGTGGAGGGTCCCTTTGAAAAACACTCTGTGCTGCCTAGCATCTGCCAGCAAAAAAGCAAGGGGTCCCTCCCTCCTGAACCAGTGAGGCTCAGTCGTGCTGCTGCTGTGGCACAAGTGTCAGCTCAGCTTGTACGTTCCCTCCACTCTAGCCCTTCTCAAGGATGCAGTGATGGAGATGGGGTCCTCGTGGGATGGATGCATCCCCTCCATCTCAACCCTTCTCGAGGATGTGGTGATGGAGATGGGGCTTTTGCGGGATGGGTGCATCCCCTCAACTCCAGCCCTTCTCACGCGTGTGGTGATAGAGAGGGGGTCCTTATCAGATGGATCCACCCCCTCCACCCCAAACTGTCTTGAGGATGTGGTGATGGAAATGAGCTCCTTGTAGGGTGGACATTGGGCACAGGTGTTGTGGTGGGAGAGTGAGTGGCTCAGTTTCCTCACGTGCTCACCCTGTGTGGCTGCAGGACATCCTCCTCTTCTGCTGGGCCTACGAGCAAGAGGAGAGACCCACCTTCACCAAGCTCATGGACATGCTGGAGAAACTGCCAAAGCGCAACCGTCGCCTTTCCCACCCTGGGCACTTCTGGAAGTCGGCAGAGTAAGTCCTTGTCTCTGTGTGTTCTTCCCCGTGCCGGCAGGCAGCTCTGTGTGCACCCCCCAAGACTCCTCCATCTCAGCTGAACGGCTGACATTGGCACTGGGGGAGCACGGGGGTGAGCTCTGGGTACGTTCAATGCCAACTGGGTGGGAACGGGTGGGTAGGAAGGGTGGCCACAGAGTGTTGTGCCCATGCCAGCTGACACCACGATGCTGGCTGTCCTCCTTGGGGTAGAAAAAGTCTGGGAAAGTAGTCAGAGATGATCAGCGGAAGCCTGGCGTTGTGCTCCACCAATGCTGGGAGGAAGAAGTGGGGTAGGTCCAGGGGCAGGCTGGAGCTGGTACCTTAGGGACATCTGCTTGGGGACATCGGCCAGGGCTCCAGTCCCTGCCCATCCACCACACTCAGAGCAGTTTTCCCTCCTGGGAAGGTGTTTTTTCCTTCTTTTGCCCAGATTAATCCATGGGGTCCCTCCCCAGACCCGCAGCCTGTGTCAACCGTCACAGCTTCCAGCGGTGGGAGAAGAGCGTGGTCTTTTTTTCCTCCCAGACAGCTCATGGCCAAGCCTTGCTTGGTTTCACCGCTTTGGCTTGGTCACATCTCTCTGCTTCAGCAAATGCAGCGTAAATGGGTCCCCACTTGGGGTTTCAGGATCTGACCTGTTGGTAACAGCAGGAAAAACATGGAAGAATCCCCTAGGAACTCATTTTCTTCTCTTGAATTCATCCTAGTGTGACAAATAGGACCAAGGGCTTAACCCATGCGGAGGTTGCACTCACAGCGGGGATTTTTCCTTTTCCCGGTGTGCATCCCTGAACCATGCAGGCTGGAAATGGAGATGGAGGGAGGGAGGGAGGCGAAAGTGAGCTAAGGGAGAAGCGAAGGCACTTGGGGCTGCTTCAAGCATCCCTCTTGGACCCCACCAAGGGTTGGAGATGCCGGTTTCTCCTCCTGCATCTGATGACCAAACCTCCTCGCTTCCTCACCCATGCGGCAAGCGCTGGCGGTCCCAAGGTTACGGGTACAGCGGCAGCTGCTGGAGTGTCCCCTGTGCCACCTCCGTCCCCGTGTGCTCAAGGGGGGCTTCTGGGAACAGCACAAATCCAGCGGTTGGATGGCCCCCAAATCACCTGGAACCTAAGCTGTTAATCAGGAGGGAAGTTAATTACTGATCCGTGCTCGGAGCGGGCACCAGGGTGGCTCTGGCAGCCGGGCAAGGCAAGTGGAAGGTTGATGAACCCCAAGGCAGCAGGCTGTGTAATTGCTCGGTTGGGTTGGGAAGGTTTTTGCAATCACCGAGCCACGCTCTGCCTGCCACCGGCTTGGCTGCCCGGCAGCTTCCCCTTAATTACCAGCCCCCTCTTTTCTGAGCGCGAGGGGAGGGAGGATGCTTCAGCGCGGCACTCCTGTTCCATCCGAGCTGCCTCCTTCCTTAGGGAGTCAGCTCCGGCCTGTGTTCCTGACATTCCCATGTTTGGTTCTGGCTTCTCCGTGGGGTCTCTGCTCGCCCAGGAGTCCCGGCCCTGTGTGGGGATGAGCCGGCTGCGGTGCCCCGCGGTCTCTGCGCGTAGGGGACGGGAGGCGAAGACCCTGTGGGGGTCCTGTTGCTGGGAGAGCCTGGGTGCACGGGGATGGGGATGAGGGGTGCGGTACCCAACACACCCTTTCCCCTTTAGACGATACTCAACCTGAGAGCTGCCCGCACCAGTGAAACCCCAGGCAGACTGGCGGGGAGGTGCGGAAGTGCACGGCTTCCCGCGGTGCTGGTGCAGTCGAGGGCAGCCCCGTGGCAAAGCCATTTGGGGAGGATTTTTGCAGCGGGCTGCCTTGCCAAACCCCCCGGTGCTGCGGGATGAGGCACCCAGCGCTGACTCTGCTGTCTTGTGTCCCTTCCAGGCTGTGATGGGAGGAGTTAAGGGACGGTGCCTTCCTCCCCCTGCGGTTCTCCTCTTCCTCTCCACTTCCCACCCCACGCTATGGAGGAATGGCGGGCACCGCGGGCCGACGACGGGATGGGAATGATGCCGCAGTGTTTCACCCCGTGACACCTCCCCGCAAGGGCCAGAGGAACCCAGCCAGCGGCCGAGCCCCGGGGACGCCTGGCTGCGGTGGGATGGGGACAATGGGTGACGCTCCGTGCGCGTAGGGTTGGGTCTCAGGATGGTTCCCCACCGAGCAGGGACAACCCGCGGGGCAGACGGCTTCAATTTAACTCCAGGGCTCCTCTGGTCCCACTCAGCACGGTCAGTGCTCGTGATGCTCGGTTGGGGAGGGGTTGCTTCTTGGTTCTCGGTGGATTTATTTCATTTCCTTTATTTTTTTTTTTATTTTTTAAATGAAAGAAGGGTAGGAAATGTTGCTGATTCATGAGTTTAGTGCTATTAGCTGCCCCCCGTGGGGAAATGCATCTGCAGAGCTGGAACTGGAGGAGTCGTGCTCCCCAGCGCCTCGGCAGCCCCGTAATGGGCAGTGGTGACCTTTCACAAGTGGCTTCTCTACCTCCCGGCCATGCCCACTTACGCTTGCCCCCCCAGGTCTCCCTCTCAGCAGGGCACATCTCCACATTCCTGTTAATTTACCCATTTCCCCTGCTGCGTATTTAATCAGCGAGCCTTTCCCTCTCGCCCTCCCTGATGCTGCTTCGCTCTTGGCTTTGACCCTTGCTCCTGAAGCCGTGGAGCTGGGGATGCTCTGGGGCTGGGCAGAGCGGGAGCAGCTGCGGTTGGGGTCCTTCCCCTCTCCAGTTGCCTTCCCTGGGCTCATTGCCAGAGCCAGGGATGCAGACGGGCTCTGGTTGTACAGAGCGAGCACAGGAGCCGCAGCCGTCTCAGCCTCCCTCCCTGAACGAGCAGCCATGCCCAAGACCATTTTTTCCTTGCATATTTGTCTTCCATCAGCCAAATCCTGGACGTCCCCAAAGAGATGCTCTTTGGGCAGCGTCTTGGAGCCAGTGTTGCCATCTCAATACCATGTGCCGGTATTTCCCTCTCCGCATCGGCTTGGATGAGCCCTTGAGCCCATTAGATGAGCTGTCAAGCCATGGATGATAGCAAATTGCGTTTTCAGGCCCTTATTGAGCGTAATTGCTTGACAGGAACCATCCTGAATAACTCAATCGTGGTCTAAGTTAGCTTTAATTTGGAGACATGACGAGGCTCTGCAAACTAACAAGTCCTGGTTCCCCTTGCGGGTGTTTGAACCACTTCAGCAATAGTAAACGAAGACTGGAAACCTAATTGAGACTAGGAAGAGGTGGTACTTTAATTGTGAGGGTGTGTAAGAAGGTGCTTTTATTTCTTAAGATTTGCACACGTGTGTACGTGTGAAGTCTGAGGCGGGCAGGAGCAGAGGGGGTGAACCGGCCTCTAAGTGTGCTGGTTGATCTGGATGAGTCTCCTGGTGATGCTTTTGGGGGATTTGCTTTGCCATGCGGGCGCATCTCACTCTTTTGTGCAAAGTGGGGATGAGACAGGCTTGCCTTCAGTGATGGGGCCAAGTGGGAAGAGTGGGCGTGGCCTGCAGAGCTCAGCGTAGATGGCTGGGCATCACCTTGGCCCAAAGGATGCTCCATGGCTGCTCGCCCTCTGCCTCCTCTGCATCCCTCGCTAACATGCACCAACTTCTTCATCCCACTCTCTGCCCACCCGTCCTCGCCATCCCGACCCTTCCCTGCAGTCCCATGCCCTCTCCATCCTCTGCGCGTGTGCGCATGTGTGCCATAAACGTTGCACTAATCCTCAGAGCCTCTCTGAGTTTTCACCAATGCCTTCACCCTCGATGGTCCTGGGATCTGTGGGAGGGAGCACGCCCCTGTCGCAGGAGGTCTCCGCTGCCGGGGAGGTCTCACCATGAAATTACCGGTCCCCAAACCACGTTCAGATGGAGTGGTCGCTGTAGAAAGGTGGTGTCCTCCTCATTTGGTGTTTTTACTTTCGAGCTAGGCGTGAGCTTGCTAGGCAAGCAGGAGCAAGTGGAGCGTGTTGGAAAGATACTGGAGATGATGCCATGGGTGACGCTCAGCACCGGTGGTGGCAAAGTGCTGTAGCCTGATAGGCGTTGCGCAGATCTATGGTACAACGGCCATCTTGGAAGACTTACCACGTCTTTGCTCGCTGTGCCCCAAGCGCTCCGCTTGCCTGGGAAGTCTCACCTTGGCGTATTCCCCCATGGAGTCTCACCAGCCCCTGGCAGCTCCCTGCTCTGTTTCATCAGCTGAGACTCAAGGAAACAAGTGAGCTGACTGTGTTGGTTTGGTCCTTGTGGAAGCACAGGTTTTGGCCAAGCGTTTCTCCCCTGGATTTTGGGCATCCAAGAGGAGCTATCCGCTCCTATAGCCAACAAATCTTGCCAACTCTTCCCTCATTTCCCTCTTCTTTCTCCCCGACTTCCCTCACCGTAACGTCTCAGCCAGGCCATGAGCAGAGCCGTTGCACAATAGTATCGATGGAAAAATAGCTGCCCTGTATTTATCATCAACGAGCTCAGAAGAGCAGCTCCTTCCCTTCCATTCAGTGCAGCAACGGTTGTTTATGCAGCCGTGTCATTTGCATCATGCCTTCTTATTTTTGAAAGTCTTAATTATTAAAAAAAAACAAAACAAAACCAAACCAAAAACCCAACAAACCAACAAATCTTACTTTTTGTTGTTGTTGTTGTTGTTGTTCTTTGTTTTTTGACTCCAGCTTTGTGCGGGTTTTTTTTTTCCCCAGTTTAAAAATATCCAGCCCTTCAGCAGGGAGAGAATGTAGGAGAAGCTCTCCACAATGCCCTCTAATAGGAGATCCGAAGGAGCGAGAAGGTCCATCCGGTGGCTCAGTTCAGCTGCGTGAGCTAGAGGAGGGACAGGGGTTGTTTCCAGATGCGTCAGGCAAAAGCAGAGCTGGTTTTAGGACAGTGGTGTTTTGAGCAGCAGCTCGAGATGTAGGGAACCATCCTCAACCCCAGGGCACATCCTCAGGCTCTTGCAGTGGAGCAGCCCCCGTGACCCTCTCCTGGCCTGATCCTCCAGCTCTACTTCCTTCTTTTGGTCACCTTCCGAGGCTTTTCCTCAACCTTGCTGCTGTCTGAGGTTTTTTTCCAGCATTTCAATGCTCATGGAAAACACCTCGTTTGGGGCTGGGTAGCGAAGCCGCTACCAGTGACAGAGGTGGTGGTGCCGCATGGCCCCAAAGCACTATATCCTCCTTTGGCTGCTAGATTATATCTCCTGGTCCTGCTGCTTCTTCTATCTACCTTTCCCCCCAAATTACTCATGACTGGGTGGTTCCTGAGGATGGTGAGCTCAGAGTCTGGCCCCGATGACTTCTGTCCAGTAGTTGACCATGGTAGGAGCCGAGATGATTAAGATTTAAGACAAATGGTAGGCAGAAATGAATGTCTTGGAGGTGGAGGAGCCGCTCAACCTTTGCTAGATGCTATGGAAGAGTTGGGGCCCACGGGTTGGTTTCTTTGGCCACGCTGAGGAGATGGGAGATGTGTTGATGGTGCCATGAGGTGGTGTCTGCACCCCCCAAGTGCTGTGGGGAGCCCCAGGCCGAGCCCACCAGCGCTCTGCTGGACACCTTCACTTTCCTTCCTCCTTTCTTCACTGTTTATTTATTTTAATTTATTTTAATTTATTTCGGGTGGTTTTTTTTTTGCAAATAGTGATTCTTCAGGAAGCTTGGTCAGCTGCAAAAGCCTTCTTTAATTTCCAGTCCCTGTGAAGTACACTGTTACATTTTCTTGTACATAAAGTATATATAAATATATATACATATCTCTATATGTATGTATATAGATATATACATATATAACAAGCTCTAAATCTTGTACAGTTTCCAACTGAACTCGACGGCCTGCTTTGTTTTCTCTGTGTTAGTTCTGACCGTTGCAGAATGAGCTGACTTTCATTTCCCTTCTCCTCTTTCCTTTTTCTTTTTATAAATATATACATAAATATATATATATATATATATATATTTTGTTGTCGATGTTGCAAAACTCTTGTCACTGGAAAAGAACAGTTGATTCTGGTGCAAAAAAAAAAAAAAAATCACTCACAAACCACCACCAACAAAAAAAATCACTGAGAAAGGCACGATGGATCTCCCTGATGTAAATTTGTACAGTAACATTTATAACGTTTTCTACACTTGAAGAAAGTATTTATAATTTCAGCTGTCTGACTGAGTGCGACTCTCTGTGACCTGCAGAAATGGATAGCCATTTGTTCCCGTGGTTTCTCGTGCAGTGTTTGGTGAGGTGACAGTGTATGAATTATTTATGCCAATAAAAAAAAAAAACAACAAACCACCTTGGAAAACCATTGCGCCCCTGTGCTGCTCCGTGCCCCTGTGCCACCACCCGCTCCCTGCCCTCTCCTTGCGGCATCGCAGCCCGGTGATGGGGTGGGAGGGTTTGTCCGTGGCGGGGTCTGGACCGCTCTCGTTCGTCAGACCCCCGGGAGCATCTCAGCGCTAAGCTCTGGCCCAGCGATGCTCGGAGGGGGCATCGCTGCCAAACCCCTCTTTTCCTCTCTCCCAGCCCTTTGGGGACGATAATTTGTGGCAAATGTTGGATGGGAGCCACGGCAGCTGAAAACGTGGGAGCTGGGCAAATGATGGGGCAAGCAGCGGATAGATTTCTGCTTGGCTCTGCCGGGGCTGGCGTGGGGTGCGTGCCAGAGAGGATGCTTCTCCCAAGCCAGACCCCTGCGGGGATGGCGATGGCTGAGCCTGGGGATGGAGCACTGGAGGCTCTTTGCATCTGCTGCTTTGTTTGCTGATTTACCATGCTGTTTTATTGGGGAGGGGAGGGCACTATAAATCTGCAAAACAGCCCGTCGGAAAGCAGTGGCATTCGCTTGCGGGGTTGGTCCCACGCCGTTGGTGGGAGATGGAGAAGAAAATCACGGAGGGTTTGCATTGCTTCCCCCTCTCCTTCCCTCCTCACGATTGCCCGAGTGCTTGAAAGGTAAAATAATGATGGCTCCCCATTAATAAACCATGAACGCTCAACACTCCTCCTGTCGAGGGCTTTTCATCTTTCACAGCCTGCAGGAGCCGGTAACCAATTAGACCAGGCGCATCCGGGGTGGGGAGCGGCAATGGGGCCGGCCGGGGGATTTTCCTGGGAAGGATGGGGAAGGTGAGGCCGGGTGGAAGGGGGCTGCTGTGATCAGGTGTGGATGTCCCAGTGGAGCAAGAAACAGGATTTGGGGGTAAAGAGCCACCACTTGATGCTGTCACCACGCCAGGCTCCCTTGGTGGCTGCATCTCAGTGTCACCATCCCATATACGCCATAAACAGGAGGTTAAACCCTGCTGGTGGTTCCCCAGGCGTAAATCTGGAGGACTCCCACCAGTCTGGACCATAACTGGTCAGCACTGGTGTATAACTGGGCAGCCAGGGCCCTGGTGGCTCCAGTGCTCCAGGGACAGAGCCGCTAATTGAAACACCGGCAGGAGCGCCGAGCCCCCGCTGAGCCCAGCGCGGGGATGCTGAGCTCGCTCCCGCCTCGTGGCTAATGAGATGCCAGCACCAGGACAGCGATAAATGTGCAATGTATCCCCAAAACAGCCTTAACAGCGGCGTTGGCGGATTGGAGGCGCCTCTGAATACACATCTGCATAGATACGCGCGCGTGTGTATCGGAGAGCCACATGAATACGCGCACGTGTCCGTAATCTCCTTCTTGCTGTTGATGAATCACGAGCTGTTAATAGTTCACAGGCGAAGAATAAATGCAGGGAGTGAAAGAGGAGTGAACCCCCCAGGATGCTGCCTCCAGCCCTCCTGCTGCTGCTCCCGGGCGAGCCCACAGCGACGTGGCAGGACCACGGGTCGGGGCTCAGGGCGGCCATCGCTCGGTCTTGGGTGCTGGTGGCATTGGGGCAACGGGGGTGCAGCCAGTCCGGCTGGTGTGAGAGGGTACTGTTGTCAAATGGGGCGGCTTGCCTTGGGCTAGCAACCGCTTTGAGGTCAGCTACGTCAATGGAGGAGGAGAGCAAAGAGCATCTGCGTTTTCACCAGGGAGGGTGGCTTCAGACATCATAGAATCACAGAATGGTTTGGCTTGGAAGGGACCTTCAAAGCCCATCCAGTCCAACCACCCTGCCAGGAGCAGGGACATCTCCAACCGGATCAGGTTGCTCAGAGCCCCGTCCAGCCTGGCCTGGAATGTTTCCAGGGATGGGGCATCCACCGCCTCTCTGGGCAACCTGGGCCAGTGTTCTACAACCATCAGTGTAAAAAAATTTTACCTAATATCCAATCTAAACCTACCTCCCTCTATTTTGAGACCATTACCCCTTGTCCTGTCACACCAGGCCCTGCTGAAGAGTCTCTCCCCATCTTTCCTGCAGCCCCCTTTGGGCACTGGGAGCCGCTCTCAGGTCTCCCTGGAGCCTCCTCTTCTCCAGGCTGAACAGCCCCAGCTCTCTCAGCCCGGCCTCACAGCAGAGCTGCTCCAGCCCTCTCAGCATCTGCGTGGCCTCCTCTGGACCCTCTCCAACAGCTCCACGTCCTTCTGATGTTGGGGGCTCCAGAGCTGGACGCAGTGCTGCAGGGGGGTCTCACCGGAGCGGAGCAGAGGGGCAGAATCCCCTCCCTCGCCCTGCTGCTCACACTGCTGGGGATGCAGCCCAGGGTGCGGTTGGTTTCTGGGCTGTGAGCACCCATTCCTGGCTCACGTTGAGGCTCTCATCCACCAGCACCCCCAAGTCTTTCTCCTCAGGGTTGCCGCTGCGGGGATGGCTCCAAGGGTTTGGGTTCCTCCTTTCCACTCTGTATCAGCAGAAACAGGAGAGGGGAAAAAAAAAAAAGGCTGGCAGGGAGCTGAGCCCTGAGGGTGAGAACCAGCTGCAGCCCCCAAGGCAGGGAAACCGCTGAGGGTTCACGCAACGCAGCCAGAGCCAGGATGGGGCGAGCCAGGGTCCTGCATCGCTGATCCAGGCCCGGACCATCCCGCCAGTGCCGGTCCTGCTGGGACGGGCATGGCCCTGGCACAGCTGGGGTTATGGCAGCACCCGAGGCGGGCATTGTTTGGCTGTAATAATTTATGTGTCCTCCCTGGGCTCACCTGGGTTTTCTCAGGAGCCTCAGCAACTCAGGGCCAGGGTCCTGCCTGGGTGATGCTTATGTGGGCATGGGGGATAACGCACAGCTCCAGCCCTTCGTTAGGGCTTAATTAGCTCGTCAAGGGCCGTCCTGCCCCAGAAGCAGGACACTTTGGGACAACTGAAGCCTGCTCCACCAGGGATAAACTGGAGAGCATCATGGGGGTGTGGGGAGCCCTAGGCAGGCAGCTGACAACGCAAGGACTAATTAGCTGCTTCTGTGGTGGCCACCCATCCTTTGTTGCCCTGAGTTGCAGCAGAGCTGATCCCACTTTGCAGAAAGACCCGGCTCGTTAGCAGGATTAATGCCAGCCAGGGCAGAAAAGGGAGCTGCCTGGCTTCCTCCCAGTGTTTTCCACCCCTGCCCAACTGCTGGGAAAGGGGCTGCCCTGGGCACCGTCCCCGTGGTCCTGCTGTCCCATTGCTCAGCAGATTCCCTTTCCTCACCTCTATTTTTATGCTGCCCTCTGGGATAGAAACCTGAACCCCGGCTGCCTTGCCCTGTGCCTGGAGACATCCCGTGAGCTCCCGCTCGCTTCCCAGCGCAGGACCCTTTCCTCCCAGCAGCCCCAGGAAGGAGGAGCGATTCCCCAGTTCCCAGCTTTTTTGCCCTAGACTTTGCACCCGCAGCCTCCTCCACGGCTTAAAGAGCCACGACGTGTCCTGGCAGCATCAGGTAGAAAAATGGGCTGAAGGCTTCTCCCTGTGCCTTGCAGCTATTTATTTATTTATTCCTCGTTTTGTCAGGATTGGGTGGTTTTCCATGTCCGGAGTGGGGCGGGGGTCAGGGCATGGCCTCACTGGTGGGAGCTGTGAGGTCCCTGTGGCGTGGAGATGGGACTATGGTGCTAAAGGTCCCCTTGGAAAACAAACCTGGAAGCTCAGGGTTTGTGCCTGGGCTGCCCTTTTTGGGCATGTCGGCATGCTGGGCATCGCTGTGGGTCTCTGGAGGGCGTGAGGAAGGCTCTGTGCCCCCCATCCCTGGGACAGTCGTGGGGTAGGGGTTCTTGCTGGTACCCATGGGGTCCATGTCCCCGTTTCCAGCTGGTGCAGAGAAACAGCCCAGTAAGCCGACTGGTACCAGGGAATGCTTTTTGGGAACACTGGGATGCTGCAGAGGGGACACGTGACCAGGGCAGGAATCCCTCCCAGGCTCTCCCCTCCATCTGCAGGGATAACCCACGCTAGCTGGGATTTCCTGGGATCTTCCGTGGGGCAAAGAGACATGATGCCTTCTGGTCCGGTCCTACCATGACTGCGCCCAGTTGTGCAGCAGCTCTGGAAGCTCCCAGCGGGACTGGTGAAGGTCTCTTGGAAAATCATGCTCCGTAAACACCTATTTCTCTCTGGGGCTTTTGCAGCATGTGGTTTGCTGGCTGCTGTGGCCACAGGTGTTCGGGGATGCCCCAAGATTGGGGACCGGCTGTCCCTCTGTCTGTTGGCACCGTCGGGCTCACGTTGCACCAACAGGCTCTCGTGACCTTGGCTGTTACCCTGTGACTGGGGGGATGCGGGAGGGGATGGTCACCCCAAGCTCATGGATGCTGAGATTAGAGCGGTGCCACCGTGGCGGCTGAGCCCCGGCTTGGGTTTCACTCTCTGGTGGCTATTTTCAGGCCTGCAAATCCGACGGGCGATGACGCTGTGTGACTGTGTGCGTGGTGAAGTCGCCCCTGGAGCAACAGCTCCTTCCTCAGCCTGGCCCCGCTGCTTTCTTTTTTTTGGGATTGAGCTAATATTCTCTTATTTCCAGCTGCGTGCTCCTTTCCTAGCATCCTGGGTGGGGAGGGGTCCTCGTTTAACCCCTGCGCAGGTTTGCTGCTCAGGTCAACCCATAGCATCTCACCACGCGGTGACCGGTGCCTGCTCCCTACCCAGGGTCCCGAAAACCCCACCGTGCTGGGATGGGGAAGGCTTCTGCAGTGGGGATCCCTTGGGAAAACCCTCTGGGTGGTTTTCCCTCCCAAGGTTCTGCCCCTGGGCTTGGCTGGGAGCAAACCTGCCTCAGGTGTGGGAGGAAAAATGGATTGTCCCATTATCAGCGCTTTTTCCCACACCTTAAATACAATGCACCTGGCAGGAGAGGGTGCTGCACCCCTGGGTGCAGGCGAGGGCTCGGCCACGGCCTCCTGGGGAGCACCCGTGGGACTGGGTTTTTGTTTTCCCAGGGGATCAACGCTGTGGCTGTCCCGGACCCCAGTGGTGAGCGAGATCCGGGCTGTACTGGTGGGTTGAGACCCCGTGCTGGGTCCGTGCGTGCCAGGGCTGGCATTGGGGCTCGGGGAGATGCTGGATGGGGCCGCGCTGCGGGGAGGCGTGTGGGGAGAATTTGGAGGCTGGGAAGGTCATGCTCAGCTCCTAAAGGGGCAGATGGAAACCGTTGCGGAGGCTCAGAATGCTTTTGCCTGGGGAAATAAGGTGCGGAATGCAATGGGGTTGCCCCGGAACTCTTGGGAAGCTGATAAAATAGGAATTGCCCCAGCAGGACTCCCTGTTCCCATCTGGCAGCGGCCATGGGACATCCCTCCGGAGCTGCCCCAGTGCTGCTAAAGATGACCAAGCCCCTTCTGTAGCCAATTATAAAAAATTCCCCGTAAATTGTTGCGCAGCACCATTTTCACCTGCCTCCTCCTTGCTTCCACGGGCGATGGGCAGGGATGGATCCCTGCTCCTTCCTCGCTGGGAAGCTGCCACTGGGGGTTGAAAGGCAGAAACGCTCAATTGCTCCGATGCCCCTGCTGTGGGGTGGCTGCTCAAAAGTCTTCTCGATGGAGAATGGTTGGTACAACGGCCCCGGCGCAGAGCAGTGGGGACCGACTCAGGCTTTGGAAGAGGAAAATGTAGGGTTAAAGTACTGGTGGCTGGGTAAAAGTGGGGTTTTGTGGGATAATGGTGAGGGACTGGAGAGCACAGGGGACCACGCTCCTGCTCTTGTGAGCAGCATCCCAGTCGCCTTGGGATGGGAAGGGCTCACTCGAAGTGCGGCAGGGACCTGACCGATGGATGCTGGCAGTGATCAGGGCAGGATGCCACTTTGGAAAACTATTTTTATTTTACAAAATGTGGCTTCTTTGGGGTTGGGCTGAGGTTTCTGGGCAGGAGAACCATGTCCACGGCAGTGCTGATGCTGGACTGAGGTGCAGCTCCCCCATTGCTGAGTGGACGCTGGACGGGGCGATTGGAGGGGACAGGAGACAACAGGGTCCCTGGTGATGATTTAATCTCAAAGCACGAGTTTAATTAACTCCACAGCCCTTGGATGCATCCTAATTTTCTGGGCCCGCTTGACTTTGCGGCAGGCAAGGGCTGAAGTTGTGCCGAGGAGCCTGTGTGTGCCTTTCTGCTCTCCCTCGCTTTATAGCTGAGAAAAATCAATGTGAAACCCTTCAAGAGTCCCGGAAAGACCCGTTATCTCCTGATCGAGCCGGGGAGGTGAAGTTCAAACAAAACCCCACCGCTGCGTCAAGGGCGAGAGCTCCTTGCCTGCTCTTCTGGGGGTGTTGTTTTTTTTTTTTTTTAAAAAAAAAACCAAACAAAAAAAAAACCACAACAAACCCCCAACTTTCTCTCACCCTTGCCCTCCCTCCTCCTAACTCCACCACTCGGTTCAAGGGAGGGATGGACCCCCACCCGCTGAATGCCTGAAAATCGGCCCAAAACCCCCAGCTCGTGCGATTGGGCAGGTGCGGAGCAGCTTCCACCCGGGGAGGTTAAAAGTTATTGAATAACCCAATGCCTCCGTCAGCCGCTGGCCGCTGGCGGGGGCTCTGCGGCTGCGCTGGTGCCAGGTGTCCTGTGGGTGTTTTGGTCACCCCCAAATCCATGAGAAACTTCCCCCCATCCCAACCCTGGGGAGTCCAAGGGGATGCCCCGAGCAAAGCAGATACTGGGAGAGACACGCTGGTGCTGGGCATGGCCTGGGAAGGGGATGGGGACACTGCTGGGCCCTGGCGAGGATGAATGCCACCGTGGGAAAGCTGGCGGGGGCCACGCAGCCGCGCACGCTGCCCTCCCGCTGCTCTGCCGCCAGCAAAACCCTTTCTCCGGCGCCTCTCTCCTCGCTGCTCCGGCCGGCCCCTCGCTTCTCCCATGGCTCCGGAGCGATGGAGTCGGCGTGTGCCTTTTGTTCGCTCTTTCTTTCGGGGCTGAAATCCTGCGAGCAGGGGGGAGCGGGGCCTCGGCCAAGCGGCATCTGCGGCGGGGGCGAGCAGGGCGCCATGCCCGATGGCCGGCTCTCTCCGGACACAAGTAAGGCTGAGGGTGGCAGGGGCATTTTGGGGGGGGGCTGGCTTCAGGGTGGCTCTGTGTGGCAGAGGGGATGTGAATATCTTTGGGTCCCACTCAACTGGGAGGTTTCCAGGCATGGGAGCGTGGCGGTTTATTTGGGATGGGATCGTGGGGGTTGGCTGTCCCCCATCTCCCTGTTCCCTGCTGATCCCTTATCCTGGGAATCGCAGGGGGACCACATCTTGTCTCTGACCCTCGGGGTGCTTCACTTGCTACACCCCTTGGGTGCAAATTTGGCTGGGGGCCGGTGCCGCTGTTGGCATCCTTTGGGCCGGAGCAGGAGGCTGGCAGCTCCCTCCCAGTTGATGGGCTGCGGTCTGCAGGACCAGTTTAGGTGCTGGAAGCTGTAAAAATCCCTTCCATGTGCATTTTGCTGCTCTTTTTGGGACATTTAACTTCTCCTATGTGCCACAGGCTGGCAGGACCTGCTTCACCTTGGTCAATCACGGCAAGTTTTTGATGTGGGGTGGCTGTGGGGGTCTGGGGAAGGGAGGAAGAAGAGCAGCTGGAGGGGAGAGGAGGCAGCTTCTGGGAGGGAGGCGAGCGCTCCTTCTCCAGCAAGGACTTCATCCTGCAAACTGCGTCGGCACACAGCTGCTCCGGCTTCCTGGGAAGCCCTATTGATGCCGAAGCAATCTTGGGTGGTGTTATTGGGGGAGGGGGGGATATGACTAAAGTTATCCGGGGCTGTGTGCGGCTGCAGATGTGGGGTCCCTCCCCCTCTCTCTTCTTGTTTTTTTTTTTTTTTTTTTTTTGGGGAGGGGTTCAGAGACTGCGATCAAAAGCTGGAGCCGCCGTCCATCTGCTTCTGACAACCTGAGCACTCGCTGGCAGCTTCTGAATTCAGAGCGTTGAATTCCTCAATAATTAGAGGGGTGGGGTTTTTATTTGGTGGTGGATTTTTTTTTTTTTTTTTAAAACCCATCTGGGCTTTTTCACCATGAGAATGAAAAGCCAAGGTGGGTGTGGGAGGGGGGCAGGTGGATTTTCAGCCTTAGCAACCCAAATCTTGAGATATTACATCAGCACCGAAGAGGTGTAATTAAGTAGGAAACAAACGAGCCCAGCTAATCTGTTTTGCTTGTTTGAGCTTAGCGGAGTGCAGAAAACAAACAGAGGCTGAATGATTAATAAGACTTTTTTCCTTTTTCTTTTTTTTTTAAAGGGTTTTTCTTTCAACAAGCGCCACGGGGGGGTTGGGTTGGGGGTCAGGAAACTTGGCCGCTCTCCCCCCCTGCTCGGAGGCCACCCGGCCGTGGCAGCTGAGGCCGCGTGCCGGCACTCGCCGTTTGCCCGTTTCTTGCTTTAATTGGCTGCTTCGCCAAGCCGGCTCCCTTGGACGCCTTCCCGAAGGGACAGGGATGGATCTCCGTGCCGCTGCCACCCACAGCCCGTGGGGCATCAAAGCCGCTGCCCTGCGGGTCGCCGAGCCATTGCCCTTTAGCACGGGGTCCGCCGCCGTGTCCCACCCTCGGTGGCGGCCCCAGGAACTTCCGTGTGTCTTGCGTGGGTGTCTCTGCAGAGAACCGATGCTGTTGGTGCACCCTTGGGGTCCCTCCTGCTGCCTCCCCGGCCTGGCTGCTACTGGCCATCCCAAGAGGGACAAGGGCATGTGTCACCCTGCTGTCACAGGCAGCATTTTGCAGCCCTTTAAACCCCCCAAAAACACCTTTGGCAGCTTGGCCGGAGCAGACCTTGCCACCGTTTCTTGCTGCCGCTTCGGCCGGCTGAGGCGGGGAGGAGGAGGAGAAGGGCGGGCTGGCTGGCTGCTGTTTGCTTTCTCCACGCGCTCGCGTGCTCTCGGGCTCCAGCGGTGGCAGCACGAGGTGCCAGGAGCAGATGGCAGCCATCGGGCTGGGCTTTCTCTCGAATCCCCGTGGCTCCTGGCACCGCTCTGGGCAGTGGCACCCGGTAACCCCCTCGCTCCCGTGCCGCTCTCTGGGGAAGGAGATGGAGTTGTTTTGCCTTTTCTTTTGCATCTTAGCCCCATCCACAACCCACCAAGCTTTCCGCTGTGGTTTTCGATGGGATGCCCTGTGCCCCCAGAGGGGACCCAGCCTGGGTGGGGTTTGTGTTACAGGCAAAAGGGTCTGAGCCACTGCCCTTCAGCCGGCGTAAGCAAAGACTCCGTTCCCCCACCGTTATCTGTCCAAACCTTCCAGAAATGGTTTTTAAAACCAGAGGAAATGGGCAATTCGCTCAGCCCCAGGAAGTGCAGGTCACAGTGTCCCATGGGGAGGGGCAGAGGTGTGCGGGGTCCCGGGGTGCTGTCAGCAAGTGGGGATGGTGGCCCTGGCCACTGCCATGCTGATGCTGAGGTCCTCCCTGACCCTGGGTACCTGTCTTCCCAGGCTGCACAGTGACCCAAAAATATCCTATGGGAGAGAGGATGCTCCCAGTGAGCCCCAAAATACCCTACAGGAGAGAGGATGCTCCCAGTGCACTGGCAATGTCTCTCCTGGGCAGCATCCCCCCAAAACCAACCTGGTGCTTCCTTTGCACCCACTCTCTTGCTCCTGCACCTTTAGGCTGTTTGAAGCCCCCTTGCCACTGTTGCGTCACCACTGGTCCACCCCTTACCCCTCAGCGGGAGGATGCTGAGCCCCCGCGCACGCATCTGGCTCTCCTGCATGCGTACCCCGCAGCCCTGCCCTGGCCTCCCCTTCGCCTTCCACCTCGCATCTCCTGCCCCCGGAGGGGCTGGGAAATTGGGAAATGGCCAAAATGAAACAAGTTTTCCCCTCCCCTCCTGGGTGACAATTTCAACCCCACGGGAGCTCGGCGGTTGCCAGCCAGCTCCTGTGTCCGCGCCGGCGCCTGGCAGTCCCTCCGGAGGGGAGCACCAGCCCCAGCCTCCCATGATGCACAAGCATTATTATTATTACTATTGTATTTTTTTAAATTTTGTTTTTTTCTCTGCAAGGGAAAGGCTGGTGCTATTTATTTGCGGGCGGCTGCGTCGTTTCAGCAGCGTTGCGGCTCTCTCCAAGTAATAAGAGCATCTCTGGAAGAGAAAATTGAGCAACTCAGTAGCAGGCGGTGTCTTCCTCGCCAAGCGAGGGTGTTTATCCTCCTCGCGTTGCTTCAGATGAATAAATTTGCCAGACAGCAATGATATTAGCCTTGTCTCAAAGACTTTATCAATTTGCAGTTGTCTCTCCGCCGATAGTTTTTTTTTATTGAACTGTCTGAGATGATTTCCAAAGAGAGGACAGCAATTTAAACTATTAAGTAATTTGGGAGAGCAATTAGTGTTAATCTGGAAACTCCCCGTGTTGCTCCCGAATAAATCAACCTCTCTGTGAGAGCCATGCTGAAAGAGCCTGGGCTGATTTATTGAAAACGGGGAGCTTTTGGCCAGGAAAACAACACGGAGAAAGATTCTTGTCTGGAAAACTTTAATAGTTTAATAGGAACGTGCTGTGGTTCAGGGGATGTCAGGGACGTGTGGGAGCTGGAGTCCGCCAGCGTGCCCCTCTGTGCATCCCCATCTCTGGAACGCATCTTTGCCGGGAGCAAAAAAGGGCTCCGTTCAACCTGGCACAGGGGTTTGACTTTGGGCCTCGTGTCTCCCAGGGGAGATGGAGGAGAAAGGGTGGGGATGTGGGACAGGGAGATGAGGGAGGGCAGAGCAGACCCCCCACTTCCTCCCTCGCTGCGTGTTCCCATGGGATTGGACCTGGGGCTCACGTCTGCCCAGATCACCACGGGGCACCGGGTACCGGAAATGCTGTGTGGTCCCATCAGGTGGAGCTCCTGGGGGTGACGCCTCTTCCTCCTCTGTTGGCTTCTGCTCAAAACCAACGAGCAAAGCTGAGCATGAGGTCTCCAAACGCAGCTTGTATGAGCCGTCTCTGAGCTCTGCCTTGCACCCTGCCTCCTCTTCCTGCACCATGGGCGTACTTGCTCAGGGCCACAACCCAGCAAAGTTTCAAATAGCTCCAAGGATGATAAACCCATGCGCTTGACCACCTTCGTGGGGAATATTTCACCCCAGCGAATAGCAAGTCAGAATTTCTCATGTTCCTACTTGTGCTGTGGCATCTCATCCTGCCTCTGGTGACCTCCAGCTGTCTTCTCCCCACCTCACACTTAAGAGGTTGCAGACAAACATCAGGTTTCTTCTTCCCTTCCTCTTCTTTGGGAGAAAGAGCCCAACTCCTGCAGCCTCCCCTTGTGCATTGTGTGTTCCTGCTCTGGTTCTTGGTCGGGTTGGTGGTCTCCACTGGACCTCCTCCAGTGTGTCCATGTCTGTCTTATCCTGGCAAGCCCAGAACTGGACACCACTCAGACCCGCAAGCACCAAATAGAGGGAAATAATACAGACTGGGAAGCAGCTGGCTTTGGCTAAGATGGACCACTGTTCTTCTTGTCCACCAGGATCTCCAGATCCTTTTCTCCAAAGCTGCTTTCTAGCCATTTGGACCCACGCGGCCCTGTTACTGGGAGTTATCCTATTCCAGAGGCAGGACTTGGTGTTTGCCTTTGAATTCCCTGAGCTCCTGTTGGGCTGTTTCTGCAGCCCATCGTGCACCCTGTCCCCAGTTTATCTACTTATCCACAGTTTGGCCAGGAGGATACTGCAGGAGACTCTGTCAAAAGCCTCGCTGAAGTGAAGTTATACAGCCGACACTGCTCTGCCCTGCTCCACAGAGCCGATCATCTCACTCTGGAAGGTGATCAGCTCCGTTGGCCATTATTTACGCATGCTAAATCTCTGCTGGCAGCTCCCAGTGACTTTCTTGTCCATCATGGGTGGACACAGCTTCCAGGAGGATTCGCTCCAGGCAAGCTGAGCAGTTCCCTAGATTATCTGGATGGTTCCTTTTGTTGGGAGCTACTGCTGTTTTCTGGTGGCTGCTGGTTCCCCATTCAAATACCTTCGTAATCCACTAAGGGACCTCACATCTCCCTCTCTTTCTTCTTTTTTTCTTCTTCTAAAACAATTAGCTTGGCTCAAGCCCTCTGCAATACATCAATTAATTCAAGCTGTGGCAGTAAATTAAAGGGAAACAGGAACAACTATGCTGGGATTAGGTCACTGAAACTATAAACTTTGGAACAAATCAGATTTCCTTGGGAAGGGAAATGGACAGCGGTGATATGTCAAGACGTGAGATGAGACAGGCTCCCAGCAACTTTCCAGAGTCTCCTGACTTGGCCCGCTGGATGCCAGAACTTCTTCCCTAGGGAAAGTTTTGGGTTGCCAGACCCTGTTGCTGCTGATAAATGCTTGGATGGCCAAACAAACAAACAAGAAGCCAGAGAAAACAGAGAAGGGGGGGGGGGGGGGCGGGGGCTGCACAGCCGCTTTGCGCAGTGTGCAGTGGGTGGTTGTATCAAGACTTGCTACCAAGGGTCAAGCCCCGTATCCCCTCCTCTGCGGTGGCTGATGCTCTTGGATGTCGTACGTGGCTACGCCAGAAGGGCAGCTTTGTCCACTCCCGGCTCTCCAAGTAACGTTTCTGCTCTGCACAGCAGTGACAGGGAGCGATGCTGGGATGGCTGATGGTGCTGTGGAGAAAGGCCAGAGGAAAGCAGGGCACTCACGCCTCTGTCTCAGCGCAGTCTGCAGCCAAAAGGGGCTAAAAAATCCTCCCCAAAGCCACAATTGGCACAAAGGCAATTTCTGCACTGAGGGAGCCAGAGCATCCTTCCCTGGTGCTCCCACGAGGCTCAGGTGGTTCCTGCCCCTGCCCATCCTCTGCGCCTCGCTGCCGGTACCCAGGGCGGATGGACTGCCGAGCAGAGGTTGTCCATCCTCCCCAGGGAGGATCCACTCGTGTTCCCAGTGATCTGAGGCCGGTGGAAGGCTGGTAGTGGGGGTTCACATCCCTCCTGGGGTGCTCTCACCAGCAGGGATGACCACAGCCCGTGCGTTCTCCTTAGCCGCACAAACGCCTCGTCCTTTTCACCCTCTTCCTGAATTCTTGTCTTCAGCGAGATGCTGCAAAGTGAATTACACGCTGCGTGCACGAGCAAAACTTTTCCTGCTCTCGGCACTGCATCATCCCTCCCTCCCCTCTTCCCACAGCTTCTGTCTTCACCCCGTGCTTTGCCCCCCGAGCTGGTTGTACAAAACCCATGAGGTCTCCACTGCCATTGTGGGAGCAGCCCTCTCGCCCTGTGAGCGCAAATCCCCCCCTTGCCGCTGCGATCTGAGCGCCGAGCTGACCCCGAGCACTTAACCCCTGCCCACGCAGCTTCATTAGCAGTGGTGTGAAGGCCATTGCATCCCTTTACCTCCAGATAAAAGTCTTGCTAATGACGGAAATATCAGCTGATGGAGGTGGAACAGCGTGGGAGCTGCGGGGACAGGGATGCAGTGCTCTGTCTTGAAAAAAACGACCCTACTTGGCCTTTTATTTCCTCCTGTGGTAATGATATTTCTCAGCCATCCCAGCTTGTTTGGAGTCTCCAAGTTGGGAGCCAACACTCTGGGCTCCTTGTGTTGGCAGAGAGGGGTGACATGTTTGGAGGTGGGGCTGTGGTGGGCTCCAACAACTTCCAGGGCTCCCATTTCTCACTGGAGAAGGACCATAGCGGGCTATGGTCCCAGGAGACCAGAGGGGACCTGGACATCTGCAGTCCTACACCCTGTGGTGGGTTGGGGTGGACTCTGCCACAGCAAAAGCTCCCTGAAGCAGATGTGTGATGGAGTGAGGTAGTGGTGAGAGCACCATCTTGGCAAACTCGATTAACCACGTTTCCAGCTTCTTGCTTTTGGTTGAACCAAAGTCGCCTCCCCTTGCTCTAAGGGAAGACAAGCCAGGCAAATCCTGCCCGTGTTTTGGAGTCTTCCTTTCCGAGGTAACACCTGGAGGGATGCTGCTGAGACAGCTCCCGTCATCTTTGTTGGTTGTGGTAGGCAGAATTATTTTGCAAGGCAGGTTTCAGCATCACTGAAGGCAAAACCTGGCATTGACTGCTCTGGTGGCCCCATATAATTTGGCTTCTTTCTTGATCTTCTCCTACTCTGAATTACTTTTTCCTAAGCTCTTCTACCCTCTTAACGATAGAGAGCTGATCCCAGAAAACCCATTGCCATACAGTGTGATGCCAACCAAAAACCTTCACGTTCATGTAGACTCCAAGACTGATGTCAGGAGGACCCTCAACTGACTTAGATGAGCGTCTCCGTACTGGTCCAGGTGCAGCAGACAGGGTTTGTCCTACTTAACGCCGCAGCAGAACTTGCACTACTTCAGTGTCTTGCTTGTGTTTCTGAAGTTGGTATCTCCAGTCCCCTCAGGAGAACCAACACGTGGCCACCTGCACCTTGGGTTTCTGTGGCCGCTCGGGGTTTTCTGGGGTCCTCGAGCCTGTTGTGGGGAGTGGAGACGACTGCAGTGAGATCGGGAGGTTCAGACACTGGCTAATCCTGTTAGGAAGCCAGTGGTTATTGCAGGGCTTCCAGTGGGACCTGCTAAATGAACTGTAATTCTGTAATGAGATTTCCTTTTCCCGGCCAGACTAAATGTTCTTGGCCACTGGGAATAAAAGGTCGGGGGGAAGAAAAAAATAAGGGAAGGGGGAAGGCTGCCTCAGGCTCTGTCCATCTCGATCGTGTCGAAGATTTGAGGAGCTCTCAGAGGCGTCTGGTTATCGCAGCTCAGTTCTGCGCCCCGTGAGTGCAGCTCGGGGCAACGGGCTGCCCTGTCCTCCTCTGCGGGGGGTTGATGGGACCCCGAGAGCGAGAAAAACACATTCGAGGTTGTGATAGCGCTCCAAAATTCAAAGAAGGTGAGAGCGAGACTTCTTTACGAACCAGCAGGATGCCGGAGAGGGAAGGGGAAGCAGGCTGCGGGGCTAGTGAGGAGCAAACCTCCCCTAGAAAGCCGGTGGTTTGGAAACAGCAGGGTTTTTTAGGTGAAAACCCATGGCAAAGGTGAGCGCTGGCTCAGAGACCGTTCACTGGGTGGAAGCAGTGTGGGGACAACTGCTCACCCAGGGCACCAAAGGCGTGTTCCCAGCCCGGCAGTGCGTTGAACATCTCCTCGCCTAGGAAAAACGCGCCCCACAGAACCATGAGACAACCTGTTTCTAACGCAAACATCTCCTTGTGCTCCCGATGCAGGGCTCCAAGGAGCACCAGTGTGACTCCTTGCTCCCCAAAAAAACAGGAGTTCCAGCCGCTGAGCCCCGAGGGGTGACATTGGTGGTGGGAGGGACATTTGGGGATGGGACTGGGGACCTTGGTCACAGGGAGGCTGTACGGAGAGCCCGGCCACTGCTACCCGGTGCCATCGCAGCCT
The DNA here is from genome assembly GCF_036417535.1 of Chlamydotis macqueenii. NCBI lineage: Eukaryota > Metazoa > Chordata > Aves > Otidiformes > Otididae > Chlamydotis > Chlamydotis macqueenii. Next base: position 14,095,042 of record NC_141572.1, on the reverse strand, counting down.
CTGCTAACGTCACATCCCTCCCCTCCTCCTCCATCAATTTGTTCCCAAACTTCCCAAACTTCCCTCATTTCACCCCGAGATGAGAAGCCAGCCTCCCCCGGCGAAGGGCTCGTGGCCCCATGGCGTGCTCCAGTGCCGTCTCTGCTGGGGACCAGTTTGGGGCTGGGAGGTTTTGATGAAGCCAGGGAGCAGGGAGAGACCCGCCTGCTGCGGCTGGGTGGTTTGCAACAGCTCTTCTCTTGCTTGGTCTTGATCTTACTGGGGTTTTTTTTGTTCTTTTCTTTTCTTTCTGGTCTTTCTTTTTGAGTGTCTGACTGTAATTCATCTCTGTCTAAACAGCAAACAGAAGCTTTCGGTTTGCCAAGTCCCAGGCTGGGTTTCTCTGGCTGCGGCCAGTGCTTTGGGGTGAGCGTTCTCCAGCCTTCCCCTTCTCCGGGGATTCCTGACGATCCTTTCACTGCGCAGCGAAAACCCTGAGCCCTGCCTCTTATCCGGTGGGCAGGTCAGGAAAAAGAGAAGTGCTTTAATTTTTTTTTTTTTTTTTTGCTTCAAAATTTGGTCCCGCAGGGCTGCCAACGTGTTGGCCCCTTCTGTGCCTCAGTTTCCCCACATGTAAAATGGGGATTGGTGAGAGGGGTGGATTTTTACCAGCATTTCATGGGGTGGTGCTTCACAGGTCCAAGGTGGCCTCTTTATCCATTCGGCTGTTTTTCCTGTTTACTGTGTTTTTAGCCTCAAAGCTCTCCCTCGGGCTGCGTGGCTGGGTGCCTCCCGCTCCTAACTCGGAGCCTGTTTCCAGGCCATCAGCTGCTCTTCCTGCGAAAAAAAAAAAATCCCAAACCCTCAAATGAGGATGGGAAAACAACATTGCTAAAAATGAAAGAAAAATCTGAGCAGTTTGGATGCCAGCTTTCCTGGTGTCTTCTGAGCACCTCTCCTCCCTCCTGGCCCACCACCATTCGGCATTGGTTTCAGCAGGGCAGAAAACATTGCTGGGCTGGGGATGGGTGCAATGGGGCTGGGTCTGTCCTGCTCCACCAGCCGTGGTGCTTGGCCGTGGGTCTGCCCTGGGCTCTTCTCCCGTATTTAGCGGTGGGGGGCAAGGGGGGACTCAACCCAGCTGACATGGAGCGTGACAGCCTTGCCTGGGGACACTGGTGGGTTCTAGAGGAGTGGCAGCCCCAACCCAACTTCCGTCACCAAAGGGCTTGATGGTGAAGGGACTGTCCCGTGTGCCAAAGTGGAGCCCGAGGGCGATGGCAGTGCTGGGACTTGCTTTGGGGCCAAGGTGGAACCCGTCACCCATGGGTCCAGAGCTGGGCTGGGAGCCGAAGCGCGACCAGATGGAGCTGGAGAGCAGCAACAAGCCCTACAGCCGTGACCCTGGGCCGGCAGGGAGATGACCGTGACCACCCAGCTCTGCACAAAGCATGACGTGGAGGCGAGGGTATCTGCAAGCTTGTTAGACAAAGCCTGCACGCGCACGGCTACGGCTGGCTGCAGGCAAAACAAAAAAAAATCTATTTAATCCAGACCCAACCAAGTCATCTCACGAGAGCCGAAGCATGTGAAGATGCATCAGGGAGAGCAGGAGCCTGGTGTTTAAAACCAGTTGGGGCCCCTCCAGTGTTTCCCTGGTGTGGAGAGCCAGGATTTCCTGATATTTCACCTCCTCCCTCTGCAAAATGGGCAAGATGGTGGGGCTGGGAGGTGCGGCCAGGAAGGTGTATGTGTCCATCAGGAAACCTCTCCTTGCCTGGGACCTAACCATAGACCTAACTGGTCTGGGTTTTGAGGGTGGTGATGCCACCCTTGGTGGAGCTACCATCACCCACCAGAGAAGTGGAAATCCTCCAGCTCTTCCTTTCCCCTACAGCACCAGAATACGAGAAGGTCCAGGGGACAGATTTTCTTTTTGGGGGTACCTTGGGTACCACTTTCTTCAGAAAACAGGGTTCATCCAGCTGGTTTATCCATCCGCCCTGTCCTAACGAATCCAGCTAATTGCAACCAAATCTGATGGGAGGGTTGAGACCTCAAAAAAAAATCCCACAATTTTGTGAGTCACGTGGAAATGGGTCTCAGGTGGCTGGAACGAGCAGGATGCCGAGCGGGAGGGCTGGGATTTGGGCTGAAATCCATGTGGCAGTGGTGACCTCACAAGGAAACATCAGGGATGTGTTAGACCGCGAGCAAGGTCTCCATCACCTTTATTAGAGCCAGCATCAGCCCTCACTCAGGGATGGGGTCCCCGCTGCTAACGAAGCTCTCACAGGTGATACTGGTGAGCTGCTCAGCCCCAGTTCCCCCTCGTTAGTGGGCTCAGCCCTGCTTCCAGGAGCCTGGAGCCTGAGGAGCTGCGTGCGAGCCAGGATTTGGCCGCAGGGAGCCTCTTACAGCCTGGAGGTAGGTGAATTGCTGAGGTTGAGCTGCGTCTGGAGGTAGCCAAAAAGCTGTAAATTGCTTTTTTGTTGTTGTTTAAAAAAAAAATTCAAAGCTGTGAACTCAGGACCCGGCATGTTCAAACCTGCTGGTAGGGCTTCGCGTTGAGCTGCCGAGGTCTCCTGGCCGCGGCTCACAGCAAAGCGGTTGGTGGAAGGGATTGTTCACCCTGGTTTAACCAGGAGAAGCTGTTTAATACCTTTGAATTACAGCAGCGTTTCAATATCCCATTAAAGTCCTTCCAGAAATAAATCTGAATTCCTGGCACAGCTTCCGCAAACTTCTCCCCAGTCGGTGGGGAGGCTGAGCGCCGTCTTTCTTTTGTTTGGTTTGTGGAAGAAAAGAGGGGAAAAAAACACTTCTCCCTCTCTCGAGTTTTTGGTTTTCTCCCTTTTTTTGGGGGAGGGGGGAGCTGCTGACTCACGCGTTTGGGCTGGGCGAGCTCCTCGGTCGCTGTTTGGCCGCGGCCGAACAGTGCTGATTCAGAAGTGGATACCAACATCTTTGTGTCCACCTACGCTTGCGCATCCCCCAAGGTTTTTGTTGTTTTTTTTTTCTTTTTTTCTTTTTTTTTCTTTTTTCTTTTTTCTTTTTTTTTTTTTTTCTGGGGCTGTGAATAATTTGGGGGCTGGGATCAACCCACCGTGTTCTTGCCTTCCCCTTGGTCTTTGCAGCTGGGGCTGCCTCGCGTTGCTGCTCCATCCGTGCTGGAAGGAGCCGGGGTGGGATGTGATGGAGGGGCTGCACAGCTCCCTACTCTCCTGGGGTGCCCCAAACACGCGTGGGTCCGGGGCAGGGGGATACCAGGGGTTCTGGAGCCTCCCCACCCACCCTGTGGGAAGGCACACGACGGGCTTCGCTGGTGGGGAGCAGAGTATTTTTGGCAGGTTTTTTTCCTTCTTGCTCTTTTTTTCAGAAATTTAAGAACTCAACAGCAGCTGTTTCTCTGCTTTTGGGTTTGCTTTGTGTGGTGGTTTTTTTTAATTTTTTTTTTTAATTTTTTTTTTTGCAATGAATGCTTTGCAGATTGGCCTTATCAGCCTCGTCAGCCTGCTCCAAGCCCTCCGCTCTCCTCCCCATCCCTATTTACCCAGGGCGCTGGCTGACGCAGGGCCCTTTCCTGTGTTTGTCACCACCCACCCCGAAGTCCTCCGGTGATAACTTTTCCTTTCAGATTAGGGCTTTGGGTCTTTTGAAAAGAGTCTTTAACCTACAGTCCTCTGAAATGTGTCACTTAATAGAAAGAAAGAAAAATAATCTCTGAATATACTGTTTAAGGTTGATATGAAAGTGATTTTTCTCATTTGTAATTACCCCAATAATTGATCCAAAGGTTGGAAGGGGCTGGATCCTACTGGAAGGGAATGGGCTGGAAATCGGGACTCGGATGATATGAAACGTGGAGAAGAGGCTGGTTTTAGCTGGCTTTAACAATCTCGATTCTGCTGATTTCAGTGGAGTCGTGGAGCTACACTGCTGCTGAGCATCTGCCCCCAAACTCACAGCTGGCAGTGGCTGGCTCAGGCTCTTCTGTACCAAACCAGTGTTTGCATCTGAATAACCCAGAAGTAGCTCCAGCCCCTGTCAGCCTGGGAAGCAAGGCCTTAAAGCAGATTTTTTTTAAAAAAAAAATTTTAATTAGACTCTGGATTTACAAGAAGTCCTTGAACTTTGGGGGTGTGTGTTAGCCCTCCAACGCGTCCTTCAAATGATTAAAAAAAAAGTTTCTATTTTGATAGAAAGGTGGTAGGGCTCAGACTGGAGGAAACACACTACTGGGACTTCTAAAGGCAAGGGGTTCACATGTTGAAGTACGAGAGAAAGAAACGCGAGGGAAGGCAGAGAGGTACTTCTGCGCCCGGTAATAGCGATGAAGCATTAATTCATCCCCCTGGAACTTCTTGTTTGTGTGCTGCTGTGATTTCATTTCTTCGGTGTCTGTATGAAGCTTGAGTGAGTTGGATGCCAGAAGCCAAACACTCTTTGACTAATATCTTTTTATTGGATTTTGTGTGTGCGTGCGTGCCCGCGCCTACGTGTGAGAGAGAGATAACCCCTCATAACCCACTTTGGACCATGGAAGGCCATGAGATGCGCTACAAAAGAATCCTTCCAGCAGCACGTTTTGAACCCTGACCCCCGCTGCGGGGAGGTTTAAGACACCGATCTGGCTTTTGGTGGGATTTATGGGTGTCTTGTTGGAAGGGAGGGCGGTTTCGGGGAAAAGCTGATGTTGGTGTCTGTGCTGGAAGGCTTCCTGTTGCCGCATCTCCGCTCAGGACTTGTTACAGTTCCTGAAAGCGGGGAGCAAAGAGTTTTCCCCCCCAAACACATCCTGGAGCGCACGGGCTGGTGGAACAGGGGTGTGTTTCTAAAAGCCAACTCCCTTGGCCATGTCTGCCAGGGTTTTAAAGGCGGCTTGGATTTGGTCAAACCCCGTGCACCTCGCCAAAGATGCTGAAGAACCCCCCGCCCCGAGCACATGGCGTGGGTGTGCATTCTGCGCGTGGAGGAAGGAGGCAGAGGTTCCCTCTCCCCATCTATAAACCATCGATGCCCACAGCAAACGTTTCACCCGTGGCCATCCCAGCAAAGCTGCAGCTGGGCTGGGGACTCCCCAAGCCCTGCTCGGGGAGAGGAGGAGCGCGAAGGCTCACTGCCATCTCTAGGCAAGCACCAGCATAGGCACTCGCTCTAAACTGGAGCACAGACAGACAATCCTGGGATTTGTCCCAAATCACCGCAGTCTCCGTGCCAGACCCCCCTCTCAGCTGGTGTGTGTGCCATTACACAGCCTCCCTAAGCTTCCGTATAAATATGTTCAGCCCTTTCTTTATTCCCCGGGGCGGTAATCCCTCGAACGCATTTCCAGTCGCGTAGAAATAGCAGGCGAATAACTCCAGCGCGGCGGCTGCCGGGGATATTGTGTGTGTGATCCGTGCCGAGGCCGCGCTTTCCTAAGGATCTTAGAGAGCCGAGCATCCCGGGCGGCACGTTTCCCTCTGGCAAGCCGCGAGCCCCCGGCAGCAGAGCCGGCTGCCGGCCACTCATCCCCTTGGAGAGGGACCCGTCGCCAGCTCCTTGACCCGCACCCCACCTCAGCCCGCAGCTGCCGCCGGCTCCCGAAAAAGAGAGGTGGGTGAGGATGAAGGGCAGCAGGAGAGGGGAAAGCCCAGATGTGGGGAGGGAGGAAACTTGGGCGAGCCTTAGCTGCCGTGTTTATATTTGGCTTCTCTAACCGCTGGCAGCATATGGCCCGAGGCGCGCGGTGCTGAGCTGATTTCAGAGGAGAGGGGGAACCGGGGAGCAGTTGTGCGAGGGGCAGGGAAGAGGCCGTTCCCTCTCCCGAGCAATTTTGGGGGATAACTCGCCCGGCTGTGAGAAGGGAGAAGCAATTTCCATGGAGGAGGCTGGCACAGGAGGGCTGGGAAGGCGGGGGCGTGTCTCAGCTTCCCAAGGAGGGTACAGCAGGATGACAGGACCCCACTCCCTGTGGAAAAATCCTGTTTCCAAATGCTCTTTGCCGGAGGGAGGTTTGGTGTCACACCGAGAGCTGTGTGAGGACCAGGGGCAGATGGGCCGGAGAGGGCCGCGCTCCACCTTCTCCCTTTGCAGACAAACATCTGTCCTTTCACCCGTGGCTACCAGCTGGAGGGAAAGGCTACCTGAGGCTCCTCTGTGGCTCAGGGGGGATGCGCACAGGCCACCAGCTCCCTTCTCACGCTGATGCTTTGCCCGGATTTCTGAGCTTCGGCAAAGCTCCAGGTGACGCCAAACCCAGCGTCGTCCCGTTAAGTTTTTCGCAGACAAAGGGAGGACGCGGCCCACGGGTGAGCCCAGCTCGTCCAGTTCCCTTAAGCTCCGGGGTTGCGGAGGGGGCTGGGATCCAGTTTCCCTGATAATCACTAGCATAGTGAGCCATGAAGGGAGAAGGTTTTGGACTTTTCCTAGCCTGGGCTGAAGCTGCCAGTTTTCAGCCTGCGGCTGGGTCACGAAGCCCTTTTTTTGCCGGCACGCGCCGGCACTTCCCTCCGCGGCGCAGGATGAGGGCAGACGGCGTTGGGTAGCTCACTATTAGATTAGTCCTCCTGCGTCTAAATAAGCGTAATTATGTTCTCATCAGCCCCAGACAGTGCCTTACAGCTTGACGTACGGGTAGCGTGAGGGGAGGGGGTCCAGGGGAAGCAGCCCCAGCCCCAATTCTGCCACTGTGTTTGCCTGTCCTCTCCCCTTCGCCGCCTCTGCGAACTCCTTGTGTGCCAGGGAGGAACAGGGCTGCTCCCTTCCCTTTTCCCTGTGGGAAGTTTTCAAATAGAATCGCTGGCTGCACTGCTTTTTACCCGCCCGCCTCCAGAGAGGCAGCGGGGCAGGGAGGCCGGGGCGGCCGGCGCCCCGAGCTGCGGGGCAACCATGGGCTCCTGTGCCTTTGCCGGGATGAAACCACTGCTCTGTGATCCCGTGGGAGCGGCCACCCGGGCTTGGGAAAAGGCTGGGAGCAGGTGAACCTGGTGCTCCTGCCCGAGAGCCCGCTTGGCTTTATATAATATTATATATATCTATAATTGTGTGTTTGTTGTTGCCATGGGAATGAGCATGATGGCAAAGCTGATGTCAAGCTTCGGTCTGCACTGGGCCTTACTGGGGGCAGGCTGGAAAGGGGAAACGGGGTGAGGAAGGAGCCCCTTTGCCCTCTCTCCCCTGTTGCGCCGCCCAGACAGGGTTAGGGACACCTGGGGATGCTGGTGGGGTTGGTGCCACCTGTCCTGGGCACAGAGAGGGCAGGGGTGGATTTGGTGGTGGGGGGCTGCCCGCTCTCAGGGAAAGAGGGAAGGGGTGGGGGAGCTTTTTTGCACAGCCCTGCTGGGAACAGGAAGACAAGGGGGCTGCAGTTTGCCAGGGGTGTCGAGGCAGCTGGCGGTGGAGCAGGGCCGCTCAGAGCACCCCCTGGGCAGGCAGAGCCCCCCAGGACAGGCAGAGGCCCCCACTCCCCCAAAACAGGCTGAGGTGGGCCCAGGGCTGCGGAGCGAAGCTTCCCAGCAACAAGTGGGGGCCGGGATTGGGGAAGGGGGGGTGTCTCTCAGCTTTTTAATTGGTGGGGGGGGAAAGAGGGTGATGCTCCCCGGCAAGGGGAGGGAGGGGGAAGAAAAGCCGGGCTGGAAATGAGGTTATATAAAAGATGTGTGATTCGGAGAGCAGGGTGTCTCCTACCGAGGGCTGCACCGGCTCGCTCCACACCCATAAAAACCCCGCTTGGACGTCAAAGCGGATTCGTTCGGGTGATGCTGGGATAAAAGGTGGGGAAGCGAGCACCGGCTCCCTCCCTTCCCCGCCAGCCCAGCCCAGCCCAGCGCCGCGCCGGGCTCCGTCCCCCCGCCGGGAGGGATGCGGGGACAGGGACAGGGACCGCTCCTCTCCGCCACACGGTAGGTGGGACAGAAGGATGTGTGTGTCCCCCCCCAGCCCCGCACCCCAGCCCCTCTGCTCCGGGAAACTTTGCGGCGGGGCACGGTGAGGGGGTGCAGGAGCGGGTCCGTGCGCCCGTCGGAAGCGATGGCCGGTGCCGCGGGGGGGCTGCGGACACGCGTGGGCTCAGCCCGGTTAAAGCCGCTTTATCGGTCCGGTGAGCGAAGCCGTGAGTGGGCGCACCCCCAACCCCCCCACCCCCAAACGGAGGCTCCAATGCAAACTTCCCCCTGCGTCCCTCGGGCTTGGGTGGATGCGGGGGGGGACTGAGGCAGCTGCGGGGACGGAGCGGAGCTGGCCGTTATCTCCCTCCCCCGCAACACTTTGCAGCAAGTTTGGATGGGGCGGCGGGGGGGGGGGCGCTTGCACGGGGGGCGGTTTCTCGGGGTTTTAGGGGGGGAGAAAGTGGACGGTGTGCAGGGGGGGCAGTTTGCCCGGGGAAGGACGGGAAAGGGGTCAGGGCAGGTGTTGGGGGGTAGGAGGGGTGCAATTTGTCCGGGGAGGGTGGGGGTGAGGGGACGGTTTCCCTGAGGAGGAGGCAGTTTTTGAGGAGGGCGAGGGGGCAGTGTGCCCCGGGGGGAGGCAGTTTTGCCCGGGGTGGGGGTGAGATGGCGTGGGGGGCAGTTTTCCCGGGGGTGGGGGGCTGTTTCCCGGGGGTGGGAGGCAGTTTTTCCCGGGGATGGGTGCTGTGGGACAGCTTTCCCGCGGTTGGGGGGCAGTTTCCATGGGATGGGGGGCAGTTTTTTTCCCGGGAATGGGCGCTGGGGGGCAGTTTGCCCCGGGGTTGGGGGGCAGGGGCAGCACTGACCCCCCCCCTTTCCCCCCGCCGCCGGAGCTGTCCCGGGTGCTGAACGCTGCCGCCGCTCGACCGGAGCCCCGCGTCCCCCCGCCCCATCCCCAAAACATCCCGGGCACGGGCGGGGAGGACTGGGGGCTGCAGGAGATGCCTCCACCCCGCCTCAGGGCTCGGATGGGAGGGTCCTGTCCCTCCTTTTCCTCCGGTCCCGCGGGATCCGGGTGTCCCCTCCGTCCCCGGGGCGCTGGGGTGGGGAGGGAGCAAGATCCCGATCCAGCCCAGGGTAGGGAAGGGATATCCTACTCGCGATGGCTCCTGTCCTTCAGGACAACCCAGATCTTGCCCCTTCCCTCCCCACATCCCAAGGACCCTGACAGTGCCCTCTGGATGTGCTTGGAATGCAGAAGGCAGCCGTTGTCACAGGGATCAGGGGAGGTGAACCCTCCCTGTCCTGCTGCAGTCTGCTTTCGTCTTGGTTTGGGGTAGGTGCTGGAAAGCTGTTAGGTTTTAGTGGCAAAGCGGAGGAGAAGAGCCCCCTGTGCGCACACATCTGGAGCATCTGGTGCTGGGGTGGGTGTGCGTCACCCCAGCCAGCTCCAGTCCCGCTGAGCCTTTCCCTGCCTCAGCTTCGTGCTCCCCGGGCGCGCTGACTCCACAGCCCAGGTGCAGACATTTTCTTCCAACGCTTTCAAGTTGTGACTGTCAGGAGGAAATTCTGGCAGGCAACTTGACAATTATCTGCTGAGTCCCCAAGGAGCTGATCCGCCTCTGGGTGAAATGGAGGGGAAGCATCTCCTGCCTTCCCGTGGGAGTGCGAGCTGTCTGGAGTGGGAGACATGGGAGATTGCAGGGACCGGTTGCGGTGGTCGAGGGCTCAACCAGAGATTTCTCCCGGCACATCTCGGCTGGCTGTGCTTTTCCTGTTAAAGATCTCGGGTGGGGAAGTCTTATTTTAAAGAGTTTGGGTTTGCATCCACAATTTCTTCCTCCCTCTATTTTTTTTTCTAGCTTGTATTACCCAGAATATTTTCTTAAAGATGTTACAAACTCAGTCGTATGGTCTCTGATTTTAAAACGTGCATATGTTTGCAAACAAACTCCTGGTACAGACTCTCTTCTTACACAGGCGTGGGTTTGGGGGGGGATATTTCTCTAATCGGCTCCCCACACTGGAGGAAGCATTACATTCCCCCATGAGCAAAGGAGAGGGACGACTCCCTGTGCCCCTTGAATTCTATTTGTTCCCTCCATCAGCGCGGTGACAGCGAGCGAGTACCGGAGAGGCCATCTTAGGCAGGGGGTTTTGGGCTGATTTTGTTAATATTTTGTGTCTGCTGATGGGAAGGGCTTGGTCCTCCCTGACCCTCAGGGACATTTTGACCCCGTCGGATTATTTCCCCCCCCCGCCTGCTTTGCTTGTGTGTGTTTTATTTTCCATTTCAGTAGTGTATCTGTACAAAGGCTTAGGAAATCTGCCAGATTGCCTAAATCAGCGCCTGAAAACAACTATATATAGTAACCGATAAGTCACATGAGCTCGGCGCGCATAGATTAGCATTTACCTTTGCTAAGTAATGAGAATATTGTTCGATACTTGTTGATACCATTGATTATTACTAAAGAAATACAACCCCAGTAGCCAGGGACCAGTTTTGAGAGGAGGCTCCGAACGAAGCTAAAATGCCTTTCCTCTGATTGTATCTGTGCATTCAATCAAATCTATATATGCGATCTGATCCCTCGTACGCAGCCAAAAATAAACACATTGTGTCCCATAGAGGGAATGATCTGTAAGCCACTGTCTGGCTGAAGCCGGATGAAAGCGTGTTTACTTCCACCCACTTGTTCCAAATTAACTCTGTGACGGGCTGCGTGCAATACCCGGCCCAACACGCCCCGAACTGCCGCCCTACCCGGCAGCTGTAATGCAAGCGGAGCCAAGGACCGGTGTGATGCCAAGTAGGCACTGGGGATCTGGCTGTGGGAACGAGAAACGCGCGGTCTGGAAAGCCCATATGCCATCAATGTGTTGGTTCTATATGCAGAGCGTGGAAACCTGCAAGTACCGTGTGTGTACACAAAACCGGAGGAATTTGTGCTAAGGCAACTCTTTCCGTAGCCTCTCTTTTACATGGCCATCCAGAAATGCTTAACAAGATGTCCCTTCTAGGGCAGGCTTGTCTTAACCCCATTTTGCGGAGTCTCAGGTTTATGTTTTCAGTCATGCTGAAAACTTGCAGCTCTTCCTTGCCTTGGAAATCAGGAAAGCTCAGTCTTTTCAGAGCAGGACCCATCCTTCATCCCCAAATGACATCATAATGAAGCTGTCCTTGGAAATATCAGCGGATGCCAGTATTGAGGAGAGGGGTCTTGGGAACCTAAGTCTCTCTCCTCTGACGCAGGGAAAAACTCTTCGTTTTCAAGATAGGGGCTGGGGCTGCTTCAGCCAAAAGCAGCATCACCAGCTTGGGACTGTCCCACTCCCATGCGCTTACGGCTTTCTTGCCACCGTGCCCCACGTCCAGGGCCGTGGTGAGGGATGCTGGCGGAGTGAGGATGATGCAGCTGATGCTGCCTCTGAGGAACAGCCTTGCTGTTGCTGGCAGCACCTGTAGCAAAAATTAGGAAGCAGAAAATTCCACATCCCCTCCCCACCCCAATTCTGCCCGAATTAACGCCAGAGCTCTCCATGGGACAATAAGGGGTCCCAGGAGGCTCACGGAGAACTTTGCCGCTGCCGTTGATACTATGGCAACAAGTGCAAATGCAAAACCCTAAGAAAAGCGCGGACAGGAACTCAGGGGAACAAATTATCTTCACTTTTTGCCTCGCGCGATCACCGAGGATGCTGGTGCAAAGAGGGCGAGAGCTCTGTTTTGACCCCACGTACTGGATTAATCAGCAGGGAATGGCACCTCAGGTCGTCCCGTGGTGCTCGGGGGACAGAGAAAATCCTGAAGCCTTTTCACGAAGGCTTGGCAGGAGGCTGGTGCCTCCAGACCGAGGAAGCCAGGCTTGTGCTGCGAGGAGCCCAATGTTCTCCCGAGGTTTTAAAATAGTGATGTGAGTCACTCTTGATGGAAGTCGGTGACAATAAGGTTTATTGCTATTTAGTGTCCTAATTGGGCTGCTTCTCCCACTGGCATGTTAGAGTGGGAAAACTCAACGCTGTGCTGGAAGGATTTTGGGGAGTCAGCAGCGAAGGAAAGGAGGAGAATGTGAGCGGCTGAAACGAACTGGGAGTTTAATTCCTGGACCAACTCTGAGCCGAGAGCTCTGCTGCTGACTTTATTGATGCCGGCTGGCAGCTCTGGAGCTATTACAGCTCCAGCCAACCTGCTGTGATTTTTAAATTCCCTTTTTCTTTTTTTCTGAACTGAGCCACGGCTCTCCTCTCGTGCTGCAATTGGATTTCGAGACCATCTATCAAGCGGCATTTTCTAATTTATTTCCCATCTACCTATTTTGTCGTTTAGGACGAAGTGGTGGTGTGTTAGCACGGGCCCCATTTGTCAAACCGGAGTGGCTGGTGTAATTCCAATCCTCTCTGCAAATTGATGGCGGAGAAATTTATGTTTTACAGATGGGCCGAGCCCTAATAAGAACATCAGATTTCGATGGGGTTAGCAGCAGAATTGACGGTTTTATCTAAACTCCGTTTCAGCCATGCACTGCAGGCACCAAGAAAATATTGTGTGAAACAGTAAAAGAGAAATGGCAGGCGTGTAGCTGAAATATGCTACGCCTTGAACTCCAAATTAAAACAAAACCCTGTTTCCGTCAACTGAAGAGAAGGGAATTTTGTCAATGGAGTTGTCTTGGCAACATTGAGATGTGTTGCCGACGGTCGGCTAGAAGTGGTGCGGTTCCTATCGGATGGGGCGAAGGGGAGTGGGATGAGGGACTTTGTTAAATTACAGCAAAGTTTTGGTGCCGTTCTGCCTCTTCTAGCGTCACTGCTCCTTGATTAGGAGCGTGCAGGGTGAATGGAATAGAAACAGAAATAGAATATTTTGGTTGGAAGGGTCCTACAATGATCACTCAGTCCAACTGCCTAGAAGGCGTGCTTGCTCCGGCAGGACCAGGCTTTTCCTCGGCCGTTTAATTCCCCAGGGAGTGACAGTTGGGATGAAGGCAAAAGCAAGCGCCAGGAGTTGGATGGACGTGCAGGTCGCACGGCTTTGGGGCAACCTCAGCCCAACAGTATGGCCGTGAGCAAATGCGTATTGTTTTGCTTTTCGGAAAACAACCCCTTCATTAGAGGCAACTGAAGTCTCCCAGGGAATTGAGGTAGATTTATTTATATCAGAAGTAGAGGATTTATTTTATTAACTGTTCTTTTACCAGCTCTAGGCATGTTTTCAGTGCAAACACCCGTGCCCTGCTGACGTGGCAGAGGTGAGGGGGTCTCCAGGGCTGAGACCTCGGCACTTCATCCCTTCGGCAGCATCCTTGCCGAGCCCGCTGGCTTCCGTGGCTGCGTGGAGCAGTCCAGCTGCTCCGCAGCATCCCTGAGCACTGGCACCGAGGTGTTGTACAGATGGCAAAGTGCCTCTCATTTAATTCACTCCTATGTGTAAATCAGATTTATTGGGGGTGAAGAAAACGTCATGGCCCAGGTGAAACAGCCCCTTCCCAGCCTCGTGCACTGGGGATGGGAAGGGAGAAGCGGAGCTGTGAAGGAAAAAGGGCTCGTTCCTTCCCGCTGGATTTTGGCAAGGTCAGTGGGAGGTGGATGATTAGAGATAGCCAGGGGAACAATGCCTGTGTATTTTTGGGATTCAAAGACCGCATACGTAGCTACACCACGGCATCGGTCTGAGCCGAATGGGAGCGGAGCACGGAACTGCTGGCATGAGCGAGCTGGCTGCCAGTGAATCACTTCAGTGCTCTGATTTCAGATGCACAAACACGCCGGTTTACAGTAACTGTGCATATGTTGCATCCCGTTGCTCCTCATCAGATTCACTGATGCTCCATGGGTCATAAAAATTAAACGGGCATAAATCCATCAGCCCCAGGGTTCTTCGCTGAACACTATAAATCCCGCGAAAACTAATTAAATAAGACAATGGTGTCCATTTAAAGCTGGCACGTAGAAATGTAAGCCATTACCGCGGCGAAGACGAGACCCAAAAATCGATTTGCGAGGGCAAGGGCAACCCAAGCGCCCGCGCCGAAGGGCCGGTGTCGGTGGGCGCGAGCTCGCCGTAGCCTGCAGTTCCCGGCTGGGAGAGCGAAGAGATTGTGTTAATCCTAAGATTTATTTCTCCTCCGCTTTGCTTTCTAAATCAAATAATCTCATTAACATATGTGCTGGAGTTTGTTGCTCGAAATGTTATCTGGCGACTCTAAAAGCTTCTCGTAGGGCTTGTTTGGCAAGCGAGCGCCTTCCTCGCTGCCGCAGGGGGAGCCTGTTCTGCTGCTCTTCCCCACGCTGATTACAGCCTTCGAATGCAGCGTCAGCGCGGATCAGGGTCGAGATCGGAGCTATCGCTTTTCCTAACGCTTGGCTGGGGTGCTAGAAGTCTGCAGTTCCGCAGGGTTTGTTGCTCAGCTGTGGTTTCAGTTGGTTTTGCGCTTTGGAAAGGGGAGGGAAACTGAGGCAGGGAGCAGGATGATGCCGTCCGTGGATGTTTATTCAAGTTGGGTGGCTCGGTGAGCATCTGAGCCCGGCTTTGCCCACGGCATTGGCCATCTCCCCACTGTTGTTCAAGTAGGGGCTTGAGTAGGGGGCTCACCCCACCGAAACCCTACTCACCGAGCTGCTCTCACTGGTTTTAAGGAGTCAGACTCAACACCTTCAGTAGCTCTAAATGTACAACCTGGCAAACGTACTCCTGCTCTTGGGTTCATAAATCAGACTCTTAACGACGCTTGTAGGGAGAACGGAACGCGGCAAACAGCCAGCCTCTCCCCGTCGCTTCTCCCGCGGTTGAGCACTTCGGGTTGCATCCAAAACCTGTCCCTTCTGGGAACAGACCTGCTGATGGCCCGGGACATCCCGGGAGCTGGGCGTGGGGAGAGCCTTGACCCGTGCTAGGTGTCTGGAGAAGTCTTCCCTGCTCTCCCGGGTGTCTCCTGCTCTCTCCTCGTGGCCTGAACGTCTCCCTGTCCCTCCCCAAACTCCTGTCTGAGTTTGGGCAGGGTTTTGTAGCTGGAAAATGGTTTAACTTGATGATCTTCAGATTATTTTCCAACTGAAATGGTTCTACAAAAATGCTTGTCCAACTCTTTTCCAAAGGAGCAGAAGGGTCAGGGGCTTAAAGACAGGTTGACCTCAATTTCCTTACCTTCCCTTCTGCTTCTGGATTTTTTCTGACCTTCCCTACTCTGGGGAGCAGCTGAGAAATAGGAAAGAAAAGGCTTGAGTTTGGGTGAGGATGGGGAAAAAAAATTCCTGAACAGGCAATTAATGTCATTCCCTGCCTTCCAGCCAGGCCCTGCGGAGCCCGCAGCTGAGGGTGGGGGAGGTACCGGCCACCGATCCCCCGCGGGCGAGAGTGCGCAAGGTCTGGGAGTGAGCTGCCCTCTCCTCTGGAGGGAAGAAGCTGGTGCTCACCCCCATCCCGGAGAAATCCCTGGCTGGGTGCTTAGGTATCTTCTGTAATCTACTTTTTTCTTCCCTTCCCTCTTGTAGGGAACGCTGAGATGTCGGTGGGTTTTGGGGATGGGGGGCGACGTGGAAGCTTTTTGGAGGAAAGAACTGGAACTTGGCCTGGTGGGAGAAGAGTGAGGGACTGCAAACTTTTTGGGGTTTCTCAGCTGTTTGGGATGGGCGTGGGCCCTTCCCAGTGAGCCCAGTATTGCTCCGCTCCCCCAGAAGCACTGCAGTAAGGAGTCGAGCCGGGCTGAAAGGCGTCGCCCTCTCTGGCCCTAGGGCATCTGCTCGCCGGAGCGGGCAATGTCGCCTGCCAGGGAGACAGGGGCTCGTGTGGGGAGTCCCCAAGACGGCGCTGGCCCCACTGCGATGGGCATGATACAAACACAGACCACACTGACTGCGAGGAGTTAATGAGCATCACGCAGGTGGTGATTAATCCAGAGGAAATAACAGGGTTGTCCCCTGGCCAGGGACACCGACAGTCCCACGCTGGCGTGGTACTTGTGCTGCTTTCAAGCCTCCTTCATCCTTATGGCGTCATCTAAGACGTTAGAAATGAGTCCTGCGTGAATTGGTGGCTTGCCTGGACGTCAGAGTGACGGCAGCCTTGTCGGCAAGTGGAGCTGGGGCGTGCGGGGTCCATGCTGGTGGGCTGCTGGGGTGAGGAAAAGACAGATCCTGTGCAGGGAGAAGAAAGATGGTCCTGTGACTTGGAACTGGCACCAAAGAGCGGGAAGACTTGGCCAGGGTCCTGCCAGGGCTGCTGTGTCCAGTGCTGCCGGTAAATCATAAAATCTTTAAGGTTGGGAGAGACCTCCAAGATCATCAAGTCCAACCGTCAATGCAACACCACCATGTCCACTAAACCATGTCCTGAAAAAGGTTTAGTAGACCTAACTGGGGAAGGGATACAGGGGCTGGAAAGGGAGAGGAGCAGGGCCTTCCCTGTCCAAGCAGATCTCTGTCCCCCTCCTTTCTCCTCAAATATGTGACCCTCCCTCCCCAGGTGGCCGGAGGACCTGGAGGAGATGTCCTGCTCCGCTGAACCCAGCCTTTTGAGGCAGCACAACCAGGGCCACTTGTGGGGAAGCCACCCAGCAATTAGGGCTTAAGTCACCTGGGTAATTAGCCCTTGAGGAGGTGACTCCCCACCGACCCATTCAGGTGGCATTTAACTCTTCGTGTGCCGCTACTGCTCTGCAGGGCTGAGTACTGGCGTTGGACGGGCACTGGGGGTTAAATCCATCGGCTGGGGTACCGGGCTCTAATGGCTTTATTCTTTACTGGCCTGTAAAGAGCTGGTCTGGGGTCAGCAGCCTTGGTCACATGCGGATTAAAACGCTCGAGTGAGTTAATGCTGGTGTCACTGCCCTGCTCCTCAGATCCCTGATTTTCCCATCTGGATGCTGGCGGGAGCTCCTGGCAGAGGGGGGCTCGGTGTGAGGTGTCTGAAGGTGAAAACGCTGCCCTGACTCTGCTGCTTCTGGCAGACAGGAGAGGGTTTTCCTCGGTACATCAGTGCCTGCGGATCTACTGCCCTCTGCTCTCTCCCCCAAAATTCAGATTTAAAAAAGAAAAGAAGACATCTGTGTTCCAGCTTGCTGCTAAATGCCAGGGCACAGTCCCAGAGCATCTGAGAAACGGGAGGGGAACGCGGACAGGATTTGGGAGCTGAAGTTAGCGAACGCAAGCGTAGGCGTGTAAAAGCCAGGGTCCCATCAGGAGTCGATGAGACACGGCTCCTCAGGCCACGCGAGGGCTGTCGAAAGTCACGCCCGGGTGCATGATGTTCCCCCCGAGAGCTGGGTAAACTCATTGCACGTTCCCCTCTAGATGGTTTTCCGTCAGCTGAAGCAGTTTATTCAGGAACTGTTCCGAACCGGATGGCAGGGTTGGGCACGGGGGAGCGCTCGCTTTGCCTCCTGGATCCCGGGCCAGGCTTGAAATACGGGGAAAGGAGGAGCTGAGCCAGGCTGAGGCTTTGCTGTGACCCAGGGTAAGGGGAGCTCAATGCCCTCATCTCGCTTCGCTTCTGACCGCTGCTCTTTCTCCTGAAGCATCGAAACGGTCTTGGTGTGACAGCACCTATGGAACGGGTTTCACCCTGGGCGGGGACGTACGTCCCCTGCCTGGTCACCCCCATCCATCTCGACCATCAGGTTGTTGGATTCTCTCGAAAACGCACGGAAACGAGATCCTCGGCTGGCAGAAATCGCTGCCACGCTCCCCGCCGCTCGACTCGTTTGCCAGGCTCACGCGGTTTTTCACTTGCGACCCACGGGCAAAGCGGGGAGGGTCCGAGCAGGGCTGCCCAGCAGCCCCCTCCCAGGGCTCCCCGCTTTCCCCTGCGCTTCCCCAGCCCCCGCCGAACAGATGGTGCGGGTTTTTGCAGGGGGAGTGGAGGAAACAAAGCCCAGAGCCACGGGAGGCTGCGGGGCTGCAGCCTGTCTCCCAAGCGCAGCCCGGGGGATGACATCTGTGGGGACGGGCTGATGCATGTGGGTGTCTGTGGCGTGCCGAGCCCCGTGCCGAGCCGGCACTGACGCCTGCTGTATCTCACTTTTCTTTCTTCTTTGTTATTTTTTTTCCCTTCCTTTCTAGATAAAGAAGCTCGCAGACCGTTCGCAGGGATGTCGGTGAAGCGAGCGGGCTGCCTCCCCATCTCTGCCCGGCACAGGACCAGAGGCTGACTGGAAGCTGGCATGTTGTCCCCTCCAGCCCCTGCTCGGCCACGCCATGCCCAGCCCTGCCCCTAGCCTTGCTTTCCACTTCTGATACAACCTGCCTTCCCCAGGCCGTGTTTCAGAGACAGGCGGCAGCGATTATGCTGCAGAAAGCCAGCCTGCAGCCGAAGCCCAGAGGAGTTTTGCAGTGAGGCCGGTTGCTTAAAAGCCAAAGAGTTGCCCCATCCCTGTCCCGGCGTGGAGAAGCATCTGGGACAGCTGATTTCTCCACACTCAGCGGGTGTCGAGGTCCTGGTCTGCAGGCTCAAAGAGAGGAGCTGCCATGGAAGAGAATGTGTTCAGCGTGCAGCAGATACAGCCCAACGTCATCTCGGTGAGGCTCTTCAAGCGCAAGGTGGGCGGCCTCGGCTTCTTGGTGAAGGAGCGCGTCAGCAAGCCGCCCGTCATCATCTCAGACCTGATCCGGGGAGGGGCTGCGGAGCAGAGTGGCCTCATCCAGGCTGGGGACATCATTTTAGCTGTCAATGGCAAGCCTCTGGTGGACATGAACTATGAGACTGCACTGGAGATACTGAGAAGCATTGCCTCCGAAACCTACGTGGTCCTCATCCTGCGGGGCCCTGAGGGCTTCACCACTCACCTGGAGACCACTTTTGCGGGCGACGGGACACCCAAAACCATCCGTGTCACCAGACCTCTTTGCCCGGCTACGAAGGTGGTTGACTTGTCCAACTCAAGCCTGCACAGCAAAGAGCAGCCGCTGCCAGCAGCCGATCGCACCATGGGCTCCCTGTGGACGAGAGAGATCGGGCGGGAGGTGGAGCCGATGGTCCACGTTAATGGCGTCGTTACCGGCAGCAAGGGGCAGGACGCTGGGAAGGGGAAGCAGGGTGCTTGTGGTCACCCTTGCCTCAACGGCAGCGTGGAAGATAACGAACTGCTCAAAGAAATCGAGCCCGTCTTGGATCTCCTGAAGAGCAGTAAGAACAGCGATGGAGATGCACCCTCCAAGGTAGAGACAAGAGATATAGAAGTCCAGGTGGACTGGTAGGTCCCTAAATACATTTTTTACCTTTGGTGGAATGTGCTGGTTTTGGCTACCCAGCGCGGCTGGTTTAGGTGTCAGTGGGCACCTCTCCAGAAACGGCTGCTGTCTGACACAGCAGGATGGAGATGGAGAGGAGGGGAGGTAAAAGAAGGGAGAAACAGTTGATGAGGGGAAGAAAAAAGTAATGAGAAATTGAGAGGAGATGGTGGAAGAAAGGGAGAAAGATGTAAGCATGGGAAATCGGGGAGACAGCAGGAGAAATGTCTCATGAAAAGCTGAGCTATGCGACGTGGTGGATCACGGGCTGGGCTGGGATTTGTTTCTGTTCCATGTTCTCGATGTCATTGTTTTAAGTTTAAACAAAATCCCGAGCCTCGGTTTCCCCACCTGCCAAACAAGATTCACGGTGTTGTCTGTCCTTGCTGTCCTGCTTTACAGCTCTCCAGTTGAGAGCTGCTATTGATTAACTGCCGGGGAGGGAGAAGGAAGGTCAGACTGGCGGAGTGCAGCGCTTCCCAGGAAAAACGAGTTTCAAAACCTTCTGCGATTCTGGCAGTCAGGCTGTGGCTTGGGGAGGGGACAGGGAGCCCCGGTCCAGCTCCAGCTGAAGCCAAGGGGACTTCTGCGCAAGGGCAGGTGCTCCCGTCTTTTGGGAAGGGGAAAACGCTCAGGAACGGCCATCCCTTGTGGAAATGCAACAGCGGAGCTGCCTCTTCACCCTCTCTGCTCTTTCTAGATCAAGCTAATTATTTTAATGCATGTACAACAAGGGTGGGGACGCGCGGATGCTTGCCCCGCGGCCTCCTGAGGAGGGTGAAGTCTCATCGTGAGGGTGGCATGGCTTCATTTCCCATATCTGCTGCTGAAGAGGATGGCGTTTCCCTCCCGATCTTCCTCGGCGTTTCCCTCCTGATCTTCCTCGGCGTTTCCCTCCCGATCTTCCTCGGCGTTTCCCTGAGCCGCAGACCATTGCTCCGCAGCCGAAGCAGCTCCCTGCGGCCCTTCGTGCTTTGCGAAAATGTTGTTAGTAGCTTTTTTTTTTTTTCCTGTACCAGCTCCCTTGCCTCCCAGTCATTTATTAGCAATAATAGGCTGCCTTTTCCCGTTGCCTTTCCCCAAGTCCCTGAGCATGTTTTAGCAGTGTCAAGCGCCGCAGCGGGTTGCGGCTGCCCTCGGTTTTTGACTGGCTGTAAAAAAAAGGAGTTGTTATTTTTTTTTTTTTTTCAGGAGGGTTCGCTGAAGCTGGTGATCTGGGTTCAGCGACAGAGGGATTTGTAACTCCGAGTTCCCTTGCTGCACCTGCTTCCTTAGGGAGGGGAAGCCAGTTGTGGTCATTTCTTAAAAATCAGAAACAAGGAGAAGGGAAAGGCAGAGCTGCAGAGGAGCGGGAGTCCCTGCCGAGGGGTCCCTGCCCAGCTCAGCAGGCTGAGCTCCTGATCACTCCCATCACAAACAAACACCCACGCCGCATGTTTTCAATCTTCTTTTTAAAATTTATTTTCAGTTGTTTTCACGCCATCATTTCTGCCGTCTCTTAAATTGTGCATTTTTTTTTTCCGCGGAGGACGCGGTTACTCAAAGCCCGTAAGGTGGTCACGCTGAGTCAGAGGGGAGAAAAAAAAAAAAACAGCTCAGCTTGGTGCCGGTGGTGGGTGATAGACATCTCTGCCACAGAGCGGTGGGACAGGACGCACTTGGGGACATCTTTCCTGCCATCCCCCAGGTCTCAGCCAAAATCCCTTCTGTCCCTCTGTTTTTGCTAAGACTGCAGTGGAGCTGGGGCTTGTGATCTGGCGAAGCCCCCTTGGGCACAATCCCAAGTGTTGGGATGAGGTACAGCCTCAGGCCCTCAAACCCAGTCCCCCACTGTCCCCATCTTGTCCCACCAGCTGTGGGTTCTCCGAGAAAATTCTGCTCTGGCTGGGGGAAAGGATGAAAAATGTGATTTTTTTTTTTTTTTTGATTTGAGGAGTCTGTTCTACTCACAAAGAGATTAAAGTGAAACATTTTGAATTCACTTAAACTGAAGGACCTCAAACCAGCAAGAATATTAGCTTCACCAAAACTCCACTCACTTCATTTTTCAATATCCTTTAACGAGAAATGCATGTAATCTATGTGCCTCGGGACTGAAAATCCACTTTCCACTCAAAATTACTCTTCAGCCTTCTGCTTGATGAAAAGCTGCAGCCTCGCTCTTGCGGCAGGGCTCCGTACAAGCGCGACCCGGGCTCGAGCAGACACGTGGGAAAGGAGATAATCTGTGGGGAGGACTTGTCGAGAGCTGCTCTGCAGGGTAAAGGGCATTTCTCAGCCGCCTCCCCTCCCGCTCCCGCGACGCGCTGGAGACGATTCATCTCCTCCGCTTGGTCTCGGGCAGAGCTGGGGCATTGTGAAGGTCTTCTACAGCGTGAGATTTCTTGGTCCATAGGAGCAGAGCAGAAAGGTCAGGGAACGACGGGGAGGGGATAACTGTGGAGACTCTGTTGGTGGATGCCAAAGAAATGCCCCCAAAAATAAGCAAGTCTTGTCAGGTTGATGCATCTCTCCTGCCGTAGGCTGTGACTTCTGCAGGCTGGGGGGCAGCAAGCAAAGCTGGCATCAGTCAAAACAGGAACAGGGCTTCACCTAGACATCAGGAGGGTGCAAAACCTCCCTCCAGGTTGTGCTCGACACCTACAGCCTGGACCACTTGCCCATCGATCCAGCTGGAGATGCTGGTCTCAGGGCCAATTGTGTTCTCCCTCCATCTTCGCCTGGTGCTGACCTTCACAGCCTGCAGCACTTCGTCAAAGCCAGTCTGGCTTGCAGAGCTGTGACAGCTTTCCTAGGGCAGAAGGGAACGGTACAAGTTTGAGGTTATTCGCAAGGAGCCAAACACTTCTCGGTCAAGGCAGGCTTTGCCAAAACCGATTCAGATTCCACCTGATGCTTTGGGCTTCCAGCCCATGTCTCTAATGTTGCTTCCAAGGAAAACTGGAAACCGTGAACTTGCATCAGGGGAAAAAAACCAATCAGTTCCCCTCCATCCCCTGCGCTCCCCAGAGGAGTTGTCCCTGCAGTGACATGGCTTTTGCTCCCTGCTGATTCCAAGCTGTATGGTGCTCTGGGTCCACGGTGCATGACCATGGGACGGGCTGCGACCACGGCTGAATGTCTTCTCCTCGGCTCAAGCCATCTGCGAGGAAGTCGATCATAAGACAGAGCATGGAAGTGGGGCGCAAGGTATGATGAGAGCTGGCATTTCTGCCATGAGGCTCACCGTGGGCTAGAAAACAAAAATAGAGTTTGATTCACTCACTGCCAGCTAACCTAGGTCTGTTTTTCCCTCTGAGCTCTAGGGAGATTGTCATGTCCCATCTTCCCTCCCTCTCCCCCCACCACCGAGGTGCCAGTATTTATTTTTCTTCTCAGGTCTCTTCCATAACATGAACAGCATGACGGAAACATGGCAGTTTTGGTCCAAAAAGCAGCATCAGCAACAGCCCTGAGAGGGAGAAGTGTGCTGAGAGCAGGAATTCTGTTTATGAAGGGTTTCAAGGTTTCAGGCTCCATCCTGCATTGGAACAAACCCCGTAATTTTGCAGTTCTCGAAGAGAAAATTCTCTTCCTCCCACCTCCTTCGCCACCGCCAAAATCTCTTTGTGTTGTTCAAAACATTTCATTTGCATTTCTGATGTCTTCATTATTCTGCACTTGGACACAAAACTTTAAAACCTCTGAAATGAAAAGGTTCCCTGAAACTATCGTGTTGTTGCCGTTCTGCAAAATGGTGGAGTAGGAAGCTTTGGCAGTGAATAACCATCCTCTTCTCCCTCGGCGGATTCTTCTTCCTCGTCATTCCGACTACGTCAGTCTGACCCAGAGAGACATTTTGTGCCTGCAAACAGCATATTTCACCCCAGTAAACCCCCATGGAGCCTTCTTGGACCAGTGTCCAAAGCCCCCTTTGCCAACTCAGTGCCATGTGCCAGTGCTGCTTCTTGCATCCCATGGGAAGGCCATTCTCCTTGTAGGTGGTCCCGGCAGACAAACCCATGACCCACATACGAGGCCGCGCTCTCCCAGTGGATCTGAACTGTGTTTGGCCTCCAAATAAGATGCTGAGGCTGGAATCCTCCAGGTAGGAAGGGGCGAGTGTGGTGGTTGCGAGTTGCATCTGACGCTGGCTGAATCTCAAACGACGCCGATGGGACTTTGGGATCACTTGGATCTGTTCCCAGGTCTTTATCTGCCAATGCCCACTCAACAGCGTTTACCAGCCTCGTATTTCATAGGCCTCTCTCCGAAGCCGCTCTGTGCGGCTTGCTTGGCTCATTAGTCCCTCATTCCAGCACTGGGCACAGCCCAGTGATGCTCTGACCTTCTGAGGGGGCAAGACCTTCTTCAAGCCATGCCATGTGCTTGTCGGTGAGGCTTTTGTCCTCTTCCTTTGGTGCTGTCCAAGCTCCCCTTTCTAATTTAGGAAGTGGTTTCTTGCTTTGATCGTTCTGCAATCACCCACTCTGGGCACGCTGGCCCCACTGCCTCTTCAGAGAGCGCATCCCACTTTTTGGAGTTATTCCCTCTGGATGGAGCTCTGCTCCATCTTCTGCACCCTGCAAACCCCAGATCCTGCTCGATGTCTTCTTCTGCCTCTCCCTTCAACGCATGCCATTGTGCCAGACCTTGCTTTAGCTCTTGAGGTGAGGAGTCCAGAGCCAGCATGCTGTCCAACATTGTGGACTGTGAGCTGCCCCAGGGGCATGATAGCGAGGAAATATTAACTTCTGAGGATGCGATGCCTTCTGGAGCATGGTTTTCCACGGGACAAAAGAAAGGTAAGGCAACAGCTGTCCACCCCAGCCTGTAGCAGTGGAAGCAGGAGCTCTCCTCCATCTCTGAGGACACACCAGGGGAGGGGAAGAAAGTAAAATGAAGGTGTTTCTCTCCCAAAGCTCAGAGCGAGACATGCACATGTGAGCTTCCCACGCAGCACCAAGCTCAAGCGTAGGGTTTTCAGCCCCTGGAACCAAGGGCCTGGAAGGAGTCCATCCTCCATGGTTGTAGCACGGGACACTGCTATCGGCATCGCAGCACGAGAGCTGTCGTCGGAAGCATGGACGTTGGCATCCTTATCAGTTTATCCAAATTGGCCCCTGGGGATTGCAGCAGGTAGTGGTATCTCTCATCTCTGTCTGGGAAATCAGAGAGATCCTTCTGCCAAGCTAATTCAAAGGAGTGAAGTGACAAACTTTTTTTTTTTTTCTCTTTTATTTTTTTTTTTCTTTCTTTTTTGGAAAAGCTTTGGAAAAAATTCACAAAGGGCTGTCTCAGCATCTTCCCTTCTGCTTCATCACTCCGAGCACTGCAACATCATCAAATTAGTCAAAAGAAAACAGTGGTGCCTCTCATTTCTCCAAACAGCCAGATGCTCCTTCCGAGGTGAGGCAGCATCCGAGGCTCTGCCGGTGCACCAGTGGGGGAGGGCAGGATTTCTGTTTCTTAAAAAAAGAAAGAAATTTTGCCTTCAGAACAAAAGATGACCTCAAATGAGGTCCTTTCCCCCCCAAAAAAAAAACCCAGGATCCAAAAGATTTTGTTAACACTGAAATAGTATTTAATGGATCAGGCAGTGGGCCCCAGGCCAGCAGGGATCTCTGGATCCTGGATCTGACCTTTGGGGGAGTTCAGCCAAACAAGTGCCCCTGAGGCACTCTTCTGTTGATGAAGTGCTCTTGGAAACATTATCTGGAGGCTGAGCTCGGGCACGGTGCTTTGGCCATCCTGCCGGTCTCCTTGACCGCGTGAGCGGCACCCTCGTATGAATGTGGCAGGTCACCCCGCATCTCTGCTGGTGGCTGCAGAAGCCGAGTCAAGAGAGGAAAATAACTGACCCAAAAGACCTTGTTCCTGCCTGAGCTCGCAAACAAGGCAGTTACAAGAAATGAGCAGGAAATATTTGTAAAATGAAGCAATTGATGGGTTTTTAATTTTTTCCCCCCATCTGGAGTGAGGCTGTGGCTGCTCTGAATGGGCTTTTCTCTCCCTGCCTCTCTCCAAAAGACAGAGCCGGATCCTTCTGGGCAGCCTCATCCGGGAGAGGTCTGCGCCAGCTCAGCGCAGGGGCACGCACCCCGGCCCTGCGAGGGACGGAGCTCCTCGTCCAACATCGAGCGAACTGCCGTGCAACACCAGCACAGAGTGGGGGACACAACCAGGAGTTTTTATCGAATGGCGTTGTCGCAGCTGCGCTGGACGGTGCTTTTATAGCAGAGACGGAGGGTGAGGGCAGCCTCGCAGCCCTAAGTCCATCGGGAACAGCAAAGTGCAACCGACTTCTATCCCGGTTGCAAACGTGCAATGGGATGTGGAGTATTTCCTTCTGGGCATCCAACTCCGAATCACAGATGGGTTTGGGTTGGAAGGGACCTTTAAAGCCCATCCAGTCCAACCCCCCTGCAAGGAGCAGGGACATCTCCAACCAGATCAGGTGGGCTTGCAAACACCCTTCTGGAAACAGTGGCTAGTGCCAGGTGCCTGCAGGTGTATGCCCAGTGTCATTTTGGAGGCAACTGGGGGATATCTGGTGTGCTGCTCAAGCCTCTCCCGTCTGCACAGAGGCAAAGTGCCCCTGGAGAGGCACTGTGGTCCCTCAGGAGGCAGGTTCCCCCTGCTAAATCCCAGACACCAGCAAAGCCAAGGGATTTCTCCCGTTGCCTTATGGATTTAGTGCTCATGTCTTCATTTTGGGCCAGCAGCACACTGGGGCTCATCAGCTACAAGAGATGGCTGGTGTACGTCCACCATTTCCCGTGCTCAGTGGCTCCATGTTGCGCTGCCTCTGCCTTCCCTGGTATGATGGGGCTCAGAGCAAGAGGGCAGGGATGCACAGCCTTGGAGATGACTATTCTCCAGGAGGTTTAACAGCTGGTCTTTACTTAGGGATAAGAGCCAGATTTGCTGAATTTTCATCCTGTCTTGCTGCCAGGAATTCCCTAGACGGAGGTAGGCTGGATGTGTCTTGAGACCCTGAACTTCCCCTTTGGATGGGCTGGTAGAGGGCAGAGTGGGTACATGGTTGGGTATGTGTTTCATGGGTCCGAGCCCTGGGACCTGCGCGGCTGCCGAGCGCTCCCGGCAGCGCTGACACCGTGCAGCAGAGAGCGGGGGGACCTGTTGTCTTTGGCTGCAGCTGTGTGGGGTGGCGGGTGGGGTTTCTTGTGTTTTATCTGATTGAAACCCTTTCGTGTGCTGGTAGGAGCCAAGTCACAAAAGAACAGCTTTCTTTTCCCCTGGGGGGCACAGAAAACCCAGTAAAACCTGCCCCTACGGCACCTGTACCTCCTCGCCTGCACCAAGCTGGCCACTTCCACCCTAAGGCAGCCAACGTCTGGAAGGTGTCCAGGAGCCTACTGTAATATTTTGGCAGCTGAACATTGCTCTGCAAAGGCAGAAAAATCACAGAAAACTTAGAGTACAGGAAGATCATCTTAAAATGAAGTATTTTCCTTAAGCTGTTCCTAAAGATACGAGCTGGGAGGCAAGGAGGATTGTGAAACTGAGTTCGTTTGTGCATACGTGACTTGCCCAGATGGTGTCAAGAGCGTTGGTGTGAATGATGTCCTGAGTGCGAGCGTCCTACTTTGGTCGGTGCCCAAAGCCCGCTGTCATTAATAAGAAGGCTCATTATTGACTTTAGTGGGCATCTGGAGGACTTTTAAGAACTGACAGCGGGAGCAAAACCATTGCCAGAGCGCGTTACCTCGACGGTCTGTTGAGGAATGGCGAAGGCAGGGCGGCTGCCGGTCCCGGCCCGTGGTCCCATGGACCATGCGTGGCCTCACCAGGGTGGTGGGTGCCTTCGGCGCAGATGCCGCAGCCTGCCTTCTCTGAATATCGCGTCTCTAAACCCCGTTGGTTTTCCTCGTGCTGTGGTGGTTTTCCATCGCCTGCTTGGATGGCATTTAGCAGCCTCGCTGCCATCCCGCGGTACGTTCCCCAGGGAAAACACGGGCTGCGTGCACCATGAGTTACACCAGTGTCGCTGTGCGGGCCAGGGCAGCTGGTGCTGGGGACATCCTCGCTCCCCCAGCATCACCAACATCCCCAGCTCCGTCGAGGCAAGCCGTCTGTTTGCTCGGGTAAAATCGCTTGCGTTTGCCAGCATTTCCAGCATCTGTAAAGGTCAGGACGAGGAGAGCGAGCTGTCTCTCCCTCCTGGGAGCCACCTATTTTTCTTGGGTGTTTTTTTTCCTCTCCTCTGCTCATAAACACCAAGCTGCTGTGCAAAGCCAGCTGGTTTTGCTAGGAGGTTTTGCAGCTGGAAGTGTGTGCAGCTCCGCTTTCCCCACCTCTGCGCTTGCTTTCGCAGGGGTCCAGTTTGGTTTTTGGGGTGCAGAGGGGCTGGTGCGTAACTGTGCTAGAGCCCATGCCGGGGCAGGGGTTTCCTGTTGTTTTGCAGGCACGGCGCTCGCCCGCGCGGCGAAGTTTCTATTGTGTTTGGGTTGCCCTCGCCGTGGTGACTCATCGCCTTGGCCGAGGCAGAGCGTTTCCTCCCCTCCCGCTGCGCGATGAGCAAGTTTTTGCTACCGCTGGAGCAGGTCCTGGAGCCATCGCTTCGAGACCTGGCCTTGTGGTCCCCGCACCCAGCACCCTCCAGTCCACTGACCCAAATGGTTTTTAACCCTTCAGTTTCAGGGAAGGGGAAAACAAGACGCAGAAACCGGCTCGGATGGAGAACGACCGTGTCTTTGGTGACCTGTGGGGGAAGAGCAACGTGCCCGTGGTCCTGAACAATCCCTACTCCGAAGCGGAGCAGGTAAGAGCCCATGGCTCGTACTGCTTTGGGTGGGAAATGGGTTGGGAAGCATGTAACCCATCCTGGTGGGCTCTCGCACCACGGAGAACCCGCAAGGACTACCTATGCTGCCACGAAGACCTTTGATCTCAAGAGTTGAGAGGAGGCCATCTGGTCCAGAAGCTGAGTTCCCTGTGGTTTGGGCAGGGTATAGGTCACTGGAGAACGATGCTCTCCACCCAAGGGGCCAGAGTGGGATGGGAACGCAGCCAGGGAGCAGCTCTCTGCCACCTCCCTCGGGGTTGTCATCCCTTTCTGTGGCCAAAAGCCGAGTTGCATCATTAAAGTTGCTTTGATTCATATGATGGTAATACAACAGAGCACTTCAGATAATATGTTGTACGGTGCCTTTTCATCTCCTCACGCTCCACGGACATAAATTTTCAGGCTTCCATGCCAAAAGTGGATTAACTCCACGTTTGTAGCAAAGCCAGAGAGGTTCAGGCAGACCCTGCCAGGCCAGAAAGATCACCTCGGGGAAAACATGACGTGTGTGAGCTCTGCCAAGCCTGTTCGGGCAAACGTGTCTCCCTGATGGGATTAACCAGCAGCAGGACAGGACACGGGGGACCGGTCTGGGGACCATTTGGTCTCCTTGCCTCACTGTGCTCCTCAGGGTGATGTAGTAAGGACTGTACTCCAAGGGAGGGGAGAAAAGTGATTTAGTGGTCGCATGAAGACTCCCGAGAAAATCAGCATTTCCTCAGCTCGGGAATGTCTTCAGCAGATGCCTCTGGCTGATGCCTCTTCCCAGCTCCAGCGCAGCGCTCCTCGTTGACACGCCACGTGCAGACAATCGCAGTAGCAGGTGCCACTCATGCTGTGGTTGACACCCAGACGTTGAGCTTGCCCTTGACACCCAGTGACGTCCAGCAGCACCAGCTCAGGCCACGGGTCTGTCCATGGATGCCTTCCCACCTCAGAGGCATTTTGCAAGTTGCAAAGCCAGAAGCAAGGGGTTAGGTGACATGAGGTGACATGGTCACTTCATGCCAATGCAGGTGATACCGTCTTGGCTGCGGTGGTTTAACTCTGCCCATGCCCTCCTTCCCCATGTGCCAGGAGCACCGTGGTTTCTCCTGGGACTCCTGAGCAAAACAATGTCCGCGTGCTCTTTTCCAGCAGGCGCAGTGTCGAAGGTTCACGGGACATGTGAGACACGCGAGACTCACTGTGCGGGTGCTGATGCACGTGCGGGGTGGCCGAGACACACCTGACCATGCCAGACTTGCTGCGTGGTTTTAACCAACCGTGGTGGGTGCTCAGATGCAGCTGGGAGCCGTTTCCATCCTCCCCTCGCCTGGCTGCAGCTCAGGATCACGGCCAGGTCTCCCAGCAGCACAGACAACCTTGCAGTGGGTGTCGTCCCACATCGGCACACACAATCGGGTGCATCCAAGAGCTGCCACACACTTTGTTCGGCTGTGCAAGAGCCGTCCCCGGGCAGCCCCGTGTCCGGCTGCGTGGTGAACGCACCGCGGCAGGTACCACCAGCCCATCTCGCCCAAGGACAGGCCACCGCTCCGGTCCCTTTGCCCTGGCTCTGGAAAGATGCTGCCTTTCTGCCTTCTTTGCTAAGCTCCTTGCGTGAATGTGTCTTACGATAAGCACTTTATAACCTTCTGTGTTCAGAGCTTAATTTCTCTCCGCGTTAGGGCTGCCAGAACCACCAGTCTTAAGCTGCTGTTAAACTCTTTAATATTTTTTTTTCACTAGAAGTGCAGCTTTCTTTTTATCCCTCTTATCCCCGGATCGGTACGCCTGCTCTTCTAGAGGCAGTTTGGTTTTTCCCCCCGGTGCTCCCTGCAGCCGTTCCCCTGGGCCGCGTGCGGTCAAGGCAACTGCACTTCTTGCAAGCTACGATAAATACCGTTAACGCAGGGGCACGCCAAGCCTCACGCGAGCTTTTTATACACTGTGTTCCTTACAGCAGGATTTGGCCGATTCACTGGGCCAGGTGAGGAATGCTCACTGAGGCTCATAATAAGGTGCTGAAAGACCCGTTGGGCATCAGTCCCTATCCCTCTTATTTATTTATTTGTTTATTATTTTTTGCCAAATCACGCAGTGTACTTTGCTTGTTTCCCAGGAGCCCAATCCCCTCCGGCCCCAAACCTGAAAGATGCTGTGACTGCACCAGCCCAGGTCCTGCGTGAGCCGTATTTTAGTCTGTACGGATTGATTTGTTAGGAGCTCCAGGGTAACTGGCGGGGTGCACATCCGTGCAGCTAGCAGGGGACGGGAGCAATATCAGCTCCACACTTGTAAGGATGATTTACAGCTTTATAAAAGCTAAAAAACACACATTCAGCTAGCGGGGTTAATGCAGTCTGGAAGGAAATGTCAGCACGCCAGAGCGTCTGTGACCTGGGCTGATGCTGCAGACCTCGTCCTCCCACAGTCGACGCGTTTCAGCAGGGGGATACGTGCCATCGTCGCGAGGATGCCCGAAAACCAGCTGGGATGCAGAAGGAAGGCTGAGGAGCTGTAGAACCCCTTGGGTTTGTGAAAAAGGGAGGTGTTCCCCTTGGGCTCACAAAAAAGGGAGAAGCTCCATGCCGTCCTGGCCCCAGGATGTGCCTGGGGCTGGGCGCGTCTCTCCCCTGCGTCTCTATGAGCTGCAGACAGCTCGCAAGCTGCACGCTGACGATAAGTGCCAACGCGCTCCCGTGTAAAAGACGTTTGCATAATGCCCACGCGCCCCGGCTGCTGCGTTAGTCTCTCCATTTGTCCCGCTCCTGAGTCACTAATATCACATCTGCCTCATTAGAACATGAAAGCATCTCACACGCCCTCCCTGACAGAGCCGGGGTGATGTTTGGCTTCAGCTGTACGGCACATACTCACACACAGAGCTCGTTCCCAGTCTCTTCTGGGTGTTGCTCTCTCTACAGCTGCTCCGTGATATGGTTGCTGGAGTCAGCACCTCTGCTTCTCATAAGTGGTGTCACCTCAGCTGCTCTGGCCCAGCTCGCGTCCCAGGGATTCGGCATGCCTCTGCGCAGCGGCCCTCTTTCAGCAAAGATGCAAACTTTGCCAGTTCCTGCGGGGAAAAGCCAAAAAGGAACGGGGAGCAGCTTTGAGAGAGGTTTAAGGTAGAATATCTGCAGTCAGATATTGAGCAGCCGATGTCCGCCAGCTTGGACCATGAGCTGGCTCGCTCCAGGGATGGGGTCACTGCTACGTCTGGATTCAAAGCAGGCTTTTGGGCCAAACCTGCGCTAGCAAGATGGTTTTTAGCTGCACTGAAGCCCCGTCAGCAAATCAAACCCAACTCAGAATTTGAAAGTGGTGCTGCATGCAGTCATCACTTTCTGCTTGGTGCTCCTAATTTCCGTCTGGCAGGAGGAGGTTCAGGTGAGGGTTGGGTCTGCATTTTTGAGTAGCAGTTTTCAGCTGCATTTGGCCAATCTCATCGAGCTGCTCTAAGCAATCACGCTCAGGAGGAAGGTGGCAAATTATTCCCCCTTGGTCCTAAGGGTGGCACAGGTTGGTTCAGAGAGCACAGGATGCTGTTGATGGTTCAGGAATGGTTTAATTCTCGTGAAAGAGTAGAACAAGCAAGAAAAAAAATGACCAGGAACTGCCAGTGCCATAATTCAGGTCAGGTTCTCTAAAACTGGAAAAACAAAAGAAAATAGTGATTTTCCTGGACTACATTTAGGAGGTTCATTTTATTTCCTACTGGTTTTGAGCTCTATATGAAGTCTTATATTTGTTTTCTGCAGCATGGAGCGAGGAAGCTGAGATCCACTGTGTGGTCATCTGGCTTCAGGGGCTAGGACTTCAACACGCTCCCGGGGAAGATGACAGGGTTTGTGACATGAGGAATGTCACGGAGACCCATGACAGCACAGCTTGAGGGCGCACGGAGAGTGGCTTTCAGAAACTGTGAGGACCAAAGAGGGTCCTACCCAGGGGTCAGGTTGTAAAGCTCTCCCTTCCCCTCCGTCCTCTGGCTCTTGCTCCCAGCATATGCTTTCGGTGTGTGGTATCACACTGCGAGCCTCAGAATTTTTTGAGAGCAAAATCCCTATTTTCCAGGGAAAAAAAGCGTAGAGCATCTGATAAAATCAAGGACTGGGTGAAAAATATGGCGAACGTTGCCACCAGGGCAATGCAGTGTTGTCTGCTCGGCCCAGGCATCGGTCTTGCAGTCGATCAGGCATCCATCTCTCTCTGCTTTGGAAAAGCAGAGCAATCCTCTGGTGAAGCAAAGACACGTTGGATCCAGAGCCTCATCAGTTTTGGCGTCCTTGTGGCCCCTGTTTCTTTCCCTCCTGACTTTGCTCATCAGCAGAAGTGCTTGTTCTGAAACAAGAGCTTCTTCCAGCGTGTGCTGGCTCTTCTTCAGCTGGTCCTTCAGGCCATGTCTATGACACGAGCTGCCAGTGTGACACGAGCCCAGACCACTGAATAAGGATGCTTACGTGAATAAGGGTCACAGCAGAAATACCAGATATTTCTCTGTGAAAACACGTGCAAATAGAAGCACTTGCAGATGGCTCTTCTCCTTACAAGCTCTCTGCCGGCTGAGGCTCTTCCGTTTGTTGATGTGACACTCAAGACGCGCTGGATGAGCACACCCTGACGCAGAGTAGCTGGAGATCCAGAGCTGAGACTGAAGTAATCCAATGATGCGTAATTCAGCAACTTGCATAATTTATCCATCCTTATTCCTATGATCTTCCAGCATGGATATCAAAGGAGAGGTGCCTTTGGCTTGCTCGGAGGAACCGTCGGCTATTAGCTCTATCTCACAGCGCTCGTATTAGTGAGGCAGAGCTTGGCACGTGTAAAACCCAAGCAGGTGATGCTCCTTAAGAAGAAACATCTAATACATCTTAGAGATCTAAGTCTTCCACTGGGAAACATGAACACAACGTTCTCCTAAGTAACTTCTGGCACTGTTTTTTAGCACCTCTTCTACAGGTGTGGCTTTTCTGTAAACAGAGATGACTTCTTGGTTGCATTGAGAGTTGGTTGCTCCGTTGTAGGATCACAAATGCCGCAAATACTTGGATCATATACCTTCCCTTGCTGTAGTGTCACTAGGATTTAAGCACAAACATCCACTGATACAGGATGCTGCATGTCGTTGCGATCTTTTTCCTGTATCTCACTGATGAATTCTAACCTTGTGCCTCATCTTCACTGTTGTCCAGCCACCACCACCCGGGCGGCAGTCCCCAACGAAGAGCACAGTGAATGGAAGTCCTTCCAAATGCCCACGGTTTGTCAAAATCAAGAACTGGGAGACAGGCTCCGTGCTTCACGACACTCTGCACCTCAAGACAGCGATGGTGAGTAGAGTTGATAGGACTGGCCAAAAGTTGTCCGAGCATCAGTGAGTGGATCACAGTGTTTCCAACATGGCTTTACCTGGAAACGCAGAATGAGATGAACTCAGGCCAATCTTCTTGTCGCCGGTGGTGTCTGAATTTCAGACCTCCGGTGCAAGAAGCTGGATGAGAGGGAAGCCCATCCGAGATAAATCAGGAAAAGCATATGACTTTATGCCAAGCTGGGGCAAGAGACTAGTGAGCCCCAATTGTCCATATCAGGTGGGACGAGAGATGACTGCACATGCTTGAGCTGTCCAACACAACGGGACCAATAGGTATGAAAGCAAATAAGCCGGAAATGTCCCTGTTTGTCAAAGATACCACCAACTTCTGTGTAGCGAATTGTTGACTGCCCCCAGCCCAGCTCACGTAACCAAAAGTGCTGCAGTAACCCAAGACACACGTGTCTCCTTCTGTCTCATCAGGCCACCGCGTGCACCGAGCAGATCTGCATGGGCTCAGTCATGACCCCTAGCCAGCACGTCCGCAAGTCAGAAGACACCAGAACAAAAGAGGAGGTGCTCCTCTTGGCTAAGGACTTCATTGACCAGTACTACTCCTCCATAAAGAGGTAAGTATTGGCTGGAGAAGGTCACAGACCCTGGTTGCTGCTTATGCTGAGATGTCACATACGATCTCATCTTTCACACTTGTGAGTCAAAGCAAGGTGGGAGCGTGGTGCTCCACATTCAGCTGCTTCTTCAGGGGAGCTTCATTGCTAGCATTCGTTGTGTGCCTCTGTGCAAATTATTGACCTCTCCCATTTGCACTTGGTCACCTGTTACCTGAAAGCACACACGCACACGTGTGTATGTGCACACATGTGCTAAGAAAGAACTCATGCCCAGGTGGAGAGCAGCAGGATTCCCTGCCCTCCACCCGGGTCGGTGACTGCCGTCTCCTCCATTCCCCACACGTGCAGGTCTGGCTCCAAGGCCCACATGGAAAGGCTGGAGGAAGTGACCAAGGAGATTGAAGCCACTGACACCTACCAGCTGCGGGACACGGAGCTGATCTATGGGGCCAAGCATGCCTGGAGAAATGCAGCTCGCTGCGTGGGCAGGATTCAGTGGTCCAAGCTGCAGGTGAGTATCGGCACAGCTGGAGATGGTTGGCAGGTTGCCTGCCGAAGGAGGCACCAGCATTTTGGAGAGGCAAAATTTGCTCTTCAGATACCCGGGAAAGCACAGCACAAATACAGCTGGGGATGTTCAGCACACAGCTCTCCTTCACAGCTTTGGGGATGCACAGGCTGGGAAGTCAGCAGGAGCTGGAGAAGCATCTGTGGGGTGGGTGGAGCCAAGGTGCCTGTGTCTGAAATATGGCCAGCTGGAAGCTGGCACTCTAGAGAAGCTCTTCCAAAATCAGATGCTGTTCCAATATCTTACACACTGCTTCCAAAACTATTGCTCTACCTGGAGAGAGGCAGCAGGACACGCTCATCCTTGGTGCAGAGATGCTACGGCAGGAGAAGATTTGGCTCGATGCCCTTTTGACTAGCTGGAGGCGTAGGGTAGGATCTGAATTGGTGATCTCCAGTGGAATCCCTTGGTATGGAGATGACGTCTCCCTCTGTAACATGGAGCACAGCTCAAGTGCTGCTGAGCAATTCTTGTGGCTGCTTCACACAGGGTACAGGCACTGCCCGGGGCCAGGAGGCTGGGCCTCCTTCGCTCCCAGCTCAGCGTTCAGCTCTTCTGTGCCACTGTTTCTTTTGGCACATCTGAACTTTGGGAGGAGTTCTTTCTTCAAAAAGTTGTCTTCAAGCCTCCTGTTGACCCTCTTTCTTGGTTTCCCCATCCTTTTGTAGATCCCCCATCCCTGGAAACATTCAAGGCCAGGTTGGACGGGGCTCTGAGCAACCTGATCCAGTTGGAGATGTCCCTGCTCCTTGCAGGGGGGTTGGACTGGATGGGCTTTAAAGGTCCCTTCCCACCCAAACCCTTCTGTGATTCCCCATCCTTTCAGTTGATCTCAGGCCTGGCTGATACCTGTCCTATTTCAGCTTTGAGTCTTGGTCTACAAGAGACAAAAAGCAGAAACCAAAGCTGTTTGTGGATAAGCCAGGAACAGCAGCAGGCTGAGAGCACTGGGTTGAGGAGGTTTTTGCCTGAGCAGCAGATGACTCACCTCTTCAAAGCAGAAGGGGCAGCTGGATTACACATCCACACATTGTAAAGGCAGGGAACACGTAATTATGGGGCTTTAGATACCTAACAAGTCACGGTGGTGTCCAGGGCTTTTCCTGCGCTGTGTTTCTTCTGCTTGGCTCTGCCCTAGGAGCTGGAGCATCCTGTAGCATCACCGCAATTGCTTCTGCTGTTTCAGGTGTTTGATGCCCGGGACTGCACCACAGCCCATGGGATGTTCAATTACATCTGCAACCACATCAAATACGCCACCAACAAAGGCAACCTCAGGTGAGTCACCAGGATTTATATCTGGAGGCTTCTGGATGTGTGACAACCCAGCTCTGGGCCCCGCTGAGGTCATGTCTGTTAGCAGCCGCTGCACACCAGGATGGTCATAGCCAGTACCCATCCTGGGGAGAGTTCAGGGGACCTGATCTCAGGGGAAGGTGTCCTGCTGATCCAAGTATATCTCTTCTTGCTCTCTGTGGGACCTCAAAGGGCAGATTTTCCACTTATTTCCCCTTTCCTATATTCTGCATCAAATGCAGAACACAGACTGCTCTTCAGACCTATCTGAAACCCCATGTCAGCAGCCAGCTTCTCAATTGCTGGAAACACCCCAAATTCCAGAGCTGGAGTGCACCTGGCCATGATTTCTTCTGGTGAAGGAAATGTAATAAATGTCTGGGGCTTGTCCAAGGCACAAGCAGAGGTGGTGCGCACGGTGGTGGCAGGCAGGGTTAGCACCTTTCCCCCACCACACTTCGCCGTTCCTCTGTCCTGTACCCTTGCAACATCCTCGGCATTCACCAGCGCTGCCTCTTCCTTCCAGATCTGCGATTACCATCTTCCCACAGCGGACAGACAGCAAGCACGACTTTCGCATCTGGAACGCCCAGCTCATCCGCTACGCCGGCTACAAGCAGCCCGATGGCACTGTCCTGGGAGACCCCGCAAATGTGGAGCTGACGGAGGTACTGGCTGAAGCCATCCTTCCCAGGCAGCATGGGCATGGGGCTGGTGGGGACGGGCAGAAGCTCTGACAACCCCAGGAGGGTTTATTGCACCCACTGCAGTGTCACAGAGTGACTTCCCATGATGCTTGAAGAGCAGGTGACCTGCTGGGACTTCTAACCCCACCTTTGTTTTGCCTCTAGATCTGCATTCAGCAAGGGTGGAAGGCACCACATGGGCGCTTCGATATCCTGCCTCTGCTCCTCCAAGCCAACGGCAACGATCCAGAGCTGTTCGAAATCCCCCCGGAGCTCGTGCTGGAAGTGCCCATCCGGCATCCCAAGTAAGTTGGAGGAAGCCCCGAAACTGCTTGAGGGGATCAGCAGGACTCAGCTCCTTCGGTTTCACCCAAAGCCATCTCCTGGGCTTGCCCTTTCCTTGCCGTGCCTTGGGGTAAACACAAGACCTTCTTCCAGGTCTTCCCTCCACTCTGACGTAAAGCTAGCAGAGCCTGGAGGTGGAAAGCAAGTTGTGTCCTGGTTGCAGGGCGGGTTTCCCTTTCCTTGAAGTCCCTCAGGACTTACACCACTCTATAACACGCCTGGCATATCACCTTCTCCCCATAAACAGCCCCTGAGAAATAATGCCTCCTGGAACCGCTCTGCTCAGGTGTCCTTCAGCCTGGTGGCAGAGTCACCTCCTCCGTTCCCCTGCCCACGCTGGGCAGGGGAGGTCTAGCTGGCTGCCTAACCCTGTGGTACCCCGGCAGGTTTGAATGGTTTAAGGACCTGGGCCTGAAGTGGTATGGCTTGCCAGCCGTTTCCAACATGCTCCTGGAGATCGGCGGCTTGGAATTTTCTGCCTGCCCCTTCAGCGGCTGGTATATGGGCACAGAGATCGGGGTCCGGGACTACTGTGACAACTCTCGCTACAACATACTGGAGGTAATGCCCCCTCCTCGAGGAGGCCGGGAGCTCCTGGGGAGCAGTGGGTGTGTGAGAAGTTGCTGGGGAGCAGGCACTTTGGGTGGGAGAGCACAGGACATCCAAGTCTCCCTTAGAGAGAGCAGTTACGTTCTCCTGGAGCCACATGGCCAAGGGTGTGATGCGCTGGCAAGTTTTTTGTGTCCTGTGGGGCCAGCTGGTGTCTAACGCAGCAAGCGTGATGCCTACTGAGCTCACCACAGACTTCTCAAAGCATCTTATGGATCAGCAGGCACCTGGTCATGTGCTTGATTGAGGTCAAGGACTAGGACATGGTGAGTCTGAGAGGGTGCTGAGGCACTTCGTGACTCCTCAACGACATGCCTGCTCATGGGGACTCTCCAGCTGGCCCCTCTGGAGCACTCTGCCATGGCTCGGGGACTTTCCATTCTGGACTTTCCTCATCCGTGATAGCATCTGGGGGAAGAACTCCAGGCAGAAGAAAGAGAACAGAGAAAGAACGGAGTCTGGGAGTAGCAGGGGGTCTGGCATGGGAAGGCGTGCAGGGGCCTATTCCTCCCACCACATGGACCACCAGCATCTCCTGCCATCCCACAGACCCACCCATTTCCTCTCCTCCCACAAACAGCAGCTGCTCTTGATGGCCCTTTTCAGCAGCATTTAGTCATCTTCCTGTGCCAGGGGAGGGAGGCCAGACTGGCCTTGCTCCTGCCATGGAGAGGAAAAGGCAGGACCACATCTTCTCAGAGGAAGGCAAAACATCAGCCCTTCATTGCAAATGTGCTGCCCTGCCCTGTGGGTACCTTGTGTCAGCCTGCGTCCCTCCTCTGGGTTCCTCTCACCAAGCTGAGATCTTCAGTCCTTGGTTCCTGGCCATTAAAAGCATTCACCTTGTACCACGTTTTGTTACAGCAAGTGGCCAAGAAAATGAATCTGGATATGAGGAAAACTTCGTCGCTGTGGAAGGACCAGGCGCTGGTGGAGATCAACATTGCTGTGCTGTACAGCTTCCAGGTACCTGAGCAGCAGGACTCTGTTGTGTTTGGGTCAGGCTTGAGGGACACAAGGGTGGAGATACCTGCCTAAGGACAATGGCAGCAGCTGATATACTTAGCTGAAATTGTGCTGTTTCTTCCTAGTTTTGGGCTGTTCCAGGAGCCTGCAGTGAAATTTAATAATCTCTGTGCCCTGGATGTTGCAAAGACATCACTACCAGCATCTGAGCTCTGCCGGTCCAGAGGGACCGCCCTGAGGGGGAAAGATCCAGCCCTTCTGTCCCACCCATGAGGCAAGAATTGGCCCAGGTTCTCCCCCTGCTTGCACTTAAAGGTTGAGTAACAAAACTAGTCCTTGGCAACTCAACTTCAGAGGGTGGGAGTCCTTCCCAGAGCTGGCTCAGAACTGCTCCTTGAGTTGTGCAAGCCATGGAAGAGTTCCCCAAGGGGCATCTACTCAGGAAGGACAAGGGCAGCTTCCCAGCCCTGGAAAATGGCATTGCTCGGTGACCGTGCTCCTTGGGAAGACCAGGGTCAGCAGCCACCCAGTGTCGTCTCCAAAGGTGCAGTCCTGTGAGACTGTGGGAGCGAGGCATATTTGGGTCAAACAGCTGCAAACATGAAATGTTGGCTTTCGCCTCCTGGGGAGTATTAACCCACAGCCATTGGCTCCGCTCTCTCCTCCCTCCAACAGAGTGACAAGGTGACCATTGTGGACCACCACTCAGCCACCGAGTCCTTTATCAAGCACATGGAGAACGAGTACCGATGCCGTGGGGGCTGCCCTGCCGACTGGGTGTGGATTGTCCCGCCAATGTCCGGCAGCATCACCCCGGTTTTCCATCAGGAAATGCTCAACTACCGTCTCACACCCTCCTTTGAGTACCAGGTACCGTCTGCACCTTCCCTTCCGTGCCCAGGGGTATAGCCAAGAGCAGGGTGGGATGGGGAGCTCAGAAGGTGCAGAAAGGAGAGGGACACCATCTAATCCCTTCAACAAGCTGTCCCTCGAGGCAGTGAGTCCCCGAACAAGTATAATTCATTATTCCCCCCAACATGGTGTAATAACTCCCTGGATATTACACCTTTTCCCAGGGCAATGGCTTTTTGTCCCTCCATGGGACCTTGGGACATGCTGAGCCCCCAACTTTTACCTTTGGAAGCAGAATTAAGCAGAGCTCCTCCCTTTGGAAGTGCCTAGTTTTGCACTTCCATGGATAGGTGAGGAAATGACCTGATAGTCACCGCATCCCTCCTCCCTCCCGTCTGCATGTTTGAGTGGATGGCTCCTGCCAGCTTGGGGATCCAACAGTGTGATGGGGGGGCTCCTGCCTGGCCGGCCAAGCGGCGGGCTGAAATGCCGATGCTGGAGTATTTAACACTTCAAACCATGGGAAAAAAAGGGCCCTAAGCAAACACACCCTCATTAGCCAACCGTCTCTGCTCTGGTGGTTTTCACACAATGTGACCTTAAGGAACAATCACAAACCAGGAGCAGTCTGTTCGTTTCTGTAACCGGTCCATCAGGAGCCCTCACTGTTCCTGGCCCTGACTGCAGACAGCCGCCCGCAAGGGCACTGAATTATCTTCTGTGTGCTCGCTCCTCGCTTCAGCTGCCTCCCCTTCCCAAAGGGCCTCTTAGGAAAAAAACCAAACCTGCGGGCTGGGGAGAGGGAAGGATGTGCTTCCATCACCTCTCCCCTCCTGGCATCTGCCTTCTTTTTGCTCTCACGATCTATTAATGCTCATCTCAGATGTGAGAAGGCATTTGGCCAGCAAGGTTTTATTATATCGCAATTTTTTTCGGTGCATACTCCATTGCCCAACTGCCCCAAGAAACCCCTGGGGCTCCAGGGATCAGGGGGAGATCAGGAGATCAAGAGCTGTGAAGAGGTCAGCTACTCCTCACCGTCATGGCTGGAGGGATTCAATGCTGGGTGCTGGGGGTACAGCATTTCTCGAAGCTCTGAGCACTGCCCATCAGCTGCTGCTGCTCCTCTCTCTCCTAGCCGGACCCCTGGAACACCCACATCTGGAAAGGGGTCAACGGGACGCCTACCAAGAAGAGGGCCATTGGCTTTAAGAAGTTAGCCAAGTAAGTACCGGTGGGCTCTGAAAAGCCCTGGAGTGCCCAGGGCTGGTCCTGATTTTGGGCAGCTCCGTTTGCCACACTGTTGGATAGCCCTACCCTATGGATGCGTGCAAACGGATGGATTGTGAGCCTGGATCTCAGGCCACCGAAGGCTTCAGCTGCCAAGAGGGACATTTGGAGAAACAAGCAGCTCTTGGAACACCCCATTAGACCCCCAAAAAATGTGTGACCAGGTGAATACTGGATGTTGCATATAGTCTCTTCTCCCAAACTGGTTCATGCTCCAGTCAGGTGGTCTTCAAAGCAAAACGGAGCTTCTTCCAGACGAAACTCATGTCTGTATTTCTCTTTCTCTCACTGACTCTTTAGCCACTTGAGAAACACTTGTCTCTAGTGTGTGTCTAAACCTCCAAACACCCACTTTGGAGGGAGTGGAGGGATACGAATGAGGAATCTCCCTGCAGATGACCTAAGGTTCGCATTTCACAGCCAGTTGGGCCCTAGTAGTGGGCCACGCAAGTCCTTGTCCCCCCGCCAAAGCTCCCAGTCAGCAGGGGTGTAGGAATGAGGTGTCATTTGGACCCTTTGGCTGATCCTGGCCTGACTGCCTCCCCCGTGGGCTGTTGGCAGAGAGGTTCATGTAGGAGTTGCTGGCTCGGCAGCAGCAGGGCCCTGGACTGAGACCAGGGAGGGCTGGGTCTGCCCCAGTATCTGCGGCCAGGCTGCCAGGTGGCCTTGTGCTGTTGACAGCATCTCCCCATGCTTCAGTTTCCCCGAGTCCCTCCTATCAGTTTGTTCCCACTCTTCAGCTGTCACCTCCTGTAAGTTATTTTCCACGGCGCATCCATAATCATGACCAGCAGCTGATGAATGTGCTCCTTCGGCTGACACCGGTGCCTGGGTCCGGGCTGGTGGAGAGCGCAGGAAGATTAATTGAGCCATTGAGTTGGACGAAACAATGCTTTTATTTGTGTGCACACAATTGATAAATTATTTTATAAAAATGTGAGCGTGGCAGGTAATTTAAAAGAAAAACCCCACCATTGTTCCTGATGTAGGGAGGAGGAATTATTTTTGTAATTCGCCATTAATCCTGCCTGGGTCTGAGCTGATCAGCTGAACAAGGGGTGGATGGAGCCCGGCAGGCCGGAGCGTTGCACTTGGTGCTGGTTGCCGCATGATTTTGATGCCTGTTCAGACAGGCTGGGCTGGTTCTGGCCAAATTGGAGCATTCAAACCTGCAGTTCCTGCCCATCCTGCCCCTTCCCTACTGCAACACACCAGGATAAATCTAGACCGGCATTTCTGGCGGCCCCGTTTAACGGCGCGACGGTCCGTTTAGAAAAGGTGGAGATACTCTGCATAATGTTGATGTTCAAATTCTGTGAATACGAAGGGCCCTAAAATAACAAACTTGCCACGCTGGGCTCGCTGCCCCACCATGCAACCCAAAGCTGGCTCGCGGCAGCCACCCTCGTCCCCATCACTGCTCTCCCACTGTCCCCAGCCCAGCCAGCAGCGCTGGTGTGGACAAGGAGCCAATGTTTCCAGTCCTGCATCACCTTGGCCAGGATTAGAGAGGCCGGTGTCCTCTCAGGACCCCTCTGCCCTGCTGTCAGAGCTGAGCCCGTGGGGAAAATTGGAGCAAACGCACCCGGTCACGACCGCGGCCACAGGAGGCAGCCAGCGAGACGCAGCCCGGCAAACGGTCAGATAAACGTGCGACCTCTCAGCCTCGGGAGGGCTGCTCCTCTGAGCAGAGTGCACGGTGTCGCTGGAGTGCAAATCAAAGGGACCACAGACAAACTTCGTCTGACCTTCCCGCTGTCTCGGGGCAGCGCGTGCGACGTGTGGAGCCCAGGTGCTTCTGCTGGGTTAGGAAATGTCCTGCAGAAAGGCAGCCAGGTAGGATTTAAAGACATGAAAAGATGGAGAAGCCACTGTTCCTCACATAGCTTGGGCTCCAGTTGGACTCCAGCTTTTCCTCTGGGGTTATCTGGTCGCGGCTTTCAGCGACCACTGCCCCTGATTCTTCTTCTGCTTCTCTGTCCCTGTAGAAAGCCCACCTCCACACCTGGTTTAGCATTTTCCTCCTTACACCCATTCGGGTACTTCAGCTCTGTGTTCAGGCTCCCCCACCCAGTCTTCCCCTCTGACAAGTGAAGATGAACACGCTCTTCCGTAACTTCCTTGTTTGGCATACAACAACAAAAAAGCGATGCCACAGGTTTTTTAAGCAGCTGTTCATTTAGTGATAAATAAAATGGTGTGAATGGTCTGGGCTAGAGGCACTGACAAGGAAGAAAGCTCTCTTACCGGGATTTATTCTTGCTCCCTAGGGCTGTGAAGTTCTCAGCCAAGCTGATGGGACAGGCCATGGCCAAGAGGGTCAAAGCAACCATCCTGTACGCCACTGAAACGGGAAAGTCGCAGGTCTATGCAAAAACTCTCTGTGAAATCTTCAAGCACGCTTTCGATGCCAAGGTACTGTACCAGCTCCTGGCCCCTGCAAGATTGTGTGGGCATTTGGGTGGCCCAAGG
Organism: Chlamydotis macqueenii; assembly: GCF_036417535.1. NCBI lineage: Eukaryota > Metazoa > Chordata > Aves > Otidiformes > Otididae > Chlamydotis > Chlamydotis macqueenii. The sequence continues at coordinate 14,052,163 of NC_141572.1, read as the reverse complement.
AAACATGTGGGTGTTGGAAAATACACGGCTCAAGGCATGTGGAGCTTCCCAGCTGCCAAGGGTCTTCAGAACCTCCCAGGATGTGACCTTGTGGGTCTCGATTGAGGCCTTCACATCAATAGCATTTCCAGCTCCTGCTCCTGCAGGCATTGTGGCATGCATTTATCTCCTGCCTCTCAGGTGGTAGCCCCATAGTTGGTCCGTGTCCCTTGAGGCTCACGTTCTCACCCTCCCTGTGTGAAGATCTCTGCCAGGGTGCTGGCATGGAGATGCTGCTCCCATCCCCGGGTGGACTGGGGTCCATCCCAGGAGATTGTCCAGTAGCAGAACCTCTTGCTAACATCTCTGTTGCTTCCCAGGTGATGTCCATGGACGAGTATGACATCGTGCACCTAGAGCATGAAACCATGGTCCTGGTGGTCACAAGCACCTTCGGCAATGGAGACCCACCTGAGAACGGAGAGGTAGGGCACAGCGCAGGGATGGGTGACTACGGCAGGGACACAGGCAGAAGAGAGGTGGTGGGGACCAAGGAAGAGCATTCTCCATTTTGCTCAGCCTGAGCTGGAATGGCCCAAAAGAGGTGCGGGTGCTGTGTGACACCTGGTGCTGAGCCTGCTCTGAAACAGGGATATCTACTTATTCCCTGCTCTGAGACAAGTAACTGCCGCTCAACTCATCCTGTACAACTGACGTCAGGGTCACATAGGAGGTGCCAGCTCCTTGGCTGGGGAGCTGCGACCTCGTCCCACAGCGTTGGAGGCTGCTGGGAACAGCAAGCAGAGAGCAGAGCCGCAGCCCAGGCTTTGGTCACTGGCAAAGCTGACGGCCTTTCTTAATTTCTTCTCTCTAGAAATTTGGCTGCGCATTAATGGAGATGAAGAACCCCAACTCCAACCTGGAGGAGAGGAAGTAAGAGCATCCCAATCCCTCCTTCCCACTCCCCGCAAGCAGGCAGCCCCACAGCCGAGACAGCCTGCTTCCCTGCTTTCCTCCTCTATGAAAAAAAACCCAAATAAAAGCAGGAATTCCCCCAAAATCATCAAATCTAGGAGCTGGGGCTGTCCAGGAGACACCACGATAGTAAGACTTGGAGGTAGATGGGCATCCCCTGCTGTGTGGATGTAGGTGGGAGAGGGCTTGAGGACCAGATTTAACTTCTTGCATCACGTGTAACTATTTATAAGGAAAAGAAGAGCCATTATAAATTCTGGCTGTGGTGTTTTGGAACAGTGAGTCTGGGAACTGGTACCTCGGGTCTGGGGTTTCAGAAAACCCCCCACTGGTGAAAGATGAGCCTTGAGCATCTCTGCGCACGTCCCAGAGGCTGGGAAGTGAGGGCAGCCGGCAAAGTGATAATCATTTGGGGCTTACTCTTATTTTAGCTATTAAGCACAATATATTTCGCTGAACTGGGATGCCGCTCTGCTCTGGAGCCTCTCCTGAGCTAACACAGCGATGCTCACAACCGGCAAAGGGCTGCTCCTTAATTAAGGCAGAATTAGCAGCGGCCAGTGATGCGGTGAGATTTAACCGCCTGGACTTCCAGCTTGAGCAGCACCGGTGGGGCTGCAGAGCGGTGACAAACACTGCCAAGCAGGGCAGGGACCAGTTCGTACCTCCTCACTGCTGGTGACCCAGCAGCCCCAAAGTGGTCACCTTGCTCTGCAGCCAAGTCATCTGATGGATCCTTGCCAGGGCTTGCGAGCTAAAATCCTGTTACGTTTCCAACGGCCTTATGCCTTGACGGGGAGAGCTGACAAAACGGGTTGTAGGCTGCCCTGGAGGTGTCCAGACAGAGAACAGGCACTTCACACGTGGTTCTCACCCCAAGGATCTTCAGTCTTTGGGGCTGGGTTGACGCAATGTTGGGTTGGGTGCAGAGATGCCACCCAAGGCAAGCCAGGCAAGGAGGACAAAAGCATCTGAGCTCGGTGCTGATTGTTCCAGTCACCCCGGAATGTAATTTAAGGGACTGGCAGGAGTTTCTAAGAGCCAGGACAGCCTGTGGCTTGGTTACCCGACAGCAAAAGTGGCCAGAGTGCTGGAAACGGTGACCCGCAAGGACAGATCAAAAGGGTGAGAGCTGTTTTATCTGAAGAAGAGGAGACAGAAATGTCGCGCGGTAGCAGACTTCACATACGGAAAAGGTGACTGCAGAGGCGGGGGGAATAAATTACTCCCTGTGATCCCCCCCAGACAGGCCAAGAGGTCGTGGCTTGGATGGTAGGAAGAGATGCTGCTGTTAAGCATGGAAAAAAAGCTTTTGCAATGAGAAAAGGCCTCCTGCTCAGTTCAGCAAAAGCTGCTGGTGCCCCGACCTCGGGCCCAGCACCGCAGTGGGGAATTTTGGCTTCACGCCCATCTAAACCAGTGGGCTGTGCTGCCCTGTCTTCACCACGTAGCCCCGGGTGAGGACGTGGCCCAGTGACAGCGGAGAAAGGACAGGTTCCGTCCCAATGGAGCGACGCAGAAGAGCAGGAGAGGTCTGGGCAGAAAGGAGGAGGCTCTGGAGCAGAGGTGGAGCACGGGGCTCTACAGCCCCAGCAGTGATTTTGCTCGGGGGTTGTCTCCTCCGCGTGGTGTGCCGGGTGCAGAAGGTCTGCTGTGACTCATCCACACCCTACCGCTGCGTTGCTCTGGCAGTATATTTAGAAACTCTTGTGTAGAGCAATTTTTGAAGATGGTTCAATTCAGAAATACTTCTGCTGTTGTCAGATTTTTTTTCTCCCCTCCCCTTCCCCCTCCTCATCCCCTCTGCTCTCACTCCTTCTTTTTTTTTTTTTTTTTACTTCCTATGAATGAAAAAAACCTTTCAGAATATCTGTTCAGGCATATACCCGACCTTGTGTGCCGCCAGGGAAGGATGGGTAAAGCCAAAGGTCCTACCAGCTCTGCACCACTGGGGACAACGTGTTGGCCAACACTTGGGTCAACCCACTGGGAGGTGACTGGAGGATCCCATGGAGCAGACCAGGTCCAATGTATGGGCTGCTGTGTCTTACCCCGCCACCCAGGAGGGAGGACATTTCTCTGCTCTAGCCACTGATCACAGGACCTGCTCACGAAACATTGGGCCCTGAGCTTCATCCTGCTCTGGCTTGGTCTCCTCCACCATCCGGTCCCCTCTGACCGTGCATCCCTGTGGGAACCACACTCATGTTTGTCCCCACTGTTAATTCTCAACATGGTTGCCATTCACAGGAGCTACAAGGTCCGTTTCAACAGCGTCTCCTCTTACTCGGATGCACGGAAGTCCTCGAGCGACGGCCCTGACTCCAGGGACAACTTTGAAAGCACAGGGCCCCTGGCTAACGTCAGGTAAACAGGATGGGGCGGGGGGCAGCCATTTCTGGCTGCAGACGGGACAGAGCAGGAGCTGGTGCTGCACAGAGACCCTTTCTCCTCTTTTTTTCTTTTTTTTTTTCTAAAATGTGATGTATTTTTGCAAAATGCAGATCCCTCTATGCTCCCTCACACTGGTGTTGGCCGTGGTGGTGCGGGAGGGGGAGATGTCGATGTCCCTCCTGGCTTGGTAGCTGCAGCTGTGCCACCTCTCCGCAGGTTCTCCGTGTTTGGGCTGGGCTCGCGTGCTTACCCCCACTTCTGCGCCTTTGCCCGGGCGGTGGACACCCTCTTGGAGGAGCTGGGTGGAGAGAGGATCCTCCGTATGGGAGAAGGGGACGAGCTCTGTGGCCAGGAGGAGTCCTTCAGGACCTGGGCCAAGAAGGTCTTCAAGGTAACCCGATTCCCTTGCGCTCCAGGGGGAGAAGGACGCAGGGATAGAGCAACGCCACTGGTTAGAGCTGGGATTGAAAACCCAGCCTCTCCTTCCCTACACTGGGACACTTGTCCATCACCCTGGCCCCACAATAAAGAGGTTCTCCATATTTTGGTGGAGCTGACCCTCTGGTTTTTGCTGACTGCCAGAGGATGAGCACTATGGTGAATTCCTGCATTATCCCAGATTCCTGGGGGAGAAGGGCACCACAAGACATGGCCATGGACACTGGTAGAGCCCTACACAGCTGGGGCCACCTCCTCCATGTGTTGGCTGAGGTGGGGTGGGAAAAGGGGGGTCGGAGAGCCCAGGGGCAGGGAGGAGATGCCTGAGAGCCCGGTGCGTGCTGCAGGCAGCGTGTGACGTGTTCTGCGTGGGGGATGACGTCAACATCGAGAAAGCAAACAACTCCCTCATCAGCAACGACCGGAGCTGGAAGAGGAGCAAGTTTCGCCTGACCTACGTGGCGGAAGCCCCAGAGCTCACGCAAGGTACAAAGATGGGGTCGCCCCAAAGGGGCCTGGGTGTGGAGCTGGTGGAGAAGACGACATAGTGGGCTCATCAAGTGGGTGTAAAGGGGCCAAATCTTCTCACTGCGTTAAATTCCCAGCATTCCAGTCTTGCCTTCCCTCTCCATCACATGCCCAAGGAGCAGCCTGTGATGGTCTTGGGCCCCTCTGGCCCATCCCTGTTTGTATCTGTCACAGAGATGTCGGGATGTGATCTGATCTCCCTCCTCCTGATCCCATTTTTTTGAAGCGAAGAGCTGGAAACCCGGGAGCTGTCCAAGCTCGCTCTGTCCAAATGCCGCTCCGCTGAGCCTTACGGTGCAACGGCAGGGCCAGCCCACCGACACCTGGCCCCTCAGCACGGCTCCTGCAGCTGATGATCTGCCGTGCCGCCTGAGCTCTTCCCAAATTCAGGCGCTCTGCTACCAGCCAGGTGGCACTGGCAGCGAGCGGTGCGTGCCTGCACATGAGGGCACGTCCCCACGCCTTGTGCGGGGAGTTCCAGAGTCCTCCTCGGTCGCTAACAACAGGGACGTGTTTGGTTCCCCCCTGGGGTTTCTGATCCCCCCCCCAGGCTGGCTGAAGCTTTGCAGGAGATGGAGGCAGGAGGTCGAGCCTCGCTGTGGTTGGTGTCAGCCAGCCTTGGTCCGAAGGGCCGAACCCGTGGCGATGCCAACAGCCCTGCAAAAGCCAGGAGCCGCTTGCCTTGGCCACGTTCCGCCGCCTCACTTCACTGACTCTTCTCCTCCGCAGGACTCTACAGCATCCACAAAAAACGTGTCTACGCAGCCCGGCTTATCACACGTCAGAACCTGCAGAGCCCAAAGTCCAGGTAGGAGACGCAGCTGTCCCGGGAGCTGTGGGGGCTGAACGCGCTTATCGTGCACCCAAGCGTCACCCCTTGGCCCCCGAAATGTCCCATGGACGCCGTCTCGGTGCAAGTCACCACCAAGGCTGGAAGCCACGTGAACCTGGTAAAGGGTGATTCCTGCCTTCTTATGTGGTGAAATCCCTGCCACCACGTAAATTAGCCTCTGACCATAAGGATGGGAAGATGGGTGGCCACATGGTGCCACATGGTGCACGCAGAAAAAAAAAAAAGGATAAAATTGCTGAAGCAAGAGGTTAAACTGTTGGGTTTTTTTCCCTTTTAAAAAGTCCCTGAGCTGCAGCTTTGGTGACGTGCTCAGCGGGACAACAGGCCTTGGACATGCCACCACTGCCCAGCACACCCAGTGGCTGTTGGGGCCAGAGCTCAGCGACCCCCTGAAGGACTCCCCCAAAACACATCCTGGTTTTTCTCCTTTCCCTGTAGCCGCTTGACTATTCTCCTGCGCCTCCACACCAACGGACACCAGGAACTGCAGTACCTGCCCGGGGACCACTTGGGCGTGTTTCCAGGAAACCACGAAGACTTGGTCAATGCCCTGATCGACAGGCTTGAAGACGCCCCTCCAGCCAACCAGCTGGTGAAGGTGGAGCTCCTGGAGGAGAGGAACACAGCTCTAGGTAACCAGGGCCACCTCGCCATAGAGATCACCTCTCTCCTCCTGCCCATCCCCTGCAGTGGTTCTTGTAGCTCCTCAGGGAGGTAGGTTGTCCCAGGAGAAATGATTTCCCATCTCAATGCTGTGTTTGCCTGGATTTGGAGCACCTCCTTCAAACTTCCTCTGCCCAGAGCCGATGCTGATCTACACTTGGGATGTAGAGCAAGGGTTTGAAGGGTGAGCAGGGCCCTCGGGGAGCTATTTCCTTATTTCTCAGGAAAATTAAAGGTGTTTATATTCTTATGGGAAAAGCAATGTCTAGGACTGGAAAAAAAAAGTTAAGGGATCTTGACGGATGATCCCAACACTGTATTTCAGGGGTAAGTCTGATACTCTACTGACATGCACAGTGCAACAGAAGATGGAAACCAGAGTGACCGAAGCTAATAGTGGTAGAGCATCGGACTCATATTTGTGCTCATTGTACAGCATCTCACTTGTAGCGTGAGGATATCTCGTTGACTTCTTTCCAGCTCTTCATCATTCACTGTCTCAGAGCTGATATGAGGGAATGAAAGCGAGGATCTATCCACCTCGGCTCCTATGCTCAGCTGATCTCATGGTTGTGCTGAATTCCCTCCCGGCAGGTGTCATCAGTAACTGGACAGACGAGAACCGTGTCCCACCATGCACCATCTTCCAGGCTTTTAAGTACTATTTGGACATCACCACCCCTCCCACACCCCTGCTGCTGCAGCAGTTTGCTTTGTTGGCCACTAGCGACAAGGAGAAGAAACGTCTGCAGGTCCTTAGCAAGGTAAAGCCTCAGACCCCAAGCCCAAGTTCCTCAAGGCCCTGAGGAAACCACAACCCCAGGGTATTTTGATGCCATACTGTGGCTAGGCTGTCTCTCCACCTGTGACAGCAGGGCTCCTCCTGTCTGCCTTCACTGCCAGCCACCCCAGCTTTGCCATAGGCCCGGTGGGATACAGGTAGAGGCACCTGGCTTGGAAGAGCTTTGTGCTCCAGGTCTCTCTTCCCTCTTTCCCTGGCTGCAGGGCTTGCAGGAGTATGAGGAATGGAAGTGGTCCAAGAACCCCACCATCGTGGAGGTGCTGGAGGAGTTCCCCTCAGTGCAGATGCCCTCCACGCTGCTGCTCACGCAGCTCCCCCTCCTCCAACCACGCTACTACTCCATCAGCTCCTCCCCGGAGATGTACCCAGGCGAGGTCCACCTCACCGTGGCAGTGGTCTCCTATCGCACCAGAGGTATGGTGCTCATGCAGGGGTCAGCGGAGGCGGGCTTGGTGCAGAGAGCAGAGAAAAAGCATTAGCACATGGGCAACACCACCAAGGTCTTTGGTAGAGAGGTGTTATTTTGAAGCCTTTCTACCTGCTGCGGTGACTAGATTCCTTCAACCCATGACACTGCTGTCCCATGTTATGGAGAATTACCACCCATCAAAGGGTAGAGATGGCAGATCTGGGTCAGGGTACCAACAACAGACCAGCCACAGAGGCTCCAAGCTCCTTGTGGGACCGTGTTTGCCCACCTTGCCACAACTAGCCAAATTTCTGTAGCTGTGCAAGCACTGGGGTGTCCAAGCAGCCCTGGTTGTGGTGTAGATGGACACAGCCCCGTCACCCCTGCAGCAGACAGGACACAGGGGAAGACAATGGCCATTCCTCTGGGGTGGCAGTGGAGGGCTTCTGTTTGGAAGCATCGCATGATGCTGCTTCTGCCAAAAAAGACCAAAGAGAAGCTGGGTGCTGGGTGAAGCTGGGTAGCTCCACAGAGGGATCCAAGTGTCAAGTCCATTGGGGACGGACGCAGAGATACTAAAGTTTTTGGTGAGGTGTTCATGTGGAAAGCAGCAGGGAAGGTTTCAGAAAGGAAAACAACTGGGGTCGTTGGCTGGTGTGTCAAGTGCAGCCCTCCTTTCCTCCCCTCCTAGACGGAGAAGGACCAATCCACCACGGAGTCTGCTCCTCTTGGCTCAACCGGATACAGACCGACGAAGTAGTGCCCTGTTTTGTGAGAGGGTAAGTGGTCCACGCAAGGCAAGGGGTGAAAAAGATGGGGTGAGCCCCCTTGCAGGATGACCTCTTTGCCCTCCATTCTTCTTTGCAAAGCACTACGGAGTGCGGAGGAAACAGGGCTGGATTTGTGAGCAAATGGGTCCCAGTGATAAAATATCGCTTTCTGGGATTTCACCTCATTTTCTCCCCCTCCCTCTCCAGCTGGGGGGCAGAGGCGAGGAAGGGAGCATCCTGCTTGGGTTTAACCGGTATCTTCCATGTGTGCAGCGCGCCTGGGTTCCACCTGCCCCAGGATCCCCAGGTGCCCTGCATCCTCATCGGCCCTGGCACCGGCATCGCCCCTTTCCGGAGCTTCTGGCAGCAGCGGCTTTTTGAAATCCAGCACAAAGGTGGGCCGTTCCTCCTGTTTCTCATCTCTCGGGAACCCTGGGTCGGTGACGTCGGGGGGGGGGTCCAGTTTCTCTCCAAAACCTGGCTCAAGCATTTGACCCCAGGCCATGCACTGGCTCAGGCATGAGCCAACCTCCTTGCTGGTTTTCCTCCCGGCCCGTTTGGCCAGCGAAGGCTCCTGGCAGTGCTGGGGGTGCTGGTAGATCTGGAGGGAGGTGGTTTGCAGAAAGGGGGTACCGGTGGTCACCGGGCCAACTGCTTCCCCTGTCTCTCCTCCAGGACTGAAGCCTTGTCCTATGGTGCTGGTATTCGGCTGCCGGCAGTCCCGGATCGACCACATTTACAAAGAGGAGACGCTCTTTGCCAAATCCCAAGGTGTCTTCAGAGAGCTGTACACAGCCTACTCCCGGGAACCGGACAAACCAAAGGTGCGCGGCGGGCACTGTTCCGCTCCTGGTTTGCAGCCTTGGGTGGTCTTCCCAAGCAGGTGGGCAAGGAGGGATGTCACCCGTGGGGTGGCCCAAAACCAGCGCAAACATCTGGTTTAAACCCCCATCGCCGCCTGAGCCTGCCTGGCCATGAGATACATGGTGAAGGTGTGAGAACGCAGGAGCAAAATGATGCTTGGCTGCTTTCTCCATCTCTTTCGGATCGTTGCGGGTGTTGCGAGGTGCAGGCACGCTCCCCAAAGAGGCAGCTGGTGCGCACAAAGCCGGCCGGAGCACACAGGTGCTGGGAAGGTGGATGGGGCTGGGAAGCTGTAGTTAATCTCTGCTGCCTCCTCCTCCTCCCTCAGAAATACGTGCAGGACGTGTTACAGGAGCAGCTGGCCCAAACGGTGTTCAAAGCACTGAAGGAGCAGGGAGGCCACATCTACGTCTGCGGGGATGTCACCATGGCCGGGGACGTCCTCAAGACCATTCAGCGCATCGTGAGGCAGCAGGGCCAGCTGTCGGTGGAGGAGGCAGGCGCCTTCATCAGCAAGCTGCGGGTGAGGAGCGGCCGCACCACGAGACGTCACGCGAGCCCCCGCCACCGGCGCTGCACCTGCTGCCTCCTCCTGCAGAACGGGCAGCGCCGAGGAGGCGGGTGCTGGTGGGGGGGGACATTGCGGCTCCTGCTCGCCCCGCCAGTGCCTGGGCAAGGTCAGGAGCATGATATACCAGAGCTTTGGGTGCGGGGTGGAAGAAACCTTGCTTTGCTCCTGTGATGAGGCTGGTGCTGTGCTGAGCACAGGTACAAGCTCTTTGGGAACACTTGGTAGCCCGGACAGGGCTCCTTCACCCAGTTAAGACCCCGCTGTCCCTTTGTTGCTGCAGCAGGGTAAAAGGGCAGCGTGTGGGTCCTCCCTCCCCAAATCTCCTCCATCCGTGTGGCTGGCCTGCTGCTGCCCCTGGGCAAAAACGTTGCTGCAGATATTGGAAGTGAAGCAGAAGTGAGCTCAGTTTGGGACGCGGGCCCAAGGACAGATGCCTGACCAGCCCTGCTTCTGCCCAGGAGGAGAACTCAGCCCAATTCCTGCGGGACTTCCCCTTCCGAACCACGGCCCCACGCTCCATCCAGGAGCCAAGGGAGCCCAGAGCCACATTTTTAGCTGGTTTGCAAGCAAAAACTCTCGTACGTGTGCCGGCCTCAGGCTACGTGTCCCTCTGACGGCCAGGCAGTGGCTGGGTTGCCAGCAGTGGAGGAGGTTTGACGCCCCGAGCAGCTCCGCCACTGCATCGCTGTGTGACCTTGGGAAGGTCACTTCACCTTCCTGCTGGTTCTTCTGCCCCAGGACACTTGCTGTGCGTCCGGAACCGACCCGCAACACAAAAGCGCTCTAGTGCAATACCAACCATTGCTAAATCCTTCTTTTTTTTTTTTTTCCTCCCATCCTGTTTCAGGATGACTGCCGGTACCACGAGGATATTTTTGGAGTCACCCTGCGTACGTACGAAGTGACTAACCGCCTTAGATCCGAGTCTATCGCATTCATTGAGGAGAGCAAAAAAGATACGGATGAGTGAGTTGCACGTTCATTTTAACCCCGTCTCCCCAGTATGTGAGCTGCGGGATGGGGCAGGTAGCTTTAACTTCTGCTCACGTGGTGAGGGGTGGCTGTCCCCGGCCCCACCGCTGGCTGGGGGGTCCCGCCTGGCTCCAGGGGTGCAGGCAGCCGGTACCCACGGTGGGAGAGGTCTCCAGGCTGCCGCACGCCCGGTTAGGAAAGATCTTGAGATTTTTCTTTCCAGTGTTGTAAAAACAAGCAAAAGAAGTGAAAAAACCTTGACATTTGCTATGTTTGTTTCTGCTCTACAACATCCTGCCATTTGCTCAGCGCTGCCGTGGTGGGATTTTCCCCGGCTGAGCAGAAGGATTATTTAGGATAAAGGATGGGCGTCTGCGTGGATCTCGCTCCCGGTCCTGGCCCTCGGCAGCCTGGGGTGCAATCCCTTCCCCGCACTCCCAGCTGACCTGGAGCAGGTTTCCCAATGTCCCTGAGGTCTGGTTGCAGTTTTTCTCCAACGCAGCGCATACTCTGGGGTCCACACTGTGCACAGAGCGCCTCAGTTTCCCGTCTCTCAGTAGGGATAAGGGTTCCCCACCTCACCCAGCTGCAAACAGCTCTGTAATTTCTCATCTACGACACCATCCCTTGGGAATTCCTTAGTCCTAGATGCTCCCCAACGCTCCTTCTAAGGCTCTCCTTTCCCTTGCAGGGTTTTCTGCTCCTAACCGGACCCTTCGCCCCAAGGGGATGCCAAACCAGTCCCAGCACCTGCTGCCCCCTCCAGCCGGAGGGCACTGGGTTTTGTATTTCACGGACACGGTGGCTCCTTCTCCGCGGGGAACTGCCCATGGAAAGCACTCTGTCTCTCGTCCTGTTGTTGTGTCCTGATGATGATGATGATGATTTTTATTTCCTTTCCTTCCTCTTTCTCTTGCTCTTGTCCTGTGGCCGTTTCTTTTCACCCCTTTTCCCCGGATTTCCCCACTGAAGTACGATGGCTTTATAATCTGCAGTGCTCTTAACAGAACTTCACGTTTCTCCTTCTTCTCACGAGGGCATTTTGCAGCTGCATGAAATCACCACCTTCGTGATCATCTGTGTTTTTGGTGTTTTGGGGGAGAGCAGAGGTGGCAGGGGCTGGGCAATGGCTAGGTCTTGTTGCTTGACCAGAGCTGGTGGTTGTTTCCCCCCAGGTGCCCCTTTCCCCAGCTCGGGGCTTGCATTTTCTTGGCTTCCCTTTGGACTTGTAGAGATCTGGGCATCCTTCTCCCCATGAACTTTGTTCATCCCCAAGCAGCCTGGGTTCAAATGTGTCTGTTTTGAACCCAAGGGCAGGATGTCTCTGATTCCTGGGTCATGATTTCTCTGCACTATGTTTGCCACCTCCTTTGCTTCCTGCTCCCCACGAGCCTCTCCTTTTGCTCAGTCCCCACTTTTGCTGGCATGAAAGTCCTCCCACAGAGGAGCAAGCACCGAAAAACTCACGGCAAGGACTGCTGCTTGGCCAGGCTGCCCTCTGGAAGGCTTTACGGGAGATGTGTGATCTGCAGGTGGGAGAGATGCAGGGACCGGCTGCCTCCCAGAGCTTTGCATGCTGCGATGGCATGAACCCTCTTGACTGGAAAGCCATGAGGATGGGAGAGAAGAGGTTCCAACCCCAGCTGCAAGAGGAAGCTCTTCTAAACAAAGCCTGTTTAGAAAACAGCACTTGGAGGGTATGGAGGCTCCTGGTCCTGGGTGAATGTTTGCTGACAAAGGACTCTTGAAAGCCCAGAGAGCATCAGCCCCACCTCAGCGTGGTCTCGCGAGCAGTGCTAGGACAGCAGACCCAGCCACTTCCACACCTTCGGGAGAACAGAAAGTGCCAGCACGGAGCGACCGGCCTGCCAACAGAAATACATGTGGCATCTCGGCGGCAAGCTGGTCCCCTCCGTGGGCTCCGAGCCACCTGCCAGCCACACGAGCTGTCTCTGCCAGGACATCTCGTGTGAGAAGGGAGGTGAGACCGGCTGCAAAGACGCCACGTGATGCTGGGCTCTGACACGCTCGCACCTCAGCCCTGCTGCAAAAATCTGGCCCCAAAAGCAAGCTGTTAACGCGATCACAGGAAGGTATCAGCCCCTTTAGCAGAGAAAAGCTGTCTGCAAGGTAAAGCACGCATGACCTTGTGTGTTCTTTCTCTTTCTCCTCCCTTCCTCACCCTGAAGAAGGTTTGTCCTCCCTCAGTGCCAGGACAAGGACAGCGGGGCACGGCTGGAGGCAGGGATAGGGTTTTGAGCTGGTAGACACTGAACCTTTCCTCCTGCCCCAGCTCCGCCGAGCTGCGCGCAGATGCTTGTACGGAGCGAAGGCGACAGCAAGAGGGTTTGTCCAGGAGCTGCTCCGGCGAGCTGGCTTTCAGAGGGCTGAGATTAGCTGCCCTAAGCCAGGCTGAGATCCAGGTCTCAGCTTTGCTGGTCCCTGCAGAGCATCGAGCGTGGCGTACAACGCGAATGAATGCTGCCACGGTGTGGCCACGGCCGAGCTCGCTGGGCTAGCAGGGTGGCCAGCCAAGGATCTGGAGACAGATGCAAGGCCAAGTTTGTGTAGCTGCTTCGGGTTTTTGTGACCTGCAGGTGAAAGAGGAACAGGAGAGGGAAAAGGGCAGCCCTTGGTCCACCTCCGTGGGTTGGGCAGGCAGTGGGATGGGAGAGCTGCGTCCTTCTGCTGCTGGGATGCAGGAATTTGGGCTGAGGTCCTGTCTGTGGGACACAGCTCCCTGGTCCTACGGCTGTGAACATACAGCAATCCTGGCCCTAACCCCCAGTCCTTCGGCTGCAGAAACAGAGCTAAAGAAAAAGTCATCTCCTCCTTCGGGAAATTTGGTTCTGGCTCTAGGGTTTGTGCTCTGGTCTTCCTTTTAGTAGAAGGAGCAATGCAAGCTGGAGAGGAGGTAGCGCCCAAAGAAATGCCCTTGGTTTCGCCCTCTTTCCAGCTCATCCAGTGTTGCTGGCAGTCGGTTTTCCTCTGTCCTGCCTTCTGCCTGGACGGCTGTAACTCCTCCTGGCCGGGAGCCACACTTCTGCTGCAGTCTGGGTCTGAGATGAATGGGCTTGCTTGTCCCGCACCCCAAACCCCGACACCTCCATCTCCCCATTCCACCCGAGCCGCCAGCGAAAGCAGCTGGGAAGCGCCCAAGTAGAAGCGCTCGCTCCTCACACACCGCACCGCTGGGAATTTTGATTCATTGCTTTTTGTTGAGTCAGTCTCAGACGTCTTTTCTCCAGCATCTCCTTTACCTGCAGAGGCTTCGCACTCCCCTCGGGCGTAATTTTCTCCCACAGCCAAGGGGGAAATAAACCTGTGGATCTACTTTATCATTCCACAAATGCGGCTCTCCCATCGGTTGTCTAGACTCCGCTCGTCTCGATGTGACATGTCTGATGCGTGGGTGTAGCCACAACATCTCTGACAGAGAGTGAGGCGAGGTCTGCCTTTTGGGCATTGGGTTCACAAATCTGTTGCCCCTGGGTGCCTGCAGCCTGTCCAGGCTCCTGCATAGCCCTGCACGGCTCCTGCAGCGAGGGGATGCTGGACCAGACGGACACCCCAGTCTAATCCAGTCTCCACCACCACCACCGCTCATTTTGCAGCAGCTCAGCTCCTTTTTGCTCCCCAAGGATTAAACATAAAGAGGCTCTTCTCCAAACAGGAGATTTGATTTTCAAGATACCATGAAGTGAGAGGTTTTTTCTCAAATATTTGAATCTGTAGGTTTTTTCAAATGTTCACAGAAAGTTATCTATGAACTTCAAAACTCATGGGAAATGATTCTCTCTTATCCCAACCTGCTGTGTCCACTAGCAGGGAAAAATAATTTGTTCCTTCAGTGCAAGGGCATCTACTGCCTGTGTTGCTGATGACTTCAAAGGTTTCATCTCCCCAGAAGGATTGCCTGGGAGTTTGTTGTTCTTCTATTTCTGAGAGACAGCGGGAAAATAATGAGACTTCTTTCATCAGGGGTAGAGTGGCAAAGATGACACCTCCACAATCGTTGCTGGGTAGGCTTGACCGCGTTGCACTAGAACTGAGCTGGTCGCATCCACACTGGCCAGAGAAACGGGGTCCACTGCTTCCTTCTGGAGATCCCTCTTTTCTTCTTCTCATCCTTTCTACCCAGCCAAAAGGTGCAGCGAGCTGCTCAGCCAAGGGTGGGTCCCGGGGGTGGCAACAGACCCAGTGCCTTGCGCTGGGAAGAGACTATCACACTGGGGTGGCCCTCGCGTTCCTGCTCTCCCCAGAGATGCTCCTAGCACCCAGAGACTGGGGGTTGACTTCATTTGACAAGTGAAATTCTTGGTGGGCAAATTTCCCTGGGGATAACCGAGAGCGAACTCACAGCTCTGCTCTGCCGTGCCCTGCAATGAATCTCCCAGTGACGGAGTTTTATAGGCGGTGTGGGGTTGAAGCGTGGGTGCCAGCTGGACACCTCCTTCTGCAAGCACCACGAGCCTGTGGGCACCTGCCATGTACAGGAGACAACATTTTCGTTAAGCTGGTTTGGGGAGAGGGCACGTTTGTGCTGAAGCCTCACGGACTTGCACCAAGCCCGAGCTGCTGCCCCCCGACATGCGAGCACTGAAGCCATGACATCCTCTAATTTACACCTGTGGGGAAGCTGCGGAGAGTTCCCAGCGTTTTTCTGGAAGGAGAATTTTACGCTCAAAACTAAATTTTGTTCCTGCTTTCACTGGGGACCAGTTCTCAGCTTCAGAATTGCTCTGATAACTTTGCAATGGCTTTGATAGTTCCAGAGGGGCACACAGGCCCTTTACAGAACAGATGGAGACTCATTTTCAGGACCATTCAACTTTGCCATAACTCGGTCTTTGTTACAACAATTTCTTCTGCTATAACAGGTGGAGCAAAATTTGGCCAGTTTGGAACGCTCTGGAAAACTGTATTCCTGAACGCAGTCAAAATTAGCCCAGAATCCAAGTTACAAGATGCCTTCCACACCCACCGGCTTCAGTGCCGTTGGGGATTTCAGCAGCTCGTGGGATCGGGCTTTCGCAGCAGCAGCAGTTTCACGACAGCAGTATTTTCGCGTGTGTCAACTTGCACTTGCCTGTGATGCATGACTCTAGCAATCCATCCGAAATCTACCCTCGACGGGGAGATCTGAGCTCTGGCTTCTTCCATACTGCCTGCCTTTCATAGGAAATCAGGGGAGCTGGAGAAAGCTAATGAGGTTGCTGCTTTAAAGTACTTGGTTCCAGAAGGAAAACCTTACAAATGGTCAAAAATGGCTTGATTTTAGCGTGAGGACAAGGGCAGCTCGTGAAATATTTTTGCATCGTAACGCAGATACACCTTTTTCCTGCTGTGCCAGGAATGAAGTAGACTAGAGACTCTTGGCCTCCATCCCTACAGATGTTTGGCTGTGATGGAAGTTTGAGCTGTCAAAAATCACAGGAAAAAAAATAATAAAAAAAACCCAGATTGTGAGTTCATAGCTGAGCGGCCACAGCGTGTTGAGCAGAGTGCCTCGCTGCGAAGGCTGCTGCTTTCTTGCCTTACATGTTCACCTACCTGGCCAGATTTCGGGGAGGGAGGAGGGAGGAAACACTTCAAAAGCAAGAAAATCAAACCTTGAGCCTTGCCCCGAGAACCCCACGGTCAAACAGGAGCCTACGGACCAAGGCTTTGCAGCTGCTCCTGGAAGTGGGCAAGACACCAGGGGCTTCTCACATCCGCGGGCCAAAGCTGGAGGAGATGTTCCGGGGTTGCGGAAAAGCAGGAGCGCGGAGATAAGCTGGCCCAACCGCGGTATTCACACACAGCTGTGTGGGGCTGGTTCAGAAATCTGCTTGTGAATAACACTGGGCAAAGTATTTTTCTTCTGGGGGCATTCCTAATACTTAAAAAATTTAAAGACTAAACACGGAAAAACTGGATCTGAAAGAGCAACTGATCTGGGGCTGCTTTTTGTTGCTTTGTTTTCATGTGTGGGCTCTGGGCGGGGAAAGAAAACAAAAAGTATATAAATTTTTTATTATTAAATCAAATATTTTATTCCCACAATAATTGCTAATGGAGATGGTAAAATTTTCCAAGGGCAACAAAACTGCCTTAACATGTATACAACTCCAACAAGAGGCATTAGTGCTATGCGCTTCTGAACCTGCTTTTTTCTTTTTCTCTCTGTGTGATCGTGGCATGGAATCACATCTTGACAAAACACATTTTACAGTACCCAACAGGATTTCCAGAAACAGAAGATGGTGTTTCCAAATCTCCCCATGCCCGGCATTGAGGTGATGGCTTTGAAGCCAATGAAATTCAATGCAGAATTTCTGCTTTGCTAGAATTTTACAAAATAGGCAAATGTCCACAATTCCCAAGGTGAAACGTGCTCTGCTGCCTTGAGATGCCTTCAAAAAAAAAAACCCTGGGATCTGCACGCTGAAAAGAGCTTGAGAATAGGTTCCCTGGTCCGCAGCGCATCCCCAGCTCTCCCGGCGTGTACGCGATTCCCCAGGCAGCCGATGAGCAGAGCGAGATGACTGTCAGCCAGGGCTCACCGCTTTTTAGATCGCGTGTAGTCAGGAACACGAGCTCTGCCAGCCGCCCAGGGAATGTGATATTGAGTGCCAATTAATTTTTGTAATAGGAACGGGGATTTATTCCCTCAATTCCCTTAAGCACCTTTGAAAAGCGTAAGCCTCAAAGGTTGGTTTGGATTTTTCTTTTTTTTTTTTTTTTTTAATGGTGGCCTTTTTCCTGAAGATGCCGAGATGAGAAAGAGGACCGGTCTGTGAAGGGTGGCAGCTTTGGGGCAGGCAACTCCCAGACTTTCCGTTGCAGAGGTTTTCCTAAACTCTTCAGATGTGGGTAAATTCTGCCCTGCCAGACGGGACTCCGACCTCTGGCTGCCCTCTGGTCCTCCTGCTCCTTCCTCCCCCCTCAGCACCCCCTTATGTCACCGTGCCTTCATTTGGGTTTATAAAACGATGCCATTGTCTTTACTCTCACTTCGCAAACCATAAGACAGGTATGTGTGGGGGGGTTTAGCTTATTTTGTAGCTTTTCGTGTGATCCTAGGTAGGTTTCTTCTGCGGAGCGAAGGGGTGGGGGACGGCGGGAGCAGGGATGAGCCGGTGTTGTTTGATGGTACCAGTGCTTTAAGCGGTCAGGAACATGGTTTTCCCCTACCTCTGAGCTCTCGATGCTGCTAAAATCTCTGCCATGCGTATGATGTACTCCAGCCCCCTCTCTTGGACTGACTCCGGCTCTGTTTGCAAGGTATCCACGTTGTTCTGAAGCATGCACCTCTTTCTGTATAGTTCCGGTCTTCTGATTTTATGGAATACTTATGCCTGTTTGCATTACGGTCAAAATAAAAAAAAAAAAGGGAAATAAAACCTGGCGGACCTCATTCTCTTATCTCCGGGTTTTTAATGCCGAAAGGCCTCTCCTGATACCTTGGCCTTGCTCCAGCTCCTCAGTCACCGTGGTGGTGTGACCTCAGGCATCGCCACGTTGTGACCCCAGGCATGGCACCAGACACAGACATAGCCATGTTGTGACCCCGGGCACAGCCCCAGACATCTTGGCGTCACCTCACAGGCCATGCTGGCATTACCCCAGTCCCCAGTGTGGTGCTACCGTGGACATGGCGGAAGTGGTACCTCAGGTGCTACCTCAGATGGGGAGGTGTGGTTACCCCAGGTATCAGTGCAGACATCGAGGTGGCGTTGCCCCAGGTGTCAGTGCAGATATTGAGGTGTTGCCCCAGGTGTCGGTGCAGACATTGAGGTGTTACCCAAGGTGTTGGTGCAGACATTGAGGTGGCCTTACCCCAGGTGTTGGTGCAGACATTGAGGTGGTGTTACCCCAGGTGTCGGTGCAGACACTGAGGTGGCCTTACCCCAGGTGTCGGTGTAGACATTAAGGTGTTACCCCAGGTGTCGGTGCAGACATTGAGGTGGTGTTACCCCAGGTGTCAGTGCAGACACTGAGGTGGTGTTACCCCAGGTGCAGCCACTGCCATGGCAGCAGAGTCACTCAGTCAAGGCCTCATATCTGCCCTCCCCAGGCCCTGTTAGCAGATGGGCACTGCGATCCACCCCCGACCGCGGGACGCAGGGTCGCCCTCGGCCGCCGGAGCACACAGCGTTGGGATGGAGTAGGGGTCCCCACCGACCCTCGGGGGCTGACACCTCCCCTCGGGAGACAGGAACTTTGCAGACGCTCCCTGAGCCCCGCCGCTGCCCTTGCCCTGGGAGGGGCGGCGCGCCGCGCTCCGCGGCATTGGCAGACGCTCCCTCGCCGCCCACACGCGGAAAGCACCGCCCCGCTCTGCGTTTTGCGGGGCGGCGCCACTTGGCAGACGCTCCCCGGGGCCGTTCCTCCGTTTGTCGCTCCGCGCCGGAAGCGGGAGACGCTCCCTAACCCCTCCCGCGGTGGGAGGGGGCGCGCAGGTAAACATCCAAGATGGCGGCGGCGGAGAGCCCGGGCCCGGGGGGGCCGCGGGGCCCGGCGGAGGCCGAAGCCGAGGGGATGGGCCTGACGGACCTGCCAGGCGAGCTGCTGGAGCTGATCCTCTGCTGCGACGTGCTGGGAGCCGCCGACATCGGGCGGGTGTCGTGCACCTGCCGCCGGCTGCGGGAGGCCTGCCAGCCCCGCGGCAAAGTGTGGCGGGAGCGCTTCCGCCTCAGGTGGGCACCGCCGCCCGGCTCGGCCCGGTTCGGCCCTCCGGGGGACTGCGCTGCCTGGACGAGGCTTGGCGAGGGCGGGAGAGGGGCGCTGGCGCGTTTCCTCAGGGCCCCCGGGTCGGGCGGGCCCTGTCAGGCCAGGCCGGGCCCCACCCGGAGGGGTTCGGGTGGGACCGGGGACGGGGCCTCCGGTCCCCTCGGCCTGGGAGGGCCTGGGGGCTCCTGGGGTGGTGGAAGTGCCCCTCCCCACACTTCTTTTTGTCTCTTCCCGGCTCCGCAAGGTGCGTGTGCTTAACCTGTCACGGTGGGACCAGCTCTGGAGCTTCCCGCTGTGTTTCCAAGGGATGAGGAGATGTGGGTGTCCTTCCCGAGCAGGGATGGCGGGGACTGCTGCAAGGCTGCTTCCTCTCCTAAATCCCAGGGGATGGAACCGGGCTGAGCCTGCCACTTAGAGAGCAGGGTGGGGCTCGGGCTTTGCTGCCCCTTTCTCGGAGCAGGGGGGCCAGGCTTTGCAGCCCCTTCCACAGCCAGGCACTTGGATTGCCTGCAGGCCCCAGGTCCGGCCTGGGGTCTGGCAGTGGTGCGGACACAGGGTCACGTGTGTCCTGGGATTGTCAGTTGGCCTCTCTCGTCCCACTAAGGTAGGCAGTGGTAGCCAGCAGCTTCCAAAACAACTGCCAAGGCCTATCCTGTCACACGACTAATGCTTCCCAGCAAAGAGGGGTGTTTAGTGCTTTGGGAGAGCTATTTCCACAGAAACCAAAATCCTTTGGGTTGCCTTTTGATGCTCGTGGGTGTACTTTCCCCAAAGGCAGTCACAGGGTACCTGATGAGGGCGTAGCTGTGCTGTAACCAGTGGAACTGTTAATGCTTTAGCTGGGAATAAGGCATGAGCGTTATTGTTAATATTGCTCGTGCCACAGTGGTTTCAGCAGTTCTAGAAACACCACTTCTTCACTGGGGCTGCCAGCCTGTCTAGGATAGGGCACGCTCAACTGCTACCTGGTTTTGTCTGTGTTTTGGCACAGGACAAGTAGCAATGTTGCTTCCTCTAATTGCCAGTTGGCTTCTAAAATTTAGCGTGGCTCAAATGAGAAGATTGTTCCCTTTCCACCAGCGAAAAAAAAGGCTACTGAGCAATTACAGCCTCCCCAATTCACCGAGCTGTGGCTTGGGATGGCTGGCCAGACCCTTTCACTGGTTCAGTGGCTCTAATTTCTGAAGTGAACCTGGAAATTTAAAACCAGTTCAGATCCAGCAGCTGAAATTGGATGTGGTGGGTAATTAGCACATGCTGCTGTCCTCCTCTGTCTTTGATAACAGAACTTTTGGCAGGAGCTTGCACGTTGACCTTGTCATCCTGGCTGAGTTCCGTTGTGAGTAATTGCCCTTTATCTTCCTAAAATTTTCAATATGATTTCAACCCAAGAAATTATTCTTTCTCATCCTAAAATAAATGACTGTAATTCTTATTATGACGTGGCTGCGTTTCAGGGGTGGATAAATGGCTAGGGATCCATCAGGAGAGAGGTGGTTATGTAATGTGAAGTTATTTGGTTAGTCTTTGGCTGTATTTTGTAGCTGCAAGTGCAGTGCTGTTTTATTATTGACTGGTAGTGAAGTGTCTTCCACGTGTGGATGGACATAACTGTGCCTTTTGGTCAGTGGGTAATAGTTTTTATACAGAAGCAGTGATTTAAACATTTGGCCTTCTATTTATAAGAGTAAAAATATATAGATCTATAAAAGTATACACACACACGTATTTATATATCCTGAAAAGAACCTAGGGCAGTCCATGTAGTTGAAGGAAAATGTTTTGTAAAACCAGTAATAACAAACAGAATTTCAAAATGTGAAATATTCTCCCAGCTTTCTTTCCCATGCTGTCCAAAACCATTTAGCTGTCCCAGTTTGACTTCACAATTCTTTGTTTTCCTCCAGTAGATGTTGCCACCAGCAAGGGCAACAGAGGGAGCTCTGCTTTGTGCAGCCTTTTACTTGGACCCACAAGGCAGCAGGGAGAGCACAGGACAATGAATTCTGATTCTGTTAGCTGATGTGTGATACATCTTCAGAATGGCAAACAATTTTTTTTTTTCGTTATAAAACTTTGCCTCTCTTCTTCTAATGTGATACCTATGTTTGTCTTGCAGAGCTCTAGAGGAAATCTCAAAAGTGTTTCAGATATTTAGATATCGAAGTATCTGGAGTATGAACCTTTTGATGGTTTTGATAAACTGATTTAATTTATACAATTACATTTAAAGTTGTACTGTGTCTTGGCAATATCTCAGCTCCTCCAGTCACGTGGTTACCGTAAGCACCACTCTGCAGTTCTGGAGGCTCTCAGTGATGTCGAAATACTGGTGAACCTGTTCACTTATGTCTTGTTCTGTAGATGGCCCTCGCTGCTGAAGTACTATAGCCACGCAGACGGCGTTAGCTGGCTTGAAGAATACAAAGCACGGCACAATGCTGGTCTGGAAGCCCAGAGAATTGTAGCTTCATTCTCCAAAAGGTTCTTTTCAGAACACGTAAGTCATCATCTCTGTGCGTGTGCAGCATCCTAACTGTTTGTTTAGTTCTTTTTATTAGTTGGTCTTTCCTCTCTCTTCACATCTTTTCAACTACGCAGTCAGAAAATTCCTGTTTCCTCACTTTGTGTGAAAACACTGGATCACCAGCCGAAAGGAGAGAGAGAGTTCAAAATCCAAAGGTGCAAAGTCCGCTCTGAGTATCACGTGCAGCTGTTGCGGCTTTAAAAGCTCTTTGCTTGTTGCTGCGTGTTCAGCCCTGGCTCTGGGAACTTCTGAAGGACCGATAGTTTGTTGACACGCACCACAGCCTGTGAATTTATCTCACTGCAGACCTTGTGCAAGGATAGGTCCTGTGAGTTGTCAGGAGGAATTTGAAAACAGGACCAAGGCACAATAGGTTCAGCAAATTGGAAAGTGCATCATTTACGTTCTGTACTCAGCTGTGACACCAAGATGCTTTTGCGTTCAGTGTGGAAAAGGTGAAAACGTAGTCTCTCAGAAGACTTAACTGCATGTGGAACAGCAGTTATTTCCTTGTCTGTTTGCTTAGTTGATGGCTGTGGGTTTTGGCTAGCTGCACAGTTTGGGCCAACCTGAAATTCTGTGAAATGGGCATAAATGCTGCCTGTAACTTTGGGGGAATTTGAAAATTCACACAAGAGCCACTAAACAGCCACCCCTCTGTGGCTCCTTTGTGAATATGTTGTGATCCCGTAGAGAATTCCCCGAAGACGTAGGAGACTCATGTTGAAATCGTCTTAACTGATTTTAAGCAGGGGTTGGCTCCTAGGTCTTCACCCCTGGAGAAGGCGGCCGTGGGGCCACATTTGGAGATGGTGTGTCTCTTGGCTGTTCTTTTTGAACTGTTCCGCTGTAGTTGCAGCAGACAGAAGTTTGACCATGGAGAAGTGTGTGTTGGGGCATTAACTGGGGCACAGGCTCCTGGGTTCCTACTGTTTTAATCACGTATGCAAAAGCTACTCAGCAATACCCGAAGGCCTGATCATGAGGATTATCTGCTGCGGGGCTAGAAGCCACAGCTTGATTCCCTGCTTAGAGCTGAGAGGAAGAGGCTTTCAATCCAGTTCTGCTAGGTCCCACAGAGCACCCACTGAGATACTGAAAAGCTGGGAAGCAACTAGATTTCTTACACTTCAGCCAAAGTTTAAAAAAGAATCCTGAAAGAAAATAGCTGTTCTGAATACAGATACATTAGTGACCGTTTCAAAAAATGAAGACTCCTGTTCCTTCATTCCTTCCCCAGGACCGAACTTCTGCATTGGTGAGCGTATTTAAGAGATTCAGTCAACCACAGGCAAAAGTTGATTCCACCTTAAAATTACTTCCAGCTTGGGCCCAGCCTGCGTAAGAGCTGGTGTGCTTATGCTGGTCCATACGCCCGCTGTAGGAGCCCAGGGTGCTCAAATGGCTGTAGGGTGCTACGGGCGCTCTCAGTGGATCCTGAGAGCAGAGACTGAGTACTTGGTGAGCTGGATGTTTTTAAGATGTAACCTAAGTTTAAAAAAAAAAAAAAAACCAGAACAAAATTGATTTTGAGAGCTTTTATGAAATTATGTTATTTTGGGAAGAATCTGTTGTGCTCTGCATAATTCGTTGTCTGGTTTGGCAGGTCCCCTGTGATGGATTCAGTGACATTGAGACTCTCGGGTGCCCAAGTCATTTTTTTGAAGATGAGCTGATGTGTATCCTAAACATGGAAGGAAGGTAAGAGAGAGAGGGGTTAGGAGTGAGAGGGATTTTTCCCTTTTCACCAGTTAAAGGAGAACGGTACTGTGGTGAATGCCTGACCTCAGCTTCTGTCCTTTTGTCACTCTCATAAAACAACGTCCCCAGGCTTACTGAGGCTGAGAGGTGTTGCTGTGTGTCTGATTTCAGAACAAATTTAATATTCCCAGAGGAAACCATGTGAACTATTCTACAAGAAGGAGGTCCTCTGGCTTTGGCTGTTTGTTGCTTGTTTCCTTGACAGTTCATGGCATCTCCTGGGAGATGTCCATGTACCCTCTTCTGTGCAGTAGTTGTGGCTTGAGGAGTTCCCATCCTCCTATTCCTTTTTTGTTTAAACCTGGATCAGTTTGGAAGCAGGAATACTCAATGCCTGTATCATCTGTATCATGAAACTACAACTCTTCTTTTTTTTTATTTTTTTTTTTTTTCTTTCTTTCTTTCTTCTTCTTCTTGTAGCTTTTCTTAGTTGTAGTGTATTGGTACAGTTTTTGTCCCCAAATAAGCAACTGAGTGTAATTCAGCCACTGCAGGATTTGAAGTTTTGTGAATGATTCAGACAGGTGAAATGCCAAGCAGGTAAATAAAACTTCCAGTTTGCATCTGCCTAGGTGTTTTCATCACCATGGTTAACACTGGGCAAGATTAATAAGTCGCTACTTTGCTTGAAGGTTTTTCTGCTGGGAGCATATAAACCATGCTGATTCTGCTGTGATACGAAGCAGTGATAGATTGCTCTTAATGGAGTCTAATAGCCTTGATTAAAGGGACTGTTAGCAGAGCTTGAAAAAACGTAACTGGAATGGCAATCATCTCATTTTTGCCTTTTCACATCTCTTTTATTACCTTCTCTATTTGAACTGGGACTAAACAGCTCTCATTTGACAACTGGTTAAAAAGCTTTTGAGCCTTTGCACTGGCCAAATGCCTCCCCATAAAGCAGAATTGATGCTAATTACACCCTGATTAAGCTGTAGTCATTGCCTTTCAGGAGCATTAGGCTAAATCATTTCCCTGGAAGATATCCCAATAAAGCAGTTGTCCCTATTGAGCATCCCAGTTTATTGGAAGAGGATGAAGTGTTACGAGGTTTGATTGTTCTCTTGTCTAGTAGGATGGAGAAGACTGATTTGATGTGCAATCTGGAGGAGAGGAAATGTAAGCAAGGACAGAGGGTTTTTTCTAAAGAAAGAAGCTGGACTTGTTTTAAGCACGTGGCAAGGGCCTGGGAATTGGTAGACTTCTCCCTTTGGGCTGTTTTGGGGCTAGGGCTTTGTGCCATTCCTACATGTTTGGTGTAAAAGTGCTCAGGGAGGCACTGGTAACCCATTGCTAAAGGCCAGGGCTTGCTTAGGGGGTGTCATTTAAACCCCTCTGAGTTGGTCTGTGTTTCAGGTGACCTCTTCAGACCTTCCCTGGGTCTTAGCCAACGCTCTATTGCTTCTTCTTGAGCACTCTGCCTTCGCTTGTTAATTTAGAAAGCGAAGGGGCTTTATTATGAAAGATGGAAGGTTTTGGCCTGTGTGATCTACAGACCAACTGTTGAGCTCTTCCTGCCTTTTCAGAGCAACAGGGGTGTTTTTCCTCTGGGGCCTTTTTTTTTTTTTTTTTTTTTTTCCATCTGAATACTATTGGACCTACATTCATGTCCCTCATCATTTTCTTTTTAATAGTGAGACGCTACTTTAAGATTGATTCTGGAGGGATCCAGTCAAAGGGTAGTGTTTTATGGAAAAAAAAATGGAGGATTTTAATCAGATATTCCTGAGCTACTTTAATTAGGATCCGTGTTTCCCATGATACTGTATCTTCTCAAAATTACATATTGGTGATTTGATAAAAATCAGAGATGATAGGAGCAATGCTTTGCAAGTGTCTTATATTGTGGTTTTTTGGTGATGAATTTCCTCTTAACATTTACTTTTTGGTTGACTCTCCAGTGATAGTGATGTTGTCACACTTGTTTAGAAAAGTAAATGTCTAAATTGTAAACCTATATTCACTGGAAAAGTTATCTGAAATGTTCACCCTAAAAGTCCTTATTGAGGGCAATACGACTTTTTGTATTTAAATGCACAGGAAAGGTCTCACCTGGAAGTACTATGCAAAGAAAATTCTATACTTCCTACGGCAACAGAATATATTAAAAAATCTGAAGGAGTATCTTCAACGCCCGACTGATCGGCAGTCATTTTTGGAGGGTAAGTCTTTGGCAGACCTCCCATGTGGAGCAGCTAATGACAGCTTTCCACCGTTGTTTTTTTACTCGGACAGAGCCTTCCTTGCTTGTCTTTCAGCTAGCCCTTGGACAACAACTCAGAAAGAGTTTGGATTTTTGATGTACCTGAAACCTTTAAAATCTTGCAGTGGTTGCATAGCATTGTGTCAGAATGTCAGGGTTGCATTAGCTTCTGTCAGTGCTGTGTGCTTGAACAAATTGCCTGTGGACAGATGAGCTGAAAAGCGATGGAGAAAATGTTGAAACACTTGCATTTGGATCTTGAGCAGTATATTGAGGAGAACAGCAGTAGCTCAGTATCCTAAGTAGCTGACATTGCAGAAGCATTTTAACCGTGGCCCGTGGGCTGCATACAGCCTAACAGGCCGACTGGTTTGATTTTGGGTCTGCTCCCTGCTATCTCCTTTCCCAAGAGCTGCTCAGGTGAGGGCAAGGAGCGAGCTGCAGGCAGGGAGCAGTGCCTCTGCCATGGAGGTACTGTTAGAGCACCAACAGGTACGTTTTTGTGAAACTTCACCAAAAAGCGTGGGAATGGCATTGGAATTGCCATTCCAGGTCAGCATGGGAATGCTTTGAGAAGGGGAAGAAGATGACATGGCTTGGGCCCTGCTGCAATCCTTTAATGCAGGCCTGACATGGAGGTGCTAACGAAGCCGTGTAGGAAGCTGGAAGAGGTATGATCCGTGCAAAATTCTTACAGGTGAATACAGTTGAACAATACGGAGGCTTTGGAAAGAGCAGTGGTGACAAGATGACAAGGAGAAGATTCTGAGAAAGAGCTGTTTTTTCCTGCAGGAGTTTGACAGGACAGGCTTGGGCAGAAGGAAAATGAAAATCTATTCTGTTATAGTGGGTTTCTGACATGAAGATGGAGAGCAGGCGTTGAAGAGAAAGGTGAATGTAGCAGAAGAGGGAACGATGATGTCCTGGTTCTGGCCAGGATAGAGTTAATATTTACCTGAGCTGGGTGGAGAACTGAAGCTGGTAGCCCCTATGGCTGGGATAGTTAACTAATTAGCTAACAGCTGGGGTTAATTTACCCAAATTAGCCAAAGGGCTATTCCATCCCCTCTGATATCATGCTCAGTATATAAGTGAGGAGGGTGCTGAAGGGAGGCCCTGCTACTTGGAAGAGACTGGATGTGGAGATCTGTTGTGAGCTATTATACTGTATTTGTGTTCCATCACTGTCTTGTTTTCTTCTGTCATTACTGTTAAATTTACTTTTTGTTCAATCTCAACCCGCGTGTTTGGGGTTTTTTTTTTCCTGGTTTTCTTTTGTTTGTCAAATCTCCTCCTATTCTCTCGGAGAGTGGGGGGAGTGAGAGAGAGACTGCGTAGTCTGGTCCCCGTTGGGGCTGAACTACGACAGATGAGCAAGAATGATAGCTCTGGAGGATAAGGCAGGAAGAAATCAGAACTGAAGCAGGAGTGAAGTTGAGATTTTTTTTTTTTTTTTTTTTTGAGGGTCTCAATGTAAAAACCTGAGTTGGGAGGATGCTAAGAGATGCAGTGTGACTGGAGAGTTGGCTGGTTAAGCATGGTCCAGCAGCATACCTGCTGGGTGTATGAATCTATTGCTTTCCCTTTCAGGATAGAGGAGAGGGGAATATTGAGTTTAACTGTCATTTATCATGTCAGCTTATTCCTTGCATTTGTTTTATTTTTTTTTTATAAATCCCACATATGACTGCAGATTTTAAAAGGAAAGCTCTTGTGTTCTGCTGCAATTGCTTGCTGCATGCCTGGAATTTAGAATAGATAAAACTAAGCAAAGAAAAAAAACTGAAGTCCTGTTTCTTATGTAGCTTGTTTATTCCAGGTGCTGTTTTAATTGACCAATACTGTAACCCACTGTCAGACATCTGCTTAAAAAGTGTCCAGGCGCAGGTGGATGATATCACAGACAAAGTGCGCAAAGTCCTGCGGACAAAAAATCCGAGGCACCCCAGCTTGGCTTCCAAGGCAGGTACTGTACGGAAACGTGTATTTTACTGCAGAGCATTTCTGCAAGTCTGGATACAGACAAACAAGGTGAAGCAGCTGTTGAATTACTGCAGCTTAGAGAGCTGTTGTTCTTTATTCCCTTGCAATCATATTTTGGCATTTGCTTAAACCACTGTTCAGGAAACAGCTGTTTGTTCAGCCACAGGGACTCAATAGCGCAGAGCTGTCTGTCCATCTGATGCTGTCTAAGCCAAAAGGACTGGAGGGCATGGATTCTTCTTTTTTCTTTTTTTTTTTTCGCATTTGTCCCTGAAGTCTTAAGTAGTGCTGATATGTGTAGCAGAGCTGTCGAACAGGGGATCAACCTCTGTTCCTTTTTAGGTCTCAGAAGGTCAGCAGCAGTGGAAAAGGTATGTGCTTTAACATCTTCAAAGGTCAGGCAGCATCTTGCTCCCTATTTTTTGTAAGCACTATCTAACGTTTGCTGTCTTACAAAGAGAGAATGAGAATATTGTCTCTATCTGTGTATCTGGAGCGGCTAAGCTGTGACTCTGAAGCAGTGAAAGCACACTTCCCATGCTTGGGCAGCGTGACGTGTTCAGCTGCAGTGCTGTGCTGGCACAGTGTGGTTAGGATCCAGTCCTTCAGCCCCAGAAGGATGCAAGGCAGCACTGCTGCACAGCTGGGGTGCAGGGCAGCCCACTGAGCCGGGCCACGCTGTGAACGGAGCGCTAGGGCTGTGCACTGCTGTGGCCAGCTCCAGCCAGTCTCTTGACTGGCTGAATTGAGATTTATCTCTTGTGTTTTCAGTCCGTATGAAGAGTTTTGGTATAAGGTTCATTGCATAACGGTGAAGTACACTTATTTTATCAGTATTTATTTCTTTGCTTGTCTTTTTAGGAGAGGTCCTGGTTGCAGAAGTGGAGCTTCAGCGACAGGTGCTTGATGCTATGAATTGTGTCCTGTATGAGCAGTTGAAATACAAAGGAAACGAGCTGGATTACTATAACTCCCTGAATTCATACATTCACCAGGTACGTGTGTGTTGGCAGAAACTAGAATGCCTCAAGCCTTGCAGCCTCCTATTTGTAGTGTTTATTTGTCTGAACGTAGTCGGACACATAATTCTCTCTAAAGAACAATTTGCTGCAAAGTCAATATGATTGCACTGAAAGATGACTATTCTGTCAAGTTTGTGTATTTTCATTTGTGAAATCAAACCCTGGGGCGTTTTGTTTTTCTTAATATCCCACATGTTTTTATCATGTTTTTATCTGCCAGGTTTTGATCCGCAGGACAGGAATTCCCATCAGTTTGTCTGTGCTTTATTTAACAATTGCCAGGCAACTGGGAGTCAAACTTGAACCAGTCAACTTCCCCAGCCATTTTCTGCTGCGATGGTGTCAAGGAAAAGAAGGGTATGTGACCTGCTGAAATTTGAAGTTATGTCCACAGTAATAAAAGCCAGAAAGCATTTACAGCTCCAGACCTGTACCAGAACGTTCAATTATTTTCCCTCTGTAATTGTAGCCTGTTTGGAGGAAAAGATCCGACCTCTAAAAACGTTTTCCCAGAACTCAACTCTGTTGCTGAGTGTGAAATGACAGTAAGCGTGAGATAATGTTTCTCTTACTTAAGAAAATTATGAAAAACTGAAAAGGAGAAAAAAGGTGCTGATTTCACTTTACCTTTCGTACAGAACAGTTGCTAGAGACTACTGCTGTTGTTTTGTGCACTCATTTAATTCTCTGAGTCAGTGCAGAGATCTTTTGACCGAATCATGGTCAATTTATAGAAATCTGTGTTATGTGAATGACATCAGCAGTCCAGGTCAGAGCGATGGTTTTGTCTGTATGTGCCCCTTCTGACACGACTTCAGATGCCGTGTGTGTGGGTCTGTTACACTTCACAGTGCAGTGTCGTAATAGAGTTAGAAATAGATACAGCAAACCTGAAAATATCTGAAGGAAAGCACTGGTGTGATAGAGTGAAAAGTCCCCTTCGTTTCTCTGTCTTTCCCGTATATGTTTATCTGAAGAAGAAGCTAGGAGGGGAGAGAAAGTACTGGGTAATCCCTCTTTAGGAGGGAGCTGGGGTATGAATGACACTCGTTTCACAAACAAGCTTGAAAGTGCTGAGCGAGGAACCAAAACAGGTAATCCTGCTTTACCAGGAGGGCCACCATCACAATTTAGTTTCTTTGTTGTGTCGTTAGAAGCACAGACATTTTTGACTACACCTACATCGACGCCTTTGGGAAGGGGAAGCAGCTGACGGTGAAGGAGTGCGAGTACCTCATTGGCCACCATGTGACAGAGGAATTCTATGGAGTGGTGACTTCAAAAGAGGTCCTGCAGCGAATGGTGGGAAATCTCTTAAACCTCGGCAAGCGGTGAGTTGAGGGTCATCTGGCCTGTGAGGCCCGTGGCAAAAAGGGCCCAGAGTATCCTGTCTGCGTGTCTGATACTGCTTCTTCACAGTATTTGAGAGACTGCTTTAAAAAGGTGTCAGTAACACCACAGGTCTTGAAAATTCTCTATGGCACATTGCGTTGTCTAGTTACTTTTAATCACTTGCAGCAGTATTGTGTGAAAACAAGAATATTTAGTAAAACTAGGTCCCTTCAACAAAATGGACAGATGATTTATTTTCTTTGTGAAAAGCTGAGAGGGACTGTCCACCATTCCCTTAAGAGCAGAGACCTTCATTATGATCTGGTAAGCATAACCCATATGCTCAAAAGAGCAGTTTTGAAGGTACAAACCTGTTGGTTTTTTGTTTGTTTGTTTTTTTCCCAAATGCCCCTGATAAGCACTTTCCAAGTAGCCGTAGACAGAAATCACAGAGTGAAAGGATTGCTTTAGGTGTAATTAAGCTAGGGGACCAAAAGCAGATTCCAAAATAAGATGGCTTGGAGAGCAAATTCTGTATATAGGATTATTTGACCAAGTAGAATACCAATGAAGTGGGAGGGTAGAGTCCAGTCATCAATCATGTAGCATTTTTCCTTCTGAGCAGGCTGTTGGATGTGACGAGTAACAGCCAGTCCCGGAGTCTGTAGCGTAATTTTTGGTGACTGTCCCTGGATGTCAGAGTACTGGGGATAGGGATTGAAGAGCTAGCCTTCAATTGAGTTTCTTTTTTGCTGGCAGAGAAAGCACTGATCAGTCTTACCAACTCTTGAGAGACTCCTTGGATCTGTACCTGGCCATGTATCCGGACAATGTGCAGCATCTAATGCTCCAGGCTAGGCTGTACTTCCACCTGGGAATCTGGCCAGAAAAGGTACCTCGCCACTCGGTCGGGTGTTTTCTGATAGGCTATGAACACTAGTCTATTGATTTTGGGACTACGTCAGCTTGCATTACAGTCTGCCACAAGTTGTAATAAACACAAATGAACGAGTTATCGCATTTCAGAGAATCGATTTTCTACTACGTGAAGCAGGGAGAAGAGGATTCTTGCTTGCTTGCCCTAGGGGAGGCTTGTGAGGAGCCTCGAGTCTAAGTCATAATTTATGATTTACTGCCCAAGTCTGACAGTTTATCTTGCAGCCAATGCTGTGGACTTGTAGCTGTAAGTTATAAGAGCGTTCTGTTTAGTTTATGCCTAGATTATGGTAGTGGTGGTAAAACTCTTGCTGGATTCATGTAAAAGGAGAAATTACCTTATCAGAAAGAATTGTAGGAAATTATCTTTTATAAACATGATCAAAGCTGTTTCTCTGAAACCTTTGCTGCGCAATCAGTGGCTCTTGTGAAAAGGAAACTTAAAGAACGAGGACAGGAATATTAATATCACCTTTAGCCTAGAAACATGAGTCCTGCCATCTTGTGTGTTTGGGAAAGAAGGTGCAGAGACCTACACGTTGTCTAAGTTGTCATCTACGCCTTTCACTGAATTTGGGGAAAGCACAGGGAGGAAGCAAGTAACTCAAAAAAGTATTATTTCTTTAGTGTGTCAGTACAGCAGAGAGGTGTTCCTTAGTCACAACTTTCTGTAGTACTTTAAGTGAAGCTCACGTGCTTGGGCGATGCCTGTGCCGTTTCCAGATGTGACATTTGGGTGAGGCAGTAGAAGTGTTGGCTGGATAGCTGAGCTGAAATTTAAAGCTCTTCCTGCTAAATTAACTGATGCTTGGGACTGCTGGAGAAGCTGCCTTTCTTTTGAAGAGCAAATGATGCTAAGCTTGCTGCTGCTTTCTTACAGCAGCAAGTTTTAGGGTCGCTAAAGGAAAAAAAAAGCACGAACTAAGAAACGTGCGTATGGAGGATAACTTGCTGAGCTGAAATGGCAGCCGTATGTAAATGATGAACAGCTAAGCAAAATGCTGAAAGACCTTCCTTCCCCTTTCTGGCACTCAGCAATGTGTTTGTAAAGCACCAGGGCTTTACATACTTGCATTTTGCTGCCCCGTAGAACAAGTAATACAACCCCTTGGCTGAGTTTTACCTCGTGTTTCTCTGCACCAAATTTGGACTTTTTGGTATTGCATCCTTGTTTGCATCCGGTTGTTCCAGGCTGTCGGGTAGGATTTTAGCTAGCCAGAGGGAATGCTCTGTGTCTGACAGAACAGAAGATACTAGATTTAATAGAGGTCTGCCAGATTTATGGAAAGTGGTACGAAATCTTAAAAGTCAAGCTGAAGTACCCAGAATGTTGTCCTAAATGTTTGCAAATAACAGTGAGTGAAAATGCCAAGAATCTCTGGCAGTTATGGTCCTTGTGCTAGGCGTTCCCCTTTTGGTGGGATTTCTCAGGATTTTCACGTCCTTGTTAAGATGCCAGCCAGAGAATTAAGGTGGCTGAGAAGCCTGAGCTGTGTTTCTTCTTCTCATACCTAATTACTCACCTATTCTTTTTCTGAACTTATTTTCTTCACCTCTTGGCTGATGTTCATACTCAATACCCTGAGGTTTCTATTCCTCTTCTGCTCGTGCTCTGAACTTAGGGTTGACCAAAGCCAGTATCAAGGAGACAATCATTTTGCCAGGTGCTAAGGTGTGTCAGATTTTGGAACTGTGGCAGCACTTGAGGTACTTGGTGTTTAGACAGATATATATGTCTTTTTGCAGCCTGTCTAGACAACAGTTTTGGCAAGAATAAGAAAGAAAAAAAAAAAAGAAAAAACTAAAACTTGCATTGTCAGCCTCTAACAAACGTGGCAGCAGGCGCTCTGATAGCGTGCCAGAGGGTGTTAGTAGGTTGGTATTCTGGATCTACAGGGTTTGCTGCTTTGAGAATGCTTTTAAAGTTGGTGTTCTTTGGTCATCCTGAGACACGTAGGTTCTCTGTCTCTTGTTTGCTATTTCCTGGGATAGCATCACAGAAGTTATTTGCATTTCCTTCTGTGCTGACCTATTTTACCTCTGCCAGGCTCTTACAGACATGCTGAGGAACTCTCTTAAAGTGAAGTGTCTGTTCTCGAGTACAACAGAAGTCATCTGGAATCTCTTCGCAGCAGCAGTCTGGGAGACTAGCAGCAGTATTCTCTTCACGTCTCAAAAGCCTTGAAACAATCTCGTCAATACCCTGTAGTCACAAAATGTGATACGATTAGATTGTATGACTTAGTTTTAGGGTGTTACTTGGCTCAACAGTGCCCTTCCTTGGAAGTAGGGAGCTTTACAAAAAGGGAGAGGACTGTTGGCCACTTCTGCAGGCTAAGCAAGTGTGACGAACTGCTTGGGAGCGTGTAGCTAGAGCAAAGGTTCTCAGTCCTGTGTGGAAAACTCATGTGGCAGACCTCTAGGCCTGGGCACTTAGACTCAGCTAACTTGAGAAATACACTGTATATATTTTAAAGTGTTGGACTGCTCTGGAGACTTGTTCTGAATCTGTCTTTTGTTTGTTTGGTTGGTTGCTGAAGGTTCTGGACATCTTGCAGCATATTCAGGCTTTGGACCCATCCCAGCACGGGGCCGTTGGGTACTTAGTTCAGCACACCCTAGAGCACATTGAGCGCCGGAAGGAGGAGGTGGGACCTGAGGTGAAGCACCGTTCAGACGAGAAGCACAAAGAGGTCTGCTTTTCGATCGGGCTGATTATGAAGCACAAGAGGTGAGCTCTTCAAAAGCTTCCCCGCATTAGCAGGCTGTACTGTAACAACGAGTGCAGAAGTGTTTGTTCTGACAGTAATGAGCTGTGGTTTTATCTGCCAAGGAGGTGCCTGGAATGGAAAATGCCAGACACGTGCACCTTGTAGAAAAATGGGAGCAGCTCTGTCTGTCCTTTGAGAGAGCGAGTGTATTCACTGCTGTTTGCTTGCAGAGAGAAGTTTGTGAGGTGACTTGTCTGAGTCATCATATATCACACAGCTCAAATTTCCACAGCCCAGAGCTCTTGAAGAACCATCAATAATCAGTTAATGAGGGACCCTGCAACGGAATCGGCTTCCAAAAAGGTTGTAAGATTCCTAAGACAGCTTATGAATCTTTTCCTGTGCTATTATTACCCCTTCTTCCTGCATTGCACAGAGGCTTTGTGTTCCTGTCTGCACTACTCTGCCAGAATGACAAGCCAGCGCTGTGTTGCTTCAGCCGCTCCTCCAACTCAACGAGACGTCTGGAGCGTATTTTAAGGGCGTCGGCAGTGACAGTTGTGATGCCTTACGATTAATTGCATAAATAATCTGAAAAGAATGATGACTTTGTTTCTGGGAGTTCAGTGTTGGGATTATCACGTCTGTGTGGTGGGCACAGAAGTAATTGCACAACACAGTAGGGGGGTTGATTCTCCCCCTGTTTCTTGTTTCCTTCTCCCAGTTACTGACTTCCAGTCTCTCCCATTTTGATTTCTTGCTCACATTTGGTTTTCCTTTGTCCTCAGCTGTTTGTTCCTGTCTGTTTATCCAGTCACTCCTAGTCATTTCCCCCCTGTCTCAAAAGACACACACACATGCACACAAACTTTGCGTTGTTTTTTTTTTGTTGTTTTTTTTTTATTTTTTTTGTTTTCCCTCTTGTCCTCTCCTCCTTGTGCCAACTCACAGGAGGCTCCCGTCCTGTTTATGCTAAATTAGTCTTGAGGAAAAAGAACTGGCTCTGGAGTTTTCAGTCTTTGGTGTGCAATTTTTTTTTTTTTTAGATATGGCTATAACTGTGTGATTTACGGCTGGGATCCCGCCTGCATGATGGGTCATGAATGGATTCGGAATATGAACGTCCACAGCCTTCCCCACGGCCCCCACCAGCCTTTCTACAACGTGCTGGTGGAAGACGGCTCTTGCAGATACGCCGCTCAAGGTGAGCGGGAGTCTCCTGAGTTTACTCTCTGTCCAGAAGTACGTTAGTAGAAGGGGATGCGTAAGGGATTAACTCTGTTAAGTATGAAACAGAAACTGTTAGTTAAGGTTGAGGTAGGAAGGAAAATTCTCTTGTATTCATGGCCGGCGTTGTTTGCTCTCCATGAAATCAGTGCTGCTAGGAATGAACAGTAAGGACTGCTCTGGTGTAATCTCTTTTTGCCTTAGAAATATGTTTTGGACCTGGTTGGTTTTATGCTGTAAACCATGATGGTTGCTTTTAAAAGAGGTCTTTCAGCTTTTGCCGAAGTTCTGTCAGCAGCTCTCGTTCTTTGAAATGCTAGCTGTGCTTTGGACAGCACCTCAAGGTAGGATCTAGTGAGAGAGCTCACAAACTTTGCTTCTCAGCTGCTTCGGAGCAGCTTTCCTCAAGAGACTGTGTGTACCAAGATCTCAGAGAACGCTTTTATCAGAGTGCCACCTCTGATAAGAATGGGACAAAAGTGAATGTCTCTTCTAAACCTCTTTGCATTTGTGAAATCTCCATCACCCTTTCTTTGTGCAACATACCATGAGAAAGGAAATTCTGTCATTGTCAGAATGTGAGGTTAGGATACAAGAAATGTTGAACTGAGGTTCAAAAGGGGAAAAAGAAAAACATATCCATATGTCTGTAACTCTGTACATTGTAAACAGAGTTGTTTCTTTGCCTCATGTTTGTTCTCCCTGAGATACAGAGCTGTCCCCTCCAGCTGGCCAGGCAGCTGCACAGCCTGGCTGCGTTTTGTTAAGACAAGATGTGGAAGCTGCTGGAGGGGAAATGTTGAACAAAAAAAATGCAGTTCAGCTCTTTCACTGCAGGTTGCTCCCCAGCATGTTCTGGTCCCATACACGTGAGCAAGGGGTGATTTTACAGGAGGGGACACTCCTACCTTTGTAGGTTTAAAGTGCAGGTATTTCTCACTGTCCTGAGAGTTACTTTATGTTCAGTAGTCCAAAAAGATGAAGTGCGGAGCAGAAATATTGCAGCTCAGCCTTATGGCTCGCATTAGGCAGTGCTTGGCCTCTCGGAGAGTCTTAAAAACCAGAAACTCTTGTGTGCCATGGGTTGATATTAAAATATGCATCTCAGTGAAAACTAATCAGATAATTGTCCACAGTGCTTCTGGGGCTGAGTCATCTCTTAGATCTTTTTGTCTAATTGTTTATAAACAAGTATAATGCTGGCTGGGTCCAGAGCACAGAGTTATTTTAGCCAAGCTGTCAGTTGACACCATCATCTCTCTGGTGTTTTGATATTGGTAGGGAAAATTGAAGGGTTTCTCCTTGCTTGCTGAAATCTTGCTGCCTGACTGTTGAGTGTACCCTCTAAAATACATCCTCAGGTCATTTGGGGAAGGGACTAATTCGTAACTTACTGACCTGACTTTGGAGAGGGAATGATAGTTTTTTACTGAAAGAATCTTAAACAAATCTACATGCAGAGTTTTGTTTAACCAGCTCAGAAATAAGACCAAGTTTATTACAGGTAATTGTACCTCAGTCTGAGTCCTTCCTGTGAATCTGTAGGTTGAGCTGCAGCTAATTCCAAACCACCTGTTTCATACAGTGAGCTTGACATCTGCCTGTCTGCTCTTGTCTTTCTTTCGTTTGCTTTGTAGCAGCACAAGCCAGATATCTGTGGCTCAGAACTGCGAGTCAGCGCGTTTCTCAGGCTCCCCACCCAGCGCCCAACTTGCTCCTCTCAGTCTCTTCCCCCTGCCAGCTTCTGTTTCATCACTGTGTTTTTCCCTTTACGCACAGCTCACTGCTCAGCCCTGCTTCTGCAGAGCATGCTGGAGTGGAAATTGTTTTCCGCAGTGGTGCAGCGTACAAGAGAGGTGCTGTGCAAGCCTGTAGGACTGCACCAGCCCACTGAGGTGGAGAAAGCTCTTGTGCTTTTGGCTGCACACACTGACCTAGAGTAGTTTCAGAAAGCCTGTCTGGATTAATATGACTTGTATGAGCTCTCTGTAGTGAGCTGAATAGTTGCAGAGACAGGTGAATTATTCCTAACTATGTTCTCTGCATCCCATCTTGTTCCCACCCTGCCTTGCAGATAAGTCAGACTTTGGGACTTCATCAGCTTTTGTTTCTACCTCTATATCTGGCACTGCGCTGTAAAAAAAATGCCATGGTTTGAGGAATGCCGCAGGGCACCTGCGCGTTGGGTTTGCTGCTGGGCTGCCTCCCAGTCACACCGCTGTGTACAAACACTGCGGGAGCAAAGGGACCCTCAGCTTGGGTCACCTTGGCGTTTTAATGCCAGTGCTGCTGTGTTGTTTAACTGTTGTGCCTAATTTAAGGTTGTCTTTTAGTGCAGAGGAGGAAGTGGGGTGCTCTGGGAAAGAATCAACGTGCTCCTCTTGGGAACTTTCTCTTAACTTTGGGAAGTTTGGGTTTGGAAGTTAGTTTTGCTGTGCGAGACGAGCTTGAAAACCAGGCTGGTGACCTGACATGGTCGAAACACAGGCTGGTGACTTAGGGCAAGAAGGCACTCAGCTCCTCTGTCAGGACAGTGCAGTCAGCTTTACCTTGGAGCATTTGAGAGGGACCTCTCCTAGAAACTGATCTCCCGTGGGACTCGAGGGATCGGAGCTCGGTGCTGCAGCTTCTCCCTGCGCTTACAGCCAAGAGCTGTGACCAGCAGAGCGGGAGGAGGTCAGCATGCTGCTGCTCCAACCTAATGTCAGACAGTGTGGTCTCAGGCATACAATAATTTTCATACCGCTAGTAACTGAAGAGGTCAGGCTCTGTGAGCACTTATACTGGCGCACTCTGTGCATATTTTCCTGAATTAATTTTCTGTAAAGCATCAGGAGGTGGTGTTTCTAGAGACAGGAACAAGGCTTGAGAGAGGCATGGGATTTATTGCCTTGCAGCAGGATGTTTCGTGTGGTGATAACTGATTCTTTCATTTCCTAACAGAGAACCTGGAGTATAACTCTGAGCCTCGGGAGATCCCTCACCCCGACATCGGCCGCTATTTTTCAGAGTTTACCGGCGTTCACTACCTAGCAAATACTGAGCTAGAAATTCGGTACCCGGAGGATCTGGAGCTCACGCGTGCCGCGGTCCAGAAGATCTACAGTTCGGGCAAGGAGTGAGTGCAGAAGGCATCCTGAGGACTGAGGCAGCCGGAGTGTAGCTTTACCCTCTTTGCAAAACTTGCATGGAAGGCAAGTTTGGCGACAATCCTTTGGCTTAATGCGTTGAAAACTGCATTGAACTTTGTAACTGGTGCTACAGCATCTTTCCGTTGCCTGCCTGCCCGTTCTGGCCCAGAGGCACAGGGACACGTTGGTAGTTGAGGCCAAGCGTAAGGATTTTGCAGGGACAGTTGTGCTAGGAAGCGTGTTGTTCTTCAGAAGGATTTGCACATACTACTTGTTCTGTGGTTGTGTTGCCTGGAAGGTCGACGCAGTGAGGTCCCTAGTGTGGAATATGGAAGAACCCCCTCTTCCAGAGAAGGAAGTTGCTTGTCCTTGCAGTGTTGTGGGGTTTTTCTTTGGGTTTTTTTTTTTTTTATTTTTAATGTATATCTCACGCAGGTGATAGTTTTAAAGTCTCTTACATTTCATTGTTGTCTTCTCCCGTCTGAATTTTTGGTCAGATTCTGCTTTTCCCCTGTAGTCTGATGGTTCACAGAGCTACTTACTGTTCCCGTTCTGAATACCCTTAGAGGCCTGGGAAAGAGCCCCAGCAACAAAATCAGAAGCAGATACAAACTCTCCTAATGCAGAAGATGAGCTTCTAGCCCTTTTTCATCTCTGCTAAACAACCTAGTCTGTGTTCTTACCTTGGTTTTCAGTCTATTCATCCTGTATGTCCAAGGCAGGATCTGCGGCACAGCCGTGAGTGCTCCCGGGACAATTTTGAACCTCGCGGCGCTGTTTCATGGAAGCCTTGAGGTCAGTGCCAGAATGACTTTGACGTACGGGGAGCTTCCACTCGCTGCAGTCTCCAATCTATAGGTGTTTATGCAGTACTGGGATCATGGCTGGAAACTGGCCAGCCCTGGAGCCAGCCAGACCGCGTGTGGAAGAGAGATGTTAATTCCTGCAGCTTTCAAGCCTTCTTCCTTTTTGCCAAAAGAGAACGGATTTGGAGGAAGCGCATACTCTGCTGCGCAGCAGGGCTTTAGCAGCTCAAGGCACACAAATTTAATGCTGTCAAGGCCCAGACAGAACCACTGCAGAGAAGTTTTTCCTTTGGGTTCAGGTATTTCAGGGGTGCAGAGTGACACAGTATTTGTGCACACAGAGCCTGCGTACCTTTGTGGTTTCTGAAGCCAGGTATGTAGAGTAGCTGCAGCTAGCGTCTCCCATCACGTGCAGTAGTTACGTGCAAGGTGAGAGTTAGGTACTGTGCCCTGTAGTTAGAGGGATGCTCTTAGTCTATTATAGCACTTCTGATATCGCCACGTGAAATCACACAGCCCTCCTCTTCAAAGAACATTTGAACTGCATGCCATCCTGTTGAAATATCCAGCATTGATTAAATATGAGAAATAAATACTGGAAGCCCAGCGCTTTTGCCAGCGGAGTGGTGGTGGTTTGCAGGAATCTCGATGCTTTAGGAAGAGCCTGGCGTGGTTAGTGCTGCAGAATGGTGGAGGTGCTGTACTCCAGGTAGAACTCCTACTTTGAAGAAGTCTGGACTGAAATGAACGTGGAGGGGAGGGAACGAGAAAGGGACCGAAGAACTGCGAAAGCAGGATGGACCCAATTGAAAGGAGGGTAGGGAATCATTAGGCAAAATCTTAAAATCCGTCTCTTGTTTTTGAGGGTTTGAGGGCTGGAGTAGACCCCAACCCTCCAACCCTTTTTGAGGGTTGAAAGCAGATCCCAAAAGATTCCTAGCAGAGATGCAAGGTTGGGAATGGGACCGTCGAGTCACAAGGTGGATGCTGGTAGCTGAGAACAGGCGTGCAGGAGCAGGGCCTGGGCTCTGCGACAGCGTAGATGGCAGTGAGTTTCCTGGGGCTTCACACTCCCCTCTGCCAAGCCGCAGTCCGTTGACACCTTGCCTCTCCTAAGTGCGTCACGAGAATTGCCAGTACTGGGCTCCTGGGAGTCCTCAGCAAGAGGTGCTGCCTGAATGCCAGGTAGAATCGTGCCATAAAAAACCGCAGGAGTCAACAGAAAGCTGCCCAAAGCTTTTCTGAAAAGCGGTGCTGGACAATGTGTGTCTAACCCACTGGAAGACGTACGGCGTACTTTAAAACGAGTCCCAGAGCAGTCGGCAGAGCCCGTTGTACCCATCTTTCTGGGGCCACTCTACGTTTACACTCTGAAAAGAGTCTGGACAAGGGGGAAGCATGGAAGCCGCTTCTCACATGGTTCACGCTCACTTCCCTCACCCACAGACTCTTCACCAGTTCCGTTTTTGCATGGGGTGCAAGAGGAGAGCATTGCTGTGCAATAGGGGACAGACCTACTGCGAGTGACATGTACAGAAGACGACGAGGCCAGCCCCGTAACTCAAACCTCTCATCCCTTCGCCAAACGTTTTGTTGCCCATCTGCTTTGCAGTGCAGACCGCGTCACTGCGCAGTTCTGTGGGTGCTGGTGTCGTCCAGGAGCGCCGACACAGCCGTCTACGTGCCAAATTTGGGAGAGGCTGGAGGCGTCTCAATAGGCGCCACACAACCTCGGCGCAGGCTCAGAGTCGGATTTTGGGGCTTTGGACAAAACCAAAGGAGATGGTGTGAAAAGGCTCCCCCTTTTTATCCTCTTGGATTAGGTGTGCCAGCCGCCTCGTTCCGTCTTCCCGCTGCTGCCTGGGGGGAAGGCTGTGTTGTATGCTCGGGGTTGACTCTTTGATCTTAGGGAGGAGGAGTTCCCAAATAAGTCTTGGCAGCTGCAGGAGACCTCAGCCCGAGCATCCAGAGTGGGCCAGGGCAAACAAAAACCAACCCACAAGGCTGCCTCTCTGTCCCTGCCTGAGCAGCCTCTGAGATGCACACCAGTTCCTGCAGGCTGAGCATCTGAGGTCCAGCGCAGCCGGGAAACGTCTCTTTGGGTCGATGGAGGGGGGTCACTGGGTGTTTGCCTGTGCCTCGGGCGGCTCTTCTGTCCCGCCCTGCCCTCCTGGTGGCCCAGGCATCCCTGCAGTCACCGTTCCCTCACAAAGGCAGCAGTGGATCCCAAATGTTCCTTGTGTCTGTGAGTAATGTCCGGGTCTGTGTGAATGTATGTGCGTTAAAGACGATACGTATGCACATCCATCGTGGTTTGTCCTGTCGTGTCTCTGCGGAGCTCACTTGGGGAGAGGGACGCTTTGCTTTCTGGAGAAGGAGGACTTGCCACCCTTCTCTTAGGTCACTCACCTGCCGTCCCACCGAGCAGAAAGCCTGTCCTGGGTGCTCTGGTGCAGTCCCAAAATCCTCTGGTCCTGAGTCCCCTGGGTGCAGAGGGGTGCGTTTCCTGCAGCTAACACCATCTTCTGCCTCTTCTTCCTGGGCTGTCAGCCGGCTGTCCTGGGGACAGACGAGCCGGGGGGCTGTCACGTTCAAATGGCTTACTGGAGGGTGAAGGAAGAACATACAGAGGAGGAGGAAGAGGAGGGTGGGAGGGGGCAGGAGGCAAGTAGTAATCGCCGGCTGGATAGTAACGAAGACAGCACAGGGAGCTGCGCAGCAGTTGTGGGCTTTCAGCAGTGCCTCCTGCCGTGGGCAGCAGCCGCTTCTCCCTTGGAGGACGATGGCTTGATGTGCTGCCGCTTGTGCGAGAGGCTGAAGAGTCGCTCGCGGCCCTCCACCAGCAAGGGCTGTTCCCTGGCACAGGGGCGGGACAGCTAATGGTGCGGCATCCTTTCGGGAAGCCCTTCCACCCTTCTGGACCCATCCTGGCAGTTTGTTGCCAACCTTTACGGGAAAAACAGAAGCTGCCATACCCTGTGCCCCGGCCAACCCTGAGCTGCATCCTGTGGGGCTCTGCCCCTGAGCACAGGAGGGTGCGGAAACGAGTCCTTCAGGCTGGCAGAGAGCCCCTGGGGACCTTCTGGTCCCTTCCAGGCCCCCTTCCCATTCACACCAGCTCGCTCGGGTGCTGTCCTGGCTCGCTGTGAGTGTCTCCAGGGGATGTCACAGCCCCGGGGGCCCTACCTGCCTGGCTGGTGGCTCTTCACCCACATGAGGACATAGGGACACTGTAGGCAAAGAGAGAGGTGCATGTGTTACCCTCTCTCCTGCCCTCCTCCTTCCAGCTGGAGATACATGGGCTGGGCAAAAAGATGTGTTAAGTAAAAAATTGGCCGCCCCAGGCCCGAGGGGTGAGCACCCCTCAGCCCCTGACACTGACAGCTGAGGTTGCAGGATGAGGACAGCTCTCCCCTTTTTTTTTTTTTTTTTAAACAGGTATTTTATTGCATCTAGGACAGCTGGAGGCTGGAAATTATTTGTTTCCTTTCCTGTTTATATTTGGCTTTAAAAAAATAAATAAACCACACAGACTCGCTACCTACTGCCCTGTGCTGTCTGAGCTGCCTGTCTCAGAAAATCGCTGCCTTGGCTCCGGAAAGCGCTTTGCGCTTCCCCTGCGCTGGTGGGAG
Organism: Chlamydotis macqueenii; assembly: GCF_036417535.1. Taxonomy (NCBI): domain Eukaryota; kingdom Metazoa; phylum Chordata; class Aves; order Otidiformes; family Otididae; genus Chlamydotis; species Chlamydotis macqueenii. Next base: position 14,009,959 of record NC_141572.1, on the reverse strand, counting down.
GCTGACGTGTCACCGCCAGTGCTGGAGCCCAGTCTGGCAGGGAGAGGAGATGGTGACAGAAACACCCACCTCTGCAGCGTGGCCCTGCCAAACCTGCTGCCGCCTCTCCCTCCCCGCAGCCCTGCACCCCTTGGGGTCCCAGCCGGGGCCCCTGCCCTCAGGAGAGCTGGGTTTCTCTTTTTTTTTTTTTTTGGGGAGGGGGGGGGCGGGGGGAGATCCTGTGTTGCTGTCACCCCCTCTGTCCCCTCCTCTTTCTTTTTTTGCTCCCAGCCTGCTGGGTGCCCGTGTGGCCCTGGGGTGGGGGAAGCCGCAGGGCTCGCCTAGGAGCTGGGGTCCCTGCTGCTACAGGGCAGGCCCAGCCAGGGTGGGCAGGGGGCGAGGGGCGTGGGGGGCTCACCCTGCCCTTTTCCTGGGGAGTGGCCCAGAGCCACGAGTGGGCACGGCCAAGGGCTTCAAGCCCCACCAGCACCCGCGCGTGTCCCGTCCACGCCGGCCCGCTGGCGGGGCTGTTAACTCTGGAACCTGTTAACTCTGGAACCTAAGGACGGCGCTCCGGCGGGGAGCTCAGGGACCCGGGGGAGCCTCTCCGCCGCCGCCTCCCTCCCCTCCGCGCCCGCCCTTTATAAGCGGCGGCGGCGGCGGCGCGGGGCGCAGCGGCCCGGGATGGGCTCCGCGCACTCGGTGCCCGCGGAGATGCGGGCGCTGGCCGACAGGACCGGCTGTGAGTATCCCCCGCCCCACCGCCCCCCGGGCCTCCTGCCCCACCGCCGGCCGCGCAAACCCCACGGGGAGGGGGGGGACGGGGGACACGGGGTGTCCGGCCGCGCAGGGGACATGTCACCCGTGGGGAGGGGGAGCGGGGAGGACATGTCTTTTGGGGGGATGCAGGCGTATCACCAGCGGATGGAGGGGTGAAAGAGCTGGGTGGGGAGGGGCATGGCACCCACGGGTGCTGCCGTGTCACGGGATGGGGGATGCACCCACGCACGCCCTCCCCCCCCACAAGCCCGCACTGCTGCCAGCGTGCCCACGTGCGCGCCTTTTGCCCACCCACGCCCTTCGTGTCAGAAATTGTCCCCGTGTCGCCGGTTTTGCCCGGAGCCACCGGCTCCGCTGCCGCCCGGCGATGCTCCGGGAGCTGACGCGCTGCGTGACGCCCCGCGACGCGGGGGACAGGGACCCGCAGGGATGTGGCCTCCAAGCGGGACGGGGTGGTTGTGTTCCCCCCCCCCGGGAAATGTCATGGCCCCAGGACACCCCAGGACGTGGCCAGCTCTGGGGCAGCCCCTGGGGTGCGAGCGTGGCAGCCCAGGGTGGGAGGAGGAATTTTTTTTTTTTTTTGGGGGGGTGGAATCTGGGGTTTGGGGATCCAGCCACACCGGTGCTGCCAGGCTGCCCACCGTTCCCAGTGCCCTTCCCTGCCCGTGGGAGGCACCCGCTGCGTGCCCCAGTGCCCTGGAGCAGGGTTTACAAAGGCAACACCCCAGGAAAAAAAAAAATAAATAAATCTCATCGAAACCAGAGTTTGGGGTGGGGGAGTGCGTTGACCCCGTGCCACAACCGGGGTGCGTGGGGCCACAGGGCTCCCACGGTGCTGCTAGGAAAAACTGAGGAATTAAGAGTTTGGGTTTTTTTTCTAGACTTCCCACTGCGGTACGGCCTCGTGGAGGGCATCGCCGTCGCCCTTGGTCCCTCGAAGGGTGACAGGGCAGGGCTCCCTGCGCGTCCCCAGGATGTGCCCACGGCGTGGCCCTTTGCCTTCTCCCCCGGTGCTTTAAACCCCAAAAAAGCCACAGGGGCCCACAGCGCTCCGCTCGGGGCCGAGTCCCACCTCTGCTGCTGCGTTCCTGATCCCGAAGCTCTGGCAGCAGCGCTTGCCTTGTGCCAAAGTGGCTCTTCCCGGGACGATGCGATCTTTTCCTGCACCTGAGCCCCTGCAGCGCACCTCCTTCCCCAGGCAGGCTGGGAAACACCAAACCCTGCCATTTAAACACAATCCCACCCCCCCACGGCGTAGGTTGCCGTGCTTGGCCACGGGCCTGCGGCACCGGAGCGCTGAGGCCGTCTCTCAGCGCGGTGAGTGGCCTGCGCTGCTCTTCAGCCAGCCCTTCCCGCGGGAAAGCCTCTGCCCTTTGCGCAGGTTGCAGCTTTTTTCTTTCCGGTGAGCAGCCGAGCGCTGCCGCCCTTCGCTGGACCGATGCCCTGCGCTGCAGCTCGGACGGGGCGAGGAAGACCTGGGTTTTGGGAAAGAGGCAAGAAGAGCCGCACCCCCCCCCCCCCACCACCCCCCGCCCCCACCTTTTTGCCTTGCAGCTGTGGACATCCAGCCAGTGACCCCCAGGTTTTTTTATTTTCCCCTCATGTCAATGTCTGGGACATTTTGTCCGAGAGATCAAAGATTTTGGTGTGCAACCAAGTTCCAGATGCTGAAGGCTCGGTGGTGACCCAGCTGCTCCCGTGGTGACGGTGGCGTTGTCAAGGGAGAGAGCGAAAGGTCGCTTCTCCGTGGCCAAAATTGGAAAGCGAAGTCCAGGGAAAGTTTCTGTGTGTGTGGATGTCAGCAGAGCATCAGCCAGAGCGGGATTAGAGGAGAAAAATCCCATTGTGTGGGTGAATCGGCAGTGCCTGAGCACCGGTGCAGCCGGGCATCACTGCTGGTGGATTCGGGGCGGGGGGCAGGAGATCCCCCCCCAAGCCAGGCCAGGAGGCTTCAATGGCCTCATCCCGCACAGGGCTGGCGGCGGAGACCCGGGGCAGGCCCAGAGCCCCAGCACCACGCACAGATGGGTTTTTCCAGTCCATTACTGGAGCTCTGCAAACGCTCAGCCTGGCTGATCAATACCGGTTCTATTTCAGGGCTGTGAAGCAAACATCATTTAACCATCAGAGAAGCGTGCGGGAGCCGGCGGGAGAGCTCAGCGTTGCCCTGTTGTCTCCAGCCACGGCAGTTAACCATTCGCAGCCCCTCAATTACACCTCACCACGCTTTTCTCTCTCCCCACGCCACCGAGGGAGGCTGACACCCACACAGCCTGGCTCCGGCCGGGGCCGCGGCGCGCGTGCGGGTCCAGTTGGTGCCCGGGCAGATGCCACCGGCTCTTGCGAATGGCGCTGAAAGCCGCTTCCCTGGCCCCTGGGAACGGCTACTGGGAATGTTTGCAGGAGAGAGCCAGGCTCTGCGTGTCTTCAGGGGCTTGGTTACAGCCTGTAGAGACTGGCTGGGGAAAAAAAAAAAAAAACAAACCTAAAATAACCTGTGCTGTGGGAGGAAGGAGGTGAAAAGATGCTGCTGAGGCTCATGCTGTAACCTCAGTGCTCGTGGGGCTCAAAGCAAGGCTGCCGGGCGCCCCACTGCCAGCCCTTGCCCTGGGGTGATGCTCCGGCGGGCAGTGCCGTATCCCTGGGGACGCAGCACCCACCCCGATGGTTCGGGGCTTCCTGGTCCCCTCCAGCAGCAGCTGTTTCGAAGCCTGGCTTTGGTATCTGGATGCCGATGCGTCTCCTCCATGTTGAGCCTTTCCTCTGCCCCAGCAAGACACAGGGGGGGTTTTGGGTTTGGTTTTTTTTCTTTTATTTTAGTGTTATTTTCTGTCACCCGGCGTGGCTGTGGCCGTGAGCACATGAACCACCCAGCTGCAAGGAGAGACAGCCCAGGGCAGGTCAAGACGTGCAACAAACCCCCGGTTAAATGGTCACGCTGGTTTGGAGGGTCTGCTCTCGAGGGTTTTAAACTGGAGGCGGTGGGATTGCGCTGTGCCGTGCCGTCTGGGCCAGGGGAGTTTCTGCAGCCCGCCTCTCTCTCTTTTTCCCTCCACAGTCACCTCGGAACAGATCGAGCACTTACACCGGCGGTTCAAGCAGCTGAGCCGGGACCAGCTGACAATCCGGTACGGCGCTCCCGTTCCCGCTGCCCGGGCCAGCGAAGGGCGCCGTGGCGAGACGCCCTGGGCTCTGAGGACGAGCGTCCTTCCCGGTCGTCCCACGGCCGCGCTGAGCCGGCTCTGCGTGTGACATCGCAAATAATAGAAGGAGAAATGAGGGGTGAGGCGGTGGCCTGGGAGCAGGGGTGCTCCTGCCAACCATCCCATCTCCCCCCAGCTTTAAAATCCGTTTTGGGGGCTGGGAAGCTGCACGGCTGGGGTTTGCAGTTCCCCTTTTCCCCCTCCTCGGCGTCTGGCCAGGCGATCGTGCACCACAGCCACAACTCGGGAACGCTCCGGCACGTCCGACCGGCTTCACCGGCCACGTGAGGAGCCAGCGCGGGCCGGGAGCCCAGCTGCCCTCTGCTTCCTTCCCCCCGGAGATTACTCCTTGGCTCGTTTTCGTTATAAAAATGTCGACGGCAAGCGACCAGCCCAATCCCGGCACAAGACGGGGCGGCAGCGAGGTGCAGCGGGGCAGAGGAGGCCGAGGGGAGGGCGGGTGGCAGAAGCCCCGTCCCTCCCCTCGTCGAACGCCGGTTGGGACCTTATTCCTGGGAAAACTCCCCGAAAACCATGCAGCCGTTTGCAGGCTGAGCCGTGCAAAGGGCCCCGGGTTGCTGTGTCCCAGAGCTTCCCAAAAACCCCGGTTAGTGGGGACAAAAGCTCTCCGTAGCTGCACCAAGCACAGCTTTCACTCTGAACTGAGGAAAATAGGAGCTTCCATGCAAAAAATGTGTTTGTTTTTTTTTTTTCCCATGATTACTTTGAAAGAATGGGGTTGGGGCTTCTGCCCCAGCTTTTCAGCGACTGTCGCAGCGTCTCCCTCCTCCGCAGCTCGCTCACGCTGTCTCTGTTTCCTTTGCAGCAAGGAGAATTTTGACAGCATCCCCGATCTAGAATTCAACCCCATTCGGGGGAAAATCGTCCACGCCTTTTTCGACAAGCGGTAAGAACACCCCCGGCGCCGCGGGGAGGCTTTGGGGTCACTGGTTTATCTTCTGAAAGCGGGATGTGGCTGGGCAAAGATCTCCCCAAAGGCTGGGACGGACCCAGGGTGAAAATTACAGACATTTAAGCTGTCTTAGGGGATAAAACCCGTCCTAAAGCTCTGCTGGGCTGGGCTCTGCGGCAGGCGGGAGCCAGGGCGTCCCAGCTGCCCGTCACCAGCGGCTCCGCTCTCGGCAGGAACTTGCGGCAGGAGTCGGATGGGCTGGCAGACGAGATAAACTTCGAAGACTTCCTGACCATCATGTCCTACTTCAGACCCATTGAGATGAACATGGATGAGGAGCAGCTCGATCGCTTCCGGAAAGAGAAACTCAAATGTGAGGCTCGCCCAAAGCCTGGGGCTGGCGGGGGGGGGGATGGAGGATGGGGCTCTGACCCTGCTGCACTCCTCTCGTCCCTCCCAGTCCTCTTCCACATGTACGACTCGGACCACGACGGGAAGATCACGCTGCAGGAGTACAGAAATGTAACGTATGGTCCCTCCCGCCCGCCCCGTCACCGCCGAATTCCCGGCCCCGGCTTTGACCGGCTGCCTCGTAGGTGGTGGAGGAGCTGCTGTCGGGGAATCCGCACCTGGAGAAGGAGTCGGCGCGGTCCATCGCCGATGGGGCCATGATGGAGGCAGCCAGCATCTGTGTGGGACAAATGGTGGGAGCCGGTTCCTTGCACAGAGACACACGGACCGTATTGAGAACGGGGCTGGAAGGCGGCTGTCCTGCCTGGGGCATCGCCTTTGTCCCCAGGCTGCTTTGGCTGGAGAAGAATTTTTCTGCAGGCAGCAGCTGTCAGGGTTTTGTGGGGTTTTTTTTTTGGTTTTATTTTCCATTCTAAGAGCCCAAGGAGGGTAAGCAAGCAGCGCTCTATAAGCATCATCCTCAGCGCGTGGGGCTTTAGTGATGTTTAAAAATCAGCTCCCTGTAGACGTGGTCGTTCTGGGAACCAGTTTTGAGCTGGCCATGGGGCACAGTGCGGGGCCGGTGCTGCGCACCCACGGGCGACACATCCCACGGCCCCAGGGGACCCACCCCCCCCCCATCACCCGGTGCCCCGAGGCCCCTGCCCCATCGGCGCGCGGCAGCCGTAACGCTTTCTCTCTCGCTGCGCACAGGGGCCGGACCAGGTGTACGAGGGCATCACCTTTGACGATTTCCTGAAGGTGGGTGTCACCGCCGCTCATCTCGCCAGGAGCGGGGCGCCGGGCTGGCGCGGGGGTGTTTGGGCCCCCCCCTCAGCCCCGTTCACCCCCTTCCCCTTGCAGATGTGGCAGGGGATCGACATCGAGACCAAGATGCACGTTCGCTTCCTCAACATGGAGACCATCGCGCACTGCTACTGACCGAGGAGGAGGAGGAGGAGGAAGAGGAGGACTCTGCAGCAGCTCCGTGTTCCTGGCACCAAGCGCTTTGTGCGTGCCTGTCCCGTAGTGGGGCTGCCTTCTGCTCTCTAGAACCATAAGAGGCTTTTATCTGTAATAAAAGGTATTTCTCTTTTTACTCCTTGCTGAGAAATACTCCGGCCGTGCATCGCCCGGGGCCTGGTGGGGGCTCTCCCTGGGCAGAAACCCTCCGCAAAACCTGGTTTCCCCTTAAACTTGAATTTTTAGCTGCGGAGAAGGAGCTGCCCAACTTGTGCTGTGAGCCCCCCGCTCCTCATCCCACAGGGATTGTGTGGAGGCAGGGATGAGGATGCTGAAGAGCAGGAGATGAAGGCAGCGTCCGCAGCACCTGGAAGGGCGATCGCATCCCCCTCTGCATCCCACGAGATGCCAAAGCTGGTGAATTTTACCCCAATTTAAACCAAAACCGGCCACCTTGGCCGGATCTGCCGGCCGGAGCCAGGTGGGAGCACGGCGGGGCTGGGGCGCAGGCAGCAGGGATGCAGGGACACGGGGACGTGGGCTCCCGGCAGCCGGGTGCCGCCCGCCCCCACACGTTCCCGCTGGAACAAGGCACTGGAGATAAGGGTTTGTTTACTGGTATTAATAACCAGAGGGCTCCAGGCAGATTTCTGTCTCTAAGGCAGCCTGAGCTGGGAAGGGAGGGGGAGAAAAAAAAAAAAAAAAAAAAAAAAAAAGGGCAGTGGCTATTTTTAGAAAAGCGGGAAAGATTTGTTTGTTTTGTCAAAAATAGCTGCCCCGGTGACATGTACGCGTGATGGAAAAACAGCCCCAGCCGGCAGCAGCACAGGAGTGAGGGCTGTGGGGATGCCGGACGTGCAGCCCCGGCGTCAGCCCCTCCATCCTCCCGCGGGCAGCGAGTGCCCGGCATCTCCCCAATTTCTCCTTCTGCTCTGCGTTAGCCCAGGCATCCCTGTGCTGCGGGGAGCGGAACCTTCCGAAAAACCCCATCCTGCCCATGGGTGCAGGGTGCGAGGCCCCTGCTCTCTGTTCCCGGCTTCTGGACCGCAGCCCCTGCGCCGGAGCAGCTCTTCGGAGCCCGCAGCCGGAGCGCAGCCGCGCTAACCCGGCGAAGGACAGTCTCTCCCTGCAATGCAGACCTGTCCTGGAGAGACCCGGGCTGCTCGGCAGCGCTGAGGACAGGCTGGGCTCACGCTGCTTCGGAAGGAGCCGCAGAGATGGAGCCGACACCGTCTCGCAGCTCCGTGCGTGGGGATGCCACTGCGGCAAGGTGAAGCCGTGGGCCGGCGCTGCCGCCAACCGTGGTGTTGGCTGGGACGCTGCGGTGCTGGCCCCCGGCGCTGGGCCTGGGCTGGGTGGCGAGAGCCGGGGTAGGTGCTGTGGCTGTGGGCAGGGTCGAGCGGAGAGGTCTCCTCCGACACCTCCATCACCTGGGCTCATCCCCGGCTGCGCTGGAGGGTCAGAGCCTGAGCCTCCTCATCCTCCCTCTGCCAGACCCTCGGCGCTTCCTTCCCTCCCCACACGCACGAGCGTGCAACACCCACCTTCTCCTGAAATCCCCAGTTTCAGGAGCAGACGCGGGCTCCTTTCCCCACGGTCCCACAGGAACGACCACACAGCCGCTGCGGCACCGTCCTGCTCCCCGGCCCAGCGGCAGGCTCCGCGCCACCAGCCTGGCCCTGCTCCCAGCAGCAGCCGCACGTGCCGGAAAAGCCCCTTTCCACCCCTGAACCCCGCAGCGGGGCTGCCCCTGCCCTGCTGCCGCACGGGGTTGATGTAAGATGGTGGTCCCGCTCCCTCTCCGTACCGGGGTTCTCTCGGAGGAGACACCAACACATCCTGCAGCCAGCAAGGGCTGGAGCCACCAGGCAATGCAGGGAAAGAGAGGGCAGGAGGCCTGAAGGGTATCGACAGGAGGGTAATTATTGTTCCTTGGGCTAATTAGCTGTCCCCCAGCTATTTCGTGAGGCGCTGAGGAAGGGCTGCGGGGAAGCAGAGGCGGGACCCAACCCAAACGGGCCACAGTGCGTTTTGCCTTTGCTTGTGTTTGTCTTCTCAGCGGGATGAAGTCGAGGGCTGCGCAGAGCAGACGGAAGGCAGAGCGGAGCTGGAGGGACGGGGGAAGATAACCCTGACCCTCGAGCCAGCGAAGGGCTGATGACAATGGCCAGGAGCCCCAGGGCTGCGTGCCCTGCCCGTAGCAGTGGTTCCTCCGGGCGGGCAGGAGCATCGCTCCCCCGGCCCGCGGAAAGCCAGCTGCGTAACGCAATACTGACGTCGGGCACAGCAAACCCCGGCGAGACAGGATAATAATTCTGTACAGGGCAGGAAAACTGGCAGAGCACTGGGAACCCTGGCAAGGGTAAGATTTCTGTCGCAGACCCACAGCAAAACCCTGCAAAGCCCGGAGCGTGGGATAAAGGGTAAGGGTTCTGTCGCGGGGCATAGCCAGAGCTGCCAGGACCTGTGACGCAGCACAGGGCTCCGGTGCAGAGCCCAGCGTCTCAGCAGAGGGGCACTGGAAAATGGAAGGAGCTTTGCCATGTGTCAGACAACTCAGGGAAGGCTGACGCAGGCCAAGCTGCGCATCGGGGAGAGCAGCGACCCATGGGTCTGGAAGAGTGGGACCAAGCATCCCGCATGACTGCAGGCAGGGGTTGGGGTTTTTTTTTTGGCACAGAGGTAACAGGTAGTTTGACCCAGCTCCCCACCACTGACACCCATCTCCCCATGCCCACCCATCTCTCAGGCACAGCAGAGCTTGGAAAAGGCAGGAGAGACCGAAACGGAGGGGACAGCTGCTTGGGGAACACTGGAGATGGAGGAGGGCAGCACAGGAGCACGCAGCGATGGAGCCAGGGCAGCCAGCTTCTGCTGGTATTTGTAAGCTACATTTTGAGAAGCTCCCTGCTCCTTCAAATGGCACCTTCTGATGTGGAGATGACACAAGAACTCCCCCACCAGCAAAGCCAGCAGCTGCCTTCCATGAAGAAGCACTTGGCCCAGAGGCTGAAGGTCCATGTTTCTGGCCAGAAATCACAGAATGGTTTGGGCTGGAAGGGACCTTCAAAGCCCATCCAGTCCAACCCCCCTGCAAGGAGCAGGGACATCTCCAACCAGATCAGGTTGCTCAGAGCCCCGGCCAACCTGGCCTGGAATGTTTCCAGGGATGGGGCATCCACCACCTCTCTGGGCAACCTGGGCCAGGGCTCCACCACCCTCAGCATAGCTGAAGGTTTTAGAACCACGCACAGAAGGGAGAAATGAGCGGCCAAATGTCACTGAAAGAAAAGAGAGGGCAGAGAGGGCATAAAGAAGTATTTTTTTTGCAACAGCGCCCACTGTTCCTCCTCCCACCTCAGCATCAAGAGAGGGACAGCAGACCACAAAATTCCAGAATCACTCTTCCCCCACTGCCAAGGTGGTCAAGGGCACAAACGACAGGCAAAGGCACTTTCTTGGGGCCTTTGCTGGTAGCTTGTACCCCAAACACGTGGAAGGACAGCTGGGGTTTTTCCAGTACAGCACTACAGCTGAGCGTCCTACCACGTCCTCTGCACCCAGGCTGTTCTGCTATGCACCACCCATCGAGCTCCGGAGCCTGGCAGCAGCTGGAGGCTGCCACACAGAGGCAGCCTCCCGCTTTGATCACATATTCTCTTTGGAGAAGAGCAGGGAAGAAACCTATGTCCAGGGATCCTTCTCACAAAGACAATGGACGTCTCTTTTTTGCTAAGGATCACTGTCACCAACAATACAAACTGGAAGTCATTCCTGAGGCTCTTCTCCCCAAACTCATCCTCCTTTGATGCCTTCTAGCTGTCCCCAACTACCCAACTCGTCTGACGGTCACCAGCCTGGCACATGGCCCCACGCTGTCACAGTGTGAGCCTTCACCTTCAGCCTAACCTCCGCCTGGTCAAGCAACGACACCCGTCCAACACTGCAGCTCCTCAACTCAAACCCCTGCTCAAACCCAACACAGAACACACACCCCCCACCCCGCTTCTCGAGTGATAACCTTTGCCTGTGGGACACAACAGGGGTCTCCTGAGGTAAGAGTCCACCTCTGCCCCTGCCCACCACAAACCGGTAGCACTAACAAGTCCTAGATGGGAAATCTAAAGGTGGCATCTATCTCCAGTAAAGACTGGATGGTGACTCCATTCTTGCTGCTGAAATTATCAGGGAAGAGGCTCCATTTAAGCGCCACCTAACTCTGGAGAAGATGTGAACAGTCAGGATTGCACTTGCTGCGCTCCAGCACTCACCTCAGCGCAGTATTAACGACTACCAGTGAAGGAGGACATCATCCCTTTCCAGAAACAACAATTAAACTCCCCACGTGGATACTCTCCAACAGCCCAAGCGCCCTCAATTGCATCATGAACGCCAGTTAAACACACACACAATCTTCTGCTGCGGTCCAGCCTTCCCAAATGAATCCCAGCAACAGGACAAACAGACTAAAAGGACCACCCTCCAACCCACCCGGAGGAGCTGCATCCCGACTGGCAGCCAACGCAACGGTGGCTGCGGGGACAGAGAATTTCCTTCTCCACTGGAGGTGATGCAAGCCATGTAGTATCTGGATGGGCTGATGTTTGGTCCCCAAGGAATGGATGACTTGTAGGTCTTCTCCACGTGAGAAAGCAAACACCTCTACAAATGCCGTGCAGGAGAGGGGAAGTGTGGAGGTGGACTCCAGGAAAAGGACTTGATGCACGCTGGCACAAGACAGACTTATCTGCTACTTGCAGCAGAGAGATGAAGAAAGAACAAAGCTGTCCTGAGATAACAAGGCAAGATAAGGAGAGGCAAAGCCGGAACAAGCCAAGGGTGTACTGAGACAGGGCAGCAGGTCACAGCACGAGGGGAAGAGAACAACGATGGCGGGAGCGATCTGTTCAGCCACATCAGAAGGCACAGGGCTGGAGCAGCCCGCAAAATCATTTGTGCTACAGAAACATTTATTCGACAGGTTTCATCTGAGCTCTTGTCCAAGCTACATATCCATGACACTGCTTGGAGATGGCTTCCCAGAAGGGCAGAGGAAAAAAAATAAAAAGACGAAAGCGTTATGAAAGATGAAATTTTTTGGTCAAGCAGAATGACTTTGTCCCTTGCACCTCTCGTATCTGCCCATCACAAGGAAAAAGCTAACTTAAAAGCCAAACACACATGGAGGTTGGCCTAGGGGTCACAGAAAACCACCCCAAGCTGAACACAACAAAAGAACTGTGAAATGAGTCTCTGCAGGCAGGAGGAGGGGAGCACGAAGCTCTCCAGGGGCTGCCTCAGTGACCGGCTGAGGGTTGAACTGACAGGCCAGCCAGCCCCTCTCCCGCAGGTTTGGGCACGTTTCCTGCCCCCCTCCCAGCACTGCACTTCTACACTGATTCCATTAAGCCAGCAAAAAGGTGTGAAGTTAAAACTTAACCTCAATTTAAACTGAATTGACATGGCTTTGGCTCGCCCCAGTAAGTTTTCAAGCACAAGTCACTATCATAAAGCAGCTTTAAAACAATTAAATCTATCCATGCAGGACTCAAGCTCTTGTTCACCAGTCGGGCTCTACCGCTGTCAGCGCAATTTGGGTTTCAGATCCAGCCTTGCCTCCCTCCTCACCTTCTCCTGCGGTACCACATCTTACGCTTCAGCCTGGATGCTTCTCCACAGCGTTAGTGCCGATTACCCACGCAGAGAGATCGAGGCCCCTTCTGCTTCATCACACCAACACGATCAGCTCCCAGTTCGGAAGCGAGGACAGTGTTGGAAACCCAAATCCCAGTCCCCTGGGGAAAACCCTCCAGGTGCTGTGGAAGTGCACGATCCAGCACAGAACAGACCTGCCAACCAGCCTGAGACAGGACAGGCTTTTGTTCCAGAGCATAGGGCTTACTTCACCCTAACCGACTTACAAACAAAAACCCCACAAACAGACGTACACATACAATCAGAAAACATTTAATCCAGAATTTAAGAGACTTAAAAAAATAATTTATTTTAAAATAATTTTGATGTGTGTGGCCTGCCAAGTTTCCAAGCATCCAGCCTGGCCAAGGTCAACCTTCCCCTCTCCCAACCACCGCAACCTTTTGTGCATGGTCATGTTCCTAGACACATTCCAATGCACTCCGAGGAAAAGAGGAATGAGCAGCTCATTACAAGGAAAGAAATTCCAAACATATGGCTCAGCAAGATGCTTTTCCAAGTCCCTGGTATTTTGGTTTTTTTCCCCCCCTCTCAGGATGGGCATGAACTCCTCGCTGTGCTCCCACCTCCCACCACTTCAGCAGTTTGCCACTTGGGGCTCTCGCTTCCTGACCGTGTCCTCTGCCAGGACGGGATCAGCAGCACTTTTCCCACAAGGAGCAAGAAGGAACATTCCTGTTTACACTGAAGTGTACTGTTCCCCTTCACTCTTCAGTCTCTCCACCACAGCAGACCTTCGAGCACTTGTGCAGCACCGTATTTTAGTGACACGCTCAAAGGCAGCCATACTCCCTGTTCTGGATCGTATCCCCAAGTTTTCGGCAAATGCTCAGCCCGTTTGACGTGCCAACAGCCAACGCCACCTTTTTGGCGCTTGTCCCACGTGGATCTCCTTTCTGCCTTTGGCCACGTACTCGGCCTGGACCACAGAAGCCAAGAGAGTTCCCTAAATGTTATCGTAGGGAACCGCGAGGCCAATGTTGTAGTTGTAACCAGTCACTTCATCGTAGGAAGAGCGGCAAATAGGAAGGACGCTTTCTACAGCCAGCTGGTCCACTGAGAACTCGTAGGCATAGATGACTCCTCGATGCCTGTAGAAAACACAACCAGGGCACACAGCTTAATCTTAATTAGCTATTTCAACAGCAGAAATGAACAAAATTAGAGATTGCCATGAAGAATCAAAATGTGATGCTGAATTTAAAAATCCATCCCTTCTGCACAGAGCTATCGGTGCAGTTTTAATGGAGAAAACTCCCTCCTGCCTCCTTCCAGGGACTCCACCGAGCCCTGGGAACAAACGGTGACTCATTCACTTCAGCGCTGCAGAGACATGACTGTCACCTGCTGAAACCTTTCTAATCTGCTCTGGAAGGGGAAGAGAAGTACATTGCAGTTTGACAGTTCAATTAGACAGGCTAAGAGCCGTCTGAGATGCAAATATCAGAACCCAGAGTTTAAACAGCAGTAGTTTTCCTTTAGGAGGAGATATCACTAGTAATATTTAGAGCAAGGAAAGGGCTGTGTTCCCTTTCTGGCTTCAGTGTCCTTTATTGAAAAATAAATGCTTTTTTTTTTGTGCTTAGAAGTAAATAAAGAGCCAATTCATCAATGGTTTTGAAAGTCTTAACTCTAAATGTCTTTAATTTTATTTTTTAGATGCTAGACCTTCTCTATTACTGCTCTGGTCCATGACTCAGGTGCTTAGTGTGCCATTTTAAAACAGATAATAGAATAGATCTTTGTAGCGCCCAAAATCCCACCCTTCAGAGCTGGCTTACTCACTTGCAGTACATGGTAAGGTCATCATCTGCAATGCTGGCTCCTCGGGGAGTTTTTTCATCGGGGATGTTTGCAGTGATGAGGCTATGAGAATTAAACCATACATGCCGGACCGGATGTCTGAAAAACAACCCAGAGCACTGGGTGAGATGCCACCTGCATTAAACTCTTCAAAATCTAAGTGCAGTAAAGGAATTGCTCTGGATTAAACAGGAACTCATTTAAATCAGCACCCTCTCTACGGCCAGAGGCTGGGAACCTGCACCTTTGGCTCCTCTCCTCCTGTGTGGAGCAGATAAACATAGCTTTCACCCCCATCTAGTGGGCTGTCACCAGAACACACGTGGAGGTTAGAAAATATTTCAGACACTTGGAAGCACACAGGCTGCAAGGGACTTGCTTCCTTTGCTGCTGTAAGGACTGCAGCAGAAGCTCCTGGGAAGAGCAGGGGATGCTTCCCAAAATGAAGGAGGGGGAAAGCCAGGACCTCCAAGCACTGAGCTACGGCTGATTTAGAAATGCGCTATACAGCACAAGCTAAGAGGGCTGGCCTTCATTCCTTTTCCTCTCGCTGGCGAATAAACTAACCCTGAGCCACTGTAACAGCATTTCCAGTTCAAGTGGGAGTAACTTATCTTCTCCGATTAAGACAGCTCATCTCCACGACCCTAACGTGTCTCCTGTCTCCTCTCTTCGCTTCTGCCCTCGCTTTCCACTCATGACACCGGGCTGTAGGCACGGATAACAAGATACCTTCTTATCTACGAAGGCCTTCTTGACTGAAGTGATCCCTTCTGATTCCTCCATAGATGAAGCAGTATTTTAAGTGTTTAATCTAATGCTCTCACTCTTAGCACACCCCCAAAGCTCAGCAGATCTGCACTGCCTGCCCTCCTTGGCACGCTCACTAGTGCTGCTCCAGGAGCTAATCAATGCAATATTGTCCTTAATGCATCAGCCGCACCGCAACGGGCTTTATCATTCTCAGGGTCAGAAGAGAAGGAGATACTTGCTATTAATCACTGACAACTCCATCTTGAACTTCTCTGACTGTAAATACCTCCTCTAGCTCCTCTTTGGGGAAGATGCATTAAAAAAAAAGCTCAGGATTTATCTGTTCATTTTATTAAGGGGCTAAATCTTTCAGGTCCCTCAGACAAAACTGGGAATTGTGCCTGGATCAGGAAATGATAATTTGGCTCCAGCAACCAACAATCTTCTGTCAACTCCAGGATACTCATCTCCACTTGTACTTTCAGTACTGTACTGCTTGTGCTTTCAGTACAAACTGGTATTTGAATATTTAAATGAGTTTAAATACCAGCTGGCTGTGATTGTTGCTGCTCAGGGAATGTGTGAACGAGTGAGGAGAAACACAGGTATTGTGTAAGGGTTTAGTGGACAGAGACAGCCAGAACCAGTCACTCTGCAGACAACAGCCAGGAGCCCAGCATTTTAAATCCAAGGTTCCTTAAAGCAAATACTGGTTGGAGCTGGGGCAGGGAGAAGACACGAACTGAACTTCACAGAAAACCCAGGGGAAACAATTTCCACGCTCCCTTACGCTGACTGAAGCACTCTTTTTAACTAATGAGTAAAAAGCCTATGACAGCTAAAGTGCACACACAGAGATATGCACAAGACTCCAGGCGGGGAGGCAATCTGGTCCCAAGTCACATGAAAACTAAACAACTCTCAGAAGCTTTAGACACGGGCATGTTATCATTTTGGTCCTGGATCATCCCATTCCCACATCCCTCCTGTCAGCCAGATCCGATAAACACCTTTGCAACAGGACCCCATGCAGAAAAAAATTACCTGGCGTGCATTTCCCAGAGTTTGGTGCCCATCCGTTGGTCCCACACACAGACCAAGCCCTCTTCGCCTCCGCTGACGATCTTCCAGTCATCCATCTGGACCGCAGACACTCCTAACTGGTGGGCATAGAGGGAGCACAAAGATTCGCTCTTCCGGAGATCGAATACCCTGACCCTAAACGAAAGCAAATGAAGAACAGAGAAAACCAGCTGTGGATCTGCAGCCTGTGGGTCCTGAGAGCACAAGTACCTTTGGGGTTATGAAAATACGTCTAGGAGAGCTGTAATCCCACAGCCACTACAGGGCTGAGGAGCAATAGTGTTATGAGGATCAAGGAAAGGACTATTATTACAAAAATTTAGGAAGAGACTAAGTGTGCAGCAATTCAAAAGACAAGTGAAGGGAATTATAGGTTTATACACTCGAGTTAATCGCCAGTATGGAAACAGAGCCATCCAGAAGCACCCAGCAATCAGCATCTCCTCTGATTTAACATCTGGTTTTCAGACATTATTGATCACTCAGACATGGCATTTTGAAGAGAAACGTATCAAAGACTCGGCTAGAAGCAGAACTGTAGGAAAAAAGCTTTGGATCTCAACCACAACAAGTCCACAAAACCAGTTAAAGCTAACGGAGTTAAGTTTTAAACCCAGCACATAGCACAAAGGAGTATGTTTTTGGATTCTTATATATCAAGAGTAAAAGATAAAGCAAAGCACATAAGTGAACTAAAAAAAAAAAAAGTAGCGAGTGAAAGTAGAAGTAAAGGGGAAATACTGATCTCAGATTTGAAAAAAAGCCAGAGAAAGTTCCTCCCAGCCGACGGCTAGCAAGAATGAAAACATCAGGTAGACATTAACTCCAGAAAAGGCCAAGAGACACTTGTTCCAACACATTAACTGTACTTTATTCCACACCCCTGCTACGATCCTAATGGTGCTGCAAGTCTTGCCTTTTCCTTTCTCAAATGGAGACCGCATCATATTATTTTTACAAATAACACATTTCAGCAACCGAAGTAAAAGGCAAGAGAACAGTCCAGAACTCCAACAGAGCAACGTCCATCTGACATGCAGACAAACACGCTGGAACAGAGTGAAGAGCACGCTTTGTGCGGCTCCGCAGTCACCCCTAGGAAAACCCCACCACAACAGTTGCTGGTGGTGGAAAGGACTTCTTGCTTCCTCCAACTCCAGCAGAGAGAAGCTTTGGCTAGGTATCAGAGCTGAGCTTTGGGTACGGATGGGGTATTTTGGAAGTGCTCACAACCAGTGCCCGCCCCGTCTTACTGCATGTGTTTGGCACGGCAATCAAAGCTGCTTCTGTTTGATAGGCACAGTTGGAAACGAAGATCCGATTGTGTCCTGGTTACTTCATTAGCAAGGGCCCAGGTTTCAGGCAGGTGCCCATTCTGGCACACCCTTGGAAGAATTACAGGCACACTTGAGTTGTTCAGATGTGCGTTTAAAAAAACCCAAAAAACAACAACAAAAAAAGGAAAAGCATTTTGCAAATCCGATGTGATGCTCTAACGCAGACCTGGCATGGCCCCCCTTCTCCTGCCTCAGCAGCTGGGCTCAGTGGGAGCACATCAGATTCATCCCAGTTCAAGGGAGCCGTAAGGAAGGTGTCCTGCCACCACGCTTTGACTCTCTGTTAGACTATCTTAGAAGTAAGCTCATTTGCCTTTAGGAGAGCACAGAATACATGTTTTGATCCACACGTTTCAGCACTGGTATACACTGGGCTTGCCATATGTTTGCTTTCCCAGTGCTGTTCACCATTGGGGGTTCCACCAAGAAAAGGCTGCTGCAGCTCAGTGCATCAGCACACTCCCCATTACCAGATCTCCTGCCAGCATGAAGCACAACTAAGTAATTAAATACATCAGCAATGCTTCAGGAGTATTTTTTGATGGAAAGAGATTTTATAGGCCCTACCAAAAACATTTCACTCCAACAGGGTGGTCTGTGTTACTTTTCAAAGTTGTGTCTTAAATAAAAGAATAACATATACGAGGAAAATCGTGAAAGTGATGTATTTAATTGCAACAATACATCCCACCCGTGGATGCCCAGCACCTACTCACACCCTTCACGCAGCGTCACATGAGGGACTGACCTCTGAGATACACACGGTCATCTCCTGGATGCCAAACCTATCTGCTGAACTATTGATTCCAAACTTCTTGTTATTAGAGTGATGGTCAACCCCTGAACTCAGCCAATGCTTGAGCTGAAGAACTGAAAAGCTCTCTGGAGGGAAAAGGGCACAGACATTTTCTCCAGCATGAAGGGAGTAAGTTTCAAGCTCACTTGAGGAATATCAACTTTATCTACTCTCCCACCACTGTGCAAGAGATCAAAACTGGAGGCAGTTTTACTGGGGTGCTTTGGAAAATCAATTATCTGCTTTTAGAGGAAAAAAAAAAAAAACCCAACTCTCAAGGATTCAATTACACGTGCCAAACTTCAGATATTTCCTTTATCCTTTTTGCTGAGAAAGTGTGAGGTTTGCTAGCACTGCCTATTCACCAAGAAGGAAAAAAAGCTGTTTGACAAAATAATCATTTTTGCAAGCTGCCGCACTGGCGGGACAGAGGTCTGGGATTTGGCAAAGGGAAGTATCCGCCTTACAATCTGATACCCACCACCACACCAGACCACCACCTGCAGCCTGATGCCCGGCACAGAAAGGAGGAGGGAAGGAACACAGAGCCATTAGAGACTGGCTCCTCGCCACTCCACATCTCCTTTGGTGCACTGGATCAGACCCCACAAACAACTAGCCAAAAAAAAGAAAATCTAAAAATTGGACTCAAAGGGTCTTTTTAAGCACTTTAATCCTTTTGCGCTGACTGTTCCCAGCGCGTCCGTTCCTGGCACCAGATATTGCGCTGGGAAAATCCTACTCCCCAAGCCAAGGAGTTAAAGAGAAAGCTGCTAATCAGCTAAATAGAAGCTGGAATCTGTTCATATGAAAGTCTCTTTTTTTTGGTCACCTGAGGGACATCACAGTGTTCCCAAATACACTCTTGACATCATTTGGCAGACGGACCCATCTCATCCTACATGATTCATCCCTTAGGTTATTTTTTTAATATCAGAAAGTGAGCTTTTAAATGCCAAACTAATTTTGCGGGTGGTGGTGGGGAAGTGGAAGATATTCCAAGTGGTCTCGCTGGGCTGTACACCAACTGTGTCCACCAAATGGCTCAAAAAGCAAGTCTTCCCATGGAGCTTTCTGAAACAAAGCAAACCGGCAGCCACGTCCAACTATTACCTAATATTTTGTTCCTGAAGTTCACGCAGGCTGCATTTGAAACATTAGGGGAGAAAACAAATTCTAGCAGGTCCAGATGTAGGACAGTAGGACGGGAAGTAAGCTAATTTGAGATGGGTTACAGCTCTTGGTAGTACCTACCTTCTGTCTTTGTTGCCTGTGACAAGCATGTTTGGAGGACTGTTCTGGAGGTTGACGCACGTGAAGTCACTTATTGAATTGCCCATCTTCTTCAGACACTGACTTGTTTCCAGATTGTAAAGAAGAATCTGGCAGAAAGAGAACAAACACCGGTGAAATGTAGCACGAGCACAATTACATTTTGCTGCAGCATAAAGTAGAGCTGAGTTACTGCCATGAGAGACGGTCTGCAGGACTCATTTCTCCATATGCTACTACATAACCAAGACACAGATCTATCCCTATTAAAGAGGGCAACACC
The DNA here is from genome assembly GCF_036417535.1 of Chlamydotis macqueenii. NCBI lineage: Eukaryota > Metazoa > Chordata > Aves > Otidiformes > Otididae > Chlamydotis > Chlamydotis macqueenii. The sequence continues at coordinate 13,990,629 of NC_141572.1, read as the reverse complement.
ACCCTCAGAAATAAGGAAATCAAGTTTCACAGTGGAATCCATCACGAAGCAGGGATGTAGGGCTCCTGCCAACCAGTATCAGACAGGTACAGCTCTCAGGCAGGCAAAGCAAGCCATACAGATTTTCTCCAGGTCAAATTTTTAAGCCTTCCACGGAAAAGCAAATAGTTTCTTCATCAATTTTAATATTTGAAAGAGTAGTAAAAGTAAACAGAATTAACATTCAGAAGGTTTAGACAGATGGACTGTACAAGAAAGATTCAATCAAACACAGCAGAAATTGAAGAGCAGAACCGAGCGCTGACTCAGTGCTGACAGGCTCTGCTGATTGCGTTTGTACAGATCACGCGGCAGAAATAGCTTAAGAGAAATATTACATCTCAAGTGGCAGTTCAGATGGGAAACGAATAACAACAACAATGATTTTAGGCAACATCCAAGAGATTTGACCGGAGACTGGAAGAGAGGCACGAGTTGTTTCCCGTCTGTTCACCCTCCTCTCCTCTGCGCAGCAATCGGTTTAATCACGTTCACTGTCCTTCCTGTGGGGCCAGATGAAATTTATCTATTTGGGCCTTTTAATTTAGGAAAGCAAGTATTTTTAGAAACAGCAAAACGTACTGGTCAAAGCCCAGTGGAGCTCAGCACAGTACCCGGTCTGACATAACTCCATAAGCGCTATTAAATTTCATGGTGATGCTCCTTTAATTTAAAAGAAATCTATGGCCATGAAAAGAGTAACAGTAGTTAAAACGTCAGAAAAAAACCGTATGGTTTCCATGGCAACATCAGCACGGCTATGTCAGCATCACAATCTTCTTAACTTCTACTTTTCTGATCGTATCCACACGCAGCTTAATAAATATTACTCTGTAAATATTATTTTAATGTTTGCCAGAACAGTGACAGTGATGCTCCCTGGCCTTTCACTTCCTATCTGTGCAATTTTATTAAGTATCCAAAAGGCCAAATTAAGAGAGCAAGGGGGGATAATTCTGTGATGGATGCCTCTAGGCAACAAAAGTGAAGCTTTAAAAATCTCTAGGAAAACTGCAAAGAAAGGCAGAGAATTTCCAAGCTTCCTCCACCTGCCATTTCTCCCAGCGAAAGAGCAGACGGTTTTATTCAGAAATGTTATGAGCTCTGTTAGAATCAACACATTCATACCTGACTTCCTCAGTTGCTTATAATATTTATAATCTCCCAACTAGCTCCCTTTCCCAGCCTTGACTTTTTGAAGCCATCTGCCAGTCTCGAGCACGTAATTTTTCATCCTTAAAACTCCCAAAATCAAAGCAATTTTACCCAAGCTCTGTAAAGGAAGGAAGACTCCACCTTTGCAGGGAGACTTAGGACATAAAACTGTCTTAAAAATTAATTTAAACTTCCACACCTCCAAAAAAGTTGCTACAACTGCACGAAAATGTTAAGTCTTCAAGGTGCAGACCAATTGACAGCCTGTTCTCCCTTGCAGCACAGCTTCCAGCAGCTCCCTAACCAAACCCAGAGATAATGACATTCTGGCAAACAGTTTTCAGTGCAAAGGAAATTAATATCTGTGCCTGGCAACCAAATTTCTCCTCGGAAAGTTGTGAACAGAAGACAAAGTCAATAAACAAGCTGAATTCAACTTACGAACAATAAACGATGGGGTCAACAGCAACATGTTCCAGCTCCCAGTTGAGCCTCTGAACCAGCCCATCCCAGCTGCACGCTAACGCTCCGCAGAGGAGAGGGCCAAACGCTGCTTTCTCTAAAGTCCCCTGGGGCTAATCCTTACCGTGAACATCCATAAACTATTAATTTCTCTAAATGACCATAGCTCCCATCTATCCTATAAACGTACGATCCATGCTTGAAAATTCAGTTATGGCCACAGAAGACTATAACGAAGAAATGCTTCCACACAGCGTTTAAAGACGCTCCCGTATAAAATGGGAGAATCTTTAAACGCAATTATTACGTATTCTCCTGTTGGCACTCTCAATTTTAGACCTGTGGCAATCCCCATATGTAGGCAGCACCAGCCAAAAAATTATTTATTTCTCCTCACATAACTTGTAGATGGTCAATTTAAAGTGTTTGCATTTGAGAAAGGGAATCTGTAAAAAATTTAGGTTCAGATCCACAAAACTGGCAGAAAAGCTTTTGTCTTTTATCATCTTCTCCTACTCCTTGCAATTCCTTCTCTTCCCACATCAGTCTGCATTCTTTTCAAGACTGCTGTTTTGGTTTTTTAGTTTTACAACGCACATGTTTATTTCTAGTCAATTAGCCTTACCATCAGAAGAAAGATTCTCTTTGTGATTTTTGGTATCCAGGTTTTACCTATCTTCAAAGTCAACTTCTGTCTTGAGCAATTTTATGGTCTGCAAATGAATTTCAAAACCTGCTCCTGACAAACTGATAGGCGAAGAAACAAAAGGAACTCTGAAGGCTTTTTTAAGTCTGAATAACAATTTATTGAAGGCAAGGGTTTTAAAAGCACCCTGACGACAATTTTGAAGTTGCTCTCCTATAATATCTCAAGGTAACAAGGATTTTCTTTACAAAGGCCAAGGAGAAAGAATGAAAATACCTGGTCAATAGGGACTTGAAATAAGGGTCTGTGTGTTAAAGGGCAGATAAAGCGTAAGATCTTTAGGAGGTTTATAATCCTATAATGCACACTGCAAAGGGATTACGCTTTTAAAGATATTTATAATCCTATAATGGACACCTAAGACTAGTGACCTAATAGGTGGCGAACTGGAGGTAAGTGAACCAGGAGCATTTGGGTGTGAAATGAAGTCCCCTGGGATAACACGCTAACGAGCATCCCTTCCCCCAGTGGGGCTGCGGGGACACAAGGGAGGAAAGGCATTAAATACGCTGTGCAGATGTAGCAGGAGCTAACGCACAAAAGAAGAAGTGTTACCTATTAACATTGTTCACGTGAAAAAGTCTGAGTTATTGGATAAGAGCCACGCAATCTCCCAGAATGCTTAATAATTCAACACGCCAGAAATAGCCAGAGTACCTTCACCATTATGTTTAGTTAAAGACCACAGAGATTAGAAAACACATTATCCATCTCGGAGGCGGTTCCTTCCACGTTACAAGTCCCTTAACGACCTTTACCATCTCTCCCTCTCCCTCTCTCTCTTTTAATAAGGCTGAGCAAATGGGACTTCATTTTATCCGATTGCCACAGACTAGTGGTATTAATTATTCATGCTCCTACTCTCTCTTTTGTTAAGGCAGACCATTAGACTAATTTCCCTCTTCACTGGGCAACCTGGGCAAGTCTCAACCTGTGGCCACTGTTCTCAGAGAGATGCGCGGAGAAGCTGGCAAATTCATGAAAGCAGGCAAAGGAATAAAGGAAAAGTTACCATACTTCAGGAAACTGCAGAGCAGTGGGGACGGGGAACTCTCTTTAGATGCTGTCCAAGAACTCAAGAAAGAAGACTAAATTAATTCACAAAGAATTAAAGTCTCTGTAGCCAGAATAGCTAAGCTGTGAGCTTCATTACATCTCGCAGCTAAGCGAGGTCAAGCGTGGTCGATGTTCTCTGGTTGAGATACTTCCAAGAAAAACCAAGGAACTGAAGGAAATGCTGTTGATGGAACTCTTCCATGCATGTCCAATACCCCAGCAGGTGTTTTGGGATCCTGCGTTGTCGGAGATGTCTTTTTTTGGATGGAACATTAAAACAACAAATCCCCCAGCACTTGTTATCAAAGAGCCCGTGATACTTTCAACAAGAGCAGGGGCGTTCAACCCACCGTCCTGGCTGAAAGCCAGCCAACAACTGCTTTGTGAAATAGCTAGTTTCCCTCTGCAATTGCATTTCCGCTTCTTGTCAAAAGTTACCATAATCGCACGGCGAGTGAAAACGGAGCTGTCTCTCAGAGCTGGGCGAAGCGCAGTATACACAGCATATTTAGCTCTTTTTTAGATGAAGTATTGAACATAGCATCATAAACATCAGCAAAACGGATACTGTGAAACCACACTCAAAACCTACACCCTTTTCCTTACTGAAAAACACACAGGATACATTCAAGAACCACTTTGTCAGAAAGAATCGTCTAGGATAGCAGTTTCTAACTGTCATTGCAGAGACAGAGGATAAAAAAAAAATTAAAAAAAAGAGAAAAAAAAAAAAAAAAAAAAGAAGGGTTGCTCAAGGAGGCAGAGGAACAAGCAGCAAGACCGCAAACAGAATTTACATTTATTTTCAGATTATGTTTCTCCCCCTTTCCTTCTGCCCATTCCTCTGCCAACAAGAAAAACATTGCCTGAATACACACAAATATTGCCAACAAAAGAAAAGGTCGTGAAATTTTGAGTCCACCACGAATAAAAAGGGATCTGGTTTTCGCTCAGGTCAAGCCCATTCCATTCAAAGGCATCTACAAAAGTGGTACGGCTTTTTCATACGCATTTGCGGCAGAAGTCATCAAATTAAGCACAGCATACGGTATGCACTGCTGCAAGTTTGAATTTTATTCCTGAAGGGATGTGGAAAAAACAGTATTTTCAAAGTTTACAAGCCTCAGGGACACAGTTTCCCAGTGCAAATGTATTGAATTGCCTACTGTAAACATGGCACATAACACCGCAACGGCAACAACGGAATCAGACTGTAACAAATGCAAGGTCAGCATATTGAGACGCGTACACAGAGATAAGTGTTCTGGCTCCATAAATTCAAAGATGAGCTAAGATTTAAAAGGAGCTGCTGAGGGAGACAGACAGACAATCAGAGAGAAAGAAAAAGAGTAAATGAAACACAAAACAGCCAGGAAAAAAAAAAAAAAGCAGTTAATATACATGAATAATGGATGTTTGATTTAAAAGCAGTTTACTCCAATATGATGTAATTTTTGACAATCAGCCAGAGAGACTATTTTGCAAGTTCTTGCCAGATAGAAGTCATTGTGTAAAGCTGGTAACACAACGGTTTCTCCGAGCATGTGGAAAATTGCCTTTCATGCCATCCTAAAGGTGACTTTACGCTGGCAAACGAGAAATGTTATTTCAAATGCGCTGAGCTGCACCAAGCAGCCTCAAGCGATGCTTAAAACACTCACACAGAGGACTGCAAAAATAACAGTCTAAACAGCTTGCAGCAAATCCAGCAGCAAAGAGTTTAAGTTTTCATCTGACTGGAGTTAAAAAGTAAGACTCCAAGCTGGCAGCAAGAAGCAGAGCCAAGTGTTGTGCAGGCAGGCAGCGCGCGAGCTTGGGCGACGCGGTCCTGCCAAGGCACCTGCAACCCTTGCTGTTCCAGGGCTGGACACTGCCAGCGGCCACGACTCTGCCAGCCTCGGTGGGTTTGGGATGTGGGCAGATGTCTGGTAGGACCTGGAATGAGGTCACCAGACTCATCTGACTCGTGGCTGTGGGCTGATGTAAGATTCAGGTACCCAGAGACGAAAGGACATTATGTTTACTCGCTGATCCACCCGCTCACTAAAAAACAAGCCCAGACACACGCTCTCCCTAACCTAAGGACAGGGCAGGGAAAAGGAAGGCAAGGTAAATCATAACATGCCCGTGCAAACCTCGTGAAGTTCAACCAGGCCAAGGGCAAGGTCCTGCACGTGGGTCAGGGCAATCCCAGGCACAAATCCAGGCTGGGCGGGGAACGGATGGAGAGCAGCCCTGAGGAGAGGGACTTGGTGCTGGTGGACGAGAAGCTCAGCATGAGCCGGCAATGTGCGCTCACAGCCCAGAAACCAACCGCATCCTGGGCTGCACCCCCAGCAGCGCGGGCAGCAGGGCGAGGGAGGGGATTCTGCCCCTCTGCTCTGCTCTGGTGAGACCCCCCCTGCAGCGCTGCGTCCAGCTCTGGAGCCCCCAACGCCAGAAGGCTGTGGAGCTGTTGGAGAGGGTCCAGAGGAGGCCACGCAGATGCTGAGAGGGCTGGAGCAGCTCTGCTGTGAGGCCAGGCTGAGAGAGCTGGGGCTGCTCAGCCTGGAGAAGAGGAGGCTCCGGGGAGACCTGAGAGCGGCTCCCAGTGCCTAAAGGGGGCTACAGGAAAGACGGGAGAGACTCTTCAGCAGGGCCTGGTGTGACAGGATGAGGGGTAACGGTTTTAAAATAGAGGGAGGTAGATTCAGATCAGATATTAGGAAAAAATTTTTTACACTGAGGGTTGTAGAACAGTGTCCCAGGTTGCCCAGAGAGGCGGTGGATGCCTCATCCCTGGAAACGTTCAGGGCCAGGTTGGCCGGGGCTCTGAGCAACCTGATCTGGTTGGAGATGTCCCTGCTCCTTGCAGGGGGGTTGGACGGGACGGGCTTTGAAGGTCTCTTCCAACCCAAACCATTCTGTGATTCTAACAACTGAATTCATTCTCTTGGTTTCATAGACTATCACCTTGAACACTCATGGCACATCCTAGCAGCTACATTTTCAAAACCAGAGTTGCTTACCTAAGCAGCTGTGCCAATTTCGAGGTGTTGACATTAATGTGTAAATAGGAATAAAAAACCAGAAGCTCATTAACATTAGTCAATACAAAAGAGATTATTATTTTTTTTTAAACTTGCAAAATAACACAGAAAAAACAAGATGGGTGATTGTTACTTTTCAGCAAGATGAATTAATCAAGTATATTATATATCAAAATTTAGGCACGGAAAATTCCAGGTCTCTGCTGGACTCTCTTTCTTGCAGTGCCGGACTTATAAGTCACACAGTTCAGATCCCCAGAATGAGTTCTGTCTCTGCTACTTGGTACCCAAGTTTATAAAGAAAAAGGTATTTAAAACATCTTTCACCTTCAAAGAGACTATAGCTCCCCAAAGAGAAATGTTTGCACGAGTCCCGTATGTTCAAAATCAGTCACCGGCAAGGCCTGTCCTCCTACTAGTATGAAAATAAAAGTTCATAAAGATAAATTTATTGGAAATTGGACTATTTACACGGGCCACAGTAGTTAACAAAACTGAAAAAAAACTCACATTTTTTAAATAAGAAAAATCAAGATTAAAAAATCTGAAGTCTTTGGAACTCCATGACTGGTGACGTTAAACCACCAGAAAAGACAATGCAAGCTCACTAGTTAACAAAGAGGAAGATTTTAGTTTAAAAAAAGTGCAAGAAAGATGTAATGGCTTACACAAAGCAGCTATGACCTAAATACATCATCCAAGAGAGACTGTAGAGTATGAAATTCAATTTAAAGGATTATTTAAATTTTTTTTTCAGTTAACACTGGTTCATAACATCCATTTCAAGTGGTTAACTCTACTGGATACACTCACATGAGCAAGCAGCTGAAGAACTCTGTGGAAATATTAAATATAGGAGCAAAACTAGGCAGAATTTCAATGGCTGATGAGAAGAGATGGGTGATGTTGAACACCATTCATCAAGTAGAAGCCAACCACCAGCTCAAAACAGATGAAAAAGCGACTGCATAACAAACAACTCCCGAGACATCTGATCTCAACATATCCAGCCTTCTGTTTCTAAGCTGAAGGCTTTAAAATCATTACTGTCCTCCCTTCACTCCTCTCTTCCCCATCTACCTGTTCTGCAATAAGGTTCAAGTTTGTGACAAAGCAACCAAAACCACAGACATACTCTCAACTGCATCTTATAACGCATGTAACACAGACACAGTTCTTAGAATCATAGAATCGTAGAATGGTTAGGGCTGGAAGGGACCTTCAAAGGTCATCAGGTCATCTAGTCCAACCCTTGTGTAAGGAGCAGAGACATCTTTGACTAGACCAGGTTGCTCAGAGCCTCATCCACCCTGGCCTTCTTCAGCTGCATGAACTTAAAATAAAATTCTCTTGCATGCTAAATGAAGTTTCTCTGGTCGAAAAAGAAAAAAACCCAAACCCTCCCATGCCAACTATTTTCTATCACCAAGAATTGTTGAATACGTTAAAAACATCATCTAAATTTTAAATGCAGGAGAAAGGTGGGTTTGGTTCCCCCCAAGGGAATAAAGCATGTACAAATTCCATCAAAATAATCCACAAGCAGGAGAGCGCTCACCTGAAGCTACAGTAGGAGACCAGACTGACTTGTCAGCAGATGGTCCATTCAGGGAAGCTTATAAAGATACCAACTACGAGAAAAGCTTCAGTCAGATCCTCCAGTCAGCAAGATAATTGCATCAGAAATCAGATGATGTTAATCCTGACAGTTACAGCGCTGCCTAAGAGATTTATATCCTGACATGAAGACGACCAAAGGCAGCTAAATCTGTGCATTTGATTTTACCTACAACGCTCAAACTCAAAATTCAAACGTGTGACTACCAAGACTTTGCGATGCTGCCGCAGCAGCGAGATCACAGGTCTGCAAAGTGCGTGACACTTTGGGTGTCACGGGTGACAGACACTTGCTAGACACTATCCTTCAAGGCACGTCCACCAGATGTCACGAGCACCACTTCAGGTTGAAAGGGAAAGTCAGGGTTAGGGTTTTCCCTGTGGTTCGTTACCTGCTCTATATTATTAGCCACGTACGAGCCTAGATAGGAACATAAGTCTCAGTATTTCAAGAACTGGGAATTTAACAGAAAATAGTACATTCCACGTTGAGTTAATACAGCTGAAATAACCCTTACTAAAGAAATTTCTCTTAGCTTAACACAAAACAGAGCTCCAGCAGCACTAAACAGACAACTTTCAAGGAACAGCATCGTACTTGGGTTGTCTGAGGTTAACGAGTTGAACTTCTCAGAGATGAAGCATCTATATCCTCTCCTCCTCTTCTGCGTGGCTGTCTGTCATCTAACAGCAGGCAAATCTATGTCACAGATTTGATGTTGTTCTCCTCTCTGACACAAAAGTTCCTACAAAACTGATGCCTCAGATCTCTAATCTGCTGTCAAATTTGGTTAAAAGTACACAATGATTAAAAAAAGAGAGAAGGAAGATGATTTCTTCCCTAACTATATTTTCAGCAGAAAGCAGGCTACTAGGCAGTAGCACTAGGATTGTGAGCTTACACTAAAGATGAAAAAAAAAAAAAAAAAATCCCTCAGGAAAAACAAAGACAACTCCAAACTGAGAAGAAACACTGCTTTCCCACTACAGTAACACAGGCAGCAGCAAAGGGAGCTGGAATTCTTCATTATTACATTTCTGAGACTGAAATCTCTCCTCAGGACAGATTGCAAACTTGTGACCGGTGTAATCAGCCAATACGAAGTCCCTTCACGTCTGCCGAGGAGAATAATTATCATCATAGACATTAGTAATTAATTTCCGGCGTGATGTCAGCTGGTGCGGCAATGCCAAGCGAACGTCCTTGTCAAACACACCCCAGCCGTCTGGACGACTTCAGCTCCATCTCCCTGATTAGGATGCGCGCTGATGCACTGCTTAATACAATCTGCCATCAAACGCCAAATAGTTCAAACTAAATTAGGAAATACGTCCGGCTTTCCAGAGTGACGCTGGGGGCCTGAGTAGATTTCTCTATTCCTTTACGAGGCACAAAGGCGATCACCGATGTAATGCCCCTGAATGAGGCAATTTTACCTTCTAACCTCCCACCTCTGTAGGGAAAAGAATTGGATTAGGACAGCAAAGGAATTAATAAAGACAGCACAGCCTCGCAGCATCTCTCAGCCCTGGAGGTATTTATGGTAGCCTCAGCATTTCCCTAGTGAACGTGAATTTTAAGGGGAAATTAGAGGCAGCTGGACACATTTATCCCTAACACAGAGATGGTCCTAAATAAAGCCTTCCTGTTCCAGTTGCTTGCCAAAGAAAACGCTGCATTTTCACACGACAGACCAGAGCTCCTTTCATGGGGGTGCTCACCTCCTGCTTCTTTCTCCACCTGCCTGAAGAACTCTCCTTCCCTCACTGCTGATAGCCCATCATATGCCTGAAGTATAACCACAAAAAAATGGAATGAAATTAGGGAGTGGAAAATTAGGCAAGACGCAGGAAAGGGACAGAACCTGTTCTCGGGGCACCTGGAAACACGTCTTTCCGCACCTTGGTTCCTCCCCTGGACTGGGGCTGTGTCCAGGAGCAGGCTGCTGCCACCAGCTACCTGGGACCCTGCCCCCCCCCCCCCCCCCCCAATACAATTATTTATGCTACCTGTTTGGGTCTGTGAGCCCAAATGAGCCCCTCTTGCAAGCAGAGAAGTTTGAGAAGCGCTGCATTAGAAGCAGCCCTCAGCCACGAGTCTTCAGCAGAGTTATAAGAACAGTCGGGCTTTGATCTACCCTGCCCCTGCTAAGATGTGCTGATAAAAGCAACAGACTGTGTCACAGGAGACTTCAAACCTCTAACTATCATTTAGCTTCCGTTAATACAACAGTCACACCATCCTTACCAAATTGGAAGTAACTTAGTTCAAATACTCAAGCACACAAAAAGAGAAGCATCCTCCTAAGACCGCACATTTGCACGCGCAAGGCTCGACACGCTGCTCTGGATGCCTTCAGCAGAAGGGCTGAGGGATGTTTTGGCTTTTTGGGGCAGGGGGTGTTTATTGGGGTTTTTAGGTTTTGGTTTTTTTTTTTTTATTTTTGAGACGAGTTCCCCCTAGAGGGCCACAATGCAGCATACAGCTGAAGGAGCTGGGACTCACTGAGGAGCAGAGAATGCAAAGGTATAAAAATCTTACAAAAAAAACTCCCTTAAATACCTGGTTGGGCTCATTCAATAACCAGCCAAAGGTTTTGACCCCAAAGGCTGCTTCACGAGCAGACACATCGAGACAAGTGACAGGCTGGCCGTAGACAGAATGCAGAATTTTGCCAGGATCTTCTGCTTTCAGGAGATAGACAATGTCTTCTGCAGCTGCTACCGCCACTGGACTCCCCGTAACCTCTGGAACCAGATTAAGGAAGTTCACCTAAAAAGAACAGACTTATTTTTATTACAGCCAAAAATTCTTTTACATCACAACTGCCACATGCTAAACCGAACAAACTACTGATGTGTGGTTATGGGCTATCTTGAATCATCAAATTATGGATTAATTTCAGAAAGAGACCAAGTATCAATTTTATTTCTCAACTTTTGCAAGTTTAGCCCCTATGATGAAATCTACTTCACAGACTTTAGAATGAGCCCATTTAAAAAACTAATCAGAATATATTACAAGAGAATACAGCAAAATGGCACATCAGAGAAAGGAGCAAGGCTTAATGTACTCATTCAGATGAAGGACAGAAAGTCATAAGGTTAAAGCACACAAAGCAGATCTCCTGGCTAGAATGTGAATATGGTGCTCCAGAAGAGGCAACACATTCCTGCAACTAACAGGGAATAGTGGATGCTTACCCTGCAATCATGTATATACACCCTAAATTAACAGAAACATCATCACGCGGCTCTAGGACAGCCCAAATATCAGCTCCCCATCCTCTGTCACGAGACCACAAAGGCATGGCTCTTCCCATTTCAGTAAGTGGTTAAGACGTTGCTGAAAGGTCTCACCACGGGAAGGGTTTAAACTTCTCAAGAGCACAGCTGATTTCTAACCCAGCCTTAGAAGAGACTGTGGTGTCCTGAGTGTCTTCCACATGTGGCCAACTGACACTTCTCAGCAAGCAAGCTGCAAGAGTAAAATGGATCCAACTGCAATGGGGCAGGGGGTGGCGTTTCAACATTTCTGTTTATTTCTAAGAGGCTTCCTAATAAAATCCCCAAACATTTTAAGTCTTGTAAGACTGACTTAGCTTTGAGAGAGGGGCTTGATCAGGAGTGGTTCAATACACAACTTCATACCCACTACCTGCGTAGTAGCTGCAATAGGAGAGAGGTTGCAAGACCCCATTTATTCCTGCGCACTTCCTTCTCCTTTTAAAAAAAAAAAGTGTTGATGCTCTGAGACATAATAAAACTTCAGAGAATGGGACAGCTTTGATTTTTAATTAATAGTCTCAAAACTTCAGTGACAGAAGGTGCAACCTAAAGAAGCTGCAAAACTAGTTACAGCTTCACAAGTGTTACTATTAGCTCGCCTGCGATATCCTGCCTCAGAATTAATCAGATAGCATCGCTCTGGAATGAGACCTTGAGTTTTAGCTCCAATTCTATGTGAGAAAACTGATTTCCAAAATGAGCCAACTTAGTTTGATGTTGACAAAAAAAATAATTCAAACCAGCCAACCTCCTGCACCATATGGACTTCTACTCATTTTCACTTGTAGCTTAAGCCAGCATTTCACCCTTGCTCTTCAGCAATGAAAGGCTCATTCATTAACCTGCTTCAAATATCACAGCCTCTAGCTGAAAATGCCGTTATCTACTTCACACAACACACTTGTAAGATTTTTATAAGATCTCTCTTAACCATACCAAACATAATTAGTGGATCAGGAGCTCCTGGAATGAAGCTGGGCAGCCTGGAGACTCACCAGTTTCTGGATTTCAAATGTTTCTGCAGTTTGCCAGAATCCTTTGTCATTAGCGCTTTCCACTTTGACCTCGAAGCCAGACGCCGTCGCTACTGTTGCGCCCTCTGAACCAAGAGCTAAAGCCTGTATCCTCTGGTTGTGCTGGTAACGATGGACCGGCTCCCGCCCGAACATCAGGCTCCAAACACTAATGGTCCCTGTACACAAAAAATTAACCTCATCACTACGTGTTATTTTAAAACTTAACAAAACTTCAGAAGATCATTTAAAGATGTAAGCTTAGAAGCATTCTAATGGAAAAGTAAATACACAGACAAGAGACTGCAGGGCAGGAAACCAGAACTTCAGGACACTGCACAGCACCACGTGACAGGTTCAGAGGAAATTTTCCAAAATTCTGTGCTCTGGCATCAGAGGCTCTGGTGGCTTTCAGTAAGTAATTCCTAATTTTTCACTTTCAGGTAACATTGGTATCTACCTCAAGGAAAACTGCCTGACTTCCCTCGTTTTTCCACATTTGGAGAAGATCAGACTTAGACACTTCAATTTTTATTCTCTATATAGTCACCTTCAATTAGCACTAAAAATAGCGTGGAAGAACCCACGTCCAAATTTAAGTCACTCTGCTGCATACAGAGAAGTTTTAAAGTGAAGTATCTGAAGCTCTGCACACACCACAGTCACATTCTTAGCAGCTTGAAACCAGCAGCAAAGCTCCTAATCCTGATGCTCTGGAAAAATAGAAAATGCAAAAAAAGTTCAGTGCTGCCAGAAAGCTAAGGAACACAAACCCCAAAGCATCCAGGAGTACAAGTCAAAAGACAATACATTTGCAATCGCATTTTCTCCCGGCGTAGATGGCCAACGCTCCATGCAAAAGCAGGGTACATTAAAGCAATAATCTGAATAAACGCAATCTGAAGCAATCAGGAGTGTAGCGCAGAACAGAAGGGCCAGGCGGAACGGGGGACTTCTGGGTCACCCCTGCACCGAATTAACAGAGAAGCAATCTTCAGATGTGACAGGCAGGGCTGGAGAAGCCTTCCTTCTACTTGAGCAGGGCCATTAATGATGAAATGATTAATGGGAGCTATTCCTTCAAAAGGAGACATAAAAGCTCTGACAGACAGCTGCGGACGGGCACCGGTGCCAGTTTGCAAACACTCCTCCCGTGTCCCAGAGGAGGTGAAGCAAGAGTGTGGTAATGAAACTGCACATAGTGAAATGGTATCTAAATGAGTTTAAATTGATTTATGTTTGCTTTTGTAAAGATTATTTGGTATCTGGAAAGTGCTACCCATATGAAATAATGCAGATAATCCTTAAGATCCCTGTCTAATGGCACTCCCACTGAATATTTATGTTCCTCGCCATGGGAATGAATACCATAATGGGGACCATTTTTGTTTTATTAGGGATGCATATTTAAATTAATCTGCTATTTGCCTAAACAATTAGCCACCTCTGTTTGTTTACACAAAGCCAAAACTGCAATTAGGCTTCCATTAAAAAGATAAGTCCCGACTAAAACTGTCTCGATGGAGTCATAAGGGCTCAGAGCAGAACTTCCCAAAATTACTTCTTAGCATAATGGTAATTATGTTAATTGCTTGAAAGGTAAATAACTGCTGAACTGGTTTTGAAAAACAGAATGCTAGCTCGCATCACACACACTTACGCTTCAGACAAGTTAACAAATACAAATGGACAGCAGAGGCTGCAATTCCCTCCGCAGCCCCGCCTGCCCCACGCGAAGGCTGCACAGCAGCACTGTTGTGCCTTCACGGCGAGTCCTCAGCGCCAAATGGAAAAAAAAAAAGGAACAGGGGAAGTCTCATTTCCAGGACAGCTGATTTAAACAAGCAAACAAACAAACATCAGTGATAAAAGAGTGCAGTGATATCAGGTCATGATGGCAGAACTGGACTTTTTCACCAGGTGATGAATAGTGCTGCCAGGCTCCTCCAGGCAGGAATATTTTCTTTTTGCATAATGTTTATCCCAATTAAAGACCACTTTTGTGACGGGGAAAAAGCTGCTTTGCTTTCAGTGAAGTCTTTTTGTTTACACATCTCTGAGGAGCATTTCACTGTTTTTAACAGAGTGTATTAATATATGAAAGTCCTGCAAAATAGAAAAAAACATTCAAATCAAAGAACCCTCTTCTGACCGGGAAACCCAGAATTCAGAGCTCTGCTCTTTAAATTTGGGCATCAATGCCACTGTTATTAATATTGCATCTCAAACATCACAAAAACAGAAGACAGGGAAAATGGCTCATGTAATAGTACAATCAGTTTGAGAAAGGTACTTTTCACCAAATGTTCGATATCAAAATCTGTCCAAAATATCTAAAAATTTTATCAGGCAATCACAACACGTGCAACACCTGATGCACAATACAGTGTGAAAATATCCCTGGTAATATCAAAAGAACCAAGTGACTTGACAGGTCACAAATTAACATCTGTTTAATGAAGGCGCACAATATCAGGAGTAAAAAGGGGAGTTCAAAAGGAATGCACAGAGCAAGAGAAATACCATTTTCTTTCATTAGGATGAACAACTATTTGCCTGCAAAAGTATTTCTTGTCCCTTCCTTGCTTCCCTCTCCTCCAGAAGAGCGTACCATTCTGTATGTACATCCTCCATCCTCTGCTCCTCGCTAGCAGTCAGAAGCTTCAGCCGCCGCACGCAAGGACCCTCCGTGGAAATGCACTACTGTCAAAACCGGTGTGTGCATTCACACAAGGCAGCAGACAACACTAGCAAGTTTCACACAGAAGAAGCAAACACTCCACTCTACTTACAAATAGGTAAAGCTACTCCTAGGTCTGAAAGTGCTACTCAGAATTCATTGCAGAAACAGCAAAATGTATTTATTAGCGTGCAAGCCTTTGCAACAGTCAATCATGTTTCTGTAAAGACAGAAAAAAGGAACCATTACAGTTGAAGTTATTAGTATGGCAACACAAAAAGAAATTAGGCGTAAGATTTACCAGTGCAGATGAGATCACTACTTTACATAGTCTATCTTCCTGCCTCCAGTAGTGACCAGTAATTCATTTCCAAAGCAGTATCTTTCCTAAGGTGAAGTTAAGGTTGCAAGCATACAGTATCTTCTTTTTTTTTAATACTGTAACCTTAGAAGTGTTAGAAAGCCATTAAACCAAAATTAGAAGCAATACTTCCACAGCAAGCTAAAATCTGCACCACAATCGTGATTATTCCAACTGAACTCTAACAATAACTCCTCAAACCGATTTAGACTTTACAGCTTGCTTATATTTAATCTCGGCTCAAGGAAACGAGTGAAGTGCGAGATGCTGATGAAGATGGTGTAATTGCTGCCACTTGACATTACCATCACTGTACCAGTGTTCTCGTTTAGCACCCCAGCCCAGATTGCACAAAGAATTTCGGTCTGTGACTTCTAACCCCACATATTGTTGAAACGTGGCCTGATGCAAGGTCTATTTATCGTAATCCACTCTAGAGTGGAAGGTATTTGGATAAAACATGTAACTATGAGTCTACTGTGCCTTACACAGTGCGCTGCTGATCCGGACTGTACTCCAATTTTAGTGAGCATCAGCCACTCTTACACATCTCTTGCCACATCGAAGGTGAACGGCTGGAAGCTGCTCTCCATTAACAGTGCCCAGCTCCAGCATATTTCCCTCTCTGCACCTGGAAGCACACAAGACATCCTGCAAAAGCACCTGGTTTTTACATCTGTTTTCACATAGGTTTCTCTCTGGTATAAAATGCAATACTTTTGCCACAAAGGAAAAAAAAAAAAAGTTTCTCTTCCTATAAAATACTCTAATCCTGTAACAGGGAAAGGCAGGATAAACACAGAGGCAAAAAAAAAAGTTAAATCACATTTGTAAATGTTACACTGGCTGTGCTTGACAGCATAATACAGCGTGTCACAGCCCCTGCGAGCTAGCCACAGCCCCTGCGAGCTAGCCACAGCCCCTGCGAGCTAGCCACAGCAGGGGACAGCTGGCCGCTCGCGCTACCTGCACACAGGGAACCCCTGGACTAAGCAGTGGGAGGGCGCAGAAGATCCTACGCTCATATCCCAGTGCCCCGTTACATCAGCTCTCCCATGTTAAGATGGTACAGCTGGTAGTAGCTGTGAGCCTTAGCAAAGATGTAGAGCAATCTATGTGTGCATTATCTGCAAAAAAAAAAAAAAAAAAAGCAAAGACAGAAATTTGCACATGCTACAGCAGGGAATCTGGACACGCTCATTCTCTTCAGCTTCTAAACACAGCTGGGCCGGATGGCCAGAAGCTGCTTACCTCACATTATCTACACGAGGTTTTTCCTGTTGTTGGTCACAGTCCTGCCACTTCCTATCTTGATTCAAACAAAATACAATTATTTTTCACCTTTTGAAAACACTTCTTACATGTAATTTTTTCCTCTAAGCTGGGAATATTGATTTATTTCCCCATAATTTTCAGATAACACCATACTTCTATGAAGTACAGTTAGCGGTTAACACAGGCGGAAATAAGCAGCAGCCTGAAATCTCAAGGCTGCTTATCTCGAATTCCCAATTTCTCCCCAAAACACTTCTAGTCAGAGCGATCACCAACACAAAGTCACCTTGACCCTAGTAGATGCTTGGTGTTTATTAACTGAAATTTTATATTTTATTTTCACTGCAATGCTGTTTCTCAACTTTTAGCAGGTACAAGCAGCTACGTACCATACCAAACAGCGAGAGACCAGACCTCCGTCATAAGAGTCGTGCCTTTACGTTACCGTTACCACATCAGCTTCTACCAGATGTGGTCAGGTTTTATCTCCGTCACTTCTCTTACAGAGATTTCCAAGTGACACCACTCCTGCACAGTCCCCTCAGAAAAGGCCGGACAAGGTCTGTATTTTGTACCCAACCTGGGGACTGGAGAGGTAGACTTCACCGACCATGACGTGGAATCACACAGCATTTACACCAACCAAGAGCTCTGCATCCACAGCCACCTGTACGTATCCGACGGGAATAAATATACTACTGCATGCTACGTGTGGTTTTCTTAAAAAATTTTTTTTCCTTTATTCAAGCCAGCCTGCTTCCCTGCTCTCGCTATCTTGCAGCATGTCCTGGCACTCAGAGGAAGACTCCAAACATATTACTCCATTTCTGTCTTTGCAAGGAGGGTACAGAAGGGACAACACCCGCAAGCAGCTTTAAGGGCATCAGAACGGACAAGACAACAGATTTCCCGTTCCAGAAAGCAGCGCTGCCAAATTCCCCTCCTGGAGCCTGCCAACAAGCATGAGCACTTCTGATCCCCGCCGAAACCACCTTCCTGCGCTCCAAGTTGCTACTCGCAACTCGTGAAGTACCACTAACTCCTCCCAACGGGTCTCGGAGTGCCACCCCGAAGGGTGGCAGCGCAGCACCTCCTCACCATGCCTGCACCACTATGAAGCACAGCATTTATTATTATTTTTTTTTTAAAAGAAGTATGTTCTCTTATTGCAGCACATTGTTTTCAAGTCAAACTATGAGACTCCGGAGGGCAGGGGGGAGGGTGACGGCTAAGGTAGACTGCTGTTTCCCAAAAGCCGTGGCTCCCAGCCAAAGTCAGGCAAGCATGGAGCAGATGGAGTCCTGGCAAGGCCTGTGCTGTCCCTGCATTAGCAGCATCTGCTCATTACCCAGAACCCTCGCCTGCTTTATCTAATGCTCCAGGAAAAGCATTTTGATTTGATTCATTTCAGTTCGGTAACGTGCAACACAATTAGTGGTAAAATCAAACTGGAGGACTGCCAGCGCTGACAATAGGAAACAAGGCAGAAGAAATATGAGGCCAGTGGGTTGGAATTCAAAAATCACAACTGTGGATCAAGTTGCCAAGTCCCGTTGCCCCAGGTGTACACACAGTGCCCCCACTGAGTACTGGCACGGGCGGAGGGAACTTCATTTTCTCCCAATACATTTTTCTCTCATTTATCCTCTCTTTGCAGCTTATTTCTCAGAGGCTGACGCCGTCGGAAACATCCACCAGGAGTCACAATTCAATTTTGCTTTAGTGCCATCATGGAGTTACAATTCACTTTGGATGCAGGCATCCCAGTAAGACAAATCTTTCTCCTTCCTATATTTCATAAGCCTTGGGAAGCGTTTGCTACTACCGAACCAGCAAAACAGCGCTGTGAGGCAGGCACGGCGTGAGCAGAATCTGCCTGTTAGTTCTTCCCTGTGATCGGATGCCAAGGACATCGCTGCGTGAGCTCTGTTGAACTGGGAGAAACTGATGTTATCCGAACGAGTCCGCTAGCCAGGGATTCGACAGAGAAGTCTAGACTCTTTGCCTGACAGCACCACCTCCAAAACTAGCAGATGGTTTCTCTGTGTCAGGCAAACTTACAAACAAAGAGAAAAGGGAGCTGGAAAAGTACAACAAAGAACAATCAAACACATTATCTTCAAAGTAGTCCTCCCGTTCCAAAAGTTCAAATTCTCTCCACCAAACTGTAAACATACACTTTCAGATTCCAGTTCGTAAACATCTTTAAAAAGCAGTCTTCTGTGAATTCCCTGTTCACATAGAAACTAATCTGTTCTTACCGGGCAGAGGAACTGCCGTATCACAGAGCCCATTAAAATTTTCACCCAGAAGAATAAAATTTCACGAGCTTTATGCAAACTAGTTTATCCACAGCACACACAGGACTGACATCAAGGAATATGATAGAAAAAAAAAAAAACCAAGACAAATTATTAGATTAGTCAGTGGGAGACTGAAAAACAAACAAAAAGACCCTCTGCTAGTCATTGTTTAGCACACTGGAGAAAAAGCCAGCACTTAAAATTATCACTGTGTTATAATTTCCTATGACTCCAGTAAATAAATAACATTAACGAATATTCTGTAATACCAGACTCACTGTTGTCAGAAAACATTGCCCCTCAACAATTTTTAGCCACAGAAAAACGTTCCAGCATGATCCATGCTAGAAAAACAGCTAAGGATGTTGAAACAGTGGTTTTCATATATAAAGCATTGAATTTAACTCTAAAATAAAATATGTGGATTAGAGAGTTTGTTTGGATTACCCATCTTCGGGTTTGTTTTCACATGCAGAAATTCCAGGATCGAAGAGAGTATGTGTACAAAGATCCCTAACTTAAAAACCTCACCTTGGGTATAAGTAAAGAGTATTTTAAAAGCGTCAAATCATACATTTTAAAGGAAGATGACAGGAGCCGAGTTGTGCCTCAACAGAGCAGCTCAGCCTAGGACACCCCAATTAGCTAGCACAGTCCAAGCCTGACTTTTTAAATCGCTGTCCCCACGTCCAGTAGATACACAGTTGGTCTCTGGCTCTTGTTGCCCATTATATAAACATCTAAGTATATTTAAAACAATGCATATAACAAGGATTTTATTTTGGTTTCATTAAATATTAGGTCACAGTTTTTATTTCTCTGTATCAATAGTAATCCACCACTGCAAACCAATACCTCAGTGAAGAAAACGTGCATCCGTACTCTATGCCAACAGCGAGAAAGGATGCAGATTCATCAGACATGCAAGTTCACCAGTATTCCCAAAACAAAGCCTCACAGGACCCCAAGGGAGTTTTGGACAGAGGAGAAGGCTGGTGGAAGAATATTTAATATTTTTATAGCTAAACAAGTTATTTGCTTAAGATAGTTTGGCTGGACTACAGCCTGGCACTCAAGCTTTGCGCAGCAGTTCCAGTAGGAATTAAACATCGTTTTTAATGGGTGCTGTGTTCCAATGCCTCCTAATGCATTTAGGGTTACTGGCCAACTTTCTCACATAAAAGCAAGTGTGTGCGTGTGTGTGTGTACGTACAGGATTACAGACACACAAAAAGCTGAGCACAGCTGCTTCATTTTTGTAAAGCTTTTTTTTTTTTTTAAATAGGGAGGAGAGTTGTGGTGACTTACCGTCCTCGTAAGCCGCTACAGCCAGAGAGCTGTTTATCCTCACAAAGGAGACATGTGGCTGAGGTCCAGCATCACCAGGACCGTGCGCCGCTTCCAGGATGGGGGCTGTGTAGTCCCAGGTGCGAGTGTCCCACAACCTCACTTCTCCTGATGTGTATCTGGAAAAGAAGGCTATTATTCAGCCCAAAACAGCTGAAAAGAGGTAGCTGCACGAGAGGGAAGGAAGAAACAAGAAGTATCTTAAAACCCAATGCCACTTTCAGCTCCTAGACTGATTCTCCTCCTGTTTATACACTCTGTGCACAAGCCCATCAGCCTTCCTCATTTTATTCCCATTTACATCAAGCCACTAAGGCGGCAGGTAGACTGGAACTACAAGAATGACACCAAGTATCGATATTAGCTTTAAGTAGAGAATGCAAGGAGAGCTGGGCTCAAGGGAAAAAAAAAAATGTAATCAGCAACGAGTCTAAAATTACATCATGGCAAAACTTCAAACTGCTTCCTTTCGATCTTCAAAAAATTATGATTGTAGCTGTGCCAAGCAAAGGCTGTTTAATCAGAGTATTTATGTACATACATACAGGCACTCACATACCCATCCAACCTACTGCCTTTAGAGAAATAAACTTAACGCCTCATCAACGGATCAGATTTGCCTACACCTCTGAAGATTAATTAATTTATTACTATAGTTAAGTGTTGTCTTTAGAATTAAGGCAGTGCTGCTGCCTTGGCAGAAGGCTCTCTCCCTGCAACATGAAAAACTACAGTTTAGCATCAAACTACAGTTTGCCAATGAGAAAATAAAAAACAGAACTAAACTTCTCAGATAATACTAAATATATCTGAACGAACGAAGGCTGTAACACAGCAAGCAACGTGGAAACTGTTCTGTGCCATGTACGCTGCGGCACACAACATACTATCACAGAAAAAGGTAAACAACACTGCAGGCAAAGTAGAGGAGAAGCTCCCTCCACGACTGGCCAAAGAGCACAGTTCAGCAGTTACTTGGGACAGTTCAAGAATTATTTAAGTTTTGACACAACTGTGACAATTAACACAGTCAAACAGGCTCAGATGTCCTTCTCTGCCACACCCAAAGCTTGGATTCTGTGGGAAAATGAAGGGTGCTTCCTGCTTTGTTGCTATACCCTGATTTTGGGGGGAAAAGTATTTCAAGAGAATGGTTCCAAAAAGCCTCAAATGTCTACTGGGTAGAAATCTGGCTGTTCTATGTTTCTAAGGAAAAACAAGAAAACAGTTATTCACAATGGAGGGGAAGGAAGGTGCTTAAATAAAGGTTTAGAGGTTGGACTTCGACTCAGGTTACCCAGATCTTTGGGAAGCACCACGCAACTGGGCTACAGGTCTTCTGGAGCAGATTACTTCCACCATCTCTGAGTGAAAATGCTCCACTTGATACAACTAATTAAAGTGCCTGAGGGGGGCGGTGAAATCTGTCAAGCAGAAAGAGATGCACATTAATTCTCCGCACTGAATCAGGAAGAGAGGAGAACTGTGTCCTTGTCACCTGGCTTCCTCTTCAGTGCTTCGCATGGTAAGACAGGAAAAAATGAGAGAATAGGGTAGGACAGCACTTCTTCCTCTTCCTCCTCCTGCAAATGACGCCCAAATCCCTCTCTGAATCGTCCTTTCATTTCCAATTTACAGCAGTGCTATTTAAAAAGAACAGATCAAGAAAGAAGCTTCCCCAAAGCAAAGCTAAACACCTCATGTTGGACCAAACAAGCAGTCCAGGTTAGTCCATCTTCAGTTTACAAAACTGCAAAGTGCTCACTTCAGGTACATTTTAAAATGTGGAGATGAAACACAATAGGACAGGTAACTGCACAGATCTGTTGCAGTCCCATTCAACAAGACACACACGACCTTTTGGAAGGATTTTAATTTTGAGTTGCTTTTCATTTCCCTTTACATCTGGGTTGGTGTGGATCGTGTTTTCAAACTTCTCCTAACTGCAAAGAGCAGCAGACTATTCTCAAGAGGGAAGCCAAAATTGTCTTGTCACTACGTGACCCTGAAAAGTGAGGTTCAAAGGAGACATAAAATACTGGCAGAATTGACAGAACTAAGAGACAGAATATTCATTTTCCTCCTCAGATAAGCAAGGAAGAACAGCATCTCCTCCTAGCACACATACGTACTCGCTCTCACGTACTCCAGTTTAAGAAATGTAAAAATGTAGAAAGAGTAATAGATGCAGACAATAGTGACAGGAATGGAGAGGAGACCCAGGGCTGGCTAGTTCTCTGAGCACGCTGCTTCTGGTTTTTCCACATAGCATGCAACACAAGTGACCCAGGGCTCAAGATGCTACAGTCCATAAGAAACAACATGGACCTCAATCCTGGAATTAGAGACACTATCACAGTACCACAGCAAAGTGCTTGAGTTCCATCTGAGAATTCAACCAAGTCAAAATTTAGTTCGAACCATTCTTTGTTCTTGAAGAAGAATCTGAACCACCTCTACAGCTAAGCTCAAACTGGAACAGAACCACCAAATGTTTCTGACTATCAGTTTGAAATAAATTTGACTCAAATCCCAACGTGTTTGTGCTGGGACCTGTTGAACGCAGGAACTGTCTCTGCTTGGTAGGCTCTGCATCAGTTCACCCTGCAGCCTCCTCATCTTCACCCCCTTCCCCTCCAGTGATGAACAGGAACGTGCTGAAGAGCTTTCACTTCTACACCATGAAGCCGTGCTGCTCTCCCACCCCAGCAAGGGCCTGAACACCAGGGCCTGTTACGTGTGCCTCAGGTACGCTCTGGTGAGTTCAGACAGATACCGCAGGACAACACAGAAGACGACCCTGGCCATAGCGCTCATTCCAGTTCTGTCATGAAATAGAGCACTGTATGTGCTGGGAGAACCCTGCAAGCACCCAGCAAACCCTACCTTCATTTGCGTCTGTCCAGAAATCCCACCAGTGCACTGCAAGACAGGATAAGTGCTTCACATTCACCGGGCAGAGGAGGGAGTTGGGCTGCAAGGCATCTTTGCCCCCATCCCTCCCGTATCGCTCCTACCCCTGTCTCACTCAACACCACTCACATCCTTCCCAGAGCAGCACGACAGCTTCTGAGTCCCGTGCGGCAAACCTAAAGGATTTGGAGAGATGTTACTAGACCATGCTGGAAACATAAGTGGAGGCTGAGGTTTGGGCAGGGAACCAGCCTGGGGAAATGGGAGATATAAACCATCTCCTCAGCGACAACACGATCCGTTGGCCATCACCACCGCACGCACCAGCATAGACTAGGACTGTACCAGAGCTGAACTGGAAGAATTTCAAACACAGATGAAGCCAATTCAGAATTAAAAAATGTAATGGTTCCACTCCCCGCTTTTAATGCTGTTGTAAAGAGCAACACACTTTCAATTTGTAACCACAACAAAAGGCTTTTAAACTATTAAAGCATTGCCTTGCTGTAAAAAAAAATGAAAAGGCTGCTTTATTGCAGATAATTGGCAAATCTGCCATATCAATAGAGATGGTTGAAGGGAAGAACGCGCTGCGCTGTATGGAACCTATTTCTAGATAATTTCACTATTTCTGTTCATTTCCTACCACAACAGCCTTTACACTTCACCATGAAAATCTCTTTGGATTACTAGCTCCTGAATGAAAGAACCCAAGACTTAAGTCTGCTCCAGAACCGACACAGTCCTCCAAACTTATTTTGTTACTCATTTTTCTATCGAGGTGGCTACGAAGAGGCCACATAGCTTTCTGCTGGAGTGAAAAAACAAAACCAACCAAAAATCATTTCTGTTTAATATAACAACAGATACATTTTATTTGCTGTAATACCAACAGCATTCAGCTGCTGGTTTTTTTTTTTTCTTCTAATGGGTGTATTGAGTGGCAGGTAAATACTCCAACATCTGATACAAGCCATTTGCACACCAGTAAAAAAAAAAACCAAAACAATCCCAAAACCTGCAAATCCTGAGTTCCCAAGTTCAAAGAAAAAAACCCCACCACACTGGAGACCATACCTGATGTACTTCATTGAGAAAGCCCGTTCAAAGTCTTGCTTTCCTGAGCACAACAGGGAGCAACAAGAAAAAGACTGTTGCTTACAGCCCCAAGTTTCCCCCTCTCCAGATACCCCTGCCCTGATGCCTTCCAAGGTGTTTCATCCACGCAGCGCCCGGCTTTCAGCTCTGCATGCTTCTCTCCCTACTCACCAGACACAGCCAAGCTTCTCAACAGAGACTCTCCACCCACGTAACTCAGCTGCTCTGATGGACTTACACTTCACTTTGCTCTTGTTCTGCTGAACATCTCAGTACATACCCATGAGAAGCAGCAGCAGGAGAAAGACAAGAGCTATATTTTTCTAACCATACTTCTCTTTGACAAGCCAGTGCTGTAATTATGGACAGAGGTGTATACATCTGTAAAAATTAGTCTGCAAATTCAGCTTAAGCTTTACAGATATGCATGAAAAACTTGCTGAAATGAAGCAATGCATATTGTATAGAGAAATTGAAAGAAAAAAATCATATAGTATCTAGAAACATACTGTAATAAAAATAAGCACTATAAAAAAACATGCTATAATAAAAATACCTACTCACTAATCAAAAGCATTTCAACTACTTTTTATTGGCAGCAATGTCATACTGAGATGAACAATCTCCTCGCGCCCTCTCACACGAGCGAAAGCAGAAGACCGAAGGAGAAGGAGCTGGGGGTTAAAAGCCGCCGATGTCCCACGATGGCCGGGAAGCAGGTGGTGAAGTGCAGAGCACATGTGGGAGGAAGCAGAGATGGAGGCTGGGCACCGCTCTAATGAAGTGGTGCTGAAGAGGCAGATGATTTCATAAGGAGAAAAACATCAGGAAACTGGTCAAAACACAGAATCTCATCTGAAAAAGCTCAACTGTGTTGGATAGCAATAGCCAGAACAAATTTGGGGAAAAGGAGGAGGGGGAGGCTGATCTCTCTCCAGAGCCCCAGATGTCTTTATCGTTGCCTAATGACAATTATACTCAACCAATTAAGACACTGCTATCACAGTTGCATTGTTAGTAAGCCTTTGGCCCTGAGTGTTGATGGCTGTCTAATTAGTGTTTGTGCAAAGTACAACTGCAACTAATATATAAACTGACAAATACACAAAAGAAAAACTGCTAACAGGAACATTTTCAAAACAGTCGAGACTCTACTCATGCAGTCCACGGCAGCAGCAAAGACAAACTGCTTTCCTCCATGGCGTGCTTACTGCTGGCACTGGAGAATCTCGCTTCAAACAAGCGGGTCAACTAGACTGTTGCTGGGTTTCTGTTGAAGCAGGATGCTAGCCTCAGTCCATTCTGTAGGTTGCCTCAAGCACACCACTCCAGGGCAAGTCTTACTACACTAGGTTGGCCTAAACACCAAAGACTCTTGATAAGACGCTTCAGAAATCAGTTTACATTTTCTATGTTTCCTCTAAAGAATTTCTAGCGAGAAAATAAAAATGAAGAAAGAAAGAAAAACCTTTATTTCACAGTCAGGTTTGATTTCCAGAAGGCAAAGTCTGTTCAGTTTCCAGATACCTGCGGTGATCAACAAAACAAAACAAAACCTCCACAACTTTGTTTCAGGCAGTCAGCGACCATCTGTTAACACTCAAAAGATCTTATTATGAAGTCCTTACAATGTCAGTGCATTTTATTGAAGTCAGTAGGAATTTTGCTCAAGTAACAGTCTCTAGCTACAGCACTGTTCAAATGGCTGCCTGTTGGTAAGCAAGTAAAATAATGAGTATTTTGTATTGTCTTGCTGTAACAAGCATCTCAGACCTTTCATCCTTATTCCACCAAAAGCAACTAACCAGTCCTTCATGTGGTTAATTAAGGTACCAAGTCAGAGACCCCCTCCGTAGGCTTAAGAATAAGGTCCAATTAAACAGGCAAACCCAAGTCCAAACGCCTTTGTAAGTTGGTTCAAATTGCTCCTCAGCTTCATCTTCTCTATAAGGCTCAAGGAAGACAGTGGTAATTCATAACGGCCAATTTCACAAAACCTCCTCACCAAAACCACTGCAAGCTGGAAGATACCTCAATCCCAACACTGAATACGAAATTAAATTTAATACTGACAGAAGAATATGAAGTAGAAAAGTAATGTCCCTGATTCCATACACAGATTATTTTGGGTGAATACGAGTGTAGTTATGAAAAAGTTACTAACTTGTACCAAACCCAATCTGGAATTATTTTCAGACTTATCATGTAGCCAATACATCCTGAGCAGCCCTACAATCAGTTCCCAAACTCTTCTGCTGGGAACTTGGCTATGCAGTTCTTCAACCCACATCCACCTCAGAACCCACGGACCACGCTCAGAAAGTGAGCTGTGGAAAGCTTACGCCTTCATTCTCGAGCCCTCATTTAAGAAATCATAGCTTTAGAAAGTGGGTTAAGCTGCTGGAGATAGCGTGCAGTTCTTCTGCAGCTTATCATTATCTGTAACAAAATTAACATTTCACCATCCTAAGTACTTCTGCATGCCTCACTTTCTTATTAATTTCAAGTGCATGCAAATGTCATACCAAGGGACCAGAAACAAGCCAAAGGGTTATACAGTAGGCAAAACAAGTTAATGAACACTTACAAAAGCAGAAGTGAGAAAAAGCCAAACTGTTTCTACTAATTTCTTTTTAAGGCCAACAATCTCCCATGGTTTACATCAAGATTCCAGTGGTTTGCATCAGCCCAGGTCCATTAATTAAACCAGTTACTCTGACCAAGGAAACATATTACTGTGGGCACTGCCTAAGGCTACTGCCATGGCAGAAGAAGAAAAAAAAAACCACCACATTTTTTCAAGAGAATTCAAGAGGAACGTGATGCAATTTGGGAAGGAGCTGGTCCATCAGCCCGATTCTTTCACAAGGGACAAACACCAAATGCAACAAATAAAACAATAGCTCCAGCTTCAGATACAGGCAAGAAAACACCACCTGAGAATGATGTAAATTGATATGTTTACGTCTTGGAAGGAACGCAAACTACAACACACTGCAAACAGCAGGGAGTAAAAGTATCACCTGAACTCGAGGCACTGATGGCACCAGCCCAGAGGCTGGTAGGTTATGAAAGCAGTAAAAATGAAATGTTTAAGAAGTTTACTAGAAATAGGATGGGTTTGTCCGGTCTCAGTAGAAAATCAGGCTGTACAAGCTCAAAAAGTAACTGCCGTGACTTTGTTCTGAAGTGATGCCCACATTCTGGGCATCACTACGCACACAGCACAGCTCACTGCAGCAACGTGCTCCTCTGCATCCAGCAAAACCTACAGGTAAACCAATAGCTTAATGGTCTGGCAGGCTGGAGCAGCAGCTTTCACAAAGAGCCAGTATCAAGCTTCTGCTATTGGTTTCACCTGAAAGGCTCTTTTTCACCAAATGACAGAGAAGCCAGCGTGTTTGTCACTGAACACAACCTTACCTAGCTCCCGTAGTTTGTCATTCGACCCCTCTGAACTCATGATGTCATCCTGTTTTCAATCCTCCTAACGGTGACCCACTTGAGTAGAAGAAGGTTGACAGTTATTACTTCTTAACAATGATGAGAATGAGTGAAGAGAACACAAAGGGTTTGGGGAAGGCTGAAGGAAAAAAGCAAGTATTTTTACCTCCTGCCTCACTGCTCCGTTTTACACCCGGGCTCTCAATCACTGGGAGGGGAAGGAGAAACCTATCAAAGTTGTGCCATTATACAAGTGAAATTTAAGCAATTAAATAAGGCAGAGGTTTATTCAGGCTGTTTAAGACTCGGGTTTGTTAACTTTTACTCATTTTCATTATTAATTAATATTTTGGTTTCCTCAGGTCTACACAGTGAATTAAGATGCAAGAGCTAATAATAAATACCTAGAGAATAGCCCACAAGCCCTATAGCAAAGAAACCAAATTAGATAAGAGTTGACACCAAGTTTTAAAGAGTGCAGAAAAGTGCTTTCAAGCCTTTCGGGCTAGTTTCACACATCATTATGAAGCTAAAAAGAGTGGCAAGCCCATTTTTTTAAAAAAGTCATTTGCAGGTCACCTTTGAGCAAGAGGAAAGCAGTGTGGGAGGTGATCCTAGAGAACAAAGAAAACTACCATATAGTAGCTGCTACTTTTATGTCTGTGTGTTGCTCATAATGACTTAAACTGAAGGGCTCAAATTGTTTGAAAGCGCTGCAGTGTTTAAACTGTAACTCCCATAAGACTCCTTCAGAACGAAGACAGCTATATGAAAAATATTTCAGTGCATTTAGTTTCTCAGCATGAGAGAATCAAAACGTATCACCACCTCTAAAACAGGCGATTCCCCTAATCACACAGGATCTTTAGAAAGTTCTTTTGCTTCTCATTGCCTTTATCAGGCATCACTTGGAGAAAAACCATCTGTGCCAGGTGTGCTCCACCCTGAAAGGGGAGGAAGTGTTAATCTGCAAATTTATTGAGGCACTCAAGGCAGCTGAATCTCACCAGCCCTAACTCAAGAAAAGAAAATCTGCAGGAAAGACGACAGTACTTACTGGGGAAAGGAGGAAACCTCTGAAGTTAAAATGGAAAGAGAAGAACCAAGGGCTGATTCCTAGCCACGTCTGCAAGGGGTGTAGGACTCCACGCAGCATCTGCTAGACTGGACGTGGTGGCAGAGCAGAGGCATGAGCTTAAATCTCCATTTATGCAAGCTCTTAGCTAATAGTCCATCACTCCTTCAGGCAAAGAACGCTGAAGAAAGAAAAAGTGTCAGGATACCTTTATATTTCTCAGCCTTTGGAAAGGTGGTCTGACTCTGGATTCCTTCTGCTTATTTTCATTTGGGAAGCTTTCAGAGCTACAAACAGCAGCGGTAAAGCCACAGTGTCCTTTCCACAAGCATAAAAGAGTTAACACAATGGACAATAAAACAGCACCCTGACTCACAACAGACTTGGTGTGGTTTTACAGGACGAGTTGTGAGGTGAGATGATTCCTACCAAACACATGACAGTATTACGTACAGTGAACCTAATCATTGGTAGTAATTTGTAAAAGCCAAGCGAGCAGATGTAAGCTTTAAGTAAACTCCGACATAAAGAAGAAACTACACTTGAATTGAATTGAATATGGAGAGGAAGGAGGACAAGAAGGCAAGTTTACCACACAGTTTCAAGAGGGCCACACGTTAAGGATTTCACACAGAGCTGGTCAGCCGGCAGAACAGTTTCACAAGACGTTACAGACGTGTTGTACCACAGGATCCACTGTGTAACGATAACACAGTTCAAACAAGGACCAGACGCATGTTCCAGGATCGGTATCTCCAGGAGGATCTAACCTCTGACTACAAATGCCCATCAGTGTGGCTGTCAACACTGCTAAGAAAGAAAAAGTACCAGTTTTACTGTCTGAACACGCACTTGCTAAAAGGAAAAAGAAAAAACAAAACAAAACAAAACCAAACAAACAAAGAGATATTTGAGATTTTTTTAATAGAAGGTGAAGAAATCCAGGCATTCTGTATCAAAACCAAACATATGACTGTATTACGTACAGTGAACATAATCATCGGTAGTAATCTGTAAAAGCCAAGCGAGCAGACATATAATTGCTTTAAGTAAACTCTGACTTAAAGAAGAAACTACATTTGAATTGAACATGGAGAGGGAAGAGGACAATATCCCTTTAAAGAAGATCCTTCGAGACATGTAACTGTAGAAAGGCTGGTGAATACAACATTGATTGGGAGTGAGGTAACCACAAACACCACTGTTTCAAATGAAAAGGGATTCAAGGACTGACCCAGAAAACAAGCATCGTAACCGCTGGGATGAAATTTTAATGATAAACACAAGATGCTCTGCACGCAGGCCAGATTGAATTATCTGATGTCAGCCAGTAAATGCAGGGCGCTCTGAGAAAGAGGAGCTGCTAGCAGCCACCTTCAGCTCGCGGCTCAGGTTGCACTTAATCAATCCTTGATATTCTGCCATCTTCTGGCTCGAGCTTTGGCAGCAGCACGGAGAAAGCACAGGAGAGTGCGTGAAATAGGTACATTTCTCTAAGGGAGAGCTAACACTGCGGAGCTTACCCTCCTCACAAAAAATTAACAAGGAGATCCACTCCTGAACCAGTTCAGGCAAACTGTGCCGCTATGTATTACTTGTAGCTGCTGTTTTAAGCCACCCTGCCCATAATCAGAAAGATTTTAGAAAGTTCTACAGCAGCTAAAATAAAAATTATTCCACTTTCCAGCAGAGTTTGAAGCAGTATAGTGAAGAACACAAGATCAAGTCTATCACAGCACAGGTTCAAATTAAATAAGATTGTTCCCAGGCTTGCTCCAAGACCCTACATACACAACGGCCCCAGCATTTCTGCTGGAGAATCTCTCCCTCCATCCCTTTTTTAATTTTGATAACTGTTGTCTGATCTCCCAAGATCCCAAGCTGAACCTCCTGAAACCAGGGAGCAGCTGCTATACACTGCCACAGTTTCCAGCTATAAAGACAGAGCGTAATGCCTGGCTGGCCTGACTGAGCTGAGCCAGAGCACTGCAGCTGCTCCCCAAAGTCAGACATCAAAAAACCGGCTAAAAACCCAGTAGCTCTATTTTTCTCCAGTGCAGCAACCCGACTATAAGAACAAAGAAAGGTAAATGATGCCACAAGGCACTACTTAGAAAACCCTGGGAAATGCCACACACAAAATGAGCTTTAAGACCATCACCAACTTCTCAAGTCTCACCAAGTCCTGTGTGGGTTTAGCTTTATGCACGCTGTAATCTATGACTACTCACATGTAAAGCTAAGCCCGTAAGTGTCTGCGAAACTGGAGATACAATCATTAAACGTAACAGATAATTGATATTTATACTGAGGAGAAAATTGAATTCTGTTAACCTCAGCTATTAAATTACTTCTTTAGTACTGAAAGAATGCAACAGCAAGCTATTGATCACCAGATTCATTACATTTTTTATGATAAATTTGAAAGCACAATGCCATTAAGTACAATACTATAAGCTGGGAGAGAAAGAGGAAGGTTATGTTTGGATTTCAAAACAAACCAGAATCCCAGCTAACTCCTCAATCTACCTATCCTCAATGCACATAATGAACAAAGTATTTCCCTGCAAAACCTCCTAGTGCCCTTGGAAGATTTAATTATAAATTTAAGTCTGTCTTGTTTGATATTTACCACTTACTATGTGATATTATTGAGGGGAGGAGCAGTGTGCTACTGTCTTGCAGACTTCGAGCACAACTGGCAGAACAACAAATTTGTCTTCTTTTGGGCAAGATTCACAGAATGGTTTTCTACTTGCAGCAATTTAAGAGATGTTTTCAGAGATCTTGAGCTACCAAAGCAGAGTGAAGGGCAAGTAGTAAATAGCAAAGGAAGTAATATAACTTTTATGTTCCAATATTCTAAACACTTCACTTACTAACTAGGTCAAACAGCTGAATTCTGATTTCCCTATGTGGTTTCATCAAATATATCCTCATAGCTTCATAAAAAAGATACTTCATCACTAAAATTTGTTTTCTCAGAGAAGGAATTTGAGTGAAACCCATAACATCACTTTTCCTAACGGATACACACATGCAGCTTTTCCCTCAGTGGTCTCTTACCTGCTCATCTATTTTCACAAACGTTTCAAGAACCTAAATTATCTAATGGCACCACCTCCCTTCACCACACCAACTAAACCAAACTCACCAAAAGAATCAAGAGATACTGGAGGAACTGGAGAATCAGCAGGAAAAGACTGTGTGAAACTGCATTAACCCAGCTTCCATAATACACCAAGCCAGAATACAGACTGAGTTTAATAGACAGGATTAATACGCTTTGTTTATTAATTCTTTAGAAATCTAATTTATTCTGCCTACCTTCTGTATATTGCATGTTTAGATATAAACACAATGGAGAAAATGAAGAAAAATAAGAGCTGGAGGTTTTGGCAGCAGCATGGAGACAACTGGGGTTTCTGGCTCCCAAAAAAGTACAGGAGGTTTCATTAGAGACACTGGAGCAGATACAGGAGTGCAGAGCCCTAGCCAAG
Source organism: Chlamydotis macqueenii (assembly GCF_036417535.1). Classification (NCBI taxonomy): domain Eukaryota; kingdom Metazoa; phylum Chordata; class Aves; order Otidiformes; family Otididae; genus Chlamydotis; species Chlamydotis macqueenii. The sequence continues at coordinate 13,958,268 of NC_141572.1, read as the reverse complement.
GCCAGGAAACACACTGCCCAAGCCGAAGGGCACAGAAGAAGTCAGGCTGCTATCTGCAGAGCTGGATCCCAGCCGCGGACCACAGCGGGCTGGCAGCTGCAGTGTCTTCTTGGTGGCCCAAAGAAGCTTCAGCATCATGCAGGAGGCCATGTAAGATCTGTGATACTCCAGCCACATGAATTCTTCAAGCCTCTTGGAGTGGCCACTGTGTAGGTTAACCACTGTGTGCCACTGCCCCTCTAGAGGCCACAGACTGCACAGCTCTTCAGCTGGACTTTCATTGCTAGAACACAACCACTGCGTGTAGGGAGTTACCTACACGCAACGTATTTCAAAGCGCCTTTCTTATAACGAGGGTGTGAATTTTCTACTTATTTTACAAGTAGTATCCTCTCATCCCACAGCACGTAAGCACACCAGTAATGTGAAGTGCTACCATAAGCTATGGAACTCTGGTACGTTAGAGGACAATGTCCTCTGACTGCCCCCAGGATGAGATACGGTTTATTTACTCGTGTGACTTCTTCTGGAGAGCTACTAATTCCCCAACCTGTAAAACCAAAGCACAATACAGTAAAGCCTTAAACCTACGGAGACAGTCGTGGTAACCTCTTCCAAGAGTTTGGGAGGTTCTCAAAATGGTATTTAAGAGTGTAAACCAAATGAATAGCTAGCAATAAACGAAGTCCTGACAAAGCTTCATATTAGAAAAAGAGAAGTTTGAGTTTCTCTGGGTTTTGGGTGGGTTTTTTTTTCCCCCAGATTGTTTTTTAAATAAGAATGGAAAAAAATAACAGTCCTTCTAAAGTTTTCTTGCCACAGTACACAGAAATATCCTTGCAATTAAGATATTTTTACGGAAAAAAAATAATAAAAAGAGCATTTTTCACTAGATACAAACAATATTTAATATATTCTGGATGCTTCCACAAGCAAAACAATAGCTACAGTTCACCAGAAAGTACCACAGTCTTTACAGGGACTATAGGCACAGGAGACAGCTTTTTGAACAACACAATAAAAATCTGCACTGCTGAAATGACTTGTAGATAACCATCATTATCAGGCACTTTAAGGACAATCTACCTCACCCACAGAGGAACTGCAGTCAGAAGAATTCATTCTTGTTGCTTCTTTTGAAGTGGTTAAAAAGCAGCACATGAGATCTCAAACATGGAAGATTAAACGAGTTACGCAACCTCATACTCACCCAGCAATAACAACTCCATCGCAAGAATGCACATCACAAAGAATTTTTCCCAGCTCATACTGCAGCTGACTCACAGCACCGATGCGGTTCTGCACAGAAAGACGAGACACGGCGTTGGTATTGCAATACGTTCATCGACCAAGTAAATTTGCTCCTTTGTGGAAAACTTTTGAGCTTTGCTATTGCTACTGACAAGTCGCAGTGCGGCTGAGAGAGGAGACCCATCTGTTTTATGCTTGCCTCCTGGAATTTTTACAGACAGAAAGGGAGGAGAAAGAAGCTATCACTCTTCATTATGATTCACCATGTTTAGGTAGAGAAACAACTATCACAACAACCGCAAAAAAAAAAAAGGCAGCTTTCTTTTAGCCAGGGTATGTAATGAGTAGGGGAAGAAACCTTCATCTTAAAGGCCAATTCCCATTACCAAGGGATGGTTAGAGTAAAAACATCTCTCTCTCACTAAAGCCAATGGAATAGCATAGCAAACAGAACAACTCACTCCCAAAAGTAATCACTCAGTGGGGAAAAAAAGGTATAACAGCTAAAGCAAAGTCTCATAAATCCTTCAGCAGCTTTCTCCTTTTAACTGGCAAAAAGAAGTTGCAATACAAAAGACCAACACTTCACTGCCACTTGCTTGAACCAGGTTCCCATTTTTCTACAGCATCTGGATCCCATTAAAGAAATTCCCTTTTACCTTCCAGTTGGTCTTCAGCGTGCGCTCTCTGGCACGGCAGTTCTTGAGAGCGAGCTTCCAGCAGGAACGATCAGAGATGCTGGTATCTAACAGGTATCCTTCCTGTTGGCACAGCCGGTACCACAACACTTCGTCTTCTGCGAGTACTTTCCACGTCCTGCTGACCTAGAAACCAAATTTATACAGAGAGCGAGCATAAAGTTCTATGTAAAAATTAGATTTCATATAAAATTATTTACATAACTCCTGAACTATACACATATAAAAGAATATATAGGCCTGCATGGAGACTAAATTCTTATCTCAACAAACACACTACTGATGCTATGGGGGGAAAAAAGCCTGTAACAAAATGCTTGTTTTCTGTGGATTCTTGTGAAAATAACTGAGTTTCTACTCACTAAAACTCCACGCAACACAGATACCAATGTTTAGTGGCCACACTGCTGACTGGAAATATCAGTGTATTCGAAATTTTTTAAGGAAAAGCAGCACAAAAACAATCAAGACAGCATTGTAAGTTCAGAGCAAAAATATGAATTTATTTTCATAGTTGTAGCTAAAAAAACCTCTCAGCTCACAGCACAATCTCTCTACAGTCCTACTGACAATGCCTGATTAGGTGTACGACATCAGTGATTTATAACCTATTGTATTACAGTATGCATAAATAGGAATTAATTATTAAGTTTTTCAAGTAGCCTCAAGTTGCTGTCCATTTCAGAGAGAACAGCTTCATCATAATCAATTGTGGGCTTAGAATTAAAGATTCAGGAGGTAAAAGCCAACTTAATAGCGTTTGTTCTTTGTCATCCTTAATTTAAAAAAACAGATGTAGCCAATGAAAACTGCTAAGGGTGAAAGCAGCAATCAATTGTACGCTGTTTCCAAAAGATTAAAAAGAACCTTCTCAGGCTGACATCATTTTTAGCAACTTGAAATTAAGCATCTAATGTCCATTCCAGTCCCAAGGTTACACCAAGAATCTAGGTCTCCCATTGATACAAACTCTTACAGGACCATCTCTTCACGTTTACTTGCCATTCGTTCCACGTTTACACACAGATACAACATGGCACAGCGGGGTGAAAGATGAACATTAATCTTAAAGACAACAAACAAGCAATCTCCTTTGTATTTCGTCAGTGCCATGCACATCGTGCTTCAGATTTCTTAAAACCATAGCTTTCAAATACAAAGTATAGCTTCAGAAAATCATATATCATGAGGAACACCGAAAGTACGAGATCCTTTTTGCTGGTGCAGATTTGCAAGAAGTCCGTGCAGAGCAGAAGCCACTGGAGCAACAAAGCGTGCCGTGAGGCTTATAAAGAGGTTAGGAAAACAACACACCCCCTCCTTAAATAAATCAAGCCATCTCAGAGTTTGTAACGTGATCTGTAAAATTTTACCTTTGGTGACTTGGAAGAACAGGCCTTAGTCTGCTGTATTAAATGCAGCATCAGGCCAAGAGTGACTCGTGGGTGTTCTCACTTTTTTGGGCTGACAACATTGCAGGGAGATAGCAGCTACGGTCCAGAAATCAGGTCAGTCCCAACACGACCCTCTGTCTTACAGGTCTCCTGGATCCCAGTAAGCGCAAAAATATCTAACACACATGGTCCCAAACCTCCTCATATACTATAGAGCCCCCAAACAGCAGGACGACGTGCTCTGCAGGAACAGCCACAGATCTCCCCTTGAAAATTTAACAAAGATTCTAGCCACCTCATTTAGGTTGTGTTCCCCATTGGTCTTGATGTAAAGATGCTCATGTATCATTAGTGCTCTGAAAAAACAAGATCCCACTAGGAATCAAGTACTGCGTCATAAGGCATATCTCCTGACTTGTTTCTTGCAAGGGGGGGAAAAAAGTTTAATATGAGAGAAAATAAAGGAGTGGGATTGAGTAACCTGAATATATTTTTAAGATTTGATACCTACATACAAGAGCAGCCCTCAAACAGGAATATCCAAGTCCAACAGAGCCAATATTCTGGTTATTCACCAAATGACCTCAAACAATCAGACATACAATCCCCTTCCATCATCAAAGTAAATAACCTGGATAGGGCAATCATAACGTCTTATTAGTGACAGAAACAGCACCGAGTCTTCTCTAGCATTATACATCATCCTGTAATAAAAAAGTAGTACTTAATGCTCCTGTCTCTATAGGGACATGCTCAGGAAGTTCAAAAGCAAAAGAAGAAAGGAAAAAAAAAAAAAGGGCAATCCAAATTTCAAACCATAAAGTTTACTGGGAAATTTGCTCTCAATTTGATTTTAAAGGAATGTAAATCTATATATTATTGCTCAAAGGAAAAAAAAAAAAAACCAACAAACCCACCTAGCTTTTTGCTGACACACAAAAAAAGCAGCTGTTCTGCAGGAGCTGAGCCTGGCCAAGCGCGGTCAACGGTAACGGCACCTCTGCCCCACTCCCGTAAGAGCAGCACCTCTGCTGACACTGAGGGGTCAGGCTAACGCGTAAGCAGAAGTAAACACAGCCAAGCTATGCTAAATTTTGCCTTGCTTTAAAAAAAAAAAAAGAAAAAAGAAAAAACACAGACCTTTGGAGTTTGCCAAAATAGACAATGTTGTACAGACCTTTCTAGTTTCAAGGTCTTAAAAATATTTTAAAAAGACAGTAAAAAAAAAAAAGGGGTGGGACTACATAAAATTCAGACTGCCTTTTCAACTTTCAGGAACAAACATTGAAGGGGAATAAAGATCCTATCCTATTATGATTTTTTTAAATCAAATTACATTGAATCCTGCTGCTTTACAAGCATGAATTTCCAAAGGATCCCTTTTCTTAATGCACCAGAACTGGCACGACAATCCCTTGTAAAAGCCCCACTGAGCGAGCCTCAGCTGCGAGAAATCTCTAATAAAAGTGTCTCAAGCATTTCACTTTACAGCACCACTGCGAGCTGCCGCATTAAAAGCGGCCCTTGGCTTGAAGTCAGCTTTATTAGATCTGCTTGACTTCGAGTTTCAGGTGAGGCCCTGAAAGCCAGAGCGTTGCAGCTTTATTTATGCGCACCCGCACATTCCGCTTGTTGGAGAGCAGCTGAGACGCGCAAAGCTCTTCTTAAACTACGAACATAATTATTTCCAAATCTACACTACCTAGAAACTCCAACAATGATCAATGACAACATCTTACAGAGTTGTTTATTGATTTAGAGCCCCCAATTTAATTTTGCCTTAGTGTTCCTATTATCTTTTTACTACAGTTCACAAGTGTTCTCAGCAAAGGAACTTTGGTCTCCCCTGAGCTCCGCACATGAACAGTTTTATATCTTATAGTTCAAGTAATAATGTTCTGAAAGACTTCAAGGGCTTTCGCTGACATAGGTTTTGCTATTTGGTTTTGCCTTTGGGGGATTTTTTTTTTTTTAACCTCAGAAAAAAACCACCAACCTTAAAACACCCCACCTCTTCCATCAAATCCTAAATTTCCTCTAATCCTGTCTAAATCAGCTGGCTCAAATCCTAATGAAGGTTTATTCATCCCTTCCATCTGATAACTGTCTTCGTTTCGCTAGGTTTCTTTTCTTCCCTGGTCACACAATGACATATTCAAGGTTCATTCACTGAATCCAGGGGCCTCAATCAGCAATATCTGGACTTTCCACTCAGTACAATACAGAGCGCCAAACAGTTCTTAACCCCAAGCCATTCAGGTGCACATTTACCAGGTGGAAGCAGCTCATCTTTTCAATTCACAGCCATAATGTTATTTTAAGTCTCATCCTGAGCCCAGGATATCCTTATCCATCCATTTCTCCGCTCTCTCTCTAAACTATGAAGAGGATGGATGATTACTTTTACCCATATACAACCTTGATGCAAAAGTACGCTCAAAAAACACACGAGATTTTCTTTTTTAAAATGTCTAAACACTAAAAGCCTAACAGTTTGACAATCCCAGAAGCTCTAGAGGCAAGCTTCTGAAATTCTTGATTTACGCAAGACAATTCATTCTTAAATTCCTAGAAACAGTCTCCCTTGTCCTAGATAAATACAGAATTCTTGTGCTGGTAAATATTTGTAAACCATCTCTCAGACGACAGAGCTAACAGTTCAAGGCAATTTCCCTCTGATCTGTTGAGAAATAAAACTGTGTTAGTATTGCCAAAATGTGGTACATACTGTCGAGAAGTGTTTCGCACCACCAAATGCAATTTATGCTGTCTCTGGTGTTTACTAGAAAGCAGTGACAGCTCTAAGTATAGGGAGAAGTTCACAGACAGACACATCACCTCATCACAAAGCTGAGAGTTTAAAGACCAGGTCCTCAGGGTACGAGGGAAGTTAACTGCAGATGTCTGCAGCATCAGCCCCAAATAACACAGGAACTTCCGATTTGTTTCACTTTGTCATACTTGTGGTGTCCCAAGTGATCGTTTTTCTTTTCCCTCTTGTCCTGGTTTTGGCTGGGATGGAGCTAATTTTCCTCCCAGTAGCTGCTGTGGTTTGGATTTAGGACGGGATTTGGTATGTGAAGAATGTTGATAATACACTGATGTTATCAGTGGTTGCTAAAGAGATCGAGGACTTTTCCAGCTTCCGAGGTTTTGCTAAAGCGCAGGTGCAAGAAGCTGGGAGGGGTACAGCCAGTACAGTCGACCCAAACTGGCCAAAAAAAGTATTCCATACCATAGATGTCATGCTCAGTACCTAAGTGGGGGCTGGCCAGTGGGCAGCGCTCTGGCTCTCTTCACCTCCCTCTTGGGATCGTTCTGAGATCGCTCTCAGTTCTGTTCTGTGACTGCTGCACTGGATGGGCTGTATCGGTCATCGAATGCTGAGAAATTGTGCATTTGTACATTTTATTATCCTTTTTTTCTTTAAATTATTATTATATTTTCCTCTGCTGTCCTAGTAAATTGTCTTTATCTCAACCCACGAGCTTCCCTTTCTTTCCGATTCCCTCCCCCATCCCCCAGGGAGGGGGAGTGAGCGGCTGCGTGGTACTTGGTTGCTGACTGGGGTTAAACCTCTACATCATGACCAGGAGAAAGGACTGACTGTTTCCAAACCTGCTCATCACAGAAGTCACAAGGGAGTTGCTCATAGCATAGATATTTCTTTCAACGGTCAGAGCAGAATCAAAAGTTGCTCAGAGGGCTGGCACAAAGCAGAGGGAAAATTCTGCCATTGCTCTGGACTGTTCTGCTGACCCACTGAGTCCTGGATACCTTTCTTCTTAAATTATAAACATGCAATATCAACAGAGACTGGTGTGCTGGACGCTACTGAATATCACACAAACGCTACGAACCCACCGGAGCTCAGGAACTGATGACACCAATCATTTACATGCTGCACATGGCTTTCTTATTTCAAGTGCCATATGGATAGTTTGTGTTTTATAGTACTAATTCCAAAAATCAAAGAAAAGCTGTGGGAAGAGAGGGAGGGGGAAATATCAGGGTGAAACTAAAGTTCTCCAGGGCAGTCTGTGGTGTGATTAAATCTCAAAGAGGCTCCGCAGTCAGGCTACTTTACTGTAGTTGGTTACCAATTTGGCATAAAGAACTAAGCAAACAGGTTTGCTCCAAAGGCACTCACGCAGTTCACGATGCCAATTCCACTAACTGGCCCAATTTCACTAAAATCCCAAAGCACCTTAATAAAAAAACCTTTCTACGATAACACTGTAAAGCAGCAGGGCTTTCCATTTAACAGAGGAGGGCTTCCCTCCCTTCAAAAACAAAATCACCAGGAGAAAAATGAAAACAGTATTTATTTTTACTGCTTTGCTTTTTATTTGAACACTTAAAAAGAAGCCAGCTCTGCACTAAAAGCATTGGATATTCAGCTCATTCGCAAAGCCTTGTAAAACACTGGGCGCTTGCTCAGCTACCTGTCAGCTGCCACATAGGATCAACTGACTCACGTCTTCGAAGACGAATGAGAAATGTGGAAAATATTCTCAGTGTTAAACACATCTTATGAGAATAGCTTCAAGTTAAAAACCGAGCAAGTGAGAGAGAAATCAAGTGCAGCCCAAGCGCAGGGAAAAGGAGCAGACCTTTATCAGCCAATCTTTTTATTATGCCATGAGGTAAATTCATCATGTGTAAGAAGGGGGGGGGAAAAAGACAGAAAAAAACAAACCTTAAAGTAATCCACTTCAAAAATGCAATCCTGTTCCATTTCATGGGATGTGGCCTTTACTGATCACATATCTCTACCTCAAACAACAGAAACTCAAGCATATCTGAATGCTTCAGTCTCCTAAACAGCACCAAAAAATAATCCTAGAGAATTTTTTACCTCTGCAACAAAAGCCCTGCAAGAGGAACTACTTTACTCCTAACAGATCTTGTTCCTGAAAGGCATGAGCAAGTCAAAGACTTAAGGGATAACCACCTGTAGCTATTTAACACTGACTTGTTTGTACGGAATGTTAAAAGCCCAAGTTCCTTTCAGTGCATGTGCCATTTGGATAATCCTTGTGTCCAGTTTACTATCACAACAAAGCTGTACCTTGCCTGACGCTTCACGATTTTCACACGTTGTGGGCTGAACAGTCCTAAGTACAGTCAGAGGTGTGTGAGTGTGCACATCAGTACAGCTGCTTGAGGAGACAGGCAGCTTACAGCTACACATGAATTACAGACCGTGTCCGAGTACGGACTGGTGACTGCATTATCTTAACGTGCCACTAAGGAAAAATATAAACCCCTTGGGTGGGGTAGGGGGAGAAAATTAGCGTCATTTAAGAATCTACCCTTACAGGAAATTACTACAATTTCTCTGCTTCAAATCACACACTGGAAAGTGAGGGGGTACAGCTTTGTTGTGATGCCCTCAGCTCTGCAAAGTGTTCTAAATACCGTAGCAAAACACTTACTTTTTTCTAAATACATTCACTTGACTCAAAACATCTTTGCAAGCAGTTACTTTAAATTTGAAAGCTTCACTTTTGCCCAAGCCACAAGTGTTTTATTTAACTCTACTCAACTGCACGCTATAAACCCAGCTGATTTACTATTATTTTTTCAATATTCAGCTTTGGAATTACTCCCCGTAAGTAAAAGCACAATCAGCTGAGCTATTAGGGTTACCACACATCTTTCCTGCACCAAAGTGCCCGACTGTTTCTTGAATAACTCTGCCAATTTTCTGTGGTATCAGGGAAGCAACCTGTCAGCAGCAGTTACCTGAGCACACCTTCCCAATTCGGTCTTGCTCAGGTACTGAAATATCTTCAGTGCCAGTTCATAAGGCAGCTGGATATCAAAGAAAGGAACCTCATTTATTTCATTCTGAAAAGAAAAAAGAGAAAATGATTCGTTAGGCTTCTTCGTAGCAAAAGTTACCATAGCACAAAGAAAGGACGTTTTATCCTCAGTGCCATCACAGTTCCGTGAAAAAGGCAGAAGTAATTCTGCCTCTCCATCCCATAACGGCACAACATCAGACATATGACACTGGCCTGAAGGCACCCGAGCTACTCTTGGTTCTCTCCAAGTTACACCAGGTAAAGAACATTACATAGCTAAGTGGAGAACAAAGGAAATCGAGGAGAACTGTAAGAACTTATCTACAGTCAGATGGCAGTTGCTGATTTAACTGATTAAGTACCTAAAAAAAAAAAAAATTTAAACCAAAGAATCCATAATTCAAATCTAACAGCTTAATGCCCCACATACATTTTTCCTACATGTTTTTCTGTTTAACTATATAATTATTAAATAATCTTCCTGCAGTTATCGCATCAAGATTTGTCCTCTCCCTCATTTCTGTCTGGATATTCCAAATTTTTATACTATATAATAGAGAGAGCACAAAATCAGACCATTCTGACTATTCCTATGTCACCATTCTCAAGTTTTGCTCCGTAGTGTTTTTTTTTTTCCCCAGTTTCTGCACCACCACCCCACCGGTGCTTCCAAACACCCGATCGCTCTCCAGCAATCCTCATGCACAAAACCGGCTGCTCATAAAACCCGTCTCCACTGTTTGCCACCAGAAAGTCAGGCAGACCCCAAACTGGGATCACCTCCTGCCTCGTAGCACTTCTCCAGTCCCGACACCTTTGTTTCTTCATAGGTCTCTTCTGCAGCTGCTCCTTGCTGGACACTTTGCAGTGCCCATGAAGTGGCAAAAATAAGGGATGTTGGGTTTATTTACAGTGCAGTTACACAGGAGAACCCTTGTATAATACGGTTGCGTGGAAGTTTTTAATGCAAAAGGCGAGTTAAGTGTTTAGACAGCACAAATAAGGGCAATGTTCCCATTAGGCCTTTTCAGCAAGACAGTGTCCGTCTATAAACACCGGAACCTCGCACTTGTTGTAAAGTTACTTAGACCAGACCTGGAGCCAACCTTTGTGCTCCCCTCGCTCCTTGTCCACAGCTTTCCTGCCCCTGTGCACGAGGACAACGGGCTCCACTCCCCGCTGTGGATTTGCAAGAAGACTGTTTGCTTTCACGTGATTTAAATTGCATCTATTTCCAAAGCACACAAAATAAATAAAAGGAACTCTGAGAGCACATCTCCCTGGCCACATGCAGACCTCAAAGCTGGCCAGATGTGAATCAGCTCGGATCCAGGAGCTGCGTAACCATTTCAGAGCGACGCGCTGCCCAAACAAACAAGAGGAGCCATTCGGCAAGGCTTATTAGCTCCAGGCTCATGAGCTCAGGCACATCACCACTGTGAATCCATCGCTTCCAAATGGGAGCTGACTCGCGGCCAGCCAGCGGAACCTGGTCTGTCTGCGCGTACCCAGAGATAACACCGGAGGGACAAACTGCCCACAGGCAGACTGGCAGAGACACGACGGTCCAGACTGACAGCTTTCTCACAAAAAAGAGGAGGGGGGGAAAGAAAACACAGCTATACAGATATATATATATTTTTTTAAACTAACCTACAAGAGTATTTATAGTCAAACTGTAAGCAGGAGCTTGCGACAAAGCACAAGCAACGGCTCATGCTAATTCTAGTCTAACACAACCTCAACTTTAAAGACAGGCCAAGGTCTTTCCTTCCTACATCCCAAAAATTCACGCAGTTTGTCTCTAGCACAGTGCTCACCACCGCAAAAAAAAAAAAAAGCCGTAACATTCAGTCAGCACCAGCCTGCCTAAAAGTCTACTGGAATGAATCCAAAGCTCAAATACTACCATCCCCTCTGAGACAGATTTGGGCTCCTGTGTGCTAATGGAGCACTAATTCTGTAAATGGATTAATTTGTGCCTTGCAGACAGAAATTTAATCTGTTCCTTTTAATTTTTTTAAGCAAAGAGTAATTAGTCACAGTTAGGTTAGTGAGAAGCAAGAAAATGGGTTTCCCCCTAGTTTTCCTACACTGTAAATAAAATCTCTGTTGCATTTAGAGGACTTACCAAAATAACTTTCATCTGTTTCAGAACGGTATTTAAAACTATTTCCAAATTAACTCCTTTATTTAAAGAAGTAATACTTGTTTTCTTGCTACACTGCTGTGTCACAAGGCAGGGTATCCTTAACTACTGCACCTGCATCAAATAGCCTGAGTAAGCAACAAAATCTCTTTTAAGAGAAAAAGAAAAACCAAACCCATCGTAGATTTGGGAGGATTAAAACCTTGTAAGACAAGACACATTCGGAGCCTGAGGTTACAAACAAGCTCACAGGAACCCAAAACTCAGCGTCTCCCTCTCTCACCCCATCCCAGAGCAGACGGGCCCTGCTCTCCGCTCCCGTTACAGCGGCCCCGCCACGACCCTCGCACAGCTCCCACCCGCGCCGACCCCTTCCACGCCTCGCCCCCGGCCTCCCCCCGAGGCAAAGCCCCGGGGCCGCCGCCGCCGCCCCGCCAGCCGAGCGCAGCCCCAGGCCCGCGCAGCCCTACCAGGTCCCGGATCAGCTGCCCCACCAGGTCGTCGCCGGCCTCGCCGCCGCCGCCGCCTCCGTCCCCAGCGGGCTCCTCGGCGGGGCGGGCGGGCGACCGGCTGCGGCAGGCCGGGGCACCGCCGTCGAGCAGGCCGCGGGCCAGCGCCAGGTAACCCGGCTCGCTCGGCTCCGCGCTGCGGCGGCTCTCGGGCTCCGCCGCGGGCTCCGCCGCCGCCTCCTGCCGCCGCCGCTTCGCACCCCCCACCAGCTCCTCCCGCCAGCGGCGGCGGAACAGCTCCAGCTCCGCCGAGCCCTCGGCCATGGCGGCGGGGCCGGGCCCGGCCCAGCCCAGCCTCCCGCCGGTCCGGCCCGGAAACCGCTCCCCGCGCCCGCGCGTTCCGCCGCTCCAAGGTTCCCAGCGCGGCCGGGGCCGGGCTGGCGGGGGCCGCCCGCCGCCATTTTGTGAGCTCGGGGCGGGTGTGAGCGCTGGGCCTGCCCGCGCCCGTCGAGCACACGAGGCCTGGGGGCCGCGGCCTGGCTTTGGAAAGGTACTGGTGGCTGAGCAAGGAGCAGGGTGCGAGCAGGGACCCGTGTGGGTGCCCTAGGCTCTGCTGGCAAGCCCTTCTGCAGCCGGGGCCATTGGTGTGGCCCCACGGGGGAAAAGCCGCGGCCAGAAAAGCAGAAGAGATGCGGCCGAGCGGGCCTTTGCCCGTGGAGGAGGCACAGAGGTGCGTTGCTCAGCCGCTGGGCGCAGGTCGGCCCATTTCTTCCATCCTTTTTTTTTTTCTGTTGGCCAAGTCTGAACTGGAGCTGGTGGGCAGGGGTGGTCCTGCCCCGCACCGTGGCCTGGGGAGGATGTGCTGCATGGCCCCGAATCACGCCTGCCTCCTTCTGCAGCTGCCGGAGCCCGAGAGCTGCCGTTTTCCTGGCGCTTTGGGGAGGAGATTACGTTTGCTCTGTGCCTGTCCAGGATCAACCCACCTTGTCACTTAAAGGTGGCGTTTCAAACGATGGGTAAACCCAACCACAGAGCTACTGCTGCTTCAGCCGGTCCAGCTGCCCAGAGGAATGGAAAGGCCACGAGTATTCAAGTCTTCAGCATAACTTTCAGGGAGCGCTTGGGAAAATAAAACAGGTAAGTGATACTTCACAGAATCATGGAGTGGTTTGGGTTGGAAGGAAACTTAAAGATCATCTGGTTCCAACCCCCCTGCCATGAGTGGGGACACCTTGTCCACATTTAACTCAAACAGTTGGTGAAGATGCTAAAACACACAGCCCTTGCTCTTGGCAACGGAGTGTGCCAATGTATCTCCACCCTCGTGTCCATCTCCTGCGATTCAGCATCCTCAGCGGCCCCTTGCTGCTTTTTCTCCTGCGCAGCTTGTCGCTCTACGTGCAGTTTAGAAAACCCAGCTTAATAAAACAAACAGGCATTTTGGATTCCAGGAAAAACCTGAACTACCTCATTTAGGGAAGGAATTCCTATATGTAGAAACCCCACAAAAGATTTGTTTTCCCTACAAAACAACCATTTGAACTTGGGGGAGGATCTCCCAGGGGTGCGTACGCTGACCGCCGTGAGCCCTGCAAACAGAGGGGCTGCAGAGCAGGAGCTGCCCCTGCAGTGGGCTGCGGGGCTGCCCCAGGGTTTGGAAGAAGGCGAGCCCCAGGAGGGTCCCCTTCGACCCCTTTGCGGTACCAAGGTGACCTGCCAAGGCGGCAGCAGCAGCTCCCTGCCATTCGGAAGGGAAACAGGCCAGTTTGGGGTGATTCCTGCCCCACAGGGAGCTGTGGGGAGCCCCTGCTGCCATCTCCAGGGCTGGTGTGTGGTGGGAGCCCTGTTTGGGGGGTCCCAGCCCTGCTTCTGCGCACGGATAGCTCGGGGGGCTCCGCATCCTCCTGGGTCAGTGCCTGCGGGCTGTGCGCTCCCCCTCTGGCCACCCGAAATGCGATCAGAATCGGTAATGCTCTGGGTGATGAAATCCTCTCCAGCTCTGAGTAATCCCCTCACTGCCCACCTCCATCCCCACGCTGTCCCTCCATCCCCACAATGTCACCTGCATCCCCGCGCTGTCCCCCCATCCCCGCGCTGTCCCCCCATCCGATACTGTCCCCCTCATCCCAGAGTGTCCCCTCATCCCACACTGTCCCTTCCATTCCCCCCATGTCCCCCCATCCCTACACTGGTCCCACCGTCCCCACAGTGTCCCCCCCATCCCACACTGTCCCACTCAATCCCCCCAAGTCCCCCCCATCCCCAGAATGTCCCCCCCATCTCCACACTGCTCCCCATCCCACACTATCCCTTCCAGTCCCTCCAAGTCCCCCCATCCCCACAGTGTCCCCCATCCCACACTGTTCCTTCCATTCCCCCATGTCCCCTCATCCCACACTGTACCCCCAATCCCCCGCAGCTCCCCCCATATCCCACTTTTCCCAATCTCTCACTGTCCCTCCTATCCCCACACTGTTCCCTCCAGTCCCTCCAAGCCCCCCTATGCCAACACTGTCCCCCCATCCCACACTGTCCCCCCATCCCACACTGTTCCCTCCAATCCCTCCAAGTCCCCCCATCCCACACTGCCCGCCCTGTGCCCACACTGTCCCCCCATCCCACACTGTACCTTCCATTCCCCTCATGTCCCCCTGTCCCCCCACCCCCCCCATCCCACACTGTCCCCTCCACTCCCCCCAAGTCCCCTCAGGCTCCCCCATCCCACCCTGTCCCCTCCACTTCCCCAAGTCCCCCCATCCCACACTGCACCTTCCATTCCCCCCATGTCCCCCTGTCCCCCCAACCCCCCCCATCCCACACTGTCCCCTCCGCTCCCCCCAAGCCCCCCACCCCCCCCCGTCCCCCATCCCTCACTGTCCCCCCTAGGCCCCCCTACTCCACTCTGCCCCCCCCCGCCCGCTCCCCGCCGCCGAGCGCCGCCCCGCGGGGGATGATGTAACCCCCCCCCGGCCCCCGCCCGCCCGCCCGCCCGCCGCCGCCCCGGCCCTCCCGCCCTCCCTCCCGCACACCCTCCCGCACACGCCGCGGCACTCGGCGGCGAGCGGCGGCGCGGCCCCAGCCATGTGCCCCTGCGCGCTGCACGGCGGCCCCCCCGCCCCCTGCCCCTGCAGCCCCGGCCGCGCCGCACGGCCCTCGGCCGCCGCCCGCCTGCTCGCCGCCCGCCTGCGCCGCCTGGGCGATGGGCTGGAGCTGGAGCTGGGGCTGCGGGCGGCGCGGCGCAAGGCGCGGGGCCGCGGGCCGGGGGCCGGCCGCCGCCTGGCCGCCGTGCTCGGCCTGCTCTGCGCCCTCCCGCCCGCCGCCGCGCTGGCCTGGCTGATCCGCAGGAGGAGCCTCTAGGAGACAGGGGCGATGGCCGGAGCGGGGAGCAGGCGGGACGCGCAACAGGTCGGCACCGCAACGGGGGGTGGCGGGGCAGGGCTCGGGGGGGACCGGCACCGGCACCGGGATGGGGGGGGCTCGGCCCGGCGGAGCGCGCTGTCCGCGGTACCCACGGGCTCGCCGGGCTGCGGGCTGAGCCCCGGGCTGCCGGTACCGGTGCTGGCAGATCGCACAGACCTGTCTTCTCCTTCCCTCCTTCTTCCCTCCTTCTTCTCCTTCCCTCCTTCTCTCCTTTTCTCCTTTTCTCCTTCTCCTTCCCTCTTTTGCCTCCTTCTTCTCCTCCTTCTCTCCTCTCCTTCTCCTCTCCTTCTTTTCCTTCTCCTTCTTCTTCTCTCCCCTCTCTCCTCTCTCCCCCTTTCCCAGGACTCCCTAAACACCCCCTTTCCCCTTCCCCAAACTTTCACAGCTTCCCTGTGCATTCCCCCAGCCCGGCTCATCCATGTTCTCACGGGGCGGTTTCAGCTCTGTGCCCGCCCTGAGGGAGCCTGTGACTCCGGTGGGCCAGCGGCAGCGGCACAGGGTGGCCCGCGGGGATCAGAGCAGGTCCCGCATCACCCTGACTGCCGGCCCTGGGAGATGGAGGATGCTCGGTCCTGTACACCCGTGCCTGCCAAGCCTCCAGCCCTCTTGGGAGTGGAGGAACTTCTCCTGTGTCCTGCCATCCCCCTGCGGGCTTTTAGACCCACGGGTGCTGCAGAGCACCCATCGCTGAGGTCCCTGGGTGGTGGGATGTCCGCACAGGACCGTCCAGCGGGACAGCCTGGGACTTTGGCTGGCTGTGCCTGGCTGTGTTTTGGATAGTGCCTTGCTGCAGCCGGAGACTTTCCCCAAGGGAGGTCCTGAGCCAGCCAAGGAAAAGTGTCCAAGCCCAGTAACTGCTGGTTCCTAGAGCCCCCGCTGTGCTCCAGAGCCACTGAGCAGGGAAATGGGATGTACCTGGACCTGTAACCCTTGTTGTCATCCCAGTGACAGCTCCTGGGCTGGTGGGGACAGCTCTGCACCCTCAGCCCTGGCAGCACGCAGGGATACTGAGCATGCGTGCGGTTACCTCAGGGAACTGGGTGCTCTGAAGTGGGACATGGATTTCTCCCCACAGACATGAGGGGCAAGGGCTCCTATTTTGGGCACTTTAAATTGTATCTATGAATGCCTGTCCATGTTCAGGAGAAACCTTAAGCGCATGTCTAACTTTCAGCATGCACTCATATCAGATGGGGTTTAGACAAGAGCTTAAAATAAGGAAGTTGAAAAATCCCACCAATACTGGGCTGACCTTGTACAATTTTGGCTTAACTGGGCTGTTTGCAGCCCTTGGGCCAGACCTTGGCTGTCAGGAATCAGGTCTTATGTTGCAAAATGCTTTTTGGGTGCATGAAGTACACTTGGATATGTATGTATAGTGTGGGGAAAAGTCTGGGTTTTGGAAAAGTTTAAAAGTAAGGTTTTCCAGCAGGCGTGTGCGTGCACTGCGCGTGTGCATGCACTGGTGTGCGGTGGGGGGGCAGTGGTGGTGTCTGTCTGAGCCACAGCTGCTGTGGCTGTCAGCAGGTTCAGCTGGTTACCTTTGGAAAGGTAACCAGAATAAAACTGGTGGTTTTGGTGAATCTAAGCCTCAGTTTCTATAGGATAGTCCAGGATGGCGTGCAGAGCCGTGCCCTGGGGCGGGGGTTAGAGACGTGGGGCTGTGGTCAGGAGCAGAGCTCACAGATCTTTCCCTTCCCGTTGGTTTGTGGCAAGTTTGATTCTGTTTGCAGGCAAAGCCACCCATCTGACCAGCTTGCCTGGCTGAGCTCAAAAAAAGCTGAAGTCCAAGGGGGACTGCAGTGATGTCCCTTATCTCGTGTCTCAGGTGTCCTTTCCTTTCTAACAAGCTGGGAAATTTCCTCCCTGCCCAGCCTGGGACTTCATCCCCTGTAGAGAAGGGGGCAGGTGAGAAGGGCTGGCAGGGA
Source organism: Chlamydotis macqueenii (assembly GCF_036417535.1). NCBI lineage: Eukaryota > Metazoa > Chordata > Aves > Otidiformes > Otididae > Chlamydotis > Chlamydotis macqueenii. The sequence goes on along the minus strand of NC_141572.1, from coordinate 13,941,169 downwards.
CAGCCTGTTTGCTGGCCCCATGGATCTGTGCGCACGCTCAGCCCGGACTTCCTGGCGATCCCACGAGGCCAAAGCTGTTTGGATTTTCAGTTTTTGCGAAGGTTTACATAGCTTTGGTTAGGCAGATATTATTTTTTTTTTTCCCCCAATCTGTTCTGCTGTTGACTCTGTGAAGCCCTCACCTCCACCTGGCTTTTTGCACGTCAGGCCCAACAACGAACAGTTGCTTGTAAATGGTTTGCTAACGATAATGACAGAAAAGCAAAGCACTGTCCTCAACGCAACCGAGGTGAGCTCCTTCAGCATGCACAGTCCCTCTTTGCAGCTTCAAAGGCTGCTGCAGACAGGACGTGCTGAGCTGCCTCCAAATGCTCTGGGGCTTCATGGACGCAAATATAGATGTAAGGCTCTGAAAAGAAGATCCTTGCGCGTGATGTGAGGCAGGTTCAGGGCTAAAGAGGCCAGATGTGGGAGAATAATGAGCCAGGACCAGTCTCCTGGTTGCCCCTATGCACAGCAGACTGACCTGTCCGACTCCTGGCAAGCTGCACAGCTGACCAAGCTGTAGATGAAAATACAATACGAGCCCGGAATAATTAAATATATCATCTACACCTCGGTTTCTGGGTTATTTTTTTCCATCAAGGTCTTTTATTTTCTTCCTGAGTAGCCATTCGCTCACACCAGTGGAGGTACCTGATTGTCTGCAGCATCTCGGAGCCCAAGTGGTCGTGCAGCGAGCTGGGTTAGACTTAGAGACAGGGTAAGACATCAGTGTTTTATTAACTCAGCAGAGGATTTCTGAACAAAATACCTATTTTTCTGCCATCCTCAGAGCCACTCTGTAGTGATGGTATTGTTCTGCAGCGAGATGAGAGGTCCAGGCTTTGAGCACTTGTGATCTTGGGATGTCGGGGAGCAGCTCGTAAGGGGAGAGTAACTTGTAGACTTCATAAACACGCTGCAAAGTCAGCATTTGTCTGGGGATCTCGTGGTGGCAGAAGGAACAGAGAAGTTAGAGGGAAAGGCCGGTTTCAGCTTGGCTTACTACTCGAGTTCCCCTCCTGCTTTTTCAAGCGGTAGCAGCGTTTTGCATCGACTGCCATGAGCGTACGCGCTGTTTCTGAGGAGGAAGGTTGGTAGTTGTTCCCTTGGGTCCTTGTGGCTTTACACAACAGTGCAGCTGAGGGAATAATCCTGTGTACCGGGGAACTTCTGCTCCCACAGCCCCCCAGGTGGTGCCGGCGAAAGCAGGGTTAGGGCCGCTGCCTGGGACCGACTCCTTGTATCTGCGGACCGTGCCTGGGATTTGGGGAGGAATGCTTTGCAAGTGGCAGTTTTGTAATATATAATCTGACATCACCTTGAAATACCCAGCCAGGGCAAGAAGCGTAGTTGTCATGTGCCAGTTTGGCGTACGGTGTCACTTGTATTTCGCTCGATTAGTTCAGAAGCGGCACTGTATTAAAATCAAACCCTGCTTGTCCCTGCCAGCCTCGCCAGCCTGGTTCTGCGCCCGCTGCGTTGCCAATAATTCCCCCCACTGTTTGCTGTGAGGTTCATGCAGAGCCACTCTGTCCAAAGTCTCACTGCAGTTAATTATCTGTATGAAAATTGGGTTGGTAAGATTTCTGGAGATGTCACACTGAGCTGTGCAGGAGCGCAAAGAAAATGAAGGACCAGAGGCAGCATCGCTAGCGCAGGACTAAGCCGACTGTCTCAGCAGTGAGCTGCGGTTTCGCACGAGGACAAACGTTCGGCGTGCTGCGCCCCGTGCGCGTCCCTGACACAAAGAGGCAAGCGCTGTTATTTATCCTCCTGGATAACTACGGAGGAAGGAGCCTGCTCTTCCCAGTGGCAAGCATCCTACTCAAAAATGCCTCGCCCCAGCTTCGCAGGTAAATTGCACAAGGAAAACCATCACCATTATCTTTAATGGCAAACAAGCAGCACAGTTTTTGAAAATAAACAGCAGTCCAGAGATGCTGCTTTCTGCAGGTGAGCTGTGGCCAAGCAGGCCGCTTCTGTGTGCAAAGACTGGAGCCCCCACATATTTTTTTACCATCTGGGTTCCTTGACCTTCTTGTGCCAAGATCTCCGGGACACACCATTCTTCCAAGTTCTTCTCTAGTAGTTCTACTCTTCTTTCCTCTTACCTCTCAAACCCCTTCCTAATTGTTTTCTGCTCTTCCAAGTTACCCTTCTGCCTCCCGCAGAGGTGCTAATGAAGTGTGAGTGTACATGGATGCAGGCTGCTTGGGAATTTGACAGGGCTCTTGCCCAGATCCTTGTTTTCTCATTAACCTGCTGCTGTGTGAGGAAGGAAGTGAGCGCGCCTCGTTTTGTCCCTGCCTCAAGCTTTCCCATAGCATTCCAAGTCCTATAAATACGTTTTTTTTTTTCTTTAAATATATCAATAACTGTTCTTTTGTTTATTAGAAGTGGAACATGTGCCAACTGAATTGCCTGTGTGATCCGTTTAAATCAAGAAGTTACATGCTGACACGTTAGCCGTGAGCAGAACTCCTTTTGCCAGCTGCTTTAGGGGACGTGAGCTCAGGTTCTCCCATGGCTTCACGCTGGTGGGGCCCGAGCGTGGCTTTGAGTCCCGTCTCTGAATAAAGATTAGTCAAAAAAATGCTGAGGTGAGATTAGGGACCCCCTACCTGAGTCATTTCATGCCTGTCCTACTCAGCATCCTGGAGAAGAGCGGCTTTCTTGTTTTTTTTGGGTAAACCCTGGCTTAGCAGGCGGTGGGGTGAAACTGTAGGATTTCAGGCTGGAGAGCGGAAAGGGACTGAGAAGTCGAGGTGCCCGTGTCTATTAAAAGCACCGAGATGCACCGACGCTGGCTGAGATGGTTTTGCAAATATCAGCCAAGGTGATTTGTCATCTCACAACCTTATTGCTTAATAGGTGCAACAGGTGAGAGGGGCTCTCTGAGCAGAGCCTGCGTCTCCCTAAATGACCGGGAGGAGAGAGGTATGTCCCCAAAGGGAATGGTGGTTCCCATAAAAATTTCAAATTTCAAGTAGTTTTTTTCTTTTTTTTTTTTTTTTAGTCAATAGACATAACGTTTTTTATATAGGAACTCAGCTGTGATTCCTTTTTTTTATAAGTAAATGATAAATTTTGACAGTAGTGGACAATCCCTCCCAAAAGTTTCAACATTATACAAATGACACGTAAAATAAGCAACATTTCAGCAGCTCTATGAAGGGGTTATGCTGGCACTCTTTCCAACTTACTGTCCACCCCAGTATTACAAACGGGATGGAGCCTGGCTTTCCTCAGCCCTTTTCTGACCCGACGTACGGAGTTTTGGTCTGTCTGCTGAGTGCCTATTGTGGGAAATTTGGAGGAACTCCACCGGAGTCGCTTGGGTTGCCCTGGATTTACAGTGCTGTAAATGAGCTCAGAGTTTGGCTCAAGTATATTCCATTAATGAGTCAGATACTGGCAGCGCAGCCAATATGCACCCAGAAATGGCTTTAACGCAGCCTAGGATATTCAAAATTGGTTTATTGAAAGATGGGCTGAAGGCCAGGATTCTGGGGTTCTCTTTTATTCTTTCCACGAAATTCACCTTCACGCGGGAGGCCAGCACGAGGCTAATGCGAAGCTGAAGAGCCCTTTAAGCTCAGAATAGGGCTTGAGAGATGCATAAACATCCCCTTTGCCCGCCCTCGGACAGATTTATCGCGCAGAGTTCGAGGCGTTCTAGGATTTATCAACTTTTACAGGTGCTTATAGATTTTCTATATGTTAAGTGACACAGAGAGACAGTTTGTAAGATCTGGTGACACCGAGGATGATCTGTTACGGGCCGTAGATGGCACAGGAGGACACGGGTTCATAGCTGCCGTTTGGAAGTGCTGCTATGGGAGAAATGATAAATAAAGATTAAATGTTTTTGCTTTGGAGGAAATCCTTTCATCACCTCCTGATGTCTTTATTCCCGTGTAACTTGAGAAAATGCCTCACCTCTCTGAGCGTAAGCAACCGCATCACAGGCTCTTCCTCGTCTCGCCAGCCCTGTTTTTCAGTGCCCTACACTCAGCTTGGGTCGTGCCCTGCTTCCCACCCCGGCAGTGCCGGTGGGGTTGCTTTTGAAGACCTCTCTAGAAGGACACCTCGTGTGAGAAGCGCGGGCTCCCAGCATCTCCTCCGGGTGACATTTCGCAAGCTGTGGTGCCGTCCGTGCTCAGCGTTGGCCGGGACCTGAGCGTGCCGTTGTGCGAGCAGAGGCTGAGACCCCAGCAGGGCCGTGTGGGCGCGGGGGCTGCGGGAGGGGGCCGTCCCCCACGCGCGCAGGCCGGGAGGGCGGGTGGGGATGCATCTCAACCCCTGCGCTCCTCACTGCTGGCTGTTTATCCACGGGCTCTGCTCTCTGGGCTGTTTTTGTGTAGCCGGTATCGCCACGTTCATACTTTCTCAAGCAGTGAACACTTTTGCTGTTTACCTTCTGCAAAAAAGGCAAAGTGGCTCTGCAAAAAAAACCCTTTTAAAGTACCTCCAGTACTTCCAGAGAGCGGCTGCATGTGTGGGAAAGTGTGTGCGTGCAGATACAGAAGCTGTAGAAACCGTGTGGCTCCCTGGTAGCCTTGATGACAGCAGGACACATGAAAATGTGCTTCAGCCTAGACGATTCACTCTGGCTTTAGTCCTGCAAGCTGTTTTCACTGTTGCTTCAGATGCCTCAAAACTGGAAAGCGAGACGCTAAACGGAGTGAGGGAGAGGCCGTAATCGCCACATCCTGCGCGCAGCAGCAGCTGCTGGGATAAAGCAGATACGGTTAAATCTTCTGAAGACGTTCTGGGTTACTCGGAGTCCGCTGTAGCAGCAGAATTTGCCCGCCTCCCTCACGGCGAAGGTTTCGGTTCGTCCCAGAGGCAGTGCCGCTGAATCGGGACAGCCTTCACGCTGGCACGGGCAGGGTAGCACTACAGAAGGAAGGGAAGTAATTCTGGGTTTACATCCGAGTAACGCCGATTGGGATCGGCCGCCAGCCCTAATTACACTCTGACTTCATAGCTGATGCAGTTGCACAGTCAGCTGCTCCCCCCTCCTTTCTCCCACCCGGGTGAAGTCACCTCATCCCGATGGGCAGCGGAGGTTTCTCCACGGAGGGTTTTGTGAGATCGCGCGTCGTTACAGTCTCTGCAAACGAGACAACACAGTCTGAAGGGTGGGATCTGCCGCGGCAAATGCCGGTACCAGCCAGCCTAGGTCTGAGTGTGGGAAATGGGAATTTCATTGCAGCTGCCCCTTGGGCACCTCTCCTGCTAATTTGCACTTAGATAGGTGCCTTTCTCTGAGCACTTTATTAATTAAGGCTTGCAGCCCACCTATGAGGCAAAGAAGTTATTACTGCCCTCATTTTACAGCAGCAACGGAAAGAAGTGGTTTGCCCAAGGCCACAAATCTCATCAGTGGCAGAACCGGGGAGGAGTGGGTCCCTCCAGTCTCCCGTGGTACGCAGCGCGCCCCGCTGCCTACCTGTAACAAAATGAATGGCTTCCCTGAAAGTTTGCATTTTTGGTAACCCGATGTAAATGGGGATGGAGCACCCAAAAGAACGCGCCTTGCGGAATGAGAGCTCACCAGAGATCCTGCGGTAGCGCAGGGAAAACAGCGTAATCTCTCGTGTTGAACCACAAAAGCAGCATCCCCATAAATTACAGACGACTCTTGTCAGTGAATTTAGCAGGAGGGTTCAAGCATAAATTTAAAAGAAGCTTTTATTGTAACCAATGCATCAATATAATTAAACCAAGCACAATTCTTTTTGCTTTCTTAGGCTGGAGAAAACCCTGTGCCCTTGGAGAAAATTGGTTCCCCTTTTCCTACAGGGAATCCAGAGCCTGAGCAGCAGCTGTGAAGAGTGGAGATAAAGAAAGAAGTGGAAGATGTTGGAAGTGCTTTGGGCGACGTGAAGAAGGATTTGCACGCGAGGAGCTGTTCAAGGGCCCAGCAGCAAAACAGAGACACATACATGCTTATATATAGAAGAATGTAAACCCTCCTGTATGCGTACGTTAAAACGTGCATGCCTTGTTGAGAACGTAAGCGACATTCCTTGTAGATGATGGTGGTCTGAGCATCCGTGCTCCTGCGGTCTGAGTCACACGATTAGTGATGTCCTTGCTGTAACGCTAGCATTTTCTCCACTGCACCTCGTTTATGGCGACATAAACGTTCCTTTCAATGCAGCAGGATGAAAAATAATCTGTACATCCAGAGTTAATTCCCTGAGAGACCAAACCTGCTGCAAACGGGCACGTCCCGGCCGCGGTGGTGGGGCGGCGGGTGCTTGGCAGCTTGGACGGCGGGCGGTTTGTGTGTGTATATATTCAGCGCTACAGCACCAGGTGAGATAAGCTTTTCTTATCGCTTTAGTTTCTCTGGTGCTACATTTAATATTTGTCTGGGGCTAAACTGCCTCTCTGTGGTGCTACAGTTTCCCCAAGAGGATGTTCTGAAACATGGGACAAGGAGAAATCTATTTTGGTTATTGATATTTATACACAAGATAGCAAAAAATAATACTTGTTGAGAAGGTGCTATTTTTTTTTTTTTTCTTTCAAACTCTGCGTAAATTAAGACGAAACAAATAGTCTAGCCCAGAACTTTATAAAGCTAATTTTCTTTGGGGCAGTTCTTTTCCTTTAGATGGTTTGGAGCCTGGGAAGCAGCATTCACTGAGGTGGCAAAGACGCACCAGCCCTTTTCACTGCAGTGTACGCGTCAGAGCCTGCTGGTGCAGAATGTCCTGCAGCTCCGGAGCTGGGTGTTCTCCTGGATGAAGCAGTCTCACATCCTGTGAACCAGGGAGGAGAACTACATCGTGACTAACCAACAGACCAGGGGATGACAGGAGAACTTGTCTGTAGAAGTTAAAGGGCTTTTTTCAGTCGAGTGCTGAGCATTTTTTTCCTTGCAGCCAAAACTACCTGTCAGATTCAGGATCCCTTCCACATGCTCTTTACAGTCATTATTATGCACAGTTTTTTAGAAACATTTTGCCCAGCTTCAGATCTTTGCACCAGAGAATTGACCCTCTCGTGGCAGGGGGGAATTTTCAAAGGCATAAATGAATGTTAACCTGATTTCCAAAGGAAGTTTGGCTCCTTGTCTTTTAAAAATATTTCCCAGCCAAGGAACAAGTCAAACCTTCCGTTTTTCACTGCTGCAGGAGAAATGTTTCTAAGCAATCTAAGAGCTAAATTCTCCCTTTATCAAATATTCACCGATGTGTTTTGGGCTCCTGCGCACGTAGTCGTGGGGATTATTGATCCAAGTCAACTCTCAAACGGCAGAAAGGGCTGTGCTGGAGGAGCAGATTGTTCCTAATGAGTAACCCTGCCCTACTTCCTGTTACGTGCAGCGTTGGGAGGGATCGTGTGGCTGGCTGTAGTTGGTCTGTTGACAGAGTTTGGGTGGTCTCAGAACCACAGGGACCCAGAAAACATTTTCCTACCATTTTGGGCCTGATGCTCACTAACACTCGCCATCCTGTACTCGTCCTCGGCTCCGGCTCCTGCTGAAATAAGTAAGAATTCTTCTCGCAAGAGGAGGAGCCTGAGCTGATTTCAGCAGTGTTGTGCGTGCTGGGTTAGTGACTGCTGGATCGGGCATAGTCTTAAAAACACAACTCTCTGCAGCTCACTCAAACAAGGAGGTGGCATTGTGTGTTCGGTGTTGCACAAGTCAAATTTGAACAGAAAATCGTTGATCGGGAAGACGGGGTGCGTCACTTTGCTACAGAGGCTGGCACGCCGCCTGCGGGCCCTCCCTCCGGCCCTGCGCTGTCTTCCCTCGCCCCGTGTGCGTACCCCGCGTGCGCAGAGGCGGCCTTCTGCCGACCCATCCGGCACCGGAGCTGGCTGACCCCTCTCGGTGTTAGCTCCTGACTTCTGAATGTTTAACAGACTTCTCACCCGGAATGTGCGTTATTCCCTTTTCCCTTGCATCTTTTGTGCGTGTAGTTTGCACCGCCATGGGTTTTCCTGCCACACTGGCTGTTTGGGTCTGCAGCCTTGAGATTTCTTGTAGTGTTTTTCCTAAAGAGGCTGAAATGTTGCAGCACGGCAAAGGAAAAGGAAAATTCTGTCCTTGCCGTAGCGTCCCCACCTCCGGAAAGCCCCTTACATCAGCGATCAGCCTCGTAGCAAAGCGATGGGCTCATCTCCCAGTCCTAACCCTCCGCAGGCAGGCCTTGCCATAAAACAACCAAAGCTCAGAATTCCTGGGGGATCAGTCTCCTTGGTGGTTCCCAGTGGTTCAGTACAACTGTCAGAAGACGCCTGCTGCCTTTCGTTACTCATGAAACAGCAGCCAAATCTGTGGTGCTTCCCAAGGGTGAAGAAGAGCAGGTCCAGGACCCCAAATCCTGCTTCAGTCCCAATTTGCTTCACTTTGGTAGTTCTAAATTGGATGTTTTGTGTGAACTGAGGGTTCAGGTTTGGAGACTTTCATCTGTTAGTTGCTGGGTCAAGCAAGCTTTGCTAGAGAAACAGCTTCCCAGCACGTTCTAGCCAGCATTCACTGTACATAAATCAGATTCCTTCCTAGAGGGTATGTATTTATCAAAGCCTTACATTTTCTGGTACAATTGCTATTCTTGAATGCCTCCATTTTTTGACAAGGGGTGTTTTTATCCTTTTTAAAATATCTGATTTAACCCTGGTTGATGTTTGTATTGGAAAAGAAAGCATGCTGTGTTCTCCCCTAGTGCTGTTCTTACTGTATCGCAGCAGCCACGTGAGCTGGTGGGGGTTTCTGCACCGTGCTAATGGGTAGGAAACCAGCACAGTTCCTCTCTCTTGCTTCTCTTTTTTTTTTTTTTTTTTTTTTACAGCAGCCAAGAAGTCATTGATTTTGATTAGCTTCACAATTGCGCCTCCGTGAAGACCGGGGAGTGCTCTCTAAATGAAAAAAAAAACCACCTCATCTTAGGTTTCAGCAGACGGTGCCTGTGCAAGCCAGAGGAGGAGGTTATGAGATCATAGTCTATCCAGAACGCCGCATAATGTGGCTGTGAGGAAAGTCTTTATTAATTTTTAAAGCAGCACTCCACCAAGATCGCTCCCACCACATATGGAAACTTCGTATTTCAAGTTAAAAAAGCAGCCTAGCGTGGGCCGCTAACCAGCTTCTCTCCCCCTGCCTGGTAAAACAAGTCCTTTGGCCACACGAATGGTAGGATAGCACCGCTGGCTGGTTGCAGACAGCTGGGTTACACCCAGGACAGAATTTAGCCCATTAGCTCCAGATTCCTTCCTCTTCTCTCTTAGAATTCTTTTCAGTAGGTAAAAAAATACGGAACGGGACCAGCCTGCCTCCTGTGTGGTACAGGAACTGCAATGCCTCTGTGTCATACGCTTTCCTGTGCCCAGGAGAGGCATCAGCCAATAAAAACAGCCAGTAGATCACCAAAATCAATGAGATGCCAGTGATGAGGAATGAGAAACCCATCATCACTCTGGTTTAGAGCATGTAGGCATGCAGAAATTACCCTAATTTAGCTAAGCCCATTACTAAAGCAATTTACTTGAATCAGAAACACTTGTTAAATCAGTTTAATCTCATTTGTGAATTTGCTTTGTTTCTCTATCCTGCTGGAATTACAAGGGTCTTAGCTCCACTGCCACAGCAGCAGCAGTACCTTCCAGTGAAACTGCTTTCAAAGAGATTGGGTTCAACTGGTGCAGTTTGTGTCCACACGCGCCCTGGGGTCGGGCACTTCCCCTGCTGCCCCGTAAGGCGAAGCGATGTGGTTAAATGCTGCTGCCGCTGTAGTCCTCAGAGGTTGAGCAGGGGGAGGAGAATCTCACTTTGGTGGGGGGCAACGGAGAACGGGGAAGCAAAACTGAAGGAGATCTTTCCCGTTTAAAAATCTGCACCACCATGTACAAAACTGTTCCTTAAGATTTAATTTTCCTACAAATGGTTTTGAGACATCTGTTCATGGTCTTGACAGAAGTCTGAGTTATATATCACAAACTACCTGTGGCTCCACGTTAAATCCTGGACCTACATTTTTGTCCATGTCAAAACCTCCCAGCTATATTCTGCCTCCACAGCAGCTGAACAATATCTTCACAGCCTTTCTTAGAGCAGATTTGCTTACAGCAAATGTGGTTGTGAATCCAGGCTTCAAAACCAGCCTCTCTTAGCACAAAGGTCGGGAGGCACTGGCCGTGTGAATTCAAAATCCAAAAGCCTAGGGAAGTCTAAAACGGGACCTGATCTTCCTTAGGAAAACACTAGCGTATCGGGATGGGGGAGAGGAATCCTCGCATGCCGCTCCTACCCTGCTCTTCTGATCCTGCCCTGGTCTGAACGAGCGAGCCCTTGTCATTCCAACGGCTGCCTTTCCGCGTAGCGCAGGTATCCCTGTCCCCGGCGTAACACACCTCTGTGCTGCTTCCCCCTGCCAATCCCGCTGGCTTGAATCACGCTCCGGCTGCGACCCAGGAATCCGCATCAGTGCATACCCCAAACGCACTCCCAGTCTCAGGTCTTCCAAACAGCAGCTCTGCCCTTAGCAGCTGTGGGAAACAGCTGGCTGTTCCAGTCGGAGCTGCAGAACCTCCATTCCCCATCTGCAAGAGAAATTTAAAACTACAAAATACAGAACATGCGAATGTTTTTTTTCCTGACAATATTTATTTGAATACAAGAGTGAATTTTCATTTAACTCCCATCAGACTTCGGTGTTCACTCTACATGAATACTTGAGTACTTGAATTTCCCAAGTTTTTTAATATTTACAGAAAGTGACTCTGGAGCTTGACAAATATTCACTGAAAGCATCTGGGTACCAAACTGCCATTATTCGTTACATCCACAATTATTTGCAGATGCCACTTAAGCGGAGAGCAAAACCAGCTCCAGTGGGATTTTGTTTCCATGGGTGTTCACAGCGTAACATTTCCAGACAATCTGAAGACCACAATTTGTCACGAGATAAAATCTTCCCATTGTCCTTAGTCCGTGGGACATTTACGGATTTCCTGTCTGTTCCCAGATGCGAACAGAATAACCCAGATGCGGTGCAGTGAACGCACAGTTCCTTGCACATTACCGATGCGGCACGGTTTGGATGTAAACTCCTGCAGAGTCACTGTGCAAGTTTCCACCCTCGCCAAAGCCAGAGCAAAGCATACGCTCACTGCTGGAAGGAGCTCTCCAAGGCTCCCGGTTATGGTTGGATGTGGCTTCTCTCTTTTGTAAAAGGAATTTCATATGCTGAGACTCTTTGTACATATTTATAATGACTTTATTAAAAAAAAAGAAAAATAACTGTTCAATGGTGAAAAATGGCTCCAGTTTTTATTTCCTCTCTAAAATCTGACAGAATAATTGCTTCCCACAACCCTCTTTTCCCATGGAAATCAACAGAGGTCTCTCATCAGTTGTCATTAGAAGTTTCCCCAGTGTGATTTCTGGTCCCAGTGCCGTGTTCTGGGAGAGGGCAGAATCGTCCTGCCTCACAAAACCACCACAACACACTCCAGGAGGGAGGGCCTGGCAGACTGCTGACAGCACAGAGCTGTTTCTTCCGCAGCGTCCAGGCCAGAACAGGGACTGAAGGATGTTGGTTTAATTTAACACTTATAGAATAGTGGCCTGTAGTAAATTCTTTAATTTTGCAGGAATTAAGCTGATCTTCCGTATGCTTTCAGTAGAATAAATATCCACAGCGTAAAATTTCACCTTCTATTTAGCACTAAGTAATTTTAGCAGAGAAGTGGAGCGCCGGACGGCCCCCGGCGTCTCAGGCACCCGTGCCCTCTCAGGTACAGGCTTTTCCCATCACGAAGGCCTGACACGCGGATCGCAGCGCTGCGTTTTGTCACCGCAGCCTCTGTTGGAATAGCAACAGAAGCCTTCTGCCTCAGGGGCTGCCCAACCAACCACCTCCCTGGGCTTCTGTGGAGACAAAGAACGGCAACGGGTGACTCACAGGTTTGAGATACCACTGAAGCACGTCACCGGAGGAGCTGGACTTCTGGACAGGGAGGGAGAGCAAAAATCAAGAAGGGATCACTTGAAAATGATGATGCTGGTCCAGGAGCTCTTACAGGGACACCAAACCATCCGAGGTACGTGGCAGTTCTTCCCCTGCGTGCTGGTATGAAGTCTTACTGTGTGATCTTTGAGGCCCAGGGCTGTAGCACAGTGTTTCAGGTATATGATGGTAACAGTCCCCTCTTTCTTACACTAGCAGCTAGGAAGGATCATTCAATAAAGAAAAAAAAAGTAAAGGACTATAAGAATGGGAAAAAATATTCCCTGTACTTTCCCTTTGATTGCCTGCCCTCCTTATCACCAAAGAAAACCCAGGAACTTTGAAACACTGCATCAAATGCTCTCTGTGGTGTTGGGCTCATACGGACCTTTCCATACGCTTCTCCAGGACATTTTCCAGGAGCATTTAGAAAAAAAAATCAGAATTGGAAGTGGTTTTTCAAACATTTTGAAAGCAGACACCACCAACCCTTTAATTAATTGGCATTGTGCTGAAACCTTTCACAAACTGCCTGCCCACAGAATGAGTAATTTTCCCCTTTCCCGGTGAACGTGCCAGACTGTCGTACATAACAACATTTTAATGCCCGCTGAAAACCTTGCTTCCTTCCTTACTGAGCTCTCCTCCCCCATCCCCAAAAGGCTATTCCCACTGGAGACAGCCACTGGATCCCTTGGCTTAGTTCTCCACTTCCATGGATCTGTTTGACAAGAATCAAATCACTTTGTTTTGGAAAGTAAAGCTTTTCCTCCTCTGCTTCCCTGTATCTCTCAAGCCAGATCTGGACTATCTTCCCTGCTCAGGCTCTGCCTCTCCTCACTTCTCCTCCAGCCATCCTTAACTGTTATTTCCAAAGAACTGTTGAGCCTTAATCCCGTTACCATTAGCTCCCGTTCGCTTTAATTCCTCTCCCTGCGGAGTTTCACAGCAGGAGGGGAAGGCGGCAGTCGGTACGTACACACAGGCTCATCTCCCCCAGGTACAGTTCTTCCTGATGATCCACTCAAGCGGGATTGTAACCTTACGGCCATTTCCATAGTAATGAGCACGGAAGATGCCACAGTTGCCTAATGAGGCACCTTCTCTGGGCACGCAGCAAAAAGCAGAGGTTGTTTAGTGAAAGAGAAAGCGCCAGCGAACAAACAGCAGCCACTGCAGCCCCTCAGCAGAGACGGAAGTGGCAGCAAGATGAGGTACGTTCGTTCTCCTGTAACACCACCAGCTATCTCCTCAAAGAGCTCTTCCTGAAGCGGAGGTGTTACAGGCAAGTCTCCACCATCACAGGTGGATTATCCAGCTTGGGTGCAAACCAGGCTGGCTCCCAAAGCAATGCAGCTGCTGCTGTGTAATCCTGCCCTCAAACCAGTAAGCCTCACTAAACCCAGTCCCTCCAGGGGGCCCTGTATCCCGACGCCCCAGCATTTCCAGTACCAGCAGCACTGTATGGGCTCAGTGCTGCGTGAGCACCTTTTTTCTGGTTTTGGACCCAGGCAGGTTCTGGGTGTGGAGCGGCGCTGGTTTTTGAAGTCAGGAAGCCTTGCCTCAAGTGGCTGTGCTGAGGGACGTTCTGTAGAGACACCCGAATCTGGGAGGTGCTCTTGGTTAGGACCTTAACTTTCCACCTAGACAAATCCAACTTGACTTTAATCTCTCCCTGCCTCCCACAGTTCTGCCCATCTGCTAGGAAATAAAAAAGTCTGGATCATGAAAATTAAAGAGGAAAAACATTCCCAAGAGAAGCAAGTGGCATTTCCAGCTTCACTAGCATGGTCCTTCCCGAGCTCCTGGAGATTTCATTAAGATGACAACATGTGCAATTTGTGGAATCAATCGCAAATCCCGGCTGCTGGGAAATGATGTTTCTCCAATCCCAAATAAACTTTCAGCACGTGGTTCTGCAGCACCGTTTTGGAAGAGTTCTCAAAGGTAACATAACAGCAACAGCGTAATCTATGAAGTTACAGGTTCAGGGAAGGCAGAGCCATTTAATGGGAAAAATCTCACCGGTGGTTTGAGGCAGAGGAGGACAGCTTTTTTCCCGTACACCAGGTTATACGCATGCAATTCACAGTACGCTTGCCTTACACATGCAATATTTATCTACACTAAAAGGAGAGGAAAAAAGGAAACATCCCAGGCAGTTTATAAACATGTCAGTTCAAGAAAAAGTCTTGGCTGTAGCTTAGCCGTGGAGTTTGCCATAACATAAACCACATCTTTCTTGCCTTCGAGGATAAAGTTTCTGGCCAGTAACAACTGTTGTTCTGTCAGCTCCTGAAGAAACAGCTGGAAGAAAGACTACGACAACACATCCACAGGCAACTAAACAGGGGCATGGGATCACCAGATTTTCCAGCTTTTTGTTCTCTCTGCAGATGTTACTCCATTTGTGGGTAGGCATTGGTTTTAATACACCTGGAAATGAGCAGAGGTGGTGCCATCTTTCCAGCAGCGCAGGGTTTCTACTGTGACAGAACGACAAAGAGGACAGGTTTTCTCCCTGTCAAACCAGAGGCAGAGGCATTCTTCACAGAACACGTGCTGTGGAGACAAAACGGCATTGTCACGGTGAGGGCAGGAGACCCGTCCTGTCACTAAGGGTGCACACGCAATAGGACAGCGATGGGAGCAAGTAACGGTTCGGGTTCAGTTGGACAGTGCGGCTGATTAGCAGTACTCAAGTGGTATGAAAAATAAATCCCAGCATTACCAGTACATCAGTTTGCCAAAGCTAATGATACATTACTCTGTTTCTTAATAAAGCAATAGAAAGAAACATTAAAAAGGCCTGGGACATTTGGGCTAACAGACTACTTGAGAGGGTTTTCTCTACCCTGTCTCCATCCTTGATGCCTGGCGTTATTTTACGAGTCTTTACCTAGCTCAAACAGCCCCTTTTCTTCCCCCTACTCCTAACTGCATTTGTTTTTTCCAGCTCACACCACCCAGTCCTAGTCCGTAGCCTTGCAGACCCAGTGTCCCCTTCCCTATAAACACCAGTTTCAACCCCTTATCTTCTCCTCTCATTTCTACACGGAGCCACGACAGGATTCCCCCTCCAGCCTGCCCGGGGCACTAGCAGGGATCAGGAGGGACAGCTGTCCGGCACAGACCCCATCTACCTCAGACTGGAAGAGCAGGGACAGGGCAGGGAGTATGAGAAGCCGTAAGAAGCTGAGACCTCCTCAACGCATGTGGAGTCAGCAGAAATGCTACTCATCAAAATCCCAGCTCTGACAAGCACATACAAAGAGCTTCTCCGGGGCTTACAGCTTGGTAACAGCTGCACAGATGTTCACAGGAATAGCAAGAGGCACTTCTGACACAGAGGTGACCTACTTGCTTTGATTTGATAACCCTGTTACAAAGCACGGGAATGTTAAAGCTCTTCAGAAAAAGGCTCTTGAGCTTTATTTTGGTATCACAAGATGGCATATATCCCACCAATTCCATTCCTAGAAACAGCTGAATCATTCTGCCCCAGGTCTTCCCGCATGCACCCGCACTTCAGCCAGGGACAGCCTCCAGGACGCAGAATTTCAACCCCAACAGACAGAGCTTGACCGGCTTACAAGCAACTGAAGAGAAAATCTTGGGGAAGCACCACCAGGCTTTCCACGAGGCATTGCCTTCAGCTGGCCTCTGACGTACTGCCAGAACCCATGGCAGTGTGGTGTGCTCAGAGGGTTTTACCAGCACCAGGACTACGGCACGACTCACAGCATAGCATCCTCAAGCTCTAGCTTCTGCCAGTGTTTACCAAATGAGAAACAAAACAATTCCCAGGTGGTGGCAGTGCCCAACTTCTACATGCAGAACTACTTTTATTCCTGGCCAGGTGCTCGGAGGCCGGACCGTGATTACACGGTGCTGCACCAGTCTTCGCACATCCCATCGGGCTGATTCTGGATCTACGCCCCTCTCATAGCTCTTGCTCGTACTCCAGTTGGCCCACTGAGCAGCCCGGCTCCCCAAGGGTCAGATAAATACGTCTTGCTTTCTAGATCCAAGGTTTGGAGTGCCAATTGGCAGGCCCTGGACTAGAAGGCTGGTCTTTCCCATCTCGATCAGCCCCTAGAGAGCGGCCCTGCTACCATGAATCACTGGCTCTCTGGAAGAGGGCAATAAATAGCCACTAGGACCTAGGCTAAGACCCAGGAAATTATTTTAGAAGTACTCAGACGAACTGAGCCTCTCCCCAGCTGCAGAAGTTAAGCAAATGAATGCCAATGGCGGGATGTGAGGTGGGAAGCTTGGGGTCTTACCTGGCACATAAGGATCAAAGGTTCCCTGAATTCTGCTTGGCAAATGGCACAGATATCACCCGCCTCACTGCACTGCTGGCTGGTAGCACGAACTCCATACGTCTGTTAGGAAGACGTGGGAAAAAATGCCAGTGTCAAGGCGTTTGAAGATGATCTGGTTTGTGGCTAAGCACACACACAGACATTGTTTTTCACACCCAGATTCCCTGCATGACCCGAGAAGGACACTGGTGTTATGTCACTGTGTATGGGGAAGGGAGATCTGGGCACCAGCACACAGAACACAGGGAGTCTGGAGCTCTGTGCTCTCTGTTTTGTTTTCCCCTCGAGCTGACTCCATCTTTTAGTGCTTCCACTTGTGGAGCAATGATAATGAAATTTAATGAGCTCAACAGGGAGCTGAAAGGATTAATTCAGCATCATTTGCAGAGGTGTTTAGATAGTGGGAGGTATTATTATTAGCAAGTTAGACAACAGAAGAAAGAATAACAGCAGCAGCACCCACAG
Source organism: Chlamydotis macqueenii (assembly GCF_036417535.1). NCBI lineage: Eukaryota > Metazoa > Chordata > Aves > Otidiformes > Otididae > Chlamydotis > Chlamydotis macqueenii. The sequence goes on along the minus strand of NC_141572.1, from coordinate 13,924,359 downwards.
GCTCCCTACTTTTCTTTTTAAATATGTGGAAGGCAAATGTTGCTTCTCCTATTTTAACAGTAATAGAGGAAATGGAAACATGCTGATGAGCACAAGCCCATAGAAGAAGCAAGGCAAGCGCTAACAAACTTCTATGATGTTATGTTCCTTTCCTCTACAGTCTTTGATTTTACCATTTAAAAATATAAGTCACAGTATTTCACTGCAACAGATCTAAATATCAGTAGCGTAAAATGCTGCGCCTGGGATAGCTTCTCTGTACTAGAGGATGTCTTCTAATGTCACTGCACAGCAGACACTACACACCTCTATTTAAAGCTTTTCTCACACTCCGCACTACAAAGTTTTGTCAGCTTCTTGCAGTTTTGGCCTCCATGGGTTAATCCGTGTTACACAGGGCTTCCAGTCAGAACAAACAGCTCAGACCAGCAACAATCTCTTACCATAGCTGGGACAGGGCAGATGTGACAACAGGCTCCTGACATCCCTGACAAGAGATACTGGCTTATCCAGCCACGGGACAACAAATTATTTTATTCTATGAACCTGATAGACTAAGCAATGTTCAACTCCATCACTCAATAGTAACAAGGTTCCACCTACAAAACCACTTTAACACGTATGACCACTTACCTGTGGGGTGCAAAGGACCTTCAGTGCCTTCCGGACGCTTCCCAAACGCCCACAGATGTCAAAAGACTGCAATAAAGACATTCCATTTTAGATGCTTTTCACAAAATATGTGTGTGTGTGTACGAGTGCACGTGTGTGTGTACAGTCCAGAAACTCGGGAAACGGTGCCTCCACATGGATACTCAGGAGGAACAAAGACCCTAAGTAACAAGGGTGCCAAAAAAGATTTCATGGTGATCATGAAATATGTCACAAATGTGAACTGACAGTGCAGAAGGGTAGCCAAAAAAGCTCTGGTAACAATGGACTGCAAATCAGGGGCTTTACAGGACAGAAAGTGGAGCAGACATCAGGGGGTTGTGGCAGGGTAAATTGCCCAGCCCCAGTAGGTAGGCAAGGCCTAAAATGGACCCATTCCCATTCTGAGAACTGAGCTCCCACACAGCCTGACACTTCAGCACTCAGATGATGTTATGAACGAAGGAGCGGGACTCGCCTGTCCTGCTGCAGAGAGCGATTTAGTGGAGTGCAGGGATTAAACGCTACCAAGGGAAGAACAACCTAAGGAATGAGAAGCAGGACGGAGGCTGAGTTGCACCCATTTGACCAAAGAGTCAGAAATTTCAAATGCCAAGCAGGGAGTGAGTTTCTACCACCTTGGTACTTTGCAGACACCCAAAGATGGCCAATAGCAGGGGCGACACCAAGTCCTTTTCTTCCCCCTTCCCTCTGTTGCCCAGCAAACATGATGTAACTGCATCTGGACAGCGGCGCTCGTTCTGGGCACCTCGTTAAAGACTAAAAGCAGTTCAGAGAAGGGCAGAAAATGAGCCTGCAGAAAATGATTTCTGAAAAGAGACTAAAAGACATAAATATTTACAGCTTGGCTGAGCAGTACAAAAGTGGAGAGAAAAGACTATAAACTGTCTACAAGTATCAAGGGGCTGAGCAAGAGAGGAGACACTCTGCATTCTTAAAGTGAAGACACGGTACCACTAACAAAAGCGAAAACAGCTTGAAAACGTAATCTGGTATGCCAGCTTCATCTTCCCTATCCTCTGGCACAACACAGGGAAAAAAGACACTAGGAATTAGACAAGATATGAAGAAATTCTGCAAAGAACAGCCCTGCACTAGCTGGGAGAAGAGCTAGATGACCTCACAGGACCTTTCCATTTCTAACCTGCTTGAGCGAGAAGCGGCTAGAAGGGCAGGGGAAAATGTGATGCAGAATATGCAGAGCTGTCGTGGACAAGGCACCAGAATGCCTGGAGCTGGCTTTCTATTTTTTTTTTGGTTAGCATGATTAAGTGGGCTCAGTACAGAGAATGCCAATGAGATCATCGTGCAATAGATGTGGAATCAAATGAAGGCACCAATAATGCTTCCAGTCAGCACGTAAAAAAGCTCCCAGGGTCCTTCCAGTAATGCTTCCAGTCAGCAACTAGCACTTGAGGCTGCCGACTACTACAGATGTTTTATCTTCTAACAAGGATAGGGATCAGCCCTCTCCCAAGTCCAATTCACAGCTTTTTCTGGTTGCTTTGCTTATAGGGGAACTTCGAACGCCTTTGCGCTAGCTCTGATGTCTCCTCTTCTCCCCGTCCGCTTCCCTGCTTCGATTTTTCTTTTCCTCTGGAGTTTCTGATACCCCCAAAAGACGCACGTTTCAGCAGTCTCTTTGACATCCATTGATCACCCTGTGCAATGTTGCATCAGTCATCTCGCTAGCCACAGGATTGCAACAACTGAGTTCACAGACAGCGGAGTGCTTCTGTTCAGGATAGGGAAAAATAAGAGCTGGATGCCCCTACTGATGAACATATTCACCAAGATCAGAGTTCACGTTTACACAGTCCAGGCAGAGACACGAGGACAGCTCCCATCAGCTGCACTGTACAACCTTCTCAGAGTGGAGCCTGCCCTCTGTGTAGGGAAAGGGGAGCAGCCCTAGCTGAGCCCTGGATTTCTGCCAGGAGCACAGAAGGTCTGAGTGCCAAATTGGCTTCTGTGGTTTTTCTAATGTGGTTTGTGGCTTTGCTAATGTGGACTCCTTTGGGTATATTTTCAGTGTCTCAGGCAAAGAATTAGACCTGCGACTCCTGTGATTGCAAATGGGGTGGAAGCACCTAGTATTTCATGATCTGTGTTAGAAGAGCGTGCTGCCACTTTTCTTTCACTTGCAAGCAAAGGGAGCAGAGGTCTAATCCTTACCTGGACACATCTGTGGTACTACGCAGTTGCCACACAATGACCTGGGACACGTTCCTGGACCTATCACCCTTCAGCTAGCCTTCCATTTACACCTCTGATGAACTAGGTGAATTAAAGGAAGAAACACACATGTTAAAGGCAGAGGCTGTAGCCAAGGCACTTTTACACAAGTGTACCCCACAGTCCTTGTCCTAAGGTACAGTCAAGGGCAGTAAATAGCTGTCCTTCTCTCCTCATGGAGCTTCTAAATAACAGATTGGCAGAACTTTTCCCATCTATATTACTGCAACACTACCTATAAAGGCTTCACAGTAGAGAAACATCAAGTTAGCCCATAAAGAACTGCTTGTACCTGGCTGTCAGTGCCCTGAATGCCTTAATAGGCCTTCATGGCCCTCATGAGCCTCAGCTGAGGGGTCTCCACCCACAAGCCCTGCCCATGGGCCCAGGAACTCTATTTAAGCTCAGCCCTGGTAGCTTCAGTTCATGTTTGAGCTGTGCTAAGTCAGTACTAGTTTTCAGCTCAGCCATAGCCATGCCTGTGTGTGGCTCTAGATCCTACTGATCTGGATGCTCCAGCACATTGAGCTGTCTCTTTGCTGTGGCTGTGCACTGCAGTTTGTTGGACGGTGTCTGACCCTGGCTGCCTTCACCCAATCTGACCAGTGGATTGATATCTGGCCTTAGCTTGGACCTGCCTCACCACCTGAAGATCTTGACTCTCTGAACCTTGCTATCACCTGCAGGCCTGCCCTGCTTGCCTGGTTTGGGTGCTGTGGGGCTGGGTCCTGGCTGGTGAGGCCCTTGCCCTGCCAGCTGTGTTCTTGTGCTTGGCTCCCCTTTCTCCAAGGAGCAGATGGCTCCCACTGCTTCTTCACATTATGATGACTCCTCCAGATGTAAGAAACAGCATGTAGAACTGCAGTAAGTATTGCTTCTCCAGGAGTTGAGTAACTTTTGCAAGAAGGGACATTAGAGATCTGTGAAATTTGTCCTTGTAATTGTGACCTGTATACCTGACTTCACAAGCCACAAGGGCGTGGAAGTGGAAGGGTTGGATACTGTTATCTAGAGGACATCCAGACAGTGATGTAATTGAAAGGGACAACAGTCCTCCCCCACAGCACAAAGAGCAGGAAACATACAGCTGAGAGACTGGCTGGGTGTGCAGGGAACTACACTGGTCTCATGTGCCTCCTAGTCTGGCACTGCCTGCTCTGTTTCTGGCTTGATCACAGACCTGCTGTGACCGAGTCGCTTCACTTTGCATCACCTCCTCTGCCTATCTCGCCTACAAAAACTAGAAATTCCTTAACAGTGGGGGTTGCATTGCCTTGCTTATTCCTATACAACATAAAGCTGCAACTGTAGCCACATTTCATATAAGAGCTACAGTGTGATTTTTGTATTGCTCAGCAATCCATTAGCCTCTTTGAGCTGTCTTCAGCTCAGACATATTCTCTTGTCTCTTTTCTTCAGTCTGCTTCTGCAAAGCCATAGCCCTTTTACCCTAGGCAGAGCCAAGCCCCAGTGCTGCAGCAAGCTGGACTCACTTGGCCTTTCTCAGAGATGAGGAACACAAGGTATAACATTGTTTGCTTTGGCTACTGCTCTGCCTCTAGGGAGGGTACAAGACACAATTCTAAATACAACTATTTCTAGACCTCAGACTAAGACTCTTCTAAATAAGTCAACTGGACTTGTATCAGCTAGACCAGGACCTAGAATGGGGCCAGAAGTACCTGTTTTGTGTAGGCAGGACTTGAATGACCCTATCTCTGCCTGCTGCATTCAGTACTGTGAGTGACAGTACCTGCTCTGCCTCGAAATACAGAGGAAGGCTTTGAGAGAAACATTTAACTGTCTGCAGCCTTCCTTTCAGGAGTCTGGAGACAGCTAACTTCTCTTCCAGTACTGGTCCTCCAAGATTCCACTCCTGTTCTCCTCTAGCCTTTATGGAAAGGTATCAGAAAGCAGTAATGACCTCATCAGCCTGATGCAACACTACACGAGCAGTCACAGCTCACCAACGCCCACATACTGGTGAAGCAAAATGCTCCTGGCAACTACAGCACGTGTGTTCCTTCTTGCTGCAGCTTCCCTTCCTGGGTAGCGACAGCAATAATCAAAAGGCTGTGCTTCTTTCTCTGCTCTTGCTACAGTTCCCATAGAGATTATTAATGAGGTGGGACTCACCTTGCAGAGGCTATACAGGATAATCAGGATCCCACCGAGGAAGTAGCTGCTGGATGGATCATCTCCCATGATGTATTTATACCATAGCTGGATGGGGACAAGGGAGCGGAACAGCTGGCTCAGCTCCTCAATAATCAGATAAAACTTTCCCTGTAAAACAAACGTGGTACATGATTACTATCAGGAAGTCAAAAGAAGAGCACTTAAACAGTGCAGGGCTCGAACCTTATAGGACTTGTGTTCACTGTCCACCTACGCACTGTTAAATGGTGCGAGGACCAGTATTCATGAGATGCAGCTTTCTTTGCAGCCATTTAAGTCTGTGCCTAGAAAGGATAACTACCACCTCACTGTTTCTTAGTGTTCCTCTTACTCTGTCACTTATCCAGTTACTGTTCAACACTTCTGAATCTTAAACTTCTAGAGGAGATTGTAGATATATACCTCATTGCATACCTGCACAATGCTACAGAACACCGGCAGCAGAGGTTAAGACTTACAGGGATTAATACGGGCATAGAAACTATTAGTAATTGGAAAATGAATGCAAGGTAGGTTTCTTTGATCATATACCCTTTTTGAAGGTACAGAGATTTGAATGTAGGGTGACATCAGTCTTCCTGACAACTTTCTAGATGATCCCAAAGAACCAAACTAATGACCTATTTGCCAGCATCCTTCCCCTTCCACTCAGGTGCATGTTGGTTCTTGTACAGTACACAGATAGAAAACTGGCTCTGCAAATAAAAACCCTCAAGGCATTTTAAACCAAACCTTCCTGAGGACTTTAAGGAAGAAAAACGGTGCAGGGGGGGAAGCATACTGGTTAAAACACTTCTCTCTCAAAAGAGTCTCAAAGAATGGACAACATCCTTTGTAAGCCTTCACCAAAGCTGCCTCTGCCATTTGGTGTTTACCCCAATTAGGCAGTTTTCCTTCCCGGAAGGACACCTGCAAGGTAACGAGCTCCCTCCTGGCTTACTACAACTATGAGGTGCAACAGCTGAAATGGGTTTTTCTTACCATGTAATTTCTATTTTAAAACCTAAAACTAGGGCTGAGAAGCTGGCTAAATAAGGCTACCTAATTTAGGGCCCCCTGGTCTTAATGAGGGACTGTTTGTTATTTCCCACACTGTTTAAAAGGGAGAAGGGGTGACAGGGCACTAGGTCAGGGCAAGCCGTGAGCCCAGAACTATGCTTAATCTGCAGCGACATTATCTGAACGGAAAGATTTGTTTTTGACATGTCAAAATTATTTTATTTGATAACATCATGGAGAAGGGGAAATTCCCCGGGAATTTTGCTGTGTTGTCCCAGTTAGCTTTGTCATCAGTGATGTCATCACAGGTCAATCGTTAATTGGCGAGATTTGGAGTGGGGATTAAGTCTTCCGCAGTCCATGAGGCTAGCAGCCGCTAGCGCCCTTCCCTCGGGTCTTAGAGATGAGATCACTCGGCAGGCCATCCTGCCGTACCGAACAAATCGAATCCTTCAGAGAGCTCTGGCATTCTCATGATCTCATATCCCCCCTGGGACAAGGAGTGAGGTCACACCAGTCGTTGCTAACGGACCTGGGCTGCTTTCTTCCTCTCCCCCTACCCCCCTCCTCCTTGTTAATCCCAGGTGGCATCACATAGCAAAAACGTAACAGCAACAATCTGGGGTCCTGAATGCAAGCAATTTATTAAATTAGCAGAGAGGTCTCCATCCAGCCTTATGCTTCAATACAATCATCGTTTATTTCAGGAGCCCCTGTGACAGAGGGTCACAGTCTGCTAATGACTACGCTGTCGCTTCCTTCCCTTCACACAGGCAGTTCTCTGCCTCCCCCTCCCCAGCCAGCTCTGATGAAAGCTAACAGCAAGCTAAAGACAGCAAACTGTTTGCTTTCTCTGATTTGTTCCTCCCACCAGGCTCCTGCTCATGTTCTTTTATTTAGCCTTGCTTCCCCAGCAGGCTGGGACAGGTCACTGCTTACTTTCTCGTTGCATCAGATGGAACTTCTGCATCCAGTATTTGGGGCATCAAAGTTGAAATTCTTCTACAACAGAAGCTTTTGAGGCACTAAAACTAAATCAAAGTGGCAAAGTGCAGCTCTCAAATGAACATAAAGCAAGTGACCATTTTCAATTTTCTAACCATGAAATCTCCACTCTTTATGAAGCTTTCATAACTCCTTTATCTAATGCAAATCTTCAGTTTTCAATAATTAACTGCAGAGTATCAGGATTTCTTAGCAGCTAGGTACCTGTTAACATCCTCACAAGAGTGAAGTGAAGTTTTAAATGGATGTATCTCTCCACTCTGCCCATTAACACCACCCACTTGACCATTTAAGAGAGGCCTGTTGATAAGATTAGAGGGATTACAGCTAGGAGGAGGGAAGCAGTACAAGGACAGCTGAGCATCACTTAGAAGAGAACTAATGCTACAGTAAATGCTTACAGAAACGTACGGCTCCTTAGGCAGCTCAGCATAATACACTAGCCTTTTTTTAAACTAGGAAAAGCGCCTAGAAAATCCAAGTAATTCTATGAAGGGCTGCAGCAGAAGTGGGGTGTTCCTTCTGAGCCAGAAGCTTAGAAAACAAGGGCTATTCCCTGTAATTTCAACAGCAAAATTAGCTTTCTGATAGCAGTAGCTTATTCCAGGTGGCACCCATAATTTGTGAGTGCACTCAATAATATACCTTTGTCTTCTGCTTTTTAGCCTCATTGTATCTTGGCTACCTAGGCTGAAGTTTTCAGAGGCAAATCTTTGTCTCAAGCTGCATTTTGTCTGAATACTTCACCTAAAGCATTTCAGCTATTTCTCATCAAGATTAGGACGAGCTGTGTGTTATATTAAGCTCAAATACAATTATTTGTCCTGTGTATCCGACTTGGAACAACAAGTTGAAACAAGGCAAGGCCTGCCTCTCTTAGGTGACTTTTCCTATTTTGTAAAAATCCACGTAAAACTGGGAATCTTCTGAATACACGCTACAGGGACTGAACAGCTGTCTAACATCACCGGAAGCTACTTTTGGTGAGCCTGTGAGCCAGCCCCAATGCATGACTGGACTGTGCAGGAGCCAGCCCTCCACAGCAAGCACACCACCTTGCTGGACTGTAATTAAACAAGATATTACCTGAAACGACAGCCCCTGGTTAGGGTAGAGTCAGATACCAGAAAAGACTCATCTCTGCTCTCATCAAGCCCTTGCAACAGGTTGGAGTTACGCCTGACTAAAATGTAAGTAGTACCCTGCTTCCTTTGTAGGGTCAGTTACTGAAAAAGCTGACAGCCTGCTACTACCGCTATCAAACACTTCATTAGCACAAGTGGCAGAGGACTGAGCTGTGGATCTAATTACAGCAGCTCTGCTGATGAGCCTGGTGATGCCACATGGCGAAATTGTCATTCCTTTTTTTTTCCAGAATAGGTTAAAAAACTAAGTCAATGACTCAAGTATAACCTTCCATTTTCCTCTATCTCCTTCACCACAGAGAAAGACCATTTTTATACTTGAAATGAAGCACTTACTTTGGAAGAGCAGAATTCAGGATTTTCATACAATTGCAATTTTCCTCCTGTACGTGCAGTATTATGCAGTCTGTAGTGATGTGAACACATGCTATTTTTACACAGTGTGAGTAGTACTCATGAAGAATGTGACTTTCTAGTATTTTGTAATATCCTCATTATTTGATGGCAGACCTATCACTGCATGATATTTGAGCTCTGCTCAGAGTAGAAAATTACTAAAATTTCTTCAGTCTTTTTATGACATCACCACTACAGTAAAAGATTTTTTTAAAAAAAACAACTTATTTTCACATTGTTGGCTGACTTAAGGGACAGCTATTCTCTGCATTTTCTAAATGAAAACGTGAGACATAGAAAGACTAAGGTTAAGGTAAGGGTGTTTTGGTGTCCAAGCTCAGATGTCTGGGATTAGACTTTTTATAAAGCACTTAATTTTATAGATCACATTACCATTAAAAGCCAAACCACTGACTTCAGTTTGCAGCTGTATGCAGCTTTTCTAGAATCACATAGGAATTATTTGGCAAAGAAAAGGATGGAATTTAATTCTCCAGTGTAGCATTCAACTTCAACTAGTAGAACATTCTTCTTCTTCCAATGCTCTATTTGTTCTCGCTGTGCTTTCCAGTTTCTATAACAGCTTCTTTCACTACCTCACCTTACTTCATCCATGGGGCACAGTATACACTGGTGATGGATGGAAGAAGTCTTGCAGAAAAATAACATGGAATCACAGAACTAAAAATTGAATCACAACATCTACACACCAAAGGGGGTGGCTTACAGCTGCAGAAGCAATGCTAATTCCCACGTAGCCTAACCGAGCATTGATTCCATAGTCTCTTTTGACATAAGGCTTTGCGTAAGTGTGCATGTGTGCCTCCACAGAAGGAAACAGGAAGGCATGCTAAGGTTTTACACAGCGGAATTAAAATGGGACGTGAGAGAAGTTGCAATGAGGCAACTGTAAGTTGTGATTAGCACTCAGAGGAGGTTCCAAGTCTCACTTGTTTGGTTGCCAGCAGCATTAGGACATATTCTGAAACAGGAAGATGCTAGAAAAAACTTTTGAGACCTGCTGGCAATTTGGATCAGAGGAGAGCAGGTTCTGCTGAGATTGCAGGTCATACTGCCAATATAAGTGCTGGGTAGGAGCAGTAAACAGGATTGTGGCACTGAGGATGCTGGTGAAAATCCATGCAAGACTAATGAGGAGTAATTCCAAGGTGGGACTAGGGAGAAAATGAGATTTTAATTTACTGCATAGCACTCCTGAAAGTCACACACACCTTGGATATCTTAAACTTGAAAGTTAAACTTGGAAGGTATCCAAAAGCAATGATTCCTTTAAAAAGTTCAGTAGCAGAGACTTTCCAAGTGTGTTACGGAGAGGGACAGAAAAGAGTTGCAGCTCCTCAGTACCTGGTCTTATGCTTCAGTAAGTCTGAAACTCACTTCTGGCTTTGGGATAGCCCATCTGTCCCAGGCTGCAATAAGGAAAAGTCTTTGCAGAACCATCACATAGTTCCTGTGCCTAGACAGTTCAGATAGTTGTCCAAGAAGAGTGAATCTGTTTCTGAGTGAGCTCCCTCAAATAGCATCCAAGATCATCAAGGAGAGGATAGGCTATCACCTATCTGGAAACACCACGTTAGCCACACTACTACCAGGATTAACTTGTATATTGCATAGTACAAGAGAGCACAGATAAGGAACAGGAAGATCTTTACCAGGATATTTTTTGTTATACATCATCTGTGTGCTTCCTCCCAGGACTTGTTTTAATGTTTCTGTATTTTTTGATCAGCATCCAGAAGACTCAAATGCTCCAACAGACCTGTTTTTCTCAGGAAAAAAAAAAAGTACACAAACTTAATGTTAACTGATTGATAAATATCTGGTCCTATGATTGAAGAGAGGCTGCAGGGACATTAGAAGGCCTGCTGCTGTCACCATCAAAATTAGCACAACTTCCCTCCGGCACCTTTCCTCCTAATGCTAGCCTTCCAGAAGAGGCTGTGGCCTAGAGAAAGTGCTCTGGCAGCAGCAAACTGCTCCAGATTGCCCTCCTTCCCTCAATGCAGAAGGATGGACTTTGGTCTTTGTCATGTTTGTTCCACACGACTGCCTAGTGCAAGAAGAGTTTGCTGCTCAAGAAACATAAAACTTCTGCACATACAAGTAATTTGTGCGATTAGTCATGTGATGGTGGAAGGGTCAGTCTGCCCAGTGAGAAAGGCTAGGCACCAGGATTTCGGACCGTGGTATCTCAGGGAGCTGAGCGCCACACAAGATGGAGGCAGGCTGCAGAACAACTCTAATAATTGTAAGGTAAGTGCTCATATTCCTCACAATAACCGTGTAATTACACGTGGCTGTGCACAGAGACAGAATCAGGTGGTGACATGATAACCAGAGTAACTGTGGACCTGCTTGTGCTGCATTAGAACATGGAAGAGCACAGGGGCTACTCACAATCAAGTCTTACCGGCTTCGGACTCACAGAATACACAGTTATGACAGATCAGCTGGCACTGTAATAGATTGCCTTAAGATAGTTTGCTTCAACTGCATGATCCAAATCATAGGGCTTCGTGCAAAAGACATTCTGATATTTCTTTCATGTCCAAGGTGCAGCTTCAGAAGGAATACGGAAAGCTCAGTGTGCTGGTTTACATGGCAGAGCTGTAACCATCTATGCTAGGAAACATGATGCGCGCCTGAAGGAGGGATCTGGTCCAAAGTCCAAGTGCAAAACTGCAAAGAATGGCTGCCACACGCAGGCCAAGTTCTCTTCAAACAGATTTGATGAGATGGTACTTTAAAATAAAGAAAAGCACCAAAAAAACCCCACAAACTAAAAAAAAATCTCCAAGCAAATATTTTCAAAGATGCAATGAGGAGTGCACAGTGCTAGTGTGGACTAGTATTTGTACACTTGCCCCGACACAATTTGAACAGCATAAAGAAAAAACTTCACATGAGTAATGCCAGTATTGCCACAAAAAACTCATCTGCAATGTCTAGATCCAGTTTTCAAACAAAACTGACAAGTATTTATTCAACAGTAATTTCACGCTATGTTTTCAACAAAGAACTGTTAGTGTTTTCCTTATGAATTTTCAGTCTTCTGGAAACATAGCCCTTTGCAACTTGGCTGCACATCTGTACTGAGCATGCAAAGAAAATTCTTACTTAGGTCCATTAAGACTGTTGGAAAAACGTATGTCCTTGATATTTATCTGCCCTATGTAGAGAGGGATATATATATAAACGAACCCAGAATATCCGTTTCTGACAGTTCTTTCGGTTTTGTTTTCTTTCTCCCCACTCTCCCGCATGTTTCATTCCATTCTCCAGGATATCAGCTTAGCTTGCTGACAACAGCATGAGGAGGGGATGGGAGACTTGCAGGCACCTGGGATTTCCTAAACAAAATCTTTGGCAACTGTGTCTTTTTATTATTTATTTCCTTATTTTTAATTCCACCCCCCTCAATCTGTCATTCCTTAGCAGTGAAAATGAAAAGCTGCCATTTATGTGTGTACAATAATGGAGGCCTCTGCATGCCACATGGCTCCTGCAGTTTAATTTACTTTAATTCATTTTATATTGAACCAAATGATCTTATTTGCCTTTTTTAATGGAGAGCCTTCAGCATGCGTGGTGGAAGCCAAGCCCCCTTCCAAAGAAATTATGAGCCCAGCTGCTGTTAAAACTTGTCCTCAGCTTGAAGTGCCTGTCACAGCTCATGGGGGAGGAAGGGCCATCTTTAGCCACAGGTATGCTCCTTCTCCCACATTCCCACGGATCGCAGAGGTGTAAGATTGGAGTCTGATGTTGGGGTTACCTTCCTTTTTCTGCTTTGCTTCCCTATTCGCAAGCTCTTCTTTCCCCGCCTTCTAGCCTGATTGCAGTCTCACAGCCTCTCTTGGCACCTCTGTTTTCCAGCCTAGTTTGAAATCTGGGAAAGTCTGGGATTTTTTTTTTTTTGTCAAATTTTCAATCTTCCTCATTCTTTGGAGGGGTTTCTTGCAGACATATTCCATTTCCAAGTTATTCAAGCTTGGAGAACTCTGGCTAGTTGTATCCTGATAATATAGGAGACTCCATACTTCCAAGCATTCATTATCATGTTTACTCCTCTCTGTATTCCGATTGCAAAAACAAACCTCTTTCTGCCTTTTAATTTTAGTTTGCTTTTCCTCACTTAAAGCATAAACTGATGCAATAAATCCAAGATGGTTCTTGATGGCATCTTAAACCAAATGTTGTCCTTCCTGTGATGGAGCAGGAAGGTACTTTAGACTGGGAGAATGGAGTGCTCCAGCCCAAAGTTTTAAAGTATTCACCGTCAAAATGAAAAGATGCATCTAACTGAGGTAAGCAGAGCTTAGTACCACTCCCTCTTTTCATTAATGATCTCGATGAACAGAGTAGGCTGACCAAATACGCAGTTGACACTAAACTGGGAAAGGCTGTAAACGCACTGGAAAGAAGGATTATAATCCAAACCATTTTGACAGACTGGAGGAATGGTCTGGAAAACAGAGGAGACTGAAGTCAGTCCAGAAGAGAATAATAAGACCTGGAATTAATGATCTCTGAGAAAAGACTCAAAAAATTGGTGTTCAGTCTACAGAGAAAGCTGAGGGGAAATATGAAGATTTTGATGTGTGAAAGAAAATAATCTGGTTCTGCACCAATCACGATGGATATGGAGAGGCAAGAGACTTAAAAGGACATTGAGAAGAGATGCCTCATACTAGAAAGGCTATGCAAGTATCAGTGAAAACCACATAGTATTCAGAGAAGACTAGAATCTCAAGGAGCAGCGTGAAAAGCCAGACTAGCAGTGGAAGTGCCTTTGAAGAGCCTGCTCAGAAGTTGAGCACAGAATGATCTAAGTCCCTGATATCCTGTCCATAGGTGAGTTTTATCTATTACTGGCTGCCAGCAAGAAGGTACTGCAAGGAAGCTCAAGATTAAACACCTCTATACCATTTACAGCTGTGCTGAACTCATCCCTCACAGCGCCACAACCTCCACTTCAGGCTCTGTATTATGGGGAGCTAGAGGCTGCTGTTCTGACTAGTCATAATGGCAGAAAAATTCTCAGTATATGTATCTTGAAAAACATCTTCTAGCTCTACTCTGAGTTTAATTCATATTTCTCCAGCAGCTTGCTACTTGCTCCCATTAAGCCACAGCCATCCAGAAGTTCATAAACTACAAGCTGGGCTTCAAGCAGAAACACTACTACACGTGTAAGGGAAGGAAGAGAATAACTTAGTATCTGGCAAGTATTAAGATAGCAAATAACTTGACAAGAATTTGGTCAAAGTTAATGTGCAATGAAATTTTCTAATTCAGCAAAAGCTTACATTTAAAAAAACTCATCTGAAAAAGATGTGTAGCACTGAGTTGGCCTGTAGAAGTAAGCTGGGTCATCTAGCTCGGGGAAAGAGCTCAGCTATGTGGTTACCAATTACAATTTCTGTGGCATCCTGGGCGTTTTTTTTGGAGTTCTCCCATCCCGGTTAGATCTTGCTTAATTTGTTACACCAGATCTCATCCCTGGCTGGCTTAATGGATGCAGCGTAGAGAGGGGGATAAAAATAAATCCAGATCCATAGTGGTAGGTAACAGAAGTCTCAGATGTCAAGGGACAGCAAGACCATCAACAACATCCTACGACAAAAAGGGACTTAAAAAAAGTGAGAAATACTGCTATCCAGAAAAAGGTATTAAAAATGAAGCATCTGTGCTTTGAGTCATTATAGGCCCTTGACAGATGTGATCTTAGCAGCCTCCCACTGTAGCTGCAAATAAAGACCCCTTCTCTTTCTTCTCTCCCGACAAGGATTAATGAGTACTTGGGATAGCTCTCAGACAAGCAAGCAAAGGCTGCGAACCTTTTCCAACACTGCAATTTATCTTTGGAGGACTATTCACATCACTTTTCCCTCCCTCCCCGGGCTGGATTATGGTCTGACCTAGCACATTAATCTCCCAAAATAAAATAATAATAATAGAAGAAGAATGAAAAAAAAAAAGAGCTGGACAATTGCCAGAAATAAATTAATAACCATCTGAAATAGCCCTGCTGTGCAGGAACAAACTGCTCAACTCCCCTGCCACCCATGTCATTTGTAAGCAAAACTATTCCCTGTTTAGATATCCCCTTAAGTGCCCTGCCTGAGACTTTCAGCGATTAATGACAATATCTTGCATCTATATAGTGCCTTTCATCCCAATAGCTGCTGGAAAGTTTCTTTACCAAATGCAAATAATACACATCGCTATGTTTGCCACTGAAATGTAGACACCAGTAAGTGGAGGAAGGGGGAAGCATGACAGATCTGTAAGAGTAAAAAAATATGAAAAGGTATTTCAAGAGAGAACATAGCGAGAAAGTTTCAAGAGTTAGGCTTAGTCTACATATGACTTTATAAACATTGAAGTATGTTAACCATTTAGTTAAAATAATTCTTCACCCGTGCTTAGAACTGGTGCTGTCTTTTGTGACACCAGTAACTTCCATTTAATACTGTTTCTTTTCTGACCCAAGTGGAAAGCCAAGAGACAAGTACTTCCACTTTCTTTCCATTAAGTGAAGAGATTTGTGCTTCAGAAATGTCTATTTACAGAGATTACTCAGAAAACAAGACTTAGAACAAAGTCAACCAGAAAAGCAGTTATCTCTCTGCTAATACCTATTCCTTCTCAAGCAATGCTTACCCTTCTCTCTGGACTTTCATTACTTGCTGGCATTACCAAACCCTTGCTCAGGTCTGCGACGGCTCAAAAACCAAACCTCACCGCCCAGGTGACTTTCTGCTAAAGTTTTATCAGAGATTTTATTGTTTTTATTCTTCCACCCATATTTCATGCTGCAACTATGCTGTAAAGGTATCAGATTATCAAAGACAAACATCTGTATATCAAGGAGAAAACATACCTTTGACTTGACAGCTAGGATGATCTTAGGCAGGGCAACAATTAGGCATTTCAGTCCTATGGTGAGGTACTTCAGCACAAAGTCTGCAATCCCCACAATCCACATCAGGTCGAAGAAGTCCAGCCTCTCAAGGTTGGGTTTCAGAAATATAAGGCTGAAAAGCATGACAACAATGCTCAAATATCAACGAGGAGAACCTCACTTAAGCTTCTTGATACCAGCTGTATCCACTGCTGGCTAGAGAAAGCCTAAAAACTCCACTGAACTTCACTGAAGTTCTCAAGGGCAAGAGGAATAAGACATGCAAAGTAGTCCCATGGTTCCTCTGGGCCTCTTGACTTTGTTCTTGCCCATTTCTACTGAGGTCAGCAGGTTTGCCCACTATCAGAAAGCAGGACCCAAACATGCACAAAATGTGTTTTGGAAGACTGCAATCTCCGTAACCTGCAATCCACACTGTAAAAGAGCCTTTGGTCCAGTGACAGTGCCTTTATTCCAAGGCTTGCTCTACCAGATCTGATGATAAAAGCTCATCCTTTGAAGTCCAAGTCATCAGTAGTTATGATTCCTGGGGAAGTCACAGCCAAGTCAGGACCACTATGTCTCTCTCCTCAGAGGCTGGCTTGCCACAGGTAGGACTAATGCAGGGGCAGCAGTCTCTGAAGCTATTTGGGCATATGAAACAGACCGGTGACAAAGAAAGCGCTGTATTAGACATGGCAGAAAGGTCAGAACTTCAGGTGTGTCACACTCTGACAGTGGCTTGCCACTGTCAGAAGCAGACCAAGAGTGGGGCTGTGCTAATTAGCAACTCCTACCTGAACCAAAGATCTGAAAAGGTAGTGCCCCTTACATGATGTTATTGACTGGGCTGAACGCTTGCTCTTCAAAGAAGGGGAGTCCAGCAGAACATCATATAGCAATGGGCAGGAGCTACTGACCTGAGTAGCAATGAGGACTGGTCCCTACTCAGACTGAAAAACCGGGATTCCTCTTCAGAATATGTACCTACTAAAGCCTCATGGTAGAAAGCAAAAACTTAAAAAAAAATAAAAAATCCAAAGTAAAATAACCAACCCAGAATGAAAAGCCTGAACATGAATTTAAAATACTCACAACATTGGCACAGCACAACAGGTAAAATTACACCCTAAAAACAGAAACAGAATCAGAGACTTTACTACTATTCATGCACTAGAAATAAGCAAAAATAAATAAATCAGGAAATGAAAAATAAGCCAGAAAGAAACAAAACCAAAGTAGCTATTTCTAATGTCACAGGCCTGTCTTCTGAATAGTCCCAGGTCCTCACACAGCAAGTGATACACGAGCCCAAGTATGACGCAGAAGGCACCCCTACAACACTCACGGGAATACGGCTTTTCAGTGAAGCTGCTGCCCAGTCTGTTCACTGGTGATAAACCACACCCTAAACAGTGTGCAGGATGGCCCCAATGTGCTGAAACCCTTTTATTTTAAATGATCTATCCTTTATTTTAAACTAGTCCCATTCACGCTTTTAACCTTAACCTTCTGCTTAGGGACACACTGTTTCCCTGTGGTGCAAACAAATTTCCTCTTAAAGCTTTCATACCTTTCTGCCACACCTGCTTCTTCTGCTCCATTCCCTCCCACAAGCCCTATACAGATCACCCCACAGCTTGCCATCTCTCATTTGGAGCCACACATGGAAGCTTTCTCATCTCTCCCTCTTTCTAGAAGCATTTACATACACAGCTTTGTAATAATCAAACCCAAATACATTAGGGATGATTCCAAAGGTTGTGGTCAGACCTTGACTCCGCCACTGTATAGACAGTATTGGTGGGAAGTGGCAGGGAAGCAATTAAATAAACGACAGAAAAAAACCACACCCAAGAGCCATCTAGCCGTAACCCAACTGATGCCTGTTACACACATTGTATTTTCAGTCTGAAGTTCTAAGTCCCTTTCAGTGGTACAAATAATTTTTTCACTGGGAAGATAATTCATATGGTTTTAGCTACTAATAGCAAAACTACTTTTTCAAATAACTAGGTTTGATATTGTTCCAATTCTTCCCATTTCTTCTACATTTCTTTCTACTAAGAAATACAGCAAATAGAAATATAGCAAAGTTCTATATCTTTGCTTCCTATCTGCCATTTAATCCCTGTTTTATAATAAGCAGGGATTGTACTGAACCAAATCCTGGGGTACTAACTTTTCTGTATTTGAGAACCGCTTTAGTCAGAATTTGAAAGTGGAGGCTATCTTAATTACCCCAGATCCAAATGCCTCCAAGCTCTGAGGACACTGAAGTAAACCACTACTATTTCATCTCTAGTTTATCTTCTGTAATAGACTCAAAGCTTGATAGACTGAAGAGAAAAGAAAACACTACAGGAAGAGGAAAATCAGTGGGTCGATTTCTTATCTGCTTCCAACACCTGCTCTTTATGTTCAGTCATAGTGGTCAAAATAGAAATTCAGAAGCCCACTACAAAAAAGTACCCATCCTGCTTCGATATGTAAGAAAACTGCAAGTGTACATGTTTCAGTAGCAACACCATAGTGCATCATCACACACCGGCCCATTTAGAAACTGGTTACGTCCTTTATTGATAGGAGCATAGTCCACTGGTAGGAGCAACGGGCACATTCTTTTCCTCCATTGAAAGGTATTTCAAAGATGTAACAAAGACAGCAGACACCTTCAGTATGCATACTTCCTCTCAAAGTGTGGGGAAAGTGGGCCTCCCTCTTTTCCTCCCTGGCAATCATCACCTGCTTCCATCATGTACAAGGTAAATTTTGCCCACCTGTTGTAGAGCTGCTGAGAGCTGAATGTGTAAAGCAAGTACAAGGTGTTTCCGGTGAGAAAGGCCAGAATCCAGAAAACAACCAGCACTGATCTCTTCTCCTGAGCAAGAAAAAGAATCAAAGATAAATTTAAAGTCTCAAGGGTTGCACTGAGCCTTCAACTGCTGAAAAAATGCAAGACCAACCCATGTGACACAAACATGCAACTAAGTGTTCAGTAATTAGTTTATTTACACAGGATTAAGACTCAGAAATAGGCTGCTAGGTAAAGGACATACATAAACACAAGCAGAAATGGCTCTTACCTAACCTTTTAAAATAAAGCAACTTCAGAAAAATTAATCGAAATACCCTGGTGAAAATGACAGCCTTACTTGCAGAAAACAATTTTCAAAGTTGGGATCTTTCTTGGGACATCTAAATTCTCCTCATATTTAAAATGCAGTTTGACAAGCAGATTAAAGAAAAAAAGTCAGTTCCATACATTGCACTATAATTCTCAGCTGCCACCTGTTTGGATTGACATTTCGTCAAAGGGGTGTTCTATGAATAGAGGCACTTAGAAGAAGGTTTAACTAAATCTAGCATAGCATAACCCATCACTCTGTCCAGCACATATGAATGTCATCTAAATGCACGGAGGTTCTAGAACATGCATTTTTGATTGAGGAAATAATTAAAGGTCAAAAGAAGCGCAAATTTTGCAGTTCAAAGGATTTGGAACATTATAGATGGAAGCTGGACGGCAGAAGATCTTGTTCTGGGTCTTGGCCCAGTGTAATTCTGGAGAGTAAATTTTACTCCCGAGACGAAAAAACCCAGCATTTTTCTTGTGAGTTGATTTATTAAACAAATAGCTCTCTGTAGCTGTCCAACAGCCAGGGATGCTAGGTTGAGATTTAAAGCAGGTGGATTAAGGGGCAGACTGCTGGAAAGACAGAGGTGCAAAGTGCAAGGCAACAGCGATCTGTTACATGATTGTGCACTTTATCTGTTCATTCAGCATTGTATCACATCTATTCCACTGCTGCTGGTAGACAGAAATATGCACTTGTGCCACCCATGTGATTTTTTACAAAAAAACAATTATAGTCTTGTGCTTTTAGTACTGTTGAAGTATTCTGGAGATCGTAAGACCCAAAAAGATCCACTGGTTTCTTTGCATTCTAAGCATATTATCAACAGAGCATTATAAAGATATTAACAAGCAATACATCTACAAAACCCTTCAGCTGAACATCTCAAAACATTACCTAAATGCTAATAAATTAAACCTCATCATTAACTAGTGAAATATGTTTCAGTTCCTCTGCTGTACATAATGGGAAATGAAGGTGCAGAGAAGTGCTTGAAGATGCACTGCCAGTCAGTAGCAGAGCCAGAAGCAGATTACAATATCTCTGACTTTTCCTCTGTTTTATTATGCCACACTTCCACAAAAGAGCAGGATGGAAACTGTGGGAGAGCTTCAATGGGAAGAAGTAGGAGGAGGAAGTGAGGATTACGGCATGGTACTCTTATTCTGACAGATCTGTATTCATATAATGGCATTCAATCCCTACATTGCAAAAGAGGGTTCAACATAGACATTGTTTTGTATACAAAGAGCAACGTAAGAGAGTAGGATGCTGTACTCACCTTCAGAGCAACCTGTTCTCGAAGCGTTGAGTTGGCATATGCGAATGTACTGGCCATACCAATGCAGATGGCAATCCCTGCAGGGAAAGACACCGTCAAAGTAAACAAGGCTGGGCAGGAGGATCTTCAGTCCTAAGCCATTCAATGTCAGTGCCTCAAGCTTAGAAAAAAATTTACTGGGTGATATTCTGCATGCACTGGCAATTAAAACGCATAGGTGACTAAAACAGGATAGATGCTTACCAAGCTTATGCTGGAAACAAACTTTAGCCAGGAGAATCAAGATGAAAGGAAGTCCCTTCTGCAGCCAACCGATCACAGCCTTTAACTCTGAAAGAGCTGGGGCTGGAGTCCCAGCCTGTTCGTCACTGCCTTCCTCAGCATGCCCATGGCGGTCCCCTCCTGCCATGTGCAGCAGAGATGAACCCCGGTGATGGCCGTGGTGGAAATGATGGGACGATTGTCGGTGGTGAAACGGGGCTCCTTCTGTACGACTGGTCCCTTCCTCCCTTGGGGCTGGCATCTGAATGAATACTTCCCCACCTCCTGCTGAAGAGCCTAGCACCAAACCTGACTGGAACGGTGTGGCTGTGATGGTGCCCGACGGGATACCTGCCAGGCCTGAGAACAGCTGTTGTGGTGAGGAAGCTTCAGCCTTCAGACTTTCAAAAACTCCACTTTCATCCACGCTGGTTTCAGAACTGACTGTTTGGCTCCGGTTTCTGCAGTGGACAGAGATTAGAGAAAAGTGATGAAACAAAAATGAGTGCCACAGAACTTCTCAGTCTTTTAGCCCAATCCTGACTGTAGTTTACGAGTTCCTCACACACTCTCAGAATACGTAGATGACAGATGACAGATGCTTTTCCCTCTGTTTGCTGTTGGAAAGTCACAATTGCAGAACTAGAGGCCAGGAACCAGACTCCTAAGATAAGATCAGAGTACTTCTGAAGAACTGATCAAAATACACCAGTTCCTTCATCTAAGGAACAGAGTTCCCAAACAACCCCTTTACTTTTGGAGGAACCAAAGAAATAACACATCTGATACCAAATTCATCATCTTCTATAGTGATTTTAGTATTTAAAGAAAAACATACAAAACCCCATGTGACTGGATACAGCACAACCAAGACAGGTGACATCATATACAAAAAAAATTGATCAAGCTAACTCAAAGAAATTACCTACCCCCCAAATCTTCTGTCTTTATTTAGGGATGATTGGTATTTGCCTACTGATGAATAACACAAACAAGAGACAGAGTCAACAGGGGAAGAGAAGCGTTGAGAGCTGCTTGTGTGTCCCTGATGCAACAAATATTTTAAGTGAATGGGTCAAGAGAAATTGTCTCATGGGTCAAGAGAAATTGTTTTATTTTTATATTCTTGGCTAATTGGACATGGATGTACCCAAATTACTGGGTACTGGGCAGAATTAAATCTAGCAGTGATTCTTTCCTGAGCTTGTTGGATTACAGCCAGATTCCAAAAGGAAAGTCTTAAATATCTTCATCCTAATACTGAAAGAAAATAGGCTTTCTTCACCTGAACTTTGTACTGTGGTACTGAAATGAATACACGGGAAGTTTACACGACAGGGAACAACACAGGTAACAAGTAGAATGATCATTAGGCAGTAAATGCTTGGCAGACAGCAAATACCTCTCTAACTTGCAAAAGGAGAGTAAAGAAGAAATAAAGCTCAGCAAGAGGCAAAGCCCACAAACAAGGCATGTTGCAGAGCTTCAGTCTCTCTTGAATTTAATCCTTGGAGATCTCTAACTTTAGAAATAGTGGTCACAGGCTGAGACAGCACATGCAGGCACATACAGGGCCCTTAAACCTCTCTCTCCCACGGGTTCAAAAGCCTCCCCAGGCATCTTACAGGTCACAGAGCACTGCTTTTCATCTCACTCTGGAGATAGCTTCAAACCTCTCTGGGCGTACCTTCCCACTAAGTAAACTCCTAATAAGGCTTTTTATAGCTACACCCCATTCCCAAAGTCTCTCCACAGGCTGCGGCAAGTAATCAAATCAACAAGATATTGCACACCTCTTTTTGGTTGAAAATATTTATCAACTAGATCTTGGATTTTACACTTAACATTGCAGTTCAGGGATGTATACACAAGACAGGGACATGATGTGACAGTACTTATGCCTGGGAACATAACAAACAAATGGGGTGGAAGCCGGTGTTACAGATAAATACACAAGTATTGTTTGGAACAATACTACCAGGATACATGACTGTGCATTCAGCAGGAAGGAATTAATCATTGAAATACTTAAAAACAAATAAACAAGGATGAAACTCTGTGTCTGCTGAAGTTAACAGAAGTGAAGACCAGTGGCAACAGCATTTCATTCTACCATTAGAAAACCTTCAGCCTATGTTACTGACAATATGCATTGACCCTGTTAAAAAACAAAAGCGTTTATAAAAACCAATTTATATTATTCCGCTTATCTTTTGCACTCAGTAATAGATACTGCACATCTTGCACATATTTTAACCATTCAAACAGTTCCCAAAGTGCCCTACAAGTTTGTACAGACTCAGAGAGCTCTACACTGCAGATGAAGGGGCACATACAACATCTTACGTGCCTGTCAAGCCCCAGGCTTGCCTGCCGATATGAAATCCACAGCCTGCACTGAAGCTTGGGCAGCATTGTGCAGAAAAAGTTGAAGATGGCCGCCTTCTCCCCTGAAGTTAAGAATGATACCATGCTAGAAGTGGTCATGACATCGAGCTTCACCTCTACCTGCAAAACCGCTAAGAAATACTTAGCAACTGCTTGTGATCACAAACTTTCAGTTACAATCTCAGCCCAGCTAGAGCAATGAAATTCGTTAGTTCCATCTTTGTGTTAGAGTAATTAGATTAGTTTCTTCTTTAGAAAAAAATAAAAAGAGTCAAGCTCCAACCCTGGGAAGGCACAAGGGAATATTTAGTACCAGAACAACAACAGTGGCAAGCCTCCCTTGCTGATGTTATAATTACAGAAGTGAATTAGAGGTATTCTACCTCTAAATGTTAACATACACGAAGCTAGAAACAGATTCTGAGATGATGTAAAAGATCACCCCAAATATTTATAAAATACTAAGCTATAGTAGTTGGGAGCTTTAGACCAGCAGACTTTTAAAACATTTTAGTACCAGAAGTATACACAGCCTCTGTTCATACAGATTGATCCTTTCAGATGGAGAGCACTCAGGATCCTCACAGGACTGTGCCATGAATCGCTCTTCTAGAGCTCCAGAACGCCTTGCATATGCTAAGCCAACTGTCTCCATATATGCCATACTGGCTCATGAAACCTGAAATACTGTAGTTGGTAACAGTCAGTAACTGATATGAAGGAGAAAAGTAAATCTGTTTCTAAACTCTAAACTCGAGCAGAAAGCCTGGCCACACTACATGCACAGGAAGTATATGCCATTCTCACTTTTAAGCTTTCATCTGCCAAAACACACCATACACTTAAATCAGAATATTCCCCTCTGGAGAGCAAAATGGAGGAAAAAAGACAGAAAAATATTTACCTTTCAGGAGGAACGTTGTCAGTGTTGCTGCTATGCCGTCTCTGCATTTTCCTCAAAACCTTAAAACACAACACGCTCAACATTAACGTTGCAGGTCAACAATTCCCAGTGTGACTACTAACAAAGGCCCACAGAGTCAGAGGGTTGTGAAACCCATTCAGCTAGTGACATGGTTGGCATAAATCTTTTTCTTCTCTGAAAGAGCACCTCAAGCTTGCGCTTGTTCCTGAGCACACTTGTGAAGAAACAACTTCCAACTGGGAAATGGAAGCACACATATGCAGGGCTCCATGCAGGGCAGGAACTAGTCAGATCCCCTTTTGCAGGAGGTGGCAGTCACAAGGAGTGTACAGCTGTGTGATGACATGTTCTGATAAGGAACCTGAGGACAACTCACAGAGTAGCTCTTGACGTGACATGTGTATCGACATATGCTCTCTGGAAATGAAATCTCTTCTTCCTCTTTTGAAGAAACTTGCTTTGTAAAGCAAAACTGAGAGGGAGGAAAAAAGAAAAAGTATAAACATTTACAAAAAAGAAAGATTCTCGGTTTGTAACATCCAGTCTTGAAGAACTTCATCAAGTGGGCTGAACTGAGACAACAGCGGACCTGAGGCATCACTGACAGAGAACACAGAGGTTTTAATGTGAGATGCCAACTTTGGACATCTCCTTCACAGTTAATATAAATACACACATATCTATGTAAATAAAATAGTTAAGGTTATGATGAAAAGGCCAGGACAGGCTAACCCATGCAGGCGGAGCCGTTGTACCTGTGAACAACTCTGGGGTCACTGCTTATAAAGAAATCTGTCCATCTTCCCATGCTACAAGCTGAGAGCTAGAGATAGTGCAGAGAGAACTCTGAAACCTGGAAAATCCTTCACTCTCTTCTAGACCCTTAGAAGTCTACTAGATTGTAATGTGGGGTGAAATCATGTTCCAAAATGATACGCAGCTCTATGGGGAGACATTTTTTCTTTTGGCATAAGCGACAAAGGGGACAGTGACATGAATGCTAAGTACTGAAGATGCAGGACTTCATGAGATGTAATTGTCTGTTCTGCCCAGAGTCCTACAGATTTAAGATCAGAGAGAATTTAAATGGACTTTGTTCCCAAAGTCACTCAGTTTCAATACTGATTGGTCCTGCCTTTTCCGGATTAGAGGTTTTCACCTTGCAACACTTGGACATTTTTTAACAGTACCTGAATAACAGGTTTAACCAGAGGTGCAAGGTGCCACGGTGGGAGAGGGAAGCTCAAGAGTGTGCAGACATCTCAGACGTGGAGTCCTTCAGATGGTCCAAGATGGTCCAAATTGCAAACTCATCACAGGTCTTTCTTTCAAGGCGGATGATTGTAAGGCACCTGGATCAGTGCTCAAACAGGCGCATCTGTAAGAAGCACATGCATAGAGTCATTTTCACCACAGCACAGTGAGTTTTAGCTCTCCATCTCCTTGGGAAGGACAGAGAGGAGCAGGAACTCTTGGTGCTTCGACCCCTGCACGTGTGCATGGTCCAACAAGGCTGTTTTCCTCTAGGATCGGCACCTGCAGCCCTGCTCACTGCACAGGCACTCCCAGGGCACTCCTGGGCTGTATTCTGCCTTCGCTGTGTATACACACACATACGTGTGTGAGATAAAAAAAAATATACGTGCATGTATTTATATAGAGACATATATCTACAAATAGTTACAGACGTACACAGCTACACATGTACACACACAGAGAGACACAGGTGAGGCCCTTCTTTCCCACTTGGGCCGGGGAAGGAGATTCCCGCTGGAGTATGTCTAAACGCCCCAGCGCGGGCGGGAGCAAGCGGGGTCGGGGGAGCAGCAGTCCCAGCCCGGCCCAGGAGACCCCCATACCTACCCGTGCGGGCCGCGGTGTCAGGCCCCGCCCCGGCCCGGCGCGGCCGCACCCCCTCAGCTCACGCACATCCGCGGCTTCCGGCGGAAGCGGCGGGGCCGCGCTCCCGGTGCGGGGAGACGGGGCCGGGAGGCAGCCGCGCTGGTGGTCTCCACTCCCTCCCGCCGCCGGAGCTGGTGATGCCGGTCCCGGCTCAGCGCTGCCCCCGCCGTTCCTCTCCTTCCCTGCGGCGGGGGGCTGAGGGCTGAGAGCCCAGCCCAGCCCGGGGCCGGGCCGCCCGCCATGGTGCCCTGGGGAGCGGTGCTGTGGCGGCGGCTGCTGAGGAAGCGCTGGGTCCTCGGCGTCGTCTTCGGGCTCTCCCTCGTCTACTTCCTCAGCAGCACCTTCAAGCAGGTCAGTGCCCGCCCCGGAGCCCCCGCCGCGCTGGCGGGACAGCCTGTCCTGGTGCCGGCACACGGCGGGGAGGCTGAAAACACCCCTTATCCCAGGGTAACTGTTGGTCTTCGAGTGCTCTCACCGGGCTCCTGGGGTAGAATTGTATCATAATGATTAAATCAAGACAAGAGTTTAAAAAAGCCATGTCTGGTAGTGTATTTGACAGCAATTGTGTTTTGAACCAAAACTGGGGGAAAAAAAAACCTCAAAGGGACTTGATTATTCTGTTGTAAGCTCTCTTGTGAACTATAATTCCACTAGCAAAGAACTTAAAAAGGAGAAATACATGTTCCTCTGGTTATTTAATATAATATGTGCTACTTTTGTGGTTGTAGTAACTGAGTTCAGCTGTGTTAGCTGATCCCGTGGTGAACTTGCGTATTCCTGTTTTACTGGATCGTGCTGTTTTCATGTTGTGCATAGCAAAAAGCAAGGTACTGCAAGCAGCACGTTTTTTACTCCACTGACACTTGAGTTTACAGCTATTATGTATTTTTAATTGTGGGAAAAGCCCGCGCATTGGCGTGGCAGAAGGAACTTGTATGTTTGGTTGCATTGCTGTCTTTCTTTGTAGGAAGAGAGGACAGTGAGAGATCGGAATCTCCTCCAAGTGCAGGAGCATGAGCAGCCGATCGCGTGGAAGGTGAAGTTCAGTTCGGGAAACGGCAGTCAGCTGAGTAACCAGTGCAGGAATTCTGTGCAGGGGAAGCTCCTCATTACAGATGAACTGGGTATATTTGATACTAAGAATTTATTCTGCGTATTGCAGTGTTGAATGCTGCTTTGCCTGTCTGATTGCTGATGGCACTACCAAGTAACAACTGCTCCTTATTAAGTCATTCTTCCTGCAGCGCCTCTGCTGTTGGCGTTTTATCCTCAGACTGGATGAATTTTGCTGATCTGATCTGTGCACAGCAGGCTTGGGTCCAGCTGGACTCAGCCCAGGCACGGTACCTTAGGAGTGCAGCTGTTCTGTTTCGGGGACCACCTTAAATTCAAAGAACTCCAGTTACCTTTGCAGGGAACTCAGACGTTGAGTCCTGCTCAGTTTAGTGGGGATGCTTGCAGAGCTATTTGTGTCTCCCTCCCTACTGTCAGGTATGTTAGGGAGAGTCATCAGGGAAACTTGATTGGCCCTGTAAGGAGGCAGCTCAGGACTGGTATTAGTGCCCAGTCGCAGTTAACAAGCTCATCTGACCCTTGTAAACCCAAGGATATCTCTTGTGGGTTCTCAGATGAACTGCTTGTTTTAAGTGTATGCCTTGCACATATGCACATATGCTTCCCCGGTGTGCCTGTTGCTCAGGCACTGGACCTTTCTTGACCAGAAGCCAAGGCTGTAGAAAAACCACTACAACTGTGACTTGTATCAGTGTTAAATGTAGCACTGCCTGAATCATGCTTACTGCTGATTCACTGAGGTCTCTCAAATCACGGGTGTCTTTCACAGTCTAACACTGTGGTGGTATGGTTTCCCTAAAGATGTACGCTGTGGTTCTATACTGCTAAGGATTCCTCTCAGCAATGAATATTGCAGCTCTCCTGTGTGGATAAATCTAAGTCTCTTCACAGTGAACTGCCAAGTGTGTAATCCATATGTAGACCATTTGAAAAAAACATATGCCCTAGTTTTCTCCAGTACAATCATCACCAATCACAACAATGAATTATGCCAAAAAGAAATCATAACTTAAACATTTTGCATTTAAAGACTCATACTGTATATACAGCATATTAGGGTAGGTAGGTAATAGTTGTGCAGATAACACCAGGTTGTTGTAAAACTCAGCTCTATGTCCAAGTGTTATTTAAAACAATTGCGAGTTAAGACTTGAGCCAAACTGAGTGGGATAATAATCTATTAAGTGATAAAGAAACCTGTTCTGAAATAATGTGATTCTTACTATAGATTTCTACAGAACATAAAAATAAGAGTACATCTTGCCAGTTGTTGCTACTGTTTATATTTTTCAGGCCACATCTGTGAGAGGAAGGATCTACTAGTGAATGGCTGTTGTAATGTCAACGTGCCCAGTACAAAGCTGTACAGCTGTCACAGCTGCCTTCCCAATGGCTGCTGCAGTGTGTACGAGTACTGCGTCTCCTGCTGCCTGCAGCCCAGCAAGGTGCATTGACTTTCTCCTGCTTTTCAGGTGTTCTCAGGCTCCTCTGAGGCTAAAAGTGCTTGTTTTCGAGGACCTTTTTTCTTAGAGGGGAGTGTTTCTTTTCTTGGAAGGATGAGGAAAGCCTGCAAGGCAAGCTGTAAACACAGCTTTGAAAAAATCCATCCTTCCCACCTTTGAGAGGAAATACTGGGAGCCTTGCAAAATGTTTCAACTTCAGGGGGATTGCATTTGCTGAAGGGAAATGATTGCAGAAAAGGTATTCCAGCCAGTATCAGTTTTGAAATTAGCGCTCCCCTGTATTCTGTTAGCTTCTGTAGATTCTCCTCCTGCTGGTGTTCCATGATGTGTTAACCTTTCAGCGCTTGCTAGAAATTCTAAGTGGAGTTCCTTACTACTCCTCTCGTACTTAAGCTGTGTAGGTTAAGGTGGGCGTTGATTATTCCTTGTTGAAATACAATGTTTGTGGATTTTTTTTGTTTTGTCTCCTTTTTGCTAACCACTTTAGCAACATCTTCTGGAACGTTTCTTGAACCGAGCAGCTATTGCTTTCCAAAACCTCTTCATGGCAGTGGAAGATCGCTTTGAGTTGTGCCTGGCGAAATGTAGGACTTCATCACAGGTAAGACACAAGTACATGTCCACGGCTCAAAATTGGAAAAATACTAAAAAAAGTACCCTTGGAAAATATGGTACATTTTTAGAGTTGCCATATACTGACAATCATCTGCAAAACTCAAAGTTATGTTGTAATTTTTTTTTTTTTGCTTTTCAAGAACAGAGGTGAACTTCTGTTACCAATGTGATTTTATTAGAAGTTTTGGTGCAAGCGAGCATTGTCCCTCTGAGAAGGTGCTGTTGGAGATGTTGTGCAGCTTGAGTATTTAATATAGCAATAGGGATGGATTGCAAAGAAAGAACATAGTTTCAAATATCTTCAAAGCTTTTTTTTTTTTTTTTTTTTTTTTTACCTGTAGTATCTGAACTCTAGTTTTGTCAAGAAAATTGCACACATCTCAAGTAGCAAATTCATTATGGCTTGGCTCGCTTAGGACATTTGACAATACTGCCTAAGTGTGTGTGTGTGTATATATATATTTATTTTTTTTACTATTGAATCTGTTCCCACCTGCTTGGGTAGTCTCCTGAAAAGGAGGTTCTGAATATGCTTCAACATTGAAGTGCTATAATATAGCAACTGTCTCCTATATTTTGTGAGTGCAGTGGTGTTTGACTCCAGATGATATTCTAATGTGTAGAAGAATTTGGGGAATTTTTTGCATGTGTATAAATTCTCTGGGTTTTGGCCCTCCGTTGAAGGGACGTATTGTTTCAACATGTGTGCGTTGTTAAAGCTTCTCCTCCTCTTCTTGACAGAGCGTGCAGCATGAAAACACCTACAGAGATCCGATTGCAAAATACTGCTATGGTGAATATCCCCCCGAGCTTCTGCCTGTTTGAAAGCTGCGTGAGCCAACAACAAAGGGAAGGAACTGGAGGCTAGAACCCAAAAGAGCAAAGCAACAGCTGTTCCTTTATAGGAGCCTCTGTGTAAATGGATAATGTTTCTGGGGACAGACCCAGAGGTGTACGGCTTAAGCGAGGGACTTAAGTTCTCTGGGATTGAATCTTGCTTTCAGTTTGTTATGCACCTGCTTTAGAGTACTAGTACTGTCTTTGAATACTTCCTCTGAATTTTAGGATGCACAGAGTTGATCTAGGCTATAAAACATGGGAAAAACACCTAATGTGTCTTTGCAGCTGTACATAGAGATTCAATTGTCTCTGCAGTCCAGAAACTTTCCAGAGTGACAGTAATAATTGGAGGATTTTTGCTTTTAGAGAGTAAAGCATGCCTGATGTGCTTCTCTCTGGAGCACTTCTTGACATGCATGGTGCACACTATGTATGTAATTATGAATTATTTATTCATTTTATATGGATTACTAGCTGAAAGTATTGATACTTTGCATAGCTAGTTGTTGATGCCTTTCAGTCCTTGTTTCGTTATCTCTGATAGGATGTTTTAGATCCTGACTAAAATTGCTTGGCTGTTTTCCTGCTTAGTCTAAAGGAATTGTATTGGGATCTGTCACTATAGTGCTTATGTTCCTCTTAGTGAGTTTAAAGCATTCAGAACTCCAATGGAGTTGTTATTCTGTCAAAGTCCCATAGCACAAGAGAAGAGCAGGGATCTGCCTAGGATGGCATGTTTATTATCTGTAAATGCTTTGCTTGTTACTTTGCAACAGTCTCTTCAAAGAGGAGTCTGAGTCTTGTAAACAGCTCTCTGCTAGTCTGCTTTCTGACCGGGAACACTGAAGATTTGTTTGCTTGGACTTGTTCAGGCCTTGGTAATTCAAATGTACTTAACTCCTGATTGTGCAGGAGGCAAAAGGGTGGGGTAGTTCTAGGATTTCAATTTAATAGTGTCCTTGTGTGTGATGTAATTAGAATGTCAGAACATGGCACAAGCCCTCCTCTGAGGACATTTGTGTTGCGTGAGTTCAGTTAAACAGTTGTGATGTTTTTCATTTGCTGTTTGACATACTTGCTACTCTGGAATTTCAGTCTGATCAGAGTGACGCTAAAACAGGGTTGGTTCTCCCACAATTTCTCCTAGCTCTCTGAAGTTGCAATTTAACCTGTCACCCTCTAAGGCCACACAACGCAGAAAAGATGGGTAGAGAATCTGTAAAATGCTGACTAAGTGTGTGCTTCCCCTTGCAAGTCACTGGGTGAAGTCCAAGCGCTAGACCAAATCAGGCTGTTCTTTTCTATGTGCAGAGCCTGATTTCTCTTGTTTTTACTCTATCCATCTCCTCCATGATTTTGACTTTGTGTATGCTTGTTTAAACTGATACTTCCTGTTCCCTGACTGAAATAAAACAATCTACAGAGGCTTTAAAGGAAAAAAAAAAACCAAACCAACAGCCCACAGTGGTGGAGTATCCTGGTGCAAAGATCTGTAGAATGCTATTGCAATTACATATGATATAAACAAGAAGTAGTGTTACCAGCCCTCTGATAAAATCCACTTGCACTGTATTCATTGTTCTTTCCCAGAAGTCATCAAGTGAGCTAATGGTTCTGTCAGCAGATTCTCCTGGAAAATCTTGTTTTTCCAAAAGCTTAAAAGCCTTAGCATTAGCTGTTTATCCAGCTGAAAATCTGCCTCCCCTTTGCTGCCATCCTATGGCAACTTGCTGCAGCAGACATGATACAGTGTGAAGATGCAGTGTGAAATGCTGTCTTTAGAGGGTAGCAAAAGGTTACTTCTCTCTTCAGTGATAAACAGATTCTGCACCCCTGTTCCAGCACTTCATAACTGTTTTCCTCAGGGAAGGGCATCAGGTTGGTCTATTGTATCATTCCTGCTGAGATGTATTCTGGCACTTCATCTTTTTGCACCACGACTGTTGAGATCAAGATACTGATGACTTGCTCTTGCTTTCTCTTCCAACTTGGTATTAATTCCTGAGCAGGTGATACCACCACTTGAAGCAGTAATTGTAAGAAATATTAAAAACCAACCTAATTTGGACAACATTAGCAGGAATTCCTGGCCCCTTTCTCTCTTAGAGAAATAGAATGTGATCAGAAGTACATTGTGACCATTGTCCATGGAATGAGACAGAAACTGCATCCTCCCTCCCTGGTTGTTGAGCTGTTCAACTAGTGTCTGTGCTGTATATTAAATCATTAAAAAATTATCTGTGTTCCAAAGTACTCCCTGTTCTCATGTCTTTTCTTGAACTATAAGACAACTGTACCAAAATGTTAAGTTTGAAGAATGCAGTGGAGTAGAGGGGGACACTAACTTTAATATGTGTAATAAAGGCAGGTAAATCTATTTCATAGAGGAAATTATTTCATTTCAATCTGAGAAAAGAGCATGCTTCTCTCAATGGTGCACAGAAAGATCTGTCCCTTTGCAAGAGTGAATTGAGCAGGGAAACGAATGCAAATGCTTGTTTCATGTTGTGAAGATATGGTGAGGAATATCAAATCTGCATGTTCTGCTAATATTTCAGTGTGGTTTAAGTAATGTCTATCCCTCTTACAAAAAAGCCAAGTGATTTTGTGGTTGTCAGTGACTGTCTGACATCTCCTTTCTATCTGTCAGCTAAGAGACTCAGGTTGTTGACTTGTGTTTGGCAGCAGATTTAATGAGAGCACTTGATGGAGCGACTAGCTCTGCTTATCTGCTCTGAGGTCAACACTGGAGATAATTGAATGGGTTGTGTACTCCTTGATTTCTGTAGTTTACAAGAATATTAATGCTAGTGAAAAATGGTAGCTGCTGACATCTAATGAGGAACAGGTATAGTATTTGGCTGTACCAATTTGGAAACAGTGATCTATGGCAGAAGGGCAAAGCAGTAACTGCTGTCTGTGCTGAATTTAAACCTGAGCCATTGGCCTTGAAAGTACCTGCTATACTACTCCATTGGGATGGTACACAGAGAATTTGATAAAAATCCTTACTGTGATGGAGTGGAGTTCTGAAAAGGCAAAAGCAGACTTCTGGCTTGAGGCCCACACTAAACAGTTGATGAGCCGGGATCGTGGTTTGTGCATCCTCAGAATCGCACTCACTGTAGTGGCAGCGCTTCACTCGATCTCCTGTATGTGTTCAGGCTCTAATTCCTTGGAGAACTTTCTAACAAAATATATTAGTAGTCAATTGTGGAATATAAAGCACTAAGCACAGCAAATCCTAAACATGAGTCTTTGTTCTGATATATTTTTAAAAGAATTTTTTTTTTACTTTGTCATTTAGCTGGACAAGCTTGAGCTGTAGGATTTGTTCTGTCTTGTACTAGTCACTTAAACTGCAAACACACCAAATCCTCTAACTTGGCACCATAATGTGATATTTGTTCTTCAGTTATTCTAGTCAAGGAGAGGTGGGGGAGGAAGCAAAAAAGAATTTTCTAACTCAGCAAGTTCCACAAAAGATGGAGTTCAGCAAATTATTGGTGCTTTAATAAGAGCCCTCTGCATTTCTTTACAACCCGAGGCAAACAACTATTTGCAGAAGGAGAAAAATGCCAACTTCAAAACCTGCAGGAAATGATGGGAAAGTACTTAGATCATCTTTTTTGATCTGTGTCGAATTAAACAGGCAGTTCTATCTAATACTTCTGGTCAAATAAGGTCTGACTTGTAGCAACATCTATATTGTCCTGTCCTGGTTTTGGCAGAGATGGGGTTAATTTTCCTCTCAGTAGCTGGTGTGTTTTGGATTTGGTGTGTGAAGAATGTTGATAAAACACCCTGATGTTATCAGTTGTTGTTCATGAGACCAAGCACACTGTCTGGCTTTCCAAGTTTTGCCACTGTGCAAATGCAAGAATCTGGGAGAAAGACAGACAGAATAATTGACCCAAATTGGCCAAAGAGTATTCCATGCCATAAACATCATGCTCAGTACATAAGTGGGGGTTGGCCACGGTGGGTATCTGCCTTCCTGGCATCCATCCCTCTCTCTTGCTCGCTGGCATCATTCTCTCTACCTTGCTGGCCCCCTTTTCGCTCCTTCACTTGCTGCTTGGTTTCATTTCCACGATCACTGCTCAGGAAGGGCTGTATCGGTCATTGGGATATCGGGTGGTGAGAAAACATACACTGTTCATTTTGTATATTTCAAAATCCTTATATTCTGTTGTTATTGTAGTTTTCCTTTGCTATTTTAGTAAACTGTCTTCATCTCGACCCACGAGTTTTCCTTTCTTCCCAATTTTCTCCCCCATCCCACTGGGAACGGGGAGGGGGAGCAAGAAACTGTGTGGTAACTTGGGCTAAATCATCACATGTCTACATGATGTTTTCCATTTTTGAGGCAGTCATACAGTCACAGATTTTTCTTAGAAATCACGGTTCTTAGTAGATTAGAAGTGCAAGAATTCTCAGGATGCCTTCAGATTGAAGTATGTTTGTTGCTGTGGTCTGCTGTTTTATCTATGGTGAAATAAAGTTGCAGAGTAGAGAAAACTAAGAAATTAATTCTGGCTGAAAAGCTTGCCTTGTAGCAGCTTTTCTAGTATGTATTTCAATTAAGGAGACAGAAGACCACAAGCTGGAGGCAAGTGTTAGGTTTTTTCCATAGATGAGATTACAATTTGTTTTTACTGTTAATGGTTGAAATGAGGACTAGCACCTGATTTCTTCCAATTTAATGGAAGCTTCCAATGCAGCTCTCATCCCGTATGTTTTCTGTCTCTCTGCATACATCTACAGAATGTAGAGTGAATGGGTGATCATATGTCATTTATCTGCATTCTGTTCCTGTCCTACACAAAACCTGATTAGATTTTAAACTCCTTAGAGCAAAAAGACAACTACATCCATACTTCCTACAACTTCTGACCATGGCCTCACCTGGAGCCTTTAATGTACCTATTGATAAGAATAATACCTCTCTTACACAGATATCAAACACTGCCATGTGAAGAAGTGGGATCAGGTTGGGTGTAAGTCACAGGTGTAATATGTTTGTTTTAACACACACAAAAAAGTAGCATCCAAAGCTACCGACATTATCATATGCACTAAAATGCATCCATCAGCTATGTGAGATGACACTGGATATGCTGTAACCACATCTTCAAACTGAAAAATGTAGATTATTTGCAAGCTATAGTTAAGAGCTGCTTAGTAATAAAAGTTGTGCTATCTGAGGAAATAAATGTTTGTATATGAATAAGCAGGGTCCTAATTTATCTAAATCGCTGATGCCTTAAAAATACACATTAAATTAAAAAAGCCCAATCCTCTGTAGTAGCAAATGCATGCAAAATCATAAGTAAATGTAACATACCTCTTCCGATGTCTCTGTTCAACTTCTTGCGGCCGCCTGCAAGCTTACTTCCAGCAGCGTCTCAACCGGTGTAAGAGCGAGGAGCAGCCAGCAGAGGTTAGCACAGCATTCGGAGAAGAGCTGGCCTCCTCCCCGTGGAACCCGGCTGGCAGGCGGCCCTCAGAGCTGAATTTCACCGGGAAAAGGTAGGCAAACCTACAAGTACAAAACACAAGTGGTTACATTGCTCCAGGAAAACGTGGGGAGTGTCTGTCTGGAATTAAGCCTGTACCTTCCTGGCCACCCAAACCCACAAAATAAACTTACTTTTGAGGGCTGCCTGGGTTTTCAACCTGTTGGGCTGTCATGGGTGCTAATGGGGGAAAATAGCCAGGGTACTGTGGCAACTTGATTGAGAACAACAACAATAATAATAAAATAAACAATTAATAATAATAACACTAATAATAATAATAAAATCCCCAAACCGACTACCCCTGACCTTCACCGTGGGGGTAGAAATGGTAGAGTTTTGCCCAACTGCCGCTGTGTGCTGGTCTGTCATGGCGACTCCCCTGATGCCACGGCACAGCTGCGCTCTGAGGTCGCCATGAAAAACGCTCTTCCCCGCCTTCGGCTCCGGAGGTGAGAAGGGAGGGCTCTGCGGACGAGGCCGGGGCTCCGGCCGGGCCCAGGCTCGCCGGGGAGGGCAGGCACCATGGCGCAGGGTGAGCCCTCCCGCCGCCTCCGCGTTCGGCCGCGTTTCCCGCCTTTTTCTCCTCGCGCCCCTTCCCGCCTACCCCCCCGCCCCGCTCCCGCCTCAGCTGCGGGCGAGGGGAACCTGGAGCTGGGGCGGCAGCTGCGGTAACGAACCGGGCCCCGGGACGAGGTTCTCGGGTAGGACGGGGCACCGTGGCCTTCGGACCGGTGTCCTGCCGTTCACGGAGCTCTGTAACCGTGAGCAGACCGCGGCCTTCGGCTGGAGCGT
This sequence comes from Chlamydotis macqueenii, assembly GCF_036417535.1. NCBI lineage: Eukaryota > Metazoa > Chordata > Aves > Otidiformes > Otididae > Chlamydotis > Chlamydotis macqueenii. The sequence continues at coordinate 13,888,603 of NC_141572.1, read as the reverse complement.
CGTCTCCCCCCGCAGCGCGGCGGTGCCGTCCGATGGCTCCCACAGAGAAAACCGAGGTGAGGCAGCGGCCCCGCGGGGGAGGGCGCACGGCCAGGCACCCCCACGCTGAGGTGCTGCTTCGTTTGAGCAGCAGTTTGGTTTACGCTCGCCTAGAAGCTTCCACTGACTGCATACAGGTGAATGAGCTTGCTGCGGTTTTCTTTTTTTTTTTTTTCTTTTAGGTGTAATTAAGTCTTAACCTCACTGCTGCATGTCGTGTCCCCTGGACTATGGCCGCTTGCTATGTGGGGCGGGGGTCCCAGCCGCCTCCTCACCCCATGGGACACTGGAGCGGCTCAGCCCCTCCGAGCCCTCTTCTCCTCCTCCTTTTTCCCAGCACGCTGTGGTTCTGCTTTTTAACCTCCCGCCACCCCTAAACCTGCCTTTGTTTTTTTTTTCTGTCAGCTCACTGACTGCTCTGGTTTCTCCTTTTTTGTTTCCTCCGTTTTCTCCCCCGCTCCCCCCCCCGTCAGGCTCCTATATCTTTTCTCCCTTCCCCTGCTTTGCCTTGGATCTGTCTCAGCTGTAGTTACTGAAAGTTGAAATAGGATAGTAGGAATTCTCCTTCTTGGAGGAAATGTTGCTTTTTTAATTAGGTAGAGGTAGTGTAGCACTCCCCCTTGCTTTTGAAATAACTGAGTGTCTCTCTACTCTTTTTTTTCCCTTCTCAATTTCCCTTCACCCCTACTTTAATCTGTTGTTTACTGTACCTTTCCAGTATCTTGGTCTGCCTTTGCTTTGAGACTTATGCAAAATTTTGTACTATCATGGTTACAGTGCGTGTTAAAAGGCCTACCCATCCAAAGTTTCAGGAGAAAAAACCAGCATTTCTCAGCACATGTGCTAGGAAGCAGAGTATGAATTTTTCCATTTATGTTGCGTTTGTCCCTAAGAACTCAGACCTTGGACCTGGATCCTGCTAGGCAAATACATCTTAAATATATTGGATTTACTTTGATAAGCATACAGTTACTTTTTCAGCAACAAGAGTTCTAAATCTATTTCAAAGTTACTGAAAAGCTGTAGGTTGCTGAAGAAAGCATTTGTCCTGCTTACGATGCCCTAGCTGGCTGCCAACAGCAGGTGAGGCTTGCTTACAAGAGAAATATGACTTGGGAAAATGAAAGGTGTGCATGCTATCTAGTCTTGATCTTTCATTGTGAAAAGCTTATACTTAGAATTTGTTGTAGTACTAAAATGGCACTAACATCAGTTAAACTTTTTTTTTAGTAGTTACTTAATTTTTTTTTCTTATCTCAAAATAAGCCCAGGTAAATTGTGCTCATGAACCTTCATCTCACTCTATGGAAGCCCAGTGCTATGCTGAAAAGTAATTCTAACAAAATATGTAAACAATGATCTCCTCCTTTGCTTAGTGACAACTGGGAAGACTAGTTCTCAGTGTTCAACATGTCTTTTTCCTGTCCTGCTAGTTGGTAAATTCAAGCTGGGTTCTATCTGCGTCATGCATATTCCTATTTATAAAAGCCTTGCAATTGGAATGGAGATGATTTATTGGTCATATGTGAACCCAGACAGCGATGTTAAATGCTGAGAGTTCTAAGTGTTCAGCAATCACAGGCCAAAATAACACCAAAATAAGTTTTAAAGTAAGTGAGAACTGTACCTACAAGGACTTAGTTGCTTCTTTATCTAGAAAGGAAATTAATTTAGAGTTTTTCTGGTACACAAGTAATACTCAGCTACAGAAGATCTGTTCAGGAGCTGTAATTTTTATAAAGTAATTTTTTTTCTGATTCTGAGTCCTACAACTAAAAAAAAAAATGGGGAGGAGGGTGTGGAATTCCTTTGCAATTTATTAAGTGCTGTAAGTTGAGTAAAGACTGAGAGCTTTGGACCTCCTCAGGATTCTCCCTGGCTTCCTGCCAATTGGCTTTCAGGTAGGTTTCACATAAAGAGCTGATATATTCTGTCCTCAAAACCAGAGTTTGCGGTGAAAATGCTGCAAGGGACCAGGTTATTAAAACAAATTAAGCTATCTATTTGGGAGCGTCAGTGAAACATTTTGTGATGTTATACTATATGCACTTGTCACAGTCCTGCCACATCAAGGTTAGAGTGAGAAGGTGACTAGCTGGCAGTCACTTAATCAAATGGAGATGTTGATTTCTCAGGTAACCCAGGCAGGGTGAGGCTTGCATGCTCTGTTGCTTTTAACAGCCAGATAATGAATATGCTTTCCAGAATTCATGTTTCTCATAGTGGAAGCAGCAGCTGCGTGTGATCGGTGTTGCTGTCAAAGGCAAGTGAGATGTACTTAATTCAGGTCTACACAACAAAGACATTGATCAGGGCTGCTTTGCTATGGTTGGGTATCTGCAATAACAATGACTAGGACAATGCAGCAAAGCAGGATGGCAAAACCAAATACGCTTTGTCTTAATCCAGAAAGTGAGAGGGCTTACCACCTAGCTTTGCTGCTGAGCATCAGTAATTTCAGAGCAATTCTGCTCCAGTTTTCAAAGGGTCAGTAAGATACTGAAATCAAGTGAAAAGGGCACATCTTGTTCATGTCATCATAAATACACTTCATTTGTAGCTATAAGCTTAAAATCCTGGATTCAGTACAAACAACTTGCAATGGATCAGTTCCACATGATTTAAAAAAAAACCTATGTTTATGGTTTGTGGTTTCTGGATAAAGTTATATTGAACTGCTTACAGTGGAACTGAATGCTGCAAGAATTATATGGAGTGGATGTATACATTATGTTTCCTCTGCTCCTTCTCTACTAGTTAGTACTTGGATGTGGATGATTATGTGCTATGTATTTAGTAGTGTTGATATTGCAGCGTATTTTTTTAGTGCAAAGCTAAAACTCCTCCTATACCAGTTTTGTAATAAAAAAATGTAATCATTACTTTTTATTTGTGCAGAGGTACCCAACTCGTCGTATGTCTTCCAACTTTTCCTTCCTATCAGTTTCCCTTAATAGCTGCGTCTGGTTTTCTTTTGTTCATGTGTCGTGCGGAAGAAAAATGGACACTAACAGGTTTGCTAATTACTGTAAAATTCTTCTCAGCCTTGCTCTGTTCAGATCATGCTATTAGCTATAGTAATCAAATGCAATGGTGTGATGGCTCTCACACTTTTCAGTATATAAGGTCTTTCTGGTGCAATATATTTCTGGGATTGTCTTCAGGGGCTGTCACCAATAGCTTTTTGACTTTCTACACCTGCTGTTTTATTTTATCTCAATATTCCTTTTTTTGCTACTACGTTAATCCTCCTTATCTTTCCCAGATGACTTTTAAGGGCACAGGGCTGTTAGCCCCCAGCTTCCTCAGTTTTGGCTAGGAACTGGGGAAACTGAATATGGGTGTACCGTGTCTTGCCAGACAGTTCTCTGAGCAGTGTCGGTGCATCCACATCAGTGCAACAGTTCTTGTCACTTCAAGTTTTAGTGCTCTGCCTAAAGGCAATGTCTTTTGCCTCATTGCATCATTTTGCTACTGACACCTATTTTTCCTTACCTATCAGTATTGTCAATGTCATAATCTTCAGCAGTATTTATGGCAGCAGACTTATGTCTCATCACTGATTATCTTAGCTCCAGTGATTGTACTTTCACCTCATTACTGAAATAAAGGTAACATTAATGAGAGTCATGCAGCTAAACCTCTGCTCACCTCTCTGGAAATTTATTCTAATGATGAAAAGGGGACGCATGTGGATCTATTTAAAAGCAAGCTAGCTTTTTTCCTGACCCCCACCTAGCTACCTATCAAATCAAGTGTTAAATAAAGTCTTTTGTTATTAAAATCTGATGATGTGAAAGGATCCAAATACATTATACGACATTAACAAGGACAAATGATATTTGTTAAACACTGATCTATGTACTCATCTGCTACAGAGTTCCTTTACAACCCGAATTCCTGTGTTGCTGCTGCTTTTGGAAAGGTTTTATGTGACTCTCACAATAAATTAGCCATAAAGCATTTGGAGGTCCCAGGGGGTATATTGGGAAAGTTCAATATATTATCAAGTGTAACAGTAATCACACCTGTAAATGAGATGAAGCATTGAGAGAGAGGTGGAAATTGTTTATAGAAGACACAGCAAGGCTTTGAACTGAAAGAAGAAATATAATTTAGATAAGCAAAAGTTAATGAGATAAGACAAATGTACATGATGCATGTGCCAAGCAAAGAGGCTCATGAGATCCTCCATTGCTCAGAACCTGGATTTACAATAAGAGCAGTCATTTTGCTACTAGTCACTGCTAGGAAAGCCATATCAGTCGAGGTGGTTTGTTTGCAGAATTTTTCTGTTTGTTAGTGAAAGGTTAGAGAATAAGAAATCTCTTTTAATTAAATCTTTTTACAAGCAGCTACCGTGACGAGGCCTCAGTCCTGTCTCAGGCCACCATCTGCTGTAGCAACACAGATTAACTAGGAAGATAGTAATATTGACTAAAAGGAATACATCCTCTGAATCAGTCTTATTGTTTTATGTTCTCCGTACATGTTACCTCTTCATGTATGAAACTAGACTAAGACAGCTTTAGTTTTAGAAGTCTAAAATGATTCTTGCTAAAAATTTGCGTGTATTTTAAAGAGCTTTTCTAAAAACAAAAAAAAAGTTCACCTCTCACAATGTTATGAGCAAACAAACCTCCTTTGTGTTCAAAAATGTAAAGATATGTCTTACTGTCCAGGCCAGTGGTATTTGTTTAGTAAGTGGAATGTTTTAGACTCTAGGTGTTCTAGAATGCTTGCTTTAGGCTTTCAAAGGAGAACATAATCCAAGAATTACCAAAGCATGGTTGACTTGGAAGATGGAGTGAAATATTACTGTAATGATAATCATGCCTTGATCTATTTCAGATTCCAGGATATAGAAATATTTTTCTTTTGTGCAAGTTTGTGATTTTTTGACCATTGAGTTCACAAGGAAGAGTATGTAGACTTGTCACTGGAAGAGTAGCTTTCTAATAGGAAGGCTGTTTACGTTAGCCTTTTCAAATGTCAAAATCCTAAACAAAATAGATAAAGTTGGATAAAGGTAACCCTTTACAAAGGTTGGTGAAATAACATTATCGCCCTTTGGCAGAGAGAGAAATTGAAACACAGTGTTTAGGAGATATCAGTCTTGTCAGATGATGCAGCAGGAGTGGGCTGGGACACGGCATCTAGAACCGGCCTCTGGATCGCTGTCCTGCTCTGCCTTCTGGAGATTTCGCCCTTCTGAGATTACTGCTGTTGCACTGACTCATGAGTGTAGTCACAAACTGAGTATGTCGGGTTGAAATGTGCCTTATGAAATAATTCGTATTATGTTTAATTTGTGAGATTTTTACAAGACTCTGTCCTAAAGCAGCTATTCTTACGGATGCAGACAAAATGAAATATTCTCTGTGTAAGTAATGTGAAGGAAATAATTTTCAGCTCATGTTTCATGGTCGTTCCTACTGCCTCTGCAAGCACTCTCTATCACCTGCAGGTATTTACTTCACAGTTTGTTCTTTTTTCTTTGTGTGCACATCCCCCTCTTTTTCCACCTGCTTCCCAGCTTGGCTTTTTCTCATCTTGGTGCCCAGGAAATGCCAGTGTCTAGTTGAATGAGCTCTGCTATAAATCAAAGTGTCATCACTTAGCTGGTAGAAGTGATTTAATTAATGCATCATGCCATCCCCAGAGCCTCTCCCCACCTGACTGCTAATGAACCTTCATCAGCAGGAGGAAAATGTAGCCCTTCTTAGAACTGTGCAGGAGAGACTGAAGGAAAGACAGTTAATTGCAGCTGCAGAGATCAGCCTTGTCACTTGTCTCTAATCTGTTGTCTGCTTCTTGAAATACTGCTGTCCTGGTCTCTTAATGCTTAACTCCATTCATACAGAAATTATCTAGTATCATATCAACAATCACTTTCTGTCAGAAAATGTGTTTGGCAGGCGACACGTTTAAAAGCATCCTATTGTGCATCTGAATATTGTAGCAACTTTTACAGCCTGAGTACATTTTTAGCTGTAACGAGCAGTTTATACATAAACATTTCTGTGCACTGTGGGTGCACTTCATAGGTGGTGCTGTGCAGTTAACACTGCAGATCACTGAGCCAAAAATGGTCATGCCAGTATGGAATTGCAGGGCAGATGTTGTTAGCAAGTGGTACCCTTTGTCAACTGCTGAATGAATAGTTGATGATTTTGTCTCAGGTGTGTCAGAATGCTAATTTCTGTGCAAGCCAGAGCACTTTTCCATTTCAGTTCGATGGCTTCCACCTCTTAGGGCAGGATCTGTGGTGGCAGGAATCGCAAACTCCATCTTTTGGAATACATAAGCATAAGAATTTCGGGGATGTTGTATTTGTGTGAAGGAGCACTTGTGTGAAGGAGTGTTTTGTTTTCTGGTAACTGGAATAGAAAACTGAGAGTCAGGGTTCCTGCTTTCTAGGTTTGACCACTCCCAAGTTCCCAGATGGCCATAAGACAGACATTCAGCTAGTTTTTTATCTAGGCTTGCCCCAGCTGTACTGTCTGCTAGAGAAGGACACGTTGTACATATGATGGGACACCCTCTGCTCTCTCTTCATAGACCCAGTTCTGCTGAAGCAGATGGGCCTGCACCGCCTTCTGTGGAGATCAGTGACACTCATCAGTAAAACGAACAACAGTGCATCCAGAGTTGATTTAAGGTCCGTAGGCCATTGAGGCGACAATGACAACTTCAGCCTTAATGCTGCAGGTATTAGGGAGTACCTCTGTGCTCTTGGAGCCTAAGATGGTGTCTCACTGTGGCTTTTTTGTGAGCTTCAGAGAGCAGTGGGAGAAGAACTTGGCCCCTGCTAACTCTCAGTGTGGGCTAAAAGGTGCCACAAGCTGTAGGATGTGTGAGCTGGGCCATAACAGGTCACTCCCAGTATCCCACACCACCTTATGATGGTGCTGCTTGGCCTGTATCAAGCGTGCTCTCAGCCTTTAATCTTTCCTGGGAGGGCCCACCATGCAGTCAGCCAAACACACTGCTTCCTCCTGTTCCTCAACCTGCCTTGTGACAAACAATACAGATGAGTCAGCGACAAGCTCTGTGCGGTGACGCTCGTTCGGTTCCATCTCTGTGTCATTGCGTGTTGCGTGAGACGGGTGCCCTGAGCCACAGCCCCAAGGCTGGGCACTCTGCGATCTGACCAGAGTAATTACCATTACGGTTAAGCAGCTGTTTCCTTTGTAAGTCCATAATTTTGAGGGTTTATTACATGGACATAAAAGTCCTCTCCAGGCAGAGATTTGGCAGACAAAGCCCAGCCAGGGAGCTGTTTAATCATTTGTTAGTTTGTTTGTTTTTGCATCTGTTGGGCAATTCTTTTGGTATTTGGTACACAAGGCGGCAAAAGATACAACTGCAGTAACTTTCAGTTGCTTACCAGTGAGGTCTTCATTGATTTTTATTTTGCTCTTGGTCACTTATGATTTATTTGAAAAAAATAAATGTACATTAGTATTTTGAAAGTCTTTACTAGGCAGTATTCAAGTAGAATCTTTTTTGACACCTCACTGATTTCCTTGTTTAATCTGTGTGTTTTGTTTTACTTAATTCCCACAAACTCCACTGTTCTGCAGTTGCTTGTTGCTGGTCCTGTTGTTCTATACTAGGGTACTCTGTAGAGCAGTAGACAAAGACAGTGTTCACTGCATAGCTTTGCTGCTATTTTTATTCTTTCCATAGCTTTTTTTTTTTTTTAACAGAAATGAAAACCTGGAACCAAGCTGCATAACTCTCTGTATTTTTGATGATTTAAATTGGGAAAACTTTTCAGGTAGTGAAATTACTGTAATTTTATCCCAATGCACCTAGTAACAGAGTTTGTGCCTATTGAGGAATTTTTTTTAGGAAATGCTGTTGTATGTAACATCTGTAAATTTGGTGTTGAAGGGAACTGTGTCCTCAGGCTTTTTAAAATTCCACAACATATCTTATTTCTACTGTTTAAACAACACCTGAGCTAATTTAAAAGCAAGATGCACTGATACCCGTAGCAACTAATGCCAAATAAAACTGTCTTCCTTTGTAGGATTTTGCTTAGGGCACAAGACTGAATGGCTGGCCTTGTAAGGATTATGCTGCAGGTGAGTGAATGGAGCCGTTCTTTAGCAGATAGTTGGATACTGGTGAGTCTTGTTGCTGGCAAGATGCTGAGCTTTTAAGTGCTATGCCTGTGTTTTTTTCCTCTTAAGAAGCCTTGACAGTATCTGATGCCTTAAATCTGAGTTGTCATCTGGCCAGTTCTCATCTTGTATTGGAAAATATTGTAATGAACTTCTTCACAGAAGGGAAAGGAGCTGTGAGTATGTTTTTTGTCTCACACTTCTGCTTCCCTTTAGCACTCTAACCGTCCTGTCTGTGCAGTGAGCAGGTCACAGTATCGGGAGGTGCATACTCTGCTGCCCTCTAAACTAGCCATGTTGTCTTTTGTGAGCCTGGACAATGTCATAAGCAAAGGCTGTACTTTCTGTCCAAGTGCTAGGTGCTGAGAAGAGGAAAAGTTAGCAATTCTTGTGCTTTCTTGCCCTCACTGCCTTTAGGTGGGAATAGCGTGACTAGACTTGTGTGACCATGGTAGTGTGCAAAGGAGCGCAGAGCTGTGGACATGCGTGCCTCAGCCTTATGTGTACTGTCAGACCTCTTCAGCCACGTCTGGTCCTCCTCTGCTAACGCCTCGTGAACACTGGCTGTTAAGTGGGAGAGCAAAGCTTGTGTTTTTAGAACAGACAGACCAAAATTCTGTTATTGCTGTCATGACAAGTACAGTGTTGTCCAGGAAGTTCATGAAGACTTAGCAATTCGTTTGTTTTATATAAAAATGTCTCATCAAAAGCTTTCTATCCTTTTTTATTTCCAAAGAAAATTCCTTTTTGATTAAATGAAAATGCTAGAAGAAAAACTCAGTTTTGGTTTAAGAATATTGATTTCTGGGAGAAAAAATGATAGCCAAATGTTTCCATTTCGATTTAATTAGAAACCTAAACCTTTAGAATATTTGTTATTTTCTCTTAAAATTTTTATGTGAAAATTTGTTTTTTAACTTTGAATAAAAAACAAACATAAAAGAATAAGTGATTTTCAATTAAAAAAAGTAAGATGAGTGGATCATGTGCAATTGATAGAGGATTGGATTGGGAGCCTAATGAGAGAGCTGTTTTTTCTGTGGGGAATGGAGAAGACTATCATTTCTGAAGGTATCAGAAATGCAGTTATTTCATTCTTTTCTGTATTCTGCCTCTCATTCTCATTTTTTTTTATGTGTATAAAGTGGCTCTTGCTGGGCTCAGTATTGAGATATGTCGTTGTGATAAATTACTTTTACTGGAGATTATATTTTTCCTCCAAATGAAGCTGACAGCAAGGCACATTCTAACCGTTGCAAGTAACTGCAACATTTTCAGTCACCTTTTCTCACTCTCTTTATCCCTCCCCCCCTCAAAATATTTTTCAATACATTGTCTAAAATCTGTTGAGGACCGTGTTTTCTAATGGGATGGAAAAAATAACAGAGGTGGCAATTAAGAACCGTCAGCACTAGTCAAGGATCTTTATATATGTAAGTAAAACTGCTTTTCTCCCATCTTGCTTATACTTGAGGAGTCCTAGCCTACTTATAGTATTATCCACTGGAGCTCTTCAAGGTTCCAATGAAATAGGGAACTATACAAAAGTTACGTGAGAAAATTGTAAAGAAGAATCATCGGGCATTTGCTGTAGCTGTATGAACACACATCATCAAGTTCAGGCACCTGTCAAGGTCATACAGTGTCTTCAGTAAATTTACTAACTTCTTTTATCAAACAGTTGTGCCATTTTGTCATCATTTGCAGAACCGGAAAGCTGTTGGAGCACCTCATCTGTGTGATGGTGGGAATCTTTTCCTAATTTCTCTCTCAATCTATTTCTGGCTGGTTCCCACTTATTTATTGTTATCCTGATATTATCACTGTTCTTATTCACTAAAAAAAATTTATAAATTAATATAGGAAATAGCATATTATATTTGTAGCAAGAAAGGAGTAAAAGAACTTTGTTACAATAAAAATAAATTCTAGACCTTTGTTGTCAAAGAGCTAACAACTGGGAGATAGGATGTGTGGAAAATGTTGACTGTAATAGTTTATTGGAAAATAATTATCAGGGTCATCAAAAGCATTAGTAAATTTGTTTTGGCAAATTGTTAATTAATTTGACATTTTTGAGAAAATAATTTTTATGAACTTCAGAGGTGCCAGTTTAAATGCAGTTCACATCACAAATAATAGGTTTTACTCTCTGGTAGCTTTTTGGTGTGCTTGACAGTCACTTGGTAGGTTAGAGTTTTGTTCCCCAGCAAACAGCTGGTCAAATCCCAGCTGGAACCTTAAGGCTAACCAAAGAAATGGGAGTTACTTCTCCATAGATATGTGAAGTAAAACATCTCCTGCCAAAGGTGGCTGGTTACTCAAGCGTAAATCAGGTCACTCGGTTGGTAGAATCAAAGATGTTACTGCTCAGGCTCCACAAGAAATATGGGCAAATCAGATACAAGTTTTCTGGTCTCCTCAGCTTGTCCCTCTCTCTCAAGACTTTTCTGCTTGTTGACCTGTTTTGGTTTCTTTGCTCTAAAATGTCTGAACTCACTCTCATTTTTCTTTTCTCTCCATTTTTTCCTTTCAGATGAATTCCACATCATTTTGCCCTTGAATTCCATTTATAGAAAGTGACTGTAAGTGAAAAATCTGTGATATCGTATTCCTATGTGAAGATCAAACAGTTTGAGTTTTAGTACTTCATTCTATTCTTCCTTCCTTTTAAACTTTACATTGCTGGTGGATACTCAAAAGCTATCTTGAGTTATGATTTTCTGTGGGTATTTGTCTTTTTTCTTGAAAGAGATCTGAGAAAACACCAACATTACAAGAGGTGCCATAGAAACTTCTTTTCTGCATATGACCTGGACAGGCATGCCCTTTTATTTTTCTAGCTGAAGCTCTCATCTTTCAAAAGTGAGTTTCTTTAGAAAAGGGGAGAGAAATACGCTGGATTTTGTAAGCTGATTTCCAGATGTTAAATGCTAAATCGCAAATGCCAGACCCCTTATTTTGTCGACATCATATGAAAGTCGGTCACCTCCTGGAAAAATACCAACTGTAAGCCAGTTTCTTGGATATCTTTGAAGAAAATTGTAGCAAAGATAAGAGGTAGGCACATTATATAGTCCCATGACGATGAAGAGTGCGGCTTGGTTGTGGAGGAGAGCCCTGTTCCTCTGAGGTTACTTGATAAACGCTTTTAATTATCAGCATTGTCATTTGCATAATGGAATTGTACAGCTGGCCACATGCAGTGAATGAAGTTACCACATGCTCTGTCAGTACCCATGCACAGGAAGAACTGGTGGAAGAATGTTGACTCTGAGCAGAGGGAAGTAAACAATTGCACATCACAAGTGTAGGGACTGCCTGCATAGGAAGAAGAGGTTATGGAGCTCTCAGCAGCTGGAGCAATGCTCAGAAAGGCAGCAATTTGGTGGCCTGTGTCATGAAGTACTTTCTGTTGGTTGTAGGAAGCTACTCCAGGGTAAAATGTGTGGGGGTTTCTTCTTTGTTTTGATTTGCTTTGTTCTTTGTGGTCATGGTTCAAAACTGTAAGTCTAGGGAATGGCTTTTTGACAGAGATCCAAGCATCTTAATATAATGGTCAGCTACCCTTTGATATCCTCTGTTTTTGGCTTTGGCTGCTGCTTGACTGTAGCACAGGTGAGCAGACACTGCATTTCATATTCTCATGTACCAGAGTACGCTGAAATAAGAGCAGGCTGTGAGAAAAGATGGATGAGTGCTTTACCTTGAAGGCTATAAACACAGCTGTGTGGATCAGCAGATGGCAGACTACTGCTAGCAATGGGCCACAAACAAGATGAACTGTTCCTCTTCCCTGTACTGTTCCAGATGGGAGGCCTCGAAAGGGAAAATGGAATATGCTTGTTTTGTGGTGGTCTCTCAAATTCTGCCTTGCGTACCCTTGGTTTGTGCTTCACTTCTGGGGGATGCTTTTTCCCCAGTGACACACGATTCAAGATGAGCACAGCCAGCCTCGTTTATTGTATGTACTGTTTTGTGACTCTCTTTGACCTTGTAGTAGATATAACGCTGCTCTTTAAGCTATCACCAATCTTAAATGTAGAATGAGATTTAATAAATACCGTAATTTCTGACACTTGATAGAGTTACAAGTGAAGCTTTTAAACTGCAGAGCTACAATCAGTGAATGACATTCAGAGAGGAGGAATGCATCAGAATTAATCTGCTCCATCTGGGGCAGCTGGAGCTTGGCTGCCAGTGCGGTAAGAGTAAACAGGATTGCATCTTTCAGGATGACACAGTATTTGGCGTAAATAAGTTCTCATTTGTTCCCATTCCTGAGGTAGTTTACTCTGTCCATCAGCAAAAACCATACCTTAGATGCTGCTCTTCTGTGTGAGTGAGAGGTTGTAGAGTACCTGTGCATGGGACAGCATTGGCAGCTTAGGATAATGGAGTACAAGAGAAATAAGTTTATTTTTTTGGTTATAAAAATTGTCTGTTTACTTGTGTCTCTATGGTATCAAGTATCAGGAGTTTCCCTGGTGGGAATCTCTTTCTTAGTGATGTGAAGAAAGAGGAGTGGAATATTGTCTGTCAGCAGGTGCTAACCTCTGCACAGACCTGGAGTGCTGTGTGAAACACCTTGGTAATGTCCTGTTAGTGGTGTGTTAGTAACCTAAGGAGCTGTCTGAATGCCTTCAGTTTCTGACTGAGGGCTCACAGACATGAATCATGAACTCTGAGAAAGAATTTGGGAAGTAAAGTAATATCAACAACAAATCCCTTTTCCAAAGAGCTGCAGCTATTTTCCAGATAGAATATTTTTATAGGCCTATTGGAGCATTCTACAGAAAAATTTTCCTCTCTTGCACATGAAATATTAGGAGTTGCTTTTGGTTTACATTTTTTCTCTGCTTCCCAAGTGCTTAGTAAATGAAACAAGCAGCAGAGTATGAATATGCTCATCAATCATCTTTTGTTTGTTTATGTTAGTCAAGACCCAAAAATCCTCTTGGAGGGAAAGGGGAAAAGCTCTAGAGGCTCTCCTTTATGTTACTTCAAAAGTAAATGCTTCCAGTTAAAGCCCGAAACCCCACGAAGTAACTTTGTCAAGTGGTTTCATAGTGGCATAAAAGCAAGAGAGACTGCTGCTGTGGAAGGCTGTCTCTTCCACGGCCCACTAAGTCCATAATTCTGACTTTGCAGTGTGGGCTGCTCCCAGCAGAGGTTCAGTTCAGGGCTCCCATACAAGTTCTGGAGAGAATGCTAAGCAGCCACTGGGAGTCATTTGGAGTTTTGATGTTGTACAAGCAACTGCAAACATCCTGTTTGTAACCATAGCCAATGAAGGCGCTCTGATGTAAAAATGCTACAGCAGACCACTCAATATATTGTTTTCCATAGAAAATTTCCTGCTAATCCTCCCTTGCTAGATAAAACTCCCAGTATTTCAGGGTATTCTTTTTCTTGAATGATTTCCAAGTTTGACCCACAGTATTTCTTTGTGAACACATCTTCAGATGACCTCTTGGAGCCAGAACCTCAACAAATACAGAGGAGGAGTCTGTAATATGAATTTACTGCTGTCTGGAATCTTCACTCTTTTGATGCAAAGATAACACCTATATGATAGCCCTTAGAACAAGAGGTTAAATATGCGGTTTCAATACAAAATGCAGTATTAAGAAAAATAGTTACTGCATCTTGAGGTGCAACAAAAATAGTAGTTGAGCATTCTAGAGTTTGCAATTGAGATTATAATCTTGAATTTACTAATGACTTGGGGAAAATGGACCATAAGCTTTCAAAATTTGTGGATAAAAGCTGTGGAGCTTGTAATGTCCATGCAAAGATAAGTAAATCACTGGAACAATCATTATTACAGTAGATGAAATGTCATTTGGCTACACATCAAGTACTCCATGTAGGCAAAAATAATCTAGGCATTTTCTACGTAGTATGCTGATAGACTTCAAGCTTGCTGTATCCTCTAAGGAAATAGTGAGCAGTCTGTGTAAGTATATAATTAAAAAAAAAATGTCTACCCAATGAGCAGAAATGGTAACAAACCAGTTACACCCAGGAGCACTGTATGTGGAACAGGGTGAAAGACAGCAGGTGGATACTGTATTGCCACATCAAGTGTCCATTTTCATCTTTTGTGATCTATGGTTTCCCATAACTCTGGGATTCACCTCTGCCTTACTGAACCTGTGTATTAGAGTATTATTGGTGTGCCTACTATTTCATCTTTTACATTACCAGTGCTTTTGGCACCTGAATAGCTATAAATACTACAAGAATGTAAGTTGCAAGTGGGCAAAAGCATGTATCGCAACAAATGGAAGTTTGACGTGCATTTGTGACCTTCAGCTCCTGCCTTGTGTATGAGCAGCATCCATTTAGCTACTGACACAGCATCTCACTGCCTCGCTGTGTTGATTTCCCAGGTTCACTAGCAGAGCTTAACGTCTCTTCCTCATACTCAGCGTGGCTTATGTTATGCCTTAGCCACTGGGCATCATCTTTATAGCATCACATAATCTCACTTCCCAGTGGCATACAGCTGTTCTAGAATTATATAGGAAAACAAGTTTTCCCAGGAACTGGGGAATAAGATCTGTTCCTGGTGAGATGATGACTCTCAACTTTCTATTTATTTATTTATTTATTTATTTATTTATTGAACACAGTAAAAACCTGGTTTACACTGCTCAATTTGTCATCATTACATAGTAAAAATCTGGTTTACATTGCTCATCCACACTTGCTTTTCTGTTTTCCCCTTACATGCTGCTGAAACCCTGGCAATTTAGCCTTTTAGGGACATGAGAATTGCACAAGGTGCAACCCTAAATCAGTTAACACTGCATTAAATACAGGCTTACATCATATTAGATGTTCCATAGACGGTTTGTATAAAACTTCCAGTGAGCACAGGAGTGTTGTTTCATGTTGTAAAGTAGCCTCCTTTTTTCTGTAGTGGTATTCTTAGATTACTTTGTCGTGGATAATGAAATATGTGTTTAAAAAAATTTATTTGTGTTCCGATATCCCAAACCACTAAGGCTTCATAACCAGTGATATACTTCTTGCGAACAAGTATTAAGCAAAGCTCTCAAAGCTCTGTAAAAAGAGTTTGTGGCTTCCTCGTTTCCCTTAGTGTCACTCTGGCTTAAAGCAGTCTGAGTTTTTTATCTTAGATAGTATCTTAGATGAGCAGCGATAGCGGGCACTGAGCTATACCGAAGTTGTAAGGATGGCAAGGGCTTAAATCACCAAACAGCTGTGATCTACATTGTCTAGAGAACCAAACTCTCCAAAATATTTCTAGGCCTCTGTAGCATTTCTCAGTCTAATCAAAGAAGAGAAGAAATGCAAGTTTTTCTTGCATTCATTTAGAAAATGATCTATAATGTAAAGCACAAAAAGGAAACCATGAGAAGTGATTGGCATGTGCCGAAAGATACTGCTCTACTCATTGAGGAGTAGATGGTGAAAAGTAAAGGACGTAGATACACTCCAATAGTGTTTTATCTTGCAAAGATAACATCAAGTAAAGGTGACATCAGAAGATCAGGAAAGAGTCTGAAACCAGAGTACACATTCTTACCGCTAAATTCACATTGCAATAAGCATGGCAGTAGTAGGCCTATAAATTCAGACTATTTTTTATGAACCCATAAAAATTTTTTCAAATTCTTCAAACAGTGAGATTCAGAAATACTTAGAAAAACTAGCATGCAAGACACTAGTAAAACCTGCCAGTGCTGCCAAGCATACCAGACAATACCCCTTTAAAGCACCGAGCTAGCTAATGATGGAATAACTGTGTGTAACAGCAAGGGTGAGACATTCCTGGGGCAAAGACTGCTTTAAAGGTATATAGCTATTCTTAACAAAAACTGAGCTTGCTTTGCTATGCCCACAGCTTAACCATTTGTTTGTAGGACCCAGAAATATGATCTAAAATAGGATTAGCTTTAATTTCTGTAAATAAGCTAACTTTGGAAAGGTTAATTGAGGGACTTGGCTTGAAGTTTTATAGCTGCTCTTCACCTAAAAGCAAATGAGCTAGTTAAAACCAGCCAGATCTGGTTTAGGGATCTGGAGAAACCTATAGCTACAGGCTTATTGATTGTGGGGGAAGTCCCAAATGAGTTCATAGCTGTAGGGGTTTCTGCTCAGGCCGTGGCTAATGGCAGGGGGTCATTCGAAAGTTTCCTACCAGCTAGCAGCCTGAAGCTCAAACAGCTCCTCTATTCAGGAGCCAGCTGAGTGCAGCCAGAAAGGAGGGTGCTCTCGCTAGCATGGGAAGTAGCACCTTGTGGAATGAGATCTGCTCTCATTAACACTTGGGATACTCAGACCATTAGTCCCTGCAGACAGCTGGACCTTCTCCTAGTTAAAAAGTCTTCCTCCAGAAATCCCTGTCCAGCCACTGCAGAAGAATTGATATTGCTGTGAGTGTGTTTATTATGAATGTGAGGGTTAGCTTTCTAAGCAATCTCCCTCTCCTCTGTTCACCCAGCAGGCAAGCACATAATTTCCCCGTACAGAATCTTACACCAGTTAATCCAATGTCCTGGGTTATTTTATGCTGCTTGACTTCAAGTGCTCTTAGCTTTACTGAACGTGTCTGTTCCGTTTTAAGAGTCTGCATAGTATCGAGGCTAAATTCCAAAAGCTGTTTTGCTGTGTGTGCTGCAAATGCTTGGATGTGTTCCAAGTCCTAGCCTGGCATTTAAAAGGGATTTTCCAGAATGTTACAACTCACTCAGCACTATAACTGTGCCAATCCAAAAGCTTTACTGCCTTCAAAGATTCACCACTGTGTGCAGCAGAAGTGTGTTCCAGGGCACACAAAGCATTTAAAAGACCAGCTCAACCAGTGGCTTTATTGACATAGGTATTAAACTATCTAGAAGTGCTTTCTTTAAGCTGCTTTCAGGCTGTGTGAGCTATTCAGGGTTTCAATGCTGCTGTGTATATAGAAATCTATGTGACAAAGCATATTCTAGTGTCTTACTCCTGCGTGTATGTGGCCTGCATGGAGCTTTTCACACAAAGGAGGAATGTCCACTTCCTTTTTTCCCAGCAAGTCACAGCATCCAAACCTAAACATATAGATCCTCCCTACAATCTCAGTGCTTCCTTGGAGAATGGGGGCACAGAAAATGTGGCATTGCAAGGACCAGCTTTTTGAGCAGAGGATGTGTCCGTTTCTGATGAAAATGGAGAAGTGAGGTGTCCATAGTGGCAGTGGCATGATATTCTTAAAAACTAAATTACCAAATGTTTAAAAAAGCGGGGAGGGGAAATGTATTTAGCAATTAATAATTTTAGTACCACTAAGTGCTTTACTGTGTCTAATTTAAACTGAACCTTTTGTAATGGACAGATTGACTCTATCTCTACTATAATACAAAACTGCCAGAAGTGAAGTAAAATAGTTACTGTTGAAAAGCTTAAACAAACCAAACGAGAGTAATTCTGCAAAATGGCATATACATTTTAAACTGCATTGTTGCAGCCACTGAAAAGTTAACATTGTTCACATGAGGTTGCCTTGTACTGATTCTCAAGGTCCGAAAGCCGGCACTTTGTTATGAATCTAAACTACAAGCCTTTCTGAAAAGATGTGCTTTAGCCAAATGCAAGTTACTGGGATCAGATCTATAAGGTAAGTGGCTGAAACATAGCTGTCTGATTTTTAAAGGTCAGATAAAGCTATTCAAAGGTATATACTGCCCTTAAACTATGTGAATTTTGGTGAGACTGATGTTTTAAACACAAGAGCCTAAGTATATAAATACCTGCATGAATGTCGTTTCCAGCTTGATGCTGGACAGGTGAGTTTGCCTGGCTAGCTGAGCGGTGCCCTCCCCAAAGTTTCGGGTTCCAGCTGCCACTGTTATTCAGGAATGCTGAAAGTGGCTGCAGAGACGAAACCCCCTGCTCTATTTAGATGGCACAGCTCTGGCTTACAGGAGGCTGCACTCCATCCTGAGCTATTTGCTGTTGTGTTACTGGTTTTATAATGTTAAGCTACAAGTGTTCCATGTCCTAATAAAAATAGCAACGTGGAGAGCAGTAGTTTGTCAGGACAGACAAGCCGGTTCTCTAGGATATAATTAAGTGCTGACAAGCTCAGACATAAGACACATGTAATAAATTAGTTAGAGTACCTGAATAAGAAGGATGAACTCTGCCGCAAAGGCAATTATACAGAATTTCAGCCTTGGGACCACTTCCACACATTCATTTGTGTTGGGAAATCACATATAAATTTTATATGTCTTTAGCAAAACTGAGAAGTTCTTAACATAATATTAACATAAACAAATATAAATTTTAAAGTCCAAGTGAAATCTAGAAAGGTTGTTGCAATAGTGCCTGATTTTGATAGTGTTGTCATTCTTCTGGCTTTAGAAGCAAAGCAGCAAGTACAGAAACTCTCTTAATCTGCTCCTGTATAAAACAACTGGACTTTTAATTACTGAGCTGGTATTTTAAAAACTCAGCAATCTGCTATTAAAAAACTACCTGGCTTTCATGAGATTGCTTCCTCAGAGGTGATAAACATTCTGGCTGTATTCAAGTGGTTTTCAAGCCCTGCAGTCACCAGAGGAGCTGTTTAAAAAGTTGTATTTGCCAGTTTCCAATTTTTCCATTTGCTTTTATTTTAATTATTTCTTTGCTTTTCATCCGTTCTGGCCACATTCAACTTGTATTTAGCGTATCTATGTGTTTATGTTGGAGGACAATTTTACTCATACAAGCAAGACAAATTATTGGATTTTTATATCTTCTGTTTTAAAATCCATTTCATGGAGGGTGGAGAGGGGTGAGAAGGTCCCTAAAAGAGTTGCTGACCCTTAAAGAAGAGCTATCATTTTACTAGCAATAACTTGCAACTTGTCTCCTGAAAGGAATTGCCTGCTGCGCCTCAAATAATGAGGAACATTGTTTTATTCGCTTTCATATGAACTGCTGAACAGCTAAGATACCAAATAATTTATTTTTTTCTTAACTATACAAGGTCAGGAGCTATTTTCCCTATTGGCTTGCACTGCAGTTTAGCTTGGATTATTCGTGTTAAAGTAAGGAAGCTATGTAAATGGTAGGGGGCAAACGACATGAAAGAAAAGAATAGAAGATGTGTCAAGGATAGAAGTATTTCCTATTTGATGGTGTCACTGAAATGCACCGATGTCTAGGGGAAAGAAGGTGACAATGGAACAAGCATGCTGTGAATATTATCTGTGGGCAGAATCTTAACCAAGAATCTGGGGCAAATGGCTGTTCAAAGTTAAACGTGCTGTTGGATCTTCAGTATCGGAGCAGACGACGCTTTAGCTTTTCAAATGTCAGACAAATAATATCTAAGCTAAGCAAAAATCTAAGTGGCAGAGAAGATGCTTCAAAATGGAGAAAGACAATATCAAATACAAAGCACTTATTTGTAAACCTGAGCAGTGAACAATTTGACTGAGGAAAAACGATGATGTAATCAAAATTAAATGGAGTCCAGGACATTATTAGAATTAACATCTCCATTGATTAAATGAGTTGCTGACAGCAGCAGCAGCATTGCTGGGCTATCAGTCTTGCACTCTTGTTTGACATTTTAAAAGAAAATGATGAATGTCACCCATTTTTTTTTCCGTTATTTGGATGATGTAAGAGAGTTTACTTGATGGATTTCAGTTCTCCTACTTTAGTAGGCACATCAAAATATTTACCACTTATCTTACTTGGACTTAGGTTTAATTTGTTTCTTCTACTGTGGTTCTAAAAGCAAGGGCTTGTGTACTTACATCTTGAACTAAATTAACAAAAATCGGGCTTGATTTATTCTGACCATTATTTCAATGCAAGTCTGTGTACATATCTCCTGTGGCTATAGTATCTTAAAACTGACTTCATGAGCTTTAATTGCCGTTTTCCACAGTGCTTTTCTAATGCTGCGTGTTTTTCATACATTTTGAAGGCAGTGCAGCTGGACACTTGGCTATAGCTCGCCTTTCAGGAAGTGATCTTCTGTTTTGCGTCTGGCACCATGATGCTGCTTCTGGTGCCAAAGAGGAGACAGCGGCCGCTTTCTGCTGCGTCCTGGCAGAGGCACAGGGCACAGATTGTTAGTGACCTCTTGTGGAATCGAATAATTTGCCATGGAGCTGATCCAGTCATACAAGGGCACACTCCATCCCTCTTGGCCTTGGCTCTTCTAAGCTGCTCTAAAACCTCTTGAAAATAAAATATTCATCTGAACATGAGGGTAGGTACACCAGCTCTAATTTGGGCAAATTTACCACACTTCCAGTATGGCAAGTAGCCTGTAATCCTTAACAATTAGAAGAAGTTAGGATTTACTGAAGTTGGTACTGACAGCAACAGCTCAGTTTGGGAGTGCCTTGCTATCCTTAGGGGCGTCTGTTGAAGAATACCTGCCTAGCTGCTGGAAATGACAGCATCCTCACAGATGTCGGTATGCTGCAAAAAGTCTCTGGAGCATGCTCCATACTCGCTTTCCATTATATATCAATGTCGCGTACATTCTGTGCCTGCAGATTGATGAGAGCCTTGTCCTAATTGCCGCTGCGTTTCCAAGCGCAGGTGAAGGATCTGATCGTGGGGTTCATGAGAAATAGGAAAATGGGTTTCAACGTAAGTCAAGTCCTTAGCTTGGGGTTTCAGTGCATGTAAATATCACCTGTCTAAGGGAAGTTAGAGGCCTGATACACAAATAGAAATTACAGCCCTGTGGACATATATACCCCAAAGACTAAAGACTGATTTGAAATTAGAGCCTGTACCCCATTGACCACTCAAGCACTGGGTTACGGCTTCCTCGCTCTTATAATATTGTCTACAGCCTTCTTAACTGTACCTAATTCTTCTGCTCTAACATTCTTGCCCTTTAGAGGCCCATCTTTAACATCCACCTTCCTAGACAAGACTTTCTGCCAGAGACAGTCATTAACCAAAGGTTGAGAGGACTCTGGCCACCCTTCCCTCACTCTCCCTCCTTCCTGCTACGTAGCTGTCACAGAAATACTCCCTCTGACAGAGGTTCTGTGTGAGGCTCCTCCGGCAGCCTGCCAGCCTGGGAAAGCAGGACTCGCCACAGCCAAGTGACATGTGCACGGTGCCTCTTTTTCCCCAAGGCTGAGGATGTGGTGGTATTATGCTAATACCTTTAACTGCTTTGCCTTGCTTATGCCACAAGCTGCTGTTTTGTCCAGAGACCTCAAAAGCCACACGGGAAGCAAAAATGTATTTCCAAAGATAGGAACGTTGCATCACTAGAGGGCATCCCACACCTCATCCCAGCCAGAGCCAGCAGCAAATTGCAGGCAAGCCGAGTGCCTCAACTCCGTTCTGCTCCCTGAGCTTTGTCTGCGTGGAGGTTATCCGGGTGTAAAACGGATTGAATAAGGGTGTGATTTTTCCTTACAAAATAGTAATGCATGTACCCAGTCTGTACTGTAAATGCTGTTGTACCGGTACCGAAGTATAACAGATTGTTTCTGTTCAGGAGCAGTTGTTAATATATATCTTCAGTATTCTGTGTACGTGTACACATGGAAATCTTACTATGTTAACTAGACTAGAATAAATAAAGCTATATAATATTTGGTATGCACAAAAGACTATGCAAAATAAAAGCATCCTGAACAGCAGGGCTTTTCTCCCCTGCTTTTATTCAATTTACTAAGATTTAGAAGACTGGAATTTGTAAGTCAAGGAGAACCCCTTTCTGATTCCAGCTTTGTGTGAAAGAAGTCAGGTACATGCTGCCTGCTTCCTGAGCGCAGAGGTCTCAAGCAGTGTAGCAAAGAACATAGCGAAATGTTCTAAGTGGAACACTTAAAAAAAAAAAAAACCCAACCAAAAATAGATACCAGTAATGCAGCAAGAGAGAAGAGGGAGGGTGAAGACAGCTTCGTTTTACAAATGTCTTTGTTGAGACAGTAACTGGATACAGAAATCCAAGTCACAGTGGGATTCCGAGAGTGCACATCTGCCTCCCAGCCCTTGCGTTTCCCAGAGCAGTGGTGGTTAGCCGAGATCTTTAGAAGGTGGTTATGTGTGTCTGCCTCTGAGGCAGATTTTGAGGTCCACTTTTGGGTGCTGAAAAGATAATGAATGTAACGTCTGTTTGCCGATACTGAGCAGACTACCCTCCCATATGGACCTGTTTCCATATCTCACTATTCTCCTAGAAGAGAGATAGTAAATTCATTTTTACTGTGTAGTTTTAGTGAAGCCTGCTCTACAAAGGAGCAGTGTACAGCTCTGGCTCCAGTGAGACAGCCAGGTGAGGTCCACTGGCTGTGGCTACTCAGTGAAAGAATTGTAAGAATACAGCATCTTCAGCAGAAATTAATAAAACAACACATTTTACGTGTCCCACTGAGGGCCCAGGCAAAATTTTTCCATGAACTGGTCTTAGACTGGAATCTGTTAGTTGAGTAACTTGCCTGTGGGAAACCATTTACACTGATTTCCTGAGCTCTCCAGAATTTCTTTGCTGTAAATCCTTGCAAAGTCTAATTCTTTTATTTCCTACCGTGTAACCCTGTGTTATCATGCCAAGGCTTCTCTTAAGTAAAAGTTTCCTTTTAACAAAATTTAGCCCAAGCAGCCAGGCCATTTCCCAGTAGTCGTATATGGATATCTATGTCACATCAGAGGTCTCCATTAGAGAAAAAATTGCAGCAGGCAACCGTTTTCATGTGAGGATTCTCACATGAAGCCTCACCACAACCATATTTGTTTTCTTTCTTTCCTGTGTTTGCCCTCAAAGGACTGTACTGAAGGGATCTAGAGAACTTGTTGCTCCCCCATCCTGTTAATTGACTCCCTATCAGTACCCTCTCTGTTTATACTCTGTTCCTTGGGTTTCTCTGTAGCATCTCCTGTTGCATAGCTGAGCGTCAGGGTTCTCCAGTCTTGAAATCTCTTGCTTGTACATCCTCTGGTGGGCTATTCTCCAGATCGTATAGATCAAGTCCGTTTATTTCAAGACCCGCAGCAGGCCTTAGCGAAGGCGGGAGCTCTGTGGCAGTTCTTGGCAGGAAGCTGTTTGCATAAAGCCCATTAGGGCAGCGACAGCTGAGCTTCCCCGTTAACAACTTGCAGAAACAGATTGGAACAAATTGTTCTTGTGGTTTTTTGTTTGTTTTTTTTTTTTTTAAATAGGTATTTTGAGAGTAAAGTTTAGAGTGTGCACAGACACACTCACTACTGAATTATCTTAAAATAGGAACAGAAAAAAAACAGATGAAAACAGAGGTCAAAGAGATGCTAAAGAAGGGACACACATCTTTCTGTTCTGTTTGATGGGTTTGAGTGTAAGGAAGAGCAGGTAATGCCCAGATTCAGAAAAATCAGTGTTCTTTTCTAATCCAGTGTTAAAGGTCTGAGGTCCAAAACTGACTGTGGGAGATATTAAACATGCAAAGGGGAGCAAAGTGCTCATGTTTGTCTTTTACACTCTATAGGGTTTGCGCTTATTTAGCTCTCGCTTGTGCTTCCTTCTTTGTGTTTGTAGCAAGCAATAAAATTCTAATAAAAGCTTTGGGGACTCACAGGGATTGTTAGACAAGGATGCTTCTGAAGCAGCACTGGCAGTACACAAGGCATCCTGTCATATATCTGTGTCTATCCCCTGGTTAATAAAAATATGTGTAAATCTGAATCCTGAGATGCAGGTATATCCTGCTTTCATAGATATTTTATCTTTCATTAGAGAAATTTTTTTTTTTTACCTTGCTAAATACTTTCCCACTTGTAACTGATGGGTATAAATTCAGTGATTCCTTGAAAGATTTATTGGAAGATAAGGCAGATAAGTCATTTGCACAGGCCAGAGCTCAGGCATGCTATATATCTGCTATATGTCTTGGAAAGTGTTACATTTCATAGATTGCATGTGGCAGTGTTGAGATTTCTTCTTCTCTTACAAATTAAAATTGCAGGTAAGTGTATTCAGACTCTTTGGCTTTCTAGCGAGTTGCCTGCGTAGTCCCTTCTGTGTGAATGGGGAAATCGCCACAGTAAGTGTGGAAGGCATTTGAAACAAAGGCCTTGTGTAAATGATTGTACAAGCCAGCATGTCCCATTAGGACCAAAAAAATCCAGAGTATGACATGTTCTGATGTAGTGGCTGAGGGCTTTGGAGAAGTTAACTGCTTCCATGCTAGGGTGGTGGAAGGCCTTATCCAGTGAATATATTATAACTCACATAGCAACACGCGGTGCAGGATAATAAACACATTCTGCTGCCCAGACGCTTGCATACACAGTGCATCAAAAGGGTTAAATATAGTTGTTCTCAACAGTGTTTGGCCTGGCTGGGGATTAGAGCTTATTTTAGCTGTTCTTCCTAAACATAGCAAAGGTCACGAGGGAACAGGCTTTGTTGCCGAGTCTTATTGGCCTTGTTCCTTGTAGGGGTTTTGCAGGAGGACAGGATTGTCTCACTTACAAGGATAATAGATGACAAGCCTGGTGGTGATTAACCTCATTTTAATTGATAATTAATTTTAAACCCTATTTACTTTCCCTGGAACAGCTGAGACTTCAAGGGAATCACAACAGAAGTGAACAAGAACTGAAATCTTCCCCAAGGAAATGGTACAGGCAGGAAGGAGAAAAGGCAAAGATGTGTTCAGATTGTCAGTTTTGATCTTCATTAAATTTATTGCTTCTGAAAATGGAGGCCTCTCACCTTTTGCTTGCTATTACACATGCTTCCTCTGCTAAGGCATCCCAGCCTTATTCTGCAGAGACCTCTACACTCTAAATTCTAGGTCCTTCCTTAGCCCTGCTTGCCAGTTAGCCTTCTTTTTGCTTTATTAGAACACCTTTTGCCTCATTTCTGAGCCTAGCAAATTGGTGGAGTGGCCTGCTGGCCATCTGGGAGCATGAATACTCCTTTTATACTTGAAATATATGTGACGCTCCGTAGTTTTACAGTAGTAAAAGCTTGAGAATGTGTGTAAAAGGTCATTTTTATTCACAGGCCAACTCTGCACATTCTGGACTTAGTTCTGCAAATCAGAGCCTTCCAGGATTAACAGCTGCATTAAGTTTCCTAGCGGTGCATTCCTGCAGGAGCTTTCCTTATCATAGTTAGAATCTCTTGAAAGCCATAATGACTGCAGTAATAAGTCTGCCCTTCTACAGCACCATTTAGAGAGGGATCTCAAATCATTTTACAAGCATTAAGGAGTTAATTCTTCGAACACCTTTGAGATACGTGTCATCCTTATGGTATAGGCTGATAAACTGTAAGTCTGAGTAATTTATTCAGGGTCACATAACATCTTCAGCAGAGGCAGCAGCTCCTCCTGGCACTAGGAACTGCTCTAAACTTATTTCCAGGACAACGTTACAATATAAGCCACATTCTAAATTGCCTTTTATATCAAGACTGCAGTTTGTCTCTCTGTAGTAGTTACGGCACTGCAGAATCTCTGGTGAGTGTTATTACTAACTCCATTTACTTGGTTGTGTTTGTAGCCTAGTTATTCAGTACCTTCATCCTATATTGTAGGGCCTTTTAAAATAATGCAGATAATTCAGTCTGAGTTTACATAATCTCACTTAATGGTCAGGTATAATCAAGGTCTATTCTTACAGTGTTGCTCTGAGATATCCACACTCATTGAATAAGAAATACCACCTGTGACATCTCCCCCTGATTTTACTCATCAGAGTACCTCTCATTCAGGTAACAGGAAAAAAAAAGCTTTTCTGAGTCCTGACCTGAGTTCCCAGAGTGATTAAGTTCTTACACTGGGCAGTTCTAGAAGAAAGATTCTTTGGGGCGGCTTCATCCTGTATCGCATTAGAGCAAGAAGGTTAGAAAATGTAGCTCCTATTTAATCGAATGGAACTAGAAATGCTTTTCTAAAGGGCATCTGATACTGCAGGCAATTTAACCCTGATATCAACTGCTCCCATGTCTACTTTTCTTGTTTTAATGAATCATTGAAGATTTGTCCTAATGGATGCTTTTCTTTTGAAAATTAACACTTTGCATTTCATTATCTGTATCTTCCTAGAGAGATAGTTAGTATTATATATTCCAGGTTTGTTTCAGTGACTGCAGTTCAGTTTCCCTTCATTTACAGGTTTAAAAAAATCCCTAGGTACAGTCCTGCAGATTCAAAATGGAATTGGAAAGTCAAGGTGGATTCCTTCTGGCTCCTTCATCACTAGCAACAGTAAACACTCTGCCAGTCCTTCTGTCTGTTACAGAATATTTCTAGTCCCTTGCCAAATTAGACATAGACCCCCATCTCTCAGGGCAGGTTTTTGAAGTTGCACAGGCTGCTTGCAGATCTGCCCAATGCCAACAGTGTTTCTGCACGGGTCCTAGCAGAATCCTCCTGGGTCCCAGAAGAATTGTTTGAAAATGTGGCCACAGCTTTAAGAGCCGTTTTGAAGTTTGTGCCTTCGTAACCGCTTTGCTCTTTTTTGCCCAGAAACATGTTCACACCACGGGTCTCGGCAAAATACTGGCAGCTTATGGGAGAAACGTAGTGTGATGAAACACAGGTTAGCACTCCTGATTACCTGTTCTGGGCCCAACATTGCAAGCCTCTTGCATCTGTCACACCTTATGAAATGGGGATATTTTTCCGCTCTCAGTTCTTACAGGTTTGTTTACAGGGGACATTGGGATACATGCACCGACGGAATGTGGAAATTCTATTAATGAAAGTAATTTAGTTTTAATAGCTGCTGTGTGAGTGCTGGATCTGCTCAAGCAGAGACAAGTTATTAAGGCGATAGTACAGTGATGGTTAGAGCAAGCCCCTGGCTACAGTCTTTCCCGCATTTAAAGTCATTTCAAGCATCAGGATTCTACTGCTACAACTGGCAGCACAGGTGGCTTACCTAGTTACATACACACGTAGGATGTCCCCAAGCTAGATGTTCCATGTGTTTTTTGATCATGCTTCTTTCCTTCCTTCCCCCCTGCCCCTTTGCACTGGAAAGAGGGAGATATTTCCCTTTTGCTTTCTTCCTAAAGACTGCGATGTATTTTTAGCTGCTCAGGATGTCTCCAAATAACACACTGACTCTGAACTTGCATTGTCAGCTTTCCCAGTAAAGCCCCTCCTGGGAGGTTTATGGCTCGCTCTCTACAGCTTTGCTGATACAGCGTGTAATGTTTATACCTGCAATCAAGCATTGGCTGAGCTGCAGCCCAATGCTGGCAGCTTCTTTCTTTCTCCCTCTGCACCCCCCCCTTTCCCTTGGAACTCCGCTCCGGTGATACTAGATTGATGTAGTACATACAGTGGTGATTGTCTATATAAAAGTAACAAAAAAAAAAAAAAAAAAGGAATTACAAAATAGCCAGAAAAACTTGTATATGCTCTGCCTAGCAAGAATGAGGTGGACTCAGGTCTATATTTCTTCTTCTAGATGATTTATAATGCCTTCCTCCCCTGCACTGCTGTTTTCCAAGCCAATTCATGGATTTTGAGATTTACCAGATAAGAGGCTCATCTACAGTTTATAAACTGTTTTCCCTTTAAACAGAGCACAAAAGTTAGTTTCTTCTTTTAGGAGTATCACAGATCTTTTGCTCAGAGTATCTAGTGGCCTGCAGTTGTCTCAGAACTGCTCAACAGAATTTCTACCAGCCCACAAAACTACCTTGCACTTGAGAGGCAAAATTGTGTCTTTGAAACGAGGGCCTCATCTAGATGGGAATGTGAGTTTAATTCAATCGGACCAGAATTTTAAACTAGGTTTACTTAAGCATTCACAATACAGACAACTTTATTTCAAGTTAAGAGGGTCTTACTCATGTTCAGCTTTGGTTTACTGTGTATTCCCAGTCCATGGTAGCTAAACCAAAATAAACATATCTTATAGACTTTTGCCAGTATTTGACTAAATGTGCTTGAAGTCACTCTTTACTTAAATCACTGCAGCTGTGGGTGAAAATAAGGCCAAATGCATTCAGTTATCTTGAAGACAGTGCTAACAAAATGCATGAAGAAAGGCATCATGCGCATTTTTCATGATTAACGTATTTGCGAGTTCTCAGTTACTAGCACAGGAGTGCAAGTGAAGTTGAGTTTCGAATGCTATGGAATGAGGGATGTCGTTGTTGTATGCATTTGTATTTATTTTAATAGTCTCCCTGAAGTACAAACCACTTTATATGGGTGATGTTAGGTCACCGTTTGTCTATGTTCAGCATAAACAGGAAGCTGTAGTTGCCATGCAGCTGTACATTCAGATCTCCGGCAGTCTTCTCTCAGCTGTGCTAAAAGAAAAGGCGACGAAGTGTACATCTGAGAATTCAGGTTCTACTGACAGGTGAATCTTGTGATGCTTTGGGTATGGGTTTTGCCTTGAAGACGTCCTTCTGGTCTATATGAATCTCCTGCATGATCTCAAGAACCTCACCTGACCCTCTGTGATCCCACCAAGGAACCCTCTACAAGTGTCTCTCTCGGTATGAGGAGATTTCCTGCCTATCAGTGGAGTTCACTGTGTAGTTAAAAAGCTACTCCAAACTGAGCTAAGTTTGTTTGTTTATCCTTGAGGATTCTTGCTTAATTAAAATAGGCCCGAGGGAAGTATGACTCTTTTAATTTATCTTTTACTGGAGAAAATGTTTGAAGGCCATGATTTTATGCAAATCTGGGCTTTATTTCTATTAGCGGAAGATACTGTTGGTTACCTGAATCTTTTTAGGCTGATAGCTGGAGTTCTTTTGCTACTTCATTAAACTTACAAAGTAGCAGCAGAAGTACTGAGTTGAATAGGTGTCACTGGTAATGCTGCAAAGAAGGTAAAAAATAACAAGTAAGTCTTCCTAATAGAGTTCAATCAAACTTCTGTTTTTAAGCTTCAAAGTCAATATATCTGCTGTTTGTAGAGCTTAAATCAATATACAAAGTAGTTTTTTCACCCTTATCCACTGATGGAGGTTTCTCTCTCATCTCTGACTTGGGCTTCCACACTGCAGTCAGCTTCGTAAGTTCCCATTTAATATTTATTGCAGTAACTCAACTGAAATGTGAATTTCCTCTGTGAATGCTTTAGTTTCTTGGATCTAAAGCCTGCTATTTAGCTGCACCTAACTAGGATGGGTTGTTAGATGGCTCCTGCTTCACAAATGTAGCAAACAAGTCCACTACCTACCTGTTATCTCTCTTTTTACATTTTACCCTCCTCGAAAGGAGACCTGCTAACAGTCATGTGACACTTGGCCACCAAACCCCATCATCCTCTTTGGAATTAAGAAGGGCTCGGAGTGCATCTTTACCCAACAGAGAGATTATTATGTGGTTTCTTACATTATTGTAATGTAGTATTGTTCTAAGTTTTCTAGCAGTGCTTGAGCAATTGTTCTGTCACTGAAGTTGCTTTGCAGTGTGGCGAGTGTTGTTTATCAGTTGCTCTATTTTAAATATGCAAAGGGCAGACATATGGTTTTAGTTCAGGAATAATTGTTAAAAAGCTTCCTTCTAATCTAACGTTAAATAGTAACAGAACTCCCAGGGGAGAGTTCAGTGTATGTGTGTCTTAGAAAAGGCTCTAACAGCTGTGAAAATGAAGTAGCTACTTCTCTAGCAGACTCTTGGAGCAAAATTAGCTATCTAAAGCACATAAGTAGGCTGGTAGGTTGTTTTCTTACTTATCAACATCAGAATAATAAATTAGTAGCTTATATTTATGTATTTGAAAAGCAAGGCCTTGAAGAAGAAAGAACTTTTCTCTCCCCAAAATGCGACTTTCAGGTAAGAGAGAGCTGTCATAAAGCAACTTATCTTTTGTGCACATTTGCAAACAATTACTTTATGATTTTTTTTCAGTTGTCCCTATTCCATCATTCAGTAATATGGCCTATATATCTTGAAAGATATTTTAATTACAACAAGATTTGTGCCTAATGTGGTACAGCTTCCATAGGGTTGACAAATTTGCAGAGAAACTTGAAGTTGAGTAGGGCTTGCAGGTACTCACTTTGAATTTGCCATTGGGGGACGAAGAGTATGTGCTGTCTAGGTACAGGCTGTCTTAAATACTATGTTGGTGCATCACGAAGTTAGGAAAATCTTTCCAAGCAGCAGCTGCACAGCTAGTGATGTTTTGGTGTGCGTAGCAGAGAGGTATGGGCAAAATGTCAAAGGTGTGGCTTGCTGTGCCCTCCTTGCCTTCAAGCACTGAAGCTTCATTATATGACTCACTAGTTACGTGTGTTGCTGTTCACATCAAAACTGCTTACAGAAACCACGCAGCACTGACTAAAACTCCCAGTTCCTGGCATACTAGCTGTCAGCTTGGATAAGAGAGCTATTCTGAAGTGAACTTTTTTTTTTTACTTAAGAAATGCTATACACAAATCCAGAAATTTCAGTCTTAAACTTCAGAAAGAAGAGAAGGTGCTGCCAGAGAGGAACCCTTTCAAACTCTTGCTTTGTAGAAGTAAGAATAGAAATGTTAGCTATAGGAACCTAACTCAAATTTAATCCCAGCCATGTGTCAGACTGGACACACTTTGAGATGCTGCGTGGAAGAGTGTCCCACCACCAGCTCTATACTTGTTTCCGTCAAACTTCAATCAGTTAAAACAGCAGAATGTGTGGTGCTCTCCAAGATTTACAAACTTATCTTCTGTGCCTGGTTGCAGAAAGAAAAATGCAGGCAAATAGTGAGAAGTTGTTAGCATTCCTGCCCATATTTTGAAACAATATGTACGCTCTAGTTAGTGCCAAGACTCACTTTCTTACCAGGATTTGGCTTTAACAAAATACAGAGCGAAAAACCACACTCCTCTTGTAACACAAGTGCTCATGGCACAATACCACGTGACAGTCTGAAACGGATTCCCACTGTGCAGACTGCCTACCTCTGCATACTCACTGTGTGGCTGGATTTCAAAAATTGCTCAACAAACAACATCCTGATGGGCTCTTAATGTGCAAGTCAGTTTTTAAGGGATGGCCATTTATGTGTGGGAGCTGAGCTGCTTTGAAAATCTCTCTAGCTGTCAGTGTTCAGACAGGCTGACAATTCCGTCCCCTTACTCATATCTACATTATCGGTCTTCGCACAGATGATTGAATAAACTGGCTGAAGCCTGCAGATTCCCTTCAGGAAGAACTAGCGTGCAGTACCTTTGGGCATGTCACAAGACAGCTCAAATGTTTTTGTATAACAAAATGTTGATAGCTTTCTTCAAAAATAGAAAAAACCGCTTTTTTTCTTCTTAAAATGAAGAAAGAAATTCTTCAATTGATAGCAATAATCACAAAGCTGATCTGGCAAGCTGCAGCCTCAGCAGAGACTGGCCACATCTCTATAGATCTTCCACTTCTTTGGTTTCTTCTTTAAAAAAAAAAATACTCAAAAGTATGTGTCTTTGTGCAGGGGATATCCAGGAGGTAGTCAGGCGATAAAGTTAAATAATGTTTTAATTGTGTTTGTTTCTCTAGCTTTATCGGTGTGTGTATATATAGGCTTGGCTAAGACATGTGAGGCCAGATTGTACACTCAAACTACTGTAAATTTAAAACTTTCTGCTGAAAAACACAAATGACTCCAGATTTGCCTCACTGTAAATTACACACCATTTCACCTGCAGTGTTTTAAGAGCTAACTAGGCTAAGACATTGTTCTGAACAAAACCTGAAGTAACAAAATGCTTAACTCAAATTTTAAATTTCAGCCCCAACCCTGACTCTATATACAGCAAATCAAGCCTGCATAACCGTATCGTAGGTGCCACATTTTGGATTTTGGTCCCCAAGATGCTTTAACATAGAAAAGACAAAGCCCGTTAATCCGAAGGTAGTACAGTGTTAAAACACAACAGAGCTGAGCTGTAATCCTGAAGACTATAGTTTCAGGAGAAAGATTTAATGTCATCTCAGGGTGGTTGCTTTTTTTTTTTTTTTTTTTCTTTCTGTTTTGTTTTCAGGCAAACTTCAAAGTGCCTCATTAGATGTCTTCAGAAGTCATGAAGATGAAATGAATAAGAAGCAATTCAGGCAAATTGTTGACTCTGGAGAAGGGTTTTAAAAAACAACATCACAAAAGCAAAACCCCTAGGGATAGCTGTAATTGCATATCTGAAGAGTGTTGCAGTGCTGGTCTGCCAGCCCCACTTAGCTGAGGCACCTTTTCTTCATCCTGAGAAGGGCTGATCCTTTTTGTCCTGGCTTCTCAAACATCAGTCTAAATTTTCCTTGACTGTCTAAATTTCCCTTGACTGTGTCATAGTGATTGAGCCTCACAGACTTCCTGTGGGGAATGCTTTATGCTATAGAGTAAATTTGCTGAGGAGAGATAGATTCAATATCTGGCTTTTAAAGTGTGTAGGAATCCAGACAATTTGATAGCTGCGGAGGAAAGATGGTTATTTTTTAAGTTCTATTTGTTACTTTAAACAGTCCTGGGATAGGACGAGAGAAAGAAAAGGAACAGAAAAGAGAGATGGTCTATAAAAGATGGTTTCCATTTGTCAGGAGTTAAATGCTTAGGTCACGTTGAACAGTGAACACTGTCCTTTGGGAGCACGTGCTCTTTCAGGTTTAGCTGAGCCCAGCCTTCCTTGGCACACCTATTCTTTTGTAAAACCACAGATACCACAGAAAGTCTCTGTTGTATGACCCTGTTGCTTGGAACATGTGTGGACACATGCTCACTGTGTCAGCAGGGAAGATCTGTCTGCCCTGCTAGCTGCTGAATTGAGACTAGTGGGAAAGAGGAGTTCCCAAGCCAGGCTTTTTGGGACATGGCACTTGGCAATGCTGGAGTGTTACTCCAGCTGTCCTGCAAACCTCTGGATGATGCTGATCTCAGTAGAGTGGAGACATGCACACCAGAGGTTGAGTGGGATCTCAGTAGAGTGGAGACATGCACACCAAAGGTTGAGTGGGATCTCAGTAGAGTGGAGACATGCACACCAAAGGTTGAGTGGGATCTCAGTAGAGTGGAGACATGCACACCAAAGGTTGAGTGGGGTGCACTTCATGGCTCTTACCAGTATTTCCTGGCTTCATGTGTCTCTCTCCCAAATAAGTGAGAAGGGGTGTACTGGAAATAAGAGGGCAGATTAGCGTCTTCCCCCTTTTCATGCCTTGGTTAGACTGGCACTCAGCTGTATTTCTCCTTCCTGACCACCCTGGTTATTGTGATGAGAGCTCCCCCTTTTTCTTTTGCATCTGCTGTCTCGACAGTGCCTTTGAGTCTTTGAAACAAAATGAGCGGAAGAAAAAGTAGGGAAGCTGGTAAGGTGGTTTTATTTTTTTTCTTTCTTTTTCTTTCTTTTTTTTTTTCTCAGTGCAGTCACCTTTGTCGTAGGTACATGGAGTATGTGAAATTTAACTTCAGCTGAGGAAAGTTGTTCTGCGTGTCACACACCTACACACAAGCTTTTCTAAACTTCATTTTTTTTGTTAGAGAAGTAGTTGTATTTTGGTTACAGTGATCAATGGGAATGAAAAAGGCAGGTTTAATAGGGAGAGAGTAATACCTTTTATTATGCTAACTGATACAGCTGAAAAAAACAGATATGCTCTCAGGCTCCGAGTCCCTTGTTGGGTTACTCCTTCGTCTTGTGTTTGCGGGTGTGGGCAGAGGAGCGCTGCTACCAGCGGCAGCCAGACGGTGCTGCTCTGGCCCTTGTGTTATAGGGGAAAGTGCAGTGGAAAACAGGTGCTAGGGAAAGAACGATTTGTTCCAAAACATTTGCTTTGTAACAGGGTCATCTATAAATTCTGGGATTTCCAGAATGGCAGGCTTTCTCTTTTCAGATTACAGACTGGAATAATTTTATTACAGCTCGTTGTAAGCTTCTTTCCTTTCCAAGCCCAGATTCGCAGCCTTTGCACAGAAATTTCCCAGCTTTCTTGGGTTTTAAGTTGTATCCTTCAGCGCCGTCTTCTTGAGCTGTGCTTTAATTTCCTTGGGGATTTGGAAGTGGTGAGATCATAGTAGTTTTAGGGGGAGAGCATTAGACATATTTAATGGGTTCTTTTCATGCTGATGTATGTTTGCTCTGGATACTGGGAAAGTAAAACTTAAATAAAGAAAACTGGAAAAATGGAAATTTTAACCTCAGGGAGCCTGATCCTGCATCTTGTGCATCTTGTGAATTCATTGACTTGACTAGGAGTTGTCAGTGATCAGGCTGAATACAGGTTTTAGGCTACAGCTGGTTAGGATTTTTTTTTAACAGTTTTGTTTCAGAAAACACCTGTTAATGGGTCCTCTGTCAAGAATGTGGTTGGGGAACAGGGTAAGGGTAGTCCTTCAGGTCGAGACCCTTCTAGCTAAAACAAGAGACCTGTCCCAGAATATGATCTCATAATGCTAACAGCCTCACGTTGGGAGAATTTGCCTACACTGTTGAAGATCTAGGTCAGGCCACAGGTCTGAAGCAGGCAGTGACAATTTTCCACATGAGTGCCTTGAGTACCTGGGTATCTCAGTCTCTTTGTGTTTCATGGAAAGAGTGGGAAACGGTCCAAAAATGCATCCTGTGAGAGCTGATAAGTGAAGAGAGGAAGAGAAAGGTAATTGCAAGTTTTGTGAGATAAGAAAACTGTTTTCTGCCTAGTTATAACATGAGATACACTTTGTGATCTGCTAACACTGGTGAGATGAGCCGTCAAAGTGGTACCAACGTCTTTGGCCAAAGCCATTGTCTATCGCTGACACTATACTGCCTAGGACTTCAAACAGCGAGAGATTCTCTCATCTGGCCTGGGGACCATTAGGTTTTTAATGAGGGAAGATTAATTTTTTGTAACTGGAGAATGAATCTTCCACTAACTCAGCTTGAATTTTTATCAATGGTGTGAAGTTTTTGAAGCTCGGGATGCATAATTTTGAAGATGTCTCTTGTTGAACGTGCTGGGAGCATTTTGTCTTTATGCTGAGTTTAGCAAATGAGATTCTAGTCCTTGACTGGCATTATTAGGCATAATTGTAACAATAATGAAAAGAAGATGATTAAAATCTGCCTACTAGTGGTGGGGGATGAAGCTGCTGTATCTTGATATTT
Source organism: Chlamydotis macqueenii (assembly GCF_036417535.1). Taxonomy (NCBI): domain Eukaryota; kingdom Metazoa; phylum Chordata; class Aves; order Otidiformes; family Otididae; genus Chlamydotis; species Chlamydotis macqueenii. The sequence continues at coordinate 13,853,428 of NC_141572.1, read as the reverse complement.
TGAGCTTCTTGCATTCTCCGCTGATGTGAGCACAATATTACCTGTATATCTCTCTGTTGTAAGGTAAAATGGAACTTTCAGAAGAGGTAAAGTGTGTAATCGCTGTTTTTATTTTAACTGATGAAATAACTAACTTATTTCCACATGAAACTGATGCTTTCCATGGAATTTTTGTCTATATTAACTTTGGTGAAAGCTTCAGACTATTTTGGGCAGCAATTAAAAGCATTCAAGAGATGCCTGTCACTTCAGCTCACATGTTTCCACAGGGTACTTTATTTGTGTTTTATGAAAGAAATAGAAAACACAGCAATGTGGCTTCTGCTTAACTTTAACTATCTCGCGTCTTGAGGCAGCAAGTGACAAGCAATTTTTCTTCATTGGGAGCTATTCTTGCAGATACCAAAGCAAGGAGTTGCTGATAGGATTTTCACAAGAAAAATAATAACACCTAGCATTCGCTAGCGCCTGCTGTCCAGCAGCTTTAAAGTGCTTTTGAGAAATATTTATTAGGATTCATGACTATGAAATTGGTAAAACCTTATTGAACTGGGTTTATAAATAAGAAAGCTGATCGTTGTGTCTCTAATACTTGAAAGTGTCACTAATTCAAAATGTCAGCATTTTTGAAGGCTTAATGTGAGGAAACTGGATCCTGATGTTCAGAGCATGTCAGTTCCTGCTTTCTTCAGAAAGGATTAATTGCTAAGAAATTGAAGAGCTGGGCCCACAGTTTTCCAGAATTAAGAATGAACTGAGAAGACACTGCCGCAGACAGTTTGTGTCTAGTAATTGCTCAAAGGGACAATAGGCTCCTCTAGTAGTTAAGCTGAGAATAAAACTAGGCTCTATTTTATGTGCAGGATCCTCATCCAAATATTTATAAAGCTTGCTGAGTACGTCTCTGTGTGGATTATGTGGGAGGAAGTATGAAATGTATGTGTGGTATCTGTGATAAAATTTAGCTTGCTGTGTGGGTATAATCTAAAAAAAACATTAGATCAAGGGTACAACTATGTTGAGCTCATCTGGTGTATGATATTCCCAGCTTCTGAAAGTGGTTGTACTGCAGCAAGTAATGCTTTGAGATTCCACCTTCTTACCTCTGCATTCTGAATTTTAAAACCTGTTACGCAGTTATGTGACAACACTAATTAATATGGTGCTGAGCCACTTGAAGTCACTTGAAGAGCAATGGTTCTTCTGGCACTCTGCAGAGCTGCTTCTGAGCGATCAACGCTGCGTGCCGTGCCCCGTTGCACGTGCACATGTATAGACTGTATCTGCTGTTGCCTGAATTAAAAGTCGCTAAATGTAGTGTATAGCCATATTTGCACCTAGATGCCTCTGTTGTTGGCACTAGTGGAAAAGGTAGAGAGAAGAAATACAGTGTGATGATTATTATTATTTTATTTATTTTTTTTTTTTAGGAACGCCTGACCAAAACCGTATTAAAACATCAATGTATACAATTAGTCAAAATGGTAGGCACTGGGGCTGCTGTTCAGGATGAGGGTGCAATTGTGGGGGCTGCGGATGGTAACAGGGGGGTGGCTGAAGTTGAGAAGGGGAACCTGTGATGTGAGTAGAGAGAGATATTAAGTTAACGTTTTATTTCCTTACAGCTCAGGGATTATCTGGGACTATGCAACCTGGGAAGCTTATCTGAAAGTCATTAAGACTGTTGTGTGGAGGACCGAGTTGGATGATGGGATTATATTTCTGTCATCCTTAGAACCTCTGGTTTTGTGTTCATGGTGCTGGGACTATGGTTGGAATGGACAGGATATCGTTAAAATTCTTCCTTGCTGTATTGTGAGGCTTTGTGTTACTACAGGACTCCCCAGTGTTCAGCCAAGGAAGGATGTGTTACTCCGGCAGGTAGCTGCTGTTAATTATATGTTAGGTGTGTTGCAGCAACTCTGAGTCCTATGCACAGACCAGACCCAGTTTCCCTAGATGCTGTACAAACAGGGGAAAAAAACCACCCCAAGACAATTCATATCTTCAGTTCCTTCTAGTTCTTTGGGATCACATTGCTGCTAGTCCAGACTATGGGGAGGATAAAAATCTCAAGAGGAAATGGGTCATCTCTGAGCAGGGAAATTCTTTTAAATCCAATTACAACTGGATGCCAGAGTTTAGAATAAGGTTCCCTGCATGGCAAGGCTGTGTGCCAGTTTTTATAAAATATCTAAGTGTAATTTATGCAGTATTTCCGTTAATCATGCTCTTTGCTTAAGATATCCATTAAAGCTCATCATATTAATTTAATTGAAAAATTATGTGGGAATTGTATTAGACTTTTTCCCCATTAAATTAATATTTCAGCCTTTAAATAGAATTTCTGGGCACCCATTGTTGTTTGCAGAATTATTATGCAAATTGATATGTGCTATCTGCCTTTTTTGGATCTGACCACTATAACTTTTCTTTTTCTTTTGCCCCCTGTCTACTCCCTCCTCCCCAGCCTATGTTTAATTATCCTCTTCCTTTTGATTTCTGGGGTCATTAACGTGATGCTTTCTGGGGCTTGTCACAGGACATTCATTGTTTGTCTGTCAGTTTGGGCCTCTCTGAATTAGTCTGTTAATTAGTTAAGGTGTGAGGGCTGTGAAGTGTTAATTCCCGGGGTAGCAGCCTGGCCTTACTGTGAGGGAAAGGGCAACTCGCTTCTCCTCTTGGTGGCTGGGGAGAGGTGAAATGAGATGAAGGTTGTTCAGGACTGACCTTTAATTGCCCGGTTTGGAGGCAAAGAGAGCACTGTGCCCAGGGCTGAATGGTGTCTTTGCAGATCTGTGAGTGGGATACCAAGAGTCTTGGTGGGTTTAGCACATCTGGAGCATATGCCATGTAGAAACCAAACTGTGGGTGCTACCTGCACTGGCTTTTAAAGAAAGACACAGTGGGTCACTGGCCTTCCCCCTCTTTACCCAGCCAATAGGTGAGGAGGCCGTGCCTGTCCACAGAAGTTGCTACCTTTTTTGGAACCTAGGGAGCCTTGATAAATGCTGTCATGTAGCAGATGCCTCAGTGCAGGTCACATTCAAGATCATCAAAGCCTTGCGTTTCTTATACGGGTTACCTAAATAAGCCAGTTCCATTTTTCCTTGTGAGCTTTCAGCTTCCTCTAATTTCTGTTGCTGTGTTGTGCTTTTTGCCTTCTCGCAGACTTCACCTTTTGTTGGAGCTGTTTCTGTGTGGATTAATACTGAGTTACCCGGCAGCAATGGAGCTGGAGCCCTTTAAGAAGTTGGGGCATTATCCAAGTAGCTGCTGAATCTGAGAGTCGTGACTTGTATGTGCTGGAGCGCCGAGGGAACAGCTTGTGCTTGCATTCAGAGGAACAGGTGCCACTGCACAACTGGGGACGCCGTGGACACAGGCGCAAGGAAACAGCAGCTTGTTCAGCACTGGTTTGATATTGTTCCATAACCTGATACAGGCAACGGGCTGCAATATGGGGCTGTGCTTCTTAGCTGTCCACCTGCCTGACACCCTCCCCCGTCCTTTCCTAATTAAACAGTGAGCTCAGATTTCCCGGTTTGGATCAACAGAATCAGGAGGGGAGAGGGCTTTGGCTCCTGTCCTGTCCCCTAGATGCAACCTAAAAAGAGCAAGACAGTACTCAGCACAGACTCTGGCCCGGAATAAGAGAAGTGCATGAAGTAGGATTGCATCTAACCAAATAATTGCAGGAGTCTGCTGGTCAATGTATTTTTCTTTTTGTTTTCTCTAGAAAAGTGCAAGTCCTTGCCTTCATGGTTATTTTTGCATAACAGCTGTGTTTCCGGTGAGCAGCTGGGGGAGCTGCCTGACTCAGCAAATCTCCTGCCTTAACAGTCAAAAAGTGCACTCAAGCAAGACTAGGAATGCTGCGGGCAAAACAGTGGGTGCCCGCCACTACTTCCTGCAACTTGTGAAGAGAGAGCTGCTCGTTCGCACAGATAGAGGTGTGTAGATTCAAGTGACAGCAGTCATTTGCTCCGAGGAGTGTGCCCACAAAGGAGGAACAAATACATGGTCTTTATTTCAGAAATACATTGTGTGTGTAAGTTGCTAATATCTGTAAAAGCACTCAATCACATAGAAAACACCTGATACAAGACTGGGGTGCTGTAGGGAAGGAGAGGCTCTTTCAGTAGGAGCAGAGAGCTTTCAGTGCTTGCCAGATTAGCCTTACAGAACAAACTGAGCCGGTTTTATACTTCAGTCCTATGACAATATGCAATGTCTCATAAGTATCTCGAGTCACTTTTTCCAGACAGGTTCATCATCTCCTTTGCATGAGGCAGCATTTGACCTCTCCGCATGTGTTACTGATTTGTAGGATGTTTACACGCTGCAGGGTTGGTGGGGAGGGGTTTAGAGAGTGGATAAGAACTGATGGGAGAGGAGGCTAGGAAGCCGCTTTTGCCTAGTGCTTTGAGTAATGGAATAAGAATAGGAAGATTGTATTACCAGCTCTGCTTTTGACCTTGGACGAGTAAACTCTCTGCTTGTTTCTCAGTTTTCTGCCCTTTGTCTGCATTGTCTGTTTTGACTATAGCTCTTTGCTATAAAAGTGGTCTCTCTTCATGTGATTGTATAGTGTCTAAGTCAAAACCTGAGTTGATGGAGAGCTTTTCAGTACCACTATGCTGCAAATAAGTAGAAAAGAAAAAAGTAGAAATGAATCTGTTTTGTGAACCACAGTGGGACTTGCATGAACAGCAAAATACCAGTTAGAGTGAGGAGGAATTAAACGTCTGGTGTAATTTGAGTCCACTGTAATAGGCAAACTAAAATTCCAGTTGCACTGAAGTTGCAGTGAGGGGCAGCAGGAAAGGAACTTACTTTGTAAGCATGAGAATTTGACTGTTTCACAGGGTAACAGTTTTATCATTTGCATGTTTAGGAGGAAAAAGTTCTTTAATTGATTGGATTTTCTCGCAAGCACCTCTGTTTGGAATTGAGTGTCCTGGCAGCTCCTGAGTTTGCAGTTGATCGAGAAGGGTGAGAAAACTCTTCTTCTCCCCTGGGAACACACAGGCCTTCACTGACGTATGTGTTTGTCTTTAGGTGTTCTGCCTGTTATAGAGGCAAGGTGTACTTCCCATTCCAGGCAGAACAGACCAAATTATTAATCTGGCACTGAAGGACCGTTGTGTGTCCTAATGCAAGCACTGAAGCTGATGAATGTTGTCTTTAACTTGCCCCAGAACCAGGCACAGGAGTCAGTAGGGTTTACTGCCTAAGACAGCAGCCCAGTTTGCAAACAGTCTTGCAGTTGTTCAAGCCAGTCATTCTGTCGTTAGCGCCGGGCTTGGGAAGTGCTGTATCCTCCTGGAGCATGCTCTGTTTTAGAGTCCATCTTGGGATCTTACTTTACTAAGTGTCTGAAGACAGCTCATGCTATTTTGATCCTCACAGCCCTGCTGTTACACCAAGTCAGGTAGTGGTGATGATGCAGCACTCCCTCAGACAGTTTCAGCACAGCTTCGTATCGCACATATAACGCAACAGAGATGGCCTTCCTTGTCCCAGGCTATCTGTCTGATACAATTAGGATTTCAGAGCAATAAGAGCTATTATTTGTTTACTTTTTTTTGCCTAATTGTAACTAATGCATCCTTCTGAAGACAGGAGCAGGCAAAAAAAAAAAAAAAAAAAAAGAGGTTGAGGGTTCGATATGATTCACTCCAGCCAGCTTCAGAATAACATTTCCCTCCGTGGGTAGCAGTGACTCCTTACACACTTGATTGCTCCATTTCCTTCCTACCCCCTCAGCAGACTTTTTTTAATGCCAACTCATACAGAACTCACAGGAGCACAGGAAGCCTTTTGCTATGTAAGGACTTGAGCCCTTTCACATGCTCTTGTATCATTTGTGAAATTAGATGCACATGTAGCCTCAGTACTAAGTGATCTGTTGAAAAATGGGTTGTTTAAAACATAGTCAATCCATGTGTGTGTGCTTGTGTGTGTGTGCAGAGAGAGTGAGAGCGCTTTGTCTTGATTCGGGTCGACTCAGTGGGATTTGCAACCGATATTACTTCTCACAGTGCTGCTGAGACAGAGACTTTAACGTATGAATAAATAACCAACATGATCTGCTACACAGACTTGCTGAACCTTATCCCATGGATATACAAACAGTATCATTAAGAACAAAGGTTTCAGAGGATCTTCCCAATTCATCTACTCCAGTCCTCTGCTGTCATGGGCAACTACATCTCATACATCTGTTCACACAAGGAACATAGCTGTCATCTGAAAGCTAAATAGTTTCTTTTGCCCTTATTTTGTGAGGAAGAATAAAGGGCTGCTTCTCTGGTCTCATGTGCGCAGAGAACCGAGAAAACACTGGTGGGTGGCTCCTAAAAAGTGTCATCAGTACTACACAGTTTCACTGCTTGTCCTGTGCCTGGGTAAGATAACTATCCTGAGCAACAGCCCTTCCCTCTGTAAGGTTACTTCTGTTTAGTGAAGGAGTAGAAACTTATTATTTAATCTAGATTTTTATTTTATATATCATAATCTGCAGAAAAGCCGTTACATTTATGCTAATATTTTTGTGCTCATAGAGCTTTAGATTAGCCATTTAGATGGTGAATACTTAAAAATAATGTTAACTAAGTGAAGGAGTTAGTCTGTCAGATGAACTACTACAGTGAAAAAGTTCAGCCACCTCCACAACGGAGACTGGCATTTAGAAAATCAGTCTAGTAAGTGTACTCTCTGACTTCTACCTGAGTCTTCCAGGAATGACTAGTTTGTGGGTGCTTTAGAGCACAGGCAATTTAGGTACAGAACCCAAACCAGTCTGTCTGGGTTGAGCAGAAAGAGGTGGAGGGAAGCAGCTGACTTCTGTGTGAGAGAGTGGCAAGCTTCAATCAGCAAGATAATTTAATGGGACTAGTCCTGCGTTCTTCTTTCCAGTTAACAGGAAGGTGTTAGAAATTTGGCTCCTAGTCAAGAAAGGTATAAAAGGTATTTTCCTCTCCCTGCCTTTCTCCCCTGTTAAGGGAGAGGAAACTTCGTTTACATCTTACATGTGTTTGCATGTGTATGTGTCTCTGTGCGTTGCTGGGCATGTTGTTGAAGGATCCTGCATTTACGATTTCTAAAACCTACATTTAGGGAAACCTGTGCATTCTTAAACCTGCTCATAAACACAGTTCATGTGAAACTTAAGTCCTCCCTGCTTTTCCTGAAGAGCTGGCTACTTCAGATCAAATCCTAGATTTGATCTGAAGCCCAGGATGAGTGGCTCAGTCCATACTCTACATCCTCTTTTCTGTAGGATCTCCAGCCTCCTTTCTGCCTAGATGGAAGAATGAACCCTACCGCTCAGTTAGTCAGTAAAACACACTTAGCCCTTTCCCAGCAGGTTCAGCACCTACTACTGCATAGCATTTTAGCTAAACATTTAGAAGCCCTTTTTGCTTTCCTCCTTGTCTCATTTTTTTGCAATCCCTTGCTTCTTGTTAAATCACTGACTGCTCTGGGATTATTTACCTGCATGAACAGTATTTCCCCCTGCCAGAGTCCTGCCTGTCAATGCAAGAGCTCACCAACCCTTTAATACAAGACAGTCATCCAGAAAAGAAGGTGGAGAGGGTACAAGAATTCACGCCAGTAGAAACAAAGGAAGATAACTGAAACTCTGTGCCTGCTGTGTGATCTACCTTGCCCACCCGCCTTCAGCTTGGTGACTTCGGCAACATCTTTGTCCTCTGAAAGCATTAGCCTGCATAACACAATAAATAATGTCTGGGAGCAATGTGACCTGTGGCAAGCAGTTAAGTGATGACATTGTCAGACATACACAACTGTTGAAACAACCAGGCTGTAATCATCGTGCTGTACCCACGGAAAGACATTTGGCAAATGAGATTCCATTTTCACATTGGTCTGTGCCGAGCATGTAAATTTCCAGCGGGACAACCAGCATTAGGGATGTGTAATTGATTGTCTGAATTATAATAAACAAGCTGTGACAGGTGATCATCCATCATATTCCTGCTGTGTGTTCCAGCGCCACTGTGAGACGGAGAGAGAGAGCTGGAATGTGAACAAGGAAAATGAAAAGTCAGAGTCATACAGAAATAGAGAAGAGAGGTAATAGAAAAAAGGGTCCTGGTGGAAGTGAGAGGGGACTGCAACCATGAGACAAAAAACACAGATGGAAAGGACTAATTAATTTCTGTGACTTGTTAAAAATTTTATTGAATGAAAAAGTCCATTCTGTTACTGCCGTTGGGAATTGGAGGATTTGTTGCAGTGGCTGATATTTGGAGCTAGGCGAGCTAAGAAATAAGTACGGAGAAGAGGAAAACATAAAGGAGGAGCTGTGATCACAGCAGAACCAGTTACAGAGAAGTGCATGTGTGGTTCTGTGTGTGAGAGAATCCCACTCACAGCTTTGTCGCCTTCTTCAGGCTTAGACACTTCCGTCCATGACTGAAGGGTCAAAAAGAATGTCAGATTTTTATAGTAATGCTAAAGAGAATGTTTGCTCTGATGCCGTAACGCTGTTAAAGCCGGTGGTTTACAGTGGTGCTGGTGCAGAATCAGTGATCTGAATGAGGGTTCTTTCCTGAGGAAGAGGTCAGGAGTCTAGAGCAGTTCAACTGGTTTGTTTCTCAGACCAGCCTTGCCAGAGAGGAACTTGTTGGTGTCGGAGAGGAGTGTGAAGACATGTTGAAAAAAAAATACGGGGAAATAGTGTCTCTGGATAGATTGGACAGTGGTGTTTTCATGAATATTTACAGGCATACCTCATGCGAACTGGAGCGTGAGGCTTTCGCACCCTCTGTATTGAAGATGACTAGGCAGCTGTGGGAATTATTTGCTGCTTTAGTATACCTAGTTTCCTTTGTTTTACTTGTTATCTATGCAATATGAATGATCAGACTTTTTTTTTTTTTTCCAAATCTGTGAAATTTTGGATCTCTGACTGACTTGTGGACAGTTTTATGCCATTATTTGACAAATAACCAAACAGAAATTGTCGTGGTGGTGTTTGTGTTTGCTGTTTGATCAAACGCTCAGACATTTCCCCTACAGGCTTTTACCCATAAACATTTGAAGTTTACTTTCTGCAAACATGATAGTCACCAGAATTTATGGTATAAATGCTTGTGTAAAATGGATAGGAACACAACTGGTGCAAATTCACCTAAATTGGGTAGAAGAATGATGTAAACATGGTGAAAATTCTTAAAATTATTGTAAAATTGATAAGAAAATTATATAAAAATCTTTAAAGTTAGAATGATTTTTAATTTGATCAAATAGCCACCAAAACAGGGTTTTTTTTTTTTTTGCTGTGGCTTAAGCTTTACGATTAAGCTTCTTTTCCTTTTTGTGCAATGACTGACTTTGGTGACTTACTTCTTCCTAACACTTCTCTGCCCAGATGTCAAATTTTGGTCCTATCTGACCGAAATCCCAAGATCGGTGAAGCAGTGGCCTTGAATTCTTTAGCAGGAATTTGATTTAGACATCCAAGTTCTCTATGTGAACAGAAGTGGTGGAGGGGAAGGCACAATGTGAAGCAGTAGTTTCTGAAACTGGGAACAAATCCTTTCTTATGAACTAGAAATGAGGGTGGGAATGGAAAAGCTTTGTAGCGAAGCAGGATATGTTCTGGGCAGAGACTTCTGGATCCAAGACAGAATATTTACCTTCTCACCATTTTCTTTTCTGATGGTTATTTTGTAACTGAAGGAGAACATGGGAAGGGGTGCATTTGGAGGCAAAGTGGGAAGTCTCTAAGGGGGGTTTATCTGTTAAGGGAAATGGGAGATGGGTCGCACTGGGAAGCTGCAGAGTGCTGTGATGCCTGGTGTTCGGCTGTAAGTAACTGCTGCTGGCACTGCAGGGGTTTATTTTGGCCCAGACCTGCCCTGGGAACAGCAGAGAAGCTAACGTTCTTGGAATTCTCTCCCTTTACGATTCACTCAGCAACTTGGCTTCAAAAGAGTATTTAAAAAAAAAAAAAAAAAGGCAGGAAATGTATCCAGATATCGAAGCCAAGGTTTGTATGTGAAACTGTGAGGAGGAGATTAAAGACCCAGTAACCCTGATCTCCCTGACTAGAAAATTTAAAGGGGGCTGAAAGGGAGGGCTTATGTACAGATGGAGGGAGATGAACGTTTAGGGGCAGTGGCTTCTATTCTGAAGAGCTTATTCAGCCCTGCGTGAAATACGCTTGTGATCTCTGGAAAGGGAGTAACCTCCTTCCCCAGCGAGCACACCAAATTTGTGATATCTGCGGCAGGGAGAGGAAAAGAATGAGCGGCTGCAGGGAAGGAAGCAGCACAGGCTTTTTTGTTTGTGTCTTTCTGATGGTGCAGGTTTTTGTTGTTTCCATTAGTGCTGCTGCTCTTTCCCCAGGGCTGCCCTCTTGCTTCCCTTTCCAGAGACTGGGGTGTCCTTGGTCTTAATGTTCATCTCACGTGTAGGAGGTGAACCACAGCGTCCTAAGACAGCAATGAATCTAGCAATGGCGCGAGCACAGCACGCTGTAGGATGAAAGTCACCCGGTGCATAATGATTAAAACTGGTTCAGGTTAAAACATCAGCAGATCCAGGATTTTTTCTTTTTTTTTCTAAATTGCTGCAAAGCTGTTTAGTCAGTTCACATGGGACACGGTTTAGTCCATGTGAAAGGAATGTAAAATGTAATTTTCAGTATGGGTATTATTTGTTACATTATGTATTTTTAGCCTAGAGGATGAATTTTATATCTTAATACCTGTTTCAGCACATAACCAACTAATTCACAAACCTGTGGCAAAAGCTGGAACCTTCAGGTTATGTACAAACCAAACTGGATAGATTGTGTTACTGTTGTAATGGTTTGTGAAAGGGCAGCATAACAGCTTCCATAGAGGAACATTACTATAAACAGTATTATTTGCAATTCCAGACTTTCTTGCAAATACAGTCTTTTTCTCTTTTTTTCCCTTCCTTTGTCCCAAGTCAGATCATCTGTTAAGCTGGACTTGACAATATTTTTCTCCTTTTTTTTTTTTTAGTGTAAACAGAACTGAACACGGAGTAGAAATTCTCTGCAGCCTTAAGATATCCAATTTTTCACTTGACCTTTATAAAAAGTCAATTTGTGCTTTGTTTCTTTAACATGAAATGTAAAATGCCCTCCAGTCACTTCCTTGCAGTATTCATTTTTGACCATAAGCAAAGCAATTCTGCGTTTGCTCTTTTCAGGAACTACTAATGGCTCAGAAGACAGGAGATTATTTTCTACTTTTTGTTTATGGTGGAGAATTCAGATTGCAAAGATCTGGTGTCCTCGCCATGATACCATTCACTTTGCAGTTAACTGTGTATTGCAAAATGTCAATGCAAGCTGTGTTTGAGAGAAAGAATGGGTAACTGTAGATTGAACAGAGACCGAAACCCCAGAATTCTGACTTTGCATCTGTTGCTGACAAAAACAAATTAGGGAAGCTGCTTAGGCCAAAAGTGGCAGCTCAATTAGGGTGGCTCAGACTTTAGAGATCCCCCACCAGGACACAGCGAGTCTGAATTTTTGGAAGAGGGAAGTACCTATGTTTCCAGGTGTTGGGTCACAGGAGCACTGCCAGTCTGCAGAACTCCATTGTTACGTGGGCCTGGTTTAAGAGGAGTGCGTATGGAGTGTCCTCTGAATTAATTTGCTTATGTTTCACAAAAAAATCACAAGAGTTTTTTTCATAGCATTTTAGTTATTCTGGCTCTAAGGGTTCAGTGGGAGATTCATAGCCAGTGGTTTTTTTGTGCCTTTAAAAACTTCTATGGAAGTAAGTCTTGTTAATGTCTCTGGCAGTCCATCAGTGACTTCCACAGTCATGTGGCATGGAAAACCCTTTAAAAAAGTGCCGCCCCGCTGGATCTCGCTGGGTAAGTACTCCTGCACCACTTTCCAGCCAGTACCTAGGCTCGAAGGCACGTGTCCCTTGACCTTGTTGCTTGTACCGCACCCAGAGCGTGTATTTTTGGACACAAGTATGCATGCCTTCCCGTGCCAGTTGTTGCTTAAGTATTCCTATGAAACTCAGTGTTTCCAAAAAAGATGCTGCAGTCTATAAATATTGGTGAAGAATTGCAGATTCCTGTCAATATCAGACACCCAGTTTAGTGCTGGGTTGAATTTAATACAGTTACATTAGTAGTATGTGACACTGGGTTGAAAACCACATCATGGTGTGGTTGATCACACCAGTGGCATTTATTTTGTGGCTGAGCCACTGTTTGTAATTTACATGCTGCTTGGGTGCCTTGGAAAGGCTGGAAGGTTAGCAGAACTGCTTCAATTGAACATTGTCTTGTACAGGCTTTCTTCACGTAACCATGATTTAATCAAGGATTACATTTTTGGAAATGCAAATATTGCACAGTATCCCCTAGTTGTCCAGTGTTCTAAAAATAAAGTTAATGTGAAAAATCAACCATGCAGAATAAATTTAGTATCTCCTCTTTTCAAACTTTTTATTATCTGTGATAATAAAAATTCTGCTTGTAAGGTATTTTGTGATAGTGTAAGACATTTAAATTAGGACCTCAAAATACTTTATGAACACAAATCTGTTAAGTCGTCCAAGACTCGGTGGAAGAAAGTGTTATTGCACTGGAAGTCAGCAATATAGTTGGAAGGAGAAAAAAATCTAGGCCTCTGGATTCTGTGAATCTTTTACTTTAACCACAAGATCTTCCTTTCACATCTGTGACTCAAAAAAAGAAGTGATTTTTCTTCATTGTAATGAGATGTAGTAATTAGAATATGGAAACAATCTGTGGCCTCTGAAACTGTACAGATGTCACTACTGCATTTTATAGCCACTTGGGGCTTTGTGGTTAACTGGAGATAGAATTTGAACTGTCCTGTTCCAAAAGCAAAGGCTCTTAACATTTAGGCTAAAAAAAGAATCCACACTGGCTCTTTGCTGTAAAGGGCTTATGATGTTCACGTGTGATAAGGTACGATTCTGACCGCTCAGAACAATCGCATGGCATTTATGTGTACATGTAAAGGATACAGGGGCAGGAGTTCCTGGGCAGTTTTTAGTAGCGCTTGATGTCTGATTCATTAATCAGTCAAGTCTTTTAATGCAGCTTTGTGTGCAGAGTGATATGGCTCGATGTTGTATAATTTATTTCACTTGTAGAAAAGACTCATTGTCCTCGTTTGCTAGTGAGACCTTGTAAATGTGTGTGTGTTACTCAAGCAACTTTTTTTCTTTTTTTTTTTTTTCTTTCTGCTTTGCTTCCTGTTTTTAGCCATCTGCTTGACGTTACTGTTTGCCTTTTGTGCGTACAGATCTTCCCAAGCCACTGCAAGCTGTGCTATCCAACTATTTTACTATTTTCTTCTGTCAACCTCTTCATTCCAACGTCACCCACCCACGGTGCCAGGGGATGATAACACACAAAGGTGTTAAAAAGTATCTTCATTTACGTGCTTTCAAAAATGCTTGTGTGTTTGATCGTAAGGATGTTACCTAAAAATTCCTCAGACCTGAAAACCAGTATTTTGGAGTTCATTAGAAATTGTTTGACTCTGTGTTAGTGGTCATGGGTGTAGACAGGAGGACATTATGCTCCTGAAGGTTTCTCAAAAGAAATTAACACTGAAAGACTGCCGCCGCTACCAGCTCTAGAGAGAAGGGTGAGTTACCTGTGGTTTTGTTAAGCTGGGCAATGGAGCCAGTCTTCCTAGCCTTGTCCACGTGGAAACTTCTACTGACCTGCCTACCCACAGAAGTACAATTCCCATGTTCTAGCTATCCCAGCATATCTTACCATATGGATATGCTTATTCCAGTGTAAAATAATTCGCCCAGGGAGTTATATTATTACAGCAGTAAGTCTATGTCATACATATCCTTGAGGATATAAGGTCTTTAAGTGCTGAAAGCTTTAAGAAACATTGATTCAGCCAGAAAAGAAATGCCACTGGTGTGATCAACCACACCATGATGTGGTTTTCAATCCAATGTCACATACTACTAACATAATTGTATATAAATTCAACCCAGCAATAAACTGGGTGGCCAGTGAAGGGAAATAAGAAAGAAAAATTCTGCTACCCTAAGGAAAATTGGGCTCCTGTACTTGACTTTGTCTAAGCTGAAGTGTTACCTCCTCATCTTAAGATAACCATATGTGTGTCATCTTGGCCATGTCTCCATCCTCCCACTCAAGTTTATTCTTTGGATGATATTTGAGGATTTTATTAATTTCCCTGGATTTTGAGCAGTCCAGCAGCCTGGTCAGAACAGTGAGTACTGCTGCGAGCAAGCTACAGAGAAGATCTGAGACACCCCAGATATGTTAAGCTCACTGTGCATGTGTTACAGAGCACACAAACGTGTTATTTTTACTCAGGATTTCCCCAAAGTAAATACGGCTTCCTCTACCCTCTTTTGAACTCAGATGAACTTTGCTGATGCCCAGAGGCTGCAGCCACAGTTAAGACCAAGTTCATAGGTGGGAAAAGCAGCAGTCCTGAGTTTCTCAATCATTATGTGAGCAGGAAGTTTTCTTTAGCTAGAACCAGTGGCTGAAAGGAAGGGCTTTGATTGCTTTGTTTCTCCTTTCTCAGGAAATATGCCTTTCCCTGGACTTGTCACCAGTGGGCCAGTTTGTTTACAGCATCCATATCCAGCCCTGGAGGATTAAAGCAATAGACCTTTAAACCTAATGTTAATGCAAGAGTGACTTCTGTCCATCTTGCACTTTGGAGCTGTGTAACCAGAGGAAGAGAAAGGAAAGGAAAACAGTCTTCTGGCAGTTTTTCCCTTCTGTATTTTAAGTAGCAACTGTTTTTCAAACTGTTCCTAGAGTGTGGAATAGGGTAAATCCCTGGAAAGAAGTCTTAGTGTACAGAACACAGGTGAGGTGGCCAGGGTTGAATGAGAAATATGGTTTATTGTCCGTTATTACAGTTTATTATGCTACCATTTTATAGACATACTTCTTAACATACCATGATATTTATTGTTAGCTGTTGTATATAGAAGTGCTGCTCCTTTGTATAGCTCACTAAAGCCCTACTTCAGTTCTTAAAATAGCCAGACATATTCTTGCTCCGAAGAGTTCACTGTTTCTAAATATAAAATAAGTTTTAATTACTTCCTAGATCTTTATTGTGGCTTCTTAGTCATTTCAGTCTGAGTCTGTTCCTTTTGTGGATAGGTTCCAGACAATAAAACCAGAGCAGCTCAGGAAAGGCTGGGTATCGTTTCTGTTAACAACCTGAAGTGCTTCTACTGCTGGCCTTGTGTGGGGGCAGATTAAAAGGGAAATCCCTTCATGTAGAAGCTTTCAGATGAGAGCTTGTGAGGAGAAGGAAGACATACCATTATGCTTTTTTTGCATGTATTTTGCTGTGTGAAGAATATTACAAATAAAATGGACCCATCAGCAGGTATGTCAGCAAAATCACTTCCATCTGAGGTCATTGTATGAAGCTTCAACAGGGGATGAGCCTTTTCCCAACAGTCTCTTTGGGGAGAGAAATGTTCATGTCTGCATCGATCCTCATTGTCTTTTGGAACAACCTCAGCATCAGTGTACTAGAGTTCAAGTGTTACTCGTACTGCCTGATTTCAAAGATAGTTCTGTCATTGTAGAGTCTCCTGCAAATCTGAAGTACCTTCTGTTTCCAATGGTTTGTAAGTGTACTGCCTTTTAATAGAAAGAGTTTTCGTATCCACTTGTAGTAAAGAACAGGGGTGGCTAACCAGCAAGGAGAAAGGAGTGGATCTTCTCTTCATGGAGGCTGGACAATTTTGTTGTCTATTATCAAGCTACACTGACATAATTTTCAAAATAATGGCTTTCTGTTTTTAACAGCTGTAATCAGCACCAGGAAAAGACGTGAAGAAGAGAGCCTCACTGCACCCTCTTGAAGCTATTTCTCTTCTTTTCCAAGGACTCATAGAAAAATGAGATTATTTGTGTTCTGGAGGAAAAGTATTTCTTTCTTGGCTCTTTATTTTCTATAAGAGATGACATGAACCCATTCACATTCCTCTATATCTGTAACAACAGTGAGGTTCTGTAACCTTCATAAAATATCACAAGTTTCTTAGCTAAACCAGATTAGGATATGCTACAAAGTTTTGATATAATTTGGGAGACTCTTCATTAAGAGGTTATTGGATCTAAATTGCCTATTGATACTGACAAATATTTTATAAGCAAGTTTCTTTTCTGTCTAATGTTAAATCATTGGTACATCTGCAGAGACCGTGAACTATTAGAGCTAATGCCTGTGTGGCTGGTACTACAGAGAATATTCTGATACTGTATTACAGTAGAGAGATGTGATTTGAGGGCATTTGCCTACAAGAATTGTCAGTTTTGGTCAGGCAAGGCAAAGATGGACAACATGGTGGCAGGTTGCAAAGTGCCAAGGAGGTGACAATGAGCTGGAGGCTCTCTCAGTGCCAAGTGGGGGACCAGTGCGAGTGGCATGGGCTGGCAACATGTCAGGTAATTGCAGATTGTTTTGCTTCTGCATCTGGGAGAACCTTTAGAGGGCAAGTAGTTTCATTTAAAGAAAACTGTTGGTAATAAGCAGAATTGGGTTTTAATGGGGTTCATAGAGATAGAACAGAAATCAAATTAGAGTCTAACTGGCATACATAAGATGGAAAGAGAAGCGGAAAGCACAGAGCAGCAATGGCTGTCTTGAGCTAGGAGGCTCAGCAAGCAGTGCTTCTGTAGCCAGTCTCCATTAAGATCCTATCCATAATGCATGAGGTTTGGAAACCCAGGGGAATGTCCAACAAAAAGGGAAGAATCCTCAAAACTACCCTTCAGAAAGTGATGGGCACGCTGTCCCAGAAGGGGCCTGTCTAGAGAGCACTTTCAGTAAGTAATGGCTCATTTTGGCAGTAGAGGTGATAGAGCACTAATGCACTACAGGCCAAGTGCTGGCTTCCCTTCCATTGCACTCAAATGCTCTGCTGTTCAAAGATCACTGCAGAGAAACAAGGATTTTTTTATCTCATCAAGATTACTATTATTTTTATTTTATTTAGAGCAGGTTGCAGGAGGTAATCCCTGCTTTAAATTATCTTTCAGGTTGGGAATACCAATGTCCTCTTGATTACTTAGTTAAACTCTTAAGCCTTTAAACGTTAACCATTTATTACTCTGGCATGGGTCTAAAAAACCAGATGTCTATTTCAGTAATTTTGAGGTTTAGAAGAATTCAGATTAAGAGTTTTGATTCAAGACACTGAAGTACTAGAACAGAATGTCTAACCTCAAAATGTGGATTTGGATTTTTCTTGAGACAGAACCTGAGGTAAGTCTTTCTCAACCTTTAGGCCAATACATGGGGGTCTGGCAGTAGTCTGCAGTGAAGTACCATCCATTCAGGTACGTTAGATTGCCAGTATATGCCAATTAGTTCAAGTTGCACTCTACACAGCACTTGTTGAGTGAAGTTAATACATAAAATAGTAGTGGACTTAATTGTACTTCCTTTTAGGTGACATTTCTTTTTTGATGCATCGCTGTCGGTGTCATAGACCCTAGGATCTGAAGAATGTGTACCTGTGGGTTTATGTTTGGCCCATAAAAATGATGGACTCTTTCTACTTATTTACATGCCTGTAGAGTCCCATGTGACATTTGGTTCATCTGGGAGGTAGTTTAATGGGGTTTTTTTTGCCTCAAGGGGGCTTCATTTAATATATTAAAGGAAAAGCACCTCCGTTTTTGGTAGTTGCAGTTCTGTCTCTAATGACTTACTCGGCTGTGCTGTGCACTTCTGCAAAGATCATGTTACTTCCACTTTGCAAGAGCAGAAGGTCACCTGGTAGGAGCAGCCACTGCAGTCCAGGGACACTGACCTGCCAGGTGACGTTAATATTAGGGAAGTCAGTAACATTCCTAAACCATACTCATACTGCCTGTGTGTCTGTTATAAAGCCACTCAAACCAGGGATCGACACTAAGGACCATTTTCAGAACATTTCCAGGTGGATGTAGAAGTTCACTGAACATGGATGACTTTCAGATTAGTGTTAAGAGACTTGTAGTCAAATTATGTTTGTTTTCTTCAACTCCAAACTATTTTGTGGACTTTTGCACAAAAGCATCAGAAATCCAGAGGAAAGCGGACTTTTGACGGTGTCGGTTAAGCAGCTGAAAAAAAAAAAAACATTTTTAATTTTAAAGGACTCCTTAAAATAAGTTATTTTTCATTTTATATGTCTCTGCAATCTTTCAGTAATGCTTCATGCCATCCTTAAAAATGCGTATGTGTCAAGCCTAGATTCTGCTTTGCTCTGAACAGAAGACATTAGGTGTATTTGTCATTATCATAACCTTTGTCTCTAGACAGCTCTCTGTGGCCCTCAGGTTTTGTAGCTACTGGAAGCTTTTCTGTTGGTATTGATTGGTGTGGCTGGCAGTGACTGGTCTTTCAATGCCACATAACAATTTTTGCTTTTACCATCTCTGCATAGTGCCATTTGGAAACAGACAACCTAGGAGGATCAGAGGTGAGTTTTAAGTGATGAGAAGGGTGTTAATTGATTCTTTTTGAGCTTTCTGTTCTCTGTTTTATCCACCAAGTTGTCTGTACATTTTGCCATAGATACTGAGACAACATTGTAGCAGGTTTGTGTTCAGATCTCTTGATCCAAAGTCTTTTATTTTAGTGTTGCTGATACTGACCTGACAAACTCCGAGGAGGGCTGTCGGTGTCTTCACAGTATTAGGAAGTTTTCAATAGAAGGTGACCTACTGTGAAATAGAAGGTCAGTGCTTCTTGCGTAGTCGCGTCAGCAGATTCCCAGACTCCTGTGCAGGCTGCCCTGGAGGAACTGGTCTTGCTGTTGGAGATGGCAATTCTATGGAGCATCATGAAGTACAGCAGAAATAAAACCAGACTCTTCTAAAACAGATTGAGGGTGAGTACAGGATCCTTTGACCACTCCAGACATGATTTTGCAGAAAACCCGGTGTTCAGCTTGTTTTGAAAGCAGAGAGATACTTGTCAGCAATTATTGCTGAGCTAGGGAGAGTACAGTTAAGATAGATAAACTTGTCAGCTGTGTCAGCCGTGATGATGGAAGAGCAAAAAGGCCAACTGTAAGTTGAAAAGGACCGCTGTATTTTAGGTGCAGATGGTGAGGTTGTTCTTGCATAATGCTGCAAAATGATTGAGAGTACCATTGTTTTTATATGCACTAATTTCACAGTTATTATAGAAAAAAGAGCCATGAATGATAGGCTAAGAGGGTTATAATATCACCAGGAATCATATTTGATGTTGGCAACATTTTTTTGTAGGTCTGCATGACTGAGTCTTTCAATTTGAGCTCTCCTTGCTATTCAGGTGATTAATTGGTCTCCTCCTTCTACACACAGTTTGTTCCTCATCCGTTTTTCATACTTATCTCTTAAAATTGTAACCATTGCTGATTTTCTCCAAAGGATCTTCATAGTCTTGACTGATAGCTCTGACAAATGTGGTCTTTTTCCTGTAGAAGTCTGAAGGTGTAAGATTGTCACTATCATGTGAAATTTGAGACTGGCAAGGAACACATACAAGTGTTGACGCTGCTGGGCTGCTAGACTTTGGCTGTCTCTGTGGCTGGTTAGAACCCCTGAAGAGTGACTTGGAAAGCCCAGGGAGACTAAAATGTTCAATGAACTTGCAGAATGCATAAACACGGTGTATTCAGAACTGTTTTAATGTGTCAGGAATTTCCTTTAAATGTTGCAATTGTTTTTATATAAAAGTCATAGTAAACACATCTCATTTTTGTAGGACCTAAACAAAATAACCTCTCTGCTCTGTTGCCTGAGAGCCAGCAGAGGGAGCGAAAGTTAACTGCTAAACCACCTTGGGCAATGCTGAACTGAGACACTGAGGAAAAACCTTGTGTACAAGAAAATGGCACATCATATTCCTTTCAAGTCCCATTAGAAACGAAGACTAAATAATCAGTCTGCCAAAGAGAAAAATGTGATAATAGTAACAAAAAAAAAACATTTTAATTCCATGCTTCTAAGTGGATATTAGCAACAATAACATTGAACAAAATTAAACCATAAAAAAGTACTCAAGAGTCTCGTGTTCATAGTCAGCACTCAGAACCTGATGGGACTTCTGATATGTTCTCTCTGTTACAGATGCTGGCGTGAAGGAAGTGAAAAATGTGTGTGTTGCCCTTGGCTTGTTCAGACTGTTGTTGTGTTTATTTCGATGATATTTCTCTCTCTCTCTCTCGCCTTCTCAATAACTTACAGATTTCAAACACTGTATTGCTCAGTCACAGGGAGAGATGTTTCATGTATCTTCTTTAATATACGTGAAATGCTGTTTCTGTTTTCTGCTGAGGACGTAACGGTGGCTTTTCCATCTCGGGTCTCGGCTGTATATGTGCGAGAGAGGGGAAGGGGAAGTGGAAAAGAGAATGATTTTATGTACATATGTAGGTAGTTTAAAAACAAACAAACAAGCAATCTTTTTTGTTCTTGTAGTGTATGTATTATATATCTGGAAGACACTCAAAAACTTGCGTCAAGCAGAGTAAGAGGGGAAGTGTTTTTTCAAACTGGTACATTTTAGGGCCTATCAGCCAGCTTTTAATCAATTTGGTGTATGTCATGTTGGAACGCATGTCGTGTTCTGGCTTCTTAATCAGAATTTCACGTAGAAAATCACATGTCTTCTACAGACATGAAACTGGGGTAGTGGCCCTTATTTTTCCCCTTGGCTTGCGTTACACAGATCACACTAGTACAGAAATCAGTGAGTGAGGTTGCTATGTATCAGCATCTCAGTAATGATAAAGAAATAACAGAAATGATAGGACGTACATGCGTATATTAATAATCAATCATGAAAGTCATTATGGTTCATCAACTTCTTGGCCTTGTCTAGGCCATTTCTTATGGTAATAAATGGAAATATTTTTACTATCAAAACAAATCCTAGTGGTTTTGCTTCTCGAAACAGGAAGATGAGTACACCAGCAGGCTTACTTTGAAATTGTAGTAATGTGGTAAGGATAAACTATCTAATGGAAATACAGCATCTTTTTCAGTGGTACAGAGTCAGGAACACTGACTTCTTCTGGAAAAGATTGTATTCCTTTTCGTTTGCTCCAGTAAGATTCTGTCCAGTGATTTCCTCCCTAAAATGTGCACGTTGTAGTCTGTGTACAAGTTCTAATATAAGAAAGATTTTTACAAAGTAGGGGAAATTCATGTCAGCATCAACTCACAGGATGAAATATCTGGAGGTTTGGTTCGTGAAGGTAAATTAAAAGAGGTTTTTTATGTACAACTTGGAAGGGAAATGTAAGAGAGAAATGATCTGATAATCTAAGGTGTTTCAGAAAGTCACAAATGCTGTGAGGTTGCAAAATAAAATGCAGAACACGCAGCATAAAAGTCTAAGGAAAAACTCTGGGGAAAAACCATTAAAGATGATACAAAGGAGAGAGTAATTTCTCGAGGTAAAATGAGATGATGAAATTTGTTCTTGACTATGAGTCAGCGTACATAGGAGCACATTTCTAAGAAATATAATGGAAGTACAGTCTCTGACTAAGACTGAACAATATTCTTAGAATACACAAATTCCTGCATTGATCAGTATTAGGGACTAGATAGTCTCTAATTTTTGTAATTGTATGGGTTTGTTAACTATTTCAGTACATAATATTTCGTATTTCTGCAGCACCTTTCAGCAAATTATTTGAAATAGTTTTAATTAATACTTAAAATTGACCTTTGTGATCCACAAGTGCTCTGCTTCTTACACGCAACCCGGTAAAGTGAGATGAGTATGAAGTGCAGCTCTGTGTAGATGGAGCTCTGCAGGTTCTGTGCATTACTTAGAGCCGCTGCTGCCAGGAGAGAGGTGTGAAAAAACACCTGATCTGTGTAACGAAGTACCTCAGCCTGAATTGCGTGTATCAACTGTCCACCCAGACCTGTCAGCGGATCAAGAATTATCCAGTGAATAAGTTTGCAAATTATTCTGATAAAAATATGTTCAAGAATTTGACATAGAGTATGTGAAGAAAGTAAAATTAATTGGAAACTTCTGCTGAGCTGTAGCAGACATTTGTCCAACTGTAGCTGACAGGGAAGACTTTGTACCGGGTGACACCTCATAAGCTGTACTTGGTCTTCGTTGTATATACTCCAGGTAAAATCCAGAGTACTGCAGCAAAGAATTCTATGATTTGATACAGAAGCATAGAGTATCAGAATCTGAATCAATGTTTGAAAAGCATAAAAGGCTCTTTTGTCTTCTTTGACACTTGGTACTCTGCAGCAAAGATTTCCACTTCCAACAAATAAAACTGCCGTAGGCCTTGTTTCCTACTCCAAATATCCAGGGAGTAAATCTCCCCAATTGTTCCACACCGCATCGATATATAATATCAGGAGGAATGTGCAGCAGAATGGATATAATGTGAAAAATCTACAAGGCTGAAAATAAAAACTAAACAACCCTCTGATCTGCGTGCATAATCCCGTGGTGCCGCTGACCCAGAATTGTAATGCAAATATTGGAGTTCAATCAGGCTATTTTAAGACAGGATAGGAATGAGGCTTCTACTTTCCCCAGAAGGAATGTACATCATTGCCTCTTCTTTAATTTCCTTTTGATTAAAAAAATATTAGGCTGTCTGAAGAGTATGTGCTGTCTTTTCTGTGTGCTGAGGGAAAGAGAAAAATCAAAAGGAATGAGAAATACAGGTGAACTTGTCAGTTCAGGTTCACTGGGAGAAGCTTAGAACTTTCTGTTAGGCACTTTTTGTATGATTTAGTTCGGCTGATTAGGAAATTCAATTTATTTCCTTCTTTCGTTCTAGAATTCTGAAATCTACTACTGAGATGCTAGATAAGGAGGGAACAAGAGGCTATGGGTTAAGTTTCTGTGCAGTTCTTCCCTCAGCAGTTGTTCGACGCTTATTTGATGAGCCAGTAGTTCAGTGGTTGGTGAGATGCGAGGTTTTGGTACCCGACGTACGCCGAAGCTGAGCTTTACTGTTGCCCCGTTTGTTGCCGCCAACCCAAATGACTGATGGCAGAACTTTTATTTTTGAACTTGGATTGTTTTTTGAGGTTTGTAAAATATTTGCAAAGTGAAAGAAGGTCTTAGAACATTTTGAAATGGTTTGCTACGTTTGTATTGTTTAAGTGATTGTGATGACCATTTTCCATGTATCCTTTGTCTGCGTGTGAGCCAAATGGGTCAGCTTGTTGTGGTTGGCGTGGGACTCTTACCAGCTGCCAGAGCCTTTGGCTGATGGCTAACCCTAGGCAATCTCAAGAGACTTAGCAGAAACCATTTTTACTGCTTTTCACATTCTCTAAAAAGTGTTTGGGAAATGTCAGGTGCAGAAAGCATCCTTTAAATGACTGCCCAGTATGTGATGGGGAGAGTGGCTTTTCCTGACAGCAACGTGGAGACACCAGAGAGCAGAATATTGTTCCGACCAAAAAATGCTACGTGATAGCTTTTCTGTTAAGAAGAAAATACCAAAGAAGGTTGGGGGAAAGAGAACGGCTGACACAGAGCGCTGTAGACTTTATCAGGAATATCTTTAAGCAACGGAATGTTGAATTAGTCGAAGCTCTTGAGTTTCTATCTCTGTATCTAATTTTGCTGTCCCACAGCTAGTTTGCATTGTGTAGCTGTAGAATGGCAATGGGAGCGAGTATGGTGCTGATATAATAATCTTACATGAAAATTTGCATGCAGTAGATAGTAGAAAATCAGACTCTGCGCTGTATGAATATACATATACACACAGGTAAAGTGATGCATAAAACTTGTTTAATCTCTGACTTTAGAGAGCCTCATGTTCTCTTGAGGTTTCTTCTCTTTAGTGTGTAATATTATGTAACATTCTATTACTTTGTGTGTTGATCTGTCACGCCCACGCCGCTGCGCTAAAGCCAAGTGTGGTTGCTTTGCACATGGAACTGGAAAATGTGAAATTTTAAACTTTTCGTGGATTGCAGAAACTGATCTCCCCTCCCAAAGCTGATCATTCCATTTGATACAAGCTGTAGAAATTTTCATGGGTTTAAAAGCTTTGCAGCATTAATTAAAGGATGGAGGAAATCCTTTATGCAGTTGTGCATGTTGATGAAGGGAAGAAAATCTTTGTTCCGTGAAGTCTAGCTGTACCTAGCTTCTGCGGTGCTAGGTGCCACAGAGATGTTTGGCTAAAGAATTGGCGTGAATTTAAGTGACAACATCCTGAGTGAGGTGGTGCTAGTAGTTCCAAACAAATGGCCCTAAAACTGTGCCTGCATTCTTCAGTGGGTTGTTTTTGTTTTGTAAAGACAATTCCGTTCTTTGGCCTTTATAATTTTTAAGGGGTTTTTTTAAGCTTCTTTTTAGTTTCTTCCTCTCCTTTGCAATGCATTAGTTACTATAGTAACTATGCTGTGAATGGTATAGAAAGAGGCTGGTGCACCCTAGCAGTGAAGGATAAAAGCCACTTTATATAATAGTTTGAAATTTACATCATGTTTTTGAGAATATGGCAGTTTCTGTGGTGGTTTCCATGACCACGTATGTGGTATATGTATATATAGCACTCTTAGGTCATCTCTGGTAATTGCCCTCTTCTGCCAGCATCCAAAGGGTGCTAACAGCTCTGCTGAAATTCCGCTCCACAGACAAAGCGTTCGGAAATAGACATCCAAGTGCTTCACCACCACCCGTTTTCACCTTACAAGTAATCTGTTCCTGTAGGCGTAATACTAGATTATAGATAACTTAACTTCCCCTTGCTCAGTAGATGGTTGGTGAGGGGTTGTGTCTGGACTGGCCGCCGTTTGCAGTTGATTGGAGTACTTTGCATTACTCTGTTACATCCCACTGGTATAAAAGCTGTAGTGCTTGTGCTGTGATCCTGTTATCTCCTCAGCTATGCTGCTCTGAGTCAGTATTTTCACAGATGAATGGCAAGCATTGCAGAAAGCAGAGGTAGAGTAAAAAGTGTTCCTGAAGGCAACTCTGACTGTAGCTTCAGCAGACACCGAAGTACAGGATATTCATGGGTAACAGTGTCTTACACACTGGGTTACTTTTGTCTCTTCTGGTCATATGAGACCTTTTTTCCTGTTTGTTGTTTTTTTTGTTGTTTTTTTTTTTTTTTTTTAACTTCCAGAGCATATTTAAGCACAGCCTGGTGCAAATTCATACTTTAGTAATGGTGTTCTACCTGTCCCTGGAGTTCTGAGTGAAAGCATTACCGTTCATTGCTTCCTGTCCTAAACACAGTGCTGCCAACTCCCATGATTTTATTGAGTCTCAGGATAGCGGTTGTATTTTCCAAAAGTTCCACCTCCTGAAGTAATGCAAATATGTGAAATCTGTTTCATTACATAAAGGGCACACTTCTAGTTTTCTCAGCTGAGGGAAAAGCTTGAACTGGCAACTCAGTGCACTGTTAAGGCTGAGGAGGGGAGGAAAAAAAAAGTAATTTAGAAATGTGTTCTTTTTAGTATAGTCTCTGATGTAAGCAAGTATCTTTCCAAATTCCTGACTCATAAATTCTGGATGTTTGGACTTGACATTAAGGTATTGTTTGTTTATTTTTGCTGCCATGCTCTACTTGGGAGCTTGACTATTATCTCTCGCCGGTAGAATGTCCTTTGCATTGCCTCATAAAAGGGTGAAGTCTAAACTAGAAACCCATTTTAAAATGTTTTGAGATCCTTGGACGGAAGCTGTGAAAAACACCACTGTACTCTTAAATATGCATTAACATACAAAGCATATTAAAAATTTGGGTCTTAAAATCTTGTTCACATGACCTGAAAGTCTACCAGCATCTGTCTCTGACTGGTATGGCAGATTCCTGATGAGCTGGCTAATTCCTTATTTAAACTCTACAAACCACTTCATAAACGCCGGATTCTTAGGATACAGTGGGTGAGAGACAATAGTTATGAGAGGAAAATAACTGGGTTCTACCAAGGTGTAGAAAAGGAAAAAGCCAGTGTGTATATGCACACATACATGCGTGTGTGTGGTTGCTAGCACACTGCTTTTGAACGGCGTTTGACCACCGATCAGGAGAAAACTGGTGAGCAGGTTATTTCACAGCTCCCTGCTTTCTGCAGGTTTGCTCGGCCCTGCCCGTTTCAATGCCTGGAGCTGACCACTGATGTAATATTTGGCTGACAGTCCCATCTCACCTGCCCTACTCATCTGCATCGGCAATGTCCTGAATTTCACCATATAGCAGATGCAAGCTTGTCTGTTTTCCTCGCAAAGCAAGTTGTTCAAAAATATTCCTCACTGTGTGCTAGTAGGGTGTTTATTTCAATAACACAAACTGTTGGATTCCTGGAACTTGGAGCCTGGAGAAGGGGGAAGGAGCAAGAGAGAAACTGAAATGTTTCTGTGCGAACCTCTGGCTAGAGAGCCCAGTAACCTCTCCAAAGCACTGTCGTATTTCAGCCAAGTTATAGAAGGACTTGGAAGCTTGCTTGAAGCAGGCTGAGGAGGAACTTGCATTGTTCACATTATTGCTCGTATTCTCTGTTTTCTGGACAACAGCCAACAGGAAATTCCTGGGACAAATCTTTCCTTTTTTTATTTCTCGTTTGAATAAAGTATTTAGGGGGGGGGGAAGGAAAGAGAGTGAAACTAAGTTCTACAGAACAAAGAAGCCAATATTAACCTCAAATCACAGATATGTAAAGTTTTGGGCTTCCTTTGTGATTTTATTTTTTTCCTCTGAAGGATTTATGACCTCACATGTGTTGTTTCTGTGACATCAGATGGTGTTGCCGTGGGAACAGTTTTATTGTCAAAAACAAAGGAATTTTGCGGAGTTCCTTAGCAGCACAGGACACAGAGTACAGAGTATAAAGAAACTATTTTTATCTAGATGATAAATCTGTTTTATTAGGCCCATGATTTTTCAGCTCTGTCCTGCTAGAAGCAAAAATAAATCTGGCAAAAACAACAACAGTTGCACCTGTTAATCTGGGGCTGAATTTGTCCCTACATGCAAAATCTTGGGAATTTCCTTTCTTGTCTCCCTCCTCCAAATGACTGATCGTTTCCAAATGCTTTAACATATGAGAAAAAAACAACAATCTGCCCATACGAGCTTTACAGGAGCAAAAGCTTGATAAGTAACAGGAAGTTTGGGTTGCTGTGGTTTGGGTTATTTTAAATTGACAATGTACAGCACTGAATGCAAGTCGTGCAGAATGAAGTATTCATGATTCAAATTTCGCTTTCACAATACCTCCAAAATCAAAGGGCCTGAGAGATTTGGTAGTTTCTGTTATTAAATACAGAGCTCTCTAGTTTGTACGGAGGGTGAGACCTGCTGTCCCAGCTGGAATGATGGACACCCACCAATGGAGCCATAGGTAAAAAAAACCCAAAATGTTGTGACTGAGCATAGTTAAAATGTACAAGAATGTTCAAACCCTAGCTGAAAACGACACAGGATAAGCCTGCTGAAACTGCCTGTTAACGTGTAGCAAATCTAGGCATTTTATACCCGTAAAAATAGCAGATGTGTGTGTTGTGTATGTGCATACTGATAGCAGGTACTGATAAGTCTTAGGATCAAATCTGCGGCGTACCTACATACAGAATTTGTCGGATAGTAACAAAGGAACAGCCTAGTTTTCCTTAAGAAAAATATCAACATGGGCTCCTGAAGAAAGTTGTTAGAGGAAATTTTAAAAATTCCTTTCACATATGTATCCTGCTCTAGTTAAGATTCTGCAGCTGCTGAATTTAGTGCCCCAGAACTGTTGCTGTATTCCAGAAGACAAGTGATCTCATTGCCGTATACTTGCTGGAGTAAAAGTAATATACCCAAGGGGATGGGCAGGTTAAACGCCATATGGTTAACCCCAACATTTCTGTTTTAAATGATTCCCTGTGTTTGGGTATATATCAGCATTTTGCAATGTTTTGCTGATCTTTTCTTTTCTAACGAGGTAACCTGGGGAGGGAGAGAACGATAGTAACTGTAATTACTACCGATTTATATCTGTTCTCTGTCCAATGCACCTCTACAAACGTATTCCTGGAGACCCCAGCAGCTGAGAAGTAGATCTGAGGGAATATCAAGGACACAGAATCCCAGCATGGGAAGGAGAAGGAAAGTGCTGCTTAAACATTGACACATTGCCAGATGTAGTGCTTTTTAACATTGGTGTGAGCTTGTTCACACTTGTCAAATCATACTGTGCTTGCTAATGTTGCACTTTCATCAAATATATTAGCTTGCTCTCTATTCCCACTCTTAGCAATCCTTTTTTTTATTTCTCCTTTCTTCCCTTCATTCCACTGTTCTTTGTTTTCCCTTTTTACCCTTATCTTACAGTTATTTTCTTTCTTTCTTTCTGCCTGACTCCCCTTCAGCTGAAAAAAAATCAGTCTGATCCAATCTACATTTTTTTAGAACGCGTAGGTTAAGCAGATGCCTGCCTGCAGGGATTTACAGTCTCATCCCGATGTACAACACGCAAGGAATACACAGGCTGATATACAAGAGTGGGAGTACTTAGTTGTTAATCAGCAATTGAAGAATACGTGAAAGAAACATGTTTGGGATTTTCTTAGGGAAAAAAAAAAAAAAAGTATAGCAGTGGATGTCTGCCCTGAAGAAAAGGGATGCTTTTTTTGGTGTACCAGTGGGTAGTGTCATTGAAGAAACAGAGTTCAGACCTGAGGAGCATTTTGTGCGGAGTTCTAGGATACACCAGAAATAACAGATCACAGTAGGTGGGCGTTTCTTGTAGGTGAAAAAGAGGCTCTTAAATTAGTTGTGGAAAACAGCTGAGCTTTATGAAGGGATTTTAAAAAAAATACATAGAGTAGCAGAACATCCCCTCTTCCCTCTTGTTTTAAATGTACACAACAGAACAAAATATTCTCATTCCTTTGTCCCCTCAGCTCTTCCCCATTTCCCTGTGTGATGTGGAAGGATAAAAAGATAGAGCATTGAACTTGGAGTATCTGATTTGGTTGGACAGGAGAAATACTGAAAATATCTTTGCTGAGGGCAGATCTGTAGGCGGCAAACAAGGTTGAGTGGAAAGGAGTTGTCCTGAAAGGCTCTTATCTAGGGTGTCGTCTCATTTCATCCAACTGGAGGATGTCTGACAAGTAGGGACAGTTAAGCAAGGCCGGTGTTAAACCAGACCGTTGCCCTTCAGTGGTTTCAGAGATGCTGCTGGAGGGAGAATGTTAAGCAGTACAAAATCCTGAAGGATCACTGCGATAGCCCGAACTATGTGGGTTACGCTGTCTAGCTGGTAGTGGATGCTCTTAGGGTCAGGTATCGTATTACAATCTTTTTTTTTTTTTTTTTTTATTTTTTTTCCTCTCTCTAGGTGGTAAGTCTTTGGATTCTTATAGTGAAAAATGCTAATGATTCTAAATCTTCTCTTCACGTAGACAACCATTTACAAACCTCAAAAGGGGATTTTTCCAAGGAAAGATTTTAGCTTGTGGTCCCCCAGTAATGTCTGCTGCACTACGAATGTGTACATTTGTCCAAAAAACAGCAAATGAGTTGGTGAGGAAGCAAAGCCAGCGAAGACTCAGTCCAAGTTGTACCAACTTTTTCATGGACCTGACACCTTTGCTGAGTGGGTGACGAAATGGGGTCTGATCTTTGCTGCCTTTCTCAGAGTCTGTAAAGGTCGGCTCTTCATATTGCCGTGGAACAGGTACTTATCATATCCAGGGACTGCAGGTAGGATTTACGTGGGCACTACTGCATTAGAAGCCCAGGGAAAATTCTGATCGGATCAGTTATGCTGTGGAAGCAGAGAACGCTCCTTGATCCACCAGTATTAAAGGAAGAACAACTACAGACATGTTCTACCTCTGTATCTTCTTATCCTTACAAAGGGTAATTGCTGCTTTTGTGCCAGGTTAGTGTGCTGTATCCACACTCTGTGGTATAGATTCCAAAATCTGATAGTTATCAACCACAGCCTAGACTGTAATGCTGTGGAGTCCTCATATCCTATGCATTGCAAGGGAACATAACCAAATATTTTTTAAAATAGTTCTGTTTCTTCCTGTTGTTCAGGGAAGGGATATGCTGTGTTCAGGAAAGGGAGATGCTGTGTTCACACATAGATTTACCACAAGCCATCCATCTTTCCAGTGTATGTGATTTGAGGCTTTTCTGTGTTTGGGAAAAGATTTGCGGGGGGCTTAAGGAAATTAAGGATGGTTACATGTCAGAAGATAGGGGGGCTGCTGGTATTAACTGTAATGGCTGTAGGTATTACACTGAACCCTTATCAGAGCACCATTTGCCTGACCCTGTGTCAGTGATTACTTTTCATCTGAAAGAGGCTTTACCTGAATTAGTGTTTTGATTTGGAGCAGTAGTGCAGTTTTGAAGTGAGCCCCCTAATCATTGGGGTGGTTTTAGAAAGCATTAACTAGGTTTTTTTGGAGGCACTGAAACAAAGGCCCTGCTTCAGGAGCATCACAGCCCCCAGTTGGGATAAAAAGATCCAAACCGGTGGATCTGGTGGGTACTCGTGAGCCAAATATACAGCAGGGACACTCAGGTCTTGGAACCAGGCTAAATCTAGTCCAAAGCGGAACTCCAAGACTGCATTTAGTGTATGCTTTGATCTACTAATATACTCCTATTGTACAAAATTACTTACAGGTGTAGCCAGAAGTGGCTGCAGTTTAAACATCAGAATTAAATGTAAAGATGAGAAACAGGAGAAAAAAGAATTACTCACATGCCAAAGTATCAGTTCATCCCCACAGGTCACACTGTGAGCAGCCCTGTACCTGCCCCTCGGCTTCATGGTAGCGTTGGCAGATACAGCAAGTTCTGGTCGTCTTTGCCCACCAAATCCCTACAGGGAAGTCAACCCCTCTTTCCCCGTACAGCGATGTGACTGTCAACTGAAGATTTGTGAAAATTCAGTTAGCAGAGAAAGGACTGAAGCTAAAGCTGAGCGTCAGGAAGTGAGAAGAGTAGTAACTGGTGAGCTCTGGGGAGTCCTGAGTACATCCTGCAGGCCCGTGCATCGCGCTGCAGATGGATCTCCCTGGTGTTCAAAGGACGAGGATACCTGAGACAACCTCAGGGAACTTTAATTAATTCCCTTCCTGCCCCGCAAAAGTCGGTCTTATGAAAAAGGAAACTGGAGGTGAATGTTCCTGCTTTTCATCTGTGAGGTGGGGCAGCAATTCTCAGCCCATGGCTGCATGCCATAATTTTTGCCACTATTCTAAAAAGGGAAAGATTTTAAAACTTTCATCTTAGAATTAGAGAACAGCTGGGGTGATTCAAGCGCTCTGTGCCCTGTGGCTGTCTGTAATTTCCTCTTTCTTCCTGACTAGCACAAGCGTAATTGTTTGGTTCTTTTGAGAAGGGAAGGTTGTATTTGTTTCTTTTTAATCATTAATATGCATCCTTTGGACCCGACGTTGGATCTTTGGTTAGAGGAAGAGAACCATCCTGAACGCGAATGCAAGAGTAAAAGGTTAAGGCCTGGTGTGGCCCTGAGACATGGAGAGAGGTGGGACAGGATGGGTTCCTGGGCTGAAGCAGTACGGCGGCAGGACAGGGCAGTTCTGCCGTATGCAGTGGTTCAGACAGGGTGAGGAAACAAAGGAATTCTTACAGAAAAGCAGCGCTGACATTGTTTTCAAGTTAAGCTTTTTGTTCTCATTAGTCCTATGAAATTTCATGGTGAACCAGTCTAAATTATTACCTCCTAATGCTGTTGTTTCTTGCTTTGCCTTTGTGAGAATTTTATAAATCATAATTTTTATGGCACTTCCCTTGATAATGCATGGATGTGTGGCCACATGATTTCCAATATTAGCTGGTGCAGTTGTTAGTATTATCTCTGTCTTAGAGCTGGCAATGTCATTAAATACATTAATATTGACTAAGCTTCAATGCTTCTAGATTCTCAGCTGGGAGTTTGAACTCAATGTGCATAGAAATACGTGTGTGTAGGAATGATTTCTGTGAAGTGCTGAACGTTTTAGCTTAAGACTTCTACAGGAAAAAACCTAGAACATTGCGGTTTTCACCCCTTCATACTGATTTATAAGCCGACTTTTTAAAGGAAAGGAAGAACTCCAACTTTATTTCTTTATATGACTATGGACCGTTCAAAGTGTACAGAAGTCATAAATCAGATCGCAGAAACAGAGAGGTTGTTCTAGATTTTTTACTTGCTGGAGAACCTTTAGGATTCAGTTTTCCAGACTTTTCTACACATTTCAGAACTATTTTGTCATTGACTGAGAAGACTGGAATGTAATTTCTTGGTTCCAGGAGGTGGGTCTTTGTGAAAAATACAAAATACTCCAAGACCAGGCAACCATATCTGGGTTGTGACCATCTTGGTGGTTGTAGTCTGATATATTCCGTACTGGTTTAAATAGGAATTTGTTCTGTTTGCTCCACCTTAAATTCTTCACCATGATCTGTCTTTTACACATTCAAAATATTTTTTTTTTTTTTTCCCCACTAAGAGAAATCAGGATGACATAGGACTAGGGAGGAAAACACATGAACAGTACACTGGAAGTCTTCCCTTAGATTTAATGTGGGTAAAATCAATTTTGACATTTTTCTTCCCTATCTTATTGCTTCTCCTCTCCTGTGAAAGGGGAATGGACGCTAGGATTTCCAGGTCAGGGTACGGGAACATGAATCAGACCAGAAGACGGTGGGAAGCTTGCCAGTGCCTGCCTACTCCTCACTTCTGTCTGCTACTCTGTAATATATATGATCACTAAATACTACTCTAAAACAAGGAGAGGAAAAAGACAGGCCTTTCTCAGTGTGGAGAGGGGTAAAATGAGAAAGCAGGTGATAAAAGCCCTCCCAGACACAATGCTGTAGAGATCCAGTTTGACTGCCGCTACTTGCATTATATTCAGTTCAACCCACTGGGCAACATCAGCTTTTTGCCTCAGTCCCTGACTCCATCAAATAATGGCTCCTTCACTTTGTGGGTATTTTCAAGGAATCTGCTCAAAAGCTTTGCAATCTGTACAAGAGAAAAAAATTTACAGGGCTGATCCACTCTTTATTGAATACTGCCCTCAGCCAGGCAGAGCTCTCCAGCCGCTGCCCACACCAATCTGCCCGTCTTGATCTCTCTTGATTTGAACAGGAATAACTGCATTTGCCTCATGAAGGTGCAATAGCCATTTGAGATGAGCATCAAGTCCATTTTTTACATTAGCTTGTTTTAACAGGAGTTGTGCTGGCAGGTAAACTCATTCATCTTGTGTACAAAGAGCTGAGCAGTGGATTTTGTGCTCCCTCCGCTTGTGCTGCCATTCCTACGTGCGTGGCCCCACCAGCAGCCCTGTGCGTCTCCTTAGTTGCAGGTTAGAGGCAGAAAAATGTCCCCTTTCTGTCAGTGAATAGCACTCCTGAGTGTTTCTCAGCTGGTAGCCCCAGTCCCCTGCAGCATTTTCATTGATTTTGCACAGTGCAGGGAGGGTAATTTTTACACAGGAGCCACACAGCGTTCCTCCAGCTTGGGAAGAGCCGGCTGCACGTCAGATTCCTGCTACTCGGATCCTTCAAGAGAGACTGTCAACCTGACTTTACTTCAGAACTTCCTCAGCTTAACAAGCCTGTTTTTAGACTGCAAATTCAAATGTAAGCTTTCACTTCTGCTTTTCTGACGTGATTCTTTATTATCGGTATGAATGCAGACTAGAAATGCAAGCAGGTAAGTTTTATGTATCAGTTGGGCCACGGAAGCTGTACACGATGCCTCTGGGCTTTACTCAGAGCTCTCATCAACCCACCCCTACCGTCAACCCGCTGTGGAAATGACCTCCTCAAAAACTGCCTGTGCCTGAAGGCGTTCTTGAACTTCGATGGGACAAGTGCGTTCACAAGAGGCGTCTCCCACCTGCCTTTGCTAAAATTCCGGCAGCCAGCCGCTGGCTCTGGTTATACCAGGTATTCAGGCTGAGAAGTGAAGGCATCAGTTTCACTGGAAGTGCACAGGAGCCGCTCAGGGGAGCGTCAGCATGGCTGATGTAAAGGGGCAGGAGGTTTTGTTAAAGTTCTCTGTCACCGTCTTTCTGGTGCAAGCTCAAGAGGAGGCAACTGGTACAAGGAAATCAATCGCTTGGGAGAGAGTGGAGCTGCAATCTTGGGACTATAACATCCTTCTGAGAAGATCGGCTGCTCTAGGAGCAGGCTGGGAATCCTGTGAAGTCAGTATTTACTGCCTTCACTTTATAAGGGAAGAAACAAAGTCTCAGAGCTGGTTGATGTGTGGCAAACACTCTGTTACGCAGGCCCATGAGGCTGCACGCCTTTCTGCAGGCAAAGGAGATGTCTGTGGTGTTTCATTTTTGTTCTATCTGCACACTATCCATACGTATCTAAAGAGTGCAGTCATCAGGAAAAAGACCTTACCTCTTTTGAAGAGGAAGGTAAAACTTGGAGAATGTTTGAGGTCACCTTTGTGCTGCCCGATTTCCATGCTTACCTGAAGCTTTTTGAGCGCTGTGACTCTGAGCAAAAGTCAGTGAAAGTCAGTTTTGCTCGGTATTTCTTAGATGAGCTGAAGCTGCCCCAAAGTCACTCCAGCAGTCTCAGCTTACAGAGTTGTTTCTTGCGGGTTTGTCTCTCGCTTGAGAACTAATTCCTGCTATTATGTATCTCCCCATTCGTTGGCGTATTTTGTGAAATACTAATTTGTTTTTATATTGCACTTCATTTGGCCACCTACATTACGTAATGTTATGTCTGCTTCCTGAGTGATACTTTTTAAGCTGGATTATGGCAAAGACCTTTAAAAAATGAATTAAAAAACCCCGTGGGATTAATGAAACTGTGATTCTTTTGTTTTTGCTTTTCTCACTGTTCTCCACAACAGGAAAAATCTAAGAAACTTACTTTTTATTTTCCTAAAACAAAGATTCCAGACAGTCATGTGGCCACAGAAACTAGGGTTTTAAGAAAACATTATAAAAATGTGAGATTCATTATAAAATCTTGAGAGGGGACAGAGCACTAGCACTCACCCACATACAACAGCTCTTGTGGTAGGCAACAAGAAAAACAAAAAAAAACAAATACCACACATCGTGAATGCTCGGGAGAAAATTCACCATGTGTTTCACAAAAAACCCACAACACAACAAACAAAAACAAAACCCAAACCAAAAAACCCCAAGTGATTTATCTGTATTGTCCTCTGGCTGCTTTCTGACTGGCTAATTTTTGTAAACTACTTTGAGATCCTAGGGTCAAACACAAAATGGGGAATAAAATTCAAATAGTCTGGGGAAAGAGAACTTTACTGTATATGAGAATAATTAATGAAAAATTGTGGCAATAACTGATTTATTGCTTTCGCTGGACTCCTGCTCTTCTTAACATTGTGTCCCTTTTTCTTTTCAGCATCTAAATGCTTTTATTAGAATAAATGATGTGAGATGGAGGGTAACCTTGCTCTGTGGTATTATTTATAAGCAAAAAGGAAGAGATTTTTATCCATTGGATATAAATTCACGATGTTTGTTTCATCCTAGCTTTATCAAGCTGATGCAGGTTTCCCAGGAGGTGATGTGCACAACCCTTGCACTGCAGCCAACGCCGCACCACTGCCGAACCCTGAGCGTTGGGAACTGCTCTTCCCATCTCGTAGCAGACTCCGCTGAATTGCCCTGGTGTTTCTTCTTCCCATGCACTTCATATTCAGCACGCTGCCGTGAGGCTTATAATTAATCTCACTGTCAGTTCAGGTTCTGGAGCTCTGATCTTGTGCTGTTCTTTCTCAAACATCTGCTCTGCGTACTTGCCGTTTGTGTCAGCCCGCAATTCCATGAATATTAGAGTGAACAACTGAGTGGCTGCAGCGTTGCAGTTGTCAATCTCCTTTCGCACCGCAGTATTATTATATATTCACTGAGTGTCATTATCTATTCAATCCACAATCATGAAACCCGTTTACAATTTAAGGCATGTTTTTTTTCCTAAGACCACCTGAAACCCCCATGCAATTAGTACGTCTAAAACTCTGTTCCATTTCTAGCAACTGATTTTGGTGGCCCTTTCCTTTCCTTGCTTTGGCCTTTTTTTTCCAAAGTTCCTCTGCAGGGTGGCACTGTGCTGCAAAACCAGCTTGCTGCTACACCCTCAAGGTCCCTCACTAGTATGTAAGGAAATCTTACGGTGTTGTGTGTGAGTCTTGTAAGTTTGGGAAAGGTCTCCTCTCTCATCATGATGTTTTTCCTGGCTGTAAATTTTCAAAATAAGTTAATAAAAAAGGAATCAAGTTCAGAGTTTGCCTTCAGCTCTTTGGTTACTGTATTGAGTTAATAACTGTTTGCTGCCCTTTAAGCTGAAGGTGTCCGAAATAGGGTCCTGGTGTCCGCGGTTCCTGAAATAGGGTGTAAATCTGGGCTGCTCAGTTCAACTCTGCCCCCAGCCTCGGCTACTGTGTTTTGTCCCCCTCTGATTTTCAGTATCTTTTCAGTTTTGGTCTTTGAAAATGCTTAGGTCATCAGTGTCTGAAAACAGAGGATGTGAGAGGCTGCCCAAGCTGAAATCTGATTTACTGAGGATCCAGTATGAGATTCCCTTGTTGACAGGTACTGGTGGAATGTGGATTTCCTGTGGCACCATGCTCAGGCTCCAGGTAAAGGAGCTCCATATTGTTCATGATTGGGTCTGAAATGAACCTTTTTTTCCAGCCAGTGGGATTCCTTGAAGTTATTTATTTACTTAAAAAAAAGAGGAATAGTCCTGGTGCTGCTTCCAGGGTTCCTTATAAAAATTACCCTGTTATTTAAAGTTTTTTGGGAAGTGTGTGGAGCTGTCTTTCTGTGAGAGAGAAACAACGTCCATGTAGCTTTTGCACCGTGTGGTGTGGAAGTTGCTCTGGCAACTTCACATGGCTTATTGAATGCCAAGGTAAATAACAGCAAAAGACATGCATGCACTATTATTCTCATAATTTCCTGCTGTCCTCAGGCAGTAATAACTTACACACCCTATTTTCCAAATGTTTCTAATTTATTTCTCAGGAGCGGGATTATCTCATAAGTAGAGCTCCTCCCCTTTGCAACCAGTCCTGCC
This sequence comes from Chlamydotis macqueenii, assembly GCF_036417535.1. NCBI lineage: Eukaryota > Metazoa > Chordata > Aves > Otidiformes > Otididae > Chlamydotis > Chlamydotis macqueenii. The sequence goes on along the minus strand of NC_141572.1, from coordinate 13,816,322 downwards.
TCTTCTTTTACAACTGCCACAAAGGAGGGGACCAGCCTAAAGAAAAGATGGCACTTACCGTATTTACTGCTCACTAGTGAAACAGGACGGCTGCAGCACACTTAAACTCTTCACGTCGGTCTGCTTGTTCATCTGGAGCTCTGGAATTCTCCCTTTTCAAGGATTAATTCTGCGAACATATTTCATTCCTTATCATCCCAGAGGATGGTTCTCGTCCAGCTTCTGCTTTTATATCTGACTTAGCCTGTGATATCCCTGTTATTCCAGTCTCACGTCTGTGGTGTGCAGCTTGAGCTTGGATTTGCAACATGCCTTTTGTATCAGCTACTGAGTTCTCTTGTGAAAGGGCAGCAGAGGGAGGAAGTAGCCAGTTTTGGTTTGGTTTTTAAACGTTAAGGCAGCAACATAGTTACAGGCCTTCAGTTTTCCTGTGTTGAGGGGTATTTTTATTTTTTTCAATACTTTCTCCCCTTTATTGCCATCTCTATTGACTTTTGAATTGATTTTGAGAGTGCAGCAAATGATATGCAGTGATGACTACAGGATAATTGAAAATGTAGTAGAAAACACTTCAAAATTAGATTTTGAAGATTGGTTAAGCAAATACAATTACTCAAAAATGCCGTGGAACTGTTTCAATGGATGCTTAGGTTAAGCTGCAGTTTGAAGAGTCTCCCTAGACTGGACTGTAAATCCCACTGACCCCACTCCTGCGTTAGCATCCTTGAGCGTGAAGGTCAGCAGTGATTTCCAGGCTCGTGAGGGAGAGAATGGATCCTAGGTGACTCTGATTCCTGAAAGGACATATTTCCATTTTTAGTCTTTCTTTTTAATTTTTGGGGGCTCAAAGAATAAGCTACTTACAGAATGTATTTTACATTTTAGTTCTGTACAGGCTGCAGTGAAAAAGCAACGTATCTCCGTATGAGAGCACCATGTGTACGGCTCCTCTGTTAGTTTGCAGCAGTCCTTGAAACAAAAAGGTTATTGTGCTTCTGTGCCCAGCCAAAGGCCTTAGAAATTAAAAAGGTACAGTATCCAGAAATAAAGACACTGAAAATTTGTAGCCATGCTACAAATTGTGATAAAAATTAAATTGTTGCTACAAATTTATAGCTAATGCTGCTTATTTCTCCTTTAAAGTCATGTAGTTTAGCCTGTGAACTAGAGAAGGATCAGTCTTTTTTTTTTTTTTTTTTAAACCAGGTTTTCACTTTTAGTTCCATGCACTAATACAGTATTATGGTAACTGGATTGCAAAACACATCTGAGATGTTACTTTTCTGAGGAGTAAATTAAGTAAGCAGATTTATTAATGTATTTGAAAGTAATCAAGAAAAATAAATTTTCTTTCTCTTTCTGTGCTCTTTGTTGTGTACTCCATCCCATTCTTGCCTCTGCAGCTTCCTGTGGCGAGAGATGTTACGCTGACTGGTCCTGCTGTCTTCTCTCCTTACAGCCCGAATAGCTCTGTGTTTTCTCTGTAGCTGGCCAGCAAAAATTGGTGGTGGTGGCAGTGGCCTGGCAGGAACAGAAGGAAGCGGTGAGGAAGAGGAAGGGATGGTGAGGAGCAGTGTGGGCTCTGTGGTCACGAGAGGTAATCGTGGCAGGCAAAGCTGTTTGCTTCCTGCATTGCTGCCTGCCCAGGGGATGGAACTTCAGCAGGGTGGGGGGAATGGTGGCACAGCATGTGGGATAAATCCAATATATGGAACAGGAAGAAAATTTAAATTTTTTTTTTAAAGCCTTTTCCCAATTCTATCCGGGTTAGGCTTTCATAAGACTCTATTCTTTTCTTCTTCTTTTTGTGCCTAAGTTTTTATCCCACTTTTTTGAGTGGCCATTTTCAAGGAACTCATTTACAAGGATTTAATTTTGATCTAAGACAGTTGCTTCTGTGCTAAATAAAGCAGCAATTAATTATTGAAAGCATACCTTTTGTGGCTGAACATTCTCCCTCATAGCTGTTAAACTCTAAGACATGTTTTGCTTTTTAATTATTAAATTTTAAAATATATTTTATACAGTATACAGTAAGTGCTTTGCGGGAAACTGGGAGAAGGATGGTCTGGCTGCTGCTGAAGAGTGCTGCGTGACCCAGGATCGGTTCCCAGCTCTGACACGTGCTTCCTGACCGGCTGCGCACGTACCGGGTATGTCGTATACGTCCGCCTCAAGGTGGTCAGATTATGTGCCTCATCTTACAGGACTGAGAACACCACTGCCCAGCAGTCTGCTCAGGGAGCTGTCCCGGAGATCAAAAATGTGCTGTAGTGCCGGAATAGCTGCAGGCACAGAGCAGGTGACCCACGGATGCTAATAATGAAAATTCATCTGTTCTCTTCCTCTTTCCCCATTGATAACGTGCGAATTGGAACAGCACAACCCCAATATTTTTGTATGAACTGAGCCACCGTAGCTTTGCCCTGAGAAAAACTGGTTCTGTATGACGAGAAAAATGACAAATTTATTTGCTTAAGGTTTAAAAGATATTTATGAGCTTTGGTAAGGAGGAAGTTTCATCTTTGAACAAAGCCTTACGCACTAGATTCTTTGTGAATCGCCTCCAGCCCTTTTCTGTAATTATTCATCTGATCTGCACAGGGTGGGTTCGGCACAGCATATTCCTCCCGACAAGCTACCTCTGAATGGTACGGTGCTGCTCTTTAAGTCTTTGCCAGCCTGTGCTGGAAACACCGCAGGAGCCTGTGAAGGGCAGTTCTAAGCTCAGCTGGTGCCAGTAGTCTGTGCTGTTACGGTGCGGGAGTTACGGTGGCACGGAAAGAGCGTTAGGAAATGCATAATGGGACCAGATAGGCAGCGCTTCTCGCCGGTGTGTTAGTCTTACACTGCTGAAAGTGCTGTTTTTTTCTAATGAGAGTTAAGATTGTGGCTCTGACCTCCCATTGTGTATTAGCACTTTCTGCAAAGATGAGAAATTTGGTAGCTGGCCAGATTCCAGCCCACAGTAAGTTCTTGTATTTTGCCTGCTGAGATTCCCTCTGCAGTTTCAGGTGCGCTGAGTGCCCTGCTCTCGTTATCCTGGGCGGTTTTATCTCTGTCAGCAGTGTACGGCAACTTTGTATAACTACCGCTTTCCGCTCCAGAAAGGACAGTACTGCAGTGGGGAAGACCCCTCTCTCTGAGCGTATGCATGTGTAAAAACAATGGAGGAAAAACTAGAATTGATGGAGAGGGAAAATGTATCCTTCCTTTCTGCAACAGTAGCTTTGCCTGGAATCTGAGGGAATGCCTGCTCTTTTGAGGCAAATAGGATACTGGTCCCAAACAAGGAATGATTTTTCCCAACTGATTAGGTTATTAGAAAGCTGTAATTGCGCCCCTGCTGCCAGGTTTGGGTACCACTCCTGTGGAGGGAGGTTGTCTCCAGGGTTTTGAGGCCAAATCATTTAATGATTCGGACAGCGTAACTTTCATTTCAGCCCCCCTGTCTATTTAGTGCGAAGAGCCAAGCACTGGTGAGGAGATTCCAAAGGTCTGGAGGCTCTGAGTGAAGAGCTGTCTAAAGATAGCCTAAGTGCAGGCGCTTCAGCGAAACAGAGGCTGTGTGAATTTGTTCCTTAGGGCTAGATATGATAATAGATTTTATTCACTAACTGATTAATATGAACTTGGAGAACAGTCCTGGAAGCAGGCATCAGAGCCCGGAACTCCGTCTTCCAGGTGCATGTCGTAATGACTAGGATGCACAAAGAAGCAGGCCCTTTCTAGCCAAAAAAATCTGGAGTTATTTCTGCACAGAGGTACAGCAGGGACAAGCTGCTCAGTGGGAGGCGAGTACTACCTGTCAGAGCTACTGAGCACTAAATAAGAGTAATCTCTGCTCCGTTAAAAAAGGCAAAAAAACATCAGGAGGAGCCTGTCCAGAAGAGAGGCTGCCAGGTTACAGGGCCTGGAAGTGCCTTTCTTTAGCTCTGAGTCTGAATCTGGGACATGAGCACCAGGAAAGTGACGGAGTCCGTGGCCTCACTGCTCACTGCCGCTTGGCACAAGGCAGTATCTTCATCTTGGGCTCTGAGGAGGAGCGTGCTTGGGTAACTCAAGTATTTGACGTCCATCCTGAGCAATAACCCTGGCCTCTGCTTGCAGTCTGGGAAGACTGGAGAGCAATTCTGAAGGCAGAGTCAGCTGATCTAACTGAGATGGCTTTCCTCTGTCATTCTGACTTAGACACCTGGGTTAGGACAAGCTAATCCCAGAGAAAAGCTGAGGTTCAGGCTGACGTTTGACACAATAAAGAGAAATGCAGGAATGGTTTTTTATAGTTTTGGAAACCAAGAGTAAATAGGAAAAAATATTTTATATGGGAGATAATGAAGTGCCAAGGAAGATACTGAAGCAGAGAAAACAAATATCTTCAGGAAACACCTGCTGTGGCTTTTATTTTTAGGTGTATTTAGAAGACACAGTATAAAAGCAGGGAAGCAGGACTAAGAGCAATCAAAGTAGGCAGATCAGTGTTTGATGATAGCCAAGTTTTTTTTTCCTGAAATTTCAAGCAGGATTTTCCTGTGTTGTTAGCATTTGAAGTGCTGAAGTTGTATTTAATTAATCAAACACTTGTTACAGTAACGGAGGGGCCTGAGCAGTGCTGGGCCTCTGGGTCACTCGTTGGGCCCCCTGAGTGAAATCAAAATAGTAGATAAGTCTCTGTCTAGAGGAACATAGTGCATATAGTGGGTCCCAAGTCAAAGGGTTAAAAATAAAGTGATTGTGGAAGGCAATGGTAGCAAAACTCATGCTTGTTTATGATTTTTTTTTGTTGATAGAAGATCTCTGGAAGTGAATCAGAGGTAGGAAAGGGCAGTTAACAGGAAAGGCAGGCGGGGACAAGTGTGAAATGACCCTGGAGTGTAAACACTGGAAATCTGGGTGTGAGGAGTGACCAAGCAACACAGCATGAAGAAATGTCTGACAAACTTTGTGGAATGTTGTCAGTGTCACTTTATTGCTGTGCATGCTTTTCCTGCCGCTTTTCTACAGGTTCCTCGCTGCAGTTTCTCCACATGGCTGATGTCTTCCTTCTGCGTTGGTAGTAGGATGTGTACTGTTCATCAGGCAGATTTCTTTGACCATCAGAAATAATAAACTTCTCCATTCTCCAGTCCAGTCCGAGAGGGGATCTTTGCTAACACCGTAGCGTACCGTGTGCTCATCTCCAGGGCTGTTTGTCTTGCACACTGCGTTAGCAAAGACAGGCTAAAAGCAGGAAGCTCGGGACTTTGCTGGAGGTAATTCATTGCATAAATCCTCTTCTTGTGCTGATATCCAATCAGACTTGTACAGTCTCAGACTCATTAAAGGGTGTCCCAATAGAGGCAGAGAAAACATGAGCAGGATGGAGAAAATTCAGGAACTTTTTCATTACCTGATGTCTGATTCAAGATAGTCCTCAATACAAATAAATAGTATTAACGGTAGTTACTTTGTGGGTTCCTACAATAACGTGAGGGATGGAGAGCACTGGCTTTTGGCAGGTACTGAGGAAGAGTTTGCTGTGCTGGTTTCCCTGAGAAGTTATGTCAGTGCATATCACATCACATTCAACTTATTACAGCTTCTTTTCCAGATTCTGGTTTCCAGATCAGGTTTCAGCTCAGGTCTTCTCTTGAGCAAGATTCTGTCCTTCACCAAAATGGACCTTATCGTGATGTGCAGAAGAGAGAGCTAGGGTGAGACTGTTGAATCCAATTAGTAGTTCAAATATATAAAATACGTTATTTGATCTGGGTTTTTTTTGTTTTTTTTTTTTTCCTAGTGGTGAAAAGCTAAAGAATTAAGTCACAGTGATGTGGCAGCAGTGGCATTATTTCTGTGCAGTGTGCTTCCCAAAATACAAAATGGGCAACCTGTCTTGAAGAATTTATAATATTAACCAAGCAGGCAGAATAAAGAGAAGGAAGCAGAGTGTACAAGTTCACCAATCAAACAGACGTCCAGACTCCTGCTAGTAATGGGGATGTGTAGTTTACCTTGGGCTAAGAAATGTTGCAAGGCAAACATGATGCCACGGGTGTTAGGAATTTCAAAATGAAGTATCCAGCCCTACACCATAACTTTCACCGTTTCCATTACTGAACTATTGGGACACATTTTGTGAAGGTTTTGGGAGCTGGAGCTCATCACACTACAGCAGGACTCTCTTGGTTAGCTAGTTTGCTTTCTCATTTTCTTAGAGAAATGCCTGCTCCTAAGTCCTGGGACAGCTGTGCTGTATTCCAAACCTCCCTTCAGGAGGGCCGTTAAAGATTAGCATGACTTCTCACGGTACTGACTCTGGCTTTGGGTGCTGCATTCCTTCAGTCCAGCTTTGTTCTTCTGGGTGTGCTGGAGTCTCTGGTTGGGGTGTACCTGGTTTTTCTAGCTTCCATTTTGCCAGTCAGACATGGCCTTCCTGCTGCCAGCTGAGCCTGGAGAGTGCTAGGGGTTCATGTTGCCAACTCGTCCCACGTATCGTATGATGCCACATTACAGAATCATCCTGATTTCCAGATCAGCACAGTGACATGAGATAACCTGTTTTTTTAGATTAAGTGTTTAATATTCCCATGAATTCCTCTCCACCCTTTGGTAGAACTGCAGCGTGTGACTGGATTTCCATACACAGGATCTCCTTGGCATAGGTTCCTTCTATTTCAGTGGTTTTGTTTCCCTTCTGTGTGTGCCTGCTTCTTAAGATATTGCTCCTTGAGAAGATGGAAGACTTTATAGTAATTGGGAAATGCTTTTGAGTGTATGTTCTGGAAAACAGCATGTACCTCTTAGTGTAAATGATTATGCTACACTACATCCATCCAAAAGCAGTGATATTTCATGTTATGGGGACAAGGGGAGACATGGAGTTTAGTTAAAATAGCGCACTGAATTTGGCAGAAACGTGCAGCGTAACACTGATCAGACTGCTTATGAGAGCAGCAAGGCTGGGATGTATGCTGTGGAAGCAAGGAACAGGAGAGATTTCAGCTATCTTCTGCCCAAATTAATTAGCATTATGTAAGAGGAGAGAAAAGCAAAAATTTAAAGGGGAGGGAGACATCTGTTACGTCTCCAAATTTTCAAGCTTGCCTGCAAATACGGGTCTCCTCGGAAAGACAGAAGTGTCTCTGTGCTTTTGAGACAGTAAGGGGAGGCAGCGATGAGGAGCCACTGGCTACAATCCAGTGGTGTGGTTGTTGCTAATCCTGGCTCTTTCTTACACGGGATGGTTTGCTCTTGCAACTCTTTACGATTGTTTATTATTATGATGAGGATTATGTAGCAGCGAAGTCTGAGGACAAACTGAAACCTCTCCATCCTCTCCCAACAAATCTAAGCAGAGTGGCAGTGTCTATCAAACCGATGGATAAAATTTGCAAACACTCTTATCTACAGAATAAGGAAGTTTTCTGCACTATCAAGAAATTCTTACTCAGGAATGTGTTGTGTTTGCTCTAAGGTGCTGCTGGCGAAGGTGCGGTGGCTCAAGAGTACTTTTGAATGTGAACCAAGCAAAGAACCGATTGCAGTGGTGAGGTGGGAAGTAATGGTCCAGCAATTTGGAAATCACCATTGGAAGTTATAATGTTTAGCTAAGGAAACACTTCTCTGAAGTAAGACGTTAAGGCAGACTGACTCCTCCTTCCCCCACTGCTTTCCTCTAGTGAATTCTTTTAAAGTGTGTTGGGAGGAATAAAGGGAGTGAGGTCAGGTCAGACTGTGTGGCAAGGAAGGTCAGACAGGGTTAAGCAGGTCAGGTCACATTTCTGTGTCTTCTGTGGTTCTCCAGGAGTTTGGAGTCACTGCTTAGAAACTGTGCTATTTGATCAGCTGTTGGTAATTTGAGCATTACACAAGAGCAAGTGGAATCAGAGATCATTTTTGCAAGTAAATGATTGGAAAGGAGGAATGAATGGAACACTGTTACGTTAAAAAATTGAATACACCAATCCTTTATTTTATTCCCCTTTCAAATAAACTATCATGGTTAGCTGACCTAGAAACAAGTACTGTCTGGCTGAGCAGCCAGGAATGTGTATTTCATTGTGCTTAAGAAATGAATGCAGAAAAGGCCATGCGTCTGGGAAAGGGGGTACGCCGAGAAGTGTGCGTAAGGTGGTGTTCTGCTGAGAAAATTAACTTGTCACTTCAAAGTGGCTGGGCACCAAGCTCGGACAAAAGCTACTTTGAATATCGGGTAAGAGATGGAACTGTGTTGAAGGGCTGAGAATAATCTTTATCCAGTAATTGCGAAGTATTTAATAACTTTTTTTAAAAAAGTATATTATCATGAAGTAGTTTTCATCGCCATTCATCAAACTGGCAAACTGAGACGTTCAGAGGTCAAATAACTTGCTGAAGGTCACAACAGACCAGTAGCAGCACTGGCACCTTAGTTCGAAGCCATGCCTGCTGAAATGACTGTCTCTGAAAGAAAGTAAATTCAAGGTGGATAAATTAACTTTTCTTGAATGATGAAAATGTCAATAGATTCAAGTAAGAGGAGAAAAAACCTGGCATCTGCAGCTTAGAGAAGGTAACTTCAGGATGGATGTCCTATTCCCGGGGGAGTGGAAGAAGATAAAGGTAAGTTTATTTGGGTTTTTTATTACTTTTTTTCCAGATCAGGTTGTTTGAGTTCTGGATAAGAATTTGGGTTAGGTGTTCCCAAATCTCTCACTCTCTGTAGGCCAGTTTCCTTATAAAGTACTATTTTCAGGTCTAAAAGTACCAACATACATAGAAAAGCAAATCCACATGAGAGCTGGCTTATTCGCGAGTTCTCGTCTAGTAGTTGCTCTGGGCAATGAGAAATGCACGTGGCTCTCTATCCCCTGCCAGCCTTGTCTTGGATCTCGCTCTCTCGAGTTCCCCAGCGCTGGGACTGGCTCTCCAGCACACAGATAATGCTGAGAGAGAGGACACCTGGCTGGTGAGGAGCAGAGGGAATACCCTAGCCCTTTGTATTCAGGAAAATCTTGTCATGGAAGGAAGAGTTTATTTACAGTCCAGCAAAGGAAAGTGAGTTTCAAGGAGACATTTTATGGCTCTTTTATTGAAACTATAAGGACTTAGATGCACCCGCTTCTTATGTCGCTCCAGAATTTTGTAATCCAGCTCCTACTTCACTGTTTTTCTCTACCCACTCCTGCCTGACAGTTTTTTCTTCTGAGCATTGGTTTTGGACCCATGACAGATGTCTGAACAAACCAGCAATCTCGCTGCGCTGTGATTTCTACAGTGTTCTCTTACATTCAGATGCACCTGCACCCCACAGACTCTGAACATTTCCTGTCCCTTTATGCAGAGGTGACTGCCTATGAGTTAAGCTGTAGCTGGAGTAGGAGAAGCAAGCACAGCAGTCATGTTTATTGAAACATTCAAGTCTATATAGTACAACTTAATTATATGTACCACAAAATTGAAATACCGCAATAATTTTATAGGGAATGAGTGTTTTAAAATTTAAGCCTAAACACATTTAATTCATGACAGATTTTCCAGTTTCTGGGTCCTGAGAATCCTACTGTTATTGTGGAGAACAAAGAAAGAATCACAAAGATGACACTACAAGAACTTTTTTGGCTTATCTGCTTCAGAAGCAAGGGAGCAGCCTTGTACACGTGGGGATATTTGGTGATGGAAGGACTTGAAAAGCAGAGTTAGAGAGGTAAGGCTTCCAAGAAAGGCAATCCACTGTCTTATCCTAATTCACAGAGCTCCACCAGGCACTTCTCCACGCTGAGGCCGCCTCTCCAGTCTCCTGTAGTCTGGGGTCTGTGCTCTGACCATGCTCTACCTCTGGAAAATACCTGTGTGAATTCTTTTCTCTGATGTGTTTAGGGAAAAACAACGCAAGTCAAAAGTCAGTGACTAATTTTCGTGTTTTCGACATGGCAGTAAACCAGCCGCTTCAGTATTTCCCTTTGGGTCATGAAAAGCCTGAAATGTAGACACGTCAGTTACGCTCCCTTATTTTCAGTGGCTTATTAATAACGTATACGTTTAGTTTTCCTCCATAACACTATCAAGAGCAGCTGATTTAAAACAACACACAGGCAAATATATACTTTTTATAGCAGAAGGGAGAAGGATGAGTGTCAGTCAGTCAAGACTGGTTCCAAATATGTCTCCAGCTAGGCCTTCTGCAGAACCAGTGATACTGGCTGGCTGCCATCTAGATTACTCAAGGCTATAGCTCTTTAAAGAGTGTTTATTATGAATTTCCACAGATGTTTGCCAGGGAAGAACAAACAGATCCTGCTACTGTGTTTCGTTGTGCTTTACAGAAGTGCTCTAAACTGTTTACAGTCTTGCCTAATACTGTTTGGATGAGTTTCACTTTCTGGGTGTTGTTTCATCCTGCCCTGTGTTAGAGTTTCTGCGGATGCAAATCAGCTGAAACAATTCATCTAGTGCTCTTTGGTGCGCCAGCGCTCCTGCAGAATCTCACCAGGGGCCCTTTTCTTAGCCCTGGGCCAGGGAGTTCAGTGGGGGTATGCAGAGAGCATCCTAACTCACTCGCTTCAAAACAGTGCTACCGTGGAGATGAGCCAGGCTTGGAAGCGCTTTAGCCTGCCTGCTCTGCAAACATCCAAGTCTTTGAGCTTAAACCAGTGTTATGCTTCGGGGTTATTCACCCCGAAGTGATTTCATTTTCTGTTTTGGACAAAGCCTGGGAACCTTATCTACACAACTGTCCTGAAAGCTTTCACACCTGCTCTTTGGGGGAAGTGCGTCAGGGTTTTGTTGTACCTCCAGAAGGTGCTATGAGTTTCCTGTCCTCGTGCTTGAGTGATACAGAAAGCTCAGTGTAAACTAGAGGATGAATTTCACTTGACAGTAGTTTTTTTTTTAATTTTATTATAACCCCAAGATGTTTGCCTTATTCAGAGATTACTTGTATAGCTTGTCTTTGCTCCTCCTAAGGACTATTCCATACATTTTTTCAAGTTTTACATAACTGTAGTGCCTCAAGCAATTATTCAACTTAACACAAGGAGGGACAAAAAATTACTGCCTATGGACAAGACTAAATATTTTAATCATTTATGGTGTTATTTTAAATGTACATATAATTATTCTTTTGGGCATCTCCACATGACATTTGCCATTTTTAAGATGCTGGGATGAGTTATTCTCCTATCAAGAGCAATGTGGAGTTTTTTTTCGTTGCGGGGGGACAGAGAGATGGAAAGCAGTTGTGGCAGTGGAGGGCTGGGAATTGCAGGGACTGAATACCAGTGGTGTTGCTGGAAGAAAGCACAGGGCGAAGAGCATGGGCTAAAGGACAGCAGCAGGGGGTTCAGGCTGGGATGAGAGGGACTGCAAAGGGGTTCAGAAGTCCAGCAGGAGATGCAGGGACTACGAAGTATAAGACACTGGAGAGACTTCTGGGGAATAAAGAGGCATCACATAAAATAAGATGAAAGCTGTGTGACTGGACCCTGCACTGAGTGAGTGAGTCTTCAGCCTGGCCTGGTGCTCAGTGTTTGTTTTTCTTTTCCCTGCTTATTAATTGTTGAGGCCAATGGCCATTAAGGCAGTGGACCTCCTGCTATTGGGTTTATTTCTACTTTTACAGTCCTGTCAAGCAGCAGTAATGTAGATAAGCTGCTAGATGAAGCTGTTCAGACACTAATTAAAACTATACTGAGAATTATGGTGAAAAACTCGGCTACACTGAAAAGAAACTTAAAATAGAAGAGATGTCAGTTCAGACCTGCCAGTCAAGAGGCAATGCTTAGGTCTCCTGGGTCAGCTCCTGCCTGCCTTAGTTAAAGCTTTAGACAGACCTATAATTATGTATCTGTGTAATAAAGATACGGCTATGTCAAGAAGAATCCACTCATTGCATAATGTAATCAAAGCAAGCCCTCATCTAAAACAGTTCATTCCTGATCTTTTTTCATTCTGTCAATGTAATTCCATTGATTTCAGCAGGGATACTATTGACTGGAGCATCACGCATTTACAGCGGCGCAGATACCTGCACCCTCTGTGTTCTAGCCTGCGTCATCTGTGGCAATGGGTTGTGTTGTAAAGTGTCTGTAGTCTTGTCTGAATCAGGAGAGGTTTCTGTAATCTTTCACTGGGAATTTTGACACAATCTATTATATACAGTCTGGCTTGTGAAAGGAATTCAGGAGCTGAGGCCAGCAGAAGTAAAGCAATCCACTTGGGTGGAACGACTGCCTTCGTTACAGCGGATCTTACTGGGTGAGTTCAGTCTTACAAAGAGCCAACACACCAGTTTCATACCTGTGCATTGCCAGAGGCAGGATCACCGTGAATGGCACCACTCATTAGAGCGTTTGAGATGTCTGAAACGATGAAGTTAAGAGGCCAGGGCAATTTGAGGACAGCTTCAATTTAAAAAGGTGTATCCATTGGCAATGGGAAGGGTTGGAGTTCATCTCTGAATGAGGCAGGAATGAAGATACCTTGCTCTTTGGCTTTTTTTCTCTCTTTTCTGGCTTCAGGGTTGATGAGTCTGAGGATCAGAGAACTACACAAAACTTGTTCCTGCAATGTCTTGGACCTTCCAGCAGCAGAGAACGTGCTTTTTAATGGCTGCTTTGTTGGAAAGAATAGTCGTACAGAGTTCCTGAGCACGGTTCCATTGCACACAAGTTTGTGTGGCCCTTGAACAGCTCCTGCCGCATTAGAACTCCAGCATCGAGTAGCACTTGGGCCTTATTGCTCTGCAGCAGGAGAACGTAGTAGAAAGTAGGTCGTGGAAGTAATCCTGCTGGTTCCAGTAATCAGAGTATACAGTGGGGTCGAAAGTTCAGAGTGAGCTGGGGAATGCAGTCAGAGAGTTTCTTCTGCCTGAGTGCTGGACACGACGTATTCTCTCTGAGGGGCTGCTGGAAGGAGGATTTCTCTTAAGTGGGACACAGCCATCAGCTGGGCTCGATAAAAAATGCAAAGTTTACAGAACTGTTTCTTCCCTGGAACCTGGTGTCTTCCTTCCTCTCTGAAGAATGAAGTTCTTCAGAGCGGAGAGCGAGGAGCAAAAACCTGCTAGGTCTCCATATTCACATATGTAACTTCTACGTACTGGAAGTGGATCTCAGTTTCTGGACAGCTCTGTGATGGTTTGTCCATTCCCACTCAATGAATTTAGACACAGGATGAGGAAGAAAAGGAGAAAACTGACTAGATGTGGGTCAAGTTTAAGATTAATTTTGGGTTAGAAACTGAATAAAAAGATAATTATTTTTTGAGAGTGGTTAAATTGTCTTGGAATTTCAGATTGATTACTCCTGTGATATTTTGGCTGCTTCTGCCCCGGGGCCAGGACACAGAATCCAAAGCCATGCTGTGGACTTGATTCAGAATCTAGACCTCCTTCTGAGGTTTTGGTATAGGAATTTGGATCCATGATTATCCCTCTGCTCCTAGTCAGAGTTGAAACTCTGCTTGAAAACTCTTTGAGCACGTCAGGGCTGCTCACCTGGCTTCTGGGTATGTATGGCACCTGAGTAATATAAAGCCAGTACCTGTCGTGCTGGGTAAGCTACAGCTGCGTATAGACTATGCATGGGATAAGGGCCTTCTCTTACATCCTCCTGGCTCCTTGCAATTGGCAGTTCATGGTGTGTCCTTACATGAGGGACGTGTATATGCCATCGTGTTTAATAACTATCAGTAGATCGGTCCTCCATGAAATAGTTGAAGCTCTTTCAGCACTATTGCCTCCACACCATTCTGCATCAATGAATTCCACAATTGCGTTTATGAAGAAAAATCTTTTTTTTTGTCTGTTTTTGAACTAATTTATCAGATTTCTTCACTGTGGCTCCTTGATCCTTGTAATGTGAGAAACAGTAGATAATAATATTTCATCCATTTTACCTGTAACGCTCAGGATTTACTTCTCTCTCTCTTCATTCTCTCTTCTCTGAGCTGAAGGTGACGAGTTAATGCAACTTTTGTCACTGCCACAGAGTCCTTGCGTGACTCCGCTCTTCAATTTCCGTGCATGTGAAATGAGGACAGTGCTCCCTACTATCCCTCCGTAAGATAGTTGGTGCTTGTAGAGAACTTGAGAAGTATTACACAGAAAAGGTATTATTGTAGCATTCAAAGTGCTGCGTAGAAATTAATTCACAGGTATGCGTGGAGGTGACCTGTAAAAATTTGGTCATTCTCATTCACAAATCGCTTTGTACAAAAATACAGGTATCAGTTACAGGCAGCAGTTTTTGCGAACATAGCCATTATTTACTAGAGAACACTCCCAAAATTATCCTGCCTCTAAAATATGAATATTGCTAGGGAAGAAGGGTGAGCCCATTCAGAACATGAATTGCTATTAACTGAAAGCAAAGTCCCCCACGGCTCCTTATTCGTTGCCTCGCTCATGAACCCCAGTTCCTGTAGTGCATCAGTCATTCCTGGACTAAATGAAAGGGGGATACAAAATCCTGTGTAAGTGTTTCTTAAGTCAGTTTACCATCATTAAATTTTGATTTGTCTCTTTCAGACCTTTTTTTTCCTTGCTGAATCTTGGAAAGAGATTGCTATAGGTAAAGAGTTTAGATGGCAACTTCTAAAGTTCTCTTCTGAGGAGTTTCTTCATAGCTGGTTTCTTAATCTTTAAGCTTGTTTTTCCCTTGCAGATTGTCTATGCAGATCACTTTGCTTTACCTAATGTAAATATTCCAGTGAATTTCAGAAGCAGGTAGTGATGAATGTGATTAGAATCAGAGCTTTGTGAAGTAGTATGAGAAGATCCTTTATTTCAGCAAGGGAGATATATCACCTCTGTTGCAAATTATATCATGCTGACAGAGGGAAATGTACTGTAACCTGATGAAAAAAGAACATGATCTAACCTTATTGATATAGGAGAGAAATGCACACAATGTTCAAAACAAGTATGTCGGGAAGAGTTCTTTTTTTTCTTGTTTTCATTTTCTGAAGCAGATAGTGAGGTAATTGTTTCTCTGGATAGAAAAGTACAGCCAGTGCCTGGTTGAGAGGTGGGTCTTACTCATTTGCTCATTAATTGACACTTTATGGTGTACGTGACAGCGACAATCGCAGTGAGGATGATGAAGAGCCATCTCAAACAGAAAACATTACAGGATCCCGTCTTGTGAAATTGTGCACTGAGCACTTTTTAAAAACCTTTTTTCAAGGGAACAGATGGGTTGTTTACAGGCAATAATTAAGACCATGTCCCTTCCCTAAAATGCTTTTGATGTCAGGGCCAAATTTCATTTACTGTTACATTAAATCTCAGATTAAGTCATTATCTACTTCATCCAAGCCAACAGAGACAGTCTGATTAATACAGGGGTTGCTGGGAGGAATATCTGCTTGAAGTTCATATATAGCAACAGAGAGAGGAAAGCCAAATCGTGAAAAGCGATGTTATTGAGAACTAATACGGAGAAAAATTATTTGGATCTGTGGTCTTCTTTGCTTCTTTACTGGATACAGTGGTTTGCTGAATAGATCCCAGAATAAGTTGTGATTCACAGACCTGACTGCCCATGTAAAAATCTGTTGAGGTTTCTGGAGGTCAGGTAGGTGGGCAGTGCTCAGAGATGCTGCTCGCATACAGGATTTTACAGATACGTAAATAATATCACTTACTACTGAGGCAGGTTAAAGGCACCGCTGTGTTGAATCTGATTTTAAAAGAGCAGCAGCACTGCTGGAAGTGTTGTCTTGTGTACGCACACCAGGCTGTCCTTTATCACTCTCCTCAGAGATCGTTTGATATTGCAGTTGAGGCTAAAGCTGCTTGTAAAGACTCACTATATTCGATTTTAAAAAGTAGTTAATCTGCCAAAGCAAGTTCTTTTTGAGTCCTGCAGTCATTGACACTGCCAAACCTGTCTAGTTTACTGCTGCTGCACTCTTCATTCTAAGCCATTGCTACAAAACATATTTCTGCTGAAGAACCCCATTTCCAGCTGAAATATAACACAGAGCTTCCGCTATACTTACTTGGTAAGCATACGTACCTGTTTCTCAGATCATCAAGTGTATCAGCAAATGCATCTACTCTTTGTAACTGCTTGTTAAACCTGTACTTAAGCTGGGCTCTGAAATGGCAGAAAATTGCAGGTTGGATTTATCATGAAGGGGAGTGTTGGGGGGAGAGAAGGAAGAAGCATTATCTAGTGTGTGAATAAAAGAACAAGGAAGCTTTTTATTTTCCCATCACTCATTTCTCAAACACCAGCGGTTGCAATAAAGATGGAATGAAATGTCCTGTGGGCCCCTAGGATGGTCTTGACCAAATGTGTTAAACCCTCAAATTTATCCTAAAATTTGAGTGTGGGAGAACGTGCTTACCCCCATGGAAATTCTTGTCTGTAATTTCAACACGTAAGTTTGACATGGCATTCTTTTCTTCTTGTTCTGAAGTGCCATGAAATGTTGCTGTGCTGATACGACGATAGACTGTTCCTAGCAAAGTAAAAACTCTGCCAGCTTTGTCGATAATGATTTGTTCCCGAATGATGCTGTCTTTCACCACATCGATAGCAAAGTTATCCCTGCGCATCAACTGAAGTTTTCCAAGTCGTCTCAAAAATTAGTAAGTAAATAAATATATATGCCTTGTGTTGCTACTGTCAATCTTATAAATATGTGTGGGAACAAAAATATTTTAAAATATAATTAAAAGATTAAGTATTTTTTAAATGGCAGGAAGATTACTTTTTTTTTTTTTTACTTTTAAACTACTCAGTTCTATATTACCCAAATGATCATTTTCTGCACTTGTATAAAACAAAAATAGTTTTGCTCTTAAAAGATGAGATTTGGCACTTAGGGCAAAATTTTCCTCTCCAATCTGCAATGCAGATGCCTTCGCCGCAGAGCAGATTTCAACTGCCTGTCTGCATTCATTTCATGCATAAAACTTCCACTGACGTCTGTGGGAGCTCCATGCACGGACTCCCTTCAGATCACACCGAACAGGCCAGGGGGAAGGACGTTCCCCTGACTTACCTTGGATTCCCAGGACCAAATCCTAGATAAAGACTGAAGTGGTGCTGATAGGAACCATTTTAAGTCGGTTCTTACGTGATGAGAACATGTTCTTGGAATAATTGTGAACAGACTGGGGTCTGCTGGAGAAGCTGGTATTTTGGTGAGGGTTAGCATGGTTCTGTGACTGGTTTCTCTTCTCTGAATCGAACAAGAGGTGATAACTTGGCAAACCTGCTAGCTGAAATTTACCGTTGAAACGAAATCATTGCAGCCCAGGTTCTGTGCAGGGCTGTTACCAGCACGCAGGAGGAATTAATTTCCCTTTGGTGTTCCCTTCAGGATGCCTGTGTCTCCTTCTGTTAGCGGCTATGCCAGAGTGGTGGGCTGGTAACTCTACCACTGTCCCTCCGCCCCGTCCCTTCTGCCACATGTGGAAGGTAACGCGCAAAATTCTGTAGCGGGGAATGAAGGCTGAAGTGGATGTGAATCCTGTCGGTATTTGTACTGGGGAAGGTTCCTTCCCCTGTGTAGGAAGAATGTGTTAGAGCCAGTACCAATTGCTGTTTCTGTCTGCCTTCAGGCAATGCAAGCAGGATTTTCTCTGTAAATCACTGCTAATTAGAATGAATAAATCTAATGAAATAGCAGCAGTGAATATTAATTGAAATAAACCCCCAAGTCTCACCTAGATGTATTTTAAATTTTTCTGTTGGTTTTTTTTTTGGCTATAAAGAGTCATACAAATGCATTTGTGTACGTGTGGCCATGCCGAAGAAAGTGTGAAACAAGCAGATAAAACATCACAGACACCAATGAAAATGTGTTTTGGTAGAAGTTTCCAGCAGAAATACTTATTCAGCCATGTTCAAATCTATTTTCTTCTCCTCCCTAAGCCATGTTTGAGAAAAAGAGGAGGGAGAAGACAGTCATCTAGCTCTGATTTCCATTACAGATGTGGCAAATAATTAAAGATACAGGTTGAAATTTTGAAAAATTATTTTTGTTAAAGTGAGACCTGAACACCTAGCAGTCCTACTGAAAATGAGTGGGGCTTGGACACAGTAGTTGATTTTGAAAATGTCATTTTACTAGTTTTGACATGCTATTTCTCCTGTGGCAAGGACTGAAGTTGGTTCAGGGGAGCTCATGAAGCGAATCCACAACACAGACTCTTCGTGCATTGCAAATGGAAGACAGGGCTAAATCCACGCAGTGAACCAGTGCTGCAAATGGTTGCTGAGTGCAGGTGCTCACTTTTTTTGCAATAACAAGATCTCTCAGTCTTGTGCACTTTCATCTCCTTTGATTTCCAATCCCTCAATATTTTATACTGAGGGTGGTGGAGCACTGGCCCAGGTTGCCCGGAGAGGTGGTGGAAGCCCCATCCCTGGAAACATTCAAGGCCAGGTTGGCCGGGGCTCTGAGCAACCTGATGTGGTTGGAGATGTCCCTGCTGCTTGCAGGGGGTTGGACTGGGTGGGCTTTGAAGGTCCCTTCCAACCCCAACCCTTCTGTGATTCTGTGTAGTGACCTTTTAATGATAAAATATAAAGAACAAAAGCAAAATGGATGTTTTACCTGTGTTGAAATGGTGCAATAGAGGATTCTTTCACTTAATTGAAACAAAGACAGTTTCACACAGTAATTACACTGGATGGGATTAAGGAAAATAAAAATCTTTTTGGAAAACATATAACATTAAAACATAGAGTTTTTATTCTATAGGAACAAAATCTTCTATAGGAAGACCTTTTTTGCATCTTGTTGCTGGCTTATTACTTAAATTTCTCAATGACTACTTAAAATTAATTTCCTTTATAGAACAGAAAATTTTAAATATAGTATCGCGTACACCTTTGTCTGGTATTTTGATTTTTATAGGAATGTTATTTTTAAATTTCTTAGATGGGACGAAAGGCCTTTCATTTAAGTGCTTGACTTGTTTCTGTGGTTGTTCTGTTTGATTGTTCCTCTATAAGTTTTTTTTCATAACCTTGAGCAAGTCACTTAATACCTGCATTTCTTTCAAACCCAAATGGATGCCAAGAGCTGGAACCTGCCTGCTGACTTTGTCCTCTTCATAGGCTTAGAGAGAAGCCTCAGTAAGAAGGGAATTGAAAGATTAATTAATATCACTTGTTCTGACATTAATAATTCACTTGAAAAGTTGTATATAAGATGCAACGGGATTAAATGGTCAAGGCTGATTTAAATACATGAGGTGGATTTTTTTAAAAGAGAAGGTGCTATCTCAACCTCAAAAAAGATTCTGAGAGGCATTGCTTTGCTCACATGATTTGTATGTGTTTTTAAAAATACATTCCATTTGGAGGAAATGCTGAAAGAATCAAATTTTCCTTTTCAATCCTAAAATAATAAAAAAGGGAACACGATTATTTTAAACCTTTCCCGTTTTAAGATGTAATGAACACCAAAGCTAGACCACATCTCAGAGCGTGTGTTCTGCGGTTTGCAGAGTTACCGCTTCCAGTGCCCCCACACCAGCTGGGAGTTGCCGTGACCCATTCTCCGGGGCAGCCCATCTCCTGCGTAATAAACTTGGTGAAAATCCTCGTGACCCACGTCTCTGCTAGTGCCTGTGTTCCTGTCCGCTGCCTGTTACTGTGCTACACACGAAATCTCCAATTTAGCCTCTAATCCTGGCAAGTATTTCTTGGACCCTATCTCTGTCCTTTCACGTTGGCCAAGTTTAAAGGGGGAGGAGGAGGAGGCGGCAGATTAGCCAGCTGCTTTTAAACCCACTGGTGCACACTGTATTTGCTGAGATGGGTAATAAAGACAAGCTTGGATCTTCTTGTTTGCTTTTTGGCTAAAGACCGTGTTGTATTTGAGGAACAGAGATCACGTTTTCTTGCATTGATGTCTTGTGATTGGTGTACTGCTGAAAGACCACGAGGAGTAAAGTTGTGCTGCAAAGGAAGTTGGCAGTGAAGTTTGCTCTATAAAAAGAAACCTGCAGTTAGGATACAGTTTCCTATTCTGAGTCGAGGCAGGGTATCGAGTCAGAAATTCCGACCTAGCGGGTCAGGAAGGGTTCCAGGACTTCTTGAATCACAACTGAAATGTGTTCCCTTCCTTTTTCACCCTTTGGCCCCAGTCCCACTGGGATTACTACTCAGAATTACTGTGTTCAGTTCCCTGTGTGCCTGGTGCTTCGTGTGAATACGCACTGTGTTTTCCCCATGCCGTAACTGCTCTTCCTGTCGTAGCTGACCGCTCTTGTTTCTCCCCTGCGTACTGTGCGCATGACCAGTTTTCCCTCACCAGTTAGAAGACTTTTTTTTTTTTACCTAAAACACAGGAGATGCTGCACTCTGCCCTAAACTGATGAAGATAACTGTGCTTGCTCTTTTCAGTGTCCTTGCTCATGGTATTTCACTTCTAAAAGAAAAACACCAAAACCTCCTATGAATTTATAAGCTATTTGGATAGTGATTTTATTCCATTCTTATTTTTTCATTATAATTATTTTGAGAAGGACACGCAACTTTTTAAATGAAGATCTTTTTCTCCTTTAAAAAAGCTTTGAATGTTTGAACAAAAGCATCTACTTTCTTTCAGTATCATCACTTTTACAATGAAAATTGCACAAAACATGGCAGTTTGTTCTGTATTGGCAGTGATTTTGTGGACACGTTTGCATTAGGAACTCTTCTCACCGATCTTCCTCTGTATATATGCTTGGCAACCTAGATGGAGAATAGGAAATATTTCTCATAGTTGTCATTCTTGATGGAACTGACTCCCAAATATAAGGTCGCAAAAATAGTATAAGAACCCATGAATTATATATGCCATGCATAACATGTGGTTCTGTAATACTTCATGATGAAAATTTCAAATCTGCCTGGAAAGAAGGCAAAATGTAAAATGAGTGAGTCTCTTGTAGTGTAGAGTGGCTTAAATTTGATCAAATGGAGCTGGTAGGATGTACTTGCCTGGATGGATTTACTGAGTTGGATCATTTATTATATCACATCCTCCTGGTTTTCCCCCCAAGGGTACATTAAATGAACTGACGACACGATTTCTTTCTCTCCACCGCCATGCAAGCAGCACATGCTAAGGATGAAATGTTCAGGTGCAAAGATAATGCAGTAATTAGGAAAGACAATAGGCATCTAAAAAAGAGAAGAAAATGTGGAAGGTGAAATAACAATGTTAGAAGGGAGATTAACTTGTAGGTAAGTGAAATTAATGAGATGAGCAAATTCACTGGAGTTTTAGTGGTTCTGTGGATCAAAGAGCATGTTTTTGCAAAGTGCCTTACGTGATGTCGTTAGGTAAAGCAGTAAGGGGTAAAACAAGGCAAAATAAAGCTGTGCCTTAATCATTTAACTTTAATAATTCTTCTCTTTCACCCAGTGTATCTTCCACTGCTGCACTCTGAGCTATCATCAAAGGGTGGGTGGAGAACACTCCACCTAGAACACCCTGTAATTTAGTACTTAGGTCATTTTCATGGGAGATGTGGGGTTGAACCTCCTTAGGCAGGTGTCTCCCGCTTCTTGTTGCTGCATTGAAAGGGGATATTACCCCGGTACCTTAAGAGAACGTTTTCTAAAAGGATGACCTGAGGTACCTCAACTTGAGGAAAATGTTCTTGGCTGGGGATACTCTTCTAATGGAGATGAGCAGAGGTGGCGATGAAGGTCAGGAGTTTGTATCTGAGAACCAGGAGATACACAGCCTTGCTGAAGGAAGAGACTTCATACATACGCCTCACTTCAGCGTTTCCCCAGCGTTTGACTGGGCGAGGAGCAGTATGTTGTCTTCTGTGACTGTCCTGCTGAGGAACCAAACTTTCTTCATGAATGTCTGTGCTGAGCACCTTTCTGGGAGAACAGTGCCTTCCTTTGGACAGGGTGATGCATCAGCCCAAGTCCATTGTAAATCTATCCCTCCGTTCTTTTCCTGGCAGATTAACACCTCTGATAGCGCTCAGGTTTAGACCAAACCAACTAAATATGACGTTGAATTCATGCCATCGCCTCAAGCTCTTGATTGTTCTCTGCTTTTTAACAGGAAGGTATGAAGTGGTCAGGAATCAGAGACATGTTGTTCTAGGTTGACTTAGCATGCGTGTAAAGGACAGAGTGGTTGGATAATGGAGAATCTAATTCTTACTTTCCCTCAGCTTGAAAAAGTCTGGATCAAAAATCCAATGCCATGCTGCAAAGAGTATCTCAAGTTCCCTTGTTCCCTCAAGTTGTTTTTCTTTCTTATTTCTCCTTTGCCATGCAATAGCCTATGAGGCTTCAAACTGTGAGAGCGAGCAGGGAATGGCAGTCTTTCCTTTCCTGCTTTTGCTCAGGCACATGCAGGTTGTTTTAGATGACGATTCCTTTGCAGGAGAAACAATGAAGTGTATGAATCAAATGTTTTCACAGCAGTTGAAAACTATAGCTTGGCAGTG
This sequence comes from Chlamydotis macqueenii, assembly GCF_036417535.1. Taxonomy (NCBI): domain Eukaryota; kingdom Metazoa; phylum Chordata; class Aves; order Otidiformes; family Otididae; genus Chlamydotis; species Chlamydotis macqueenii. The sequence goes on along the minus strand of NC_141572.1, from coordinate 13,793,929 downwards.
GAGAGGAGCAGGAAAACATTAAAGACAATGTGGTAATCAGAAGGAAGAAAGAGAGAGATGGGGTAGAAGATAACAGGTAGAGCACACAAGCTAAACAGGAAAAATTAGATGAGGAAAGGAATGTGAAAAAATAGGGAGGTAAAGGTTGAGAAGCCTGTCTTGTCAGGTAAGCAAGCCGTCGTGTCTCACTTTGAGAAAAGGGAAGGTTAGAACTGTTGACTGACCTCTGATGAAATATAGTATGTATTTTCCCAACATCTTAATAATAACAGTAAAGTAATTATATTGCATAATGATCTGACAAATGGATACTTCTAACACTAATTTCTAGCCCTCTTACTTGCTGCAGTAACTGCCGGGATGGCTTACTCCTCGTAACAGGATGCGCTGATGCTCTGTCTGCCGGGGGTTCTGCAGGTGCCGTGCGGCTGGCTTCCACCGGGCAGGCCGTGCCCCGGCTCCAGGTTTTGTGCTGCTTTTTGGCTGAATCGCCGTTGGATTTGTATGTGTCCTTTAAGTGCATGTTTCTTTTATCTGAGGTACTCTTGTGGAGGTGAAAGAAAAGGTTTGGTGTCCAGCACTTAGAATGTAATTGCAATTTCATGGCTTGAGGCTTTCATGTAATTTGTTCAAGGAGTTTAAGGCGTGTGGCCAAACACGGCTGGTCTGTGTTTCAGTTGTACAAATGTTCCTGTATTGAAACCTGAAGGGCTTGGGTTTGGTTTTTTCCCTATTCTTAACCTGGAAACTACTCTTAAATCTGTGTCCCACAGACATTTGCAGTGGCCCCTCGATGTATTCGGAGGCAGACTTACAGCTGATTGTGGGCTGGGATGGTCCGACTGGAAAACCCCGAAACCAGCTGCATGTTTCCCAGAGGCAGAGCCTGAAGACTCTCCGTTCGTGGGCCCGTTTTTGAGGTGAAGGTGGTGAAGGATGAGACAGAGCACTTTCTTCACAAGTGATACCAGTGCTCATGCCTACGCACTACCTTTCCCATTGAGCACTACTTTCCTTTATTCCTCCTTGACATCACATTTGCCTTTTCTATGATGTTTATTTGGGCACAAAGTCTCTTACGCGTGCAGTTACTTCATAAATCCTGCGGATAGCCTTTTTTTTCCCTCCTGAGCCCGAAGGCACAATGCTGCGTTTCACAGCCGCAGCCTTACAGATCTGAAAACCTGCTGGTGACACTAACACCCAGTTTGCCCTGTAGCTGAATCAACCCAGGTCTCCAGGAGAAAACCACAGACCTTGAGCTGCTCTGCGTTCCCCTGGCGCGATACCTAAGCCACTTGAAAACACAGCAAATTTATAATGTGTGGTGTCATCTCACAGCCTCTGCCAACGAATGTAAATGGCATAAAGAGCATGTGGAACAGATGGAATGAGACATGCACGTAAAGAATTAAAGTATTTGTGAGGGAATTTGGCAAGGATACTGGAATGCTTCGAGCACTGTGTACGGGGGTGGAGGGAGGGAGACCGGGATGGGTTGTGGGGGGCTGTATGCTGGTGATCCATTTCTTTCAGAAACAATATGTGACCTAGTTCTGTGATCGTGCTAAACACAGCAACAAATACTCCTTTTTTCCCAGCTTCCTTCAGGAAGCTTGACAGCTTGTTTAGTTGGAGAAAATGTTGCCTTGAGGAGGAGCTGCGAGTCGTTTGGTTTTTCATTGCAGAGAGCAGAGCAAATGAAGGATAGCAAAGAGAAAAAGGAAAGCATGGGTGGGAATGGAGTGACTGGTTCCAGTCCGTACCAGCGTGCTTACCTGTGCCCCCTGCGAGTAAGCGGTGAGGAAAGTGTTACACTAGTGCAGCTGTTAAACGTGCTTATGTGAAATGACTTAGGGCTGTAATTTTAAGATGACCTTATGCATTAGCTCAGTCTAGTTATTTTAAAGGTGACTTTCTAGGAGAGTTTTTGCACACACACATGAGGAGTGAGGTTTTTTGAGTGGCTTACCAAATTGGAAAGGACAGGAAAAAATTTTATGCAGAAGTGACATAAAGAGCCACTGGAAAATGGCATAAAAAGCAATAGCATCCTGGATTTCTGCAGACCCTTTCCTTTTGCAATTCCTCAAAGCAAACTTGGCAACCAACATTTTTGATCGGTTCATTGCATAACCTTTCTCTTGGAAGTGCATCTGGAAGGTTGTGATCATAGCCGGGATTTACTTTGAGCGTAGTCTTGCAGGAAGCTGCTTGATCTGCTGCATGCCACTGCTGACAGATCCGCACAGATTATGGGGACGTCCCAATCTTCAATCAGATTCTGTAATCTTCAGTCTTCCTTTTTCAACGAGTGGTCATAGAAGCCGTAAATCTATGGATAAATTTTCTTGTGTCCTGCTCAGACAAAACATCTGAATTCATACATGTGAAAGGAAGGTTTCTTCCAGCCGTGGGAAAAGCAGATGCATTAACTGAAAATGTTCTTGAAAGAAAAAAGTGACACTTGAGCGATGCAGACCAGCAGTCTTGGGAAAAGGTAACACCTGATGGTTTTCATTAAATCACTAACACGGCTTCTAGCGGTGCTACTGGTCTTCAAAGGAAGCCCACATCCAGTTTGCCCAAAAAGAAATCCTGAAACAACAATGTGAGTAGAAGAGACAAGTCAGGTTTCCCTTGATAATCATAAAGGGCTCAAATTGCCTTCCTTTCCGTCCCCAAAGGGAGCATAAATACTTCATTATGAGATTGCTTGCGCATGACTAATCTATTTCGACTTGCTAATTGTAATGAATAATACCTCTTACAAGACAAATATTAGCTTGTAATAATACCTGAACAAGTAGATTTATAAGCGTTAAGCAAAAATACAAATAATTAGCAGAAGCTCACTGGTATTATCTTCTAATTAACTGTAAAGACACTTTCTATTTGGAAGAAAAACTAAGAAGATTTCTCAAGAAGCTGTAGAAATAACTAGGCCAAGCTTCTGTTGTCTTGAAAAAAAAAGAAGGCAGCCATCAGGTAAGATTGAATTTTCATGAGAGGTGCATTCAGTCATACTTCCCCCTCGACATCAGTGCAAGAAGAGCGCTCCCAGCCTCAGTTCCTACCGGCTGGGCCCATATGTCCACTGGGAAGAGTTCGGCAGACGTCTCTGAGGAGAAGTAATTACAAGAGATGAGAGTGGGCCAGGTAGCGCACTTTGGGAGTTATTTCGGAGCTGCCCATCGAACCGACCGGTGCTCACAGGAACTGGTCTGGAGGAATGGTATTGAGTGAATACCAGGCTTGATACAGGCAGTACTTTTGACTTGGGCTGCTGTGCTGTGTTTAAAGAGAACGTTAAAACTCTGCAGTGACACCACTCGTACTGTGTTAAGAGTGGGTTCTCGTTAAGTGAGGTGGAATGCCAGAATAATTACAGAATCTATCTCCAAATTTTTACATTTGATAGACACACGTAACACCAGTGCGATTTTCCAGCTGTTCAGACGTAAAGTTTGTGTACAGGTTAAAGCACTATAGATCATGTTATTTTGAAAACTGGATTTGAAGGCTCTCTGTTGGCTTTGATACCCCTGAAGGCGTGCTTGAGTGCTTGCGGGCCAGCACCTCCCGTGAATTGTGCCCCTCGTGCCTGAGAGGCAAAACGGGAGTATTGATTCCCACCCTGTGCCAGAATGTCCGTGGTGGGAAGATACCTGGTTAACCCCAGGCTGGACCAAAGCACACACCAGCACGCAGGCAGCATGCGTGACCGGAGAGTTCTGCCTTTAGTGTTGGCTTGCAGCTGAGGCACGGGTGACTCTGTAGGTACTGTCTCTGAAAACCGATGGAAGTTGGCTGCTGGCTCCAAAGTTACAGATTGGATCTTGGCTCATGAATGGTATCATACCATCAAACATAGATTTTGGAGTGACTTTTTAAGATAATAATGTAATCCTTCACTTAAAATCTCTGCATGTTACCTAAAATACTTGACCTGCGTTACAGACCATTATCCAGAAGCCAACTGGCTTGCCTAAAACCAGAAAATGAACCAAAGGTAATGATAGAAATGTTATCCGGCTTTCATGCTCCCAATTCCTTTCTTCAATTTTGATATCTTCTAGGTTTTTAATATTCTGATAAGTGATCATAATGTTGCACACTGAGAACTAGGATGGGAGGCTCTCCTTTCGGCAGGAGTCACCAGTGTGTGTGAGCAGCGTGCCTAACTTCAGTCGCAAATCATCCCAACACCAAACCGCAGGCTGGGAGTGTCCTCAGGCTGCAACTCAGCCGTCTGCATCCTGTTGGATCTTAGTCAAGATTTAGTGTATTTACAGTTGTAAACAACAACAAAATAATTATTTACGTGCATTCATGCAGTCCATCATACTGGGCTAACATTCAGAGACCAAACTGGAGAATCAGTAGCATCATTATACCCAAGTTTCTCATTTTACTCAAACTACACAGCTATCATTTTAGTTTGGATTTTACACAAAACTATTTCTTCCGAATATGAATTGGGAACACCAACTGTATTTTGTCAAATACTCTGTTAGCTTGGAGTTCTAGAACAGAATTTAGACACTGCAGTGTGCTTGTGGCTTTGTCAATCATTTAAAAAAAAATCTGTTAGCAACATTCACTATCCTTGTAACTAAAAACCCCACCGCATTTCAGAGTAAGCTTGTATCCGTAAAACCCCAACAAATGTGAAATAATCAGTGAGAGCAAACACTGCTTGTTTCCTAATGCGAGTAGAAGCTTGTTTAAATCAGCAAGTTGATCTTTGCCCAGGTTGGGTCCACGTGCCAGGAGCTGAAGGTCGTCGCTGATCAGACAGGAGCAGGATCGGCTGCGGCTTCAGCAAATGCAGTTGGTGACGGGAACTCCTGCGTCATCGTCAGAGCGGGCGGTGGAAGGGAAGCTGTGAGGGAGGGACGGCTCTTATTTTGGACCGGAAAGCATGCTCCTCTCGTAACCAGGTCATTGTTACTCTTTCCATCTGGCTTTGCAAAACTATTACGATTTTTAGCTGCTCTTCTGCACAAAATCTCAGTCGAAGGACTTTCAGCAAAAATTACCAACTGAGTTGATGGCTATTAGTTCTGTTGTGTGCCTAACGTGAGGCCAAGAAGCTTCAGTCCCCACACGGGAAAACAATAACTATCACTGTGTCATTAATTTAATTATTTGTCAGGCAAAGTCAACCATTTCAGTTTTTTCCTGAAATGAATGTCAGAAAAATCCAAAGCAGCAATATTCACTGGGCTGCAGAAGTAAAGAAGGATGAACAGATATCTCTGCGCTTGCCTAGCAGTCTGAAGATAGGTTCCCTTTAAACAAACGCTTCAAGCCACAGCTGGTTTCTTGAGTAATCAAGAAAGCAGTTGATTAAATTAAAAGCAGTTGAAATATTTTATTATATATGACTATAATTTCTTATGAGGCTAATATTTTAAATTTTTCGTAGTAGGAGTGATAGTAAAATACGATTTGCTCTGTAATTCCCTTTTACAGTAGGGCTTGTAGAGAAATGAGTTGTTTCATTTAATAGGGCTTGGAAACAGGGATGTCAACACAGGGCATCGATGGAAGTCCCGTGTCTCTAATTCTTTTATTCCGTCTCATAATTTCAGCAAAAGCTTTCAGCACAACATTTATCTGCAGTTGATGGATCACTGAATGCTTAAAACTGAAGAAAATGAACATCAAAGGTATCCAGTAAATTATTTTAATGGTTGAATCTTTCACAGAGCGAGCATCACCTCTCGCATGTTTTGTTTCCTGTAAAAATACGGTTTATACATGTTTTAAAGGCAAGTTTAGCTATAGCTTACTATTTGCTTTGATTTACATTTCTTATAACGGAGCTGTAAGTGAACTTGACAGCTTTGTGGCCGAAGGGAAATCCTGATACTGAGGTTCCAGAACAAAAGGGCCTTAATGAGGTCAGAGCGGTAATAGGATGTAAACGGAAGATTTCTTATTCAAACTCATTATGACTGATGAGCCTCCAGTGGGTCCTCTCTAGTTGTTCAGACTTCCAGTTTGGAATGGGGTGGGAGGAAGCAAAGGCATAGGCGAGAACTGGCATAAGCTGTGAATAGTACAGAAATTATTACAGATAGCGAACTGTGTGTGCCTGCTCGGCGTGCAGTGCGTGGACACAACCATTTCTGTCAGTGCTCCTCTGACGGACTGGCTTTTTCAGTTTTTAGAGGAGTTATTTTCAGGGATGGGAGTCTAAACCTTAATCTCTCTTTAAATGATGAGGTTTGTGACAATGGCGTCTGCTTCAAATTGGTTTCTGTTCATCTCATAAATGCCCAGTGACTGCTTGTTTTGTTCAGAATACAGCAGGAACAGCCGCACACCTCTCTTCAGATCCAAAACTTGTTTAATGTTTTATTCTTGTATCAGTTTGCAACATGAATTTTAGCCTCAGAAATCAGGTATACAAAATGACAAGAAAAATGGATCTGGAGGAGGGAGGAGAGGAGAAATTGGCAATTCAAATTTAATAGTGCTTATAAGAACTTGAATATGAACGGTGGATGTATGTATAATGTAATATTACAAATTATCCCTTACTTATAAAGAATCTGGTTTCGTGCCTGAAGTTCTAGTGCTGTTACCTAGAAAGAGTTTGTCGTACCTTCTCAGACTGTGCTTGTGTTTCTGTATGCCCATACAGAAACGCTCCAGCCAGGCTTTGGTAGCACGGATACTCTGTTCTTCTGTCTTGGGAAGGATTTTGTTGTTCTTCCAACAGTGTGTGAAAGTGTTTGCACCAGAGTACAGTCAAAATAGCCAGACGGTTATAAGGATGTGTTCAAGTCAGCTCTCACAGATCTTTTCTTCACTTACAGCTGCGGGATTGGGCCCCCGGTTTAATTCCGTGTCGTCAGTATAAATGCAAAATAACCTGTACTTGAGAGTTATCAACTCCTTTTTCTAGATCATAATGGAAACATAACATTTTGAATTCAAAGCTGTTGTGTGGGGTATTTTGGTGGTTGGGGTTTTTTTAGTGTTTCACTTTGCAGAGGGATTGTGGAATCTATGAGATGGACTTAAAACTACAGCGTGGAAATCGCACAGTTTGCAACAAGAGGAGCAATAACTCTAGAAAAGAAGGAATGAATATTTGAAGGGGCGAGAGTTGGAAGATAGCAGAAGACAAAGAGAGAGAGCTACATTGGTCCAGGCTCTGGTGCGGTCAGTGATCACAGATCATTAGTTTTTACTGTCTTTTTTTGTAACAGAACTTGAGCATGACCTCAAAAAAAGGCAAAGATTTCTTAGGACTTATAACAAAACCTTTACCTTATCTTTTGGCACCACAGTAAAGCAAAATGATTTTTTTAGAATTACAAACAACTTTTTGGAGCGATATACTGAATTTGCCATTTGCCCATGCTTTTTCTGCACTTTGTCTAGAAAGGCCATACTGTCTCTGGGAGATTTTTTCTTTTCTGTTTTAATTTTAAGCTGCAAAGTAAACCCTGTAAGTTTGGCAGGAGAAGTCATATATATTTCAGGGCACTATTTTGCAATTTGTGTTTTTACAGCCGTAAACACCTTCTACTGCCAAAGGGGAAGAGGACTTTAATCCAGATAAAATAAGATTCTTAAACACTGAAAACTCCACTCAGATTTATGGGCTAATTTTAATATTTGAGCTCCCGTGCCAAAAGCTGCGCATTCCACATGTGCAGCACGGGGTGTTGCCTGCCTGGCTGCTTCCAAGGTCGTAGCACATCAAGCTCCATCACCCATCCAGAGTTACCCTGTAATCTGTTCCAATAAATAAACTTGGAGTTTTGTTCTCGGAATCTGTTCGCCAAATGTTATTTCCATATTTACTTTGCCTTTTAGCCTTAAAACTTTTCGGTTTTTTCTCCTGTAGTATTTTTATCCTCTGTCTTATTTAACACCTTTTAATAAGCTGAATTCTTACCAAGCGAGCACAACAACATCTGAAAGATGAAATCTACCTCTTTGATGGTATGAAACCATGACCCAACAGGCCCATCCTCTGCCTAGAGGGCTAGTAGGAGCTTCATGTTGGATTATTAAATCCTGTAGAAACTCAGGTATGTTTATTCATAATGCAAGGTATCTAGCCAACATCACAATTCTTTCCTCTTTTGAGTGCAAAAATAATTCACAATTAAAAAGTATTTGCAGTTTTACTCTGCCTAAATCATGCTCCCCTTTTATTCCTGAGTAGTTTCAGTTGTCATTTACTTCTTTCTGTTTTTTCCAAACAGCTCATTTGCTTTGGTTCTACAGAACATTTAATTGAGAATTTACAGCAGTGTCTCACAGAAACCAACAGGGCATGCTGATGCACAAAACTATTCCTTACCTCCAACTGCAAATAAACACGTTCCTTTGTCTTCCGCTGGTAGTTGCCTTTGCAAGATCCTGCTGGCCAGTTCGCTCTGTCCTGAAGCTGGTACCTCTTACCCCCGAAGTTCTCAAGGGCCTCTGTGACACACAGAGCGTTCTCATTCTTTAAAAAAAAATGAACCCAAGTGAAAACTTGCTACCACAGCAATAGCATTTTGACTGTCAAGTGGAACATCATATATGGGACTGCCTAAAGCTTTATTTTTTAATCTTATCTATTACTCTTTTCAACAACTTTTATTTTTAGCATTACATTTTCTTGAAAGTAACGGTTTGCATTTTGCTGTGTGCTTCATCCTTACCAGTTATACCTGAAATGTCATCTAAATATCACCACAATGCGGGGAAGAAATCAATCTGCTTCTCTGCTCCTGCACTGTTCCTATCCTTCCATCCAAAGCCGCGCTGCTGGAGACCTTCCTTGTCTCGTCTCAAATGGGTTGCTGACAATTTAAACTTGACAGGGCCAAATTCAGCCATCCTTTTTTCCTGGGTCCCTCGCACTTCCATCGCTAGTAAAGGCACCACGCTGCTGGTGTCGCTCTATAACTGGTCAGGCCCCGTTGACGCCTGCGTTTCTTCCGCTGCTCGTTCCTCTGCTCGTGCCACACCGCTCTCACCCGGTGCCTGCTCCCTCATCCCTGACGGTAAGAGGTGACCTTTTCTCTCTAAACAGTATATCAGACCTTGCCTGGGCTCCTCCTGCCTGCCTCAGCTTCCTTTCCTGCCTCTCCACTGTCTTTTACAATCCAGAGAACAAGGAGCTACTAAGATAATTTGTCTGCTTTTTGATAAAAATATAGAAGCACTTTCTTTTAACTCCTCATACAGCTTTACGTCTCCTTCACCGGAGTAAGCTTAAATGTCTCGTTCTTGTCATTATGACTCACCTATTAACTGGAACTTTTCATCTTTTCACTTTCCTAATGATATGACCTTCAGTGAATCGAAGTCCTCTACAACAGTTTGCAGATTTCTTTCAACATTATCTTGTAGGTGTGAAAAACCTCCCAAAATTGGCTTTCCAGGTCATTTATCGTTCCTCAAACTACTCCTTAGTAGGTACTGGTAGTGTAGTATTCAGAGGAGCAAATAAATTAATTTTCAGGGCATTTTCATGTGTGTAACACTCAAGAGGTGTGTTGTAACACTGACCTCTGCCATGGTGCGCTTTTTGGACCCACCACACAACCCTGGCCCTGAAACAGGGTCAGGCCTTGTGAGGAGCTTGCTCAGGTAAGCAGTCCCAGCGACATCGAGCGATGTAGTCAGCTGAAGCGATTTGTGTAGGAAAGGCATTTGCAAAATCCCTGCAGTATAACTGCTGTGGGGTCCAACATCACATCTGGCAGTAGCCAACATTTGGTCTTTTCTTCATCCTGGAAAAGGAACGGCAGCAGAAAGTCGGTGAAGTCCCAGCAGACTGTCCCTGCTGCTGTTGGTTGTCAGAGAGCAATGCTCAGGTACTGCTGAGAGGTAGCACTACAAAAATCTCAGATCGCATCAGCTGGGAAGGTTTGGAGTCATGGGCTGTGTTGGACTTGTTTTTGTGCACTATAAAATAATCCCTGATACGAATTTTGATTAAAAACATGGTTTCTATAGCTATTTCTATACTTTGGGAGGGTTGCAGGCTGCACAGGTCTATCTTGCAGGATTTATCGATGATGCTGCTGAGCAAGGACCATGAGTTCCAAGACTGCCGTCTCATCACTGGCAGGACTGAAGCTGTGAGCCTCGTGAACAACTTCTCTGCTAACATCTGTTACTTCTGTATTTATTTTCCTCTTAGGTAGAAATACCCATCCCTTCAGAAAATCAATATCTTATTTTAAAACTCAGGTAATTTTTTAACTTCACTAGTAATAAATAAACTTACTAATGTAGACGGTCCTGTATCTTAATGAAATTAAAATGTTAGTTTACAGGCAATCTGTAGATTATCAGTGTTTTAAAAATAATTAAAAAGAACTATTTAGTATGGATTTAATGTGTGAAATAATGTTATTATTTTTTTATGTTAAAATTAGATGCTGTTAATTTCTTTATGCCAGTGAGCTAGTTTGTTTTGGGTTGTTTTTTGTTGTTTTTTTTTTCCTATTAAGTCTTCAGTTTGTTGAAGTAAAGGTTTTTGGTTTAAAACCGAAATCGTTATGAGTTTTTATTTATAAACACTTGAGCAAAAAAATGTAATTACTGGATGAATTTAAAAAAACACTTAAGAAATGAATGCAACTTCATAAAAAGCAGACAAGGAGAATACTGGAAACATCTGAAGTCAGGCTGTTCATCTGCACTGTATTGTGATCTGAACATGCGATAACAGACTACAGAAATCATCAACTTCTAAAATTCTTTGACTTTTAGTAATCCTCAATGAACTTACTAACTTGACTAGAATTTATTTAAGAGCAACTAAAGGGCAGGAGGGGGACGAAATGGTTTTCTTTGTTGCTTTTTGACATGTAGAGTAGTTAAAGAGCATTTGGTTGTATTATATTCCTCATTTGGGACTCATATCGTTCTCCCTCACCTTATCCTTGCCATTACTGGGTATTGTGGGTAACTGGAGAGGAACATTTAGAAAACAGTAAAAAATGACACTTGATTAAATTAGACACAAGACAACCATTACTTACACTCCAAAAGCTGGAATTTGTTCTGGTGAATAACCATAATGGCTAGCTCAAAACTGTGCAAAAATACATTTTACCTAGAAATGAGTTATCTTTGACATGAAATGTCAAACACTGCTTCTTTTTAACACTGACAACACTTGGCCCGACTCCAGTTCTGCTACTGGTGCAAGAAGGGCTGAACTCTCCATACCCAGAGTTGGGAGAGCCCTGGCTGAATCCGGTGCTCAGGCCAGTTGTGTTCCTCAAGTAAGTGTTCTTTCCATAAACTGGAGGTACTTGAAAGTCCAGCAAAGTGGATGTTCTCTAAACTAAAATAAAACCAAGCAACTGCTTGACACTTTAGCCTCCTGACGTCTTTGTTTCTTCCTCCATGTTTAGGTTGAAGCATAAGCAGCACCTGCTGGTGAAAACACCGTCTATGAAACTGCTGAGTCATCCTCCTGGAAGAACAGGTTTGATCATTCCTGTAAGCTCTGGGTGCGTTGCTCTAGAATAGGAGAAGCTTGCCTATCGCTATGTGGACTAATTTTGTAAGGGCAGGTAGCTGGCTCCTTCCCAGAGCGCTTATCAGCTCCGTATGGTGAAGGCTAAGTGTGACTCAGCTGATCTCCGGGAGCCTGGAAACGCCGTTCGGCTTCTGAGTCTTGGTCTTGCAGCTTGCAAGTTAATATGCTGTCAGGAGTAATTAAAAACGTCCTGTGTCTTGCTACTCTGGACAAATGGTTATTTTGTTACAGTAGAAAACCTGATGTTACTGTTCATTGATCAAGTAAAAAGAAGTCAAGTCAAAGAAAACAGGGAATAAAACTTAAATACCCTGAGTTGGAAAACACGTTCCGCCACATACCATCTAGGGTAATTATGCGTGAGCAAGTGTCGCTTGTGCTGGTGTATGATATCTGTAAGTGGAATAATTTCTGGTTTAAGTGGCACTGTTGTCAGAAGGCGGCGAGGGAGCTTTCCTAGTTTGGTCCTGTGAAGTGAATGATGAGACTGTAATGATTTCTTGTCTGCCATCACTGAACGTAATATAAAGTCGAGTAACTGGCAAACTCCTTCAAGAGGTGCTATCTTTTTTCAGTTTAAAAAGAAAAAGAACTTTGCAATGCGGGGACACCTTTCACAAATCCGAGGAGCAACTCTTCAACTTCAGAACACTGACCCCTTACAGGCAATTTAATTATACCCAAAGATTCTTAATTTAAAGAAGTTCTTGTTCATAAGAATCCTGAAAAATGGCCAAAGCAAGCACAGTGTGAGTGTATTAACATTTCTCCCCAATCTGAATCATGTGTTAGACCCCACATTTTAATGAGAAAATCGACATAATAAGTTGTCTCTGCTTGGAAGACGCAGAAGGGAAATGCTGACAACTGGAAATACCATTTGGAGGGTAAGCAGCATATGGAAGAAACATGAATTCTGCAGTGCCTGATTCTGCACAGTATTGTTAGCTTTCTGTGGGATAAGTAATAATGTGATTCTCTGTTTCAAAATATTTCTATAATAAGACATTTTTTTTTATTATAAGGGATGTTCTTTTATTTCAGAAATAGAATGTGGATGCTTCATTAAAGGGTTTGATCTACCCTAGGCGTCGTTTAGTGATGAGACGGGTAAGCGAGGCTGCAGTGTGTTTATGAAGAACTGTACTGTGTTAATGCGGGAGGATGTGTTTTTCGGTTGGGTAATACATGTTCCTTGACATATTTACAAGTGTCGGATTGTGTTCTCTGGTTATAAGACGTGTTGCCAAAAGGAAGGAGAGTAATATGATCCAAAGTACTTTACTGATTCTGGATTGCCAGGCTGTAGCAAGCAATTTCTAGACTGTGGCTGTTTTGGGTACTTTGTCAGCTTTGCCTCCTACCAGTTTGGGGCTTTTACAGCATCTTTGTGCCACTTTGATTCTCCTAAGTGAACTGAAGGAGGATAAAAGTCTGTCCCTAGGGTGAGTCTAGGCTTTGTTTGGCTGACTAATAGGTGAAAAAAAAAAAAAATTGCAATTGTAACTGAATGTGAATATTTCATTTGTGTGTTTGAAAGCATTTTTCCTCTCACTAATGTAGGCCCGGTCTTTGGAAGACAGAATTCCTGTTTGGAGTGACAGTGAAGGGAATGGGGCACGACGGATCGGATTTATCAGACGAAGAATGCACGTGGTAAGAGCACTGGTCCTGGTGGAAATTTTCTTCCGGCCTAAATTCTATCTCGCTCTGTATGTAATTTAGCTAAATGGCTGTGATGCTTGTTTGTATTAGAGATTTGTTACTGTGAGGTCAGTCCAAACAAACTCCATGCAGTCGTTAGAATAGATGCTGATCTTCATTTGTTACAAAGAAAAGTAACTTGAAAAAAGATGCCTCAGTAGGATTAAAATAATGACAAGGAAAGCTGCCATTGAGCAGAGTGAGAATTTTTTCCACTGAATCAGATGATTAAGAACGTGCTACATTTCTGTATTAAACTGAATTGCTGAATAATCTTCATCTTTTAAGCAGCAATATTTGCTGTATTTGCTTTATGTCACCGGGAAACACTGCTGCCGGTGAGAACCTCGGGCAGGTGAGCTCTGATCTCCCCGAGCAGACCGGGCTCCCTCTGCTCCACGTCAAAGGCTCGTTACGAACAGGGAAAAAATTATGAGTTACGAGTTCTGTATTTTAAACAAAATATTTAATATTTATTGTTTATTTTGTGTGTACCCTTTCTTCTTCTCCAGACCATGACTATTGCAGGAATGAATTCCGTTTGTTTATTTCCCTCTTAGATATTTTTTAGTTCTTTTTATTAAAAAAAAACCTACTGTACAGGAAGCCTTAGGAGCTGTTTCAGACGGAACGAGGTGGGACCGAGCCAGATTTGGGGAAGTGTTTCCCGTGCTCTGCAGAGCTTGGGGCTGAACCTGACTTTTACAGGGGAGCTGTTTTGGGGGGGAATACCCTCATTTGGAAACGGGACCGTGTACGTTTCGAAGCCGGTTTTAAACTACTTCGAAAAATCCGCAGGTGCTGTGGAAAAACCCGTGGGACGGGGGAACCGAGGGGCAGCGGCTCCGCGGCGGGGAGCTGGGGCTCGGCTCCGCCGCCCCGCCCCGCACAGCGGTGTCTCAGTAACGTTTGGTGTCGGCGGGTGTCCCCTCGGCGCGGCCGGCAGCGGAACGCCCGCGGCGGGGCCTCCGACGGGAAAGTTTCTCCCGGCCCCGGGGGCGGAGGGCGGGGGGCGGGCCCCCCTCCCCGCCGGCCCCGCCCCCCCTCCCCTCCCCGCCGCCGCCGCCGCAGCGCCCGCCCGCGCCCCGCTCCCGCGCGCCCCCAGCGGCCCGGCGGGCGCCGCCGCGGCGGAGGGAGGGGCCGGGGGGAGGGGGAGCCCCAGCCCCGGCGGCCCCCCCCACCCCCAGCCCCTCCGGCGCGCGTCACGTGGGGCGGCGGCGGCCAATGGCGAGGCGAGCTGCGCCTGGCGGCCGCCATTGCTGTCAGAGTGGAGAGAGGCAGAGGCGAGTGTGTGAGGAGGAGCGGGTGAGCGGGGCCGCTGGGCGGGCAGCGCCAGGCGGAGGGGGGCGAGGACGGGCAGGGACAGCGCTCCCTCTCCGGGCCGGGGCTGCCGCCCGCCGCTCGCAGCACCGGGAGCCCCGCACGGAGCGTAAACAAGGCGGCGGCGGCGGCAGCGGCAGCAGCAGGAGGAGGAGGAGGAAAACACCATCCACCCGCAGCCAGCGGCGGCAGCAGCGAGGGGCGGCCGGGCGGGGAGGGGAGGGGAGGGGACACGGCCTCCGCCGGCACGCGAGACAGCGCCCCCCGCCCGCCGCCGCCGCCACTGCCCGGGGCCGGGACCCTCCCCCGCCCCGTGTCCCGCAGGGGCCGCCGCCTCCGGGTCGCGGGAGGAGACCCTCCCCTCTCCTTCCCCACCGCCCTCCGCCGCAACGTGTGCCCGGCCCGGGGGGGGGGCCAGACCTGGACGCGGAAGGAGGGCCCCAGGCCCCCCCCCTTCTCGTCTTCGTCCCGGCGGTGCTGAGTCGGCCTGGAGAACCGGAGGAGGCTTCCCCCCCGCCCCGACCCCGCGCTGCGTGCTGAGGGGCTCGGACCCAGGCGCCCCCGCGCCCCGCCGGAGAGAGGCCCCCGCCGGACCGGGCCCCGCGGCTTGAGGATTACCCGGCCGGGAACGGGCAGAGACGATCGCGCCCGCCCGGCGACCGGGCCGCTCCCCGCCCCGGCCCACGGCGCGCCCCCTGCCGGCCGCGCTCCCCCGCGCCCAGGGACCGGACCGCGGCTGGCGGCGGAGGCGCGGGCCGCACCGGGGAGCGCCTGCTGCTTCTGCCCCCGCGCCGGGCCCGTCTCCTCAGACATGCCCCGCTCTGGCGGCCGGGCTCGCCGAGGATCATGACTGCGGCGGCGAACTGGGTGGCGAACGGGGCCAGCCTGGAGGATTGTCACTCCAACCTCTTCTCGCTGGTGAGTGCCCGGGGCGGGGATGGGGGGGAACGGCGGCTCCGCGGCGCAGAGTTTGCCGGTTGGGTGCAGCTGCCAGGGGCTTTATAGTCGGGGCCCGTGGGGCTGCTCCTGCGCTGGCCCCTCCCCCGGCCCGGCTCCCCGTGTTTATTTTGCTCTTTAACGCGGTTTGCCGCGAGTGTGCCTGTGTTGCTCTCACAGCTGTGGGAGAAGAGGAGGAGGAGGAGGGCGTAGAGGCAACGGATTGTGTGTCCCCTGCCTGCGCTGCCGGCATGTGCGACCATCTTCTCTGGTAAACAGTCTTTTCTCCCCGCCTCCCTTGGCACTCCGTGCCCTGTGTGCTTTGTGCGTAGCGAGCTGTGGGGTTTTTCTCTCTTTTCACAATGACAAACGCCATTTCAGCAGCGGCAAACAGTCATGTCGTGTGATTGTCTTTTGGACTTACGCTCTGGGCTCTTGTGACTGCATGTCAGCTGTTGTTACAGGGGGCTCTCCTCTTTGCATAGATCGTGCTTGGGGGCAAGAGGTAAAAAAAAAAACCTGTACTTCTCAGTTTTTTCTTCTCTGAAGAAAAACAGTAGCTGGAAACGTAGTATACTGGATAGCTTGGTTGTGTAGCTGCTGTCTGCCCATCTTTCTGGTAATTGACAACTTCCGACTCGTATTACGTGGTTTAATGTGGCAGAAATTACGGTATCAGTTTTGGCTAGCTGCGGATTTGTAATTTAAATTTAAATCAAGAAAACAATTTGTTTCCGTGTAAGGACAGAGTCATTTGGAAATACCTTGCGTTATTGTACCTGACACGTATAGGAACGCTATCCCTTCTGGCTGGGCGACGGCTGAGTGAGCGAGAGGAGTGTTTGATCATCCAGAGCCTTCTAGTGCTACCGCGGTAGTGTCGGAGGGAAGGAGGGACTTCTTTAGGGCATGGGGTGGTATAGTTAAAACAAAAACTTGTAATGCGAGTTTGGGGATAGCATGTAGGAGAGATTCATGGTAGATACCCCCTTTCTGCATCAGAGCTCTGCCAGCATTGAATGCGGGTGCATACGTTGTTCTTTTTCTAATAGAAAGGAAGAGATTGTTGTTAGCTTTCTTATAGGAATTAAGGCAAAAAAAAGAAAATTAATTAAAAATGTGAATGATCAAGCTCTTTGTTTTATGTTTGTTACCTTTATTGCCGTATGTTTGTTATTTTGCCTCTTTTTTTTTTTTTAAATGTGTGTATGTTTGGTTTTTATTTCGTGCCTCTTAAGAATCTGGGACAAGAGCTGTAGTTGTTTATGCTGCTAGGAAACTGGCCAAAGGATTCTTCTGTGAGAATAAATGCAATTCTTTGGCTTTTTATTGAGCTGTTATATAAGTTCGTATCTGTGCTTCTGTTTGATAGCATTTTCTAGTATTTATAAATACAAAGCAGTACTGTATGTATCGAGACGCAGGAATTGTTGTGGTGACTTTGACTGCACTGCTCTTACTCAGTAAGAAAAATAGAACGGTAAGCATGAAGGAGACAGCTGTACCTGACTGTAAGAGCAAGGTAGTGAGCGATTTCTCCTTTACAGAGAGTTGTGAAGTCCCCGCTTGTTAATGGAGAGTTGAGTAGCGTGTTTTTCAGAAGCGTAACTTTTCAGGTAGTTGCAGTCTGCAGATCTGTCACTGGTAAAAATAATTGCTGGCATGCAATTAGCATAAATTATAAAGTGAAGTTATTTCGTGCTTTCATGCTCATTGTGGTTTAGTTTCCCCCCCTTCCCCCTTTCTAGACTAGGGAAATGTTAAATTTTAAATGACTATGTAATATCCTTGCAATAAGTTTAGCAAAAATCTTTTGCAAGTGAGTTTAGTAATAATTATGAAATTAACGTGCAACCCTTTAAGCTCCCGTGTAATTTTGTGGGAGGTATTTATACGTGCAGTGTGGTGCTATGTATGAGACTCTAATGTTTTTATTATTTTCTGGCTGTACTTTCAAAAAAAAGTCCAATAAAGTAGTATTTTGTTTTTCAGCACAGCATATATGCAAACCCCTGGCAACCCCTAGTGATTTATTTTAAATTATGTTAGTATTTGTTAGATTTCATGTATCAGTGAAAGGTATTGACAAAGGAAATACGGACTGGAGGTATGTGGCTAACACCACCGACCCTTTAGACTCAAATTGTCATATTCGTTTCAAAATTTATGAAGTGTTAAAGCTACAGTAGTCTGGTTTACTAATTAGAGAAACTTTTGCTAATCATTTACTTTTTCGGTGCAACAGAAGGAAAACATGCACAAACTAAGTCAACTCTTGATGGGAATTCATTCATTCTTTAGCAGTTAGGTAGATTACAAATCTTTTTTTAAACTGATTCTGCTATTAGGAGTTGACAATTAGAGTTAATTTTTTTTTTTTTTGCAGGCTTTGTTTTGGGTGTGAATCACAGAGAAATACTCTTGACTGGAGAACTGCAGTTCTGATATACTTATCTACTGTGATTGTTTGTTTATGTTTACATAATATTTCTCCCCACAAACATTTGTTTTGTTTGAGAAGGAACGCTGTCTCCCCACCCGAGAGGAGCCAGAGGTCTGTGATGAGTCTGTGTGGCTGCTGTAGTGGGTTCCGGGCTGGTTTAGCAGTTTGTGATTTCTAGCTTATTTTCCTGTCAGCTGTAGGCCATACAAAGAGGTTAGACACCACTGTTTCTTCTGAGTCCTTTTACAGAAAATGTTTTCAAAAAGGTTTTTACTAACTGGTTCTCTTCTGTCAGTAATTTCCAGAATGTACAGAGGTCCTTAGTGTTCTTGGCTCAAAATATTTCTTGTGAGGGGAAGGCAGAGTCTTAAGTTAAGGTTTTAAAGTTGGCTTTGATTATCCAGATGTGGAGTGTGATCTCAGGCTCGCATGGCTGGGTTTCCTGAAGTCCCTCTGGACTCGGTGATGCAAAGGGTTGCTGTCTGTATTGTGTGTTGCTCTATACTGAAGCAGGAATCCAGTGCTGTTCTAGGAAATGGGTTAGTGTTTGTATTCTCTGTCAGGCAAAAAAAAATCCCACAAACACCCTCCACAAAGAACTCTAGAGTTTTACTCTAAACATAAGGCATTTTTCAGTAAGATGATACAAGGGCTAGTTTGCATATTATATTTATCCAAACTCTGTTTTTGCAGTAGTCAAAATGTCTGCTGCTGCTTCTGAAAAAGGATGTCTCTTTACCAAAACAGTATTTAATAAGCAATTGTTAGGGGCCGGTTTATTTAAACACTAATTAAGAGTTGTCTAATAACTATTTAGAGACAAAATGTTCTGAGGTAATATGCGTTGTATTAAAACTTCAGACCCAGATGGCAAACAGTCTCCCTATGAATAATCCTTAATCATAAAAGTAGTCTTCTTGAAATTAATTTGATTTTTCCTGTGAGTAAGGGTTAATCATATGACGATGAGGGCTTGCATGAAGTAGGAAGATGTTTCCTCAACTTTCTGGCTTAGCTGCCGTGGTGTATCAAAAGGCACAAGTCAGCCTCTGAAAACAGGGGTGAGGCTGCGTAAGGTTTCATGTGCTGGAGCTGGAAAAAGAGTTCAGCAAAGGGTCTCAGGAGTTGCTGTCATGTGGTGAAAGTTTAGATACTGTAGGAGTAGGTGTCTTCAGCCTGGCAAAGACATGATTATGTTCTTGGAAGGTGAGACCTGTTTATAGAGGACTTTACAGGAGATGATTTGAGTGCGTGTTTAAATGTGTTGTTACAGAAACCTGCTGCCAGAAAGGTCCGGTTAGAAGGAATGGTGTCTTTGTTGCTGTTAATGTTCAAAGGCAAATTTACAAACTCTAAAGGTCACTGCTGCTGTTAATTTCTTCAGTTCAGAAACAGGAACAGGAACTTACTTGGATCAGTGAGTTTTGTTGCCGTTTTCATAATGAAACTGAAAGGAGTCAAGGAAATCTGAGATGGCAGATCTGAGATGGAATTATTTTTTAAAGGTTCTTCATGGCATCAGAAAGTGAAGATTGGGAATGCAGGGGCTGCCGGTGAGGTGCTCTGATGTTGCAGAGTGGTCAGTGAAGGACTTCACAGTAAAGGGTTGATTGCCCAACTGAATCCATAAGTAGCACTAAATTGACCAGCAGTTGTTCTTGCTTACTGCGTTATCATAAATGCAGTGCTCCAAGCAGTAGGCTGTTATTTTGACACGCAGGATGTCACATCCCGACATAGTAGATATCTTGCTTGTTTGAAATTTTATGCAGATGTGTATATGTATATATCTCTAAGAAATGGAATTAACTTATCAAGTTTTACAAAAGTATTTTATTCTTTAGTCACTTTTATCTTATATTTTATTAGGTAACAAGATAGAAGTAGAAAAATGACATTAGAAAGCCTGCTCACTTCCTGCTAATAATATTTTATTTCAGGTTTTAAATCACTTCAGTGGTAGGCTTTTATGATGTCCTGTCAGAGTATTTGACAATTTAATGGTATCTACTACGGTGTGAGTTTGGAGAGAGTAGACCCGGATCTGCAAAGAGATTAGGACGGAGTGACGTTGGGCTAGCTTGCCCAGCTTTGGGAATGGAATTAATGAATCTGTGTTAGGTAACTAATCTCTTCTGGATATCACACAAAGAAAATGGGATGTGCAGGAGTGACATTTGCAGTTCAGGACAAAGTGTGCCAAAGAATCCTGAGCTAGGCACTAAAAAATATTTGGGTGAGGTTTTCTTGAAATTCTGATTATCTTCTGAATGTACACAAATGCTGGGGCTGTGAATCCTTCTCCAATGACTGTATTCTGATTTTGGTGGCAATATGAGTCCTTCCGCGAGACGACTATTGTGAATGTTAACGTGATTAAGAAAATACTCAAATATTTGACTGATGTAGTAAAAAAAAAAAAAAACATAGGTTACTACATCTTAAGAATCATACTTTTTCCTTGCTGTAATACTGTCTGAAAATAAGTATTTATGGATTTTTCTACGTAATTAGTGTAGTATTGACATCATAACCCCAGTTCTCAAAACTCCCCAGATTCATTTGATCTTGGTTTTTGTTTTTGTTTTTTTTTTTTTCCCCCTTCTGCTTCTGAGAGCACTTTCTCATGTGAAAGAGTACAGAAGGAACTCTTTAATCCTATATGTAGACCTTTCTTCTGTTATTTTCCTTCTTGGCAAAGCAATTATTTTGAAAAAATCTAAAGAAACTGAAATTTTTGAACTTCTGTGGAAAAAAATTGTAGTGTGTATGAGATATATCTGCTGATTGTGTTAACTTGATTAGCTTCAGCCGCTTGATGAAGAAGGGATTTTAATCGATTTTGTTTTCATTTTGTAATCTCTTTAAGTATTCAGAAATGTTACGCCTTGGTAAAGGAGGGTGTGTGTACAGATCCACTGCTTTGTAAATACCTAAAAAACATCACTGTTACTGGAGTGTTATAGTTTGTAACCAGCTGAACATTATGCTTGTTTGAAGCTTTCTGTTTACTGGACGCGAATGCTTCACCTGTTGTTTCCACTTCTCCTTGATCAGGATAGGAGATTGGCCCACCCCATCCAGTCTCCACTTGTACATCCTTAGTTGTGGTAGCGTCCTTCTGTCGGGGTCTGACTAAGACATCCCTGCTTGTATCAAGGATGCTGCTACAAATGTTCTCTCCCATCCTGTGACTATGTTGCACCTTTCTGCATTCTTTCCTTGTCTTCCCTTGCTGTTAAATCTACATCTCCTCAAAGTTACTGTGCTTTCGCTTGGAAAGCTTGGAGCCTTATTCCTTCTCTGCCTTTTATTTTTCATTCAGTGCTCACTGACTGCTGGCTCCAAGAATCATCAAATTAAAAACTAGTACCTGTGGGTTTTTTTTTTTTCCAGTTGTTCCTTTGTATTTGTGGAAGGCTACTGGTTGGTGTCCACAGATTTACTATGTTGCTGTCCTATGAACCCTTTTCCTAAACTTATTTGTAGGATCCTACAGACAACCTAATAATACTGAATAGGTGGTTGGTCTCTTCAGACTGTTGTTGTTCAGGCTGACAAGTCTGGTTTTATATTCTTTCATGTCTGTGTGTATTCACTTACTATTCAGTGTTCTATAGGTGAGTAGTGCACTTTTTAATGTAGAGTCTAGCGCAGTGGGATTTGTGACTTGTTGGTGCCATAGTAACACAAATAATATGAAAAAAAATACTGCTATGACTAGAAGCATGCTCGTGTTGGTATTAACTTTCCAGTTTTAAAAGTGCAGAAGTGTTTTCAGCAGAAGATCCCAAATCAAATTCAGAAGATTTGTTTATATGGAGTGTACGTTTACATGGGGGCATCCTTCTTCCTCAGACCAAACTTTTATACCGCTTTCATTTTAAGCTCATAAGCAGTGCTTTAAAAGTAGATCCTCTTTCCCTCAGTTTCCCAACATCAACTGGTAGTTTCACAGAGAAACCAACTAATAAAAATATTCTACTCTAACAGACCTCAAAATATTACTAAAGCATTGTGTGAGATTCCCTCTGCACGCAGTTGTGAAGTGTATACCGCAGGGACAACAGGCCTGTGATACTCAGAGTGACAGCTTGCATTGTTTCCTGCTGTGGCTTCACCTAGTTACAGGGTCTTGCATTGCTATGGTCACTGTGCTGTAAAATGGTAATGACACCTGAGCATAAACCACTTTGATACCGTATAGCAGGTCTAGCTTTTCAGATCGGGAGGATTCTTAGCGTTTTACTTTGTAAGATGGTGCCTGCCTTTTCCTGTCTCACAAATGTAAAAGCTTTAGGCAGTCTTTCTTTTGGCTTGTGCCGTGAATTTTGATAAATTTTGATAAATCTTGACTCTCCCTTCCTCCCTCAGTCTGTTTAAAAATGTTATTTCTCACTGAGTCGTGTGGCTTAATTCACTTTCCTGAGCAGAACGCTGATAGTGCATATGGAAATGGGACTTGAGCTTTTAGCGGCATTCTCTCTTTTGTTTCTTTGAGAAAGGAAATTTTATTGTGTGTTGCTGTTGTATAATGTGCCCCTAGGCAATATTTACATTTATGTGACTAACACAGAGGAGCTCAAACATGCGCAAAGACCTTGTCGCTATACGAAGGAGTGTATTTAATCAGCTATGAAAATGGAGAAAAATGGACAGTCTTTGAAAATAAATTTTTAGTATAAGATATGACACACATATGTCTTTGTCACTTCTCATTAGGCACTTACTCCTGCTTTCTTTAGTCAGCCATTGTTGCAGTGTAGTGTACTATTCTTGTGTGTGAAAAGAAAACAATATTAATTACAGAGGAAAAGATGTGATTCCCCTCCACCCCCTTCATTTTTCTCCCTGCCCCTTCACTTTTCTTCCATACCTTGGTGACTGCAGAAGGATTCATAAGCTCACATTTAAGCCTAGATCAGGGAACCGACCTAGTGAAAAACTCTTCCCCCTTCTTATTCTGTAGCCAGCTATGTGTACCCCTTATTCATCTCTCTCCCCACCAAGTTTTGCCAGCGGCATGGGTGGAAGGGAGATCAAAGTGGCTGTGTAACCACAATCCACGTCTTAGAGAAAGAAATTTAAATCTTGTTCGGTAAAACTTTATTTAATGAATCTTTTAGCTTTCAAAAAGCTATGCTGTGGTCAGTGCCTTGTGGTTGTCTGTTCTTATAGTTGCATATTTGCCCATAAAATACAATATTTTGTGAGATCAGAGGGCTGAAAACAAGATTTAGAGGAAAACTGTTCTGTGTCTGCTGACCAGGCATTGGCAACCTTCATTTCTCTGGTAATGATGCATTCACAGCTGACAGCTATGAGACATAAGTTTCAAAATGTGTTGCTTTGTTGCAGTACAAAGCTATGACTTTTTTCTTATTAGAGTGTTTGGTTTACTAGGAAATTTTCAAATCTCATCTAGTACATCTGCAGTCTCTTAGTGTCGGGTTTTGATGAGTCTCACTTCATGTATGTCCACAATATGACTGAATTTGTAGGTGGTTCTGACTGAGTGAGAAAGTTCATTCCAGGAACATCTTGTAGTGACCATGTCAAGTTTCTTTGCTGACAGAGTAGGTTAATTGGTTAAATTTATTCTGAATTTACTGGTTTCACTTTTAGCCCAGTGTTTCTGGTTATTTAATTTTGTGTGTGTATTTGAATAAAATTTGGACTTGAGTTCTCTGTGAATTTCCATAATTTCCTTTTCGTAGGAGTTGCTGGATTCTTGTCTTTGCAGGAATGGAAGGAAGAAAGCTAGCAAAATGAATCTACATGACCAGTCATGTAGTGGATTTATTTACTACTTTCTGTATTAAGGTAGATTCATACCAAAGAATTCTTCAAGTGGTGGGTTTTTTTTTAAGGAGCTAAGGGATTTTTGGGAGACTGCCTAACAATTTGAGCTTTACTTGGTGTCACTGGTCAAGACAATGTTGATGTTAAAGAGCTAGGGCTGGCAGATTGTATTTCTGCCCCATTACTGCCTTCCTAGCTGGAGAGGGGAACCTGGGCCAGGGCCCGTTTGGGCAGGCAGCGTGCTTTGCTTTGTGCGTTGGTGATGGACACATGGTGAAGTGACTCTGTGAGCTGCTGTTGGTATTCACTAAGCAAGTCTGCTTAGATGTGGTGTACAAAACCGTTCTCATTCTGAGCCCTTAAATACAAGGGTTTTTTTTTTGTATAAGAGAAGAAAAGGAATTGCATTCTGTAGCTCAGTATGCCAAAGTTTACTGCGGTTGTTATTTCCTCCAGCCCACCTCCTTCTTTTTTTTTTTTTTTTTTTTCTGCCCATATGTCAGATTGCTTGGTTTGGGAAACATCTGATAGTCCATTGTATGACTCCGATGTTTGACATTTCCTTCCTCCTTCAGTTAAAAAAAAAAAAAAATTAAAAAGTTAAAGTTGAGGGAAGAGAGAAGATTCCTTTGTTTACCTGCAGATTTGCTTTGTGTTGGACTACTTTTCTCTAAGAGGAGATCTTTTTTTTTTAAATTTGGAAAACGGGCAGTTATTTAGTTCTGCTTCAGTCTTTTTGAAGGGGACTTGTGAACTTAATAATTCACCCTGTCTTAGAACGAGGGAGGGATTCTTTGGCAAGCAAGTTGCATGTTTATTTGCTTTCTTTTGTGTGCTATCTGAAGGTGCAGTGGTAGTTTTCTTTTTTATTATCTGTTCTCAGCCATCTACTCAGAAGTTAAAATATAATTTATTCTCTTTTGTAAAGAAACTGGCTGAAGTGTAATGGAACTCAGAAGTCCTGACCTGCAGAGTGCTTCACTACCTGTACCTAGAGTTTGTTAAAATGAAAAGAATATGTTCAATCCCCTCTGTCTTTTGTCTTGGGAATGGCATTTTCCTTCCAGGCGTTGTATACTTCCATTGCGTACAGCCTATGCTGGAATACATTCAGTTGTGACATGGGTAAACGTCATTCCACTTCTTCCGCTCTTCCCTGTAAAAACATCCAAAACAAATCAAAAGCCACTATGTCTTGTTTTAAAATGTTTTTGTCTTTCTTGGCTTTAGTGGGTAGGTATGTTCTGCAGGTACCTGGATAGGTCTTGTGCAGTTGCATCCTCTGAAACCTAGAGTCCTACCTGTTCTGTACCTGTTCGGTTGGTCAGATTGGCTTTTCCATTTCCTTTTCTCATGCTTGGTGGTGAGACAATATCACAACTTCCCGTTTCATGTGTCTGTATTGGTGCAAAGCCAGTAAGTACGCGTGTGTGGAAGTGCACGCCTTTGTGTTTCACTCACATGCTGAACCGGGAAGATGTTGGTGCCATCTTTCCGTTTCCGTATATTTTTGTATCTTGAATATTTTTGACTCAAAAGCATATTTTCAAGTAATGGCTAAATCTCAGCCCTTGGGCTTCCAGCCGTGCTTGCCACCTTATCCTTTTACTTCTCTGCCTGATGTACTTAGTTACAGCCTTTGCAGCGGAAGAAAGCTGATGAGCCAGGCGCCAGTTGGGAACCGTGAACTGGAACTCGCTGAATCAGCTAAGGGACTGGAGATTTGCTAGCCAAAGCATTCGCTGAAGGTGAAGGATGCTCATGTAACTCAAAGGTCTTCTCTCAAAAATTCCTTCTTTTCTTCTTTTTTTTTTTTTTTGTTGTTGTTGTTTTATAGTGATTTTTTTTTAAGAGTTCCTGTAGTTGGTTGACAATTTTTAAACTAGTACCTAAGTTTTTACCCCGACATGGAAAGTTCAGCCATCTCATTTTGCTTTGAGTCTGCGTTCTGCTGGTTTAATTTGATACCGGGGAGACACTACCAGCAGCTGTTCTCTAGAGTCTCCCGTAGTTTTCCACTTTTATGCTGAACAATCTTAATCCTTGAATGCTTTTTGTTGTATGGAATATCTACTTTTTGACCCTTCCTGTAATTTTTCTGGTTTTTCTACTTTTTGATGTGGTGAAACAAGAACTGCAGTTAGCGATGAAGGTGCAGAGCTACACATGAATCGTGATGGCCTAACAATTTCTCTGTCACTTTCTGTTTCTTTCATAAGGAATTTGTAACATTTGGTTTTGTTTTGCCAAACTGTTTTTGCAGTAGACTCAAGGAAGATACTGTTTCTCTTTCGGTATGTCAGTGTGTGCTGATTTTCCTTCCTTCTGCTGTGTTTTATTGTAGTCTTTTACTTTAGTATTTAACCTTGAAATTCTGTGACAGTGGGGGTACATAGCAGCAATTTGGGCCCTTTTATCAGATTACCCTTTCTTTTATGCTTGCCACTCAAAACTTCTTTGGTAACTTCTGCATCTGCCAGATCTGCTGAAATTCAAGCATTAATATTGGAGTCCTTTTATACTTTCCACTGGGAAAGTTGCCACCTCAAATTCCTTTTGAGACTAGTCTCAAAAGAGCCAATCTTTGAAGCAATCTATTAATCTTCCTGGCTGCCTCCTCTCCCTCACAGGCACAATCACACTGACATCCAGGAGAGGGAGGAAAAAAATATTTTATCTCTGTCAGTCCTGTTTACTTTTTAGGCGTAACAGCTCATGCTGTTAGTTTGTGGCTTTTAATAATGGTGTATGTGGACTCGATTATTTTGGAAGCATCTTGATTTTCTGTTGCTAGATACTATGATATAGTATCTCAAATGTCCCCAGGTACAGAAGTCCATCGGGTTGATACAGCTGATAATAGGATTTTGGTTACAGCTAAATCCTTCACTGAGACTTGGCAAAGGAAAAAGATGACATACAAAAGTGCTGACACTGTTGCTTGTCACAAACAGCTCTGAGGTAGCAGCATTGAGACAATCTGTTCCAGGGGGCGTGAAGGAAGAGGGCAGCATGGTGCAAAGAGATTTGTCCAGCAGAAAGTCATCCTGGGCACTCGTTCTGCATGCAGCGCTGTGCTTGGTTTCTTGCTGTTTTTAAGAGCAAATGAACAACAGCAACAACAAAAGTTAATTTTATTTTTTTTTCATCCTTCGTTTTTAAAAGATTGTTAGTGGCTGTCCTTTATCCCTTGTTTTCCAGCCACTTGACTTTGTGCTTATGCAGGGAAAGGATTAAAGTCAAACATGTCATTCTGCTGTTGATCACTTGCATATTAAGAAGAATGACGCTCAACTCAGCTGATCATTCAGCTCTTTGAAGCACTAAGCATGGCACAGGTTGTTCTGTTGGCCATGTAAGGCCCATTTCAGAATTAGGTTGTTTTTAATGTGTTGGGTTTTTTTAATTTTTGAATTTAAAGTATGAAAAAAAAATTGGAGAAGTTTGTTTATGCAGTTATTGCAATGTTTCTCTGCCGGCCGCTTTGCCTAACAGAAATGTGGTTTGGAAGCGAAGCCATGGCTCGTTCAGTGCTGGATGAGGCCTCTCCTCACTGCCCTGGGCTTCCTCCCTTTCTAAGGGGCAGAAGGGATGAGCCCTGAGGGAAGGGAACACAGACCGTTCCCCCTCTTTTTTTTTAAATGAGTAGGACAGAGGAATGTTAGTATGTAGTTTACTGAATGACCTGGAGAATGCACAGGGTTGAGCTGGTTTGTTTTGGTTTTTTAACCCAAGTGAGTTATAGACGTGGGAGTAAAAGATGAGGGGAGTGTCTGTACAGGTGCTGCTGCTGCTTCAGTCTTACCGCAGGAACTTGTGCTATCCAAACGGGAATCTTAGAGTGCAGAAATAACATACAGCTACGAAGAAAATAGTTGTTTTAGTTAAGCAATCTTCCCCTGTTCCTTGGTGTGGTTTTCTTTTTCTCCCCGCCCCCCCCCCCCCCCCCCCCCGTCTCTGTGATTTCAACTCACTTGACAGCGACTTATGAAGCTGTTACTAAATATTTTATTTCGATGGGAGAGGGAGACAAGAGTTCTTGTCGAGCCCACCTCCCCCATAAGCAGGTGTTGTTACAGGGTATTTTTCAGTCCTCCTGTCTCCATCCTTTTGTCCTTTCCTAGCGAGGTGTGTCGAGATGACCTACATTTTATCTGGTGTTTAAATGGCTTGAGTAGAGTGTGAAATGATATTTTGTTGCTGTGTGAGGATGATGTAGTGAAATGAAGCACTGTAACCAAAACAGATGGTGCTAATCTTGAATCTGTCTGCAAGATCTTACAGCATTTAATTAAAATGGTGCTGTAATTCCCATGACACCTTTAACTACAGTTTAAATTCTTGGACTATGAACTAAGGGCTATCTTATGCAGATTTTTACTCGTGTGAGTAGTCCTTAGTATGAGTCTCTAGTGGCTTCAGAGTAGCTACTTACTTGAATGAAGCTCTCTGAGATGAGACTTAAGTAAAACTGGCAAATATATACATATATATAAGGCATTTACATTTTTATGTTCCAATTTGAAGCATAAATTGTAGACTGAAGGCACTTAGTGACTACAGTATTCTACATAGAAGCAAACAAAAATATAGATTAGAGAAATTGTTTAGGTTGGGCCTGACTTCAGAGGCTGGTAAATACAGTGTTTAAGGTACCCCGGACAACTTAACACCTGCCCCTTGGTTAGAAAGGCGCATGATGAAAGCTTTTTCACTTCTATATTCCCTTTGGTTAACTGAAACTTGTTTGTAGAAGTATGTGACTTAAGTGGTGCGTTGTGGTTTGGTTTTTATTTTACATTACTCCTTTTCTTAAGAGAATTAGAGAAACTTAGTTTGAAGCAGTAAGCAGACCTGAATTTGTCTGAGTAGCACCTTTTGGACAGGCAGCTGGGAAGTATTTTTATACTTGTTATTTTGTTTTTGTTTTGTTTCAGGTAGGAGAACTGTGAAAGACAAAATGACCTGAACAATGCCATGTCGAAAGTTTTTGAGAAAGTTAGAGTTGGAGCCGAGGGCCTGTGTGATGGATGTCTAGTTCTTTTACTCAAAAGCCTTCAACCTTTTCTGTAGATTTTTACCTTCTTTTCAAGTGTATCCTTCCTATTTTGGAAGTACCGGGGTACTAATTTTCTACACTCTGAGGCCTGAATCTGCCTTAGTTTTTCTCACCCCTCTGTACTATATGAAGCAGGAAAAATAACATGTGATGATGTAATTTTAGCAATTGTTTTTAATGTAGACAAGTACAATAATACAGAAATAACTCTGCTTAACAGTTGGTGTGGCCAAATACAAGAACTCAGACTTTTGATGCTCTTCCTTTTTCTGGTTCTGCTGTATCTGTATTCTTGTATAATCTCTCCAAGGGAGCTTTGTGCGTTAAAATCACGTAAGTCTTCTGGAGAAGTTCATTTAGAATTGGTCTGTCGGTTTCCCGTACAGCATAGTCCAAAAAGCATCTGATGGAGATGAGAAAAAAAGGAGGAGGTGGAAGATGTGTTGTGTTTTGTGTTCCATCTGTGAGGACTGCAGAAGAGGAAAACAGTCACAGTGGCTACACAGCACTAATTAAATCTCCAGGGTTGCTGGTAGCGTGCCAGAATCAAGTTGTGCCGTGTGAAATGTTACTGGGGAATTGTGATTTTTAGCAGCCTAAACTCTGCCAATCTGAACGGAGCACTGCGAGATCAGCAGAAGACCCTTCCTAGCTGTCTATTATTCTGATTTGAGCCTAAGGGGGAAAAGTAATCAGAGCTTCAGTTCCACGAGGAATTTACAGTTCTGGATGCTGTCCTGGAGTTAAAATGGCCACAGCCCCCAGCTGCTGCAGATAAATGGGAAGGTGTCTGTATTCAGGGCAGCAGACTAATGGTTGTGAGAAAAAATGCTAGTTTGTGTTCTATCTCTTCTGCTTGCTTGTGTGTATAGGGGATAACAATGTTTTCAATACTCTGATTTCATTTTTTTTTTTTTTTTTTTTGGAAGGCTTTTCACTCCGCAGAGTGTGGGGGTTAAGACAGTCTCCTAGGAGGAAAGAAACCTGTTTGCACTGCTTTTCAAAGGACTCTATATGACATTCTTTGGCCATGTTTCTGAATGAAAGCATTGACATGACTGTGTTTTCATTAATGCTGATTTCTTGGGTATGTTTTGGGTGTGTTTGGATGCCTACATGGAATTTGGGGTTTGAATGCACTCTTCTACCCTGATACCTGCTTTTGGATACGTCAGAAACAGATCTTTTTGTGTCTTGGGTATTTTACTATAAAAAGTTGCATGTTAGTGAAGATTCAGGATATGGCTGTTAAACATAGGGATCTCATTTCTCTGTTTCCTTACAGGCTTGGCCCTGTGCATTGAGAACAGGTGTCTTACAAACACTTTATTCTCTGTCCAATTGCAGTTAACTGAATTTAGAAAGAAAAAACAAATTTAAAAAAGCCCCTCTTATCTGGGAGGTTGAACCCTTCACAGCACAATCCTCCAAAACATATGTTCCTTTATAAACCAAAGCTTTGCTGTACTCAGTCTTACTGGTACAAGGATCTTTGTGGCTATTTAATGAACCGTTAAGGAGATTGATCTTAGTAGAGGAAAAGAATGTTTAATATACTATCTCCAATTTTTAGTCTGATCACCTTGGTATGAATCGATGCAAACAGCAGCACCACCGTAAAGCGGAAGCGTTGGTCAAGTCAGGAGCAGATGAGTGACGCAGGGAAGGCAGGCCGGTCCAGGACTGCTTTTGGCAGCAGTGCTTGCTTGTGTTGGTTCAAGGTGTACAACAACAGCCTCTGTGTGCAGTTCGGTGTTGTGTTCTATCTGATTGGAGCTGTTACTGAAAGGGGAGATCCCACTCCACTGCTGCTCTCAGCTGTGCGTTCTCACTCCTGCTCTTCTGGCTGCTCTGGTGATTATGTGGCTGCAGGGGAAGCTGTCAGTGTGCTGATCTGGTCAACGTTTTTCTGTCTTTTTTGTTTGTCATCTTTAAATTGGTGAACTGATTCCATTCACCCAGTGATTGCATGATCGCTAGATCTGATATCAGGCTGGGAGATGGAAATGCATGGCTGGGGAAGAGGAGGAGGCTGCCATTTTGGTAGCAGCCTGTGTTCACTGCTGATTAAGCATAAGTGAAACCACATTTAGTTCTTCAATGCAGTCACCAGAACCACAGGCCATTGGCTGCTTTGTCTGTAAAAACTCCGCTGCAGCTTGAGGACTTTTCAAACTAGGGATGTTTGTTTGTTTAAATAATTTCTTTTAAAAAAAAAAAAAAAACAACAAACCCTCATTTTATGCTGCTGCTAAGTCCAAAACTCCAGGTACTTGTCTCTTCCTTTTCTTGGGAGTCATTTTCTGTGTGGGTGACCACTAGTGGTCCTGGCTGGCTCCAGTAGTTTGTCATTCCTCACACTCTGTAGAATGAGACACTCCAGAGTTAGTGTAGAATTAAATTGGACGTGGCTCTGCTGATTTCCCTGTGCTTTTCTTGACTGTATTTCACGTGTAATAGAGACGGGAGGTGATGGGTTGATACCTCTGAGCTGCCAGAAGGCTGCAGAGCCTGTCTGCCGTTTCAAACAGCTGAGCTCCAGTTATTGCTTTGTTGATCAAGTGAGTGGTGCTGTGGAGTAACCTTTTTTTTTTTTTTTTTTTTTTTTGTTCAGTTGGGCTTTTTTTGTTTTTGTCGTACTCCTATTCCATGTTCTTTGACTTACCTGCGCTCACATGCCCTCTTTTGTGCCAGGAATGTGGCATATGTGTTCTGCATCTCAACCAGCCTTGGCTACCTTTTCCTATTTGCTTTTCCGTAGTTGCACAACATTTGAGTGGTTGATCAGTGTTTGAGTGCAAAAGCAGCAGTGCTGGCTGTAGAAAGTCTTCAGCAGGGATAACCCAGTGCTGTCTGCGATTTCACCACCGTTGGTGTCCTGCTGACGATACAGGGTAGTAGTGTCACTCCTGCAACGTGGAGCTAAAGATGGCTGGTGGTTTAGGGGCATGCAAAAAATAAACCCACTTTCACTGCAGTTCAGTCTTTTGTCAGGTTTTTCCCCTTCACCGTGAAGGTCAGCTGCTCTGTTCCTGTGAGGCCTCTTCAGAGGACAATTGAACAAGCAACAGTAGACTCAATCTGGGTAATTCTGTGTTTGGGGAAATAGTCCCTGAGGCATAGTCACACGAGCTCAGAACCCTGCTGTGCTATGCAATAGACAGGCAGAATGGGGTGAAAATGTTTTAGAGGATATATTAATGAGATCAAAGAAATAGAAGTATTTTTTGCTTGTGGTGTTGGTATGATAAATGTCACCTTTGCTTTGGCTCCTCAGCAGTTAACCGGCTAGCTCTTTAACAAGTAACAGCCTACTCCAAGTTATTATGGTAAAGGAAAGTAAATTTTAGAGTTAAAACTTCTAAATGAACTAAGTTTGTGGATTTGAAAAGGAAGATCCTTCTGTATGTGACGTGCAGTATGGGTTTTGGAGGAGGAGCGTAGGACGCCAGTAAGTTCACTGTCCTTGTGCAGATGATTAAAATGAGAGGAATATGTGAATCAGAAGTCTTTTCTTTAGGAGTAAAAATTCACCCTTTCTCTTGATGTCTTCTATACCCACTGTCCAGAGAAAGGAAAGGAATGTTTATTGTTTAGACACAGCTTAACTTATTTCTTGGTGGGAGTGTGAGGTCGGGCATTCCTACAGCTAGTGTTTCCACTGCTGTGTCTTTCCTCTTCTCCCTGGCAGTGACTTTTCTTGTCCAAGCTGTAGATGCTGTATTTGAGTTTGCAGTTGCTGTAGACCAGCTGGCTGTTCCTGTAGGACCACTTCAGAGCTGAGCGCCCCAGCTATTTGTGAGCAGCAAAGTGGAAGTGTGAATACTGTAAATGAATAACAGCAGTGAGAATGTGGTATCCTGGGCTAGAAACTGGAACACGAGCCCGCTGTGAACACAGAGTATATACATACCATGTTTTAAATTTGGTAATTACACTCTCCCTAACTGGGCTAAAAGTCACATGAGTATTCCCCCTTGTGTCCTGGGTGGGTTTCCAGAGTCGGCGGAGGATGGAGAGAAAGGAGAGCATGGCTACAGTCGTAGGGACAATCTAGTTGAGGAGCCCAGGCAGCAGGCTGGGAAGGGGAGGGTAAGAATGTGGTGGGTAGGGTAATGGAATAGATAAAAAGGTAGCAATCTGGACCTTTCAGAGGAGGGAAAAATTGTGACAGCTGTATCTGCTATTAAAGATGAAAAGGGGAAAAAAAGATTAGAACCATTGCTCTGCTGCCCTGGTTCTAGCTGCCAGCTCTTGCATGGTTTGGGTACTTTGGCAGCTTCTCCCCTGGCAGTTGTTTGTTCATGCTGCTGTGTGGTGTGGCACATACACTCCTTCAGAGTTTTCAGCCTGTATAGAAGGAAATCCTTCCCGAAAGTCTGGGTAGCCTTTTTCCTGTTCTTTTTATTATTCCTTGATGGTTAATAAGGCAATTCTGTCTGGTCAAGAGACAGTAAATAGCAACATCTCTTATTCTGTTTTTGTTCATCTGAGCAAAATATAAATAAAAAGCATGTGTTATATCACAATATGAAACTGTATTTCACCGTTTTCAGTAAGACACTTGCTTTCTTACATCCTGTAGTACTTGCTGTGTGTGACTTCAAGTGGTCAGCTTTGGGGCTGATGCTGAACTCACTTGACCGAGCAGCATGTAGGGAGTGGGCCTTATTCCCTCTCCCTGTTTGTTTGTTTTTCATTTGTAAGAGTACAGTGAGATAACAATAAGGTTAGAAATGAGGGAATCTGCTGGAAATGAGTTAAGTTGTTGTGAAAAACATAAGTGCAGAGGTAAGCCACGTTTATGCAGTACCATTTCTAATTCTTTTCTTTGAAGGAGAATATAGGAAAATGTGGGAATAGGAGGAGTTTTTAACTTCAGCTTCTTAGAGCTAAATTCGGGGAATTAAATAAACAATGAGAAGGAAACAAACCAGTACTATGAATAGAACTGAAGTTTGGAATAGCGTGATTTAATGGCTTTTTTTTTTTTTTTCTCTCCATAGGCTGAACTCACAGGCATCAAATGGCGTAGGTACAATTTTGAAGGTCATGGGGACTGTGGCCCTATCATTTCAGCCCCAGCACAGGATGATCCCATTCTGCTCAGCTTCATCCGCTGCTTGCAGGCCAATTTGCTTTGTGTGTGGCGCCGTGACGTCAAGCCGGATTGTAAGGAGCTGTGGATATTCTGGTGGGGAGATGAACCAAATCTTGTAGATGTGATACATCGTGAACTGCACAGTAAGTTACTCTCTTTCTTTGTTTCTTGATTTATTTGTATTTTTTCCAGTTAAAAAGGTGCTTTGTCGTTGAAGGCTTTAACTTGCTACCATATGTGATTTTTGTCACAGTTTATATTTTAAGAGCTAAAGGAAAAGAAAAGATTGTAAATGTGATTTTTCTGCTGCAAATTTATCTGCAAATAAAGTGCAAAATGGAACTTGAAATGAACTTAGGAGACTTGATCCAACATCATTACATAGTTTTTTGTGAAAACTCGGATGCACTGTAAAATTAGAGTAAATTCTAGTTCAAAGGACAATAACGAAACAATGAGCTCTGGCATATGTAGATGTTGATGGAATAAAACACCTATGCTATAGAGTCAGGTAAACTCCATGGCACCACAGGTAAATCTGCAAGGCCAGAATTTTTCCATGTTGTCATGCTACAGGATTTGAGTGTAAACGGAGGCAAGTTGCAACTACTGGAGGTAATGAAAGGAAGGAAGAGGAAGGTAGGATAAAGGTGACAATGATAAGTTTATGTAATTGTGAGTTCCACACAACTTGATTTGTCCTCAGTGTCTCCAAAATATGTAGCCTTAAAATGACAGAACAAAACTCTAACTTCTTTTTAATTTTGACTGTATTTGAATTTATTAATTTCTTTTCAATGGTATATTGTTGCTATGAGGAGACCTAATTTGCCTGAAAATGTTAAATTTTAAAAGGTGTTTTATTAGACTGCATGAATGATAGCCCTATTTTACCTCTTAGGTCTTGGATGAAAACAACTAAAGTTCACCAGTTCTGGAATAATAATAGTAATTTTCAAAAACCTCAAACCAATAATAAGGATCCGTTCCTTGGTTTTTGCAATAAATCTTCATCCTGGTAGCCTTCAGACCTTCTGGTTATCTGGTTATAAAATTTGTGTGCCAGCTGAAATATGCAGAATATTGTATTTGCCAGGTGTGCTTTAGTTGTTCTTTATCTCCCTACCTCTACCCCACACTGTTTTAGTCCTGGGTTATGGAATGTTCATTTTCTTACTCGTTATCCTGTTCTAACCACCTATCTTCAGACCATTATAAACGTCATACTTTGATGAGTGCCAGGTTGTTTATTTGGCAATATAGCCTGTGAAATCACAGACAGGAACCCCTGCGTATCTTCAGGCATGTTTCACGCAGGTAGCTGTGTGATCATGTATAATTAAAGAGATGGCTCAGGCGTGCTGCACCGAGCCGTTCCGCTGACATGAATTTTTTATGAGGCACCTGTTTTGAGTGAAGGCTTGGGTAATATTTCTACTTACCCAACAAAGCTTTAATAATATATGCTATTCTCTTTGTGAAATATGCTTTCTTTAATATTTCAAATGCAGTAGATGGGACTTAAATGTCTTTTTATTTGAGGGGAGTTGCAGGTGGTAGCTTCTGTTTCTATTGGAAATTGATGTGGTTTGTTTGTATGGAACTTCTTGGTTACGATATAATGCTACTTCCAGGGGTAATGGTATGGTGAAGCATTTACATGTATGAGTAGCTGAACCTGCTCGAGTGTGGAACAGACTATAGCAAACAGAGGACAGCATCACTTTGTCACGTCTTTTTCCTTGACGCAGAATTTCATGAAGCATCCAGACAGGCGCCTTCAGTACAATGACTTTTAAGAATTAAAGAATTTTCAGAATTAAATCGGAAAATTGTCTACAAGAGCACTTCTTCTAAGTGTCAACAACAGCAACACTGATAAAACCCCAGTCTGAGCTTAGTGTGTTTCACAACGCTGCAGCCAGCTGTACCCAAGAGATGTGGCTGCCCTGATACAATGGCAGCACTGTCACTGAGTGATCCCTGTTTGCAGTGCTCTCTCAAATTAAAGTGAAAATGTCTGAAAGAAAAAGATTGTCCAGAGGGGTATGAAGAGACACACAGCAGTGTTTGGAGACGGAGGAGGGAGGACTATGTGTAACTTATTTAGGGGAATGGAGTATGTGATAATTGAAAGAATAAGAAACATGCTCCTGTGAGCTGTAAGAATTTGGGAAGTAATCTTTTCTGCTCCCTTTCACACTGCACATTTTGGAATTCTTTGTCGTGTGTGTAAATCATATAATGATAGGTTTACTTGTTCTGTATTAACAACACATTTAAACGCTTGTATTGACTTATAGATAATAGTTCCAAGTGATATAAATTGTAAAAATGTTACAAATTTTACTGCTATACAGCTGTCATGCTCTCTTCACTAGACTCTTTTAGAGCTCAAACATCAGTATTGACAAAATATTGAACATCAAATTCTGCCGGAATGAGGCATTTATATACATTGATTCCTTGAAATATGACAAAGGAGGCTGTTTGTGTTCAATGCTTCATGCAGCAGCAAGGCAGAACAAACAAGGTTATTTTGCTTTTTGTTGTATAAGCAGGCCACAGTACTGAGATATTTGATAGTTGAAATCAGTTTCCTGAGTTTACATGCCCTTAAAAATATAAAGGACTTTGTGGGCATACGAACAGAAAGTAAGTTAGTTACTGAAGCCTTCACTTGCTTCAGCTATCAGCTGAGCCACGATAGCGTGCTGCTTATTGCGGTACAGCCTTGTGCAATAAGCTGCATTGGCTTAAAATCTTGTTCGAACGGGATGGATTGTCACCCTGGTCAGTAACTCGGAGTTCAGTGACCAGAGCGGTGTTTTGTGTTTGTACTCGCTGGAGTCTATCCGAAACGTTTGCAGCTTTATAAACCCTGTCTTACAACAATCTACCTTGAATAAAAGAATTTTGAATAGTCACACGGAAAACAACTTAGCAGTTATAAACGGGAGGTGCTAGGAGCAGTTGTTTACGTAGTAGCTTTCCAAACCTATGTAGATAATTAAATGCTGTCATGGGAGATTAAGTAAAAACAATTATTTGCAGAACAGCTATGGATCAGTTAAGCAGTTAGCTTAGCCAGACAGCTGCGCATTTCATAGGTGTGTTTCTTGCATATAGGCCTACATTTCTTCTTCCTGCCAGCCTCAGCTGTTGTGTTCTGGTTTTTGTTATGATTGGATTTTAAATTTGAGGAAAGACAGGAGATCTTTATTCTGTCCCAAATCGAAAAAGGTAATTGGTATGGGGTCACTGAGTGGGAGGAAAAAACTTGAGTGATTTTACAAGTTGGAAAAAGCTGGGAGTGCTTCAGTTTCTGAAAGTTTTGTTTTTTCAGTGATAAATGCTATTTAATGATGTTACTGCCTGAAGAGGTTTGACAAGTGTTACAGCTGCTGTACCTTTTCCCGTAATTTTTTTTTTTTTCTCTGAAATTCTACAGAAGAATGGAGAGGAGGTAGTATCTTACTGCTGGCAGGTGTTTTGATAGGAAAGTTGTAGGTTTGCAAGTTGCAGTGATCTCGTTTGCATTTGCTGACCAGATGCCAGCGGCACCATAGAGAATTTATACTTGACTTGGTTTTTTTTGTTATTTTATTTTATTTTATTTTATTTTCTCCGACCCCCCTGCCTTGTACCCTGTGTAAATTATAGGCAAGTGATCTCTGTTCCTTAGTTGCCTTCTTTGCTTTTGCGAAGAATACTTATGTCTGACATTCTAAACAACCTTTTTATCTGACCGATTTGTCTATAAACTTGGAATCTGCATATTGAGTTTATGGATATATTCCATTTTATCTGTTGCATCTGTGGTACAGAATATTTGAATTACCAGCAATAATGCAAGGGTTATGATGTGTACTGGTATTGACAATAGAGTTTTGGTGACTGTAAACAAGACCCTGGAGATGGACTCTGGAAGGCTGTCAGAATGTTAGACAGTATCCTGAAAATGAATAAGATTCTGGATGCAGTTTTGTTTAACGAGCTATCAACTTAATAGCTTGTCTGCCTGAAATACCCCATTCTGGTAGGAATTTGGGGTTGACGTCACGTGTTCCTGTATGAGGTTATGGAGAAAACACAAACGAATGAGGAACTTGGAGCATCAGTGAAAAACCCCAGACACCCATCTGTACCCGCCAGCCGTTATTGTTGGCCTAAGCCAGCACAGAAGTGAAAACCCTGTTTTGTGACAGGTGCTTCATCACGTAGTTTCAAAATAGAAGCTGAACAGTACCAAGCTTCTTGAGGGAAAAATAAATACAGTTTCAGCTTTTTACTACTCTTGGGACAATGATCCTTGAAGCGTTGGTAAATTTGCAGTTAACTCTTGACTTACTCTTGCTTAAAATTCACTTAAAGACACTTTCTCCTCAAATAGGTCAGATCGACAGTTCTTTCTGTGCAGCTTTTTTATTGTGAGGGAAGGGCTTGTGAAGGGAAGGTGGTATAGGTAAAGTTAGTGGTTTTCTGTGGGCTGAATTCTTTTGAGCCAAACTGTTTGGTTTTTATCTATTGTCTGGTGTATTGCACTTGATCCATTAATTGCTCAAAGTGCTTCCCCCAAAAAGATGCTAATAACCTTTGTGCTATATTGGGTGTAGAATGTTCGGATTTTGATGGAAACTCTTACGAAGAACAGATCATCTTGAATTAATTAGGTAAATCTTTCCGGAAGGATTATTGTTCATGATCTTCATAGCTTGGTAAGTTTAAAAATGTAGTTAAAACTTGTTCTGTGACAGGAAAAATATGGAGCTTCAGTTGATTCCTGTTTATGAATTCCTGGCATATTGGGCTGAGGCAGTTGTAATCCCCATGTGCTGATAAATGTTGAGAGGAAAAAATGTTAGCTGTGGAGAGGAGGTTTTGTCCTAAGGCATCCATGTTAGACCATGTAGTTGTGGCCCAGACACATTCCTGCTGTTGTTTCTCTACCTGCAAGGTTTTCACCCACAGGAGAACGGAGCGTGCCAGCTGTGTTTTCAGAGATGCTACCTGAGAAAAATAACTTAGCAGAGCCCAGTTTAGGTATTTTTATTACAGCTAGGTAGGGTTCTTGGTGCTCACTTACAAGCTTCCGTATCTTGAAGTTTGTTTTATCATTAAGTATTCTAAAATAAGTAAATGTTTAACCTATAAATGTTAAGTAGATGGTGTTTTTCAGGATTTACTAGGGATTTAAAGAATAATGGAAAATTGATTTTTTTAACCAAGAAAAGAATTTTTTTGTTGTTGTTCTGCTAATGTAGAAGAGGATAAAGGAGTGAAGTCTCCTTTACTTTCAGTTTCAATTTAAAATATTCTTTTTAACGTTCTTTCAAGGTACTGTTTTTCATTTACTGTAGTTGTAAGGAATTGGGAACTCTTTCAAGAGATAAAAAAAACACGTTCTTAGCCACTGTGTAGCGAGATGTGTTAGTTACTGAATGAGAAGATGTTCCTGTCTGTCAGAACAACATATTTTAAGTGTGTGAAGCAATGGGTAAAATCAAGAATCAGCACCCCTTCCTATGAAATGGGTATACAAATTGATAGTATTACTTTTAATGAAGTGCTCTTAAATTTTTTATTCTATGAGGAGACTACGGAAGTGGGGAAAGAAGGGAGTGTTTTGCTGCTGAAATGGCATTACGGCTATGGCTTTGATACTTTCTTCAAATTACCAAAAGGTTATCTCCTTGTTTCCTGCTCTGATAGACATACTTGAAGGGTGTACAAGCATGAAATGTGTATGACAACAGTTTGTTTTATGTACTCTAGATAAACTACGTAAAACCTAAAAACCCGTAGCTTTTGTCATGTTCCGTGTTATTTAGAATGAGACCAGCTAATATATGGAAAAGCAGTTTAGGAACAAGGAGTAAAAGGAATCTGACAGGAGCTGAAAGGGAAGTATTTTTGAAGGCTTTCAGTTTAAAAAGAAGCTATGAATATCAAGGAGCTGAGTGCCACTTATTAATAATTTGAAGTGAAATCTGAAAATGGTTAATTGACGGTTCTTGAGTTACGAGTGGAATAGCAAGTAGGTTCATATGACAGAAGACTTTACTGGAATATTAAGTTACTGGAAAGTCTGTTTCTGCGTTGATTACTTTCAATAAGATAAGTCATTTGCATTTTCTTAATTGCCTAGCATAGATT
Source organism: Chlamydotis macqueenii (assembly GCF_036417535.1). Taxonomy (NCBI): domain Eukaryota; kingdom Metazoa; phylum Chordata; class Aves; order Otidiformes; family Otididae; genus Chlamydotis; species Chlamydotis macqueenii. The sequence continues at coordinate 13,753,887 of NC_141572.1, read as the reverse complement.
ATTTCCAAAGACATGAAAACAAAGTTCAACTTGTACATTCTCTTGGAAAGAAGATGGGATTTAAACGTGAATTCATACTTTCTCAGCTTGCAGAATTGTTCTGTGACCCTTATATTTGACACTGTTAATTGGTGTCCGATGATTGCCAGTTGAAGTTCAGCTGAGACAAAATAAACTTTTTCTTTTAAGGAGGCATATTAAATGAGGTTATTATGCCATCATTTCGGATTAAGGAATTGCTTCATGGGAAAATGCCAACTCCTTTATACGCCTGAAGTTGACAAGAGCTGTATTGTGTCTGGGCAAGATTTCTTCATGTTGTTTTGTTTTCTTTTGAAAATAAACATTCTTCCCACCACCCCAACATCTTTCCTCTTTTTACTTTAAAATTGGCCTATGGTTATAGACAATAAGGGTATGAGTTGTTTAGAAATAAGAATTAAAAAACTCTAATAAAATTGGAGTCTCCCATTTAGAAGTCAGCTGGCGCTTACCTTTTCCTTAATTCTTCTTTTCGTCATTGTTTTTTTTTCTGTCAGCATTAGCAGTGAATCTCAGTGTTCAGGGTAGTATCAAGTGAATACATATGGCATTTGTGAGTTCATTGTAAGTTCTAGTTGATGATGTGCCATTCTAACGTATTGCATTTCTTCCCTTTTCAGTCTGCAATACCTAAGTCTAAAAGGTACAAAAAATATGAAATCTGCCTAAGGGTTGTATGTAAGATACCCTAACGCTTTCTATTTTCTTATCTTCCAAGAATTAACATTTTTTGTCTTTTAATATTTGGAAATTTGGAAGTTTTACTGTTAATTGCAACAAATTACCTTGAAGGAAAGACACTGATGGAAGATAAAGCTAAGAAATTCTTTACTGAATAGCATACTTCTTCCTTTTAGTCTCCATGCTTTCAAAATACAAGCTTAGTTCAGCTGACATAGTTGAAATGTTGAGTAATTAATCTTTAAGTTTTATTGGCCACACAACAGTGAATGTTTTTTTCTGTTGTGTTTTTGTGGAAAAATGAATTGGGATTCATTGTGAACCATGAGTAGCTGCGTTCTGTAGTGACAGTTTAATGATTCTTCTGCAGAACTGTTTCAGTAAAACTAGATTTCATGGCAAACCATATACATGTAAGGGTGGAGTAGAATTGGTGCTACAAATGTGGTGCTGCACAGAAAGGGCTGGAAATCCCAAACAAGATCGTAATAGCTCAGAATCCTTTTCAAATGAAAGCCAGAGTGAGGTATTACTAATGAATTGGAGAGAACTATTGTATAAAATGTGCTTGGAATTAACTAGAGTGTTGAGACCAAACTGAAGTTCAACTTCAGAATGTAAATAAAATTGATGTGTTACCACAGGCAACTCAGTGAACCGCGTAATTAGGTTTTTTTTTCCATGAAAAATGAGACATTATACTGAAGCTGCAGCAAAGCAGTATGTAAAGGATTTATATTCTAGTTATATGAAAATTAAACAATCATTAAAAGATTGTGTTTTTAAAAGCGCTGCTTGAGGGGGGGAAAATGAAAAAATCCAATCAGTAGAATTTATTTTTCAGCAATGTGTTGGGCAATATCATCCACAGTAGTTGATGTTTTTTGCCTCGGGGAGTCTTTTTCTCCAGTGAAATGAACTCACTTGACTGTGTGAAGTAAATCTAAGTTAGCTTGAAGTGAAATCTGCATTAATAGAGCTCGTTACTGACGTTTGTGTTTTCATGTTCTGAGTGATCCTGAGAACACAGGCTAAGCTCTAGTGGTAAATGCCATCTTTAAAAATAGATGAAGTGCCACCTTCGAAAAATAATGCTAAAAACGATTGCATACAATTGCATTTTGGTAATGCCATATATAGAATAATTAATGAACTTCAGTGACATACACATGGTACTGGGTTGCGAGTGGAAAACAGAAGCATTTTTTTTTTTAAAGTTAACCCATAGTTTCTCTTTAGAGAGGTACATTTTCCATTACAGAAAAGTTGCTTTCTTTGTTTTTTTGCTGCTATTAAAGTTTATTATAATCTTGATACAAAATTCTTATACCCCAATTCTGAGACTAGTTGCATTTTAAGTACACTTAATTGTATGTGTACGCTTAATTATCCAAGGATCTGACAGTAATCTGCGTTACAGGTGGACTGGATACCTAGAAACGTGTACCTGGGCAATTTAGAATAGGGTTTGATGTGTGGTTCAGTGTGCCAGTGATCGGCCGTGACATTTAAGCAGCAGTGTGGTACGCTGAGAATGAAGGTTTTGAAACGTGAAGTCTGTTTCCTAATGTTTATTTGAAACTACAGGACGTGCTGAGGTAGTAATGTGTCATTTCCAAACCAGCATGCCAGAAATACGCAAACAAAAAAATATTCTTGCAGAGAATTAGGAGATGGAGCAAGTGCAAAACATCTGAGTTGTAGTACACAGAATGGCTCCGAAATGGGGTTGAATTCCTAGCTTTGCTCTTTGCCCATGGGAATTGTGGGTTGCAGTAGGAGAAGAAAAGGGTGGAGTTTTGCTGTTAGTTAAATATTGGTTCCTTGTTTAAAAAAATCCAACAACCGTGTGTTGCAGTCACTCATATAATGACAACTAGAACTTGAACTTCCGGTGAAACACTGTTAAATTGATTTTTCAATACTTAACCTTTAAGTAGTTTGAAGGAAAAGTATACACTAGAGGAAAGGCACACTACAACATGCTTTTGTCTTCTTGTTAATCTGAACCACACTTTAAATATTTTTCACTTTTAACTGAGCAGTGTAAGCATAACTTGTAACAAAGCTAGCTGTGCTTAGCTTGTCTGGTATCAGAAAATTGACTGTTGTGTTCCCTTTAGTCATAAAAATGCCCTTCAGTTGTCTTTGTGTTCCCTTAGTTCAGGTACAGGCTGGCGTGAGACAGGTCACTGTTCCAGTTTCTGCTGGAGCTGCTGACAAGGCTTGCAGCATCACAGCCCTCAGCTCGCTTGGTTTGCTGCTGCCTTTTACCATCCATAATTTTAGCCTGGAACGGGACACCGGTACTTCTGTGATCTGGCACAGGGAAACTCGGGTGTTCCCCTTTGGGGCCCGTTGCTGCTGTTTGAAATACCTGCATCTGCCTGGAAGCGCTGCGGCCTGAAAATACCGTTCTTGTGGAAAGGCCTTGGCAGTCCTTACTTCTGTTTGCTACTGGTACAATATTTGCCAGTCTTTTCCTGGATTTTCACAGAACCTTGGGGCATTTTTTACTTTGGAAGAGTCAGTGGAACAAAGGGGTCCAACGGCAATGCTGCAAATGTGTACAAGGGATTGATGGGTGGGGAGTAACAAGTAACCAGGCAAAGCTAGCGCCTCGGATTTCCGGTGGAATTCCTCTGTTAATGAGTGTATATTGATAAACTTGGTCTCAGAAGGAAGACTAGAAGGTGGCAGGTATGACAGTTTTAAGCAGAACTCTAAGAAATAAATAAAATGTTTCGTTTTTAAGAAAACATTTTTTTTTTTTTTTTAATAATTCAACTTGTTCCATGACACTCTAGTTGCTATGTCTTCTCTGAAGCGTAAGTAATACCTCTCTTAAAGCCAAGGGAAACTTCAAATCATAGGTGGTGAAAGTATCATTGTAGAGTGGTTTTGGTGTGTTATGGGTTTGTTGTTTTTTGTTTGGTTTTTTTTTTTCCACTTGAATGGCTTTAGAGAGCAGTAAAGAATACATATGAAATTCTTAAAGAGATGGGAAGTATGAAAATTGTTATTGTGTCTTCAGGGGAAACAGGAGGGCTTCTAGCCTTACATGGTTGTGGTTTGGGAGATTTGGTTAACCCTTTGGGGAACGGAGGATAAATCTCTTGGCCCCTTCTGAGTTCAATAAAATTTATTTGATGCAATATTTTACAACATAAATAAACAAAATTCACTGAAATCTGTTCTTGAAGGCAAATGAGGGGGAAGCGTGTGGTTTCTTGTCCTCTGCTGTCTTTTTTTTTTTTTCTTTGTCTCCTCTATATTAAAAGGATACTATTTCTGATAATATCATGGTAGTAAGCGGTGTGATTATAAAGCAAATTTGGCTTCTGTATTTGATGTTCTCTGCTCAGGTTAAGCAATGGGTATGATGTTTGACTGTTTTGGGATGGGATAGAACGATGAAAGGCTTAACTGAAAATCCTGCTCTCTTCATTGAGATATTCCTGAATATCCCTGGGAATTCTGCCAATTTAAAAGGCTGCTTATCAAGAGGGATATATTTTTGACAAAAGTTTCCTAGTTTTTTTTGATGTGCAATTGACTTCTTGAAAGATAACATTTTATTTTTATTTTGTACTAGCATTGTATTTTGAATAACTTAACTTATGGATTCTGTGGCTGTCCTCCTTAGCAGCCCTCAATTGGTAGTCCAATTTTGATTTTCTTTTAAAAGCTGCAACACAACAAGAATAATTCTGAAAACAAGATTGGCTTTGTTGGTTTGTTTGTGGCTTTCTTTTTTTTTTTTTTTTAATTGATGCAAAAGAAATACATGCAGCTGATGCAACACCTGGAAAGCAAAGGTGTGGTGTTTCAGTAATAAGTGGAAAGAATGTATATGTTACAGCTTCTTCACTGTTAATGTGGACAGTTGTCTCCTATTCATGGTAAGTCACTTCAGAACAAACTAAAAAAAAAAAGAAAGAGATTGATACACTTTTGCCTTCTGGGAAAAGGAAGCATAGTTTAATTTTAAGCCTGACAAAAGCATTTAAACCTTTGTCCCGTTTCACCTTTGTGCTGTGCATTGCTTCGAATGCCACCGTAAGCTTCACGTGGGGAAGCATATCTGTTTATGTAGGCTGCAGGGTACTGAAGTATTGTGTGGTACGTGCAGAAACCATGTATTTGGGGAGTGAACTGTTATAATCCAGCAATGGGGAAAAGGATTGAGATAAGTGAAGTACGGGGCTACAGGGACACACTGAAAATGTAAAGTGGTACCCTGAAGTGGTGTCAGCATCGTTGCTGCTTTCAGCTGAAGTCCAGTCCTCTGATCCTCTGTCTTAGACTGCACAGACTCAGAGCTACAGTTTATACCCAGAAGAGTTTTACAGTCCACATGGAGGAGTTCCTACTCATCTGTTCCCTTTCTCATTCTTTGGGAAATAATTTGTTCAGGAGCTAATAAGCAGATGAAGTAAAGCTGGGAGTTATAAATGGCAATGTGTTCGAGATCTCTCCAGAGAGACTTTGTACCTGGAGAAGCCATCCATTGAAATGCAGAACTTCCAGACAGATATCTGCTGTTCCAGATGAATATAGAATTATTGCTCTGTTCCCTCACCACCATCTTTTTCTTAAGCTAAACCAGATTGTAGTAGGCATTTATTATTATTATTATTATGATTATTATTATTATTATTGATTTCACTCTAAACCACAGTTAGGCATGGAAAGCAGGAAGAAAAAAGTTTTACCTTTGAGACTGTTGCTGCATAGTTTCAAAAGGAATACGCTGAGGTACTCCAGTTCCTGACACCTCCTTTTTGTGTATGTGGGTTCTTGCCTGGCCTTCTCCTGAAGGTTCTCAGGAAGCCCACAGAATATGTCGAATTGGTGAGCACACATTACACGTAGGCACTCCTCGTTGTTTACTTGCATGTCCTGTCCTAGACAGCTGTCTAAACTTTGTGCCGCGGGGAGGTGCTTAGCTTTTAGTGTGGCTGGTCCTGTGTTTTAGCAACTCCTCTGAAGTGCTCGGATTATTGTGTGGTAATGATCTAATCAGAAGATAGTAATGCTTATATATACATTAAAGTATACGAATGTATAAAAAAGCCCATTACTATCCTGGAAGAAGTAACTTTTGAGTAGAATGGGAATTTACATGGGTTCATTTTTCAGTTCTCTCTGTGATTTTACAGGTTTCTTTAACATTCTATTTATTTATTTATTTATTTCCCAGTAGTAAACTTACCAGTGAACCTGTGTTGTATATCCTCTAGGAAAGATATTTGTTCCCTTTTTGTTTCCCTTATCAGTAACTGAGTACAGTTCACACTTTATCTGTTAACATAATGCACTTAATAGGAGTGAAAAATAAGTTTGTGAACTCAAAACTAGCCAAAAATAAAAAATCTGTAGGAGGGTCATGGTAGATATAGTTTAAAAAAACAAACAAACAAACAAAACCAAACAAACAAAAAAAAAAAAAAAACCAAAAAATCCACAACCAAAAAAATCCTGGCAAAGGAACCTCTGCTTTTAACAAATAGAGTCTAAACATTACCCCCTGCTACCTCTGCTGGCCTCTTCCTTGTGCTCCCCCACCCTCCCCAAACACCAGAAGAAGCAACTGACTTTCAGTATTTTCATCTGAATTTAATTGCTTTGTTTAGTTGACATGTAATCAGTTCCCTGGAAATGTAGAGACCTTGGATTACTCGTACGTGGCAAAATCTGTGGTAGCTATTCATTATTAAAGATACCATTTTATGTAGCTGAATGGTATATACAAGAAACGTGATGCTGATGTAGCTGAAATAGCAGGGATGTGGAAGGAGCTGCACGCTGATAAGGCTCCGTGATTCGTTATTATGTTAGTTCAGGATCTTTCATTGCTCAAACTGCTGAGCTCTGGAGTTTTGTGCTGTCATTTGTCTTTGTTTTAATGGGATTAAGTAATTATGTGTGCATTTTCTTTCGACTAACTAGCCTGATAAAAGCATGCAAAACTGAATAGCCTATAAATTGTCAGCTCTTCTGTTCTAGAAAAAGTGCTTTGATTGCACTGCAGATTTTACATCTTGGTGCATATATTTAGATGACCTACTGAGGTGAGTAAGACTACAGAAGTAGTTTATGTAACTAATGGGCCGGGAGTCTCCCCTTGGGAATGCGGCTGGGGAAGGCAGATCTCAGCCTGCAGCACAGCAATGTTGAGAGAACGATCCACAGCATTTTAAAGCAGAAATAACAGATATGTAACCTGATGCGGTGTCAGAAGTGACTTCAGTTATTGTCCCAAACAGTGGAATAACTGTTCATTGGAAGTAACAAATCCAAGTTCTAAATGTCAATAACGAATATTGTCTATCAGTAATAGTTTCAAATACAAATTTTGCTGCTGCTTTGCAAAATCTCTGCCTCTGTCCTACAACTAGTTTTTTGTTAGCTTGGTATCCATCTGATTTTTCAGGTATTAACTGCTAGTCCTGTATCATGTCATATGAAACGGGGAGCAATTGTGTTTAATGAAACGTCAGCTGCTTGGTATGTGGTGTCATCAACCCACTTAATTCTTCTTTTAACTTTATACATTCTATATGATGAGTTTGTACATTGAATTTTATGTTTATCTTTCATGTTGGTCTGGGACGTAAAGGTTTTCATGGATCCAAGATACCTAGTAGTAACTGTGCAGTAGTCCTCTCTGTTAATTCATTTCTAAGGGATCTGCATGTAAGAAGATTTTTGTACTATTAGGATGTCTCATCATTTCACCCTAGAACAAACTTATGTTAATTGGCGTTAGTGCTAGTCCATATGTGTCACAGCTATAGATTTCCATTCCTCTTCTGGCTTCTAGTTGTGCTGTCAGCAGATCCATTTCCTCTTTTCTGGAGTGTGCATCTTACACTTGACTGTACAGTGTCCGAGTTTTGTGGAATTGTGACTACTTAATCCCAGGTAGCCATTTCAGTTAACCTGTTATGAGGAGTAATGATTGGCTGTATCCTAAAAATTATTTTTCATGTTACCTGTACAACTTGTCAGAAGGCTTTCTGTGATTGTCTGTACCAGCATTGCACGTATTAAGCAGTCCTGGTGTAAGACCAGTAACTTGTAGGACCAGTGCTAGAAATGGACAGCTTTCCCAGCACCTGTCTGTTGTGATGTATAGAGGAAAATAAACCAGTTTATTTGTTTGCCTGTATTACAAATGGAATTAGTTTTGTATTTTGGTTTCCTAAAGGAACGGATAAGCTCTACCTGCATGTTGAATCTGTCATATATTTATACTAGATCTCAACTGGCTATTTTACAGCGTTACAGTTTGTGAACTCCTCTGTAAGACTAGGAGATACCAGTGGTTACTCCTGCTTTGAGACTTTTAGCTATGTCCTGGTTCTGGCTAGGACAGAGTTAGCTTTCACCTGAGCTGGGAGAGCAGCTGGAGCTGATGGCACCTGTGGCTGGGGACACAGCTGGGGTAGGTTACTGATCAGCCCACAGCTGGGACAGGTTACCCAGGTGAGCCCAAGGGCTGGTCCATCCCATGGGACACCCTGCTCAGGGTATAAAGTGGGGTCGGGGCTGAGGGGCCGGTTTTGCTGCTGTGGAGGGAGCTGAGCATCAGGATCCACCCTGAGCTGTGGTACTGTGTTATGTGCTTAAGTATTTTCTGTTATTGGGATTTTTTTTTTAGTTTTCCATCTCTGATTTCTTTTCCTCTGTTGTTCAACCCGTGGGTTTTGCCTTCTTTTCTTTCCTGATTCTCCTCCCCATCCCACTGCTGGAGGTGGTGAGGGGGGAGTGAGTGACTGTGTGGTGTTTGAGCTGCTGAGTGGGACTAAACCACAAAGAGCTCCTGAGCTGACTGTAACCAGGAGCCCTGAGGTACCTTAGCCAAGCCACGGTGCCTGGATTTGGATTTAGCATTTCCCCCTGGCCATCCAATCTAAGTTTCCTCTGCGCTTTCACTTGTGAGGTTATCCAGAGTGTGGGACTGAGGAGGAGGGCGTTCTGGTCCATGATCGCTTTTATGTGCTAGGATAAACAAGCAGGCAGTGCAAATGATAAATGGAAGTTGAGACTTGCTTATCACTTCACCTTGCCTCTCTGTGTTCTGGTAGTAGGAGCAAATTGGGAAAAGGAGAAGTGTTGTGGAATTCTTTAAAAATCGCAGATATCCAGTATCCTTTTTGTCACTCACACTTCTCCCAGCTCAGTCTTCGTACTGATCCTCATGAGATTAAGACTGCTGGATGATGTCAAAAAGGCCTCTACAAAGTAATGCTTCAGGAGGATAACCTGCTGGGTGCTTTTGATGCCACATCTGGGAGGAGATTATAAACTTAAAATAATAATTAAAAAAAAAAAGTGACCCTGAAATGCCGTGAACTGTAACTTTTAAAAAGCCTTTGAATATATAGAGTTTGAAGAAAATTGGAGGAGTTAAGATATTTTGTATAAATATGTTAGAAAAGAATACAGAGTGCATTCAGAGTACAAAGACTCGAGTTTTGTTTGCCATGGTTGTTGTCAGTATGTAGAGAAACACTTAAGTATTGTCTCGGTCTGTCACTGTAACATGTTGACTACTTGCAGTTGTAAATCCCTATCGTATGTCAGAAACACAAAATTTTGCGACCAAATGAAAACAGGGTGAAACTTTGGATTCACAAAACGTTACACCATCTACCGTAACTTTGGTTGTGGCTTCTGGTCAGAGTTGCAGCTGGCCGGTGTATAAAGGGAGTTTTCAAAAATGTATGTACAGTGAAAATGTAGCTATGTTTACGTAACGATCATGTATTTAATGGAAACTTTGCAAAGAATTTGACTCCTGTGCAGTGTTAAGAGGGGGAGACGCGAAAGAAGTGCGAGGGCGCAGTCGTCTGAAGCAGAAATTACATTACCAGATTTTTGTGAAAGGAGATGAAGTTTTCTCAGAGGTGACATCTATGTTAGTAATTCAGAGAAATAAAACAGTAGATCAAAGCAAGTGGGCTGAAGGTCCTGTACTCCACACCATATGAGATTCAGGGGTTGTTTCAGCAGCACCAGAAGCCCTCACCGTGCACGGCTTTGATTTAATTTAAACAATGAACCTTCAGTTCAGACTGTTTTGTTCCCTTTTGGGGCTGGGGTGTATCGCAGCAGGTATGTGGAACAGAGATCCTGGCTTCCTCGCTGCCAGGAGGAGTCTGTTTTGCATATGGCAGAACTGGTGGGGTGGTAACAGGTCATCAGAGTTGCCCAGTGTTTATGCTTCCTGAAAACTGCTGAGATAATGTGGCTTGTTATTTGTCTGCAGTGGGTGTATGGCATGGACGGCTTCAGGCCCTGGTGATTCTTCCCTCAAGAGACGCTTGTCACGATGACATGTATTTGTGTGGCGTACCTTGGTTTGAGCGTGTAAGAAATCTGCTGCACCTTGGGCCTTGTGTGCAAGTGAAGGAGGTCTGTGTGACACGTGTGCGGTACGCCCGATGAACCCGGGACGCGTTGAGCTGATCACATACGTGTTGCTCTGCTGGCCTGCTGCAGGGCTGGCTTACAGCATTCGTTTGTGTGAGCTGCCAGAGGTCTGGAAATCACCCACAAACGCTGAAAGTCCTCACGCTGCAGGCGCGGTTTCTACGTAGGAAGGGAGAATGCAGCTGCTGAAGGTGTGTGGGTGGGAACTGCGGGTGCAGGTTTCCCTCCTGGTGCTGTATGTTCTGCTCCGTTTGTGCTTGTACGCGAGGAGTGCCTGCGTTCTTGGCCCTTTCAGTAAGCCGTAGGATCAGCTACCCTGTTCTAAGTTACTAAATATGTTAATGCTTCATTAATATTTACTTAATATTTAAAAAAATGGCCACCACTACTGAATCAAACAGAGTTGGGAACAGACAAGAAGCCTTTACTGCATGACTCTTAGGTTTCTCTTGAATTTGGTTTCCGAAGTAATGTGGTAATGGTTGGCTTCATATTCTGGATTAAAATTAAAACATCAAATTGTATGATTTATATAGTTTAATTTTTTTTTTGCTACTACTATATTTACATTGGTCTTTCCTTGTATTTTTGTTAGGCAAAATAACTTCATCTTAAATATTTGTAAAGATAATATTGAAATACTGTGATGAGTTCCTTTATTTTGAAAGAAATGGTTAACAAATAGGAAAATGCTTTTGGAGCGCTGAATTTCTGGCAAGTACGATCAGTACAGAGTGTACTGAACTGTAAATGTTGCAGAGTTAGCACAAACTGTCTGATATAAAAAGCACGTTTTTGTTATAAACACTGCCTGGCGAACAGAGTTGTTGGTCTTACAGAACAGCTTTACACAGTGACTGTTGCTTTTGAGTAATATTAAATATTTGTCTTTTGGTGAATGTTGTCGTAGGAAAAATCACTGTAGATAACAAATAAACCAATTATTTTATTCTGCAATATAACTGCATTTGAATTTCCTTGGTTTTAACTAGACTGTTCCCGTTTAATTTATATGGTTTTGGGAGGTTATTTGTCACTTGAAAAAAAAATTTGTTTGGTTTTTTTTTCTTAAAAAAATATTTGCACAGGTGTCTCCTAATTTCAAAATCAGCTGTGTTCTTTCTGAGCTTTGTCTTGTTTTCTTTCTGGCTTTGTGCTGAGGCTTTAGTGTGTTATTGTAGTGCTTCAAGTGACAGAAGTTGCAACAGTAATGGAAAATCTCAACTTATGTAAACGCTTTCAGGAAGTATAAAGCAGTGTGAGCGTGTAAACCTTTCCAAACTTCAGCTCTGTTAAACCGTTCTCTAGAGTTCTGCCCTGGGAATGACGGACTTGAAGATTTATTTCCTGTGGCTCTCTTCATAATATTCGATGCTATGAACATACAGCGTGCCAGGTGTCTCAGACACTGTGATTTGTGAATGATCTGCGGTGTATTAACTTATCACTGGGATCAAAGAGGCCAGTGGGATTTGTGTATCTTGAACTCTAGGCTTTATGTCACCGTGCCTTACTTGATCCTGTGGTGTATGTCTACCATTTTGGAGATAAGTTGCGTTCTGTTCGTCATAACAGCCAGTTTACAGGCAGGGATGATAATCTGAGCTCTCTGTGTGGAGTTTTGTCACTGTGTTGGAAGAGGAGGACAACATGTTTGTTTTATCTCTTCAAAATAAAAATACCCATTGTTTAATTTGATTTATCACTCCAAGTGCATCCTTATTATTTTACCAGAATTTTTTTGTAGGGCTATGTATGGCCCAATTTAGTCTTACTTGTGTTTGCTAGACCTGATGTAATGGATGTCTTCTGGGATCTTTGGGAGAAAGAAAAGGAAGCCAAAAACCTTTTGCCATTCTGGATAAAGCATTTGTATACCTTTGTTAGTGTAGTAATAACTTCTAATTTATAGTCATCTTACCTTCAACAGAAGCTAGGTATGTAGGACACCCTTCAGGGGCTGGCTAGATGGTTGCCTGGACCTGAAAGTGTCTCAGTACCTTTTAAAATCGACTGTTTATGTGTCAACTCATCTTTTGAGTCTAATGCGATACTAAAGGTTTGGCTTGAAAGTCATGAAGGTGTGCATTGAATGGTGTTCTAAATACCTGGACTGCTACGTGTTCAAAACTCCCACCCTGAGACTTAGAGATTCAAGAATTTCAACAGGGCTCTCATGAGGAGCAAAAAGCCTTGTCCTTTGGTGACTATTTTTCCCTTTTATTCTAGCTGCTGTTTAATGTTTTAGGAAGATGAATTATCATAGAATTATACAGTCGTTGAGATGGGAAGGGACCTCTGAGTATCTAGTCCAACTCCCCTGCTCAAGGCAAGGTCAGGTACAGCAGGTCACCCAGAAAGATGTCTGGTTGGGTTTGAGTATCTGAGGGTAGAAACTCCACAACCTGCTTGGGGAGCCTGTGTTCAGTCAACTTTAGAGTAAAAAAGTGTGCTCTTTTATTTCAGTTTGTGCCCATTACCTCTTGTCTCGGGACTGGATCACACTGAGAAGTCTGACTCCATCTTCTTTACTTCTTCCTTTCTTTTCCCCAAGAATTTTACAGGTGAAGTGAGCCAGATGGTCCTAGGAAAGAAGAGCTCAAGCATTACAGGAGAGCAAAGTCAAAGATCGTTTCCTCTTTAGGTACTGTTGGGGGAGAGGGATGTGTGAGTGTAGACTTAACTTTCTTGGTTTCATCATTTTGTAGTTATCTTATAATTCTGTATTAACCAGAGTCCCCTGTTGATTCTGGCACTCTGCAGCGAATAGCAAAGTGCATCGTGGCTGTCAGACTTTGAACTGATGGCTGCCTGGCCGTGGCACTCGCTTTGTCTTCACACATCATAGCCGTTTCTTCTCGTCGTGAAGATGTTGGTGAGAAGTGTGCAAGGTTAACATTGCTGCTGTTGGCTGTTGATTCTTTAGATTTTATTCTTGCTGTCCTTAATCCTCAATGCAATTTGTGTCTGTTGTGTAATTCATTAAGAATATATCATGGTTCTACCCTCCGCACCCCTCCTTTTTTTTTTTTTTTTTTTTTTTTTTTAAGCTGTATTTATCTTAATCTAAGCTTGGCAATTCTTGGGGGACAGGCACAGTAGGTGCCTCCGTTCCTCCTCTTCTCTTTAAAGATGAGGCTGGTGCCAATGCCAGCTGTGTAGGGGACAGGCTCCCTTCAGTCAGCAGCGAGAAGGAGGTGCTTGTGTTCATGCCCTGGCCCAGCGTGAAAGGAACCAGCAAGAATCTGGTTTTGGTATCAGCCATCTCCGAGTGTCCACTTAGAAAGGAACATTTTGGTGGGTAAAAGGGAAGGGGGCATATTTGGCTTTAGATCAGAAATGAACAACTTGTTTATCCCCTTTTTAACAACAAGGAAAATGTAATTACTTAATGCTTAACGAATGAGCCACAGCAAACCTTAATCCGGTCTGTTTCTTTTTAACAAACTAAGTGTACGTGTCATTATTTAAGTATCTAATGAGATTCTGGAAAATTTGATTAAACCTACTAAGAAAACATTGTGAAATGCACCAGAGATGAAGTAAGAATTATACCACAACTGAGCATAAATGATTATTTTTATCAATCTGACAGTGACTGTGGCAGCAGTCACTAATGGTGTATGCGATTGATTTATTTCTCCCTCCTTCCTCCTTTTTTTTTTTTTTTTTTTTCTTCTTCTTTGTTTGTGGGTTTGGTTGGTTTGTGGCTTGTTTTTTTTTTTTTTCTTTTTCTGTAGACATCAGTCTCTGGCTGCCTGTTCTGGGAATTCTGTTGTAGTGGGATGCTGTGTAGCCAAAGGGTTTGACCATAAGGAAAGAAGGAACTTTATTCAGTTTATCAGCAAGAAACAAGTATCGAAAGGAAACTTTTTTGAGCTGAACAAATTTTAGCTGGAAATGCAAGATTTGGGAACACCAGGCCAGTTTGAAAGGAAGTTGGAAACTTGACAACCTTTCTGTAAAATACAGCCTTTTCTCTTTGCACGCTAAGCTCGGTGAGCCCGTGAATCCCCGGCTCTCATTGCTGGTTTTTTCCCTTCTGTAGATTCATATACTTGCAAAACTACTGAACTTGCTTTGTCACTTGGTAAATGATTAGCAGTGAGAGGACTTAAACAAGAAATACTTTGGAATGTTAATTATGGATCGAATTACTTCCTTTTAAAAGGAACCTGAAGCAAAAATCTAGAAACTGTTATTAGGAGGGAAGAAGTGTGGGAGTATGAACTAGATGAAGCTTGCAATAGCTTAAAGCGGATCTGGGGATTCGGGCACGAAGGGGACTTTCCACTGGCATTTAACACGTTTTTGGGATATTGGTCAACTTATAATGGAACTACTGCGCAGGATCAGGTTTTCAAGCCGATGCATTTCTCCTCAGAAATCGTTTTAATTTCAAGGCCTGAAGTTTGGCTGGAAATACCTAGTAGAATTGAAGGAAATTCCAGTTTGGATTGCTGAGTTTTAGTAAGTGCGCGTGTTGGCAGCCATAGCTCTTGTATGTAAGTGGGTATTGAGTGGGGTGAGGGTAGGTGTTTTAGAACTTGGTTACCCCTTATGACAACTAAGTAAAAAACCAAAACACAAAAAGCTGGCAAAACCAACAGCAAACACCTGCCCCAAGTCGCACTGGGCTTTAAGTTTAAATATCTTCAAATTTAAGGCTGCTATAGTATGATTTCAAAAGCGGCTATGATTCTGTTTGTGCTTGTAAGAAATGGGTCCCAAAAGAACTAAGAGAAACTGTGAAGTTGACATTGAAGGTGGAAAAATAAAAATTTAAAGCAATGTGTTCTGTGAAGAGGGAAAAATATGGGGGTGTGTACAACAAATTATCTTCTTCTGAGTCTACTAGTAACTTAGTGTCTCACTTGCTGTTTTATACAATGGATGAGAAATCATAGGAGGAAAGGACTTTGCAAAATAGATGTGCTGTTCTGCCAAAACATAAACAATTGTATATTTGTGTTGTGAACGTGTGTCAGCAAAACCGGGAAGTGGGGACCACTATTTAAAGTGGGATATAAAACTCACACCCCCAGGAAAACGGCTGGGTTGTGCTTGGGGCAAGTGGCACAGGGCAAAGCAGGGAGCTGCCGTGCAGTCTTGAGTATCTGCCGAGTTCGGACCTGACTCTCTGGAGTCTGTGTACATCGGTGAAGGCGAGAAGTACTGATGATACCAGAGAGGAATGAAGACTGTCTTAATTCAGTTAGAACTGGCTCCCACTCCCTTTCAGTATTTGGTACATAAGAAGAACGTGGTAGAAGGTCTTTTCACTCATTCTGCCGCAGCAAACCAGAAGAAGAGAAGCTGTTTAACATATGAAGAGGAGATTTAGAAGAATATATGACTAATCAGAGTTATAAAATTATCAAATATATATCCTAGCAGGAACCCTGCCTAACAATTTAATTATCGTATGAAAATATAAACTACTAACCTTGAGAGAAAGAACAGTAGAGTCATAACATAACGAGATACTTTCAGGATGCTCTAGCAGGAGCTAAGATAAGTCAGACGGGAACGTCCTGAGGGGATACAGCCACACTGGCTGAGACCGAGATAAGGGGGCTTGAGGAGTTTAGGAGGAACTGGTAGAATGCACAGACACAGCGGCTGAAACCAAGATAAGGGGGCTTGAGGAGTTTAGAACCAGCTGCTAGGGTGGAATAACCAAGGAAATTGGGAACCAGCAAAGATAAATCAGCAAGAAACCACCCTGGCAGTAAGAACAAAGCAGGACAGAGGTCTGGACCCACGCAGCTGGACACAGTGATAAGGAGGAGAGAACGACCACCAGAGAGACTGCGACCCCCGAGCACAGACACGAGGTGGACGCAGAGACCGGGGAATGACCTGTCGTGGGAGGAAACTTAGGATAGTGATTTTTCTGAAACCTAATTAACATATAACCAAGTCCGCAGGAATTCTATGAATATATCTGTGATGCATAAATACTGTACCTGCTCCTTAACATGGCGCACACGTTTGGGGGAGCGATCCCCCGTGTGCC
Organism: Chlamydotis macqueenii; assembly: GCF_036417535.1. NCBI lineage: Eukaryota > Metazoa > Chordata > Aves > Otidiformes > Otididae > Chlamydotis > Chlamydotis macqueenii. Next base: position 13,737,704 of record NC_141572.1, on the reverse strand, counting down.
TGGCGTTGTGATAAAGAATACCTGCTTAATAGTTACCTGGACTATTTTACGCCGTAAAATAACGCGTGATGAACCTACTGCAACGCCCATTCCCTCTTCCCCCCTGTGCCACTCGGGGGGGGAAGGTGGTAGAGATAATGTTAAGCTTGGGAAGAGGGAGGGGTGGAGGGAGGTTATCTTGTTCTCTGTCTCATTCCCCTGCTGTTTGTAGTAATAAATGAATAGTTTTCCCCAAGTCGAGTCTGTTTTGCCCATGACGGTAACTTTAAGGATTTCTCCCTGTCCTTATCTCAAACCTCGAGCTATTTTTCTTACATTATCTCTCCCTATTTTCCCAGAGGGTGGGGGGAGTGAGAGAGAGACTGCGTAGTCTGGTCGCGATCGGGACTGAACTACGACAACTATTAAGTTTCTTTTATTATAGCTTTTTCAGCTTCACCTGTGTAACATGTGTAGTAGTTGCCTTGCCAAAAAAGCCTTCTTCCTTTCAAACTGTAAATAGTTTTTTAGTTTTGAAATAATAATCTTTTTACCTGCATTGCATTTTTCTCTACAGCTAGTCTCTTATTCGTACAAGTTTATTTTTGTAAGGGTTTTCCAGATTTAGGAACTGCGTTTAAGGACTCACAGTATTTTTTTCCTTTGCTTTATGCCAGGTACGAGCAGCTGTGTACTTGATAATTAGCTGACTCGCTGCCTTCCCTTAAACACTGCATTCTTTTCAGTGCGTGCTGGCTGAGGGGGAAACATGCCGAATTTTTCTCCTGTTTGCTTTTTGTGTTTAGCTTACAAAAGCCAGTTTTATTAGGCTGTTGAAGAAGCCAGAATATTTAAATAGAGCATCTAAGTAAAAGGAGGCTTATAGAACTGCTGTAAATAATATTTTTTTTCTCTCCCCCCCCCCCCCCCCCCCGCGCTTTCTCTGAACATCATAATTCTGAATGGTATTGTAAAAGTACAGAGACAAGAAAAGCAGGTGGTTACTGCAGTTCCAGTGAATGAAGGTGCACTTCTACTTGGCTGAATGTATTTTCTAATTTCTGTGATCTTGCCTGACAATCATGAAAGGCTTTTATAAACGCATTGAAGTACTGACTATTTTCATATATCGTTTGATCTCTTACCTATAAAAGCAGAAGTACCATCTCTGATGTTTTTAAGTGCATCCTCATGCTAACGGTTTTGTTGCCGCTATGGTTTACTCAGAACTGCAGAACGAGTTCCGTTAGGCTGTGTCAGTCCCAGGCCTCCCCTGTTGGCCAGAAGACAGCTAGAACTTCAGGCAGAACTCTTCCCCTGAACTTGAGAAAACAGAGAAGCCACCGTAGCTTCCTCGTGCCGAGTTGAGCTTGTGGTGTAGGAAATCGTAATAACTAGAACTGCAGAGGAAGCGATCAGATGACATTTTTATGAGTCTGCAGTAGATGTATGTCTGTAGTCATCTAACAGAGGATGCTGATGGATTTTATGCAGGAACGTGTGTTAATGATAAAAGACACTTCAAGATATGGAAGGGATTTTGTTTGCTGTTACTTTGTTAAAGAGCATCTGCCCTATGGAAAGCCTTTTTATTTTAAAGCTGATCTTACCGTGGCTAAATCTGAATTTTCTTTGTAAACTTCATTAAAAAAACTCCAAATCCTGCTCCCTTGTCCATGTGTGGATTCTTCTGTGTGAGATTTCAATGTCTTGTGTAAAACTCGCTCTGTACTGCCCGATTACCTGATCACGTCTGTGACAGCTGATGCAGTAGCTAAACGTTACCTGTGAGCCGCAACAAAATTCCTGACGCTTAATGAGTTCAGCAGGAAAAACAGCAACCCACCCACCACCAGAATGAAGAACTTTTCTAAACTTCTGCCCAAGAAAAATTGCAATATATAGCCTTTGCAATATCAGTAACGTTTTTTGCTTGATGCTTAACACTGGAGATTGAAATAGGTAGGAAAAACTTTTTTTGAGAAGAGAGCTTAAGAGTAAAGAGCAGCATCCCCAGGTGGGTCTGTGCGTGTTGTTATTGCGTGTGGACAGGCTTTGTTCAGAGTTCTGTCCTTGAGCGGGGTTTGACGGAAATGACCTGTTTTCAGTCTGCGTTGCAGGAAAGCGCCTGCACGCAGGTACGCTTACTAGTGGGGAGGAAGACTACTGAAAATTGTAACTTCCATTGTGGTGATATATTTTTGGTTTAAATTCCATGAAATCTCATGAAACATGCGTGACTTCCTGAAAATGAAGTACAAGGAAAGTTTTGTGCTTAGGTTTGTAAAAATTTTTCTTCTGGAAGTTGGTCTTTGTAGATGTCATGCTGGTTCCCCACACCCTCTTGTCATGAGTTTGGCGGCAAGGAGTAAACAAAGTGACATTTGACAAGGGTTCTGACTTCTCTGAACGTGTGGGCAGTAGTATGGCGGTGTGGGGTTTGGAGTTTTTTGCTTGTTTTCTTTTTTCTTTTCCCAGACACTTACCGTCTCATTGCCTGATAGCTGCCCTCTTACTCAGAAACTTCCGAGAGCGCTTTCTAACCGCTGCCCTGCCAGCCCACAGCGTGTTCTGTAGGACAGAGCGCTGTGTAACGTGCTCTACTCTGTGTAGCTTTGTAAGAGTTGGTAGGCTCTCACAAAAGAGGACTTCTGCGCAGAAGTCGTACTCAAAGATATTTTTCAACTTCAAGAAAACTTTCATTATAAAATGAAGTATTTTAATAAAAAATGGTGTTTACTGTGAGATCAGTGAAATGTTTCATCTCTGGAATTGCCGGGGTTTTTAGCTCATGGCTTAAACATTGACGTTTGGGGAACCACAAACTCTTGAGCTGATCATTTTTAGTTACTTTGTGTAACTTAAGAGCGTATGTAGGTGTATCTACACAAATATATATACTTAGTATACATGAAAACCCGCATTTGAATGGAATACTAAGCATCTTTTGTGTCTCAGATTTAACTCGCCACTCAGAATCTGAATAAAGATGCACAGCACCTTCACATCTAATGAGATGTAATTTCATTAAGGGGGTGGGCACATGAATCCGTAACGTAATCCTGGGGTTCACTAACTGCACCCGGTCCGTGCTGTGTTATAGAGTGGTGATCTCAATGTTTCCCTGCGTTTTGCATGGTGACTCTGACATTTGTGAGGTCCTCACTTTGGCAGCATTACAGTTTTCATCTTTTTTTTTTTTTTTTTTTTTGGTATTTGAACTGGCACGTAGAACCGAGGAGGAGTAAACAATCCCAAGTATTTTAAACTACCGTGAACACTTGTGTTTTAAGACTGGATGAAATTCAGCTTAAATTTGCTTTGTGCCAGCACTAGAATAGTAAGTAAGGAAAGATTTTTTTTTTTAAATGAATATGAAGAATCTACAAGTGACATCTTTTGATTAATTGATACCACTTTGAGCTGATGGGCTTTCTATTAAGTTCATCCCTTGTTTTAAGGAATAGAATTTTTTTTCCTTGATAGGTGTTACTGTGACTTTTTTTTTTTTAAGGGAATTGTCAGCTTTGTTGTCTTTCATGCAGTCTGTAAAATGCTTGCATAATTTAGCATTAATCCACCTGGAATTTTTTATTTTCTTACTCTATAAGAAAAGATTAAGCAACTGGAATAGTAATAGATGTAGGCAAGATTGCCGCTCCATAAGAAAATGCCAGCTGGGAGCAGAGATTGCGGCAAGACGGGCAGAGGCAGTGGCCTCGCCAGCAAGGTCACCGTGTCGCAGTACCTGGTGAAGAACAGACGATCCCTGAGGTGGTGAGCAGCCGAGAGTCCAGACCACCAGCCAGGCCCATAGTGATGAAGCGGGTCCGATGTTGGGCCAGAAAAGCCACATCAGCAGCTCAGGATCAGTGTTGGAGAGGTGCAGTACTAGGCACAGACTTACCTGTAGCTTGAGCTTAGGCTTCCACCCTTAGGCTCAGCCTGAGCTACAAGCAGCAAGAGAGGGAACCGGCCCTTGCTGAGGCTTCTTCCAGCTCTTTGTTACATACGTGGATGGCTGTGCTGTCAGAGTTGGCCTGAGCCCAAGTCCGTGAGCCCCCAGGAGCCGGGGGATTTGTTCAGGGATCTGACAGAATTAGGTCAGATCAAAGATCCATTTACTGTCCTGCAACTGATCGTGGCCTAGCAAATGTCTAGGGAAGGGATGCAAGAGGAGAGCAAGAATACTGTGAAGTGTCCTCCAGTTTGTCCCCAAAGTTCTAGCAACCTCCTGCAACTAATTCTATCCTAATTATGTTAAGGACTTACAAAATAGATCAAGTTAAGCTAAACCTATTTTGCCTTGAGACTTTACCAGTTACACTTTTAACACTTACCTGTTTCTGCCAGTCGTGTTAGCACTACCAATCTACAGGTGTCTTATTTTGCATCTAATAATTTATTTGATGAATAAGCATATATGAATGCATCGTTTACCTTCCTCCTCTGATCCAGTAGATAAATAGAAAGAAAGCGGGAGTCTTGTCGGGGACACTGAAGGCATTACCGGAGAGATGGGCAGAGAGCCGTAGCAGTCGCAGCTATGTAAGGCAATGGAGAACAATTTTTTCATGCAGAGAATCATCATTAAAGTCAAGGGCTGAGTGGAAAGAAGATGTGGGGAGAACAAATGATGTTTCTGAATTAAGGAGAGGAGACGACCATAGTGTGTTGTAGGTAAAAACCTACAGATTTTCGTTGTTGTCTTGAATTTCCCACCCACCCCTTCCCCAAGCTCTTGAACTTTGGTTTTAATAAATGTTTCTTACAGCTTTGGCTAGAAGCCAGATGGACACTTCTCAGAGAAACTAGTGCCAGGACGGGAAGATCTCGGCAAGGATTACTATTTCTGGTTAAATGTTGGTTAGACTTAAACACTGAGAAGGCTTTACGCAATCTGTTGTGAGGAAAATGACTGATTCAACAGTGTTTCCATTTGAGAAAGTTATTAACCATTCCTGGCCTTGTCCCTTCATCTTCACGCAGCAGCTGTTCAGATCACAACAGGCAAAACTGGAGCAGCTTATCTAAACCAGGTGACATAAAAGTAACTTCCGTCTGTAGAAGAAAATAAGTGTTGTCTGTAGGCAAACGGAGCGTTGCTGACCTGCTCTGCGAGTGTGTTCCTGTAGACACTGATATCAGACGGGTTCATACATTATGGTAACTATCAGAGAGAGCTGGAACAGAGTCAAGCAGCCTGTTAATAACACAAAATAACAACATGATGCTTTATCCCAGATGAAAACTCATGATACGGCTTTTGAATAATATACTTCAATGATTCTGCTTTAGCAGCAACCCTGTGCTGTAAATGAGCTGTAAGTCACTGATATTCAGAATTTGTTCTCTTACTTTGGATGCGTTCAGACTTGGTTCCTGGCAGACTGGGGTAGGGTGGAGCACGGGACGGGGAGAACTACTGAGCCTGTGGCTGTGTAATGCCGAACGTGAGCTATTATTAAACCTCGCCAGCCTGGCTTAGGTCTGTACACCCCAATCCCAGCGTGCAGAAATGGATCAAATTTGTTTAGTCTGCTTGAGCAACTAGCATTCCTGGGGTCAAATAAAAATTCTCCATGAAGCAGATCTAGCAGTTCAACTACTAACTGGCCATATTGCTTTTGATTTCTACTGTTAACTTTTTTTGTGCAACATTGCTGCGTTTAAATAAAAAGAAAGAAAAGAGAGAGAGAACGGAAACGAACAGATATTAACTGGATTCAGAAAAAAAACAAGGCACTGCAATAACACTGTTTAGTTCAGTGTCATGATATCCCTGATAATCAGAAGGAAAAAGATTATTAAGAAGTCTAAGATCTGCAGGAGCTTCAGCTTTTTTCCTACTTGGTTATGCAGTGGGTAAGTCCAAACCCTAAACATTTAATCTCCTAAAGGGTGACCTGGGGTTTTTGCTATCGTTAAAGCCTGGAAGGCTTTGATGTTTAGAAATACAAGGGAGAGTAATTGCAAGGCACTGCACTGTGTGTATATTGGTCTTTTAATAAGTAATAAAAATATAGATGGACCATGATAGGAAAATAACTTGCTGCAGGAAAAACGCCCCAGGATACCTGGTTATTCCCAATATCCGCTGCTGTGATGCAGTGAGGAAACTGTACAGGCAGCGATGTCTTCCTGGGTCGGCTCTTTAAAGAGCTGTGATTGAAAAAAGTGAAATAATTTTAAAAGCTATTTTGCTTACCGTTTCAGAGGAAATTTACAATTGATAAGGGATTGGCGTGATTAGGAGGCTGTCATTACCTGTCGTTTTCAGAGTGTTTATTTGAAAGAAGCATTTTATGACTTTTTTCTTAAAAAACATTTAAATCTTATTCAGAACGGTTTTAGAAAATGAATAATAGCAGGTGTACTTTTTCTGATGTCTTTTCATGTTAATCTAATAAGTACTAGAAAATCACTTGAATATCAGAATATAAATTAAAAAGCAAAATTACTAGAGGTCTCTCCTGCTGTTTACTCTGTGGCTGGAATTCTTAAGTATGACTTCTTGAGCATCTATTACAAAAATAAAAAGGCTGATTTTGTGTTACCTCAGAGTTTTCAAAAGTTCGGTTTTTAGCATTTTTGGGTAAAATACTTTTCATGGAAAAGTCTGTCTAACGTACATTTTTGGAACTATGTAGAATTTTGTATTTCAGCTTTAAAACATAAGAGCAGTGCTTCTTTCTCCTCAGTAGCAGCCTCACCTGCCAGAGGCACAGCCTGGTTGAAGATCAGCATCTCCCTTCCCATCTTTCTGAGCCCTTGGCTTCTCCTCAGTAGTACTTCCTGCATTTGTATTCAATTTAGTATGTGCTGCCTTCTGTAATAACGATGAGAAACTACCCTTTGGGTTTGCTGTTGTTTTTAATTTGTGTGAATCCATCATCTTTAACTGGTTTTACATCTTAATCTCATTATCTTTACTATTGCTTACTGAATTTATTTGAACAAATAGAGCTGAGCAATTTATGAAAATTATAAAAAAACTAGTGCATTTATTATATTTTTGACCTTATTATTTTTCCTAAACTTATCCTTTCTTTAACAAAAATGTATATGAAGCATTCATAAATAAATTTAGGATACATATTGATCTGCTTAAAATTCTGAATTGCCAAAATAGCATTAGACTTGGAAAATATACTTTGCAGTTAGAAGAGTCGTATCTCCTAGTGAGCTTATTATTTAAGATCTTTTCACTGCCTAGAGCAGTGCAAGTCACTTTCTCTTCAGAGAAAGAGCAAAAAAAAAAAAAAAAAAAAAAAAAATTTAAAACTCTTGTTGAAGCCCCAAAGTTATCTTTTCTAAGTAGTGGATTTTTCAAGAAGCTGTAATAGTGAAAACCAATTTCCTTCACCTTTGGCTCCGTTAAATGAGTCTTTGGTCCAGCCCAAGTTCTCCTGCTGTGTTATTCTGTGTTCTCTGGTAGTCCAAGTGTTGTAGGTAACCTGTGCTCTCTGCTCACACGTGGGGATTAAGCTGATGGAGAAGGGGTTTGGGACTTCAGTGCTCATAGTGGAAACTTTTTTCCGTCATAAAATTATTGACCACCCTCAAAGCTGGATAGAAGAGAGTTTCTGCCAGCAGCCAGAATGTGAGCATTTAAATATTTCCACTTTTATGGAGTGGGCTAATGGTCTTTCCTCATCCCACACCAAAAGAGAGATGATGGGTGGATATTGTTCGAGGAGTTGCTTTCAAGTGTTGAGCCTGGCAGGAGATTATTTACAGTGAGAAGCTGGTAGCAATAAATACCCCGATGCATTCCCACTGGCCTTTTTTATTTGTGTTTGCATGGTTCAACATTGTTCAGCTTTCTTGACACTTCTGAAATGAAAAGAAATTCCTAGGGCAGCATAAATATTGACCTCTCTGAGGGTAAAATAGTGTTCTGTAAATTGATTTTCCAGCTGCCCGTACAACTCCTATGGTGGATGTCCTGGCGTGTGAGTAACTCCATCCTGTCCCGCAGCCGCTGTGCTTTGGCCAGAGCTGCTGCTGTAGAGGGGACAGAGAGAGGCCAGCTGCGCTTTGGCTCCGGGTTGCTAACGGATGTTGTATCAGTACTGGCTGGTGGTGCTGTGGTCTCTCAGAAGCGCTGGCAGCGCTGCCCTTCCTGATGAGGACTCCTCTCCTTCAGTAAATTCTGCCAGCCTTCTGACCTTCTTTAGAAAGAATCTTCACATTTTATTGCTTTGAATTTCTTTTTCTTACATCTGTATTTTGTCAGGCCGTTGTTCCCTGTTGCTTTTCTGAAGAGCGTGGAGTACTACACAGTGTGTATGTTCACAGCTTGAACCCCGCTGCCAGACTGGCCTTGGCTTTCAGGTGCTGGTGAAGCTAGGTTGTAGAGTTAGAAAAGCGGCTGTGGTGATTATTATTTTGTTGTTGTTGTTGTTTTGCTTAACCAGAGTTAACAAGTTTTCCTGTCAGAAGAGGAGATACACTTGGAAGCTAAATTTATATTTGTCATTTCAGGAATTTGAGCATATAGTGCTTAAGCACGGATTGCTTTTGTAGATTTGTTTGTGTGCGTTGTGTACCCTGTGTTGGGGTTCTGTTGGCTATCAGTCCTGCGTACCTAACTGCAGTACACAGCTGATGCTGGTTTTTGGACTTATTCTTTCCACTGCTTCCTTATTTGTTTTACCTGTTCAGTTCTCATGTTGAGCGAGGGAAAAACTGTCAACTGTAAAAATATTTGACTATGCTTTGAGAATATGTTTATTTGTTTGAACTAAGAAATACTGTCACTAGAAAAAAGCTGAGTGGAAGATGATGAGCATGAGTGGTGTACTGTGGTGTTTAGTCACATTAGGGGGCTTTATTTGTGTTAAGTGAGACCAAAATTTTAAATTATTCGGCTTACAGAGTTTGTAGATCCTGTTAAAAGGTTTGCTTTGTTTCAGCGCTTTGGTTTGGGCACGCGTTAGCCTGTCAGTGTTATACCGGGATAAGTGTATTTACCTGTGTAGTCTCAGTTGGGTAAGTTACGGGAGAATGTTTGTTGCAAGGAGGCTGGGGTTGTTTCTTTGTTTTGAGCAGAAAAATAGGAAAGGTCTGTTGAGTTTGTTGGGGTTTCCTCTTTCCTGTGGAATGGCTTAATTTCTATTCTGAATCCCCTGGTTCCAGAGCCACGCAGAATAGATTTAATTTCTGGCAGCAAGGAGACTGGCGACTCCGTGTGCTGGAGCTGAGGCGGAACTGTTGCTGAGGAGTGGAGCTGCGGTACCGTACCTGAGGTGCGTGCCTCTCTGACATGTTTGGGTATTTGCAGGTAGGAATTCTGGACTGGGGGCTCTTGAGGGGGTTTTATGAGTGCATAACTGGTCTTCATTTAATCCAAACTCGCTGAGCTGCTGCCGCTCTCTACGTCAGTTAAGCGGTGTGGATCCTGTACTGTGGAGGGAGATTCCACATCCTCTGATGTTTTCCAGGGAGGAATTGGCACTCCTCTTGAAGTGAGCCAAAACTGAAATGGTAGTGTCTTTGCTTGCTTTTTTAGTAATCTGTAATAATCTCTGGATTATGCAGTCACCATATTTGTCTTAAGTGCGTTCAGCTTTCAATATGTATCTGCTACTTGTACCTTCTGGATTCAGTCTGTTGGGTGTTAGGGATTCCTGTCTCCCTTATCTCCATTCCCTCTCCCGCTTTAAAGAGCAAAAGAACTGATTCTCTACGTAATCTCAGTCTTCACAGGTTCCCGCTGCTGTTGGCACTTGCTGCTCTCCTAGGGCTGCTGGATTTCATTGGTTAATTTTCAGTTAACCGGTGCTGTCTGTGTGTACATAGAGAGCTGTCTTTCGATACATGAGGAAGACTGAGTTACCTGGGTGAGATGTCTGATGGGCTTAAAATGCCAACAGGCAGAGGTTTATTCAAATCTGTGGGATTTTTTTTTTTTTTTTAAAAAAAAAAGTAAGAAGGAATAAACCCAGGAGATGCTATGTGCAGAAATTCTTACATCATAGTCATTGTTCGAGATTATTCCCGGCTGGTTACAGCTTGCTTGTATAAATCCAGAGATACTGCGTAAAGGAACACCGTATGAAACTTGCTACTTAAAATGAGAATATGTTGTTACTTTTGTTCTCATAACACTTGCGAGGTCTGCTCCTGAAATAAAGCCTCATGGATGGTGTAAGGCACTCTACTAAAAAAGAATTAAGATAATCTTTGTACTGAATAATAGTGTCTAAAATGGCATTAAAGGGTTACTCCTGTAATCTACATAATTTTTCTGTTAGATTTAACAGTTCATTTTTTTGAAAGAATTAACGAAGGGACTCAATAGCTATCAGATAGTAGTGGTAGCAGGGAAGAGTTATTATTTGCGAGCATCCTCACCCCTGGCAGAAAGAGACAACTGCTTTTAGGACATGTAAGGAGGAAGGGAGGAAAAATACTTTTAAGGCATATCGCTTTTCAGTATGTTTTTTTTTCATTTGTCACGTAAAAACGCAGCTCAGAGCTCAAACTTAGCTGACTGCCACCACACGCGTTCGGATGCCCTCTGTGGCGCAGCCCCCGTGAGGCAGGAGGACGGCAGCCCTATGGAACAGGAGCTATCTGTTTTGGGTGACTTCCGATGGCACACCTGGGGTTGTCTTTTCCCCCTCTAGGAAAACGCAGATTTGTGGGTCGCTGATGCTGTAAACTGTGAGTTCTGAGAGGCATCTCAGCCGGAATTCACTAGGTAAACACCGAAACAAGACTGTGGACGTCAATAACTATTTCTTGACATAAACGCACTGGTTTGAAATTTGATTCAAAGATGCCCTGGGTGTGAAGGGTGTTACCAGGATGGTCAGGGAAATATTATGTAACATTTTAACGAGACTGTATTTATTGAATAAGTACTTATTACCTGCTTTTCCCTAGGTATTCGAAGTGTTACTGCATTCAAACTATTACAAAAATAAGACGCGGATAAAGTCATGGCTTAAGTGCTTCCCAGGACTCCCTTTATTAGCTCAGACCAAGAAACGCCATCTTGCATGGGGTGAATTTGGCTGACGATTGTCAATGAAATGACTGAAGTCTGGAGTGTTTTGTCCAAGGGCAGTAAGGGTGAAAACAAGATTTGATCGCCACACCTGTTCAAGGACCTACCTTGCAGACAGTGAGCAATTGTTGGATTTAATGGATCTTCTCAGCAGAGAGAGCAGTGAGTGCAAACACATGGGAGTTACTCCCTGGGCAGGCCGTGCCAGCTCTGGTTGTGTGCGTAGTGAGCTGCGCAGGGGCTGTGAATCGCTTGTGTTGTCACTGCTGCTGTGGCTTTGCTTTTGCTTCTTTTTTTTTTTTTTTTTTTTTACCTTCTTTTTCTTGTCTTTTTTAATTCTGAGCCAGATGTGGGTTTAGATAGCTCAATAAAGTATGTGTATCAAAGTTGTGTGGAACGTTTTTAAATTACTGCAAATCTATAAAGCTGACTCCTTGTTGATCACTTGAACGTGACGCTTTTGTTCCAGTTCAGTGGAGCTGCATATGCTTCCACAAAGGCCTGAGGCTCGGGATTACACGTGATGCATCAGTGTGTAAGTATCTGCATAGTTCAGGAAGTTAGATTTTAAAAGCAGAATAATTTATTTTCAAATTAATTACAGAAGTGTTCTTTCCCTCTTACGGGATGGTGTAGTCTAATGCTGTTTTAATTCATGCCAAGAGGCATTCCTAGAGGCCGTCATGACTCAAATATTTTTGATGCAAAAAACCCTTTGTCCTTTCTCAAAAATCAGTCTTTGTGGAGACAGAGTAGGTGTTGGTGAAAGAGGTGTTGGTTTTTTTTTTTTTTTTTTCCTCCTCTTTAATAGGGCAGCTTAACAATAAAAAAACCAGAATATTTTTAAGGAGTGATAGATGTCTTCATTGCAGGTGTCTGAGATCATAAATAACCTCAGAGATAATCTTTGTATTTTTGATTTCCTGAACTAAAAATACGATTTGGTTGTGAGAACGAAAGAAGCTTGTGTGTTTTCCTCCTGGTCCCCTTCCCACTTACATTTTTCAAGAGTTTCCAAAACCTTAAGCAATTTAAAGATACACAGTCACACTTAGGGGTGATTCAGTCCAGTACTAAATTGGAGCTCCTGCCAGTTTCCTTTTCCTAAAACCCTTTCAGCCTTTGCAGCATCTTTGCTGTGGATGTCATGTTGCCTTGTCTTAGTTTGAAGAGTGCTGTGTAAGTTTGCTACTCTTGTGGAGACTTCTTGTCTGAAATCATACTTAATGAAGCTTTTCGTATATTGATGTTGGCAGCAGTAGTACTAATGCTGAGCTTAATGTTAACCTGTGCTTGGGCTGGCATTAGAGGCAATGATCTGCGTTTGGCCTCTGTGCCAGAAAGACTTGTCATCACAAGGCTGGCTTTCTAGGCAGGCAGAAGATCTAGGCAGATACACTCATTTTTAAAAGCAGTCATTTGACTTGAAAGCCTTCAGTGTTCCTGAGTACGGACCGGTTTCAGAATAATGCAAGGTTTCTGCTAACACTGTCTCATGTCAGTCCTGAGGAGGAGCGAATCCTGTCATTGGGGAAACCACTTAGGAAATGCACTGCTGTCCTGCTGGGACTTCCCAGGGTAACTCATGAAACGCGCCTTTGTCTTCTGCTCTGAAGATGATTGAGAGACAAAGCTAATTATTTTGCTTTTTGTTTTTAATGTACTAATTTTACTTCCCTGTCACCCTTCCCAGTGCTCTTCACTTTCCTGTTGACCACACCGTTTTCCTTTCAGTCTTCAGCTAGGCTAATGTGTCCTCTAGAACTTCTGCAACTTCAGGAACAGAAATCTTAACGTCCATCAGGCTCCCCTCTGCCGGGTGATGTCCTTCCACAGTGGACTTCTTCCTTTTAATTTGTTGCTGCTACAAGCCTGCGTTTTAAGAACAAAAAGGAGGCTTTCTCCGTAGAGCAAATCCAATTTTGCACTGCTGGAATGGCAATCCAGGGCTTCAGTGGAAGAGTTGGACAAGATAAAACACTGCTGGCTAAGATGCAAGTTCACTAGGCACCCACCCTTGGTGTTACTAGAATAACCTTTTTGGTGCAGCCTTGGCAGTACTCTTACTTGGGAGCTGTGTTTTTGTTGCGTTGAGCTAATGGTGTCTGGTAAGCATTTTTTTAAGGATTTTAAGCAGAGTGGATGGCTTTCCTGGCCCTGGGAGCACTATCTGTAGCCACAGCTACTGAGATCCCTGTCATTTCTTGAAACTCAGAAATTCTGCTGCCAATATTTGGCTGGATAAAAAAATCCTGGACGTAAAGATCAGTGCAGCATTAATTTCACTATACATTTTCAGGAGAGGCCACATACTAAACTATAGTATTATTTCTGGTTTACATTGCTCAGAATTGGTGAAACAAGTGCAGGAGTGGTGGTATCACTGTTGGGTTTGACTCTCCTTAGTTTCTGTAAATGGAATGCTTCGTGGCTCTGAAGCAAAATCCCTCATCACTTCTCAGTGTGTTCTTACAGAAGTTAAAATTCTGGTAAGGTATTTGTGGAAAATAATGGCTGGAAAATAGAGCGTACATACACGTTTGAGATTGTAGAAATCAAATCAAAGTGTTGAACGTTTAACTTGATGCTGTCAGGTCACTTGCTTCGGGTGCTCAGGAATGGCTCGGAGTGACCAGGGCCTGTGGGGTGGTGGTGGTAGGGCTGGTCTGGAAGGGGGCTGCTAGCAGTGGGACAAAGCCAGCAGTAAAATAATTCTGAATCCTCTCGGAGGCTGTTGAATGTCAAGTTTGGAGATGGGAGCATAAATCAGTTCTAGATGGGATAATTGATGGGAACTTTACTCACAAACAGCTGCTCCAGAGGAAGCTTTCTGACAGCTGTGCGTTCAGGTGGAGAGTATTGGATAAAAGTGGGAAAACTCCTATGTTATAAAGGACAGCACAGAAAAAAATAATAGAGTATCTGCTGTACTTCCAACAGTGGAAATGCACCATTGATTTAAATTTTTTTTACCATCCATTGGGACATCACAGATTAAACTTAAGTGGGTTTAGGGTTAACAAGAGGAAAGCGTTTGCAGAAACATCGTTTGTCTGAACGGTACCTGTGGATTCTCAAGCTGTTGATTGAATAACTGTGGAAAAAAATTGGAGTGGGTTATCTGTAACAAATACAGTGATATAATCCAGTAGGAATTTTTTAAGCGTTGCTCAGTGTTAAAATTGCAAAGATGAGCTGGAACAGGCACGGACTTGATTAAAGCGGTTGGATCATCTTTCCACCGGTCATGTGTAGGTGGGCTCTTTAAAATGTAAATTGGGATGAAGAGAGCTGTTAAAAGCATACTGGGAGGAGGTTTTGTTGGATTTGTTTGTGATCAAATAATGCAGGCCGGGATTTGTGAAACCTGAGAAGCAAAAATTCCTTCTTTATGAATACTTCTTGATAAGCAACAAAAAAGTAATATCTAGTGACTTCTAAACCTCCCCTCCTGGGGCTTTTAATATCGCACACCTGCAGTTCGGTCCCAGCTGTGATCCAGCGCAGGTATCCATAGGGATGGCAGATCTCCGGCTGAAGCCTGAGAGGGAACAAACCCAGCGTTCCATTCCATTTGACCTTGAGAAAAGTCAGGTATTGTGCTTGATGATCTCGCAGTTGGGCAAATGGCCTGCAGCCAGCTGGGGCGGGCGTTTCCTAGCTAAGCTGTTTAATTATTTGACTTTTTCTCGCCTTTACGGGCTCCAAATGCGGGAGTTTGAAAGCAGTAAGTGTTTTATGAGCCTGACTGTCGTCATTAACGGCATTATGTGTCAGCTGGTGCTTTTAAATCAGATCCACTGGTTTCACAGTAGTTGTCCTCAGTGCTTCAGAAGAGGGGAACGAGGTGCAACTGAGGATAAAACCTGCTGCTTGCGGTGGTTTAGCAGCAGTGTCATTGGCTGGGTTAGAAATAGCCAGCTGTGGTGAGTCTCTTAAAAATTCAGGATGTGTTGTGCTGAGCAGTAAACCGAGCGTGTTTGTGGTGTTAACGGGTGCAGGGGGCCTGGGCTGCTCTCGGCAGTGGTGTATGTTTGTGTACCAGCTGACTCGATCGCTTTATTTAAAGTTGAAAGAATGGTGCTTTGCGGTGCTTTGTCTTAGAAGAGGTACACGGTTGTTACTTTTTAAAGGTTTTGCACTGCTCTTACTTGAATGGCTCAGAATGAATTTTTAATTTGTTATGATAAGGATGCTATTTTTTTTTGGTGGAAACTAGTCCCCATTTCTGTGAGCATCAGAAGTTAACGATCATCTATGTTGCTGTTTCTATTTATGAACGTCTGTTTACAGAGACTGTTTATTTGGTTCTTTTAAAAATACGTTTTATTAGATAGTTAAAGCATTTCAAAGACTTTCTAGCCAACATCGAATCGATCTTCTGCGCTACCACACAACGTTAGTTGCATTAATTTAGACGTCCTTGGCTGCTTCTGTTGCAAGTTAACTTATCCAAGTTTCTATGTCCCACGCTGTGTCTGGAAATAACGGTGTGTGTTGAACAAACACCGTAATTGCATTGTGTGATAGGTTTGTGGCACGACTCCTCATGAAACAATTGAAGAATAAGTTAAAGTAGGAATATTCATAATGTCCAGAGCAAGCCGTTGCTTGTGAATTGAAATTTAATTAGTAACTGAATTCCATGAACCATTTTGAGAAATTAACCTAAAAATCTATTCCAGCCTGCAATAATATAATAATGTTGAAGTACAGCATATTTGTTTCCTTTGCGTTTAAATTCTGTAAAGGAGGTGTTGCATAGCGCACAAGATGAATTGCTGCATAGTGATATTTTTTTCTAGCTTTAATGTTCTCCTGCTGAAGAGCCTTTTTCCAGGTGCATCAACCAAATGCTTTGCTCTTGGCTTATGTCCGCTTTGAGCCTGGGTGCACTTGCTCTTTGTGGTGGATGAGAGGAGCAGGAATGGGTAGGCAGTTGGCACGCCTGCCATTTCCACAGGAGTACTTTTTTTTTTAAGGCTTTAGCTCGTACTTTCATGTTTCAAAGTTTCAGAACTGTTTTTGTCTCTCTGGCAAAACAATCAAGACATGATTATTTGCATTTTAAATTTTAAAAAAAATAGGAATATGAACTGCGAAGAGGTATGAAAATATCAAATACCTCCTTGTTTGCAGGAAGACTGTGTGGAAGTGTTTGAAACTCTGCATTTCCCCACGGGGATGGTTTGTGTACAATTTCTGTGCATGATGTGGAAAATGGAAGATGGAGTTGTTAGTGGATTGTACAAAATGTAGTCGTTCTTCTGGCGTTGTGCGTCTGTGCACAAAATGCTTTCTTTTCCGACGGCTGCAGCAGAGCCTCTGGAGTCAGCTGCCGGTCCTGTTTGCTGCTGCCTGGTCTGGGATCCAGGGCCTGAGCTCACGGCAAGAGCAACTTTTATTCCCTTGTAGACATCTTAGCGGAGGTGTGAGCTTCACAGTGCTTGATGGTGAAAGTTCACCTACCTCTCTTAGGTAGGGGCTGCCAGTTTTAGGGAATATGTATTTGGATCAGCCAAGGTTGAGGTTCTTCTCCAGCGAGCCCCAGAATTTAATTTATTTCTGAAGCAGCAGAGACTGTACTGTATAGCACACTTTGCAGTCCTTGTTCTGTATGTCATTATTGGTTTAAATATTTCTTCCTTGAAAGCTTACGACTTCACGTTAAGAAATGTGACATCTGTGAAATGCAGTGGGTTCGTAGCGTGGTGCTAATGAAACGTCTGAAGCTCTGTACTTTGCCGTTTTGAGATGTCCTTTGTCAGTTCCATCCACTTTTGCAGATTCTGAGCTTAACCGATGAGGTTTTAATCTGCACATCAAACTAATTTGCTTCAACTGTCATATAGGACTGATGAAAGTTATTTCTAAAGTCTCAGCTATCGTGCCGCGCTGTTCTCCAGGGTGAAGCTGCAGCAGAAAGGTTTTCCATACGAACACGATTCCTTCCAGTAAATTGGTCTTCTCTAACCTTGCTTCCACCTTTTTTTGTTTGTGTCCTCGTAGCGAATGACAAAGGAACCGCTTGGAGTGCCATACAAACAGTGTGAGACCCTGAAGGCATTCGTTTATTCATTCGTGATTTATGGGCTTGGAAACAAAGGTCTTATCTTTCTCCAGAAGTAAAAGAAAACAAAATGAACACAAGTGCCAGCAAATAAACAGTAGCATATTTCTGGTTTTAAGTCAAGTTACAAATCAAGAAAACAAGGCATTTAACACGAATCTATAAAACAGTTTCAGCTATTCTTCGATTCCTCATTTTTTAGCTTTTTATTATTATTATGATGCTCTTATTATTCCTCATTTATTATGCTCCATAAAACAGCTGAAAAATTATTTTCTCTCTGTGGATTTTTTGGTTAAGGTCTTTTAACCTATTTTTAATTTTGCTTCCAAGACTTCACAGTTACTTTTTGTAAGAAAGAGACTTTCTTAACTGTTGTTGGTTGGGTTGTGTTTTAGCTTATTTTACGATATAAATACGCCAGCCTTTCCAGACCTCTTTGTACTTATTTTTCTTTAGGCAGCGCTTAAAAAAGTAAAAATGTTATTGTTTGAAGTGTTCCAGCTAGGAAGAGTTATTTCTGGCAGAGAATGTGCCTTCTCCTGGCCAGCCTGCATCTGCTGTTTTGTAACCGTTTCCTGTCAGGAGGCCTGAGCCGTGAGCTCTTTCCTCCCCGGGACTGGGGGAATGAGGCTGAATGGGAATTCTTGCCAGAATCTGTGCGACAGGTAACGTGGAGCGAAGGAACTGGTTTGTGCATTTGTTTCTAAACAGTACTGCTGCCTCTCCTGAAGAGCCGCCCTCCCGCAGACCTGAGCTTGAGGTACAGGACCTCACCGCTGGGGAAAAAGGGGCAAATTGTGCTTTCCTCGTTCTGTTAGCTCCACAAATTTAGGTTGCAGCACTAGGTATGGCATGTGTGGCATTGATGTGCGCACGATTTGGGTATTATAAAGTTCTAATAGCTGTGGTAATGCGACGCAGGGCGTAGGAGGTGTGGGTGGGAGCTCCACAGGCAGGGCTGAGCCCATCTTCACCCACCGTTGTCGCTGGGAGAAGCAGCTGAGGACAGGGACCTCTGGCACAACTGCGGGATGTATGTCCACAGCGACACTGAGGAACGTGAGGGTGGTTGGCTTGTTTGTTTTTTTTTTAAAGCAGGTAGAATAAAAAAAAATAACTTTTATATGAAATTATTTTATTATCAAAGTACTTGGAGAATTTACAAATTGCTTCTCACAGCTGTGTTACCTTCAGTATTGAACATCACTTTCATACCTCTGTTTTTTTAATGGATCTTGCAGATTTTTTTTTCTCTTCCAACTTAGGCTTTCTCCTGTTCTGCAGTAACATGTGTTTCTAATATAATGGAGAATAAAGTTGAACACTTCAGAGCTCTATTCTGTTACAAATACCTTAAGAAATTTTCAACTCTTCCATAAGAAAAAGTTTGTCGTCTTTTATAGAAAAATTCCTCTGCAAGTTTCATTTAATTAAATCATGAAAGCTTTATCTAACAGTCATGGTATTCAGTCATTTTCTGTTTGAGCTATTTTTATTGGTTGTTCTTTCAGGAATTAGGCACTGGTTATTACTCGTTAAGGGAGGTTTTTTCCATAACCTACCAAAATTATAATGTCTACTTTTACTGCAATTCAGAGAAAATAAATCTCTTACCAGA
This sequence comes from Chlamydotis macqueenii, assembly GCF_036417535.1. NCBI lineage: Eukaryota > Metazoa > Chordata > Aves > Otidiformes > Otididae > Chlamydotis > Chlamydotis macqueenii. Next base: position 13,719,017 of record NC_141572.1, on the reverse strand, counting down.
CTTTTTTTTTTTTTTTCTTCTTAAATTCAGATTAATTGGCTGTGGTAGTAATTGTTCTTTTAATGATTTCTAACAAGGTCGTATATTGGACAATAACATCTATAAGAGGCTGCAGTAGCCGTCTGAGATGACTTGTGTAAGGAAGGATTTTGTTTGGAAGGTAACGCACCGGAGCCAGCGGTGTTGTACATCATTCCGGGCTTGAGAAAGCGATTAACTCCACGCAGTGAAAGAGAAACGCTGCGCTGCTGTTGGCACTCACTGTTCCGCAGTTTTCAAGAGGCCATTTGCTAGTTTTGTCAAAAACAAAAGCCTCCTTCCCTTTTTTTTCTTTTTTTAAGCAAAAGCTCTCCAGGCCCTGTGAATTATTAAGATCTGTTAGCGCAGTTGCTCTTTTTGTGGGAAATTGGCTGTCAGAAGTAGCAAGAGAGCTCTTAGGAGTCTCGTTGCTTTTGATTAAGTGGAACAGTTGGATCGGTAACAGATTCCAGATTTTGTATGACAGTTACTCATTTCTGCGCAACCTGTGCGATGAGAACGGATTATCTGAAATGTGTGTATGGAAATAGCAGAACTGGCCCTGATCGTAGGCACACAAACACAAAATGCGACACACTTTGGATTACCGTGGCATTCTCTTTGCTTTTCTTCGAGCACAAAATGTTAAAAAATGCATAGGGAGATGAATTTTGTACTGGCTGTTTTCTTATAGAGTCTACAATGATTTGATCAATATTGTGTCACTCTGTGACATAATTTCTGTTTGCCACCTATTAGTAAAGTTACAGTACCTTTAAAATTCTAAGGTGTTGATTTTCAAAATAATCTGTGGAAGAATCAAAATACACACCTTTCCTTCCTTCTAGAGCCAGGACGACTGGCAGTGTGTAATATTTTTGGTCCAGTCTGTCTGTTTGCTCTATCTCCCCTAAGGAGAAGAGGATTTCTCCTGCACAAGTTCATCTTGCCCGTCAGTTACGGACAAATGCGCTTGATTCGCTGTTCTGTTAGCCCGTTTGCAATGTACCGCGCTGCGTTATCCCTGCCTGGAAGGTAATGAATATGTATTTCAGTGGAAAGCTGGTTTTGATAAATGTCTTGAAGTTTACCGTGTCCCGAAACAGGTTTTCAGCTCTGAGGATTAGCTTACTGAACTGTTGGCATGTATTAGCATAGATAACTTTCTGTATGGCGGGAGGAGACGTGCAGTAGCATCGTGTGAAATGTATTTGCATCTTTTAAAAGGAATATTTTGTTCTTAATGGACGGTTCTGGCCTGGGCTGGTTTAAAAAGCTGGAAAGACCATGGAGTGAGCCTTCTAAAGGGGCAACGGAATTTGAGAAGTTTGAATTTTCTGATTTCGGTGTTATCTTCTGAGCTGTACGTGGACAAACTTACCCCTGCCCTTTGAAGGTTTTTGATCTCTGTAATGGAGAACTGGCTGAGCAGTGGTTAGTGGTTCAAGGTCTAACTGGCCTTATTGGTTATCACCACTGTTTCTTGAGAGTTAATACTGGATTTGATGGAAAATGTGGTACCTGGAACGGAATAAAGTCACGCACTAGTCATTACAGCCTGGGACCAACACAGCAGCTATAAAACAACGGGGGGTCCTGGTGGGCAACAAGCTGAATATGAATCGGCAGCAGTGCTGTTATGGATAGTTGCCTGCTGCTCTGGGAATAGATTATTCCTTCCTCTTCGGCACTGGTGAGGCTGCATCCGCAGTACTGGGTTCAGTTTTGAGCTCCTCAGACTGGGGCGAGTCCAGCAGAAAGCGGCCAGAAGAGCACGGGCGGCTGCGGGGGCTGCGTACTCTGCAGTCTGCAGGGGTGGAAGGACAACCTGGTCGCTGTTTCTGGGTAGCTGCTGGCTGGCTCTACAGGAGGAGAAAACGGACTCTTACTCTGAATATGACCAAGAAAAATGAAAAACCGCAGAAACAAGTTGCCACAAATGGGTAGAAATGTCAATTAGGTATCAGATACAGATAGATGTAGATTTTTATTTTTTTTTTTTTTTTTTTTTTTTTTTTTTTTTTTTTCCTGACAAGGATGTTCAAACACTGGACCAGGTTATCCAGCGAGGTGAGTCCCACCTGGGAGCAGCGTTACCTCGCTTAGGATTTGGCTCTTTTATGACCGGGGATTACAGCAGTTGGGCCCAAGAGGTTCTCAGTCTAAATTATTCTACGGTTCCTTTGCTTAGATTATTTGTGGATCTATTACCTCACTTGAGGATTTACGTGGCCCAGAATAGACGCAGATGCAGGCCTTGTCTGCGGGAGGAAGCTGCCTGTTTTCTATTTTAATACATGGTTTATCTTTAGAGATTGGACGTAATGAGAGGACGAATATTGTGAATCGAATTGCTCTGCTTAGTCTCCGTGCCACACAGCTTCTGCTTTCTGAAAATTTCCACCTTTATTACAGCTTGTTTTCTGAGGAAGAAACATTTTTCCTGTAGTATTTCAGTCTTAAAGAAATTCAGGTTCTCTGAACTGCAGTGTCTGGTTGGCTATTTAGAGCAGTCTGAACTATCATCCATGGTGATACGTTGTGCTCTGACCCCTTTTGTATCCTGGAAAGCGTTCAGTTGCCGTTCTGTCATACAGCCCTGAAAGAAAAATACAGCATTTGCCATCTCTCTGTTTTCACACTTATTTTCTTTTTGACTAAGCCAGAGTTGCTTTCTGTTTGAATTTAGAATCACAATTTCCCGAACTACGGCAGTTGAGACTCAAGATGATGTGCACTGAACAGAGTATTTTATGCCAAGTTGTACAAAGGACATCAACATTAAAAGACTGGGGGCATGGACAAACCCCTGACCCAAAATGCACGAGCCGATCCAAGCGCTCTTAGGGATTTAACTTGGCCTTCTGCCTGACAGGGATGTGTGTGCTGTGTTAGATTTTCCTTTTCTCTGTGAGAACGTGTGCTGTAGCTGCTACCTCCCTCTTCTGTGTTGTGATTTGAACATCAGAATATGCTGTGACTGAAGGGACCTTCTTTGATAAGAATACTCTGAGGGGACGTTACTCTCAGTGAAGGTGTGCTCTTCTGGCAGCGGCGAGTTGTTTGCTGATGTGTGACCCTCGGTGCCCGGTGGGCTCCGTAATCCATTCTCCACCTAGAAATTACAATTCAGAAAATGAGAGGAAGTTGGTAAGAGGGAGTGAATAATTTGTGAGATATAATCAAGCTATTTTTTTAGCATGTTATCTGCTTCCTCTTTTAGGAAAATATTTCCTTGAAAATAGCATCATATAAAGATCCATCGTGCAATTTTATACTCTGGAACCAAAGCCTAGGGAAGTTGCTAATTAGGCAGAAATGGGATTTAACCTGTCTTATCTCTGAAGGCCAGTTCATCCTGTCCTGTCTACGTTCAGCCATGAAGGCACAAGCGTACTATCTTCTTAATACACAAAGTCAAGTCCTGGCTTTGTTGTGTTGAGCAACATTTTCACCGATTTCTATGGGCCAGAACTTGTTGTTCTTTGTTTTCAGACAGATTATTGAGCATCTGAGGAGAAATGGTTTGCTGGCTACGCTGTGATTACTTGGCACTCATCTTTGTGTTGAAAAGTTACTGCAATTGGTGAGGGGCAGGGCTGGGCTTGTGTAATAGCAGCCCCAGAGTTTAACTGAAGGCAAGATTAAATAAAACCATATTTATGTATTAATAAAACCGAATGTACAGCTATTCAGAGCTTAAAGATTTTGGAAAGGCTGAGCAAAAGATAGAGCAGGCAAGGTGAAAGGTTTCCTGTGAAGTAACACTGCGATTGTGAATGGTGTGTTTATTTTGGGGAGGCGGGAGGAAGTATCAGAGGAGTTGGGTCGGGAACACTGGAGCCATGATCGGAATAAACTTTGGAATGGAGCCGTAAGAAAACCTCAGAGAGTGTTTAGATCATTTGTTGTGTAGAAGGAAACTTGGAGCTGTGACCAGAATTGCGATGTCTTGCTGTTTGGTGTCAGCTCTGTTCCAGCAGCTAGAAGGAATCCAAGGATGTAGCCTCAATCTCTTCTTCTGGGATTAAAATCTCCTGAAGGTGGTGTGCCGAGGTCTGATTCTGATAGGCAGGGCGCTTTCTAGGGGCAAACCATGGAAATATTGCTGGACTCGAGTGTGGGTTCATATTGCTGTGACAAATAGATAAAACAGATTTTAACACAAGCTTTACGAAGCTGTGGTTACTTGTGTACCCTTTGGTGCCTCGGAGGAAGCTGGAATGGTTTGTTGGGTAAAGTACAAGATTTAAAACTAAAGAGATGTTGGATTTTATTGTCAGCCAGCTTCCAGTTGGAGCCGGGGTGTGTCTCGCTCTTCCTTCTGTTTACCTTCCTCCTCAGAATTAAAAAAAAAATTTAAAAAGACAAGAAACTCCTTCCCTTATGGGAGGGCTGTGTGTCACGTCTTTCCTGTCCTATTAAAGCTATGAGAAGGACTGTGTATTTGAAAATGTTATTACTAATAACATAACATGCATGTAAACTAATTTTTTAAAAAAGTTAGATGATCAATGTACTTTATATAGGTATAGTGCATTCGACTCCAAATTAGAATACTTTATAATTAGATAAGGGTAACAAAACTCAAAAGAAGATATTTTACTTCGTTGATGTGACCCACAGAACAGCTCCAGTAGGTTCTGAAATCTTCAGAATTATTACAGGCTGATTATTATTTTTTTTTAATCCCTTTACTTTTATGAATGACTGGATTGTCTTAAAAAAAAAAAAAACCCTTAGAGGTGGTGCTGTGAATAAGTGTTTGAAGTGGAGTTTTCATTCCAAAAATACAGAGCGCAGTAAGCACACAAAATATTTACACGAGGGCTTAAACCATTTTTCTGTCTCCCTCTGTTTCAGCTTTCTTTCCCTGTTTTATTTCCTGGAATCAGTTTTCCATTGCAGCTGTGAAACTGCTGTAGCACTGTGAAACTCCACTGAAATACAGTAAAGTGTGAGCGACGTGCCTGGTTTTTTGGAACCTGAAGTAGGGCAAAGCCAAAAATGTCAGTTTGGGTAACGATGCCTCTGTATCGCTCCAAAAGGAATTTTGGATGCGCACAATGACGTGAGATAGTGGTGATGAGTTCCTGTTTATTCATCTGTCTTCTTAGGTGAGCCTTCCATGAGATGTGTAGGGAATGTTCCTTCTCCAGATCGAGACACTTGTCGTGCTGTTTTACGGCCCACCGGTGGTGCCTACAGGATGTCGTCTTCTGGTTACAGAAAAGCCTGTGAAGAATGTAATGGGTGAAGGAGTAGGAGACAGAAAGTAAATGCCATGGCCAGACCTCAAAATAATACAGGAATAACCTCTAAATTTAAACTAGTTAGCATAATATGTGGGTATGTAAATGATGGGTTTGACTTGTGGCACTGGTGAAAGGATAAAGACATAAACACTTGAGCTGTTGTTTTCTTGCTGTAATTGAACATCACCTGAAACTTGCCTGAAACTCGGATTGATGGCAAGAGGTAGGCAAAATTAATTTAATAACCAAAAATAATTTTCAAATTAAATGTATTGTTTAGGTGGAAGGATAAGACACTTCTAAGTCATTATGATGTTCAAGAATGAAGTGTACCTGGAATTTCTGAGTTACGTCTGAGCTTGTAGGTATTCCACTTTTTCAGGGGTGCAGCTGTAGGTGAAATGAAAGGTTAAGACTTGTTTCAGATCCTGCTAATGGTGCGGTTGCTCCTACAGCAAAATGCAAGGAAGCCACAATTCAATAAAGAAATCACTCTTTGCTCTCCAGGAAAGAGAGTATACACCAGCTAACGGCTGTCAGCTCTTAAGCCTTCGGGTGTGTGGTGTGGTTCTGGGTAATCTTTAATATCGAAATCAGGTTACCCCTTGGGATGGAAGACTGTTACAGAAGGAGAATAAATAATTAGAAATAATCTTTTGTTTTTGGCGAATAAGATACGCATGAGAAGAAATACAAAGACGAATCTAATAAAACATTTAAGATCTTTTTCTACCTTACATGAAATAAATTCAAACAGCTGCAAAAATTAAGCACTACCTTCCAAGTTGATACTTTGCTCATTTAAAAAATTAAGGAGACAAATCTATAATTTTCAGAGATGTCATGTTTGCGTGCTCCTTGGGAGAGCTACACCATGCTCCTTCAGTTGAAGCACTTAGTGTTCTGTTAAGGTGCAGAAAAGAAAAAGCGTGGTTAAAGAGGTGAAACCAAGCCGTAAGATGGAGTTACATTTAAAAGTATCACTGACAGAGACTGGAATGCTGCAGTTCTCTGGTGGAATACAAGAACTGCGGAGACCATGACTTTGTGTTTTTATCAATTAGATTTTGATTTGCAGAGCTGTGCAGTCATAGCTCTGGTACCGTTTGCCTTCTGCATGTGTTTCTCCATTGTCATATTTTCAGTAATGAGACAACCATTATTGTATCAGTGTCGTCTTTCTTTAAACTAGAAATTAGTGTAAATTAATCACACTTAGTGATTGCTCCTGAAGGAAGCACTTCCAGGATGGATGGCTTTTGTGTGTGTTTAATATGTTGATACTTTTTGTGGAATAGGCTTTCTCCTTCCGAGTGCTCTCTGAGTAATGGAAGAGGAGAGGGTAAGGGAATTAAATCTCCATTTATTCAGTGGCTTATTGTTTCTGTATTTCATCCCTGAAACCTCTGAAAGATTAATTAATGGATGACAAACATCTCGGCTTCAGATATCCATCTGAAATACACGGTGTATCTTACAGCTCATAATAAATGTATTCTATTAAGAGTTTAAAAAATGCAAAAAATAATGCAAAATTGACAAACTCAAAAATCTCCAGCTTAATACTGATCAAGGGTCAAAGAATTGTTCCAAATTTGTGATATTCCCTTCCCAATCAAGAGTGTTTAGCTCTTAATCCCTGTCATCAAAGCAGTCTCTGCGCCAAGTGCCGTGTTTTCCAGGAGAAGGGCTGAGCAAACAAGCAAGGGGGCACTGGCTCCTTGCTTCATTTTGTTCTCCTTGCAACAGCAGAAGGATGAAGTTTGTTCTTGCGGAGCACTACGAAGTGTCATAATGGAAAATGCCCTTTTTCGGCCTGTGCGGATGCTGTGAGGATCAGTTGTTGATGCTTTGCAGCTTTTTGCCACCACAGCAGGAATCCTGTGTTTTAGATATTCGTGCGGTTGTTTTTAAGCCCTTGAGGCTCTACAGAAACGTGGCCTTGGATTTGTAATTGCTGTGTGGCGTGTGTAGCTTGTTTAGATGTTCGACAGGGACACGTTGTTTGTGAACCCCAATGTACAGCCATGTATAGTGCAGAAATTCTGTTGAAATGATAATGAATTATGCAATTTATTCTCTATTTCCAGAAAATTATTTCCCCTTAAGCCTATATTCTGAGGGATACTGGAAAGCTTAGGTGCTCTTGCCTGCAGAAGGAGATGCTTCTAGCCATGTTTTCAGGATCGTCTGAATTTGAACCTGATCGACTTCCGAAAGACACGGCCAGTTCATTCCCCCTTGCCTCCAGCTCCGCTTTTCTGCCCCGTCTGTCGCTGATAGTGATTGCAAGTCACGGGAGGTCTGTGTCCTTGTGAATTCTGATAGAAGCTGAAAAGTAGTTTGAGATAAAAGTGGGGATGACAGAATGGAAGAGAAATAGCGCGAGGGAAAAATGATAGAGAGAGAGGGGTCAGGCTGTAGGAGTCAGGGAGCAAATGTCACGTGCGATGATAGAATACATCTTCAGCCTGTGTGGTGGCATAGGTATTAAGCTGTAAAGTTGTAGACCTTGAAATGCCCCGAGCAGCTTCAGCATAGCAACCTCCAGACTGAGAGGAATGGAGACTCAAGTGCTCATACAGAATTCAGACAATCTCTTGACTGTGGTTTTCCTAATGCTGTGCTCGAAACGTGTTTTGGTACCTTCACTGCTGTCGAATGAAATTTTTCTGTGCTCTCTGAGGAAAGCTACCTTAAGTGTGAGTTGTTAAAAATATATAATGTGAAATTCTGGGTGGTCTTGAAAGAAATACCTGGGTTTAAGCGTAAAGAGGGATCTGAGCTGCCGTATGTGACGTTTGGGATAAATCCGTGTGCCTCCTTTAGGTACCAGCGCGGAGCAGTACTGCGTTCCCGGGGATGCTGTGAGCTGCACCCAGCACCGCACTGGCTCCTGGCCCGTGAGGCCGGCTCGGCTCTCGCCTCGAGTCTTGAGTCAGCATGGCTTGGGCACGATTCCTTCTGTGCGCAGCGTATGCGTGTCTCTGAAATGTGCAGTCCTAATTTTAGCAGTCCTACACGCAGATTAATGAACAGCGGGTTACAGTCCACGCCTCTGGCACGGTGTGCCATTCCACCTGCGCTTGCAGGATGCACATGTAAGCAGCCATTGTCCGATTGCATGCGCGCACAGAAATACGTAGATGATTTCTCCTCACGAAGAATTTTTTTTATTGCTCCTGATCCAGAAGCTATCTGTAGTTGTGTTTTTTGGTTTTTTTTTTTTTTTTTAATTTTATGGCCTCTGGAAGAGCCAGGACAGGAATGGCTGACGTTAGAGCCTGTGGCCGTACCATTGTGCATTGGCTTTCTGTCAGATCATATAGCTGGATTTAGGATGTGTCCAAAATTAATGTGAGGAATTTAGTACGGTAAATGTAAATCACTTCGCCTGATGGTAGGACATGTTTTAGGGTATTTTTATATGAGAGTAACTATTTTCCTTTCTTTGAAGTAAGCAGATTTAAAAAAAAATGGAAAGGGAAGGAGACCTAAATCTTCTAATTTTTTTTTTTTTTAATTTAAGGTTTATTTTAATTTTCATTCCATCCAAAGTTTGAAATAATCAGTAGTGTTTGGTGCAGAAACGTTGCTTACTGCAGGTTTCCCAAGTCGCTGTAAACCAAATTTTCGGACACCTTTGTGTTTCACTGAATGAGAGCTGTACCCTCCGCTCTAGCAGTAACTGCACACGTACGCTTGGTTTGGAGTTGGCTGAAATTTCCTGCAGACATCTTCAGTGTACAGTTACAGAGCTGTCCAGCCCCACTGTCCGCGGGGATGGGGCCCGTTGGTGTGCTGGTCCGTGCACAGAGCAAGAGACCATCTCTGGAGAGCATCGCAGTCACAGTGCTGCAGGCTCCTGCCACCCATTTCTGTCAGACTGGAACCTGGTGTGGAACACAAACCCTTTAGGTTGTTCCTAATTTTTTGAATGATCCCGACACACTTTTAATGCCCACGGTCGCTTTCACGTGTGTGCTGGTCACAGATGTGAATGCCCGGAGGTGTTTGGTTTTGGGTTTTTGGCTTTTTTCTTTCTTTTTCAGATGAATGAATTAATACTGTTTGGTCTTTATGGGCGATGGTGCTGAAGCACAAACATTTACTTAGTTAAATTCATCACTTTGTGAACAAGAGGAGAATAGATATAAGACAGGATTTATTTATTTTAGAGCATTATCCATCCCTTTTCATCTTTTTTTAATCCTTCAAAGAAATAAGTCTTGTACAAGGTTTGTTTTCTGCATTTGTCTATTTCCATTAACAAATATCCTAAGTAGTAAATATTCCCTTGCTTTACTGAAAATCCCAACCAAACCTCACCTAAAGAAAAAACCCCAAGCCAAACCCCCCCCCGCAACCTTCCCACCAATGTCATCCAAAACCCAAGCCAAACTGTTTTTATCTGAAGCACTGGTTTCTGTTTCACTGTGGCTATGGCTTAAAGACAGACAGATCAGGACAGCCAATGTCGTTATGGGGGAACTGACAGAACAACATTTCCCGGTATTCTCTTTGAAACCATATTTTCTGTTCATAAATGTTACAATATTGAAAAAAAATTATTTAATTTACTCTTCCTCCTCTCAGATGTGGATATTTTGCTGCCTAGTAAATGCAGCTATATACCCGCCCCAGTTTTGAATTCTAACAAGTTACAAAGGTCTTGTTTTTTGAAAATCAAACCATTCCAGATCAGTTTTAACCTAGATATTTCAAATGTGATTTGGATTGAGAGAAACGGTTCTGCGAATGCTAACTAGAAAATCTATCATCCCTCTGGGCAGATGCCATTAAATAAACATGTGTTCACTACTACACAAGAATATTATTTTTTCTAATGTGGCATATGCATGACAAGCACAGAAGGCTCAACTGTCAAACTTGAAAAAATATCTGTATGGTTAATTCTGTGCTTGCTCCTAAAGTAGCTTTCATATGCTGCAAGTGTTGTTTTTCTGCATAAAATTCTTTACTTTTGCTTTTAAATATCTGTTGTAATACTGGGACTATAATAAGCCGTGAAATAATAGAACATCACCGAAGCCATTTCAGGGAAATGATTTAAAGGAAAATACATGCTGGTATAAATTAGATGGTATTAAAACACGTGATGTGTCAATCTAATCCATGATTAATTCAATTTTATTGGATAATTTTGAGAACTTTCTTCTTTTCAGACAGTTTGAATAGGCTGAACAGAGTGAAATAAACAACAAAAAAAAAATCCCACCCACCTCACTGAAAATGAGATCAGTTGAACTTCGTTTTGGAAAATGTCAATTCGGTTCTTTGTAACCCACCAGGGAAGGCTTCCCAAAGGGAAGTTCTGCAGGCAGGTAGCACAAAATCCCATTTTACTGGACATCATACTCATTAATTTATCTTTTTTAGAAAAAAAAAATCTCTGTTAAAAGGAAACCTTCGGATTTCCTGCTTTCTGGCCTGAATAAACAAGATAGATTGATGCAAGGATTCATAGAATCAGAATGGTTTGGGTAGGAGGGGACCTTTAAAGGTCATGTACTCTGTAAGAAGGTTTGCTGGATGTAAAGACATCATGTTCCTAATAAAAAAAAAAAAATCTTTAAACCCAGATTTTTAATTATTACCTATTAATATTATCAACAACCTGCCAGAACTAGAACAGTGCAGAAATCCTCCGTGGTCAAGTAATCAGATTCTCTTGTTTTAACTTCTGCGAACAGGCTGTTCCTTAATCCAGGTTACGGGACTGTGAGGATGTTGATGTGCTTCCTGAATAATCTGTGTAGTAGTACTCTGCTGGGATGTTATGCTGCTAATTTTTTCAAAAGTGTTGTAATTGACACTGAAATTAATGAGATCAAGAAAAATATTTAATTCAACTACTTGTATATGGACAACTATAGGTGGTGGTGTTCTTCTGTTAGATCTTTCTTCTGTTCTAGGGTTTCCCTTTTTCTGGTTCTTGAGGAAGTGAGAGATTATTTTCTTTCTCGTTCTCTGACTCCCTGACTCAAAATGAGGGTTACCGTGGAGCGTGGGAAGGTTGGAGCGTGGCAGACCTGCAGGACCCTGTCACGATGCCGGAGCTGGGGATGCTTCTCCCCTCCCTGCGAGGCAGAAGGGAGGGGATGAAGGAAAATGGCATTCTGCAGTTGTTCTGTGTTCCTCACCTCCTCTTTCCATCACCTTGAAACTTACTTGCTCTTGTGCAGCCAAACGTAGCATTTCCTTTGGGCCAGTGGGAATAGGAGTTCTTACTGTGAGCAGAAATGCAAAAAATGTGTTAGACTTGAGCCTTTGATATTAAAGGATAAGGGAATAGGATAGGGAGTAGGGAAAAACGAAAGAATAGAGTGAAGTTTTCTATAAACTGTTAGAATCTGGTAGGTATGTTAGTGCTTGAGACAAGCCAAGGGGAGAGAAGTGGTTCTAGAAACAAAGAAATTCTGGATAAGAAATGAAAAAAAAAAACTGGTGGAGGTGATCTTTGGCATTTCCAGACCTTTTTTCTTTTTTTTTTTTTTTTTTTTTTTTTTGTTATCTAAACTATAGTTTGCTTTGTATCCTTGGAGTAGCAAACTCTTGACTACAAAGTTCAGCAGCAAATACTGCTTCTTGGGATGAGTGAGGATGAGTAGTTCCAGTGTATCCTGAAGAATGATCAGGATTAATTTATGAAATTAGCCAGGCCGAAGACCTCAAAGATGAGCTCTGCTCAGCACATCCTCTGACGACAACTGCCCATAAATGTCGTCTGTGCGCGTGGGGTGGCAGCGTGAAGGCCTCTCCCCGCGGCAGGTTTCTGTGCACGGCCGCTGTTGATGCTGCGGCGTGAGCAGAATGCAGCAATTGCTTTTACATGTCCGTTGTGAACGTAAACACAATTGTCCACAGAGATTGTGTTATTAACAGTCTTCCTTTCACAGCTGCTGTGCACACGTTATCTAATTAATCACGTATATCTGGACAGTCGAAATAAACCACCCTGCAGCGATGCCTGGCGGTAGAGAGCAGGAGAAGAGGATGTCCGCTGTCTTTGGGCTGGATGGTCACACTGGTGGTATGTCACTGGGACAGACTGGGAGGTTCTTCATGGCTGCAGGAATGGAGGCGTTAGGTGGTTTCTTGCAAGGCTCCAGAGGAAGCTTTTTTGCTCACAAATTCATCTGTGACTTAACGTTTATCCACGTTACAGAGCCAAAATGTGACCCAGTGAAATGGAATTGTTGGAAAGATCTGGGCAGAAGACAGACAACAGAAGTAACCAAGTTTGTAGAAGCTCATGGTTAAGGTGACCTGTCATGAACATGTCTCACCTGTCAGCCATGTGTTTTGGCCCTAGAAAATATTGCTGGTTTCTGCCTTTGAAGTATTATGTTTCCCTAAACCGACTAAAAATGATGGGAAAAAAATACCCCACGTTGCACCTCAGTTCAGTTCCTGGAGTCCCGCTGATGTAATCAGTTACATCTCTTAATGAATTTTGAAAAATCGGAGCTTTTTTTACCTTCTAGATATGGCCTGTTACTTTTTAAGGTTTAAAAATTGCGACTTCGGTAAATGTAATACTGAGAATTCTCTGAGAATCTGAATTGTAGATTTTTTGAAGGAGTAATCGCAGGGTCTGCGTAACCAACTCCATATGGCCAGAAGCATGTAGCCACCCTTTAACTGGGACAGAGTGGCGGAGTCTTAATGAAATATGCAGCAATCATCAGAGCTCTGTTAGCTCTCTACATTATTTCACACTGCTGCTTTGAAACAAAGAACAGGATGTGGCACATTTAATGCTTTCCCCTCGAGAATCAGTTGAAGTAAAGTTCAATTTTTAATTCAAAAGGCGAGGGAAGCAGTTACAGAATTAAAGATGTGGATGCTGCCCAGATGAGCTGTACGTAACTGATCCACGAACAGCAAAACCTCGCTAATACTCAGGAAAAGATAAATGTACGCCCCAGCAAGAGCATACTTGTCCTAAACCTTTTCTCTCAGATTTAATTTGTTGGGGTTTTTTTCTGCGTAATCTAGCTATAAAAAAAAATGGTAACCAGTTAAACTGAATTAAACTGGGAGATGCAAATAAAAGTTGTATCTTGCAAATCTAATCGCAAGTGCCTTTTGTTTCATTGCTACATAAATCTCTTCTCACTATATATTTTGCTCTTCATACTTGGTGGGGTCTTGTGTGACAGAACATCTACTGCTCGTGCCTGTTGGGGTGCGCACGCAACCTGTGCTGCTCGGTCTTCTGAGGCGTGGAGAGCGGAGTGGCGGCAGTCTTGATTCTTTTGAATCCCATTGTTATTTTTTCTGATTGACTGTCCAATTTACTGTTCAGTTCCTGGTGCCCAGTTTGTACAGGCAATGGTTTTGGAAGATTTTAAGGAATATCAGAGAGGGGTTGAAGTGTCTTCTGTCTCTAGTTGACTGGGATGCCGGCTGTTACGCACACTGAGACCTCTCAACTTAGGGTCAAAATGTACTCTGCTTGCTTCAGGAATCTGGAAGTCTGAAATAGGTGAGCTAGCAAGTAGGATTGTATTCTTTGACTGTAGTTCTTGGGTCGTATGCTAAGGTCAGGAGAAGAGTACTCCAATACGTTTTTGACTGGTGAATTCGCAGCTCTTTACCAGTACCATCATGGCAGGATGCTTCTTGTCAGTGCGCTGACCCTCCTGACACGTCTGTGGTTCTTGAAGGCGTTGGGTCCCTGTCCTGCCTTGTGTTTCTAGCTGGCGAGATGACAGCTCGCATAGGTAAGGTAGCTGTACTGGTACAGTGGCTCCTTCGCTAAAAGTAACTGCCCCAACAGCAATTCTTCCTGTAGGGTAACAATTTTTTTGCAGAACTCCCGAAGTGAAAATGTTACTGTTGTATTGAGGTAATATTTCAGTCTAGATAGATTTGAAATTACGTTTGAGCTTCCTCCCTCCCATTCTGTTGTTAGGATTAAAATGTGTGCTGGTATCCCCTGGGCAGCCAGCCAGTGCTAAATTACCAGCTTCCACTGGAAAGCTTTTATGTGTTCCAAGGTTTTAGCATGCACTTGTTTGACATGAATATCTGAGTTGGGAAGGTATCATTCCGAAGCATTATGCGTACATAGTACATTATGTCCTCTTTCTCTTTTTCTTTTGATTTTTTTTTTCTGTTTAAATGTGTCTGTGGAGTTTCCTGTAATATTTTATTGAATAATTAATTTATTTTAAAATTGATTTAATATTTTTAAAGGGTGGTGAAGAGTATAAAACCCATTTTCTTTTTTTATGTGTATATACACACTTGTATCTTTGCTACACAAAAGTAAGAATTCATTAGACAGCTACAGGATGATTCCTGTCACTTCCACTTCTCTTTATTAATTTCTAGGTTTAAAACTGAGCCAAACTAAAAGTTAATTCATTTTTTTCCCCTCTTAGTTAAGCTTGTGTGTAATTGATTCTGTAACTCTTACCAGAATTAGCTTGTTTACACATACATGTTTGCACACTATAGCATCTCCTATACTTCTGTAACCTCTGCTTTCAGAATATTCTCGGTACCTTCAGCAAAGCAGGTGAGGAATCCTGGTCATTGGCATGTCACTTAAATGCGTACTTAAACCTTTTTCTCATTTACTGTTGAACTTCATAATGGTTTGTAAGGCGGTCAGTCATCTCGGAAATATTTCTGTGGCCCTGTGGACAGCGTTGGGCTGCGCCTGTTATGGAAGGAGTCACTGTTTGGAATTGATCACTTCTTGGAAATAAGAGTTGCTGAGAACTAAGCAAGCAGTAAGTTCAAATAAACTCTGATTAATCCTGTCAGCACTTTAATTTTGTCATCTTATTTACTTGTCCGGTTTGGTGTTAGAGAGCAGTATCTGCTGCTATCGCACAACGTGAATCTGGACACAGAGAGGGGTTGTGTCTGTCTTTAAAAAGGGTATACTAGACGGAGATGTTCAGGAAACACAAATAGATTAAATCACCACTTGCAAGGTTGCTGTGCATGTGTGAGTGCTGAATATTGTCCCTAACCTCGTCCTGGAAGCCGCTGTGCACCAGTGGGCGCAGCAGGAGTGAGGCTGTGACAGACATTTTGTACCAGCGCTGGCAGTGTGCAGGGAGCCAGAGGAAATGATGCAGTAACTTAGGCTTTTGGACTAATTTGTCTCTGATATCTTGTTAAAAGACGTTTTAAAATACACAGAGACCAAGAGGAAGTTGAATTTTCTTTTAAATGGAGAATAAATATAGCATTCCACTGGTGACATCTTGTCAAAAGAAAAAACATTCAAAACAGTTCCTGTGAAATGCAAAAAATGACAGTGGTGAGAACATGGAGTGTATAATGCCTTACAGGTTTGCTGACAATTCATTGGAAATGTGTTTGGAATGAGAAGACTTTTAAGTATAAAACACTGCTCTATCAAACTTGTTTTCCCATGGTAGTGTGAATCTCTGGCTTTATGCTGAGAGAGATCCTGGTGGAAATGAACTACTTGTTAAATAATTCGTCTGTCTCTTACTGTTCCACTTTGAAAAGGACTAATTTGCGGTGGGATTATTTCTCGTGCTGAAAGGTAGGAACTTCATACACTTTCTACCAGGGTTCTAGTAATTTTTCATAACTTGATTTAAATCTTGCATAGATAATTTTCCAGAATTAGCCCCACTGACCTAATGTTTATTCCTTTCTGAAGGAACAGGTAAAGCCCACCACTTTTACGGCTGAAAGTTTAGGACATAGAGGTTAAATGCTAGCAGTAGTGATACTTACTTTTTATTTTTAACTACGACAGAGGTGGTGCAATTACTTTAGACATGAAATCCTCTCTAATAATTGTTATTAGAAAGAAGCTGCATATTGATAATTTGAATGTGCTAATGCTTCCGTGTGCTAAGTAACGAAAAAGCACCACAGGACATAGATACTGGTTATTATTTGTGAGGTCAAGATGTATTTTGCTTCTCACGTGATACTTTCTGCAAAATACGAGGGCAGTCTTCATGTGTCTGTAGAGTTAAGTTTCTGGGAAACAATCGCTGCCATGATTGTGTGGAAATCTCGTTCGGAGAGGTGCAGGACCAGTGTGGTGCTGATGGCGGGGGACTGAGTAGTGAGGTGCAGGGGGGTCAGGAGATAGAGCTGTATAGGCAGCGTAGTCGGAAGGTAAAGGGCATGAAGGTTGATAAAGGGGATGATTTTTATGTAAGTCGGCTTAAGATGGTAGCTCAGAGCAATTACATCTGGAGTTATTAAACTGGGATTATCTCCCTATTTGCTACCCTCTTTTAAACAACCTAGATGTGTTTTGTGGAAATTTAAATCTATTATATCTGGGTTTTTATGCCAGCAAAATGATATCTGGAATAATTGCAACATTTTGTGCACAAAGGCCTCTTAAAACTCACGTGGATATTAAATCAACAAGGAGGAGAGAATAAAAGAAAACAAAGGAAATTGTCAGTAGCATCAGTCATTGATCCGTTGGTTATGTTTGATAATAGCTTTTTATCAGGATCAAGAATATGTAATTCAGTAAATTTCCAGCAGGATATGTTTCCAGTTCTTTTATTGTCTGCTTGGGCGGGGGGGGGGGGAGTAAGCAAAACCCAGCCTTGTAGTTGTTTCCAGTTGGAAGCCTTGTTTACTGTCAGATTATGTTTAAATGTTACAAGCTAGTGAAATCCTTTGGTCAAGAGAGATAAAGCTGAGCAGGGCTGGCAGCTTGATGCGATAGTTCAGGTGGGGGTTTTTCATTGCGAGTTTGCAGCTTAAACTCCAGCGCTGTGATTTTTATTTAGCAATGTAGGAGTGTGTGTGTGGTTTGCAGTTTTGAAGAGCTGCTTTTTACATCCATGGCGTGACAAAGTCAATTAAGTACGGCTTTTCTGCTCCTGTTGTAAGGAGGTGAGAATTTGTGTATGGCTGCAGGCGTTCTGAAGAGAAAGATTGATCATATTTGTAAAATCAGCTTATTTTTGTTTACGTGAAGGACAGCCACAGTTCTTGCAGTCAGTCTTCTGGAGATATAGCGTATGTGTACTTACTTTCGACATTAAAACTGTTACAGAGGGAAAATTATTATGGCCATTACAGTACATAACAGTCAGTTAGAACAGCCTGACAGGAGATTTCTTCTCCCCTCCCCCTGTGCCCACCCCACCCTTTCTGATGATGATCCCACAGATTCCTTGTCATATTCATGCAGTCTCCTGAATGTGCTTGTTAAATTTCTGGGGTATCCAGTGGAGTTGGTTTGATGTACGTGAGAGGAGGCCTGGCCCAAGGCAAGCACAAAAGGACGAAACACTTCACTGCCGCGCAAGTGTTATCTGAAGGTAACGCGTGGTGACGCGGGCTGCGTGGTCAGCCGGAGCAGAGCTCCGGCTCAGGGCACGCAGAGATTGCTGGGACTGCAGTGTCAGCTCTGATTTCAGTTAAGGCTTTGCAAAGAGTTCTGTGCGTAGGTCCTTCTGCTTGACAGCTAAGGACTTTCTTTTAGAATGCATGAATATATGGTTGCTGTTTATGGAAATATTATGAAAAAAATGAAGTAGACTGAATTACAACCTTCTCACAACTGTGTTATTAAACAGGATTACTTTCTTAATAAAATAAACCATCAATTTTTAATTCTTTTAGAGATACCATTTTGTATTTTTGATGTACAGCAAAGCCCTGGGCGAGATGCACAGAAAGATTCTGAGTCTAGAGAGAAGCTGTGCGCTGTGTGTGCACAGCACTGTCCTTGAGTGAATCTGTCTGGATCGCTGCTAGGTGCCAGCTCGGGAGCGTGCAGCACTGCTCTGCGTGGACCGAGAGAGCAAAATTCTGCCAGCGTGGGGATCTCTGCACTTCACACTGCGTCCTGCAGATGTTCCTCAAACTGCTGCTCTTGCTCATGTTTGGTTCTGTTTGATGGGCCTGATACTTCAGCATGTGTTACAATGTGTGTTCTCTTAGGTTTTTGGAGGCTGCCTTGTAGGCGTGTGTACTTTTTATTGCCCTTTGACACTGGACTTCCTTAAGTATGTAGAATCGCAGAGGAATAGTCTGTATCTTTCAAGGAAGATAAATTCTTAATACTGTTCCTCGCACAGTAGCTGTTGTTTAACTGCTTGTCTGCATGGCTGCATCTCTGCTGGCGTGGCTGTGTTGGTGGCCCCCAGCCCTGCCGTGGAGACGTCTTATTTCTGGAATAGGGCCTCGAGTCTCAATCAAGAAGTGTTGCAAAAGTGAGTAATTAAGGACCTTGATTTCTCTAAATGGGAGTGTGTAACAAGTAAAATACCAGTACAAAGAAAAGAAAGTCAGGATAGGTTAATGGGTGGTACCCCTCCTTGTTTCCATTGGGTTATACTTCAGAATCAAATCCCTGTGTGTGGCAAAATTGTCCTTGGCTTGAGTTGCCTCAACCCTTAAACTAACCCTCAGTCCATGTATAAAGCTGGCAGGTGGAGGATAACACACCATGAAATCTTAGATTGTGAAAAATGAGATCTCTTCTCTTGCTTGAACTTGTGGAAATGTTGGATGGCCAATTTGAATGGAAGGGCTTGGATGCTTTCCATTTCATACGTGATTGAAGTAGGTTTGAGAAGAGGAAGAGCCTACACACCATTGTAAGTAGATGAGTGACTCACCGTTGAACTAGTAGACTTGGATAGAAGTGCCACAAGACCTCATGAACGTAGGCCAGTTTTGAGGCTTTTTTGTCCTGTTTAGGTGACAAAGGAAACACTCAGAAGTCAAGGAGGAGTGACTCGGTTTCCTGGCAGGTTGCAGAGCATCACAGTAGTAGGATGGATTAGCACAGTAATTCTCCATACAAAAGTGCTGCCTCCACCTTTGGGTGGCTCTTTGGTGACCCTGATGGCAGGAAACGGGTGGATGTTGATCCCTGCGGCATGTGAATGCTCTGATTGAGAGCCTGGCAGAGCAGCAGGTCTGAGCAGGCCTCACTATGCCCATTCATGCCCCAGTTGCTGTGTGTCTTTCAACTTAATGAAATCCACTCTCAGGAAAGCTAAACTGTTTGGGAAAAAGATTAAACAAGACAGTTTAACTAATTGAAAATGGGAGAAATCCTGGATACTCTTCATCCTAAAAGATGAAAATTGACTGTGAACATTGTGTGCTTTACACTGTGTTATACTTTTCTCTAAGCTGAATTGTTCTTTCCTTCTCTCTTTGTGTATACTACAGATAAAGTAGATTAGCGTAATCTTAACTACTGTTTTAAACAGGCAGAGGAACATTTTGTTACTGTTTATTCCTGGAGTCCTTGGAGAGCAAAACTTTAAAAATACATGTAGGTAATGACTTTTAAGGGCAATCTGCAAACCTGATTTTTCAGAAATTAAGTGCTTGCAGTTGCCGTGCTTTTCACATGGCCCATGTGCAATAAATGTAATTGGTTAGTCAAAATGTAGCTGGAATACAAGGAAAAGGAGGAGAGAATTGCGTAGGCATTACTGGGATGGTTGGCCTGATATTTAAGGTGAGAGCTCAGAAACAACCATGGTGAAAAACTGATTACAGAAGTGCTGCTGTATTTGTTGCTGAGGAGGTCCTACTGTGCAGGTAACAGTCCAATAAAATTGAAGACTAAAATTAAATAGATAATTTGTAATATTTTAGGTAGTTTTTATGTAGAGAAACATTCAACAGTACTGGATTAAAATACAAATTTATGTGCCTTTTTTGTTTGTGATTTGTACAACAGTTGCTTATTCTTAAATATGCTTTCTTAGATGCGTTCTTATTCTTCTCCTGCTTACCAGCCCTTTCATCTTGTTTCTGCGATGAAGATGTAACAATTTATGACATCACATTAATATCCATGGCAACAGACTGTGAAGTGAACACATATTACATTTGCATTGCAGAATCAGCGGCGAGGGAGACGGCTCCTGTTGAAACATGGAGACGTGAAATAACTCCAGCAGTGAATGCAGGAGGCGTATGTGAAGGGACATTATTTTGTAGATGTGTTTTCTCAGATTTTATAAAACTGATCTTTAAGAGGAGTTCCAAGTACAAAAGAGTCAGAAGTTACATCACTTTTTTGGTCAGATAGAAAGTTACAATTTCTTTCCCGGCCGTCCCTCTCAGTGCCTGCTTATCAGGAGAGTCGTTCTCCGTTGTGTCTTCTGTTTGCAGTAGCTCTCGCAGAAGAGACCTTTATAGAACAGGACTGGCTTTAAATTCATAATTGCTGTATATATTCAGCCTCAATGATTATGAGAAATGGTGCATAGTTGATGGTCTCAGGTAGTCTGTAAAACTGCCCGATGCTTAGTTTGTTACTGTGCACAATTCCAAGGACTCGCATATTTCCAGAATGGCTCTCCAGTCTTCAGTAATTCGTTTTTTTTCCATCCCCAGTGCTGTATATCATGTTGTGACACCTTCATTGTTTTTCTCTAATACCTTCTATTTATAAATAAGAGTAAATAAATATATTCTTAAGAATATGCTGAATAATAAATTGTTTTCCATTCCACATCTGAAAAAGCATCTGTAATATTCCCTGCCTGAAAAGGCAGGTTGGAATAGATGGGGATAGGGAGGGAGAGAGGTTTGTTTTCCAGTAGTGAGTTTTCGGTACTCGTGCTTTGGGGCAGTCCTGTGTTTATCGCTCCTGCTTTGGCCAGCCAGCCTTGCAAACAGCCGTGCGCTGCGTACGTCTGATTGCCACTTCGATGTTTCTGTGAAGAGGGAGGAAGAATCTGAGCACATCTACATTGATTAATTTTATTGTTGACATTTCCGTGTTGAAAGGTGCTGCCAACATCGCAATTGTAATAACAGGAGGCATTAGTGGAGCTGAACGTTATAAAAAAGCTGCCTGGGTGTCGCACGGGCCCTAATCCATGTGGCAGCCTGGTTAAGTGTGAGCTTAAAAACTCAAAAGTGTTGAAACTTCCCAGGAAAGACCGAATGTGTGAAACATTGTTAGTTAAAAATCAAAGATGCCTGAAAATGTACAAACATCTGTTCAACCCACGGAAGTAATGGAAGTTCGGATCTTCAAAGATCTTGCTTGGCCTTCCTCAAAGGATCATTGTACGGATTTGATACTGGGCACTTTGGCTAGATTATTTTTCAAGGAAGTTATCCTGCTTTTAAAGCTGTTTCATATGGAGGAGTTTGTTTTAAAAGTAGTGATTAAACTATTCCTACTCAAAGTCTGCCCTCTTCTAATCTGTTTGTTATTGAATGTGGTCATTTTGTTTCAGAAGTTTTATTTTTAGCACGTATGATCTCGTATCCTTTTCTTAATCTGAAAAACAGATCCCACAGGAAGAGTCCAGGAACTTGCAGCTCCCTCTGCTGGCTTGCTGTCAGAAGAGGACAAAAACGTATTCAAAACCTGCTTGATATTCTGCTGCCGAAATATCAGACCAGTTTGCTGGTAGAAGGCGATACGTGGTGGTATTGCACAAAAGCTGTTCCTGCACTTCCGTTGGATAGTGGATAACGTTTACTGCAGTGAACAGTGGCTCACAGAAGAGCACCGAGTACTTTGGCATGCTTCTCGGGGAGCACTAAAATCCGGTGAAGAACAAACAAAATGATGAAAATATGGCTGGCTGGCCTCTGAAGTCTTTTCTAGCCTTTGATTCTGTGCCTGTGGTTTTGGAAGTCTACTGTTGTCTCAAAAGAGACGTGTATATGAGGGAAGCAGTTGGCACTGTCACTTTTTTAAAGAGAGACTTCATTTCAACCACTTCTGCTGTTCATACTACCTAAACTTCAGATTCATTTTCAATTCTTTTTTTCAAAAAGTAGTAGCAAAACTGAGAGTCTAAAAACTTACCTTTTGTTTTGAAAATATGATGCTTCATTTACGAGCATCCAGTCTGACCATAAAGATTTTTGCAGTGATGTTAGGTTATTGCTGAAGCCTGACCCTCTGCTTCTAAAGTACATGTAAACATTATAGCTGAAAGTTATTGCTTGACTTTGCTACTTAAAAAAATCTGCCAGCGATGTTACATTTCGTTTTGCCTGTTGTTAACTATTACTTTCTATTTGTATATTTGGTGATAATTGGATGGAGTTTGGGTTTTTTGAAATGGCTTCAACTTCTGCTTCAGCAAGTTTTTAAGTAAAGAAATTGCAGCATCAGTTTTGCAGTTCACTGCTGTGTGAAATGTAATGAATTCCAGTAGGGAAGTGGGAAAGCAAGTAGTAAAATAAGCTTGAAAACATTATTTTCAAGTGATGTATAAACTAGAAGCAAATGTGTTTGCTCAACTCTTTCTGGTTTTCAAAAAGTAATATGAAGAGGACTTACCTAATATATTCCACATACAATAGAATTAGTGTTGTAGTTCACACTTCTAACCTTTCGCTGTTCTCTGTTTGTGGTACACGATGTCTGTTGAAAATAGGAAACTGCTTTAAAAATATTTTGCAATATTTCTTAGTCAAATCAAAATCTTGTTATCTCACAATATAGTGTTATGAGTAAGTTAAAGAAAATAAGACTTTCTACTGAAAATTTTTGTAAAAAAAAAAATAAAATAGTCTGGAGGCTGTAAGTAATGACATGGTACCAAGAGGAAGTGTGAACTGAGAAAAAATGAGTACAATTCTTAATAGAGTAAACTCAAACTTTTGGTAATACAAAACCCAATAGTTACTTGGTTAAATAAGCATACAAGTGAGATGGAGATACTATAGGTTTCTGTTCCACAACGTACAGCCTAGCTGTGGGGAAGGAAGACAGCCGTGACCAAGGGGAGCCTGGGCAACATCACACCCTTAAATACTCTGTAAATGTATCTTTGGATGGGTTGGAGATCTTGTCTGTCTTACAGTTTTAATCTGAACATATCAGTTAAAAGCTGTGGCAGCCTGCAAGCATATTGTAAAGCAGAAAATAATAATGAAAAAAGCTGGCTTTCTTAAAGATGGTTATATTTTTTCCTGTCTGTAAATGTGCTTGTTGTGTAACACGAATGCATTAGCCTCCACGCAATGCAAGAAATGAAAGGCAGCAAGAAGCGGTGCCATTGTTACCACTCCCGGCATGTCTAATGAATCGTGTTCCCGTGTTCTCCTGGTCACGCTGCAGAGTGCCCTTAGCCAGGGCTAAGCCTCCTGGAAAATGCTCTTTATGACGACTGCAGCCAGCGCAGAACCGCGGGCTGCGGGGAGGGCATGCTGCTGAGCGCCCCGCTTTCCCCCGCAGCTGCAGGGATTACTCATCGGGGCTGGCGCAGGAGTGCCGGCCAGCGGGGTGAGCGGCCAGTGGAAGGCTGCACAGGGACTTGGCTCGTCACAGCTGCGGTTCGAAATGGAATCGTCTGTCTCGAGCTGTGCAGTTGTTTTTAAGGCAAACCTGTGTTCAAGAAGAAGGAAGTAAGCATCCCGGTACTGCTTTCCAAAGTGATCTGTCTGTATTTCAAGAATGACGTCTTGCATACTTTATAAATGAGAAAAGACTTTTGGTTCCTTTCGTTTTCCAAGTATGGATTAATAGGAATTGTGTTTTTCCTAAGAACAAGCCTTCTGTTACTCTGGTGATGGGTCAACTTGCTCTCACTTCTCTTCAGAGGCTCACTGCCTCTGTGCATTGTCATCTCCGCAGAGCTCCTCGACCGTAGGGGAAGGGGAGCTATGCTCCAGCATACTGTCAGTGAAAAACAACATTTCTGTTTAGAGAAGAAATATAAAAGTCCACTTTCTCATTGCATTATCAGTGCAGAGAGGAAGATCTTACCGATGCAGATGTAATTCAGCAGTTTTATTTTCTTTGAACTCAGAGGCAGAAGTGAGGGGTTTGCAGCCGATGTGTGGAATGAGGGTTGTACTGGCTGTAAGTCTGAGGCGGTCGGTGAAAATGGGACAAAATGAAGAAACCTTGGAGATTTGAAAGGGAGAAGAAGAGAGCAAATCAAGTTCGGACAGTAGAGATTGTTTCTTGGGATTAGGAAAGCATAGTAATGCTCTTAAAAAGTTTATTTTCCTTCAAATTTTTTGGGTTACTTTTGCGTTCTTCTGAGAAACTGCTTTTTTTAATGCCCTTGTACCAAAGAGTTGAAGCGGGAAACGAGATGTAACGGAAAGTGAAAAGTTCAGAAATGTGGGAGGAAATGCTAGAAGCTCCCAGGAGTAAACTTAAGAAAGTACTTCTTTCTGAGCGGCATCCTAGCCCTGAGCACTTCGGAGAAGGGTGGTGGGAATCTCACCAAACTTTTAGTGCATTTTCACCGTGGTCAACTTAATGCTTTCATCTATAGGAAATATATGCGCAAAGAAATATTAAGTAGCTTGAAAATAAAACTGCCTAACACAAATACTGGTGGGACAAATGGAATAGTGTAAATCAGGGATTTGGGGGGAATTTTCTGGTGCACGAGAGGAAGTTTCACTGCAAACAACTTGTGCTTTACTGTAGGAAGCCACGTAAACTGCATAAATTGTGCCATGTTCATGTTCATTTTACTCTTTCTTGGGACACAGCTACTGATTTCAAAAGGCATTCAAAGCAAAAACCACACAGCAAACTGTTTTATTTGGAATCTCTTCCATCTCTGAAGTGAGCTGCTCAGCTCTTGAGCAAAGCTAATTTTGCATTCCTACACAGAAAGCAGACTTGAGCTATAATTACACAGAAATGTTTATACTGATTGCATAGATAATAATTTTGGTTTTGGAGAAGTTAGATGTTACCCCTGGATTTTTAGAATTATTTTCAAGTGAATTTCTAAAGAACCAGAAGTGAATACATATTTTGTGTGACCAGTTTGTGCCTAGTGCCCTTTGAAATGCTGCGCAGTTAACCACGAGAGTGAGAAACGCCACTGTCGAGATCTGCGGTGTGGCGTGTTACAGTGGAAGGCAAACAGACTGCAGGAGCAGAGGAATGTGAGAGAATGGGACAGGAAGAGGGAGGGAATGGAACCTTTAATGTATAGTTTATAAAAACCATTTTGTGTACCTACTGGGAGTGAGGAAGCGATAAAAGTAATACTTAAGTGCTAACATAATCTAAGTGCAGATAGTTACCTGCCATCTGTTTTTCAATAAATAGTTATGATGCTAATTTCTGTTTCAAAGCACAGCAATTAAAGCATTGTAGTATTCCTGTGATATTCAACAGCTGTTGCCTTTGAAGGTTTTATTTATCTTTCTGAAGTGCAACGATTTTAGTTTCATAGTCAACTCCGTTTGGAAGTGTTAGTTTTTATATACAAAATTGTGGTCCGTTGTAATGCAAACTTGGGTTGTGCCTGAACAGCAGCCTTCAGCACTGGGCTTCATTAATGTTCCGATTTCCCTGGAAGCGTGGGGCAGGACTCGTGCTGTTAGGGGTACCTGGTAGGACATGGATTGGAAATGCCTCTGGGCGTGTACAGCCCGTATTCTCAGAGCTTCACGTAAGCTCTGCTTGCAAATAGATTAACACAAACGGATCACTGGTGAGCATTTCTTCTGTACTGGTGGTTTTTTGGCTGATGAGTTGACTTGGGAGAGGGAGCCAAGATGAATTCTCAGTTCTGTAAGAGCAAGCAGTACAATTTCCCTACAATCATAACCAGTGCAAGGAAATTAGATCTCTAAGTGGGTTGAATCTGATTTAGTATTAAGTCAATTTAATCACTAATGACTTCAAACGCAGATTTTACAAGGTGATCAATGGCAGTATAACAATGATCGATCAATAGCATTGCATTTAATTGGATTTTTATGGGTATGATATAGTTTTTCAGAATTAATGTACCATTGCATTGCTTTGTTACTCTTTTAACTCCATTTTTTAGAAGAAATGATGCTTCAAAATCATGGTTGGTCTTTGAAATATTGTTTTAAGGGCACGTTAATAAAAATTAAAATGAAGAATTAAATGCTTGCTTTTAGTAATTGAATTTCTGGTTTTGTTCCAGTTATTTCTCCATGTGTTTTTAGGAACTGTATTTACACAGGGGAAAAAACCCCACATTCTTCATATTTCATGGTAATGGGGAGACAAAATTTCAAAGAGTAGCAAGGAACATACGCTGTTCTGCATACGAATCCTGAGTAGCTGAGTGACTGCCCTTCCTCAGCGGTTTGACACAGTCATCTTCCCTCGCAGTAATCTCCTTGTCCCATGTGTCCTGCTTTAATCTATCAGCATTTCTGCAGTGTGCAGCAAGAAATTGATTTTCAGTAATTTTAATGGCTGAATAACTGGTCCTGTCCCAGAGTGTTTTTTCATATTTGCAGTGGCCAACGTGGTAACTGAAGGCAGTGTTCTGGATAATAGGTTTCATTAGTTTTGATGCCCGAGGTAAAAAAGCAGTAGGTGGGAATAAAGACTGGTTTTGATGTCTAGACGTTCATTTCAGCTGTTGCTGCAATATGATACATTAAAAGGAAATATGTAACATAGCTCTGAGGAAATATGTATTCTTTGAAACTAATTCTACTTTTAAACTGCATAAGGCAGTGTGACCTGAATTATTAAAATGTGGGTGGCTGAATTTCTTAAAGGTATAACTATCTCTGCAATGCTGACACAGTCTCAACTTGCTTTCTCTCCTTCCCTCCTATATTTCTTTTAAGTAAAATATGTCAGTTTGGTCACTGAAGCAGAACAGAGATCTTATTATCTTTCCAATATCTCTGCTGGGAGACCTAAAATTATTGAAGTATTTGCTTTGATATTTTGCTGTGACTTCTCTCCTTGAAATTTTTATAATGGTTCGTTCTTTGAGAACATGGCTGGCTTCATAAAAATCGCTGGACACTTTGAAGACCTTAATATCTCTGACTTGAAAATAAAAAAAGACCCCAAGCCAACTAAGCTGCTCGTTAATGTATGTTTAAATTGTAAATTTCCAGTGTAAGTCTAAATTACTGTAGTTGCTTTTAATTCTTTTAACATCTGATCTGCAAGAATAAACTTAAAAATCAGCACAAATGTTCTATTCAATTTTGAGCCTATAAAAGCACAATGATAATAAACATTTTTTAAAATGATATGTGAAAGTTATTGATTAATTACTATTCAATATGGAGACTGGCAGTGAGATGTAGCACCTCAGCTGTAATCCATTATGATAAGTGTCAAATATACCTTTTTTTTCCTTTTTTTTTTTTTTTTTAATTTTGTGCTAATACTACCTTGGCAATGAGAAAATAATAAGTATTTTCTCTGTGGAAGGCTTGTTTGCAATTGAAAAACCACTGCGCTGTATTCTTTTTCCTGTACACACTTGTACGTTGGATAATGGTAACAGGCAGGTACTCAGTTGTAACAGTAATTTTATCTTTACGACACAGTGCCATGTCAGTTTACACGTAATTATTTTTTACCTTTGTATCTGCTAAGACATTATGTTGATGTTTTGTTAACTTTCCATGAAAATTTCAATGACTATTTTCACTTTCTTCACCCTTATAGATTGAAACAATGACTCCTCTTAGGATAAATGAATAGAATCATCTTGTACAAAACTGGCTATATGAGATATACAGAAAGAGGTGATTTCGTTTTAGAAAACCCAACAATGTGCATAGTTGCTTATTTAGGTGAGAAATGTAGTGGTAAAGTTATCCCCCTATTGCAGGACAGACAGCGAGAAGGGGATGAACTGCCTTGTTTTACAGGAAAGTAAATGCTCACAGTTGTCATCCTTGACTACTCTGGAATGTACACGTGCTTAGATAAGGTAGTTAGCATATACAGAGAAATACATACACACACAGAGATATATCTGTATGAATCTGTCCCGGTATAGGATCAGTAGATCTGACAGATCACACAGGTGAGGAGGAGCTTGGGCTCCTGAGTGTGTTCCAGTCTGACATCCTACTGGAAACGCGATTGCCACAAACAGCGGATCAGATGAGCAACGGCTTTGTCTACCCAGGTCCTGGAAGTGGCGACCCACAGTTTTGTCCCATCTGCTTTGGTGCCTCTCCAAAACTTGTCTGCTTTCTGACTTTTGTGGAGGAAAAAGCAGTTACCCGCTCTGTTGTGCTCTTTCTCTTAGTAAAATTCAGTCTTTACTTGGTTCTTCCCCTAGTTTTCTTTTTTGAAGGTGACTTTCACAGCTGTTGTATATTGACAAGTATGTTGCCTCTAAAGAGAAATATTTGAACGAGAGTAACAGAAAATACCTTCAGGACAGGATATATGTGCTTGGCATAAGTGTGTTTCTGAACCTGTGCAGCACCTGCTTTCTGTTAGCCGTGTGCCTGAAAGGGCTGTCGGGGAACCCTGAAAGGCTGCCGAGGGCTTGAGGTGAAAGCGTTGAGTGTTAAAAGCATTACAAATCGTTGTGTAGACAGACAGAGAACAACAATTATTTCCTACTCTTCAATCTTCTATTAGGAATTTAAAATATTCTTCAAAATCTAAAATCTCATTCCATTCTTACAGTGTGGGGAACTCTGCAGTTTACAGGGATAGTCTAATCTCTAGTGTTTTGCCGAGGTTTGTTACTGGTCACCATTTGCATCTTGAAGTTGTAACTTGCTCTTTTCTTTGGAGACTGGATCAGGAAGCCAGAGAGTGGAGAGGAAGTGAAATGCTGCAGTTCTAACTTCTTTCTCCCCATTTTAACTGCAATAGGCGTATGTACATACTCTCAGTTGTGAGATGAACATTTTTAATAGGATAAAGAAGTATTAGAGGTAATTGCATTAAGTATAGTGCATTCATATATCTGGGAAACAAAGGCATTATTTATTATGGTTACGAAGATGTCTTATGCTTAGAGTTAAATTAAATAGGGAAATATTTTTATTTCTATTTCATATATAATTCATGTAATGCCGAGTAATAAAAAAGCCAGTTTGGAAAATGAGAATATTGAGTAATGACAGCACTTCAGACTTTCCCCTTTTCCTTGTCCCACTCAATTTCTGCTCCTCAGCCAGTCTGATCTCCCTGGCAGATGTAACCCTAGGGACTTGTCTCCAGGGTCCTCCACCGCAAGGTTAACATGGCTTTTTTCCTGCATTTCCTAGACTTTGGGACGTATTCCCTTGCATAGCTGCTCCTTTTCCTTGGTGCAGGATAACCACGAGTACAGCTGTGGTGGTGTGTAGAGGGAGAGTGCTGCCAATTTCCATTCCCTCATTTCCAGCCCTTTCTGCTGGGGTACGTAGGCCTTTCACGTCACACCATTCCTGGGAAGAGGGCTGTCCGTTTGTGGAGAAATTATAGGACGGGACAGCCCGAAGAGAAGCTGTGCCACTCACAGCTAAGCAGGGCAAAAGAACACAGGTAATGTCCAGTACCTAAGAGCTTGGTATTAAAATGACTCCAGCTCTACCGAACATTACCTTACAAACAGTGTAAAGCAGTCTGATCTGATCTTCTTTCTTCTGGAGTCGGTGGCAAGATTATACTTGCAGAAAATAGTTTTGAGAGAGGTATTCTTTAGTTGGGTCCCATTAGTTTGTTTTGCATACCTGGGAGTAGATAGAGAGTTATGATTGAGAACATCACAGCTGGCTGTGAGAAGTTTCCTGTAGAATCTTGGAATAAATGCTTGTCTTTCCCATCTTGCATGAAGTTTTTAATGGAGATACAATACTGGCTTCTGGCACACATGCTCTTGTAGGATTAGAGTGAAACTCAGAAAGAGCTCAGTGCCATGTAGTAGTGAATTTCTTTTGACTTTTATAAATTCTGTCAAAAAAATTTGAAATTTTATTTACATTTGGAGTTTTCATACAGGTGAGCTCAGGTGTGATCTCTCTAATACTATAACATGTAACTGTTTACGTATTTGAGAATGGTATAGTCTAATACTTAGTGTCAGTAAGGTTTTGCAAGCATTGGAGGCCTTTAATAGTTTTGTAGGAAAAGATACTCCGCGCATGCTCATGCCCAGAAGCACAAGTCTGCCCTTTCATTCCTCTGGGAAAGCAACTGTGCTGTTTGACAAGGTGATCTAGGTGCCAAAGCCCTGGCTCTTTCATTCCATAAAACGAGAGAGACTCTTGTTACCAGTATTAGCGTATCACATATTACACGTTCAAAAAATCTGCTGCTGCTTGTTTGAGGTTGTATGACTTTCTGTTACCAGGAGAAGCAGCAGAATAACAAACAATGCTGAGTTTTGAGGCTCTGAAGCTGTAGTTGAAGACTGCTGGCAATATTAGTATTTTTCATACACCAGAACCTTCTTAGAAGCTTTACTTTAAACATGATTGTGGAGTAAACTATACTTGGATAATAATCCCTGCATGACAGACATGCTGCTGGAAGGTTTCCTCCTTTAAATTCGCCAAGGAGGAGTGCTAAGTATTCAGTTCTTAACACGCTGTAGAATTTTATGTTTGCATTTCTAAAGATCTGCAGAGTATTCCTGTAAAATTGAAATGACAGAACTCAGACAATTAACAAATTCTTACTCCTTAACAAAGTTATTTAATCATCTGCTTTTGCTCTGCAGCTGAGATTGCATCTTGTTGCTGAATAAGATTTGGAATCTGGTTACAGGCACACCAAAAATAGTTTTACTCTTGGTAGTTTTAGCATCCAAAAGCAATGGAGTAAGGACAGCAGATGTTTTTGAGGTTTCTATGTCCTTCAGGTCCTCATTCAGGTGACTAGTTCATGCTGTGCTCCACTGTGAGAGATGAATAGATTTTATTTATTTATTTAAACTCTAAAATCTTTGCAGTTTGGTATTGAGTTTACAGTTTTTGTTTTGGAATAAAAAACTTGTGTATTTCATATATTTGCTGTGTGTTGCTTAAACTGCAACAGTTTAAGTCAGTACAATGGAGGAATTGCAGGAGGAGTGTGACAGTGGGAGCTTCAGGATAGTTGTTTAATGTTTAAGTTATGTAAATTGATTTTACACCTTTAATGACTCACTTTGTTTCTTCATTGTCTGCATCTGCAGTTAATTTTTAAAGGATTTTTCAGCAGTCATGGCAAAGCTTGATCATTAATTCCTCACCCTCTTGCTTTAATATTGAATACTAAGAGCAAACGTGTTTCCTTTTATGCTTTTGTGGTTTGTTTTTGTTTTTTGTGGGGTTTTTTTTTGTTGTTTTTTTGTGTTTTTTTTTTTTTTTAAATTCAAAGATGGTGTCTTCAGCAACTAAAGATTAAAGCTACTTTGGCAGTGCAGGTGATAGTTGAAGCAGTTTCATGAAACATGTTACTGTTGAAAATGAAAGTTGTTGGAGTTATGTTTTGTATAAACGTTTGTATTTCCCTGTTCTGAGCATGTTGACAATTTATGTTTTTGTAGTGGTGGAAGAAGGATTCTGGGAGAATGGACTTTCCTATGAGTGTAGGACCCTGCTCTTCAAAGCAATTCATAATCTTCTGGAAAGGTAAGAAAAACTGTATTGCACTGAAATATTTCATTTTGATGTTTAAAATAATGCAGGATTCCTACAGACCATTTATATTATTACTGATCTTAAACCACATATTTTTAGAGGTAGAACTTGAGTGCAAGAAACACAGAATAGAGATGGATGTCTTAAGTCATTGACTCTGGTAATGTATCATGAAATGCTGTGCAGGCTGATTAAATGCTCATACAAAAAATAATATTGATGTATATTTCTGCTTGCGTTCTTCTTAAGTAGCTGTTTCAAAAGAAAAAAAAATTCACCTTCTTGAGGTGCTTAGAGAGAATAATTGTATCTGACCTCTGCCCACTTTGATGAGGTTAAATAATATGTATCTTAACAGATAACGTTGAAAGATCTTACCTCTTTTCTTCTAATCGTCCTAGTTAGGTTCATCTTACAATTTGACTGCATTTATGCACGGTGTTCAGGGTGAAGTTTAACAGTTCCTGGCTCTGACAGGCATAATGTATCCTGGCATTGCTTCCTTTTGCCTTGATCATATAGATGTATGTATATAGCTTGACTGCTAAGTTATTCTGTGATTAGTTAATACTCACGACTTTTTCATCTTAATCCAGCTATTAACTCTTACGCTTACTGGAGATTATCTTGTTATTAGGCCTTCAGTGTACGACATTGCGTCTTGGAGTATTGCACTTTATTCCTTCTTTGTTACTGCAGTTCCTCAGGTCATCGTCACCTTCCTGCATTGTATTTCTGATCATCTTTTACAAACTTGGAGATGATCTCAGAATTAAGTGTCACCAGACTATTCCCACTTTTTCAGAATTTATAAGAATAATAGTAATAACAAAATATAATGCACCTTTGCTGTACTTTGTGTCACAGTAATTTTGCAGAATATAGCAGTGAATATTATTTTCTTTCAGAAAATAAGCAAATTGAAAATACTTTTGTTTTGTCCCATTTAGTATCCTGTTTGCTTTGATGTAGGTTTACTAGTAGTCAGATTGACATTATGTTCCTGAGGTGGTGTTTCCATGGGTGCGGTAACTGTCCCTGTGAGTGTTAGTCACCCCATGCACTTGCTAGCAAGGGAGGTTTGCATCCACCTATGTGCATGGACACAGGTATAAGGACTAGTTGTTCTATTTCCTATTCTCTATCTCATCAGTCTTTTTAGGGGGTTTTTATGTAAGTAATAGAGTACTTAGAGTGAATAGAAGTATAAAAATGAAATACCCAGTCTAAAATGTTCACTAGTTCTTTTGTAGCTTTGCAATATAAAAGGGAAAATAATTTTGCACATGTTTATTAATCTGTGGTACCCAGCCAACTGACTTTAAAGTATGACTCCTAGTGGTTATTTTTATTCATTGGACCTTTTTAAGCTTCTGAAGTAAAGGGTTTTTTTTCATATAACTTAATTGAAATCGGTTGGCAGAGTCAGCAGAATTGTTCTGTCCAGCTGTGACTGAAAAGTTTTCAGAGCTCTTTTTCTTCCAGCAGCAGTCAGGGGGCCAGCACTCATCAGGCGTTTGCTGGAGGCCTCGTTCCGCGTTGCTGGGGGGTCCCACAGCTCTCGCCGTGTGCCGGCAGCCGCTGCTGGCGATGGCGGGGCTGGCTGCGCGCGCGGCCTTGCTCCGGTGATGGCTTACCAAATACCTGTCCCATTAGCTGCCTCACTTTTGCAGCACTATAGCTGAGTTTATTTTAAGTTATACACTTCTTGGGTTTGGTTGGTTGGTTTTTTTTTTTGGCCGTACCAAATCTTAAGTTAACATCATAATTATTTCATTTAAAGTAATAGCAATACGTGTATAGACTTCATTAAAAAGAGAAATAACACTTTAATTTTTAAAGACCCATCTTATCCCATATTTAGGAAAAGCTTCATTAATAGAAAAGAAGTATTGAATTTCTTTTTGGTCTTACCAGAAAGTGGCAGGGTTGTTGCCTGTGCTTGAAGTTTCCTGGGAGTTTTTGTTTGTTTGTTTGTTTTTGCTATTAGCGAAGGAGAAGTTTTCTTCTCTTGGAAACCTCGTGTGTCCTACCAAGATGTAATTTTTTTTAGCAGGGCCGTTTGGTCGTTCTGACTCGTTACAGCTGTGGGTAATTTGGCTCCTGCAAAAAGGGCTGGCCTCGGTGGGAGGGCAGGGAGCGGTTCCAGTCGGCCCTGTCCCCGGCGAAGCTCCCCCCAGCCAGAGGCGCCCACGGCCCTGCCGTGTCCGAGGAAGAAAGGGGCAGCGGCGGGAAAGCCGGGCGGCGGGAAAGCCGGGCGGCGGGAAGGGGGTGGTGGCGGCCACCCCCGCCCGCTCCTCTGCACCGAGGAGCCGGCAGCGGCTGAGTGAAACCCGAGGTGACAACGCGGGAAGATGTGACTGGGAAGAGGGGAGGAGAGTTGTTTGCTTTAAGTTAACCCTGGGAAGGGCGAGAAAGGGTTTTTGCGCAGTTGTTTATTTTCTTTTTTTTTCTTTTTTTTTTTTGGTTCAGCTTTTTTTTTTTTTACCCCCTCTCAGTACCCAAATTAGTAATCAGAGGTTTATGCTAATTGACAATTAATGTTAGGAGGTCTGAGGAAATAATAATCAAAATATTATGGTATGGTTTCATAATCGTTAGTGTGCCCTTGTCAGGTCACTTTTTTCATAGAAAAGCCAGAAATATGAGAGGTGAAGTGGCAGTGAAATGCTCTAGCAGCTGTACGGCTTAGGCAGAAAATACCACTCAGCCCTGACAAGAGAAGTGAGCCAGGAGGTCAGAGTATTTTATGTCCATATTTCATATGATTAAATAACTGCTTTTCAGTGTATACTCATTCGGGATTTTATAACCACCTTTTTTTTTTTTAAACATAAGTTCATTGTTACAGCTTACTGTTTAAAAACTAGGTAGTCACCACTGAGTGCTTATACAGCAAAAACAATGCCGTGCTGTCATTAATTGTTCGCTCAGCTGAATCTTTGAGATTGCATGCTTCCGTAATTCTGTTTCCCATTTCATATGGGATTATACCTTAAATAAGCTGTCATTTAGCTCAGCATGTGAGGGTTGGCTGATTTTTAAGGCCGACTCTAGCCCTGATGACTGTTTTTCTGGGAAAGTAGCGTTAGTTCGAGGGAGTTAAACCTGCCATCGTGGAGTATGACGATGTGGCATTAGAATGCATATGTGTGACGTGGGATAGTTTATTATATTTTTGCTAGTACAGATTATTTTCTTTAGGGATCTGATGTAAACTTCACAGACTTCCTTTTGTTTTTATAAAGTGTGCTGACACTGACAGACTTTCTCTGATCAAATATTTCCTAGGGAAACAGTTGCTTAAGAGTACTTTTTTAAATTTTCCTGCTCACTAGCACAAGAGCAATGTCTTTAGATCTCAAATGGTTTAGCTTTCATATTCCGTTTAAGATATTGGTATATTCCACTGAGCTGGATTCTTTTTGCTTTAATTGAGAAAGTGCTGTTAGAATTTTCGGCAGCCTAGCTTTAACTTTTGAAAACCCTGCCAAGTTTACGCAGAAGAATTAGGAACGTATTGGTATCTACGTTGTCTGTCGTCCATTTCTTATCTATGTCTTCTAGGTATGCTTTTGAAGTATAGATCACACAGTTTTTTAAACTTTGCAGAATATATTTTCCCAGATGTTTTAATGTGATTTTTAATGTTTTTGATTTCTTTTGGCTAATCTTTAGCAAGTGCTAAAGAAGACTTTGAAGAATGGAGAAGTATAGTTTTTCCATCTAAACAGAGAAATACTGATTACACATGAAATGTGTAGGGAAAGCTCATATGTTGCTCGTAATTGTAAATAAGCCACTAACAACAAATGACTAATTTTTCAGACTTTTAAAAACATTATGTTTACCTTACTGAAAAATATTCCTTCATAACAAATTTCTCTATGTCATCCCTTGGGCAATACCTTCAACTGCACGTTTAATGTATGAAGCATCCTTAAATAGTGTTGGTGTACTGCTAGTGTGATTCATCTGACCAGGTGGATTTAGAAAGGCATCGAGCGCTCCTTAACTTGTAAACTCAAATTGGTTATCGATCACTTTTTGCATCCTCACTATCAGGTTTTTTTAAAGCCACAGAATATACAGTTTCTATAAAGAAATTGTACACTTGTAAAAGGACAACAGAAAATGGGTAACATTGCTCTAAATGTAGTCATATGGGAGTATGTTTGTTGGAGTGAGATTTTTCTGAGAGAGGAAACAGTAATTATGGAAGTTTCAACACCTAAAATCATGCTGTGGATCATGTGAAGGAAAAATGGTTTCTTGTTAATATTTGGTTAATATGGTTTCCTGTCATTCATATACTATAGTATGCCAAAAATACAGGAATGGCTATTCTTTATCATGAACTCTGAGAGAAACACTGTATAGAAAAGAATCAGTGCTATGAATTATCTTTGTTCGAGAGTAGGAGTTTAAAAAGTAGGATGATAGGTCATTCAGCAAAAAGATAGCATGGAGCGGAAAAGATTGTATCAGAGAGAAGGGGAAAACGCGTGTGTGAAGATCAGCATCATGAGACTGGACAGTTATTTTCTGTGACTGGTGTGGGAAAATGGAAAGTGGCAAAGTTATGTGGAACCCAAAAGCTACGAAGCTGAATTGAATATTATGGAAATTCAGCAGCTTAATCCCTTAGATTTACTGTCTTTAAAGACTGCTCTTAATTACATATTAAGATGTAACTAGTAATTGTTGCTGTAATTATTTTCTAGGTGCTTGATGGATAAAAACTTTGTGAGAATTGGAAAATGGTTCATAAGGCCCTATGACAAGGATGAAAAGCCTGTTAATAAAAGGTAAGGTGATCTATATATCAAGTACTGTTCCTGTCGATGTTGTCTATTACACGATGGTAATTTGATGCTGCATTTTGGTGGCAGTTTTCCCACTTTTTTTCAACATGTAGCAAGTAAAAACACAGACACTATTTGTTCACATCAGCAACACATATAAAGCAATTAAGTAATTTTTCAGGTTTTGATATGGTAATTTAAGATAAGAAGGTGGGGTTTATATTTATCCCTTAGTTGGCAGAAATATCACATTTTTTAGTATCTTTTGAGCTGCATCTTCCTGTTTCTCTCATTATACAGCAGGATTCCAGGTAGTTATAACAAATGATTTGAATTTCTGGACACTTAACCCCAACCTGACATTTTAAGCAGTAAAATAAGTAGCATATAGATTTACTTATGTTTTTTTTACGGATACCAACCTTTGATATACAGCTTTCGCTGGGTAGGCAGGCTGCCAAATCAGACCTCTATGTCTGATTAATGCGCTTCTCTTGCAGCAACATAACCGTGGAAAAGGGCTAGCTGTCTCCACTTGCTCATTGCTATTTCCTCTCCTAGCTCTAAAGGTTACAATGTTCTCAGATCTTCTGGTACTTGCATTTATAGTCATTCACTAAACAAGTTCTGTCAGAAATAATCTGAGTTAAGCTGAAACACAGATTTTCTAACGGGAATCATTTTGACAGAACTGGGTTAGGAAGTGGCTAAACATGCAGTTAGGCTGGAAGATTTGAAGGTAATGAGCAAGTGGAGATGAAGTGGGGTGGCAACTTCATCCAGCGTAGCTACAGTCACAGCAGCATGTCTGATGGCAGCTGTAGGTACACGTGGAAATCATTCTGTAGCTCACATATGCCTTCTTCCTCCCATCTCTTTATCTCACTGCCGAAATGTCTTACCTCTGTTACTGTGTAGTACTACAAACGGTTGCATTCATTCTGTAACGGACTTTGTGTTAACCAGGTGCTTGCAAACAGCAGGTGTTTTTAAGATATAGTGCAGTAATTAAACATGGATTTGTCTCCTTTCTAAAAACACAAAGTGTTAACTTAGCCTGAGGATATCTCTCTTTTTGCTATTTATGCTTTGTGGCTCACTAGACTTACCCTGTATATGTGGAACCTTTGATTTCAAACTGATCTAATGGCAAGAAGGCATTGAAATGTCCAGATTTTTCCACACCTTTCTTTGTCCTGCCAGGACATAATCACCTTCTTCCCATGTGTTTGTTGCTTTTCTGATCACACCAAGATCTAGTGTAACTTTCTGGAAGATTAATTCCCTGAAGTGACATAAGCAGCTTCTGGAAA
This sequence comes from Chlamydotis macqueenii, assembly GCF_036417535.1. Classification (NCBI taxonomy): domain Eukaryota; kingdom Metazoa; phylum Chordata; class Aves; order Otidiformes; family Otididae; genus Chlamydotis; species Chlamydotis macqueenii. Next base: position 13,681,331 of record NC_141572.1, on the reverse strand, counting down.
AGGGAGACAGCTCCTTTCAGTGAAAACTGTTCTATCAACTTTACTGCAGCCTTAGTGCTCAGATTAAATGTATTTGTGAGTCTCATGTCTGTTCCTGGTGTGCATCAATTCGAGAACTGAAGCATCTGATACAGTAGACAGTGTCTGTCACAAACAGCAGCATTGAACGCTGGCATTGAAGGTATCGTTACTTCAGAGTCCTGGCAGATTAGTAGGTCCTGTCTCTTACATGTATGTAACGCTGGATCACTTGTACAGTGAGGTGATCTGCAGAGGATAATTACATTTGTAAATAGATGTACACTATGCACATAAATACATCTCATCTGCAACATGTTACAAAAACTGAATTAATATTGAACTTAAATGGTATTTGAAGTATTCCTGTGTATAAACTTGACATTTTTATTGAGTGTTTAAGATTGAAGGGTAGACTCTTGATTTGAAGAAGATAATGTTTGATTTTGGGTTTTGTGGGTTATTGGTTTGATTTTTTATAAGGTACTTCTCACTACAGATCTATGGATATACACTATTTTAAGAGCACTTATTGAGCAATAGTAACTGTGGCCTAATTTGAGATAGGTTTTAAGTTGTTTCAGGTTGTTAATTTTTCTGCTGTAAATAAGTCATTGGAGTTAATTAATCTTGCTGAAAGATGGTCATAAAGATTGCAAAAGTTGGAGTCAACTGTGGACAGTAGCAGCAAATAGCAGGAGGCTTTCGGACTAATTTGTCCAGACATTTTTTATCTAATCTTTTAAGCTTTCTTTCTCAATATAGCACAAAACCCTATCTTTGCACGAATTAAGTGATTCACTTTCACAAAGAATTTAAATGGAATTAAAGTCTTGCGCTAAGCAGCCTCTTGCTGTAGATAAAGCAATAAGGAGCAGTCGCGGGAAGAGGAGGCCAACTGAGAGTGGTATTTTAGCACTGTGGGTAGTGCCTTCATAACCAAAACTGTTACTAACTTCATTTCAGGAATATACTGACAAGTCTTGGACTGAGTATAAATAAACATGGAAGGAGTTAAAACTCATGTGGCTGGCTTTCAAGGAGCAAATTCATCCAGGGCCCGTGATTTCTGTGGATGGCATTGAAGAAGAGTAGGGACGTCCGTGATTCTTAGAATGAAGTCAGAGGTGAAGTGGAGCATGGCAGTGGCCATGACCTAGTTAGTCCTGAGATGTGAAAAGGAGGGCTGAGAACAATAGGTGACCTTCTGAGGCAGTGTTAGAAACAATATGCAATGAGCTTTTCTGGTCTTTTCAGGAGGAGCGAGGGAACGGCAGAGGGAGTTACAGACAGATCCGTCTATGGTTTTGTTTTGCTTGCAGTGCGAACCAGATGCTTTTGACAGGAAATTTAGCGCAGAACTTGTGGCTTTTGTTTTCTGAGTATCTTTAATATTATGTGTCACTTACTAAATAATTCTTCATGTTTTATTGTCTGTCCTACAGCAGTGCATGTCTGAAGTATGTTTCCATGCTACTGCTGGAAAGTGGCAAACTTGCTTGTTTATCACACAGCTTCCTAAAGGAGATCTGCATGTTTGGAGTTTACAGAATTTGTTAGATACAAGGGATTGAGAGTGCCTTGTCCCGTGTGGTGAAAATTCATCTTTGCAGTCTGTTCAGAATCATTTTCCAAGTTTTGTACAGGGTTTTTTGGATTCGGAAAGCGCCACCAAAAAATGTCAAACATCTTACTGACAGAAAAATTTGACCCACTTATGCAAGGATCTTTGATAATTATTTTAGTGATTGTTTTCTTGATGTGCAGTAGGAAACTGGGGGGGATGGGGATCAGTTTGTTTTGAACTATATGAGCAACTTAACAGAAGTTGTTAAGCTGTTTTTAATTTGCTTAAATGTAAAGAACATATGGAAAAAAATGTTGCTTTTTGTAGCTTAAATAATTAATGGATCATTCCCACTTCCGAAAGTCTGTTAAGGTTTTTTTAGCCTTAAGAAGAAAAACAAGTTCCATCAGTGAAATGTTTTTAAGTAGAGTTGGCTTATTTTTTTTGTTAGTAGGTGAGAATACTGAAAGATAGGAATGGTAGATAGCCATGTGACCGTCTGTGCACTTGAAACAGTGTGGATAGAAGAGTGGAATTACAGTTAGGATGCAATTCTTTAATTTCAGTTTCCAAACAGATTTCTGTTTTTACTGTTCCATAAGGCAGTTGATTGTGACAACCTCATGTGATATGATAGAATATAGACATTTCTGAATTGTGAGTGCATGGGCCATTATATCTTAATGAATACAGTGTCCTAAGCATTCACATGTCAGCCCTCTCCTCTTGGACCTAATCCGCGAACTCTTACCACTGTAACACAGTTCAGTCAGTGTGTCCGTATCCGGTTTTGCTCAATAGCGGTGTTCATTTCTTTGCAAGCATCAAAATTGGGCATTAATCAGTGCTATCAAAACCTGAGTACTGCAGATACCTGAAGCACTGCTTCCTCTTTGAGATCCTGGAAATTATCATTGCCTTCACTTTCCTGGAAGCGGTCGTAGGACTTACCCAAGGAATATCCAGATCAGTGATACCAACATTGACATGCAGCGTTGCTGTAGGCAACATGGCAAGCTACGTACACTTTCTCCCATGCTAGGAACTCCTGTCAGTCCGTGTCTTCATATGAAAACATCAGGTTCAGTGAGCTCTAGAGAAGAACTGCAGTGCTATGCCAGGAGGAATTGGAAACTAGTGGAACCAGTACCTATCTAAGGCTGGAGCACCTTGTCTGAATCTGATACGGAGGTTTGTTCCTGGCACACAGCTTTACACACATAATGTCTTTTGGCAAATGGTATTAAGGTGTTGTGTTAAATTATTATGTAATTCAATAAAAGCATGGTAAAACAAAGTTAAGGGCCACAAAAGTGATGAGAGGGCTGAAGGACCTCTCCTGTGAGGCCAGGCTGAGAGAGCTGGGGCTGTTCAGCCTGGAGAAGAGGAGGCTCCGGGGAGACCTTAGAGCGGCTTTCCAGTACCTAAAGGGGGCTGACGGGAAAGGTGGGGAGAGACTGTTTAGCAGGGCCTGTTGTGATAGGACAAGGGGTAATGGTTTTAAACTAAAAGAGGGTAGATTTAGATTAGATATAAGGAAGAAAATTGTTTATGCTGAGGCTGGTGGAGCACTGTCCCAGGTTGCCCAGAGAGGCGGTGGAAGCCCCATCCCTGGAAACATCCAAGGCCAGGTTGGCCGGGGCTCTGAGCAACCTGATCTGGTTGGCGCAGGGTGGTTGGACAGGATGGGCTTTGAAGGTTCCTTCCAACCCAAACCATTCTATAATTCTATTTAAATTTTTAGTAAGATTTGAATTCCTAAGCTGAGAAATGGTAACTGATTGATTGTGCATGTAATATATTACAAAGTAACTTTATAGATAAACTATAAATTAATGAGTGGTCTGTATTCAGTTGTCTGATATTTTTCATTTAATAATGAAAATAATAAAAAGTATTTTCTAAAAGACAGTTAGAACTCTGAGAGAGCATACTGTTAAATTTTTATTGAATGTATGACCTAGTTTGCGTTACTACTGCACAGCTCTACATTATGGTACGTAGCTAGAGCTGTTATTTTTTTCTGAAAGTTCATTGATAAATTAAGCAGGAGGCTAGACTGGTATACTTGTAGCAGCTACCCCTCAGGACTGCTTTCTTCGTGATAATGACCCAACCTTTTCATCTTCCTTTCCTGGGGTAAGAGCATTAAAAAGACAGTGGCAAAGCAACCCCAGGCACAGATTCTTCAGATTCCGTGACCCTTGCCAATCAAGATAAAGTCCTGGGAACAACAGAAGGGCTCCCTAGGTGGGGTGGTTGGTAAGATGTCACAGGAGCAGTGCTTCTGGTGTGCTGGGTGTACCCACTTCAGCTGATTCAGGTGATACTGCGGAGTGTCTTACACAGCTGTTTGCTGAACCCATGGAACTGAGCCAGACAGCTAAGATAAAACATAAGGAATGTTGATAGGTGTGCTATTACTTGTTCAGTCCTGTGATATTTTGCATTTTGTTGATAGACACGAGTTTGGAATTCCTTCTTTGCAAGTATACCCTTGTCTTGATAATGGGGGTTGTGTTATTGCAGTGAGCTCTTTGTAGGGATGCAGCATTATCTCAAAATGGGGCTGCTGCTAATGAAATTTAGTATGGTATTTTGCACTGTGTGTTTTAGAGTGCCTGTGTGTCTCTGGCAGCCGCAGCGTGGATTGTGGGTCCCTGATTTCATACAGAAATTCCAAAATGTGGGCAGGAGGGTACGCAGCAGAATTGATGAAGGTTGGTGATCTGGCATGGCAGAATCTCGTAAAAGGAGGTTTATGAGCTCTGGCTATTTGGCTGCTTTTCCTTGTGAAATACTCTGAATCTCCCTATTTTCAGCATATGTTTATAAATACCATTTCCTTGTAGGATTTTGAGGAAGCCAGGATATATGGGATATGTGTGTTGAGACGTGTTTCCACATGCAGCCAGTTACACAGTTCAGGTCACCTCTGTCACCGTTTTTGGGGATATGGTGCCGTATACTTCTGTGGATTCCAGTTTATAATGCAGATCAGTTATCTCTAGAGTTTTGACGATAAGGATCTTTTTACTGACCTAATAAATATAAGTGAACAAATATGTAAAGCTGCTCTTGTCATCTTCAACTTCTGGGTTTTGCAAAACCTTCTCTTGTAGTTATTATTTGCTGGTAACATTTATTGTATATACACATATTGACATATATAAGGTTACCGAAATGCCTACATGTATTCAAAATATTTGCATTATTTAATGTAATTAAGACACTACATTATTTTTCACACTTTTGTAACTTTTTAAAAAGATTTAAACATCTGAAATATTTTGGCCTAGTTCAAGAAAATAATAGCTGCATATTTCTGTCTTTTTTGTTTCTCTTTGTGCCTTGTTTTTATTTATGTTGTTTAGAAGTTACTTAATGTCTTCATTAAGAGGTTTTTGGATACGGTTGTGTCAGACACTTGAACTTCAATAATTATATATGAAGCCTGGCCTAATCAGGACTCGGTGACCAATTAGTGAAGTCCCACTAATGTTTAAGCTCCTTTGCTCGTTATACACTCGCTATTGGCACTGTATGTAAAGGATAAACTGAGTGCCCCTGATGTGCTGTTAATTAGATTTGTCAGGCCTCCCAGTTGTGCTGTCTGCCAAACACAAGTGTTGTCACTTACTGTATCAGTAATGAATTGACTTAAGGGCTTTTGTAGATATTTAGAGGGCCTTAGTTTTGAACACTTAAATCTGTTGCAACTGTAATTGTAGTTACTCTGCTTGCTGTGCTGCAAGAACCTCCACAAACGAGATATCAGCTTTCTTGAATTTCTGAAAATCACGCTGGATTTTGTGCTTGAACTGATTTAAAATCCTTGTGGGCAGTGTGTGCTCTTTTGAGTTCTGCAAAAACAGTGGCGCTATAGGATTTGTTTTGAGTCCTATTCAGAAATAAATACGCTTCCTCATATTCCTAAATAAAATTGGTGCCTGAAATGAAAAAATCATCTTCAATCTCTCCCCAAAAAGAGGAAAGAAAACTTCAGTTGAAAGCGATTCCATTGAATTATTTTAGTCAACAATACCTCTGTCGTTTATTTTTCTGACACTTCTATACCTCTTTAAAATAACTTAGTCTTGAAATACAGCTTTGTTTCAGAACAGAGTTATTGAGTTATTTATTCTGAAAGTCTGTTTTCTCAGACTTATGTTCACTTAAAAAAAATTTGCTAACCTTTACTTTCTGAAGACTCGGACTAAAATGGAATTGTACTGCAGTTTGATGGAGTTTTTTTCCTTTTAGCCACTATGGAACCATTTCATTCTTGGTCAATGTGCTAGCACACCTTGAAGCATTAATGCCATTCTCGCCGTCTTGTTCATTTTAACTGTTTGAAATAACTATTTCAGTCTCTTTTCTCCTTTCCTTCCCCCAAATCTTTCTGTCCCAGTTTTTGTTGTCCTCTTAATCAGGTTTGGTTGGATATACTTTTAGTGAGTTCTCTTGTATGTGAGCAATTGTATGCCAGCACGGTGTTCTGTGCATCTCGTCAGTCTGTAGAACAAGTATTCTAAAATATTGCAAAACAGTGTCGTCTTTATGCAATACCGTGCTATCCGTTAGGCATTGTGCAGTCAGGTTGCTTGTTTAAGAAATAATCAGATTATGTGATATAAATGGACTGTTCTGTGACTGATACACCAAAAAAAGTTATCCAAATGCTTATTTTTAAAAGAAAATTGACTAGTACCATTTATAAAGTTGAAGAGACAGCTGAATTAGTCTTCTGAATGCTTTTAGTGTCTTGGCTTCTTAAATTTTCAGGTTCAATATAATAACGCAGTTTTCAAGTAGCTTGTCTTTGGTATTAATCTGCTGCTGGTTTAGAAGATAGCAAACTTGAATCCACACTTGGTATGTCATCTATAATCTGAATGAGGCTATGTAAATCAATTCTCTGTGTAGGACCAGTAATACAAACAAACCTATGTTCTTCCTTTTAATAATGAACCAGTGAGCTGTAGGCCGTCCTTCTCGTGGCTGAAGTGAACATTGTGGAGGACCAGTCTGCTGCTGTATGGTAATTACAGAGTGGGTGCATCTTGAAATGTATCATCACTAATGAACTCTGTTAGCTACAATGTATTTGGCAACTGAGTATAGCAAAATAAGTTCTGAAGTATGGCTCCAGTCTGTTGGAAGTACAGAGGTAATGCTCACTGAGGTTTTTCAGTTTCTTCTTCCCACCTTTCTCCCTTCTCTTTGCTTCTGAGGGTTTGTTCTTTTCTGATGCATAATTGCTGTAGCTCAGCTCTGTTCTGAGCTTAGTAATAGTTATTTTTAAACCTGTCTAGAATGGGAGGAGCTGCAGTCAGAGCAGTTATGTTTGGTGGTACAAACTGGATAGAGTTTGATTAGTAAAGTGTACTAAGAAAGCCACTCCTTGTTATTCTTGGATGCTTTCTCCGAGTGCACTGTAGCCAGAAGTTTTGACTGTTGACTAGGCTTTTGAAAAATCTCATATTGGAAAAAGGCTAGCTTTTTCTTTGAAAATAGTGAGGCAGGATGGGTAGAGAGGAGGAGAGTCTGGCAAACAGATGCGTGGTCAGTTGCCTGCGTAAATCACTCAGGCTGAGATTTTGGGGTGAATTCTTGAGGAATTTTGTCCTTTTGAGGGAAAAACCTCTGGAAAAAAAGCCTCCTGCCCTCCTGCTCTGAGTTGTGCAGTACACCTTGTTCCTTCAGTCTGAACTTCAGACAAGTTATCTGTGGTCTAAGCCTGAGGGGGGGTAAGAGCATGTGTGGAGCAGGTCATTTCTCAATTACAAACGGTGGGCAACTTCCCAGTGCTCTTAGTTTGACAGAGAAGTGTCTTTTATGTTCTGAGTGTATGCGCTTATGAAGTTGAGAAATCCTGGACAAGTGAGCAAACAGAAAAATTCTGAAAAAGAAAACTGGAACTGCTTGCTGTTCTCAAATCTGAGCTGACTAGATTCACTTTAGGTTGGATATATCCACGTGTATGGCTCTCCTGCTTCTGTCTTACAACCTAGGCACTCCACTTTTTCACGTTATCAGTCGTAGTGGACGTTGCGTTAGATTTTCTTTCAGAAAAATGAGTAAACATAAAAAATACCCATAATAAGTCAGACTGCACTTAGTCTGTCTAGACATTACTCTGATAATAAAGCGAAGACTGAGTAATTACTAAGGAGTAGACCTTGTATCCAGGTGCCCAGCAGAGAGCTCATCTCTTTGAATATTGACAAACTCATCTTTACCAATCGTACGCTTGATGCTGCTGTCTGCTGACATCATGTTTTGCCGTTGCAGCAGGGATCAAATCATGGCTTGCCTCTGTGGGAAAATGTCGTCCAAACTGCTTGGTTGTGTCTACGCCTCTGCGCATTTGCCGTTAAAATACTTGCACGTGGATACTGTTCTTCAGGGCTTAAAGTCCTCCTTTTGGATTAGCTTATGGCTGTTACAAAGAGTTTACATTACACGGGGAAAGGCACTCTAGATCCTGAAACTGTGTTTGTGCAGAATTACTTTGGTTCATGTTTTGGTCAGCGTTCATCTATCCAGGGAATTCAGATGAAGTATTCTCTGATCTCAAATCACTCATGTGGCAGTGCCTTCTGATCCTTGATGATCTGTAAGGAAAAAAAAAAACACCACAAACTAATCATTCCTCAGGCATCATGGGATTTAGCAATGTCGATGTAAACCTCTTCTGTGTGGGACTCTCAAGATATTTTCTTCCTACATGACTAGACTTCCCGCTCTTCTCTCCACCCTTTCTCCTTGGCTCGTCATTCAAGTTTCCTGTGGGTTTCTGAGAACCAGTTCAGATTTGGACTGAAAAGCAGTTTTCTTAAGGTATATAGTGTAATGATTACCATCTTTAAGTTCAGCAGTGCATTACTAGATACCAGAATATTCAGGAAAATTGGAACTTGCATGGAGAACAGCTGCGTTCACTTGATTTTCTTTTTTTATCAATCTGAATGTTATGATGACCATTTTTTTTCTGTTGGAATTTCCTCGCCTGGTGGGAGGTGGCATTCCTTGAGAAGTGGTAGCCACCACCTTGTAGGTATGTGAATCATTCAAGGACTTCCAAAACATGATCTCATGATTCATGACCTGATATGGCAGAGTGAGACTCTAATCCTGACGGCCACTCTGAACGCAGTCATGACAAGACTGTTAGGAGAAGAATCTTAGAAGGACAAGATTCAGGGATAGATTGAATTTCCCATCAGAGAAGGGAATTTTCTGTCATCTTTGAGGAAAGCAAGCTGCAAAAATTACTTTGAGGGATTTCATATCTTTTTAATCTCTTCATTTTACCAGCTGTTAAAGACATGTAGAACTGCAAGTGGTTTTTGGATGATGATATCAGTACGTTGAATTATATAATTTGCATCTGTTGATTGGAAAGCTGGTGGAGAAGATCTGAGGGAAGAACATTTTTTTTTTTTTTTCTGGTTGAGGGATCCAACAGTGTAATTTATGAGACTGGATGTCTAATGTATGGAATTATCTTTTTATTAGTCTTCAGATTATGTAGAAATATGCCTATGTGCACACACAGTGTTGCTTAAACAACATTTATGATCTGATGTTTTGAAGAACAGTTCCCTAGCACAAGAACATATAGTGAACTTAATTACTGTCCCACCCAATTCCTAGAAAAAGATTTAATTTAAGAAGGAGCGGAAATGTTGCCTGAAGAGTTTCCGATCCCGTCTGCTTTGGACACAGCCGTGAGACAGATGTGATATTTAACCAAGTTAGTTAAAAAGCAGTGTAATGGATGCTGTGGCAAAAGCTGTCTGCTATTACGTGCTTCCAGTTTCTTAAAAAACATACCCAGATATTCTTCTTCAATATTGCCTTAACGTAAAAATTGTCTCCAGCAGTGGTCAAAAGTGGAACAGCTTAGGGAAGACTATAAGGTCACGCCAAGAATACAGTGATTTTTCTGTATCCTCGGTCAGCTTCCTGCTGGTTTTGGCAACACAACTTGACGTATTTTGTGTTTAACAACTGTTGATGAATTTTTCTTTTGTGAATTTAATTGAGTTTGAATCCACACAGAATTTCAGCATGCACAAATACTCGTTGGTAATTAATATCATAGCTCATCTATGCAATGAGTGGAAAAAAAGTCTGGGGCTTTTGTTTTAACTTCTTCATTCACTGATGTAGTGTTAGGTCTTCTGCTTCCTGTATGAAGGAGAGAATGTAACTATCTATATCCTTTTTTTGTCTCAATCCTTTTGATTGTAGTACATGTCTGTTTTCTCCCTGTTCAGTTCATCTCCTTCACAATGAAGACTCCATATATATTGAGCTGTTCTTTGTGTGGAAGCCGTTCTGTATTCCTTACCTTTCCTGTTACCTCCGTGTGCCTCTCATTTCTACTGTCATTCCTGTAGATTGAGGAGATTCAGAATGGCACCTGGTTTTATATGAGTGGTTTTCTGGGCTATTGCAACGATGCCTTGTGCTTGTTCTGCAACCCTTTCCAAATTCAGAACGCTGTTGTGGTTTTTGTTTGGGTTTGCTTTTTTTTTTTTTTAATTTCTGAACTGATGTATCTCTGTAGAAAGGTTTACTATAGATTCAAGAACTCCTTTCCTGACCAGTAATACCTTGTTCAAAGCCAGAGTCCCAAAGAAATAAATATATATATTTTTTTTTCCTTCTGCTTGTTTTCTGTATGTTTATCTGTATTGAATTTAATTTTGGTTGGTTGGTTTTTTTTTTTCTCATCCAGTCTCTAACTCTTAACAAGTTGTACTGCAGTTCTTTGCCCGAAGTTCTGGATTTTTCATATTTTTTTTACTATCATAGTAGTAGCAGAATTTGTTATTGTGCTTTTCTATCCCTTATTGTAATTCTCGTTATTTAACCTTAATAATTGTGCCGTTTCTTTTAAATGCAAAGTTAAGTCAAGGACTGTGTCTCAAAACTGTGAAGAAATCAAAGGCAGCTAAGTGATCTCAGGAGAGGTACTTAAGTAGCTGTAGTGTTTGTATAAATGATGGAACTAAAAGAACTAATTAAAGTAAGCCGGAGCCAATGTGTAAAATACCTGCACAGGCCTGTTTAATACAAACCTGCAGGACCTTTGTAGTATTAATCATAAAAATCAATAGAGAAATAAATCTCTCGCTGATGGAAGCTCCCATAGAAAAAAAAAAACTGTTCTAAATGAAGGAATTAAATATTATAAAACAGTTGATTGAGTAATTCTACTAGCTAATGGGTTTAATTATCCGTTCCCTTGCCCCATGTGTCACATGTTAATTTTATTTACAGGAGATAGCACTAATACTGTTAATGGGGCTAAATCTCTCTTCCTTCTATTACAGTGAATGTTTTCATAATATGTAACAAAGTGCGCAAGATAGCAGGATTTTCTGTTGTACTTCGTTTTCTTAAGGCCACTGTTCTTGCAAAAACATGAATGTTCGCTATCATGTCACATGTGCACTGGTAATTTCAACTGTATTCTCATTTTATGTAACATTTATGATCTTTGATGATTCATTTTGCATGTAAATGACTAGTTCAAGGGTATAAAAAGAAAAATCTATTTACTGTTCCAAATTTGAATGACTGTTTTGTGTGAGTGGAGATTATTTACTTTGAGTTGAAAAGCAAACTAGTCAATCCTTTTACAATATACTGTCATAACAGAGATCTGGGAATAAAAGTGTTAGCTTGGTGATTTTTGTTTTGTTCCAGTTGAAAACAAAACCACTGTTTTGAGACTGGACTGACTTTGGTTTATGGCAGGTTTTTTTTTTGTGAAAGCTTTTTTGATTATCTATTTATTTTGAAGAACAGCTTCGTATACTGTAGCTTTGTCATTTTTGTGGTATTACGGAAAAATCCAACTCTCCTGGAGAACAGATGGACCATTAAGCCCTTCACCGAAGATCTATACTTATTTTAGAATCTATTTCTGGTACAGTGCAATCAACAGCAACAGAAAATTAAAAATAGTATTGCTTTATTCTAGACTGTCATAATGCCTTTCTGCTTTCTGCCAGCATGCTTTATATTACTTGCACACTTACATGACCTGTCTGCTACTTGGAAGTGTGGGTTTTTTTTTTTTTTTTCCCCTCCACTCTTTTTTACTCTGGACTGCTCTAATAAAGCTGAGTGTACAATTTCCTTGGTGATTTCCTTAATCAAGGGATTAAAGGAAGAATACTTGGCTTTCACCACCTTTGGAGCCGAGGGGCTGCTGTTCTTTCTTCACTCTCTCCTGTTGCAAGAGATTTTGAGATACACTTGTTTCACACTTGAAAAATTTCCGAGTTCTTTTAAGAGAGTTAAGCATTACCCTTTAAGTTACAGAGTTTATAATTTGAAGAAATAATCTGGAGCTGAGTCTTTTTAAAATAAAGATGTTTTCTATAAACGTTTACTAAAAATTAAAATCAGAATTGAAATCAAGTGCTTACACAGTTGGCAATGTTACAGTAATTTCACCTGTCTTTACGCTTCGCAGATGCATACTTTACTGAAATTCTACTACTTTGTTTTGAAAAGTACTAAGCTGACTTTATTGATGTAATTTTACTGTTAAGCTTTTAAATATTATTTCTTTTTATAAAGGTCTCTATAAAAGCCAGCCAAATGAATTTTTACAGGCTGCCTTGGTAGCGTAATAAAGCAAATAAGTAGATTAAAGCAGTTTATATCAAAAAGTACGCTGGAAATGTAAACATATATTAAGCAAGAAAAATATGTTGTTAGTTACACACAGAAAACAAGCAGAAGATCAGAGAGAGTCAGCTGTATTTATTCCACAGTCAGATGGCACTGCGAAATAAGGTCAGTGTCACTCTGCCACGAGCAAGCACGTCGCCGGCTGAACTGTGCAAAAGGCTCATCTCTCTTCTGCTGTTCTGAAATCTGTAAGATAGTTTTTTGTTGCAGCTGAAAATCTTGATAAACTTGTTTTTGGGGGCAGCTAATAGCATCTAAGTTATTTAATGTGCAGGTAGCTACTTGTAGGGTTTTCAGGCCTGTTTAGGCACCTACTTCATGTTTGTTTCCATTAGAGATGGGCATTAATTTTTTCTTTAATATCTTGCTTGGTGTCTCTTTCTGTCTCACAGCAATGAAATGCTTTCAAAATCTAGCTCCAAAGTTAGTTGGTGAAGTAAGTTCTGTGTTCAGAAGTGAGTAAAGAGTATTGAATCCAGCTGAGGGTCTGTGAGATTTAGTATTTTAAGTACTTTAGTGGGTTTTTTGAAAGAGGATTTAAACTTTTTTGGAAAGTTTCATATCAAAGCTTTAATTTTGTCACTTCTGTTAGCTTTCTTTCACAATTTCTGTTAAATGAGGAAGGCTTGTCCAACTGTTTTGAGAATGGCAATAGAAATACATATTTGTTATAATTATTAGTGATGGATAGAGTTATTTAACTTTGCATTCATATGGTTGTGCGTGTACATATGTGCACATAATCTCAAAATACAATTTTTATGCATGTAGTTTCTGTCAGCATGTTAGAGAATACAGTTCATGAGCAAAAGACCCTCAGCTGACACACTGCTCTTCCTGGCTTTCTTTGTTTTGAAACAATTCTGGAGCATCTGTCATTGTTTCACACAATTTCCTGTAATGCTGCCTGTGGCAGTTGCACTCATTCTTTATTACCCAGGGGCTTTGCTAGCTGTAAAATAATGTATCTGACTACCTAATAGCCTAATATTCACTCTTCCCTGGAGAAGCGGGAGTGGAAAGCCGTTTTGACTTTCTTTTTTGCTGACCATGCAAACCTGACCCTGTGTGAGAAGCTTTTATCTGTATTGTCAATGAAGTAGAAAGGATTTCCTATGATGATGGCTTTTCTAGCTACTCGATGGCCCCTTCTGTGTACAAAAGAATGGTGCTGATCAAATGATATTAAAGTTCTGCCTTAACACAGATGACACATCTGTATGTGATTATCTCTTTAACAACCCCTTGGTTTTTTGCTTTGTTTTGTTTGTTAGTTCAGAGGCCACTTACACTGAAATAAACAGCAAGAATGGTACAAAAATATGATGCCTACAGCTGCCTAGACTCTGCGTGTAGGACCGCTGCAGCGTATGCACACACCATACATCCGCTGTACATAGCTATAGATAGATATATGTTGCTGCTCTTCTTCTTAACTAGATTTTTTTTGGTAAGGAAAGTAATTTAGAAATATTTTTAGTGAAAAAACGAAATGCACACGCAGAGCTGCTCTTCTGTTTTGTAGCTGAGTAAATAAATGTTTTTTCTGTAGGAATTTTTCTATAAAAACCTGAATAAGAGCAGTTAGAGTTAATTTAAATTTCCAAAGCCAAATGATAGTGCTTAAAGATCAAGATGTGGTAAACGCTTCACTGTTTGTTAATTTTGCATGTGAACAGTTCCATTGGGATTACTTATGAAACCTTATAAAGCTATGTTGGAAAAATTAAATTATCTGTGCCTGTGCTGGAAAACCCCCACCATGGACCTACAGTACTAGTAGGCCTAATAACTCAATGTTATTAAAAACAAACAACCCCGAACACAACGCAACAGAATCCTGTCCTGAAAAACTGAATATCATAGAGCAAAGAATACTTAACCATTTTTTAGTTATTTTTCTTTCAAATAAGTTACCTGCAAATAGAAAAATGTTAATTTAGGTTTGATTTGTGAGGTAGATCTTATGAGTAATGAAAAGTGAAATCAATGAGAGTAATGGTCAGGAAACAGTTTTGTGGGTGAATTTCTCGCAGCGAGCACAGACTCGATACACGTCTCTATTGCAGAAGGCACAAGTGCAGTGTGTTCTGAACTAGGGTAAATAATGAGATGGGAAAGGCATTCTGAATATTTCAGTTACAACATCATGTAAAAAGTATTGTGCATGATGCGTGCTGGTTTTAATAGTACTGACTCCTTCATCTGCAGTTTGATTACTTCAAGTTCTTATTTAAAAAACACTTGAGCCGCACATAATTTCAGAATATCGCATTCCAGTGAAGCCGTTGTAACCACATGATTGTTTAAAGTTATGTCCTTACTTCCTTGTCTGGCTGAATTAGGATACAGTCTTCATTTGTACATTCCAAACGCATGAGCGGCTTCAAAGGGATTCTTTTCCCAGCCGAACAGCCTGCCAGTGATACTTCAGCTTTCTGATCTGAATGTGGAGTTGAAATCTCCGTTTTCGATTGAGCAACTCGTTTGGACTGTTTTCTAAAGCAGATATTAGCTCTGCTTGGAATATAGGATTGTGTGACGCGCTGTAAAGGCTTAACTGGCGTATAAGCTGCCTAATTCGCTGCTGGACTTTCCACTTGCAGAGCAGTTCAGCAGTCGTGAATGTGTATTAATGACGCCCCGCTGTAGGTGCCAACACACATAAAACCAGGAGTTGTGTATTCCTGGTATACTGTCTTATGCTAGATACTTCTTATTCACGTCTTTCTGGTTAACTCATTAATCATATACCAGTCATGTACCTATACAATCTTAAAACTTCCCCAAAGTGGCATTAGGTTCCAAAGTACGCCGAAGGTTTGGCTAAATTTACTCACAGGATGAAGGGAGTTAGCTTCTTATTCCTTCCTCCCTGTGTGACCTTTACATTTTGTATAGGTGATTATTTGAGATTGGTAATATATGAGTGTATATGTATTTCTGCATGTGTGTTTAGAAACATCATTATTTCCTCATCACTGTTGTGTTATTTCTCTTCTCTAGTTAAAATTTTTTTTTCATGGGATTATTTTGTTGGCAGAATGAACAGAATATAGCTTCAAGAATTTTTTTCTTGTTTACCACTTGCTCTGACCTAGTCTTTGTAGTAGATAGTAGCCTTTTAAAAAAAGTCATTTTTAAAAATACTTTTAGTTAAAATTTTGCCCTTCAACAGTAGCATCATGAAAACGTTTGATAATGGCTGAAAAATGTTAGCTGAGCCGTTCCACCCAGGTCATTTTCATATTTGGAGAGTGTCTGTAGTTGAAAGTAAAAAAGGAATGCAGATAGTCTGATTCTTTTCCAAGGAAATAAATTATTCTAATGCAGAGTTCATATTTTATATCTGCATCTTCAAAAGCAAGTATACTAGAGTATTATTTTATGATTTGTCAAAATCCCATTGTGCTAGGCTAATAAATTAAAACCATCACCTTACCATCAAAGTCTAAAATAATGCAAAAGAAAACAGCTGAAGCAATGTAAGACAACTGTGATACAGGTTTGACCTGGACGATAGGTGGCAATTTGGCCACCTCCAAGCAGTAGCGTATCGCTTGCTGGGGTCACTCGTGTAATAATTCACCTGCAGGCGTTAAGCTGCAAACCGAAAGGCTAATATAGGCAGGCAAAATTAACAAGGACAGCGCAAAATTAACATGGACTTTATCTTCTCTCGCTTTCTAGTACGCTCTCTAGCCTTTAATTGCTCGCTCTTGATACGTTTAATAGCTCACTCGTTGTGGAAGCCAGCACTGTGGAATGCTGCCATGCTCGATAGCTGGAGCTGGTTGCTTCCGTTAGCGATTAGAAGATCTGGTCCTGGATTCTGGCAAGGTGTATTTGTTGCTAGGACTCTTTACCCCCTCTATCAAGAGGAGCTTGCTATAGAAAACTCACCTGAAGGAAAATAGCAATCACAATTCAGTTCTGTTGCGGGGAACAGAAACTTTCTTCTGGAGAGGGGTGCTGGGCTTTGCAACCCACCCAAGTGCCTTGAGTTAGAGATGGTACGTCTCATAGGAATTTCTAGTAGACTCATCTCAAATTGCAGGAATTAGTGAACTTTGTCTTCTCTTGTCAAGTGATATCAATAAAACCAACCAAATTGCAGGAAGTGGTTGAATTCAACTTTTTAAAATGTTTTTACTTAAATTTTTCCATTTTTTCTACTGAGAATCTACTTAAAATGTTGAGATTGAAGGAGGATGTTGACAAAAGAATCACTCATTCTTCAGGTTTATACTTTTTTTACTTTTGATTTTAAAAAAGAAAATGAATGACTCCCTGCCCTGAAATACAGGGTGGAAATACATGAAGGGTAATCCTAAATGTTAGTTTCGGACTACTCCTAGCGCCTCTGTGATGTCCTTTTTTAACCCAGGCACTTAATTCTGTGTGAGAAGGCTTGGCTCTCACTTGTGTGTTGTAGATAGAGAATACAAAAACGTAGGACAAAGTTTTCTTAAATAGGCCAAGTGGACTGAATGTAAACCTTTATTTCATCCTGCCTTCTGGAAGAAAAGGGTCAACTCATGAGTATTGAAACCCAGCTAAACTGCAGAACAGTAACTCTTTCTAGGAGTCCAGAACTCTCGCACAGGCTTACGGCTCATCTGTGCCTCCATGGTGCCAAACTTGGTTTCTCCAGCTCGATGGTTGCAGTCTGTGCTTCTAGAAGGCAAGAAATGATAGAGAAATCTGTTTCTTCAAGTGACCTAAATAATTCTCCTTATTTTAAACTCGGCTATGTGTTACCTCTGTGCATGCAGCATTAATAGGATCAGATAATATTGAAGACTTACGGGTTTTTTCATAATTATCTGTTTAACCTTGTGATTGAGGGTAATGCATCTTCTCCATCTGTTACTAATTCAGCTGAAGTAAAACTAGTTTGTCTGTTTCAAGGCTGTTGGCTTAAATGCTGATGAATAACCGTGAGAAGCCATGAATAATGTAATTAACTGACTTTGTATCATTTTTAAAGGTAAATATGGTTATTGATGAAGGCCACCAGTATGAATTCGAGGTCAAAAAAATTCAAAGCTATGTTAATTCTGATAGATGTTTTGCAGTCGTTATGTGAAGGAATTTAGTAAATGCTGTTTCAACTTCCATGTTCTGAAACTCATCACCGCACTTCACACTAACGAGCAGACTGGGGAAAGAAGCCAAGAAATTAATGGACCATAGAAACTAAATTACCCTTTCAACCCTGAAGGAAGTCTTTGCTCGTACTCAACTCATGAATTGATCCTAACACAAGGAAAACAGAACCTGCTAAAGCCATTCGACAGCCGTGTCTTGCCTTGGTATTAAATCTGCATAGCTTTTACAAAACCAGACTGTGTCTTGTTTCTAAATAATTTTCCTAGATTTAGATTTCTTTCAAACTTCCACGTGTAATAAAACTCGGCATCTACGGGAAGTGACAATTCACGCCCCCCCACCCTCTCCCCCACCCCTGTTCCTTTGAATTCCCATAGCTGTTGGAAAATTGAAATCCTTTCTGGTTTATGAAGAGAGGTTTTGAAATGGAAGTTCTAGGGCTAGCTTGGATCAGTATTGCAGTACTTACGGTCAGCGTTTGTTATGTTATAGAAGAACAAATTGTGAGGAAAAACATAGTTAACTACAAAGTTCTCATGAGACACATGTTTTTAGGTACTTTAAGAATCTTGGTATTGTTTGCTTAAGAAAAAATAGAGCCGTATGGAATCCAGCCTGTAATTACTTTCATATGGTTTAATTATTTGGCAACAGTTGTGTATATTCTGTACCCAACCAGGGCTGTATACTAGTTCGTACATAGGCATCAGTAGTGAGATACGATACGGGCTGTTACTTGCATGCGGCACTGTTCTTACAGTCATTGCCAGTTATCCCAGTACTGGTTGTTTCTTTAAACCATTCTATGTCTTACTTCAGTAGTTTCATACTGCAAAAAGATGTTACCCGCCTTCCGAAACCCAGACACACGTGGTATTTTACAGCCAGTTATGTGTGTGTTTTTTCACTTAAGTGACCTTATTCTCACAGTTCACAGGTACTCTGTGTGATCATTGTACTTTTACTGATAGGTTGGTTAAAAGATGGATGCCTTGTTTTCAGCAGCTGTTGTGAATGTGTAAATGAAAAAGATTCTCAGAAGGTGTACCTCACCATTCCCACCTCAAAATGTTGACTGTAGTGACTCAACAACTAGGGCTACTGAAAAATCTTTCTCTGCTTAGAGTTTGAGAAGAGGTGAACCACCAAACCTGTCTAATGCTGGTATAGCTTAAATTTGCAAGAATTACTGTAATCAAATGGTTTAAAGCTGTTATCAATAAATTGTGCTAGCCAAAGGTAGCTCTGTGCTCATGCAGATTCATCTCCAGTGGGGCTTCTGCCAGCACAGTTAGGTCTGTGAGGAGTTGGGAGGGATTGGAGCTTTCCTCGTTACACCACCAAATATTTGAAGTGTTGGCTATGTTTCGTTAGGATTTTGACACCTGAAAATAATCTTTGTGTTCTCTGCTCTTTTCAGCTTAGGATAAGTAATCGTATTTGTTCTCTTGGAAGAAAGCAGTAAAATGGGTCAGGAGAACTGACAAATATCTTGAATGAGATGAGCTGTGTCTAATTCTCTTAACTCTTTTCGAGATATTCTTAGGAATACCAGAAAAAACCAGCTTCCCTTTAAGCTTGGTGGAGGACTAGTTGTGTGTTTGAAGTAAGGAGAATGTCATGTTCTATCGCTATAAACTAAAACTTCCTTGCAGAAGGTTATGCGCAACACTTGGTTATTGCAAGCCGCTACACAGCTACCAACCTGTCAAACTTCTGCAGTACTTCTCCTGCATCAAATAACGGTAGGATAAGATAATGCAGGATTTTTGATACAGGTCACGCTTTGAAACTGACTACTTGTGTGACAAAAATAATTTTTACATATGAATATGTAGATACATATTTTCACAACGATAATTTCAGTTTTGTCATTGAAATGTTTCTTTCTCTAAGCAGATACTTGTTGAAAGTTATAGTTATGTAAAATACAAATGTGTCACTTGTTACATAAAGTTAGAGATTTCTGTATAATGCATACACACTGACAGAAACAAATTGTCTCATTACTGATACTTGTTGCAAGCTGCTGGCTGTCTAATCACAGAATGTTCACAACTTCCTAGCACTTGGAACATTGATTTTACACTTACTTTACACAAGAACTGTGTAAAATCCTGTATTCTAAGGAAACTTTTATTTTTTCTCTGAAACTCTGTCTTAACTAACAGTGTGTTAAAGAGGGGAAAAAATAGTCTAGTGTCACAAATGTCGGGACTTTGATACTTACAGGCTGTTGAAGGACACGCAGATTATGAAATCACTGATGCCACTTGTTGATTTAGCTGGGGTGTTTTTGTCTTGGGGATGGGGGAGGAGACAGCTTTTTTTTTTTTTTTTCTTCCCCTTTCTTTTGAAGTTTGAGTGATTCCTATTGAGTTGTGTTCCTGATGGTTGGAGCAGAATAACATTTAGTAACTTAAAACTGCTGGACTACCGCTTCTGGTGGTTTGGGCTTTGGTCAGGAGGTAAGACATGGTGTATTATCTTTTGCTTCCCACAGATCATAAATGTTCTGCTCCTTGGTTTGTTTTTTTTCTTCATTTGACTTCTCAAAGGGCTTTATGAAGTTGATTTCATTGAGAAATGCAGATGTAGTCGGGTTAAGTTGCATACTTAAGTCTTAGTGATTTGGTTTGACCAAAAATTACAATGATGAGATGAGAATAGAAATGAAATTCCTGCTCTAGTCTTGTCTTGTCAGGCGGTGTGCCCTTCAAGGCTCTCTTATTTCTCCCATTCAAGTGCCAGTCCTCTACTTTTGCGGACATTTTGAATTCTTTCATTCATAGACTTGGTATTTTCTCTTCCATGGGTAGAAATTTGATTCTCCCGGAACCCTGCTCTAATTAAAGCGAATGCTGAGGATCGTTAGATCGGTGCGGTGCACGGTTCCGAGCGATTGCAGTGATGCGCTGTGCGCGCAGGCAGAGGGTCGCTTTGCCTGTTCCGCACTGAGTGGGTCTGAGATGTCACGGTGTTTGCCAGCTGTCCGGCTCTGCCTTGCTACTTGCAGGGCACTGGGGCAGGCGGTTTTATTTCCATTTGTTCCCGGATCCAGAACAGTGCACAAAATCAGATAAAAGATTTTTGAGCTGTGTAGCAGTATAGTAGTAGCAAATAGTTTTATTGTGAATACCAGTAAACACTGACCTTAAATTAAAACACATGCTGATGAGCAAATTTATTTTTGTTTTGTTTTTGTACTAAGAGCACAGGCACCTGATAAGAGACATACTTTTCTTGTCAGCTCATCAGTACTGGCAGCTAATACTGCAGTGGGAATGAAGTTGAAGCAAAATCTTGTGTGAGGTGGTTTATTGCCTGTCTGCATTCCGATCTGCAGTGGTTGCCGTATCTTAAAGAAATTCCTACACCCATGTCATTATTTCTACCTTTGTGCAGTCAGACTAAATGAAAGTAACTTTATGGATGTATCTAAAGGATTATTTTCTACATCTGCTGTTCGATTTTGTTCTTGAAGCAGAGTGTAAGGAGAAACAAGAAAACATTTTTTTTCAGCTTGGATGTTTTGCTTAATCACTTGTTGTAGTGTCTTAGCTTAATGAGCAATTTTAGAGCCTTGTATTTGTTTTGTTTGTTTTACCTTTTTCAGTCCTAAGTAGTAGTAATTGTGTGGAATTGAAGAAAATTGCTATCCTCTGTTCTAATATCTCAGGCTTACCAAATAAACAGTAAGCTCTTACCCTCTCTGCAGACTACTGAAATAAAATTTACAGGATGCGTTTGATCAGCAAAAGGCTTTTCAGAAGCAGAAGTGCAATTGGTGCTCTGCTATTAGAGATGCTGTTCCCTACCACGTGCAGTGTGACTAAGTAGTTCTTCAGAAAGCTTCTTGTCGTTGTTGCAGAGGTATCTGTTATAAAGCAGTTAGTGCTTTTCTTCTTGGAGCTTTGTTTTCATGGGGGGGAAAAAAGTATGTGTGTCAATTTAATGGTTATACTTTTTATTTTATTTTTGCCTTAATTCAGAGAAAAATAATTTTAAAGAAAAGTTAGAACTTCAATGAGATTAAAATTCATAGGTCTGAAGCGTGAAAATAATGATCGTTTTACAGAATCACGTAATTCCAAATTGTATGGTTAAAAAAGCCTGAATTTTTTTCCTTAGCCTTTCAGAGTTGTGTTAATAAGCATTGTAAAACAATGGCACAGGCTTCTTTCTTCCCCCCCCCCCCCCCCAACTTCCTGAAACAGGATATATTGTTTATTAGAAAACATTTCTTAAGCCAGTTGTTCAGGTGCTTTCTTTGGACTGATTGGTCTCCAGCTTATCTTAATCTCTAGTAGTATCACTTTTCCTTCTGTTTCCATGCTGTGGATTTATTACAGCGTGTAGGAAGTGCAAAGTACTAATAGCTGGAAGTGGTAGTTCTCTGCTCTGTGTAGGTATGTGAAGAGTATTTTACTGCTACATACTGATTTAGGGCATTCAAGAACTTTTACTTAAACTAACGATGGGCTTACTGGGAGTACAATTTTATTTTAAGAGGTTTTGATTTCTTTTACTGCAAGGTTGTTTAAAGTATGGAAAGGTAATTTCTTCATTGACGTAAGAGATACTACAGCAGGAATGTTTCATCTCCTCTGTCAAGGAGGAAGGTGCTGTTACCAGGATGTTCTTACTTCAGTCTGCCCTTATTAGAGAGTAACAAAATAAGAGATAGTGTGAATGCTGTGTGTAACAAGCAGTGTTCTCAGCAGGAATGCAGCAAAATCTTTTATAGCTTCTGACACGCTTTCTGTTTTCTGCTCTTGGATATGAAGTGCCCAAGTGATTTTCTTAGGAAATACATTACCGATAAACAGTAGACTTACTTTGAATCTGTGTTCATAGTATTCATAACCTAAGTTGTTGTCCAAAAACGTGCCTACTAATATTATCCTCTGTTGAAAAGACAGTAGACTTTAAATCACAAAATGCCATAGAACTTCATGAAGCTTGTCTGATTGCAGAGGGCTTACAGCCCGTTCCTGAAAGACAGATACCATGTAGGTACGTACATACTCGTCCGTCTGTGCAAGTTTTACGGCTCTGTCAAACTGCATACTTGATATACGCATCCATCGATTTGAAGACTTACGCTCCGCACAGTTCTATGTTTGCTGTGTCCCTGGCCTCCTCTGGCATCTGTTGTTTTGTAGAACTTTGCTGTTGTGTGCTCTTATTGCTGTTTTACTGGCACAATAGAGCCTTGGAGAGGATGGGAGTGGGATTTTGCCTCATCCACCACCGTGGGGTTACACCCCACAACCAACCACTTTCCCCAGCCGTGGTTTCAGTAAGATGGAGGAGCTTGGAGTCATGGAGCGGGGAGAGGAAGTGAAGGAGACTAGAAAAGTCAATTCATTTTTCATGAAGAGGAGAGAAGGTCCGATCTGAGATGAAGATCTGGTGTGAATTGTAAAATGACATGCTTTTAAAATTAAAGCGCGTATACAGAATTTTTATTTAGTATCTGAATCACTTAATGAGGAAACAGAAGACTGTAGACAACTAGAGTTTGCTGAGTATTTTCATCTTGCTGGGTAACATCTCTGAACTGTTTCTCAGGGTTATGTACCTATGTACTCAATATACTCTTGTGTACTTTTCATCTGTCATGAATAAAAAAAAAAAGGAAAAATAAAATTTATTTATCAAGAAATTCTAGCTCAAAGCCTTTTCTACACATGGAGAATTTTACATTTTCCCAAAATTCCACTGCGTTTTGCCACAGTGAAGTCTTATCAGTAGTACTGCTTTCCAAGTTTTGAATTTTCTCAAAGGAGCAGTAGGCACCCTGCCTAAAAATAAAACCACGTCCATCTGCACCCGTTCTGCTCTTCATCTAGCGTGGGACACAATTGCAAATACTAGCACATTCTCTGAAATTGAGTTGTGCTGACTGGGAGGTGCGCGTAAGTCCATGGTAACGAAACAAAAGCGCTGGGAGGGAGTAAAGGCCCTTTGTTTTAACCTTTGTCAAATAAGACTTTTTCTCATTTTCTCTCTCTCTCAAGTACATCGCTGTTTGAGCTGTGATACACTCCATTTCCAGTCAGCGGTTGTGTGGAGCGACACTGAGACTGTAGCAGTTGCTATGGTAACAGGATTTAAGGAGTTGAAGATGCAGGTGTGATGTCACTCGGGCAGCGTTGCCTCTTTTCCCCCTCAAGCTGAGAATAGACTGAATTTACAGATATTTTAAACCAACATTATGTGACTCCACCCTGTACTGAGTTTGTGTGGAAGGTGTACATTTTGGACTGAAATTCTGAAATGAAATGCAGTTGTGGACTTAACCCTTTTGCCATTCTGTTGCTAAGGACGTTTCCATGGGCCAGTTCTGTCATTTCCATGACGGTAAGGTCAGAAAAGTTTTTAAGACAGAATGAAGGAACTCAGTAGTGCCTTTTTGTGCAGTTTATCTATTGCCGTCTGTAAATAAGGTATCTCTGATTCTGGAGACCTTCTGTAACACCTGAAAACAGGTGGAATTTTTTCATTTTACAGTGGAATTTTTTAATAGGTCACTAAGTGTTGACAAAGACAACTTGTGTTTTTCTGGTAGTTAAATTGAGTGGGGGGCCTGCATGTTGAGGAAGTCATATGCCCTAAAGGAAAACGTGAAATAATTTGCATGTTCTTTACTCTGTTCATTCACTTTCAGTCTTAGTATTCCCAACCTTATTCCACACAAATACCACACATTATAACCTTCACTCTGGCTTTCCTCTTTGCTCCTCTGCTCACGTGTATTGACATGTCCTTTCTTCTAGAGCAGCTGAATGTATCTCATGCAGTGGTCGATTGTGGTAAAACAAAGGACCTTGATAAAGGTCTGTGTGCAGACAGCTATTTAAGTGTGTGATGGAAGCCTGACATCTCTGTGGGAACAGTGTAAAGATTATGCAGCCTATTGTACTTGCATCTTCAAAAACCTGCTCGTGTTTCCTGATAGAAATCAGGCTGGTGAACAATCCCACCATTTACCGGAGTATTTTCAAAAGGAAGTGACTCCCCCCTTCACAGGGCATGTAAACACAATATTGTGAAGACTCTGCCTGTCTTCAGATGGTGGGGGTGAAAAAAAGAGCAGTTGGGTGTTACTGAGACGTTTCTGTTTCCTGCTGTTAGCTCTCTTGCCTTTGGAGCAGAGGGATAGCGGGACAGCGCATACGGGGTATGCTGGGATGTGGTGGATCCGGACAGCTCAGGGCTGGTAGGGAGCTCTAGAGAGCCGAGTGAGTGCTGGGTGAGGCTGCACGTTGCAGGAAATAATTGTCCGCGCCACAGAGGGAGAGATGTGGCAGTACAGAGACCAAAGTTTGAAGAGGCAACACAGACTCTTGATGATATTGTGCGAGAATTTCCTGGTAGGGGTGATGTTGACCATTCCTTTCAGTGTCTTGGGTTATTTCCAATTGTCTGCTTTTTACAACAGCACTTGTTCTTTTCCGTGATAATAAAGCTGCTGGGTAGACTCGCAGGAGCAACTCCTGAAGCATTCCAGGAATTCTGAACTACCGACAAAGACAAATGTTCTCGGACTGCCTTGCTCATTCTGAGCTGCAGTGGAATAGCAAGTCCCAGCAGGATGAACCATCACAGGTCAGCCATTGACTGGGGATGGACATCTAAACAAACAGCCTGGCACTGGACAAAGTTGCAGTAGCTTCTTTCAGAGGGACTGTGGATCAGTGGAAGTTGACTCCTCAGGGGTGAAGATTTCTTTTATCTGTCAAAATAGCTTCTAAATAAACTCTGTGTGTGTTTATAGCTGATGAGGCGTTGCTTGATATGATTTGCAAAAGTCAGAAGCTTGAAAAACTGGGAGTAGAGGAAATGGATGTACAACTCTTTTGGTTCCATTTTATTATTATATGAGATGTTTTCTATAGTCTAGACTGAAAAAACTTGGCTCCTGAAGCTGCAGACTATACTGAGGGATATCAACGTGATTTCAGTCTCACTCATTTCCTTTCTCCCACATTTACTGGTAACACCTGTGTTTTCTCTGTTTCTGAATTCTTCATGATTAGGGTGGTAATGGTAATAGCTGTAGCATGGACTTGAGTTTAAATGTTCAGAAATTTTGGCAGGCTGTCAAGTTACCGGGCAGGGGGAGAAGGAACTGGAATTGGGAAGTGTTTGTTTATTTTTTTCTTTGCCTTGTAATTCAGTCAAAATTTAATAGTATTTAATGGAAAGCATGAAAAGAATGTTTCTGATTTTGAAGAAAATGTTGCCAAGTCTCACTGACCTGTTAGAGATAATGAAGTCTTACAGGTTTTCAGAAAAGTTTTGTGAATCTCGTACAATCTAAACACTTCAGAGATATGTGCAAGTATGGCTACTTTACCTTATAACAGGTTGCACGTGCAGTTTATGGAGTTCAACTTTTCCTTTCATTTAGATTCCCTTTCAGTACTTGATCTGGTGCACCTGGTTTGAAGATGAGGGCAAACTGCATCTTTTTTCCCTGCGTGCTACTTGTGCGTGGGTTTGCGTTGTCCACTGAAGCTCAGAGTGACACGTGCGGAGGCCTCTGTACACAGTGCCTGTTGCACATGCAAGAGCAGCGTGCTTTCTGCGTGGTAATTAAGACTAAGCCAGCTCTTACAGTAATTTCTTTTTTTTTTTTTTTTTTCCTGGTTTTGGATAGTAGTAATTTTGAACAGCGTTGTTTCTCACTTGCAATCAAACATGTGCCATCCTAATAGCTAAACTAGCCTAAAGTTTCAACCATTTTGTTTTTCTGTGCGGGTGAGAATTCAGTGCAGAACTGATGGTTGCAGCACATTCCTGCTGAAGGAATTGTTTGGACTGGCAGAGATCCTGAGTCAGCCGTATAGATGGCAATACAGGCCAAGACACAGGCACCAGGTTTTAGAAAGACGAAGCCGCTGTAGGGTTTGCTCCAAGTTCTCGTGTGGTTCAGGATGCAGAAGGCAGTAACTGCTTGTAGTTGGCTCGCTTCCGCACTACGGCAACTGAAGATGGAGGATGAATAATGGTGCTGGGTTTCCTTTCTCTGGTGCTCGTTTTGTTTCGGAGTGTCCCAGCGTGAACGGGTGCTGTTCCCGAGAGCGTTCTGTTTGCTGAACTGCAGCACTGTCTGCAGTTCCGTTCTTGCAAAGGCACACGATTGCTATGCCAGACATTGACACAAAAGACTTCTCGACGCAGAAATATTTTTGTGTGTAGTGGTTTTTTGGTGGTGTGGTTTTTTGTTGTTTTGGTGTTTTTTGGTTGGGTTTGTTTTTTTTTTTTCCAGCAGCAGGTTCAGACAGAAGCTCGTTCATAATTCGAGGGAAAAACTAAGGAGGAAATAATTTATATTATAAGATTACTTGGTGGAACTGGAAACAGGAAATCTTGCATTCACTATGATAGAATAATTATTTTTCCTTCTCATCTGATTTTCTTGAATTGTGTTCTTGGAATATACTTTCCTTAATTTTCAGAATTTTTTTTTTATCATATGTGTATATAGATGTTTAAAATATAAGAAATCTTGGACTGTTGTACACAAATAATGTTTTCCTTTAATATCTGTTCATTTGAGCTTCATGTGATTCAGGTGGTATTTTTAGATATAGTTTATTTGAAATTATTTTTCTGTTCAAACTTTTTTGCTTGATTGTTCAGCTTGTAGAAAAGGTGAACTCTTTGACTCCTCTTCAGATTTACCTTTCTATTTAAATAGAGAAATCCCATGCTCGTTCTGGTACCCTTCAATGTGTTATTTTGTGGGAAAGTAAAATGTCCTGTCCAGTTCTAATATTGGTGGGACTGTGAATGGTTTTTAGTAGGCCAAGACCTCTGGTTTTGTTTTTATTTTTCCCCTCTTAAAGATTGTGTTGCTGGAGTTAACTGCTTTGGGATGGTGTCCAGTACCTCTGGTACCTACCTGAGTAATGATTTCCCTGGATGACAGATCCAGCGCGCTCTCCATCTTTGATACCAAGTTATTTTTCTGTGTCTCATGAAGAAATGAATTTGCTGTCTTCATAAAGTGATACGAAGCGATACAGTGTGACTAAATTTTTTTAAGCTAGCTATGTGTATTTGGCAAGAAAGTGAAATCCTAGAAGGAAGGTGGTTATTACAGAACCTGAAATTTTGTGCTTTCAAGTCAAGAAGTGAGAGGCTAAACAAGACGTTACCTTTTCAGAATTAATTCGGGTTGATTTAATGTTAACTTACATATTCAAAAGACAGGAGAGCAAGAAGACTAAGGTGGCAGAGAAAAGCCTGTTGAGCTGTATTGAGAGAAGAGAGGAGCGAGCAGTAAGTAGATGAGGACTAGAAACTAATGAAAATTAAAATAATTATCTGGGACTTGGAATTGTCATTTAAAAAAAAAAGAAGACACTCAGGATATGTTTTGGAGGTGGAGCAGCAGAGAACAGAGAGCAAATATGGTTGAGTGAATTGTGAGTCTTTGTTTTTAATACTTCATGTCCCTGCTAGCGCGGTTCTTTCTCTATTACTGAACGTGATTTGTGTGCCACCTGTTTCAGCTGCACTCACTCTCTAGGGACTTCGAATGGGAGTCGGCGTGTGGAAGCTAAATTATTTGGAGAGGATTCAGTGATTGACTTAAATGTAAAGGGACTAATTGATCTCTAAACTAGTCAATTAAACTGTACTCTAAAAGTGGAAAGATCACAAATGCATGGCAATGAATAAATTAATCTATTTTTCATGGTTTTAGTATTTTCTACATGTTGCTTAATATTGTTTTGGATCATAAAATTGATTCTGTTAATTTTGATCATGCTGCATAATGGACGCATGTGAGATAATTTTGTGCAGCCATCCTCCAAAAGGACAGCTGGTAGCAGACTTACAGCACGAATTTAAATGTAGGTATTTACATCTTTTGCAGCCTCTTTAACAGAATATACATCAAAGGATAACAAATTTTCTCTGAAACCATGCTGTAAAAGGAATGGAGTTCAAGTCTCTTAAGAATTTGGGTCCATTCTGTGTAACTCGTTAAACCTCGTGCTCTTTAATGGAAGTGAGGAGGACATCGTACACTTAGTCCTTGGTGCTTGAGAAAGGTGTGCAGTACAAGGAAATGTAGAGAGATTTGGATGCTTTGCTTTGGGGTTTGGGGGTTTTTTTGTGGGTTTTTTTTGGGTTTTGGTTTTTTTTTTGTTTGTTTTTGTTCAATCAAAGTGTAGTTGAGGGTTTTTTCTTTTCAGGGACAGAAAAGGCTTTCGTTTTACAGTAGTGCCATCCTCCTGCCAAATGTAAGAATTTAACTGCTAGTCCTAGGAATATTGAAGCTTTCCATCAAGATTCATATCACTTCAAGTTCTGTAATTTAAATATTGGGTTTTTATCATAGATTTATAATCTTGTAAAGGTATCAGAAGATTTGTTTTGGGGGAGAAATGAACACAGAGGGGAATTAAGTCATCCAGCACTTGCAAATCCTGTTTCGGGTTGTCATTTTTAAATTGATCTAAGATGGTGAGAAGCTACCTGGTTTATGTGCTCTAAGAGCGTGGCTGCTGCTTCCCTGGCGAGCTCCCCGTGCTCAAGTTTGCCTACAAGAAAAACGAAACATTGGCTTGTAGTGGAAAATGGGTAGGTGGGTTTAATACCTGAGGACTTGGGATGTTTTTAAGGTTGGGTGAATCTATGACATAAGACATGTCATACAGTGTTTTTACTTCTCCTTTGCCCTTGAGGTGCCCATGGTAAGCAGCTGTTTGAAAGCACACATCAAAACTGCACTAATAGTTGATAGATTTTGAGAATACTCCTCCTTCTCTGTTTTCTGTATTGAGGAAACTAAGTAACCACATTTCCCTGTTGATGTACTTGCTTTGTGAATGAAACTGATAAGTGTAATTTCATCTTCAGTGAACCTAATGACAACAAAATATGGGCTTATGTCCCTTCTTTCCCTCTCAGTTTTCCGTATTTTTTCAAGAATATCCTTTCTGAATGGCCTTAATCTAATATAATGCTCCTTTGGATAATAGCATTTGGCTTTCATGGGGTGAAGGGAAGAAGGATGCATTAACCTACATTAGCAGACAGCGAAAATAAGCGTGTATTCAGAGGCCTTGCGAAGAGGAGGAGTGGCATTTGATACGCTGTGTTTTTGTTTTTATAGCTTATGTATCAAAAGTATGCGATGTATTTGTGGTCTGGTGTCTTAACCGTGGTGGCAGAGCCTGCTTGCATGTCTGGAGAGCATCTCTGTGACTGAGCAAAAAAGTGATTTAAATTGAGATACAGCAAATTAATTGTAGTGTCTATTAACTTGTGAATTACTATGGATTGATATTACCTTGCCAGTGCTTCTTAGATTAGTCAAAAAGCAATGAAAAAGATGACTGCATGCTTTTTAGAAAATTAGGTTCTATTATTAAAAGAAACATTTGTCTTTTCTTTTATGAGATCTCGATTTTCATTATTTTTGAGCTCCAGTTTTAAGATTTAAGTGCAACGACCTTACAATCTTTGAAGAGTTTGGACAAAATAATTTTAAAGCTGCGCACAACTCCTCCCTATATTTAAACACGTGGTGCACACAGGAGTGTTTAAGTGGTAGTGTCTTATCTGTTTCTTCATGCTGTTAGCAATTGGAGAAATCATCTTATATTCATGTATTTTTTCCCCTGTATACTTCATGCCTTCTAGTTAGAGTTGTTGTAGAGCGGTTGGCAGCTGGTTTTATTCTCATATTTTTAATTTTTTTTTAGGTCCCTCTAGCCTTTTTTGAACAGTGCTGTGGTGATTGTTTCACCTAGGTGTCCCCAGACTGAGAAGATGTGTTGGTGGTTACTGGAAAAGTCAGAGCTGTGTTATTTGTACCAAGAGGGCCACATGTATTATATAAACAAATAATCTCTGTTTCAGACTTTGTGTATGTAATTGTGTATGTAATTACCTAGTAGCCTGTAAACATACACTCACGTTTATCTGCTTCCTAGTATTCTTTCAAGTTGCAGAGGTATTGAGAGTAATAATTTCTAACAAATTGCTATTGAGATCAAAGCCATTTTAAGGCAAAACAGATTATCAAACATACTACGTTTTTAGCTTTTGGAGCTAATTGTGATGTAATCATCAAGGTAGGATTTAGGTAATTTTTTTACATTTTGCTATAAAATTCTGTATAATCCCATGTAAAAAAGTCTTTTCAAAAATGTACAGTTTTCTAGTAGATAGAGAGCAGAGATCTGGTGACAAACTTATTTGTGGCTTTGAGTGAATCTGTGCAACAAAGACATACAGAAGAGTTGTCCAGCACAATTATTAAGGGACTGATAATGACTTGTGGCTTTGCTCCTAGAGTAGTATTAATTTATGAAAATGAAGCTCCTAATGTAAATTTGGTTTGATACTCTTACGTACTTGTGTGTGAAGTATTCTTTTTGTTTGTAGGTTGAACATGATTACAGCACTAACTGCAACTAGTGCAATTAGGGTGTAATATTGAAAACGATGCTAAATTAATTTGAAAAAAGTAATCTCATTTTCCTCATCCAGACTCTACAGACTGCCTTGTTCAATCCATGCTAGTCCCTGTCCTGTATCAGATGCCAAACCTCTCAGCCTTTCCCTGGCCTGTTCCCCCTTTTTCCAGAGGGGTAGGAGTGCTCTGCTTTCATGGATAAGGGGTCCGGCAGAGCGTAAATGGCACGGCTGACTGGCAGAATGGGTGCTGGTGTTGGACATTTCAGTAGCCCACCAGTTGCCAGCATGACCCAGCTTCTAGTTCTAGAACAGCATGACACAAATCTTAATGGGAAGGGTGATATTTTTACCCACTTTGCTGAAAGCAGCGAGGGGAAGCTTCAGCTATGTATGGGTTTGTGACCAACAGATGAATCATTGTGCAAGTGTACCAGTCAATAATTCTAATACAGCTCACTTTGTGAGACAAAGTACTTGATAGCTGTATCATCTGTGATAAAATTACCAAGAAAAAAATTTAAGGAGTCCCAAGGTTTAAACTTTGCGGCGCTGAGCTATTAAGAAAAGGTCAGTTTATGCCTGAGGCTGAAAAAATGGAATAGTTGGTTGGCGAGCCTCCGTCAGTGCAAGTCAGGCTTGCTCTTGAGTTTTAGGTTATTAATACTCAAAAGGATTTCTTTCAGTCTGGATCTCCAAAGCACAACTGCTCATGACAGTTCTGAGTTTATTTTATGCCTGCATGGTATTTAATAAAATGCTAAGACTAACAGCAGAAAAAAAGGGCTTTTTTGGAGAAACCACGTGTAACTCGTCATGTAACTGATTCATGTGCCGTGACTATTATATGTCACTTGGAATATCTAGCTGTATTCCTGTTTTAAAGAGTATTAGGTCTTCTGTGGAAATCAGTTTTCCAGAGGAGTCCATTTCAAACACTGTCAAAACGCAGCGATTCAGACAAGGAGAGAGATGTCAGGAGGCTGGCAACAGCAGTGGTTTTAGAAGGCTTATATGCAATTTTTCCTGATGGTTGGTATTTTGAGTATGATAAAGCAAGAAAAATTGAATTCATTCTGACAATTTTGTAGCTGATTATAATTCATTTGGTAGTTATTACCACCTGGTGCTATTGTTTTTAGAAAAGCTGTTAATACTGCTACGGATGGGAGCAGGTTCCTGATTTTTGTTAACGACATATCTGAAGAAGCTCAGAATTTCCAGTGAAAAATGTGTGTTTATTTCAACATTAACCTGAATGTACCTCTGATAACCTTCATGTTTCTTTTTTTGGTATGCTTTTGTATTTTATTGTAAAGACTCTATCCTGTATTACAACAGAAAAAGGGTGTCAACAACTTCTGTGTTTCCTAAATAGGGCAGGATCCAGTCTCTCATCACAAAGAATTTATATTCATAATGGATATGACAAACTTGCAGAATCATTTTTCGTACTGACATTTTAAATAATTAAAAGAGTTATAGTTCTAAATCAGCAGTATTCTGAAGTGTAACACAAATGTAAAAAAAAAAAATTGCATTCAATACTCATTAGTGCCTCAAGCTATTACACTGTGGTACAGTGCTGACTGCATCACTTGTCTGCTGCTGAAGAAGAATGTTGGCTGTGATTTCATTGCAGAAATTTTATTTTATAGATCCATGAGACTTTTTTTTTGTCAACTTTGTGATTTAGTAAAAACTGGATTTTATTAAAAAAATCATAATTTAGCACAAATTTAAGTGATCTGAATTTCTGTTAGAGGGAAACTATTTATTTTTATCTGATCTTGTCTGCAGACAGTGTATTTTCTAACCTGAAGTACCTTAAGTGTTCGTAAATTTTAAGTATTAGTGGGAAGATGCACATCATCTTCACCTATTTAGTACTACTGTTTGGATTCCTGTAATTTGAGCTGCAGGTGACATCCAGTTATGGAGATGAATCCCATCCTATCTACAGAACAGGAATCGCCTGTGGTTGTTCTGAGTGGGTTGTGCTTCTAGTCATGAACTGGTAACGAAAAAAGCGAGCCCTGCATTGCCATACTCTGGTTTTAACTGGTCAATTTTTATATAGGCAGATGTATTGACCAACCTGTTCATGCCATCTGTCATTGTCCCGTATTTCTGTGTACATGATATGAGGATAAACCTTATCCTTGATCCTGGGCCTTCCAGCATTTCCTCCTTGCTCCGTGCTGCTTTTGCTGTTAACTGCTGTGAAGAGCGGGATCTCTCCCTGGATGCAGAGAAAGGAAATATGTAGCGGTGGTTGTGGCGGCCTGCTGCCTAATTTAGTTATTCAGGGATGTTGTGTTAGTTTGGATTGTTTCTTTAGTAGCCATCAATAGTCTAGGAATTATTTCAATTCATCTTTAAAATAATGAGAGGAAAATTTTAGACCAGAACAGCATATTTTGGCAAGCCACATGGTATACACATATGCAACTAGTAATAAATCAACAAATCTCCATGTTCAACGTGCAACACTTAATAAAAATCTTGGTTTTCTATATTAAATGTTAATATTTATGGGAGATTTACATTAATTATGGTGTAGTAGTTCACTGAAGATCACAGGAATAAAACTGGTACCTCGGTTGTACACAGAAGAAAATCTTGAAATGCCAGTGGGCTGGAGGAGCTACTTACGCATTTTAAGTAATCCATTAATAAAATGCAAATTAAATATAAATGCTGGTTTACTGTAGTGTGTGTGTATATATATATATATTCACACACACTTATTTCTATATAGGCATAGGTTTCAGGGAAAAAATGTAAAACATGTTCCTCCCTGCAGAATTTGTGTGGCAGAAGCTCAATGATCTTCTTGCCCGAAGTGAAAACCTCTCCTAAGTTTGAGCACTGTAACGTTATCATGTTCTTCAAGCGTGTTAGCCCTGTTAGGTTGTTCCGTACAGTCCAATCCATCTTTATTAAGGTCATTACAAAAACCAAACACGGAACAATATTAATCTAAGACATCATAAACAGCCAGTGCAGAAAATGCAGAGCAGTTGGTACTGTGTTCACGCTGTACATGACCTTTCCTCCAGCAAAGAGTTGAAGCAGGTCTTGGACGAAGAGAGACTGCAATATAATTACTCCTCAAAATGTTAGCTAATGTGACGTGCAGCAGTTTCCCCTTGGCTTCCTGGAGGTGTTCATACTGCTGTTAACCCTGTCATGCCGCAGATTGATGGATCCATTTGAAGTATAAACTCCAGTATCCCTCCAGGCTAGGAGGTCATCCCGTGCATACGGAGAGAGAACAGAAGGTTGTTAGAGATGGGATCAGGGAGAGAGCCTCGATAGTGAGGCATGTATTAGCCTTGGCAAGAGGTTTTGTTGGTGACAACTGTGGAAGCGTTGAGATAATAAGTCTGTAACAGAGAAAGTGTTTAGATAATGTTATCTAAATGCTTGCTGCATTGTGCAGCTGTTATCGTGGTACGGTACTTCACCACTGGAAAAACACTGGAGGTCATTAATATTTATACGGAGCTTCTGTGCGTGCATAGCATGGAGAAGCCACTCATGTGAGTTGCATGCCTCCTACAGAAACGTGGTCAGCTCTGTGCTGCCTGCCGTTTGTTGGAAGGCTGTTGTATCCAGAAAGCTCTGGAATTGTCTCATGTCTGGAAATACTTTCCATTTTGGTTTAGTTGTGGTTTCTGCAAAAACTCCTATTAATTATGCCATGTTTCTTGAATGTATATTGCAAACTACTGAAGTTGTACTTCTGAATAACGCGGTCTTATTTCAGCTTGGGCAAGGTTCAAAGTCCATCTGGTAGGCAGAGTATGTTACGGCTTACGTGCAAGGATGAGAAATGCCACACGAATGTTTTGCCTCTCAGACTACATCTACGCTGCTTGCTAGACCAGACAGGTCACGATCTCAAGAACTGGTGTACTGTCATCCAGACCGCTTTACTGCTGCGTGCTCCTCACTTGGCTTTGAGCAGGGGCAGCTAGCGCTCTTCCAAGGCAATGCCCAGGAGAGCTTCTGGGGATAGCCCAGCCAAGGACCATTTCCAGTAAAACCGTGTGGACAGTGCCTCCCTTCCGAGGATGAAGAGATTTTACCATATGAACATACTTTTTCCCCCAAGGGCCAGAAAATGTGTCCTAGACTTTTATATTTGCTGCTGTTGATAAAATCTCAGTTCCAGGTCCTCTGCTTCTCTCTTGGTATGTCTTGAAGCAGCTCTCTCTGCTAACACAGCTGCCTGGAAGGTCCCTGTAGTACCAGTTCCTAAGTTGAAGCATTGCATGTCTAGAGAAGTGTACTGGAGGTCTGGGCCCTGTGAGAGTGCATCCTTTTGCTCGTTTGAGGAGAATGTATAGGCCAGTCTGCAGTGGAGCAGAAGGTCTGACTGCTCCAAAGTCAAAACAGAAGGCCTTTCTTCTTTCTTCCCATTACATGCAGTTTGTAGTCGTGCTGGGAGCTTGTTCAAATTCTGACTTCACTAAGGATGTTTATTTCCAGGTTGTTTAAAGAGGTAATTTTTGTACTGGGCTATGAATTTCTCTCACCTGTTCCAGAGTGTTACTGACTGTAGGTGTGTCCAGGTGCTGCCATCTCCTGTCCAGACCGCCACTCTCACCTGCTCATAGCTCTCCTGTTGCTTTAGACAAATTTAAAATAATTTATTTTATTATGCTGTCACTTAAATTTATGGTCCAAGAGAAGGGCCATGAAGATGATCAGAGCGCTAGAGCACCTCTCCTGTGAGGACAGGCTAAGAGCTCAGCCTGGAGAAGAGAAGGCTCCAGGAAGACCTTATAGAAGCCTTCCAGTACCTAAAGGGGGCCTACCAGAAAGATGGGAAGGGACTTTTGACAAGGGCATGTAGTGTTAGGACAAGATGTAATGGTTTTAAACTGGAAGGGGATAGAGTTAGATTAGATATAAGGAAGAAATTCTTCACTATGAGGGTGGTGAGGCACTGGAACAGGTTGCCCAGAGAAGTTGTGAATGCTCCGTTGCTGGAAATGCTCAAGGTCAGGTTGGATGGAGCAACCTGGTTTAGTAGAAGGTGTCCCTGCCCATGTTGGGGGGGTTGGAACTAGATGATCTTTAAGGTCCCTTCCAACTCAAACCATCCTGTGATCCTGTGAATATGTGCAGAGCCTTTTCATGCCCCCTTTTTTTTTTTTTTTTTTTTTTTTAATAGTCTGCATCAAACAAGTGACTGGTCTCAGACTGTCTGTTTTTCTGCTGCCTCTTTTCTGAGATCTGACTTGATAAAGCTATTTTAGGGTAACTGTGTGTTGAGGGCTTTCAGATCCCAACACTAATTTTGAGGGGAATTAGAACAGCAGTACAACTTATTGGTCATAAAATGTAATTAATTGTACGCAGTCAATGGCTTTACTGCCAATTGATAATAAACTAAAGGAGAGAAACCAGAGATTTTCAGCAGTTTGATGGCAAGGAAAGGGAGCTGAAGCTTATCTGTAGAGAAATAAGTATTTAAAAAACTCTCATCCCTGAACCTGTTCTAAAAACAGGATAAATGTTTACAAATACAAACTCGAATTTTCACCACATCACTCTAAGTAACCTTTAGTGTCAGCGTTTTCTGGTTCCCATTGCACTTTATGGTTACCTAAGTAGGTTGCAGTGCTCAGGACAAAACCTAGCTTAGAAACTGTACGCTGCAAGGATTTTTCAGAATATAAAAGTGCTTTTCAGTGAATGATTTCAAATCATTAAAAGCAACTATTATAACATTTGTGTCATAAAACTATTTGGAATATCTCTCTAATAAGGAAAAAAATTGTTATGGTCTTTTACGGTTTGGTTTTTTTTTTTTTTGTAGATTCTGCTTGGTCCCACCCCAAATCCAGTGTTATTGACATTTTAAAATTGTTATTTTCCTGAAGTAATCGGTTTTCATGTTTGTTGTCCAAAAAGGAGGTGTTTTGAAATCTGTTACGAGGCACAGTTTGGCTTTGTACATGGAGGTACACTTAGTATATGCGTTCAAAACTCAGATATGAATTGCAATACCTTGGCATTTTTTTAAATTTGAGATTATTTGTATGGAAATAATCTCTTTAAAGACTGAATGCAGACTAGCACAGTTTCCATCGGGTATTTATATAAACCTAATAACAAATGGAAAAAAATATGTAAATCCATCAGATATTCTCCTTTCCCTGGCAACGTTGTGTGGTTTAAACCTGGTTGTGTTTTCATAATCCTCACCTGATTTTTATACATAAATAAATCTAACATGGTGTTATTTCCTTTAAGTCGTTTATAGTAACTAAGGGATTGACTTTCATGAAGATTATGGGAGGTCCCAAATACTACATTGACATGGTGTTCAGCTACATTTTTAGGCATCTCAGAGGTTATTTAAGGTAATGAAGATCCCAGAGGGAACCTCTGAAAGACAGCTGTTGTGAGTTGCAGGTGATTGGGTGCCAAACTGAAAGTTTAATTAGTGTAAACACTCTTTATTTGAAGATTTGTCTGTGTTATGGGGGAAAAATACTGTAATACTTAGGAGAAGTATATAGATATTTTCTTTCATTATGACATATTTTGTGACATTGCTCTTTCTTTTTTGGGGCTTTTCCTTACCAGTTTCCTTGCTCTTAAAAGGTAGAGATCTAAGCACCAAGAACAGATTCAAGATAAAATCAAGGGAAATGGCACTGAATATTTGTCAGTGTTTAATTGGGGAGTGATTATTTTTTTTTGTTTTCTTTGTATTTCTATTAATATAAGCCTTTTAGGTAGAGAATTATTTTTATTTTAGCACATAAAGCTCTCTCAGTGAATATAGTGGAAATATTCTTGAACATGTGTGCTCGAGTGTTCTGCTGGCTCAGGACCGCAGTGCTCAGCATTTTTCAGACCTTGGCCTTAATACAGCTCTGGTTGGAATTGCCATATATTCTCTGTATGTTCTATATATTCTCTTTGAGAAGATGACATCCGAACTGAGGCAGCCATCCCTCCTCCTGTAAAGGAGAGAAAGGTTTCTGAAAAGGCAACTGTGACGAGGAGACAACAGTTCCCACGTAGTGTGGCAAGAGTGCCATTACAGATTTGCAGTCTTTTTAATTATTTCTAATTTTTATAAAATAGGATGATAAGAATAGGTATCACTTAAGTTTGTGTTGAAATTTTCTGGTGGAAAACTGCTGCAGCTACAACTGTCTCTGGTGGCACTGTTTGCATGAAAAAGCCAAGGAAAGGAAGAAATTAAAAACCTCAAACCCTAAATGGTAGGTAGCTGAATTAATCCATCTGAAGTGTATTCATACATAGTTCGTGGGTACATTGCTAAGCATTTTCACTTGATGCTACACCCGAGGCATGAATTATTTCAAATGCTCCCAACTTTTTAAAAATGCATTGGGTACTTCAGTCGGATTCAAGTTTCTGAGTTGGAACTTCCTCTGGAGGACACATGGCATGCTGTACCCCCTGAGCAGGAGTGTCTGGCGGCTTGCTCAGGATGGTCACCTTGCTTTCGCACTTCCACCTGAAGAGACCTTGTCCCTGCTTCCTTTCCTCTGGGTAAGAGTATAGGTGCCAAAACGTGATTCCGATGCTAGTTTTATTCCATGTGTAATTCGTTAATACGTGCAAAGTAAATGTATAATGCAACTATTCAAAGTACCAGCATTTTTATTATTACACTTGTTCTGAACAGGTATAAATTGTCAGCTCAAGGTATTCTAACAGACTTTATAGAGTAGGGGAAATAGTTTGGAAGCCGTTTCACGTGCCTCTCTGGTGGTTTCTGATATTTTGGATGTTAGGGAGATAAGAAAGAGTGCAGGAATTGGTAAGTTTAAAAACCTGGAGAGATGGTAGAGTGGATTCTCAAAAGCCTGTCAGCTTTAGATTTTGAACTAGGTTGAAATAAATTTAAATTTAAAAAAAAAAAAAAATCAGTCTGAACATGGTGCTGAATGTTTTTAGAAGCTCTGATCTGTATTTTGTGTTCAGCTTTTCTATTGTGCCTTTGTTAGCACAAAGAGTGGTAGATCTTTTAAGAAAACTGGACGTTGATAAACCTCGTAAAGCTCTAGTGAGGGCCTGAACAATCTGCGTATTTTAGAGCTTTAGTCTGAAGTGTGTAGACATTGATGTACGCTGTGGAGCTATAGCTAAATGGCTATTAAAAGTAAAGCCTCAGTGCTCAGGCTGTGTCTGAAGGCTGGCTGGTTTTAGCTTGGTAAGGTTTCTTCTGCTTGAATTTTCTTCAAAGATCTGTCTCGCATTTGTAGCAAGAGTGATTTCTGCAGCTTGGTATTTAAGGAATTGCGTGAAATGCACTAAAGACAGGAATGTCAGGAGGCTGGGAGGTGCATGCCTGAGTGGAATACATCAGAGTGCGCTGATGCTCTTTTCTTGAAGTAAAATTTATATTTGTTACTGAAGTAAACATTTTACTGGGAATCTGCCAGGACCTCATTAGGAGTATAGGAAGTCCCCAGGCCTGGATCTTTATTATTTTTGGTCTTGAAAGCTGAGCTTGTAGCAGTGACTCTGGCATTAGAGGGCATGTAAAATTTATGTCCCTGTTTCTTTCCCTGCAAAGCTCT
Organism: Chlamydotis macqueenii; assembly: GCF_036417535.1. Lineage (NCBI taxonomy): Eukaryota > Metazoa > Chordata > Aves > Otidiformes > Otididae > Chlamydotis > Chlamydotis macqueenii. The sequence goes on along the minus strand of NC_141572.1, from coordinate 13,641,884 downwards.
GCAAGTCCGCGTCCGGAGGAAGGCAGGCCTGGGGAAGGGCAGGAGGAGAGCTGGATGCTGGAGGCTTGCTTGGTTCCACGGGGACTGGGTAGCTGGGGTCTGAGGAAACGGCGTGCTTGAGTGACTCTTTCAATAGCTGAGCATTATTTACTTCACATTCGGTGCTAGGAATGGATCCATCTTTCGCTAATGAGGTCTTTATTCCTGGGCATGAGTAGTAATATTCATTATTATTATTATTCTTTAATCTGTCATATTTGCAGGAAAGTAGCATAGGCTAATAGTGTATTTTTATATCTTTTTGTCTGTAATTAATTGTACACACTTTTAGTCCGAGGCTATTTAATTTTTTGAACTGAATTATAAATTTTGATGTCAGCTGATTCTCAGTTGAAAAAGTTAGTGGCATACCGTCCCTTCCCTGCAGAAACAAATGAATCTTTTGTCTTTTAAACTCTGATTTTTGTCTGTTTCTTATTCTGTCAGTGTTTATGGATAGCTGTGAATGTTGCATAAGGTTGCACGTGATTTGTTCATGCCAGAACACTTTGCAAGAGACTTGAAAGAGTCTCTGTGTGGTGCCAGAAGGGTATTTTTTTTCTTCAGTTCAATAGAAGACAAGCAAGACTTTCACAGTCAAAGCCTGTAGGAAGCTTGCAGAACCGGGAGGATTTCTGTGTAATATCCTAAAGACTGGAGCTGAAAATGCCTACTTTACAAATAGCTTTGCTCTCCGCTTTAGAAAGGCTGACCTACTGCGTGCTGAACTCTGTGCAGAGATTATCTCCGCTTGATCTTAGACCAGATCTCTCATCTTTTTTTAGTTTATTAAGACCTTTTCTCATACTAAGGGCTGTCATCCTATGTAAGGAAACTAATGAGTTTTGACTAAATAATTAGAGGTTGCTTTTATTTTTGTATTTCTTGTATGTGCAGAAATGCATTGTTCCATTTCTTTTGCATGAATTGTTTTTGTTGGTTTGGGTTTTTTTTTTTTATGTTGGTTTTTTTTTTTTTTTCCTTTTCACTTCTTGGGGCAAGATAGCTGGATAGAAATAGCTGGAATTTATGACCTATTTTGTCCCACGTCCTGTTCCCTCCCTCATGTAAATTAATGATCACTTTGCTTCTGCAACACTGATGATAGTGAAATTTCTTTCCCTTGTGAAAATAGAAATCTAATGAAACCTTCTATTTTGTAGACTTAAATGATTGCAGCAAAGTACTTCTGAGTACGGGATGATAGCACCAAGGAGGTTTAGTTGATATCTGCCATTTAAGTAACCTATTCCCTCCAAATTTTTCTCAGCTGACCATTTTCTTTGGCTTTTTGTGGTAATATTTGAGGCTCAAAGAAGAGTAACTTTTGGTACAGGACAAAAAGCTGTTCTACGTGATGTGTAGAATCACTCAGAGATTTACAGAGATTAAAAGCTTCCTGTTCTAGACTGTCAGTGCCTTTGTTTAAAAGTAGCTGACAGTAGTAGAGCAGCTGGTCGAGTTAAATACTGAAGTGAAATAGCTGTTATTGCCCGTGTTATTTCTTTTTGGTGAGGGTAGTTAAGAGCTGTTTTTAAAATAGCAGTTACATCGTGGTTGGCCCAGTGCCAAAGCCAACAGCGATAGCATTAGGTGCGGCCATTGTATTGGGCAGCAGAATCACTGCCTGATTACCACTGCAGCTCTGTAAAATTTTAGTTGGTGAAAATGATGATAAAAAGCCCTCTTTTTAAAAAAAAAAAAAAGAGTTCTCTTTTCTTTTCCTTGTGGCTTTGTGGCAAGGAATATTTAAGCAAATAGTTAGCTGTGATGGGAGGCCATTCTATGGGTAGAATAAAGTGGGAACATTTTAAATACCATGCATTTCAAATTAAGTTTAATTGTCAGTGGCAAATCCATGGTTTATCTCAGACCGTTCTCAATTTTTTGCAATACTCACATGCTTTTATTTTCTTTAATGGAGATTCTCCTGAGGTGTTATACAAACACCTATCCTATTCCTTTTTTTATTCTTTTTCAGCTAGAACCCATTACCGAGTGAATTTTGAATTCTTCTTCTTTCTCAAGACCATTATTTTTACTACTTGAATCCTGGTTAAAATCCCATTTGTTTGTAATCATCTTATTAGTTGAAGCAAGTAGGAAGGCAAATCCTTGAGACAGGTGCCAACTCTGTCAGATAGCAATCTAGTGGCAGGTCTTTGTCATTTATGGTTATCAATCAGTCAATGAACCTGCACGCAGTAGCCAGAAGTGACGAAACAGAAGAGCACAGATTTGGCCTCTAAGGCTATGGAATCACTACCTCCTATGAGTTCGTTAACATGCTAATAAATCTGTTTCTCGTTTCTCTCCCTCCTCCTCCTCCAGTGAACATTTGTCATGTGCCTTCACATTCTTTCTTCACGGGGAAAGCAATGTGTGCACGAGTGTGGAGATCGCTCAGCACCAGCCAATCTACCTGATCAACGAAGAGCATATCCATATGGCCCAGTCCTCACCGTCGCCGTTCCAAGGTAGGAGAGCTGGATGTGGAGCTTGGTGTGCTTAACCTCGCTCCTGCGTGGCAGGGACTTTGCTCCTGGTCGTGTTATCCTCCGAGGTGAATGAAGTAAGATTAAGTAACGCCTCCAGTGGGTTAAATTTCTATTCAGGAAGTTGTGGACGTAGGGAAAGTGTTGTTAGGACTTCAACACTATAGCCAGCTGTAAATGGTATGGGAATTTTCCAGAGCTTTTTATTCATTAACATTCTTTTTAAAGGTACGTGCATATAGTAAATAAAACAAAGAAATGGATAATTTTTGCGTAAAAAGACTTTGTATTTAAGAAGGTGAGTGCACTGGTTTAATTTTCTTAGCTGGCATCTAGGTCAGTGGGTTCAAATCTGTAACTTCAGTGCTACATGATTACAAATGCTGAGCTTATCTAAATCAGGAGTACTTTTCATTCATAGCTTGTCAACTATTTTGATTTTTTTAAAAAAAAAAAAAAGAGCGATGAAAATTATCAGAAACAATGAAAAACTTGAAGTATCTGTCATTATTTACCAGTGTAAGAAATCAGGGTTTTACAGAATTAAGGTAATGGGTTATTAAGTTTGTGATGCAATTGTGGTGCAGTTCTCTGCATTAATAAAAAAAAAAAAAGAATATTTGGGTCATTGAGTTACACTGTCTTTACTACAGTCTGAAATTATTATTGAGTCTGAATGGAAATACCTGTTGTTTAGCAACTAGTTCTTCTTATTTGTGATGACTGCAGTTGTCTTCATATATTGTTATCTCTGACCTTTTTAGTGCAGAGAAGTCTCTAGTACCTTATGTTCTTGGTAAAAACCTTGTTGTTGAATTATCCTCAGTTGCTTCCATGTATGGTCAGCCCTTTGCCGTAGCGAGTGCTCTTTCGGTACGCTTTGATTAGTTCATTGTGGAAATTATTAAACTAAACTGCCAAAAGGTCCATTTTTAGCTCAATGAGGATGGCTGTACAGGAAGCGAGTGCACCACACCCTTACCTGATTTTGCAGTAGCTTTCCCCTGAAGATAGCTCCTTAAATCAGCATGAGAATGGAACGGTGACTCAAGCTAGAGAGGCAGAGCTTGGCTGATACACCGTTTTTATATATATATATATATATATATATATATGTGTGTGTGTGTGTGTGTGTGTATACTGTAAGGACTATTGTTTCTTACTTTGCAGTTTTGGTGAGTCCTTATGGTTTAAATGGTACACTCACGGGCCAGTCATATAAGATGTCAGACCCAGCAACTCGTAAACTGATGGAGGAATGGCAGTATTTTTACCCGATGGTGCTGAAGAAAAAAGAAGGGATGAAAGAGGAAGAAGAGCTGGGATATGACAACGATTTCCCTGTGGCAGTTGAAGTCATTGTTGGTAAGTTTCAGTGTTCTGCCTGAAGGATTATTTTCCTCCACGTGATTTAAAAAAGAAAAGAAAAACTAATTAATCAGAAACAGCCATTATAATTTTCCTGTCTTCTCTTGTAGCTCTCTTGACACTGGAACATCTGACTAGTTATCTTGCCTCAAGCTTCTGTACTCCCTGTATCCCAAATGCTATTATTCACAGTATCAAGCTAGTTGTTTCAGCTCTGTACTGGTTATAGTGTGTTAGATGTATATTAGTATGTGAAATTCCGTAGCTCTTTATGTTTCCGATAATGAGTTTTGTCAAATTGACATTGAAAACACGTTGAAGTAGCTAGGGCTGCTGAATATTATCAGATAATAAGTTTAAGACTTCAGTTTTTCCATTTCTTTGTAGGTGGTGTAAGGATGGTATATCCTTCAGCCTTTGTTCTCATCTCCCAGAGTGACATCCCCATGTCACAGAACGCTGCCAATACCGGAGGCCATATAAGTGTGGGACCGCAGGGGCTTGGAAGCATAAAAGACCCTGCTAGTACCTGTGGGATGCCACTCACTCCACCCACTTCTCCAGAGCAGGCTGTTATGGGTAAGCAATAAACTTAGGAGAATGAAGTCAGTCTTTCATTTTTGCATAGCTCGTAAGTGAAAGTAAATAGCAGATTAAAGACAGGCAATAGACTGTTAGGGGAGGATTTTTTCTGTAGGTCTGTGGTAAATGAAAGCCAATGCTCTAAACACCCCTGAAGAAGACACATCTTCAAACAAAACTTTGTGAATTCAGTTAAGCTCCATTTTCTATACCTGGATTACCTTTGTGCAGTAGTGCAAATACCTGAAAGACTAGATTCTGACAGTGTTTTAGACAGATTTTGCCAGTGTTTGTGAAGTGTCGGTTTTCTTGTGTTGCATTGGGAGGAGGATGTTGATTCATTGTGGTACAGGAGTACAGTGAAGATACAACGATGCTCTTTTGGTAAAGTGTTAGAAATAGAGCACTTAATGGGGTTTTAATTAAGGGCCACTCAGAAGAAACGCACAAGTCTGGCAAGAAGGAGCTGGGCTTCCCAAGATGAGGTCTGACATAGGCTTGGCAAATGGAGTGCTGCATAATATTTGCAAGTGAGTTATGTCTTTTGCCTGGCTGGAGTAAGCCCCTTTCAAGTAGTGGGATCTGTAGTAGTTCTAATCTCAGAAGCCATCCAAATGCTTGGTATGTGAGGTACTAGATTGTTGGTATCTTGCTTTGTTGAAAGGAGTATGTATATCCTGTTGCTCCTCAGAAGTGAAAATAAATATCTATAACCTGTCATCGTCTGGAACACAGACAGGACCTTCAGATTAGTTTCCTGCAGTGTGGTTGTGCTGTAACAAAATCAAGACTGCAATTTCAAATAGAACTAAGGAACAGATGAGTCAAACATCTGAGTACAAAGAAAATAAAGTATCTAATACAGGAGAAAGAAATGCAGTGATTTTTTTTTCCTCAAGTAATGTTTTGAAGACATGTTTACAGCTAATTATTTTTTTTTCTGTGTAGATTGTTTTCTGTACTTGCTCTTCACAGAGTTGCCAGTTAATACCAGCATTATGGGATAGTTGAGGTTGGAGGGGATGTCCAGAGATTGTCTTGTCCAACCCTTCTGCTCAGCACAGAGTCAGGTAGAGCAGGTTGCTCAGGACATTGTCCAATGAGGTTTTGAATATCTCCAAGGGCTCCTCAATCTCTCTGGGCAACCTTTTCCGATGGCTGACCATGTTCACAGTAAAAAGGTCTTTCTTCTGTTTAAATGGAATTTCCTGTATTTCAATGACAAAATCATTAGATACCACTCACCAGTGAGCCACCTTAAAATCATAGAATGGTTTGGGTTGGAAGGGACCTTCAAAGGCCATCCAGTCCAACCCCCTTGCAAGGAGCAGGGACATCTTCAAGTAGATCAAGTTGCTTCTGCTTGAACTTTTTTTTAACTTGTGAGTAGTACTTACCAAATTTCACAGAGGAACAGAAGTATCAAAGATGTAAAGTTCCTACAAGTTTCTGTGAGACTATGCAGCCAGGTAGTCCGGCTCTTTATCTGGGGATAAAGAATCCTTGTTATACCCTCATGAAGTCTAAGGAGCTACCAAGCTAGCTTAGCCTTTATTAGATAGCTCTGTCACATCAAGAGGATCAGTCTTAATGCAGAGCTAAAGAGAAGTAATTGTCGTTGGCTTAATTGCCACAGAAGTACTTGTTTGAATGCAGTTGTCCATGAACAGTGCCTGTGTATGAAGGCAATCAGAGTAACATAATAACATAGAATGTGAGATTTAAATTCACTTTGAAGAGTGTTTTTCAAGGCAACTGACAGTTAAAATAAGCCAAAAGCTTACGAATAACTGAAGCAAGACAGTCAACTTCTAAATAACAATCTCTGTTATTGATGCATATTTTAATATGCTATTGTATTTTCAGATTTTTCAGATTCCTGTTAAAATTGTACAATATCACAAGGGGATTCTGTTTTAGAATATTTATAAACTATTAGTTATCTAAAAAGTGTTCATATTGTCCAATCTGGCAGTCACGGTTCTTGTTTGATCTCTGCTGTTGTTTGAAGGCAATATGAAATTGTGTCAGAGGGGTGCCTCTCCAGCAAATAATGGGAGAATTCCTTTGTATTATATCATACAACATTTTAAAAGACCTAGAAAAATTGGAGAAATGGATTCGAAAAAACATATCATGCAGTTCACAATCAGTAGATTGGCTACATAAACTGGATTGGTCTGAGACGTGGATATTGCTTCAGTCCTGCCCCACACTGGTAAAAACGTGGCTGTAGCACCATGTCCAGTTTTGAGTGCTTAACAATGTGGACAAATTGGGTGGAGTCCAGAGGAGTGCAGTAAGAATGACTGTAGATTTTGCAAACAGGACCTACAGGAAAGGATGGGGAAGAAATGAGGTTGTTTAGTCTAGAGGAGAGAAACTTGAAAGAGAGATGGTGTAACAGTTTTCAGAGGCATAAAAGGAGAAAAAGAATAATCTTTTCTCTGCAAACGATATGTGATGAACCTAAACTGGAGCAAAGCAAAACTAGGTTAAATATGAGAAAAAACTTTTTGTGGAAGAATAATGAAGGGCTAGAATAAATTGTCTGGTGGGAAGCCACAGAATTTCCATTAGCAGAGAGGTGGGTGGGTTTTTTGGGGTTTTGTGGGGGGGTTGTTTATTTGTTTTTAAAGAACAGGCTAGTCAAATATGTTGATCCGGCTTTGAAACCAGGGATGGACTAGGTAATCTCTTCAGGTCTCTTTCAACTGAATTTTCCATGAATGTGTAATGAAACAAATTGCTGCTGAAACTGGGGAAAGGCGTTTTCCATGTGTAGAAACAGAGTGCACCGTAGGGTTGTGAAGGGACCTCTGGTTGTGTCCGCCAGTATTTGTACCATTGTATGACAGTTATTTGTCTATGTTCCAGTATTTTGTCAGTGATTTTAATGGATAAATAGTATTGTCAGTGTGTGAGAACAAACTGTTTTTGCCTGCTGCAAAGTTCTGTTTCATGTTATGCCATGTATTGCTGTACTGTATGGTATAAAAATGTTACGGAACTTTGGAAACCAATACACTCAAATGTAACTTGAAAGCTCTGGTAGCTCCTTGGTTACCCTCTCCATCTCCTATCCTGCCCTTTCTGTCGTACTACTTTTATTTCCCTGGCGATTGTAACTGTCCTGCTATTGATGTATGTGATGTGTATGTGTGTGCATCATGTTTGTTTATGTATACACATTCCTTCCCCCTCCTGACCCCCCAAGGAGGACAGATCTGCTAATTCTGAAGTTTTGCTCTGTTTTTTTGATCGTCTGTCAAGTTCACAATGTTGTAGAACGTTTGAAAGTCAGTGAAATAATTGTTAGAGCCACAGACCTCAGTGCGTCTAGGGATTTATGGTTTTTACTACTCCTTTTCTGAAAATTAGAATTCTTTATAAAATGAGAATCAGGGAAGTCCTAACTGGTGGGGGGGGGGGGGGAAGGCATGAAGAATCAAAGATGATGCAGGATTAGGCAGCTTTAGCACAATTCTGAAAGTTGTATTTTGAAAGTCACCTAATAGAAATCAGCAGAATTACCTTGTTAGATGCAGTGCTGTATAGCAGTGAGTCTGTTCAGCGGTTCATCCTTAAGGTATTTTAAGTTGCGTCAGGCAGAAGGACGAAGTGTTCTGTACGCTGATTTGACCTTGTTAAAATGCGGCATATCCTTCCTTAATTTTCCATCCCGAGCACCGAGCGGTGTTCTTCAGTCGCCAGGCCAAGTGAACCTAAAGCTCCCTCTGCTGTTGTAGTTTGTGTTTGTAAAGGTGGCTGTTAGGTTTCAGTTCATCTCAAACAAAAACGTATTTCATAGAAAAAGAAACATCTGCTTGTACAATAGCTGGTAAGGTTTCTGCATGACAGCCAGAAAGAAATGAAGTGCAGAATGTAAATCAGGATTTTCAGGCTGTTAATGTGTTGAAGCAATGTCTTCATTTGTTATCTCTTTAGTAATCATGCAGTGTTACTGAGAACCTCACGTATTACGTTAATACTGTATCCTGATGATCCACTGTTGAACAATTTGTGTCGTAGCATACATCTCAACTGTAGGATTTTACCAAAGGAAGTTTTGATTCTGGTCTTTCAATTCAAGCATATTATAAAGAAATAGTACCACGCTAATCCAATCATTCGTTCTGTGGTGTTTTATCTTGAGTATAAAGAACTAATTCTTGCTTTGAAATAGTCTAATTATTGGTTTTCTTAATAGGTAGAACCATCCATATTATAATAAATTCAGTCTTTAAAGCAACTCACCAAAGACTATATAAATTCAAGTTAAACATCCAGGATAATTGTGAAAAAAAAGGATCTGTGCTATTTCTTAGTGATTTGACACAATGCTGTCAGGGGCTGTGTAAACTACCTCCATTGAAGGGGCAGAGTATATTATCTCTCAGATGAGGTGTGTTACTCGCGTGACTGTATTGCACACGTAGCTGGTGTAACCTACTACCATCTTTGTTACCCCAAAGGCAAGTGTTGCTTTGAAATTAGTTTAGTTGGTCCTTTGTAATGATGCTTTAAGCATTTTCTAGTGAATGTGAACATCTGTGTAGTCAACAGCGTTATAAGATGGAAAGTCTTTTCAGGAAAAAGTGTCAAATGTGAAGATTAAGAAGAGCTACAGCATTAATTCTTAATTTATATTGCAGGAGAAAGTGGATGCTCTCAGAGCAGTATCAGCCACTCAGCTGTACAGGAGGGGACAGTCAGTGTACACAGTCCAAAGAAATCAGGCAAGATTACTCCAAAATTCCACAATCATATGGTTCACCGTGTCTGGAAGGAGTGCATTCTCAACAGGTCACAGTCCAAGTAAGGCAGCCATCCTGATGGGTTTGTTTATTAATAACACAGAATATTTAGTTAGAGTTGTAGTAGTTTTGTCTTTGATAAGGCTATTCCTCACAGAATTCTTTAGCCACTAATAAAAGCTCGTGAAGCAGAACAGCATTATCAATGAAAATTTGTTACTGTGTTCAACTGAAAACTCCTAACGCTTAACGTTGTATTTGCAGTTGTGTCTCTTAATTGTGACAGTCTTTGAGGTTACAAATCTGTACCATAGGTGCCTTCAGCTGAATGCGTTCAGATTTATTGGTTGCAGTTATATGTGTTGGACCAAAATTCCAATCAACAAGGATATGGTCAAGTCTTGTTGTTACTATCATTTGCCTTTATAACTGGAGTTTTAAAGTACATTCATGGTATAGCGTGCCCTGAAATCTTTATTTTTCACTATTTCCTCATGAGATATGTCAGAAAAATTTCCAGGTTCACTTTAAATTGCTTCCTCCTTGCTGCTTCTGCTCAAACTCCAGAGAGAGCTACCTGATGCAGAGCTGGTACCACCCTCCCACATAAATCAAACTATAAGGTGTAAGGAGTAGTAGTTAAGGAGGAGTAGTAGTTAAGGTTTAAGGAGTAGAGTTCTGTTAAATACAGAATTCTATCTCAAAGATGAAGTAGAAGGAAGTAATTTTTTTGAGGGGAACATATGTGAATTTGTGCATATGCATTTTTACCTTTTGTATAAACAAAATTTAAATAACTGATAAATAATTTTATCTTCTTCAGGAGGAATCAAGTTACAACTGCAAATTTGGAAGAAGAAGTTCCTAACAATACTGTTTCTTGGGATTTTGTGGATCCAGTCCAAAGAGTCAGTTGTTCTTGTTCCAGGTGAGCTTTGAAGAGAGTAAGCTTTTATCATATTGGAAGAGCCCTGTTTCATTCAGACGGAGGTACACTTGCAAAAGGGAGTTATGTTTCAGCTGACAGAATAGGAAACTCTAGTATCAAAACTGTGATCATCACTCACATTCAGGTGATTAATATGCATCTTTTCTCATTGTCACGTGCAGTAGTCAATTTGAGTGGAAAAATTATCCTAGTCTAGAGAACGGGGGCTAGAATCACTCAAATGTTTCTCGTTCATGATGGACTCATCCTTCAGGCTTTTCACAGATGTGAGCTTTAAAGTTTGGAGTGGTGAGACTCGTGTTGAAGAGGGGCAGAAGCTGCCTGAGTTTCAGAGCATCCTGATTGAGCAACAGTGCTAGTGTCCATGTTTGGAGGAAGAGGAACAATATCCATAAGAAACACTTTACTCCATGTACCTCCAGTCTATCTGCCATGACTCGTCAGACACCAAAAAACACCCAAGAGAATATAAAACCTTTGCAGCGTGGTCATCCACTGTCAACTTGGCAAAAAGAAATCACAGCTCACTTACACACACACTTTGAGTTTTTAAAATTATCTATCATCTTTGATGAATGCTTAAAGTTCCAGTACTGCTCACTCAGGACAGGCAAACCAGCAGTTCTGCTTAATGTTTTTAAAATAATCAGAGATATTATAGAGCTAGAAAAAACAGTTTCCAGTGAAATAGTTCTGTGAAATGGCTTCTACTGAAATTTTTACTTCCTAAGGTCAGCATCCCCTTGTAGATTGGTAAAGATGTTTTTATGAGCTAGGTATGCACAGATGTAAATGTCATTTGTATGATCAGAAATGCTGATCGTGCTATGCTAACCCCTTAGGGTTTTTTGGGGGTATTTTTCGTTTTTTTTTTTTTTTTTTTTTTCTGTTTCGTTCCCCCTTGTCATCCCCCCCACCCCTCCCCACTCGGGGTAGGTCTTTGACAAAATGGTCAACACAACAACCAGTGATGTGGCTGAAATAATTCTTTGCTTTCCATCTGTTTGAGGCATAGCTGTTTTTCTTTTTTCTTACTTATTTTTCTTTTAACAGTGAGGCAAACTGGAGAATAATGCTGCTGTTGAGAATAGTAAAATTAATATATTGTCTAACCAAATCCTTAAATGTGTAACCTGCCAAGCCGTCTCTGCAGGCCTTTCTGTGTAGGTTTGGCTGTACAGAGAAACTGAGGAACGTAACGTTCTCACAGTCTCTGAAGAGTTGTTGATTAGACATTCCCATTGTCCACGATTGAATGAAGGAAGCTTGTATCCTTGTTCATTTTGTGTTTGACTTCTCATGAAGCCAGTTCTTCTTTGTGCATTTAGAAGAGATAAAGGGATGAGACTTTATGCTGTGTCTGCAGCGAAAGTGTTGCTCTTCTGCAGCCTTGCTCTTTGCCCCTGGTTATGTGTTGCTTGTATGCATATACTCAAGAATCATGCAGAACAGATAAATGTTTTATCAGGATGCCAAGTGTTTTCTGTGGAAGACTGAGGTCCATCTCCACCTGGGAAGCACGGGGATGGTGGACAACGAATGCTTGGTTCTATACATGGGTTCAGCTGCATTTGCACTTTCACACTGTCTCTTAACACTGCCGGTGATAACTGCAGCATGCTGGAATTAGTAAACACAGCAACTGGGAAATTAAAACATTTTCCTTAAAATGAAGGTGGCACCTGCTTTCAAACAGCAAAAAAAACCCTTCTGTACAGCTGCAGAAACTGGACAGATACTGCCATACAGATACTGTTTTAGTCATTACTGTGCCATTCTATGTATTGTATAAATGTCAAGATATGATCTTAAATATGGAGTCTTAAAGGGTTGTCTGGTACTCTGCATCAAATTCAATCTTCTCTAGACCCTGTTTTTGTGTTGAAGAACAGAATGTCGAAAATGATTTTCTGTGGTCAGTAAAAATACGGTGAGTGATGGAGAATTAAGTCAATGAAATGTTACAAGAACATGCTTAAGGCAAATCTTCAGTTACTAGGGCATTAGCTCCACATCACGGGTGATTGCAGCTGAAGACCATCTGCTGCGGCAGAGAATTTGCAACATGTCCTGATAACAGCAAAGCCCACAAAGAAAGCGAGGACGATACCACACATCAGGCATGGTTACAGGAAAAAGATACAGCAGGCACAATAAGATGTATTTGTACCATTTGACAGCTGCTGTGTGCTATAAAACTTACCTGTTTTCATAGCTAAGTCATAAAAGCAGAATTGATTTTCTTCGATCTAGTAATCCCCTTTACTTGTGATAATGTAGTTCATCTTTGTGAGTAAAAAGCATATTGTATGTTTTGAAGTGCTTTGTTGCTGTCCTGCATATTGGTGTTTATAAACAAAATTAGAGGTGGTGCGCATGCTGTTTAGTTTTAAGCAGGTGTAAATATTATGCACAATACATCTGCTTAGCTTAAAAAAAAAAATCAAACAACTAAACAAAAAACCTCAAACAACGAAAAATCCCAATAAAAAATATAGACAGAGTCAGATGTCCCTGCTGTAATATCCTTGGGGACCATCAGCTCTATGATGAAAATACTGTTTGGCAGTACCCAAAATACTGAAATTCAGTCTGTGCTTCCCAGTCTCAAAGATACTAGATAAAAATTGAAAAAAAGCTGTGTTAAAATATGAAGTCAGTAGTAAGTTTGTATGTTATCGCTTTTTTTGTTTTGAATATTTAAAAATACTTACTCATGCTTTCTTCATCAGTTGGTAGTTGCTTTTTTTTGTTGGGTTGGTTCTGGACTAGAACGTGTTTTCCTTACCTGATGCAGAGGAGGAAACTGCCATGAAAGCATCCTGCTGTATATTGTGTCTGTGAACGTAACTGAAACAATTCCAGTCTGTACTGGAGATTGGACTGGATGGCCTTTAAAGGTCCCTTCCAATCCTACCTGTTCTGTGATCTTTTGCAGCAGATGCTCAAGACTGTGCAAGAGTAGTGGCGTGGTTCCACAGCAGTCATTTTATTTGAAAGGCTGTCTTTCTTTAGGGTCACGAGAACAACAGTAGCTTGGATTTTTTTTTGTTGTGTTACCTTCCATCTGAGCGGTATTAAACTTTTATAAACATCTTTGAGTGCTGTTTTCTGGAGATTGTCATTTTCATTTTATAGGTCAGAGAAACTGCAGTCGTTGGCTTGAATGACTGGTCCAGATCAGAATCTGTGAAAAGATCAGGAGTAGACATAAGATTTCTCCATACTGCTATTTGGCTGTTGGTTTTGTTGTGTTTGGTTTTTTTCCCATTAGATCAGATAACTGTGTAAACCATGCAGTGACTTGTTTCCGCCTCTGTTTTCAGGCACAAGGTTTTCAAACAGCGTTGTGCTGCTGGCTCCAGCCGTCCCCCAACGATAAATCAGCCAGGATTCAGCGTGGGAACGTCGTCGTCTTCATCATTGCCACCTCCCGCCTCTTCAAAGCACAAAACAACAGAGAGACAGGAAAAAGGAGATAAACTGCAAAAAAGGCCTATGATGCCATTTCACCATCGGCCCTCTGTGACTGAAGAGCTATGCATGGAGCAGGACACGTCGGGGCAGAAACTGGGATTGGCAGGAATGGAGCCCTCTTTAGATGTCCCTAGCGCCAGAAAATACGAGAAGCCGCTATCTATACCTGCTAGAAATCCAAGCAAGCAAATGAATATGAATCCTATGGATTCACCCCATTCCCCTACTTCCCCTCTGCCTCCCACACTTAGCCCCCAGCCGCGAGGTCAGGAAGCAGAGAATCTGGACCCGCCTTCCGTACCTGTAAACCCAGCACTCTACGGCAGCGCGCTGGAGCTGCAGCCGCTGCCCAGCTTAGATGACAGGACAGTCCTGGTTGGACAGAGGTTACCTCTGATGGCAGAGGTCAGCGAGACGGCGTTATACTGCGGGATAATTCAGAACAACGAGTCACTAGATATGTGGAGGAGCTATAGCGTCCCATCGAGTGACGATCCGGAGTTCAGGCCGCCCGATCTTCCCTGTGAGAGATACGATGCCAAGATGGAAATAAACTCGGATAGCACCGCACTGAAAAGGTGAGAGCGCACATGGATCTGAGTGGTGGTTTTAGTACATTAGAAGCATGACCAGTGTGTTTTCAGTTGCAAGTGAAGCAAGTAGAAGGCTTCACTGTAACGTCAAAGATGATGCATGCTGGAGATACCATGGCATGCCTGACCAGAAACGTGCTATTGCAGTAGGCCTTATTTTTTCCCTATCTGGCTTTCTGTTGGACATAAGAACCGATAAATCTTTGTAACCTATATCACAGTAACTAGAGCAAATGTAAGAATTTTATTAAACTTATGCCTTTTGATCATTTAAAAAAAAAAAAAAATCTGTGTTTAGTTACGCAAACTTCCAGCTGCATAAATGCTTGGGTTTGAGTGAAATTCTCTTTATGGCGCTGTAGAGTGCATGGCACTTCAGTGTGGTTTGTGCAGTTGTGCGGGTTTAGAACTGTACTGTACCGAGCTTTCTGTAAGTAGGAGCTTCTACTATATTATGGAAAAATACTGCTTTTTTGTAAACCCACTGTTGGATCCTTGCAATCGATAGAAGCTTTACTATTGACGCCAGTCTCTGTAGGACTGAAATGGAAAGCAGTCTCTCTGGTCTATGCACAGAAGAGAGCAAACGCTAATCTCGTGTCAATGTTACTTTAGAAAAACTTCAGGAAACATACAGCGTCTTCTTCCTTGAAGAACATGGACTACCTAAATTTTAAGAAATTTTTAGCTGTCTTTTTATTTTTCAAACTTAGTTTTCTGTTTATTTATTTGGAACTTTAACATGAGAATTTTAATTAAGTTTATACCAGTCTAAAAATTACTTTTGTATTTTGACAATGCATAGAAAAAAATGTACCAAAGAGAGTAGTTAATGAAAGTGCGTAAGCCAAAATCAATTGAGGAAGAATTTTTGAGTAATGACAACATTGATTTTTTTTTTTTACAGTGGAGTTTGCTAGGTTGAAAAGGATATGTGTACTTCAAAGTGTTTTGATTTATATAGTGAGAAGATTATTTCTTTCTTCGTTGTCCCAAACTAGAAGTTCTTAATACAGTAAGATGTTTATACTAAATGTATAAATGCATTCTTTATTTGAGGGAAAAACATATTTCTGCTGGATCAAAAGGGATGGAGTGAGACATGGGCTGTATTTGTGTGTGAGCGCTGCAGATCTTAAAAGCTGTTGGTTTTGTTTGCTGTAAAAGTTATGTTTTGTTTTCTGATGGCTTTGTTTACTTGTTTATTTTTACTTTCAGGCTCTTGGCGCAACCTAATAAACGGTTTAAAATTTTGGAAGAGCAGAAAGCAGTGCAGACGCTGAACTATCTTGACCCCTTGCCTCTAATACAACAGCCTGGAGAAGGCCTGGGAGACGCTAGTGATCCTTACACTTTTGAAGATGGTGATATAAAGTACAGCTTCACTGGCAATAAAAAATGCAAACTTGGGGCTGAGAAAGATCCTTTGAAAAAGAACAAGGTAACATCTAAATCCAGAGTCTTTGTCATGAACGTTCTTACAGCGCCGTAGCACAGTATTTGCTCTACAGCTCTCGGGAGGACACAAGCCTGTTCCACAGACCAAACAAGAGAGATTGTGTGTTTCTTTCCTGCACTGGCTTACAGGAAAAAAAACTGTTTCACTGTGATGTTTTTTAACTGGTATTTGCTGGCATCCCTCTGAACCTGTTTGTATGTGACAATGCTGCTGTTGCAAGCAATACTTCCTGTTTATATATATTTCGCTTGACCAGCAGCAGGTTGCAGACTTAAGCCATTTATTAAGAAATAAAATATTTTGAGCCTTATATTCACTTTTAGAAATGAAGGAATTTACTGGGTTTTTTTGTTTGGTTTTGTTTTTTTTTCTTGGTTGCTTCAGCCTTTCATATCACCTCACTGCAACGCTCAGATCTCTCCAGCCCAATTTTATTTTTCATCCCGTGCACAAAATTAGTTGTAGTCTTCTGCTGAGAGGATTTGTGGCAGGGAGGCTATATTGGTTTGAGCATTTCCTTAGAGGTGTTCTTCCATATGTGAAAGAAAACAATTTGATCACCATTCTTTGGTCATCACATGCCCTATATGCATGATACTTCTTACGTATCTTATCCATTATGGAGCCGTTCTGTTGTCTGGCTGCTCCCTCATTTGTTCTTGTGCGAGTAACCACCATGCTTAAAATTCTAGAATCTATGTTTTCTGGAGAAATTGAGGAGGCTAGTTATCTGTACTGGCTATCAGAGTTAACTGATGTGGAATCCTTTGTCAATCATACACAATGTTACTTCATGTTTTTCCTGATACATAGATAAACAGCTGATAGCTGTGTTCTTTTCACTTTTTTTAATTGCTTCTCAAAGCATTTACTCCAGAGCCCTAAGTTTGGCTTGGCATAGGAGAACAGTTGTTCTTATATAGCTTAAGTTAATATCCATTAAAAACTCTTGGATTTTTTTGTACAGTCAGAAGATGGAATTGGTACCAAGGAAATCCCCACAACGGGTCATTCTACACCAGTTCCTGATGGAAAAGATGCCATGTCTATTTTCAGTTCTGCTCCTAAGACTGGTGAGTAAAAGCCCTTTAATTTGCTCTGCAAAGCAAAAATACTCAAAGCTATGCAATAAAGTCTGAAAGGAAAAATCACATACTGAATATTTTACTGTAACATGAGAGCTATACACAGCTTCTGAGATGGGAAAAAAAACTTGAATCTGCTTGTTCTTTTTATAAAAACATAATTTTTTTTTTCTGGGTTTTTTTTTTTTCCCTAGAATATTAAAGTTGAGCAGTAGCTACCTTCATTCTTTCCCAACTGACCTTCAGTGCTTGACTGCAGGGCTATATCTAGGCTACATCATAGGAAAGGGGCCTCACTGGTTTTTGTTTGTCCTGTTTAGAGTGAGAATAAAATTGAAAAAAGGCAATTTTGTGTTTCTTAACTCTACTCACATTTTTCCTGTGTTCTTCCCTTTCTTTTTGACAGATACCCGGCAAGATAATGCTGCAGGCCGAGCAGGCACTGGTAGCCTCACACAGGTGATGGATCTGGCTCCGTCGCTTCATGATCTAGATAATATCTTTGATAATTCAGATGAAGATGAGCTTGGTGTAAGTCTTTGTAGGACTGAGTGTTCTGTAGACTTAAACCTTGGCCAGAAAAAAGGAGGAGGAGGAGGAGGATGGAATCCTAGTGGGGAGCGATTGTCCCTAATAGACAGGAGAGAGAGTTTCCACGTAGGTGGGCTTGGAATTTAAATAGGAAGAATTGTTATCAAAGAGAGGTGTCCTTTCAGGGGATCCGTCGGAGAGAGCAATCATCACTGTGTATAATTCAGGAGTGTTAGGAGATCGCTAAGGTAACATCAAAGCCTGTATCGTCTGACAGTTTTTCTGTCATGAGGGGAACCTGTGTACAGCCGACTTACTGACTCGGTTATTGCACAGACAGACTGCCTGAATACTGCCGCAGGGAAAGCAGTGTCGTTGCTTTATAAATGCATTGCATCTCGTTTTGTGTCCGTACCTTTTGGCAGTGTTTTGTGTTTCGGAGTTATGGGAAGGATCCTAGTTTCATTAACTGGTGACTTGTTCTTTTACATTGTCTGAGAAGCTGCCCAAAGAAAAAGAAATTCAACTTACTGAGTATCAGTAATTCTCTGAAGCATGTTTCTTTCTAATCCTACAAGCAGTTTATTTCAGTGCAAAGAGAAATAGTTGCTGAATATTAGGAAATACAAAACGAAAAGCCGATTTACATCAGTTACCAGGAAAAAAAATCAAGACCCGTGGAAAGTCAAACCTTTGAATAATTACTACCTTTAAGCTTAATCTAATATAGCCATCATAATACAGAAGGTGATCCTGAACTGACTAGTAGTAGATAATAGGGTTTATAAGTCCAGCGTTTAGTTCTTGGCAGTCCTTTTCAAGTACGTCAATTTATTTACCGCTTCTCCCTGTTCCGTGGTTCCACACAAACTGGAACATGTCGCAGCTAATATGCAAATCTACTAGAGGGCTGTTCTGTCAAAATAAAAAACTCTTCCTGTCTTAAAACTCGCGTGTGTTGAGCTGTCCCCTGTGCTGGGCTGTTTATGGCATTCTTAGTCTCAGTGTCGTGTTCTCTTTATTATTTTAGAGTAGTCCAAACGTGGAAGGAAGTAGTCACATTAATTTCAAGCTCAATGTTTGTGATAACATTTTCAACATAATTTGAATTTATATAAATCCATATGCTTATATGTATGTACATGGGGGGAGTGTATAGACAGGCAAGTATTTCAGAGGCTTTTAGTTTGTTTTAGTGTTGAAAGAGAGGAAAAAGACATCCAGACTCCTTGTGGGGAGCGGAGGGGAGAGTAGAAAAGTACGCTTTTTTCTTTCTTGCGAGATCTCATTCAGAGAGTTTTCAGAGTTTTTAATAGCTCCTGGATTCTAATATTTCTAAATTTTTAATAAGGTATGTGATTCTTCTGGTTTTAGGCTGTGTCACCAGCTCTTCGGTCATCAAAAATGCCTGCGGTAGGGTCTGAGGAACGCCCTGTAGGGAAGGACGGTAGAACAGCGGTACCTTACCCACCAAGTAAGTAGCAACAGCTGATTACCACTGTGTTGACAATTAAAATCTCCTTATAGCTACCACACTGCCTTTTTGTATGAGGCTTATAGTGTCACTTTTTCAGGACTAAGAGGTAGCGTGCTTATTTTGTTCTGTAATTACCAGATGCCGATATTAAGAGGATAAGCCGATTTTGATGAAAACAGTGGATGGGTAATATAGATCAATATTTTTAATGTGCCTAGGGAGGTTTGAGATGCTCTTCTTTTGGCATTATTGCTTTAGATTGGAAGTATGGGAGGGATTTGTTACAAATCTTCATTTAGAATCTATCCCTCTGTTCTCAATTCAGTATTTATTCCAGTTAAGTCACTTACATCATTACTGTATTCCCGTTTAAGAATAAATCATTCTTCTTTTTAAATAATGAAAAGCTGTGACTTACCAGTTGCCCATTATAGCGCAACCTGTCTTGGAAGACGATTGCATTCAGCAGACAACAAATTCCAGCTAAAATCAGGGTGTAATGGAGATGTGGAAGTGCATGATGAAAACTGAAGAACAATGTTGTAACTGAAGCCACACTGTAAACCTTTCCCAGATGGTTTTGGTAGAAGTGATGCTTGTGCAGGCACTACGCATGTATAAGGAAGGTTGTAGGAGTGCAGGAAACCTAGAAATTAACTTCAGTGTGCTGAAAATGCATGAAATGCAGATTAAAACAATAGGGCTTTTTTGAAGGACTGTGCCAACAACTGTGGGAATGATAACTGTTACTCTGTGAGATACATGGGCTTTCTTGATTTATTTGTATAAGTGACATTTCTCTTGAGATGAAACAGAAATGTGTGTATGTGTGTGTGAGAGAAGGAAGGTGAGAATTCTTGGTATAATACTAACAGATCAGATTATGAATTACAAATTACTTAACGGTGAGGAGGAAGAATGTTTGATTTTTGTGGCTGCTATAAGCAGAAAATCAAATCTCTCTGCAAATCATTCTTTAATGCCTTCTCATCAACTTTAGCTGGTAATGAGAACAAATTGAGTAGATAAAAAAAAAACAGTCTGAAGGAGATGAGTCAGAGTTTTATGGACCCATAAAAGCTGTGCTGATTTACTCAAATGTAGAAGTCTGAAGTATACAGAGATTGGATTTTGACAGGTTTAGTTGATCCATAGCTTTTTAAAATATGCAAAGCTTTTTCAAGCATGACACGCATGAAAATGAATAATGATAGTTAGCCTGTTGCAGTAGGGTTTGGGGATTTTTTTGTAATTAAACTTTTTTATTAATCTGCACTGCAGAATTTTGCTAACTTGGAGTGAGCCTGAATGTGAGAGAATTATATACTATAGAGCTGCGTGAAATAAGTTAAATAGATACACTCCACTTCTGTTCTGTAGCTGTCCCCTTGACACCAGCTGTCAAGGCATAACAGTGTCTGCAGGGAGCCGAAATGCCTTGTACATCATAATAAAGCCCCGCTGACTACATTTCATTTTAACCTTCCTTCCTGTCCCCCCTCCTCAACTTTCTAAAGCACGCTTCTCTTTGTTGAAAAACAGAGGCAGTAGCTAATCCAGCTGGCATCCTGAAGATGATATTTCATACTAGCATTGGGTGGAAAATAGTTTGTTCCATTCTACTGAACCTGTTTTCAACATTTATTTATCCTGTGTCAGGACAAGACTCAAGTCTTTTACATTTTTAACTCAAAGATTGAGAAAGAGAGGGGAAAAAAAAAATCTGAGTGGGAATAATTCATAACCCATTATTTAGTCTACTGCTCCAGGTTGTGAAAGACACTGGGTTCAGCTTTGACTGTTATTACCAGCAGAATGCCCTTTTGAGAGGACTTCACCTATTTGAGTTGTTTCACTTTGTGTAAAGAATTAAATAGACTGTTTGTCTTGTCTCTGAGCACAAAAGAAGGAAATTCAAGTTTTGGCTCTGTTAAGGCAGAGTGGAGACACGTCTTGATGGTGCAGCATCCTACGAGAATCCTACATACTTTTAATTCCATCACTTCTGTCTTTTTCCATTAGTTTTTGAGAGTAGTACTGTTTCACCAGTTTGAATTTCCACAACATGGTGTTTCCCAGTCAGACATCCATCTGTGTGTGTTTATGAATTTTCCATACTCCTCAGGCTGCAAAGGTTATTGAATACACGTGTGTCCTTATGTTCTTTCAACTCAGGTTGGATGTTTGTATAGGAATGGAAATGGAACTGGGCATTTAGTCTGCAGAGGAAGTATTTAAGAGACACCTATAGGAATTTACCCTTCTCTAATCTGAGTATTTTAACAATGAATTCACCAGAGTGATGCTTACCTCCAGAGAATATCTGTCCTAATTCAAGTCAGGAAACAAGAGCATATATTCTGAATTTTAAGCAAAATAAATATGGAAGCTGATAGCTGGCAGGAGAAAGAACGTAGCTGGGGAGAAAATACAAGACTTTATTCTGATTTTTGTTTGATTGCATTACGCTTTATTCAGTGTTTCTGTTGGGCTTTTTGTTTGTTTTGCTTAAAGGAGAAAAATATACGATGGATGATTACATTACGTTCACTTACTGGGAAATAATTTAAGGATTTTCTTGGCTTAATGTCTTGTGATGCAAAATTATAATTTTGTGCCTTCCTCTGACACTTGTCACTTTTGGATGTCTGGCAGTTTGATTCTTAAGCAAAATTGTCTATGTTTGTGTTAGCAACAGTAGCCTGTCTTCTCTTCAGGAGTTATGTCGCTATGGATCAAATGAGATGACAATGACTGTGTGTCAGTGGAAAAATGCAGCTAAGTGCACACTAATTCCAGAAGCCTTCCATTTTAGGGCTTGGTCTCAGCTCTAAAAAATGGAAGAAACTACTCTGTATCTCCTTAGTAACAGTTGCTGGAGTGAACTTTGCATTAATGTCAATTAATCTCTTCTGAAAGATTTTTTTGTTGTTGTTAAAATTGTACATAGAATTTGTGCCTCTACCAGTTTGTCGTTTCTGCTGAAGAATAAGCTTGCAAAGTATCTCTGGGAATTTTTGGAATTTATCCCTAGGAGTTAACTTTTCAGCTAAATTTATACTGGTGTCAGTATTCTAGTAAGTCTGTAGAATTTTTTCTAGGTTTTACCTGATGAAATAAAAGCTAGTATTGAATTGGTCTCTTCTATTTTATTGGATTTCCGTGAGAATTTATATTATAATGATTCACTGTGCATTATTTCATCGTATTTAGCTGTGGCAGATCTCCAAAGGATGTTCCCAACACCACCTTCTTTAGAACAACACCCTGCCTTCTCCCCGGTAATGAATTACAAAGATGGAATAAGTTCAGAGACTGTGACTACCTTGGGAATGATGGAGAGTCCCATGGTCACCATGGTTCCAACACAGCTTGCTGAGTTTAAAATGGAGGTGGAAGATGGATTAGGTAGCCCTAAACCTGAAGAAATTAAGGTAACATGCCAAGGATGTGGTATTTTTATAGTCTCATCTATGTGTGTTTTGATTTTTTTATAAACAAATCACATGTAGTGTGTGTAGCAGACTAATTTAACAAATGTGAGCAGGATCCGTATCAAGTACATGTCAGTCTTTAGTTGGAAATACAAAATCTCTAGTAAAAGAGCTTTTTAATTGTTTCCCTGATTTTAACTATAGGTATTTTTCTTTTTGTAATTTTATGTTCGTAATGTTTTCGGCTGTTCTCAGGAAACAAACAATATTGTATGTGAAATGAGCCTAACAGAAAGAATGTACATATTTGAAAAAGCATCGTACGCGTGACTAAGTAGCTGTTAAATGGTTTATTTCTTCAGATAATTTTTCTGTAGCACCTTTTATGTATAGCCACTCCTTGCTGCCAGTCTCTGGGGACGCAGCTAGGATAAAGTCATGCATGTAGAAAGGCTGCCTTTTTCTCTCTGAAATGTTGCCTTTTTTGGTTAGGGTTGAAAGTCTCTGAGAAAGCCCAGGGGTTGAACTTGCTCTGTTTCTTCTTCAGCTGATGTTACTTCACAAGTTTTAAGGCCAGATGGGACCATTCTTATCTGACTTTCTGTATAACACAGGTCAGGTAATGTCACATAGTTACTCCTCTATTGAGTCCTATAGTGTATCTGAGTAAAGAACTATTTTGAAATGGGGACTCTGCTGCTGGGTACGAGTACTCGCCTCCCCGACTCCGCATATCAAGACGTGTCCATTTTTCCATAGCATCACATACAAGGACTTAACATAAGCACCCAGTGTACATTGATCTGTATTTCATTGTTCCATCTTTAGCGCAGTTTAAGAGGTAGGATAAAGTCATTCTGCCTGCTTGTGTGTATTCTGCATTACTTAACTTTTTGGGCCAGTTACTGTCACTTTTGTCAGAAGTTACTGTTGCCATATTTCCATGCACATAGCCTGAGGGGTGGTTTTTTATTTAGAAATGCACATTCCTTGTAGAAATACACATCCCCTTGTTCTGCAGCAAGCACAGGTAATGAAAAGGGAAAGAGATACACACTATAACTCTGTCTTCCTGAGTCCCCAACCGTTGACTTTATAGCCTAATTCTTCTTGTTCAGGCCCACCCTGTCCCTAATCTGCCACAGCCTGGTCCTTCTATTTCAGCAGCCATTTCTCTCCCCAGCGCCACCTCGTTCCCCTGTCATTTTGTGCTCCTGTGCATGCTGGAATTAACTGGAGGCTTATTTTTAAGCATCTGCATTGCTGAGGGAGCTGCACACGGAAAGATGGAGCAGTTGCATGGACAAGAAGTGGCTATATATCAATTTGAGAATACCAATATATAAAATTATCTTAGTATAAGTGTTTTAGTCAGCTAGGAATTAGGACATTTTCCTGCATGGCAGTAACAGTGTACCTTAGGCAGACTGAAAGTAAAGGACAGGCAAGCCACAGGGGGATTTTTCTCCATAAGGGCATTCCGTTTTGTCCCTGGGAGAGGAGGAAGTCCCTGTCCCTGGGAGGAAGTCAGACAGCTTGTTGCATTCAGGGATTGTGTCTCTGCATTATGGTAAGGTGTGTCTAGCCAGAACCAGGAGCTACCTGCTCACAGGGCTGCACGTTAAGCTGGCACCCGTGAAGGGGCTGAGCTGGTAGAGTTTTACAAATGATTCTATTGAGAAAGAGACACTTTGCCGGAGTGTAAGGGAGTTAGTTCTGAGTGTCCCCCTTGGGAAGACAGCTAGCCACCTGGAAAACGAGGCATATATAGCAAGATCTCTTCTTCCTTCTATCCTAAGTTCATAACGTGAAGGCATGATGAGAAAAGGCAACTTCTTAGAGGCTTTACTGAATTACTGTTGTCCGTTCACCTTGTATAGTTCGTGTATCTGCCAATTTTTATACCATTACAGAAGTCTGAAATAAGTTTTAAATAAGATTTGTAGGACTTGGCCTTGCTGCAGACCTGGCAGGTTTTTTTTTTCTTCTATTTGTGCAGTAAACTATTTGCTCAAGACTAGGATAATTTAGGCCTGGAAAGAAAATCTGTGTTGGAATTTGAGCTGGAAGTTTTTGAGTGGGAACAGATTTTAGGGTGCCATTGATGCTGAAGATATTTTAATCTCCCTCACAACCATTTTAGGAGTATTAAAATACATATTTTATTCTGCCTGGTAACATTTCCAACAGCACAGTTTACTTGCTTTTAAGTGTGTGTCACCTGCTCATATACACCAGCGGGGGAAACAAGCACCTAAACCCATTGCCAATCATTTTGAGAACATGTAAGTAGATATCTTGTGCTGAGCGTTCAGCAGTTGAAGATAGTAATCCACACATTTCTCATCTCTCAATGCTTTACAAGGTGCGAGGGAAAAATGCAAAGATCTAATGAGTTGTTAAATACTGACATTCTGAGAGAGACTACTGTTAGTATTTTAATAATGATTTTTACTTTGCAGTAGTGCCTCAAAAGGATTAGCTCTTTTCTTCTGAAAGAAACGTGGAATAGCTCTAGAAACTCAGGCTGAAGTTCTTGTCATTATTCTCTGCAAACAAACGTGACAGTCAAAGTCCAGTTTGACCGGACTTAATTTATACTTAATATTATGTTTACTAGATTGTTGATCTATTTGTATTTAATACTATATTTATATTTACTACTTGGAATGTGTAAAGTGTCTGCTGTTAATACTTGGATTATGTTAATCCCCAGTGTGGGGGTTTTTCAGAGAGGCTGATTTAAGGCACCAAAGGTTTCTTCCCACTGTGACTCAGCCTCTCTATTGTCAGTATAAAAGTCTTGCAAAGAACAATCTTTTAAGTGCCTAAATCAGGTGCTTAAAGCGAAGCAGTATGAAAATTTCATAGTACGCTACTCAATTTTCAGACATAGCTTGTCTTAAATGAGTCTAATCTAATTGTGAAATCTACTGATGTTAAAGTTGTACAGCATCTCGGTGTAACAAGGAGCCTCAGCTGAGTTTCCTTGAAGGAACTGCTCTTGAATGTTTTATAGAATGAATAAATATACGTAATTTTGGAAGAAATGCAGTTGTAGAGGGTTCAAACAGTACAATGGGTTTTAATTAAAAATAATCTAAATATAAAGACCATCCTTACTGTATCGTTGTGAACAATGTCACTTGGATGTTACAGGATTTTTCGTACGTGCACAAAGTTCCATCATTTCAACCTTTTGTGGGCTCCTCCCTGTTTGCTCCACTGAAGATACTGCCAAGTCAGTGCCTCCTACCTCTGAAGATACCAGATGCCTGCATTTTCAGGCCTTCTTGGGCAGTTCCTCCTAAAATTGAACAACTTCCTTTGCCACCTGCAGCCACTTTCATTAGAGATGGCTACAAGTAAGTACAGTCTTGTGGGAAATTAGTTTGTCATCCTTGTACCTAAAATGGCTCATTAATTAAAATTTTTGCATATATTACAATGCTTTGCTATGCACTAGAACCATAAAATATCCTGCAGATATATTTGAAACCTTTTAAATTTGTCATTGTCTCAGATCAAAACAGTTCTGATAGAAGGAGCATTGGAATTAAAAACACCTTTCGGAAATTGATGGAGTTACAGAATGTGTCCCCTACCCTCTTAGTGCTTTTAAAGGAACGGGACCATGTAGTACTTGAATTTAATTCCAAGTTCTGATACAGGAAAATATTGTAATTCAACATAAACCAGAAGTGTCGGGGAATAAAATTAACGCACTTAACCTCTCATATTTCTGTCCTCCCATCTCAGTGCCCAGCTCTCTAGCCTGCAGTTAGGCTCCCCTCTTGTTTGTGTGCGTGGATTCGGTTTGAGCTCCAGTTTGCTGATGTCTGGTCCTGATGATACCAGTTTGCCTTTTGAGGGCCCTTAAAATTTTGAGTAGGCCTGCGACAGCTCTGTTCTCCGTGTTCTCATGTTAGCTCTTCTGGGTTCTTGTGATTTGACCTGAATGGATCACGTACGGAGCTGCTACGCAGACAGGTGCTGATCGGATGGACGCTGTCCACCCCTTTCTAAGTACCAGAAGGAAAGATGCCAGTCTGTCTTCAGTATGAGAATGCTGTGGCCTATAAGCAAAGACTGCTATTAAATTTAAAAGCTTGTATTCCAGTTGTCGGAAATTAGCAATGTTTATGGAAGAAATTCACTGCTGGAGATTTTGAAAGCTGTCACGAATTTCCACCATTAAATTCATAAAACATCTTAAAAGGCATAGTGACGGTACAAAGGTCTCCTGCTGCACCTCATTCATTTCTAGAGGAAATAGCCTGTATCTTTAAATCAGTCCTTTTCCAGCTCCGAAGGATCCTTCAGTGTTCTCAGAGGAATTGCAAAAAAGAAATTGTAAATCCTTGATATAGTGCCTAGGGAGCAATTTAATTCTCAGGTTTTTTCATAATGGTAACTGATTCACCAGGCCTGAGCTGGTTATTAATTTCAGGTATTTGTTGGGGAAAAAAAAACCCTTTCATTTTCCATATAATCCAATTAGAGTGAAGATTATTACTGCAGGCTTCCAACAGGGTGGTGATTGCCAATCAAGGTTTCTAGGTCACCTTTTCTTATTAGTCTGAGGCATTCAGTATGCTTCAGATTCACAACTTCTGCAAACCTTTGTTCATTATTTTTTTCTCTCTTGCTTTGAATTGGACACACATCAGTTCAAGGTAATAAAATGACTCTAAGGAATAAGGTCTTCCCTATTTTCCTTTTTGAGTCACTAATGATACATGAGCATTAAAGTAGTACTTCCTTTTAAATAACACACAAAACACATAGGAAGAACAAACATGAAAAAAAATCTCTTTCCTCTCCTTGATCAAGAGACTCACTGAATTCTTACACTTTTTCCTTGCCCTAACATGTAATGAACACTTTTCAGGAAAAGTGAGCAATTTATTAGCAACTTGGAAAGAGAAAAGTTAAAGATCTGATTCTTTTGACTGGCCCCACATTACCCGTTCCTTGATTCAGTGAGTCATTCCAAAGAGAAGATCGATCTCACGGGAATGTACTAACTGTCCTTTCGTCACTTAAATTTGGTAGAAAATGACAAAAGCAGAGTAATAACAACCAATCATGACAGGAGATGACCCAAAAATATGAATTTTAGCTTTATTGGACTAAGAGTTTGTAATGGAATGTGTCACATTGTGCTGTAGACAGTGTAATCTGAAGTGAGGATCTGCATTTATAGTATCTGAAATACTGTTAGTAGTTACATACCACCATGAGGCAGTATCACGTATATGCCATATGCGCGATTTCTGACAGCTATTAAAGTGATAATTTCTAAAATAAAGTCAGATTTCTCTGCCTCTGAAATATTTTCTTCATTTCTACTAATGTATATATATCTTTCTTTAAAGATAATTGTTTTTAAAACAACAACTACAATTCTTTTTCCTAAAAGTTACAAATATCCCAAAATCTCAACTTGATAATTTATCTAGAGATTCTTTTCAAGAGCATTTGAGTTTTAGGCCATGGGAATAATCTTTGAGAGCTAGGTGCCTGAAATGATAGCTTTTTATTATACTGATAAGAAACAACCGTGTTCATGATGAGAATTGCAATTTTGGTTGAAAGACATGAGTAAAATTTTACAAGCAAAATGTCTGAAACGTGTTGTTTCTTGACTGCATTTACAACAAATCTTTTCAGTTTTCAGTATCTCCTTGTATTTAAAAATGTTTTAACAAAATCAGTCTTCACAGCCAACCAGTTTGTGATGGCATTTGACTCTGGTTTCTCATCTGTTTCCTGTAGCAATGTGCCTAGTGTTGGGAGTTTGGCTGACCAAGACTATCTTCAGATGAACACTCCTCAGATGAATACACCAGTGACGCTAAACAGCGCTGCTCCGGCCAGCAACAGTGGAGCAGGAGTTCTGCCGTCACCAGCAACTCCCCGCTTCTCTGTCCCTACCCCACGCACTCCCAGGACCCCAAGGACTCCTAGAGGTGGGGGTACTGCGAGCGGTCAAGGATCTGTAAAATACGACAGCACAGATCAAGGTTCACCTGCTTCTACCCCTTCTACCACACGACCGCTGAATTCTGTGGAGCCAGCCACTGTCCAGCCGATCCCAGAAGCCCACAGTCTGTACGTCACCTTGATTCTTTCAGACTCCGTGTTGAACATCTTCAAAGACCGTAACTTTGACAGTTGTTGCATATGCGCCTGCAATATGAATATTAAAGGCGCGGATGTCGGATTGTACATCCCAGATTCATCCAATGAGGATCAGTACCGTTGCACCTGTGGCTTTAGCGCTATTATGAACCGCAAATTAGGTTACAACTCCGGGCTCTTCATTGAGGATGAGCTCGACATTTTTGGCAAGACCTCAGACATTGGCCAAGCTGCAGAAAGACGACTGATGATATGTCAAAGCAACTTGATCTCTCAGATGGGAGAGGGAGCTAGAAGGACCCAGGAACCTCCCATGAGCCTTCTCCTCCTCCTCCAGAATCAGCACACACAGCCTTTCACATCTCTGAGCTGCTTGGATTACATGTCCTCCAATAATCGCCAGACGCTCCCGTGCATGAACTGGAGTTACGACAGGCTGCAGGCGGAAAGCAACGACTCCTGGGTAGAGTGCTTCAATGCCCTCGAGCAAGGCAGGCAGTATGTGGACAACCCCACTGGTGGAAAAGTGGATGAAGCCCTCGTGAGAAGCGCCACTGTACATTCTTGGCCTCACAGCAATGGTACGAGTCAGAACAGGTTTTGGTTTTTTTTTTTTCCTTTGAATTTTTTGGTGACTTCTGTAAATATGTTTGAAACTTGCCGATAGTGAGCCACTTAATCTTTATATGCATAAAAATATTCTAGAAATCAAGTAGATTTCTGAAAGCTTCATAAATTACACAGAAAGTACCAATAATCCAGTTGACCTTAATCTCTGTGGTCTAAATTGTGTAAGAATCTGTGGAAGTTCACAAATCTGAAGCAGAGATGCAAAACAAAGTCAAGTATTGAGGGAAAGGCAGAATTATGCCCCCTTTTTTTTGGTGAGAAGATTATAAGTAGTCAGCAAAAAAGAACTACTCTGTATGAGTAAGTTTCATACAGAGAAAAAAAAAAAGTGATTTTATAATCAAATATTACCTGTTTATCTGCTGAAGATGCTCTGACTTCTTAGGAGCTGAGCTGGACAACAGTAACGCTGAAAGGTATGTGACAAGGACTGTGAGGACAGCTTTCTGTCAGTCACGTTTTCATCAAGTGCCACGTTAAATGCCATTAAGCTAATCAGAGCTGTACCAATGTCATGGGCATTGTGAGGAGCAATGCTAAGTTACCAAAAAATGTTACTGCCTTAAAATATTTCTTTTTCCTATTCCTCTCTGAAAATGATTGATGCTCCTTTGTCGTTTGCAGTACTGGATATCAGCATGCTCTCCTCCCAGGATGTGGTGCGCATGCTGCTGTCGCTGCAGCCCTTTCTCCAGGATGCCATCCAGAAGAAGCGAACGGGAAGGACCTGGGAGAACATCCAGCACGTGCAGGGACCGCTCACCTGGCAGCAGTTCCATAAGATGGCCGGACGGGGAACCTATGGTACATAGATCGTGGTATATGCCACGTGGTATATGCGTGGTATATGCCAACAGTTACAATGAAAGCGTGGTTTTCTAGAAATGTGCACTTTCTTCTGGAAACACATCAGAACAAATGGATTCTTCATACAGCCTGGGGGGCGGCTCTTCACATAGCTTTGAAATGCGTTAAAAGGCATTTGAGGCACACGCTCGAATACTGTCGTGGAGGTCTTGCCCTTCCCGATTGGTGAATATTTACAGAGCCCAAAAATGCTGGGTGAGGACCAGGCTCCCAGTGTGAGTCTGTACTTTGGCTTGTAGCGGAGCTAGCTGGCGTGTAACCAACACGGACAGAGGCAGCTGGTGAAATTCTGCCAAATCATAACAGGGAGGAGGGGCTCTGAGCTGTACAAATCGACAGAAAGCCGGTATGCTCTCTCCACAAAGAGCCTGGCTGCTTCTAAGGTTTCCCATACTCTTAGTAGGAAGGTTCAGTTTAAGTATGTCCTGGCTGTAAGTGACACTTCTGGAAAACACAAATGACAAAATAGATTCTGTATGTGCGCATTTGCGAAATAATGACTAACATTTAAATATGTATTTCTCACCTGCAATTTGTTGCACTCTTAACGGATCCCATGTTGCTTAGGCTTTCTCCTACAGTTTCATCGTGCTTTGCTTTATTTTCTGTGTTGGTATTTGATATATTGCTGCTTTCCTTTGGGGCTGGGACAGCTTGTGGTAACTACAGTTACTGTCTAAAGCTGTTGTGCTTCACGAGGAGTACTTCTAATCTAAAAATTTTTCCAGCGTTTCGAACTTTAAGAGTTAGGATTTGCCAATTGCTACCAGAGAATAAAACGGAAGTTACCGTACAGTAAGTAGCAGAGCCTTTGATACAGAGTCAGTGATTTTTACTGAAGGTTGACTTTTTAGTTAAGTTGGATTATACTCTGCAGAAGCTACTGGCTATATTTTCGCTGGAAATTTTCAACAATATTTCTTCTAATGAGCAGAGTGTCTGGGAGAAACAGTGTTAAACTGGATGGTAATCCTCCCTGCTGGGGCAGCGAGTGCTCTGGAGCACTTCCTACTAGAGGAGCGGGAGAGGCAATGTTTAAAATTATGATAACTTTGTGTAGTATTACACACCTGGGAATAAGTTTGCCGAAACATTTTACTTCCTAATTTTGCACAGCCAGGTGGAGGCAGATGAAGAACTGTAAAATCAGACTTTATGTATTCATGTTATTGCTCTTAATAAAGTAGGAACACACGAGATGTGGTTATGACTATGACAGAATAAAACCACGAGATGAAGCCTCGGGAAGGGCAGTACATATATTTACAGTGTACTGAAAAATGTTTTATTGCCGCTTTCTAGGAAAGTTCAAATGGTGCTTGGATCGTCTCTCTCTACCTTGGCTGGCTGAACTTTGATTTTATGACATTTCTTAAGTACAGTATAAATCTTTCTTCTCCTTTATTAAATATTTTTTTCCCAAGAAAAAGACTGTGGGAGAAGATGGTTTATCAGGCATGATACAGCCTCGATATGTTTCCATGCTATGGTCAAACTTCTAGGAGACTCAGCCCGGCAAGGGAATACGATTTCCAGTATTCCTGTAACAGAACCCGCTTCCTGCTACATCAGAGAACCCACTGTGGTTAAACCAGTTATTTTAACATTTTTTCTTTCTTTTTTTTTCCTCTTTGAAGGCTCTGAGGAATCTCCCGAGCCTCTTCCAATCCCGACTTTGCTAGTGGGTTATGACAAGGACTTCCTGACAATCTCTCCGTTCTCCTTGCCGTTCTGGGAGAGGCTGTTGCTAGACCCATACGGGGGCCATCGGGACGTCGCCTATATCGTGGTGTGTCCGGAAAATGAGGCCTTGCTCGATGGAGCCAAAACTTTCTTCAGGGACTTGAGTGCTGTATACGAGGTTGGAAAATGGACCCATACTGTGTTATTTCTTAAGTGTCATTTCTGCTCTACTGCATGTAAATTGGGAGAAATCCACGGTTTTTAAAGGAACGATTATTTGAATAAGAATTTCTTTTGTTTTGAGGACTTTCTGCAGTTTCCAAGTCCAAGAATACTATCTAATTGAGTTATACTGTGATTCTCTGTGGTATTTGTTGCCACCTGCTCTTTCCAGTACAGATGTTCTTATTTCACAGGGGATAGAATGCCAGGATTAATACAGTTGCAACCTAACGCGTGAAGGCCCAAGCAAACCTCAAGAGCAAGGAGTAGATTAAAGAAACTGTTGCTTTCTTGTAATTACTAGACTGGAGATAAAACCATTTCCTTTTTTTAGCATGCATATTGTGTACTACTGAATATGTAAGATCAGTTTGTGCCTTAGTTTTGCTGTAAGTGCAACTGAAATCAACAGATAAATGTAGCCTTTTTGTTTTATATTTATTAAGAAGCCACCAGATGTGTGCTGGTGACAAAGGGTTTACACTACAAACCACTCTGCGTAACTTAGTCTGGTGCTTGGCATCTAGTTACAGGCATTTCTTCTCTCCTCACCAGATGTGTAGGCTTGGCCAGCACAAACCAATCTGCAAAGTGTTACGTGATGGGATTATGCGGGTGGGAAAGACCGTGGCACAAAAGCTGACGGATGAGCTCGTGAGCGAATGGTTTAACCAGCCCTGGGGCACTGAGGAGTGCGACAATCATTCCAGACTCAAACTTTACGCGCAAGTTTGCCGGCATCACCTAGGTAGGTCTACCACGGCGCTAGCAAGGCTGTTTTGTTTTCTGTAGTTATTTTAGAGCTTGTTTGCAGCAGGTGGAAGCAGGGGGCTTTTCCTTAAGGTGCAGATTATGATCTGTAAAAAGGTATTACGAGGCTTTATCTTAATTTCTTAATCACTTCCATGTTACATTTGCCTATTTCAGAAAGTTTTGTTGTTGTTCAGCAATCCAGTGATCATGTGCGAGATTCAAAAGACAATTCTTATCTTTTTAAAAAAGTCAGTTTGGTATAGAAGGTTTGTATGTCTCAGATGTTCCACACAAAACAATGTATAAATGGATCTGGTTTATGTGCTGCTGCTGTGGATCATCACACCACTGTGACAGAATGGTGTGCGCGGTACCTTCACACATAACGTTTATTTGTATAAAAGGCGAGCTCACAAAAACTCTGCGAAGGAAGAACAAGTTAACACAGGTGGAAAAGAGAAAGTAACGGTATCCTTGATGACTGGGGCCTCAGTCTACTGGGTGTGGATACTTGGAGCCTGGACTCCTGGACCTCATGTAGGCTTATTTTCCATCCTGAAACAGTGACATATTTTGAAAGATTAGTCTCTTTTTTTTTTTTTTTTTTTTTTTTTTTAATGACAACCCGCCATATTTGTTCTATTATAACATAGTATCAGGCATCCTTGTTGCAAGAAGGAATGTGGAATCTAAGAGGATGGCAGGGTATAAAGTTTTCTGGGGTAGTATTAGAAGGCTGCTCCTGGCTGAGTCCCTGAACTCATCCGATACTGCTCCCAGATTTCGTCTGCGGAGAGACGGGGTTGTTCCATTCCAGAATGGATCCAGAGCCAACATAACATGTATTGTGTGTATGACTTAGAAATGGCATCTTAGCACAAGACACAGACCCGTTCAAAACATCGCTGGAAGGACATCTGCTGAGACAGTGCTGGTCAGCAAGGCAGGCAGTGCTCCCAGAACATGACCCATGCAAATGTTTCCTGCTTGGGCTGAAATGTACAAACTCTTTTGTTGTTTAAAAATAGCCAGGAACGTCTAAGAGGTTTCTTGAAAAGTGCTTACTCTCTTTGCTGTGAAAAAGCCGTGACAATTCTTAAGTCTGCTTGCTTTGAGGACTGGTGATCTGGTTTTGGAAAAAAGTCTAAGCAAACATCAGAATTAGCTGGGCAGTTCCACAGACTCCTGAACGCTCGCCCCATCCTTTGAGGCGGGTTTGGCAGAACAGTTCAGGACTCGACTGTTTCAGATGACCCTGTTGCCTCATTCCATCTGCTTGTAGTTTTAATTTACCACGTAACTGGGAGGGAGAAAATTATTACAACACTAGTTAGCATAAATACTCCAGGCTTCCACGCAGAAATACATAGCGTGTGCACAGCCAGTTGAGGAACGGGGCTGCTCAATTCACACCTGAGGCATCTGGCAGGGGCAGTACTGGAAACTTCCCCTGCTGGTGATTTACTGCCTCTGAGAGTAAATAAATAATAAATATTCGTTTACCTATTTCTTATTCATTTATTCCTTAAATAATCACAGTGATATCTCTTTTTCGGTACTGAGGAGCAGAAATAACTACATTTGTTTGCCATTATTGTAGCTCAGGTACAAAGGACTTCAAGATTTTCAGTCTGACCAAGATACCTGTAGCAGATTGCAAAGCTGAACGCTGTACAGAGCTGTTACCCCAACACAGTCTAGGGGAGGCAGTACCGTGTCAGTGCCAACTGCGATTCGCAAAGCTCTGCAAAGTCAGTTCTGTTTTTAAAGACGTTTGATTCATAGTAGATAGAACTGAAACCCTGAAGAATGAATTCCAAAGTAAATATTTATAATAGGTATTATGCTCACTTAGCATGTGTATGCTCTTAGAATAATCTGAAAGCACAGAAAATATCGTACGCCTTTACGGTTAATGCAGTTCACTTTGATCTGACAGACTGTCATTAATCTCCTCTTTTGTTGCTATTTCAGCACCTTACTTAGCCACCCTGCAGCTCGACAGCAGCCTATTGCTGCCACCGAAGTACCAAACCCCAGCGCCAGCAAGTCAGACACAACCAGTACCTGGGAATACTGGACCGGCACCCTCAAATCCAACGTGTCTTTCAGCTGCTGGGGCACCACCAACGGGCAGTTCTTTTACCTCCACACCCAGTGGTGGGACCACTAGCCTTCCAGCGGGAAGTAGTTCATCCTCTGGATCCTCTGTGCCACAGCTGTCGGCCCCTTCTGCAACGCCCGGCGTTACCCAGATGACCACTAGCTCTACTCCAGGGTTTAGTGGGAACATCGCTTCAGGGCAAAACACCAGCACTGGGGGAAACACAACAGACCGCTCGCAGGGAAGCACGGGTCCTGGAGGAGACACAGAGTCAGGTCAAAACTTACCACAACAGCAACCAGAAGGACAGGAAGGGTAAGTTACTTAACTGCTCAAATGACTCAAAGTGCCTCTAATTAATTCCACTCTTCTCCTGTTTTCACACAACTCATAACCTTTAAGCCTTTTGTAAATCCCTGAAAGGAGAGGACCCTCTGACGTGTGCAGTGCTACTGGCCAGTTGTAAACGGAGCAGGGCCTGTTTTTATTTATCTGTAGTAGTTACTATAAAGGGGAGTTGGAAAAAAACAAACTGCCCCCTTTTCACTACGAGAAGCAAAGCTTGATTCAACTGTGTGACCGTGGGTGTTGTGGTGCTGTTTGGGATGCCCTGGGACACCCCACCTGGCCTGCGTTTGCACGACAAGGAAAACACAAGGTGCCTCCTAGCTCTGCTAGCTTGGTCTCGGGTGTCTCAGGTACTGCGGGGTGTCTCGTGTGGCACTGAAAGCCTCTCAACGGGGGCGACTCCATCATGCCTGTAATGTTAACAGATGAAATCCCTGCATTGCCTTTTCGTCCCTAATTTCCTCTCATTGCAAGCGCTGTTTTGCAAGCAGGTGTACTGTGAGGTCAGGAAACAGGATTATAGTGCTGTTACTTAAAAATAAATTTTAAAATACTTCATTATAAATAGTCATCCGTCAAACATAAAAATTAGGAAAAGGTTTTTTAGCATTTTATGTAAGTAACTTCCTGAGTGAACATGTTTTTTATTACTCTCCTAATAATGCATATTCCTAATAGTCACGATATATGTTACGGGGTTCCTGTATCCTAAGTGAACAGCCCACATCCTGTTGTAGTTGGGGTTATCCTTTAGACATCTGTTGACTGGATCTATGCAAAATGCCATTTTATCAACTGCAGCGTGGTTTCTGACCGAGTAACTCGGAGCTGCTTTTTATCACTTACAGATGTTGAGCTTCCCATTCGTGGCTGAGGCATGGAGGAGTATCGTACCAAGTAAAAAATGTTCAGTTGCTCCTTCTGTTGCCAGTGCAACCTTTTCTAAACACGTTGTTTAACTGAACAAAGGACTTCAGGCTCCATTAATATTACTGTAGCGCTTCTCCTCAGTTTTCAGTTCCTTCTCTTGCCCTTCCACCTCTCCCGAAAGAAAACCTTAGACAGCACCAAAACCCAGGCGTGCACGTACATGAAAAGAAAACTCGCAGAGCTAGTATTAGTCAACTTTTCCATGTTCTTCAGACATAATCTATTTTGGTTGCATTAAATGAGATTGTTAGACTTTATGGTAAGTATCTTTAACGCATAATTAATAGCACGTATTTTGGATTAAGAACTGCTGTGAGTGAAAGCCCTCTTTCCTCAATTGCTGTTGTCATGTTTTTTAGTTTTGCACCTGAACATAAGAATCACTTTGTGCTCCCCTTTTAGCTCCTCTGCTTCAGGCTTGCACACCTTTACAGAAAAACAGTCATTAACAACTGTAACTTGCCTTTGAATTTAACGGCGTGTATGTCTGTAGCATTACAGAGAGGGAGAGAATAGGGATTCCCACGGAACCGGAGTCTGCGGACAGCAATGCCTACCCTCCGGCAGTTGTCATCTACATGGTGGATCCTTTCACCTACACTGCAGATGAAGAATCTGCCTCCACCAACTTTTGGCTGTTAAGTTTGATGAGATGCTACACAGAAATGTTGGACAACTTGCCTGAGAATATGAGGAATTCTTTCATTCTCCAGGTAAATCTACCTGCCTCTGTAACGACACACTGGAGAGTCATGCTATCACAGTATATTTTTTAAATGTATGCTAGACTAAAAGATACAAAATGGAAGATAACATATAAAATTCAGGTGGCATTTATGAATTATTTTGTTGACAGTACAAGGCTATATATTAAAAAAACATTTGCTTTTGTTTCGATGAGGAAATCAAATACAACCACTCTATCCTGGCATCAGATCTGTTGCATGGCTTTAGCAATCATATATGCTAGATGCTTCCTGCAAAGAGGTTTCGGTTATTTAAGTTGCAGATTGGGTTGCCATCGCCAAAAATGCGCAGTTGTTCCTTTGATTACTTTGCATGTTGTTTCCTTTTTATGTTCTTTCTGATTTATACTTTTTAATCCCAAAGAAGTACGTGAAACCAGTCATTTAATGCATAATTTAGCTATTGTGTTGTTATTATCTGCTTCTTAAAATAATTCACCATGTAACTTGGCATATAATAATAGTTACTTACTATGGAATTACTTAAGAATTGAGTTTGTAGTGAGAAGCGGAGCTTGGCCTGTTGCCCAGGCTGCCTGCGTTTTGCCATGCCTCCTCCTCCTTCATAGTGGCTCAGTCTAAAATGGGGGCAGAACGCGAGGCCGCAGGTTACACGTTACACGTGTATGTGCGCAGCACATGCAGGAGGCAGCATGTGAATGCTTTCTGTATACCTTATGCATGGATGCTCCACTTGGCTTCGAGGTATTTTAATTTAAATGAGAAAAAAAACCCTAAAAGTTATAGTGTCTCAAATTGGCACGGAAAACATTTGTGATTTCTGGTAATGCTGACTGCCTCCTTCCCTGAAATAAGGGAGGAAACTGTCACCAAAATATTTTAGGCTTGGGGATGAACTAAAAATCAGATTCACAACTTCATATTGTGGTAAGCCACGGGCAATTCAATTAATTCAGACCTAAAGATACCAAAAATAAAAGAGCCGCTTGATAGGACAACGTCTGAAATACAGGAACATGTAAACTGTGTGTTGAAATTGTATCCTAGTCTGTGTAAGACGACTAACGGGCTTACCAGCTCTTTCCAAGTAGTGTTCCTTTTCTGGGCGCTTACTGTTTGTTTCTCAAAATATGTGGCGTTTTGCCAGTTTAAGTCAAAATAGTAGACAATTCTCTAGAAGTAAAGGGTAACAGGATGTCGTTACCAGCACAATGTTCTCACGGCTGTGCCACAGTATACACAAATATACAGTTATTTCCACATAAATCAAACCCAAATGTTTACAGCTTTGTTACAGTTTGTATAGAGAGTGAGAAAGCCCAGCTTCTGAAATGTGTGAATGAAGAAGTTGTCTTTTAAAACCACGCAGTCGCATTTAGTAAGTAGAATATGCTGCCAAAGTTCCAGTGGTTCAAGCAAGAACGATAGAGGAGTTACAAGTTTTGTGATACTTAAATTTGATTACTACTGGAAGTATTTGTTAAAAGAATTTGCTGGGGTCTCGTAGCGTCAGATACAATGTGAATATTTCGTGTTGACAGTTTCTGCTCCAAAGATCTCACTGTGCAAAAGAAAACACGTTTCCACAGCCAAGTGGAGGCCGTTGTATTTCTCAACAGTACATTAAAAAAAATGAGAGTTCAGGGATTTAATTCAGATTTTTAAAAGGATTTGAACTAAAAAAAGATTATTTTTGTTATGCTTTGTTTACTTCTGAAGGGACGCTGTGCCGTTTCTCCTTCCTGTTCTTGTTGTGCAGATGGGTCTTAACCACCAAACTCAAACCTCACAGGCAGATCTCGCTGTACTTCTGCTGCTTGCTAGGTGAACATGTGAATTTAAAGTATCTGGCTTCACAGCACTTCCTGAAATGAATAAAACTGCACAGCAGCCTGAGATTGCTGAGCTTCCACTGTTTTGCTAAATCAAACCTTATAAATCATTATAACAGAATGTTAATTCTGCACTCTACAGTCTTCTCTGAGAATGGCACCTCGGTGCCGATTCCCGCATGAACAGCAAACAAGTACAAATTCTGAACACAAACAGCGATCCCAGCCTGCCTAACCGCAAGGTTCGGAATACCGAGGGTATATAGCAGACTACCTGCAACTGAAAATGTTGATCAGAAAAAGAGTTTTTTAAAAAATAGAAGTGTTTGAATGTGGATGTTTGGTTTTGGACTGTGGATGAAAAAAAAATTAAATTTAAAACTACCTCCAAGTTTTAGGGTATTGCTTTTAAAAGCCACTGGTAGTTACTAGTCTGGTATACTTTGTTATAGATGTAATTAATTAAATGCTCGCCCCGAACTGCAGTATGAATGAGAAAGTGGACTGCAGAAAAATAAGCCTTGACGGGAGAGAATGATCTGTTCTTTTTTGTAGCTGATTGAGTTTCTCATTCAGCGTTTGTATCACGGAAAGGCGAATTCATTTAGAGTTGATAGTACGCTGAGTTTCCCAACTGTTGCACCTGCGTTATAGTACCAACCAGTTACCGTTGCCCTGGGAGAAGACTCTTCTGTTATAGCGGACAGCAGGAGTCAGCTTTCGGAGAGGTTTTGCAGCCTTAAATACACGGTTATAGTGCAAAGGGCAGGTTTGTGTCAGGGAGCGCAGTCGCTGAAGTCGCAGCCACTCATGCAAGAGGGCAGTAGCCCTGATGGGGAGCTACAGACGCCGCAATGCAAATAATTGTGTACCGCGCGCAGCGTCACGGTTGTTAAATGGCTAATGAATGTGTGAACCTGGCTTGATATTACCTAACAGCTCTTTGAAGACTTGCAGTCACGCTTTATTGTTTATGTAAATTCATAGATTGTGCCTTGCCAGTACATGCTGCAGACAATGAAGGACGAACAGGTTTTCTACATTCAGCACTTGAAGTCGTTGGCGTTTTCGGTGTACTGCCAGTGCAGGAGGCCGCTGCCCACGCAGATTCACATCAAGTCTCTCACAGGCTTTGGGCCAGCTGCCAGCATTGAGATGACCCTCAAAAATCCTGAGGTTAGTACTGATGTCCAGAAAATAAAAGCCTGCTAATAAACTGTGACCACTTTTCTCAAATATCCAAAAAAAGAATAGAGAAAATATTATTAGGAGTATTTTTTTCCAAGGTACAGAAGGCAGTGATAACATAAAGGGAAAAGGTAAGCCAATACTAAATAGGAAATAGTAAGAAAAATGTCAGACTACTTGCTTTCAAAACGTTTTAAGCGGCTGGTTTTGAGTCATAATGTAAAAGGTTAAATTAAAGTTCAGTGTGACAGAAGAGAAAATGTATGCCATTACCTGGGAATCGGAGATATTTTGTAGTTCTAGTCTGTAGTTCTCCTACAAGGAAGTGTCTGTGTCCAACCTTTATTTCTATGCCTATAGATATGCACATATTACATGTGCCTAATTACAGATATGAATTTCCTGAGGTAATGGAGAAATCCCCGTATTTCAGTGGGCTTATCTTTCATCTGCTTTTTAAACGGTAGATATTCAAGCCCGGTTTCTGGAATCTCAGGGATTTCAAAAGAAGAATAATCCGTCCTACTTTCCATGAATGTTTTTAATTCTTTGAGAGATAACAGTGACTTTTATTTAGATTTAATGGACCACCTAAACACTTACCTTGGGTAAAAACATGCTTGTTAGGGTTTACAAACTTAGTTTCAAAGTCATCATAAAACCAACCTATCAGCATGTTTCATTACGTGGGTAAAACCATAAGCTCTCACTGAAAATTTCTAAAAGCAGTATCACCCCAGGCGTCTCCTCTTCACGTTCTCTCCTCATGCCTCCCTCAAAAAGGGATCTGTTCAGCAGGATGGATTTTGCAGCAAGTTGTAACAGTCGTAGTTCAAGCAATAAACTTGCAAGACCCCTGCAAGCATGTCCCTCCCTTTAATTAACGTTCCCCCACTGTTGCCAGGGTGGTTTCCCTCTACAAAGTGACACGAGCAGAAATACGATACCCCTTAATGTCTCTAGGAAACCGCGACGTACTTTTCCTCTAAGCTGATTAACGTGCACTTTGCATTTCATATTTAATGTGCTGAAGAGACAGAAGACACCAAGGAAGGGGCAAGTGTCTTCGTGAGCAGCTTTCATTTAGCATACTTAATTAATCGTATGTCTGCTTTTTCCATTTTACATGCATTTGCTCTCAGTCTGCACTGCAGACTTCCAAACTTAGCCTGAAAAATTAAGAAAATACCCTGACCATTTCTAAATTATTGAGCAAGTCTCATCAGGCCCCTCGTGTTCTTTCTTCAGCGAGGAGTTATAAAGCAGAGATGGGTTTGGGGCCGACCATCTGCAAAGCAGCTCTGCAGAAGACGACGGGGGGGTCCTGTTGGACAGGCTGAATGTGAGCCAGCAACGTGCCCTTGCAGCAGAGAACCAGCAGCAGACGGGGCTGCGTTAGGAAGGGTGCTGGCAGCAGAGCGAGGGAGGGGATGGGATTATTCTCTTCTCCTCGGCACTGGTGAGGCTTCACCTGGAATGTGCTGTCTGATCCTGAGCTCCTCGGTACAAGAGACACGGACATACCAGTGCAAATCCAGCAAAGGGCCACAAAGATGATTGAGGGATGGGAGCGTCTGACAACGGAGGGGACGCTGAGAGAGCTGCAGGTGTCTGACCAGGAGGGCTCTGATAAATGCGTACAAATACCTGATGGGAAGGGGTAAAGAGCATGGAGTGAGGCTCTTCTCGGTGGTATCCAGTGATGCGACAGGAGGCGGTGGGCACGAATTGAAAACCAAGAAATTTTGTTTAAAGAAAAAAAGCAAAACCAAACCAAAAAAAAAAAAAAAAAGAGAGAGAGAAATTTTGTGCTGTAGGAGTGACTAACACTGGGACTAGTTGCCCAGGCAGGCAGAACATCTCCATCACTGGAGATGATACCCAACATCTGTATGTCCAGTGATGGAGATACCGAGAGTCCTGTGCAGCTTGCTCTGACTGGCCGTGCTTTGAGCAGGAAGATTGGACTAGAAGATCAGAGGTCCTTTCCAGTCTCAACCTCTGGTGATTTCATGAATTTTTTTATTTAGAATAACAGCTGGATTTAATGACTTACCTGCAGGAGGATTGCACATGTATTATTTACAATACTAATTTGCTTCTGCTCATCATTAAATGGTGTTGGATGGCCTTGATTTTCATAACCTTTTACAGGTTGGTTTTCTGAGGGGTGAGTGATAGTTTGTTTGTTAAAGAGAGGCACTGTCACGCGTACAGCAGATCTGATGAATTAGTTCAGTTCTGATTTGAAAACCAACGTAGTTCTGAAATTAAACTGTGAGCTGTAAGACAAAGTATTTCTGGCATCGTGCCTGATGTTCATGGAAGTATGTTATACGAATGGCTTGACAGAGAGCCCTGCCCGAGTCCTTGGTGCCTCGCATCAGTCCGTTGTTCCGTAGGCAGTACAGGAATGAACAGCGGAGAGCAGATGGCATCAGTTTTACAAAGGGATGTACAGAATAGCAGGGTTAAACTCCTCACTGGTTCAGAGATCGGTATCACCCTGTCCAAAGACTGTTTTCGTACCTTAGTTTCCTGTGTATAAAAACAGATCTTTAGATGAGGTTTGAAGTGTATCAGTTTTAACCAGCAGAAGTGAATTATCTATAGCCACCCTTTCCCCAGCATCTCTCTCAACTACGAATGCCTTGAATTTATTTATTGTTTCAAACTCATATTGTTTCCGTACTCACTGCCAATCTCTGTTTGTGTGTTCCTTGCACTAAATAGTTTTTGCTATATCTGCTGATGGCTGTGTTGATTTTATTGCAGAGGCCCAGCCCAATCCAGCTGTACTCACCTCCTTTCATCCTGGCACCCATCAAAGACAAACAGACAGAGCTGGGAGAAACATTTGGAGAAGCCAGTCAGAAATACAACGTGCTGTTCGTTGGATATTGTTTGTCTCATGATCAGCGTTGGCTTCTTGCGTCCTGCACTGACCTTCATGGTGAATTGTTGGAAACCTGCATCGTTAACATTGATTTACCAAACAGGTAGAAACCTGGAATTTTTTCTTAGGCTGTGTCTGGGTCTGTAGTTGCCATCCCTCATTCCCATTAGTTTCTGGCACATCCCAGATAATGTTACCGTGATAACATTTCAGTTTGCACTTTTATAACGTATAAGCTGCAGAGAAAGCAAGTTCCGGTGTTACACTTGTTTCGCAAATGCTACCTACAAATCTTGCCTTCCAGAACAAATGGTAGGTTGCTCAGCATGTTGACTCCTCACTGCAGTAACAGTGCTGAAAGCAGACACACACTTTTTCTGCTGCTTGTTGGTAAAAGCTAAGTTAGGTACTCCTCAGAACTGTAAGAACTACGGAGGGTAAGCAGTGAAATAATTATATAGAAAAAAATTTAAATGTCCTCTATTCTCTTCTTACTTTTTTTTTCCTTCCTTAACCTCCAGGTCCAGGAGGAGCAAGTTGTCTGCACGTAAAA
Organism: Chlamydotis macqueenii; assembly: GCF_036417535.1. Lineage (NCBI taxonomy): Eukaryota > Metazoa > Chordata > Aves > Otidiformes > Otididae > Chlamydotis > Chlamydotis macqueenii. The sequence continues at coordinate 13,598,781 of NC_141572.1, read as the reverse complement.
TTGGTCTGCAGAAGCTGTGGGAATGGTGCATTGGTATTGTACAGATGACATCACTGCCTTGGAGAGTTGTCATCGGGCGGCTCGGCCGTCTGGGCCACGGGGAACTAAAAGGTGGGAATGTCAGTGCTGTCCCTGCCTGTGGTTTGGGAACAGAGACGTGGCCTTAGTGTGCAGTGCGGGATGACTTACAGAATTGATGATGAACCTTCAAAACCAGAAAATTGAGAGTGATAATCCAACCCGGGTACTCATTGTTTTCCATTGATTTGTATAAACAATTTCCTTGCTTGTACACGGGGTTTGACATTACTCCCTTGGGTCTTGTAGGTGTTGTGTAGGTTAACTGGTATTTGCAGAGTGTATTTCCAAGTGGAAGTCCCGGGTGTGTGAATTCCTGTCTCTTTGCTTACGTTTCAGGTATTCCAGATTTGCTAGTTTGCAGAGCCACCCACCTTGTTTTCACGGGGGGCAGTTCAGAGTAGCACGGTGTTAAAGAAATGCTAAGCGTTACTAGTACTTTGCTATTTTCGTGCAAGCGCTGGCTATTTGAGAACCCCGTTATGTTCTATCATAATGTCATTCATTTCAGACTGGAGTATCCTCCTTGGGGAGTGTTCCCTGCAGACAATCAGCAAACAACTAAAGGAGGTGTGCCGCATGTGTGGCATCTCGTCAGCAGACTCTCCTTCTATCCTCAGTGCCTGCTTAGTTGCCATGGAGCCACAGGGGTCGTTTGTTGTGATGCCAGGTAAATTTTATGCACCTCTTGAAATGTCAGTGAAACTTCTCTTCTTCTATCATGTTTATCACATCAGCATGTTAATTTTGGGAGATTTTTGAGTCCAACAAGATGACCTTGACCAGCATGCCTAAATGTGGTAGAAAACAGGTTGAGCCAGCAGCATTCCCAAAAATATTAGGAAGAGGTGCTACCTTGGGAGTGTAGGCTCCTGGGGGAAAATGCCTGTATGCCACTGTCAAATTGGTGACCTTTTCCTTGGGGAGGTCATCTTTTCAGGTAGACCAGTTCTCATCACCAGGAGGACTGCAGACGCTGAAAGGCTCCACAGCCTGAAAGAGTAGGAGCCTGTGTAAATGCGAGTAAGGACAAGCCTACTTCTCCGTTCATCTGCTTGAGTTACGTGGAGAGTTCTATTATAAGCAGCAGTCCACAGAGTTAACTCAAAATAAAATTAAATTTTGAAGTTCCCTTTACTTGTTGTATTACGTAAGCACATACTTTTTAATGTATGTGGTGACATATCCTTAGAAACTACTCTAGGTTTTAAAGTTTAGAAAGAAAAGATTACTACGTGGAATGGAATTAAACGAGATTGAAAATTACTCATCAAGTTGAACAATTTTCAAAGCAGAGATTTTTGTAACGTGAGAAAATAGATGGCATGTTATGCTTTTTTCATGTCAACTGAAGTGGGGTGTATTTCATAATTATACAGATGTGTGTGTCAAAAATAAACTTAACTTGCTTATTTAACAAGTAATTCTTTGATTAAGGGGCAGCGGAATGAAAGGAAAGGTGTGGCATTGTACGGGAATTCACATAGCTAAGCATTGTCTATATAACTTGTGATCTTAATTTCAAGCTCTTCTAGTAATTTATTCAAGACTAAGAACCTTAAAACACGTGTATTAGCTTGCAAGCCCAGATTAGAGGCGCAGAAATGTAATTGAACACAGAACGTGTATTCTGAAGATGATGCAAATTAACGTCTCTGCCATCGCTTCTGTTCTGGAAGATGCTGTCACTATGGGCTCGGTGTTTGGCCGGAGTACAGCGCTGAACCTGCAGTCGTCGCAGCTGAACACTCCGCAGGACGCCTCCTGTACTCACATCCTGGTTTTCCCAACCTCTGCTACTATCCAGGTAGCACCAGCAAATTACCCCAACGAGGACGGGTTCAGCCCTACTAACGGTGAGTGAGCACGTCTCCAGCGTGAGGCAGAATACTTGCGAATGCTCCGTGAGCCATTCGGAACATACGCAGAGCTGTACTGGCCATGAATGAAAATGGAGTGGTCCGGTGTTCTCCCATGGACCCTACACCACCCTCATTTAATTTAAGGAGAACACCACTGTACTTGAGAGTTACAGGACAAAATGCTGTGTTTTCTCTGAAACCTGTTTTCAGATAATCGTACCGATCTATTCCAAAAGCGATAGAGACCAATCGATACGTGCAGTAGCCCAAACTACAGAATAATTGTCTGGTTGTTGTGACTCAGTCAGGCCAACTTCGTTTTTTGTAGTAGTGGTTCACTTCATGCTGTTGTGTACAAACCTTGTGAGGAAGGAGGTACTTGTTTGAGAATTTTAATCTTCCTGTAAAGCAGGCAAAATAGACCAACTGGAGAATTCTTCTGCTAGCAGCTTGCTTTTTCCAGCATATTTAACCCTATAGTTTGTGTCAGCAAGACTGTGGTTAATACTTTATATCAAACAAGTATTTTCCTAACTGTTTTGCCATAAATCCTTAAAAATGACTGTAAAATAATTTAAACCAAGAGTAACTACAAACTTTTACAACAGAAGTATTTCACAAAGAGGAAAGTTACAGCATAGAGAGGAAGAAAGGCCCACTATTTTTAATGAAAGTCTGCTTTCATCTGTTCCTCCTGGAATTTCAGCGGGCCTCAGAAGGGAAGTTACCCCTCTTAATACCTAAGCAGCTGTCCTTTCAAAGCCCCACGATCCTGACTGAACACTGTGCTGACAAATATTTAACCTGCATTAACCTGCCCTTTAGTGCTGCAGATGCTAATTAGAATCGGGTACAAGAACTGGCGTTTTCCAAAATGGTGTTAAATTTAATTTTCTTAACTCTGTTCTACTTAATCATTAAACTGCTTCCTATGCTATTAGCCATCTCATTTATGCTTTGGAGGCTAAGCAGAGCATGACATTAGTTCTGTTTGGTTTACTGAGGTTGTAGGACAGAAGTTAATAAACTTAAGTTAATTCATTGCTCTTGCATCCAGTGTTTCTCTTCAGAAGAAGAAGAAAAACAACCACCTGCCTATTTCAACACTAGGACTTCAGGTGAAATTAGTTCAAGACACACATTCTTTTCCATTTCCACGAGGAGCAAATTACTCTTTTTCAAGATAAATTATTATAATATGTAGAATGCATGCCTCTTGTTTAGGGCTCCATGCGTTACAGTATAGATTTGGCTGCAATTCCAGTGAATCCAGTTAATTCAGACAGCTCCCACTGTGCCTTTCTGTCCCCTAAAATGTACTTTAAATGTCATTATGCTGTTTAAACGTCTTTGCCTGCTGAGAAATCTGAGTGAGGAAAAACCCCATAAACCATATTGGGATGCCTGTCATTCTTTGCTCTGCGTTTACAATGTCTTAGCTTTCCGTCACGTAAATCACGCGTCGTATCGTGACCTGCGGTTCGGATGGCTGAGCAAGGGAATGTACTTCTCACAGAACGCAAACATGTTTGCACTGGATCTTTACGCCCCTCCCACATACTAATGTAAACCCCATTAACGTCCAAGTTATGACAATACAGATATATTTAATTTCTGAGATTAAAGTAAAATGTTAATAGCCGCATTGTAGGAAATCCTGGTGCAGTATTCGAAATAATTGTGGGCGCACGTCGCATGGGAGTGTGGAGCGGGCCCTGCTGCCCTCACTGAGTCTGGGAGCCATTTCCTCGAAGCTGCCAGGGCTGCTCCCAGGCCAGTCTGAGCACACGGGCCAGCGCGCTGCTGCCAGGCACTGGAAGCCTGAAGAGCAGCACTTGATGACGGTAACGTGTAGGTTTGTTTAATGTATTTCAGGTATTTTGTTAATGGATTTCTGTGAGCAACTGCAGAGGTGTCATTTTTTTCTGTTACAAAGTTCCATTTGGATTTTTATTAAGCTGATATGTTCATTCTATGATCATTGTTAAAATTCATTATTTTAATAGATATCTGCCAGCTTTTCCTTTCAAGCCTGTGTGGTTGCAGTCAAAGGTACTAAGAAGGATTAAACAGTAGAGTTGTTTATCTCTGCTTTCATCTATCTCAAGAGTATGTAAAAAAAAAAAAAGATAATAAATTAAAGAGAATGGTAATAAATCACAAAAATCTTGTAACAAAGATGAGTACAGCACATTGGAAATAATTTTTCTTTCTTTTCCTTTTCAGATGACATGTTTGACCTCCCATTCCCAGATGACATGGACAATGACATTAGAATTTTAATAACAGGGAATCTTCACTCTTCACCAAATTCCTCCCCAGTTCCTTCCCCTGGATCACCAATTGGCATTGGAGGGGGAAATCACTACCCCCACAGCAGGGTAAGGCTCTAGCACTTAAGGGCATGTGCTACTTAAAACACAAAAAAGACTCAAATCCTCCAAAAAATTTTTACCTGTAGATTCTCCAACATAATTAGGTCAAGAGCAAGCAGAGAATAACATTAAAATTGGAGATGCTGGTTAAATATTGTTGTAGAAGATACCTCTACCTTGACTGTTTACATCTCTAAAGTTAATTGTTAGTGTACAAAGTAATTGAGAGGAAGAGAGACACATTTTATTTTTGTGTGGCAGAGCTGTATCTAATGACCCTGTATAAATTTAATCTGTACTCACACTTTTTTTTTTCTGTAAAATCACATGGAGTGTCCCTGGCACAAAGTGCCAAGTCTTTGAGAGAAAGGCAGATGTGACAGCTCTGTTCACATGAATTTCTAGGGGAAGCAAGAAGGGAGATAATTCTCCTAATAATGAAACCCTGCCCATAGAAACTCCGCAGGCGCTGGATGTTTATGCAAATGCTGTTTTCTTAGTAAAAATTACCCCAGAGCACATAGCGTTTCGAAGTTATTTTTGTTTGAAGTGGCTTTTATAAAGTTGGTTCCAACACCAGTGATTACTTAAAATGCGAATTATTTTTGGTAATTCAAGGTATTTTTTTGAATCAGCTTTGGCATAATTTGGATCACGTTTCATGGAGCTCTTTTGCTCGTACATTTAATTGTGTGCAAGACCTAGCTGTACTCTTCAAATGGTTTCCATTGCAAGCACGTAGAAGTTGATGCTTCATCATTGTGGAGAAGTTTTGTTCTAGAAATAGTACATGTAAAGCAGTAGCATATTACTAAATAATACAGCATTTTATTAAAGAAACAGGCTAACTTTTATGCAAGAACAGACAACCCTCTGCATGTAAAAGTTTGGGTTTAGTGGCCTGTAATAATTCAGGTAACGGGCTCTGGATCTGTGACTGTCGCTGGTGGCTTTAAGCAGTCTCGGCAAGAGAAACTACACATCTGGTACGAAAGGAAGTACAAAACAGATCTTAGAGGAAGTATACGTACAGCTGGGTATTTGCCTGTGATTCAGCCTCATTCAGGCTCCGTAACAAAGTGGTGCGTTTTTCTAAATGTGAATAAGGTGTCTTAGGAAAAGAAATCGCACTTGCTGAGAACGACTAAATGGTGTTAGCTTCACCACCTGGAAGGAAAAAGTCCTGCCTCTATTTTCCTTGCAACCTCTGCCAAAATGCTTCAATGGTCAGCTTAATACAGTCTGTGAGGGAAAAATTCCTTCTGCAGCAGCCACAGAAATGCTCCTACTGTATTTTGTGATCCCAATGCACAACCACCTTATCCCATGTTAATGCTGCAACCCCCTTTTCAAAGGCTACATAATTGCACATTACTGTCGTTTGGTTATTTCCAGCTGGTGTGTGGGCAAATGCAAAGTTTTAAATTCTGTTACTAAACCTTCCAGCCATAAATCACAGCTCACGGCTCATTACAATCTCTCTCTTATTTAGTTCATTCAACAACCTCTGTTCTGCATCACTTCTAGAAATGCATTTACAAAAGTTATTCTCAGTGGAACTCCTTCCAAGTGGCTTAAGCACAGCCCTGAAAGGTTAATGACCAGAGAGCCGAGTCCTGGACAAGCCACTTCTAGAGGAACCTGTCATACTAATTCAGTTTAACTATTAACAAGGGCCTAGTAATTGATGTGTAATTTTTGGTTTTAAAAAAGCAACAGCGTGTGATCATTACCTTGTGGGTCAGGGAAGGTCAAGCCTTTGTCCGTGTAACCCGTAATTGATTGCTGCAGTTCGGTAGTGAAGTCCTGATTGCTCAGCTTCAAGGTTTGCCGTTAGGCTTTGAGTGCCCAAGCCAGGTGAGCTGCAGCCTCCTCCAAGCTTTATGGAGTGTTAAACTTTATTTGATTCCTGATCAAGATACTGCTGTTGGAGAAAGACCTGCTCAAAGGACTAGCAGTGAAGGCTTTGCGGTTAAGCCAGTTCCTTTGCATCTTTTTACTTTTATTGACTTAAAAGATATTTATGGATTAAATGAACTGCTATTCCAGTTCTTCTGGGATAAGTTGCAAGCTAAAATAAGCTTTGGGTTTTTCCTCTATGAAATAAAAGTAAAAGCAAAAATAATAGTGTTTTGTAGAATCACAGAATGGTTTGGGTGGGAAGGGACTGTTAAAGTGCACCCAGTCCAACGCCCCTGCAAGGAGCAGGGACATCTTGATAAATAAGGATACGTATACACACACACAGGGTGAGGCAAGCAAGTTCCTATCCAACAGCCTCGGCTCTGGAAGGTTCATCTAGGTTCTACTCTACAGAAATAAAATCACAAACATATATGCTGACAGGCAGCGACTCACAGTCTGACTAAATTAGTTTTACAGCTGGTTTCTTGTTCTTTAACTCTCTCCTCCCCAAATAACTGTTTGGTCCATATAAAAGATGAGTAACTAATACTGAAAAAAATACAGTCCATAAAGAAATGAGTAAGTGATATAAATTGAAAAGCAGCACAGCTGTTTCTTTTTCCCCACACTTCCCTGGCTTGGTAGTACGTATGTAAACAAAGCTCAGGATCTTCTGTCCGGTATCCATGGCAAGGAATAGCAAGTGTAGCATTTTATTTCCCTAAGCTGTCAATGTAACTAACTGAAAAAGCAAACACAACCAGGCTTATCAAGGTGCAGATACTCTCTGTTCTTCAGTATTGGAGTGTGTAACGCATCCTTCCGCCAGCTGAAGTCAGGAGGATCCGCAGGGCAGGCTGCTGGGTTTGGTCCGTACGGGAACAGCCTCAGGCTTTCTGAACTGGTCAGTGCTGGTCTGCTCTGCGCATGCACACAGGAAGCCGTTCAGGTGCACAGCCACAGCCTGGTCCCTCTAAGTTACTCAGTAGCATCAAATTCCACGTCCTTCGGTCAATTTAGGAGGTTAGCATTGCTGTTTGGGAATCTAAAGGGATTCTGGAACATAAGGCTGGAGAACCCAGCTACAGGGAAAAAGGAAGGGACTGGGTAACTGTGAGTAAGATTCATGAATGACTAGAGGACAGCTCACTGATAACAGGATTAAATACTGAGCACTTAGTAAACAAAATAAATGTTACTGGAGTGGGGTGTAACGACATAAAATGACAAACCTGCCTTTTCAACTTTTCTTCCAGAGTCAAGGGGAACGTCTCCTTTCCAGGGAAGCCCCTGAAGAGCTGAAGCAGCAACCCCTTGCTCTCGGATACTTTGTATCAACTGCCAAAGCTGAGAATCTTCCGCAGTGGTTCTGGTCATCCTGTCCTCAGGCACAAAACCAGTGTCCCCTCTTCCTGAAGGTCTGTCTTGGCATCCTTTCACAGGGGAAGGAGAATTCTAACCTATGAATTTTCCTTGAAAATGCTGGCTTTGCACATTACCACAACTGTGACAGTAGTAGAGATGGAAATGCAATTTTAGGTTTATATTTACTTAAGATAGCTGGCTATTAAAACTTAATTCTCTGTTCCTAAAGCCCTTACCTGAAAATTGAGTACTTTGGCAGCTTCTAAATACTGAATCATCAAAGTTGTATCCAGTATTACAGAAGCATCCCAGCTTTCATTTTCAGTCAGCCTAAGTCAGAAAGGAGCGTAGCACCTCCAGACAGAGCTTTTCCTATCCATTTCTACTTCCCTGGTTGTAAAAGTTGCAGAGTGGAGTCTGTCGTGTCAGAGCGAACCTGGTACCTTCCATTCCAGAACTGCTGGTGCTTCTGCACACAGCAGAATTGGTTCAACTCCTAGAGATTCACTGATCCCTGTAGAGTGCCGTGCAGCTGCTTATTTGAATGAATCAAAAAAATGTGAACTAATGAGCACGGAAAGAAGGTGAGAAATCTGCCTTTAATAGCATCACATAACTACTGGAGCAAACAACACACAGAATAATGAAGATAGTACCACTTACTTTATCCATTCCCAGCTTAATTGACAAACTAAACATTTTTGCAAGTCTCTTAACTAAATTCTCTCATCCATACCTGTCAGGCAATTATCAGAGCAAAGGTGTTCAGTATTTCTCAATTCTTTCCTCATGCAAAACCAGCAGTTTTAGGCCCAATGGGAACAATGACTCGCAGTCAGCATGGCAGCCTTGACGTTCAGCGTAGCACCTCCACCAGCAACGTGCTGAACCATCTTCCCTGCACTCTGCACGGACAGATTTCCCTGAAGTTTGTGCTTTGCTTTAAACCTACAGAGTGGAGATCACAAAATAATATGAAAGATAAACCACCGTGCTTTTGGAGCTAGAGATGAAGTTTTATGCCAGCCTTAAAACTACCCCTTTTTTTGTGAATGAGTAATCTAAAGATTGTTTCGGTTCCAGCTGTAGAAACGTAGTCAGCAGAGCTCCAGGCAACTTGATGAATTTCTTCCGTAAGCCTATACTAGATCTGAACTAGAGAGAAGGAGCCACCACCCTTCCCTGCACCACCACCCCAGCCCAGCACAATTGCTCTCTCAGATCTAGGCTGAATTAAATGTTTAATTTGACTTGGAACACACTGTTTTGGTTTGGACGATTTTTAATAACAGCAAGAGGCTGAATTCATGCAGTAACTTGTACACCGTTCTGTGAGCAGGGGGTGCTGTTTCATTTACGCCATACAGCGAGCGCTGCAATTAGGAAAGTTGTATGGCATGTGAGGCATACGGATTCAAGTCATCTTTGGCTGATTTGGATTAAGTGGTTTTGTGCTAAAGAATTCACCTCTAATGCGTGTGCCATAGTGGGAGGAGTAGAAACAAGAGGTTTTTCCTCGGCAGGCTGTGTGGCGTATGGGGCTCTACCCCTCTGAAAGGCTTACATGGCTGCCCTACCCCCAGCACGTGGTCAATATGAATCCCTTTCCTACTCCTGTAGCAACTAACTCGCAGGCCGTGCTCCAGGAGAAAGATGAGACAGACTGGGAAAGCGTACCAGCAGAGAGCAGGACAGAGGCTGTGCTGCTGGTTGGACACCCCCTCTGTGTGGTGCTCTGTGATGGGAGAACTTGAAGAATCAGAATGGTTTGTTACTGAAATACCAAAAGAACCACTGACATATCCCCAGTGTTTCCTCTCAACACTTCTTCCCTAAAATGAAGAACAGAATTCAGCATTCTTTTTTTAAAGGTCCTTGATTCCAGTCAAAAAGAGAAGTCAGTTTATTATGGAACCTTGAAACGCACATGGTCATGATGGGTTCAGCAAAGAACACTGTCCTGAGACAATTCAGAATCTATTTGTTCTCTGTGAATCTTTAGAAGTACTTGCTACATGAAGAGTTAATTTGTGATTTTTTTTCCTTTATACAGGCCTCCTTGCATCACCATATCTCTGTTGCGCAGACAGATGAGCTTCTACCTGCCAGAAACTCTCAGCGAGTTCCTCACCCCCTTGACTCTAAAACTACATCAGATGTCTTGAGGTAACGTCTTTTAGGTTTTGCATTTCCTCCCTAAGGGTATGGGGTCTGAGCTCTGGAATTCCAGACACTTTTTCTTTTCAACCTGGCAGAATTATTTCTTAGCTTTATCAACAGCTGATAACTGTGCTACGCCCTACATGTGTGCCTCGGAGCAGTGCGTAACTCTTACTGTGGCTGCTACCTCCACCACCAAAGAGCAGGACTTTGAGGGTTACTTCAGCAGTTTTCTGTACTACTGTACAAAACCTTGTAAAGAAAACTTAAACAGCCTTGCCATACCAAGGGGACACCTTGGTTTGCCTCCCAAAAATTGTTCTCTTTACCTGGTGGTCCAGTCTGGACACTGTCAGTTATTATTTTCACTCACCAAACTAAACTGATTCATAGAAGGAGAGAGAAAAGTACTCTCCTGATACAAGTATCTTAGGAATTGGGATGTAAAGGAGACGTTCTTCCTGAATTAATTAATTAATTAATTCCTAATTAGCTATCTGGAACAATATGATACAGGACCCTGTGTATTGTGTTGTTCAAGACAGCTAGAGGACTCTTTGCCTCCATCCCACCTGTTGGGGACTGAAAAAAGATCTGGTTTAGGAGACAGCATGCGGGGTGGAACACTCACCCAGCAGTGAGTACCAGCAGGAAACATGAAGAATAATGCAGGCTACGAAATCTGGTGGTTATCGTAGAAGATCGGAATTTGCATCCTGTTAGAGGACTGAGCTGTCACAGCTGTCCTGAGGTACTGTCTTTGTTTTGAGGAGGAGGAGGATGATGCAATGCACAGGGAAAGAACGAGATACAACAGGCACAAGTTACAGCATGAGAAATTCTAACCAGACACAGGGTCCCACAAGAAGTGTGATCAGACACTGGCACAGCGTGCCCAGAGAGTCTGTGGAACCTGCACCTGTAGAGGTGCGCGGGTAACCACCAGCGTTAATGCAGCCGGGCAGCCCGCGTGACACTGTATCTCCGGGACAGACCAGAGATAAGTTTAAGTAGATCTTCTCTAAAAGACAAGAAGGAAAGGAGCAAGCAATTGGGGTTTTATTTCTCTCCGCATTCTCTTCTGCAGGTTCGTGTTGGAGCAGTACAATGCACTGTCCTGGCTCACGTGTAACCCTGCCACTCAGGATCGCAGCTCCTGCCTTCCTGTCCACTTCGTGGTGCTCACTCAGTTGTACAATGCCATCATGAATATACTTTAATAGATAGAAAAGCACTTGTTCTTCTGGCTTATTCTCCCCTCAACCTGAGAAACGTGCCACAGTCTGCAAAGATCACAATTTTGCTTCTCTTCAGACCAGTCCTGTGCTGTGCTTCTGTTCCTCCAAAAGCACATGTGAATTCTGCAGTGTTCGAAACTAAACTACCCATTAACATCTCTGGCAGCTTCAGTCCAAAATCTGGGAACATCCAAGAACAGTGAACACAGAGTAACCTCAAGCCAGTGTTAGTTTGGTGGCCCAGTAACTACTGGTCAGTGTGATTATTTTTTTTTAATATTTTATTTTTTTAAGGAAGACTACAGTATCTTTTTGCTTTAGGAACTCTGATAAACAACCAAGAGTAGTTTCAGCCCTGCAAGTAAAAATCCTTTGTAGTGACCAGTTTGGGTTGTCCAAAACTTGTTTTGTTGTTTGATCATCATAAACTGGGACTTTGCAGGAGAAAAAAGCAAACCACAAACCCACACAGTTGTAGTCTCGTATAAATATTGGAGTTTTCTGTCTACCTGGAGTTCCTGTCAGAGTGGATTGGGATGAATGCATGCATTTGTTACCTGTCCATGTAGATATGAATGGTCTGGAGATACTTTATTTATTTTTAGGTTTGGGGAGGGGAGGGATTAAATTATAAAGGACCAGGAACAGTAGAATATCTTAAAAATCCAGCTCCGTTCCACTGTAGGGTTATTTATCTGCATACCTCTCACTCTTCTGACCTAGAAATCAGAAATGAAGCTAATAACAATCAAAGTGCAAGCTGGGAAGGGAAGAGCATTCCGGTAAGGATATGCTGGTATTTTAGGGAATTCTCACCTGCATTTAGCCTGGTTACAGCAAGCAATGGCCAGCGTTTAATGAAGGATAACACTACCTAATGGAAGAAGAGTGAGTGAGAGGTAGGGAGGAAAAATACTTTAAAGCCCAATTTAAGGGCAAATGGAAAGTGGTAAATTAATCTATTGTAGAGCTATGATTGAAATATATTTCCAGTGAATTTAGTCATGCTAGAAAAGTATTTACTGAAACCCAAGTCGCCCTTTAATTCTGGGCAGACTCGTCCATGTACATATCCAAAAATATGGTTTTTGTTTACACTAAATCAGTTACAAATCTGGTGTATTTTTTCTGACTATAGGAATATTATTTCAAAGAAATAATTTTTAAAAATTATATCATTAAATTAGTACTTGAAGTTATACCACTGTGGTGGAAAAGTTACTTTGTTTAGTAAAATGATTGCCATTTAAAGGTTAATGGCTAATTGAAGTATTTTTATGACTCCTTCATTCCAGGCTTCAAGGGGTTTATATTTAAACTCCATTTTCTAATGTTTGTTGTTGCACTGTGCAGCAGGCATGGACTGCCTTACGTGAGGGGTCGGGCACTTTGATCAGGCTGTGTGACCTAGTTATCTATCTGTGGAGAAAAAACTACCAATTTTAAAGTTCTTCCAAAAGACTTTCATCTTCTGGTTAAAAAAAATGAAATTCTATGATTTTAAAAAGTATTTTTCTTGAGATAATGTAACATTTAAAACAAATTATATAAAATAAAAAAAAAAATTGCTTGTGTAATGAGAAGGTGAGGTCAGAGAAGTAACCTGTAAATGGATTATCTCATTCTCTGCACCAAGGCTCCCAAGTGGGAATCCTCTTTGCAATGTATAGGTTAAAAAAAAAAATAATCTGATATCAAACCATTTGTATCTAATGTGTACAGTGTAAAATTGACTTTAAAAATATTGCAGTACTATTTTTTCTTAATCAGAAAAGAAAATTCTCAAGGCCTTTTGAAGAGCATAAAAAGATGAAGATTGTAAACTTGTATAAAAAAAATTTAACTTGGGGAGGAAAAAATGTAAGTAGACATTTGTAATCTTTTACCATTTGGGGGTTATTTGTTCCCAGGATTCATCTGAACTTTGGATTCTTATTTTGTTTGTTCTTTTTAAATGGGCCGTTTTTATCCAGGGGCGTTTCTTCCCCAGAAACCTGGTTCTAAGCAAAAATTAAGAATAAAAAAAGGGCAGCAAGGAGTAGTTTTCATCTGGTGTCTTTTATTTAATTTTTTTAAGTTAAGAGAAGCTGGTGACATATTTATACGTTTTTGTGCAAAATAAATGAATGGCAATAGATTTTAAAGAAAAATCTTATGTACTTCAGTGTGAAAAGTTCTGTATAATATTTCCCTTAAATATGCATTATTTTACTTGTGAGTTTTTTACTGAATTAATCTGAAATGTACAAGCCCTGGCTTTCCTACAGAGTGAAGAAAGTTATTTTATTTTTTTTTTTTATTTCTAACTTTGGAAATTCATGCCTAAATCAGAATTATTATTACAGTTGTTTGAGCTAAAGGGAGAGGGAGGGGGTGGGAATGTCCAGCATGCTTGTATGTATATTTCAGAACCTTTTTTAAATGTAAAAGCTGTACATTTCTGGGGAGTTCTGAATTTCTTTTTGGTTTTGTTTTTTTTTTTTTTTTTTTTTCTCTGAGCATTTTGCAGTGAGCTTCTTTTATATATAGCCGACAATTTGAAAGAAAACAAAAAAAAAATGTGAAGTTCATTTTAAATCTACAGTATATCGCTGGTACAATACACTAAAAAAGACTTTGATAAAAAGAAACAATAATAATAAAGACCTCCATTTTAAATGTCATTCATATATACCTTGTGGATGAGAGCTATATACTTTTACACACTTTTTTAGATGAATAAATTATTGAATTACTGAAACTGTTGGTGGAGTTTTATTCTTGTGCGTATTTTCCTTAACTCTTACGTTTTAGCATTCCCAGTGAAGGAGGGTCTGCGTTACAAGGTATAGATTCCACCAATGGAACTGAAGTTAAAGGCTCTTTAATATTTATTTACTTTGGAAACACTCACTGCCGCCTTCCCTGATTCACCCAGTGCCTGCCTGCCTTTTGGATTTGCTGCGCGATGATAAAGCTGTGGCTTTGTCAGGATCCCTTTCAGGGTAACAAGGCTCATGAAAATGTAAGGGTATATATAAATGTATAGGTATAAAGGTTCACACTGCAACAGGACTTATAAAAAAAAAATTAAATCAAAGCAGACCAGAATAGTCTACGTAAAGAGGAAATCTGGTGCCACAAATGTAAATGCCGAGATGAACAGATTTAAAATTCTGCCAGATGGGGCGGCTGGAAGCAGCCTGGGATGATCTGGTGACACATGAGCGGTAGTTGCTTTACGTTAGCAACGTGAATCACAGGAGCTCCATCAATTACAGATGAAACTCCTCTGTACACACCAGGTAAGTCTTTAACAGGAGAGCTCAATGGCACAGCAAAATCCGGTAACCTCCTCCCCGTGTACATGAGATATCTGACGTGCGGTCAGCCCCAGATGAGACATTCTGTATTTAGGAAGTTCATTTCTAAACACAGATGTGAAAAAAAAATTATAAATTAACAACTAGACCCTAAGCCCTTTCACAGCGCTACACCTTAACAAGACCAGAGGTCTATTTTGTGTTCATCTCCTGTAAGAATAGTTCTGAAAACATTTAAAACAGAATCTTCAGATAACACATTGTTTTCTGTATTTAAAGAAGTGACAAATCTGTGACCTCCCTAAATATATTTTAAATATCATATTCCTTGCTTTACTCTTGAACAAGAAAAAACAAGCTAACTACAACCTGCCCCTTCCTTTCTTTCCGGTTGTAACTACGCCATCAGCTGTGGCCAGCCTGTGCTGCTGGAGGGAGCCATGTGTTTCAGCAGTGGTGACTGTCAAAGGGAGATAAGAGTTTCTGCAGACCCAAAAAAGCTTTTAGACCTGAACTTTGTAGCTTGCTCTCCTGCAAAGTACACAAAAAGAATTCATTTTCCATGAAGAGATGGAGCCCACGCTTGCATCCGCTCACAGCTCCTGTGACTACCAAGGAATTGCCACTCAATTCCATGGCTGTCCTCATGGCCACTGGGGATTGCCTCAGTAGTTGTTATTTCTAGCCCACTTGAATTTTACTGCATCTTATTTCTGAATGTAAAGTTATACAGTTACTGTTAGTTCACTTTACTGTTGGTAAGTTCTTAACTTGTACAAGTTCTTACAGAACAGTTACACTTCCGCCTTCCGTCAGGAGTGCTGTAAATAGGTGGAATTATGGCAGAGCAATATTTTTTCAATGGAGATTGCTTTGTGGCTAATTCACTGGCTTTAAAGACAAAGCTAGCAGGTAAATATTCTGTTCCATAAGGACTGTAAAGAAGAATCAAATGAAAACACTAAAATCTCAGTAGATTTGTATCAATAATGTAGTATTTATGACAAATGGGTACAGTACTGTGCTGACGGTCTCGTTAATACCAATGAAAAAAGTGTTTTTAAAGATTAAGCTGACATTAAACTACTTTTATCTTTCTAACCGCCATTTCTATTTTTGGCAAAACGTGATGGCCCCCTGCAAACAATTCAAGCACATGTAGAAAGCAGCAGAAGTCATGAAAGTAAACACTAGGGTTATGGCCAGTCTCTCCCCATTTATAGTAGAAACAGAAGCAGCCCTGAGATCCCAAAACAGGAAGTCTTTGGTCTCTAACAACAAAGCGGTATTTATAAAATTACGCTGCTTCCACTTCCCTATTTTGAAACTGAACCTAACAGTCTAACAAATGTTTACAGGGACAGATGCTATTTTACACATAACGGACTGTTCCGCTACCAGGTATCAAAGCAGCAGTCCCACAGGCCTTTCCAGGGCGTATATAAACCCCAGGGCTCTTTTAATGAACCCTGAAACAAGATGACACCGACTCCTGTGAGAGACCAGCCCTGCACACGGATTGCGCTCAGCCGCCACTGACTGAGCTCCACCTCACCCATGAGCTCCGCTCAAGTCAGCGTTCAGGCTCAACTTCTGAGGCCATTCAGTACCCGTCAGCTCTCGCTCTGGTTCTAAACTGGGACTCGTCAGCCAACTGGTAATGTAAACGTGCTCTAAGCATATATAATACAGCTTAGACGAGCTATAAACATAACAAGCTCATTTCTCTGGATAAGCATTAGCCTTTTTGCCTGGAAGACCTGCTTATGAAAGCCTTTCAGAATTATGATACCATTAAAAAAATAAAACCAAACAAAAAAATGCTTAGCACCAAGGCCCCTTCTAGAAAGGCAGCATGGGCACTGTCATTGCTGGAACTTACCACAGTCTTTCTACAAAAATCTCTTTCATTGTCTTGCAACGAGAATCAAGGGCAACACCTGGCAGAACTCAGTGGCCAGCTCCGCTTGCTCCACAGAGCGTGCCCACAAGGCCCTGGTTTAGTTCCAGACAGCGTTACTAGATCCTAACGCGGATCTGAGGACGCTACAGCAGCCTCTCCTGTGAACGCCTTCTCTGCTCCCAAAAGCCACGCCTCTTTTTTCGGTTCCTAGCCACCTCTCCTACCTTTATGTCCCAGGAACATGGTTTCTGCCCCATCACACAGCCACCTTTTCCTGTTTGACAGGTGTTTTGTTTCAGAAATATCTGCTTCTGCAAGATATTTGTCATCTACACATCACCATCATCTAACGTCACAGGCAGTGATACTCACTCCAGCTGGTTCATTTTAAAAGACACAGATGTGCCAGCAGAAAACGGATTCAGCCCACATGGAAACTGTGCAGGCCTGGGTCCTTCACAAGTGGAATTTATTTTCCTTACACAGTAAATTAGACAGATGTTTAAAACAATCCTACCAGCCTGACACTCTCTTTGTTTTTATTTAACCATTATGCCATTGAGAAAACGTCAAACTGTGGTATACATTTAGGAACAAATGACATTCTGAAATGCATCGCTGCTACCTCAAGTATTTTGAGAACTTCCTGCTAACAGATTCCAATATTCAGAATTCAAAGTAAAAAAGGAACAGACCCTCCTGCACAACAATCTCACAGGTTCCTGCAATTCTGTAAAATCTAATACCACAGATTATAAAAGAAAAAAAAAATTAACTTTCCAGTTGGGTGAATACTTTAAAAAGCCCTTTTAGGCCAATCCTGTTTTATTTATCTGTGATGTCCCGCAGTGACAGCTGCGATGTGTCACATTAATCCCATCTATTAGACTCCCTGTGCCGGGGCTGTCTCCCACATTAATAAATCCAAGCCGTGTCCCTGTCTTCCAGCAGGGGTCACGTTTGGATGGCAAATGGAACCACGGACTCCTCAGAGAACCAGCTTTAAAAAACCAAATTAAACTGCACACAGCCCCAGAGCTGGATCATTAAAGGTCAACCACGCGAACAGGCGTGGGTTCATTGGTCAAAGAGCTCCACTCCTCCTTGTAATCAGTTTTGGTGGTAATTTCATTAGCGCCTGGGGAAAAGACAAGCACAAGCGAGGCAGGTGATGGGGTAAGGTGCGTGCGGCAGGAAAGGAGAGGCTGTTAGTCCCAGCAGGGTAATGGCCCAGAGAAGTGCTAAAAGAAAGGTGCTGTGAGCAGCTGTCCTAGCTGCAGCCTTTTAGAGTTAAAAGTACTTGCCCTTGTATTTCTTTCCCTGTTCAGAAGCTGGCAGCGCGTGGAGAAGGCGTTCTGCTGCAGTGACACACACCAGCGCACAACTGGGTTGTCAAGCGATGGACAGGAGACAAGAAACCTGCATGGGAACACAGAATAGGCAGCGGTCAAGGTTGGTCTCAGGGTGATTTTAGACACAAATAAGGGAGCCCAAGTGGAAAAGAGCACGTGCTCCAGAGCGGGCCTGTCTCATCAAGGTCCACTTTGGTCTCTAGTGCAGCAGAATGACTGAGGGAGATGGGAAAGCCCTCCTTCGCTGCTACCAGTGGAACTGGAGATTTTCCCCTTAGTTTGCCCTTCTCTTAGCACTTCATGCTGCTGACTGGTTTTTTGATGTTGGGCCTTTTTGGCTAGTGAAATGTTGCTTCCAGTTAAAAGAATCGTTCTTCCTCTCGCACGCTCAAGTGAACATACAACATTCTTCCCACAAGTGCAATTTTGCACTGAGGAGGCAGAACCTTCCTTCCCTAAACAGTGTCAGTCAGAAGCAGAGAGAACATAGAGGGGGGAAAAGACAAGCAAAGGAGAAGGGTGAATTAAATTTTTCAACAACTAACCTGAGAACATCTCTGTGTAGGTAGTGGCTTCATCCCACCAGCTGTGGGAGCTAGGCTTCATTTTCCCAGAATTCTTCTGCTCTTGTTAAGTTATTAAGGCAACTTAGATCGCTGAGTCTTCTGGCTAGATAGGCAACACAAACCCTTTGCTGTAGTCTACAGATTCGTGATCACAGAGTGGGACTTAGGGTGACCTCTGTTACATTTGCAAGATTCTCATCAGTAGGGTCCTCCACTGCAATTACTTCGTTACTTTTGACACCTGTTCTTTCTAAATACCACGGCATGAGAACCAAGGCCCAACTCAAGAGTCTGCACTTCCTTTTGCTTACAAAATAAGATTGGAAAAAAGTTTCTAGCCATGTCATTGCAAGGTAAAACCTGAAAGAAAAATCTCAGTTTAAAAGAGTAACTCAGAAACAGGGTTTTTCTTCTTTCACACAACTTGAAAGCACAGTGGTTCAGTTCAGAGCGGGGATCACCCAGAAACCTGCACACCCGGAACAGCACGCCCATGTGCGCGGCCCAGAGCCGGGCAGAGGGTCTTGTTCCCTCGGCTGAACCCAAAGCCCTGCACAGATGCACACAAGCAGCCATCTTCCACCTTCCCCTTCTCCCACGGTTCTGCAGCAGACACCCTGCTTCCCATCCCACGGTCCCACTTAGACCTCTGCCCGCTCCTGCCTCCCTCCTTGGCGCTGACATTCAGCAAACAACAGGGGAGTGTCCTGCTGTCCCCGTTCCACAGGCATTGCCCCCAGCCCAGCCAACAGGCCAAGCAGACAAGGCCACCGCGCCTGTGGAGCACGGGCACTCGGCATTAATGCATAATCCCAGGATGCCTGAGGCCAAGCAGTTATGGAACAGAACTGCTGTTCAAGTTTCTGTGAACTGCTATCCACCAGTTCAGCCTCCTAAACGTCTTTCCAGTTATTAAGCCTACAGTTATACAGAAGAACAGCTCCAAATTTAATAAGCAAATAAGGGAGGTGTGCTAAAAGGATTGGGCGGAGAGGGAAGATGGAAGCTCTAATTCCAAACCTGCCAAAATTGATGTGTGACACTGGGCAAATTGTTGGCTTCGTTATTCCTTGTCTGCGTAACAGTCGTAATGATGCTGATACGCCCGGCTGGCTCTCTGGTTCACTGTAAGTGAAAGACCCTCAGACAGAAGAATGCAGAGCATTAGTCTGCAAACTTTAGTCAACATAGTCAGAGTGTATAAAATTATTCAGGAGAATGAAAAGTAAAACTTCCTGCAAAGACTTACAGAAAGATCACAGAATGTTGAGCAACTGGCCCAGCATTAAATCAAGTGTCAGAAGGAATTCATAGTAAGGCACACAAAAAAAAAAAATTTTAAAAAAAGATTCAAAACACATAGATGTAGAATTGCCTCTAAGCTAGGATACAACCTTAGGATAAGATAAATTAGGATGTAACACTCAGAAGATCTCATTGTTGCTGTAGGTATTTCTATGAATTAAAGTAGCACAATGCCTTTCTAAAATCAAATGAACTGTTACGACTTAAAGTGAAAGAGAGAGTAAAACAGAAATCGCAGTCAAGCCACTGCACACAGACAGTCTGCCTGTGCCTTCAAGGCTGCACGTCCTGGGGCCGGTCAGGGAAGAGCAGATCCTACTGCAGTGTTGGCAGTCCTAGGAACAGACCGGATCCGCGCTGCTCCAGTCCTAGAAGGCATCATCTCCACCCAAGAGCCAGCACTGCCCGTCCCAGCGCTGCTCCTGGATGCTTGACTGATGGAAAAAAATGGAGGCCATAAATGTATTACATTTATAACAGACATCTGCGGTGCGTCCAGGGCGCACCGAAAAAGGAACGGGCACACAGAAAAAGGAACAGGCACACTTATCCAGCTGGGAACACAGCAGCTGCGCAGTTTTCACTATTGGCCTGGACCAAATTCTGAACATCTTCAGAGAGACGTGGGATTTGCACTGACCAGAGCAGCACGGAGGAAGAGAATTTATTTTGAGATAGTGCCTGATAGTTTCCCACACAGCAAGCTGGCTGACGCTTAAATTATCTACTTCAGCACAATGAGGGGCTGATGTGCTTGAACTCTGTAAGGTTTGAATTACTCAAACACCTCCTCTGACTTCAAGACTTTGGAAATAAATCAGCACGGGGCTGACGAATGCCAAGCTGACACCCTGCTCCCTCTAAAGGCTCAAGGATGCAGGTATGGCATCTTTGGTCCAGGAGGAGACCTTGCCGTTGTCTCTTGTGGCTGTCTCTCAACAAATGGCCTCTCTTTCCCAGAGATTTTCACTCTGACAGCACTTGGCCCTCAGCACATATCAATTAAGACATAGTGCTTGTGTGGATGCTTTTGGACCAGTTCTGATTCTCTGCCACTTTCTTCTCTCCCCTGCTTTCCAAATAGCGATCCACGACTGTTTACTTTGGCAACGCCTGCCAAAAAAAAAAATTAGTCTCAATGAAAAGGAAAAATCCATTAGGAAAAGCCAGCTGAGTGCTAAAAGGCCCCTAATCAGTGGAAAGTTTAAAGAGCACCGCTCTGAGAGAGGCTGCAGTGCCTTTCCAACACCTTCACAGCAACGTGTGAGGCTATGACATGTCAAAGCGAAGCCCCAAACACAGGCACCCTGCCAAAAGAACTGGTTTCGTGAGGGCTGAGGAGAGCCTGCATGTCCAAGTGGGTGGTGGGGAAGGATTTGCTCATGTAGAAACAACTGCATCAGAGCAAATAACCGCAAGCAAATCTGTAAGATTTCCCTTAGCTGGTTACAGCACACAGCCTTGGTTATTCTTCTCAGTCAAAAGTGAAATGAGAGAGGTTTATCTCCAGCTCCGGATTACGCCTTGACCAAAGCAGAACTTAATGGCGCAGCAAGGGGATCGCAGCAAAGCCAGCTGGGGCAGAACGACAGTGCTAGAAGAGGATCTGGTGCTGTGGAGAAAGAAATGCCCTCAAAACTGTTGTAATCCTTGATATCTGAAACAATAAATTCAGCCAACAGCTGGAGAAAGCGGGGAATATAGCTCAAGCTCAAATGCAGCTGCCCAAGAAACACCTCTCAGCTACTGATACCAAAGTGAGCAATGACTGATCGCTTAAGCTGTGTGAGGTATCTCATGTTCCAGTCTCCGGGCAGAGTTACTTGCTTTGGGTTGCAGAACTCCCTATACTTCAGCCCACCATCATCTAACATTTCATAAATCCACCAAACTACACATTTCAAAGCAACATACAGAAGTCAACGAACTGCTCCTTTCAGGTCCCCTATGAAGAAGAAAGACGCATGTTCTTCTTTCAGAAAGCCATCAAAAGACGTGTAATGAAATCTGCTCCTCTATGAATTGTTTTTTGAAAGCTTGATGGAAACCATCAGGATTAGGTTTAGCCCTTTCTTCTTCATCTTCTGTAGTTTTTAATCCAGCATGTAAGGAAACTCAGGGAAAATTTAGGCTCTAGAAAGTCTATGCCGTTAAAGTACATGTACATTGCAGCCCAAAGTTGAGCTTCCAGATGCAGAAAACCTACTCAAGCTAATTGGATATTGCCAGCCCAGCCTTTTGTGTGCACTCTACAAGCTTGTCTTCAACTCCAGGGAATCACGCTGTATCCACAGCCTAAATCCCTGCCGTGGCATCTGTCAGGATCTGCGCTATCGAGCTGAAGGTAGCTCAGTATATCCACACGACAGCCAAACACGCAGAATTACACAGACCAGCCCGTAGGAGCGTGCCGTAGCAGGCACAGCGGTTCCAAATTGTTGCAGGCGGAATGTACTCTCGGAAGGTGCTTTGATCATTGAAACCAAAACCTTTAATTTTCCACAGAAGAGAAAAAGGTTTGGGTGAAGGGCTCAGACTGGTGATACAGTGTGCCGTTACGGTAGATGTGATCTCTTCTGCTGCGGAAGATGAAGAACAGGCAATCAAATTTGACTACTTGAAGCAGAGAATGGAGACACGGCAGAAAAGGGTGTTTTGATAGAACACTTTGAGCTATTCTTCATCTTTCACAGAAGCTATGTAGACGCACCCACTCCATACAAAATTTTAAGACATGCCTAAAAGAGTGTCAATAATTTAAATTGTGTAGGGCTACATATAAAGCCGTATAAAAGGTAGAATTCCCATCACGTTAGAGGCTTTCAAAGTCTGGGCTGTTCTAAATAGAAACTAACTGTCTTCCTTGGCCGATCTATTTGGAAACTTTCACCGAAGGAAACTTAGATCTCCCGTATTGTTTTGCGGCATTCAAAATGTCTTAGTGAAGTGTCAACTTCTGAGAATTTTGCATTTATACAGAAAAGCAAAAAAAAAAAAAAAAAAAAAAAAAAGAGGTTTTGGTGCTCTTAGAAGTCTTCCCATAACTCCAATCTTACTACAGAATAAAATTCCAGTGAAACATCCTAAACTGAGAAAGCCATGGAATTTCAGAGGAGTATCTGTCACACTGTGAAGATGCAATCACCAAACCCTGAATGAGATCCATCCAGGGAGGAATGGTTCAAATAAAAAGGCTGCACCGTAAACTGAGCTTCCCTTTTGCAATTAGAAAATAAACTGATACGGAAGAATAAAACCCGCTGCGTCCTGAACCCTTTGTCACCTGTAACGGGCAGCTGTAGAAAGAGCCGTTACCCTCAAATGGGCAGAAGCAACAAGAAGAGATGAAATAATTTGAATTAAGGGATTGTGCTTTTTGGAACAGTATACGTCCCAGTAACAAAATCTGGAAACACCCAGCATGCCTGCTGGAGCAGAAAGGCATGCAAGGAGGGCAGTACTTCCTGGGAAAGCCCAGCTCCTCCAGCCCCTGGGAACAGTCCCTGCAGCGCCTAGACCTCCTGGAAATGGTCCCTGCAGCCCCTATAGCCTCCCTGCAACTCCTCAAGCCCCTGGCAAGGGTCCCTGAAGCCCCCATAGGGTGCCTGAAGCTCATGGGAAGGGTGCCTACAGACCCTATAGGGTCTCTGCAGCTCCTTGAGTCCCTGTCCGGGGTCCCTACAGCCCCTATGGGGTCCCTACAGCCCCACGAGCCCCTGGCAAGGGTCCCTGCAGCCTCAGGAGGTCCTGGGAATGGTTCCTGCAACCCCTATAGGGTACCAGCAGCCCCTCAAGCACCTGGCCAGGGTCCCTTCAGCCCCTATAGGGTCCCTGCAGCCCCTGTACAGACTCTGCAGCCCCTCGCAAGGGTCCCTGCAGCCCCTATAGGGTCCCTGAAGCCCCTCTAGCCCCTGGCAAGATTCTGTGCAGCCCCTATGGAGTCCCTGCAGCCCCTCGAGCCTGCCATCAGGGTGCCTGCAGCCCCTCAAGCCCCCAGCCAGGGTCCCTGCAGGCCCTATAGGGTCCCTGCAGCCCCTTGAGCCCCCAGCCAGGGTGTCTGCAGCCCATATAGGTTCTCTACAGCCCCTATAGTGTCCCTGCAGCTCCTCGAGCCCCCAACCAGGGTGCCTGCAGACCCTATAGGCTCCCTGCAGCTCCCAATCCACCAGCCAGGGCACCCACAGCCCCTATAGGCTCCCTGCAGCCTACAAGCAATACTGCCCTGTTGGCAGTGTGTACA
The DNA here is from genome assembly GCF_036417535.1 of Chlamydotis macqueenii. Classification (NCBI taxonomy): domain Eukaryota; kingdom Metazoa; phylum Chordata; class Aves; order Otidiformes; family Otididae; genus Chlamydotis; species Chlamydotis macqueenii. Next base: position 13,575,130 of record NC_141572.1, on the reverse strand, counting down.
GATGCTGCTAGAGTCAGACATCCCTATCCAGGCAGGGCTCAACCCACCTCAATTATCTTCTCATGAGAAGACCTGATTGATCCCATGCTCTCACCTGTCCCTGCTGCCAGCCAATCCTCACGACCCCCTGGCTCTTGGCAACCAATCCCATTCAGCCTTTCTGGTATCCGTATGCACACACCTGCCCCCAGTCTCCCCAGCTATATAAGCCTTATATGAGGCCTTCATGGGTTGGTTTGGTTTTTTTTTTTTTAAAAATTTTACAAAGTTGTTTGGGGGTTCTAAGCCATCTACACTTAAGGAACTATTTTTTGTTTCTGGAATGATGTTTCCAGCTAGAGTAGCCTGTAAGGTAAGACAATTTATCTTGTGCCGATTAACTTTTTGTGTGTGTGTTGCTATGCTGGTATTTTTGCTGCTGTCCTACATGCTGCTTTGGTTGTGGTTGTACCTGGCTTGCCTTTTTGCAGAGAGCTGTACAAGGACTGTGAAACTATACCTGGTCAATAAATAGCTGGTTGTTTTCTGGTTAGGGGACTGGTCCGGTTTGGACCACTACAGTGTACTACTTAGCCTAAGACTCTTTTCTGATGTAAAACCACATGCCTGAAGGACAAGTCTTCAGCTCATGTGGGCTTACAGAAACAGTCTTTGCTGGTGAACATGTGGAAGTAAACAGTTCCTGTGCCCTCCATATGGTTCTGCCTACAGAAGCCATATTGAAAGCAGTTGAGAATCTCATGGGTTGATAATTAGCACAGTTTTGGACACCTCTCCCTGAATTCTGATGGAGGAATTAAGAATAAAATCAAAGCTACAGCACTATACTATCCTATTCTAAGTGATCTGATTTGCTCACTAGCCTTTCTGTCTAGATCCCTATCTGAGACATCTTGCATATTCGTAACGCACTCCACTCTTCCTATGTATTTTCCCACTGTTAGCAGCCAATCTCCATATCTCCTATTTAGCTGCCAAAAATGCACTGCTTCTCCTTCCCCAAACTGGCAACAAGCCTCCCATTTGCCAGCTGCTTGTCCTTCTATGCTGTTACTTAAAAGCTTTTTAAAGCTTTCTGCTTGGGATGGTGACTGCTGCTCCTCCGTGTCTGTCCAAAGTACAAAAGCAAAGGTTACCAAAACAGTACAGGGGGTGCCACCGCTCATGGCGAGCGGTCCTGACACCTTGCACTTGCAAACTCTTTCTTCTTTTCTATCTTAGGTGGAAAACAAGGGTTGGTGGGAGGCTGGCCACAGGGGCTACCCAAAGAAGAGTGTTTGGGGTTGTCTCCTGGCAAGCTAATGTTTGGTTTTTTTTTTTTTGCCTTGTGTTGCCTGTTTCTAGGACACATGCACTTGTTCTAGCTAGGTTGCAACTCTTTGACTGACTAGGTTAGGTTTGAATTTGACTGCAAACCTGGTCAGGTTTTAAGCTGCGTTATATTTTCTTTTTTTTATAACAGGCTGTAGTAGCTGTTTATATTCCTTCAGAAGGAACTTGAAAAATATTTTACATTGTCTGTACTCTGCTTTTAGAATCAACAGTAGATATTAATCTAACTTCCATGTGGGAAAATACTCAGGTTCTCTGGACCCTTTAAGAATGGGAAACGTATAAAAGGAGACATAAATAGATCTTACGCAGAATTGATGGGTGTGAAGTTTAGGCGGGGGGGGGGGGGAGCCAGAAAAGTGTGTGGTTTTGCATTTTCTTCCCCCCATCTTGAAGTTTCAGTGCTGTTAGACTCATGACTTGTTTGTGACCAGGACCAAGGTTTTGCTTTTTCTCACTACCTGGAAGCTGATAGTCACAGTATCACAACCACAAGCAGCTCTCCCAGCCAAGTTCAGAGGAGACACTGTCACTTTGCAGAAGGCCTCTCCTGTCTCTTGGGCAGCAAGAATCTGGGAGACTGAACAATTTGTGTCTCATGTACATCTTTGGAAGACCGAGGGCCATAAAAGCCATTCTAAGTGGGCACTTTACTGACAGTGCTCACCTTTAATGGCCTTTTTGTGAAGTTACAGCTTGGCTTTTAGGCCCTTTTTGCAATTAATCTCTTAATCCATACCTGCTACCTTGGCCAAGAGTTGGACAATGGGGCCCACTGTGTCTGGTTTTGTTAGGGAGCAGCCAGAGTGGCTTTTAACTAAAACAATGTATCTGAAGGAGAAAAATGTAATCACCTTGAATTCCCAACTGATTCAACTTACTTAAGGCAGCTTTGCAGACAGTGGTGTGTGCCATCAATGAAATCAGAACTGAAGCCACGAAGTATGGTAGAAAGGAGTTAATGTAGTGCCTTTGCATGGATAAAATAGTGGGGGGAGAAGGAAACAACCACACGGGCAGCTAGGTCTGGAAAAAGACCATTTTTCTATGATATGAAACCTTTCATGATTAAATATAAGGGTATATTAGGTTGGCAAAGAAGCATTGGTGCACAGCCCTGAAATCAGTTGGGGGTCCCTCAGAAATCATTGTCTTCTGGGACAGATCAATCCTGTAATCCATTTGTCAGTTCCTGGTAGGAACTGGAGGTGAAAAGAGGGTAAGACTGACTCCCTCTGCCAGTCTTCTAATGCCGGTGTGTAAAGGATACGTGGTTTGCCCTGGAACGTGTAAGCCCAAGGTGCCTTGGTGGCAAAAAAGGAACAGTTCAAACCCTGCTGAGACTTGGAACACATCAAACTTGCCTAACTCCCCTACTAAAACACTCAGATATAAATGGAAGAGGTGTATGCACAACTTTATTTGGGGGAAAGGGTAGGACTCCTTCTCTAGACACCCAGGAAATCTGTAACTTGCCTTCTGGCACTACTGCCAGTCTTGACAGAACCCTTTGCCTACAGCATGCGGTACCTCATTGAAATCCACTTGTAATCCCGCACATGCTTCCTCTTTCCAGGGTGCTGACTGCTGAGAATCCAGTGGGAGCAGAGTGATACAGGGAAGGACTTGGCTTCAGTGGTAGAGAAGGAGTACCTGTATTATCACCTTTTAGCTCAGGAGCCCCCTAGTAACTTGCCACTTCAAGGCGGGGCACTCAAACAGGACCACCTCTTTGTTTTCCCAAAACTTGAGCTGTCAAATTGAGGCTGTTTTTATTGTTTAAATTAAGATGACATTTTGGGCTTAGGTTCCAGTTAGGCCAACGTGGAAAGCTACAGACTTCTAGAAGCAATGCAAAAGACAAAAGCAAAGCCTATAGAAAGCCAGTAGGGAACACTATACCCTTCTGTGACGTTTATCCCACTTTAATTTGGCTCTAGGTACCTAAAGTAAAGCCACAAATTTGGCAACTAAATAAGTAAGTGGCTGGTACAATACTTTATAGAGTAGCAGTCACTGACCTCAGTCAATTTTCTTTCAACAGCTGATCCCTTTCTTCGCTTAGTCATTCCACCCACATCCTGATCTTATCAGGCCTTCAGTTTTCCAAAGAATCTCCCCTGAAATGGGAAATAGGACGCACTCCCCCTGCTTAACTTAAATGCGTAACAGAAACCAAAGCAGGCAACGAGAATGCAGGAGCAGTGGCATTTGCCTGTTGAGACTGAAGTCCGAATGACTGTGTGCAGTAGGCTTGCCAAAGCATTAGCTCCATTTGCTTTTTGTCTCTCAGACCCCCACACCTGCCTGCCATTTTGCTGCCTCTGAAGGCCGGCCAAGGGACATCAGATCAAATAATAAAAGCCACATTGAAGCAGTGTTTCAGCTGAAACAGTATGAGTGGAGGCGAGATGGAGACTGGAAAAGGCTCCCTATAAAAGAGCCCACACACACATGCGAGAAGGTCATTAACTCGTGCCTTGTGCTATCTTTGCAGTCTCTGCTCCCTCTCTCTCAATTATTACATCAGAAGGAAATGAGAGAGCACTTTGCCAAATACTAATGGACTTGATGTTTTCATAATCTCAAGTGCACAACAATCAGAGCTGTTTATTTTCCATAGAGGATGGGAACCAGAGGAGGAGGCTGAAGATTGTGAAGAGGTTCCAGAAAGCTCGAGCCAGTTCTATATTCATCTCTTGCTCCATCTTCAGCTGCCAGGCTGATATTTATCTGAATCATTCACTAGATGAGGCCTTGTGCTTCCTCAGGAATGTGTCAAAAGCCTGCAGAATTGCAAAGAGGCCTTGGAGAAACTGAGATATTGTTCTTCTGTTAAGTCATCTCTGCCATTCTGTTAAGGAGGGGAAAGAAACACTATAGAGAAGGGCTGAGACTGAAAAACAAGCATCTAGGAACACTCTTGCAGTTACAACTGTAACATTCATTTTTGAGGAAAAAGGTAACAATAGTAGCTAGATACTGTTCTGTAGCCCATGTTCCTGTGCTACTCACTAGAGAGCAACTGAAAGCATGTGTTCAAGTTTACAAAATACTTCAGAATTCCACTTCAGCTTGAATTAAGAGGCTTTAGTCTGCTTTTCCTGTATCTGAATGTAATGATAATGTTATATGTTTGTTTCCAAAGAGTAGCAAGAACCATTTCTGGATTAAACGTGGTGCAGAGGAGACACAAGAGGATATGACTGATCTCACAGAAAGCCTCTGTAGTGCATGAAGTCAATTGTTTCCTGTAGCTAGTATCCAGTTTCCCCACAACTAGGGACCTGAAGCCTGCATGATATCCCAGGTCTCATTTACAGAGAGAGCTTAGCAGGATGCTTGTGCATCCTCAGATCTGTGCTGGTGTACAAATGCTGAAGCTCCCCCAAAGAGTCAGCTAGGACTGTGAGTCACTGTAGTCACCAGGCTGTTCCATCTGGCGGACTTACCCAGTCAGTCACACCAAAAGAGAATTTCCAAAGGATCCTCCAACAGCATCTTACATTCCCATATGTCACCTTTCAAAGGTCGTAACCAGAACAAAAGCTTTGCATAATTTGGGTGAGTCTTTGGTCTGAACTGTGACTTAGCAACTTTCCTGGTGTGTGCATGTACTTATACCTACAATCAGCTCCCAGGAAGCTGCCCATGTTCATCTACGCAGGCATATGCTCTGGGCCTTTGACAATTCTGCATCAGGTCAAGAAGCAATATGGCTCTTCATTACCTTGCTCAAACATTTTTATTTTTTTTTTTCCTCACTGTCTCAGCACATTCCAGTTGTCTTGCATACAAAAGAGCTTACAATCTTGACTCCTACAAACTTAGTATTGGTGTAAGCAAGATCAGAAAGTTTTCCTGATAGTAAAAGAAAGGATTGTCTAGTCCGCTTCCCTGAATAAAACAAATGTCAAGTAGGAACGAAATTCCTGGAGCTCATATTAATATCTAAAATCACAAGGGTATTTATAAACGGCGAATTTGAGTGTCGGACAGCACACAGCGGCGGCAGAGGACAGGCAGCCTGTGCCGCTGCTCGGGCACCGCAGCTCCGGCGGCCGCTGGAGCGGGGCCGCTGCCGGCAGCCCCCGGGAGGTGTCGCCGCAGCCCGCGGCTGGCGAGCGGCGCGGGGAGGGGAGGGGAGCGGACGGGCCAGCCGCGTCCGGCTGCGAGGAGAGACAGGGCCTCTGCGCCCACCGCTGCGGGTGTCCTGTGCCCGCACTGGAGAAGCCGGGTTCTAAAAAGGGGCCTACGCGACAACTGCATTTCAAAAGCTAGGACTAGGCTACCTGGCGTCTCTCCTCTGTGATGCTCTCTGACAGCAGCGGGTTGATGTTCCTTGTGCAAATCTTTATTTGCTCAAGGTTGTCAGTGCTTCGTAAGCGCATACAGGATTGTACCTGCAAGCCTGTAGGCCAGGGCTTAAACTGTGGGTCTCTAACCTGTCAACTGCTGAACCCGCTGCTGGCTGGGATGCATTCTGTGTAGTATCTTTTGTATTAAAGCCCAATCAATGTTCAAATACAGAGGGATTTTGGACTCGGTCTGACAGAAGTTTGAAATTTTGCCTAGGGAAGAGATCTGACAAAGATCTGTTTTACTCATTACAGCAGACGCAAATTTAACGAATGTGCTCACTGAGCACATAGTTGTGTTGGAATCACGGGACAGCACCGTAAGTGGAAGGCAGCATTGGGCATCTTGTGGACTGTGTCAGTAACTCAACAATTTTCAGGTGCCATGAGTGCCATTAGACTTTAATAAGAAATTTATGAAGCACTTGTTTGTTGCTATCGATACTATCATTTTGTTGTACTTGAAAATATAGCACCCAGTACAACGGATTCTCAGGACTGGCTGGTCTTGTGGCATTTTCAAAATACAAACTGAGCAATAGTGGATAATCTAGGGTGGATGTGATTTATAACCACACACATCAGATGGAGAGGTTTTCTGTATACCCCTCTGACGCAGGTATCACAATGGTGAAGCAGATAACGAATATTTTAGCATCCAGCTTTAGACATGTTTTACATCCCAAACAGTAATTAAAGCTGCTGGTATACAGGAAGAGACAAATGTAGCCGCGACAGAGGGGATAACCAGCACTTCCTAAAGTTAAACTGTACATAGGAGTACTGAATGTGCATGAACTGCCTGTGTCACTTTCAGAAAAAGGAAACATCCCAGACTGCAGAGACTATACTTAGAGGAAGGGAGATTTAAAAAAAAAAAACCACCAACAACAAAAAAAACCAACAAAACAAACCAGAAAAACCAACCAAATAAACTGAACAAACACCAAAAACCTACCAAAAAATTCAAACATGGGGCAATCAATCTAGTCCTTTGGAGCTGATACTTGGAAATGTACCCAACCCACATCATAAGCAGACAGTCCATCCTCCAAGAGAAAACAGATGGGGATGCTTTGGGGCCACTGTGGATCCTCCCTCTGTATTCACTTATGTACTAAACATCAGAATCTCATGGAAATCTCTAATTCAGTGAAACCAACCTTCTCTCACTCCTTGGTGGAGTGTTCTTTAAATCAGAACCAAAGGTTTCTCAAAATTCTCACAAAAAAAAAAGTGTGTTAATGAAAAAGAAGCAGATGGCATTGTCGAGAGCTTGGCAACACGGGCAGCAGCTATTCAAGCAGGTATACTCGTATTCACCCTGAGAGCTGGTCCTGCACCTCACCCATTCCTGATCTGCAGCACTGCTGTCCTGTTCTCTCTCCTGTTCTTGTCTCCAGTGACCCAGCAAGGTTACACTTTTTTTTTTTCCACCAATCTGTACAATGCATTTCAGTCCTTGACACTCACTGTTGGCCCCACTGAGACATCAAATCACTGTTCACTGTTTTCAGATTCCTTCTCCTAAGTATTTCTGGGTGCATCATTTGGCTCTCCTAGGAGTTCTGCTTGCATTTTACCTCTCTGAGATCTCAATTAACTTTGCTCCCCTTGTTTCTTCCATTCAGAATTAAAGTACATAGCTCAGGGAGGTATTTGCCTCACTTTAAGCAGTGGCCAAGGGCTATTCAACGATCTGGGTTTATACAAATCACACCGCCTACCTCCCTAAGGAACTAAGTACCTGTGATATATGGTAAAAGCCCAAATTTTTCTGTTAAAAATAGGTTTAAAACTCATGTACGCCCAGAACTTTTCTCAATGATGACCAGATGAAAGCTGTCCAGCCTGAATTAGCCAGTTCCCAACTGTTAAACATTTCCTTTTTCTCCGGACCGAATGGGAAGGGGGAGGGAGGGCAGGAGGGGAGAGTGTGGAGGGTGTTTGTTAGTTTCTGGTTTAATGGGTTTCTTTTTCAGAATCAACAGTGAGGGACAGAAATAGTGTTGTGGTTCCAAGCTCTTTTGTCTTCCTCTACTTTAGATCATTGTGAGTTTTTAATATGTTAGAATTTTCCTACTAAAGCTTCTTGTGGTGGGAGTACTTGAATTCCTGAAATGGCACTGAGTGGTTACTGCCCCTCACTCACGACAGTTATGTAGGCCTTCAAAATCTTGCTTGCACATTTTTTGATATTGCATCCTCTCAATTACAAGTGTGTGTGTGTGAAGATGCCCTTGAAATGGACCAAGTATACAGGTTTCAATGCTGGTGACAAAAAGTTAATATTTGCAAGCAACCAACGTAATTTCTCTTGGTATTAAATGATTGTCTTACGATTCAGATGGTCAAGTATCTGTACTGATAAAAGCCTCTGTTTTTACCGTATTGTTAGGCATTGCAGGATTCTTCTGTTTAGCATGTATGTACCTCAGAGTTAAAGGTGCCCAATCTGCTTGCTAGGGCTCATTTCTGAGCCCCAGCTGCCTTCTGTAGTTCCACTTGTGGTCCTTCTTCATCACTGGACTAGATATAAGCCTGTGTCTGTGGGGAATCCTGGGGAAAGAACGCAAGGGTTGATCCAGTTGTGGGACATTGAAGTTGTTCTCATAGGCTGCTACTGAGTGCAAAACTGAAGATATGGTTCCTTAGAACAGGAATGGCCTATTAGCAAATCTTATTCCCATGAGAAGGGGAAAAAAAATTTTCAAAAAGTCATCCCTTCCCTTGCAACTTTAGAGCTTGATGGTATTTAATTTATTTTAAATGAAGCTGTAATTCTGGGTTAAGACCCACAGAAAGACTGTGGCTCCCTTTAAAAAGTGCAAATACAAGAGTGGAGACTTGGTAGAAGGGTGTTGCTAGCTAAACACTTAAAAACGTGTAATGGAAGACATGTAGGTAAATATTCTGCAGCCTTTTGACAGCTTTGGAACAGTGTTGTCCAGCTGCAGCATCACTCAATGGAAAAAATATCTGAAGGTCACATTTTCAGCTTCCCAAAGCACTTGAATCTGGGGCAAGTGTTACGGGGACAGCTCCAGGTCTGCTGCTCTGCACTGCATTCTTCCTTTTGTGCATCACCATGGTAAACAGTTAGGGTTGCCAGGAGCTTGGATGCATTGTTTGTCTCAGTCCCTCATCCGCTCTCCCCCTCCTTCACCAAATGCTTTCTCAGTGATTAGTTACTGAGTAGAAGGGGCTCCAGTTACCACGCAGGCTGCCATCTCTCCTCATTTTATTGGAACTAATATCCCACCTGCGATGATAATGTTTAAACTTGTTTAATCTCCCAGCTTAGCTGTGGCGTTTTAATATTTTTAAAATGGTTGTTTCAGAAAAAGGGGGATTTAAACAGGTTTTGAATAAATAATAAAAGCCCTTCTCACAGGTTGCAAGGCAGGCTGGGAGGCATGAGCCATTTTCATCAGGTCAGGTTTCACCTTGGGTTATCCCAAGGTGGCCTGACTTTGTGGCTACGGATTTACAATGAAAGTCAGATGCAAAGCAGTTTATGGAGGAGAAACTGCTTTAATAATGCATTTCCTGCTCAGCAAACAGGAGATACAATGACATTCATAGGGAATGGGAAAGGGAACAAAATCTTTCAGAAAAGGAACCAGTTTCCCCCCGAGTTTAACTTTTTTTGCTGCTACAATGTATTTGGGGGAATAAAGGCTGACCTGAGAGACAACATAATGTACAGCTTTCAGGTGAGAAGTAAGAGACAGGTTTGTAAGATCTTGGGCTTGGTAAGCTGGAGCCCCATCTGCATTGTTTCAGATTTAAGGGAAAGGAAGTAAGTTCTCATTTCATGGTGAAATTTCACTGGCACAAACATAAGACTCTCCCTTTGGAACAAGCTGGGTGAAGTGCAGTGTGCTGATGAGTAGAAGACCTTAGTTTGTCTCCTGCTCCTTGCTTCCTGGACTGGGAATGCTGTGCTCAGCCTCAAGAGAAGGACTGCTCCCGACTTCTCTGAGCCAAATCAAAGTCACAATACCAGATGTCCAGAAAAGTCTTGTCCTCTTAGCCCAGGCATGTGTGCGTGATTTGGGCTCTAAAGCCTGTACAACTAGACAAGACTTCTAGAGACTGCTCAAGACAGTTCTCACTCCTCCTGCATACAGGCACAATTTGTGTGGAAATGTGAGTAAAGCATAGTGGATGAAGTAGGGGTGGCTGAGCCTTTTTAAAGGCAAAAGCGTCCCAGAAAGCAGTCAACTGATCTATGGCCCGGTTTCAGAAGAGCCCAAGGACCAGCAACTAGATGATGTTAGTGCTGTGCAATTCTTTTCTTTTATGGTCCCAGAAGAGAAAAGGTGGGCATAGAGCTGTTAATACAAATACTGTTTATTTCTGTTCTGAGGAAAAGCCTTGTCAAACAGTGATTATATATCCTGTCTCTAAGTCATATTAGAAGGAAACTTGGCTGCAGTCAGCTTCAACTGAAGGGAGAGCCACCGTGTCTCAAAGATGGATCTTGTGAAACACTGAGCTTCTGCTTGCACAGATGAATTTGGAAGTGCAATTCATGTAAACAAAACTAGCCATAGTTAGATCACGTCACCCCAGATGGCCTCCTCACTTACCTGGTTAAGAGGAGGTGGACACAAGTCACTTTAGGGTAGCAATGACGACAGCAAAGAGGATAGAATTTTCATACATAGCTAAAATGACCTTTGAGCTCCTTCAGGAAGCTTTTATGGACAAATCGGTGAATAAGAGCAGTTTATGTCACAGCATATAATCATATTTACGTCTTGCTATATGTTTCTGTGCTTTGTACCAGCCTGTGCATCTGCTTGAGTGAGCCACACTCTCAGAGTATATGTACTGGTTCATAGCCTTTTGTCCCTTTCAGCACTCAGTAGTGTCTTAGCTCTTCTCAGCATGCTTTGTTGAGAAGAAAACTTGATTAGCAGTCCAACAAAGTAAGCTCTACTGTCCTATGCTTAGCTTTACTACAGCATCAAGGAGGAACCTTTATGCTGAAGAACAAACAATGTTAATACCTCAGGGAAGATCTTCTCGAAGCAGCAGAAAGTCCCCCCTGTTCCTCTGCAAAAGAGAGTTACGCTCACAGAAGGGCAACACTAGAGCCCCTGAGAGAAATGTTGACTATTCTGTACAGTCTGAGGTTTTCTGAGGACTTTTTTTAAAAAAAAAAAGAAAAAAAAAATGAAGACTGTTAATCTTTTTTGGAGGAAATACTAAACATGTCTGGTTACATCTAGGTAGGTGAGATAAGTAGCACATAACAAAACTATTATTTCTGTCCCTTGAAGTATTTGTCAAGTACCATGCTATAGAAGGTGGCAGGGGCACAGGGGAGAAATGTCTGAAATAAGTGTGTTTAATGCAGTGTTGCATGCTACATCATAACTGGATTCTTTCCTTCTTGCTGTAACCTGGTGGAGCCATCAGGAAAACTTCATGCAGTGACAGGAAGATTGACACTATCCCTTAGTAAAACAGGGAAGGTAACTTTCAGGATCTTGAATGCCTGTCAAAGTCTCACTGTCCTTGAAAATCCCAGTATGTTTCCAAGTTCAGTTAAAATAATACTAACATACCTGCTTCAGGTGACACCACTTCATGAGATTCCATGAACAAACTTCCTGGTCATATGTGATGGCAAGATGTATTGGTCTGAGAACGCCATCCCTGGAAAACATTTAGGGTTTTGTTTAAATCAATCCCTGCTATGGCAGGTGCTGAATTATGCAGTACAAATGACATCACTGGAGGACAGGCACAGGTGAATCTCACTTCTCATGCCCGTGGTGCTCACATGTGTGTGGCTTCATAGGAATAATTTTGCTGTAACTTTAATGGCAGTGCCTGTACACCAAGGAAATGGGTTGTGTGAGAAGGACCTGTGTGCAAAATACCATTGGCTAGTGATAACGGAATGCACATGGCAACTCTGCTTTCAGGAAATGTAAAGGAAAAGGACTTTTCTATGCATGTTAAACCTCTAAATATGGGAGTGTTCTCGTGGGGCTGGTGGGAGGTTATCCATGCACGTGACCTCTCTCCCAATAAAGTCACTTACTCACCACCCCTGAGTAAGCAAGAGATGAGCAGAGAGATGGATGGAGAATTTTTGTCCAGTATACCACACATTACTGTCCATATGAGAAATGCAATTCAACTCTGATACTCCTCCCTTTAGTGCTGCTGACTACACTGTCTGTCTTATTAGGCTGTGGGGGTGATGCTCCATGTCCTGTGTAGAGGTAATGAGGAATAATTGTCACCATGTATGCAACTTGTGTGTTGCATCAGTAGGAGCTAAAATTTGTTTGGGCAGAGTTTTTTCTTCATGCTGAGACTGGAAAACCCAATGGATGCAGATCTATCTACAGAAAATAGGGGTAATTTAAACTTGTAGAAATTGGGATTTGTGCAAGTGGGTCTAGAATACAACCTGTCTGGTTTGCAAACAACTTAGCAAAGGAGCCAGCAACTGAACGTGACTCAAAGCAGGAAAGAAGCAACCCAAAAGAAACCCTGTTTGTAGGGCAACAGTACGGACTGAATCACTGAAATAGCTGCCTGTAGAAGTTAGTTTGAACCAGGAAAAAACTGATCTGTTTCAGCTGATCATCCAGCCCTGGAATCACTGTACTGCTCTAACAGCCAATTTCTAGCAGCTCAGATAAGCAGCTAGGAGTGACGTGACAGAGGAAGCCAGGGAAAGAACTACTTCTGAGGAGTTTGCTGATGAAAGGGTATGGTGAACATACCCTTTTAATTTTTAGGGATTTGATCTGCAAATCTCAAACTTCATGAGAAAATCCTACTCACAAAAACATCTCCTTGACTTCAAACAATCCCCCAAGAATGCAATTTGTAACAAAAACACCAGCAGCACTTTTGTTCATATTTAAAAACACTATGAACTAAACTATATCTTTTCCAGACAAAACTAGCCCATTGCCCTAGCTGTCATAGGATCTGCATTATATTTGTGAAGAAAGCTGCTAGCTTTTCCCTGCCAGCCCTCAGTGTCCTCAGGTGCAGGACATGCGTATAATTTGCTCTTGTGCCTCAATCAGTGAGCAAGCAGAAAAATAGAGGAAATTAATTTCTCTTGTTCCTTTCCCTCTGTCCTATTTTTTTTACAAGAGCCTTTTAAAGATGTTACTTACTACACGATTACGCACAGCAGCGTTTTGTAACAACCTCATCTTAACTCAACTACCTCTGCCCTTGCTGTGGGATGATTGGTTGCCTTGGCAATCTTATACAGATAGTGCTCAGGAACTACAATTATAGTGCTCTTCTCAGCAGTGATCCTCTTAGTTCCTTTTCTTAGAAGTTCATGACAAGAACATAAAAAAAGATATACATATATATATATATAATGGATTTTATTGCTGCAGCCTTCTGTCTCCATCCCTGAGGGAGGTATATCTGCACTTTCTAAACTTGTCTGCAGCAAAGATAAAAACTTTCTGTTTGTGTAGGATGCAGTACTGTGTTTGCTGAATGTCCCAACCAGAAAAGTTAAGCCACCACTGAGTCCCACATAAACCCTGAGGACCAGAGCAAGGGCATCTTGGGATGTTGTACAGCAAAAGCGACTGCAAAGGAAGTATTATCTTGTATTGCATTACAAAGACTTCAGATCAACTGCGCTTACTTTGCAAGTAAACTTATCACAACTTTAACTGCTGGCTCTGCAAACTCAAGTTAAATGCATATGAGAAGCAGCTGACACTGAAATGGGAAGGCCAGTTCCCTCAACTCCTTATCATTTTAGAGTTCACAGGCCAAATCCTGTCCTAAACTACACCAGTTGCATATTATTTGTGTACAGTAGTGAAGGACAAAAGCAAGATCTGGGTCAGCTCCGTGACATCAGCAAGAGACACTAAAATCCAAGGCACTATTTTTTTGACTGTACTTGCTCTGCTGGCTGGTTATGGTTTCTTAAAATAAAAAAAAAAGTAAAAGAAAAGTAAACGTTGTACCTGAAGTTGAACATGACTGCTAAGAGAGGAGGAACAAAGCTGTCATACTTCTCTCACATAGATCATTATTTTGGAGAGAAATCTGAGGACAGAACTGAGGTTAGTTCTGTCTCTGCTCTCTGTAAGCAGTGGATGGAGGCACAAAAGGGTTGTATATTGTTTAAATCTACATGCTGAAACTCTATATTGTGTGCCTCCACTTGTTGATAGTGTGAGTACCTGAAAGCAAACCCCTCCTTGGAAAGGGAAGGAGACACATTTGTTCTTTTTACTACTGAGATGGGTAGGCTCGCACAGGGAGGGAAGCTGTTCTCACCATGCACAAACCGTGGGACTTCACAACAGAAATGCCTAATTGCAGCTGGCATTTTGGACACTTTCAGTGCTTGTGCCAGTGGGCACTTGGCTGAAGAGTGACATCCTTTGACATGTGAAAACTGCAGAGGAGATAAAAATGCTGAACTGCTGGTTCAACAATTAAGAGCCTAAAAAAATTATGCAGTCCTAAAGCTTCAACATTCAGTTCTTCAAACTTCTAAAACACAATTTTAAATAAGGAACATAGGTTTGCAATTTTGTACAGAAGAGTCTCCTTCTCCTTTTCTTTTTCTTTCCCCTCTGCTGTCAAGTGTGACCACACATGCTGCTTTGAACCAAGATGGCAGCCACCAGCAGCTGGGAGAGATGCCATTGTTAATTGAAGTCTTCATGCTGAAATGCTGCTCAGATTCAGGAAAGGGTGAGAAATGCCACATGTGAGGGCCATGAAAACAGTACTGTCTCACAATGAAAATCACTAATGCTGAGCACTTCCAGGCAGATCACACAAATACTTGGCATACACAGAACAAATCCAAATCTGACTTGGAGGAACAAAACTCCACTGACAATAGAAGTTCTTGCTTCAAATGAGAAACTACATGAAGAATGTAAGAACCAGCTCTTCAGGTATTAAATATTCTTTCAGCACCCTTTTGAAGGGTCCCCGCTCTCAAATGAGTGTGCAGTGTTGAAGGAAAGCAGCAGGCTCTTCCTACAGAACTAAAATACACTGATTCTTCTCCAAGTTTGGGTGAAATCACAAGTGCTGCCCTCTCACCGACAGCAGGCTCACTCTTAGGCATCTGAACTAACATAAGTTCTGAAATTGTCATCCCTCTCATGAGTGTAAATATATCTAATGAATCAAGGTCGAAAAGATTTCCGTATGTCAGAGCCATCTCTTTCCAAGGCACTGTAGCCAAGTGAATTTGCAGTAGAGGAGGAAAGGACCGTAAGACTTCAGTGTAGTAATCAATATGATAGCTTTGTCTAAGTGTGACGTTCCACCCAATACTGAAATGCTATACCGGAGAAACCCTTTGCTAGGTTCATTCTGGCAGATGCATGTGGCCTCTCTAAGGCTTGGCTAGTTGTTTTTAAGAAACAAAAAGTCTTCAAAAGTAGGGCTCTACTGCAAAAACAGTTGTTGCCAATTAAAAGGCAGCAATTCCTACAGTGGTTTTCCTTATTCAGCCATCTTATCTTTATAAAAAAAAAAATGTTGTCTCTATCACTGCCCTATGCAGTTTTCAATAGAGGGACAACATCAGAAGCTCAATCCCATCCTGTTAAGACTACCTAGATATCTACTTGTCACTGAGCCCCTTCAAAGTCCACAGTTTTAGTAGTTGGAGTTCAGTACTTGACTAACTGTTGCTCTCCTGTACATTTTTAAGGGATCTTTTTTTTCCTCTGGAACATTCATTAACTACATGGCAATATATTTGCTTGTTTCTCATGTGGCTGAGGCAGGTGGTTGAACATGAAGTCCTATTCTTGTTTGCTTTTTAATATTTGGGGGTTTTTTTGTATTACTGGTGGGGTTCACTATAACATTAAACTCAATGGGAAAATGTAATCCAAAAAATACCCTGTTATATTTTCTGAGCGGCTCTGTGCAGGAATTAATCACAAAGCAAGAAGTCAGTAACGGGCTTTCAAGTCTACTTTTATAAATTTTACATAATAAGCACTCGTAGAGGGTAGTCAGGTTGCTTGACACAGGACAGAACATTCCTGCTCAGACTTGCTCAATACGGTTTCCTTCGCTGTTATGCACTTTTTTATTCCTAGACCAGCCATCTTTTTTCTAACGTTTGGTTCAGGTGGGAGGTGGTATCTGGAGGACTCAATATGATGAACGCGAACCTGTTCTTTATGCTCACAGCAGTGTGCTGTCATAGTCTTCCAAACCTATCATTCAGTGCCACTGTTGCTACATCACGCAAGGTTAATCCTGCTTTGTGGTATTTCAGAATTTATCAAATTTCCTTGCTGCATATAACAAATCAAGAACTGCATTTCTGAGTGATTAATAGTGTACATCAAACTCTTCATAATGAGCACAGGCACCTTATGGGGACTTCTCTGTATGATGTTTGGGTTAATCTTGTGGGTTTTTTTGTGTATCACCAGCTCTTATATAAAAGTTTAAATCTTCAGTTTTAATGTAATTTTACTACACTGGCCTCCCTGTGCTTGACTGGTGGTAACATTTACCTAACATTGTTCACCTGCACATTTCAAGGTGCTTCACAAAGTGTCTTTACTCCTGCCTTCAAATCTCAGGAAATAATCACTCATCCAAGTCAGAGCTGATAGCATTTTAGATATGATAAGCATTTTAGGTAGCATTTTATTCCTACATACTGGTAGGTGTTCAGTTGTTCTGCTTATACACAGCAATAATATGTTTATCAAGCTCATTCTTACTTTAGCCATATACTAATCCTAAAGATTGAAGACATAGCACAAATTTGTTTTTTCTTATTTAGTCGTATGCTAAGCAGCACAAGCCAAAGTTCACTAAAGTAAACTGGAAAGCATCTTACAGGCTTCAAAATTACTTCAAAATAATTTCCAATATAGGAGTTTTTATTATTACTCTTACTTCAGGATCAGGTTTCCTGGCTTCAGAAAGAAAATAAATGGAGAGCTATTAATCTAATCTGTTTTGTTACATTTTGCAGGATACCAGCAATGCACTTGCCCATTTCAGATTACACAAAGTCTCTGGACCTTTGGTCAAACGGCAAACACAATACACAGGTACTCTTGACTGTCTTGGTACCAGCACACTCTGTAGCCAGTTGAAGTCCATGTTTGTCTCTTCTTCCAAGGGCCAAACAATGCAACAGAATAGCTGGAGCAGGGTTCTGCTTCAGCAAGGAACCAAGCTTGTTTTTGGTCAAACAAGGAGTAGTGTTAATCCATCACTTAATTGCAGCCACCTCCAGGGCAGAAACAGGCTGCCATTTAACATGATAGAGTAATGTCACACAACAGTTCAGGGCAGAAAGCAAAGAATCATGTATCCATTGAAAATTCAACGAGACATTAACAGAGATAATATAATTACACCAGGAATTTGGATGGGATGTCAGGATTAGCGCCTCTACACTTGCAGTGTGCCGCAGGATGTTCAGTAACCATGCCACACAATGAACTACATGATCTACGTCACCAACTGCAACGCTGCATTTACTTGGGAGCTCTTACCATTGATTGTTCTGTAATTCTGTTGAAAATGTATGGAATCTGACAAGATCACATCTTGAGATGGCACACAAGCTACAACTGCACTTAACTAAATCTCAAAGAATCTATGAATCTTTACGTTTTTGCCCTCTTTTTTTCTTGTGTTTCTTGCACAGTCAAAGGAAACAGGTTTTTATGTGAATGATGATTAATAAGCAGCCCTGTTGAAGGGTGATGTAGCTGGTGTTAAGAACAGGTTCCTTTAATAGACACTTTAAAATGTGTTCTAACATGTGAAAATGATAGGCTGTCAAATCACCATTCAGGTGTACACCAAGATAATAACATGCACTTGAGAAAAATGATATGGTAAAATACACAATTTTACAGTATGAAGATAAATAGTGAAATATACACTTGTGTGCCCCAATGAGGAAAAGAAAAAAAAATCCATTTAGAGCGGAATTATAAGTAGTCCAGACATCTCCATTGCATTGCGCTTGAAATATCAACTGAATGTCTAATCTGCTATACTTGTGTTTGAATTAAATGGACACTACAAATACTCTCTATCGTTATTGGCTGTTATCAAAATCTTCCCACAAGGATGAAGGTATCTCAAGACAAACTTTGTTTAAAGATTATGGCTATAGTTTTAGTATGCAAACTTTTAGGCAGATACAGGATGGGATCTTTTTGAAAATAGTACAATTAATGAGAAACTTAATGAAAATGAAGCAGTAGGATGTCTGGCTTGCTTGAGATCAACACCAAAATATCACCTTTCTTACTTGTGCAGGACCTCGACACGTAGTAACTGAAGTTGTGGACTAGTGACAGGACAGTTATCTTTTTCTATTTTTTTTATGTATACTGCAGTCCAGAATCTCCTTCCCTGATTGCTATGCTGACCTCTTAAGAACAAAGTGCCCAAGAATTCGAAGTTTAACCTTAGATACATGTAGTGAACAAAAGGCATTTTCAAGCATCTAATAAATGTTAAGTTCTCTCTCCTTATAAAATGTTTTGATGTTATGTTCTTATTCTTTTCTTTAATCTTTGATATGTGCCTGACAAAAGCATCCAGAACATTTCTTAAAATAGCATGGGAGACCAAATACAGAGCGCCAGCCCTTTAAAGAACCAGATAAATGAACTCTGCATTCTGTTGCAGGTGTATTGAAAAAAATGGAAGGAAACTTCTTGTATTAATCTTTTACTTTTCATGACTTCTTAGTTAACAAGATAACCTGAGCAGATTGTGGTAGAATATTCCAGTTAGCTGAGCTTCAACGAGGAGGATATAAGGCCCAATGACACACATGCTGCAGAGTGCTACTGAGTCAACCAGAAAAGTTAAATAAGTGTCACATTTGCATGTACTGATGATACTCTACCTGAACCAGAGCCAAAATGAAACAAGCCTTCAGAGATGTACTTCAGGTGTACGTTAGACTTTCATCTAAAGGCTTGAACTCATGACCTAGCAGCTACAGACTTCTTAATGTCTAAGGTTACTCTAATTCTCCAGCCTGTTAAACTTTGCATAAAACAGATGTTTAGAAGCAGATCCTAACGTTTTAAATAGCATCTAGGTGGGCTAATAGGGCTGAACCAGGGCTAGATTAACATACCTCCAGCTATGTAACAACTGCAATCCAAATCTGAACCCAGATCCTGTATTTGCAGCTCAGGAAAATTCTGACAGTGATTTTAAAAGCAAATGGCAATTCTGGTTGCGTGACTTCAGCTACCACTTCTGATTTAAATACAGAATCAGTCAGTGATAAGGAGACTGAGAGTACTCTCTTTGAGAAATCTTCTTTGACTTCAAAAAATCCCATAGATTTTCAATTGCCTTTGTTTTGGATTAAAAAAATCAGGATTGTGTCTACTCTTTCCAGAAAAATTGACTTCCTTTGAGTAGGTCCTGAATATTTTTATGTATTGATCCCAGATTGAAAGGCTCATGTCCCAGTTTGAATAGGTAAGAGTTGTTCTTCCTTTTGTGTCAGGGGAAAATTCAAAACAAAATAAAGTAATGCCTAGAATGCCAGTTTGAACCATGCAGGACACTTTCCTCAGCCTCAGTAGATTGCCCTGGGGAGACAGGGTAGAGACCCTATGTGGATTTGTTCCAAGCTCTTCGAACCAAGCATCAAAGAAGCAACCCTCTGGCTTAAAGGTGAGAAAATGATGCCCTGAGGTGGAGCTTCTGTGTCAGGCAGATAGCAAGCAATGGGCTTGTAAAACAATATTTGAAGAAAGGTAAAAGAGAACATGAGAGAAAGGGAAGAGATTCTTATTAGCTGCAAAGTAAGGCTTTTCAATCACAATCTCTGACAAAGAACAGCACTATTTGGACAGTAAATCACTGTGGCCCACTGAGAAACTTGTGGTGATAAGAGTCTGACAGGCCAGGGAAGAGTTTCAGGGTGGCTTGCAGGGAAAATCTTTCATTCCAAACACATACACCAGACCAGCAGAGGCAGGAGGAGCAGGTACAGGCAGGTAGTCCTGAACAGAAGGGTGAAATGATATTTCAGTTTATTTTTTGTACAAAGAGGACAGGAAAGCCCCTCTGAGATGCTTTTCGGGGGGGGGGGGGG
The DNA here is from genome assembly GCF_036417535.1 of Chlamydotis macqueenii. NCBI lineage: Eukaryota > Metazoa > Chordata > Aves > Otidiformes > Otididae > Chlamydotis > Chlamydotis macqueenii. The sequence continues at coordinate 13,555,327 of NC_141572.1, read as the reverse complement.
GGGGGGGGGGCGGGGAAGAAGGCTGTCTTAAGATTTAAGATTCTTCCACTTACATCTAGTCTTCTTCCCATCAGCTCCTGAGTCTTGTGACAGAACCCTAAATGACAGGGCAGCAAGGCAGATCTACCAGTTTTGCACAAACTTGAGCAAGTGCCACTTGTTTGATGGCAGCTAAGTACAGCTGGACGTTCATTAAAAAGCTTTGGAGAAAGAAGACAAGTTACACAGGAGCTGATCAGACTTGAGGAAGATAAGTGAGCTGAGTCACAATGCAGTGACATTGAGTGCATTCAGAGATTGCCTTTCACGCATTTGGTACACAGCTAGCAGGATACGAGGGACCTATAACATTGTGCATTTCTTGTAAAACTTGCACTTCTTTGAACCTGCCTACTTTATAGCGGCATAAATATCACATTCTTTCTGTTCCTTTTTCTTTCCCACTCTTGTCCTTATGTACTTCAGTTTTGCCCCCATAACATAAGGGAGTTTAATGTGATTTAACTTGCATCTCCTAGAGTTAAGAAGGAAGGAGATCAGAGGAAAAGCAGCTAACTGAAGAGTTTAAGCATTTTTCTCTCAAACAATGCAGGTATAATATTACACTATGTTGCAGAATTTGAGAGAGATATCTGAAAGACCTGAACTAAAGAGGTAATTAGAAAGGAAAATAACAAGGAAAGGTTTAAGAAAAGCTTAGGCAGATTTTTTTTGTTCCTTTGTTAATGGAAGGGACTGATATGGAAGACTACACTTTGCCCTTGATACTGACCTTCATGTTATTCAATTTTAACTACGCTTGCTTTCAAGGGGCTGCTCCATAGCACTGGTGTAGAACTATCCACACACTTTGACATTCCTCTTACTTTCCAGTGGTGTTCTTGCGTTCCATTCCTCCTATGTTTCAGTGAGCCAGATATAAGGGCCAAGTGATGAGAGAAAGCCCTCCCATGCAGTAGTTTGCCCTTGGGCCATTTCTGCCAGTTCTGCAAGGGTATTTTGTGCCAACAGAGCAACAGAGAGGCTCAAAATGCATCAAAGATTCTATTTCTGAAAATGTAAGCAGTTAAAAGTTTCTCATTGAGGTTATTCTGTGATATCTAAAGGTATAAAACAGCAATGCTGAAGTTTTCTCCCCTCTTTATTTACGAGGTTTATCTTCTGCTGGTTGTCACAGGCTCTCTGTGATCAAAACTTGCCCAGAACATCTTGCTGTGTCCTCATTTTTGCATTTTACTACTGGTCCAGCTAACTTGGCATTCGTATGCTAAGATGCAATTTACTTGTGAACTTCCTTGGTACACTTGAGGGAATGGGGAGGGAGAAAAAAATTCAGATGTTGAAGCACTAGACTGCTATGAATGAGCAAAAATGCATTTAGAAAGTATTAAATAGTATTTAAAAAAACACAAACAAAACAATAAAAAACCTCCCAACTAACAGCTAGAGTCTCTCCTTGTCTACTATGGAAAGGTTGAAAGGGGAATTCCGGCTTCTGCCATTATAAATAAATCACCAACAGCAAGGAGGTACTAACTAGTCAGACACGGTACTTTCCCCAGAAGAGTATCCTGTTATACCATTGAGAAACATTCTAACCTGAGGCAACTGATCTTAACAGTTCAGTGTCTTAAATTTAGGGTGAGAGAAAAGACCAATGATAGCACTTGCTCTTCACTGAGGCACTTGCCTGGAGAGGCCTCTCAATTCCACTTTAGATTAACAAAGTCACTGTCCTTCTGTCAAGCAGTGACATGCAACACAGTTCCTTAACTTCACTAAGACTATTTAAATTGGGTAAACCTTGTAAATCTTCTCACTGGAGAGACAGTCTTGCAGCCACATATCACACAAGTGGAGTCAAATCAGATTAGATCATGGTTAAATGTATCCCAGCACCCTGTTATGAAGGCCATTAGCGGATGCCAATGGAAAGCTTGTAAGAAACAAGGCAAGTATAAAGTAATCTTGCCCCCCCCAGTACTCAATCCTCCCAAGAATTAGGGATGCTACGAATAGATCACTAATGCTTTCATAACGGACTTTCACCTGAATGAAAGCCACCTTTGCTAAGTCCTCTACTTTGAAACTGCAACCTTACAGTCAAGGTGTATGCAGAAAAATGAGTCTGCAACGGGTTAAGATAAGAAAACTTCTCAGCAAAATTCCCATGTTGACAAAAACTAATGTTGAGATGACAAAAAAGCTTCAACTGCAGGGAGAGGTTAAAACAAAGTTTGAGGGGCTTGACAAAGTCTTCATCCTTGTAACTAATAAACTGGCTTAAAAGCACTCATTCACTTTTTGACTTAACCCTGTATCTTGCATCTTAAGAAAGCACTGACACAAGGCTGTTGGATACTTGGGAACAGAGACATGCTCTTGATCACTCAGGTTTAGTTTTATTCTTTAAAATAAAATATTAAGCCTAGGCACAAGAAAGACTAACTGAAGTACACTGTGCAGGCCACTCAAAGGTTAAATGTGGGTTTAGTTCACTTCAGAGAGAAAGGGGTAATGAAACTGGGCCTTTGAAATCCTTTGGATGCTTTCAGTAACAGGTTAAGAAGTAAAGGAGCAATGGCAAGTACTTTTATGAACATAACCTCTGGTTTTGTTTTTCTTCTAAATGCCCACTCTCTTCTTCCTCCAAGAAATGGCTAGGTCTTTTTTGAGTTCGAATGTTTCTTTTTTTTTTTTTTTTTTTTTTTAATACTATATAGAACTTTCTGCCTCATATTAACAGTAAAATGAATAATTTAGTGTAATCTGAACCTGGTTTTTATGTCTTAATTTGGCTGTCAGACCCTCCCTCAATTAAATTGAGAGGCTTAATTGTGGGAATTTCTGTATTTTTCTCATTGGAACTGAAGGGCACAGACGTCCCTCAGTTGGCAGTTTAGCTGTTTCCAACCAAGAGTGAAGATCAGTTAATGTGTTTACGTTTCTCTAATACTCAGCAATGAGCTATTCAAGGGACTGATCCAAGTGGTCACAAGCATGCAGCAAACACAACCCAGAATTCATTTTCATTAGCAGATAGTAAAATGTCCAGATAAGAATCCTTTTCTTTTTAAAGATCAGATCCAGTGAAGCTGGAAGAGGACACATTGAGAAATTCTTTAAGTATTCACATGATGCTATCATATGTGTATGGTGTCACGCAGAACAGTATTTCAGAGTTCATATTCCAGACACCCTCACTCTCAGAGGTTGCTCGCTTAGAGCTAATGTGACCATCCCAAATGGCTGCATTCACTAAAGTGAATTTCTTCCTTCTGCTTTGACTGAAACAATTTTGTACCAAGGAGTTTGGTTTTTCCTTTCTTTAGAAGTTGCTGAGTAAATAGTTGGAGCCACATGTAATAAAAAAAAAAACTGTTTAAAAATGTTAATTCTTGGCCTCTGATAAGGGTACAGTATTTAACATATGTACATAGCCAGCAGGCTATGCTGGAAATATGTCCTTTTATTTTGCAAACTGTACAACCATACTACAAAGGAATGGAGGCTTAAAACATGGGAAATGATGCCCTTTTGGTTGGAGGTACTCCAGAAAAAGCTAACTCTAGACAGATTATTTAAAAATATATCTAGATGCTTCAAACTGCAGACGGGAGCTGCTTCTGAAAGTCTTATTAGGCTCTTGTCTAAAAATCTGAGTACTTTGACACCTTCTAGGTTTCTAAATCAGGTCTAGGAACTTTTTTCTACCTTCAACTTCTAAACATTAACTATTTACTCTGAACTAGAATGTCTCTAATAGAAAAGATCAATGTAGCTAAATAAAGACTATACCCCCCCAATCTACACAGAGCTAAAGGACCAAATGAAGCCTTGCTACAGTACTACAGCTTTACTACAGTACATAATGCAATTAAAAATTAAATGCTGCAAGGATCCAATGACAAAATGTCATGTTCCTACTCTGTCCTGTAATACTGCTGCCATCGTCCTCCTCCTCCATCTCCTGCTTGTCCCCAGAAATGCTTTAAGATCAACAAAGTGCAATCTGGAACTGAATGCATGGCCATTCAGGTCACTGCACTAAGGACAAGTGCAGGGGGAAAGCAGACAGGCTACATTATTTGAAAGAAAAAGCCAAGAACTTTCTTTTACTTCCCCTCATCCCGAGTCAGTACCTAAGATTTTTGTTTTAATAACACTATATTCCACATAGAAAAGTGGAATTTATGCATGACTACCAGGCTGCAAAACATAAGCTGCTACTGTTGATCCATTTTAAAACATACAGAAACACAGGTGGATCAAATTGTGCTGTATAACAACTGTAGGTAAACAATGCCATGCTCTAGGCTTCAAACTCAAGTATTCAAAAGAAAAGACCTAATTTTACATGTAATTACCTCACTATCAGTTTCTAGAACCTACTGGCCAATTAATCATCCAGCGTGGGAGGCCCTCATCTGAGAAATACAGTATGATTGTAGGCAGTGGGGGAGTCCGATCTCTAAAATTCTCCAACCCATGTGTGCAATCAGGGATGTATTTTTTTTTTTTGGTGTGTGTGTATCAGTATGTATCTGTCTCTTACAAGAACACGTACCCTTACTGTCCTGTAGACCCTGAGAGTTAAGAGCAGGTACAGCTGAAAGTCCTCTTCAAACCCTTCTAAGGTCAGAATGTAGACCCCCTGCGGCAGCTCTGACCTGTCTCAGCACAGTACAGATACTCCACTGTTCTGACAGGCTGGCAGTTCATCACCCAGATGAAAGGCTCTGATCTCCCCTGTTTGTCAGCAGAGCTGTCACAGGTGAAATTTTGCAGATTTCCAAAGGTAGGTGAATTACAGAGTCAAACATGACTTGGGGGCAGAGGCAGAGAGGAGGGCAGGGAGTATGCAGTTATAATTTCTTTAAGTCTTCAAGATGTCTCAGGCATGGTACTTGGTACTTCTGTCTGGCTCTTGCCCGTGACTCTACTGGTAGAGACCTAAGGGACAGTTCTTGGAATTTTTTAGATTGTCAGGGATCTGCTGCTCAGCCAATGGGCTACATGAGGATTTCTCAGCTCTAGGATGTACAGATTTAAGCCTTTTATTGAGCCATCCTTGAGACTATTAGACTTCCAATATTCATATTAAGCAGGGCCTTCTGAGCCCAAACCCTTTACTTTCTTATACAAAAAACTTTATTTTCCATAGTCTTCCCATAGCATGGAAACATGTATCCTGTATAGAGCCCCAATACAGGGCTCTGAATCTGCTGGTAATTCCAGTGTTGCAGTTCAGAGGTCTCTTAAGTTGTCAAAATACAAAATGAGACTTGATTTTTTGGCGTCGACTTGTGAGTAACAATAATGAACACTAGCTAGTCATCACTTTTTTTAATAGTGGGAACTTAAAAATAGCCACAGACCAGGAATCATTTGAAGGACTCCTCAAAAAGAAGCAGCAGGCATCTCAGGAAAAGCCTAACAGTGACTGATAGTAGAGGAAAGAGGTTACAGGTTTATCAAGCAGGAAAACCAGTTACACTAAAAGCACGAAGTATAGTAAGCAGAACTGATCAATCCATACACCATTTACATACTCCCTAGCTAATCTCACTGGTATTCCAATAATAATTTGACAGTGTTCCACATTATCTATAATTGGTCAAGCATTTAGCAACTAAACTATACAGCAAACACTAATGAGCTTCATTAGATAATACATTTTCCTCCCCTTTCCACTGGCATTCAAGTGGCATGTTGTTTGGGAGGGGAGGAAGGTAAAAAAAGGATTTCTTAAATACAAGATTGACTGTCAAGGGTCAAAATGCAATACTCGTACACTTTGAGCATTTCAGTCTTCCCAGATACCATCTATACACTGCATATACTCGTGTGATTCCAGCTGTCCTACCCTTAGTCTCCTCTTCCTGGTCTCTTCAACCTCAATGCTACAACATACTTTCCTTGTGAGGAAAAAAGTGGTGAAAGTGATCCAAACAGATTATTTTAGAAACCTACATCAAGTATCAGTACAGGAACTGTCTCTTAAGTAGCTCAGCCACAGTTCCAACTCTATGAAACAACTCTGTTCTAACAGATCTATTGCTTAAAGTGTTTCCTAGGTGTACCTGCGTTGTGTATGTATTTCATTTCTTCGGCCAGTCAAGCGTCAAAGATACAGGCTTCCTTCCCTTGCAATTCCAGGCTCTGATGCTTATCCCAATCGCCACCTACCTGAGAAGAAAGCAAAATATTCCCAAAGATAACTCTAGTACGGTAGTCATAACATTTATGTGCACATGATCTCTACCTTATTAATGCCATCAAGGTGTCTCAAAGGAAAACAAAGTAAAACAGAAGCAGCTCGGGTTCGTATCATGTGCTGCTATGAACAGCAAGGATGTCTCTGCTCCTTGCAGGGGGGTTGGACTAGATGACCTTTGAAGGTCCCCTCCAATCCAAACCATTCTATGATTCTGATTCTATGTTAAACGTGCAACCACTTCCTTTTTTTTTTTTTTTTTTTTTAATTAATTTATCTATTCTATGTTGGGAATTAACTGCCCAACTGAAACACCTTTAAATGCCAGCAGAAATGTTTGTGGATTAGGAATGCTGTGTGAAATATCCTCTTCAGAGACGCAATTTCTCCACTGTCTCCCATATGGGCATATGATGAATCTCATAATCAAAATAAACATACCATTCTACTAAATATTATTTATATATAAAAGAATCGGCATAGACAAACTTATGGTTTATGTAGCCAAGATTGTCTCTTACAGGGTCCAGTACCAAATGCTACTGATGACGGTCAAATAAAATAAAAACTGGTAGGACAACTTGCCCCAACGAGAATTCTTCCTAATTGTGAGAAGTTAGAGAATGGCTGAAAGATGAATTCAGACAGTACAAAAGGAACTAGGTATCGGAAAACAGGACACATGCAGGTAGAATTTTGCCAGTTATACACCTATGGCAAAGCAAAGTTTTTGTTTGTTTGTTTTCTTTTTTTTCCACACATACCAAGTTTCTTTAGCGTTTATATGGTGGCTTTTTACACAGATGGGAGTGAACAACATGCTTGGTTCTGATAGGACACCAGAGGGCTGCATTCTCACCAACATCCATGTAAGCCTCTAAATAGTTGTACAGGGTGAAAACTTTCTGAAGCACTCTCCAGTTTTCACAGTACAGCCCATCAGGAGGGTCACAACGAAGCCTCATGATGAGTGGCCAGGGTGCATCTGGAAGGGGTGTCTGGTTTCTGAGCTGAAAGGCAGAAGCAGGACCCCAAGGGAAGGCTCTGTCCCTGACCCTCTTTGCCCTCCCTTGTTCTGATCTTTATTGGGCCGTCTGCCCCGTAGCATCAAAGGCAAAAGCAGGCCCGTGATTTGTCCTACAACAGCTCTATAAAAAACATAATTGCCCAATAACCCTCTGTCTGCAAACCAAGCCATCTTCCTGTTTCTTCTCTCATAAAGACTATTTGACAAGCCTGTTCCATCAGCTTATAAAAACCTAGAAACAGTTGCCTTCCCTGGAAAGAAACTTAAAAAAAAAAAAAAAAAAGTTTCTCTTAAATATATATATATATATATATATATACACGTAAAGTGAGTGTGTATTACACACACATAGATACACTCCAAGATATCCACAGCAATTCAAATATGTAAACCACTGAAGACAGCCAAATTACATACTGGCATGACAAGCAAAAAAAAATTATTCCTTAAAATAAGGATGTAAAGCACTACATATTGAATTTGAATTCAATATGTAGTCAGAAATGTTCTGTACTTTAAATTGAATAAAAGTGAGGTGGAGTATGTGCTGCTAAACTAGGAAGGGACTGATCTAAAAGTGGTGCAGTAAGAATTATTCTGAATATTCTGGCATTATTAAGTTGCATATGATCAGAGGCAATTTAAAGTTGTTCTTCATACTTCTCTTTCTCTCTTCTTAAAGAGCTATTTTTTCCCCCCATAGTAACATTGCTGCAGGACTCCCCAACAAAAATGATTCTTCAGCCTTCCAGTCAACAAGGATGCTGATGTAAATTGTCCAGTCACCTTCTGGTTAGTGTAGAGAGTAGCTCATAAGGTGACACTTTGTCCTTCAGCATCCTTGAGAAAATACAGAGAAACTCCACATTAAAACTGGTATAGCTAAGCTTTAAATCTAGATCGCTTTGTGCTTCAGCCACTAAAAAGTAACTAAGTAATCCTTTGACTGAATAATCTTGCTTCTGACAAAAAAATGTTTAAAAGATCAATTATTCAACAACTTGTCTGACTGTCACAGGTTTCATTTGAAATATTTAACATAGATACACGATCAAGATTTGATTTGCAGTGCGAAGATTTAAACTCCTGGCAAATGTAAGAATATTGCATTTTAATTTACTTTCAATACAAAATAGTTGCTTTGATATGCCTGAGAACAACTGCCTTGGGATCTGTTCCTCCTAAATGACGTCAAGTAAGAATTTCTCTATTAATATTAATGGATGAAGGATCAGGCTCTTCAAAATCAAAGAAAGAAATAATTTATGACTACTACTACAGGCCAAATCTTGAGGTGGTTATTTTACTACACATGTCCTTGAAGTCAATGGGGGCATGAATGAGAAAGAAAGGTGGTGTTGAAGCTAAGGGAAGATCCTGATTTCAGATTCCACTGTTCCAAATCCATGGATGTTTCAGGATATTTTGATATCACACGGGTGTATCTGTGGCCCAGGATTTTATTTTACTGTTCTGTGTAAGCAAAAACCCCAAAATCTGGGACAAGAATAAAACCAGAAACCCTGAAGTGTCCCAGTAGATAAAGCTATTTTGAGAAGATGCTGGAAGTCCTTTTGCTGCTCATTTTACAGCCAAGGATTTTTTTAGATTCTCTGTCTGACCTCAGGGCAGTGGATGCCTTATCAATTTCTTGACTCCTAACTTCTATAACCAGTAACAGTCTGAAGTGGACTGAACAACTTTTAATCTAATATGACTGATAATATCTCCCTAACTCTACTGGTAAACTGTATGTTCAAGATATTTATCAAGCACATACCTAGATTTCCAAGTCACAGCATGCAGCACTATTTACTATGTATCAATAAGCTGGCATCCTTAACCACCAGCATCACGCCTTAGCTACAGGGGAGCCAGGACTGGAATTAATTCAGCTAGTCTGAATATGCCAGTTATAATTCAGTCTGATCACCAATCTTGAGACAGTGCTGCAGTATCTCTTAAATTCAGTCCTGGCATAACTTCAACATTGCTCTGAAAAGGAACAAAGTTCATCAGGTAGATGAACTAGGATTGTCCTTAGGTCTTACATAGCTATAACACTGAACAATGTCAGCAGCTGTAATTTGAAAGTTTCAAGTGATATAATAGATTATTTCATTCATAGGATATCTCTTCATATATCTTCTTAGCTTTTTTTCAGTCTTACATAGAAATGAAATATTTCACTTATTTTCAATTCAGTTATCCTGCTTGTAAATGTCTCAAAAAGGTAAAAAAAAAAAAAAGCGGACAGTCCTTTACTTGTGACTGTTGACATTCAAGTTAGCAAAATCCATTCTCTAATTTGTATTCATGTAACTAATTGTCCTGTGGAACTGGAACTGAATTGTGATTACAATTCTCTGTCTCCAGATTTTTATACAGTTGCCAGTTGCTGCCGACTAACAGTCTGGTTCCAGCATTCTTGATTTCTTACCATGCATTGATTCATCTCTGTTCACTGGCCTCCTGTGATTAGACAATTGAGTTGTCAAAAAAAGAACCACTTCCCATGCCTCTTCCATTTTTCTCTGCATTCCTTCTGTTCATCACAAGGCCAATGCATTTTCATGTGGAACTCTGCTCTGCGTGTCCTCAGCAGATACCACTGCAATGTTTCAGTAGTTACACTTCTGAAGTATCTTCTGCCCCCTCCCCAGGCTCTTTCTTCCCTTTGTACCTGGTGGAGAAGTAACAGCTCCCCATCTTTTCACAGTTAGGAAAGAATTAATCTCCCAGGCAGCTACACTGAGAGATCTGCCTGGTGTAGGTATGAGTGCCTGTGGCCAAAGGCAATCCAGCTGACTTGTCTTACAACATGAGATGACACAGGAGTCCTACTTGTTGCCTCAAACACTGTAAAGTCAGCCTTAAAGAACTAAACAAACTTTAAAAATAGAAAAGAGCTGATCATCTAAAGTCAGTGTCTGCCTCTTTCTCCTGATGTTTCACCTCTTCTTGCCAACCCTCCTAGTGCTTCCCTGTATCTCCTCCCTGGATAGCTTGTTCCCTCATAGTTCATCTAAGTGATGAACACAAACACTCTTAAAACACTTTCAGAAGTAATGTATATACATTGAGTGAATACTTACCTCACCTTATGATGAGAGGACAGTATTTTTGTCAATGAAGACTTCTGGTAGAGTATCAAGTACAGCTCACTCAGAATAGGAGACAGATAGTGGTCAGTCACACACCTCAGTCATACCAATCTTATTTTATGTAGTGCCCAACCAAGGAATTCCTTCTTCCTTGTCTCTACTAGCAGTCTTGTCTTCTGTTCAGGAGCCTACTCCTCTCACTCAATTAGTTTCAAGGATGCCCTAGTCATTTATTTTCTTTGCTGGGGGAAACCTCAGCAGCACAGCTAGCCCAGTTTCTGTAGAACTGCTCCTTCCCCTAGCCTTACTCTAGCCCTGTGTGCCCTCCGCAAGCGGCATGCCAGTCTTAGGAGCCAATTGCTAGCACAGACACCTCCACCTGGGGGAAGCAGAGAACCACAAAGGGCTCCTTGGTTTCGGAAGGTTCTGAGTATTCTGCTTCAGGCAGGAAGTTAGCTCCTAAATATGCATCATCAGGCTCCAAGCTTAACAGTTGTGCCATGTTCAATGCCAGTGTTGAACAATCACAACTTGGCCTGAAGCCTGCTATGGACAGTTCTCATCTAAAAGTGGCGCTGTGCTGGTTTGCATTGTCCTGATAACAACTAAACCTGTAGAACCAGACTGGCATCGCCTTTAGGGAGACTGATAAATTGAGTTTATGTGCACTTCCTCCATAAACAACTTTTCCATGTAAACACTGAATTCTGAATCTGTTTAAATCTTGCACCTCCAATCTATCAATCTTGATGGTTTCTGTCAAGGAAAAACTGGATGCAAAGAGGGAGTTTCACCTGTGGCTGTATATAGTTTTGGACCGATGCAATATAGGGAGGTTACAAAATGCAAATAGCATGACGCTGGACAGATTGCTCTTAAAGCTGGAGTGTTAAGCTTGTCTGGGCCACCAGGTTGTAATGCATATATCTGCTTAATGAAGGTTCCATTACATACATCAAATGATTACTACAGTAGTAATTACTAATTCTACAGTATTGGAGAAGAAAAAAGTACACCATTTGTTATGACGTATACTATTAGTATGCAGTACTTATGCAGTAAACTGTATCAGCTTCTATTAGGAAAGCAGAAAGGTGTGGGATACAGCACTTAGCGTGGCGGACTAATATTTGAGCAAAAAATGGAAATTGAATGCCTGCTCTTAAAAAAAAAAAAAAAAAAAAGAATCAATGTGTCAGTGGTGAAAAAATTCCATGCCAAGCAGCAGGAACCTATTTTATTTAGTCTCCTCCAAAGATGCTAGTGTAGTAAAAAAAAAAAAACCAAAACAAACTTGCCCTGAAACATTAAAAACTTCAGTTGGCCATGGAATACATAGACCTGTGGCCCAAAGCGTTCAAGCCCAGTGCTTACCTTTAAGACTCCCTGCTCAGCAACTATTCCACAAAGTTGCTTAAAATTAAGGTCTTGATCCTGCTTAGCAAATCTGTATGGTATAAAGTTGAGCTAAACCAGAGCCTTGTTAAACAAAATAAGGCTCAGTGCTGGCTTAGAAGTTTGCTCATGCTGTACAGAACTGAGACTCAAAGTAGAGGCAGGTAAAAAAAAATTGTGGAAGAACAAAACTTTCCTCTAGCTCCATCATTCAGGCTCTTATATGTGTTGAAAAATAAACAGCCATCAACTTTTACAGCAGCAGGACTTGGGAGTGCGCTATCAGGAAACCCACTTAAACCTTTAAAGGAGGCACCTTTGGAAATATTTAATAGACACTCATCTCTCCAGCAGGAAAGTCAGTGCTGGAAAGAGACATCTTTAACAAATAAATAATAATTTATTAAGTCACTTGTCTCTGCAGCAGGAAATAAACTAGTGAGTGGGAAAAGAGGGTGGTGGGGTGACAAAGGAAGGGAAACAAAAAACGTTACCCTTGCAACCCCTCTGCTCCAACAGAGCTGTATTTATTTAAAACACTCTTCTCCTAAGACAGACGGAAAAAATAATTAAACCAGCCACCCACCCCTTTTATTAAACTCCTTTGTGACCACCAGGGATACGATTAACATGGCCACCATAAAAACCCAGTCTCCTACTCTCGAAATAAAGAAGAAAAACACAAGCAAGAGTGAGACATCGTGCAGGGCAGGAAGTAAATTAAGAACCTGCCTCTAGGGCAGTGAGAATATTTTTTTAGAGTGCCTGCTGGAAAATTTGACAAGAGAATCATAGTAAAGGGGTAAGCATTCAGTTTATCTCAGCTAGGCCTTGAGGGCTCACAGAAAAGAATCTTCCTCTTAGGCAACCAACTTGGTGCAGAGACGCCGTGTGGAACTGCCATAGCTCAACAGCAGAGTAAGCATGGAGGATACACAGCTGCTTGTGAGGACAGAATATTAAGATGCAAGTTGTCCCAAATTTTCCAAGTTTTGAAGCTTGTTCAAATCGTCTTATGTCCCATGTGCAATCACAGAGACAATTCATGTGATGCTAGGCATCTCATCCACTCTTTTTATTTAATTCACATCTTAATCCTGCCTGTGGCTACTCACATGCATTCTCACTGGCACACTGGCTACAAAACGAGATGGAAAGAAAACAGCTAACTAATGCAAGGTTAGAGCAGGCTTTATGTAACTGACTCTGCAGTTACAGGAGGAGTCCATACTGGAGGCACCACTGTACTTAAATATGGACTTTAGTGTATTATTTCCATGTTACCTTTAGTGATAAACTCACCCTTTCTGAATGTGTGTATACCGACATTTGCTCCTGACTGCAGCACTTCATTTGTTAGGATTACCCCTGGGCAAAAGGAGATCAGCCAGAATCAGTACATAGAAGGCTTTTTATCACAACAGAGTGACTAGAAAACATTATGCATAGTGTCTACCAGTGCATAACGGCAATCAGAAGCCATGCCAAATGTGGCAGTCTAGAACAAGAAGCTGCCAGGATAAGATGATAGTAATCTCTCTGCTGTAAGATCTGTCGGCTTCCTAAACCCAAGATTTCTGTTCCATGATTGCCAAGGAAGCTCCTTGCACACTGTCATCATTATATAATATATAAGGAAGCACTGAAAACATCTGGAATTTCTTGTGAGAACGCATTCATAGAAAATATTCCTCAATTACATTTGATTTCAAGCTGACCTAGAAAGTATTTTTCTTGCCTCAACAGACCTGTTCTCCCTCCCTTAGGAAAAACTAGGAGGCCTGATGGGTTAGTCATAAGTTGTTAATATAGACCAAGCTTGGGATCGGTATCCCCTGTGCTGTGGTAGATGTTGACTGTAGGAGGAGAAGTGACATCAGCTCAAGTACAGAATGAACAAAATCACTTGTATGGATAAAAGGTCTCCACTGAGTTGTCACAGTGACAACTGTTTATAGTGTTCTATGCGTACAGAAAAGAAAGGTACCTGGAGTGCATATAAGAGGAACTTATAGCAGATTGTCAGTCTGGGCTATAGAGAAAAGGACTGAAATAGAATATGCTCCCACTTAATAAGGGATGAAAGAAGGGAAGAATAATATTAGCACTGCATAGGTCAAAATCTCACCTGCCCCCTTAGTAAAATGAAGTTTTTCTTTAGCAAAATGTTTTAATAATGCATGATTACTAAGAATAGAGGGATGGGGAGACGTTAACTATAATACTACCCAGTTAGGTAACCACTAAGCAAAATCAGAAAAGTAGGTGTTAATTATATCTAGTATTTGTTAATGTCTCTTTTCTTGGAAGAGCCAAACACACTTGATAAGCACTACACTACTGGTACACATAATAATAGATAATTAGGGTTTTGATAACAAGACTAGTGTATGTGATTGCAGATGCTAGGGGAAAATTGGACCAGTAGAGCATGGTTCAGCAGAAGGGCACGGAGTCAGGAAACTGATTGCATTTATTGCTGGCTCTGCCACTGAAGTGTTTTGAGACTGAGTAAATCACTTTGGCCCTATCTATGAAACGATAAGGACAAATGGGCTCCCTTTAACAGATATATTGACACAAATGGATAAAAAGTGTTAAATGAAAGATGAATGTTATTGGATAGCTGCGATTGGACTTAACAAAGCATTAGTGAACATACAGTCTAGGTGGAAGTGGGAATATCTGTAACTGAGCTGGGGTGGAAGTCTCATAAAAGTATCTTTCATGACTATGTGGAGATGACAGCATCGTAATTTTAATGTCCTATCTGGATGCTGTTATACAGCAACACACATACTGTTCAGTATATCTGTACATAGCTATTTCAATGTCTAGCTACTAACCTAAGTACTTTAAATATAGTTTTAATTTATATGCATTGTATCACATTCCCAGCAGGGACCACAAGTCAAGATCTGAGGGAGGAACTGACCTTGCCAGAATTTCAACTTATGGTTATTGGCAATCAAAGTATTTCTACCCTGCTGCTCTGACAACCAATCTGTTCATCTGGCAAGCAGTTACTAAACAGTTGATGTGGGCTGGCCCCAGTCATTGGTATTTTATTGTAACTTGTAGCATTCATCTACCGCTTGTGAGGATGGATCACGAAAGAGAGATTTTGAGGGTTTTAATCAATTTCCTGAGTTCTGCCCATCAACAGTGTCTTCATTTCCTGCCACCTTATAAAACAGCGTTAAGTTACAGTCAGACTTGGTTTGGGTTATTCTGAATAATCCCACTGAGCTGCATCAAGTTTTCACTCATCTGGGATCCTGCTGCAAAGACTGTGGGGACTGATGGGAATCTTCAGCAGACTTTGTATCAGGTCTTCCAGCCTTGATCCTACATTGTTCAAATCTATGCACATTTTACCATTCACTGGAATAGAAGCAGGAATAAAAGCCTAATGAAGTGACAGTTCAGCCCTCACCATGTAAATTGTTCATGGATTGGAAAAAAAAATATAAGAGCAGTTGGAAAATTGCTCTTTTCGTAACCCTGTACTGAACGAATGTCATAAATTTTGCATTTAAGTAATTCATATAATACTTAATTAAGAACTAGTGGGTGCTGCTTTCTTGTTTTACTCTGAAAAAGATAAATTTGAGTTCTATGGTAATATTGTGCAAAAAAAGATTAATGGGTAAATAAGGATTTTCAATATTTGGCTCTCACCTAGACATTTCTGATAACCTGGAGCTTAGCTTCTATGGGACAAAATTTTGCGTAATTAAAATTCTAAGGTCTCAGGACTGTGAAGTACATTTATGCTAGTCATAGCTTGGAGAGTTATCAGGGATTTGACTAGGGATATTAAGAAAAGTCCAAGTGCATTAGGTACAATGATTGCTCTAATTTTTATGATTTAAAATGAGTTTCTTAAATAAGTTTCCATGTTTATTTATTGACATTATTTCCTTTGACAACTTTGTCTCACTGATACCCAGATCCATTCGTGCACAGGGAATTGTGTTTAAAGGCACCATCTGATAGGAGAACTATGTTGTTTTTTTTTAAAGTAAGTTGTTTTTTTTTCCTTTTTTTCCCCTGTTATTTGGCAGATGAATAACGTATTAATGAAAGGTAATAATCTAAACCAGCACATACTACAACTAATGACAGAATCATAGGTGATACAGGGTGACTAGTGTGGGAAAAACTGCTCAGCATTATTACCAAAACAACCATTCTCAATAAGATAAGATAGAGTAGCTGTGTTGCCACAGACTGTTGCTTGAACCAGTCTCTAGTTACTGCGAGGTAACAGCCTATGTAAGAGAAAATGACCTAAAGTTTTCTCCTGGCATGAAATCTAGGTTTAAGTTATCAAAAGCAAGTGATCACAAAACTGAATTTATCTGCCTTATTTCCAATTTCATTTTAAATTAAAAAAAGTGCTCTTGTGAGCACTTCAAATATGTATCAAAGTAAAGTGGGTTTGCTCCTTACTCAGGCAAGCCTATCACATATTGATGCCGTCACCAACTCTCTCTCAACTAATATATATAATTTTGGTCCTACTTTTAGCCCTCTTCTGACAGACAATTCAAGGAGATGGTTCAATTGTGTCAGGAAAGAATCTTTCTAGGAACTGACATTTAACCAAAAATTTTCTGCTCACATCAACCAACCATTTGCTCATGAATTATTGATAGCTTTTCACAACATATTCTAATTTGAATTTTACACTTCACTGTTCTTTTTTCCTATCACCTCTTGGAATTATATCAAAGCTGAGAAGGCTGGGAACATAGTTTTCTTAAAAGAAAATGTGACAAGCACAAACATCTGCTTCAGCACAAAGATTCCTGCTCTTAAAGAATGCAAAAGCGTTAGAAAGCAGGAAACTCTGATCCTGGAAAAAAATTACTTTACGTACTTCTGAAAACCTGGGGCAAATGTAATTAGCTGTCAGGCATGAGGGGACAAAAAAAAATACTTTCTTAAGCTTTCAAAGTATTGTGCATGGTCAGAAGGTCTAAAACACACTGTAAAGCATTACTGTGATTAAGCAATACTGTTATGCCATTTGAGTGAAAAATGTATTATCCAGCAAACGAATAAGGATTGCAGGCAGACTGGCCTAATTAGACACAATATCTATTTATGTATCCATCTACTTTATACCATAATAATAAACTGTAATAACAAAAAATATGTGTAAATGGATTCTAGGAACCTGATCAAATATGCATTTAGTTCAAAATACTCTTTCCATTGGCTTCAGTATTCACCACTCTTCGTGCTGTAACGCTAAAGGGCATTGAAATTAAGAGATTTATTTAAAAAGGTGACGGAATTTGTCACTGGAGAGGATATGGATATTTATTCGGCACGCAGAAATCCTAAAACTGCAAGGTGCTAAGTATAATTAATATATTGCTCCTTTCATTACAGGTATAATTTAAATAACTGTGGCTGTGATTCACTGAAGTACTTAACCCTGTATTTGATTCCAAGTAAGATCCTAAAGCACACTACAGTCAAATTAGGTGTATGACTAAATGCTTTTGCTGTATAAGGGCAGATCTAAATTAATAAGCACCAAAATCTGTAACGTAAACAGACATCTAAATGCAAACTGATACTATAAAATTAGTTATTTTTCTAGATTTGTTTTCCAAACAAATATCTGGACAAAGAACATCAAAACTGAAAAGTACTCAGACTTGGGATATAAATCAAGGTTGCCCATGTACAACCACACCTATAACAGTGCACTCAGCCATAGGCGTATTTATGACAAAGGAGATGCCAGACACAGTGACTGTGTGCTGTTTTTTCTACTGTATTTGCCACTCCTTGTTCAAGCAAATCTCTTTAAAAAATAATTAAAAAATTGAGGAAAGTTTGGTCTGGATTAAGAAGTTGGAAAAAAAAGGCAGGGAAATGGGAATTTGAAGAAAATAAAGATCATAGCCTAAGTTAAGATAGTTTATGCAAAACTTTTTTGTAACTGAATAATTGTGATAGTGCAGCAGTCTGATTCTCTTTTATAGTGATCATTACTCCTTCCTCAATCACTGTCTATAAAATAGTAACTACTACTATCTCCTGGTTTATATATTTAGATGTTATAGTGTGCCTTGGCATATTACTGGGAAAACCTTCAGACAAAATTAGGGCAGTAACAGTTCAAGAGCAAACTACATACTCAGATATGGTTTTATTTTTTTAAACACTATGAAGAAGAAAAGGTTGATGATTTTGATTAAGTTCATAATAAAGATAGGCAGGCCTTCACAAAACTTTTATTGAGGCTTATCTTGAGAGAAACCCTAATATCCCTATAATGGCAGTGCTGGTAGCTCTTAGTCCTGCTTTTGTCAAGTGTCTGAAATTGCAGCTTGAACTGCTGTTGAAAGTTACCACTGCGTGAGATGGACATAAGAATCGGTGGAATATGTGATTTATTTGTCCACAGAATTGCTAAAGAGGATGTGTAATTTAGTTACACTGAAAACTTGCAGATGGATAAGGTTAACAGAAAGAACAAATGGGAAATAATTTTACATCTATAAGGAAAGAAAAGGCTGTAGCTGAAACATTTTGTTAAAAAATCTTGCTTTGATTACTAGAAGTGTAAAAGGCATGATGTGATAGCATGTTTATTCATTTCTAATTATGGACACGGCTTTATCTGCAAGTCTTTCTCCCCATCCTCTGCTAACTGCCCCCCCCTCCTTTTTCCTCCTGTCCCCTGGGGCAGCACTGTGGTGGGGCTCAATCACTCTTTTATTAGTTGTGATATACTGTGGTTAATTCCCTTAATCTGGACCTTGCTTTCCTATAAAGCCCAGACCTCAGGTATTGAATTTCCCTGATCAAAGTGCAACCAGTGTGGGACACAGCAATCTCCACTAAACAGGGGAGCTTGGGAAAGCTCGTAAATGGAGTAAAAGAAATACACATACACACACGCACTCACAAGATGGTGGAATCAATTGGTAGAACAATCACGTGTGAAATATTACTGGCTCCTTAAAGTGCTGGTTCTGGGATTTACTGCAGTGTATTAATCTGCTATGCTTAATGCATTGACCTTTCACCCCTAGCAATTCAGTAGACGGTGCCTGAATTGCCAGAAGCTAATACAATGGATTAGGAGCAGAAAGAGCCCACCATATTGAAGCGCTGCGGCAGCCCTAAACCATACCACCAGTAACTTCTCCATTTTTCTTAACAGATAGTGCCAGACAATGTGGCTACCACAGAAAGGCCTATATTGACAGCAGAATTTCTGGAAAGGGAGATAGTGGAATACAGGCTTGTTATAAAACAATAGAGAAGGGCAGTCTTGTGACTGAGTCACAAGACAGGGATTCAGAAGAATTTGTTTTATTCCATGCAGTCATTCTCTCCTGGTGTGTGATCTTAGGCAAGACAATTCACTACTTAGGATCGTGTCTTTCCTATCTGTAAAACTGGGATAATGGCATTTACCTAATTTTCCCAGGGGCAGTGGGGAGGCTTTGTTCATTGACATTTAAAAGGCACTTCAGGATCACAGGCTTGACAGTGTTATATATTCATGCAAAACACTATGATATTCAGCTCATTAAATATCAATCTAGATGGAGAAGAGAATGGAAGAGAATCTCCCTTCCTGTGTGCATGTGGAAACCCAATCATTAATTGAAAAGCTTTCTCTTGAAAGTGCTATGTTCACTTGAACCAAAAAATAGCTCAGATCTAAAAATAAGTGCTACAGATGTGCAGAAATGTGTAGAAATTATATGGAGAGCAATGCATACTTACAATGGCAAGACAATCAAATCTCCTTTTCCTGCTTCCTCGGTCATTCAAAATTTCTACACTTCATGTACCGAAAACCTTTTGGAATTCAACTTCCAATGTTTACTCTTCAATGTCATCTTTAACTATTCCATATAATTTAACAAACGGTTATACAGTACTATTGAATTCAAGAGGAGTGTCCAAAGACCTCATAAAGGAGATTATTCTAAGTAATTGCTATCAAATACTATTAAATTCTGAATAGCGTTAAGCCCCCTCCACCCGCCTGCACAGGCACTTTCATTTAGG
The DNA here is from genome assembly GCF_036417535.1 of Chlamydotis macqueenii. NCBI lineage: Eukaryota > Metazoa > Chordata > Aves > Otidiformes > Otididae > Chlamydotis > Chlamydotis macqueenii. The sequence goes on along the minus strand of NC_141572.1, from coordinate 13,535,532 downwards.
ATTAAAGGGACCTTTATTTGATTTGTTTTACTTGAATACAAAATAAATTAGGTTGACCTGAATTAAGGCCTCTTCAATACTCAGGAAGAGTGTCTACACAGGGATTTACTATGCTTTAATTGGTCCACTTCAAAAGTTAATTTGGATATTTTTTCCCAACATGCTCAGAAACTACCACAGAGTATGTGTCATATTTATAAAATGGCACAGAACTTAGAGCACAGGGCTCTGTGAATATACATTCAGAATTTACCTCTTCAATGAGCTCTCTGGTACTGCTGTGTACTCCTCAGAACTGGCATACACTTATAATGAGGAATAACGGTGAGATTCACCTCATCAAACTGGCTATATAAAGTTAGGCCTCCAGCCCTAAGTTTGTTGCGTATACTAATTCAACAGAAAGATATGCACCCCTAGAAGAGGACAAAGCGATCTTGGTATGCATCTCTGAGGTTGTTATTACATGATTGCTTTAAGTCAACGTAAGTCCCCAAAAAAGTTCACCTCATATTCCCTTGTCCCTAGCTGCATGTTTTGCCATCTCCCTTGTGCCAGCAAGCATTCATACAGCCGCGTAACAAATTAAGTCAGGAAACTGATCCAGCTAAAACCAACTCTAAACAATAACAACAACAGAGAGAAAAAGATTAGTTACAGAATAGTCTCTTCATGATGACTTAGGCAGGCTTAATTTTGATTGTGCAACTCTCCTAAAAAAAGCAGGATGAATTGTTTTCCAGAGATGTCTTTCACTCTACCAATTACATGAGCTTTGCAAGTTAGTTTATAACAAACACCTAACTTACACAACTGAAGAGGAAGAAACCTAGCCCCAAGAAATCATACTTGTGCAAGCTCCTATGAACAGAAGTAGGTTTGAGTTTCTGAGCAATATTAATGTCTCATTCCTTGTGGTTAAGCATCTTTCTTCATTTTTTCACAGCAAGCATTGGCAAAGACAGTTGGAAACAGCATTTTAAGTGCCCAATGTACAGTACTTTAAAGGGACCTGGTTTCCAGAAAGTGCTGGAAGCCCATCCTGTGAAAATGATCACCCACGTAGGGCACTCACAACTGCTGTCAGTTTTGAAACTCTTGGCCCTATCTAAAAGGAGTTACAATAATGTAATTTTTGTTTTAATAATAAGCCAATAAATATTAACCCAGCCACCTGACCATTAAGAAGCAATCTTTATCTGTGTGGCACTGCTGATTGTGTGACACGCGGATCAGACAACACACTGTGCATTTCAAAAACATCTTGACTCAAAACATTGCAGCCAAAAGGCCTGACTGCTCAACTTAAATGGCACTGAAACCAGAGCCCTTCAAATCATAATTCAAGGACTTGGGAGTAGCAAAGGGCAGAAGAGATGAATGGCACAACAGCAGAGAATGGATGTGAGCAGAAGGGATGTCACAGGGCCGCAAGGGGCAGTTGGGAAATTTCTTTGCCCTGGTGGGTTGTGGGCCCTACTGCTCACTGCCTGACATCAGCCACTTGGAATGCCAGTAATATAACACCCCTGCGACACTCCATGCTCCTGCCGTACAGTTTTATTGCCCTGCTTCCACTCTCTCTGGTTTATATCGGATTGTGTTTTCCAAAGACAGGCAATAAAGAGGGGAGGAGGGGAGGGCGGATTTATAGCCTGCTAAACTAAACTTCCCTGGGCTTGCTATCCTCTGTCCCAGCCTTCCTCTTGCTGCTCTGCCTGGTCTGGAGGAATAGTGCTTATAGCAAGGTCTCAGGGTGTGAAGGACGAGGCTTGTCAGAGACTACTTGGGTTCTCTTCTTGGGAGGTCGGAGAGCACACACCGGTCATCCACCAACTCAGTTGCTTCAATGTACCAGGCACTGTGCCACACTGTTATGGAAAAGCATGTACTTTTTTTCACATGCTAATAATCTTGAGACCAATCTTGAATGGCATACTTAGAATTTGCTACACAAGGCTCTCACTGTTTGTGGAAGGACTGTAGAACAAGTTAAGGCTTACAAAAATCTGGCTTAACGTAGGCATCTTTAGTACTTCCGCTCCTGTGAAATAATTGTCAAGGTCTCTGCCTCAACAGATTTAATGTGAAGGTTTGACTTGCTGCATGCATGATTTCAAGCATGGTATGATAGTACAATGTGGCTTGGGATCTTTATAATATAGATCTAACTATGCTGGGAGCTTGTAGGACGTGAAGATGAAACATCTGGCTAGTCCTAGTGAGGACCTCTGAAACACCACTGTGCCACTGGCTGTCCCACTCCAGAGTCTTTAAGGTACTGGAGGTGAATATATGTAGCTAGAAACAATGGCAACTACAGTTTCGTCAAGCAACGCTGTTTCTGCAAGAGGTAGCTAGAATCCTGAAAGGCTGCCTAATTTAGGCATGTCTGCTTTGTAACAGGCAAAATAACAGCACAAAGAAATGTTGACATGCTGTACAAATATGGGGGCAAGGCAGGGGATGGGGAAGGATTTGGGACAGGGAGAATCATTTCTACACAGCAAATGCTCACCCAAGACATAAGTCTCTAAAAGAAGGATTTTTAACTGAGATGACTATTCAATGGACCATTTCTGAAACTCCCATGCTGTTTGCAGTTTTTAAACCATCCAGTCTCTACCAGTATTTTCTGGGACATGGGATAAATAAATGGGATTCTTCCCTACTGGATTTCCAGTGTAATGTGGTATAGGGCTGAGAGAGAATGAATGCAAAGCAACACTGTGAATCAAGTCACTGCATGCAGATAAGTGGGGAGATGGACAAACACCAGTCAAAATGCAAGCACGTGCCACTACGTAAACAGTGAAATTACAGTGTGCTCCGCTATCCTGTGATAAAACTGTCAAGTGTCTCTCAACTGCCTGTCACTGACAGAAATTTTAAACCAGCTCTTAATAGTGTGATCTCACAGTGCCAGGTGCTCCCCTCTGGTCTCTCATTCATTGCTTTCCGATCACCTCCACCTTTGGCTGCAGCCACGCCTGTGGTGGGTAAGGTGAACACACGAGCATACAAACAACACGCAGTGGAAGGTATTGCCTCAGCTTCTCTGAGGGGGTATAATGAGTAGCGATGGGATGAAATGCAAGATGATGAATGGACTCTGCCAGGAATTTGTAAAATCATTATGTTCAAATTGTTTAAGACAGTGCTGAACAAAAGACAAGAGAAAATACTGTACTGCGGGGAAAAATTCAGCAATGGCAGTGATGAGTGGCACAATGGGAGTTTCAAATCTTACATATTTCTCTGATTTAAGAGACTGCACATCACAGCTTCTAAGTCCAGTTCAGTTGCACACCATTTGACATGGTGTGCAAATCAAAGAACCACCCAACATTCAGGTTAGCAAGTGTTTCTTTTTCCTTTTTAATCTTCTGTCATGAACCAGAACAGCGTTGTGCTCTTTAGTGTTATTATTAGGAGCCAGACAAAGGACTTGGAGCTTCACCCTCCAGGGAATTTTGGACTTTGCAGTATTACATGTATTACTTTCAGGGAGAACTTGATTTCATCTCAGTCTGAGGGACTGCTGTGTGCAACATACAAAAATAGAAAGGGAGAATCTGTGTCAGGACACTGGTCTCTCATCCCATTGCATCTAAGCCATTGCATCTCCCATCTCATTGCAAGCTGAGCCTATTTTTTTCTCACAGAAAGCAGACAGATTGCTCCAACTTCAGCTTTTCATTTTGTTTTGTACAGAGGTAGCAATTCCTTGTAAACGGTCTCCTTACAAGTCTTGAAAGGCGAACGCGACTCAGGCCATGTTCTTATGGTTTTATACTTTGTTATTACTCATTCTAAGGAGAAAAAAAAACCCGTAAGGCAGGGAGAGGGAGAAGGAAAAACTGATATTTGGAAAGCATGATTGCTTTTTCTCAGCTCTAATTCCCAGCCCCTTTGCATCACATGGAAAGAGAAGTCTCTCATCTCTTCCCTAGCCATAGGGACAAGACCTTTGTACATTGTGTACTTATAATTTATGCACAACTGTGTGCTTATGCTAGCCCCTTTTCTTCCTGCTTATCGGTCAAGCAGTTTGTGAATCTTTGCTTCTGTCCACTTATCACCTGCCTGACAGGCCGAAGTCATTACGGTGGCATTTCACTATACGGATTCAGAGATGGTGACGAAAGGGCAAGATTGTCTTTATGTAAAGATACTTCTTTTGGAGATGACAAGGTGGCTTTCAGGAAGCTTATGATACTGAATCAAGTGGAATGTCTGTGTGAGGTCAACTAAGAGAGGGAAATCATCACCTGCCAGAAAGGTAGGAGAAAGATACACAAAACACATTAATGCACTGCAGAACCCTCAACTCTTCCGGAGAGTCCTGTCTCTGACTTCAAACCCTATGGGACAACATGGGAACAAATGCACTAAGTATAAATGAAATATCTATTAATCCATGTATCCGTTCCACAGTTTTTATTTCATGCCCTTCATTACAGTAGTACGTGATCATATTTAAAATACAGCAAGGATATACATGACTGGATATAAAGAGCAATGCTTTTCTATCCCTCCTTGTATAGCAAGAAGGTTTCAACTCTGCAATTCAAAAGCCACACCTTAACTGCATGTGAAACTGTGAGCAGTAAGTTGCTAGAGTTTCTGAAGAGCAGCAGGCTTCTGCAGATTCTACCAAACATAGTTTTCCGCTAAGGTAACTACATGCCCAAAGGTTCTGGATTTAAGTAGGGAGGGATCTATTCTGTGCTGCTATGAAGAGTAGTAAGAGACTTTGTATGTCTTTAGAAACTGGAATCCAACCAATATTCAAATTCAAGCTTCACAAAATTTCAGGGAATGCAACCCTTGTATTCTGTGTGGTGCACCATATAGATACACAAAGCTTGAAGTTGCATCCAAAACTCTCAAAAATTCAGTGAAACACAAGCTGAGTATCTAGGATATAGCCTACCTTTTGTTGCAATGATAGGTCATGCCAAATACAAACATGCCACTTACAAGGTAATCTCTAGAGACAGTTTCCTCTGTGTTACAGACTGCTAAGTGAAGACAACGCTAGAATAATGAACTCCAACTTCTTTTAGACGAGATCCAGCATAAACTGGCTAAAGACTTATTTTCACTTGTTAGTTCCTGGAAGAACAAGTAACTACTCTGGACACTTCTAATTAAACAGGCATTTCTCTGTTACTCAGTCATACTACATCAATTCAGGGCTTCTTAAATTTTCCCTGTTCAGAGGGACAGCAAGAGATAAAGGAACCATTTATACTCCAGAATTACAGATCAGGTCTAACTGAGAGTTATATTTGCATGATCGTCTACTGTCTGTGAGTGAGAAAGCAAGCGCTGTCGTGTTTTTCAAACATTACTATGTTGGTTTTTGTTTTTTTTTTTCTCAAGGAAGTTTCACATTCAACTTCCTGAAAAATTTCTCTTAACACAGACCTCTGCAAAGACATCTGACAAAGACACCGCTCTGTAAATGGTTATGGAATCTCAATGTTTCTTGAACGCTGCCATGATTTCAAGTACAGCCTAGCAATATGTTAATTACAGCAGTATGTCCTGACAGGTTTTCAGTATGTAAATCCGATACAAACATCTCTCCTGCCTTCATGTTTTTATTTCCTGATTGCCCTGCATTGCATCTGATGCATTTAACAATTACTTAATCAGAAATATTTCTGGTGGAATAATGAAAATAAATCCTGGATCACCCTCCTCCTCTATTTCTGCTGCTTATTAACCCAAGGTGATTTAGGACGTCCCTGAACCTTACAGCAATTGAAATTTATTTCGGGAGCTGTGTGTTTAGGGACATGTGGAAGAGGTTATTTATTCCAAAGAGCCATCCAGCAATGATGATGTCATAGGAACCAGCAAAATACCATATCAGCTCTGTTAGTTTGCTACCAAATCACTGCCTGCAATTTCCTATATGTGGTGGCACCTGCTGATATACAAGGTGCTTGAATATAACTGGCATATATATAGCTTAATTTTTATAAATACTTAAAATTAGCTTTAGTTCTTTTATTTTTGGCCTTCTTTAAACCCCTGTTAGTAAATTTTTGCAGTTTTATTTGCAACAGGCAAAGATGTATTGTAAACAAGTTCCACCTCAATCTGAAGTGAAATGCAGCTCAGTCACAACAAGCTGAACTCTCAGGTAGCTCCTTGACTGCTTCCTTTGCGTATACAGTAACAAATGACAGATTTCTGAATAAAGGAAGTGATCTATAATGAGGATATTTTTCTATAGACTACATCATTCAGATGTAGTTGAGTTTGAAGAAATTTTTCTTCAGCCCCATTACTGAGGCTTTTTTTTCAGAGCTGTTTCTAAAATTCATGGCATCCTCCTGAGACTAGCACTATTCAAGCTTTGCTCTGCGTTCTGATCCAACATACACGGGCAAAACCTATCTAAGGTAACAAGCAGGGACAATCACTTCACTGTGGTTCGTCTAGTTGTAACTTGCTGCTGGGAAGGGAAAACATCGAAGCAGTGGAGAGTTTCACATGTATTTTGTGGAACACAACACAGAATCATAGAAAACAGGGCAGAAGGGAATCCAAACAGGTCATCTAAGCCTTCTTTCCCAGGAAAGCTATACTTGCAGTGTTCTTTGATGGGGAGTCAAGGAGTGTTTATTACAGGCTGAACTACAGGTTCGCTATACAATCTTCAGGAAACTACTCAGCACAGCATAAACAAAGCAGTAAAATTCCTCTGTTTCTCATATGGGTATTGAGTAGCTTAAATACTACTGGTAAAATGCTGCAGGACCTTTGCATTGCTGGATTAAAATGCATATGATTATTCAAGGTACCTGAAGTACTTCTTCTCACGGTTTGACTCTTTTGGCATCCGATTCAGTGGGACTTAAAAGTCTACGGGAAGAGTCTGTCTGACTGAATCAGGTCCTTTATAGTACTGAGCTACTTGTAAGTGTATTGTGATATTCTGAAATACCAAATTATGTGCTATTACTTGCAAATATTGGTGTGCAATATTTCTTATTGCTGTGAATATCCCATCTGCAAATTCACCCAAAGTGTACTATTATGGTATTCCTGTTACAAGATTCAGCTGATGTGAATACCGTACCCTCACTGGTTACCAAACAGCACATTCCAAGTATGTTACGAACAACTGTACCATTCAGTGTGTGCTTTCTGCAAATATTCAGACATCAAATTCTCCCTCGGTAGGTACAGTGCTATATAACTTGAACATTCACTGGCCTACAGAGTATCCTGCTAAGATTAAGTCCATAATTCTTTCAAAATTCTAGTATATGCTCATAGAAATATTATTCAACACTTAGTTATAATAAGTACAGGAGTGGGGTTCTCTGCTAGAGAGGTGCTTAGAATATTACTGGGACATAATGGGAGGAATAGGTGTGAAAAAGTCATTTGCTGCCTGGGAACTTGGGAAGAAGATAACAAGCGTAAGAGGAACCACACTTCTGTAGTGGTTTTGTCTCAACAAGTACTGTCTGCACTGGGTGAGGACCCACATACTTTTGACACCTTTCTTGCATGATGTCCTGAAGCCAACAGTAGTCCCACTAGTATTGTTATAATTCTACTTTAATTTACGTCTATCTTTGCTTTATGTCTCTTTCAGTAGGATGTTACAGGCAGTCATTGGTATCGGTCTCTTGCTCTAAGCAAGCACATTCTTTTAACACAGTCTTTCCTACGCTTTCCTTGAGAAGCTCTTCTCTTTTTTTAAAATTTTTCCTCAAAATGCATTGTCTCCTACCAATCGCTCTTCTCCACCCCCTTAACCTCAAGCAAAGCAGGGAGATTACATCCCACATAATATGGTAAAATCTCTAGGGAAGAATTTGGCTCTTATGTGTTCCTCTCCTACCTTTTAAATTCATCTCTTTATAGATTTCTCCTACGCCAATTCCTCATTTTTTACTCCTTCTCTCTCGTTCACTTCTTATTCTTTTCAAGGATCAGAATCTTTCCTATATCTGCTACAGACTTCTTAAGGAGGCCATGCATGGTTAAAGGGTACTATTAACAACAGGGATTGTTTGTATGACCTAATTAGATTTCCACAGAAACAGCCTTAATAGGACCTTTTGGTTTTTTGGATTGTCTGCAAAGTACTAGTGCAATGGCAGTGTTCATTTTGCTTGGCTGTATCAGGCCATATATCACATCCTTTTCCTTCCAGTCCTTCAAATAAGCTTGTCTCATTCTTATTTTGGTTTCAAATTATAGATTATAAATTTAACTTCTCTCCACTTTTCTCTATAATTTGACCCCCAGCTGTTGAAACTACTTGAAGTGATTCCCCCTGCCCACCGTCCACCCCCATTGCTAACAGTTTCATATGAAAGACAGCCCTAGCTTTAGGAACAAATGACGTCCCTTGGACCAGCTGTGTCTAATAAAAACCCAACCTCCAACTCTCACTTCCCTTCCTCAAAAGGATAAAATTGATTTGAAAGTGCTGACGATAAGATACATGGGAATAGAAAATCTCCTTCAGTCAACAGACCAAAGCTGTGCACTGTGACATCATTGTATCCAAAAGAAACTATGCTGTCAGTTCCTCCACTGCCCTATAACTAGAAGTTATTACACTTGTCCTATAGAAGGGATATTTGTTCATTTAATTTAGCCTTGTTTAGTCTGGCTAGAGCTATTTTCATTCTTAAAGTGCCATAACTAACACTAGAAAATATGGGTTCCCCTCTAGGCTCCATCAGAATCAATTGATGCTGTGAAAAGCACTTACTAGTTATGGGATGACCACTTTAAACAATTTTACAGTTACACTTCAGAGTACCTAAACCGTGAAAAAAAGATGTCATTCCACTAGAAATGATCCTGCAGTGCCTGTTCTACACATAGGCAGGACTGGTAGGTGGCATGAGCCTATACTACTTACTTTTACACACTGTATGTCCTGGCAGGTAGACTGTCAGGATAGACAAGTTGCCTATCCATGGGTATATGACTGAATATAGCTGCATCAGAGAGCAGATGAGGTTCCAAAGCACTCCATTGCCTAGACAACCTAAAAAGAGAGCAGAGATCATTATTATGTCTGAGTACTCAAAAATCTTGTTTCCCGTCTTTTCCTGCTATCACCCAAAGCAGGGTATTTCTGTAGTACTTAGTGCTGCATGCAAAAACAATCACTTGGATTTTTTTTCCTGTTGTCCACTGGAGATTTATTCTGTTCAGCTTCTCCAAACTTCTTTAAAAATCTCCATCCTTCCCCCTCTTTCCCCTTTCTGTATTCCGCTTGGACGACTTCCCATATTTCTGCAGACATGTTTGATTGAGAACATTTTCTGGAACTCTCATACGTAACAGATTATTTTAATGAGATTTCTAGTATATCTGGGTTTCGGTCAATTTAGAGATACCACTCTCTGGTTTTCAGTTCTATTTTACCCTTCAGTTCCCAAATGAAACCAGCAGATACAGGGCAGGTACAAATGATTTGAGAAAAGTAAACTGGAATGTTTTTTAAAGTTCAGAAGAGGCTTCTTGTTTTAGCTATGGAATGAGAAGATTTAACTGCACATTTAATGCCTTTGTCATTACTATATAGTGTAAAAATTTGATGCCCAAAAGGAACAAATATATCAATGCTCTATTCAAGTTCTGAATGAAGACTGCTCTTGCCCATTCAAACATTTCATTAGAGACCTGATTTTGCAGCTATAACCCTTGTCTGTCACTGAAAACTGTTTAATTTCAATAAATTCAGTGGGAGTCAGGGTTACTTCCAGAATGTTCTGAAGATCTTACAGAACTCTAACCACACGCAGGTGAACGGTCTAGGCAAGATGGCTGGAAAACCACAGGCTTTCTCACATCTGCTAACACCCATGATTCTTGTAGCAAGTCACAGAAATCCTGGAAAGAGAATATCAGCTTGTTTTTGTACTGAAACTGCTGCCTGCAGCATATTTGGTACAATGCAATTACAAATGACTTTAATAACAGCGCCTCTGCGAGATCCACTGGAAGACAGTTTCACTCCCTAACAGCTCTCATCATTCAGAAATGGTTCTGCTGCTCAGCTGAAATGTAGTAATATCCTCTCATTAATTAGCACTGCAGTCTTGCTTTAGTTTGTTTGTTGTGTCATTCTACATGACTCTAGTTCTCCTTTTGAGGATACAAATCTGCAGTGACGTACAATACCATACCCTGTGGTGAGGAAAGCAGTACTGTACATACTAAAAGAAATAAGATACAGGGACTGGGAAGCACGCTGTATAAGATAACTACTATTATTTGTAGTCAGCACTGAAAATCTGCAAAATATGTAACCTCTGTAGATAACTGGCTAAGTGCAAAAACAGATATGTTGACAAAGCAGTCCACTATCTTCTGTTCTAGTAGCTACTTCACCTCTTTCCCCCTTATTGCCTTTGAAAGACCTCTCCTTCCCACTGCATGAAGGTTGAAATCAGCTGCTGGATCTGTCAGGGAATTCCCTCCAACCCAAAGAGGACTGCTCACAACTGAAGAGGTTTCAGAAATCAGCCTCTCTACTTTGTGGTAGCACGCTACAAATCTGCTTTAGCAAAGTATAACGATTTGATACTATGATACAGAAAATGAGTTCTTGGCAACAGATCCTTCCACAGATGAAGTCCTAGGGTTAATCCCATATAGCTAAGACAGCAAAACAATCACATTTCAACTGATAGGTAGTATTACGCTGCTGCTGTGCAGAGGCAACTTTTTGGGCCCTTATAATGATTTTTTGTATTATAAAGTTGAGAACAGTTCATAATGTAATCAGCTTATTTCCAAAATATTTTCAAGTTCTGATATCTCAAATGGGACAGTAGTATGCAATGCATACGTAATCTTCCGGACCTCAAAAACTGGGTATCCCAACTCTTTCCAAAGGCAGCTAGTATGCATTTCTGTCTCCCTTGAAAACTTTGCATAAAAGTCTCTTCTTAACCATCCTCTCTGTTCTACATCTACTCAACCAGACCAGTGGTTGGAACACTAAACTTAATACCAACTTGCTTTCAAACAGTTCATCAGTACCACATAAGAATTTCATGTTTCAAGCTTCAGACAAAAAAAAAAGTTCTACCCAGCAATATTCTAAATAAATCCCTTGGTTCAGGCACTGCACAGCACCTTTATATCTTCCTAGGAGTGATATCAGTGATGCCTACCATGCCAGCCATGAGCACATTCTAACATAATGTTAAACACATTAAAGATTTTTTTTTTATTTCTCAAGAGAGAATCTCTAAACCTTTTGATGATCATACACTGCAACACCCAGTAGTACAGTACTGCCGATCAATGGACAATGGGTTGTTTGTTAAATAGAGAGTCCAAAGCAAGATACATGAGAATAAATTTCAGGACAATGAGAACCCCAGTGAGAATTTTTTAATTTTCAGGAAATTGCCTCAATTACCTGTTGTATTTTTGCTTTATTTCAACCAACATGCCAGTATACAGTAAACATTGATTTCAGTCCTACAAAACTGTCTTATGAGGTATCATCTTTATTCTTCCCCCTCAACTCCCCCCAGTTTCTGTTTTTATTGTTGTCTGAATGCTTAAGTCTTGCTCTTGCCAGCATAAATCAGGAGAAACCACTCAAGACCACACAATAGGAAAAGAAACCAGGCCCTTCTTCTGTTTGCTTCATGGTGACAAAATTACTTCAATCACTTAATAAGCCCAGGAATGAGCTCAACAGAATGTCATGAAGCGAGGTTTGCTTTTTGGGAATTAATCATCCCTATTCATTCTCAGTGGACAGTGATGGAGCTGTCTGTAAAGTTAATGCACTGTTGCTGGCTTCAAGATCTCTTTGGCAGCCTATGGCAGTCAGCTAAGTTAGACCACTGATAAGGCATTATATCAAGAGCCATCCTCATCTCCTAACTGAGAATGATCCAATATTCCCCTTTTACAGGGTCCCAATAACATCAATCAGCAGAAACCCATGGATCACGGTTAGGATTTTCCCTGGGTCACACAAAAGCACCTAGAAAACTCCCCCTCGGCCTGGTCAGCTTGGCATCTCCTCTCCTCCCAGCATGGTGGACTTCATGGAGGACTGCGACCATGTTTTCCTCATTCTGACAGGACAGCCCTCCCCGAGTGCCAACCTCTCGCCCGCCCAGGGTATCCCTAGCACTGAGGAGCTCCTTCCAGTCCCAGGATTATAAGCTACCTGCTGAGGCAGCAGCGAGCCTGCCTTGAACTGCTTGTGTTCGCTCCTCTCAGCGGGAGGTGGGTGAGCTGTCTCTCCTCAGCCGAGACTGAGCTGTTTCTCCTCAGCCGACTGTCTCCGTAGGCAGGTTAGCGGCCACCCCGCGGCTGGGAGGACCGGTAGGACACTGAGGAGTCCAGAGGCGAAGCGACCCCCGGGGCACTGAGGACTGCGCTGGGGTGTGACACTGACTGGCACCTGAGCGGCACAGGGGGTCGTGCGCAAAGGGAGAGGCGGGCCGTGCCCAGAGAGGGAGAGGGGGCCTGTGTCCAGAGAGGGAGGGGGCCGTGCGCAGAGGGAGAGGCGGGCCGTGCGCAGAGGCCGCGTGGGCGGTGTGGCGGGCTGAGGGCGTTGGCGAGGAGCGGTGTCCCGTGAGGCGAGGCTGGAGGATGGCTTCGTAAGTCCCAAGCAAGTGTAGTTCTTGTGTGTTTGTTGTTTGTGAGGTAGGTTATAAATGCACTGAAGCTTTTGGTTGTGCGATTTCAGAATCTGAAAGTACTTTTCACTGAAATGTTAATTTCAGTGAAAAGCCTGAAGATTTTTTTTTCCAAAGGCTGTTATTCCCAACATTATTTTTACTTTTACTTATAAAGGTGGACAGCTTTCATCAAATGCTATTTTTCTCTGAAATGTGTTCAGCAGATCCATACCTTTCAGGTCACATGTTTTGTTTCCCAATTCCTCCCTGTGCCTTCTGCATCCTGGGACAAAATTACTTCAGGGCCCGAGGCCTTGGTGGCACATACCCACTTTCCTCAGAGAAACAGGCCTGACTTGTCCAGGAAACGTGAATGTGCACAATCACAAATACTTCCTTAGTACAGTTGTTTAGTAATCACTCCCATTATTTGTAGGGTTGTACAGCAAGGCTCTAAGGGACTCAATGTCTGAGAGACCTGGGCTAAAAATGAATGTTTCACGTGATGAAACATTAAACAGTGGGAGCCAGATGAGAGAAGCAGAGTAGTGATGAGAAGATGGAGGGATTGGACAAGCCAGGTGTGACTGAACAAATTTATTTATGTATTTATAGGAGAAGCCTGATACTCGTATCGTATATCCTTTTTTAATCCTAATTGAAGTAACATCCACTCTTACATCTAAATTACCTACCATTTCAACCTTAAATGTAAGTTTAGGTGGCTGTTTATGCATTAACTACAGAGGATTTGCTGCTATAAATAACCTAATAGAAATGTAATACTGAATCTTCTCAGTGGAGCCACAGCTTCTATTTTAAAAAAAGTTTGTTAACATAGTAGATGAGGATTTCCTCCTCCCCAGGATAAGCTGTGTAAGCAAACTGACTGTCGGTTGGTTGGGGATTTTTTAAACTCATTTTAAATGCATCCATATTAGAGTTACTGGGGTGACTGTCTCTACCCCTAGCCAATATCAATATTCTCGTGCAACTTTTAAATCTAAGTAAGGTCTTAGTTTTCCATTCTAGATTATCATTCTGTTCCTGTGCTAGCTATGAAATTAGTAAAAATGTATTGTTTTGGAAAGATGAATGAACCTTTTTTTGATGGAAATGGGAATTTTTGACTGAATTGTGTGAGAATGCTATTGCCAATCAGAAGCTGTAATATTAAGATATTTAAAAAAAAAAAGAGAAAAAATACATTGATAGCTAAAAGCCCAGTGCTTCTTGTGGTTTCCCAAATACATGTGGTTTCATTATCAGGGTTTTTTAAGTTAAAAGAGTTGTTAAAAAAGAAAACAAAACTTCTGCGCGGAAACTGTTACATGTCTCTTTTGCTTTAACATTTGGTAGGTATTTCTCCAAGTTGTTTGAATTTAGCCTATCCAGGTATGTCAACAGAAATTCCTTTAAATTCTGATTCAAGCATAGTTGCACGCTGTGTGAGTTGCTTTAAAGAAAGGCTTTAAATGATAGTGTGAGTGGGCCCAAACATTTGCTGTTGTATAACTAATATTCCTACTTTATTCCTATTCTTAAGGTGGGAAATGACAGGAAAATAAGTACTTTAGTAAAGCCCATCCTGTGAGTAGTGCTAAGAACAGCCCTTGTTTAGATCGTGGTTGCCGCCACTGAGTATCGTTCCAAACAAAATTGTCAGCCATTTCTGTTACCAAGCTTGAATGGCATCTACAAATGAAGGACATCTCTCCCATCAAAAGGGAAGTGCCTGGCAGTTTTGGCTTAATCCGTAAGCTTAGTCTAACTATAGCTGAGCATGAGGATTGCATTCAGGTGATCTCTGCTGGAAAAGCTTGACGTTGACATAGGCTAGTGCCACATGGTTCTTGCTGTGAACCATGTGGCTGTCAGCTCATTCAGAGGCAGAGCTTTAGCACTGTCTTAGACTGTATCTCCTGCCATGAGTGCCTCAGAGTAGAATAGGTCTTGTGTGCTCTCTAGCAGGAACTGCTGCTGTGCAGAGGCAACCACAGTGCCCTACAGAGACTCACATGTTCTACTGATTATCCAGCACACTTAAACTTTGAGTTATAAGGGTGACCCCAGCCAGTTGGCTGAAAAAATATATTTGACATCATTGAAAATGTATGCTGCTGCTGAAGCATGGATTTTAATTTGAGGAAAATGTCGGCCATAATCTAGCATACATTAAAAAATATATCTTTTTATTTCCATATGGGTCACGTTAAGGAAAATATTAAAAAAAAAAAAAGCCAACCCTATTATATGAAGTCTCATTAAAGCAGCCTGGAAAAGTTTAGCCAATTTACAGGCTATACATCTTAATCTCCCCAAATTACAGGAACGATAGAAAAACGGGTGGTTGAGAGGGAAAGCGGGACCAGCAGAACCTGGCTGGGGGCCAAACAATGGATCAAGTAGCCTTTGCTTTCACTTGACTACTACCCCTTGTTATTTAAAGAAAAGAAAGGATTTTCAAAGAAAGGCCTGGAAATGGCAAAGTATGGAAGGTACTTCCTTCTCCAGATGAAAACTAAGACCAAAGCTTGGTTATTTTAACATGGTGCCTTGCCCCAGTTGTCTGGCGTTTAGAGAGAGAGATTTCTGAGAATTCCTGAGAGAAAATGAAGTATCTGCAATTCTATTCTAGGGTAAAATGCGGGTGTGGGCAGCGTGGCACATGAAGGGAATGGGATCCATGCATTAGTAATAAACCAGACAGTGTCTTTCTTAAAGCTCAGGGACAGAAGGTAATAACTGCACATGTTTCTGTTTGTGTGACTTTTTGGCTACATATTCATTAAACTTTTTTTTTTCTTCTATAGTTGTTAGCAGGCAGGTTTTTTAAGTGCTGAGTGTACCATCCTGGACAGTTTCTGCAGGGGAGCCAAGAGTGGAATGGATAAGGAGATACTAAAGAATGTAGAGATGAAATAGCCAGAGGCGAAAGGAAGAAAGCAGTCAGATATGAAATGGCAGAGAGGTAATTGTCATGACTAACTTCAGTGTTGTGTATGTGAAAAACTCCCTGGTTACTGCTTTTGTTCGTGTTGCACTTATGTTGTAGGGCTCTACTCCAGTAGCAAAAGAGGCTGTGTGAAGGGAGCATCGAGAAGTTGAGGAAAAATCATTGTTGCTTCTTGCATTGATCTAACAGACCAGACACTGCAGAAAGTATTAAAAAGAGGTGAAGTGTCCTGACGTAAACTAGTGGATGTGTTAAGAGCCAGCAAGGGGAGCAAGCCTGATTGGCAGAAGGACAAGGAGAGAAGCTACAAGTTCTTGAGTGTTTGCGAATCAGTCTGCTCTTACAAAAGTCAAGACTGGATTAATGCATGCATCTGTGAAGGGAGTAGGGTAGAGTAGGAATATGACTGCTATAAAGCTATTAGATTGGTTTAATAGAAGCGTTTTGTTTCTGTAGTATTTTCAGTGAATAAGAATTTGCAACTGCAGCTCAGACCAAAAATGTATGGCAGAAATCAAGTTTGTTTTCCCTTTGTGGTCTGATTACAGTTGACCGACCTCATCTCCTGTTTCTGTGGTACCTAGAAAGCACACTGATGGCAAGCTGGCTGGCTACCTAGGTAGACAGAGTTCCTCACTGTTTACCTCCCTGCCCTTTCAAGGTAGATGTGTCTATGCTGGTACTAACTTACTATGCATTTCTGTATTTTTTAGGTAAATTACAGATGATTAACAAAGAAGTTCAAAACTTTTTTGGGAAGACTTTGTCTCACTGAACCATCTCTTTTATGCTTTTAGATCAGGGTATCTACTGCAGGAGAAGTTGCTGGAGATAAGTATTTTTCAGTGCTCTGGTAGGCAGTCTTTCACCATGGTATTCTGTGAGCTGGATCTTGAAGTCTTCTCTTTCTGCCTTCTTATTCCTGAAGCCCTCTGGCCAGGGATTGCGGCATTATCAATGTAACAACCAAAGGGAGGGGTTACACTTTTTGTGTGGCCAGCTCTGGCTTGTTTGGTGAGTTTCCTGTTGACTTGTTTGCCAGCTTACAGCTTGGCAAATGGATTGCGCAGCCTGCTTTCTTGTGTATTTGAGAGTATTTTTTTGCATGTGCGTATGTCTGTGTTTGCCATGCCCTACCTGTTTCTTCTTTTGTATAGTGCTCTGAAACATTGCCTGTAGGGGCTAAGGAATTTTGTGTGCCTTCGATGTGAAATGAGTCTTACAGTGTGCGCATGTGGTAATGTTAATATGGGCGTGTCTTGGAGGCAAGTTTATTAATACAGCTAGAGATAATGGCCTTGGCAATGTCTTGAAGCATCCTGCTCCATTAAATTATAGACTCCGTGGAGACAAAGAGATTAGGGAGGGCAAGGAAGATTATTTCAGAAACCAAATTATCATTGTAATTTGCTAGTCTTAAAAACTTTGCAGAATTCGGTGGAAAAAAATTAGAGGCCTTCAATATACTGAAGTTCCTACAGCTGGACTTGATGAATGACTAGCTCCACCTTACCAGTTTCTGTCCAAGAATGAACAAAGCAATATATATTTGTACAATCATATTGTTAGAAATATTTGTAAGTGATCAGTGGCACATTTGGGAAAAAAAAAAAACATTCTTGGCTTTGTCGTGGTCTGATCTGCCGGGATAAGTAATAGTGTATATTCTGATTAATTTAATTTTTTCCATCTTTATTTTTGTTCATGGCAAACAGACCATAGAACATCCCAACTATTCAACATGTGTGAATTTCTTTTATCATCTTAAATGCAAATAGTTTAAGATAGAGGCCATGACTTTCTTATATGTTCCTACTGTGCTTAATACAGTGGCGTCTCAGTTGGAGCTGAATTTGGTTGTCTTGGCAATGCTTTTCCTGTGTATAGTAATTTATTTTCCCTAGAGATTTTGTAGGCCATGTTACCTGTTCCTTGTGTAATCAATCTTTTGATACTTCTTTTAATAGAATCATAGAATGGTTAGGGTTGGAAGGGACCTTCAAAGGCCATCCAGTCCAGCTCCCTGCTGTGAGCAGAGACATCTTCAGCTAGATCAGGTTGCTCAGAGCCTCATCCAACCTGACCATGTTGGAGTAAATGTCTACGATTTTCCCAGCATTTCCACTGGATTTTCATGACATTCATATTATACAACTCTGCTATGGGCTTAGTGACTTTCATTTGAGCTTAGCTCCTAACACCTCCTCTTAGGTAGCTTACAGACATCATAGATTCCTACTGATTTAATTTGCTCTTAGTAGTTAATTTTACCTCCCATTACTATTCCTCCAAATATGGCTGAGTAGCTGACATATGCATATATCTGGTCAGGGTCTTCTAACAGAAGGAAAAAATGCACTTCTTTGTTAATTAACAGCTGCACTGAACAACTAATACTTCTGTGATATATTTCTCTGAGCCACCAGGAAGAGGTGTGACACTTTCTTTCATGTGTTTTATTTCATTTTAACTTTATTTTGCTGTTTGTTTGTTTTTCTTTCTCTTTTTTCTTAAAAGTATTCTTAAACAGCCTACAATTGAGTGGGTAGATGGTAGAGAGAGATGCTAGGGAACAAAAGTCTCTGAAATTCCACACTGAAACACTTCATAGTCCATTCTTAGATACAGCGCTTCTGGGATGCAGCCTTCCTTCAGTGGGGTTTGACTGAAGTAGTCACCAATCCAGAGCGTCTACTCTCTGGATTTGAAATCTCAGTGAATGCAGGTGTATGAGCTGGCAGATGTCGCTGTTCATTTCAGAATAAATCTCCAGATAGGCTTCACTGTACTTTCTGTGGTATTTTATGACTCTACTAGATCTTATACCTTTTGGTAATTATGACTTATGTCGCTACATCTATCCCGTCTAATATTTGAGTAATTGTGCAATGGAGCTTGCTGACTTATGATGCCTGTCTACAGTTCTAGGTGGGAAGTTCAGGCATTACTTCCCATGTCTGTGCTGTCCCCTGGGTTTCAGGGAAAGTTGCTTATCTTTCTTTCATGAAAGATTCCCTAGAATGTGCATGCCAGGATTTTACAAATAAGCCACAAGGAGTGAAATGCTGATCCTCTACTCAAAATCAGTGTGAGCTGGATAGCTGTCACACTGGTTTTTGAAAGGTGCATTTCGAAAGGACAATGCTATCTGCACAGCGTTTGGAGTTCTCAGAGGAACTGAAAAAAATAGAATGGGGACTTGAGTCCCATCGCTTGTTACTTTTGTTAGCCCTTTGAGCCTTCTCAACGGGAATACTTCTAGAATCTGCACATACACATTAAAAAAAAAACAACATTAAGGGATTCTTTCCCCCCCCCCCCCTTTTTTTTTAAATTATTTAATTGAAACAAACTCCATTCAAGGAAGGTGGAAGAGCAGTATCTCAACTTTATAATTATTTTATGAAATTCTTTACCCTCTGTAGATTAGCTTTGACTCAGAAGGAGGAAGGTGATGGAAGAAGAAGGAAGCACACACACATTGGATGGTCTCATATTGGTTGTTGTATATTAGCAGGTTTGAAGGAATGGATTTAAGCAGCATGGTATCTGATTGTGCCTAGCCACCTGCTCCGTATATGGCGTGGAACAAACGTGTTTACTTTTTACTTTCCATTCTTCAAGCACTGCAATAAGATACACTTCCCAAAGCAGTATCTGATCAAAGAAAACAACAGGTAACTCTTCCATCCTAGTTAGATTCTTACTACTTTAAACTCCCTGTATTCCTTTTTGGAAGACGTGGGGTCTTTAAAGCTCTTTGACTGTAGTGTGAAACTCTTTTGGTGTATAAGAATCTTTGAAAAACAGCTAATATTGTTATCCTTCTGCTGGTGTTCTTTGTTCACACCATAAGCGTGTAATGGTATACCTGTCTTGGAGCAGCATGAGACTGTAAGAATGCAGAGACTAGCAACGCTAAGGCATTTTAGTTTTCTGTTTGTGCTTCATTACTATAAAAGGAATGCTTTATTACAGAACATTGATCCTCCCTGGTACAGTGCTCTCATTTTATCTTATTTGGAGCTCCTGAAATCTCCTGTCGTACTGATACTAACTGTACTCTTTCCCCCCATATTAAACATCATAGAAAGACATTCTAGACTACGCTTGTATTTGTGATTGTGTTGCTTGAGTATTTGGGAAACAAGGACAGTAAAAGTTGGTGTGTATGTGTCTATGTGCATACTATAAAAGTGGAAGATTTGAAGTCTTAGAATTTTTTCTTGTATGCATTATATTAGCTACTAACTAGGGATGAATTTACTGTACTCTGCATGAAACTCCAAAAACTGTTCAGTGGGAATCTTTACTGTTCCTTGAGACTAAAAGTTGAAAGGGAAAGACTGCTTGCCTAACGTAATGTTTGGATGCTGAACCCATTTCTTGGGGCAGCATTTCCCTAAGGAGGAAGGTTGAAAGACTGCTGATTAACCACAGCTAGAACTGGCATGTTCTGCTGAGGCAACTCTCCCTCTCATGTTGGAGGGAAGTTCATCAGTTCCCTAAGATGGGCCTGTGTCTTTTACAGTACAAACACAGTGACTACCACAAGATGACTGTGCTTACACTGATGTTTTCCTCTACAACGGAAATGAATGTTTGTAATTCAGGCACAGCCCAATAACATATTTAAACAGGAAGAAAGTAGGTAAGCATTTGTCTGTCTTTCTATCTTTACCTCTATCATAGAGATACCGCAGGCAAATGGAGAGTGTTTAAGTAGTATCTCAGGAAAATCTGATCTCATTTCCGCTCTGCTGCTGATCCACATGTCTTTGTATGCTTCCTAGTCCTCACGATTGTAGCTTTGCTGTTGTGTAGAGCACTGTGATTGTTGAAGTAGTACATGTGTAGGGTGCTACAGTGCCTGGTCATCTTCTCTGTCTGACAAGGATGAATCTGAGTCCCTGGGCTCTTTCTCCACAGACTGATAATACCTGAAAATTAAAAGATGGAAGTTTTCATGACTTTTACTTGGCATCACTACTACCACTTTGTGTGTGTAACTGAAAGGTCTTCATTTGGCTTTTTTGTCCGTTATGCTCTTTACTGGCCTGCTTGTCTATGTAACTGCTGCCCAGCCATTCTTTCTAGTCAAGGGAGGGGTGGAAGAAGAAAAAAATCCAATTCTGAAAAATGCTCTCTGTTTGGCTCTAAGGAAGCCCCTTTGATGCTAAAAATCTGATTAAGTGGTTTCTGGAACAAAGAATTTCCATATCGCACTTTCAGTTGTCTGGTTTTGAAGAACTTATATTGTCTTTTTTACCAACAATCATTATTTATTAAAAATGATTGATAGGGTAAAAATTAAATTCAGAATTCTGAGTATCTTTCAGTGGACTTCTATATGCCTTAAACATGTGGGCACTTTGCAAAGTTGACCCTGTCAATACATCCAGTGTCCTTCTCTGAACCTCTGTCTTGCTTCTCTAGAATGTGAAGCGCTCTAGAGGCAGAGGCTACCAGTGTAGACATTGGCACAATGTCCAGCAATACCAGGCGCTCGTCTTCTTCAGGGCTCTTAAATGCTTCTGTCATGTTGCTATACAGTACTTTTTGAACTGAACGTTTACCAGATCTCTGAGATACGCTGCTTAGGCACCAAGTTTGTGCAGAGCAAACGTGTTCTTGGATACCGTTTACCTCTGAAGCAGTTGTATAGGCCTTCCGCTGTACCTAAATTGGCAAGGCTTCTGGGACCAGCATTAAATGGAGACAAAAGCAACTCTATCTGTCATGTGGAACAACGGAATAACTTTAGCTAGTGCTGCAAGAAAGCAGGTAGAGAATGCCTTTGTGCTGTGCTGATGCTGGGAAGTTACCAGGAGTCAGATATACAGCTCCTGAGAGCTTCTGGAGAGTAAGAGGAGTGGGTTTGCTTTCTTCCCTTTTTTCTTTCCTTTTTTTTTTTTTTTTTTTTTTTTGTCAAAGTTTAAGTTGATTCTCTCATTTTACTCTGTTGCCCCCCTTCCCCCTCTACTCCGTAAGCCTGCTTTTGATTTTGTTTTATTGGCTAGTGAAAGGAATCATTTACTAGTCAAGGGCCAAGCAGTGACAAAGGAATGCAGGTAAATTAGTTTCAGTTCCTATTTCTCCCGTCTTCCTCCTTTGGAATTTGAGCTTTAGAAAATAAAGTCTTTTTACCCATACTGCGCCCCCCTTCTTCCCCCCCCCCCCCGCCTTTTTCTAAAAGGATTTCCCCCCGCCCCGCCCCCCAAACCTCTCTTTCAAGAACTTCGGTTTTGTAACTAAGAAAACCACCATTAAAGTATCTAAAATGTCAAGGTGTAGAACGCATTCAATGAAATCCAACTGAAATGCATTTAGGGGAAAAAAAAAAACTTCATGCACCTTAAAAATGCAGAAATAAACTGCGAGTGCCATAAAGCTTGTTTTAATGAATAACTATGTACACACTGGGAAGTTTTACATGCACATATATCATGCTTCAAATGCTAAAATATGGTTAAAGTTTAAACATTTTGCTGAAGAAAATATGCAAAAGAACTTGCAGAGAATCAACATGGAGAAAACCTGTGTGTTCAGTCTTTCATCACTCAGTATTATTGAAGTATTAAGCACTAAACTAATGGTAGTAGCATTCAACCTGTCCATTTTTTTTTTTCTTTTTTCCCTTTG
Organism: Chlamydotis macqueenii; assembly: GCF_036417535.1. Lineage (NCBI taxonomy): Eukaryota > Metazoa > Chordata > Aves > Otidiformes > Otididae > Chlamydotis > Chlamydotis macqueenii. Next base: position 13,513,281 of record NC_141572.1, on the reverse strand, counting down.
TAGCTTGCCTTCTGTCAGACAAAATGCTTCAAATGGATCTGGATGTTTCACCAACTGTAGTCTTAGGCAAAAATCTTTAGAAAATTGAGGCCTTCTTTTTTTGCATTGCATTGGTGCCCTTGGTAAATAATGTAATCCAAAATGATATGTGATGTTAAAAAGTACAAGGCATTGTGTAGCATTAATGACAGAAAATTATTTTTTTTCTCTTTGGTAGCTATTCCTGTTAGTTATTTCCACAATCTTAATATAGAAATAAACCCCTTTTTAATGCAGCAAAAAGTTGCTTATTCAATCTTTTAGTTGTCTTCATAATTAGACACATTTTGTGTTCATGCACAACGCAAACTTGAAATACAAAAGAACTCTGTTACGCCTAAACAACAGTAAGACTTTGGACACCAGCTGGAAAAAGCCAGGAAATGTAAGTTGAGGCTGGTATTCCCTACTTGCCTTACACTATTGTAAGTACGTTTTGTGGCAAAAAGCACAATGATGAGAGAGATAAGAACAAAACGTTAGTCCTTACACTGTATTTCCTGGCTTTTGTTGGTTTGTGTCACAACCTTTAATTTCCTCCTCAAAAAGGAGGAAAATCTATTTTCCAGAATATTGTAATATATACAAACATAATTTATCTTTTCAGCCAGAACATCAGCTATGGGGGAAGAAGAATCTGAATTTGAGAAGAATTTTGTAGAAAACTCTCCTCCTGTATTTTCCAGCTGTGTTTAAGTAAAGCTACTTCAGTTTGTAATTTTCAGCTGGTATTTAAGTGATTGTTGAAGACCAAAGAATTCCTCCTCCCAATGGAGCAGTATCTTTCATTCAAACACATGCTAAAGGTATTTTCTGCAGATGATTTCTAGGGTTCAGTGGTTTAGTTTGCTTCTATTCGATTTAGAGCCACTGAGTCAGTTTCTTGTCTCATGGCAGATTTAGGAAGTACAGAACTGGCTTGAAAGTTGTGCAGTCAGATGGTATGAATGAGTGGATCTGATCAGAGTAAGATCTGTTGTCTCCTTACCAGAATAATGATTAGGTTAGATCCAGATGCTGTTGCAGTCGACTGGAAGATGTGTGTAAGAAGTGGAGGTCTTGGTTGTGTAAGAACTGAAGGACAGGATGCTTGTTTCTTGCTTGGTGTGAAAGAAAAATGTAGATCATGCTCTCAAGATTAACGTGTGTGTATGTGCATACCTACATGATTGACAAATGGTAGTGGCTTTTATCTGACATAGTTGTTTTTTTCTACTTCATGATTTTGTCAGCAGAACTTGAAATACTTTCACATGCGCATGTCTTTCTACATTTTTAACTTTTCAGGTTTCAAGGCAGACATCTCCATTAATATTATATTAAATCTTGCTTAAAGTTCTACGGATTCTTTAAAAAACATTACCGCAAGCACAGATTGATGTTTTGCACTGAGCTGTCCTGTATAGAAGGATAGTACCAAGGACATATGATATTTGTATAGGTTCCCATTCGGGGACATTATTATTATTCTGCAGAGGAGTTTGGTACACAACCATTTTGAAATACCGAACTTAAAAATATTAGGTTTATTTAATGCACTTCAAAATTTTCTGTAAGTATATATGGTAGAGGAAAAAATTACCAGAAATATCAACATCACGTGAAATATCCAGGTGACTTGAGTTCTTGAGCCTAGTGTGCTCTTTACAATTGAAAATAAATGTATGTATGCCAGTAATCTAAAACTTACACAGTCGTATTTCTTGCTGCAGTGAGCTTCTGTCTAGTTTCGCCCGAAAGAATCGTTTGGGAAGGAAAAGTTTACACAATATTAAGAAAAATAATGAAGGCAATAACATTGAAATTGTGTAACAACAAAAATTGTGGTATGTATTGGCCCAAATTTGTGAATAATTACACATCTGAAAATCTTAAAACATTGTAATGAAGTCTTTCTGCCTCCATAGCAATTTTTATCAGATAAACAAAAGACTTGGGATCAACAGATCTTCATGTCTTAAAAATACCGTGATTAGTTTTCTGTTTTGCACCTCCAAGATATTTTATGTAGTGAATTATGTTTTAATGAAACAATAAACTGGATCCTTATAGTCTACATGCTTTAGATATTTTTATTATACAACAAAGTAACTGAATTTTGTGGCTTTGAAGCCAAACTGAAATCAGCAGTCTTCTGATAGTTAGATCGGTATATGACTACCAGTTTCTTACTCAGTACATTTTTAAAAAATGGTTATATGACAGACTTTTCTATACGTGGTAAACACTTTCCTTGCTTGAGTATGATACCATTAAATATGAAAGGTTAAAAAAATTATTGGAAGTCATATTTAAAAAAAATATGATTAAACTATCAGAAAGACTTTCAGTTTGTTCATGAAGACTTTAAATCATTTGAAGCAGTTCTCTGTGCGTGCTCACACCTCAACAATCTGGACCTGTAGAAGATTAAAATCTTTTGGAAGTAGCTCAGGTCAGACCCCGACTAAAGTGGATTTAAGGAGAAAAAGTGGAGGAGTGTTTTTTTTAACTATTTGAAATAACTAGGGAGTTATATTCTTGCATTCTCTTCCCAGCCCGGCTCTGAGCAGCAAAGGTCCTGAGAGTGTTGGAAAAATCTTAGTCCCCTCCGTGCAGAGCTGCGAGAGGGCCAGGTGAAGGGGGACAGCCGAGCTGTCCGCTCGCGCCTCCAGGGGGCGCTGTGACACCACAAACTCCCGCAGACCTGGGACTGGTTTGAGTGCTCGTTTAAACAAAACAACAAAAATCCAACTTTGAAATCCTTTTTGTCTTTAGATGTTCCAAACCAGTATTCCAGCAAAGGAAATGAAAAAGGGAAACTAAACGAGCTTTTTTTTGTTTGTTTTTTTTTTCCTTCCCTCTCTCTGGTTTCTATTTGTAATACTTTATTTCTACAACAAGCACAAACCACTAGAAAGGCAGAAAACAAAATATGAATTTTTCCTCCTTCTTTTCACTGTAAACCTCTGTAAAAACAATAAACAAAATTCTGGACTATATTAGATGGCCTGTTTCTTGTTTCTTCTTATTTCTCTTTTAAAATCTTTTTCTTTCTGTTATGTTCACTGAGCTGTCTGCATTTTAATTTTGGAGGAGGAGGAAAGGAGGAAATAATGTTTTGTAGAAATACACAGTAATTACCAATTGGACTAAACTAGAGACAGCAATTGATGGCATAAAATGGTTATGTTTTATGTCAAAATACTTCCAAACAGGGCAGAAAGTTGTACTGGATTTAGTAGTAAGAAGCTGAATATATCAGAAATTATAGATTTCTAAGGAATAAAAGAGTGTCTAACATTCTAAAGAAAAATGAAATTCGATATATGATAAAGATTTAATTTTAAGTCTCCATCAAACACTATCTTAGATTTTGAAAACAAATAATAAATGAAATAAAAGAACTATAGTTGATGGATACATTTAATTAGGGTTTATTTACCGTGGGCTGTATAAACACTTTTGTTTCTATAAGGGGAAGGATTTGTATCTGCAAGTTCTGCCTTGAACATTTCAAGTTAAAAACAAATGTTTTAAGAAAAGAAACTAACATAAAACAGCCCAGTGTTGGCTTTTGTGTCTTTGTAAATGTCTGTGGCGGTTTCTCCTTGTCTGAGGGAAAGAGCCATTCATTAAATTAAAAGTGAGCCAGTTAAACTGGACCTTTCATTGAAGAAAGTCTCCCAGTGATCCGTGCTTTATTTGGTGGATTGCCTTACAACACAAATAAACGAAGGGTTTTTTTTATCTTGGGATCTAAAAATACTAGAAAGAAAGGAAATCCAAGCAAGGCAGAAAATACTAGGAAATAATTTCCTATTGAACAGACCCTCTGCCTCCATATATCTCAAATCATGAAAGTACACAAGAGAGAAGGGCTCATATTCCTTTCTCTCTCAGGTTAAAAGCCAGTGACAGAGGAAATCGAATTCAAAGGTATCATCAATGTTTGCAGTGTTCAAAAATAGGTAGAAAGAAATATAAAAAAAAAAATCTGTCACGACTATTTGCTGGCAGCTAAATGCAGATGATGTTGCTGTCTCTAAAAACAATTGAAACAAGGGAGGATCCTGTGTGCAAAAATACACTTTAAAAATGCATAGATATTTAGGACAGGTTCAAAATGCTTTTTTTTTCTGTACAAAATACTTGAGCATTTATTTAGATATCTGTTTTGACTGACTTAAAACAAATCCACACTTCATGTTCTCTTTTTCTTTTCAAATATTATGCATAGCTTTACAAATCCGTGTTGTGATAATAGACAACAAAGAAACCAGTATAGTTTGGAAGAACAATTACTGTAAAAGGAGCAAAATGGTTTGAGAAATACTTTTTCTTACGTTTTTTTCTGCTGCAATTGAAATGTTGGTGATTTTATTTATGTTTTTATTTTTGAGACACATGGAGTATTTCCAAGATTAAACTTTTTTATCATTGTGTGTTTAATGAAAAATGAGCAGAGTAACGTACTCTGAGATACAGGACTGAAATTCAGTATAAAATGGAGTCTTATACACTGAAATTGCATAAATGCATAGCTGATTAAATTTTGCAAGGCTGATAGTGGTTTGACGGTATTTTTGGGCAGAGAAACTCCAAAGATGTTCTGAAAAGTCTCTTGATGATTATGCTGATCAGCACCCAGAAGACACTCATTCCTTCTACATATTGTATGCAGGCATGTACATTCAAGTGCATGTACATTCACAATTTTTGTCTTCTGTGAGCACTAAAAATAGTTTTGCCTTTTATGTTTACTTGTCAGCAGTGTCTGTACATAAGTACAATATATCTCATAAAGTCTCTTTTCTGCCTGCAATGAGCCTCTAATTAATACTGTGTATAATTCTATAACATTTATTATTAATAAGTATTAATACAACTTTTAAAAAAAATATAGAACCAGTCTCAGGAATATGACTGATCTAGTATGTCTGGGATGAAAAAACATACAGAGATGATAACTACATTTCTTGTTTTCTTAGCATAAAAATGAAATAAAACTAAATGAAATTAAACAAACCAACAGCAGAATGCTTTAATAACTATATCACTTCCCCGTGCATGTGATTCTTTTTAGTGATACAGGCATGATTGTACTGACAGTACAAAGAAAATTGGGCCAATAAAGCCTACTATTGTGAGTAGTGCACCTAAGTTTAAAAAAAAAAAAAAAAAAAAGCCAAAACCAAAAACTCAAAAAAACTGTATATATTCATATGCACTTGTGATAGAAAGTGTTTGCAAGTTTAACCCGCAGTAGTTTCATGAACCTTCCTATTAGGCAGTGCAAAGGGGAAGCAGCCACGGGGGAAAGGGCTATTAGACAAGTGAGAGGGAGCACGGTGGGCCTGGAAGTGGTAGAAGTCTCTCTGTGCGAGAAGTTAGTGTTAAAAGCTAATGGGCACAGATGGGAAAATATCTTTTTCTCATCTCAGAAATCTGCTGGAAGTCTGTGACGTTTAATTCTGGGAGTAATAGTGTGAATTTTCTTGTATCAAAAGGTCTTCTCAGAATGAAAGGAGTATGGAGCTCTGCAGCTTTCTGCTCACGGTTGTTCAGCCATCGTGGGAGTCATCAGTTCCTGAGAAGGTACTGTAGCCACTCTGTGTAGGATAGGATTATATAAGATACCTTCTGTCATTCACTACTGAAATGCAGCTACTTCTAGAATAAAACATAGTTACCGCCAAACTGGAAGAATACATAAGGATTCAAAGACTTATTTCTAAATCCTTTACCTTTTATCGGACTTACAATGCAATTCAATGCTAAAAGTTGCAATGAAGTGGGAAAATACAATCTCTGCTAATAATGAATTTATAAAATGAGTTAATGCTGGTGACTTATCTTGAAACTTCTGGTCCAGTAGAAGTTGGAAGATAAACTAGTACTAACCAGGCCTAATTCAGAATAATTTATTTTGTCTTACACCAAAATGAAATAGGCTGCCGTCTAATGTTAGTGCAGATTTTTTGAAGGCTTCAGTTCTCAGCTGGGCAAATAAATAAGAATTCAAAATATTTTCTCCATCCAGGACACATCAGATGGGTTTACCTCAATTCAGAAATCTGTCTAGTCACTCTGGAGCCTAAATGACAGCTTAGCCATTCTGAAAATTTGTGCAAAATGGAGCAGAATGCAAGTGGGTTTACTTTTGACAAAACACTGCTGTAGACAAGGGCCATTTAGTCCTGGCTTGCCAAAGTGCTCCTTTTATCAAAGTGGTGATCATTTGTAACCCCGGGCTTATAACTGTAAGTGTGGGCTACTGTGTATCTGATTTGTCCAGAAATTTTGTTTATAAATAGAAAGAAACTTTGTGCTCTGCCTGTTTGCCCAGGATTTCCTGACATTCACCAGCTTTACTGGAATTCTAATTTTGCTGTGATTGCTGAATGTTCACAGGTATCAGAGATGCAGCTGCTGTGTTGTACTCACATGTAAGACGTATGATATTGTATGGTTGTTCTCTGCAGACATAGTAAGCCTAACATTCTCAGTGCGCTAGACTGACTGCGCATGCTTGCAATTGATTGTACAGCACATTCAGATTCGTTGCAGAGTCACTCTGCACGTAAGTGCATGTTGCTGTCGAGAGGCCCTTTCCGTGCAACAGACATTACTGTGAACAGTTTACAGCGTTAGTAAGAGAAAATTTCCAAATTCTTTGCGCACTTGAACTTCAGACAGTTTCCTCATCCTAATTAAAGCTGATGGGTGGGAGTACACCAGTCCTCTTCTGGCATATGAATGTTATTTTCTGACTGATACAGATGAAAAGGGTTTGGTGTAGCTTAAAAATAGTTGTGCTTTGAAAAAAATGTTTGGTTTATACAGTTAAAAAGGAAAAATTGTTTTGGGTTGTAAAGGCCTAAAGGGCATAATCTGTATGATCTGATCCATTTGCATTAGGAGCTACTACACTGAAGCACAAAACAGCCACTTGATTTCTTAAGCACCTGAAGAGGAGGAGAGGCAGGGGTCTTGAGGGTGAAGGAGAGGGGAGCAAACAAACGTTGGCCGAAGCTTTCACAACAGAAGTCTCATTGTTTTAATTTAGAAACAGTCACATGTGTAGAAGTTGCAGTTTTTTCTAGCATTTCCATTAGCACATTTAAATCGCTATTGTTGGAAATCTTGTTACAGGTAAGAATGTAATTTTTTATAAGCTCTCAGAGAACACTGAGGGAAGCAAAATAAGAAACAAAAACCTTTTTCCTGATTCCCCTCCCCCTTGCAAAGTCACCTAAAAATGAGGGGATTAACTATTATGAATCAATAGGAGGCACTTTTGAAAGAGGAAGCATTGCCATCCAGATTTGAGGGAAATGAAGCGTTTATTGGAACAAAAATACCCTCTTTGTTCAAATGTTACTTCATTGAATTGTGTATTCCCTTCTGAAGAGCATGAAAAGCAATTGAAGAAAATGTTTTATGCCACTCTTCCTTTCTTTTACCACTCATGTCTTTTTCTTTATGTCTTCCTGTTTTACCTTCTTTTCTGTGTGTCCATCTTTCTCATTAAATTACTAACCAGTGCTTTTCTAATTAATACCAGTTTAATTCAATGTTTAATGAAGCTGCGTCTGTGAGGCGTTTGGTTTCTTTTTGTGATTCTGGCCTGACCATTGAGATTAACAGCATCTGTACAAAGCTACTAAGTCCCTTGGGGCACTGAGCAACAGTTTGAACTCCCTTTTTTTACAAAATGAAAGTCACTGGCATGTAGGATTAGTAGAAGGTACCCTCTGCATAAAAGTGACTGTAACTGTTTACCTTGCAGCTTTCTGAATCAGTTGGTATTTGTTCACTTTCTTCTAAATTATTAAAGATGATGGAGTTACGAACAACATTATTGTAATATAGCTGCAAATTGAGCTGGAAAAACTATTTTTAAGAAAAATGATGGCATAATGCTGGCAAATTTTGTCTGTGAATATTCCATAAGCATTTATTCCATATATGGAATTTATACCTGTCATTGGAAAATAGTAAAACATGTTGCATGTGAATATATTTCAGCTTGTGGGCTGTTTACAAAAAGTTTTCAGAGACTTTTTGCCTTGAGTACTCAAAATTTTTTATGAAGTTGGTCATCTAGATCACGATACTATTTCTCTTCCATTTTAGTTACTCAGCTCACAGTGTCAGAAGAGCCTTATCAGTAAGGCTACGTGTACACTGGCAGAACACACACTTGTACAGAGGTATAGGAGCACAACTGCTTATAATATTTTCCTTATCCACAAGCACAGTTATTTTTCTAAAGGAAAATGTCTTTGTGGAGAATGGACCAGTATGGTAGTAGTTACTGTTGAAATGACTTTGTGATTTGTTCTTTTCTGGGGATGAGCATATACTAGTGTTCCTCAAGGAACACTGCTGGTCAGAGTGCTGTTCCTCCTGCTTTTCAGGAGCTCTAGGAAGCATAGATCCTCAGTTTAAGGTATCAGTGAGGGACATATTCTGTGAAATTTTGGAGCACTTGTGTGAATTAACCTCAGAAGAGCAGTGTTCTGCAAAGTCTCCCTGAACAGCATTAAGCAGCAGGCTGCAGTGTGTTTCCTTTGACTCACAGGAGGGACTGAAGGACTGGTGATTGGAAAAGAGTTTTTAAATGTCAACAGTGAAATGGTTGGCATTATCAGATATATTCAAGAGAAGGTGGGCTACGGTGAGTTGATATCTGGAACAACCAGGTGACTTTGTCTGCAAAGCAAATCCAAGCACTCCTATGATAGCTAAAAAGAACAATGGCGGAGGTCTTGGTGTTGTCTTGTAAACATGCACTTAGTGGTATGAGTTAGGCATGACTGTTTGTTGTTTCCAGTCATATTATTCCTTTCTTGTGTATTTGTTTTTCCAGTGGGATTGGAAAGACTTGTCACTTTCAAATGTATGATGAACTCTATCCATCATAATGTAGCTCTTAATGACTTTATGGCTCCTTCTGCCATGGTAATTAAGTTTATCCTCTGCTGGCACCATCCTGCATCATTTAGGTGAAGATAGAACATTATTAAGGAGCGTGAGAGTCTGTACATTGAAGCAGAAGGTATTTAGGACACAGTTTAGTTTAGTTTTGAAGTTTGTTTTTCGTTCAGGAGAATAATTTGCAACAAGATTACGTCTTGTTACATGGTAATGTGCAGGAGGAGGATGCAGATTGTAGTGTTTAAGGGAAACTAAGAAAATGTACGTACTTTGAGACACAGATGTGCTGCTTATATGACTCTCACCCATTGCTTCATACAACCACTATTTACTTTTGGAGGTAGTGGTTTCTTAAATGCTCAGAGCCCACAATTGAGCCCAGATTTCCAAAAGTGCTTGGCACCCAGCAGTTCTCACTGAGACATTTTTATGGCCAGATAATCAAAATTGCTCAGCATGGTGGAAGCTAGGGAGTTTTGAAAACCTAGCCACTTATTTTAATGCTCAAATGGAGGCTGGATTCTTCAGGAAAGGTGGTTCATATATTATAGTTCCAATGACTGTGTATCAAACCTGTAAGTACGTTTTTTTTTTTCTCTTATGAATATACAGTGTATCATATATGTGCTCTTGAAAAACCTTCCCACTCATTCTTACATAGAAATTTTAATTACATTAGTTTCATTGAATTTGGAAAGGTGTTGGTACAGTTCACATGAAAATCAGATCCAGTAATTATAGGATTTTCTATAAGCATTTTTCTTTTCAGGCTTGACTTGGAAATGAAATAAAGACAAGAGACACCCATTTCCACGTTAGGAGGCAAACAAAACCAAATTGTAAAGGGTGAGGGTTGCTTAGATGAAGTGCTCCTTATAAAACAGTTTGACAGCTGAAAAGAAAAACATTGAGGTAACTTGTGAAGTGAATAAGCTTTTAGCTGTTATATTTGCAGTTTTCCACTTAGTGTTGCCTATCCTACTGAGCAGAGAGACTTAGTAGTACGGAATGTGCCAATAATAATAGTCAGCATTTACTTTGTACTATGAAGACATTAACTAACTAGCCTAACACCTCTGGCAAGGCAAGGAAATGGTATCATTGCCACCTTGACTGTGGCAGAGCAAACACTGGCAGAGGCTAAAGTCGAGGTTTGCCGAGAGAGTTGCTGGTTGTGTTGTTCCTCTCTTATTTCTTCTAACAGTTGCAGAACCACCTCTTAGTGTCCCAAGAGACATGCTTCCTCTGCACTGTTGTAAGGACCTGATCCTTGATATTTGTCCACTATCCTCTCTCAACTGCTTGTAAGCACTAAACTTAAGAGACAAGCCTGGGAGCGGTGCAGTTTCTGCAAACATGTATCTAAAAGGACTTCATTTAGCTCATAGTAAGCAATAATATGAGTAGCTTTAGGGAAAAGATAGGTAAGAAGTGGCTTGCGTGGTGTAGATTGATGAATTCAAAAGGAATTTGTCTTTTAATTACTTCTCTACTTTTGAAAATGTATGCGTAAGTCTTTCCTTCAAGCAAAAGAAACTTAAGCGTTTTAGAGGTCTCTGACTGACTTGAGGCGTTATGACACTAACTGGTTGCAAGTTCATTCTGTTGCTGTATCAGCTTCCTTGAGTCTTGTTAAGAAGCCTTTGCCAAAAATTGTCTTTGAGGCTGGCTTAACGTGGTGGTAAACAAACTCTTTCATCTGCTTTCTTCCAGCAACAAGTGCTAGCTTAAAAGTAAGGTGCTGAAAAGTACAAAATAAATGCTCTGTCAGTACACTTTTTTTAATAGCATTGCTAGTAGTGACTGGCACTACAATACGTTAAAATACTTCGTGCTGTGTGCTACAAAATACAGAAATGGTTTGAGAAATTTTTATGATAGAAGTATATCTTCCTCCCTCTTGTGGAGTGTTTATGATTTCTCTTTTCCAGGATAGACTTTTAGAAATCTAGTCCTTCTCTACTTGCCCTCTTTCCCACTAGATTTGGATATTCCATTTTTGCTTGGAGTGTATCTCTCAAAATCTGGAATTAGCTATACAGAAACTTTGTGTAGTTCTTCTTCTCCTAATACAGTTTAGTTTCTAGGACTGGAGGATATTTGTTATGCTATTTAGTATTCCAGGCAAGTTCTTGTGAATGCTGGTGGAACCAATTGTTTGCAAAGTAGCTCTGCTTCTCCAGTTTCTCAGACCAGATGCTCAAAAGAAGACTACAGTTAGTCATTGGAGAGAGCAAGGACAGAAAATCTGTCCTTAAGAAGGACAGGTTCCTTACAGTTCAGAGATGTCAGTTGATTATGAAAAGCATTTTTTTTTAACAACTGTATTAATTTATCTTTCCTATTACAAATGTTTTCCTTCCAAACAAAAGATTTTGCTGATTGTGTTGGCCTCTTGTTTGTTTATTTTTCCCTATAGAATTATTCTACCTGATTCCATGGACCTTTTTTGTTACTTTTCAGAGAAAGATGAGGTTTGAAATTGGGCCAGTTGATAGTAAATGAGTATTGGAGACCCCAAATGTGATTAGCAGAGGTTGAGGAGGTCCTGAAAACCAATATTCATATCTGCACAATTTTGACAGCATCTGATGTTCTAGATAACAGGCGTGTTAATAGACTCTATGTCTCCATCCCCTACCTCTGTGCAAAAAAAAAAAAAAAAAAAAGTAGTGTTGTTTATTTGGCAGGCAAACAAACTTGTGAGGCAACTGCTACCGTTAAAAGATGACCTCAAACAGTGGCCACTTCCTTGAGGGTCATTAAAAATCCATTGGCAGCTGCATGCAGCTTAAATTTACAGCTTGAACTCTTGGTCTTGCATTCTGCCTCCTTTTGCCCTTGTAATTTCCACTGGAGAATTATCCACTTCCTTATCTAAGCTATTTAATTCCCCTGGTGGGGTAGAGTACAGACAACAGCTCTTGGTGTAAACAGCAGTACAGTAATACCATCCACCTTGATGCATTTGTTTCCAGCTCCCCTTGCATTGTTGTCCTGCTTTCTTTTTTCTTTTCCTACCAGTAGTTTAAGTGAGAATGAGAAGACAAAGGTTGGTAACAAGATTACTGCCGAAGCCTCAAGCTCAGATTTTTCAGTATATAACTTTTGTGTGATTTCTGTTGTGAATCTGTCTTATACATAGGTTTTATGCAGGTGTCCAGTCTGCAAAATGAATTATTTCATTCTTTGGTCTGCAGGGTGTGCAGACCAAATAAAATTAAGTCCACATGAGCTACTGTCATCTCTTCTGGCTTCATAAGAAAAGGTGATGTTAGATTTGCATCTGCCTTGATGTTACTAAATCTTTCAGTCTTTGTGATGTGTCATGTTCTGGAATATCATTAAAAGCTTATCACTAACTAAAGTGTCAAATTTCTAGTCTTCATCGTTGTAAAAATAGCTTGAAAGTGTGATCATGGCCCAACTATGACAATGGCTGAGAAAAGAGAAGGCAAATGAAAATAGTCCCTGCTTTGCTCTTTTTGAAATCCGAAGTTGCTTTTTGTTTCTTTATTTGTCTCTTTGGTTTTAAGATTCTGTGACTGACTTTCAGATTCCTGGAATTGTGAATTTACACATCAGTTTTGCAAATATAGGAGGAGACTTAATTCTCTGGATGCTTAAACTTGTGTAAAGAGTCATGCTGGGAAGCTGCTGGAAGTTAGTGGTGGCAGCTGCCACACTCTTGGAGGTTCAGTCTGGGAGCAGCATTTGTGTGATGGAGAATGTAGATGTTACGTGGCGTTTGTAGCAGTGTATGTAAACCAGGAAGTGGGATAGCCACATTTGTAAGATTGCATCAGTACAGGTATTCCCGTTCCGCTGGGCATCGCTGCGAATGCTGTAGATTCAGTAGTTCATGGAAATCTGTGTCTTTGCTTTACAACCCTTCCCACAGAACTCTGTGTCGTGCTGTTTGCAAGCTCAGAATCAACCGTTGTGAAACGAGTCCTTTCGGCTGTTCAACAAACATACTGGGGCCTTCTGATGTTTCACTTACCATATACCATCACAGGCCATGCTGCTCCACCAGACCCTGCTTTAAGCCTTTTGTTTCAGCAAAATGCACACCTGCCAAAAACAACATGAAGGTTTACCAGCCAGTCTTTCCTCAAACAGTGCTCCTACTCTCCCGCATCCCAACCAAAGAATGTTTGTGTGTTGCTGCCAATTCCTGCCAGTGGATACAAGCAGTGGGGAGTACGGGAACTGCCACTGAGTTTCCAGAAGAACAAGGTTTGACGTATTTTGGCCAAAGAAATCCTTAATCCTTAAGGAACAAAGATTCCATTTTCATGGAAATTAGTCTAATGGGAAGGGAATGGCAGGGAGATGTAATTCAGATTCAATGGGATGTATATAATGTAAGCCAAAACAGTTTTTTGGCAGAAAGCAGGTCTGTGATCTTAGTCCTGTTAGGATACATCTGGAATGCTGCCAGTTACTGCAGTGGAGCTGCTGTGGATTTACACGAAGCTGACATCAGAATCTGGTTCACAGGAGTAGCTCCTCTAACTTTACCCACTGGTAGCTGAGGTTACTAGGTACCTCACTGAGAGCACGTCTAGATTTTGAGATTAGCGTATTCCCAACCACAGTTTCTTTTATGAATTCTATTTTTTGAGGCAATCAGCATCTACTTTAAGGGTATTTAATGACTTTTCAAACAGGAACAGTCCCCGGGCAAGGCAGCAATATGTTACGGTGCAAGCCACCAGCCTGCTAGAATTGATACATCTGTTGATGAGTGTAGATTTTCTTATCCCGTAACTTGGAAGTTTCTTCACCACTTAGATAAGACCCTCTGAGTAGAAATATCATACAATACAATTGCTACTTTCTCTTTGATCCCGGAGTACAGGATCATGGAGTGTATCTTGAGCTAGAATTTTTTTCTGTTTAATAATATTCTTCCTGTTATATCTTCTGTACTCAGTAAATGAACATAAGCAGAAGGACATCTAGGATTTAAAACACTTGGTGAGGGAATGACAACTATGTGGTTCTTTTATTGTGTCCTCCTCATTTTTCAAACTACTACATAATCTTTAGTGGAAACCACAAATGAACTTATTGTTTGATTAATTAATGGGTCTGTTCCTTAGCCTTAGATTTGTTGTTAATGGAGCTATAATAAGGCTCTTTTGATTTGTACCTTGAATTAAACTCTTTGAAGTAAAGAGCTATGAAGTAATAAGTATTCTCTGTGAGTGTGCAAAATTAAATTCTGTGCATGGGATGTGTGTGTATACATAAGTTAGAATTTATTTTGGGGGCCGCTAACCTTCTCTGTGGTGTGTGTAAAGAGAAGGTCTGGGAAATTCCCTTCTTATCCTACCTTTATATATTCACTGGCTCTTTCTGTGATTTGTATTGTATGGCTAGTATTGTGCTGGGGAAAAACCAACCAGTTTGTCTTTTTTTTTTTTTTCTTTTTCTTTTTTTTTTTTTTCCCCCCCTAAATTGTTCAAAAATGTGAGTTTAGGTTTCTAATTATCAAGATTTTCTTGGAACCAACAGAGAGAACTGCAAATTGAGTAACAGAGAAGTTCAGACCCCTTGGTCATAGTGTTCCTGGACTTTGGAGTAATTGAAAGTGGTCTAGGTCTAAAGTTCTGACCTGATTCAGTCTTTGGTTGAAAGTAATCCTGAAGCGTCTCTAGACTTGCAGTGAGCCAGTAGCTGATAGCTTTTACTGTTTATCTGAACTGACCCTTGAATTTAAAGCTTAAGGGAGAACCAGAAGTGTGAAACACTGTGAGAAATACAAGGATGAATCACTGGAAATGGGACGCCTGCTCCTTCCCAAATAAGTTTTAGGTTTCTGTCATTCCTCTTTGTTTCTCTCTGTATTGTTTGAGTAGACTATTTCATTCTAAATCACCGTACTTCTCTATATCTTACACATCATGCATGGTAGGATGGAATTTGTTACTTGTTACTTTGAATTTAGAGAGACTACCTTAGTCATGTGGTGGAACCGTCTGTAAGCCATACAGATACTCGGAAGAGCGGGCGGTGAACTCCCGTGAGAGTAATGGAGACTTTTGACATTTAGAGGGGATCCATCGACACTGCATTTAAAAACTTGAATCCAAGAGTTTGATAGGAAACAGGTAATAAGCAGACCGCATAGAACTATGCTACTTTATCCTTCACAGCACAATGAACTCGGTTGAGCTTTGTGTCCTTCATGTTGCCTGATGGAAGGTTTGGTAAACTGAATGGCAGGGAGATGGTTGTGGTACAGAAGTTCCTGTTTATTGGATTACAAGATCCTGTAGTAGTTGACATCTACAGAGGTCATCTAACTTTTTAGCAAGAGTCCACATCATACCGAGTTTGGAGAACTCCTTAAAAAGGTGTAGTTCTCAAAGTGGTTTTCGTAACTAAATTGGAAGTAGCTTGACCGAGCTTTGACAGTTATTGGCTTCACTGACTACATGAAAGGGATGGGAAATGAAGTAGACGGTCAACTGCTTGTTCTTAGAGAAGCAACTCTGCTGTTGGTGTAAGCAGTGGAACACTTGGCCTTCCCTTCCCCCTGCATCATGACCACTTTTCCTTTGCAAAGCTTTTATATAGAGTACAAGGACCTATAAATAACAAGGGAGCCTATAAATAAATACAGCTGTGAGCCGACAAAGGCTTCTGACAAATTATGTTTATTGAATTTCTCACGTGTGGTCCAGTTTGAATCCAACTGTGGGACTTGCTAAGTCTTTAAAGGTGTATTTTTGTTATTTTGTGCCTAAGCCTGGGATTTCCCTCTGTTATGCAAAGTAGGGAGCGCTCTGACTAGCTGAGTAAAAGAGAAGAATGGGTAAAAAGAGGAGTTTTTTTCAGTGAAGCTAAGCTTATGGTATTAACTTCAGGCAAACCAGTCCAAGATCTAGTGTCTACTGTTTACATGAGAGGGTTTATGAGAGAAAACAATCATATCACTGCAAAGTGCTGGCTGAAACATGACACCCCCCCAATAATTAATCCTGTTGTCATTGTCCTATAAATGCAGTAATCCATAACGAGATTTAAGTACATTTTATTGTAGTCAATGCTGTAGGTGGGTATGGCCTGTTAAGGTAGATGTTGTATGCGCAAGAAAATAGAAAGCCTCGATGCCAAAGTCTCCAACTTGAGCAGAAGTTCCAGATCTGCTGGGTGCACAGAGTTCGTTGGATCTGACCCGTAGCCACCATGGGAGCTCTATTCAGGTAAATTGACAAAGCATTAATTACTTCAAAGGAGAGCTAATGAGGCAATAAACCACAAGGGTGAAACTCAAATGGTTTATGGTACCATTAGTAGGCTGAAATGGAATTATAATTAGAGCAGGGAAAACGATTCATAGTCCACAATTTATCCAATGGATTTAGTGCTTGTTTCTGTTAATGAATTATACACCACTAGACATATTTTAGGAACATATTCATTGTTTGAAATTGCTCAGCGGCGAGTTTATATGGAGACGTTCCTGTCAATAGGAGTAGCTTTACAGAGTTTGCATCTGGTTTCTCTTTGCTTGGGGGCTTTATGTGTGTATTTGTGCTCTGTAGTGGGTCACTGAAATACTATGGTGGTTCTACTTCCTGCAATTTTATAGAAAAAAAAAATGTTAATTGTTCAGGGATATGTGGCAGTTACCTAAATTTGCTGGAGGAGCCTTTCTTGATCTTCAGGGATGGTTTTTTTTTGCTTGAGGAACAGTTCTGCAAATAGCTCAGCAGCAAAGAAGGAACCTTAGCAATACTTGCTCAAACATCCACCCCAAAACATGAATAAAACTTGTGTGCCCAAATGAAAGCTTGGTTCAGAAATGTTGAAACAGACTCAAGAGAGCTTTGTTCCACTGCTTAGATCTTGACTTAAGTTAGATGCAGAATAATTCAAATACATGTGTGAGTGACAGTCTTATCTCAAGCTTTAAGGTGGTGTGGGGTTGAGCTTGTAAAATTCCCCTTGGAGCTCTTCGAGTTTGCATGAAGTACTTGTATAATATAATGGATGATCCTCTATCATGGGATAACTTTCCTGTGTCTGCTATGATTAACTTGGAGTTACTTATAAAGGGGAACAATGTTGCTGACACGAATCTAATATTTGGAGATGACTGTGTATACCCACTGATTATGTGTTTCTGTCTTTATCTTGCTGCACATGTACTAGTGTGTAGCAGGCTTTATTGAGGACAACCAGCTCCTTTTCAGACCAAAAACCATAGGTAGTACTTCTGAGGCCAGAGTCCCTAAGCTATCCATTAAGATACTCTGGTGTGTCAGCCTCTCAGTTGAAATGTCTTGGGGCCACTCTGTTTTTCCATTACAATCCTGTTCTCTTCTATGCAGACCTACTCAGAAGAGGCAGAATTAAGCCACAAACCTTTATGTTCTTTTAAAGCTGCTGTATACTGTAGCCTGTTAATCAGGCATTTACTTCTGTATGTCTCAGGTGATTGACAAGCTTAGTCTTAGAGTGGAGGTGCTTTGTGCTGCCCACTGGTTGCCTGGCTCCACGTTTGCCTTCCTGAATAAATCATGCGTTCTGCTTTTTGTATGACATGTTTAGTTCTGTGATTTAAGAGCTTTAACATACAGCTCTTGTTTGTTGTTGCTTTTGTTAATAGCTAATCGTGAATTATCCATGAATGGGCTAATTAGACATTAACTGTATCTTATATACCAACCAAAGAATCAGATCTTTCACAGGTGTCTGCATAGGCAGTAACTTCTTGAAATACCCCTGGGCTAGAATTATTTGCCTCTATTAGGGAAGATCTTGCAAATTCTGGCCTGCAGGGTAGTTGCAGCATAGCTCAGAAATCAAAGCAAGTCATACATGGAATGAATGCCGTGTACGGAAAAAAAAAAGTCAGGATCCCAAATTTTGCAGGTGGTGAAATATGAATCATGAATTTAGTAAAGTATTATTCTTTCAAAAAGGACAAGATTATTGGACCTGATTTTTGTTTTCAGTGTAAAACTTTGAATGAAGTTCAGGTAGAATGAAATGCGAAAAGAAAGACTGCCTATGTGCCGTGAAATTGTTTTGTAGATTCTAATACAATGACTTTATTAAGAAAGAGACAGAGAGAGACTTCATAACAGTTCTTGTTTTTTATATTCTGGGTACCTATTAACAGTGTTCTGCCATGGTAGCTTAAGATTTCTGTATGCAGTGCAGCAGTGATGGAAGTCATTAGTGAAGAGTAGAAATAAAGTGAACAGAAACTCAAGGAAAGAGTCCTAGAGATGGCCTGCATAGAGATAGAGGCAAATACCCATGTTGCAACTATCATAGAATCAGGATTAAGTGATGCTGGTGACAGAAATGTCAGTGATGTTAGCAGTAATTCTTCGATGTTCTTAAATGAACTGTGTGCCAAAGTAATTCTGGTTCTATTGCCTGGTCGCAGCGAGCATCATATGATGCTGTCTGCCTTCTATTTTCTCTGTCAGAAAATCAGCAGCATTTCTTCAGCCTGCCCTCATCTTGAAATATTTTCTCAGGTAGCTGATACCTGCTGGGCCTCAGAATGACGTTACAAAATCCAGTCTCTTGGTCCAGTAGTGCTTCTGAGGTGCAAAGGTTTCTAGCTGCCAAACTCCACACCAACAGCATTGCGTAGCCTGTCCCCACCTCGTACTTTCTGTATCTTATTTAGTACGTGACCCAGCAAAACCCCAGTCCAACTCTGAGTCAGTGTACAATAAAATAACAAAGCTGTCATTTAGATGCTCGAATTAAAAATGATTGTGGAGTCTGTTTCTACCAAATGACTTTTCCATCAAATATTAATAAGCATGGCTGATGTTTTTGGTTGGCTTTTTTTTCAGAAGAAAAATACCAAGAGATATAAATCTATATTAAAAACTAAGTGCCTACCAAATGTAACTTTATGCACATTTGCTGTGGTTTCTCGCTTTCTTTTTACTCAAGTGTTACAGAGAAAAGCCAGTAAACCCCACAAAATTGCTGTTTTCTCTCTTGTGTCTTTTAGCTTCTAAATTTTTGTTTGAATACTGTTGTTTCTGTAGCATACATTTCTGGATGCCTGACTAAAGCACAGATGACATGATACATCATGAAAGCCAAAGGGTTCTAGGGACTCAAACTAATGCCCAGTAACACTGACCTACGAGGAAATTGTTGTGGCTGTTTCAGATGTCAGTCTTAGTCACTTTATAATAATTTGGAGATTTCCACTAGAACTTTGGTGGCAGTAGGAGTAGCTTTTAATAAGGGACAACAGTGCTTAATGTTGATGTACTGTATCTTGGATCAAAACCTTGCTCCTACCTCTCCTTTTTCTGCTACTGCAATAATCAGCTCTAGATGTGCTTGATAGACCTACTGTGATCCTATTTTCGGCACAGTCTTGCACAGCATATGTCTTTCAATTCCTTTTCATCTCTGAAATCAGGGTAGGAAAGTTCAGTGCAACTTGTGGGTGCTGACATTCAACACCACCATCAACAGCAATACTTAATGGCTTGCGTGCTGCTCTGTTTCTGCTGCAGTCGTACAGTCCCTGGCACCAGGGCCCACCCTTTTTTAAGGTTTGCTTTCTTGTCTTCCACTGTTAATGGGGAAGTGACTGAATTTCTCAGTATCATGAACAAAGGCTCCCCTCGTACTAGGGCCTGTGTTCCCAGGGGCTACCATTGCTGAATACGCTTCAGTGAAGAATCCATGGCTACTTTAGTTCTCTGCAGAGATGTTTGGGACACTGATGTGCTTTTGGAAGTGAAACCGTTACAGCCTTAGCTCCTGAAACCTCCTGTGGCAGGTCTGTATGCGGCAGAAATTTAGAAGAGACCTCTGTACCTTTCAGTGTAGACTTAAATTTTCTTCGCAGCTCCTGCTTTTCTGTTCTGCTTATTGTATGAGAGAGTGCATGATAACTCTGTGAACATGTATGTATGTGATACATGACAGTTTCTGTATATGTGCATATTTACATAGATGTGTACGTATGTAGATGCAAATATGTGTATACATGCATTCAGACAAGTCACGGAAAGTTAAGCGTGTACTTCTGACTGTGATTTGTGAGTGACACACCAGGTGGGTGCATGGGAGAGTCTCTGCAGGTCTACATGTGTCATGTAGGTAAATGTGTGCATGTATTGGATTCATTGCTCTGATTTTTGTTACTCTGAGAATTCTCACCTGCATCCAAATTCTCTTGTGCAAATGGTTTGGATTTTGGGTCTCCTCCCCTTGCTAATGCCTTACACCAATCTCTTTCTTATTGCAAGAAAGAAAAAGAAAGATGGAAGGCAGGAGGGAGAGCAGTCTAAAGGTCAGCTAGCATTGCAGCCTGATGCAGAGATTTATAACCCTCCAAATTCTCCATCTCTCTGGCAGCATGTCTTTACAGACTCGCATTATCTCTATTAATACCAGCCACAAGGTCATTACTCAGGCACTGAGCCTTCCTCCAGCATAAATATTTATACAAGGCTGACCTGCGGCTGCTGCGTTTGCCTTTTATTTGATTTCTGCCGCCTTTTGTGTCTGTCAGCTAATGTCTTTAGCTGCTCTGTCTGGGACAGTGGGAGCTGAGGAAGGAGCCGGGGAGGGGTTAAGAGGGAGTGAGAGAGGAGGGAAGGAGGGGGCAGGGAGATTGAGAGAAGAAAGAGAAGAGATGGATCGGTAGGAAGTTGCCATTTTGCATGATCCCCATTGATGGAGGCACAATAAACTCTATTTCACACCAGGTGAAAATTTTTAAGAAGTCTGTATTTTGCAATGAGATTGCAAAATGTGTGAAAATTTCCTTTTATAGAATCACAGAATGGTTTAGGTTGGAAGGGACCTTCAAAGCCCATCCACTGCAACTCCCCTGCAAGAAGCAGGGGCATCTCCAGCCAGATCAGGTTGCTCAGAGCCCCGGCCAACCTGGCCTGGAATGTTTCCAGGGATGGGGCATCCACCACCTCTCTGGGCAACCTGTTCTCCTCAACCAATGTCTACTCGAGAAGACAGGAGAACAAGAATCTTTTACATATAGAATGTTGCTTTTGCTGGCTGTGAATGGGATTTGAGAAGCCCATTTCAGAGAATAAGCTAAGGATATCTTGCAAGGAGACATGCATGAGTGAATAGTAAATATGCTAGCTCACAAATTTCTGTCAGGCATGACTTCATGGATGTGCCTCTGTGCTCACCATAACACGCTAATAGTACTCTGAAACCTTGTTTCTTAGCTTCTTTTGGCGTCGGATGCAGATACTTCTACTGGCTGGAAGGGAGTTGAGGTTGCTGTGCTTCTTGGGGATACGTGTTCTAAGGGGCAAGAATAGTGTCGGTATCTGCACTGCGGCCTTGTGCTTGTCCTTCAGCAGAACTCTGTCTGACACTGTTCAGCTGTGTAGTAGGAGTTTGGGAACAGGAATGGAAAACTGAGAGAAACATGGCACATGGTCATGGTTTGTTTTAAGTGTGATAAAAATACAGAAGTCAAAGGGAAGAATCATTGCTTTTCTCTGTTTCCCCTAGCTAGTGGATTCTGCTAAAGGTCACAGACTCTGTTAGGTAGACTGTCGTTTGGACCTGTGTAGCAAATGCTACAATCCTTTGTGGTGGGGTTGTTGTTGTTGTTGAAGAAATACTGTTCAGCAGTTGCACAGGAGGATTCCCCCTAACACCCTTTAAAATCTTAGTTAAAAAAAAAGTAAAATCAGGCTAACTTAAATATGACCTTCAGAAACGTCTTCTCTACTTTCTGAAAGATTCCTTAATTTCCTTCTTTCCTCCTTCTTTTGAGGTTTTGAGAAATGTAACTTTTGCTTACCAGCAGGATGTGGATCCTACTCAGTGCAGTCATGTCAGTGATGACTGAGAGCCTCACTGCGGAGGGAGAGTGAGGGTACTTTCTTAAACTAACATGTTGTCTTTTGTCATTAGTGTAAGCAAGGATTTTTGAGCTTGAATGCCAGACAAACATCCTTTTGTGTGGTCTTGGTCTTCCAGCCTGAGTGAGTTGACTGAACTAATCACCTAGCTGTATTTCTGAGAAATTTTTAGGTTTTATTGTTTGCAGCTGCCTACACCCCTTTCCTGAATACAAAGATCTTCACTTCAGGTCTTTGAACTGTTTTGTCAATGATGTGAATATGGTTTATTTAAAGATTCTTTTCCTTTCCTTACCCACCTGAGGATATTTTTTCTTCATACTACTGATTCTGTAATACTGCATTTGCACAGGACCAAAGCTGCCTCTTTTGTCTCTAAGTAGGTTACAGTTTTTAAGTTAAAGAACAAAAAAACCACAAAAAAACCCGCCCCAAAATCTGGTCTTGTTTTTGTAGCTTATTTTCTCTGTAGAAGAGCAGGAGGTCCGTTAACATCTCTGGTGATCAGCCACACCACATTCAACTGATTCTCCACAAAGCGTTGTGCATAGCTTGTTGGAAGCAATCTGGATCCTGTCAGATATTCGCACAGAACCATTGGTCAGGTCAAGTTGAGAGTCACTGACTACTTGAGTCCTAAACCATGAAAAATATAGCTGGCAGGAATGATCAGCTAGAATTAATATTTTTGCCTTTTAGTACAGCTTCTTGTATCTCATGCACTAGGTAGGTCTCTCTGAGTGTATGACTGAAGCTTTAGATACGTGCTCAGAGACAGAAAGAATAGCAGAAACTTTGTGTTTGCAGTAACAGTCTTTAGTATGAGTAGATATATACACATGCATGTATAGTATACACAAGAGAAATAATCTAGTTTGCAGTGTTACCTCAGCACTTCTCAGGAGCTTCTGCAAATTAAATTCCCTATCCAAGGGAATTTGGCTGGCCCAAGGAAGAAGTTTTATTCTCAGTGCTGATGGTTACAAGCTGCCTAGAGTGGCAAAGTGAATGGCTAGGCTAGGTGTAGGATGGGCTGTGATGAGGGGGAAAGGCAATTTGATTCTGCGGATGATTAAGAGAATAGGGGGGTTTCAAGATGCTTGAGGTGGCTTTCTGGCTTAGTACTGTCACTAATCTTTAGTGATACTGGTGAGGAAGAAGGGTGAGGGGCTGTTACTGGCACCTTCACTCTCAGTTTCTGGCCTATGCTAGCACAAGTTGCAGGCAGCCATGTTCTGTGAGGGTATGACACCTCATGCTCACGTCTCTCCTTCCTGACCTGGCAGATGACGCAGTGGGGAAGGGAACTCTGTAATGGAATGGAAGGTGGGGAGTTCTGTAGCAGTTACACTGAAAACAGAGAAAGAGAATTTGGGGTATGTGTGGGGGGGAATGTGTAATGTACACAGTATGGTCTGTGCCTTCTTACTGACTGTGATATTGAATACTATTTCTCTTAAGCTATCTTCACACTTTCCTTTTTTGGTAACTTCTGTCAAAACAAAACTCTCCATCCTGAGTATGAAAACAGAAGCTCTTGTTGAGAAGCTTCAGCTGGAGCTGTGGGAACTGTGAAGCTGAGGCGTGTTTACATGCAGGTGTTGTGTATGTGTGTGCAAGCATACACACACACACACCCCCAGGAGTTCTTTGAGCCTTTTGAGCCAATAGTGCCATGGAAAGATCCTTCCCTTGTCATTGTTCCAGCTTGCCTGTTTGTGAGGATCTGTACTGATTTAGATTAAGGAATTGATACAGGCTAAAGCTAAGCACTTTTTTTTCCCCTCCCTTGACTAACTGTAACCCAGACTAGTTCCCTTATTTGGTCCACTGCCTTAACATCCACGCCCAGTTAGAAGAAGTCGTCGTTAGGAGAACAAGGCCAAGAAGATGGGGAAAGAAGGGATCGGGCCATTCCTTTTTGGAATTTGCATAGAACCTATGAAGCAATACTGGTCACTCTGATTGTGGGGGACGAATTTCAGAAAAAAAAACATTTGAGTAATGATCAGCATTTGAAACAATTCAGATAATGGACATTTAAATTATCCTTCTGAGACTCAAGGATGGAAAAACCATTGAAGTGACTAAGGGTGTTCCTCCTTGTCAGAAGTACTGTTGGGAAAATACTCCACCAATTTTACTTGGTTGATATTTCAAATATATAATTGCATGAAGTGTTAAAAATGTGATTTTTTTAATTAGGAGCACCGAACTGTGAAAGGAAGGGTTGTGCTAACCTCACAGATAACAGGGAATACGTACTGTTCTGTGTATAGCTAGGCAATCTTCTGTCAGCTGGCAACTCTAGGTGGAGCTGACAGGGAATTAGGTACTCATTTTGATACAGATGCTGTATCTTAGAGAAGATGGAAAAATCAAATTTCCTGACCATTTCTGATCTTAGAACTTTATAAAGCAAAGCTGTGAAAGCCGATTACAGTTTTTCCAGTGTAACAACTCTTGTTGAAAAATTGCAGCTCTTCTTATTGAAAGGAAGACATTCTAAAATCGTTAATACTGATTCTTTCCTCAGGATCTTTTGTTTAGCTTCAGCTGATCAGCAAAACCATGTTTCAGTGCTTCCAAAATGAAATTCCTTTAGCGCCAAATGAAGTTTTATTTTGAAACTTTAGTTAATTTGTATAACATTTAAATAAAACAAGCACTCAGAGATGCAACACTGCAGAATTTCTAGCTGATGATTTAACTGATGTAACCATATTTTGGAGGAGGTGACTTCCTGGTTTACATTTTTTCCAGAACTTCAACTTCTGATCTTTTGTTAAGATGGGGGAAAAAGCAACCTGCTATTTGTTCCCAGTATAGGAAAACAGTTTACTGTTCTTCTCTTTTGTTAGCCTCTATGTGTCAAATCACACCTTCCTCAAATGTCTGCTCAGATTCATATAGCTATAGTCTGAAATAACTGTGTATGTGCCACAATAATGTGTCACAGTATGACAGAAGTAGAGGTGAAATACTGAGTTTATTTGGTGTAGGCTAATCTCTCTGCATAGTAATGCACATGTGTGCACATTTACATTTAGTTTAGTTTGAGGACCATTATCTGTTCTCGCTTGTGCCCATCTAGTATGTCCATCTTTTGAATTTGGCATACTGTAGTGACTCTTTATTTCCTGGTTTTCTTTTCTTTGTTACTATTTTTTCCTGTTTTATCTTATACTTGACTGCCTTATCTCTAAAACCCGAAACTGCTTTTCCTAGGCCAACCTGGGTTCTTCACAAGAAACAGTAGTAATTCAGGAGCAATTTGCTCTTTTTTTTTTGGTCTGCTTTTATTCCATGATACAAGCAAGTTATGTAAATCCTCCTCTGTCTGTCTTACAGCACGTTAACAGACACTTTTGCTGGAATCAGAGAACCCTTGTCCCTTATAACAGTTTAAAATGAGGAAAGCAGGTTTGTATTTCTCACCATTACATTTTTAAATTGCACTATAGATCTTGAACTCTAGGGGTCAGTGAGATTAGCAGAGGATTTAGAAAACCTTGAAGAGCGGCTGCATCTTGCAAGAACAGGTCTTTACAATAATTGGGCCCAGCTCTTTATTGGATTAAGAGTTGTGGCTATGTATCATTAGATTTCAGTTACAACATTTTTCTTTGGCTTTGCAGCAGCACAGTGTAAATATGTGCTTTGAGACAGCGGTGCCTGAGGACCTGTGTTCCAGAGAACACGAGTTCTCATTTAAGAGGCAGTGTCTGTCTTTCACTGTTACGTGTGGTTTCCTAGAAGAAGTTATCGTGAAGCACAAATGGAAGAGTCTTTAGATAACTTCAGTTCTGGTTCATTCACACAATTCTCAGCCAGTGATTCAGAGCTGCTAAATGACTCCAGCCATCCCTACCCCTGGTAGATCTGGGCCTTACCTCTCTGTAGGAGTCATGCTGAATGTAGTACCAGTGCACTGTACTTTGTTTTGGATACCCTCATGGAGCTCTGTGCAGCCTACATCTATAGTAAAAGGGTTTCTTCAGCTGCTTCTCTAGGAAATGTTGATTTGCTGGAGCTCCCAGTCATTTATCTTTTTCCTTCCTACTTTGCTGAGATGACTGGGTTGCGTGTAGTGTGTTTCATTGTTACTTCTTTTTAAAAAAAAAAAAAATATTGATAGTATACCAGGGCCTAAGCCTGCTAGTAACACAGAACTGCATAAATCTGCTGCTGATTTTTATTATGACTAGTAAAGTCCATCTGAAACTGATCAGAACAGAGTGAAGCTGGAGGAGAGTAGCTATTGAATAGCTAGTTAGTAGCTAGAAAAGGTAGATACACTTCAAATACTTTGCAGATATTTTAACTGTACTTGAATATTTTTAATTATAAACCTGTGCTTGTGAATTGTAGTGGTGGGCAGACACAAAACACTTGCACAGTTCAAAACACTAGCTTCAGTCCCAAGTCTCTACCCAAAGGAGCAATTTCCAGTGCCTGTATGATGAGAACTAACAGTGACTTGTGAGCCAGGAAACATGAGTTCTTAACTCGCCTGTGGTCATACAGCACATTGATTTCCTTCCTTGGTGTCTCAGTGTTTTCATCTGGAATACGGTGCTGAGGATACCTTGCTCTGTGAAGCCCTTTCTGATCTGTATGTGTTTAGCAGTGTTATGCCTGCACAGCATGGTCTGTTTCTTAACTCTATAGCCTCTGTTTAATAAAATAGAAAACACAGAAGAGTAAAAGGATTGAAACATGAACACATTGGAAATCATGAAAGAAACTCTTGCTGTGTGCTGGTTCACTGAAACATGGACATTTTGACGGTTGATGGTTTTAACAAGAAAATGAAATTATCCATTTTTTATTATTCTGTTTTTTAAAAATGTTGCAATTGCAGTCCATTTCAGGTAAAACCTTAAAATAAATCTATTGTAGACACCAAATAAAGCAAATTTCTTCCTCTAAACTCCACTCTTGACTCTCATATAATGTGAACCACATGCAGTTAGTGATGCATATGTGAGTGCACGTTACGTGTTTCTGTATATGTTTGGAGGTGGTGCATTTTAAAAGCACATATGAAGGATGCTGAGCTTATGTGGACAGGACAGGCCTTATGTCTTTGTACTGGAGTTCTGGAATGCAGCATGCAGGTAAGATTAAATGTTTGAACAACAGTTTTCTATTCAACTTACCCATTTGACAGGCAATATATAGCAGTCTTTTAGAAGAAATCAAATATCTATTGAGAAGTTTTGAATTAGACAAAGCTATGAAACAATGTAAAATCTAGAACTTCTGGAAAGTATTAATCTGGTGAAGATACTGTTCTTTGCAAGGCCTGTAAGTTGCTACTTTAGTGGACCAAAATGACAGCAGCTATTGGTGTG
The DNA here is from genome assembly GCF_036417535.1 of Chlamydotis macqueenii. NCBI lineage: Eukaryota > Metazoa > Chordata > Aves > Otidiformes > Otididae > Chlamydotis > Chlamydotis macqueenii. The sequence goes on along the minus strand of NC_141572.1, from coordinate 13,486,103 downwards.
GTTTGATTATGCATGTGAACAAAGGATAATATTAAAGAAATACTCCTGCTCAGGACTTGGATGTCTGGATTTCCTTAGTGTTTGTACTCCCCTATACAATGCAGAGCGCTAGGCCTAATATTTCTGAGGATCAAAGTTCAAGCACTGTTTTACATGAGCTACAGGGGGAGTTTCAGTGGGAAAACTTCCAGCTACTGCTGGAAGTTCTCTGCAGTATGCTGATGTGAACCAAACCGACATCCCAGCGTTTATGTAGTTCACGAATCTTGACTGCAGATCTGGGAAAACCCGTATTTGCAGAATTAAAGTGGGGTTAAGGAGTTGAATAGCAAATGCTGAGAGATTAGAGGAGAAACAGCTGAAAGGGAGGATGCTGATAGCGCAATAACTGTTCTACTTATTAGTTAAGTGATTGGGAAGAAGCTATGTGGGAGTGAGGGCTGAGGTGCAAATGGTCTGCATCTTCTGGGGAAGGCACACACGGAAGCTCATGTGTCAGGTCTGGAAACTGAGTGCATTGACACAGCTGCTTACACTGTTTCTTTCCCCGGTGTTGTGAGCATCTCATTTTCACAATCAAAGATTAAGTCTAAAATGGTGTGAGTACCCCATGTCCCCTATGCTGTGAAATACCATCTTTGCTCATTTGCTTGGAAAGTCACCCTCCCACAGGGAGCCGCAAAGCTGTAATGGAGTTGAACACAAACATTTGTTTTGTTTAAAAACCCTGGTGTAACATTGCAGTGCAACTTCTGAAATGTCAGTTCCTGTAAATGCTCTGAGCCTGAGATCAACAGTGCAGAAAGCACTGGAAGAACCCGTTGTGGAAGCGAGGTTTACCAACCTCTTCAATGTTTCATGCTAGCTTCACAATGATCTTTGTGGCTCCCTGCTTCTTCGATGGCTTCTAGCTTTCTGGTTGTGACATATCTCCTGATGCACTCAGACAGAGGGAATATGCAAAAGGACGGCTGCAGCTCTGTGTTCAGGAGATGTCATCTCCAATTGACATCAGGCAGGGGAGCGGCAATTAAGGCTCCAGCCGACTTTCTGCTTAAGCTCCAGGCACGCTGAGGGAGGAGAAGAGAGAGAAAGAAGGTATAAGGAGGAGGAAGGCGGGGAGAGAAGGAGAGAGAGCAAAAGGTAGAGAGAGGGAAGAAAGGGAAACTACAATGTGAAAGAATGGGAAATATGAACAGCATGGAACAAGTCAGGAGGAAAGTGGAGAAAAAAAATATGAGAATGTCGTAGAAGGGGGAATGTTGAGAGAGGAAGCATGGAGGAAATAAAAGAACGAGTATGTGACTGCATGAGAGGTGAAAGAGAGAGGAAGTGATAGAATGAGACAAGTGGCAAGGAAAACAGTGAAAGCGGGAAGGGAAGGGCAACTTGTGTGCTTTTAGCTGTTTGCTGGTGGGAAGGGAAGCATATTGTCCCAATCCACCAAGTATAGTGCTGGAGAGTCCCTTTATTCCTGAGTCCTGATGAGCTATCACTATAAATCAGCTGTCGTTTCACAGCTGTGTGTCAGTGAGGAAGAGAAACTCCACAGAATTGAGAGGTACATGGGCAGGAGAAAAGGAGAATGAAGGCGTGGTCTGTCCCAACGCATCTGGAGAAGCCATCTCTGAAAGGCATAAATGCCTTCAGTGCCTTAAACCAAGCCACATCCCAGTTAGACCCAACAGTGTGCGTAAAGGACATTATGTGCAAGAGGTAGACCAGATAAGATTTGTGTATTCAACACAAAAAAATTATATATTAGACAAGTGAAGGATTTGCATAAGGCAATAACACATAATACCACTCTTTCTCCTCTAGGGTCAAAGTGCAGCACAGTCACATAATACAGCAAGTTTATTATATTAATTATATTAATTTCTTTCTTCAGGGCTATGATGTTGCCAATATACATTCCCCATATGCCTTGTTATGGTTCTGTGTAGAGCAGTGGGACTCTCAAGTATTTTGGATTCTAAGCCCCAATTCAAATGCTAGCATAACTTTTAGGATGTCTCTTGGTCGCTTGACCCCAATTCTGTCACAAACTCCATCTTGTAATCTTTAGTAACTTCTGGTCTAGAAAGTATAACCAAGACCCATGAACCTGTCAATGGTCATAATACAAGCACACAGGAAGAAACAGGCTGTGAGGTTCTGTTCTGCCCTGTGTATCTCGCTTGTGGTCTGCCCAAACATAGACTCCTTTACGCTGAATAGAGAGAATCGTTGAATTGGTTTCGAGAGCAGTTAATCAGATGCGTCCAAGACCTCTGTTTCGCAATGGCTAGCTCAGGAATAATGCTTAGAATTAAGTCTTGGAAAGCTAGGCAGCATGTATCTCACTTGCTGTGCCCTGAAAAAAAATCTTGTTAAGTTACTAGAACAGATACAGCTATTGGCCTCTTGGGAAACGAAAGTGCTGAGAGATTCAGGCTTTTGAGATTACAGCTGAGTTAGGGGTTGAATCAGCTTTGTGTATCCCAAATGTTTTCCTACTTAGTAGCATTACTAGATCTCTTCCATCTTTCCAGTTTTGTTGCTTGAATACTAAGGAGGTTTCCATCTTTTACAGATGTTAGATAACTCCATGGCTTTGTTTGGGGTTCTCCTGTCTTTTCCCTGCTAGTTGACATCATTGTGACTTTCTCTTTTGTCGTAACTCTGGTAAACCGTTTTCTTCTGTTGTGTAGATACTTTGAACTTCTTCATAGCTGGAGCTGTGTGTTAGATCTTCCATTCTTTGTCTTCATCTATTTTTAGACATTATTACACTCTTGAGGAATCTGGTGTCTTTGTCCCATAGTTCCACTTCAGTAGCTGATGTAGGCACAGGGGAAAGGTCAAAGGTCACAACCAACATGAGCCATCAGTGGCTTGCTCTTCCTTTGCTCAGTCTGGATTCCTGACTGGCTAAAAGAAACCAACTTCTCAAAGACTTTTTTCAGAGTATTCTCAGTGCACCAGCTATTAAACCTTGAAATACAATTTGGAACATAAACTTTGATGGGATTATTAAATCTATGAGGTTTAGCTGCAAAGAGCTAGGCTGTTGCCAAAGCTCCATGCTTTAGCTTATTAATAGTTACTAAATTGGGGTGAGAGCTGGCAGAGGGCAAGCGGAGAGTGAGATGGAGAGAAGCACGACGCTTATGCATTCACTGTCCTTTTTAGTGTTTTATTTTCCCCATCTGGATTTCCCCCTGCCGAGCAGCAAAATGGGCGTTTAGGCCTGCTAGCAGTGCCAGACAGCTAACTAGGCGCTAGAAGTCAGCCCCTGATGATATTTGGCATCGATGGGCCTCTTTGTGCCAGTGGTTTAGTGCCAAAAGTAATTGTGATTTACACCCGTTGCCCCTTTGGTGGCAAAATGGTTTTGATTAAGTGCATACCACATTTATTGAGTCTTGCACAACCGAGCACAAGGTCTTGGCTGGGATGCCGTAAAAGGCAGTGAGATTTACACATCTCGCTGCAGGATTCATTTAATCTCTTGGGGATTTACTGACCTTCAATTAGAACTGTTAAGTACTGTTTACTTGGTACCTAAATCATGCAAGGCCCAGCTAGAGTTTCTTTTTTGTTTTCATTAGTAATGTTGTGATTAAATACGGGAGGAGAGGGGAAAAGACCCAAACACAGTGAGACCCAGTGAATACACGCCCTAAGGAGAAAGACTTTGAAGGTTTTAAATCAAAATACTGAACAGACCAAACTAACTCGTTTTTCCTTAACGATCTCTGATATAGGAGGCCACTGGTTCAACTGAAAGACAAAAAGTTACTTTATGGGAGTTGTGTTCATAGTGAAGGTCACCTTCTTACCTTTCTTTGTGTTCACCTAATCCAATGTCTGTGGATTTAATGGAAGGATATTTTTTAACTTCAGAGAGCTTCAAAATAGGTGTTGAAAGAACTTCTGAGGTTGGACATGGAAAATTTATCTGCTTCACTGCCTAAGGTCACTGAAGTTATCTGCAGTCAAGGTACTTCTCTTAGTTAGCCGAGTAAGAGCAGCCATATTGTGAAGTAGGATTCTTCTTATTCTGTCCATGTTTGCAGAATATACTCCCAGCCACTTCAGAAAGGCTCTTGTGGTTCTAAGGAAAAGATTTTCTGTCCTTCATCACCAAAACCACAGAATTTTGAGATGGCACAGAGGGTTAAAAATGTCTGAGCCAGTATTGCAGAGCAAAAATTTCAGTGTTTTAGGTCTAGGTTACTACTTAGTGATGTGCATTCCAGTTGGTTAACATTGCAGTCACAGAAAGGAAGTTAAAAGATTTCGTGTTTGTGAATGGAGCTCAGGTTAGTGGTCAGATTTTCAAAAAAAAATCTCTTCTTTGTAAATAGATTGTGGTCTTCCATAACATAGTGGTTTTAGTAACTGACTGAAAAATGCTGGCAAATGTTGGGTGTGAATACTTAAAGTTCAGAAGGGAGCTAATGGTCTAATTTTTGTTGGGTGGGTTGATTATGTGGCATCTTTCTGTGCCCTGGTTATATGAACAGATACAGCAGCACTGAGGACCTGTTTGCTAGGATGAAACTCAGGTTTGACAATCTGAAAATTCCTTTTCCACAAGTATTCTCTAAATGTTTCTTTAGAACTTGGCTGCTTCTGAGATTTTTCTTGCCAAGAAACTAGTTGGCTGGACTGTTCATGGAAAGTGAACCCCAAAGGAACACGAACACAGGCAAAATTAATTCACGGGTTGAATAGCCATAGAAAATGTCAAGCATTTGATCAGCTCTCATTAGTAGCTAGCAGCTTGGGCTTCTTGCTTCCTCCTGACTTCTCAAATTAATAACTCAGCTCTCCATCCTTGTGCTTTCTCTGGCATTATGTCAAGAGCAAGGGAATGAGGTGTGGAGGGGTTCAAGGAAACAGTGAAATGGTACATGCCCTTTAAATTCATGTTGTAGATAGTTCACTTGAGACCCAAATCAGAAATTGAACTCACATCTCCAGCCACGACCAGAGCTATATAGCGTCTGAATTGAAGCAGTTTAAGATAGTTTGCAGGTTTTGGTCGTTGAGTTGAGCCTTTTATTTTAAAGTGCATTAGCTATCCTATGTATGAATTTTGGGTTCTGATTTTTACACAATCTTATCTGGGTAATGACTGTTTAGGGATGTGTGTGTGAACTCAGTGGTAACTAACTGGAAGGAGGGAAAAGGTCCTTTAAAGTGTTTTCTCTATTGGTGGCAGTAGGCAGCCAAAGGCCAGGGTGAAGCTAAAATGCAAGGGAAGAGAGGAGTAGGAAGTCTCAAAATGACCATGTTTTTAAAGCTAGGTTGTTAGCACCTTACTCTCTAGTTTAAAAGAAAAAAAAAAAAAAAAGACTGTTTTCTGTGCCCATAACTGCATCACCTCCTCATGTTCTGGCTGCTTTGGTTAGGTAAACATGGAATCATTTATCTTAGAGCTCTGGTTTTACTGAGCCTCGTCAAACGTGTGGCTAGATTTGCAAGTGCCGTTATGTAAACAAGTGGAAAGTAGCAGTTCATAACAGACTGTAGTGGTGAACAACAGGGTGCTGTCAGGTGTGTAATATTGGGAATTGTACTCTTGGAATAAAAATATAATTGGAGGTGAAGCGTGTCCAGGAAGTTCAGCGGTTCTTAGTGCTCTGGGTGCCTTATGTACAGTGTCCTAACTTAGAAGTTTTACATGGCTTGATTTGCATGTTTTCATTGTGTAGGAATACTACACCCCACTGCCATGACTGTCATGATTTTGTTTTTAAACTGGGGCCTTTAAAAGCCCAACTCATAGGTCTGCAGGGTCTTTCTGGAGTTTTGGATCCAGCATGCATGAGGGTGATTTTTGACCAAGCTTCAAATTGTCCCTGGATCCATAATGGGCCAGGACAAATGCCTGGGTCCAGATTCATTCCAATGCTTGAGGTGCTTGTGGCTGACTCTGCTTTTGTTGTTGTTTTCTTGATCTTAGGCTGGAAGAAAGGACAACAGAATAGATGGATGACGTCTGCTGGCCTATTGGTGAAGCTAATAGGCATAATTAATACAAGCTTGGTGGTAAGTATGGAATGACTTCACAAAGCAGGAAAAGCAGCGTGTCAGCGATTTCAACAACTATCCACTCTTGCCTGGTTTTCTTGACACACGCTCAAGCTGCAAAAAGTCAAAGCTACCCTGCATTGCAGTGCCAGCAGCCGTTGTGCTGGCGGGGTGGTGAGTACATGGTGAGTACATCCGTCCATCGGTGACAGGAGGGCAGGCATTCCTTTGCATCCCTCCTTGAGATACGTTAGGCAGTGCTGCTGCCCCGGTGCCTGCGGTCGGCTGGGCTGGCTGCTGCTTCTTGATGAATAGGAGGTGCTAATCTCTTTCTTCCTAAGAGACCTCTTTGTCCAGAAGTGTCAGGATTTAATTGGCTTGTTCACACTTTCTCCAGCAGACTGACTTCTAACACTTCCTCCACACTCCACCCCCTCTCTGGTTCATGGTGTCAGCAGGGCTGGAAGTGTTTTAATTCCTTTACAGACAATCCTCCTCCACACCAAGAGCTCAACTGGGTGAGCTGTTGGGGGTTAGCACGCTGGAAGCTGTTAATCCTAAAGAGGTTTTTTTTTTTTTGGCAGAGGGGGTGGGGGAGCTGAAAGGATTTAGTCCATTGCATTTGAGTGCCCGCAGGGAGTGAAGCGTTTTCTGTGACCGAAGTATTAATTCTTGAATGAGAGTTGAACAAACAAAAAATAAAACTGTAGTGAATCCATTTTCCCCCTTACATTTGCTCAAATCTGTTATATCCTGACTTGTCTTTACATAAAAGTTATAATAGCACCTACTGGTCCCATTGAAAGATCGACTCTGACTCTGCTGTGCTAGGTGGTGGGCACAAAGGTGATGAACACTAGGCTTCTTTTCTACAAAGACTTTGTCCTCTAAATAAAGGTGAATCAGAGTATAATGAAAGAAGGAGTTATTCTCCCACTTGTTAGAGAAACTGAGTCACAGAGGGATTTAAATCAATTTTTGTTCTTGTTCTGTGTTTGGAAACAAATACAATTTGGCAGTGCTGTTAACTCAGTATCCTAGGAGCTTCAGAGACTGCAGCCTGCTGTACTAACTAGGAACTCTAGAAAAGCAGGTTCTGTTCTGGGATCAGCTGTTACCTTCCTGTAGGACTGGACTGGATCACTTTTGCTCTTACTCCCCTCTCTATCTTGTCTTTATGGTCTTTGAGCTTCCTGGGACAGAAGCTTTAATTTCCTGGGTGTTTGTACAATGCTCTCTATGTGGCACACTTAGGCTTTCTTGATGCCACTGAACAATAACAATGAGCAACAAAACTGTCAGATTACTGGTGCAAGAAATCAGGGGAAAATGAGAAAATAAACGGCTATTGTAGGCTTAGACAGGACTTGTTAAGTTTCTGATACTTTTATGTTGGATTGCATTCTCTCCCTCTCCCTCTCCCTCTCCCATTTTCCATTTGTGTAGCTTCGGCCTCCTACTGGTTCTTAAAGTGCTTCTAAGCAGGCATTGCTGAAAGGTCCTTAGTGGTAGGAACATAAATGGAAGTGGGTATTGTGGTCAGGCTGATATCAAGAACCAAGAAGGGAGGAGTGTTCAGAGAACAAGACTATGAAAGATGAGGAGGAGGCAGGGCCAAAGCAAAATCTGGGGATTTGTTTGGGAGAGGAGCCTAGATAGACCTGGCAGATGCAGTCATTAGGCAGATCCAATCACTAAGGACCAGAAGGTCATGCAGTAAAGAACCAGATAGCCATAGTGTTGCTCAAAGCTGCTTAAAAGATTTACATGTATAACTGATTGTGGAACAATCACTAATTGGACCAGAGATGTTGATGCCTGAGGAGACTGTTTACAATGAGCTTCAGGACTGATAGCGTCTGAGCGTATGCAGTACTTACACCCCAGGTATGAGAGGCACCACCCTGCCATTTTTGGAGCTGAGAACTGAGGCTGTTAAACAGCCTCTGCAAAGTCTGTCTTACGATTAAATGATTGTTCCAAAGAAAGTAGAGGGTTGCTTTTTCTTTTTGTTTTGGTTGGTTGAGTCATAGCCGACAAATAGAAAAATCATTCCTTGGTTATCTGAAAGACGATGTCATGTACAATGGTAATTAGAAATATTTCCAAAATTAGACCTCCAGAGGAGGAAGCGAATTACAATGCAAGCAACCTTTGACCCTAGAGAATCATAATGGCTTCCTGGATTTGGAGATACTATGAGCTAAAGCCAGAGAGGTACTGCTGCTGGGTCATAATAAGTGTTAAAATTAGAACACAATGTGGTAACCTTGGGTGTGTCTTTCTGATCTGAACTCTCCTCCCACCCACACCTCTGTTTAATAATGATGTGTTTTGAAAGGCCTGTGGCTGGCTGCCTTAATGTCTAGGCATCTGCACCGAGAGCATCAGCTTTGGTAGTTATCGCTCTGCCAGACAGCGTGGGCTGCAATCCAAAAAAGTACAAAAGGAGTTGTTTGCGCTTAAGTATGGGAACAATTTGGCTGAAGTAAAGATGGCTGCTGTGCTGGGGTCCAGGGAAATTAGATGTGGGTGCACGTAAGCTCCCTATATCTGAGAAAGCTTCATCTCATTTTTGTGAAGCTTTTTTGACATTTCGGCACACTTTCTGGACATAGACCTGTATGCTCATCGTTTTGGGAAAGAGGGATCTTGTTGTTATATATTCCCCCTGCACAGGCTTATTCCGACAGCAGCAGTACTCAGAGTGGGCTGGTCTCGTTGTACCCAGCGTTGAGCGAACACACAGCGAAAGACAGCTCTGGCCTAAGGAAAAAAAAAACCAAACACAAGCCCCAAAATTACAGCCTGAACAGACAAGGCAGACAGTGGGTTTCTCTCGGGGAGAATGACAGAGAGATAAGCCAGCCTAGGAAATGTTAGGACATTTTAAATCTTTTCCTGTTCTCTCTCACAGAAGAAAGAACATTATATTTGGCTACATACACGAATCCAGATTTAAAAATAGCTGGGTTCCTTCCTGACTGAGGGAGAAGACAGAAATGAGCTAAATTTATTAGCTACCTAGCAAGCCTGCATTGAATTTTTGCTTGTCAGGACTCCTCCAAGCCATTGTATTTTTGTATAGAAGTTGGTTGGGGGAGTGTTTCTTGAGCAAATACCTTGATTTATGTGTGGATATCTGTATTTGAAGGAGGAAAAAAACCAAGTCAAATGTTTGTGTGTGCAAATTCCAGCCACATAAATGTTTAAGATGAGAAGTGAAGCCAAGGGGGCAGAATTGTCATTAGGCTGATTTGGGAGCTGGATTTAGTTGAAGGGCAACATTTTAAAAGCACCTAAGTGACATAGGAGCCTCAGGGCAAGTCTTCACCAGGTGAGGCTTATTAGTGGGATTGCGGTATCCTGCTAATGTAGCTGGGCTGCTTCTGGATCTGCGCAGCACCCAGGCAACACTGCGCTGTGTGGTGTGGTAGATTTAGCAGCTTAGGGACCTCTGCCCTGAGTGTTGTTTTGTGGTGTTGACTTTCACTGTGTACCGTTTTCAAAGGTGATTTAGGCATGAGCACTGGATTTACAAAAGTATTAAGGTGCCTATCTTCCACTGCAGGTAGTGGAGACTGGAAGCTTTAAATACCTTTTTGGAGCATCTGAGCCTCAGGGCCAGATTTACGGAGCTGTATAGGTATCTGAAATGCCTGGTGATCCTCACAAAAGCACCAAATGAGTTAGACCTGTCTCCTCTTGACTTCAAAGTGACTTGCAGAGATAAGAAGGTTGGTCCAAGATCTGTCTCTTAAGCTGCCTGTGTAGCTTTGTGGAGTGGCTCTTTAGAATAGCACATCTCACCTTGGAGCCCAGCTGGGTCTTGCTGAAAGTGACAGTGCTGTGAGTATTTCTGGAAATGATACCTGCCACGATTATGAGTAAACTTCAAGACAGGCAGAAGGGGTTTACTGCAGCGAAACTACTGACTTGCTTGAAATCCAGCGTGCTCTGTATATGCTTTACTTTTGTTATGCAGTAAGAAGCCAAATGAGGAACAGGAGAGCGGGATTCCTGCTTTCCCCTTTAGAGTACAAGGGATTTAGTGGTGAGAACAAGGTGTTCACTGTAGAAAAATGGGGAAAAGCCAAACAAGCAATCTGTTTGGAGCAAGAGAAAGAGTAAAGGGAACATCAACTGAGGGAGTGGGAGGAAGGAGAAGGAAAGGGAAAAAATCTGGACCAAATGGACTTCTGTGCCAGAGTAGCTGAAGCAATTTGTGCAAGATACTCCTTGTCTTTTTCTGTAACTGAAGGCTTTGAGAACAAGTGAGAATGTTCCTATTGTTTTTAAAGATGTGTAAGAAGCCCCAGGTCTGTGCTTCTGAGTGAGGACATTTTTTACCAGCAGGCTCCATGGCTAGATTTACCGTACAGCAAAGGAAGCTCCAGTGTCACCACTGCAAGTCATGTAAGCAGCCAGACCACTGACGTTATTTTTCCCTGTTACTGTTGCCATTGCAGTCATAGCTGGCCCTGAAGGCTTTCTCACAAGATAATACTGTGCTGTCCTGAAAGGATGTTAACAGAAGAATGGATTTACTATTCTACTGTTTCCCTTTTTGAAGGGGAAAAGAAAGTAAGATTTTTAACAGGCTTTCTTCATGTCCAGTTGTAAAGATTTGGCTCTTTGTCTTGCCTCTGTGGCCTGGCTATCTTAGATCTGTTTGCTAGGGGACTGTTGAAAGAGATCCTCATCTCGTATAGAAAATCCTTTCTCCAGATAGGACAGCTGAGGGGTTAAAACCAAAGAGGACAGTGATCTGTGAAGCATGTTGCTCAGAAGACTCCATCATGCGGTGAAGGGTTTGCTTTAAACTGAAATGGATGCGGGTAAGATTTAGACTGGTCTCCTCCCCTAAGGTGGCTGTGTGATGGGGAGAGTGTGGGCTGAGTAGCCACAAGACTCCCTTTGTTCCCCTGGGGCTGCACCACAGTCAGAAGCATTAAGGGCAGGGAGCATGGCAGGGAGGAGGGGAAGGCATGTCCCTGCTGACCCAGTGGAGCCATCTCGATCTGACAGCCCTCTCAGAGCTGTGGCTGTCCAGCTGACAGCAGGCCAGTGGCAGCTCTCTGCGTTGCGCGCTGGCTTTCACCTGCCTGGAGGGCTGAGAGGAGAACAGCCAAGGCAGCCGCCTGGAGTGACTTCCTTACACGTTCTGCTCTTTTCAATGCCAGCGAGGGCGTCTGAGTGAAAGAGAGCACAGCAGACAGGGGCTGAATGACGAGTGTCAGTCATGTTGGCTGCAGGGCTGTCAGAGGGAAGGAAAACAACCCTTCTGTTCCCCCCCCTCCAGTATCCCCAGCCAGAGAGCCACCCCTACAGTTTGCCTCCTAATGCAAGCAGCCACTTGGTACATTCTCTTCCTTTCAAGTCCCTTCTCAACACAAACCTGTTTTGCTCCTGTTTCCCACTTTAGCTGCTTACTACAATGCCTATATTATTATTTCTTAGTTGAGCCTTGAAATGTTCCTCCTGCAAGTGCTTGCAGACTCATTTCCGCACAATAAGGGCAGTTAGCAATTTCTTCCCATCCCCATCTGCTACCTGCCTGCTCTGCGGGACACAGTGAATAGCAAGAGGCAATTTTGCTTGATGCTTCTGACAGTTTCTATTAAGGAAAGCTGAGAGCATATCAATTAAATAAATATATTATATAGACACAGGCAGCCTTTAGGATTTGCTTCTATTTTCTGCAGCACTCCTTGATGTCATGCCTTGAAGACATCTTACCTCCGGTAGCAGCAGCTGCCAGCAGGATAGCTGTTTTGGGTCAACAGAGCCTCAGTTCCTGAGAGAGAATGAACGAAGCTGAAGGAAGAAGGAAAGTGGCAGAGAAAGATCCCCCGTGGGTACTGGGTAACAGATATTGGCTCAGACTTGGGAAACAGCATATAGGAACCAGGCTAAATTTAAACACATAAAGAGGCAGATAAAAGGAAACCAAGCAAAGCGTTACGGTTTCTGAAGCTAAAAATCAGGCTAGTCTGCAGCAACTGAAAGCATTTCCCCATCGTTTCCAAGCAGACTGGGCAGAGCATCAGAGAAAGCACACTCTGGGCTGCCCTTATGGGCTCTTCTGGCCAGTGTGTGAGATACGGGGAAGGTTTAGACAGATTCTTGTGTAGTCCAGTGTGGTAGCTTGAGGCACTCATCTGTGAGAGTACGCAGTGGGGTTGAATTGGTCAACCTGTCAGTCTCAGACTCTTAGCAAGAGAAGGTTGGCTGAGCTTCTCCTTTGATTTGCAAAAACCAGTTAATGGTATGATAGCAAGCCTGGGAAAGTGTGTGCTTAGGTGAGAGCTGCTTATTACCTTGAATGCTGCCTCAGGTGGGAGGAAAGGGTACAACAGTGAAATACCAAGGGCTGGAATTGGAGAGTTGCTGAGCTGTGATCATCTGATACCCTTGAAAATCATCCCATCAAGGTGGAGCCTCTGTAAATAGCACCACTTGATGTCTTAGGCTGATTCTGCAAATGTTGAGCCTGAAATGATGAGGCAACAACTTCTGATAAGCTTGACTTCTGGAGGTCTTGGCAACTCAGAGAGACTTACAGGGTTGGCACATCAGGAGGTTTGTTTCTTCTGCCGCTGAAAACAGCAAGGAATCATAACATGTTTTTTTTCCCGTCCCTGTTAGTTCACCTGTGGAGGGCCTTGCAGAGCTCAGTCTGTGACCTCACGTGGTCAGCGCGAAAGAAGATGGAGAAGCTTTTTGCTTGAAGACTCTGGAAAGCACTATTAGAAGGACCAAAATTCTAATCAATAAGATGATGATATTCAGACCCGTTTCTCCTTCCCCGAAAAGCCAAGTACTGCTCTGCTAGTTTCTGACAGAAGCAGAAGTATGAACAGGAACAACCTACTGTAGGTTGAGCCCAGACCTAGGAATCATGTCTGGTTGTTGTTGGGCTGGAAGGGAAGATATTTATCTGACATTTGCAACTCAAAGCCTAGGGTGTCCCATAGCCCTCTTTACTGTTGGGCTCTGGTGATAGCAGAGGCAAGCAATAGCTTTTTCCCTACCAGCTAGCCCAGAGGCTTTAACTGTTTCTGTTGGTTGTGGACTTGTGGTATGCAGCCCTGGTGACCTCAAGGCCAGTATGCAGAAATGTACTTCACCTTTTCAGAAAAGTTTTGATTGCAATTCAAATAGCATCCTGCTGGTTTGGATGAAGTAAAATGTGGGAAACTATTGTTTAAGAACACTAAATACTGGATTTTTCTGGTGCTCTGTATTAGCTGCCTCGTCCTTTCTCAGTACAGCGCAAGGGATATGGTCTGATTCGTAGTCCCACGTGGGATCAGGTCAGGTATCTGGGTGGTTTCACTGCATTTGCGTTTCACCAAACTATTTATAAGTGATGGTGTTTATTCCCTCAGTTTTTGAGGTTTATCTTTTCAGATGTGGCAGACAGGCTTATTCAGAGGCAGATTCACAGTTGCTGGGGCAAGCTTCATCTTGTGAGATGGCAGAACCTCTGCTCACTGGTAAGAGGTATACCTGTTTGATCAAAACTCTTCCAGTTCAAGAAAGTGATCTTATTGTGGTCAAAGTGAAATGAAAATCTTTGAACTGGTGACAGCTGAGCTTCATTAAATTTTTAGTGATAATAAAGTTCATAATAATATGTTAATACAAACATAACTGCCCTTGCTCCGTGCCCTAGTTCTGTATCTAAGTTATACTGGTGATTTATGCCATGTCTGATATCATTATACTACCAGATGCCTTTTCTCCCTGGATGACTGAGTTGTGTCCTATCAGGTGGGTGGATTCAGTGATTCAGCAAATCCTGTCTTTCATAAGTTTCTTTCAAGAGATCAAAAAAAAAACCCAAAACAAAACACTTCAGTGGATTAGGCGAGTAAGAGCCGTAAATAGGGACAGAAGAAAAAAAAAAATCATAAATCTCAAGTAGTTTTACAGGTTGAATCTTTGCCTTTTGGATCTTAGTTTTTATTGCCCAAGGTCTTACTGAGGAAGAGCAAAGAAATTTTTGTTTTATTAAAGGCAATAGAAAGATGTTTGCACAATTATTAGGTGCTTTTTTTGTTTGTTTTAGTTGTAAGGACAGCTTTTTCTTGGGTGCAGCTTTCTTTAAAACTGTAGGGAAAAGGAAAGTTGTTCTCTTACTGCCCCTGCTGCTCCATCCCTTTCTCTCCTTCCCCCTCCTTTCCTCTTGGGTTCCTTGCCTTTCATGTCTTTGTTTGACATCTAGGAAAGAATCATGAGGTGCTGAATATTATTAACTTCTAAACACCTAAGAAATCAGTAGGAAATCGCAAACATTTCGGCCCCCTGACAGTCTCCGTAAATGACCTGTCCGAAATCCCTCCCCTTCTGAGATGAAAAGAGGGAGCCAGGCAGAACGGAGGAGAGAATGGGGAGAGCCAGGGAGCAAGAGGGATACACAAAGTAAATGAGAAATATGATTAACTTACTTCCTTGGCTGAGTCTACAGCTGGTTCTGGGTATTTAATAAACAGGTTGACACTCCAGGTTCCCCTCATTAGGTGATCACTAAGGTCTGGGCTGTCATAAATCAAAGAGCCAGGTTATCAAGGCCTGTGATCTTTAACTGTACAGGGGCGCCCAACTGTCTGCCATAACGAGGGCTAAAAAGTGCAAGCTGTAAAGAATTAGCTGGCTGCGGCACTTTAATACACGCGCAGAGGCATGAACATTGCGCCGTCTGTGGAATGATTGCCCTGATATGTACGTAGATGGGCTGACAACGGCTTCTGTCTTGAATGTGAACATGCGAGGTGGTGTAAGAAGTTAAATGCAGTGGAGTGCAGATCTGCCTGAGGTGGACTGTTTCTGGCTATTTGTGGGGAGAAGATTAAGGAGTCACTCAGCTTATGTGTTTGTGAAAAGGAGAGGGAATGTTTAATTCCTGGGTGACCAGAGGAGCCAATTCTCTTAGTTTCCTTTAGGAACCAGGGAGGAGACGCAGCATGGCCCAGTCTTCTTCTGCCTGTGTCATTCACGTACTGGGCTAGGCACCGCAGAACCTTTATGTGTGTTACGCAGTTTAAGAGGAATTACTGCTCTGTAAGGCATACTGCTTTACCAGGACAGGTTGATCCTGCACTGCCCTTTGTGAAGGAAGATGGGGCCTGCCTAGCACATTTCTGCCTTGCAAGTAAGGGGGAAATTTGATGAAAGTTGGGCTGCCTGAAGCCTACAGCCTGAGGTTTCATAGCAAATCTGGCATATGAGTAAGTTTCCTGAACCCTTGAATAAGGCAGAGCATCAAACCGCACAACTTTTGGCATCAAATAATACAAGCTCTGAGTAAGAGCCAAGTGGACTTACTGGGGGAAGAAAAAGTGTGGTCAATCTCAGGCCTAGTTTTGTGAGAACATGAGATAGTTTTTAGATGCTGGCAGTGTTCTCCAGTTCTTGGTTTTCCCCAATTTTGAGTAGCCATTGTCACCCACAAAACCAGGAAAGACTTGGGAAGAGTTTCAGCATTCTGCAGGACAAGGTGCTTACTGACACAAACAGCAGCAGTGAGAAAGAATTTAACTTCATGCAGCTCTTGTGACTGCAGTATGTGTTAGAAATTGAAATGAGAAGTTGAGGAAAATGGAAATAAGAGGACCTCCCAAAGGGGACGTGCATTCCTGTACCTTAACCAATGTATGAGATGTCCTGGGTTCCTCAAGTCATGTTGTCAGTAAGTTTTGAAAGAACAAGAGCAGGGGCTATGTACAGAGCATGAGCTGAGGATTGTCAAGCCTTGCGTTTTACTCCTGGCAACTAATGAGACAAGTCAAGTTTCCACATGCACTTGGAGGAGGCTTGAGGCACAGCTCTGTGTTAGAGGATGGGAATCTGCACAGCTTCAGGGAGAGGCAGCATCTGTGGAGTTCAGCAGCGCCCTGCAGCGGGTGGTTGTGGCCGTGTTGGTGGCATCTCCCCAGGCCATCATCTGTGGAGCGAGATAGATGTTGTCAGTGCGTCTTAGACTGCTCATGTGGACTGAGAACACTTTCAGTGGGGCACATGTGAGGATCCACATAGATGGGCCAGGGAATAAGCTCCAAGTTGTGCTTATTTTCAGAATCTGGGCCTCAGCTACTGGTTCCTCCCTTGGACAAGAAGGATGATTCTCTGTGGAAGAAAGACTATG
Source organism: Chlamydotis macqueenii (assembly GCF_036417535.1). Classification (NCBI taxonomy): domain Eukaryota; kingdom Metazoa; phylum Chordata; class Aves; order Otidiformes; family Otididae; genus Chlamydotis; species Chlamydotis macqueenii. The sequence goes on along the minus strand of NC_141572.1, from coordinate 13,469,929 downwards.
GGCAATTAGGTGGCACAGAGATGACTGCTGTTTTCAGGGACTGAAAGCCCCTAAAGCCTCATCCCAGCAAACATGGATTCACTGAAGCAACTGTACACCTTGTCACATCTTGTGTGAAGGCTCCGGTTTACCTGTCTACTAGATACCCAGCTGAATGGAGAAGTGATGCCCCTGGAGTTAAGCCACAGCTGAAGTCCCTTGAGGGGCTCAGAGAGTGCAGTTCCAGTTCTGCTGCAGTCACTCCAGGGCATTCCATGACTATTTATGATGGTGTACTGGGTTTACTGCTTTACAGATTGTAATGCAACTCACTGCCATGGGGGAGAAAAATGTAAAGCTAAAGCATGACATACTGCCCTTGGCCATCAAACCGTGTGGTTCATGTCAAGCTGTGAGGTGGAAGCATCTGGTTCACAACACTGATTTCAGGGTATTTTCCTAGATGTTTCTCCTCCTTTTTCTTCTCCTTCTTCCTTAGCTGTATTACATACTAGCCACATATTCTATCTTTAAATACAGAAGTGTCTGTCTTGTGAAAAATCAACTAAAGCTGCACTCATAAAGAGCAAGAATCATGGAAGAATCTATTAATCCAAATGTGCCTATTTTTAAACTGCCTCTCTGATTTCAGTCAGTAATATACAGATTTTGGAGATCAGGGATAGATCTTCAAATGTTTGCATGATAATTTTTTCAGCATGTCAAGTGTATGTTTTGGCAACAGAATTAAGTGAATTTTCAGTAGAGCTCAGCACCTAACCTGCAGTCAGTGTAGTCTGTTTTTTTGAAAACTAGCTGTGTGCTTCTAGATAACCATGTAGGACTTACCACTACAGCTAGAGGCTCACATTGGAATTTTTAGAGGTGCTTAGATGGTTTAGGATTATGCAGAGAGATTTTACAACTGGCAGATAGATAACTTAATAGCTTCTCAAGAAAGCTGATGCCTGAATTCCTTCTCTGCCTCCAAAAATAATTCCATACGCCCTGTATCATTTGAGTGATTTTGGAAATCCCATCCTAAATCCAGAAGTCTTTGCTCAGGTCTTTCTTTGCACTTGACCATAACTCTCATTGACTGTTGTGGTAGCTTTTCTTGAATAGAGTCAGTTTCCTAAGCCTCTTCTCCAATAACAAACTTTCCAAGTGTTTTGAAATCAAAAGACTGTCTGAAAAGCATTTATGTTACACATAATGTTGTTATATTATGGATTTGGTCCAGTGTATTTCAAATTCTTGTATATACAGTCGATATTATTAATCACTGGATTGTGAGTCGAGGGTTTAGGTTCTTGAATTTCAAGCTAAGAATATGAGTTACCAACCCAACCAAGCAAGTGAAAATCTTCTAAGTTATTGCAGGAAATTGCCAACACTACCAATTTGTAAGGAGTTTCCTGTGTTCTTGTTAACCAGTTCCTTTCTGTACCATATATTAAGGCAAAACACAAAATATGTTTGTGCAATGTTTGCTGTCCCATCAAAACCACGAGTGTCAAAGTGTGGCTGGTGTGGTGCCTGTCAGTGTTACACACCCTTGGAGAAAAGATTTCCTATCTTTAGATACTAGGAAATAACTGCTTTGCTCAATACATTCAGCTTGTCCTATATTAATACCTAGGGGAATATGAAGATAATTTGGATTTGAGTGTAAAAGCATACTAAAGGAATCAGAAGTTAAATAGTTAAGAGTTTATTTGGAGTCTTTGTGTTTTCTCCTTAGTAAACCACTGAAACTTCCTGGGAAGACTGCATCTCAAAAAGCCATATTTTCTACGCTGTTACTAACTCAGTAAGGCTGCAACTGTTTAAGTTCACCTTGTTTTCCATGATTTTATGTGCAATGACATTCTTTTTTTTCTGATAAAGGCGTTTGTTGTGGAGAGCAATTCTGCACAGAGTGTTTCTCATTATCCGACTGACCTAGTGGAAGAAAGATGGTCTGAGACAGCAGAGGTCCCTCTCTGGGTAGGCAGAGACATTCCTTTGAAGAGAAGATTGGATTATAAACTTCAGACAAGACTGAATTTTTGGAAAGACATGAGCAACCTGCTTGCTTCTGGCATTTTACACTTCCATACCAGTTCCAAGCAGAGTTGCACCTGTTTAGAACAGCTGAACTCAGAATTTGTAAACTGTATTTTAAAATTTGGTGAGTTCTCCTTACTAAAACGTATACAGTAATGGGGTAAAAAAAAAAAATAATAATCTGTAGATGTTGTCTGTTACTGCGTCTATATGTCACTTGTCTGTAGGCTCGGATAAGTTGAATGCAGCAGCTACCTGTATCACTCACATGGCAATTTTTGGCATGACATGACTGTTTCTTTTCATGAAAAAACCCCAAAACTAAAACAACTACAAATCTACTTGCATTGCACATTAAATACTGTCACAGAAAGAAAACCCCACCTTCTAATGTCCTGAACAAAGTCCCAGACTTGTTCAATTGTATATTATATAGGTGTAGATAATATTGGTAATATTGGTTCATCTAGTACACTTTACACTTTCAAAATAACAGACTGCTTTGTTGAAATCAGTTTGTTCTGGTGTACAACACAGCATCCATTTAAGGGAAAAGAGCTGGATTTACCTCAGGACTGACTTATAAGCAGCCAAGCTATTTCACAGGAGGGTCTGGAATATTTGGATAATGTGTTTTGGCTGAGCTAGAAGGCAAACCAGGCTGCAAATGGTGGAGTTCTGTAATTCTTAATAGAGGGGAAACTGGAAAAGTAGTGGGAGAAGAGGATTTGTAGGGCTGCAGAAGACATAGTTTCTGATTTGAAGTACGATGCAGTACTGACAAAGCTCTAGTTCCCTGCTTCTGCCTCTTGTAGGCATGAATGCTTTTCTTTCTCAGCTTTTTTCTTCTAACTTTATCAGTGTCGCACTCCCTGATGGTTCTAAAAAGTACTGGATTTAGCTGGATTGCTTTGTAATGGCATGAGCTGGATGTTTTGGGGCACAATTTAATCGTTTGTTTCTGTAGGGTACTAATGAGCTGTTTCCAAATCCTCTGGTGCCACTGGAGAGTCATTTCTTGGCAACTTTTCTACTGAAAGACAGAGCTCAGGGTTTCAATGTGATATAATTAACACCAGACTAAGTGCTACTTAAGCACCTGGTAATGTTTATATGTTTCTGAGTTATTCAGGCTTTAATGTTAATTTTCTCGTGAGCAAGCAGATGTCATCATCATGTTAGACTAACACACCTCACTGGGAGAAGCCCCCTAAATCTGCCGCCTTTAGATGACTTTATTCTTGTTATCTGTAGGGCTTCATTGTTCTGCCTGATTTAGTTAAAGTCTGAACCGATGAAGTTTTTGTTTCAACTGTAGCTGTTACTATTACTACAGTTTTTTTAAATTATACAGAGATTGCTGAATTCTAGCTTATTAATGAAGATTTGAGGCGAGGTATAAGCACTGAGGAATGCGGTAAGTTCTCAGTCACTTTACGTCATCTGCACCAGACTGCATTAAGCTTTCTAGTAGAGGTTTTCTCCTCCTTAGAGATCATCTTAGATGTGGCCTCAGAAAAAAAAATTTAAAATTTCTACAGTCTCTCTTACAATGACTATTTTTAAATGGAACTCACTTGAGTAGTTCAACTCATTTTAAAGGTGTTCTTTTTGGGAGTAAATACTTGCTCCAGAAGCTATGTGAAAGGAAGCACTTCCGTGATGCAAGCTGATTGTTTTGTAACCCACTAAGGCGTGGGTGCTGCCAGTTCTGCATGTGAGGGTCTGTGAAGGGCTACCTACCCGAACAATGGCAGGGCGGAACAAAGTGAAAAAGGGAAATTGCGGGTTGGGATACCGCGGTTATTTAATAACCTGAAAGTATTTTATACACCTTCTGATGGTTCACCCGGAGGCTTTTAAGGTCAGTATTTGTTAAAGTTCTATTTGTAGAGAAAGAGAGCAAGCAAGAAAGAAATGAAGAGCAAACCAGAAGCCTCTCTCAGCATATTTAACTTGTTACTAGTTTTTTGATATCCGTACTGAAAAGGAAATAGGGGAAACCTTGGAAACTGAAGCGTTTTTGGCTGCTGTTAAGTTAGGAGCACCCTGGTGAATTATTTTTCCCTTCTCCAGTCAGAACTGTGGCCTGAACTGCAGATCAAAGTGGAGCAGCACTTTGGTTAATCTGGCATAAAAATCTACTTTACCCTAAAGAGACAAGAAGAAAAAGAAATTGAGGCCCAGGCTCCATGGCAACTGTGAGCTAGATTGTTCAAATGGCTAGTAACTGTAACAGTTCAAAAAAAAAAAAAAAGGTACTCTGGAAGATATATTGCTACCATATTGGAGAGGACATTGCATCCCAAGCCAGGGTTGTTTCCTGCTGTTGCAGGGAGTGTTCGGAACAGCGGATAGACAGGCTCCTATCCTGTTTTCCTCAGACTGTTACAAAGAATAAAAGGTGACCAGGTGATACAACTTCAGCTCTGCTTCAGAAAATGTGTCCTGAAGATGCAAGCAATGTTTTTCTTCTTTGAATCTGTTCTGCATCACATGCTAACTTTATAACCATCAAACCAGGGAAATTTGACATGGCAGGTCACCATTTGTTCTGGGTTTGACCACATACCAGACAGGGCTTACTTATGACATTGAGATATAATACTGTGTTTAGAGAAAGCGCTGCACTGTGACCTTGTATGGTGCTGTTGGGTCCTGTGCTGTCAGATGCAAAATTTGCTGGATGCTTTGATGGGGAACTTGAAAGCTGGTTCAGGATTCCTGATTCTCTGTTCCTGGTGAATCTCACAAATTTACATCTTGCTAGTCAGACTAAAATCTTGAATGCTTGCCTGCTGCTGAGCAATCTGGGCTTATCAATGTTTTGATTCAGGCCAGTCCAGGTAGGGAAGTTACTGGCTGTGGCATCCAGGACTGTTAGGTTAGTATTGAACCCAAATATTCTTGCTGTCGGCAAAGCTGGTTACATTTTGTTCTACCCCCAGACAGCCAGAGAAAAAAAAATTAATGTCAGTCTTTTTCATAACCACCACTTATCTACTACAAAAGAATAATCATGTCCTAGCCTCTCTTTTGTATGGAAAATAAATACAATTCCATCAATCTTTTTCCTTCAGTGACGTTTTTGAATCTTCTTCTCTTTCCTGATGGTCTCTTGTCTGTCTGTAGCTATCTTGCAGTGAGGTGGCCAAAACTGGATGTCTTGGCTTAATTTGAGGCATGCCTAGTACCTCCAGGGAAAACTACATTCCGTTTCTCACCTGTCAGTACATTCTGGGATGAGATCTCTTCCTTCTCCTTTTTGGTGACATCAACTTGTTGATCAAAATTCAGTTTGTGATGTTCTGTAGATTGAAGACCCTTTCTGAATATTGCTGCCACTTGCTTATTTCTGTTTGAATTTGTTATAGATGGAACGTTTTGTGCTAGTTTATTTTGTTCTGTCTTGATACAATTGTTGTTTTTTCCCCCCTCCTCAATTTTTTGAGATTGTTGACTTCTAATGATACCTCCCAGAATGGTTGCTGTCTATCTCTAAGGGCTGTCTGTGCTAGTGACCCATGAAACTGGGGCTGATCTGGTCCCCTGTAGAACTACATGCGAAGTGTCCTGTCAGTTTGACAGCAAATTGCTGGTAATTTAGGAGGATTTTCTAGATAGATGTACACTCAAATTGTGGTGATTTTAATCTATGTTTGATTTCCCTTGTATGCTATGAAAACATGAGGTGGACAAGGATTAAAGCATTGCTTTTTTGACTTTACTTTTCAAAGTAAATCACCTCTAATGCTTCCTCCATAATCACTGGGGCTGTTACCCCATTAGATGGAACATAATTTGTTCTGACCATTCTGTATTGAATGGTATTGACCATTTTGTTTTTATTCATCCTGTTACCTTTCAGTTACTTCTAAACTGATGGTTTAAATTTTTTTTCTGCGTGTAGATAGTGCAGTTAAGTAATTTGTAGTTTACTGAGTTGTACTTTTAAAGATGGGTCCTTTATTTGCCTCCTGTTTCTCTAGAACCTTGCATCTCCTCCAGAATTACATCAAGATTAGTACTAGTTATTCACAGATTAACTGTTTCAGCTACTTTTGAACTGCTTCAGGGCACATTTCATCAGCCTTACCTACTTCATTGTATTGCATTTAGGTAGCTCAGGGTGATCTGAATGTGGCTTCCATGGGGTCTTGACCCTGTTTGGAATTCTGATTTTTACAGAAAGAGGCCTAGTGCCATTCCCAGTTCCTGGCTGCATGTGCTGGTGGTGATCCAAGCCCTGTGCAAGCATGGACTCTGCTGCACAGATTGGATAATTTATGATGTTTCTTTTTCTCTCTGGGGAGAGACCCAGAGAAGATGACGACCTCCAGTTGGTCTGTACTGACAAAAGCAGTATTTAACCTGCTTTGTCTTTGTTCTGGGCTGTGTCTTTTTCCGTGATAGGAAGAATTACCTTGAGTCGCCATTAATCTTTCTGTGAATTTGAAAGTAAAGAAGGCATTGATGACTTTCTTATTTTTTTCCTTTACTGCTTTTTATGTTTGGTATATGTAATTTGTTTTGCAGTTCTGTCCCTGGTCTTTTTTTCTATTCCTCATATTCTCTTTCCTGATATTAACCCTTACTTAGATGTTATGATTTCCAAGTGAGTGTTTAATTTTGGGAGTTAAAGATCAGAGACATTCAATTTCCTGTCTGTTTGCTACTGTACCCTTAGTATAGTGTATTCCGGTTAAGTTCCAGCTTTACTTTACATTGCTTCCCATTGGAAGTCTTTCTAAGAGATCCAGTGTCTACCAGTTTCCCCGAGCTTGCTGGCATCTCCTGGTTTGTAGCTCAGTGCCCTTTACATTGTCTAGTCTTGCCTTTTCTTTGAGAGCAAAAACAAAGAGAGGTCATGAGGCTGTTCAGCAGGGCCTGTTGTGATAGGACGAGGGGTAATGGTTTCAAAATAGAGGGAGGTAGACTCAGATTGGATATTAGGAAAACATTTTTTACAATGTGAGTTGTAGAACACTGGAACAGGTTGCCCAGAGAGGTGGTGGATGCCCTGTCCCTGGAAATGTTCAAGGCCAGGTTGGATGAGGCTCTGAGCAACCTGATCTGGTTGGAGATGTCCCTGCTCCTGGCAGGGGGGTTGGACTGGATGACCTTTGAAGGTCCCTTCCAACCCAAACCATTCTGTGATTCTATGATTCTCTTTCATTCAGGTTCTCTTCTGGTTGCAGTTTTCAGCCAGTTCATTCCTGTTAGGTAGGAAGACATTTAGGACAGCTGATGACATTGTTCAACTCCTCCATCATCTGAAAGAACCCCACTGTTCCTAACACACTTGAGGAAGGGGGTAGGCAGACTGTGACTGACAGTAGTGCTTTTCCCTCGGCTAACCAGCTGATTTTCTGTGACTCCTATGGACGACTGCAGTTATTGCTGTGTGGAAGTTTTAGCTGTTCTGTAAGCTAAGCCTTTTTCCTCCCTCCAACAAAACATGTAATATTTCAACTTCCCAGTTAAATTAAAGCTCTATCTGAGTTGATAGTGCGATTTGCCAAAAAAAAAATTTGCCAACAAAAAAAAAATATTTGAACTGCAGACTGCTGTTTTGATTCATCCATGTTTGCGATCCCTTGTCATTTGCTCTTAGTGAACAAACTTTTGATGTGCTTGGATTTTCATTTGCATCAAACCACAGGGAATGTTGTGTTTGATCTGAACATCTTAGTCACAGGAGAGCAAGGAGATTTGGTATGTGAACAAACCTATTCACTATTCTCTTGTGTAAAGGGCTTTGGACACCCACTCAGCAGAAGCAACAACATATGACTTATGTGCCCAATTACGCACTGTGTATAATTGAGTAGCTGAACCGAACAGTTCACAAATGCTCTACAGTCTGAAAATAGCCCGTTAAAATCTCCAGCAAAAGACAGCATGCATTCAGAGAAATCGGGCTGCTTTAATGCTTTGTGAAAACAAAAAAGGGCTAAATTTGCAGACATCCCTAAGGAATTATCTGTGAGCACTATCTGCAAATAATAATTTAATCAGCTTATTTGGCTGCCTATGGTCACAAAGCTGTAATTGATTAAAAATGATCCTTTTGGTAACAAAATAAGGGCACAGAATAAAAATGAGGTCCTAAGGTAATTCTAATGTGCCCTGCTCTGGCAATATGATAAAAAGCAATTCTGTAGAAAACTAAAGACTCTCACAGCAAAAGGTTTGGTTGTTACAGAGAAGCCTTTTTTTCAGGGAGGTGTTTTAGACTAAATTTGGACTTTTATCTTTTTTTTTAATTTTTCTTTTTTTTTTTTTTAATTTTACAGTGTCTTCATGTTTCCTAGGGAGCTGGCTGGGGGAGAGGGACTCCTTTCAAAGGCCACATGGCCCGCTTCCAGTTCTGGTAGATAAAGTCAACCTGCTCGGCCCCACCAACAGGAAATAGGATGCTGCCCCTTTAAGCGGACTGTGAGGAGTATGGAATTACGGCTAACTTGGTTTGGAGCCTTTGTGTAAGGCTTTCAGGAAGAGATAAACCATTAATCATGCACAATTACTCTGACCTTGCGTGAACTAAAGCCTCTCTGAACACATAAGATTACCGTCCCTGGGGACCTTGAGATACTGACACGACCAGCTCTGGACTAGGGCATTGGAAGCTGCTCCACAAAATGGCTGAAAGCTTGGCCTTTATTTCCTTTTCTTAAACTGGAGCCTTTATTTCCACCCAGGATAGGTGGAATCTTATCTTCCTAACATACTTGCAGTGTAAACTAAGTCAAAGTCATTTCCCTTGAGCCAGGATTTCAGTTCACAGAATGCGAGTGGGAAACGATGGCAGTGCTTAAGAGAATAAATTACATTTGGTTTTTGATCAAATGTTTTCTCAAACTTACTGAGGTGCAGCGCTTCACACTTATTTCTCCTGTCTCCTTGTGGGGGACTGTCTTTTCCTCTGGCGTTAGTACAGCTCTTAGCACAAGTGTTACAGACAGTAGCAGAGATTCTTAGGTCATTCTGCAGTGTAATTTATTTTTGCAGGTGTTATTGCTTTCCTCGTACCATCCTCACCTGTTTTAATTAGATATTAGATTATGATTTTCAGGATCAGTTCACGTTTCCTCTGTCAGTCTTGTTTAGCATTTCTCTTGCCTCTTAAACAAACACGTCTCACACATACTGTGATATTCTTTCCTCTGTCTCTTCTTTCCCCAGCCTCCTGGCACTGGCAGCAATATGTAAAATAATAGCAGTAATAAATAAGCAATTAAGTATTTGCTCATTAAGGAATTATTGATTTCAGCTTGTCATTTTTCAAAATCAGGGTGAGCTAAAAATGCACATGAAGAGTTGCAGAAGCTCAGCTGCCTAACTCAGTAAAATGCAGTGCCTTGTTTACGTGTGATGCTTCATCACGCGTTTGATCCCTACAGCTTCCTTTACTTATAAAATGTATACCGCTGAAAATATTTCATTTACACATGATCTTTTTACATTGGTATTTACTGCAGTGCACCATCTATTTTGAACATAATTTTACTTTGCTATAACTGTCTTTTCTCCCTTTTGACAAAGTAGCAACTACATGTGTGTATTTGCATCTGCAGTGGGAAGTTTATACTCCTTTTACTGACGTTAGGTAAGTTGCGACAGTTAGTAAGCAGCACCTACATTAGCAGAAGATTTGTGTGCGGAGAAGCCCCGCAGAGCACTTGTCTTGTTGACCCTAGTTTACATCTTTAGAAAATTAAACACCTTTTAAAAAGAAATGGTCTTTGTCTTAGAAAAAAATGGGGGTTTTTTAGGGTCTTGATTTTACAGTGTCCATGACTATTTGACTTCAGCTGTAGAAGACCTGGCTAGAAGACTACAGGGTTTCTTGTGAGATGTTTTTATTCATCTGTGGTTTTTATTCATCTGTGTTTTTCAAACCCTCAAGCAGCTGCCAGCAAGACATCTCCATTGCAAGGAAGGTTGACGTGAACATGGATTCTGCTGTTTTAGCCTTTATTTTTCTGCAAAAAGACTTGTGTTTGAAACCAAACCTTCCCCTGTATACCTTTCAGGAATACTTCATTGGAATTTGCCTAGATTGCTGCCCCTTCCTTCACTCTACATGTGACAAAGACTTGGAAAAACTATGATCTTGCGTAGATGTTCTTTATCACTATTTTAAGGATCCAGTGGTAAAATGTTCTGTCCACTGAAGTAGCAAATTTCTAATTTTTCAGAGATGTGGTTTTAAGAAAATGGAGATGGCTCATTGTGCGTTGACGGACTGGACGATAGGATCCAAACTAAAATACATGTCTGACCAACGCCTCTGTTGTATGCTTTGTAAGAAAATAGGTAAGTCCAAAAGAAATAAATATACTCTTCACATAGTGAATGATGCAGAGAAAGCGTATTAGGAACTTCCCTTCTCCCTAAAAAGTGATTTAGAAGGTAGGCATAATGAAAATGCCGCAAGGACAGTGGTAAGGAGGCTTTTTAACAGGTAAGGTTTTAACAGGGATGTCAGACGTGTTGCTTCAGGACACCACTCATTCTCTTAACTACTGGAGGTAAGTAAGGAGAAGTTATTTTATGAGGAAGATTTCTCTAGATTGTTCACTACAAGCTTTCTGTGTGGTGTTCCTGAGTCATGTTTGTAGTCATTGTTAATGCAGAATGCTGGATTTGGTAACAGCTGGTGTGAGGTTTGGTGTCAGAAGGGTGTTAGAAGGCTCCCTGTGCTGCCAGGCGTTGAGGCTGAGTGCCTGGTGTGAGGAGCTGTCCAGTCCTAGCTGGAGAAGACAGGCAGTGTGCTTGCTCTCCTCCCTGGATATTTTTTAAAGTTCTTTTCCCTCTCTCTTTTACATTTTCCACTAATATGTTCTAAAGGTACGGCCAATGGCTAAAGTGCTGTTGATTCTAAGAAATATTCTACAGAAAGTAAACTCATTGAAAGCAAAACAAAACAGAAAAACCCCACAGGCTTTCTAAAACAGTGTGGATGGAATATTTAGTGGAAATTTTGTGAAGATTGTAGAAATTAATAGAAGGAGGGGAGCATCTGAAAGGAAAAAAATACTATTTAGATGCCATCAGCCAAAATATAGCAGTCTGTAAGGGCAAGTTAGAATCATAGAATCACAGAATGGTTTGGGTTGGAAGGGACTTTAAAAGCCCATCCAGTTCAACCTCCCTGCAAGGAGCAAGGACATCTTCGGCCAGATCAGGTTACTCAGAACCTCATCCAACCTGGCCTTGAAGTTGATTTTGTCAGTATCACTAAAGCAAGATGTTTCTGAACGCTGAACTTGCCTCTGTTCAGGTCAAAGAGATATTGGAAATATCAAAGGAAGATGTTAGCTGGCTGGGTAAGCCACATTGAATAGATTGCCATAGGGTGTGGTTGATTCCGCATCACATGGGGTGTGCAAACTGAGGCTGCAGGTCTGTCTGAAACTGTTCTGCATTTCAACCATGAGATGTTGCTCTTAGTGATATGAGTTTTTGTGGTGGGGAGCGAGAATTCCTTTCACTGCAGGTGTTCTGGATAGTCCTTGTTTTGCAGGATTTCAGGTCATATTACAGTATTGGTCCCTTCAGGAGTTAAATATTTGAATCAATGAAATTATTTTTTGCTAAAGCTTGATGCTAAGGCCAGATTTGCTGTGTTTGTGGTGGTGTGGGGCCACAGCTGCTCATTGCCCTCCTGGGCAACTTTGACATAATGCCAGTTTTCAGAGAAACATGGAGTGTCAGCCCTGCTCCTCTTTTAGGAAAGGGGCTGTGGAAGGGCTAGTTAGTTCTGTGTGGGAAAAGGCTGAAGCTTGGTGATAGGAGGGGATGAGGGAAGTCTGTGCTGAAGCACACTGTTTTTCTGCTAGTTCTGTTGCACCTAATTGTAACCAAAGATATGGAAGGATCTGTTGTAAAGAGGTTTCAAAATGGAACAGTTTACTGTTTGAGGGGAAAAAGACAACCCACTGCTTCCTGGTTGCAATCCAGATGTTTATTCTGTATCTACACTACAGTGCTGTCGGTACAGCTAGTGTAGTTGTTCCTGAGACATCTGTTAACGAGCTGGCTTCGATATTGGTGTCTGCACTGCCAGAACCATCATATGCCATGGTCCATGTTGACCTACAGACTGAGCATCTCAAGAAAGTATTATGGACTCTGCTTCTCCCTCTTGCTATACTGCTAGGAGTACTGGTGCTTACTACCTTGAAACTAGCTCAGCCACATGTATTGAAGTTATTCATGCCTTGGACTGGAAGTGTGGATATTTTCTTTAGTTTTCGATTTGATTTTACAAAATGTAAAACCTGATCAGACAGATTCTGCAAGTCCTGAACCTGTCCTGGTTTTGTCATTCTTTATTTGAAATCTGAAAAAGTTTCTGTGGGTCAGAGGGGCAAAAGTTAGGAGGCACACACCCAGGCAGTATAGATCTGTGTAGGTTCTCTCCTTCTGACAGTCCAGTTAAACCAGTGGAATACTTGACTGAGGGACTGTTCCACACTAATAGGAAAGAGAGAACGCTAGGGGTTAAAGGCAAGAGCATCCTTTTTATAATTAGGACAGATCAGAAGTGGAGCAAAATGTTCTTGCAGCTGAATCAGCTGCCCTCTAACCAGCCTGGAGTCTGGAGCTGGGGCCTGACGGACACTTGTACAGAATGCAATTTAATCTGTAATGGCTGAGGAGGACTCCTCAAAGTCTGCAGCAAATGGCAATTATTGTCCCTTTTTGTCACATCCCCCCCAACCAAAACAAAAAAAAAAGAGGAAAATTAATGAAAATAACAACAGGGAGGGATCCTAACTAGCATGCCCTGCCTCCCCCTTTCCGTTTAAAAATCCTCTGCAATGTAGTGACTGAAATGAGCTGCCCAATATAATAAAATCTCTTGAGCACCACTGTGAAACAAGAATTCCTCCCCCACACACATGCATACGCACCCCTTTTCCCTAATGAGCTAGGAGACGCCAGCTTGGGGGCTGCAGCCAGTGTTAAATTAGCAGAGAAGGCCATCCGAAGTGGGCTGACTCCAGCGTAAACTGCCTTAAGTGTCTGTTTATTAAATCACACCACCGCTTAGAGTCTGCCCTGCTGCCACATCAGAGCTGTCTGCATACAGACAAATCCTGGGCAGTCCCAGGGGTGCTTGGTCCAACTGGATACTGGTAGTAATAACGGGGGGGGTGGGGGAGATAGCAATCCGCCACCAACAGGCCCCTTGTTAGTCTCCACCGTGTATTTTTCTTCAAGAGCAGAAAGGGCTTTATCTAAGGTCACTGTCTGCATTTGTAACAGCGAGGAACCGGGATATCTTGAAACTGTAAAGTCTTCTTCCTCTGCATTTTACAAAATGTCAGTCACGGCAGGTATTTTCTTGCTAAATTGAGTGGTATAAGCCTTGGAGCAGTGGCTTTCCTGTGTCAGTTCTTACTGGGAAGTGTGGCCTTCAGTTTCGACTTTCCCTTGGGTTACAGAGTGAGCAAGTTTTTAATACCTAATGATTTTCTAAGAGAATTCACTGCTGTCAGTCTATCTAAGGCTTTGGAAATAGACAATCTGCTGTTCAAACCGTAAGCCATCGTATTAAAGCAGGGGAAAATCAAAATGCTTCTGTATATTCATACAGTGTGAGGTAGAATGAGAGTTTGGTTCTGGATGAGATTTCTACACAAAACAGTATTATTACATACTTTGTAGTTAAGACAGATATATCCAAGCTGTAAATCTTGTCCTGTCAGTCAGGAGACATTACTACTTCTTCAGCTGGTTCTGGGAGAAATTGTTTACCAGGAGCCCTACTGTATTCCCTTCCTCCTCAAGGGCTGGTTCTTACAGTTGGAGCCAGGGCTGCTGGTTTGTGACTCCTACTGCTTATGTTGCAAATTGGACTGTCTTGCTCTACACTTCTTTTCTGCACAGATCCCTGGAGAGGAATCGTCGGGAGAAGTAGCTCACCCTCTCATCCTATATGGAAGCCTAGGATAAAGTTACGGAAAAGTCTCTGAAATAGTCAGTTTGTTCTCATGAATTGTGAGGATTTGCTGGACAGCTCTTAAATTTGCCATCTTACAGCTAAGCACAAGTCTTTCTCTGTAATATGGTTTTTAATCTTCAAACGAGTTTCATCAATGTGTTGTCAGGGCAAGAAATTTAATGTACAGCATGCAGCTCTGGTTTTGTTTATTTTAACAGATTGGTGAATACTTCCATGCGTGTATCCCCTGCTCAGCCTGCCATTTTATGTCTTCCGTGAAGCATTTTTGCTGCACGTGGGCTTCCAGAGACTCCATTGCAGTCCAGATGGTCATCTTCTGTGATAGCACGTTGGGAGTTGTGGTCAAGCATCCTCTTTTGAGGTGGCCCATTGACATTGTAGAAGAGCGGCAGTTGTTGAGCTAATTTGTGTGAGGAAGAAGCTATGCGCAGTTTAATATGAAGTGGATGGCTTAGCTGGCAGAAAGGGAGAGGTGGGCTGTTTTCCATTTCCCTTTAAAATGTCAAACACTAATAGTCTCTTCCGATCATCCTGAGATTGCCAAATAATTGACTCCTGCCTACAGCAAAAACCTCCCTGATCAACAAAGCAGGAAGCTGATGACAGCAATTGCCTAAACGTGTCCAAATTAGTCAAACCCCTGCAACCCCGGCAGGGTCAACAGTGGCAGCCCAGAGGTCGTGGGGCAGCAGGAGATGGAGGTTGAAGATTGCCCTGCTTCCTCTGCCCTCTCATGCCTCCAGGACATATCGAGGAGCTGAAGGATTCACAGCTGGAGCAGCCAGCACCTGAACTCCATGTCCAACAGAGATCTGTTTATTCAGAAGATCTGCTGTGTGTTAGCTGAAACACAGGGTTAGGGTAGGAAAGGAGGAAGTGCCTGTCTTTGTGAGTGGCAGCAGAGCAGTTGTGTTGTGTGTGGGGCTGACCTGGTGTCAGGCAGCTCCTGGCATATTTTCTCTTTGTGTCCTCCAGGGTTTGCTTGCTTTGCTGCATGGAGCTGACATTTACAAGAAGCTAGGGTCAGTCCCGTTGCTGGATTATTTTTTCTGTGCCTTCATTTGTTCTTCCGCAGCTGTGCAGGTGACTGCAGAAATATTGGAGTGTGTGAATGTTGCCCTGCTCTAGCTCAGTAAAACTTATGGACATAGAAAGGAATACACATACAGGCCCAGAACCTCAGGGAGAAGCCAGAGAAGGATGCCCACCAAGCCGTTCCTTAGTTGAGTGCCTCATCAGCGTATCCAGGTAGGCGTGCTGGGCTTTTTGATTTTATGAAGTAAAGCAGCAAAGAATTACTGGCCCTGTTCCCCTCTCTCTTGTCTTTGAAAGGACTGCAGATGTGCCTGTGACTTCTTGAAGGCAAATCAAGCAACTAAGGGTTGTGGCATTTTCATAAGATTATTTTAAGACTCGGAGAGAGGACAGAGGGAGAAAGAAAGAAGAGTTGTCTCAGAGCTCCCAAGCAATGCCACTGTTGTTACAGGTAGGATGAGAAAGTTTTAAGACCAGGCTCCTGTCTGCTAGCCTGTATTCTTATCAGTGTTTCCTAAAGCAGAGAAGCTGGGGATGGGCAGCCTGCCCCTGACAGCTCTCTGAGCACGCTGCTGCAGGTCAGGACCTCTGCCCACGGAAGGAGCACTGCCTGTAGGCCTCCCACGTCTCCTCATGGAAAGCCGGGCTGGACGCTCTGTCACACTCTGACAAAGGTCACTTTTACATCCCGTCTTCTAAAAGGTCACAGCATGACCCCAGGTGCAGGAGAAGAGAAGGAGGGAGAAGGCAGCTCTCTCTCTTCTTTCTTTATCTTTTTTTTTTTTTAATTTGTTACTACCACTGGAAAAAATATACTTGCCTTTGCTCTTGTACTGCTCTTGTCTCTTAGCTCACACTAGCACCTTCTCTTCTTAAACGCTGTAGTGTAAGTTTTCCTCTTGTAGGCTTAACTGGCTGGTTACTGGATTTTCTCCTCTTTCTCCACTTTTTTCTGTCTGCATAACTGTCCTATTGATACTCCTTTAAATTAATAAGCAAATACTTCCAAGCTTCCTGTGCCCTCCAGATGTAAAACTATATGAGTGCAGTTCTTCACTGGTTTTTGTTAAAATGCTTGAGCACATATATAAATGTAGTTTTTACCCCCTGAGGGGTGGGAGGGGGGAAAGTAACAATCCTATTCTGACTCATTCTGGAATATTGTGGTAAGTGAATACATCGCCTGAAGTGAAAACCACTTTCTTTTGCTCCTTTCTGTCAGCATTTACACGATGAGAGACGGGGATGAGAGGTAAAGCCAAATCCTCAGGTGTCACACACTGCTGCATAGTTGTTTCCCAAACTAGGATTTACTGACCCAGCTAGAGGATGAAAATAATTTCTTTTTCTTAACTTAAAGAAGACCCAATGGTTGACAAGACATTTATGTTCAAGCCCTATATGGCTTCAATTCAGGACTAGCGTCTTTAAATGCTGTATCATCCTTCCAGTGTGATTTGAAGTTCTTCCTTGTCACAGAATTTGCAGTAGCAATAGAAGTCTTTTCTGCATTTCAGATACTGATGGAAGGGGAAAATATAGGAGGTTTTGCTGTGTCTGCTCGCTTTAGTACTTTTTTTTCTTAAGGAATTGGACTGTGTTACCAAAGACAAAGGTGCTGGACGTGGTTCTCTTTGTGGGGTACTGCAGGGACTTGTTACAGATGCTGTTTGTAGTCCTTCAAACAGCGGAAGTGGGAGATAAGTTTTAGAGGCAGTTGACTTTGTGAGGACAGTAACTTGATACAAGCTATTTTATTTGCAGTATTCATTCTTCACAAGGAATTTCCATAAGATGTTTAAGTAGAGATATAAAAAGGTAGAGAGAAACATGGAGGAGTCACTTTGCAGAGAACCCATTATAACGTTTGTATAGGAAGCAATCTGCCCCTGGCTAGTCTTTGAAAAACAGATAGTCGAGATTTCACTTCTATAACAAAATGCAGTAATGTACATCCATCTTGGATATATGTAAGGGCTCTTATTACTCACACATCTGAGTCACATCTCACAATATGTGTTTTTTAAGATGGTGTTCCTTTAATAGAGGTACATGCTGCTAGCCCAGAGTGATTAAGTCACTAAAGACTGGCTTACTTTCAGTTGCATGAGTACCTTAAAAAAATCCACACCTGATTCTTGAGATCTCAAAGGAAATTTATGCAGCTTGCAGACTGCCCACTAGACCAGTCTACCTGTTCCTGACCATTAACTAACCAGATTGATAGAATTCTTGTGTATTGACCATGCCACAGAAAAGGCAGAGTCTGTGGAGAAGAAGTAACTTGTATAAGGTCAAAAACTAGGTCACGATTGAGCTAGGATTGCCAATAAACTGAGCTACCTGTTGAGCAAAAAAGGGAGGAAATAGCCCTGATGAAGAATACCCAAAGGTGGTTTTCCAGGTTCCCAGTCAGAAGGGAGACTGTTCCACTAATTGGGTCTTAAAAGATCTTTTCTGTTCTGTTAAATTCTTATAATACACCCCTCACCAAGATATGAGGGCGTCTGTCTAAGGATGTCTCTCTTTTCATTCTTTTCAGCTGTGTTTGTTTTCCTCTCTCCCCTTGCCCATTCTTTGCAAGTTCATGAAGAGCATTCAGACCCCGTGAGGGGGTCTCTACAGATCCCCTAAGAAGATTAAGCTCTCTGAATATTTCATGCCCCTGATTGACAGTTCTGGAGGACCTCTTGTAAGCCTGGCGCCCGTATTCTTGTTTGAAAAAAAAGGGGGAGAGAGAGAGAGACAAGAAAATCACATGCACAGAAAAAAATTGATCCTATGGGCCCGACCTCTGCTGACGGCAGGCACTAGACGGAGGCAGTTCCTCCCGGACATCTCCCCCTCCCTTTCCCTCCCCACCAGTCTCTACTGTGAAATAAAAGGAAGGTAATGGGATTTTAAGAGGCAAGGAGTAGTCAGACGATGTGGTGGTTGCTGCCCCCTCCCCCAGCTCCAGTGCTTAGGCTCATGGCCCCTCAAGAGCTATTGTAAGCCTCTGTCCCTGACTCTCATTCTGCGCCGCGTTCTTTTTCTAACAAGCTGACCTAGCTGAGCCGATGGCCCCTCATTAGAGGCTGAACTGAAGAGCGAGCCCTGTGCTCTCCTGCAGCCGTTTCACCCCATTAAGGGTTGCCCTCTGGTTGACAGCGGGAAAGGGAGCCGACGACCTGTAAATTCTCATCAGGCTGCTTTGGATTCTGCCTTCCCCCTTAATCATCCCCTAATAGGCAGCTGAGAAGTTTCTCTTTTATTTAGAAAGGCAGGGCCAAGGAGATCTCCTCACAGGCTGGATTTAGGAGATGTTCGTTGATGGAAACAGGAGGATGAGGATGAGGCAGGAGAAAGGCAGAAGGAAACAGCTCCCAGCCCTTCTTAGAGCTGGAGCGCAGTGAGATTTACTGCTGGACTAGCTGTAGATACCAGTGTTAAAGACAACAAGGTCCTGTTTGCTTCTTACCTGATGCTACTGGAGTAAGTGCCTTGCACAGAGTCCGTTCTTGTAGCCAGACGGCGTTTAGCCTGGGAACTGTTAAGCTTACCTGAGAATTGTAAATCTTGCTAGGAATAGTAATTGTAACTACAGAAACACTAAAAACGAAAGGGCTCGATCCTTCCATGCATTGACTTCAAAGGGGCAGTTGGCATTCTTGGGGACATGCCTCTCCTGGCTAACCCATTTCTGGGGCTTGCTTGAAATACAGGTGTAAATTTCTTGTGTGGTTTATCCAAGCTTGCGTTTGTAGGCCTTTGCTTCAGCTCGTTTTCAGACAAAAGAGGAGCAGTTTCCAGGATTATGATGCTAGGGCATTTTTCAGTGCTGGTAACAGGTGTGTGATGAGACAGAGAGGAGAAGGAGCTCATTTCTTCCAGTAGAAGCACTGGAAACTGTCATGGGTTTGACTGCTTGCGTTTCCTGAATGTAAGTTAAGGTGAAGCTTTACAGCTTTGTTTTGAGCTGTTGCTGAGGTGGAACGGGCTGGGTAGGGAAGTAGTGAGGGTGAGGGAGCCTTCTCAGTACTGAACATAATCCCCCACCAGTGCTGGACTCATTCTTTTAGGGTAAGGAGGCTGGGGAGGAAGGATAGAAAACGGGAAGCAGATAAGTTAGGGGCCTCTGCTGCACGCACAGAAATTGGCACAACCTGTTGGGAAGTTTATGGGAATCATCCATGATAGTGGGTACACTGCACAAATGTGGTGCAACAGGATTATGACCATGCAGGTAGACAGAATGGTCACTGCTGAATAATTAGGAGACTAACAACTTTTCCTGGTCAAGAATCCAGAGTTGCTGTATTCAACCAAAAGTCTCCTCTTTGATGTTCCTCTTGCCTTTTCAGTGCAATTGATCTACAGTGTAACACAAATCTCTGTTAAACATGAAAATCCTTTATATGTAAATTCAGTATTTCTGTGTGAGGTATGGCTGGACACAAATGGATTTGGGACCGTTTGAGTAGTAGACTCTTCGTGTTACGTGTAGGACGTTGTATGTAAAAGGCATAGGCAATTTTATAA
Organism: Chlamydotis macqueenii; assembly: GCF_036417535.1. Taxonomy (NCBI): domain Eukaryota; kingdom Metazoa; phylum Chordata; class Aves; order Otidiformes; family Otididae; genus Chlamydotis; species Chlamydotis macqueenii. The sequence goes on along the minus strand of NC_141572.1, from coordinate 13,450,368 downwards.
AGCATTGGTCAAGCCAGTAAGTTATTCAATAACATCGTCTTTTAAAAGACAGTTATTGTTTCTAATGAGTGAGGGATGTCTCATTTACTTGCAAGGGCAATCTCGGTGGAGTGCCGTTGCCATTCCTCAGTAGTGCTTGTCCTGCCAGTGTTCTCTGGATGGAGTGTGCAGCTCACATCGCACCTCACCTGTGGGTACAGTTCTTTATTTTGGTTTGGAGAGAAGAACATCTGGGTGTTTATAACCATCATGGAAAAAGATTTGTATACAAATAGAATCAAAGGAGGCATTAGCTTTTGATTAGTCTCACACTACAGGTGATAAGCTTTATAAAGGCTCAATTGTTACAGCACAATATTGTGACCCTCGACCTGGTCCTTATCTCGTTTGTTACTGCTGGCACTACCAGAGTTCAGGGTTCCAGCCTGTGCCCTGCCGGTCAGTGCCCTGTGCCTGAGAGTGCTGTGTAGACAGCAGACTGTTCAAGAACAGTGCCAGTGGTTTTGGAGGAATTTAGTCCTCTCCTGCTAAAATCATAGAATCACAGAATAGTTTGGGTTGGAAGGGACCTTTAAAGCCCATCCAGTCCAACCCCCCTGCCAGGAGCAGGGACATCTCCAACCAGATCGGGTTGCTCAGAGCCCCGGCCAACCTGGCCTGGAACGTTTCCAGGGATGGGGCTTCCACCACCTCTCTGGGCAACCTGGGCCAGTGCTCCACCACCCTCAGTGTAAAGAACTTCTTCCTTATGTCCAATCTGAATCTACTCTCTTTTAGTTTAAAACCGTTACCCCTTGTCCTGTTGCTACAGGCCCTGGTAGAAAGTCTGTCCCCATCTTTCTTACAAGCCCCCTTTAATGAAACGATGAGACATAGACTAGATCTTCATCTTAACTGTAGCCACTGATATGCAGTGGAAAAATCTTAACAGACTTCATTATGCCCTGCCAGATTCAGGAAGAATGAGTCCTAGGCCTGGGAACTTTTTCCTAAGTTTTGAAACAGGAAGAATCACATCCATAGTTTTTCTTGTAGTGGGTACAGTCTCTGTAGACAAAATCCTTGATCTAAGGTCAGTGAAACCCTTTTTTAATCTGGTTCTGTTCTTTGGCTTAAAGCAATTGTATGAGGAATTTCTATCTGATTCCTTAAAATCCCTTCCTCTACTCATTTTCTTTGTCAGGCTGAGCAGAACAGCTGAGAATGACAGAGCCTGGAGACAAAGCTACCCTTTAGTCATTCCCAGTTTCTTACATGGTTTGCCCAGTCTCTCCCACAGACACAAAGAAGGAGTTCTTCAAGAGTAACTGAGTGCCTGCCATCCTCTCATCACTCCTTTTTCAATTTTAGATAAGCAACAAATAAAGCAGGGGGGACTGAAGGTCACTTTTGTTGATGGCAATTGGAGGTCAACTTGCTGGCCTGCTTGCAGATTTCTGCTTCTCATGAACCGCACTATTGCATCTGTAATTAAACAGGAGATGTTTTTGTTGGAACGAATCTGCTGACGTTTGGGACTGATGAAGTATTTTCACTACCCAGCTTTTAGGTATCTTTATTGGTGAGATTAGAAGACTAATCACAGATGCTCTGCTCCTACTCTGAATGCTCTGTAGAAGCCTGCCTGCCTCCCTCTTTGTCTGCACAGAGACTTTATGGAAAAGTCCTTTCCTGAACTTAGATAACTGGGGTGTAAAAAGGCAGGCAGTAAAAATACCCCTCAGTGCTACAAGTGCTCCTTTGCTTAGGGGAGGCGAAAGCAGGTTTGTCAAGAAGGTTTGGTTTTTTTTCCAGAAGCAGTTTCTATTTCTTACTTTATATTAAGCATGGTATGGTATACAGCTTATTGATAACATCACAGTTTTGTAGTCTACTCACACAGGAAAATATTTACAAAGACATCCCTCATCTTCTGTTTTTAGACACTTGATGTAGGAGAAACATGCTGCTTTTCAAAACAGTCCTCATCTCTCTATGGAACTGTAGAGTAATTCAAGTTGAAAGGGACTTTTGGAGGTTAGGAGAGCCAAGTCCCGCTCAAGGCAGAGGGGGCTGATAGCAGTTCAGGATCCTGCTGTCTGTTCTTCATCCCACACAACCAGTAACTGGCTCTTCCCATTAAGGTTTCCGAGAGTCAGCATTGTGGCTGTCCTGCCACCCCTCCCTGCTGAACTGGCCTTTCTGTGGCGGCTGTGGCAAAAGGAGACTGTGACCTCTGCAGTAGGATAGAGGTGGACTGGGTGTGCTGTAGGCGTCTCAAAATGGAAAATTCATTTCACCCACCCAAGTGGAAAACTGCGCATAGCTATGTTGCCGTATATGTTAAAAAGTGTTTTTCACAGTAATAATAGGGTGAGAAAACTAAGGGTTTTCATTAGGATTAAAAGAATGGTAATGGAAAATCTAGGGTCCCTGTTGTAATGGTTATCCATGTTCAAAACCAGATTGGAATTTAAACTTGGTTTTGAGGATTCGGAAATTTCTGGATCATTTTTTCCATTTTAATTTGTGGCTTGGAACAGAACCAGAAAGACCAAGATACCTCACAATTTCTTCTAGCATTTGGAGTTGCGAGCAGAAGTAAAAAGGTACTAGAAATCACACACAGGATAATCATTTCCTCCAAGGTTTGGACCCCAGTTTTGCAGAGTTAGGAGGTTTGCTTCAGTTTCCAGTTAGACAACAGGCGTGAGTGCTTACTTGGGTCAAACACAGGGTCTGAGTCTGCAGAGAGATCTGAGTGAGAGGGGCCCTGCAAAGGCAGGATTGGGATCTTGAAGGGTTTCCCCTCCTCGGGCTGCACTTGTTGCTCCGTGGAGTCCAGGGCAGAGGAGGAGAATCATTTCTTATGCCTTCCCCCATAAGAGAAAATGCACTTTCAATGAATGTGATCATAGGTCTGGAGAACGTCCTTTCATCTTTGAGGGGGTGAAGATACCACCAAAGAGAAACACTGGCCTTTTCATCCAAAAGTGAGCTCTTCTGCGAGAAAAATGGTCACATTTATGTTTGCAGAGGCTGCATTTTGCCTTGAATAAGCTGGCTAAAACTTGGAGTCGAAATCCATGACATAGTTTCATTTAGGCAGAGTGATATTGTCTCTAAACCAATTTTGCCGATAGTGAGAGCTGTACGTTTAGCATGACATAGTGCACTGTCAGCTCTAGATGTTTGAAAGCTTGTGGGGAGGAATGAGTTAAGGATTCTGCTCTGTGAGCCATCCGCAGCAGGGAATGACCCAGTTTAAAAGGGTTAACAGTATTTGGTTTTTCAGAACTATTTGTTATATCAAGTTAGAGCAGCAGAGGTCACACGGGTCACTGTGCCTCCCCTCTCTCTTTCCATTCCCAGCCCCTGCTCCAGTCCTTGTTTCGTCTCTAATCTGATGACCTCAGACACAGCTCTTTCCTTATGATGTTCTTGACAGCATCTTCAGACAATATGCAGCTCGACGCCAGTTGTCTTTCCCTTTTTCTCTTGTCCCTCAGGAGAAAACCTTGGATGCTAAAAGGCACTTTGTGCAGTGGGGAAAAGCCTCAGCAATTTGTTCTGTGGTTTTTGGACAAGAGTAACTCAGAAAACAGTTTTCCTTGTATGTGCACTCCTAGCATGACTGTCTTTCCTTCCTGGAGTGTATTTGTTTCTTTCTGGTTTAATTTTTTTTTTAATTATTTGCTGGTTTTGGATTGGAGTTTTTTGTTTGTTTGTTTTGTGTATGTGTATGATTAAAAGTCTTCTATAAATCCTCATTTATCCACTGTACCTTCTGGTCTCTTTCATTGTGGTGTTGCTGAGTGTGTCTTGCAGAAGTTCTGAGCAAATGCTTTTTTGGGAGTGCAAGTTAACATGTTACTGTTTGCAAATGGTAATGGGAAGTTTTGACTGGAATTTGCACATGGGTTTAATAACCAAATGAGGTCAGATTTGCTGTTGTAACTGTAAGAGTCCAGTACAGAAAATGTTTTTGAGAAGATTCTCATCCTCATCCCTGCCCTCTGACCACCTTCTTCCAGTCGCACCTTCTCTTAGATTTTTGCCAGTGGATTTTTATGACCTACTTCCAAAGATACGGAAGGTCCACAGAAAGTGGACTCCTAAAAGTGAAGGAAAACTTCAGATGCTTGATGTCTTTTGAAAATCAGACTGAAATGAGGTGGTAACTATGATAATCACATATCTTTTACTCTGACCAGTGTCACTGTATTAACTTCCTGTCACACCATCAAGGAGTCGAATACAGAACACCCTAGCTGATACGAAGTCAGGAAAGGTCTCGTTTTCCTGATTCCTCAGTTGCTGGTTTTACTGTGTTTCTCGTTCTTCTGCAGCAGTGCCTCTTTAGACATCCAGTCAGCTGATTTTTAAAAAAATGTTCCTTGCTTCCCATTTTATTCTGTTGCTCCTTATGCAGCCAGAGCTAGGGGAGTTACATGTGCTGTTAAGGGGTAAAATTAGTCAGTGTAATGGACAATTCTTCTTTCTTTTTTATTGTAGTTTGACCTGGTTCCTGAGGAGTGTGCTTTGCTTTTTTTAAAGAGACGGGATATTCTAGTCCTGGATGTTCTTATGAGGGGAATGAACGGCCACCAAAAAGCTACTGCTGGTAATGTTAAAGCCTTCCCAGGGCTGAGTAGCTGCCAGACCTCAGTGTTTTTAACAGAGCTGAGGGATCAGTGAGAAAAAATGCCTGTGTGTATTTGCTTGAATTCAAAATCAAGTTGCAACTCACGCATGCTTGTGTGGCTTGCATTTGCTTCCTGATCCTGTTCAAGTACTACTAGTGCAAATATTAATTAGCAAGCAAAGTTTAAAGCTATGTCTTCTGTCAGAACTTTTAAATACTATAATACAAGAAAATCCAAGATTTTTAATTCAGTCACCACAAATTGATATAGCTGGAGAGCAGACCTTTATATTTAAATTTCCATGTAACTTGTGAAAGCAGAGTTGAAGTAATACGTTTCATTGTCAGTTTTCTTTCAATTCACAACTTGCTCCTCTGTTGGTAAGTTACAAACTTGGTTTCCCAGTAGTGTGACCAGTTGACGCGCTGGGGAGCAATCAAAAGTTATTTTGAGTTGCGTGATTTGCTGGATAAATTGGAAAAAAAAAGCAATACTTTGCATACAGCGTTTGTCGTAAGCTGTTTATTCGACTCCAATACTGAGCTTGAGGCTTGGATGCAAGACAGTTACAAGTGCCTGACAGCAAATGTGGTAACTGGAATACTTGGTGGTTTTCTGAAAAGGTGGTGAGGGTGTATTAAATGTAGTGTGAGAGGACTCTGTTTCAGATACTGTGCTCCGGCAATTCTGAGTTCTACTTTCAACTTTGAGATTAACTCTGTCTTTAAACAAGTTAGCCAGCATTCCTGCCTCAGTTTCCCTATGAATAAATTGGGGGTTGTACTGTGTCCTCATCTACCTCTCAGAGATACTGTTTCTTCTTTTTTTTTTTTTTATTATTTATGAATGTTTGGTGACCAACCACAACAGAAAGGGTTTGAAGTCATAAAAAATTTTGGCTAATGGACTTCTTCAGCTGAGCAACTGTTGAAAATGCTGGAAGAAAAGGTGTTTAAGTTTCACCTTCTTTAACCTTAGGTGGACCATTCATAATAATTCATGTTACCCAGGATAGTATAGGTATTGAATTCACTATCTGTATGTTTCAGATCTTTGTCCTGGATTCTCTGGGAGGATTTCAAATCTTTGCTCCAGGGATTGTCCAAATGTTTCAGGATTCGAGAGAGTCATGGAGTTGCCATGCCATTTATTATGCAGTTCTCTTTGTATTGCACCATTAGCCTCAAGATCACAGGTTTTTGGAAGCACAGATGTGGCAGAGAAAGGGATTATCTGGAGGAGTGAAAGCCTTTCAAGTTTGGGGGGGATTTTTTTGTGGTTTTTTTTTTTTTTTTTTTTTCTCCTTAAAAAAAAAAGGCAAGACACTCTTCTATCATTGCAGCATTCTTGTTACCTACCGAGTCATCTAGCTCAAAGGACAATATCATAGCAGGGAGATTTCAAATAGTGGAAAGTTATATACAGTTTCTGTAGCAGGGAGGAGAGCATCAAAACAGGAATGGAAATTGGCAGGAGGAGCTCTGAAAGGCCAAAAGTTTCCAGCTCAGAAAGACAGCGAGAGAGGAAGTCAGTGAGTGCAAAAGGATTCCCTCTCTCCCCACCTCTCTGCCCCCACCCTCCGTACTTCCTCCACACTCCACCCCGGGGAGAGGGGAGAAGAAACTTGGCAAGCCATCTTGTCGCCAATCAATCTGTGGTGTAACAATTAGCACTTAAGCAGCACTCACGCTAAACACAGGCTCAGAAAACACTTAAAAAAGGAAAAGAAAAAAAAAAACAAACCCCAACACAACAACAACAGGGGAAAGCTGGAACAGATCAATGCCAGGCCGAACAGGAGGCATCTAATACCCCATTATTGACGAGGATGGTAGCGCTGTAAGTGTGTGCTCTCCATGCCGAGCAATTAGCCAGCAGGACCACTGCAGCGAAGGCAACTCCACCGCAAGAGCCCACCCTCCCCCTGCTGCCCCCCGCTTCCCCCAAGAGGTGTTTGATGACAGCTTCATTTGTTAGCGTGATTCCGAGAGCTGGCGGCGCCGGCATCCTTTCCATTACGGAAGGGAGCACGAGGGGAGGTTGGGCCGTAGGTCTTCTCCCCCCGCTCCCCTGGCCGGTGGTAACAGAATACAGTAGACACGGAGTCTGTCTGTGCACTGGCTAAATTGATTGTAATGGCTTTCTTCACGTGGTGAAAGAGCCGACTGTTTTCTCGCCTCCAAGAAAGGCTGGAGGAAGGAGGAAGTGACTCCAGCGGCTGCGGCACAGGGGATGAAAGTAAACTTTTGTTTAGTAAAGACCAGCCGACTGCAGACTGTCTCTGGCCTTTCAGCTAGCTCTCAGCAACACTGTTTGTTAGAAGAAAGGAGAGAGGGTAGAAAACAAACTGTCAGCTTCCTGCCTTGGCTCTCGCTCTCATAATAACCCTGCTGTCTGGCTGCACTTCCCAGAAGCACGCTGGAAACCTCTTAATGGCATGGAGTCTGTTTTCAGAAGGTGCCTATGGGCTGGGGCTTTCAAAGGGAATTCGTGCGCGTGCAGAGTGGGGCATGTCTGCTTTTAAACCCTTGGCTAGGCCGGGGCTTACCTCAAAAAGGTGTGGCTAGCTTCTGTAACAGGAGAAGCTAGGGCCAAGCATAGAGACGAAATGGTCTTCTGAAGAGGATCCAAACAGCATCTGTTATTGATAAACTGGTGTTTATCTGGAAGCCCAACAGCCATCATCAGACCTCCCAGGTGGAGAGACACGTCCCAGGTTACCTTGTGTCTGCGCCGTCAGATCAAACAGTCAATCAGTCACTCATACCAGTTGGTCATAGCAAACACAGCAGGTGCCACTCAGGGACTAAAGATGCACGCCCTGCTTTTCCCAGTTGTGCTGCAGCCTGTCCTGCTAATCTTCACTGCATTGTTCCCTAAGCTAGCTGGGATCTGCCCAAAGAAAACAGCGCAGGGAGCTGCCCGCAGTAACCTAGCCACTCTCTGTCCTAGGAGAATCGTTGTGTCATATCTGAGCAGCCTGTCAACAAAACGAAGCAGATGCTTTTCTGGGAGGTAGTCTGTGTTGTAATAGCTCTCTGGACAGAAGCCTGTTCTGTTCCGCTCACATGGGCCATCCTCACATCAGCACATAGTGCTGATCTCTCAGAGTTAGAGACATTGATTTCCTCTTTTCTTTCCCTGGAATGAGCTTTTTAGAGATACCTCAGACTGATACATACCACAAAAGGTGAGGAGACCCAGACACCTGGTGTGCTGGCACTGCCCTATTGTTAGGGAAGAGGAAAAGAATTTCAATTTGACGTCACAGTGGTGTCACTCAGGTTGCTGGTGGTTACACGCCTTCAGACCCTTGCCTGGCTCGGAGAATACATTTATTCTCAACGTGAGGTCTTGTGAGTAAAGAAAAAGGGGCTGAAAAGTACAACTTCCTGTGCCATTGTAACCAGAAGCTGCTGTTTGCTTCTGACCAGGAGGCTTTAAGATGATGCCAGATGGGGCCATTAAAGCTGTGCAAACAATAAGGAGCACATAGGGGAGGCTGTTAATGGGTTTCTTTTGGAAGCATCAGCTGGAGCTGCTGAATGGGGCACATGACCTATTAAAAAAAGCCACTTGAGAAATCTCTATGCCTGCTGAAATGATGGGATTTTTTTCCCCTCTCTGTTTATGCCAGCCCGCTGAGGATCTGACACGCTGGATGCTCACACACTTGCGCTGGCAGCTTTGCTCACTTGCCGATGTGCTTTATGGCTTGTGCTGTAAAACACTGAGCTCAACGGGCTGGGTGAAGCGTCCCAACCACATCGTTGTGAACAGAGAGGAAGCCACGTTTAAGGAGATGGCTTTCCATAGAAACATTGTTTGAGTACCGTTTCTGGGAAAGGGGAGCTGACTTTTAGGGCAGATTCTTTCCGTGGTTACAGACCCGTATTTTGCATGGACAGCAAGCACCACAGTTAGAAATGGCTGGCAGAGACAAGTGAGTGTGTAAGTTCTTAGGCCTTGAGTTCTGGTGGGGAGCTTTTGTGATGCAGAGATTGTGGTACGGCTTGTCAAAGCTATGACTTTCAGCTCGCATGAGGATCAGCTGCTGATTCACGTTGTGCTGTATGAAGGGAAACGCCTCTACCTGCAGTGGCCAAGGAAAAAGGGATGTGATGGAGAAGTGATGTTAAAAAAAAAAAATACAGGTATGCTCCTGAGCAGTGGATCCAGATCTTAAATTGCTCCATATTGTGAATATATTTTCAGTCTATTCTTTTTGGCAGAATATTTCCAACATCTTGGCTTGAATTTAGTTAGGGTGGCTGTGTTTGTGATCACAAAGAGAGTTAGCTAAAGTGTGTGCGTGTCTGTCCTCGTTTCGAGGGAGAGAGTGAGTGGCTGTGTGGTGCTTAGTTGCTGGCTGGGGTTAAACCAGAACAATGACAGAACTGTATCCAACAGTTTCAGTGAAGAATTTTTCCTTTAATCACAGCAAAAATCATATCTCAAGTAGCTGCCCATGTAGATGTGGTCACTCTTGTTCAGTTCATTCATGTCACTGCAGGCTCCTCTGTACGTTCCCGCATGGAAGGATGCAGAGCTGGCGCTCTGTGCCCCAGCAGACCCGTAGCTGACAGTGCTTTTCCAAATTAAGTGTACAGAATGAGAATACGAAAGCCTGACTGCCGCAGCTCACTGTGTGTAGATGTGAATGGGCTCCCAAGACACAGGGGACAGTCAGTTCCATGGTGTGCACTGTGTGTTACTTCATTGGATTGGGTTTGAGAGAGGAGACTTGTCTGAGAAAATGTAAACCGTAATTTCGTGATTGAAATTCGACTCACTCTGCTTGATACTTTACTGTTTGAAACAGAGTCTTCTGATTTTACTATGGGCAGGTCAGTCATCTTACAGTGCAGTACCATGCATCACCATTCAAACAGGATGGAAACTGCAGTAGAATGGTTGAGTTTTCATTCCCTATGGTGATGCAAGGCTTGTTCTCATCAGATGATTCACTCCTGAGTGGTGCTATTGTATCTATTTCGTAAATAGTACAATGTAAGTGTGTTGATAAAGGAAATGAGAACAGAACAGGCCTTGGAGAACACTTTTAAGGAAGAGCATGAGACGAAACATTACATTTAAGTTTGTGCTAATAGTGAACAATCGTAGAATAACCGTGCGGAAGGATGGGTGCTGGTTTTCAGAGACCAGCAAGAGCAGGGCTGTTCCATAGGGGAAAATGAGCTGGAAGCTGAGGGCGCCCATACAACCAGCAGGGCCAGTGAGCTCACCCACCGGGTCCCACAGTACTGGAGGACTGGTGGTAGGGTTGATGACATTACTGCCTTCCATTCAGAGTCTTAATTTGCACAGTCATACAAACACAAAGCGATGAGTCACTTCTGAGATCAAACCAGCAATTCCAGTCAGTGAATCAGGATCAACAAAGAACAGGCAGGACACGGGTACTTCTGTGTCACAGCTCAGGCAGGAGCTGGGAGCTTAAATGGAGCTCAAGGACCAGGGAGCAGAGGCAGCTGGGGAGAGCTCCCAGGTGAGGCTGTCCAGGGCTGTTGAGGCCTGTTGGTATGTTCAGGGCTTGAATGTGGGTATTTGCATCTTTGCAGTGATGCCTTAGCCCACTTCTGCACAAAAAGAGCTGAAGACTCGCTTTTCGGTTTGGCACAACATCCCCTTGGACTTGCATGAGGTACTCGACCGGTTTGCTGGAGTCACAACAGGGAGTGTGTGGTTTGTCAGATTCTTAGGAAGTCAGTGGTAGGTTGTTAAGTTAAACTTGGAAACAAATTTACAGTATTTCACATGGCAAAATCAAATCTCCAGCCGCTTCAGACTGGTAGAGTTTTACATTGGCATGGCAAGTAAAATTTCATGATGCCAGAACCTCCTGGAACTTAATTTGACTCACTTTAGATATTTTCTTGAGTTTTCGTAAGGAGCAGTGAAGAACTAAGAAGGGAACTTTCCACATATTGTCATTTCTCCTTGCCTTTGCTGTGTGCCTGTGGTTGAGAGGGGGAAGAAAATCTGGCAATATGGGGAACTGCAGTGGCAGTGACCAGTCTCCAAAAGCGTGAATATGCAGTTCTGTAAATCCTTCCATCCCTCACCTGTGCCTGGGAGCCCTTCCCAGCTGACAGGAAACATCACCTGAAGGAAAATCAACTTGAAGTGTTTTCTCTCCCACTTGCCACCTTCCAACTTTGGTTGCTGAGAGAAGAAGAGAAAGGCTTTTAACACCATCCAGTGACCCAGCCCTAAGTACAGTTTGCTGGATTTGATCTAGCTGGGGAGACAGGAGGTCAGCTCCAGGGGCCAGGAAGAGTGAGAGAAACCATGTCAACAGGCTGCTCCCGCCGTGTCTGAGTGGTGAATGACGAGCGTGTGACACGGTAGAAGGAGCGAGGGTGCTCACCTGGAAAATGTTGTGGGAAGCCTGTCATGGATGTTTAAGTGCTGACAAGATGTGTCTGAGAGATCCTCACAGTGCTTTTAGGATAATGGTAATCTTTCTCGTGGTTCCTGATTCGGAAGGAAAGTTGCTGCCCTGATTCATAGTGGAGGAATGAGCAGCAGGTTACAGCTTGATGAGGGGGAGGGAGGTCATTTTTCAATGTGCAGTAATGCTTCTTTGCTTATGTAAGGACTGAAAGGGCAGTTGAACGTGGGGGTTTAGTTCTGCCATCTTCCCTTGACCCATAGGTCTGATCTTAGAACAACTGAAATCAGCAAAAATTCATTTTGCAGATCGGATTGGAGACAGCATTGGACAAATCCGATACCCAAAGACTTGTAAGTACTCCTGCTGTACCAGTTACTGTACTGATGTGTGACAGGAAAATGAGACCAGCTCTGGGCTCTGTAATCTAAGAGCATATGTACTTCCAGTTACTGTGGCATTGTCTGCAAAGCAGTGAAGACTCATCTAAGCTGAACTATGCTATCTCTGCCTTGAGAAAGGGATGTGATACAGCAGTGGTATCGTGACGCAGCGCAAAGCAATTTGTCCTGCTGACAAGCTATGCCTGACGCTTTTCCTCTGGTATCGCAGAGAGCTTGTTCCAAGTTAGCTCAGTTATCTATGCGCTGCGCTCTGGTCTGCTTTGGAAATGATCAGAAATGTCTGTGGGGATTATTTGCCCTGAGACCCCTGACATGCTGTCTGCCAGTTAAGAACCAAAGTAATGTTAGAAGTTTCTAGTAGTGTGAAGGGAGGGAATTTACTTTTGGAACTAGATTTTCTATGGTAGATTATCTTAAGAAGTAATAACTTGGTGGGTCTTAGCGTGTACTTCCCAGTGCCTTGTCAGGAAACACACGTGTACTATGGAGCAAAAAATGTCTGTTGAACAGAGGTGACTTGTCTAACTCTGATGTCAGTTTGAATTGGGAAAATGCACTCAGCTTCCCTGCAGTTTTCCTGCTCACAGTGTGATAAGCAAGAACAGAACCAGATCCTGATCTGCAACAGATCCTTTTATTGATCTGTTGTCAACATGTTGGTGAAATCAAGGTAGAAAATTGGAATTTTCTACTGTTTATATGAGGGCAGAAATTTGAATCTGATTTTGTTTCTCTTCCTTTGTTTTTTGCTCGCACTCCTAATTGCTGGACTTCTGTCATTCTGCAGTAGTCAGCTGGGAGAGCTTTGTAATGTTTAGCCCTTGAGCCTGACCTTCCCATCCCTGCAAAGTCCAAAGGAGAGGAAAGAGTTTTAACTGAATTTAATTGGGGTCGTCTTTGCCCATCAGTCTCTTCCTACTCAGCACCTGGGGGGGTTGAGCTGGGGCCCTGCTAACTGGTGGGGATGGAAGGGTGGAGAGGAGAAGATGTCTCCACGTCAGAGCCGTGCAGCTGTCATCCTGGGTTACTGAGCAGACAGGAGATGGTGCCTGCAGGAAACAAAGATGGTTCCCACCTGTCCAGAGCTAATGAGGATGTTTCTGATGTCAATAAATGTTTCCTGATCACAACAAAAAGCCAGTAATCTTCACAACCCACTCATGAACAATAGGGAAGTAGAAGAGATGGAAGAATTGGGGAATAGGATGCAGATGAGAGATGGAAGAATTGGAAGAAAAGGGAGAGAGATTATTTGAAGGAGGAGAAAAAAAGACAGGGAAGGAGCAAAAGAAGGAAAAGAGAAAGTAACACGCACAGCAGAAGAGAGAAAATGAGGATGTCTGGATGGACTAGGGAGGAGATGGGAGAAATAGATGGAAGGGGCCTGCGATGAGAAATATTGAAAGCACATTGGGAATGGACCAGAGGAAAAAGAGCTAAAGGAGTGACGGAAGAAAGCACTAACAACAGGTGGAGAGAAGTTTTTAACCTGAAAGGTCCTTTTCACAGAAAACTTGGAGAAGTCCGTGATGAAGAACAAGACAGCTTGCAAGGGGAAACAGACGTAAAGGAGTTAAGGGAAAGGAGAGGGAGAAAGTACTTCAGACGTTAATATAAAACTTTTAATCTTACTCTTGAAGTAGTCTGTTGACTGAGAAGAAAAAAAAATAAGACATCTGCTTAAGTTAGAAAATGAGACAAGAAGTGCACAAAGGCAGGAAGCCTGAACCAGGCACTGTGCACGATTGTTGCTGGTGGGCGTCCTGTACTCAAAGGCTGCAGCGTGGATGTGCTCTGAACACGGCCTTGGAGCAGGGTCAGAGTGAGAGGCAGGCAGCTCGCAGGCTGTGGAAATTGAGTTGAGGGGCTTTCGGTGTAGATGTTTGGTAGACTTGGCCTTGGATATCTGTTATCATGCATTCACTGTGTCTGAAATCTGACAATATGTTTCCAGGAGAAGCTTGGAAGTAGCAGAGCAGTTTTGAAAATCTAGCCTATGAGCTCAAATGGTGGCTCATCAGTTTGGAGAAATGGAGCCAGTGTTTGCATTCTGTCATACTGCTTAGCTTCTGTGCAGGTGTTTCTGCTCTTAGGAGAGGATATCGCTAATACGAAGGGAATTTTACAAATATATATAAAAAACATATATATAATATCATATTGTGTACATATATATTAGATAGTATATAATGCAAAATTTGATCCAAGTAACTCAGAAAAATAACGTTTGACTTCTGTGACTAAGCAGAGCACACGCTGTATGTGCAGTCATATAGTTCAAGTTCAGTTTTGGTCTTGGAGCAAAAACATGTAAGTAATTCAATTGTAAAATAACAAACCAAAAGGAAACTTCAAGAATTTTCTGCTAATACAGCATTGTGTGTAGTTTCAAGTGGTATTTTTTAACAAATCTTGCTACAGTACTATCAAACTGATACATCAGTAGGATGTTTCAAAGCAATCTACTTCACAAAAGAGGAATCAGCTTTTGGAGATGGAGCTACTGTGTGTACCTGCTTAAACCTTTGCCTTTTCTTCCTAAGAGACTTAACTCGTTCATGCTTGGACTTCTAAGCTTTGTTTGTCTGCAGTCTAATCTTTCATCGTTACTCTGTGTGTGCTCTTGTTTTCTTCTTGAGTAATGTTTTTTTCTCTCTGCACATTAGTCTGTCCCAGTAAGTTTGCAGTAAGTAATTTCAAGAAATTCCTAGCCTTCCCTAGGCTCTTGAGAAGGTAGGAGAGCTTTGACAGAGACTGTTTGTTGGCAATGTCTTCCTTCTTACTCATGGCTGTATTCCTTACTCTTAGCCAAAATACTTAAGCAAATTTTAGGACTAGAAATGTCTATAAGGCTACTGTAAGCTGACCAACAAATGTAACACAGAGGAAGAACTTCCCTCAGGAATTCCACATCAATCCTATAATTTCCTTTTTGCCAGCATCTCAAGGAAAATCTTCAATCTTCACATAAAGCAATTCGTTACAAGTATTGCACAAACTATGAGCATCAACTAAGAAGTCCCATGCTGGGGTAGCAACTGTCATCTGTGATTTACAGGTAAGAAGCAGACAGCTGATGCAAGAGGTTTGTCCAGGAATGTGTAGCACTTCTTCATCTGCTGCAGGAATAAAACTGTGGCTTTATACCCCCGAAGATGTCCTTCCTTCTCACAGTCACTCCCTCACTCCCTGCTCCTTTATCGTTTCCCTGTAACAGGTTTACTACAGAAGCACCAGCTGGTCCTGCTCACACATTTTTGCCAAAATAGAGTTTGAGGGCTTTTTTTTTCTCTCAAGGATAATATATTTTATAATCAACACTTTCATATGTGCTGATCTTTCTTTAAATCTTACTTTGGAAAACTGATTCTTCTTCCTCGTGTCAAATACCGTATTTGGAGGTTCATATGTTTTCCATGTTCCTGTTGTTTTTAAATTGCTTATCAGTAGCAGCACTTGGAATAATTGCGGTATGTAATGTCGCATCGAGGGTGGAATTTGTCTCATTTTGGTCCAGCTGTCTGATGATCTTCCACCCCAGCTCTTCTGTCGTCAGTATAGGATCAGCAGCTCCAGAGCACAGTTCAGCTCATCTTAAAATAGGTGTCGAAGGAGAAATGAATCCTATTCAGAGTCAGGCTCTCCTGGTAAAAACAGGAAGACACTTGAATCTGCACAAGAAGGACAAATATTTATGTTGGTGCTAAGTAGCAGTTGTCCTTCATGAGTTTAAAAATAAAATGAAAGCAAAGAGTATTCCATCCAAGTACATCCTATTACAGGACTAGTCACAGTGCAGTATCTCGGTGTGGTGTTACAAAACAGCCTACAAAAGCTACAGAATTTAAGAAGGGAGTTTTAAATTAACTGGGAACACATATAGGTTTTTGGTTGGTTTTTTTTTACTTCTGTATTGAATGTTCTGGAATTTCAGTCTCGTAAGATGCCTGCAAAACGTTGCTCTGGAGCAGAACAAAGGCCAAGTAAAAATGTTTAAGTAGTGCTATCCAGTGCTCCAGTGTTAGAGGAGCATAACTTCAGTCACGGCTTCCAATTATCCTCCTGGTTTCCCAGCGTTTGCCACTGGCCAAGAGCAAGAATGGGAAACCGCCAGCTCGTTTCCTCGTCGAGTTTATTTCTGAGTTATAAACAGACTATTAGTGTTTCACTCCTCGTGCTCCCCTGTGAAATGCCAAGTGAGTTGGATCACCAGAGAGGCTTTTGGCTGGAGCTGCCCTGCTCTGTCCCTGTTTGGAGCTCGCCGGGCGACAGTCGCAGTGAACCATCACAGCTGGACCCTGGGGAGGTCAAAGCACCGCGGCCCTAGAGATTCAGACTGAAATAAAACTTTTACACGAAGACATTGGGGTCTTTCTCTCTCATCCCCAACCTCCCTGTGCTCCTCTTTGCCACCCTCCCCCTTTCTCTTTGAAGAAGTGTGTGTTGATGTAAGCGGACAACGCGGGGAGTCAATAAAGGGGGTATCGCAGAGCCTGGGAGGAGATCGCCCGCAGCAAGAGAGAAGACACAATTACTGCAACAACTGTCCACCCAGCCACAGCCAGGAGACTCCACTTAATCTAATTGAGTGTGAAGGCAGGCTGGAGACACAGGACCCGCTCCTCCGTCCCCCCTCCCACACTATAGACACTATTGGCTGCTAATTGGCGCCAGTGGGCTGGTGCTAATTGTGCTGATGTCTTGGTCTGAGGACAGGCATGTGAAGGATGAAGGGCTCTGCTGGGAATAGGAGGAGGGGAGAGTGAGGGAGACAGTGGTCATAAAAGTTGGAACAGGGCTTTAATTTCATATCAAATATTTAAGTAAGTGAGTGGAAGATCTGTGAACTCTCTTTGTGGTAACCCGCAAAAGGCCTTGGAGAATAGCACCCCCCTGCCGCCAGCCCCAGCCATGAGCGATCTGAAATGCTGTTCCTCTTCCTCCTTAGCTTTGTTTAATTAATTGTAAGAATTGCTAATGATCCTTTATTCCTCTTCATACCTTCTCTGCTTTCTGCCAGTGCTGCTTCTTCATTCTTTATTTTAGAGATTCGGCTCTTCCAGCTCTAGGGCTGTCAAATGTTTACTGGCCTTCATGGCAGGGAAATTTGGCTAAACAGAATGACAGCTAAGGCTGCAATCACATTCGTTACCCTGAAACTGGATTTGTTCTGATTTGTACAGGCAGGGCCAGGGTGAGCGGTGGTGACTGTATGTGGTGCTGTCCAGGACAGGTCTGCTGTTGACAGTGGCGTCTTTCAGATGTCTGTTACAAAGCCCAGAGTTGTGTTTGCAGGAGGTAGGTTGTTAATTTTGGTATTTTGGCTCTTGATCTAGGCTGATCATATTCCATTTATATATTTTTTTCTGCTGATTATGTCAAAGTTTTCAGCCTTCATCTGTCCAGGTCCTGAGGAGCAGCTCTTTGTTCTAGCACAACTTGCTGTTACAGAACTCTCTGTTGTTTGCTTGGGTATTTTCCCGCAAAATCCTTTGTTCTCTGTGTGGTCCCAAGAATTCTGATCCCATATAATTTGTTTTTCTAGAATGCAGATTGGCAAGGGCGAGAAGGGATATCCTACAATATATCTGCTGTGTGTTATAAATAAATTATCATTTTAAAATAAGTACATATACCAATTTTTTTTACACTGAATAGGCCAAATCTGCACTAGTTATATGTTTTAGATCACAGCCTTCCTCCCCAGAAAACCCTGACTCCCTCACTGGACTAGTTACTGATACATACAGAAATAATCACTTGAGCAAGGACCCCTGATTCAGATCAGGATTGGAGCTGTGAGTTGTATTGTTGCTTCTAAGATTTTGATCTCTAAATACGCAGTGAAAGTCTAATTAAGGTTGTGCTGTGATGAAGGCAGAGCTCCTGTGAGGAGAAGCGACTTTCTTACCATCTAGCTGTAATGATGTGCTGGATGAAGGTGTGTTTGGTGTATGGTGGAACACTCTTACTCTGGTTTAAGCAAGGTAACTTTTCCAGTGATGGTATGGTACACCAGCCTTTAATACATTCTAGGAAGAAGTTGGCAATCTGTCTTGAAATCCTACCATGTATTCTGGTGGCCACCGTTTGTTTAGAAAGTCCAAGTGACAGAACCTTGGAAATGCAATACTGCAGCCTTGACTGGGGCGTTGTGTTGCAGCCAGTTTCACCTGAATTCTGTCTCTCAAATCCAAATGCTGCAGAGATCTGTCCTGAGCTAAAGGAGATTTTCAGGTGTTTTAAGCTTTCCTTCTCTGAGTGTTTTAAGGCCGAAGTGACATACGCACCTTATCTTGGTTCTGAACCTTGTGATGCGGTTCCGTGACTGACTTCAAACAGCGTGGTTGTGTGAAGCAGGGCAGTGCATCGAGGGGTACGCAGTCTCGTCCCTGGCTGTGCGTTCCTGTCATCTTGTTTGAATAAGCTCAAGTAATTATGTGGTTGTGAGTTGGATTTGAAAACAAATCTGATTCCATTGAAAGCAATTATTTTTTTTCTTCATTTGCCATTAGTTTTCAACAGGATCAAGGAGTTAATGTGGATCATTCCTTCCCAAAGGGCAGGGAGGGAAAGGTGTGACCGGAAGAGAAAGGGAGGAATGATCAGTGTCGTCTTAGAAATGACAAGGTGTTCATGTCTCTGATCCCTCCTAAAAAATGGACCATAACCATAAAAGTCACTTGGGCCTTGCAATGCTGCACAAAACAATGCATAAATAGCTTTAAAAGTATCATCCTTGAACTGTTACTAATTAAGTTACATTTATGTAGTGTCTAACACAATGATAACTTGACTTCTTCGGCCTCGAGGCACTACTGCTATAAAATGTCCAATCTTAAATAATAATTGCAGAAAGTACTTTAATAGGTTCTCTTGGTAGGATGTTCTGAATACAGGCATATATTACAGGCCACTGAATTCACTCACTTTCAACCTAAAATTAAATTTTAATGTACTGATATCTGTGCAATTTTAGGCTTTTTATAAATTAGCACAATGTGCAGATTCTTAGGTGAAAGGCTTAGGCATCCAAAGTTCTCTGCCTCTTTCTTCCTCTCAAATTGTAATCGCAGAACTGATGTATGAGGCCTTTAAACTCCTTTGACAGCATGTCACTTTTGCTAAGGAAGGCGGAAAGTGAGTGAAAGCTCTGGAGTGATTTGTTTCAAAATCTAAGTTCCAAATCCCGAGCTCATGGACAATCGGTTCTGTCTTACAATCAAATTATGCCTGCCTCTTACATGCAGAGACAAACTTCTAGAGTATGGCATGGTTAAGCCAGCCTATACACTTTGCTGAAAAGGAAACCGTTGCAGATCAAAGATATACTGGGCCAGACTTGTACAAGGTACAAAAAAAGCTGTACCTGACTGTTCTTTCTCAGTTCAGTCTTCCTCTTCAGAGGAGTTCGTGGCTTGTGCAGGTTCATTGTATCCTTTTCTCAGATGATGTGACATTTACTTCAGAGCTATTGGTGGATCCTGCAGGATGTACAAAATACCAAATACCTTTAGCACCAGAGCTTGGATTCTGCTTATTAATCGGCTTGTTTTCCTAGTCGCTTGTTTTCCTAGTGCTGTACCTCTGTGGTGCAGTGCTGTTCTGAGGTACTCAGGCTAGCTCATAGCAGGCTAACAGAAAACGCAGCTGCACGGTTGGTGTAAGCTCTTCTAAGACTGTGCTCATGTTCTCTTCTTTCCTTCCTTTTCTTTCCTTCTGCTGTGAGTTTTCATGCTTTCCCTTGAGTCGACACTAGTGATCTTACAGACAGGCGGTAAATCGGCTCTCTAATCCATCTGAAAGCTTAGACACCTCCTTTTTTCTTTTTCAAAACCCGCCTGGTTTTGCTATGCTCATTTGTAGATGAAGAAGCAGAGTTGGCTGTTTGGGTAGTGACAGGATCACGAGTGCTGATGGAAAGAAAGCAGTGGGAACGTGTAGTTCGGAGCACTGAGACTGTCCCTTTGTGGTCTTAGTTTGGCTTAATCCAGCTATAATTTAATCCAACAAATGCTGTTTGGTTTAATCCCAGTACCCCGTTTGACCGCATTGTGGAGATCGTATCACAGAGGGCTCTCTTCACTGAGTTTGTTTCTTGAATTAAATAGATCTCTTCTGTATTCTGTTGTAAACTGAGATTATTTCACGAAAAAGAGCATAACTTTATAACGTGCTGTGAGGATCTCCTTGCTCTAGAGCCCCTGGATCTGAATCAGCAAAGCTTTTGCAATCGATGGGCTAATGACTCAGGTGCTTACAGCCGCTGATGTACTTTGGTGCCTTGCTGAGTACGAATGGACATCCTGTTATGTACAAAATTGAACATAAGGTTGGATGCCTGTAGAGCTGGGGTCTTGGGCAGGGTCGGTGTAGCAGTTCTGTCCTCTGTCAGCTCTCAAGCATATCGTGCAAGAGGCTAAACCCAGATCTTGGAAATAATCATTCACATCTTCAAGCCTGAAACTCCCCTTTGGCATCAAGCTGAGTCTCTCCTGAACCTTGGAATCCATCTAACTATGCTTTATGAAAAGAGAACATCCTAAGAGTTTACCCCTCATTCTGCCTGGGAGTGTATGCAGGGGTTATTTCTATGAAAAGAAAGACAATACCTTTCATTGTTCTCTGAACTGGGAAAACAAGAAAAGCCGCTGTTCTAATGGAATCCAAGGAACAGCAGATTGCTTCCGACTTTTAATGGGTTAATAGCCCAGAACAAAACTAATCCGGAGTCTCTGCTCACTTCAGCAGGCTTGGAATCGGGGCTTCAAGCAGAGGACAGAGTGGTTTCTTCTCCGTGTATTAGCTTCAGTAGGTCAGTGCCAAATGTGGGAAATTGAAGAACTGAATTGTTCTATCAGCTTGGGTGTTGTTTGTCTTCCTTCAGGGGATTTGTGCATTTTATGTTGCAGTACTACTTTGAAAGGCAACTGTCACCAAAGAGTAAAGGGAAGAATCCAATTCCTTTGGCTTAAACTGCAGAATAATTTTTCGTTAAAGCTACTCCCTCCATCCCATGCGTTTCCTCTTCCTGTACATTGTAAGTGAGTTCATTGGTGCTGAGAGAGATCGGTTTGGCAGGCCTGATGATTCACACTTTCTGTTCAGCTTCCTACTTCAGACCAGGCCGGACTGAAGAAGGAGAGGCCAACAACTGTAATGTAAGGCTGTGATTACTGTAATTTTGACGGGCATGGAAGCAGGTAGCATCTGAATTCAAAACCTCACTCTGCCATTAGCCAGTGGAAGAATTTACTCCCTCGGTGTTGTGTTGTGTGTGATACAGGGGAAACATGCAATGTAGACCTCCAAATGTGTTCTGAAATCATCTCTGGCTTCCCTTTTAGACAAGCAAACTCTTACTGAGCTGCTCACACTGCATAGCTGATCTGGTGATAGCATCACTACTGCGAGGGTTCACTTGTTTTTACGTGGTAAATAGCTACTCATTACTGCTACTTTAATGTTACTACACAAAAACACTCTCACTGAAAGCCAGGGCTTAGCACGTAGCTAGCTAAATAGTGCTGAACGAGTGTGCATATTAAAGATCAAGGAGCTCCTTATCTCTTTCAGGGGAGAGAATGACTGAGCTTTGTGGAGTGTCTTCGCAAACCAATAAAGTGAAAATGCATCTTTGTAGTCAGAGCAAGAAACAACACAACAAAACCAAACGTACATGCGAGCCCCTTCATGCCAGCTGAGTGGTGTACGGTCCCCCATGGCCATGCCAGAGCAGGTGCCCTTTCCAAGATACAGGCACAAACGTACGAAGTGTGTCACCTCCATTTGCCAGTTTTACCACTGGGTGTAGAAATGTAACTTCAGAGAAATCAGGGTGTGTATGTGTGCACCAAATAATATCTGTGTGTGTCCATCCCTGTACTTGCAGACAGAAATGCCTACAGACACATGCAGCATACACTGTCACGGCACTCGCATTTTTTCCTTTCTTCGTCAAAATAAAAAATCACATTGATTTTTACTTTTCATGCTTCCGTTACTAGCTCCAGCTAACAACTGCCACTGCTGTTTCTTATCAATATTTGATGAGTAGGGTGAGGTGGAATGGAGAAGCCCTGTGAGTTTCTCCTTCTAAATGGTCTCTGTGAGGGTTGAGGTTTTTGTGGCTTATGTTTATTTTCTGTCTGTTTTACTTGGTTGATTCAGGTCCTGAAGGTGACTTCTGCTGGAAGATTGGCTAGAGTAGGACATCTCACTCTGCCCCCGTTCCCTTTCCATGCCTTTGTCTCTGTTTGCACTCTTGAGTAGGCTCGTTGATGATTTTGTGGCTTTTTGAGTTTTTAGGTCCTCTGTGGAATGCGTGAACAGTGGAAGGTCAAGCAACACTTGTCTCTACATAGCTGATGTAACTTCTCCTTAACTAATTTTTCTCAACCTTTATCCAGCTAAGTGTTCCCAGGAAATAAGCTCTCATTTTAAAAATTATCTTCCAACTCACGAAATTAATGAACAAACTAGTATGTTACTAATTTTTGCCTATAACTGTAAAAAAAAAAAAAAAAACAAAACAGAACACCCAAACCACAGAATAACTCCAGAATAGAGCAGCATCCCTTCAGGGGCATATCTTTGAGTTATAATTCTTCATTTATTCTTCGCTTGCTGTAAAGAAGAAGTTTCCATAGTACCTAAGAGAGAATCTTCTTTCTTGTGCTTAAGCCGCTAATGCAACTTACTTTGTGGATGTGAGCTCATGTCAAAATAAGGTCAAAGGCTCTTTCATTACTAAAATAAGAATGCAGTGCTTTGCTCAAAACAGCATTTCTGCAAATCCTTTTCAGACTGAAGAACTGGTTTAGGTTTAGAAGCGTGGAGTCCTTGGGTGCGATTACCTATAGGGCAGGACATGAAACTTGCCAGTCGGCACGTCGGTGAGCTCTGTGGTGAGGGAGGATATTTGACAGGCAAACAGGACCACGCTTAGAAACCACGACAAAGAGAGTGTGTGGAAGCTTGGGACCTTGGAAAGGCTTGGTTACAAGCATTGGAGAAAAGGGCTGCCAGCTATCCAGCTTCAGTGTTTGCCACCTTATTTCTAGTTTAGTGACCAGTTCAATCGCACGCAGTTGGTTTGTTAGCTGCAGTATAATCCCAGCAGCTGTGAGAAGCAGAAACGTGCTGATGGCATACCACAGAACGAGAGATTAACCAGCAAATACAGGCTGCAGACAAAACCACTGCAACAAGGTATTACTGGATGTCACTGGTGAATGCAAACATGTGGGAGAAACACCCACAGCAAGCTAACTGTGCCATGCAAAACTGTAAATCTTTGCAATGTTAACAAGCTGTCCTTGTGACGAAAGAGGAGAGGAAGCAGCCCCTATCATCCTTCCCTGAGATTTATCCTGCACAGACTCAGTGCAAGGAGACAGAGGTTTGTCGGTTAGGTTACGTATAGGCGCAGGCATCGGAATCTCATCTGCACCTTGTGAGATTGCAAGAGGGGAACCGCTGAAGAAGGAACTTGCAAGTCTAGGAAAAAAACTTAACTTGCTTTTACTGTAGACATCAGTAGCCTCGTAGGAGTGACTGGCAGGTCACTTAAGGATCTGTGCAAGCCTCATATTCGCATGAGGCAAAAAAATAGTAGGGAGAGCGTAATTTATTTTTTTTTTTCCCTTGTTCAGAGTTACTATAGTGAACTTGACTGTTTTGTTCCTGAAGGAGTCAGAATTTAGTTCTGACTTTGAACTGTAAATTCTGTTTAAATAAAATGCAACCTAGAAATGAGGGGAGACAGGACTAAGAGGAGGACAGACTCCTTATCAGACAGTCCGTATCTGTCTGTATTGCTGGAATATATTCTGTGTTCTTACAGATTAGCAAATTCTACAAGTAAACTGTAAGATGGAACTAAAAGATGATTAAACAAAAGAAAAACGCTGCTTCTCCCTCATTCAATTCTTCTTTTTCTTGGTCACATATCACAATCAGATGATGCTGTTAGGAGTTATTATTCCTGGATTTCTCCTGACCCTTCACCTCCCTGGGGTGCAGAAGCATTTGCCTCCGGGGTGCAGAGGTTTCTCCTGGGTCATTGCATTGCTCTGGGGCTTGCAGTCAGACCTGCTCTGCTGCTGTCAGCCTTGGGGAAGGGTACAGATTGGAGGAGAGCCAGCGAGACGCGGCCAGCCTGTGTTATTTTCAGACATCCAGAGAGGCCTTGAGTCTCAGCTCAGTACAATTTGTAAGCCCGAAGGCTGTGCAACTGGTGTGGCAAAGACCTTTGGGTTTTGACCCCAAGCCAGGATTTCTTCCGGTGATGGCTACCTCTTCGGTCTGTGTTGGATGTAAGACTCTCTCATTTTTTCCAAAGATGAAAGATGAGTGTCTTACTGTACCTTATGTATACATAACTCAAACTTCTAGAGAGTTTGAGAACGCTTCCTTTTTTTCTGATGGAGAGTAGAATTTTTATATCACTTTCCCAAGGCCTAGTAGATTAGAGTTCAAGAATTTATTTAATTTTTTTTTTCCTCTCTATTTCCTGTTCCCCCATGTTTTACATCATTACAGTGGTTCCAGAAGGCAGGAAATCACCTCAGTTCCTGTGGAGGGGACGCACAATTCATCTGTTCCCTCAGACACAAGGGTTTGGATCATTAGTTAGGGAAATGGAATCAATAGCATCCGCCGGATTTCCAAAAGAGCTCGGCACCCTTACAGTGCAGTAGAACAGAGGGTGTTGGCAGTTGCCCTTGCAGTGCAAGCGCAAGCTTTCCAACAGTTTGGTGATGTTTTTGCAGACTTTTTCCAAACTTGCAAGTGATTCAGAGCCTTTTTGAAATAGACACATTTGGAAGAGCAAACATTTTGCTATGGATTTGTCAGATTCTTCAACGTAAAAGCTAAAGAGAATTCCCTGTCACAGGTCTGGGAATCCCGGGTAGGACTTATTCATTTGGATTTTTGTGCTCAGACTTGCAGCAAGCGTGTGCTCTGATTTGTTAAGGAAAACCAATGGATCGTTCTTCAGTTCGTGGTAAAAGAAAAGAAATCAAGGGAAAATATTTTGTATTAAGCAAAACACTTTTTGCATCATTTTAATGATAGTTTTTTCATCTGGATGTGGTATAAAAATTGAAAGTTCTGTAAGTCTGGGCTTTTTTTGAGTTGCGGTGGCTTCATTTCAAATATAAATACCTAGGGATGTCTTACAGTTTCATGATTCTGTTCCTGTGGTGGCAAAGTTCAAGCCTCTCCTTGTTCCGTGCTGTGTTCTAAGCGCAAGAACCATTCTTGAAATGAGCATTGAAGCGTCATGTGGAGGATAGTTCAGAGGTCCAGTAAAGTGACTGAAACATTTGCAGATGTGTAGGAGGCAAGAGCAAACATGAGAAGCTTTCACTAACCGTGCAGAGGAACACCAAGTGCCCTCTAAACATGTAAGCGATCTGCTTCAAACAGGTAGCGAGGGAGAAAGGGGGCAGTACTTGGGCAAAGCTGTGGGGATGGCAGCCTCTCCATTGCCAGGCATAAATCTTGGGCTTCTCTGATGTGTGCTAGAACATGCTGCTAGGTGAAGAGCAAGGAGGGAGTAGAGCCTCTCAGAATGCAATTCTTGTAATGTTCCTGCGATGCTCTTGGAATGGCAGAAGGACAAGCAAGCATGCAGAAGTCTTGGGGTTTTTTTTGCTTGCTTGATTGTTTTGAGGGTTTTTTTGTTTGTTGGTTTGTGTTTTGGTGGGGTTTTTTTAATTTTTTTTTTTTTTTTCCCCAGGCAATCACTGCTTTTGCCTCTCATGTATTGCTCTCCTTCTTTCTTTGGTGATTTGAGGATTGCTGTCCCGATTCTGATTATAGGCCATGTGGAAACCCTGCGCTGCAGGCACTGTCAGTCCAGTGCAGGACAGGTTAGCTGTACTCTTTCTGATCTACAGATGTTGACAAATCTGGTTATCCATCTGCTATACAAGTCTTACAGAAAAGCTGAGTCCTTGGAATTTAGTGAGGGGACTTAGGATATGGTTTCACAGACCTTTTAAGCTCACAGTTCTTGGGAAAAGTGTCCTGGCTGATCGTTCTTGTCCTGTGCTGTTCTGAACCCTCTGCTAGTAGTGCCAGTCTTGAGAAAACCAGGCATGGTTGAATATGGCTGCTTCTGATTTACCGATCTGATGCATCCGATTAAAGCTGCGGACTTGTCTATCCATTCTTTGGAAATGTAAAGAATGTGCTGACAGTCTGGGTCAGCCCTTGATTCCTTGGGACTCAGTTTAGCGTTCAAAGCTGTTTGTTGACCACAGAGCTTTGGAAGGTCTGGAGACCTTTCTCCTTGCAACATTTGTCAACCTTTTTCATTGTAGGTCTCTCTTCCAGCAATCACTGGTTTTCTCACTATTTAGTAAATGTAGAGTCTGTGGGCAATGTGAAATCACTGGGCAATGCTGGCATCGGATGTCCGTCTTGGATCAATCACACCGTGATGCCAGCTTAATATTTGTATAGATAATGGGGTTGTGTACTGTTTAACATACACCTTTCCCTGTTTCTTGAACGCAAAATCCATTATGGATAGATACACCAAGTTGTTCTTCTCCTTAGTCTTGCATTTAAAAGCTCTTCAAACCCTGTAGCTATGAGGCAGCACATTAACAGGTTATTCTGGGCGCTACGGAAACCTGATCTGGTGCTTCTCCAGGCATTGTACCCAGGGTCCCTTCCCGGTGACGCAGCAATCCAGTTCAGGTTCTCTTCTGCCTTCCACATGATTTAGCAAACCACATCCTTTCTGTAAGAGAAAAATGATCTCTTTTCATTTGTAATATCTTTCCTAAAATGTGCTGTACAATCATGTGTCTAAAATATATGAGGCGATAGAGCAAATATATTGAAAAACAGCACATACTTGGCCAATTTTACTAATAAGTAAAATATACAGGCCTGTATATGGCAACTGTATGTGTTGAACTATATTGAAAACATATTTGGATCATTCCATATATACTGAAACACTGGAAACTGGCTAAATCTGTAAAAAAATCAGGTCTGTGTTTTATATATAATATATTTAAAAATCATTTTCACAAATAGATAGCAAGGAAACTTACTGTGAAGATGTGGGAAACACTAACCGTGTTTTATTTTTTCCTGATGGAAACCAGTGATCACGGATGCCGTGTCATTGCAGACACTGCAGGAACAGTTAACGCGTCTGCTTGCTAGTAATTTCTGTACCAAGCCTAGCACAGGGGTTCATTGATCTTCATAGAGCCCACTCAGTAACGGTGAATTCCAGCAGTAACGGCTCCCTTGGCATTGCTGGTGCTGATTTAAGTCCTGGCTTTTCTTCCTCCGCAATCTCTTTGGATTAGCCTGAGAATGGGTGGGGAGTGGGAGCCAGAGTGGTTGTGACAGCTCTGAGGTGGAGGAGTGTGCAAGTGCTTGCAATTTCTGGAGAAACTTCTGGAGAATGAGTATTTGAATGGTGAGTTGTAGAGAAGGGATGTGACCTCTCAGAGAATGCAGTTGTCTTGGCCTTTGCGTGAAAACAAGCATCTCCATTTATTGTTAGCTCCTACTGGCATTTGTAAGTGTTCTCTAGATAAGACCAGAGATGTCTGGATGCCCTAGGTCCTCTGGGAAGTGCCCTTTTGCAGCGTGACACACAGCCTGCCAGGGTTATCTGTGATGAGAGCAGAGCCGTAGGCACAGTGCAGCTGAGATTCCCATCCTTGTGTTTGCTGGTTTTCCTGTGATGCTCTGCTTTGAGTTCCCCGGGAAATGTGGAGTAGCTGTGAGTGGTGGATATAACCTTCCAAATCACATCCACCGCACTCTATCCACAAAAGCCAGCAATTGCCCCTTTTTGGAAGGTTGCCAGGGTGTAAGTTACCCTATTGAGTTTTTATGGGTGTATTGTTGTGTCTCTGAAGGGCACGGGGCAGGAGACCCTAGCTTTTTGCCATGCAACATCCAGGGCTTTCTCTAACTTTCCCTGCATGTTCTAGCAGCTGTTAGATCCCCAGTGAAGACAAGAGCTCCATATACATGTTGTGTATACGGCACACGCTGTCTGTGTGCGTGTTTCTGGTTCGGGCTGGGGTGGCCTACTTTGCTCATGGACCTGTTGTGCGGCACCAGTGCAACTGGGTTTCCGGGGATGGCAACTGAAAGCAAATCAGTGCCCTCAGGTTAGCGGTGAGTGCTCTAGGACCGGTTACAGGCATAGGGGCCGTTTGAAGCCTTGCAAGGAGAGCTGGTCCTGTTTGAGAGTTAGATGGTAGAAACCAGCAAGGGCCTGGTTTCCTCATCCAAGTTAGAACAGGTTAGCAGCTGAGGGAGGAGAAAGGAGATCTCATACAGAGAGCAGCTTTTAAAGGAAGACCGCTGTTTCCCCAAGGTGACCTTGCTGCCTGATTTGAAAGTGAATGGAATTCTCTTTGGTTCTTTAAATTTTCCCATTCCGTTAAATTTTCCTATTCCTATTTTAGGAGAAGCATTAAAGACAATTTGGGGTTCTGAATCTGGCTCGCTGTGTAAATCATTGATCTCTCAAACAGGAGTCATGAATCGTATGATACTGTTGACCAGGTGAATGTATTTCTGTCTACTTCACAATATAAAGTTTGGGCAAACATTTCATTGCATGCAGGAAACTGGAGAAATACCAGCCCCAGACAGAACTGAAAGCCATGGGTATTGGGATCCTGTCATGAGATGGTTGCTGAGGGTTAGGAGTGGCAAAATGACAGTCGTCACTGTTTTGCTCTTCTGACATCCCTCCTGCTCTGGAGATGAGCTGCTCTGAACGGTGCCCGTGCCGTGGTTATTCTTGTTGTGCAAAACAGCCGTGTGCTGGAACACCTCAGCATCTCGCAGCCTTAATGAAAACAAGGAGCAAACCAGAATTCTTCTGAAATATAAACAAGCCCACTTTCATGACCTCTTCTTGACCTCCCAACGAGGTGCTAATCCTCTAGTAATTAGCGCCTCTCCTGTGTCACAATGGACCCAGCCAAGGAGCAGGAGGTGACAATGCTCTGCACAAAATGCAAATCCAGAAGAATTAGTCCAAGGGCAATAGGCAAGTGCCAAAGTTAAGAACAGAGAAACCTTCTCAGTTGTGAGTTCATCCTGTTGTCTTAAAAAAAAGTCCAAAATTAATGGCTTTTGGAGGAGTTAGGCAGCAATGGAATATTTTTTTCCCCCCTTCATGTCTGGCAAATATGCAGCTTTGCTTAATTCCACTGCATATCTTAATAGAAAGCGTTTCTTCAGTGTGGCCACAGCGACAGCAATATCACAAAAAGGCTTGTTAAAAATTAACTGCTCCAGCAGAAGTATCTTCATGTATCTGTGCTGAAATATCATACCCGCTACACTCCATCCACTGGTAGACTGATAAGCAGAATGAAAACTGTGTAAATTAGTACTTGCAAGGGAAGCCCTGCAGAGATTTCTGTGATTCAGGAGCGATGTTCTGTCAGGCTGAGGAACCGGGAGCTCGTAAAGCTGTGTGAGATGGCCTTGTAAGGTCCCCTGGCTGTGCTTGTTACATGGGGGCAGAGAACTGGTATGGCAGTTGGATGGTTTTGGAATGAGCTCTTCTTGTTTTACGCTTAGGCATTAAGAGCACAAAAAAAAAAAATCGCCTGGTCACGCTACAAGGCACCTCTCCTGTGTGTGCTTGCACAGTCGGCCATGCTGTCTCGTACTGCCAAAGCTCTGCTGAACAGAGAGCGTTCGGATTTGCACTGGATTAGCTGCTGCACTGGAACACATTCCTCAGGGTACAGCAGATTTTCTGTTTGTGGTGCTGCTGGGGACTGAGATACCTGATTGACAAAATCTGCATATCCAAAACCTGATCTTTGGAAGTGTTATAAACCCAGAAGGCCTCATTGTCTTCCATGGGAGCTGCTTGGTTTGCTGGCAGTTCTTGGTTGCTCCTGAAAATCAGCCCGTGTGTTGAGTCTCCAACGCAAGGATTATGTAATTATCTAGAAATCTGCCTTGTTCTGGGGATTATGTGATGGTTAACCTGATAAAGTCTTTCTGCTGTGGCTACTGTTGTCTCTGCCTGGAGATTTGCATCTGTTTGGTCCTGCATGGGATGGGAAATAAAATACTCTGGAATGAGGCATCTTTATATTCCCATGAGGCTTTGTACTGGTGGTTTTATTTTTGGTAGGAATCATATTTCTCATTAAAGTTTCTATATCAGAAATTATTTTAATGATAAATCAGTTTTTAGGAGCTGACTTTAAACATGGTCTTGGCCTGAAGCGAGATCTACCTACAGGCTTTTGCCAGCACAGGTACGGAGAAGTGGGATTCCTGGTGTGGCAGCAAATGCCGCTAACGCTGCTGGTGCTGTGTTAGCAAATCAGTATTTCCATTTCTGTTGCATCTTTCACTTGCAAGTGATTCTCATCAGCCGAGGAACTTTCATTATACAGGTGTGTGGCACGGCTTCTCCGCACAAGCTCATGTAGGTTGGATCTCCAGTGGGATGGAGGGGCCGGGTTTGCCTGGGTTGGCAGTGCTTTTGCCCTGTCTCCTGCTGGGAGCAGGGCTGCGGGAAGAGCCCCCGGTGCTCTCTTGTGATTTGGGGCAGCAGATGCAGTTACCTCTGTGCAGGTCTGGTGTGGGGCAGGGGCTGCCACATACTGCACCTTCATGCCATTTCTGTCCTGAGGTTATGCCTTCCTGTGCCCCGGTTTGCTTCTGAGAGTGTTCTGGTTTGTAAAGTTGTTTGGGAGCTACATGTGAAAAATGCTATACTAAGAATTAAGGTTTATGATTATTGGGTTTTTTCCTAAACGTCAGTGAGGGCTGATGAAAGCTTTCCCGATAAGCTCCTGTATAACTGCATTTTACCATGCGTAGTGATACATATTCTGTAATGTAAAACAGCATAGCACGTTGTACTTGCAATGCCCGTTAGAAGAAAAGACTGCTCTTTCATCTATCGCCTGTCTTCAGTCTGTGCATCAACCGCAACTCCTCTGCACAAGAGGTGTTTCCATTTTCCTTGGTATAACTATGCTGGTATCTCTCCGTTTGTATGGATAGTCTTCCTGGAAAAGGAGAGTGACTAAAGCTATTTCCACATACCAAGAGGAACGTTTCCCTAGGGTTAGGAAGGAATTTCTGAGGTGTGAGATACAGGTAGATGGAACAGCCTGAAGTCTGGTGGCCAAGATGTCCACCTGGAAGGTGAGAGATCAAATCTCCACGTGCCTCTCCACGTGCTGAAAAGTACTGAGTGAGATTTGCTGGTAAGAGCCTCCTTGGGAGCATAGTGGCCCAGTTGTCCCCCAGATAGGTAACAGACCCATGCTCTGCTGGGGAGGGAATACATGCTGTAAACCTGAGTCTCCTGAAGCTCAAGGAACTTTCCCAGGCAGCAACTTACTAGCTATTCTGGGTTTGGGTTTTTTTTTTCTGAGTGGAAGTTCGCTCGTGAACCCTAGAATGCTGTTCCCACAACACTTTTTTCAGTGCTGCTACATTCTTGGGAGGAAAAGTTTCTGTTTTGGAGATAGGCCTTTACCAGTAGAACCTCTTGTTGTCAATAAATTCCCGAGCAGCTCTCCACTGACCAGCTGCTTCACGTTTCCTGACTTTCTCTGTTTTCTTAGATGTGAACATGAGCTGCTTGTACAAGTTCAGGAGAGCTCCCTTTGGATTAAATATGTCCTCTTCACTGGTT
Source organism: Chlamydotis macqueenii (assembly GCF_036417535.1). Lineage (NCBI taxonomy): Eukaryota > Metazoa > Chordata > Aves > Otidiformes > Otididae > Chlamydotis > Chlamydotis macqueenii. The sequence goes on along the minus strand of NC_141572.1, from coordinate 13,419,240 downwards.
AAACCATCTCAAGATGTAGCTTTCAGAGGTGTTCCTTGCCTTGTTCATGCCAGCGTCTTCTGCCTTTCTCTTCCGTGTGAGTAAATCACTGTAACTCAGTTGACTTCAGCGATGCTGCCTAAGCTCACGCCAGCAGAGGAGCTGTAATTCTAACTGCTGAGCTGCATAACGCAGCCCCGTTAGCGCTTGTGGCAGACACATTCTGTAATGTAATTTCCTGTTTTGAGAATTATCTCCCAGATTTTCATGTGGTCCAAAGGACTCCTGTCTACATTGTTCTTCTGCAAAGGATATGTTCAGTATGGGGCCAAGGTGACACAATCAGGATCTCCTCAGTGTAGTGTCTGAGCGGGGCCTCTGAATAATAACCAGATGACTATCTCCACCGTATCCTAAACATGCCTGCCTCCTTTTACAGTTTTTGTTACAAAAGTATTGTTGCCAGGATGGATTTATGCTGGGCCATTTCCCACTCCAGCTGCGTCATTACAATCATTGTCATGAGAACACAAAAGCAGAGACTGAATGCCTTGTGCCTTCCGAAAAATATATTTGTCCCATTGCACTGTTGTGACCTTTGGAGTGTGATGTGGTTTGATCTGCTAGTGGCTACTAAAATGAAGACTTCCTGATGCTTGATTGCCAGGGATCTTCAAGGCCAGAGTGACTCCTTGTTGTCTCAAATAATCTGTCTAGAATATGTAAAGCAAAATTGCCACGTAAAGAGCAATTCCTAGAGGACGGTAGTCAAGACACATGCCTAAAGCAGTGTAGACCTAAGTAGATTGGGGTTTTTTGTTTTTACGGACACTCATGCCCACCCCTTTCTCCATGCATAAGTTATCTCTATCCACTAGAAGGCACTGTTGGACAGTGGACAGACTGGGCGGGTACAGTCAGTAGACTCTTGAGTGGCATCAGGAAAGACCCTTCCCCTTCGAGTGCCTCAGTTTCCCCATCTGCCAAATGGTTAATACTTGGAGAAATGTCAGCTGACGTGGTGCAGTGCAATTGGATGTTGTTAAACCACTGAAGGAGCCAGTGAAACCATATCCTTGCTTTAGGAAACCAAGATCAAACCAGATGCCTTCAGGCTCCTCTGCATAACACAGAGCCACAGAAGGTGAAGAGACTGTTTCTTCATTATTCCATTGGTTTCCCATCGTTTTGTGCCCTGCTCTCATCTCCAGCCTCCTGTAACGTTTTGCCATGAGGCTTGAAAGAAACCAACTGCTCGTTCGAAGGGGCATGTGCAAATTTTACAAGCTTGCATGGCTCTAGCATACAGCGTGTGAGGTCGGTACAGAGCTGTTCCCCGTTTAGCTTCCTTAGACACCAAACCTAGACGAGCAGCCAGCATTGCCTAACCCATCTGTCGTTTTGATAGCAGTCAGGGACTCCTTTTTGCAGCAGTGATTAGATATTCTGCTGATCGTGTGTCGTGATTCTAACAGCAGCCAGATTTCCTCCATCAGTTCGTTCATGCTGAGACAAGATTGGGGCTTCTCTGGGTCTCGTATGCATCTCCTTGGTCAGGTCATTGCCTTTCATTTGATTTATTTGCAAAACTCTGTGGTAGAAAGTGGCTTTCTCTGCTGTTGATAAAATAATCTGAAGAAACTACTTGAGAAGAGTCATTGTTCCTACTGGAGTTCTCTGCTTTGCAGGAAGAACATATATGATTTCCTACCAACCTGTCCACCTAGTTGCAGCACAAGTGCCATCCGTGTTAATGAAGACACGGAGTTACAGGCCTCCTGCCTACCGGTCGCCTTGAAGGTGTTCTGAGAGCAGGGAAAGCCTCCTTGGTTGTCACTTCCATTGTGTCCGGGGTGAGCTGGGATGGGAGTGTCTTCAACTGTGTTTATAATCTGAGGGAGGAGAAAAGCTGCTAAAGCCTCCTAATCGTTTATGTTCTGTTGTTTATCATAACGTCGGCCTACGCTGCCAGTCGCCGGCTGGCTGAGCGTTGCAGTCTGCCACTGATGTCTTCATGATGGATGAACAGAAGGATGTGGTGCCTTTTTCTTTCTCCCCAGGGCTGCAGACAGGGCTGGGGATCACAGTCTTAATCTTCTAGGGTTGCATGCCCACACTGGCAACTGCATGCATCCCTGCACTGAAGGATCCCTTTTCTTCCTCCTCTCCAGGGCTTTGGGCCTCTTCCTCGTGCTGCGTTTCTCATCCCTTGTTGTCTTGTGTTTCTAGCGTACTTATTTCTAACCTTTTTTCCAATGTAGATCTCAAAAAAAGAAAGTGGTTGAAGATGCCTGGCTTAGGCTTTACTTCTGTTTGAATCCAACCTAGTGAGGTAGAAGTTCTTGCAAGGGAAATAATTTCGTATCTAGGATCCACTCAGAGACTCAAATAGAGAAACAAGCTTTCTGCTCACTGTCTTCCGTGCAGTTATGCTTCTTACTGCTGGAAGTCGCTCCCCTTTGTTCAGTGGACTCGGCCGGGCCTAGGGCGGACCTGCTGCTGGCCAAGGCCGAGCCGATTGGTAGCAGAATGTTCTGTGATAACGCCTCTGCGATAATGTATTTGAGAAGGGGAAAACAGAAAAAAAAGAGAAGAGAAGATGTGAAGAAGCTGAGCCAGGGGCAGAGGTGCAGAGGGGGAGGCGCAGGCCTCATGGGCCTTGCAGGCCTCACCCTCTGGCCTGACTCGGTCCGGCCCGGCTGCAAGAAGTGGAGAGGAGATGAGAAGTGAATAAGATGTAAAAAGATCCTGAGAGACATCTGCCAGCCTGTTGTGAGGAACGGCTGCAGACGCCAAGGTCAGTTCAGAAGGAGGGGGAGGAGTAATGCGGCTCCTGGCCAAGATTCCCCTGCAGCCTGTGGTGACGACCATGGTGGAGCAGGTTGTCCCCCTGCAGCCCATGGAGGTCCATGGAGGAGCAGAGATCCACCTGCAGCCCGTGAAGGACCCCGTACTGGGGGAGGTGGATGCCTGAAGGAGGCTGTGGCCCGTGGAGGGCCCGCTGGGACAGCTGTTCTAGAGGGACTGCACCCCGTGGAAGAGATGACCCACGCCGGAGCAGTTCCACGAAGGACTGTGGCCCGTGGGAGGGACCCCACGATGGAGCAGAGGAGGAATGCGAGGAGTTCTTCCTCCGACCATGAAGCAGCGGCGTGAAACAACATATGATGAACTGACCGCGACCCCCATTCCCTCTTCCCCCCTGTGCTGCTCGGGGGGGGAAGGTAGTAGAGATAATGTTAAGCTTGGGAAGAGGGAGGGGTGGAGGGAGGTTATCTTGTTCTCTGTCTCATTATCCTACTGTTTGTAGCAATAAATGAATAGTTTTCCCCAAGTCGAGTCTGTTTTGCCCGTGACGGTAACTTTAAGGATTTCTCCCTGTCCTTATCTCAAACCTCGAGCCGTTTTTCTTATATTTTCGGAGGGTGGGGGGAGTGAGAGAGAGACTGCGTGGTCTGGTCCTGATCGGGGCTGAACTACAACAGTACCTCATGCTTGTCACCTCTTGTGGTTCATGACTGTCAGCTGCTGCTTGTTAGCATCATACCGAGCAGAGCCAATGATTTCAGCAGATGATCTGAATACAAAATGCTCCCTTCACATCACTTGCTCCACCAGTCTCGTCTCTTCCTTCCACCCCTCGGGTACATTAAATGTTTTGGCCTAATGAAGCTCTCAGATCTTAAAATCCCTCCAATCTCAATGACCTCCTGTGGCAGTGGGTGATGTTTAAAAGCCTCATGTGCCTGCAGAGGCTCCTTGTCTCGCTTTTGGGTTAATAGTTAAAAATTCATGGTTGTTTTTCAAAACCTAAATTGCTTTACTCTCTGCAAATTATTCCCCTTTCAATTCAAAATCAAACCTTTGTCTAGACTCAGCAGACTCTTGTCTAATAGCTCTGGCAGGCAAAGATACCGACAGTTTATTGAGATACTTACTTTCTACCCCAAACTCACTCATCTCCATTTCACAAGGTGGTTTTTGTTTTCTTTTTTTTCAGCGGCAGAAGAGTGTTTAGCTAATTGGGTTAAGGAGCCTTAGATGTTACTTGGCTCTCCGCAGAGTGTTTCTTTTTTAGCGGTGCCAATTTCCTTAACAAATGTGTTTCATTGTGTGCCGCATTTGATCCTCATATCCGGAATGGTATGTGAATCCTGAACCACTGCAGAGTCTTCTTTATAGCTGCCATGTTACCGACTGCAGTGCTGCCGAAGCTCCATTGGCTTAGAAAATGCACCTCAAAATTCAGAGGTTTACTTCCAAATGAAATAAGAATATATGTAAAGATACAAGAATGCGTCTCCAAGTCCATGTATGTATTTCCCCTGTGTAGCTGCTCAGTAGCCATCACCCACAGCGGACCTGTGCAGAGATTTTCATCAAGTTTTCTCTCGAGTCTTTGCCAGTTGTCTGTAGAGAATGGCCTTTCCCTTTACTCAGGTTTCAGAGGAGCTCAGCACTGATTTCCAAGCTTCTGCACTCAAAATTTCAGCTGCATTTGCGTAAGAGCTTGGGAAACTGTATTTTGAAAGCCTGGCTGTGTACATCAGCGTTACCAGGCCTGGGCAGAAAATATTTATCACGTACAAGAACTTGACTAAAATTATTTTATTGAAAGAGCATCTTTTGTCTGAGGTTTTGTAGCTGTGTTTAGGGACTCTGACGGGCAGAGGCAAACCATTTGTTACCTAGAGGTGGCCTTGAAGGACTTTCAGAAGCAAGCTCCGTTCCCAGTGAGCAGTCAGTTTTCAAGTCATCCATTTCTCTGTCTCCTTGACAGACTTACTGTGAACTAGTCACAAGTTCAGAGCCCAATTGACCGTACTACTAAAGTGCTGCTACAAGTAGTGCCAGAGAGACTTTGAAGTATTCCATACGCTTGAAGTCTCGGGGTTTTTACTGCCAGGACGGTATGAAGGAGCCTTAGTGCAAACGTGACGCAAACCTGCAGTCTGTGTTATAGCAGTAGGTTGTATAGAGGCAGTGATTACGCAGTGTCATGTTCTCGTGTTTTGAAATCTCCACTATAATTGAAAATTACTGTGCAGGCTTAATCCTGACACGGCTGCTAGCACTACTGTAATAGTAAATGAAATAATACTTAGCATGTATAGCTATTTTATTTGCATACTGAAGTGTCCTAAAACTGTGTATTTCAGCCCACCCAAGGTGAAAATAAACAGTTTTATAAATGGGGAAGCTGCGGGAGAGGGAAAACAACCAAATCACTCTGGATCACAAAACATTTTGGAGGTGAGACGGAGCTGAAACTGGAGTTTCGACTGCTGTACGTCCCTGTGACAAACCCTTATTACAGGAAGCTGTAGATACAGCATTGTTGCTTTCATATGGAGGGTACATGCTTCTGGGAAAGAGGACGAGCTTTGGGTAGAACAACTTTCTATAATTTTGTTTCAGGATTAAAGTGGACAACTTTCTCCTGATTGCTGCTAATCAATTCTGGCTAGAAATAACCACATGTTACAATACGCAATCATAGATGGAAGCAGACATGGCATGTGGGCTTTTCTGGCGGTTTGTGATTGGAATGAAATCAAATGTTAAATAAGCTCCACAAACATTCAGTTGTGGTGAACGTTCGTTTCATTTTGTTTTAAAGGCAGAAGAGTGGGAAAACGACATGCATGCTGTACTGCAAAGTGACCGCTTCCACGGACACGCAGTCTAGGCACCAAAGTGCACTGGCTGCCGGTAGGACAGACAGGCAGAGACCATCCGGCTGCAGCCTCAGCGAGCGGCTGGCTTACGCCCGCAGGCATTCAAAGGGCCGTTTTGGCGTTTCAGCTTTGCAGTATTAAAAACCACAAACCTTTAAAAACATGAATCAGGCCTTCCGAAGTGGAGACTGGCTTAAAAATGATGAGATTAAAAAAAAAAAATCTAAACCCGCATTTGTTGTTTTCACATTTGCCTTCTGATTTTTCCTCCTCCTGGGTCTTATGTCTTCAATCTGTCCCCTGAATCCATGACGACCAGAAACTCTTTATTTTTTTTTTCTTGATGCAATTTGACAGTCTTGTGTAATCACATGACTCCAGGCACCAATATTGTGAGGAGGAAAAGTTTGAAATTAAATTCTGAGAGCTGTCTCCACGGACACTGAGAGGCCACTTTTGAATGCATGAGGTCCACTCACACAAAAGAACTCGCCACTCACATGTAGCAGTGCTGTTAATTCGAAGGATTTAATCCAAGAGGAGGTGCTGATGTTTGGTTAATACACCTCGCTAGCCACTAGCACAGCTGCTTTAATCTGGACTCAAGGTGACTCCGTTTGAGCCCTTCCCCAGCTCCTCTTTGGGTGTGATGGGAAGTTCTCCTGCAGGTGACTGGGAAGGAATCGGTGGAGCAGCTCAGCAGTGCAGAGAGTTACAGTATTTGCCATTCAAGCAAATTTCAGATTCAGTAGCTGGAACGTTATTAGGTGATGTAACTGCTCGTCCTGATGGCTCAGGAGCAGTAATTTGAGGGTAGGAAATTAACTGCACATGGCAGCTGAGGTATTCCTTTAGACATCTTCCTTGAACTAAGGAGCAACGCCCAGTAAGAACCTCACAGCCCTATAAAAAGGCGTATTCCTGTTCTACGGAGCGTGAGTAGGCTATGCTGTGGGCGTTGGACAAGGAAGACTCTCAAGATACGAAGTATTTGTAAGATACGGTATTGGTCTAAGGGCACCATCTGCATGTAATTCTGAGTTGGAGTTGAACTCCTCAAGTAATTCCGTGTGAAAAATTTTGCTCTGAGAAGCGTGGAGTGGAGGAGGTGGGAGCCCCAGGGTGGAGATGCTGCTAACACCCAGCAATAACCGGTTACCCTGCTTGGCAACCCCCTTGCTGGTCTAGGTAAATGGAAATGACTTCATGATTTGTTTGTCCCTTGTCCTAGAGCCTTTTATTTTTAAGCCTGCATAACGCAAACCACAGCCCCTGGGGAACCTAACGAGGGTCTAAGTGGCACCACCATTCCCTGCTAACAATGGGCTTTTGTTGTTCACACTTTCCCTATCGCAGTGTCCCGGAGGAACGTCCTTGCTTAGGAAACTATATTGTGATGTTATGACCTCAGAGAGGGGTGGGAGAGGAAGGGAGGGTTCAGGTGTATCTTTAACTTACTTGAATAACTTTCTTCTAGCTGTGTTTTCTTCCCACCAGGATCTTTAATAACTCCTCTGAGGGGGCTGCCTCTGTGCTATAAATATAGCCGCATTATCACTTGGCGGTATTGTGTGCGAGCGCTCGTTTTCTGTGCTGGGTTTGAACTTGTTGACTTTTGCGGCCGGTGTCAGGAAATGTTGGGTGGGAAAGGATTAAAGAGACTATTGATGTGACTCGGAATCTCGGGCCAGGAAGACCGGTTGTATCATCTCAGATCTTAGAGACTATGGTGTTGATATCCAGCTTTGGCTTTTTTTCTAGAGTCGCTTCAGTCAGATCCCTGTTTCTCCCTCCTGCCTCCCCCGTCGCGAGCACACTGACTCCGGCACTCGAGGCTGGAGTCTCCAAGGAGGAAGTAGACTCTGTAGGCGAATTTCCTGGTATTATGCCATTTTAACAACCTCTCTCTTGATTTAGGTGTTGCAGGCTGGCTAAGAATATTCCTTGACACTTGAAAGGGACCTTTATTGTTTTCTTAATTTGTGAAGAATTGCTTTTTTTTTTTTTTTCTCTCCAAACTTTTCTTTGTAGGGTCAGACTGGAGCCATGTTATTGTTGTTAAATTTAGATCTGAGACTATATTAAGTCCTCTGGCAGTCTGCCCTAGCGCTTTCACTTCTTAAAACAGGAAGGCAGGCCTTGGCCTACTTGTGCTCATGTACTTAAAATGGGTGAGAAGATGACTTTTACACTGCTGAGAAGTAAATATAAAACTGCACAGTCTGTATACAACAACTGTTGTGCTGGAGATGAGAAAATGTCAAAGGTATGAGCTCCTAGGCCTCATGGTTCTTCAACAGCAATTAGGCACATCAGTACCTTTTTGGAAACCCTGTCGTCCATGTAATTGTCACATGAAAAAGTCTTGCGTTATGTGAGGTACAGAGGGACTGCTGATTCAGCAGTGCAGGCTGATCATGGCGAGCTTTGAAAGGCAGGAGGTGTGTAATAGAGCAAGCGTCGTAAAGGTTTGAGTGATTGATGAGGTACAGCGTATTCACCAGGGGTATCAGCTCCTTCCCGGGGTGCTGCGTGCATTTGGTGCCAGAGTTCTCTTTCAAAGCGTTGTGGGGGGTCTCATTAAAAAGGTGGCCACCATGACAAATAGGTGAAACATTGCAGAAAAGTCAGCGTTTGGGGAAGGAAGGAATTGCCCCTGCAGTCAGAAAGTTCTGTCTCTGACTTTGCTAGTGACCTGATGTCTGACTTGGAAAAATTACTAAGGGTTTGTCTCTGCTCATCTGATTGTGATGTTTGATCTGAACATCTCTACCCTTTTATCTGAACATTCCGATAGAAATACCATGGTCGTGGTACTGTTCCTCTGTTTTTCCTTGTGTGTCAGGAAGAGTATCCCATAGTTCTGTCTGACAAATTGCATCAGCATTCTTTTCCTGGTCAATGTGGAGCAGCTGTGGGAAGGCATCAGAGGACTACCAGCACCTGGATGATCTTTTCCTCTTCTCAACCACAGCAGATACATTCTGTGATGAGTGAAAACATTGTTGAGCTTCTGAGGAATTCTCTCTCAGTCACGTAAACTAGTCCAGGCTGAAGGCACTTCCAGACCAGAGGATGTGTTAGATAAATAGTAAAATATCTGGTTTATGCTGCTGATACTTCTCTGCTCCGAGAAGAGCATGAGCTCCAGGAGTCTGCGCTCCCACTTGTATTGTGTTTCTGTCTGTGAGGATGCGGAGGAACCTGGTTCAGCTTCTCTTCCTCAGGACTGTGTTCCCAGGTAACGTAATTTGTTGTGCATCCTGTTACGTGAACTCTGCAGCTAACTGCCTCCCCCACTTAATTTAGGAGCCTTTGTCACAGACCTACCTTTCTTCACGTGGCTGTGTGAGTGGGGGATAAAAGGCAGGGAAACATGCGGCTGCAGTTGAGAGATGATGATGAATGGACTTCTGGCTGCAGCAAAACTGAGGAGAGGTGGCTTTCCTCTGATTCCCGCTTCAGTATATTCCCTAGAATGTAGTGAATATATTCCCGGTTTAACTGCGGAGGTGCAAATAGCCATCAAATTAAGCAAGAGGTCAGGATGAAGTCCTGTTAGTGATATTTGCGTTGTACTTGAGTCCAGGACCCTCCTTAGATGTGGCATTTTTATTTTCCTTGTAGGCAGCCTCAACTCAGAATTCAGGATATTTAGTGGGTGCAGGATCCACCCAGTCTGTTGACAGACAGCACTGGAAGGTCCGTCTCGGAAGGGCCCCAGGCCATCATCTTCTACCTGTGGGCAGAAGGAATAGATGGAGGCTGGCAAGTTGAGCACTGTGATTGGTGTTGAAGAAGCTGTCTTTCCTTCTGGTTACTGGATGTTGTTTCATGCACCTGATGAGAATAGCTCTCGTTTTCTCTGAATTCAGTTTTATATCTAGCTTCTGGTTAATGTACTCGCTAGATTGCTTAGCTGAGAAGTTGCTCGGCGTGAGATAGCATGTATTTTGAAGACACAGAGGTAATGCGTAAGGTTTTCTGTTGGTGGGGAAATTAGTGGGGGATTTGTAGCTCATCTGTCCCTTTTGGGAAGAAAGTTTACAACCTGTCTGCTTCTGATGATGGGTAGAAGAGGAGACTGAAGGGCGAAGCAGAAACATTAGATGACACAAGGAGAAGTTGGTTGTGTAGTGAAAGCGTTGATAAATCTTAAGATTCCATTTAAAATCGTGTGATATTTGGTGTTGTCTTGTTTGTTGCTTATTTTTAACCAGTCTCCCAACTCCTCCATTAAGTTGGTTATGCAGCAATGTTGGTGTCTAAAATGTGAACTCTTACATTATTTTTGTGCATCTCAAAGAATGTAACCTGGCTTCTAAGATTCCCGAGATTCCTGCAGAAGGCAGTGCGAGGGGAATGCTCAGCACTTCAGGAGAAATTACTAACTCGGATTACAAAGTCTGGCTTTGTAATGTCTGGCATCCAGGTTTAAAAACTCTGCCTCTTAGCATTTAGTGTGAAAACAGATTAAAATATCTGTTCAAGTTTGTAAAGAACAAATACAGTCCCTAAAACAAAAAACGATGACAAAGGGAGAAAACATTAATAACTTGAAATTTTCCTCTTTCATTTTAACCTCTCTCAGAATTTTTGAGCACAGTTGCCTTTTATGAGACAGCGCAGCCAGAGTGAAGGGCAATATTGCAGGACTTGCAGTTTCTTCTCTTGTGGAACTGTGGCTGAATGAGAACAAATGGCTTGGAGGGGCTGGAGGTCTGTGCTCCCCTCTAGTTTTGACTCTCCCTGTGCCATTTCTGTAGCTAATCCTGCCTATCAGCAGACAGCGAGGAGCCAGCAGCCCATGGAAAAGGGAACTAGACTGAGGACAGGCTGCTGAGAGGAGTAGAAAAACTGTTCCTTTGAGGACTGTATAGATTTTTTTTTTTTCCTTCCCTGGGTAAAAGCATTCTTGTTCTGATATATATGATGGGGATGGGGGGCCACAAACTGGGATAAAAATACCTCTGTGCTTCACCAAGGCTCTTTCTACCTTTTCATAATTCAGGAGCCTGTCAATCACAGCCAAAGAAGAGAGACTGACAAAGGAGGGTGTGTGAGGATGTGTGCAGGGAGGGCTAGGGGCAGGCAGAGACCGCAAAATCCCACTCTCCTCCGGGTCCCTGACAGTCATAATTCTCAGGATACCACTGCCGAGGGACAGGCAGGAGCAAGTGACCCCCCTTTGTGGAAACATTATTCAGTTCATATTGGGAACAGGCTGGTCCTGGAAGGGTTCAGGTTCTGTCTGGAAAAGGACAGCTCTGGGTACCGGTTCAGATGTGTGGGCTGTGCAGTGTATGCTCCCTGACACACTCGTGCGTGCTACAGAGCTGACTAGTTTGGTTCGTCATCGGAGAAGTGGTCAGCATGAGCTCCTACAGTAAATGGAAAACACTTGCTCAGATAAGGATTGTCTTTTTACCGTCTGTCTTTGAAGCTGACTGTACAAAACTGAATTAGAAAGCTTCCAAGACTCACCTCTTTAAGAGTATTTCAGCTCTTCCAAATTTACATCTGACAGAACATAGAAGAGGAGGAATTCACAGTGTTGGACAATACTTTCAGAACAGCCTGAATATTCAGTTCGAGACAAGAGATGGTAAGAGCAAGGCAAGGCTTGGTAAGAAGGCAGCAGGGTCTGGAAGATTGCTGGACTTTTTTAGTAATAATGAAACTTTTGAAGGATAAAGTAGTTGAGGGCTTGGGCTGAAGTGCCATTCCTTCTCTTCTAGGAAGGCTTATAGCAGGGGAGAAAGTGGAAAGATGATATTAAAATAATACTCTTTTTCTCCGTAGGAAAACCATGTAATGTTACTGAATCTGTAAGGGTTTTGGTTTTTTTTTTCCCAAACCAATGCAGCATTCCTTAGTTTCAAGCAATTCTTCATCCAAAAGGAAAATTTCAGTGCCAGAGCTCAGTCTTTTCACTGGGCCCAGTCCTGCCTGCTCTTATCTTCTGGCTCCTGCAGCGGGGCCAACGATAAGCCAAGGACTCAGAATTCCTTCGTTTGCACAATCTCCCTGACAAACACTCAGATGAGCAACAAGAAAACCTGGAAGACTGTTAAAAGCTCAGGTTTTCTGGTCCTCTGAATCTCCAGATAGGTTTAGGATTGTTTTATCAGCACTAACTTTGGAATTAGTTTTACTGGGGACAGCTGCGGGGGAGGCGACTAGGTGGAAAGGCTGTTTCTTTTTGTACACAGGATCTCAAGTTCCCCAGATCAATTTTCTAAGAATTTTACTCCTTTATCTTTAGTTTCTCCTGGCCCTGAATTCCCTTGCTGCCTGACTGGCTGCTGCCTTCTGTCTCAGCGTCATGGGATGCTCTGCAGTGACATGCAGCCTGCGTTATTGTCGTTTTCTTGGCCTGAAGCCTGCAAGTTTGCAAGGCAGAGCAGTTATTTAGTGCCTCCTTTCCAGGGACAGATGTGGAATCTACGGTCAGTTTTTTCTGCTGCCTCCTGCATACTTCTAGCTTAGCGCCTTCTTGCTTGCCCTCTGGCCCTGTTTCTGTATCGTCTGACCAGATAACCACTGCTCAGATGAGTTTGCTGTCTCTCCCTCTGTATGCAGCTCTGAGAACAGTAACGCGTCCTCAGGACAAGCGTTTGCCTCTCGGTCCCTTCGCTGTTCACCAGCCAGCGTGTCTTACTCGGCTGAGCAGGCAGTGGCATGCTGCTGTGGTATGCTGAGCAAGGTGTTGCAATGTCATGACAATCTTAACTTTTTTATTTGTATGTGATTGTGCTGGTTTCCAAACAGACTGTAAATCGATTGCTTTTAGAGCCTGGCCCGTGGATGTTGCCTGAACAAACAGCCTCTGACTCCGTCTGTGAGAGCACACCTGTCTCCTCAAACACACAGGTTTGCTTTCTGTGGAGCCTCCGTCTCTTATCCGTGTCCTACGTCTCTTATCCGTGTCCCTTCCCCGGAAGAGACAGGTGTCTCCTGGCTGCGCAGTCTTTACACACCCCTCATCCGTCGCTCTCCAGGCACTGCTCGCCCGTTATCAGTCCGCTGGGTGGACTGGATCATTAAGCAGGGGTGGTGTGCTGGGGAGCAGAGGAAGGAAGGTAGAGTCAGAGATACTGGGACGCAGCTGAAAAGCCCAGATCAGTGGACAAGATGTCTGAGACGCACGATGCTTATCTGCTGGAGTGGGTGGAGGAGGAAAGGGCATCCCTTATCTCTTCTCTAGTTCCCAGCCCGCTCTGGCTGCTTAAGGAGGCTCGCTGGAGTCTTCCCACATTCCTGTACGTTCAAGTTCCTGCTAGACAGGAAACGGCTGCCGCTCCAACATCCATTACATCTCAGCTGGTAGTGTCATTTACCGTCGGATTCCCAGAATGGCCCAGGGTTTAGGGTGGAGTGGGTAGGAGTGAGGGGAGCGCAGGGGTGGAGAGAACGGCGATGCTTGTTCAGTGACCCCCATGCAAAAATATCTTCCTGGGAAAAGTACAGAAACGTTTAAACTTGCCTAATTTCTTGAGCAGTTGGTGAGCCCGGCCTGCAGTGTTTAGGCAGTTTAGGAAATAAAACCGGCCCTTTGGAAGGATTAGGAAAGTCGCAGTATGTGTGAGCCTGTATCTAACAGAGCTCGTAAAAACCAAACCAAAATGAAAAACTGGTCTGCAACCACATCAGCAGTAGCTTGTTAGCAGATAGCACAGAAGTCGCTGGGGCTGTCCCTGATTAGCAGGACTCTGCTGGGAGACTTGACCAAGAAAAAGCCACGGGAACTGGTTGAGTGTGGGCAGATGCAGGGGATGTCACCTGCCACGCCAGGCTCACACTTGTTGACGAAGGCTAGTGCTGCCAGCTAACCTGAGAGAGGAGCTGGCTCCCCGCTGCGTAGCCCCCCGTCCAGGTCGCTGCCCCAGGACCGTGTTGGTGTCCGAGCACAGTCATCGTGGATGCAGTGCACCAGGCAGCCCCATGCCCTGCAGAAAGCCCAGTTCCTCTGGTCGTGGTTAGCAGTGGTTACTAAAGCAAACGTGGCCTGTGTTGCAGAGATCGAGATGCGTTTTGACCAGACTGAGCAAATTATCTTTCCCAAATTCTGGTTTCTGTTCCTGTTTGATCTGTATACAAGGCATTCTCACTCCCCGCAGGGAGGCACTCTGTGTTTGTGACGATGTTGTGCGTTACGGAACAGCAGCTGCTGCTACTCCTGCCCTGGACTCTCTGCTGTGCCTTAGCAGAGTACAAACATTCTCTGTTTTGCTTTCATTAAATAATCCAAAAAGGTAATTACTATTCAATCTTGTAGGATGGGGTGACCATTCCAGTACTATATTATGTCTCAGAAGAACCTGGTAATACAGCATTTATGGGTGAGATTTCTACTCGTGCAGATGCTCTGGGGCCTTCATTTGGTTACAAGTGTGGTAACGTACTGAAGGCTACAGAATTCATGAAAACAGAGAGGTAAGGTGCCAGGTCAAGAGAGATATCCCTGAGCTGCAAACGTGACTTGCATTTTAGATCTGGCGTTCAGGTGTGTTGAAAACTGAAACTCCTGACAGTGAGTGTGGTGATAGCGTTATAACAATGTTTTCTAAATTATGAGGTGCGTTTCACGGTTTGTTTACGTCAGTGGAGGCTTTGCTGCTGAAGGCAGTATTAACGGTGTGCTGAGATGGTAATTGTTCAGTGTTCTGATTTAGGCATCTTTTGAAAAATCTTTGTTTACTGCATTTGCCTAGTCGACATGATAAAAATGTCTTCTTTCTTCACCCTTCAAAGTTCTCGAACCTCTTCCTCCTGACCATGCTCCCCTTAAAACACTGTTTTTTAAAGTATAGTACGTATTATTTCTGAACAGCAGGTGCTCAGAGTAGGTTTCAGTTTTCACATGTGAAACATGGATCATTTGCGCTGTGATTATTAGAAAAGAAAAATCTTCAAAGGGTCTAGAAGACTCCCAGGAACTGAGATTCTTCAAACTTTGTGTCATAGTCTTATGTCTTTGCATCAGTGTAATTTTATTTAAGTCAGAGGGGTTACTGGTTATTTTGCTGCTCATGAGAAGAGTATCGACTGTGTGCTAGTGTGAACCTATTGCATGTACGAAACTGAGCTGGAAGCCTTGGTTTCTTGCTCTGGTGTTATGGTATCATTGCATTGTTCACTACTGCTCAGCCAGGTCTCGGTTTGTGTGTCTTCAGTCGGAGCTGGCAGAGTTAGGAAGTGGTAACTTACTCTTTGAGTTAATCATCTCATATTTTAAATTTAGTTTCTCTTGAATCAGCTCTGGAGGACTCAACAGATAAAGACCCTTCCATGACTTGTACAATGCTAGCTTCTGCCCGTTGCAACCTAAACCTGTTTTAGGTTCACCTGGTATCACGCCAGTGTCAGTGCCCAGGTTTCCATCCTTACAGCTGCAGTCCCACTGAGCTGTTTGAGCTCGCATGAACGCGGGTAACGAGCTGTGCAGCATGGTGTAGTGCTTGGACAGGGTATCTGTCTCAGCTGGTAACCTTCAACAAATCTTACGCTTCTCTTCCTCTTTTTCCATTTGTGTCCTTTGCACCTCGCTACGGGCTTGTGTAACACCCAGAGCTGTAAGTTTTGACATCAGCTGAAGGTTCAAGGTGCTGGTGATACAGAAATCAATACTGACAGTAACTTCCTCAAAATTGAATGTGTTACAGAAAAAAGGTGTTGCCTGTGGGCTGAGAGTGACTGTGCTGCGAAGAGGCTTCTGTTAGCTGCTGGGAAGTGCATCTTCTTCCTCTCTCCCTAGAAATGCTGCCTTTAGGATTCTGCATATCTGCTTTCCCTGTCGTGCTGCATTGCAATTTCACTTTTGAGACAGATTAAATCCTTTACCAGGTCCTGAGCAGAGACATCCCTGGTCTATCTCTGCAGATATGGTGCAGTGCCAGATGCTATAGACTTTTTTTTCTTTGTGACTTTCAGTCCTTTAGGGTGGACTCTTTCAATTTGTTTTCTCTCTCTGTTATAATGGGCTGGTGGTTTTTTTTCCCTCCAGTCTTTTGAAATTAATTCCACATTCTGATACAGATTTCAGTTGAGTTTTGTTAGACCTTTTGGCCACGGAGTTTAGTGTACTTGGAGATGTGTTGTAGTCTTCTGTGGTCATCACTTACTTCTCGGCCGGCTTGAAACCCGTGTGAATAGGATCGGAGGTTATTTGCTTATTTTCACAGTTCTCATGAGTAAAAACTCAGAGTATCCTGGGTCATATGTTCAATTTATCATTTGTAATAGCTGTATCTGTGTGGAGGGGATGCTTACGGCCTATGCTTTTTTTCTTTTTCTTTTTTTTTTTTTAAGAAAGCACTGAAATCCATCCTGAAATGTGGTTAAACTTCTAAACTGGCCTTTCTTGTGCACAAATTGAGAATCCCGTTGGAACGTATTTGGGTAATTGTGGTGCTAGAAGCGCTCACAGGTAAAATCAGTGGTGTGGAGAAGGTCAGATACATCCAGAATCTGAAACTCTAGCTCTGTTATGAAACAGTTTCATTTTAGTTGTCATTGAGTACTAAAAGTTATAAACAAAAGATGTGGATGGAGGCATGAAACGCAAATCTTGTGAACCGCAATCTTGTGTTTGGATTCCTAGTTCTGTCTATATCGGGGACAATCTTGACTAGATATGCGAGGGAGATTGGCAGCTACGTATTGTTCATCCTGCACGTGGATATAATTAACGTTATATTGCGCTTTTGCCCTCCCTCTGACCTTGGTGAGCTTCCAGTTATGGAATTGCCTGTCTATTGTCTGACATTGTCTTACATCTTCAAATGCGTTCTTCCTTCCTGTGATAAGGAGAAAACTACTGAGGCCGAGTGTATGGCTCCTCCTGGGCTATTTGGCATCTTGGTCTTCGTGGAAATTCCAAAATGATATAGAATTCATTTTCCAGGCCATCTTTTTCCTACCATAGTTCTTTGATGTATTTAAATTGTTGACTTCTCATAGCACCTTCTATGACATCCACTACTTGTCAGGACACGACTTGGCCAGAGCCACACTTCTCTTAGTGTTGGGTAACCCTGGATTCAGGTCTTGATGAAAGTTAAAAGATTCAAAAGCTCTTCACAAAGAGGTCGCATGTAAGCGCGTCTGGTCTGTGCAGCTGTCGGCCGCCCAGTTTGTGTGCGTGTTTCAATAGCGAGCTCTTCTGAAGAGCAGCTTTTCCAGTCTCCTTGGTGGATGTGTGCTCTCTGTCTTTGGAGAGAAGCGGAGGGAGCTGCCAAGGGTGTGATGGCGAAGGGGTGGGAGTATGAATGAGGAGCCAAAGCCTGTATTCATTTATGTCTGTGTTCTTGAGTTGATGTTGTTACTGGGTTATTACAGACTGCAATACCCTGCAATTGCAGTGCCTGCCATCAGGGTACTGAAAGTACTAGACTGGTTGGAAAAAAAAGTATTATCAAAATCAACCTCACAGGAAAATTAATTTCATTTGACATAAACATTTTTTTAGAAGGCATCTCCTTCCTTCAAAAAGGAATCAACTTCTCTGTTGGAAGGCGACTTATAAAACTTTGAGTACGATCTTCAGGCTTTCATGTTGGGGTTTCCTGCTGCCCAGGTAAAGATGTTGTGCAGCTTTTGCGGTGTGCGTGTTATTTTTGTAACTCACTCCACAAGAAAATGCGTATCATCTTCTGGATTGTAAATTTATGCTGATTCTACCTCTAGCACATTAGGGTTTTTGAAATACAGTTTGACCAGTTGCTCTGACCCTATGTCTGTATTCATGCTCCTAAGAACTATTTTTTCTGACACGTGTCACTGGTACTGCACCACGCTGCGTATCGCCAGCCTTCCTGCATTGGTGAAGCAACCCTTGGCTGCGGATGACTTGACGCAAAAGGCGACATTCACCAGGTGGTTTTGTGACGACCTGAATTTAAGGCTCTGCTGCATGGATTCTCTGATGAGGGCAAGTTGTGCTGTGGTCTTTCCAAGTGAGGCGATAGTATGATCTCCCTTTTTCTTCCATGCTGCTTGTTTGCATGAAACTTAGAGGAACAGTGTTTGGGGTCCTGTACATCTCTATTCAAACAGGCATTGAATTGGTGCCGTGGTTTGAGAATTGCTGTTGTGAAGGGGAAGAGAGTCCCATGCCTGGGATGACAGTAATTAACACGATATTTTAGATTGACCTGAATGAATAGATCTCTTGAATACCCTCACTGAACCGCTGGCCTGTCACTTCTAAGGCTTTTTGATTTTAGAAACTCAACATTCCATTCTAACTGACAAAGTTTCAATGACAGATTCCAAACCAAAAGCAAAGAATTCAAAAGAGTGACAATGCAGGACTCTCCGGGGGTCAGTCATGTGTCAGAGGGTCTGGATATCACTCATCTGGAAAGAATACAAAATTTGCCGTATGTTTCTTTTGTAAAATGCTTGTAATAATACATCACAGATATTTAAATATTGGAAAATTGGCCAATTTCCATGGCATTTAAAATATATTATGTTGTACCATGTAAGCTAAATTGTAAGGAAACCAGTCAGTTCTGTAAATTTTTTAAAATTCTTCAGTGCATTATGATATACACATACCATAGTATGTCTAATAAATGTATCTTTATGCACTATGGTTAGGGAAATAATATGGTTTCAGATTCCAGAAAAAGAAGTGGTGAACGTGAGTGTCAGTGTGGGGACACGGGCGTGTGTGAGAGTGAATGACCGTTATGGGCCTCTTGGACCTGATGTGTAAAGGGTCTTCTGTTAAACTGCAAGGGGAGTTCCAAATGTTGGTCAAGGACAGGATGTGTCCTTTAGTTCCCCTTTTGACCTCCGCCTCTGGACTCATTAGCACACAGTAATTTAGATTTGTGTCTTGGGCCTTCAGGAATGATTTTCTGCTCCTGTTCTTAGGGCACCTCTTGCAGTCTGCCATGTGAAATGTCCCTGCTCGGTTTCATTTGGTGGAACCTTCCTTTTCTTGTGGTTCCCCCCCATCCTCTCTCGCTGGTAAAAGTAACTCACCCCAGCAGCACCAGCTGCAGCCCGTTTTTACATGTCTGCTGCTTTCTTCTTCTCTGGAAGAAGCCAGCAAGCTTCAGCTCTGTGGCATTGCTCCAGTAGCGCCTTGGCAGGCACATGAAGTGGATTCTTTGGTCACCCTTAACGCCAACAGTGAGATTTATTATCTCCATTGCTCTTGGGGAAATTAGCCTAGGGAATTAATTTATGATGTTTTGAAATGCTGTTGTCTTATCAAGTGATTGCTTGCTTACACCCAAACTCCCCCTTACCTTTGGTCACAAGGATTGCGTGTTTAATGTGTGCTTTAATGGGAGCAATTAAAAGGGTGCAAGCGAAACAGAGTCACACTCTGGACCGTTTATGGCATTTGATCCTTGTACGGCAGGAGTGACCCCCTCCAGCTCACCTTCTCTCTCTGCGTTGTATCTGGGAAGAGAGATAAATTCACAGTTAATAAAGATAAAACTGGAAAACTCCCTTTGTGAATTTGCAAATAGCTCACAAGTTGCAGTTCAGTGTCTAACAGCAGGATGCAGCAGTATCTCGTAATTCCATGGACAAAAAGAACCACTGTTGAGGGAACAGCAACTGGGGAGTCTGAATACCTGGGCTTGACCGTACTGGACAGAAAGATTTAAAGGGTAAAAGTCCTCGGCGATAGCGTGCTATTGATAAAGTCCTTTCATTTCCCATGGTGTATCCTGCAGCCTTTTTGTGATTCTTCAGCGTTTCTGCAGGTAATGGTGCTCTTGGCAGGGAGGGCTGTTGTGGGCGCATTGCTTATCCAAGCATCTGAGGTGGTGTTGAAGATGGAGTGGTGACTCTTGCCCTTCTGTCTCCTACATTATTCATATTTGTATTATCATTAATTAATGATTTATGGAACCCATTTTGCAAGCCACAGACCCGTTTACAAGCAGTATAAAGCAGCGTGTATGTAAAATCTGCACACACATACGTACACACACGGGTGCTTGCCCTGTGCAGAACGGCAGTCACATTTCAGCTGGAAACCGGCATTAGTTACAAAGATGTACAAAAACTGTTTAGACAGAAAGCAGAGACTCCTGTATCCCAAGGAGTCAGAGAAGGATCATGTGAGTAAGTAGAATGTAATTATTCTGAACTGTATTTAAACGTCAGCTTTCTCGTGCAGAAGCACTGCAGTGCCTGTTGCATGGTTTGACTCAGGCTCTCCAGCGAGCAAAACGGCATCACACCAAGTGGATATTCCCCCTGCAGGGAATTTCATCTCCAGTACCTGGCCAGGATGTTGAGAGGGCTGTTTCATCGTGGTAACGGAGATCTGTGCGCAAGGTCCCGTGCTTTTCTCATATGAAATGAGACACCCCCAGTTAAACAGCTGCCATGGGGCTTTGTATCAAACCACGCATCCAGAGGCCCCCAAAGGGCTTTGTTTGCCCGTCGTTTCTGCGCTGTGTGCAATACCTCTCACACTGTTTCTCTCCTTTCATCCCAGCTCGCACTTACGGTTCTTTTTCTTGGAAAGGTGCTTCAGGAGCAATTCTTGAACTTCATCTTCCTTCTAATCATAACTCTCAGCAGGTTGGATACATTTAATATGCCAGTCTACCTTTTTAGGGTTTTATGTATTACCTATCACTGTCACCTGGTAGCGTTAAACAAAGTTGATTTAAAAATCCAGCTGATGGCAGAAAACGTGGTGTGACTCTGAAGGGGCAATTACGGTCAGTTATTCCTTGTACAAAGAGATTGTATCCCCATCATCTTAGAGCTGGACAAAATGTACTGGCCAGTCTTTTCGCTGTAAACATAAACAGTAGCTCTGAGGTCTTCACGTAGCAGGGTACGAGGATAAACATCCTTGCCTGTATTTAAACCTTCATCTTCCTCTCTGAATCAGATAGCGTAGTGACAGTTGCGTGTGGATTTGTTGTTTATTTTGTGGCACCGAGCCCTTGTACTAGGTTGGCTATTGATGGAATATCTCAGTCACGGGCGTATCACATGCAGGTTACATCAGTGCAGCTGGAAGCTCTCTCTGTAGTTACGCCACACAGGTTTACCTCCATGCCCATAAAACCACATCCACCAGGGACCTCATCAATGCAAATACACTCAAGAGCAGCTAATGAGGATTTTAATTTAGCTTTAAATGCCTTTGGTGCTGGGTAGGCCTTTACAGCACCAGGCGGGGAAATCTCCGAAGCTCTGGTGGCTTTCACCATAAATGTCACCGCACCGTGTTTATTATTTGTTTTAGCTGCATTTCTAATGGCAAAAAAGCTCATTTCTCACGTTACACCGATGCTGTGTGTTACTTACCAGCACCTTGGTTTGTTTAAAATACAGTGCAAAATGCAGGAGTTGGCCAGGAATAATTTTCCCTTATGGGACTGAAGGGGAGAGCGCGGGAGAGCTGACAGGCACCTCCAGCGAGGTCGTGAGGGAGACCCTGGGAAGGGCCTGGCTCTGCTGGATGTAGGATGCAGGGAGGCGTGGGCTGAGGTGTAACAAACCTGTGATCATCTATCGGCATGGATCCTTTGGAAGACTTTCCCCAGGGTTACTTGGTAAAGAACATTTTTCTCTACGTGGCTGAGCCAGACTCGTAAGATTAAGGTTTGTCTTGCCAATGTTTTATAAGTGCCCAGACGTTTGCAGGCAGCGATTACTTATTAATGTCGCTGTTATATTGAGTGTCACCTTTCGTTCTAATTCCCTCAGTCCTAAGTGAGTCATTATGTACTTCAGAGCTGACTTCAGCCTTTCTCGAAGCTTGTGTTTGCCAGACCCTATCAATGGGAGATTTATTGCCCTGAGGTGGTATTTTCCAGCCTTGGTCCAGAACTGGGCTCTTTTACGACAGGGTAAGGGCAGACTTTTCGTAGGCTCACAGTGTTGGTGCTTGTTTGAGATTCGAGGCACCTGTCTTAGGGTGTTATGTGCTTCCATTACGAGGTAGTTCTGGTGCTGATCCTCTTTAAATTTTCTCCTGTCCCCTTTGCAGAGTCCCCTTTGCATCATCTTTTTTTGGCTGATCTCCTACCCTTGGAGTGCCTAGAAATTCCAACTTCTCTTCACCTTTTCTCCTTCTGCAGTCTTCCCCTTCCACAGTCTCGGTTTCTTCACCATCTTCTGTAGTCCCAAGTTTCTCTCACCTAGTTTGTCCTGCATGGAAAAATTATATCTGGCAATATGCTGGCAGCTAGCAAAAAATAATCTCAAAGTCACCAGCAGGCTATGATTTCAGACTACAGTATCTTGTATGTAATATATAACTTCAGAGGGAGAAAACCAAGATACATGAAGCCCTTTTATCCAGATGTTGAGATGCTGGTCAGTACCATCCCACGTCAGCGCTAGGTCCCGCAGTAGTAGGCACGATGTGTTGAGTAGTGATTCAGTGTGCCTTCATGTCTCAGGTGAATTGCTGGGATAACAGTTCTTTGCTGTATTTCTCCAGCTAGTTTGGGATTTGTAGTGCAGGCTTCTAGGAGTGTGTTTGCACAGCTGGACACCTGGCATTAGCTGAGGTGGTTCCTCCATTTATAAAGCCCTACTGACATGTTGGGTAACCCTGGGGAGGTGCCTCTGAGATCTTAACCCAGTGCCCAGCCGTTGCTGTCAGAAACGCACCTCCCTTTCGGTTTTGTGGCCAGCCTCAGCAGAGGCCAAGGATTAGCTGTTCCTTTGAATAAGCTTTATGTGCAGACAAAATGAGGTGAAAATCCTCCTTCTGGCTTTTCTTAATGGAGTTTGCAGCACCTGCCTTCCCCAGGTGACAGGACAAAGTGTCCAGTAAACATGAGAAATATCCTTCTGTGTGTGTACTCTATGTTCAGGTACTGACTATTAAAAGCCCGCTAATAAGAGCCCGCGTGCAGAATCACAGCTTTCTCCTCCGATTAATGCCTGGCTCCTGCACTGGAGACATTTTACTGCTTGACAGCTGTTCGGTGGCCTATAGACAAAACGAGTCAGAAGTCTCCATTTGATCATTACAGGACTTGCGACTGCATCACAGACTCCGCTCTCACAGTTTGACAGCCTGGAAGGAGATGCTGTAGATTTGGAGTCGATGAATTCCTCTTGGAGCTTTAGAAACAGGCCTGGCAGAGGTGGAGAGCTGGAGACTTGGCAGGGAAAGCTTTCACTTCCCAGGCATGTATGTTCTGTTTGAAGCCTGAATTGAAAGCAAGTTTTTCCAGCCCTTTAAAACTTCAAGAAATTCCTACCTCTGGCCCACCTTGCACCGTGAAATAGTTTCCTTCCTAACACCTGTTTCAGCCCAACACAGAAGCCTGTGTGTTGACCTGTCCGGAGAGACGCTGTGGGCTGGCAGGAGCCACCTCGCAATACCTCAGCAGTTAACACCTCCGCGCGCAGCGAAAGCAGCTGTTTTGCTCCATGCCTCATAAAACCGTGGACAAACTTTTACACATTTGTGCTGGGAGAAGGGATAGATATTCCTTATCCGCTTCTCTGCCGCTCCACAGCACACTCCGGCAGTTACAGTCAGGTCTGTCGTTATCAAGTGAGCAATAAGGAGGAGTGTGAATGGAGATAGGTGATGGGATGGGCCCTGGAAGCACTGTGGCAACGAACAAGTTATTGCAGGTTTGCTGGCGCCGTCGAGTCTGTATCGGCTCGTTTCAGCGGCCATGCTGGAGCAGAGAGAGACAGGCACCATGCTGCTACTGGGAGAGGGCTGGAGTCAGATGGCTCTCTCATCTGCATGTGGGGATGAGTAAACACCGTACAGTGCGCACATTGATTTCCAGCCCTCCCTGTCGCCTGCCCGCGTTTACAGTGGGGAGCTGAACTTTCACCTTTTGTTTGTTTGCCATATATCCCTCTTTCATTTTCCCTGTCAAAAACCAAAGCAAGTCAAGAATTGCTCAGCCAGTGTTGTAGTCTTTGTCCTCACGGTCTGTGCGTCCTCCCAAAATGTGTGAGAGTATCAAAGCAATTCAGGAGCATCCGTCTATGTGCTGCTCTTAAATGGGCCTGTAGAGAAACACACCATCTCACTCAACAGACCAATGCTCATCTGAAAATGAGAATCCGTGTTACCAGATGTGTAAAGAGAGAATGTAACTTGAATTTGAAGTCTGAGGTTGTCTTTGCAAACCTAGCTTATAGAAGTGCCTTTTTGTCAGTCCAGTGTCTCACAGTGCAGTAACCACAGAGAGATGCGAAACATGGGAACTTAGTATATCAGATTTTTGGTTTTGCGTGTGTTGTGAACCAAAATGTACAGAAAATTAATGGCAGAAATGGAAACATAATTGTATTCTCTGATCTTGGGAGAATGTAATTATTTGCCATCTAGAGGGACCTTGACAGGCTGGAGGGTTGGGCCCATGAGAACCCCATGAAGTTCAACCAGGCCAAGGGCAAGGTCCTGCACAAGTGTTGTGGCAATCCCAGGCACAGATAGAGGCTGGCAGAGAATGGATGGAGAGCAGCCCTGAGAAGAAGGACTTAAGGATGCTGGTGGATGGGAAGCTGGATGTGAACTGGCAATGCGCGCTTGCAGCCCAGAACGCCAACTGCATCTTGGGCTGCATCCCCAACAGTGTGGCCAGCAGGTCGAGGGACGGGATTCTGCCCCTCTGCTCCGCTCTGGTGAGACCCCCACCTGCAGCGCTGCATCCAGTTCTGGAGCCCCCAGCATCAGAAGGACATGGACATGTTGGAGAGGGTCCAGAGGAGGCCACGCAGATGATGGGAGGGCTGGAGCAGCTCTGCTGTGAGGCTGGGCTGAGAGAGCTGGGGCTGTTCAGCCTGGAGAAGAGGAGGCTCCGGGGAGACCTGAGAGCGGCTCCCAGTGCCTAAAGGGGGCTGCAGGAAAGGTGGGGAGAGACTCTTCAGCAGGGCTGTTGTGGTAGGACTAGGGGTAACAGTTTCAAAATAGAGGGAGGTAGATTCAGACTGGATATTAGGAAAAAATTTTTTACAATGTGAGTTATAGAACACTGTCCCAGGTTGCCCAGAGAGGCGGTGGATGCCCCATCCCTGGAAACATTCCAGGCCAGGTTGGCTGGGGCTCTGAGCAACCCGATCTGGTTGGAGATGTCCCTGCTCCTTGCAGGGGGGTTGGACTGGATGGGCTTTAGGGGTCCCTTCCAACCCAACCCGTTCTGTGATTCTATGTATTTAAAGATTTAGGGACATCAGATGACTGAATTATCTGTTTCTTTGAAAGCCATTTCTTGAAAGAGTCATCTCTTTTAGATTGAAACACCACAGAACTTATATTTTTAATGCTAATTAAGGATGTAACTTTTTACATTTTCAAGGACCATCTTTTAATAGGGTCAACTGATGTATGTTCGGAGGTAAGTTTATTAAGAAGACTGAAAGAAAGATGGAATTGTCCTTAGAAAAGAATGAAGGAAGAGTCTTCTAGCAGTAATGAGGCGAGAGATGCTCAGACTGTGAGTCCATGTTGGTATAATCCAAAATCCTGAAATGCAAAACCTTCTTGTGAAATCTGGGAGAGTTTAACTCTAGTACTGATGAGCGTGAGGGAGATCCAGGTTTGTTAACCAGAGCATTTCTTCATCCCAGGAGTATTACTGTGTGACAATACTGTAAAAGCTGGAAATGACAGGTGCTTCGAAAGGAAAAGAAATGCTTAGCTCAGAAATAAGTTGCCGTTCTTCTTTGGTTTTGGCAGTGCTTTACTAAATGATGCTTCTAAATCTACTTTCCCATTTCTCTGTAGACTCTAGATCATCTTTGTTCTCAGGTGTTCTGAATAGATCTGACTACTGAGTTCTGACAATCTTCAGGAATTAGAAATGCTCCATTAGCTAATTGCTCAGTGACAGTGACCTTTCTGGGCAAGTCCACATGACAGGCACATAAATGCCACTTTAGTGCTTCCTGATTAACTTTATAAGCCCTTTGCTGTGTAACTTCAGTCCTCAAAGAGCAGCACCTTTGGCTTCGTAGGACGTTGTGTGTCACAGCTGGTCCAGTAGACAGGCTTTGCTTGTTTAGAGCCAACAGGTAATGCCAGCCTCCTTTACCGGAAATACTTGAGGAATTTCTTCAGGAAACCCATTGATCACTGCTCCAGCAGTGCCGTGGTGTGTTCCTGAACCTCGCGAAGGAACACCCTGCTCATGACCTGTCAGTGGAGCGCACTGTCATAGACGTAGATAGGAGATTTAAAAAGTGGCGAGCAGAAGAGGAAATACAAGATGGGCTGAGTTGTTTTGCCCAGAATGGTGTTGCTCTGCTGGCTCGGGGTTGCCTCAGGAGCAGGGTGGCCTAAGGTAAGAGTGCAGAGGTGGCTGGCAGTGCGTGAACTGTGCCTCTCCCTCTGTTCCAAGTGTGTCCAGGTCTCAGTGTTTTTGACACCAAAGCGTAGAGGCAAGCGTTGGAATGGAAGGGCTGTCACTGCCTGCAGGCCTCCGGGTTCCTATACTCACCTTCGCTGTTTGTGCATCTGTGGTTTGAGTTCCTGAGAATTTCCTGTTTTAGGTGAGTCCTAAGGCCGTCTGGCCTAGTCTCTAATGTGGATCTTTTGGGAGAGAATAGAAAGAAACAGGACAGTTATAACTGATCCATCGCAGCTTCCTGAAGCTGGCAGCCAAAGTGTCAGAAGAGTTTTAAGTCTGATGCTGGAATGCACGTACCAATGACCTAAGTAGTGGGAAAGAAATGTAACAAAACCAGGCCTTGTTGGGAGGGTAGCTGGTACTCCAGGTCTTCTAAGAGTTTTCACTCTTCTTTAAGCTATTGTGTTTCCCTTTTAGCAGCATCTAGAATAAATGCCTCCTATTTTTAATTTTTCATGCTGTTCCTGTGCCTGAGACTCTGCTTAAGTATACAGCCAGCTGAGTTGTGCCTAGGCCAAATACGTAAGCTGTGGGGTAACAGATCTCCAAGGCTTGATATCCCTCCCTCCTCTAGTTTAGCTAAAGACGTGGAGCAGTGTTGTGGAGTTGTGGCAGAACCCACCAGCTCTGGGTGGGAGTTTAAGCATCACTTAGTGCCTGAGCCCTTCGCTTCTGATCTGACGATAACTGGGAGGTTAAAGAACCGGAGCCAGTCTGGATAGAGATCAGAACTATGGCTCGTGTGGGTGTGGCCTGTAAACTTTTACGATTGCCTTAGATACTGCTTAGGGGTTTGTGGCTATCTTGTCTTGGATCTTCAAGGATCTCTCTTTTGTAGGGAGAGACACAGTTACAAGTGGTAGTGTTGCAAAAGTCCTTGATAATCCCAGGTTTATGCAGAGGATTTATGCTGGCTGTTGGCTTTGCTTTTATGTCTGTGGAGGCTTCCGTAGAGGCAGGAGAGAAATGAATGCTGAGACACTTAGAAGGGTAAAAATCCTGTTTCTGATGTCACACTGTGCTAGTTACTACATGGGTTGTGATGTCCTGTTCATGGCTTCCCACCCCCAAAACATTCATCTTCCAGGTGACAAAGGTGACAAAGAACTAAGCATGCAGGATGTAAAGCCCAAAGAAAAGTTAGCTTCTGCAAGCATTGAATCAGAATGAACTTAAAGACAGTGGGGAAAAGAGAGTCTCAACAAGCCTTTTTGTTGACAAAAAAAAAAAAGAGGACAGTTTAACTGAGCAATTTTCCTGTTGTTTCTCTTCTGTTATCTTTTACTTCTGCTGGTTTTCAGGACTCCTCTCTAGTCCAGTCTTGTTGAAGCTCCTGCAAAGAGCAGTTTTGTCTGCCCAGTGTAAAGCACGGTTTAAGTCCTGACAACCAGGTTTTTAAGACTGCGTAATTAGATGTTTCCTTCTCCCCCTAGGGCAAAGTAAGTTTCTGGTGCCATTGTAAAGGCTAGTTGGGAGTAAATGTCATCCCAGTGACAAGAGAAGTATTCTGATCATACTTTTTTTTCCTAGTTTTTGCATGTAACAGAGGCTGCATTGGTAGATTGTCTATGCCTGGGTTTCCTTACATGGTTGTGCAGTGTTGCTCCACACTCACCACTCAGAGTTGTTTTAAATTTGGCAATGGTTGATTTATGGTGAAATGTATAATGGTATAACCAAAAACAACAGAGACTTTGGGATATAGACCTAGTTCTGTTTCCTCTGAAGTTAGTAACAGAAATCCTGATGACTTGTTGGAAAAAAAAGCATGGAACTGTGCCACCACCCCGCAGCCTTTTCCTTCTCGCAGAATTCCTGCGGACTTTGGTGCAGAAAAATTGTGATCTCTCTTTCTCTTCCCGTTTTTTTTTTTTCTCGTGGGTTCTTTCTCTTTTATTTCCTATACCTAATTTGTTCCGCTGTTCAGAATTGTAAATAGTTCTGGTAGTAAAACATCTGCTGGGGGGGATGTATGAGCTATTCTTGCAGATCTTGTTCTTTTGATGTATTCTTTGAACCCATTATGTCTTCCTCTGAGCCTGAAGAGATGTGAAAAGACAAGTAATACCATGGATAAATGTTTTAGCAGTCCACTTTGACCACCTGAGACCAATCTTTTAGTGTCTCACTATCATTGTGTTGTATTCACCTAGATAATGCACTGTCTTCAGTGCTGAAAGGGATCTGAACTTACCAACTCAGATTTTGGATGGTGAACACTGGAGTCTCTATCCCTGAGCTTGTTTGAATGTCTGGTCCTGGAGTGCAGCCTTGCTGTGCTGCTGCCTGGGTTTCAAATGCCACTGAGAAAAGTGAAAATGAACATTACTGTGTTGCCCTGAGGAAGTTCATCTGCCTTGCATCGGAGGGCCAGATGGCCCAAGGTTTTGGTCGCAGCTTACAAAGCCTTACACTTGGTTGACTTGGGCGTAGGATACAGTGCAGTGTGCGTCTCCCGTTCTGCTGCAGCCTTTGCCGCAGAAACTTAAATCTCAGCCCCTCAATTCTGTGGAAACAGCGGTGCTTAAAATATATCACTGGACTTGACCCTTAATTTTCAGATTCACACTCCTGGTCCACAACGTTGTAAGAATGTGCAGCCTCTCCAGATGTGCAGTTCTTGGGGCAGGATGGATCTGTATCAATGATGCAGCGTTAGCGGTGGCCTCGGGAGAAGTGTGGCTCTGTCGCACTGTCAGAGCTGAATGCTGTACTCCAGCATCTGTGTCACAGAGTGACAGCAGAGATCTGACTTACCTGAGCCCGATCTGCTGCTAGTATAACAGCATTGCAGCTTGATTTCACCGGTGATGTGCCTTGGGTGCAGATTCCATGGAACGTTTAGTGATGATGCTCCTGGACTACAATGTTCTGAAGCATTTCCATAGGATTTAATGTGAATGTAATGAGGAAGCTTTTCAGGTGGATGTTAATAGATAAATATGTAAATGACCTAGAGAAATAAATGGGCAGTGTTCTTCCTTCTAGACTTTTAAAAATCTCTCTTTAGGATAATTTTAAAAGAATGTAAATAAGATGTAAATGACAGGAACATGAATCCATACTGTAGTTTTTGCACCTGACAAGTTTATGCTTTGCTCTTTTTTCTCTATGTCTTTTCTGCCACTGTACATAGCAATACTAATTTGAATAACTGATCCCGTGTCCATTATTTTCACTGGTTTTCACTTGCAGCTGTTAGTGCTGAGCTGACAAAGGGATTCGTACGTTAGGAGTCTGTACTTGCCTTTGAAAAGCTCTCTGTGAATTGCATCCATAACCATCCACACAAACTTTGGGTAAGTATGGGCAAGTGTCTCTTCATTACCTTAAAACACACTGCCATATTAAGTTATGACAGTAGTAACCAGAAGCCATAGTTAAGATCAAATTTCTGTGCTGTGTACCCAGAATGAGTGGCAGTCTCAAAAATGGAAAAATCACATTTTAAGAAGAAAGAAGTAAGACTTATTGCTGTTTCACAGATATGAAGACTGAGGAACAGTTAGTTACGTGCTCAGTGTCACACAGGTGGTGTGACAGCTGAAATTAGTCTGTGTGCCCAGTTTAAGGCCTTAACGTCATGGTTTTCTCCTCTGGCTGGGTTATTCCTTCTCAAAACTGCCAGTGTCGTACATACCACTCCAGCTCAGCGCAGACTGTCTCTTGACTCTTTCTGACAGAATACTGTGTGCTACTTTTAAAAGCCTCCTGGGCTTGGAGCCTTTAGAACCGCATCCCTCCTGGGGGCTGGCGGTGACAGCTCTGCTGGTTTGTACTGGCACTGCTTAAGAAGTATTGCGAAGGGGTGTAAACGTGGTGTAACTGATCTGAAGTGAGGGGACGTGCATGCTGTTTGAATGGTGGAGGTTAGAAGAAAACAAACAAAGGAAAGGGCTGGAGTTGGTGTTCTCACTCAGTGGTGTCTCCTGCTCCCCACCTTTCTTTTGTCTCCGCTGCTGGTACATGACTGGCAGCTGCTTCTAGCCGTGTTCACTTACTGAGACGTAATGTAGACATCAATTCATGATGGAATTATTCCTCAGGGCAAAAAATCTTTTGTAGGAACGGTGGAATTGTAAGGGTTCTGTACTGGGGGAAAAAAAAACCCAACAAAAAAATCCTGCCTGAGTGACTGGGGAAGGGAAATCTGGTTAGGGAAGGCACGCTCTGGGCTGGGGAGATTCTTCACATGCCTCTGAAATCAGATTCCCTTGGAGACTGGGGCAGACATTGTGACATTGAATTACATTTTCCTTTACATTTGTGTACCAAAAATAAACCCTGCCTAAGTCATTCAGTGTCTTCTTGATGGGTTAGAAGCAGTCAGGATGACAACAGCTACTGGTCAGAGTTGTCAGAATCAAGCCTCATTATCACAGCTTGCAGTACTTGACCTGGAGACCTGGCCAGGAGGAGATGATCACTAGGGTGCCAGATTCCTTTGGAATTGAGGTCTTGCGTGTGGTATTCATGCTTCCTGGAAAGATGCTCTTACTCACAGCTCTTGTCAGGGTAACGCTGCTATTAAGGTAAAGCTGATGAGCTGGGCTCTGCCAGTGCCCTTCTCCAAAGGCCTTAAAGCGTAATAAGGACTGCAGAGCGTCTGCGTTGCTTTGTGAGAGCGTTCGGATGAGCGAGAGAGAGTGGCTGTTGGTACTGTGTACGTCTGAGATAGCTAGTTTTGTGGAGCCCTTCTTTGAGAGCAGGTTTGCAGAGATGCTCCGCTCGTGTGTTTTTACGGAGAAAAAGGCTTGGTTTCCAGTATTGCTTATCTTCAGGTTTAACAACGCGGACACTGAATGTGAGCTGAAGATTTAACAAACTTTTAAACTGGACTACAAGTTTATGTTCTCTGCTGTTTAGTGTTGTTTGGTGGTGAGGTACAGGGAACAGGAATGCATTTTAAAAGCAAACGGCAGCAGTACGCCAAGTGAGATATAAATGGAGTGGGAAGTGTGATCCTTGCAGAATAACTGAAGATAACCTTCTGAGAAATGCGTAAGATATGTAGTCCCATATGCAAATTCGAGGTAAATGTTGAGGCAGAGATTTTAATAGTTATGTGGATAGCTGATTCTGCTGGATTGAATGGAAGTGAAACACGTGGAAGCTTGTGAAAACCTCGTGGACCAATAAATTCTCATGTCCAGCCTCAGCACCTGTCATATCTGAAGAAAGGTGGCTGCCCCTCAAGGATGCTGAGACCCTGTGCCTCTTGTCCATGGTTAGTGCTTGCTGCCTTGCTTTCCTTCGCCCTTCCGTCCCATCTTGCTCTGTCCGATCGAGATCTGAGAAGTTGGCTCTGTGTGTTTCCTCTAAACTGTCAATATTTTTTCCATTGAAATCAGATTTGTTACCAAGTCTTTAGTTAAAAATACAGCTTATCCTTTAGATGTGCTCAGTCCTCTAAATCAGAAGTGAAATGTTTGAAAATACTGGCAGGAAGGCAGAGCAGATAGTTGTCATAAAACGGGAGAACCTTCGTGTATAAAATATGTATCAAGGTCTTCAGATCGGTTCAGGTGGAACAAGAATCTTGTGGTTTTGAGAATCCTGACTATTTCTGTGGGGACATTCTTAGTTTTCTATGCAGACTAGGTTTTCATCAGCACAAAAATAAGCTAGAAATAAGTTGTTTTAAAATACTGACGTAAGTAGATTTGTGTCAAATATCCATAAAAAGAAGAGTTAGGCCTAAAAGCTGTATACAAAGGAGATAAATCTTGTATCAGTGCACAGCTTACTAAAAAATAATTATTTTTAGCCAAACATACAAATACTTACCTCTTTATTTGTTATGAGTTTGTTTTGGTTTGGTTTTTTTACATGAAAAAATAAACTATAGACAGAGCATGGGAAGCAATAAATCTGGGTGTGTCGTTAGCGAGCACTCTAACAAGTTCACATTGTGTAGTGGTACGAAAGTCCTCTGGGAATCTATATTTTTATATACATGTCAGAGGTCTAAAAATAGATTACTAGAATAAACCATAGTGTTAGAAAAGAGGAAGAGGGGTTTCCAGTTTGTTTTATTGTTCCGTTTTGAAATGAAGAATTGTAATCTGAATGGGAAAAAGTTTTTTTTAAGAACAAGTAACAGAAAATGAGCCAGAGTAGACTTATAAACTGGGGCCATTAAGCAATTTCTTAGGTTCGTCTGGAAACGACTGGTAGTCTTTCTGTTTGCTTTAGGCAGAGTTGTGTCAAACCCGGCAGTCCCGGCGGGCAGCGGTGCTTGGTTTCCCCTCTGAGTAGGCAGGAGACGATGACTGTGGAATGGTCGGGTCTCTGCGCTGCCAGCGTCACCTGAATGGCTGTCCCTTGAAGGGTGAGTGAGAGTGAGAGAACGTGAATGTTCAGCACTCTCCCTGGCTTTCTGAGCGTTTACGAAGGACGTACAAGTGATGCTATTTCCCCAATCTACAGATGGGGCACTGAGTCTGAGGTAAATGAGGCCATAAGTACTGTGCTGCTTCGACAGCTGTTGAGGCCCAGTCTCCGACAGCTGATCAGCGGTGAAGCTGGAGATCACCTTCGGGTCTGTCAGCCCCCTTTAGGAGCCCTGGCCACAGGGTCCTGTGCCATAGTGACCTTTGTGAAATCAACGTCTCCCTTCTTGCTTTGTTACCAGCCACGTGCAGCTCGTGTGGGGTGGCCTTGATCTGCGTGTGCTGAAGTTCCTGTCCCCGGGATAGTGTCTTTGAAGCATGGCTGCTGGGATGGGGTTCGGGCAAGGGGACAGGAGGTCCTTGCACTAGTTCTAGTGGAAAACAGGAAACGGGCAGGGTGGCGCCTCCTGTCCATGCCAAACTTAGGGCAAGCGGCTCCTTTATTCACGCTGTTGCTGAGCTTGCCTTTAATATTTATGCTTCCTTGAGGTGGAGCAGTGTTCTGAGGTTCCGTGTGAGAAGAGGTGCGTTGAAGGGCTGAATACACCTATCCACACGTGGGTGCGCAGACATCTTCACTCAAACGCACAGCACTCGCTGGAGTCAGGAAAAACGGCTAGTCCTCTGAAAAACTGCTCTTTGTCCACTGTGGGTGAATGGAACACCATTTTTTGAAAGAGAGTATCTGTCTTATTTGTAATGATCCGCCTAATCAGGCAGATCAAGAGAGCCTTTTTACTCGTGTTTTCTAATCAGAACATACCACAAAGTCTGTTTGCTTATCTCTTAAACCTCTGCTGTCCAAACAGAACATATGGTATCTTTGCAATGGCAAAGGTGAACTGTCACCAGAGAAAGAGCTCAGGAAGATTTAGAAAATAATGGTGTCATTCTGCTGCAGTCCGTCAGCTGGAAGTGCTGGAGCCGCCCAGGTGCTTGAAGGTGGATGTGGCTCCTCTCTTGGTCAGCGCTGTCAGGCCAGCTAGAGGCTAGGAGTGTGCGGTGGCTGAGGTCCATTAACTCGGCATCAGTAAAGGGTAAGCAAATTACGTGATGGAAGAGTTTTGTAACCTCAGATATAATAGGGAAAGTTCAGATCAGAAAGAGGAAGAAAGTCACTGCACTGAGGATGAACCTTGCGTTTGTTGTAGCTCACTGTCATGGGCAGAGTCAGTTATTTCTAATTTTGTGCTGAGAAGTTTTCTTTCTACATGTTCTGGCACCTAGCCTGCTTTTCAAGAAACTGGACTGCAACGGGCTAGCTTTTTTGTTAAGAAGTGGAAAGAGTAGATTTGTGTGAGTGAAGAAGAAGAGGCAAGATTTACTTAACTACCTTTCAGTTATACCCATCATATCTCTGTCATGTATAAATGGCATGAAGAGTTAAGCCTTCTTAGTCTTTCTCCTTCTTCAGGTCTACAGTGGCTGAGTGATGACGGCGGTGACTCCCCTCAAACAAACACCTCTCCCCCCTCCACCCCTGCGCAGAGATCCTTCTCCTTCCCTTTCTTTTTTTGCCAAGATAAACTGTGTGTGTAAATTGGATGAGCACTGAGTACATTAAAGGGGGGAGGAACAGAAATAAGACCCTAATTAGTAGTTTTGTAACTAAGGGAATGAGAGAAGAACAATTTGAGGAATAACAAGAACAGCTTTTCAGTCTGTTACTTGGTGTGTGTTTGTGCATGTAGTTGTACACTAAAATAATTCCAGCTGTCCTTCCTTCTTTTAATAATAGTTCATTGCTTTCCCGTTGTGGGGCCGTACTTGGACAAACATTAACCAGATCAAAGCCTAATGGATAGTTACGATGGCTCTGATTCAGCAAAGCACTTAAGCGCAGTGTTTCATTCTAACTTCAATGGGACGTGCTTTGACTTCAGCAAGATATAAGCATTGCTTCAGCCAGTGACAGGACAAACGACTGCACGACTTGGTGGGGGGGTGGTGTGCTTAAAAATCAAAGGTAAAGTTAGTTCCCGTTCTAAAAAAAATGGTAATTGAGTGTTCTTCCTGCAAGGTGCTGCTGTTGGAGTAAGCACTCCTTTGCCTTCCTTGGTCTTGGCCGTACCTATCGTGCAGTGTTTTAATAGCTGGAGTACTGGAGCCAGAAGAGATTGTGGAGAGCATGGGATTCCGGGTGGAGAGAAGAAGGACGGGGGAATGGTACGAAGGAAGAATGGGAATGTGCCCACGAACCAGGGTCTCAAACCTGATAGTCAGCATTACAGCGAAGATCCGTCTATCCTGCCAAGCTGTCTCTGCCCGTGCCTTACAGCAGTGCTCAGAGAAAGTTTGAGAAGTAGCAAAAGTACTTAAGACCGTCCCCTGGTGTAACCAC
Organism: Chlamydotis macqueenii; assembly: GCF_036417535.1. Lineage (NCBI taxonomy): Eukaryota > Metazoa > Chordata > Aves > Otidiformes > Otididae > Chlamydotis > Chlamydotis macqueenii. Next base: position 13,384,517 of record NC_141572.1, on the reverse strand, counting down.
CCAGGTGCTGGCAGCCCGTGTCCTGTGCACTTGCTGAGCTGGACACTGCGTGTGGAGCGTAATGCTTGTTTCGTGCCAGGAGCACAGCAAGGGGTCCCTTCAGACCGAGAGGATTTAGTCCTGGTGCTGGAATGATTCCATAGAAGAGAAAGTTTCCCTGTTTAGTAAGACATGAGGAAAAGAAGCTGACATTATTTTTGTCGAAATCCCCCTGTTGTTTCTGCTTTTTAATGGCATAAAATCTTAGAATACACTTTTCTTGTCTCACCCAGGCCATTAAAGTGTAATAAATTGTGGCAGTTTGTAGGTTTTAAGATACTTTATTTTCAGCGGATGGGCTGCACAGCCTTGGAAACACTTGGAATTCCCCTTTGTGATGATATGTGGGTTATTTATAGTAAGTCCTTCTGATGGCAGAGCCTACATCATGGAGGGAGAACTGCAGATTTGACGGCGGGTGTGTAGTCTCGTTTAAAAGTTTGACTCGCTGCGTTTGCCATTTCATGTTTCTGTGTTTTAAACCGCTGTCACGAGTGAACAGAAGCCGTTTGTGGGCACGCTGCCACTGTTGCACAAGACAGCCTTGCGGAACTGCTTTCTGAATTGGCCGTAATTATCAGCGGTATAATCACGTGTGTGGTGCCTGCCGTGGGCCAGGCTCTGTCCTTGGGTGCGGGAGGGGAGGCCTGGGGAAAATGGAGACATCGGGGGAGGAGAGGGAGGAGAATTTAATTTCCTTTCTCCTGACATCGATGTTGTTGTAAAGTCTCTAAAATGGCACCTTCTGGCTCAGAATTAAGCAGCCACAGTGACATGTCTCAGTTTGTCCAGACTGGTTTTCTTGTCCAGTTAAGTAGGGGAGTCTTAGGCCTTTAAAGCTTCCTGGCTCCCAGGAGGAAAATGCCAAACTTGTCAGAGAAAACAAACAGTGGCTCTCCCAGCCTGTGTGTGTTCCGATTAACGAATCTATTAGGCTATAAAACCTGGGACCCCCTTTCCCGGAGAAAGAGCATACATTAGGAAGCTGTTGACAGTTCCTAAGTCTGACCCCTTGCGCGGCGCTGGAGACCTCTCAGCAGCTCTGAGGAAGGCGGCCAGGGCCTGTTTGTTCCAGGAGGCCTCCGAGAAGTATTTGACGCTCGGTAAATGCCAGATGCGCTGTTGTTTTAATCTGTAACGTGGGAGGCCGGAGAGAGAAAAAAGGAGGAGCCGCAGCACAGCTGAGTGGTTTTGATCTTCTGGTGTAATCAGAATGTGTTTGGAGGCGTTTTACCTTGGGCTTGGATGTTGTTGGCTTCCGCAGACTACGCAGGGCCTGGTTTAGCAGTAAGTTCCTAGGTGGGTTTGCTATGGAGAATGTTGCTGCAGCAAGCAACCAGAGTATTGAAATTAATGATATTCTCTACTTTTGGTGATAAGGGAGGCAATTACTGGTGCTGGATTTAGCAAGTGCTGCGTTGATCTAAGCACTAACTTCCCAAGGAGATGAAAACCGCAGGTCTGACGTTTGAGGGTGTACCAAACCAATTTTACAAGAAAAGAAGTGTTAAGCTCTCTATTCTTGACACATTTCAGTAAAAGCAATTATATTCTCTTTATTTCCCCCTGCCCATTTCACTTCTATGGTTGCTTGTTAGAGATGCAGCATTTTTCTCTGATAGCATGGTATTCATCAAGCAAAAATGCAAATAATTCCTGCATTCCTTCATACACCGCTCAGTGTTTTTTCACATTTAGAGTGTTATGAATATTTCAGTGAGTTTCTGCTTGCTGATTTGTTTGATACCTGCTGCTTTCTCTGTCACAGAGCAGGTGAAACGGACTAAAGCGAGAAGCTTTCAGAGCAGCAGCCTTTGTTGCCGTTCGGCCACGGCCAGCTGTGCACACGAGCCATCTGGCAGTGCGGCTAGCAAGGCTGGTAAAACCAGTGGTCTCCCCAGCCCATCTTGTGAGTGAGTCATCCCACGTTTTCTAATTAGTAATTAAGATAACAAATACATGTCAGTGAATAGTGCAAAATGTATTGAAGGGTTACCAGTACGTGACCCGACACGTTTTAGACAAATTGCTGCAGGGAAATGAACCTATTTCGTACTTTGCCAAGCTGTGGAGAAGTTGAGAAGCAGCCTTTGTGGCTCCAGCCCAGTCCCAGTCTCTCCCAGTCCGTTGGTCAGCCGTGCCTGTTTGTCACAGGTGGGTCTCGGTGGTTCAGAGTGGAGGCTTTTGGTAGCAGGTGGCTTTTCCTCTTGATATAGCACACGTCATTTAGGGCAGTCCCTGGGAGACCTCCAAGCAGAAACACTGAAATGCACTGTAGCACGTTTTAATTTGCTGGATGAGATCTCTGTGTCTCCCGAACACAAGACCTGTTGTGAATCACAGCAGGATATTCTCTTAAAGAGCCCAGCAAAATGCTGCTGACAGTGTCGCGAAGCGATGCTAATCCGACATCGCATTGGTCATGGCTCCTCGGGTTACCGCCCGGCTCTGTAGCCAAGGAGGCCTTTTACTGTGGGAATGAAGGACCTCGTGCTGTAGGGACACAGTCAGGGCATTAGGAGGAAGAAAATCTATCCTCTTCCCATCACTTCCTGAAGGGTATGTGTCAGAATGACGCACATAGTCTTGGCTTTATTTGATGAGGGGACTGGAGGGGGAGCAAGAAAGGAATGAGATGATCTCAAGGGACACACGGTTTGGCTTCACAGGGTCACGATGCTCTGAATGTTCTTTTGGAATTGTTGAAACTGAAGTAGTGGAGAACAGTCCTTGTTGGCTACACATTTGTCATCTTCGTGACTCAGGAGGGCTCTTGTGGATATTTTAGACAGACCATGGATTATGGTGGGCTGCTTGATAGCTTTTCTCAGCCTCATAAACAGACCTCAAGAATGAGACCGGGGGATCCAAGAGATGGTGGCATGTGCTGTGACTGGGTGCATTCTCCTGATACGTTTCTGGTGGGATGAATCACAAGACAAAAGACACTGGGAGTAGAAGCATCCTTTACCACACAGTCAGTCCTGCCCTGACTGACAGACTAAATGGCAGCGCTTCTTTTCAGCGTGTGCCTCAGTGTCCTCTGACTTAATACTGGCACAAGAAATGGAGCTTTAATCTTCTGACAAGATCCTGATTTTCTCTGTTTTTCCTTGTTCTTGGGGAAAGATACCTGTCTATGCTCCTGGGAATTGGGGGACCTAATGATTAGAAAACTTTGAGTGTAGCCTCTGAGATTCAGTGCCAGCAAAACTGCAGCCGGCTTGTACCATTCCCTTGAGAGAGTGTCTGCTACAGGACAGCAGGCGAGTCCACCACGGTGTCATCAGCGGCAGCCCAAAAGGCGGTTTGGTTTGTAGGAGTGTGATAGATACAATGGATGCGTGTTTAGTTTCCTGGGGAGAGGAGATCTTTTGAATGTCACTGTGTTTGTGCTTTCCAGCGTAGTAAACAAACGTAAGGCTGTGTGAGTAGTGAGGAAGGCAAGGGCAATCTATTCTCACCAAAGTGAGTCCCTTGTTGGCCAAAATATCTTCTTTTCTGTTCTTTTCCCCCTCAGGAAATACAGATTTGGATGAGGTGAAGTATCTCACAAATAAGTACACAAATACATGGGTTAAAGCAGAAGTAGTGTGCCCTGCTACTATTAGAAACACTTGGACACTGAGAGAAAAAAGCAGTTTGATATTTTTTTTTCAAATGAGAAACTTAGAAATTCACTTCAGTGTTATTTTTAAAGTTTTTTTTTTTCCTTGGATCACATTAAATGTTTTGTTCAAGGCCAAGATGTTACTTGTTTCTGTTTTTCGGTTCACTGAAAAAATTTTGTTTATTTTGGATTGCAGCCCAACTAATCTCTCTTCCTTCATTTTTCTATAATGCAGGCAAAATGCAAAATCAGTTATTTATGCATCTCAAGTTTTAACTTCTGTTTTAACCATCCATCACATTAACAGACACCACAGTGTAGTAATTTTTTTTTTTTATTGTTCAGATGTGGTTCCGTATTTCTGTTCTCTGATGCCTTGTGAATCAGTGTTGCGCAGGAAAGGAAGAAAGTATTGAAATCAGTGGGATCCTGGATTCCATTTGCGGAGCTGTTGAGTGATTCCCGAACGGAATGGAGAGCCTGGTTCAATGAAGGTGTTAACCTTGATCTTAATACCTATGTCCCCCGTGCCATTTGAGAAGTCAAGAAATGATTTGTTTTAACTCTGGAAGGCGGGTTTAGTCTGGGTGCTTGCTTCTCGTAATAAACTTCATCTGAGAACAAATGGGATGGAGGCCAGTGGTACCCAAAAGAGAGGATTTGTTCAAAGTGGGAAGGGAAGAATTGAATTAAAATACAAGAGGATCACATAATCTACCACCTCCCGCAACCTCAGCTGGTGGCTTATCCTTTGACACTTTCTTTATTTTTCTTCATTTCTGTTACTGTTCTCAGAATTCTCCCTGTTTTCCCCATGGCTTGAGAGAAAACTGTGCCGTGGAGGTTTAACCTGTTTGCACGTGGCCTCTGCTGAAGCGCTGGAGCAGTGTAAACACACCTCACCCCTAATGGGCTTTGGTTTTTATGGGATTGTTGTTTCACTGGGTAGCATAATTATTTTTGTGCTGCTTTCATCAGAAACAGCTCCCGTGGGTATGCGCATACCTCCTGGGTGTTCAAGGTGTCCGTCCGGGTGTTGTGCCCAGGTGTGAATGCAGGAATTGACTCTGATAACTTGTTTCCACTCCTCACTGCGTTTATGTGCCGCTGTTTGGTGTTGGTAAATCGTTTTGTCTCCCTGTGCGCCATTGCTTGGCTGAACTCTTCTTACTGCAAGGTGTTTGGGAAGAGGCAGTTCTTGGCTTTGCTGATGCACAGTACCTAGCCCAGCAGGTCTGCAGTTTCAGCTGGTGCCTCTAGGTGCTACCACAATACAAACAATCATCAATCACTGACCAGCACCTTCAGGCTCCTAGTGAAACCAAACACAATAAAAAAGTCTCTCCAGGGGCCACATCTACTGGGCTATGTAAACGATTTTCTAGTGAAAGTGATAGAAGCCCCGTCTCTTGGGACATTTAAAACTACGCGGCAGAAAGCACCAGCAGTCAGTGTGTTGGGGAATAATCCTATGTTGGCAGAAGGAGCAAATAGAGAGGACTTCATTGTGCCTGTCCAGCACATCTCACGATGAGCCAAGGTGCAATGACTTAATAGTTCTCTTTAACTTCAGACTGCTGCTGTCCTCCACTGTAGGTTCTCACAGTCAACAAAGAAAGTAAAGCAAACCCCAGGACATTTCTTTTTAACCCTCCAGAAAACCTTTCATCTTTTTCTGTATTAGTTTTAGGCCAAATCCTGAACAACTTTGTTCAGGTTATTTGCTCCAGCCGAACACTGGATAAAAGTGTGCATTTGGACAATGATCAGTAGCAGATTTTGGGGTGCTAATTGCATTAAATCAGAAGCAAAACATAATGCGAAGGCCTGGGGAAGAACTGCAGCTCAGTGCAGAGGGAGATGGAGGGAGATACAGGTAGGAGGTGGTTCCATGGACTTGTATATAAACTGTAACTCTGCATTTGATTCTCACTTGGGTTTCATTTTCTGAGGTTCCCCCATTCAGGAGAACATAAATTTCCCAGGTAGGTGAGCCCAGGCAGGACTGGAGTGAAACATCCCAGTGGAAAGAGACAGGATGTTTTTGCTCACCAGCCTAATGAGATGTCGCACAGCTGCTCCAACCTGGGTAGAAACAGTGGCTTCCGAGTTCCAGGACGGTGCTAATCCCTACAACAGGCATTTTTTCAAGCCAGCCCTGCAGGTGGCACAGCGAGCCTTATGTTTCCAAGCAACATTAGCAGTCGCTGTCTTCCCTTTCTAGCTTTTTACGGAGCGATGATGAGAAAGGCTTATAGTAAGACAAAAAGGGTAGCATGCTGTGCTGGCTACCAAAACATCGTGCGTGTTCTCTGTTTGTTTCCAGGGCTTTGCTGTAGGCAGGTACAGAGAAACCAGAAAATTTTATTTTCGCTGTGTCAAGATGTTTTGGATGCTCTTACACTACTTCCGTGCTAGAATTGAGAAAGAATGTGTAGCCAACCTCCTAAAAATCAAGATAACTTTTACGTTTTAGTTGCACACCCTTTATGTAGTCTTTGTCAGACAGGTCGTGTTATCAGAACATCTCTTCAGAAGCCGTTGGAGTCAAGTGGAACTGATTTGGGAATGGTGAAAAAGGTGCATAGAAAAGGGCCTTGTAGCCTGCAGGGCTGCTGGGAATTCCTGCTTATTAGTCCTTCCTCTAACTTTGCTTCCCTTCATGGCCTTGAGCAAGTCACTTAACTTCTTAATCTCTGGCTCAGTTTCTCTGCCTGTAAAATAAGATAACTATTACTATCACATACCTACCTGACAGGATTTTCTCCTCTAGTAATAATTAACATCTGTTAAATACTCTTTGACTGTGTTTATTTTTATTATAATGCTTCTAGATTATATTACAATACTGATGCCGTTGCTGTTGCAGATTTGAGCTCCTGTACAAGATTACACTGGAAATTAAGTCATTTTTCTGATGAGATCTAAACCAACTTGTGGTTGGTGTGGTTAAGCTGGGTTTAAAGCTGCTTTGCAGCATGACAGCAGTGTGAAGGACCTGAAGCATTCCAGTGAATCTAAGCCTGGGATCTGTGACAAAGTGAACTACATGCACAGAAGATTATTCATGATCTGATCTTAACGCTAGCAGGAAGGTTAGTTATTTGATAAGGAGGATTGAAGGTTTGAGGTTTCCTTTCCATTACCAGAAGGTGTAAAGCGTACATCTTGAGTCTTGTCAGGTTGTGTCTTCATGCACACTTATATCCAGGATGCTTCTTGGTCCTGCAATGCAGACTGGGCTGTAAAGAACCGAGCTGAGAGTTTCTGTGCTTGTGAAAGCATCTGCCAGCCTAATGAATCTTTCTTTGCCTTTCTCATTTTTTTTTAATTTATTTTTCTTTTTTTTTTCACTACAGTAGTTGGCTCAAGTGAGTGTCGCCTAGAAATAACTTGTTTTCCCCTCTGTATGAAGGGAAAGAAATAAGGCTGAGCCCTTGGCTTTAAGAACCAGCCTAGAGTTGCTCCAGCAACTAGTCAGCAAGGTTTTGGCTTTTGTTTAGGGCTGCTGTGGTTCCTTTGACGGTGTCCCTTGAATGCTTTCATTTAAAGATTGATTCCTGCCTCTTCTCCCTCCTTTCAGCGTGAAATTTCAGCGTCACATGCTGTGGCAGTGAGTTCCATCGTTTAATAGCAGTCTGTGTAAAGAAGTGCTGCCTTTGCTATTCTGAACTTGACATCTCCTATCTCCATCTGATGCCCTCAAATTATTGTGGAAAATTATAAAAAAAACAATGACTGCTTATTTTCTACCATGTCTAAGATTCTCATGACCTCTGTCACAGGGTACTCAGGTGCTTCTTTTCTAGTGATGAGAAATGACAGAGATTAGATGTGAGGAGGCAAAGAAAGTGAAGATGAAGAAGAGGGCTGGGGTTTTGTTGTTTGGGGTTTTTTTTCTCAGATACTGACGGGGTCGATTCTAGATGATACTAGAAGAGCAAATTATATGGACATTTTGCAACAGCTGAGCTGGTTTTGGTCCCCTCAAGATGTACCGTGTCCAAGGTTAGATTACCATGTCTTCCCCCTTCCCTCACAACATTTTTCAGATCAAATTGTGTTGATTGATTGTAATTAATTTGGGAAAGAAAGCATATCTTTAACATTGTGATTGCTAAAACCTATGAGGTGGTGCCAGGGGTGGTTACGCTGTATTTGCAGCATCTCCTCAGCATCTGCTACCAGCCAGTGTTGGAAGCAAGGTGTGGATAGTGTAGACTTCCATTTTGACCCAGCATGACCATTATGGTGAAGGTTGTTGCTGTCAGGGCCTTTTCTAAGCCAAGGGAGGCTTTTCCTTACGGCACGCCTAGCAGAGTTCTTGAAGACTATCTAGGAGAGGTGTGAGGCCTTTTAATCCACAGTATAATGTCCATCTCTGGTCAGAGAGGTGGAGTGGTAAGCTTTCTTAAATAGCTTCTTCTCCACTTGATGTGCTCTTTAGCACACGTAATCTGTCTAAATAAGAGTTAGGAAATTGTAAACTAAGCAGGAATCAAATGGAGAGAGGCAGAAAATCAACAGTGACTCCCTTTAACCTGACAAAGAGGAAATTGTTGACAAAGTTCTAGGCTTGATTGAGCAAAACATGGAAGAAATACCTTCTTTTTTTTTTTTTTTTTCTTTTTTTAAACTCATCTTCTCCCCCCTTCCTGCCCTCTGCTCCCCTGGAGAGAAGTCTGGATGTAACACTATTGCTAGGACTAGGCCTATGATTAAGTTCTGTTTTTCAAAGGTGATCCCAGCATGATTAAAACCAGGTGGCCCCCATGGCGTGCAGCAAGGGAGCCAGATGTGCTTTGCAACTGGATTGCCATTTCCTAGCCCAGCTGCAAACATTTGATTGTCCACTCACTCTGGGTATTACAGCCGTGACCTCCTCTCTTCCTTACCTCCCCCGTCTCCTGTCTGCTTCCCCCAGTGACATTTGAGAGGAGAGAAGTCCCTTTAGACTTATTTGTCACTGTTACAACCATCCCTTTCTCCCTTCACCTTCCCGCTCCCAGCCTTGGTTCCGCACTTCCATTACTCACAGATGTTAGAGGGTAGGAGCTGACAGCATTGGCTTTTACCTCTCTCTTTCCTTTATTTGGATTTTTTTCCCCTCTCTGTGTTCCGGCGTGTGTGTACTGACCCCAAAGCACTCCCAAGTCGACTGGCAGCGCCTGAATCCATTTAAAGGTGAAGGGATAAAGCAATTTTCTTCAAGATGTGGCATAAACTGTTTAGGTTTTGCTGTCTCCAAAGGCCTGTAATGAGAGGGTGGCCCTGTCGCAGAACAAGCCCAGCCTCACCCTGATCTATAAAATTTGGAATAGGTTAATCTTTTCCCACAGCGCGGGCCTGTCAGCCCTTTTTTTGCTGAATTAGGCCTCTAATGCATGGATGGTGTCAATAATTGCCTAGTAAGCCATACTTAAAAAAAAGAGTCACAATCAATCGTCCCAACATTAGGATGTCATAATGCATCAGTCCTGCATTAGGAAGTTGCAATCCATCAACTTGACATCAGAAGGGACAGGGGATGGTGGGAGCTTGGTTGAGGCCTAGGGGAAGCTGGAACTGCTCCATAGGCTTTACATCAGCTCCGGATTTGGCCTCGAAGGGTCAGTTTGTTTTGTTTTCTGACCTACCGTTTGTAATTTAATAGAGAATTCAAAGAATAGAAAGGCTGGTGGTGCTAGCTTGAAGAGGGCTGGGACAGCACAGGGTTTTAGAGTTTCTCACTCCTTCTGTCTAGCAAAGGAGCTTTTTTCTTGTCTGTACCTTCTCCTCTTCCTGTGTTTGATGCGTGAATGAAGGCATGTGCAGTTATTCTTGACCTGACTAGTTTCCACTTTCTGTGGAAATGCCAGTTTGTTTGTAGGTCAGCCCTTGCTGTATTCCATTTTAAGATTCACCTTTCCCAGATAGAGCCTCAGTCTGGTTTGCAGCTCCTTTACATCGCTTTCTCTGGCTGTTTTAAGTCTGCAAAGCTCTTGTCTTCTCTGTTCTGCAACAGTCTGCCCGTTCAGGGCACAAACCTCTCAGCTGAGTTGAATGCTGTTTCCGTTTTATGAAATGAGCCTGAGGACGGCAGTTGGTGCTCAAATCAAGGACTAAATTCCGCTCCATGCAGGTGAGGCTCAAGAGTTCCCTTGATACGTCGCAGGCCTCGGTTTTAAAAACGTACAGGCAGCCTTATCTGTTCCGTGAGCTGTCTCAGATGTGCCGTTCCAGCACCGGCACCAAGCGTCTGAAAATCTTTCTACTTTAATACTTCCTGTCTCCCTTCCTACCAGGCACAGTAGTTGAGCTAATTAATGTTTTAGGGTTACAAGTTTTGAATATTAGAAGGAGCCTTCAGCTTTCTTCCTGGGAAGAAAGAAACAAATGAGCTACAGGGAGTTACACAGAACAAATCTCACCCAGAGGCAGCTCCAGGAATCAGCCGTGGGCTAGCCTAGTCGTCCTCTTCTGGGGGAGAGAGTGCTGGTGGGGAACTCACTGTGGCGGTGGTTCCCCATCTCTTGCTATCTGCTTTGAGACCCTGAGGTGACAAGTAAGGTGAAAGCACGAAGTTATTGTTAATAGCAGATCAGTAATTTCACTTGCATTATCCTTCCTTAGGTGTTTGATACAGCGTGAGGAGCTGGCTTTGGGATGAAATCATTGATGGGACATGGTGCAAAAGAAGGCAGTGTTTTTCCCCAAACTAGGGTTGAAGGCTGCTAAGAAGCACCTGTCTTTCAGTATACAGAGCTGGTTCATGCTATCCACCCCGGCTGGACTGCTGACTCCAACAACATGGCCAACAGAGTCTTTAGTCTTTCTTACAGATGCTGTCAGAGGCTTGGATATGTCATCTTTGGAAACTGTGTGCTTCTGACTGACTGGCCTAGGCACCCGTTCTCTTGTGGTAACAGATGCAGCCATGTGTCCTGCTGTTTGGTAAGGTCTGACTGTATGCTAGGAACTGGTCAAAATACGGAAGAAAGGTGTATAGAGGACAAAAACCGAGAGAGTTCGCAGAAGATGAAGTCTTCTGGAGTAATAATTTTATTTAAAATGTTGGTATCATTTCTTTTTTGGTGATGAGGAGGGAGAAGCAATTGTGGAAAGAAGAGTGTGGCAAAAGGCACTGTTTTGGTCAGTGGCAATGGGCCAGATGGAACATTTCGAAGGAATGACCACGTGGCTAAACACAGACCACGGTGTATCTCCACAAGTTCTTGCATTTGATAGCAGTACAGTAGTTGTTTATTTTTTAAAAGAAAATGAGTGGTCAAAATCATTGGTTTTCTCTTTTTGTGTTGCTTAGGTTTTGGTTTGTGTAGTTTCTTGCATGAGCCCGAAGGTTGTCATATGAATCTTTGCATTTTACCCTCTATTCCACTCTGGTGAGACCCCACTTGCAGTACTGCATCCAGTTCTGGAGCCCTCAGCACAGGAAAGACGTGGAGCTGTTGGAGAGGATCCAGAGGAGGCCACGCAGATGCTGAGAGGGCTGGAGCAGCTCTGCTGTGAGGCCAGGCTGGGAGAGCTGGGGCTGCTCAGCCTGGAGAAGAGGAGGCTCCGGGGAGACCTGAGAGCGGCTCCCAGTGCCCAAAGGGGGCTGCAGGAAAGGTGGGGAGAGACTCTTCAGCAGGGCTCTTGTGATAGGACTAGGGGTCATGCTTTTAAGATAAAAAGGGGATAGATTAAGATAAAAGGGGATAGATTCAGATTGGACATAAGGTAGAAATTTTTTATGCTGAGGGTTGTGAGGCACTGTCCCAGGTTGCCCAGAGAGGCGGTGGATGCCCCATCCCTGGAAACATTCCAGGCCAGGTTGGACGGGGCTCTGAGCAACCTGATGTGGTTGGAGATGTCCCTGCTCCTGGCAGGGGGTTGGACTGGGTGGGCTTTAGGGGTCCCTTCCAACCCAAACCATTCTGTGAGTCTGTGATTCTATGGTTTTCTTGGCTTGAATTCAGTAATTACTGGCTTTATGTAGAGCAATTGCTGTGCATAAATGATAAACTGAAGAAATATTGATGGCCATTTTTTTTTTAAAGTGAAGGATGGCTTCTAGTGTGCTGAGTTGGTGAAGTATTAGCTCTTGACTGAGATTTTCAGACTGCTTTAAGCCATTTGAAATGCGTTTCCAACCCCCCCTTCGGAATATTGAAAACCCTTTCCTTTGAGTGCCTTGAAATATGGCTGAGATTGGCAGAACAGGCAAGAATAATAATCTGTTCCTGGTACTTCATGTGCAATTACCTTGCTTTCAGCCCTGCGCTGATGAAGGACTCTCTGTCACCATGGCTGAAGTTGTTGGTAACATCAGCCCAGGCACTCACATCTGTGCGAACGCTCTGGTGTTGCGTCTTAGAGAAGTTAATGGACTCTGAGATCTCTTCTGTTCTCATGCCGTCATATTTCTACATCCTTTCTGGCTGAAACACTGAGATGCTCTCAGGAGAGAAGTGTGGCGAATTTTCCTTCTGAAGGGACCACGCTGACAAGACTGCAGCTTAAAGGACGAGGCCTAGGGTCAGTTTTAAGATGAGCCTCTGGCTTTGGCTGGCTCAGTTAATCCTTGGAGGAGGATTTCAGCCACGCGCGGTCCCGTGCCAGTAGTGACCACTAAAATCTCATGGCTCAGCTTTATTGGCTGAATTATCTCTGATGCCACAAGAACTACACTCGAGAGTGACCTTCGTAGTTGATCTGGTTCTAATTATAATCCAAGCAGTTTTAAACATTCATTTAAATGTCTTCTTAATTGCAACCTAATTTCTTCAATTGTAGCCCATTCGTCAGTTGTTAATCATTTTTTAATTGTGTGGAAAGTTTGAAGGGTTAGTAACAAGTCATTTGTTAGCTAGAGGTCATGAAAAGGGTTATAAAAATTGCTTGGCTAATTTTAAATAATAAATTAACAAATGGATGTGCTCCCAAATTTTAAGGTGTTTCAATATTTGCTCATGCAAAATAAGCACTGCAAGTCAGGAAGGGTGAATTTTATTTCTTGTGCAAATACAGATGTTGGTTTTCTGTTGTGGGCTGTGTTGCCCCTGCTTCTCGGGAAAACAATGAATGACAAAACGAACATTTTTTAATTACATTTTAATTTGAAATGGATGGAAATTACTAATGAGATTCTGATTGTAACCTTTTAAAGGCATGCACATTATGTGAAAGAAAGAAGAAAGAAAACCAGTGTCTTTTTCAAGTTTTTTTTTTTTTTAAATGAAATCTCTTGGCTGTTTCTAATAAGACCAGCTGTGAGCAGGAGTCACTGGAAAAAGAAAGGACGTGAAGCTGAAATGAAACAGTGTTTGGGATCACATTCGTCACTTCCTTGGATTCTGATCTTGTGTTTCAATTCGTGCTTGGCTTTGTCTCGTTCATAGGGATGACCTTGTTCTTCACTTAGAGCTCATTACGGCAGTGAATCTGGTGACTGCGAGCTGTTTTCTCCTAGAAAATACAAGACTCTTTGCACCTGGATAGTGTTAGGATGAGATTCAAGGTGATAAGGAGCCCAGGCTGGAATAAATGTCTCATCCATTCCTTCTCTTTGGAAGTGGGATCATGGTGTCAGTCTGAGCATTGGGAGGTTGGGAAAATCCCTGCCATGCTGTAAGAAATTTTAGAGGAGTAACAGAAGTCCTTTCTGTAAACTACGCTGAAATAATCTCAGAAGCCTCGCACTCCTCACACTAACAGTAGCTGGAAACAAATTTTCTCGGTACATTCCCCATATATAAAGAGTGATCCCCAGATCTGGTCATACGTTCCTACGAGAGGCAGTATAGCAGGGAAGGACAAAGTACTGTGCAATGAGAAAGCCTTGGTAAAAAATGCGTCTTATAAAAAATACAGGGCTTCCTCGCTCTTCCTCCTCTCCTAAACGTCTGCATTCCCGAGATCGTGACACTTTGCAAATTGGCTGTTCTGTATAAATGAATGTTTCCTTTTATTTCCGTAGCCATCCTCCTTTGCCTCACTTCTCAGCTGAATATTTTGTACCTTTTATTTCTGATAAGAACGGCCACCTTCCCCTCCTCTTACAGCTGCGAGAGATGCCTGCCCTGTGATTTACTGCCAAGCCGGGGGAACTGTTTGTATGGGAAGGTCCCTCCAGTCAGCTGTAATTTAGAGCCATTTCTTAAATTCCCCAGAAAGTTACCTTCTGTGAGCTTCCCTCGCTTTGTACCCAGCCCAGAAAATAAATGTGGATCATCTTCAGAATAGATTCCAATCAACATATGGGCAAAAGTGAAGAGAGCGATTGGAAATTGGAAGCGGCTATTTGCCATATATCAAGAAGGAATTCAGGATATATTGTCTTTCCGTATGGGATGTGAAGGGAGCTCCAGGCAAAACTCACGTATGGAGTGCTTTCACCGGAAGGAACAGATTATCAGGGGAAAAAATCCTTTAGACGGTGCCTGAGATGGGGCAGCCCAAACATATTTTGTCCTGCTGGGACTTTGTAACCCTGGTGAACTATAATCTCATCCCTTTCTTTCCTGCTTTTCCCCCTCCCCACGTCCTCCACCAAGACTGGCACCACTGACAGATTTGTCCCCTCTGAAGAAAGGAGAAGAGAAAAGAAGAAGGGAAAAAAAACCCCCAAAACGGGGTAAGACCCAATCTTCATTACCCTGGTAGCTCACACAAATCACGCGCTGGGACTGGCTGCCGTACGCTCCCACCTGAAGGAGTCTGCGCTGCATGGCAGGCAAAGGGCAAAATCCAATAGCTCTTTGCTTTTTCATCCTGATGCATCTTGCTGTGTCTCTGAGAGTTTTGCTTGGCTCCTTGTTTAAATTTGGGGGATTCCAGCCCACCAGCCTGTCCTTTATTGCGTGCATACAGGCTGCCCGGGAGGGTTCAGCTTGCCGATTTGAAATTGAGCCTTCAAAATAGTGTTAGGGTAGGCAATCAGAATAGTAGTTTTGAAATTCTGACTTTATCCTTGCTGATACGCTGAAAAAGAGTGAGAAAAGGTAATGAAAGTGAGAATGGGTGAGTGATTCAAGCTCACGTCTTGGTAAGAATTAATTTCCTGCAATTGCTTAATTAATGTAATCAGTAACCAGGGTTTGTAACAGAGAGAAAACATCCAGAGGGCTTAGATCATCAGTGAACAATATTCTTAACCAAGGAACCCTTCTGTAAAGGAGAACTTTATTAAAACCTCTGTGTTTCTTGTTGGAGGGTGCATTGGTTTGGGATTCCTCCATAAAAAATTAGTATCGGCAGTACCCCAGAGACAGTTCTCTCTGTTCCTCTACTTAGGGGTTATGATTATTTAAGATTTCTGGCATCTAGTAGGATATGTCCTTGTTATACCACACAGTGACTTTTGGCTAACTCTGGATGTGAAAAGCAATTGTTATTAGAGGGAACAGTGTCAGTGATACACTCTAATACGTGAAGGTGTACTGTGACCTGGGGGCACCCCATAAAGGGAGAACGTCGTGAAATATTGCATCCTGGCTACATTTTCCTTTTCCTTCAGGAATGTCCATGCATCTTTAGACAGTGGTGCTTGTAGGAAAAAACCCTCTTGCTTTCAGAGGCAGTAAATGCTAAACAGACCAAGTGGTGATCCAGCCCCTTTCTCCCCTGAGCCTTTCCAGGGGAAATTTTCTGTGAATGACTTTAGCAGAACCTCTTGAAGAGTCATGAAATACACAGCGATGAGATCACAAGGACTCTATTTAATAGGATTTCTTTTTTGGGGTCCCAAGAGTAATGTCATACCAATAATTCACCACTGCAGCTCCCTTTCTGTTTCCTAACAGCACTAAAGAACCCTACACAGCTTCCTTTTGAAAAAAAAAGCGTGCCTGCAGTTCAAGGGGCTGATCCAAAATGCACAGCAGTCGGTGAACACTAATGTAAGTAATCTTTGTACAAATCCGATACTGAATCTGTGTGACACCAGTAGGTCTCAGATTTGTGTCTGGTTCAGGTTTCGGTGCCTTTCAGCCTTATCAGTTAGAAAACAGAAACAAAACAAAACTCAAACCCAGAGAGCAGCAAGGAAAATGATATTTTGAAGGATGGACTTGGGCCAGACCAGGAAATGTTGAGTTATCCCATCAAATTCATTAAACATATTTATAAATACAGTCAGACTCAGCTCTGGCTTTGCATAGAGAATTCACATAGTAAAATGGGGAAAATAGAACCGTTATCCAAAATAGAAAACATTTCCTGAACTCACTTAACTTTTCTTTCTGGAAGAGAAATTAAATCTAGGGGAGAGGTAAGCTTTGTAGCCAGATCTTGCAGATCGTTTGAGGGGGATGTGAATAAGGCAAGTGTTTTCCAGATTCCAGACCTGAGGAAGGACCTGTCCTGAGGGGTTGGTGTTTGGAGCATTTCAGCTGGACTCTGCAGCACTCTCTCCCAGGTCCTCAATATAAATGAGATACTTCCTATAGCTCTCAGGGCTTTGAATCACACCCAAATGAGACTGTCATCTTTCTCAGGGGACCTTGCTGCGTGTCTGTGTGTCTGTGGATTTACTGGGTAAAATAGGTCCTTCAGCCATGAGTTTTTATTGTGGATTTGAGGCAAGCAATGGGGAAACGTGAGGTAGAGTGCTTTAGTGACACAGTTCTGCCTTTTCTACTTCTAAGTGTGAATCAGAAAGTGCACGACTCTGAGAACATTTCTTGACTATCACAGAGTGATCTCATTTGAAAAGTCTTGTTCTCATAACACGGGCATTTGGGAGAGCAGGTGGAAGCAGTGGGAATTAAATCTGCGTAGTGATTTTCGGATGCCTGAGCTGCCTTGCTATTATCCTAAGTATAACTGGTGAAAAGGATGGCACTTGTCTTTCACAGCCCAGAGTCATTGTCCTTTAGCAATCCCCCAAAGCCTCACTCTTGTCTGTCATCTCTTCAGACAGATCATAGCCATCTCCCCCAGTCCATTCTTCTCTTACAGGGGATGTTAAACAGCAACACGGAATTGAAGAAAGTGAAGTTTGCTTGCAGCTGCTGTGTCCTGTCTGTTCCACTTAGCATCAGTGGTATTAAATGGCTTCTTTTGGGTGTCAGGTTCTGTATGCGCGTAGCACCAAATTGCCAGTACGATCCAATGCGCTGATCGCTCTCCCTTCGCTGATTGGTTCCACCTTTCTCTCTGTTTCCTACCCCACTGACGAGTGTCAGCAACCTATTTGATGTTGAATGAATTAGCACTGAAGAAATAACTGATAAAAAATACACATTACCACCAAGCAAAGTACAAAGAAGGAATTGGCTTCTTGAAGTTAGCATTCCCTAAGCATCTGGGAACTCTCAGTGTCTAGGAACAGACTACATTCTGCCGCAAATATTTTAGCTTGATTAAAAATTTCTCCCAAGGGAAGAAACCAATTCCAACACGCAGATAGTATTTTGTGCTGAGGCACTCGAAATAAAGGTCTTGCATCATGTAAGTGTGGAGTTTGACACTACACGAGGAAGTTGTCTTTCATTCCGAATGGGCATTGTGTGGTTATTCCAGTTTTTATGCGTCTAAGCGTGAAATTCCCTCCAAGTACATGGATGTTGACAGGGCAGAGGACATGCGTGTCCCAAGCTAATCTTTGGAGAGAAACATGCAAATAAAAGCAGTGATGATAATGAGAATGGGCAGTTCATGTCCATGAGCTTTTTGGGAACCAACGCAATCCTGGCTGCTGTGGTGGACGAAAGCCAGAGGAATCTCACTTTTTTGGGTCATTTGTGGAACATCCTGGGTATTGTTTTCAAAGCAAGGGAGCTTTCTGGGAAATCTTTCGTAAGTGTTTTCATCTGTAATCTAATGTCAGGCTGCTGCAGAGGCTCTTTGGTATTCAGTACTGGTCCTGTGTACGTTTTTTTTGTTTTAGAGCTTTTTGTTTGTTTCCAACCACAACTTTAGTGAAATTATTTGATAAGGGATTTCAGTCTGCTGCTGTGCCCGAGGCAGAGCTCCAGAGGGTCACACAGACAGGTATGTGGCACCTCTGTAGAAGAGTGCCCTTACCTCCAGGGGGAAGAACAGCTCTCTGAGAATCCTGATGGCTCTTCTGCTTGGTTTCAGATACAGAATTCTCAGTGTTAAGAATCCCCAGGAACATTCCCTCCTGCCAGGCCACCAAGCAGGCTAATAGCTCTGGATACATTGGAGTCTATGGCAGATAAAGGTGATAGTTTTGCTGGAATAGGTACACTTCATATACTTGAAATATTCCTTAAAAACAAAATATCCCTCTCCCCAACATGAGCTGTGGGTTAAGGTGTTTTGTCACGTGTTTTTCCCGTGAACAGAGCACTACATTTTCTGCTGCTGCTGTGTTAGAATCCCTCAACGTTGTCTACTGATATCTTTATCAAATTCTTGTTGAAACATGCTTTTAAAAAAAAACAACACACACACGCACACACAACCCAGCAGTGAAAGCTCTAACTTAACGCCTCATGTTCTTCTCAAATTTCCAAAGCACTGAGGCCTTAAGAATATGTTTCCAATATCCTCTCATCTCTCTCTGTTAGTGTTTTACTCAGCTCCATGCTGTGGAGGTCCTGACCCCTGCAATCTCCAGGGGAAGGGGGCGGGAAGGGGGGTCAGGCCATGTTAGAAAGCTGCAGGCCACAGCCTGTGAAATAAGCCCGCTTTCCTCGACTCCTTTAATATATTTAACCTGGAAGAGGCCATTGCCGGCCAAAGATTAGATTACCAATGTTGGCATGTTTGGCCTAACAAATGGCAAATGGATGACGTGCCAGGCAACAGCTAATCGCTGTTGACACAGATCTATTGCGAGGCCTTTCAGAGGAGGGGATAGTTCATGTCTGCAATGGAGTTTTGTCTTGACGACTGAAAAGAGAGTTGAGAAGTTGAGAAGGCCACCGGAATACCTGTCTCTTCGAATCTGAGGACTCCCAAACTGTGTGTCATTTTTTAAAGGTCTCACTGACCCTCTCAGAGGACAACCTAAATGTCCCGGCCTCCTCCAGGCGATAGGGCATGAGAGCTTGAGCCTTTCTCATCGCGAACCTGCTCTGTGTACGTGTGTCTCTGTACCCAGCTGTATCTCGACTGTCACTAATTCCTGGGCAAAAAAGAAAACTGATCGTTTCTGCAGTGCTGGTCTGAAAGGATAGTAGGGTCAACCAGCCTTACTGGTACATTTAGAAAAACTTTAATGTTTTTCTAAATGCCTTTGCACGGTCATGGCTTTAAAAGTGTTTGCTGGCTCCTTTTCTGTGACATGTCTCTCACAAGAGGGTAGAAGTGGGAGGCGGTGGCTGAGATGCAGCTGGTCTCTGGCTGAGCAAGGCTGCTTTGCAGTTCTTGAGCGTAATTTTGAGTTGTCTGTTCTTTGGTTCCTCTCATGGCTAAAAGGCTGTGTTAGATCCCTCTTGTGCTGCGGAGTACTCTCACCTCTGCTCCTGGGTCACTGAAGAGCGAAGGCAGTAATTCTTATTCCAGGTGCACCATGTTTTGTGAGTTCTGGTGACAGAAAAAGACCTTCCTAAATAATAGATTGTCATTATTATTAGCGCTTTGCATCCAGAATGGTCTTTGCATTATTTTGTTAAATCTTGGACTTTTTCAAACACTGCTGTGTGGTACTGAGAGCTGCACGTGTTACCTCCTGTTTTGCCTAGCTTAGATTTGTTCCGTACAAAATGCACAGAAGTGCACGGAAATGCACAGAAGTGCATTTTGCCCCTTTATAAATATTCTGATTAAACTCATCAAAGCAAGTAGCAGAGCCTGGTTCCTCGTTCTGTTCTGTGAGCTGCTTGCTCAGATTCTCTCTAGCTTTTTTGTTCCCACAGTAATGTTTTTCCCGTAACTTTTGGGTTGTGTTTTGCATCATTCAGTCTCTGAGCTTGCTTTTGAGCTTGCTTGGCTTCCTACATTTTCTTCTCCAGGGGAGCAGAGCACAGATACTCAGTGCTGTTATGGTTTCCACGATGGGGTATGAGGCTTCTTTTTGCATTGCTTCCCATAATGACCACATGTTCTTTTTAATGGAGGCTTGACATGTGTACCTGTCACTGGTGTTCTCTTCTGCTTTTTTATGTGGGCCACCAAGAAAGATCCTTCTCTGAGTGTAATCAACCTGAATCTTGAAAGGAAGAATTGTCTAATGGGTAAAACTACCAGTCACAAGATCTCCGTTCCATTCCTAGCTACTGTCTTACATAGCCATAGTTGGACTAATTATCTTTCAGTTTTGCAGTTCTTCAAATCTAAAATTAGATAGAAATGTCTTACTGAATAAGTGAGCTCTGCAGGCTCACCAGGGCAGCAAGGAGGAGGAGCAGAATCCCTCTGAACCGCTTTATAGTCTAAACGAGGTCAGGGAAAGGAGATTGCAGTAAGGTCCTGTTTGAGAGCTCTGACAGTTTTTTGGGGTAAGACCAGGCTATTTGGAACCCTCTGTGCAAAATCAGAGAGCCTTTAGATGAGATACCTGTCTGTTAACAGGTACGGTGATGGAAGGGGAGAGGAAGAGTACTTCAGCAAAGGGGAAAATCCACCGCGCTGAAGCTTGACATCGAGTAAGCGGCAAACAGGCTGAGATTCAGCTATGAGGGCACACGTTTTCTTTGCCTCATTGAACTGATGGCATTAGATCCATGGCCTTCCTTTCTGCTTTCCTGTTTTATTTGGAGTATTTAGAGCTGATAAGCTTGATAGCAGGATATCATTCTGGTACCTTTCTAGAGAAGGCATCTGTACGGTTGTGTTGGATGCTGTTGACAGCCTGGTTGGCTGAAATCAAGTAGGAGCCCTTTGGAAGCACCTGTTTTGCCTTTTGCCTATGAGGGGAATCTAGGTGGCTGCTTTAGATCTGAGAAGCTGCTACTCATGGGAAGTGAATCCCAACTTTGAGAGGAAATCTGTTCTAGGTGTTGAAGATGGAGTACCTCTGGGAACCGTGTAAGATCTTCACGTGCCTTCAATAGCATTGCCAATGAAGTCCTGCTAAGCCTGCTACGCGCCGTAGCGGGAATGACTAGTGCTGTCTGAAATGACTGTTCTTCCTTCGTGTGTTCCCAGGTTTTGGACAGTGGCATGTTAGTGGAGAAGGCAGTGCTTTGCCTTGGCTCCTCTCCTGTTCCTGCCTGTTGGGATGGCCAGTGCTTTATCGCTTCTGTGCTGACAAGATGTATTTCTCTGTTTAATTTGCAGCAGGGCTATCTGGTACCGGGAGTGTGAAATTTGTCTTTCTGAACATGGTTACTGAGAGAAGAGCACTGAGCATGGCTGCACATTGATGAGACTCGTGCATTTCTGAGGCCTGGTCTTTTTTTTTTTATAATTTACTTACATTCTGACTTTGGAGTACTGTTTTTATACCCATATTTGATTCGGGGAATAGTTTAGTGTTTTGTTTAGCTTTAGTAACTGGAGGAATTAATGAGTTTCTACCTTACAGACATGTGTGAGCGGGATAGGTTTCTGTGAAGGATGAGCCTCTCCTGCCAAGGTGGGCTTGCCTTCATTCTTAGAGTGATGGTGGGCCTGCAGGAGGAAGGGGTGGGCAAAAAGTTATTGTTTCAGACACGTTGTGGTTAATTTGCAGCATAGCCGTTGAAATTGGTAATTGTGCTTCTAATTTATATACAGGTGTAAGGGTGCTGCAAAGTACAACCATGGAAGGTAATTTTCAGTTTGCATTTAAGTGTGTGCTCCTGTCTTTGGTTACGTGAACTGGGATTGTGTGTCCTCTGGTTGTTATGTGCAACCCATGCTCCTGCGCATAGAAATGTGTGTAGTCACAGGCCCTATGTTCCCCATCAAATTTAAAATGCAGACAATCCAAGGGAAAACAAGGGAAGGAAACAAAAAAAAAAAGATATATTTTTTTTTGCCAGGAGGTATGTTTGCTGCTTTTGTTTTCTTCAGAAATGACGAGAAAAATAACGATGAGGAAGCAAAGGGAGGAGGGCAAATCTGTGTGCGGGGAGGCTGGAGTTGGGAAAGACAGAGACTGTGTGGCTGTATAGCTCGTGAAAGTCTCATCAACCTGTCTTGGATGCTGAAAGCCGTTCCTTGGTCATGCGTGCAAAGGCTATGAGATGGGGGCAGAGTAGGACCTGGGGGAAGGAAGAGAAGAGAGCAAAGATGTTGGAGGGGGTGGGGAAGATGTGGCAAAAACAAAACAGTTACAGGGCAGAGGAAGGGAGGATGGGTTTAGTTTAATTAGGAGGAAACATGAGAGAAAGCTCAAACAGCACACACGCATGCACACACCCTCTGCTCCACACCCTTACCCCCCAGAAAAAGAAATTCATCACACCGATTTTTTCATGGTCTGGCAGTCAAGTGATAAAATTATCAGATGAGGGTCCCGTTCTCCTTTCCTGCAGTCACTTTCGCCAAGTGCACCACGTCTGAAATAATGAAGCAGATTTGATTAAATTTTCGCTGGCTGAAGCAGCCACGCTAATTTGGAGATGGGCTTATTAGTTTAATGACCGATCCGAATAATCAGAATTCATTAGCATTAGTGCCACTATTGTCAGCTCAACGTTAGCCCTGGGCTCCGGTACACAAAGATGCACAGTTATATATTTATATAGAGAGAGGCTGTATTTATATGCGGTGAAAGAGAGGGAGAAAGGAAAGAAAAACTAAACATGTGCATTTATGTTTTATACTCTTACCCCTTACCGCATATCCGTGTCCGTTAGCAATCTACTGAAAGAAACATCAAATTATAATGAGGCTCTGTGAGAGAGTGTTGGTCTTGTTCAGCCATGGGTAGTCCAGCCTGACGCTCTGGGTAGGTAAACTTCGGGGCCCAGTTTGCAGCTAAAGGCAGTTGAGCTTTTCTTCCTAGAAGGTGCTGTTGACTTTGGCCATTACTTGGATCCAGAGATGCTAGGAAAGCGCCTAGGGTTTGGAGCTGGGAGAAGCTCCAAGAGAAGCCCAGAGATTTGAAGGTATTTAATCTGCTTCTCACAAAGCGCATTTGAAACGAGTTAGCTGTCAGTTGGTGAAGGGCTCTCTGAAAGACTTTCGGCCTCATTTTCTGTCATCGTGAAGGTATGATCTGGTTGTTCTTCTATGAAAATCAATGAAGCTTGTAGAAGGTTGGCTTAAATGAAGAGAAATGAAATTCAGTTCCCAAAGCTCTGATGGTGGTAGCAACTTAGCTGTCAGCTCCAACTACTGCTCAGTTAAATGCAATAAAACAAGATTAATTTAACATTAAGGCTGCACAAAATGTCAAAAAATACAAATTATGAACCGTGATGTTTAGTCACGCTGGCTGCATGTCATGTCTGCCTTCTGATAAACATCTTTCCATGTGGAGAATACTATAGTAAGTCCCGCACTTCATAGAAAATGCAGGAACGTGTGAGACTACGTACACTGCAGGAATGAATGTATGTTATAGTCAATATAGTATTTGCATTTCCTCATATTGTGGTCTTTTAAAATGGTAAAATTGTGTTGCTACTTCTGTTGCTTTGTTGTTTTGTTTTGTTTTACCTAATATTCTTGTTTAGACAATGTATTTTGTAATATCTAGGTTAATGTGTAACACCTCTGAGCTAAAGTGTACAGGAAACCTTTGCTTTCCATAGGGTTTTTCCAGGTGCCTATTGCTCTAAAATTTGTAAGACAACTAGTTTTATTGGTCTAGATTTTATTTCACACAAAGGCAAACCCCAGTCTGTTGCTTTGCGTGACTTGCTGCGCCTGTGTGGTGGGAGAGCCATGTAGGATCTAAACCGGAGCTGATAGATGTTGTGTCTACATCCATTTAATGACTGTTGAAACACAGGTGTTTATAAGACAGTATCTAACACATCTTGCTTGTTTTCTTTTCCTCATTTCTTTGCTACTTTGAACAGAAGTGCTTTTCTTTTCACCTTTACAACTCACCTGAAGGGGCATTCCATCACAATTATATTGACAAAGTAAGATATATTAAAATAATATCTCAGAGGCTGGGAATAAATCACTAATATTTGGGGAAGCATTGTAACACCCATCTGTCCGTGACCTGGGTTTATATATTGATGTATTGAGGACAGCACAAAGCACTGGAGTCAGGTGAGTACTAGCAGAGTCAAAAGCATTTACAGACATAAGGATGATTGACTATGGAGTTCCTCCACCCGGTTCAGTTAAACACTTCTGAAAGGTCTACGCTGTGGGAAGATACATCCATTTTAGCTTTGGACCTTCAACTTAGATGCCCGAGATGGAGTCTTTTGGCTTTTTGACCATCTCTGCAGTTGGTGGAATCTGGAGGGAACAGCAGAAGGGTCCATACCTGAATTACAGACTTCCTGATTATTAACTGGGTGTTCAAAGGTCGACAAAGAGACTCTTCATTTGCAAGTCTAGCATCTCAGAGAATTACGTCTTTTGGAGAAAGGGCATCTGCTATAATTGGGTAGTTCAGTTGCTTTCATGTGACCATGGGCATCAGTTGCATTACTCGGGTATAGAGAAATGAAAAAAAAATCACATTTACCTTTTTTAACTTTACTCCTCAGTAACGACACCTTTAGGGATGCTTCCTTTCACCGTGCTCGGTGTCACTGGGGTGTCCCACTGTGTTATCTGGCAAGGTCTTTACAGCTGCTGTCAGTCTGGTCTGGCAAACAAGTGTCTGGAGTAAGCGTTAAGAACGAACTGGGCTATTATAACCCTTTTGAGTTTCTTCAGAAATTTTCCCTTCTACATGGCTTTATGTGTGACTTTGGTGGCTCAGTGTTACTTAAAATTGTTCTTTTTCTCCTGCAGAGATTTTCAATAACAGGAAAATGATATTACTTTAAATATTACTTGTTCATATAAAAGCTTTTAAAAACTCTTGAAATTTTTTTTTTTTTTCTCCATACAGACTCTTTGACTTCTAAAGTGTAACAGAAGTTCTCTGGCCTTGACTGGGCACATTACGAGTTCAAAAGTTAAAAAACAAAAACCAGAAAAAGACAGCAGGTGAAGTTTTCTTCATCTTGTACCTTTTGGGTTGACTGGTCGGCTGAACAGCTTTTCAATTCAGCAGAGTTAGTAGGAAATGGATGTAGTGGGGGCAAAGTGCAGCAGTATTCCAGATGTGAATCTAATCTAGAAGTGGTCAAAGTCTTTTGATTTTCATGCAAAGGAAAACGAGCTATTGTCCCCAGCCAGGCTGTCTTCTCCTGGACATCGACTTGGTGGAACAAGTTGAAAGAACTCAGGTATTTCCTTCTCATTTGGAGGAAGAGACCTGTGTCTCTCCAAAGGAGAAATAGTTTCACAGGAAGAAATGGATCTTCGGGAGAAAGACCTGGAAACTCAAAAGGCCAAATGTAATTTTGCGAACTGTGAATAGGCAGTCTTTGTGCTCTCATCATTTGTGGTAACCAAAGATCAACTTTCTTCAACTGTAAATCAGAAGATTTTTATTAAGACTTTGAATTATTCTCTCTCTTGCATGTGAGTAGAGTGGATTGACACCATTAGAATCAGCAAAAAGGACTGGGAGGTGAAGTGAAGTAAATGAGATTAGGACTAGGCTTTGAATGCCAGCAACATGTTGCATCTAGAACTGAGGTCATGAACTGTTTCCTTGTGTTTTAACGTAAAGAAGAATTCAGTACTGGTGTTGGGGATCAGGTTTTTACTTGTTTTCATTACCTATTTCTTTTTTCTTGAATTCCTTTGATTAATCCCATCGTTGCATTGCTGTGATTTTGTTGCTGATCAGGTTATTTCTTTGGTGTCCCCTCACGACTGCCGGGCACGGGAGTGGGGCCTTTTAGAAGTCCTGTTTGGCCATCTGGGTAAGTGAATGGACTTCCATTATTGCCTAGTTTGCTGGCGTCTGACCTCTTTTGGAAATCTGCCCTTCTTTAAGAGATTCAGTAGATGTTCAGCTGTTTGAAATCTGGTGCTGATGCGATGGGTTTGAGTGCTTTAAGAATCTGGCTCTTACCTCACTCAATAGTCTGACTCCACGTTTCCATTTTGGAAATAGTTCAGAGTGACAGTTGTTAACCTTGAATAGCTTTTTGGTCTCAGTTCATGCAGGACTGGGCGTTGGAGGTATCGATCCTGGTTTTTGCTTTGTTATTAGCTCGTGCTGATGAGACATTTATTTTTCCCTGTGATCCACTGTCCTGTGAGCTGTGTCCAGCTTTCACATTGGGTTTGATACTGTATTCGCTCCGGAACCAAGCAACTGAAATTGGAAGTACTGTGATCATTTTGCTTTTCCTGTCTGCTGTTCCTTTTTTTCCCTACCTAACGATGACAATGTCAGAAGATAATTGCTATTTACATGGGGATCACCATACTGGGTTCAATCAGCAGCCTCTGCAAATGAAATCAATACCAGATGCTCTAGATGAAAGTGCACAAGCTCCACTGAATGAGGAATTCTGCAATTATGTGCCCATAGATAGATTAATTTTTTAGCTCAAGTTCTGGCCCCAGATGTACAGAATAGGGGAGTTACTCTCTAGGGACTCCTGTTTTCGGATTCCTTCCAGGGAAGCGGATGCAGTACATGTTAGAGGGCCCTCTTCTCCCTTGTACTTTGCGTACTCTTTCCCTTGTGGCAGGAAACTCTGGCTGTGTAATAATGCATCATACTGTACGTTTAACTTTGATTCTGCTTTTCCTGCACCATTTTGCTGTGTAAAAGACAGATCTTAGCAAAATGTCAGGCACTTAAGAGCTACAGAACAGTACAGGTATGTCTTAGCCCTGACCATGAGGAATGGTCTGAAGGAACATGCTGCTTAGAAACTCCTTGGTCGTTCTGCTGTCCTCAGCTTTGTTTTCTGTCTCCACTGTTGCCATGCAAAAAAACTGCCTGAAGCACAGCTGGCACGCGGGCAGCTTCAAGGTACTGGGAAGTGTGTTTGTGTAGTAAATCCTGTGGCCTGATACTTCTGTAGGGTAAGTTTATACTTGCTTTGCTCATCTTAATTTATTTTGAAGGGAGACTGTTAAAAGCTAGGTGCACAAAGGCATGTTTGTTCTAGGTCACTTCTTATCCATTAAAAGAAAAACTCTCTTTGGAGCTGTTGATCATATTGAAACCCTTGCAGTTCTGAGCTGTGAGGTTTTGAAGCCTCAGTACACGTTGGTTGAACGCTTTCAAATTTGACCCAGAGCTGAGCCGTTTGCTTTCACTTACTGGGTGCTTCGTTGTAGCGGGAGTTAGAGCATGCGCTCTCTCATGCTAGGAACCAGTAAGTGACATTCATTTCACTATCAGTAGCTGCATATTGCATGCAAATTCACCATCATGAAGTTCTGCAAGCCATACACAATGAGCCTTTCTTTCTTCCATTAATTTTCTTTGGTATTCCTGAGCACTAATATTTAAACTAGGATTTGATTCTACGGATGTTGAGTTGTTCTTGCTGGGTCAGCACTGGCTCCAGGTTCTCCTTGTCACCAGTGGGGTTTTTCTGCTCTCCCAGTTAGCAGAAGGGGGTGTATGCATGCGGGTAGTTTGGGCACTTATTTCCACTTCAGGCGTGATCTGCATACGCTTGCTTGTTCCTTAATTGATTGTTAAGAATCACACACAGAAAAATTGGCACTGAGGGTGTTCCTTGCACAGTTAAAATGACTGCTGGCATCTGACCCACCTTTCTGTGAGATCAGACTCTCTGTCTTTTTCTAATACTGTATTGAAAACACAGCTAGCATGAGAGTGGCATTGCCAAAAGGCAGCCAGAAGATCCAAATGACCTTCAAGTGTCCATTGAAGTTTGGATAGCTAATGGGAATGTCCTTGGCTAATGTACCCGTGGGCATTTTAAAGGGACATAAACACTTCTGTGATGAATAAAATGGAGGAGTAAGCTTGAGAGACCTGTACTTGGGAATGGGGAGAGTCTAGAGATAACACAGGGTGACATCAGGAGATATTACATATGTAGGCACTTGATAAGGGGCCAGGACATTGAAGGAAAATGAGAATCTTCCACAATGGGATAGCCGCTAAAATACGTTACATAAGAAACCAGGTCTTCCAGAAATGTGAAAGGATCACTCTAGTGTACGTAATTACAGGGATGAGAAACCACTTTTGTTCCAGCAGAAGTAAAGCAGAGTTTAAGCTCTGTGTAGGATGTCTGTATGTCAGTTCTTTTGACGGCGTAACCACCAGGAATGAGTCAAATGGAGCTGACCAGTAATGTCTTTCCCCAAGCCGTGCCAGCTCTAGTCTGGGCAAATCAAGAACGTGTCAGCCTGATGGTACGAGGATGAGTAAGTCTGCAACACCTAAAAGCTGGCACGAGAGGAGTGTACTGCAATTTCCTACACAGCTGGCGTGGATCTGCGGCCAGCAGGCTTGGTGTGAGCCAAGCGCGGAGCAGAATGACAGTGTGAGTTAGAGCCTGCTGGTTTTAGCGCGAGGTTGTCACGCAGCATCCTGTCGGAGGTGAACGGCATCTGTGCCACCACTGGAAAAACCTGGGAACACCTGCAGATAACCACTTGGTTTATTGTCTTACACACCATCCTGTGTGACAATTCGGCTGCATAAGGACTAGAAAGGTTTTCTGGAGAAATTTAAAAGCTGCTCTTGGTGAGACCAATGAGGCAGTGGCGGCAGGAGCAGCAGGTGTGCGTGGTACCCTGTAACCGCTGCGTACAGCAGCCTGGGTTGGTGGCCAGGACGGTACCCAGACATGGTTATCAGTTTCTTGCCAGAGCAGTTTCTTGAACAGCAGTTTCTTGTGCCTTGTGTTGGAGAACTGGCCTGCGAGCAGCTGGGAGACTGGATTTGGAAGGAGCTTTGCCAAGCTCCTAAAATTTTGGGTTGAGTGTTTTTCACTTCTCCTTGGTTTTGGACAATCTTTGTTCTTTTCAGTAATCCACTCATTTTCATGTTCTTCACACTTTCCTGTAAAGAAAGAATTCATCCAGGGAACCACAGGTTGTGCACCAGTCATCAAGAGTAACAGTTTCTAACTCAGCCCTTTGTAGACTTCTCTACTTCTCTTTGTGTGTTGGTTTTTGATTCACTAGGAAAAAAATATTCTACTATGTAAAATTAATATACCTATAACAATGGAATATTGTTTCCTAGAACAAAGTGTAACAATTACCATCTGAACAAATTTGTCGGCTTAGAATTAAAATGCACATTGAGATGGAACTTTATTTACACTACAGACAGCTGAATTTAAAATACACCAGCTAAGGTCCTTTTCCAGTTTTCTGAAATTGGAAACCAGTGTGTTTCATTGCATCATTCCCTGCGAGCATGAGGCTTTCAGGCTGGAAACTCCTTTAGTTCCGCCCTGCCCCGGGATGTGCGATGCTGCCGGTGTGCCGTGCGGCGCACAGAAGGCAGAACGGCTCCTCCTCAGGGTGCGGCTCTGCCCTCATTTTCCCCGCAGCCCCTCAGCTACGGAGCGCAACCGTTAATCTTCCAGTGGCCCACACAGCACCTCCCTCAGCCATCCACACCTGAAGGCACTACGGGAGTCGTGAAACGGAAAACAAGCTGCTTTCTTGGGTTGCTAGGGAGTGGCAGCGCAAAAGCTCTCCTTGGGGTGGGATTATGGGATATAAGCCACTCACCTACGCAATCCTCCACATTTAATTTCCCTGATTTATTAGTGTGAGCTTCTTGCACCTTCAGGGACGGAGAATTATCTTCCATTTGTGTAAAAAGGGAATACCCGTCGTTCCATCCTCTGTTTGCTGACTGGCAGCCAGAGCAAAACTGGTGGCTACGGAAAGTTGAGCAGTGGGTTGGTTGCAGAGCAGAGCTCTGGAAATAGATTGAACTGCAGTGGTCCTGCTGTTCTTCTCAGACTTTCTCACTAAAAGATGCTGTTGGATACAGTGGAGATTTAGAGCCCTTCAAGTCCCCAGTTGCTCCACCACAGAGAGGAATTTCCAAGACAAGCTTTAATCCAGCAGCTGGGACTTCCAGGCTGGAAGTTCTACAGGGATGCTCGGAGGGAGGGCGTTCTGACTGCAACTTCCCAGGGTTTGAGGTTCTGCCCTGCCCCTGGGGTGCTCTCCAGGATGAGGAGGCAGCTGCGAGCTTCTGCTTCACTTGGGCAAAAAGGGAGAACCTCACTGGAAATAGTTTGGATACAATTCTGCTGCCTCATGGCAAATTCTGACTGCTGGTCATCTGAAGCAGGTTGGTACAAATCATTCTCTGTGGGCAACCACTGACAGCCATGATGTGTTTCTGAGAGGCTGTGTAAGAAAATGATAAACTGAGAGGGAATTGGCTGTTGCCTGTTTGTCAGAAGTTTTCAGTGGTGCAAAATGCAGCTTTGATATTTCTCCGTAGCTGTCCCAGTTTCCATTAAAATAAAAAATATTCTTTTCAATAAAGAGACTCCCGACAGGCAGTTATTGTAATACTGGCACAGATTTTTCTTTCTCAAAATTGGCTCACTTGAGTGAGCAAAGATTACAACACCTTTTGGAATCTATTGATCAGAGGTATGGAGCTGGCTTTCGTTTAAGTCTTCTAGTTCTTCTTGGCTTGGGACAGAGTAGGGTTGCCAAAAGGTAGAGGCATAAAAATCTTTTCTTTTGAAGTTAGTCAGATAATTTGAACATTTCTCACCTCTACCTGAAGACTGTTGGGATTAATCCAGTGGCATATGGTAACCTTGAAAGACCTCCAGCACACGTATCCAGAGTTGTCTCTCTGGTTTTAATACGTCTGAATTCTCCCCTGCAGTCTTGCCTCGTTCTTGATGACGTTAACAAATCGCTGCACCGCTCTGCAGTGTTTCTCCGGAGGTCCCCGCGGCAGCAGCAGCCGTGGCCATCTGAAGAGCGCCGAAAGGTTGTGGCACTGTGTGCGCTCTCAGTCTGTGCATTGCAAGTGACACGGGGAGCCTGTGATGAAATCCTTGGGGTCACGCATGGAGTGTGAAGTTGCTTGCTTTATTTGCAGCCATTCTTATTTTTCAGACTTGCTGTTCACGTACAAGGCAGCAGAAATGACTCCGAGAGCACCCTAGGGAGAAATGCAAGGAAGCGTTTTTGGACCTCTTGCGCTCCGGGACCTGTGCCTGTCCTTCTGCAGAGTAGGAGGAGCAGTTTAAAAGCAAAGGACATGGTAGGGTTGGATGGTTCAGCACTGGGCTGCAGACCTAGGAATTGGTGGATTTATGACCAAGTTGTTAATGCTGCAGACTTTCTGTGTGATCCCAGGCAAATTGCTAAAAGTTTCTGGGGCTGGGGTTGTGAGTTTTGAAAGAGATATTTTTAAAAGACCATTTAAAACAAAAAGAGCCGCTCTATTGGAGCAGACCAGCCTGTTTATACTTGCACAGGAACTTGAGCAGCAGCTGGTTTCTCCGTAGTTAAACTTGCCACACTTTTAGTTCCTAACCTCACAAACAGGACTAATTGTTTTTTGTCACCTGACAAAAAGCGTTGAGAGAATGAAAGGTTGTGAAGTTGCCTTTAAATTCAAATGTGGGAGCCTGGAATTGTAGAGAAACTGGATATAGCACACCGAATTAGAGAGGTGAAGGCAATTCCTCCATCCATTAAGATATTCTCCCACCTTGGTGCAGGACAATGAAGGCAGGCCAAAAAGGGGGTGAATAGGCCGTAAGCAGCATCTGAATTACTGCTTTTTATCCAAAAGAACTGTTAAGTCTGCAAGATTTTAATGAAAAGACCTTTGAGGTCATCTTGTTCCAGCTCTGGATTATGGGGATCAGAAGGCACAGAGATCTCAGACACTTGGCTTGGCTTTGCCACCCAAATAAGGAGGTTTTTCTGCTCCTGGGGTAGGAGGATTTACCCACTGAGCTCTGGGAGCAGCAAGATGGGAAAATCAAAACCACAGTGGTGAACAAAGGAGTTCATGTAAAAGAAAAAACAGATGCAAGCCTTTACCTAAGAACTAAACTGATACAGAACTGATTTTTTTTCTTCCTCTGAACTTGACAAACAATTCCAGTCATTGTGATTGTTCCTTACGGGTTTTTAGTGGCTGGACGGATCCAGAATAAGAAAGTTCTGAAGCCCTTCAAGAAATTTCATTGTGGTATCAGCCACCCAGTAGTCCAGATTACGGCTGCAGTTAAATTCAGATAAAAATCTGTACTTGCTTTGATTCAGCAAGGCAATTAAGCATGTGCTTTAGACCCACTTGGGACTTGAGTGTAACCTTAAAGTTAAGCATGTACTTAACATTTTGCTGATCTGGGGCCTGAGTCTTTAACCCTTGCTGGAATATGAACTCCGTTCTAATGAGCGTTGGCATATAACAGGCCTCTTTCTCAACAATGTTTGATTTTTTGCAACCTAGAAGTCTTTCTCTCAGCTTCAGTGGGCTTTGGATCAGGGCCCAAGAATGCAATCCAGAAATAATAATTTACCGTATTTACATTGCATGTAAATTATATATGAAAAAATGAAATGGTGTAATGAATCAACCACAGGGGCTTTTCTTCCACTCTGATACCAGAAGAGAAAAAGCCTGTAGGCAGCTCACAACTTTTCTTACTAATACTCTTGAGCCCTTCTCTTATTAAGTCTTCTGTTTTCTCTGGCAGAGCCTCCCCTAATGTTACCCTCGGTACAACCTCCTTAGTCCGTAAATGAGATTTTCATTCTGCTCTTATTAAAAGGTACCGTTGAGCACAGGGTTTACTGGTGGGAAAATCCCATTAAGGATTTCTGAAATACCCTTTAGCTGCTTGATTTTGAAGATGATAGGCAAAACTTCACGCTCCTCACGGTTATGTGTACAATAGCTGATACTTTCCCCACTCTGGCAATGCGAAGGGAAGAAAGTAAATATCAAGTCTTTTATTTTAATGCGTGTGCTGTCCGAAGGGTGTGGAGGGCCTTAGTGTCGATGTAAGTTGGTACTTAGCGAGGTGTGGAAACTGTTCTGTTCGGTCTGTGAGAATATTTTACTGGAATGAAGCAGGCTGCAATCCGGTCCTTACACCTCCCAAGTGTAAGAGTGAATCCGCAGGTTCAAGCTGGAGCTCGTAAACGAGGATGTATTCTGTATGCAAGAGGCTTCGTCTGTAAGATGTGCGGTCTAGGAGACCGTTTCTCTGCACCACCATGGGTGCATTGCGTGCATCGCGTGCATCGTACGTGCTGCGTGGCTCCTCACTTTACGTGGCTGCATATACGTAAGGAAGGGCTTTCTAGGCGGAGTTTCTAGTCCAAACAGATCAAACACAGATTTCGCAAGAGTTTCTACTTTCGTCACTGGACTCTGTGCCTCTGTTTATTCCTTTGTGGTCTATGTTTTTTTCCCAGAAACGTCTCGGTGTTTTTCCTCCTCTGAGATGGCTGATCAGTGCTCTTTCTCACTGAATTCAGCGAGTCTCTGATTACTTTCAGCCTGAACTGATGTTTCGGATGTGATCTCTAGGAGTGGGTTTGAACGGAACCTTTGATTCAAAATCTGTTCCTTGGACTAGGTAGAACATGGCTGCAAAGTGCATAGCTCTTCCTCTGCCAGTTATTATTACTCTATTTGGTGGAACGTTAGAGTAAGAGAATATTCATAAATAAATGTAAAAGGATTAATGCATGATGAATAGACTGTGTAAGCATATTACAGGCATGGTTATTATGTAATATAGGTGATCATAAGTCATGGTTAAATGCAACCTATTGACCAACTGGACTCTATAAAAGTCTGTAACAAGACATTAGCCACTTGTTAACAGAGCTAGTAATCATTTATTGATCTTATGTGCAGTATTTATACATCCGCCACCCTAGAAAGTGTGCAATTCAATTCCAGGATCTACTTTCAAGTCCTGTTTACTGTAATGGGTGACACAAACCTCTCACTTACGTATGTTTAACTGTCAGATATCGTCAGGACCAGTAAGAGGTGAATGCCGTCCTCAGGGGCATGATGGCTTTGGGCTGTAATACTGTATTTTTTGTACTGGGTTGCCTGTGTTTGAGCTGTGCAGAAAGAAGTAACTCAGGTTTTGTGAAGTCTGTTAATATTTTTTAATTTTATTTTGTTTAGATTAGAAAGGAAGAACCCAGATTTTTAAAATCTTCACTAACAGCTATTGAGAGCATCACCAGGGGCAGTCCAAGTGCTGGGCTTCCTGTGAGACCAGGGCTAGAAGTCTTCAGTTCCTCATTTCTTCAGAAGTCCAAGTAGCCTGCTCTGCCAAGGCTCAAACAGATCTCGAAGCTTACGTGAGAAATGAGGTAGAGTAACCTATCTGCTGAATCTTTCTGTTTGAAAGAACTAGTAATTTCCAAAAGAAGCGTTTAGCTTGAGTTTTTCTAACAATTTTCTTATTCCCATCCAAACACAACCGAGAAAGCAGAGTGAACTAACCATCTCAACGCAGTGAGAAAAAAGGCAAATAAAGTCCCCAAAGTCAGAGTAAAAATGTTAGAAATAGTCCAGTGGCCAGAGATTGGGTAATCATTTCCGTTTAAGAGAGGAGTAACTGATGTTAAGAGAGGGTAAAATGGTCAGAGTGGGTTAGGCAGGGAGGAGGAATAGAAAGGTGAAAGGTGCAGGGAAATGAAAGAGAAAGGAAGAGAGAAATGGGGACTGGGGAGAGGGAGAGAAGCTGAAGGGGTCACCCATGTTAAAGTAAGGCAGTGCAATAATAAATATCTTGGAAAACCCATAACGCCGTCCTGCAGCGGAGAACGACATTATGAAGAGGCCTGCGTTTCTCTGCTCCTTCTTCTAGTGGGAGGAAGTAGGGATTTTATCATGAGGGTGAGAAGAGATGATGGAGTGGCATGTCCGTGGAGCGATACAGCGAGGAAATAGAAGGCGCAGAGCCCTGGAGGCTCGGGGAGGGGTGGCCCTTACTGCTCTGTGTTCCTCTGGCTCTGGGACCTGGAGCACGCGCCCCAACTGATTTAATAAAGGCAGGAAGCACACGGTGCTGGAGCCATGAGAGACTGCAGATCGGGGTTGGGGAAGGGTCAAACTCATTAGTCATAGGCTGTGATGGACTGTGCGGGGAGGGGGAGAAGCTCTGAGGGTTAAGAGGAGTGGAAATAGTTACAGCACTCGAAAAATTGATGTTAACATAGCTGACCTGAATGCTGCGCTGCAGTGTGACTTCGAGGGGTAAGGACAACATCCTGGCCTTTCATGCTTTCCGATTTCGCACTTTTGAGTCGTGATTTTATAGTTCCATTTTTCTCAGCCTTTTCAGTATTACTGGGAGATGGTTATGTTCAGTGTCTGTAGCACACGGGGACTCGGATCAGGAGTCCCTGCAGGGCTGTTGCTGCTTCAGGGTCAAAACATCTGTCCCTCAAAAACGGGTGCTTCCTCCTAGTTGTAGCTGAGGCTGAGCGTAAGCTTCTCCAACTGTGTATTCGTCATTCAACAAGGCTTGGAATGAACCTGCTGCTCCCGTGCAGAGGTCCTTCAGAGGGTGTTTGGTGACCATGGGAAGTGATGAAGGATAAACTAGAGAGATAACGAGAGAGAATAAGCACAACCACGGCCACATGTTCTTCCTCTTGCTCTGCGAGGAACCTAGTGAGGGATGCCAAGATGGCCAGTGTGTACGGTGGAGTTTTCTACGTGTCTTTGGAGCAGGAGCTGCCCTGGTGCTGGGTCTGGGGGGAAGGTGATCAGTTAGTGCCCAGTCAGAGGGCACCTTGCTTCATGCCTGGGCTTCAGCGTGCCACAAGGAGCTAAAGAATGATCACAAATACATGTCACTGCTGTCATTAATGAACTTTCCTGAATATATATTCATTAAATGCACATTAATATTTTAGAAAGTAGGTTCCATTGTTCGTTCCAGGAGGAGGTTTGTGAGCTCTAGGTACTGTGTTGCGTTGCAGGACAAGCTGCACTGTAGTCAACAAATCTGTTTATTTCTAATGTTTGATTGAAAACAAGGATTTTTTAAAAATATGAAACTAAAAACAGTCATTATAGGCATCAGGTCAGAAAACAAAGAGAACAGATCTGAACTTTCCCTCAGAGATGTTTATTGAAGTTCAAGAGTTTTTTCTCACTCCCTCTTTCTTGCTGTGGAAGGAAATCCTAAAATAGCACAGGCAAGACTTTTTTCTCAGCATGTTTCTGGTTCAGCAGGGAATTACAATTATTGCATCATAAAGGGTGGAAAAATGCAATTTTAAAATGAAAGTATTGTCTTAATTTTTCTCCTTCTTGATTTCTCTGAAGTTTTAAAGATACCTGCAAAATTCAGTATCTTGCATACAACTTCAGCCGCTGGCTAGAGCAGGTCACATGCCCTGAAGTTTCCTTTTCTCTCCTCAGTTAAATAAGTAAATTTAATTTGGAAAAGAAACAGGTTGTACCAAACATTATAAACTCAGTAGTCGTAAGATAATTTTTCATTCTTCAGTGCCTCCTGCATCAGAATTGTCTCAAATAAATGGGCTGATGAATGAGAAGGATCAGACTGTTAGCTGATGTCGGATTAGTACAACTATGCGGATTGAGACCCTTCCAATATCTTGTCCTGAGTTCGTAACAGCTCTATAGTTTAATGTAATCATCTTGTGTAGAGTCTTCTCTCAGGGCTACGTCATCAGAGCTCTGCAGAAAATGGCAAAATGCCTTCTGTTGGACCTTCCAGGAGCTGGAGAACTCCCATCAGGCTTCACGCACTGGCTCTGCCTGCAGTAGGGCAGAGATGGGGCTCGCAGGATATGTGTTGGGCTGACGAATGGAGGAAGGCTGTATTTTTCATGCTTACACAACGGTTACAAGTAGTAGTGAAAAATGGTGAATTAATGCTTATTAGATATGCTGAGCGATTTAGAGCTGCAGCTGAAATCCCGGGAATGTAGATCCTATCAACTGATGGATTAGTTATAATCTCCTAACGAGAGCTGTATGCCTAGGCTGTTTGAAATGCAACATTTGGAACAGATTTTGCTGGTTGATTATCCTGCTGTGCATCCAAATACGCCAGAGTTATCAAAGCAACGGACCAAGCCTGTGATTGCAGCAGGAATGCCGTAGCTAGGGATGCGGGTTTCTCCATGCACCAAAGCCTGGTTCTTGCCTCAAGCAGGAGGTCTGCAGCCATAGCATCAGGATTATGACACCGGAGAGTGACCACTAAGCCTAGTCCACTTTGGGTGCCGTGATGTTCTGTCATCCTGGTGCTTGTGACGTTTAGGCCAAGCATTTAGCCATAAAACATCATGTCGTTTAGCATGTTTTTTTTCCTTATTATCTTGTAATCTACTACATTTACCTAAATTTTCCTCTATTGACAGTGGCAAGACCGTATTACTCTATATTGTTCTAATATATTGTTATTTTACTTACACTTCAGTAAGGCACCTGCAGCACTCTGGGAACAGATACGGATCCACTGGACGGTAACGATTTGTGCTGTACACCATCTCCTCTGTTGTAACTAGGGTTTTCTCCCGTCCTCCTTCAACCCCCTGGACTGATGCGTCCTCTTTGCCGCCTTCAGTAAGTCAGACAAACATGTTTCTTGGAAGGTCAGCGTAACCTGTAGGAAATTCCTTCTGTCTCCGAGCTGGCTCATTCATCACCAGTCATAACCGTTCTGGAATGTGAACTCCTAGTCTGTTATCTGGCTACTGCTAGTGATGATGCCTGGAGATGACAGCTTGGTTTTCAAAAGCTAGGTTGACCCTGAGGGGTGAGGAAAACTTGTTTTGACAGAGCAAACATGACACGGAAGCAGTGCAAGTGCCAATATGTGCAGGAACAAGGTGTTATTTTCGCAAGGTGGATTTTTTTTTTTCCCCCTTAACTGGGGAAAACACAGCAACATATGGGAAACAAAATATTCTGTGTGTTTTTCCTTCCCCAAAAATGCATTTAAAGCAGAAAGGCTATCTGTGTGTGTTTTGACTGGGAGAAAAATAGAATGAAACAGGTTCATCTGGGAGAGAACGAGGTGTGTCCTTCTCTCATTCCTCTGTCCTGGAATGGCAAACGGTGCAATGGGTAATGAGCTACTGGGCCCGAGACCTCCCTGGTGTTCTGCCCTTTCGCTCTATTCCCCTTCCCCACTTGTCCGTTGCAGTGTGATCTCTCCGTATGCTGTCTTGCTCAGCACAGCTTCTGTCCTGGCTGCCGCATCTTGCACTACAGTACTATAAAGAATGACAACTATCTCAACTCTTGACCCTGGTGAGATTATTGTTCCTACATGTTCTGCTTCCCTCAAAGACATAAAAAACCAGATGACTGTGTATATTTTAAAACGTCAGACTGACATTGTGGCATTAATATAATTTAAGCCAAACACTGCCAGTTAATTCACTTTGCTTTCTACTGTCTTCATGCCTTGCGTTCCTTGTTTGTGGTGCTCCAAGTCATGCGGTTCCACCACACCCTCAATCCTGCTAAGCCAGGGTTTCCAAGTGTTCCAAATTTGAACAGCCAGATGCTTCTTCCTTCACGTGTGCGTGGCCTGTCCTGTGTCTAGGAACTGTGACTATCGCTGAGTGTGTCAGAAAGAAGAAAATGGCTCTCTTGGTAGAGCCACAGTGTGATCTGGTTCTTTTTTCAGAAGAGTGCTTCTCTGTGGGTACCAGGATTGTCACTGAGCTGTGAAGGAAGAAGCAAAATGCTAAGGCAAAGCACCCCACAGGTAAGAATAGTGTTTGTGAAAACCAAGAGAGTGCCATTGGCTTCTGGGGTGTAGCCTCTCTTTTTAAATTTTTTTTATTTTGACAATGTCTGCTCTGGACTGTTTTTGAAGTACCTGGTTCTGTGTGCTGCTAACACACTTGATGGACCTACATTTAAAAATGTAAGTCATGAAGAAGGACTTGAGCTGTTTTAGCAGCAGCTTAGGGCTTACAGAACTCTGCGTCTAAAGGCAGAACCTGAAAACATTTAGATGATCAGACGAGCGATGCGTAGATATAGTAGCCCCCTTTCATAGTCCCTCTAAAGTAGTACAGAAGTCTGAAGACATCTTTTGCGACTTCAGTGTGAAGTTGAAAAACACTTGCTGAAGACTTAACAGCATGCTGTGATTGTGGTAAGTTAAGATGGTTTATGTTTTATTACTGACAACTCACTTCCTTTTCATGCTGGAACCAGTGATGACCTCAAAGCGGTGGCAAGGGGAAAAGCAGCATCTTTACGTGATTGGTGGGAGAGGAGCAGTGGGAAAGTGCACCCATGGGCAGTCCCATGCAGGATGCTCCTCTCTGTAACTCGGCAGTGTCCTCCAAGGTTAATTCCGCCGCGCAGCTGCACTGCTCGGGGCGATAAGGATGCATTACGTGAAAAGGGATTTCCCTCGCTGGGAATCAAATTAGAGCAGTCCAGATCAGCCTAGTTCTTTTATCTCTTTCTCACCCCAACAGGAAGTTTAGACACAAGTCCCCAAAGGTCCTTTTCTGGTCAGAAACATCTGCAAGGCACGGAACTGGGAGGAGTGTGGGGACAGTGCTAATAGCCTCGCTGTTAACGGTTGAGAAGATAGAAACCAAGTAGCAGTGTCTTGTGAGAAAAACAAGGAGGGTTAAACGTACAGACGCTAGAGATGGCTCAGAGTCGTGGGTTAATCCCAGGCTGGAATGGCAGAGTCATTCCTGGGGAGGAGAGCTGCCAGCGGCACTGTCCCTGCAGTTGTACGTTCTCTGCGCGTGGGAGGCCCCGAGTCCTTGGCCTCTGTGCAAAGACCTCAAAATAAGGAAGGAAAAGAAAGAGTACAGCTGAAACAAAACATATTTCTCTTGTAAAGTTTACTATCTGAGCCTGGGTCAGACATGATGTGTTCAAGAGAGTTCTTTGATTTGGTGTTATTCCATAGAGAAAGACCAGAATAACTCCCTCGGAAGCCGAGAACGCAGGGGCTGGCAGTTACTGGGTGGGATTTTCAGCACGGGCCTAAGTGCAGGTAAAAATGAATGAATGTTGATCTGTAGCTTGAGTGAAAGGAGTTGGTGGTCTCAGTCCAATCCCAATTAGATCAGTGTTAGAAGATCAGCAGGGACCTTGCTACTGTTGGCAGTGGAGTTGTACCAGCTGAGGGAGAATGAACTCCCCTGATGCAAAACAGCATTCCTCGTACGGGCACATCAGTTTTTATGTAAGTTTGCTGGCATCAAGACTTGAAGACTTGGTTCTTTTCCCTGTGTTAGACCTATAAAACCCCCAGGGACGAGCTGTGTTCACCACTCAATCCTGTAGAGCTGTCTCAGCTGATGTAGCAGAACGTCTATCACAACTCCAGTAAGTGGCACGGAAAGGAGCAGTGGTGAGGCGCCTCTCATTTTTTTTCCTCAGTGTGCACTAAAACCACCTTTTAAAATTGGTTCTGCTGAAGGTCACTTGAATATGGGCAGTGCTATAGAAACCTCTAATGCTTTTTGC
The DNA here is from genome assembly GCF_036417535.1 of Chlamydotis macqueenii. NCBI lineage: Eukaryota > Metazoa > Chordata > Aves > Otidiformes > Otididae > Chlamydotis > Chlamydotis macqueenii. The sequence continues at coordinate 13,344,582 of NC_141572.1, read as the reverse complement.
AACAATAGTGCCTTTGATGACTATGCAGCCAAAGTACAGTCAGTAGAAATCCAGATGTTTGTTGGAAAGGGAGACCATGGCAGAGCGATATCAGAGATGCTAGCAACAGCAGCACTTTTATTGCAGTTTTGGCATTAATCCTATTAAAACAATGGATCAAATTCATCACTGATAAAACTCCGTTGTTTTAGTGGAGCTATACAAGAAGAGATGTTGTATGGTGGAAAGATGGTGTTGCCCCACTTTTTGAAAGCATGGAAAAAAGATTTTGTCTCATCTGATACCAGTCTCAACTGGCACATGTGAAAAATTATCAACTTTTCAAAACCAATACATAAGAACCAAGGCAATAATGGTAAGCTTGCTAAGTGATATCCTTAGGTCATTTCCACAGTCTTCTGTTGTCTTCTTTTTTTGGCCAGAATTCCTTTGGTCTCATTGATGTTGCTCTCTGTGCATCCCGTCATTTATTCTGTTCGACAGCCAGCGTCAGACGCTGAGAAATCCAGCAAGGAAAGCCAGGGGTCAGACTGGTGACATCTTTTGAGCTACGTGTGTTTATGTAACCCAGCAGGATTCATTTCCATCAAAGATGGAAGTAGCTTGTATCGCTGCTGCCATGGGTTACGACGGGAGCGTGGTTGGAAAGAACTGTTGCGGAGGCAGCTCTCTGCTGCAGCTGCAGGTCTTCTACTGTCCTGGTCTCCGAGGCTTCTTATGAGGGACCATTCTATTTATGTATTGTTTCTGGGAAGCGCATCTGCTAAATACATGATGGTGGAAAGGAAGAGTGAGAACCTGTTGAACCCACTGTGAAGACATTGGTACAGTGCGTGCGTCTCTATGGTGGTTGGAGCAGCAGAGGTAAAGGAGGAAAAGCAGTGAGAGCACGTTGGACACGTGATGGAGAACTCGTGGAACTGCAGGGCCTTGTATGCATGTGGAAGAATTTTAGAAGCTTGTTCCTGCTTTCCTTCCCAGACTTGGCAACTGTTTGCTGCACAGCCATGGTAGAGGGACCTCAGTCTTTGCTCCCAATTTGAGAGCAAATTGTCCTTTTCTTCACCTAGCTCCCTGGTTAGTTTTTCTGAGCAAAGCGTAGCCTTAGTTTTGCCCAGAGCAGCTGGCACTTGTCCCTGGCAAAGTCTGGCCTAGGGGCAGCAGAGTGACAGTTCTCTTTCTCTCAGCGTTTCTGTGTTGGAAGTTTCTGGCCTTTTCTGTGCTTTTCTGGAGGAGACACTCTACAAGAGTCACTCATGAGGGTTTTCTGGACTGTGATGTGCAGGAGATCAGATTAACTGAGCTAATTGTTCCCCTGGTTTCCTAAATCAAGATCTGGTAATAACTATGCAGTTACTACCTGCTTCTGATTTGAGTAAGACCACTGAGGTGACTCCTGATCTTAATCCTGACTTCCATGCACGTGCTGTGACACTTTCAATTAAATACACATGCTGGAATCAAATACAAAGTTTTCATTCATGAAAGAGTTAGGAATGTGTTTTTGTGAATGCTTGTGATGTGCTTTGAGACTCATGCATAGAAGCTGCCCGATTTATTAAACATTCCGAAAACCCCACAACACATAACTCTAAACCATAGATACTTTTAATATTAATCTTGTGCCCTCACATTCTTATCAACAGTAACGAAGGTCTATGTGTGCTGCCACTGTGGAAAACCAACAGCACCAGCAAAACTGGAAGACTGGACACAGACTCACAATTCATTCCCTGGATTTTGCCGTTTCTTCTCATGGCCTTAAATGGGAGAGGAAGCCGGAGATTTTCTTTAAAGACAAGCGTTCACAGGTGACTGAAATATTGCTCCTTTATTTAGTTAGTTAGTGAGCTACTTAAGGTTTGCTGTCTGCACTCCTGATGCAGTCGAACTCCAGCGGATGAGGTAATGGTCTCTGCGTGAAGTCAGTTCGGAATACGCTCGCTCTACCAGAACCTCCCTCGCAGGCAGTAAATCACTGTCCCAAACAGGTTGAAGACAGCTCGGTTAGATAACAGCTCTCTGCGTTAGATGGTAACTATCAGCCCCTACCACGACGAGGTCTGGCTGCTGAGTAAACATTTGGGGAAACATTTTTCTTGTCCTACAGAGCTCGCGGTCCCAATAGACGGGAGGCAAAGGGGGAGTCTGAGGAAAAACAGAAGCTGAGTTGCTCAGCCAACCGTGCTCATCAGGTCTGTGGCGGAGCTGGGATCTGAGTGCAGGTACAGTATCGCTCTTGCGATGTTTCTGTGCTGTAGCAGATCTAGGGAAACCTGAGTGCAGCTCTGGTGTAAGGTCACACAGGTAAATAGAGGCGATGGCCTTGCGTCAGTATAAAAAGTGGATCTACAGGGAGAAAGGCTTGACATGAACCAGCTTTGACATGAACAGTACGTGAGCAGGAGGTGCCCGTTTCACATACAGAACAACTCTAGACTGGCTACTGGCTACTGCTGGGCTGTTTTCCCAGCATTTTACCCGGCCTGAGAGCCTATTGCTCTTTTGTAAGCATTCTCATTGGTTCCAAAATTATTCTGAAAATTATAAAAACTGTCTTAGGTGCAGAACTGTTTCTCTGAGCACGCACAGCGGTCAGAAAGCTGACTAAGACTGTCTGAGCATCTTCACCAGTTACGCAGCCATAGCTGCTTTCCTGCAACTGGAATTAAGAATCCAGACAATGTGTTCAAGATTTATTATTTCCGCCAGCGTTTGTGCTGCTGATGTTTGTTGTGCTTCACGCAACATCCTACATCCCATTATGAACTCTGTCAGAAGAAGAGAAAATAAAGCTGTTGTCTCCTGGAAATTCCTGCCTGCGTGGTCACCCTTCAGTGGAAGATGTGAGTGTGTAAATATTCCAGAATGTGATGTGTGGCTGGATGCTACTGAGCTTGGTTTTGGGAAAGGAGAAGGGGCTTAGGGTGTGTCGGTGAGGGAAGGAAGAGATGTAATAAAGAAGTTGGAGGTTACTCACCAAAACGGGCTTTGGCCTGTAACTGAAGAAGGATTGTGAACAGGCGTAGGGTGATTCTTTTCCAGAAATCTTGACCCCCTGGGGTCTTTTCTGCAGCAAAGTTATTCAGAGAGTGATTTTGTGAGGTCAGAGGTTGCGTCCAAGTTTTTATCTTTCTTCAAATACTTAAAACGGGCAACAAAATCTACAGAGGGCTGCGTTCACTCCTGTAATAACAATGCACGGGACATTTGCTCACGGTGTGCATCAAGGTGGATTTTGGTCTTGCTGTCCTCATGGTGAGAGAGGCAGGATGTCACTCCTGCTAAGAGTGGCATCTTCAGGTAAACTCCACTCTTTGAATGTCCAGTGTAGGCAGAGATGTACCCTCAGAAGGTATATCCAGAATAAATTCAGAGCAGGTTTATTACAGTGAGCTTCACGTAATAATAGATTTGTTGAAGTAATTATTTTTCATCTTGGTGTCCTGCTGTTTGCTTATGCGAAGGGAACACTTGATGGGAAGTAGAACAAGGGCTTTTCTTCATGTTTTTACCACTGACCTGCTGCGTGTGACAACAAGCAAGTTGCTTCTACTTTCTCCATCTAGTGACTGTTGCAGTCATAAATCTCATAGGGACAGGACTTTCCTCTGCCACTGAGGAGTCTTCCTGGCTTAGTGTCCCAAGCACTGCTGAAACATAAAGCTGAACTAATGAGGTAAACCTGTTCTTCTTTCTCTGTGCTAAACTTTAAGCAAAACTGTAATTTTTATAGCAGTTTGGTCATGATTTAGGATTTTGGAATATACTATTCTATTTTGATTAAGACTGCAAAATCCTGGTGTTTTACAAGATCTGCTGCAGTCAACACCAACGTTGTCTCATTGACCACCAGCATATTTACAAGACTCTTTGATATGGTCTCTCAGAGTCCACGTGGGCCACTTGGCATGGCCTCACTTGCACTGGCGTTCTGGAAAGCACAGCTGAGGGAGATTTGGGCGTGGAAGCTCCCAGTTGCTGGATGAATGCGTGTCGGTAAGCAGCAATTCACTCCCTTTTTCGCAAGGATAGAAGAGAAAAGCTGTTGAGATTCTCTCTATCTGGGCTTTTATTGTCTAAGTGAAGAAGATGAGGCGGATTATATGCCCGTCACTTGCCACCGTGGATTTTTATCTGTGTATCTGAAGCTTTGTCATTATGGGATGCGTCACTATGCTTGTATGGGAAATGGGGTAAGTGAGGGGATGGATGGTTCCTGCTGTACAGCGCTCTCCAACAAAGGCACCGAATTTTACTTGAAGAGTGTATGCACTTAGAAACGCGTTGCTCTAAGTAGAGCTGAGGGAAGTTGGAGACTGGAAACATTAAAATACCACAGCGAAGGCTGCTCTTGCAGTATTTATGATCAGAGTGAAAGCAGAATGTACCAGAAAGCTTCTGTTGGTGTCTCTTAACTCTTCTCACGAGGTTTCTCATCCTTTATCCTCGAGAGCCTGGGATAATTTGGATAGACTTCAACTACACACCCAAACTTTGTGTGGTTATCTGAACTGAACATCTGACCCCTTTTGAGGTTTGGACATCTTTGGGCAAATGGAATCTAACACAGATGAAATCAGACTTTATTTTTCATGTCTGAACTTCAGAAGTCCCTATTTTGGTTAATGAAGCTGTGGCGTGCTCGTGGGTTTTTGTGTGCCTCTGTATCTCTTAGCGTGGCCAAATGTCTTGCTAAGAATAGTGCTCGTGGCCAGCCTGCTGCCCGTTATTTCTTCACTGACGCATCGCTAAATAATCCTGTTTTCTATTCAGATATAATAGTTCTCCTTGCTTTTATTTCCTGATGGCTCATGGGACTGAGTTTTAGCCCGTGGTGGTGGTTGCAAACTAGCGGTTCAGACCTTCTTTTTTTTTTTGCCTCTCCATTTGTATTTGTGCTGTGGGGTTTATTACCTCTCACAAGAAAAGCAGTTCCTTGGTTACTGTAAAAGCTTATAATTCCAAAGGCCTCAATTAAGCTATGAGAAATTGTACTAGCTGAGGATGCAGGTGCTCTATGGGTTTTATTTTTTAATTCCCCAATTTAAATTGAATAAGTGAAACAGTTAAAGAAGGGAGATAGATGACCATTAGTGAGTAGTGAGAAATGGCTATTATGATTCTTTCACATCCTTTGTTTGTTATGCCAAAGGCCCTAAAACTTTTCTGGATATTCTTATAAATCATCTCAATATTTGCAAATGTAATTGCTTCTTGAATTACGCCAAAGCAAACTTACTGGGATTGATGGGCCTTTGAACTACAAATTGCATCGCTGTTTATACTGGAGCGAAGTGGAGGTGAAATCGAACCTTCCTGATCTGGCAACATTTTTGCCTCCACTTGGAACTGGTTTTGTTGGAGGGAAGTGGCCAGACAAGATATTGTACATTATATATGATCCAGCGAGCCCTCACCTCTGCCTGTGTCTGTCTGCTTTTGCAGTCGTGCAAACAGTTCCGAGGTCTCTGTACTCTGAGAAGCTGAGCAGATGTGGGGAAAAAAGAAACCCCTGTGTCTGGGGCGTAGGTTTGTACTTGCTTACACCCTTGCAACTCCGCTGAGGTCCATGGAGCTGTTCCGGAGTAAGCGAGGTGCGAGCTCAGCATCCTCTCTGCGGGTTCAGGCGCTTACGGATCCCCTTGCTCCTGAAAGCGCGTCGTATAAACAAACCCCGGACGGGACGCGTGGCGGAGAGGAGGCGGAGGGAGAAAGCAGACCAGCCTGACAGACAGCCAGCCAGACAACAATTATAAATAGCACCCTTCTGAGGTCTGTTTGATGTGTTGCCCAAGGCCAGGTGGAAAATCTTTCCGTTGCTGCCTCTTCAACTAATCGCTTTCCCCTCATTTTTCAATAAAGATTCCAAGTTTGGTCACTTCTTTGGCACATTTGTTTCCCATTAGAATACTTTGTGCTATTTCGCTATGTTATGCTAGATAATTGCTCTAATAACAAACCAAGGAAAAGCTTTTGAACATTTTAGGAAGTAATTTTTTCCCTTATGAAAATTCAGCAAACGCTGACAGAGATCTGGGGCATAGCTAAGGAAAGTCAAAGAAAGAGAGTGAGAAAAAAGGGAAAAGGGGAATGTATTGACTTTTATTGATGGTATTTCTGCACTTACATGTAAACCACATGCCAAAAAATTTAATTGCAATCCAACTGAATATTTATATAGCACTTTATCATTTTCAAAGCTTTTTAGTGACTATTGTTTAAGTGAACCTCACAATATCCTGTGACTGGGGACACGAGGTTATTGTCTTTCTGCTGCTGCAGAAGTTGAGAAAAAGTCTCGTTGGAATGGGAAAATGGTTGCAAAGCAAAGACAGGAATTCAACTGGTCCTCGCATTGCTAAACTTCACCACTTTCCATGAATTGAGGGCAAGATGGTTCAGAGTGCCTCAGTACTTGTCCAGCTCCGCTTCCGCTCACAGCAGAGTGAGTTTTCGCAGAGTAGTTCAGGAGAAAACAATTAGAACACGTTTGGTACCTTCAATAAACTCCCTCTCTGTGTTTGCATGCTGCCAAGATGCCTTTAAGAATGTAGTGTGGTCAAGGGGATGGGGAGATAAATAATACAAACCGAGGAGAGGAGGCTTTGGGCTCATTTTCTGAAGCCTCTTAGCTGAATTCTTTCCACTCATAAGCCAAAAGAGGTGGAGCTTTTTGTCTGCTATGTCTGTACATTTCCCATCTTCCAGGAGGAGTTCTGAGTGCACTCAGTGCTCCGAATTAGTTCTGGGATGGAGGTGTCTGAGGTGAGAGGCGAATGTTGACAGGGGTGCAGGTCAGACGATGTCTGTGCCTGGCCTGCCGTTAGGCATTGGGTGCGTTCGTGTGTGCTTGCTCCAGTCACTTGAAGCTTCAGTTCCCCTGTTTCACAGAGGAGGAATGATGGCACTTTGCAGAGTGCTTTTAAATCTAGTCTTGAAAAACGCCGTGTAAGAGCTGGGTTCAGAGCTCTTGGCTCCTCCCAGAACTAGCCTCTCCTCTTGTCTTAAAGCAGGATTTTCACTTATTTTTTGTCTTCCCTTTTTCAAACCGTCTTGGTACTTGTGGTGGGAGAGGGAAGGAAATAAGAAAATAATCTTCTGCCAGATTTTACTTAACTTGACCTCTGTATTTGCTGCAGATGGCCAGGCTCAGCTGCCTCCTCTGCTGTGGTCCATGCTGGTTGCACAGCCTTAGGTGTGGCCAACCTAGCTGCTGAACTTCCCTGTGGGCCGCGGTGGAGTCGTCCTTCCACTGAGCCAATCCTGCCAGATCCCAGACACCAGCACAGCTATCGCTCCTGCTGCTCACGTCGCCACTGCTTTCCCCAGGGCTTCCTTGGTGTCTGGTGCTGCTTTGCCTCTCGGTGTTGGCATTGAGTTTTCCCGAGGACAGCAGCTGCTGGATCACACAGACCTGATCCTGGTCCGGTAGAAGAAAGAGGGAGAGGTAATAAAAGTCATGTGTGTCTCCCCCTTTTTTTCCCCTTCCTTTCTGGGAAGCTGATGTGGTAGGAGATGCACATGCTGAATCCACGGGTGAAAGGGACACTGCAGGCTTTCAGCCACTTCGTTCTGCAAATTCCTTGCTGTGCAGCCTCTGCCTGAGCAGCTGACAATCCTTTGATGACAGCCCTGGAGAGTTAATGAACTAAAAGGGCTATGGGTTATCTATTCCCAGAGACTGGGGAGCGTGAATTAAATGGTCTTTGGGAAGATGGGAAATAATTATTCTTCTGCTTCAAAGCCATGTCCAATTGAATGATGTCGCCAGCACGAATCAGCAATCACAGTCGCTGATGAAGACCCATTAAACAGATTGGGCTGAGTAATGCACAGGAAAAAATGTCAGGAGCATGTTTAATTCTGAGTCTCTCAACCCTACAATGATCTTTTTTAGCTTTTTTTTTTCCTTTTTTTTTAAAAGAAACTCTTTGAGTACCTAGAGCTTTTCTATCTCAGCAATTTAAAGCTGGAAATAGCTAGGAGTGCATTTCTGCACCATGCTTGATGGAAAGGCAAGGACTTGAGTAGCTGAGTTTCCTGGGTACTGGCTGGGATATGTGAAGGGCATTGTTTAGGATGTGTGAAGTAAAGAAACCTTTTGGGAGAAGCCTTGGGCAAGACCAACTGGGCGTTCCTGCGCTCCCAGCTCTGGTACGTTGTTCTGTACGGCACTTCCTTCTGGTAGAGACTGGGGAAGGAGCACGCTTCCCAGGACCACCACTCTGCGCTTCAGGAGAAGGGTGAGTGTTGAGTGATCCTTAGTGAAGGAAAGACACATTCTTCTGTAGTTTAACTGTTGCAAAAGTGACATAATGAAGTCGAACATTAGGGCATGATCATTAGGGGAATTCATTAGAAACGCTTGGCTGTACAGTGAATTCAGTTGGAAGTCAAGAACTGTAACTCTTGAGTGTTATTGGAGGGAGGCAGATTTTATTACAGTGGTTTGGTTTTTCACAGTACGTGCTGTAACTTCAGGAAGTTGTAGCAAAGGTAAACGTTGCCATTCTGTGCGCGTGCCAGAGAAGCAGGTCAGTAGGTTGGGCAACAGGTTAATTGACTGGGCAACGTCCAGCATCTCCTCCAGAGGACAGAGTTACACAAATGGTAAAAAGAGGCTGAGAAAGGCCCATATTTAGGAATAAATTGCGATCAGACCCAGGATCTCCCTAGTCCACTAGTGTGGCTCTTACTGGTTAGTTGCTGTATCGTCTGCCTCCCTGTTACACCTTTTCTTACTCCCAAATAGGTCAAACCTGTTAAATCACAACATTCACAAAGCAGCTACGGGAAGGGGCAGTGGCAGAGGCCTTTTGCAGAGATGTGGCAAAAGACCAGTGTTGTCTTAGAGTTGTACTAAATAACACTCCCGGACTAGTTTTGAGGCTGATGCTCTGGGGTTGTGTGAGGATGCTGAGAAGGAGTGGTAGCAGCCCAGTCTGGAGCATCATCAGATGCTGAGACCCACGGCACGCAGCTGGGTCTCAGCTGGGCAGATTTGGAAAACAACAGGGTAGGCGTCTTCATCTGGGCTGACTTCACTGGCAGTGGTGAAAAAGACAGTTCTGAGGCAATTTATCTCAAAGGAGCCATTCAGAACAGATCAGATGAAGTATGACCTGGAAATGCCGATTTCTTTCCATTTATGATAAAATGGAGTGGAATTTACTGGCTCAGGTGTAGCAATCCAACAGGAGATGAAGGCATCTGACCTCTAATCTCAGAAAAATGTTTCAATTTTCATTTTCCTTCCTTCACTGCAGATACTCAGAGATTGCCAGCTGTCACAGATATGAAGAAAAGTTTGACAATATGGCCTGAATGGCATTTGCCTGAGTCTGCAGCCTGTCTGAAACAAAAGCTTCAACAAATGCAGTCTCTTCCCCTCCCATTGACGGTAAGGTGAGAGATGTATACATGGGAGGACCATGTAGGTTCTCCCTGGAATTTGGTTTTGCTTTACTTCAGCCTAGGAAGTCAGAGCAGTGAGGCGGATCTCCTTAATGTCCTTAACACCAGTGGTTCATTGTGTGCGTACAGCACGTGTGGCAGTGTCGTTTGTGTAAAAGCTCGTAAGTAATTCACTCAGCTGAAAGCTGGGGAGGGTTGGCCTGGGCCTGGTAGTGCAGCTCTGCTACTCTTCTGTTTATACCAGATTACGTGAGTTACTTCATGTCCTGGCTGTTAATGAATTATTATTTGAAGCCTATTAGCCAAAATTTATTTCGTCAAGAAACAAAATCCACTGATGACCCTCGTATCTGTGGCTCAGCCTTGCAGATGTCCTGCTTGGTGCAGTTTCTAAAGCGCTGCAGGGTGGGCTCAGCAGCAGATGCAGCATAGCATCTTGCATCGCCTCCGAACAAAAAATATTGGGAGAGCACAGAAATCATTTGGGGACTTTTGGTCTGCACTGGCATACTCTGGTGCTGCTGGTTGATAAACCTGTTGGATCAGAGCTCCATTCTCCTCCGCTGGATACGCTGTATGCTGGTAGTCCTGGTGTCCTCTGCCCGGATGCAGGTACGTTCCCGCTCAATAGCAAGGGCGTTTGTACAAGCAGGGTGGCAAACGATGCCTGTTTGTTTTGACTGTAGGTTGTTAAAATGCTGCTTTGGAGGTTGTGTCAGGATGTTGGAATGTGATTCAGTGTGAAAGACACAGAGATGTTTTACAGGGGTGTCATGCAGGTCCCTGCTCAGCTGCACGAGGATCTGAGTGAAAGGCTGCAGGGCACGCAGCTCGTTCAGCCTCTCTGTAGGTTTTCTTTTCAAGAATCTTTAGCACTTCTTTTGCCCTCTTCTGGGGTTTGTCCACTCTTCCCTTCCTTTCTCTTAAAAAGCAGAATCTGAAAACTAGATGCTGCAGTTAGCTGAGAACTTACCTGTGCCAGGAAGAAATCATTCCATGACCTCCACTGAGTAAAATGCTCCTCATGCTGTGAGGTGCTTCCTGCTGTAATCATCAGACAGAAGCCAGAGGTTTAAAGTGGGGAAAAAAGTAAATTCCTTGGGAAAGGTCTCTTGAGGGCAGTTAAATCCAAAGGAACCTCTTCTAAAAACTGAGATGACGATTATGGGAGATTGGAAGAGCATTCTGCATAGAAACATTGTGTGGTTGTCCTGTCCTTTAAGTCTTTCCTAGACACTGACTGTCACTGGTAAGGGACACTGGACTGAACTGTGGGCTCCCCAAAATGACTGTCCATATGACTTCGGAAAAAAAGGAGGCAGAGACACCAAGGAACAAGTGCCATGGACCGCTGCCGGTATGCTGGGCAGAAGCTATGTCCGGTGGCCTTCCTACAAAGAGGAGCAATTGAGGTTTGGGACAAATTTGTCCACCGGTCATACTGGACAGCTAACAATGAGTGATGTTAGTAGGATGCATTTATGAGTATGGTTGAATTGGAAGTTTGGAGATGCTAGAAAACTGTCTTGTGCCAGACTGGAGTGGAAATGCTGGAAAATGTCATGGGCTTGTAGACTAAGTGGAAAAAATGTTAAGTTTTGCTCAGCTGAGGTGTTTTGTTTTGTCATCTCTATGAAAAGCTGAGAAAAGAAAAAATCATAAATGAAATATTTCAAAGTTCAATTAAACTGCACAGAAAGCTCTTTTGAACAAAAAGAAAATGTCTTCAGTGACTGTTCAAGCAGCATATTTTGATTATTTAACATTTTTTTCCCCCAATCTTTTTTTTTTCCCCTTTTCCCTTGAGTCTGGAAATTTAGTAACAGCAAACCATTCCTAGAAAAAAGGGTTTGCTTTGGATGAATCCGAGTTTTCCAACAACAACATATTTTGTGAGAAAATGCCCTACTGCTGCTCATCAATAAAGTTGATGAGTTTAGCCAGTCTCATGGCTGGCTAGGGAAAAAAAAATCTCCCAGTTAGAGAAGTGGATAAATAACTTGGCACAAAGTCCTTCTCTGTTGACTCAGTTTACTTTGTGGACTCGGGCATGATTGTCATAATAAATTAAAGCATGAACATTCTTATTTGTCACTTCACCACTTCCTTTTGCTGCCGTCCAACATGTGGTAAAACCATTAGTTTTAGCACAGAGAGAAAAGACCAGATGAGGAGAGGAGAATAATGCTAGAATTAAGGGGAGAGAGCAGAAAGGGGAGGACTCGGAGGGTAGCGTGAAGGCATGGCTGACGCCGACACAGCCCGTATTTATGGGGGCATAGTCGTATTAAAGTCGTCAGGGTTTATCATCTCTCCCTGGAGGGAAAAAGTAGACGCTTGTTCTCCTGGGAGCTGCTAATAGCCACCCTCCAAATTCCAAAATCTACGGGTAGAGGAAGACTCCTCTCAGTCACGCCCTGTCCCAGTATTTTAATTAGTGATGTTCTGAACTGCTCGCCTGCAAGGTGCTCCTTGCTGTCTCTTCAGTTCTGCACGGCTTCGCTTCGTTGCTCCTTGCCGTCGTCTGTGGTAATTTCCTACAGCTACAGGAGGATGTGTTCAGATCAGGCCCCTTGTTGACAAGGTGTGAACAGATTAATGGCCGTCCCATCCCACCTGGCTTCACAAGAATAGACTCAGCCCAAGCGGGCTTTCCGGGAATCCCCCACCGAACCCCAGCCCCTGCAGAAACGGAGGTTTTCAGCTTTGAGTGAGAGCAGAGGTCAAATTCAGAGACAGAGAAGGGTGGGTGTGTGTATGGACGTGTGGTGGGAAGCTCAGAAGAATGTAAGTTTGGGATTTGAAAGCATCGTGCTCCTGAATTATGATTATTTATTGCCATGATCATGCCTGGAGGCCCCAGCCGCGTTGTGCTGAGGGCTCCACAGACATGCGATGAGGAGACAGTCCCTGCCCTGAAGATGGATGAGGAAAACCTCCGTAAAGGGGGCTGGGAACAGGTGTGGCATGTGTCCATCGGGCTGATGGAGCCTGTTTACGAGATGTGCATGTCAGCGTGTGCAAGTGTAAGAGAGGCAGCAAGAGAAGGAGAAAGTTGGATGTCAGTTTTCATCTCCCTGGCTCTAAAGAAGGGATTTGACTTTTTTTTTTTTTTATTCTTGTCACCTTTCTTCTCCAGTAATGATAATCCACAGGTAAGATAAGAATTAACAAAAAAGTTTTAGTGATTTTACTAAAAATCTGGATGCTGACAGACATGATTCAATAATTCACTCTGTATCTTTAAGCAAGTCACTTCTGCTCAGGCTTTTTTTAAAGGTAATTCAGTACCTTTAAAAGTCTAGCTTTTTATCTTTTAGTGCTTCAGTTTTACTAAGTTTAAGTGAATAAGAAAGCAAATGAATAATGAAATAAGTTTTTGCATGAGCAGCAGATTTAGTGAAGCCTGATTTTCCCCATGGACTTGTATCTGGTGTCTTACAACTCAGACAGCTCATGACATCTCTGTCCTTGCTGTGTCCCCCGCCACTGGCGCTGGGCAAGGCACAAAACATCCTGTCAGGAGCTTTTGGACAGGGACCCACTGCTGCTGTAGCTGCTGAGTTTTTATTGCCTTTCCTTCATTTGGGGAACTCATTGGAAAGCGCTGCCCCTCTGTCAGGTTTGTCCAAGACTGGACCACGGGCCCCAAAGTTACGTGATCGGGAAGGAGATGAGGAAAGGGACTGGCAACGCAATCACAGATGATGTGGATTTTTGGAAGGAATCGGGCTGGCCCTGGTGATCGCTTACATACAGCAACCTCCTGGAAACCTAAGGGTAAAAATTGCTAAATATTGAGGAACGCTGTGCGTGTTGAGGGTTAAGGAAATAACTGTCTGAAGCTCAAAAGAGAGGGGAGCAGAGCGTCCTGCATGCCAGTGGGACATGGTGGTTCTCGAGTGCTTTATGGAGAAAAAGGAGCAGGAGAAAGATGTATAATTTTTTTTCTTTTAGTTCTTAGAACAATCACCAACAAGAAGGAACTTAGCTATTCTTAGTTGCGTCTAGGGGCTATGCATAATCCTTCCTGCTGAATTATGGAATATGATAGCTTTTATTAAATCCATTACAATTACAGCCTCTCTGCTGCACAGGTTTAGAATATGGAATAAGTAGGGTGCATAATTTCAAATAAATATTTAAGGTTTTGATGCGTGATACAGTTTTAGATTCTTAGGAGATAGAATTATGCTTAGTTAGGGCTGTTTTCTTGTAGTTCACACGAACTTTCCTGTCCAGCTACTTCGTAGTGCTGGATACTTTTTTTAAAAAAATCTTTGTACTGGGGAAAAGATTATGGCTGCTGCAGTTCTGCCCAAGATTTTGTCTGTGGTGGTGACTTGGGTCTTCTCTAAAGTAGCTGGGTGTATAAAGTCAGAAAGAGAGTGTTTTTGAAAGTTGGGGCAAATCTTAGGACACGTGCAACAGGAAAAAATATTAATTAAAATGTTGACAAAAAAAATAGGAAATACAAAATTCAGAGACATTCTGTTGAGCAAAGAAGTAGCAAGTGTATGTTTTTCCAGAATTTGGATTATGTTTCTTTGCAGGAGGCACAGGAGTAACAGGGGACGGGAGATTTGATCATGGCTGTTGCCCCGGATCTCCAGCTAGCAGCTGCTGGTGGGCTCTTCCGTGCTCTGCGGTGCTGCCAGCAGCAGGGTCATCTCGATGGGTGCACAGTGGTTGCCTGAACGCAGGCGGGCTGCATCCCTGCCTGGGCAGATGTTGCCTGCAGCCATGTGAGAGGGATGATGCCCCCTCAGCAGCACTGGTCTCAGCCTGTCCATGTGTTGCTAAGATTTTTTTGTTGGTAGCCTCGGCTGCTCAAGCTGACAGCTCTTTGTTGGTTACTCAGCAGCTCCCGAGTCATCTGGTTTGTCCCTCACCAAAACTTATTCACTAAAGAAATAATATGGGAGTGCCATTGGCATGGGAGGTGACAAGCCTGTGGCTCCTAGCCTTCGTAGTTGCTTCACAAAACCCACTGGTCATAGGAATACCCAGTCCCCGAAGGTGCAAGGACAACGAGGATGGTGTCAGAAACTCCCAGAGGAGACGGGCAGGAGCAGCTCACCGTTTCCTGTGCAGGTTGCCTAGAGAATTGACGCTGGAGCTCTTGAAGAGCAGCTAACCCTGTTGTCTCTTTGTGAACCAAGGATGGAAATTTTTGAGCGTGAGAGCGAGAGGGGAAAACCCCCTCTGTACGATTCTGTGTTCTTCCTTTGTCTTCCCCACACCTGCTCCCTTCCCTGTTCCGTTCTCCCCACCCACCCTTCACGAAGATGCTCTAGGTGTTGGCTTTGGCTTGGCTGCGAACGCTCTGCGGAGATGTGTTAATGATGACTGGCAGGTTTTAAAAGCACTGTTTCAACACCTTGCTGTCACCACACCTCATACTTCAGCAGCTTAGCACATGTTCCAAGGTGTTTAAAGAGCTTCCCGTGCAGCCCTTTTCCAGGCACGAACCTCTTGCCAGGAGCAGTAGCGGCTCCTGACCGCACTTTTCTGGCTGCGACCTTGTTAGTATTTGCCTACGACATGTAAATGAGCAGCGCGGTCGTTAGCTAGCGAAATGTGTAATGTTTTCCATTGTGTGGAAGGCTCAGAGCTGACAAGACCGGAGCCTGTGTTCCAAAGTCTAAAGCAGTTGGCAGGTTTCTCAGTACCAGGTTTTTATGCCCTCAAGTGGGTTATGGAGCGGAAGAGGGGGTGGAGAGGAAAGGAGAGGGAGGAATGTGTCTGGATGGATGGTGGGGGGAGAGTTAGCGGGAGAGAAGGGCCATTTGCAAGCCACCAGCTTTGAATGTAACTCGCATGGGCCTTGTGGTGGTGCTGAAGGGCCTGCTGCACGCCTGTGATTGACTCTGGGCCTAATGCTGCTTGCCACTTACCAGCACTTGTCTTTGCTCATTAGCAGGGGGATTGTGGGCAAATATTTAGATATTCAGGAGAGGAAATGTTAATCTTTGCAGTGTTCACTGAATATTTAAATGAGGCAGCAGGCGGTTTTGCTGTGTGTTTGACCTAGACTTACAGCGCTGAGGAAACGCGCGAGTCCTGGGATGAATTTGTAGTCTAGCACCTCCCTGCTGTTGGGGTTCAGGTCAGGCGGTGAGGTTCAGACCTTTTCAGAAAAGGCAGAGCAGTCAGTCTACGCAAATCCTGTTAAATATAAATGGCATAGGAGCTTTGATCTGGCCAGTTTTAAGCGCAGAGAAGAGCAATCCACATGAAGTTTGGATGACACTGACTGTGGTGTAGACCCTCTGCTCTGCAGGCAGGAGATGGCCTCACAGTGAAGGCTGAAGACAGTGATGGCTGGTGGTTTCTGGTAGACTGACTGCTCAGGGTGCTCCTTTCAGTAGAAGATGAGAAAAATACAAATACTCTCTGGAGGTTTGGACAGGCAGATGTCCCAAATAAAAGTACGAATTAGGAACTTAGCAGGTTTGGAGGTGAACATGGTGTTTGTGCTGGTGTCCTCATGGCTCTCGTATCGACCTGGTGGATGATTGACTGCCTGTCTCCTTGGAGTGTGCAGTGTACTCAGGTGGGGTTAGTCTGCATTACTTGCCTACAGCAGGTAATGAGAAGTGTCTTGCATCACGTGTTATTACCCAAAACTTTTCTCTACATTTACTTAATTTACGTTATTGTCCTTTTTCATTGCTACCTTCTGGAACTACTCTAGAATAACAGGATAGAATTTCTCCAACAAATAGGGAAGCAGCAAAATCTGAGAAAGTTGCAACTTTGTAGGAAATGAACATTGAATTAGCGGTTCCTGATATCTGCACTTGAATCTTGATTATTTTGTGTCAGAATAAGATCAGGAATGTGTTGTGTAGCTTGTATATCCTGTTTGAATTTTGGACATTTGACATCTACAACAGTTCCTTAGAGAAAAACTCTGAACTAGGAATTACTTATGGGAATAATTTCAGTGGATAAGGTTAAAAGACAAATATATCTGTATACATCATAACAGATAAAGGGCCAAGAGGGGTAAATCTGGAGGCTGCTTGTTAATCTGTGTTTTAAGGGAGCGTACCCTAAAATGAGCATGGTATTAGCTTTACGAGGTAAAGGAGTAGGTGGGTTCAAGCCAGATTCTGCCAGGTGCTGAACACCTGCCCTGATCCAATGGCATTTTCTGGATGAGAACCTCTGTGTTTAAGGCAACTCAGTTAACTGGAAATGATTCTTGCTTGATTTGATGAATTCACATCAAAGTCACCTGAGAAATTGTTTAGTTATTCCTAAGGACCGTCACTGGCTACATCCTGACAGGGTGAAGTGAAAAACATTTGTATGGATTTTGTTATTGATAGAGTTCCTAAGCACGGTTTCTTTGTGTTTTCTGTCTCACATTCCAGTAGCTGCGAGTCAATTAAATATTTCTCCAGTAAATTTGAGGCTTAGAGAATCACTGGGGAGTTGTAGAACTCTTTTAGTGGAAATTAAAAGCCAGTTACTGTAGGTTGGGCACATCTGACAGTTCCGCCCCGCGTGCCGTCCCTCTCTTCATGCCCTCTTACCTGGGACCTCTTCCTCTT
Source organism: Chlamydotis macqueenii (assembly GCF_036417535.1). Classification (NCBI taxonomy): domain Eukaryota; kingdom Metazoa; phylum Chordata; class Aves; order Otidiformes; family Otididae; genus Chlamydotis; species Chlamydotis macqueenii. Next base: position 13,327,603 of record NC_141572.1, on the reverse strand, counting down.
TTTCCTCCGGCGTTTTCCCTTCTCTCTTTATTAATCCTTTTCTTTACGTTGTGTTGTTGCTGTGGGGAATTTGGAGAAGGACAGCTAGCTCCTTGCTCCACTCTCCAGTTGACCTTCACTCAAGACAGGGGCTCAGCCATGCAAACCACGGTTTTGTACCGCGTGGGCCAGCTGGCTGCTGGAGATCAGCAGCAGCAGATACATTTCACTGAGGCCAAGTTGCGAGCCAGCCGATAGCGCTGACTTCAGTCACAGCCGCAGCAACGGCTTTTAGTCGTGCCGCTGTGTTTCGACTGGCAAGCTGGTGGTGATGGGCACCAGTTCCCATGTTTGTACCACCTGGTTTCACTAGACTTGGCTTATTTAGGTGGTTGGCACCAGCTTGGCAGAGTGTTTCCATGTGTACAGTAAATGGCTGTGTGTGTTTAGTTTTTTGAAATGCCCTCTCTGAGTCTGCTCTCGTTGTCAGACTTTTTTGTTGTTGTTCTTCCTGACTAACCCTGGCATTGTGTTCAGAAAGCTCTGGCTCGTAGCTCTCTGTGGATATAGGGCACTCGCTGCTCTAGGGAGGAATGCGGTGATGGGAGAGAGCATCAGAGAGTCTCCCGCAGTTAGATTTGTCAGCTGCGCTCGAGTGCATCACACCCAGCGGAGTAAAATTCCCGGTACCGCTTTTTCCACTGATACTCCCTTGACAGAGCTTTTCCTCCTCCTCCGTTACCTCTGCCTGGAGCCCAGTCTGAGTGGAATGGTGAGAGTGGAATGGTCAGCAATAAAACAAACCTAGGAGAGCCCAACGCCAGGCAAATTCCCACCTGTGGCGTGCAGATCCTTAGCAGAGAGCATCCCCGTCTCTGCACATCAGAGGGTTGTTCTCCAGTTGCTGTTTTAAGCCGTCTGATTTTGAAATGGTATTTAGGTGTAGGAAAATAAAAGCATGTTTAACTGGGGCTTGTGCCAAAGACACAGAGTAATGTGTCTCTAGGTGGAAAAAGACTCCGTGTCTCGATCCATCGCCTCTTCCTCTGGAGCCTTTGTCTTGGCAGGTGTCTGTAGAATAGATGGCAAACTGTAGCAGCTTGTGCGCCAAAAAGTTCAAAGCAGCAGCAGTAATCCTGATAACAGGGCAGGTCAGGGAGCTGTGGGATTTCATAAGGAGAGGCTAATGGGGATTTGAATTCAAACATTGTACCTCTCTCCTGCATCTCTCCCCGCAGCGTAAAATGCGTGTTCCAGTGCTGGTGCCAGACTGAAAAGCTTGGTTTGGAAAGCGGAGGGGCCTCCATCCCTTCATGGGACAGACTGCAGAGATTTACGTCTCTGTCACTTCTTCAATTCTACCTGTTAGAAGATAAAAGTCATTCTCTAATAGTTTTTAGAAGCTGGTGTGAAACAGATCCACAGATTCATTGCTGATACCTAAAGAAGCTTGGCTGGTGAAACATTGTCACCGTTATTGACTGGGACGGGCGGTAAGGTGCACTGGGACAGACTCCACAGAAGGGCCAGTGCCACTTTGGCTGGGAGACCTGCTTACAGAGGCAGGGGTGTATTCTGAACTGATGCAGCTGCTGTTCTTCATAAATTAATTTATTCCTGTAGAAGAAAAGCAATTCCCTATGCTCCCTTTAGCCCTCACTGCTGACCTTCCAACAGGAATTATGCTGATTTTTACATAGCATTGGATTTTAGTCTATGTGGAGCAGGGCTTCTCTCCCCAGGATTGTTCCTCTCCTGTTTCACTGTCCTGTTCTGCTGCTGGTTCATTGATTTGACTTTTTTTTTTTTTTTGAAATGTTGTTTTGGTTTTGCTTTAAAAAAAAAAAAAAGGCAAAAGTAATAATTAAAAAACAAACCTTCCCTGCATCCCCAACCAAAACTAGAAACCAGAAAGAAAGCAGGCACTTTGTGATTCTGGATTGCGTGTGGCAGGAGGAAAATATTTAATTCATTTTCCAGCGTGAGCCATTGTGAACTTGAAAGGGATGTTGTCAAGTAATTTGGTTTTCCCACAAAGTGTGGCAACCTCTTGAGGAGTGTCTTTTTGGTGTGGTCTGTGCCAGGCTCCAGAAAGGAAAACGCTACTGAAGCGGAGCCAGCTGGCTGCGATCCCAAACTCCATTTCCAGAGCCAAGGTAATGGCATCGGCAAGGCTGGCATGAAAGTGGAAACAAAACAATCTCAGCGTCTTGGAGCGGCTTCTGCGGGAGGAAGGGAGAGGAGGAGGTGGCAGAGAAAAAAAAAGTTTGCCCAAGTAAAAAGTGTTGAAAAAAATGTCCAGTGAAGCAAGCTGTTGATGAAGTGTGCAGTTTGTGGAAATCAAAAGGCTCTGGAGAGCAGTCAGTCTCAGTGAGATATTTCAGCAGGAAAAATCCAAATCCTTAATTTTTACAAGTAGCAAAGCGGTACAGGTTGACAGTGGTGAAACGTGATGTTTTGATAATCATTCCGTTTGAGTTCTTTATGCCGTGGTAAATTTCTAATTCTGAGGTGCACATATTTCATTTTTATGTACTCTATTTGTTATTAAATCAATATTAAGTCAAGTAAAAAATACAACTGTTGATATCAAAACAAAACCTTTAAACTCTACCAAACACGCTGTCGTTCCCCTAGAATTGCTGGATGCGGGTAATTCTGAATTTTCAGTTTCATGTTCTGATTCAGTGCAGTTATGAAGTTTATTTCTATCAATATGAAAGTTCCTGCAGAAACGGCTTCCAGACCAGTTTTAGTCAAGGTGTGCTTTGAAAGCTTTTTAACTGTGCAGACCCAGCTTTATCCTTCCGTGCATTTTAGAAGGATAAGAGAACCTACACGTATAAAACACCTCAGCACCGGCCTGCACCTGAGCTGATGCTCCCTGCCAGGCAGCCGGGCTCTCATCCCGCCCGCGTGTGCCTGAGGGACTCTCCGGGAACAGGGAAGGTTTTCATTCTGCTAGCGAGGAATGCAAGAGAGATGAACTCACAGCTACTTTGAGTTAATGGTAGTGGTTTTAAAATAGAGGGAGGCAGATTTAGGTTAGTTATAAAGAAGAATTTTTTTATGCTGTCCCAGGTTGCCCAGAGAGGTGGTGGATGCCCCATCCCTGGAAACATTCCAGGCCAGGTTGGCCGGGGCTCTGAGCAACCCGATCTGGTTGGAGATGTCCCTGCTCCTTGCAGGGGGGTTGGACTGGGTGGGCTTTGAAGGTGTCTTCCAACCCAAACTGTTCTGTGAGTCTATGATTCTATCTACATCCATCTGTTTGGATTTGTGTAATGGCAGAACTGACTGAAGGGATTTTTGAGGTTGGTTGAGAAGTCAGAGGGACTCACGAGTGCTACTTTGGTGCTGTGGCTTAATGTTCTGAAAGTTTTTCTAATAAATTGTAACAAAAGACTCATAATAGATTTTCAGAGGCTGTTAGAAAAGCCCAAAGGGTTCAACCATGTGAGCTGTGACTGGTTAAACCTTCCCTGGCCTATCTGCCTCCTGCACGGCCCAGGAGCGTTTTGCCGTTATTTGTCTGTACTATTTCCATGGCAAAGAAACAAAATATAGGTAGAACCAGAGCTGTCTGTACTTTGCCATCTCTTTGAGCAGTGAAAGACCAGTGGAGAGTGCAGCAAGGGGCTTGTTTAGATCCACCACTCTCTTCAGCCGCTCTGGTTCCAGGCAGTCCCAGCAATAACAGATGAGTTTTATCCTTTGTTACGCATGAATTTTGAGTTATTATGTTACATGTTACGAGTTTTATCTTTTGTTATGGCTTGTTGGGCAGAAGCCAGGAGGTTCACGCGTGCTGAAATGTCATCTGTAGCATGATGCTGCATGGGTGGTGTTGGGATTGGGAACTGGTAGATACTGGTTTTATTCCTGGCCCACCCATGGACTCATTTCTGGAACTGTATTTTTCTTCTGTATGTTATGCCATTTCTCTCCTCCCTGAGAACATTGGGTAGTGCTGCTTTCTTACTTTGTAGGGGTATTGCAAAGCTTATTTGATGTGTTCGTGGAGTGTTCCTCAGATGTCAGACTTCTACAGAAGTTCAAAGGGATTTGCTGTGCGATGATTCTGTTCTCTTTAATTTGCCCTGGTGAATATTAGTTGGATATAGAAAAGTTGGTATTTTTTTTCCTTCAGCTGGAGACTCTTAAGTCAGTGCAATGGCTCCCAGCTGGTCTTCACAAGGCAAAGGAGGTCGCGAAACATCATTTTCCCTTTGAAAAGCCTGCCTCACAGCCGAAGCAGTGCCTAGTACAAGGCTTTGGAATGTTAAAGGGTTTAATTCTGAGCATTTCCTTCTTTTTTTTTTTTTTTTTTGATAGTGATTGAATTTTAATAGTAATACAGAACTTGTGCTTGCAGCCAAAGAGCATTTGAGGAAAGATCCTTTTGTCAGGAGAGGTCATGAAAGAACAGGAGTAATTGTTGAGATGGCCCCAGAGACCGCTGGTGTTTAGTTTTATTTTTGAGTGGCCAGAAACAAATACTTCAGAAACCGATATAAGGGTGATTTCTGTAGCAGTGAGCATCCCAGTTCAGTCAAGTCTTGTGTGGGAGAGCTTTTCTGTTAATATGTTGTGAATTCTCTAAATGAATGCAGTGGTGCTGGCCCAGTTGTAGGCAGATGTTTCTAATACACAGGTGAGGTAACAACGTTGGATACCGCAGGCATCGACACTGTTACCTGCAGAAGAAAAATAAAAAAGAAAGAAGTTATTTGGTAGGGCTTATAAATACTATGTAAATAGAGATCTGGTTATATAAATACAGAAGAAATCAATGTTTCTAGAGGAAAAAGTGGCAAAATAATTGAAGCATCTCTTTCTGTCAGTGTTAACATTGTTAATGTGGCTCAATGTTAAAGTGAGCTTCGCCTTCTGTGCATGGAAACTTGGCTTTGTGAGTGTGGAAATGCTGACATTTAGTCTGGAATGCTTATTAGGCATAGGAATACATTGGAAGGATGGAACATGTCCCAAAACTCCTTAAGTTTCTCAGAAGCAGGAGGTACAGCGCATCTTTTAAATCGCTGGAGGAGGAAGGGAAGCAGTCAAAGAGAAAATGAAAAATTCAGAGCGACTAAATATTCTTTTGCTCCATCTTTCTTTTTTACCAGTCAACACTGGCGGTGGTTTCTGCTGCAACTTAACTCTTTTCGGGTAATAAAGGTGAGATACTGGGGTGTCAAGAAATGGTAGCGTGGATGGATTAAATGGACCACGTCCGAGCGCTCTGGAGAAACAGAAGGTCCTATGTGTGACTTAAAGAAGCGTCCTGTATGGGATTTACTTAGGTTTTTTTTCTAGATCTTCAACTAATATTCAAAATTGTAATTTCTAGAAGTTTTGCTTTGGACTTGTTTGGGTTTTTTCATTTTCGGCAAACTTTTTGCAGAGAAGAGAAGGCGGGTTTGGGACGACAGCCCCACGGAGCTGAGAACATTGTGCAGCCAAGTGCTGCACGTCGTCTCGGAAATGACGGGCTCCTGGGCTGTATTTCAGTGCCGGGTAACTGAAAATGGCTTTGTGGTCAGAAAGCCATTGGTATTTACTTCAGGGCTAGCAGTTATTGGCAGGTGCCCAATAAAAGGCAGAACCAGTTTATCATCTGTCAAGGAGACAGGATGGTAGGTTTCAGGACTGCTGCCTTGTTTCGTAGTGTAAATGCCCATGTCTGTTAATTCTGTTCTTAATTAGCTGCATCAGTCTGGGTTTGTTGCTTTTGTTTGGTGCTGTGTTTTATCTACAATTGACTATTTGCTTTTATTTTTTGGAAAGCGAAGGAGGTAAGAGTCAGTCGTAATTGACCACCGGTGCGGTTCCTGGTTCCCCTGACCTGTGTCAAGAGACTGTGCCCAGGCAATAATGAGTCTGTCACAAGAACTCCGGGGTGAGTCGGCTGGTCGGATGGATATCCCACAGCAGCTTCCTTTGCTCTCAGGGGGAGCTGACCAGGGAGGAAGAACGAACAGGCCTTTTCTACTCCCTTTTTGCTCTGCTTTCCCTCAGGCCGCCCGGATCTTTTCTCACTGTGTGTGAAATAGAGCCCAGCATTTGTTTCTCCTGAGATTTCGGTTAGGATCAGGTGTGCAGAGACCCCTGCTCAGGAAAGTGCACGTGCAGAAGGACTCATTCATCATGTTTTCTCATTTAACATCAGTGATTTCAGCGTGGTTGGTCCTGACATAGAAGGATTTTAGGGTGAGGAGACTCCAGCCTGTTTCCCTCGGGAGCTGAAGGGGAATGCCTCTCAGGAGGAACGGCTCCCTGCCCCAGTTCATCCTGAGTGCTGGGGCTGAGGCGTGGTGTTTCTCCTCCAGTGTGTCACTAGCATTTAAAACCGTGGAGTGACGCAACCTCTTGTAATGTTCAGGTCTTAGAAGATATTATCAGGACAAACTGAGATCTTAGAACTCAGGCCCCAACAGGCAACTAGCAATCCTGATCGTCTTCTGAAATGCGGTTAATTGTGTGCCTGCATACACACCCTGTTCATGAGTACAGAGTCTCTAAAATTTCACCTTTTACAAATACTGGCAAATTGGCCCTGAAATGTCTTTCAGCCCAGTGAAAAATGACCTTGAGTCTCTGATTCATGAACTGTTCATAGCTGGGAGTGGATCCACCTACAGATTTAGGTGTGAAAATATCAGGTCGCCGAGAACTTATCCAGAAATACTTATAACTGTCACAGGAAATATTATTGCCTCTTTGTTTCTTTCACTTGATTTTTTTACTCTACCTTTTTGAATCTTACTGGATCTTTTACAGGGATCCTAATCCCAAGTAAGTCCCAGAAAGAGAGCAGCAACTGTTCTGGAGCGCCGTTGGCAGTGAACGGTGCCCGAGAACCGATGGATTAGCCTTGCTTGCCACGTCACGGCATCTGGCACAGCTGTCTCTCTCGCATGTGGAACTGAGCCGCTGTATAGGTCAGGACATGTTTGGCCAGGCCTGTGACTGTCTTCCGGACATTCACCAGCCCTGTCTCCATCTACGCCTGCGTTACCACATTCCTTTCTCGCTTTACGCTAAGATCTTCCTGTGTCTGTCTGTCTGTTCCTCTCTCGCTAGCCTCAAACCCCTGTATCTGTCTGACTATTCCAGACATCACTAGAGCCTGTGCATTATTCCCAAATACAAATTATTTTATTCTGATAATCCTCTGTCAGAGGGAGAAACTTTTTTCTGGTTTTTTTTTTTCTTCCCCTCCCGACTTTTCATTGTGCTTCCTTCCCTGCTTTCCTTTGACAATCCACTTCTCCTTTTCCCTGTCTCTTTCGCAATGTGAGCACATTACTCTCGTTCAAGCTAATGGCTTTTACCTGCTAATGGGAGACCTGTTCTCTGCTGTCCTTTGCTCTTTGGCAGCCCCTGAACTTTGCGATTTCCTGTGATGTTTGGTAAGTCTGGGAACTCCTTTGGCAAGCGCCCGAGCGGCTCAGGACTCTGGGTTATGTGGTTGAGTGCACAGCCTAGGTCCTCTTCTGAGCACACCACCTATGCATTTTCACACTTAAGTCCTGTAAGCCTTGCAGAATTTTTACTAAATGTCTAGCTACAACCGAATCCTTATGAGCCGTATTACAGGCGTGAAGCAGCTTTTATCAGAGAGGGATGTGTCAGGGGAAACTGCAGGTGAGATTTCCCAGCTGTCCGATGTCACAGTAGGAGTGGACACTGCATCCTGTTTCCGATGGACGTAAGATGTGGCTCTCACCATCCAGGCTAACTTCAGTCCCCTGCTTGTTGGGGACGACTGTGTAAACCACGGTCAGCCTATACCCAGCATCACAAGTTTTTGGTTTTGTGACCGCTCCTCCTGCAGAAGGGCACTAGTTGTTTTGTTCTCATCAGAACTTTTTGACGTTTTGTAAGTGGCGTGTCAGGCTGGCAGACACAATAAAACTCCCTGTAAGCAGTCAAGGTGACATGTCATCTTTGCCATGGATTTTCACATGGCTTCTTGTCGTGCCAAGGAGTCGGAAAGCCTGGAGGGGACGTCTGAAGCCCGGGCCGTGGGGCAGAGAGGAGCTGTGATTTCCACCCTGGGAAGACAAGGCATTCCAGGCTCTGCTTGATGAGCAACTGTAGGAAGCAGACGAGTTTTAACATGTCGTTGTACAGCATGGCCAGTAAAGAGAGGAAGGCCCAATGGATATGAGCTAGCCTGGCATGTGGACAATGCAGGCTCTGTCTCCAGGTCTGCCAGTAAACTGCTGCATGACGTTGGATTTATCCTTCCATGCTGTGTTTTGGCTTGTTTAATAACATCTTCAAGACATTTATGATTTCCTAATACGAGTGTGTCTGCCACGCTTAGCACCGGGCTGTGGGCTGAGAGGTTTCAGACTGCAGCTGTGTATCGATCAGACCTCTAGCAGGGAGATGACCGTGTAATTCTAAGGAACCAAATGAGAGCTAAAGCTAGGAAGTGGGTGCTCAGCCTTCCTTTAATCCTCCTTTCTCCTCTGCGACTTTCAGTTTCTTTGAATAATTTTGGCAGCAAATTGGTAGCCAGCATAAATGTTTGAAGGAGGAAAAACCTACCTGATCCTCCTGCTTCCTTTATTCCTGCATCTTATGAAAGCCAAACAGGTTTTGTTTGATTTATTTTGTTTAATTTATGTTTTTGTTTAATTTCTTTTGTTTAATACCTTCTCCAAGTAGAAACCCCGGTGAGGCAGCATGCACTGGCTCCAGCTGGTTGAAAGTAGGCAGTGTCTGCTCCAGAAACATCAAATCAGGCGGGTGCTAGGTGATCACTATGGGCTGTCTGTGTGGTTTGTGATAATAAAGTCTCCAAAGAAAGGAAGAGAGAGAGGGAAAAAAGCAGCTCCTTTTCTTAACTGCTTCTGAATTCAGGAGACAGCAAAAGGCTTTTGTTCGAGAAAGAGCGAGGCCGGCTTTGACAATGTCTCTGAACGTGAAAATATGTTTCTGTGTTGGTATTTTTTTATCTTTTATATGATAGATTTTTATGGAGTTCTGGCTTACTTTATTTACATATATTATAACCTCCCTACTGAGTAAACAAGAGATGCCCAGCTAAGCAAACAAGCCCGAGGGTGATGGGAAAGGGAGAGAGAAAGGAGAAGAATAGCGAGAGGGAGAGGAAAAGAGAGGTGGCAATAGGAAAAGGGTAAACAGACAGGCACTAATTAAGGCCTTCATCACAAGCAGGGAGATGTGCTAGGCTGACAGTCAGTCAAGCAGATAAGGGGAGATGAGTTAAAATCTACCCCCAGGTTTCGAAGGCCCCAGGGCCCTGGCAGACAAGAGCACAGTGAACGAACAGGAAGCCACTGAAAGGTCATTTGCATGAAATGATGTTCAGGAGCTTTGCTTTTGTTGTTGCCCTGATGGCTTTAACCCGTTCCTGGCCCAGGAAACGCGCAGAGGTAAGACGCTCGCAGCCAGGCTCTGTCTGTGGCTTGAAGGCTTCTTTTGGTGGCCTGCAAGGGAGCAGTTCTCCAGGGAGCCGTGCTTCATGGCGCGAGAGAGAGGGCCTGCGTCTCCCACTGAAAGTAAGGCGGGCTTGAATTTCTTGGCGAGTGATGTGATCCCTCTCTAGCAGAGAATAAAATGGATAAATCATCAGAATGTGAGACTCTAGGTGTGAAACAAGGCACAAGCTTGCCAAGCAGCGGGAAGATGCAGCGGCCTGCAGTGGTTAGAGACATTCAGGCATTCTAGACTTTGAGTTTTGCTCTTTCCAGGAGCTCTGGACACAAATATTAGGAGTTTCCATTGTGGAGTGATGCCAGAATCTATCATCAGTTGCCCTTGCTGTAGTGTCACAAACATGTCATGATTCAGGAGCGTTGTGCAGGTGGCTCCTGTCTGCCCCTTCGGCTGGAATTGAAAATACATCCCAATTTTTAGTGCTTCTGAAAGAACGGGCAAATTGTGGTTGCAGCCTCTTCTCCCTGAGCTGCTTTAGGAAACAAGATCTTGCTCAGATCTCCGAGGGAATTCTGACACTATAATTATTATTGTACGTTCTCAGTGTGCTTAGGCGTTTAGGCAGATTGTAATTCTGAGTGACATGGCAAGAGAAATGCAGGCAGAGGTGCTCACCATGTTGTGACAGTCAGACAGCCTGGCGCACTTTTTCCCTCCCTCTACTTCTCTTTAGACATTTGATAAGTCACAGTCGTTACTCTTCTGCTTTTCCTTCTGAAACATAAAAACTGGTTACATTGAGGTCTGGTAGATTAAACAGGGGTCTGGGCTGTTGGACTTCTGGGTTCTGCTTCAAACCGCTGCCACTTCATTACTGTTTGACCTTCTCCATCTCGTGTCAGCTCACTGTGAGTAATGTGTCTGCCACAGAAGGCCAACAAGCTTTCCTTGCCTCCGAGAAAGGAGATGGTTGGAATGGCCATCTCTGGGATCAGCAGAGCGCTCTCAGATCCTTGGGTGAAAGTGCTGTTGAAGGTAAGCGGTGGTTATTAGTCGAGTTGTGCTCTGGGATGGGTGGTAAGGCTGGCTGCTGAAAATTCAGGATTAAGGCCAAACCATGATAGGAATCCAGTGAGGCCTTGAGAGACGCCGACCTTTTACAGTGTCACATCTCCCAAGGAGAATCTCCCTGAAGATTTCCGGTGGGGTGAGCTCCGATTAAATAATTTCCAGGTACAAACCACTTTCAATTCCATATCTGTGCTGGAAAATTTGAACCTTAGACTGAGACTGAATGGATCTGGGCTGTTGCGGTTGGCAAGTTCTTGGGTTTTCCCACTAGAATCAGTCCTGTCCAAACCAGTGCATTCCCAGTTCAGGTCTGCAGACTCTGGCTCTAGCTCAGTGGTGGCAGATACCACGGCTTTCCTGGGAGTGATGGTGCTCCCTGGCATTTGGTGTAACTAATCTACTTCTCCGCTTCCAGAACACAAATTATCTTGATGATAGAGACATTTTTTGTTTAAAAAAAAAAGACAATGAAAAACGTTCCCAAACTTTTCTTCTGCATTGCAGTGCAGGCTAGTATTACAGCCTGCTAGAATCCCATTTAGGTAAGTATTTTTAAAAGCCTGCTGTATGGAATCAGTGGAGATGATGGCATGTCGGACTGCAGGTAACTGTGCGGTGTTATGAGTACAGCGTCGTGGTTGTGAATGGACTTCTCTAAAGCAAAGTAACATCTAAGAGTAGCAGAATATAGATAGTCTTTGGCTAGCTTCTTATTGCTCCTGCTTTCTGTAGAATTTTAAAAGGCCACTGTCATCAAGTAATTTTTTCTGTGCTTCACTGTGTGTAACAGCCTCTTTAAGAGCCTGGAAATTAATTTATTTGCCTTTTTACTCTAGACAAACAGCAGTTTCTTTTTCTTGGCCTAACATTCCATCAGGAAGACAAACCCAAGCCCTGTTCAATGTGGTTTTGCTTTGAATTCCACGTAATATCAGTGCTAGCATCAGCCTAAGAGGAAGATACTTCAAAAAGTGTGATTAATCTGTTCAGCATACGACCTTGAAAGCTGAGCAAGTGGAAAGGAAATATTGGTTATTAAAGGTGAGGTCTATGGTTTGGAAGGAAACTTTGTTGGTGTAGTAAGAGAGATCAGTTAATTCATACGTCGAGACAAGTTATTTGTATGAAAGAAGAGCCCTCGTGCTCATGGAGTGAGGAAATATGTGTCATTCCATGCTGTGTTTTATGAGAAAATGCTGCTGTTGAAAGACAACCCTGTAAAAGTCCTGCAGTGTAATATCCTCATCTTATCCTCTACCTCAGGGCAAAATGCAACCTGGAATTGCAAATTTTCCTTCTTGCCAGTAGTATGGATGACTAGGACAGAGGATGTTGCATAGACCCTGTAAAGCAAGCGGAAGAAGTCTTGTCCTGCTTCTTTTCAGCCGCGGAATGGGGTTGTCCAGGGGAAGAGTGAGCTGCGAGAGGACTGCGGCCCGCAGCGCTCTGTGCCAGCCTTCGCCTTCCTCCAGCAGCGAGCTCCTTCTCCCGAGACGGCGTTGTGCTTCCCGTGAGGAGCAGCCCAGGTGTTCGCACAGCTCGCCGAGTGAGCAGGAAGGTGGCTCCTGGTTCCAGCAGGGATTGAAGTGACCTTGTGAGTGGAGCTGAGCAAAACGTCTGCCAACGGTGGCAACAGAAGTTGCAAAAATACTGGGGTGTTTTTCTGTCTGCTCTTTGTGGTTCGTGTTTAGGACCAAATGTGCCTAAAAACTTGCGATTCTAGGTCAAGCAGGAGAGACAGACAGATGTTTGTTCGTATAGAGGGTAGAACAGACTGTGAGTGTGTTAAAAAATATGGAGAGATTTCAGACTTTACGTTTTTAAATTCCCGTTTTAAGACAAGGCGAGCCTTTGCTGTGCCAGTGTGGCGTGATACGTGCCCAGCAGTGTGGAACGCAGGGTCAGAGAGGTTTCCTCACTGCAGGGACAAGCTTGTGATCTCCCAAAGCCCAGACAGGCGATTTTTCTCTCTTTCTCTCTCTCTCTTTTTTTTTTTTTTTTTTTTTTTTTTCCCCCTTTCTGCCTGGAAAGGATGCAGCATCACAGACCTTGTCACCCGGAGCTTAGAGGACAGCTACCATATGCCTTCCGACCTCCCCTTGCTTTTCTAGGAAAGATTCAGCCTGCTGGGCATTTTCTATCAGAATGGTGAAGAGACAAGGGCTGGGATGTGGCCCGGGCTGGCGTTCCTCTGGTGCTGTGTGTGGACGGGGGGGAGAAGGGGAGCGCGCAGGGGGAGGAGGGTGAGGAGACCGGGCTGCCGAAGAGGAGGAGGAGGGATGGAAGAGAGGCGAGATTGGCATCTTCATGTGCATGAGACCGGCCAGCGCCACGACAGCTTGATGAGCCTGCGGGCTACGATCTCTGGCGGTTGTTCTGATTGCGGTGATGGGCTTGTCTGGTGGCTCGGACACCAGCTTTCGTTATCATGCTCTGCAGCATTTACAGTGGCGGGGAAAGGAGGGAACGGAGGAGGTAAGGAAGCCCTGGGGTTACACGCACACGCATGCACACACACACACAAATCAGAGACAGGAACGGGAGAGGAGCTTTGGCTCCAGGCTATTGATTTTGTTTCGTGACACTTGCTCATTTCCCACTTATTGTGCATCTCTGCTGTTGTACCTTCCTGGTACGGCTACAGCAGCTCTCCATAAAATAATAGTGAACCCAGAGTGGTAGGGGCTTAGCAACCGATGGGTTGACCCATTGCTTTGAAGCCGTTTTGGAGACAATCCTACATGCTTGCAGCAGCAGACAAATGCTCCAGCGTGTCTCCACGCTTGCCAAGGAGACAGGCTTCCCCGTGCTTTTCTCGCAGATCTGCACGCGCGTCCTCTTCATGTCTCCGTACTTCTGTTCCTTACAGGGTCTTCCAAATACTCAGACTCACCTGCATCTCAGATACTCAGAGCATTCTCGGGGATTATCAGACAGTTGCCTTCGCGCCAGTACCTCAAAGTTTGGGGACATGGAGGAGATCTGCTGAGTTGACGCTACTTTGCTGTTAGCATCGTTTGATTTTATTTAGCTGCTTCTCCGTTCCTCAGCTTGGAAGTTTAGTTCAGCTGTGAGAGCAGAAAGGGACTTTTGAGTTAATGTAATTTCTCAGTTGCTGTCTTTCTTTCTGGCCTGGATGCACACATATGCACACACACACACACAAACATACATGTACTGTCTTTCGCATACACACGTACATGCTCAATTTTCCCCAGCTTTGTATCAGGGGATGCTGGAATGCCATGGCTGGCAGGAGTTACTAACTGGATTAGCTGGTAAATCCATCTGGAGCTCCCAGTGGGAGGGATGGACAGGTTCAAGATGAATAATGGCTTGTCTGAGGCAGCAAAATGGATTAATTTATAAAAAAGAAGGGAGGAAAATACCCTTTTTTCTCCATGCAGACTTTTGCCTGAGACAGGGGGAGTGGTTTTAAGAAGGTAAGGAAAGAGGAAATGGTATTTGGAGAGGGAGTAATATGTTACTGAATATGATTGTCCATCCTTTTTCAGTGTATTAAACTGTTCCTTTATTTCCTAAATCTTCATTATGAATTTGAGATTGTGAGGGGTGAGGCAGCTCCCTATCAGGTTTCTTAGTGACATGAGGGGAATTTTTTTTTTGGTCCTTCTTTTGTTGTGCAAGATGTAAACTGCTTGCAGAACCATGCCTTGGTGCTGACCCTCAGGACGTGGCCGGTGCGTTGGGGCTGGAGCCGCGGAGTTTCGCAGTGTACGAGCCTGTCCGGCTCTGAGGCAGAGATTTGGCATTGACTGATGGAGTGAAAACAGCTGCGTGTTTAATAAGAGCTGTGCTGAGATCAGACAGCTTCATCTGGGACTCAGCAACAACTGTGCTTCAGAGTCACCTGTGCAGAGTAAGCAAAGCGGCAGAAACTGAAGTGCTGGCGAGAGGGAGGAGCCGCTTTGTGACCATCGATAGACTTGGGCAAAGTTGCATTTGCTGAGGTATTGCTAAGCTAAGTGGCTGAGGAAATAAAAATAGCTTTTCCTCCCCCTGCCCTCATATTGTTGCATAATGTTTCCTACATGAAGCCAAATACACTGGAATGAGAAGGGAAGAGCCTCTCCTTTTTCTTTCTGGTTGCCCTATCTGTCCACGGTGCTGCCCGTTGTACTGCAGGCTTGTGAAATGCGTAGTGTGCAAGTGTGTGCTCTGCTGTGAAGTGCTAGCACTTTGTTAAGAGAGAGCATCAGCGCCTCCATTGCTTTTTTGGGGTCTTAAGTTGCCTTTTTAATGTTTGTTTGGTTGATTTTTTTTTTTTAATTAAACTCTTTAAAGGTAAGGTGATCTCTACAGGGAAAATGCTTTTGAAAGAATGGCCATCCTTAAGCCAAAATTTCATAGATTGTTTCAGATACAGTGATTTTGAAGGCAGGTTAATGACTTCTAAGGGTCTGCGTTGGGGTTCGTACCGTTAGGATGGGCACACATAGCATCAGGGTTCAGGTCCTGGGTCTGCCTCAGATTTCTGTGATCTTAGAATCATAGAATCACAGAAGGGTTTGGGTGGAAAGGGACCTTCAAAGCCCACCCAGTCCAACCCCCCTGCCAGGAGCAGGGACATCCCCAACCAGATCAGGTTGCTCAGAGCCTCATCCAGCCTGGCCTTGAACCTTTCCAGGGATGGGGCCTCCACCACCTTTCTGGGCAACCTAATCTTGGACAAAGCACTGAGCTGACCTCAGTTCTGTCATCTCTAAAATGCAGAAAATATCTAATTTATGTAACATGCTTAAATATAACACAAGACTAGTGTCATCATATTAAGTTCCCCTCAGTCTTCAGCGAGGTAACATGAGCTGCTGTAACTCCAGTTTATCATTCTTTACTGTGAGCTTTTTGCCTGGTTCTTCTGTTCCCTCTTCCAGAGAATGCCTTCCTGCAGTCTGTGCTTCTCCAAGGCCTGGGTAAGCTGCTAACTAAATACCCAGGGAGGGAAAAGAAAAAGCATGATGTCTTTGGAAAATACTCAGGAATGGATTCAGTAGCCAGAATTACCTAGCACAGGGTCCCAGCTGGTGGTGCTAGACTGGGATGGAAACAAGGAACCTGTCTCCAAAATGGGAGCAGACACAGACAGGTTCTTTGTGGAGTGTGTTTGTTATCGCTTTAGTGCAAGTGCTAATAGCTTTTGGCTGTTAAAATGAGAGTCTGTGCCTAGTACCAAGCAATCCCTTTGACCCCCTTGCTCCCTGCAGCCGCCTCCCGGCACCGCTGCCGGAGCCCGAGGAAGAGCAAGACCTTTTCTCACTCCCAGCCGCACCGGTCTTCATACCTGACTGATCCTTGAACTGTGATGAACTGGGGAAACGCTGGGATTTCCCAGTTCAACCTGTGCCCTGTATTAAAAGCATACAAGTAGCACAGGAGAAGGCAATGGCCTGTATGTTCTGTATGGAGGCTGCGGGGTTTGGGGCTGCAGTAAGAGAAATCCTGTGGTAAGGGGTTGCTAACCAGTCTGGAAATGATGGCTGAATTATCGGAGGCTGATTAGGGGTTCTGCTGCATCGTTTGAAAACCACTGTACCGCAGACTGCTCTTCCATTTCATTTTATGATTGCATCCTGCCTTGACATCCAGCCCTAGACACAGCCTCCCATCCTGTCGCCCCCTGAACCTTAAGGTAGGAGCCTGGTTGGTGTTAATGACACGGTCTTGTGTCCAGGAATAAATTGTCGTTAAAGGGAAGGAGAGCAAAGTCAAGCAGCTCAGGGCAGGCCTCCTCCAGTGGCTGCGATGTTGTAAGAGGCGTTGAGGAGCGCGGGGGTGAGGTCCTGAGGGACCCCTTCCGGTGATGCTGGGCTGGGAGCGTGGTGTGCTCTGCACAAAGCACAGCTGGCAGAGCCCAGAGAGCTGCCGAGGAGACCTCTGGCCAAAGGTGGGCATGCTTTGTGCGGTACCTAGGGTAAAAGGGCCTGTGTTCTTTATAGATTCTGCGTACCCAGGGTGAGAGCTGTAATTAATAACAGTGATAATAACAGCAGCAATTACAATAATTCTAGTGGTATTAAGCTGTGACCTGAAAAACACAACAGCCGATGAGAAGCTGTGGGTCTGATCTCTCCCCCTCCTCCTCTTTCTCCTCCGCCCACATCTCTATGCTAATTTCTCTCTTTCTTAT
Organism: Chlamydotis macqueenii; assembly: GCF_036417535.1. NCBI lineage: Eukaryota > Metazoa > Chordata > Aves > Otidiformes > Otididae > Chlamydotis > Chlamydotis macqueenii. The sequence continues at coordinate 13,310,988 of NC_141572.1, read as the reverse complement.
TTTTCTTTTCTTTCTAATATTTTTTTTTCTGCTCTGGACATATCCTTGAATCCTGGCCATTCCCCCAGCTTATGGGATTCCCATTATACACGCTTGATATTTAACAGCTTTGGCGTCTTCCATAGCTGGGAGTGAAAAGAGAAAAAACAGCTCTAAAATGTAATGGAGCAAAATCTGCATACTGAGCCCTGGTTCCATGTCCCTTTGCACTGTTTACTTAGATCTTAAAAAGCTACGAGCTGTGGCATCTACTCAGACTTCATCAGCCCATCGTGCCCTGATGCTGGCCTGGGAGACGCTGCCAGCTCCCAGTCCCCTTCTGCCGCCACCTCATTAACCAGAGGATTTCGTGGGTCCTGCGGCCGCCCCGTCCTTTTCACATCTCCTCTCACAGCCCGCGTTCCTGCGCACCGCTCCCTTCTGTCGTGGTGGGGGACTGCTTGTGCATTTCAGGGGGTGGAATACATTCTTTTTTCTTTAATCAGAAATCCACGGTTATGCCCAAGAGCTAAATTTACCCCTGCGTATCGACTTTATTTGCTCAGGAAGCTGTCGTGCAGCTGTCACGTGGGGAGATGCTGGCGTGCGCCGTGCTGTGCACGTGGGGTGAGGAGTTGGTCCTTCACTCGGAGATCCTAACTGCTCAGGTTATAACCATACATACATTAAAGTTTTCAAATTGTTGTCATCATTTTCATACAAAAGAGATTACTGTGCCACAAATGAGTTAAGCCCTGTAGAAGAAGAGGTGAAATACCTCATCCAAAATCCTGCCTCCTCACGTGCCAGCCTAGTTCTGCTGCCTTACGGAATCCCTGGAAATCCCCACACACATCTGAGCTTTTCTTGGTGAAAAAGCGTTGGGGTCAGGTGGACCTGAATGTCACGAGCAAAGCAGTGGCCATCCTCCACCTTCATCCCCGTTAGCTTTCTGGGTTTCTTTTTTTTTTTTTCCTTCTTTTTTTTCTTGTTTTTCCCAGTGGATGTGATTTTGATGGACATCAAAGGAGCAGCACAGCATTCACAGTGACCTGTCTGTTACGATAGAAGTGTCTTAGGAGTATTTGGACAGTCCGTTTGAGCTCCTTGCTTTACCTGTCTAAAACGTGGAAGTCAAACTCTGAGCTTGGTAGTGTCATTTCCTCTGAGTTGGTGGGGACAATCAGACACTTCCAGAGGATGTGTCATGTGACCGATCGCAGAAGTTTATTTTACAATGAGGTAAATTGCCCAATTTCAAGGCAGTAAAGAAAATACCGGGGAATTAGCTCTGAATTAGACGCCTCAGTTTTAGACGTCTAAGTTAGATCAGCCTCATCCCATCCTTTATCTTCCAGTTTCCTTAGAAGCTTTGAAAGTCTTACCAGAAGCTTCTTCTGATGCAGCATCTTCTTTTCTGTCTTCCAATGTCTGTCTATCCCTGTTCCCATCTTTTACACCTGAGATAAGTCAGGTGTTTCTTTTTCAGTGCAAGAGCCAAAAGATTTTCACTAAAGTTAACGGTGACACATAATTATTAATTATTACTATTAAAGCTCATGAAAGCAAATATGATTATCACCCAGTGCTTCGTTACTGAATGGGAACCATTGCTACAAGTTACCAGTGAGGCTTTGATTTTAGTAGTGTGAAAGATTTTATATGGTTTGTGACAGCATCCACAGTTTTATTAAACAGATTAAAAGTGCATGAGCATCAAGATGTGAGACAGCTGTTAACTGATGGATATTAACGAGAAAATTCTCTTAGAGTCATCCACGGTTGAGTGTGGGGAGAGGCTCTTGATTCTTTACGAGCATCCTTTGTGGTCCTCGCTGTACATCGGCTTTTTTTCGTTATGTCTGACCCAGCAGCACAGAAGGAAATTACCTCTCAATTTTCTCATCTGACAGACTCCATAGAAATGTCTCAAAGGTGAAAATTTTGGTCTGTTTTCCCAAAGAATTTTTTTCCTTTGCATTAAGGGAGAGGCTCTGGCTGAAGCCATGTTCACCTGGGCAGAAGCTTCTCCGCAGTGCTGTCGTCGTTGTGTCCCGCCGAGCTACAGACTCAGCTTTGTGGGTGTATTTCACGCCCTGCCCGAGAGTTGTGGCCCCAGGAGAGTCTTGCTTCCTTCGTTGTGGGCCTCACCTGTTTGAAGAGCCATTGCAGACCGTAGCTGTCAAGGCTGGAAGATGAGTAACTCTGAAGTTCACTCTCTTTTCTCACAGGATGGCTCCGAGCATCAGCCCATTAAATGGCTGGGGACAGCTTCCTGCACCGCACTGGTCGAGTCTTCTGTTTAATGACCCCGTGAAGAAGCCAACAACAAATTAGTGCTTCAGTTCTTTCACACAAGGTATTCCCAGACACCATTATCCACTGAGACTGGAGAATCCCCTACGTACTCAGGTAAGATGACATTTCCATACTGGAAGTAGAGTGCGAACCGGGCTCGCTGGGTTAACCCCCTTTCCTCAGTTGCACCTTTCAGTTTGGTAAATGTTGCGTATTTAGAACTCTGTGTACAAGCAGGTCAGCATATTCTTCAAGGGCCATTATCCCGCTGCTCCCTGCAGCGTTAGGTACACAGCAGGGAGTTACATCAAGGAAATGCATTAAGACGAATCAGCAAGAGAGAAGGGTACCTCTGGGCCAGCTCCCTGCTCCTCAATTATTTATACTTCATAATTTCCAGCAAATCACTGGCTGTTTATTGGTGCTCATCTATAATTGAAGAGTTTCCTAGATCACTGGCCAGCTTTGCTTAAGATGGAGCTGGCCGTGCTTTTGAAAGCTGTTACGAAAACCCCACAGGGAAAGGGCAGGGTCTCAGGAGTGGCTGGTCATCCATTGAGGATACACCCTTTTAATTTTTGGCTTTTGTGGGCACCTGGGACTGGTAGGTTTCCAGCATGTGGTTTACCATCTCCATTTGGCCGCACCACATTGTGTAGGGACTGCGTGCTGCAGTACCGAGATGACCCTGCCCAGGAAGCATCTCAAGGATTCTGCCTTTCCAAGGCTTTGCTCATACAGCGCGCTGCTCGTTCTGCCAGAAAAAAAAAAAAAAGTGGAAGATTTTGATGCTCCTAAAATTCTTGAAGAGGCTGTGAAAAAGGGAGCGACTGTTCTGAATGGAGATGAAAAGCCAAAGCCTTGAAAGCTTTCAAGAGCTTAAAATCTGAAGGGAAAAAAACAAGTGCATACTTCTGCAGGGAGCAGAGTTGGCTTTGCATTCTTTGGGTGGCTCCTTCGTCAGGCCTGGCTGGTTTTTCTCCAGTAACATTTTAACTTAGTTTTTCTCTTTTAGTTTCAAAATGAAATTGTTTTGGCTGACACAGTCGAACTTTTCTGTTTAGAAGCACTAGAGAGGGCTATTTTGAATTTTTTTTCCCTGGTTTTGTTTTCAAATAAAAAAAATTATCTGGAACCAGCTATTTCAGCGTGAGCAACTTCACGTTTGAGCAACTAGGAAATTCTAATGAAAAAAATGTTTTGTTGAAATGTTCCCAACCGGCTCTATCCATCACTTCCTTTCACTACTACCCAATAAAAATAGCTCCCGCATACCAGTGTAGTCAGGAGTGCCATGTTACAGAAGAAGAAATAACGAAGCCAACAAAATGACTCACATTCCAAAGATAATATATAAGGTAGGGCCCGGCCAACTGGTTAGATTCAAATTAGAACCAGCCTCAGCCTTCCTGCCCGAAACAAAATGATTGCAAAATACGATCTGTTGTTATTTTTTGATGTTTGCTCATTTTATTTTTGCACACTTCTGTTCATGATCCCCCTTCTGACTCAGTGGAGGTGGACATGCCTTTAATGCTCCAGAGACTGCTGTTTCTCCTTGGTTTTGGCCTAACTAAAAGCAGGAAGCACTAGGATTGTGGCAAGGGGATTTGTTCTTGTAAAGAGATTTTTTGGCTGTTTCGGCTCTGTTTCACCAGCTTGGAGTTTGGATACTCCGGTTAAAGTATGTGTGAAGAGCCAGACCCCTGCACAGTTGACATTTAGGTTTCTCTTTTTGAAGTGATAGATTTTGAAGCAGCCAGAATTGTAGACCTCAGAAACCAGCTGATCCAATTCTGTGGGACGTGTCTTGCGTGAGCGTGAAGAAGTGGACCGCTGTGGTCCCGTATGTCCTTAGAGCCTAAAATATCCTTTTTAGCTTTAAACGTATAATTCAAAGACATAAAATTTTACTTTTATTGTTGTTACGAGGTACCGAACTAATACCCTGAAGTTTTTAGCTCGTTAATTCTGTTGATCTTCACTAAAGCACCCGTTCCAAAAGAATGAGTCCTTCACGTCTACACAACTTTTCAGCCAGGTTGGTAGTGCTTTTAGGAGCAGCTCATGGTTTAGGGTGAGTGCGTTTTAAAGCAATCTATAAATCTTTATGATCTTTGTTTTTCTTCCTCTTGCAGGCGTACTTGGCAAGGATTTTCAGTTTGCATCATTGAAAATTTGATTCATCTACGTACAATGGGTGAGATTTGTCCACATCTGAAAAGCCAACATGAAGCCCTTTGCACCTTTTAAATCTTCAAAACAGGACTGAGACAGGACATTATGGTTTGCCAAACTGTTGCACTGCCTTCCCCTGGAGCTGAACTGAGTTTCAGCCAGGTGGAATGAAGGGGATGATGATGGAGAGTGAACTACTGTGACCTTGACATGTGTTATGGAAAAGAAAGGTAATTTGGGGGCTGCAGTACTGATCAGTACTGATTTTTGCTTTTTTTTTTTTTTTTTTTCCTCCGTAGCTTTAGTGCTTTAGGTGGCTACTTGGACTATTGCATCCTGTTTTGGGCAGCCTCTTAGCTAAATTTGAAGCTTAGAAGAAAGTAAATTAATGTTAAAGGTCTACAGAGACCAACTCATGGGAAAAGGTTCCACTCACTGTCCCAGGTTGCCCAGAGAGGCGGTGGGTGCCCCATCCCTGGAAACATTCCAGGCCAGGTTGGCCGGGGCTCTGAGCAACCTGATCTGGTTGGAGATGCCCCTGCTTCTTGCAGGGGGTTTGGACTGGATGGGCTTTAGGGGCCCCTTCCAACCCAAACCATTCTGTGATTCTGTGATTCTATGAGTTTGGTAGATTTGGTTTAGATGAGCAATGTGCAGTGTGGATAGGGTACGAGGCCAGCACCTGATGGGCATAGACGCAAAATAGACAAACAGGTAGTGAAGAGTGGATCTCTTGATGTCTGTTTGTCTGGCCTCTCCCATTTTTCTCTGAAAAGAAAGGAAACAGCTGTTTTACACAGCCAATGATTGAGCAAGTGCCTTCTCTTGACCACGGCCGGCTCCCAGCCTGGAGCAACTGCCACAACTGCACCCCTGTTGTAGAATCATAGAATCTTAAGGTTGGAAGAGACCTCCAAGATCATGAAGTCCAACCATCAACCCAACACCGCCATGCCTGTTAAACCATATCCTGAAGTGCAATGTCTACACGTTCTTTGAACACCTTCAGGGATGGAGACTCCACCACTTCCCTGGGCGGGCACATGTCCCAGGTCTGCGTGGACCTAAGAGCCCTGGGCTGCTGCCACCACCTTTCTGAAGGAAGGAATAGGAAGAGAAAGCACCCTCGTTAAATGCTTGAAGGTTGTCATGTTTGAGAGACAGGGGCAGGTTTGAAATCCTGAGGTGCTGTCATGTTTGTGTGAGGGACAAGAGGGACGGAGGAGTGGTGCAGATGAGGAAGGGACAGCCTGAAACTGGGACTGAAGCCTTTGCCTTGGATCTGAATAAATAAATCCGAACAGGGAGAAGGGTGTGGGGCATTTCACAGGAGAGTCATCAAAAAGGCTTTTGTGCCGTATCCCTTTGACTTCCGCTGGCTTTGGGTCAATCCTGGAGTCGCCAGTGTTTACAGCTGAGCACGAGGGGTACCTGGCAGTGTCTGTCTTCGCTGCGTGTGAGCTGCGTGGTTCCTGGGGACACTCAGGAAAGTTGAGATCGGCAAACTGGAAATCGGACGTTGAAGTGGATACTGGGAGTGCCAAGTGGCTTTAGTTTGTTGTAGTTGGGTCCCTCTTCCAAGCTCTGTAGTTACACCAGTGACTGTCCAAGGCCTGCGAAGGGACCGCACGGAGCGGGACGCCTTGGAGCCTCACCGGCCCTCCCTGATGTGTCAGTAGAATTCTCCTTTGCCCAGGTTCTGGAGGGCTTTTTAACGCTGTTGTCAAACGTCCCTGGCAAATGTACCGATTATTGAAATGATCTGCACCAGGAAATAAATAAATAAAAGACGTAAGAACAGAAAATGCACCCTCCCAAGATAGCTTTTATGTAGCTAGAAAAGTGAGGTGGTTTCCTGTTCTAAATATTTAACATGATGTTTATGATATGTCCTCTGGGGGAAGAGATGCTTGAAAGCTAATGTTTATGAAGTAAGTCTGGAGGGCTGGAAAGGGGAGGGGAGGGCACGCTAACTAGGAAAAAAAAAAAGGAGGAAAAAAAAAAAAAGAACCTCAGGAGATGTCCTGATTTATGGCTTTACTTGCTGGAGAAAAATATCTCTGTTTTGTTAAAAAGGTTGCAACTGATGGAAAGCAACTTCAGCACGGCTCCTTTTGAAATCAGAAACCTGTTCCCTCGGTCCAGACAGGGTCTGAGCCTGGGCCAGCAGAAATCTTTTCCTGGCTGCTGCCTTCGTGCTGCCGAGCCGTGCGGAGGGCGCGTGTGCCTGCGCATCACGTGGGGGCTGGAGTGATGGCCTGACGCTTCAGCAGCTGAGCTACGTTGCAGAAGAGAGGGGTGAGTTCAGTTTCCTACTCTGCCAAAGGCTTCTACTGCGATATTTGGGTGTTTAATCTTCTTTTGTCTCTGTTCCCTGTCTGGGAATAGCAACAATTTCCTGATTCCCTGGGAGCTTGAAAATAAATCACTTTATTGTTACATATTTAAAAAATAAAGGCCTGGATTGCTGTTATTTCAGGAGGGACGACTGAGCTCCTTGTGAAGCACACTCTGAATGGATGGTATTTCTCAACCCAGTTTATTAAAAGTAAAACTGTGCTTGGTTTGTTTTACCTCAGTAATCCTGTTTGTAAACTGCAGCAGTTCCGGACCAGCTTCACGTATGACTTCGCCATTCCCACCACAGGGTGCAAATCTTTTTGGGGAAAGCCGTAGGTCAGAGAGGTGGAAACCCCAAGCGTTCTCGCTACTCTGATTTTCTGTGGTGCCAGTTATGGCAGTTTTATGTACCAGTTATGTCTGATACAGGGTGTGTAATGAAAGAGGCTGCACTCGAAGCTGGTTAGTGCAACTCCTGCGTATCTTCCTGTGATGTCTTCTGGGTCCTCAGCAGAGCCCTCGGTGGTTCTTCTGGCCTGTGCTGCGGAGCGCGGCGGGCCTTCGATCTTGGGACTGGAAGGTAAACATAAGACATTTCAAACATAATCTTGTCTAAAATGAAACTCCCTGTGGCTTTAGCACTGGACTTTGAAGGTTTCAGAGAAGTCAGAGGCCAGGTAGAAAAATCCCACGTCTTAATCAATACTTTAGGTTTCTTCAGTGCGTTGTGCTCAGCCTGGCTGAAAGTCAGGCCATTTGTTTCAATTATTAAATACAGATTTATGACCTGTTGTTTTTCTTGGAAATAGAACCAGGCTTGGGACCAGTTTTCTCCTTACAAATAACCGTGTTTGGCTGTAGTCAGTCCGTGTAGGTAGAAATGTGTCAGCTGCGTTTATAAACATCCAGTTTCCTACTCCGTTTTCTCTCTGTCCTCGTGACTCTGACCCTTCTCATCAAAGTATAACAGTTACACATCCCTTTTTCTGGGATTACTGCCTTTTGCAGAGGGCTACTCTGCATTTGATAGCTTTTCTTTGGCGTGCGATCAGCAAGCTCTTAAATTTTCCAGCAGAGAAAATCACTGCACTGTGACAGCGCACCGCTGGGCAAGCCTGTTTGGATGACAAGCAGGTCTGACTGGTCCAGCATGGGAAGATTTCAACTGGTGTTGGTAATATTGGTGTACTTTCTCACTCGGTTAGCTGGTCTGCTCCAGTAACTGTTCTTCCAGTAACAAATACAGCTATTTTGTTTAGATATCAGTGCGTGACTGGCTTTGAGTAAAATCATTCTGATAACAGTGAAACAGGGCTGGTTGAGAACCTTTTGAACTTGGGTAGACTTCAGATCTTTTGGGTAAAATTTATCAGACAGTGAAAGCTGATAACGTGTGCTCCACGTGCATCGTATTAACTGGAGTAACACATTAGAAAAGCGGGGTGCGGAGGCAATAGTCTGCTACTTCTTCCAAATAATCGATGGAGCTACAGGAGGAGGTGTGGAGAAGGTCCCTTCTTAAAACCTTGTTAATAATACACAGAAGAGACTGTTGTATATACATGGCTTTTAATTTTTTTTTAATACTGCCTTAGCCCTAAAGTTGTGAATCTCTTAAATTCCAACATGAGAAATTACTAAACTTAAGAAAACCAGCAAATCCTTCCCCTGCCCACCACCCTACCATGCTCACACCTCAAGAACTTCACGTATTACCTGAGCATCTGGAGCCCTGGGCTGAGGGGAGCATGGTTTTTAAAGTTTTTTTTTAAACGAAAAATCCCTAACTCTAATCTACAACCCCCTTCAAACCTGCCTCTGGGGACAAGCCCACCAATTACTATTTACTTTACCAACCTAGAGTGATTTGTGGACGTATGTAAGAATTATTTACGGTTTCATGCAGGAAAAACTTTCAGCTCCCTATTTGCCCTTGTAAGTAATGAGTTGCCTCAGGGGATCAAAGGTCAGATTTTGGTTTTAATGCCCACCTCCTTTTAAAAAATAAATAAAGCAATCTATGTGAAAAGAAGAAGAAAAAAACTAACAGTCTGAAAAGGCTCTGACTCCTGCTCTGCTTTGATGTTTCAGGTCTGGAAGGGATCATAAATTTGCTGGTGTGAGATAGAGTGATAATAAATGTAGCTTTTAACTGCCGGGTTTTTAGCTCACACAGCATCCATTATCACTGGCAACTGCAAAGGGAATGTACTTTTTTTTCCTTGTTGCTCTTTAGAAAGATAAATATTCACTCCACTATCCACTGATGTCCCGAAAGCTCAAACGTAACCCCTCCTTGCGATCATTCCCCAACAAGTTTAATTGTTGGTGAAAATGATTCAGTGGTGTTGATAAGAGTCTGGAGGGGTTAGCTTGCCGCTTAGTTCAGCGTTCACCGTTCCGCCTCTTTATGGGATGGACGTTTTTCCAGTAGTTCGAGGTGTGGTGAGCAGGGAATAGCTGAGGAACAATCTGAAACAGAAAACATGTTTGGGGTTCAAAGTCTGAGAAGTCTTGAGGTTCCCAGAGGAGCCAGGAGCAGAACTACCATTTGGTTTCAGTGGGACTTTTCCATCTGTGTTGTCCAGCTTCCTGTGAAATTCGTACCCTGGAGCACGTCCTTCTTATTTCTCACTGACAAACAGGCCAAAGACAAAGCCATTCCGTGCCATCCCTAGGGCCATACTGGGCCCAGACAAGATGCACTATTGGAAATCACTTCCGAAGTCTGACAGGAACTTTGTGCCGGTATGGAGCTTCCAATGCGACCGGCTTAGTCATGTCATAGCATTTTAAACCCACCTTGTTAATAAATGATTTTAACCACTTAGATGTCTATTAATGTCTTTTTACTGGATGCCAGCAACCTCATATTCCAACAATTTCCACAAGGACTTATTGATCATGTATGGATTTGGAATGAATTTTGCCAAATCAGTTTATCATCCCTATACATCTCTTTCTATCTGCGTTGTTTTGTGAAGTGAGCACTTTGGCGATTAAGTCATCTTTACTCAACTTGCATACATTATGGATCACTTCTGTTAGTAATATCATTTTTTATTATTTTTTTAATGTTCGACCGTAGATTTGTTTCTTTGGTCTGCTGCAAAACTTAATGATTTTCCATATATTCTTTCAGGCCTCCAATCTAAATGAGAACATCCTCTACTCTAAATTCATCTCTTTTGAGAGCTTTTAGAAACTGTTAGAAAACTCTGGGAGTGGAACAAATACTAGACAGCACCTATTTAAATAAATCACATTCAGAGGGTGTGTTAAAGGACACTGGCTTGGTCTTTACTTGCAACTTGCCTGCAGTTAAGACTGTGAATATTTTTATTTATGATAGCTCTTGTTCTTATTTTTTTAAGTGTTGTATAAAGTCTTTTTTTGTCTTTATTTAAATTGCATATATCAGAGGATACCTGTTCTTAGTTGGCTTTTCTGTTCCAGTCATGGAAATAAGCTTCTTTTCATAGATTCAGAAAATGTCAGGTCAAAGGGATGTGTCGCGTAGTCTGAGGAAGCTGGCCCGTTTACATCTAGTTAGTATTAAAGGGCTTGACACATCTTCCAGAAAAGCGTCCAAACTTCTAAAAGCAGACAATGCGCACCATTTCCTAGCAGTTTGTTTTAACAGTTAATTACCATGGCTTTTGAGAATTTACCTGCTAGTTTGGATCTGTGGAACATCTAATCCGGCTGTGGATTTAAGCTGCAACAGTCTGTCTTTCCCTGTTACCAGCTTTTCTTCTGGCTCTGTCTTTGGGGCAGACCAAATTTTTACTGAGTACATCCTTGTTTTTCTCTTGAGCCCATGTCTTTGACATCTGAGAATTATTTCTGAATGTTGTCTCTGTTTATCACGTGGACTTTGCCTGCCTGTTTTGACCATACGTTGGGTTGGATTACCTCAGGGAGGTGCCTGTGCCATTGCCTCATTTGGCTAGACCTCATTTTCTGACCGCTAAAATTAGCTGAGATGAATCCTGTTCAGTTGCACACAGTTACCTAATTTCTGTAGCCCTAGGAATGTTTTTGTGGAAAATTCTGTCTTCGCCGTTGGGTTTTGTTTGAAGGAATCTTACTTCTTCAAATTGGCCATTTTTATCAGTTCATTCCCAGTTCTCTTTTTTTGATGACCTGTCCACTCAGACTAGCCCAACTGTCTGGGATACTGTATAAGAAAGTTTGTATGGTTGTCAAACAAGAGAAAAAGGATCGCTGATTCTCTGAGTAATCTCATAGTAAAAAGGAGACCTAGATTTCGGTGACCACCTGGAACTGAGTCTGGGAAAATATCTTAGCATAATGTAAACTTGAGCTGGACTCAATGGCTGTGAAGGCTGAGCTCTAGATAAGGTCTGTTCTATGATTAGAAACATCTGCTTCACTGGACTGGATCTCATCCATGCTCCTTGGAATAGGAGAGCTACTCATGAGGAGCTGTTAGCCAAGTTCTGGATGCAGCTCTTGTTATAAAATCTCTCAGGAAGCTCCTGCAGTTCTTCCTCTGCGTGCACTGGAACTGAAGTACATTGAGAAGATACATAAACTGATCTTCACAGCTGCAATTTCAACTTCAGCACCATGAGCTGGCAGTGCTGAATGTTCAGGGGGGATGAACTGGTGATGACTATGTTGAAATGACATTGCAAAGGTTGTGATTAGGCAGTAAAATACAACAAATATGAAGAATTGGAAATGGGTGTCCTCAGCTGACCTGCAGTGCCTTTTGAAAGGCGGTTGTGTCTGTGTTTGTAGGGTCTGGCTAGAAGCTGGAAAACGCTCCGCTCAATAGAAGACTGTGCATCTAAACACAATGAAGTCATTATTACTGGTGTAGCCGTGATGGTCTAAGGATTTGAGAGAGGCAGATTTTATGGGCAGAAGATAATGTTTTTCTTTTATTACATTGAGTGAAATGTTTAGAAGAGCAGTCAGAGTTTGGGGTGCATCTCTCTCACGTTGTTTCCTAATTTGGCCAGGTTAGCCAGAGCTGGATACCTGAATGTGCTGTCCTAAAAACATTTGGAAAAGAATTCCAAGGATAAAAATCAAAGAATTCCTGGTTGGCCTTAGGAATCAATGTCACATTAACATGCTGTTTCCTTTTTTGTTATCAGTGACTAATACCTATTTTCTCCATGAGCGAAATAATCACTGTGGTGTGTTGGATTGTTTTAAACGGGGGAATAAGAAAATCTGAACATGAAAGCAGTTGTGAACGAGGATCTCTGGAGCAAAGGTGGAACAAACATACACCAATGCATTTTAGAGAGGTCTGATACCTGTGTCACACTAAGATGCTGTTGGATTTCAGCAGTCAAATAGAGACACATAGAAAAAAAAAACTTAAACATTTAGCTAATCAGGATTACACCCAGCTAATGGAGAGAGGTTGTTTGTCCCCCCTTCTCTATCATCCTGGTCGATTCAAATTGATCCTGGTTCTGCTGAGCGAGAGCAGTCCTTCAAAGTTTATTCTGGTGTCAATTTTTATAGTTTCCCCCGCTGATCAATAGAATGCATAATCATTAAGGCAAAGTTTGTGAAAGCTAATCCTTCAATAGGAGTTTTATGAATGGCTCGGAGTCATGGCTCTAACCATTTGGATGTAAGTGGAACCTTTAATCAGGTGAGTGACAGGAGACAGTCAATAGGATTTGCTGAGATTGGATTCTGATTTTCTATACAGCTATGCCGAGTGAGCAGGAGGGAGGGGAGTGGGGATGGCCAGAGGAACAGACATAGGCTAAAATGGAAGTTTCTCCTCTTTTATTATTTATAAAATGTATTTCCAGTATTTTTAAAAAACACTTTGCACTTGCGTATCATTTTTCACCTGGAGAGCTGAAGCGGGGGCATTTGCTGATTAAACACTGCATCATCTTTTTGTGAAGGTGAGTAACAATTAGCGCTGCTTTACGCTGCTGAGAGCTTACCGTGCCAAGTTTTCCAAGTGCAACACATTGCAGCTTCGCAGAAAGGTGAGAGAAAGCGGAGGCAGATGAAGTGACTTCCATCAGATGGCACAGAGTAGGTCAGTGGCAGAGGCAAAAGGAGCTGTGGAATCTGTGTTGCTTTGGTTTTGCCCACTAGACACGTGGGCGTTACTGCGGAGTTGTATTTTTCTTTTTTGACATGTCTTTATCTCCTGTATTTGCATGGGAGGGATGATTTGAATTCCATATACTAAGCAGAAGAGTAAGAAATTATCTAAAACAGGAAACTGGAAAATTGGAGCATGAGTGAGAAGATGAGCTGTTGTGCTGAACTCATCACTGCTGCAGCTGACCAGAAACCATGTGGTGATAGCATTAATTTCTCCTCTTCTCTCCTTTTCTGCCATTTCAAAATGCAGTGACATGAGAAGAACATGCTGGCAAGACACTTTTTATGGCAGCACAAAGTACTTTTGCTTGGGCAAATAACTTCTTTCTGCTGAAGGATCTGCCACAGAGTGCCAGGGTGGGATGATGACAGCCAAGGGAGGATTTGTTTCCATTTGGTATGTTGAAAAGCAAAGGGCTAGGTTTTAATGTTAATGCAAAGACCTGTGTGGCAATGAGATGCTCTGAGCGTTCGGCTCCGGCGCTTAGCTGTCAGATTGGACAGTATATTAGGGGAGGAAAACAAAACTGCTGAAAAGCCAAGCTGGTGTTTTCATTTGCACTTTCCAAGAAGAACAGAATAGAAAACATGAATAATGTCAATAGTGGTCAGTAAATTACTTTGCAACTGGCAGACTGGAAGTTTGCTAAGAGCTTTTGGAAGTTTAAAGCTTCAGCGAGTCGCCTGCTCTGAACTGATACAGCTCTGCTGGCTTCTCTTGCTTTGCATTAGCTGAAGAGTTGTGCTGGGGCTCGTGATCTGGCTGCTCCCTGTAACCGTTTAACAAATGTCTATAAAGCAGTTTCTCACTTGGGTGATTGAGCAGAGTTGTCTTGAGCTTCAACAGCTGAGGAGCTGGCACTTAGGTCTGCAAGCGAGCTGATGCGGGAGATCTGGGAGGGGGCTGTGCCCGGCATGCTGTGCGTAAAGCTTGGTGCACGTCATGCTCCTCCTCTTCTTACACTGCTGTACTGGGAAGCTGGTAGAAAGAGGATATATACTTTTTTTTTTCTAACTGAATGTGGTTTTTTATTTATTGCTGTTTCATAGTCCCCAGAGCATTCTGTCATTATGAGTGACTAGCAGCATGAACGGATGGATGACAAGAAATAGAGAAACTCTGCTTATGCCAGCGTCTTCAGAAATTCAGAAGAGACAGACCTGTGTGGGAAATACACCACCGCTTACTAAGAGATGATCTCAGAATAGATCATGCCACAGTAAACTCGAGGGCTGTGGGGATATTGGCTCCACATACCAGCACTGACCTGGAGATACGGACTCGGATGTTGTCAGATTTGCAGGTGCAGTCCCAGTGCTGGCAGGGTTATGGAGGCTGTGATGGGGCAGCACCTCTGCTTCCCTGTGATAAGGTCTCGAAGGGAAATGTGTGATGGGTGAAAACTCCCCTGCACAGCTGTCCATTGCCTTGTAGAAAAATTACTAGTGACTGTTGGTAGTTTCACACGTAGATTTGGATCTGAACTTTGTTTCTTTACTCCATTGCTAAATGATTTTTTGAGGTATTTTCTGTTAAATACTTGCCAGCCTCTACCCTGAATTTCTTTTGAGTGACAAAGAAAGATGTGAGGGCAGCTCCGAACTTGGAAATTAGTAGTTGCTGAGGTGTATTTCAAAGCTTTTGGTCTGACAAGAGCTAACCTTTGATCTGGTAAATGAGAACTTTACTCTATAGAGGTGAGAAGGGAGGACTGATAAACAGGGGAGGGGTGGGATGACTTGGGAAAGGTCAGTGGGAGCTGAGAGTTGGGTTTGTTGGTACAAGCTCAGGTGGAAGGTGAGACTGGGGAAAAGGGTAACACATCCTCCATGGCGCTCAGAAGAATAAAGCAACTGAGCTTGTAGACTGTGAGAGTGCTTCAGCTTTCGTTCCTCTCCCATTCCCTTCTCCACCTTCTCCTGAACGCATTGGTCTGCTTTGCTATGGTGACTGGGGCGTGGGCACTGGCACCTGGGGATTAGGTAGTGGGAAGTGTCGTCCCACTCAGTGGCTGTCCCTGGGGTGTCCTGACCTCAAACTGTGGAGCACAAACCCGTATCTCATGGAAAGTTGTGTCTGGAGAGGTTTCACTTTCAGAGTGGGTAGAAGTTGTGGTTAGACATTTGGGAAGCTCGCTGGGCCTTGTTTTCAGGTTAACCTCAAGCACGGCCTTGCTGTCGTGGAGCCTGTGAGATCAGAGGGCAAGGGCAGCTGGAGTCCAAACTGGCCTTGGCAGGACACGACGTCAAAAGTGCTTTCCCAGGGTTGTCTCTCCAGAAGTCAGAGGTAAGAGTCTTAGCTCAGCCCAAAGCTGGAAAGCTGTATTTATGACACATCAGTTTTTCCTTCTTTTTTGTCACTGCTTCTCTTCTTCTGGTGAGTTAATGCTGTAGTTTTCCCCTTAACCGAATGCTTCATTTCCTGATGGGCCCTTCCGTGGGCCGACGGTGCTGTTCACAAGTGCTGCCAAGATGTCTCCCTGTGAATGATGACCCCCTTCCCAGTCCTTCACCATACTCCCTCCCCCTGCCTTTCACTACGGTAAATATTTTAGTACTCGTTGAAATCAGTTGAGCCTCATCAATTGGAAATAGAGTGTAAATCACTGGGACTTTCGCGTTCACCCCAGAAATCAATTTTCACACATTAGGGCTATTAGCTTATTGAGAACTGCGTGATAAATGGCTGCGGGCCATCGCGGAGCCACACCTGCCAGCTCTACATTTTGCATCTCAAATAGGCTCCAGAGTAGGAGGATGCCAAGGGAAGGAAGATCTAGGGTTGGGCGGAGCGGTGTGGGTTTGGAGACGCGAGGGCCGTGCAGGCAGACAATCTGTGCCTGGAGATCAATAACATCTACGCAGTACTAACTCATCCTCGCAGGGGCTGGAGACAGAAGGCGGCTCGGAGCCAAAGTTGTGGTTAGGCATCTAATTTTCTTTCTCTCACAAAGATGAACGTAATTTGGGGAGGAAAGGTGAAACGTAGATTATGGACATTTAATAAAACTAATGCAGTAGTTTAAAAAAGAAGCTTTTCCGTGAGTAAATGTCTGTCTTTCACACAGCAGCTGGAGGCAGGGTGTAGAAATGCCGCCTCCTGCAATCCCAGCACTCCGGGTAAGGAGGACGTACAGCTCACCACCGGCTGTGACACGGGGATAGCTGGGGTTTCTACTCCGGGTCTGTAATTCCCTCCTGGCCCCTTGAATTCTAATAGTGGCAGCTAATTAGCTTTTTGCTGAACGAGTCTGGGAGAGGTGAGGGGTCCGGTGGCCTAGCCAGATGAAGTGTACAGTGCCCAGCAAGTTCTTCTGCAGCCATCCGGAAGACCTTGGTCTCTGTTCCAAGACAGGACAGAATTCATTCTTCTCATTTACTACCACCAATCAAAAATATGGGTGACTCCAGGGACCTGGAGGCTTTCCAGTGGTGTAGCCTGTGTTTATGTGCTTTGCAGTTTGACGTTTCACGCTTACAGCCACCCCTGGAACCCAGGCAGTCATGCATAGGTAGGGCAGTCTCTTTGGCTGGAGATCTTATCTCATCCCTGTACTTGTACTAAAAACTTGTGTAAAGCGCATGGATATTTGTCTATAAAACAGGAAAAAAGGAACCTGGAACAACAGATCACCAGATAGACGGTGCAATGTAAGCACCAATTTATTTTCTTGCTGTGAAGTGAATTCTGTGCATGTATACCCCTGTCATTCTCGGAATAAAAACTAGGCCTACTTTAATAGGCATAGATGATCTGTGTCATCAAAGGTTCTTTCTCAAGATGAGCGATGTGGCCTTAGAGGCAAAGTTCCTTCCTGGGAGGACCTGGAAGAGTGACTCAGGTGTTCCTTGGTCTGTCCGTTTTGACAAGGATGCCCAAGATGATGGTGTAGTAAGAGGTATTTCCTTGCTTAGACGCTACAGAGACTTGCTGGGGCTTGGTTGTTTTCAGTGGCAGTGCTGTTGAATGGATTGGAATTCCATCAGGAGAGCATCTCAACGGCAACAGGCAGCCAGGAGACCCAGCACAGCAGAACAAAGATGCCCAGTAGTCAGGGCATCCAGTCAGGGGCTGGGCTAACACTTGCAGGTAGTTTTGACCTGTCCCCTGGGATCCACTGTTCTGATGTTGGGGCTTCATCACCCCATGTGCCTATTTCCTTCTTGCTTGCTTGCTTGGAAAGACCGAGCTGAGGGATGGAGTGTCCTGACTGACTTTTGGATAATCTTTCCAGACCAGCTGGAAGCAGGAAGCAGTGACCTGCTCCCCAAAGAGTGCCAGCGTGGTTTGGCAGCTCTCACAGCAGCCGGCAGCTGGCTTCAAAATGTTCGCACCTCAAAGCTCCTGTGCTTCATTCGGCCACATTTCTGGAACATTTTCCAGTCATTCCATCCAAAATTTTGTCTTTCTTCTTCCTGACAAGTTTCATATCAGCCCCATGCTGCGCAGACCTGTTGGTTCACTTATTCCCAGTATCTGGAGTTTCGGTCTGGCCGGCTGCGATCAAGACTCTGAGGCAGGGACTGCATTACTTCTCTGACAGTCTTGGGCTCTCACCCTCAGCTAATTACTTTGATCCTTTACACTTTGTAAAAACTCTTACAACACAAAATAAGTCCCCCCTGGCTTTAACCTTGTGACCTGCCTGGCCCTTGTAAAAGGGAGGCAGAAAACACCCGGTCGTGCACGCCCGAGCACACGCACTCACGCATGTGCCTGCGCACACATCCCCACAAACTGCCTAAAGCCTGTTCCTTTAATAGTTTCCTCCCAGGACTCCCACAAAAAGGCAAATAAAACTCCTTTTACAAGATAGCAGGGCAGCATGAAGGATCAACTTCACCAACAACAAGTTCTTTCTTCAGTTCATTTGTTTTAAACATACTTTTCCTCCAGATTTTGATCCTCTAAGTGCCTCTCCCTCCTCCTCCCTTCCCCTTTGAGGCTTCCATCGTTGTTCCTCTTGCCTGCCCTGCTGCCAACACCTTAATGGCTAAAACAAGCAGTCTGTTTTTTTCAGGATCTGCTTGTTCGCAGGGAACAGTGTGTCTGTGAACACATACTTTTAAGTTCCCTTTCCATTAATAGGGAATATTTCTTCTTTCTTCTCCGCAGGACCCAGCTAAGAAATCCAGAGGAGAGCGCAAACCATCATATTTATGAAGAGCAATTAAATAAGACCAGGATCTTCAGTCTTGGTAGCTGAGGAGAGATATGAGGGAGGTCTATAAAGTCATAAGTGGCCTGGAAAAAATGAATAAGTTGTTACTCTTTTACCTCAGTTACTGCAGAAAGCAGATTCAGTTCTTCACACAAAGTATATGTGCATTTCCCTGTTGACCAGAGCTGGAGGAAGCATTTCAGAGAATGGTAACTTCATGAGCAGCATAAAGAAATTCAAGTTTCTGTATGGTTTAGATTAAGCATGGGGAAACAAATTTGTATCTTGCTCCTTTACTGGCTGGCCTGTATTTATGAAACTTGCAGACACTTAATAATCTTGAGACTTGGTTAAGAATGCTCAACATTTTCTGAAGTCACCATAAACCAAAAAGTAGTGCAAGATGCATACACATCATGATTCACAAGCCTCGCCTCTTTAGGAAAATAGAGAAAAAAATAAAAACCTTAATGTGCCAATAAAACCCACATTTGGATGCCTTTACCATTTCCCCAAGTTAACACCAGTCCAAACTGTTTGAAAGCTTTTAGGCTTTCATTTTATTTCTCCCTTCTTTCTGATATTTTCTGTTTCCCATGATTGAATTTGAACTGGTAAAGGAAGGAGTTAGGGAATAAAATCCTGCGTAGTCTGTCCTTCATAATGGGTCACCTGGATATGATAGTCAAAGAGATCTTTAGACTCAGGTGAAACCAAGAGTGTCATCTCATGTTTTCTGGGAGCCAAGAAATTAATTCTAGAAACACTGTTTGAGGGGAAGAGTGCCCTACCACCGTACCCCGATGTTGAAAGGTCTGCAGTAGACCATGCTGTTTGATTTTGCTAGACACCAAGGTCTTGCATCCAAGGCTGAAGGCGGTGAAAGAACCTTCCATAGTGTTGTTGCAGGATGACTGTGCGTAGGCAATACCTGCACAGAAACATGCTGTATGTGTTCTTTAATGAAAAAAAAAAAAACATGTGTCGTGAACGTGGCTGGTTTCTGCAAGTCCATTTGACAATTCTAATCCTGAGAAAAAACAGAGGTTCCTGTTAGCTCCCCACGTGAAGTCCCTGTGCACGTGCTCTCCTCTTGGCGCCACTCAGAGTGAGGCAGAGGACAGCCGCAGTGTCTAGTTAAGCTCTGTGTAAGCCAGTTCAACAGATAGTGACATAGTTAGGAAATTTGTGTGTTCAGAGCCAAAGGGAATTTTGCTGATGGCTTGGGCATTAAGGCTTTGGGGTCACAATTGTGACCAGGAGGCTATGAAGGACCAAAAGGGAATCTTGGTAGGATTTTCGTTCTCACCTCTCTTGTCTTTGTTTGAAGAGAAGAGTTGTTTAGACAGGGAGCTCCTTGGGCTGGGATCTCACTTTTTTGGCCTTATCTGTACAGCACCCAGCACAAGAGTGCCCTTGCTGCTTGGTTAGGAATCTTTCGGATATTTGTACTGTGCTTTGGGCATGCTCGGGGAAGAAACTATTCGTGTAACAGAAATGCCAAGAAGAATCTTCCCCAGCACCCCTTCCCCTGTGAGAGATTCCTTGTTGGATTTTCTCATACTCTCAAAGCTTGTGAGCATGATTTTATCCTGTGTCAAGGAAGACTTGAACTTCCAAGTGCTGAGGCTTTTCTCCAGGTCAACTTCCCACATGCGTGAGTCTGAGTGGAGCCATTTCAAGGCTCAGTCTCCATAGGGTGCTAACGATGCCAGAGCTCTGACCACATCCAAATTCTAGTAGAGGGCTCCGAGATGGCCTCTCTTTCCCCACATTGCCTGCTTATACTAAATACTGGGGCAGCTCTCTAAAATACTAAAGGAACAAAGCATGCAAGGCAGTAAAATGAGGCAATTAAACCTATAAAACCAGGGTTTACAAGGGAATTTATAGTGTCAGAGGCTTTTTATAGCTTTTTTTAGATTAGTTTAAATAAAAAAAAAAATGAAGAGAGAAAGAGAGAGGGAGAAAAAGAGGACCTGAAACTTGAGGAGACTTAAAAGTTCAGAGAGAGGCTTTTAGGAAGCACAGAGGGGTAATAATTAGAGGCACATTTTCCATTTCACTGTCTTTGCAAATTGAAATTAAAGGAGGAAAAAAAAGCATGCACAGAACAACAGGCTGTTTACATTGCTCCCGCTTCCTCCTAGTAGCATTTGATTTTTCTATTGCTATTCTTTTGTTTGTTGTGAAAGCGTCTTGTCACCTGGGCAAAGGCACTGAAATGAAAGAGCGATCAGAAGTAAGGAGAAATTCAGGATTGTTTTTTTCCCCCCTTCTGTTGTGCTTGCTTGTTGATAAACTTCACTGTGTACTTTGCAAATCTGGGAGCTCACGTTCAAGAACTGAAATGGAGCCGGCACCGGGTTAAGGCAGATTTGGTCAGGTGAGGCAGCAGACCCTGTGTTTTAAGGAGTATGTCACGTTTCCCAAGTTCCTTCAGCTCCCTTTTGCATTGCACATACACAACATACACACACTAGGTAAGTCAGCTTGAGATTGCCTTTGGTGTGCCTAATTAGACCCATTCTTGGCTTTTGTCTGCTTCTGTGTGGAACTAAGGAAGAGGTGATTCAGATCAGTCCAATCCTGCATCCTTCTCTGTGGAGGCATCTCTTTTATTCAGGCCTGATTTCCTCACCATCAGTAGAGCAAGCGGTTCTTTTGAGGTGGTGTTTTTCCTTTCCTGCATTCCTACAGTCACAGAATAGCTGAAGTTGAAAGGGACTGCTGGAGATCTTCAAGTCCAGCGTGCTGCTCAAAGCAGGGTCAGCTACACTGTGTTGCTCAGGACTTACCATTAGAGACTGAGGTGAAGAAGGCATGGAGTAACTTGGCCTTCTGCATGTCATT
The DNA here is from genome assembly GCF_036417535.1 of Chlamydotis macqueenii. Taxonomy (NCBI): domain Eukaryota; kingdom Metazoa; phylum Chordata; class Aves; order Otidiformes; family Otididae; genus Chlamydotis; species Chlamydotis macqueenii. The sequence continues at coordinate 13,290,061 of NC_141572.1, read as the reverse complement.
TTTCACCGTGTCCCCTGCCCCATTTATCAGTGGGCCCACATATTCCCAGATCTTCCTCTTGCTGCTGGTGCACCTGTACAAGCCCTTCCTGATGCCCTTCACTTCTCACACCGTATTATCTAGATAGGCTTTGACTTTACTACTCAGTCCCAGCATGTCAGATAGTGTCTCAGTAGTCCTCCTGGGTCACCTGCCTGTTTCTACCTTTCGTATTCATCCTTTGTGTCTTTGAGTTTTATCAGGAGCTCCACGTTCATCCATGCAGGCTTCCTGCTGCCTTTGCTTGGTTTCCTGATTATCAGGATGGACCATTCTTGAGCAAGATGATCCTTGCAAATCAACCACTGCTCCTAGACCCCACTTTTCTCCAGGACTGCATCCCATGTGATTCTTCTAAGTAGGTCCTTGAGAAGGCCCAGGTCTACTGTCCTGAATGCCAAGGTTGTGATTCTGCTTTTTGCCTTGTTGTTTTATACCAATTTTGGTCCCTTTAGAAATGGTCCTAAGTCTGTGCTCTGTGATGGCGTGGACAATAGTCTTGCCTTATACACAAGGCCACTTCTTCCTTACCTGAAGGGGGAATGTCTGCTGGCAGTCTTGTCATCACTATCTTACCTGCACTTATGCCATTAATAAAATCACCCTTGCCATGGTGTTTCTAAGATCTTGCCTGCTTTGAGTGGCACCTTTGTGAAATACCTTGCTTCGTTCCTTCTCTTCGCTCTATTCTGTTTTCCAGATGGTGTGCGCTCTGTGTGTGGAAGAGTATAGATCCTGGATGGTTGCTAGAATATGCAATTAGTAAATTACTAATTAACTGGAGCAATTCATCGTCCTGCTGCTGTGTAGCTTTTTACATAAACCTACATGTTCTCTAAGGCAGTAGAAATAAAGGGCCCATCCTTTGAAAAACAAACTTACAGCGAAATAGAAAACAGCAGCCTGCCCTTCAGATCAGATTAAACAGCTTCTCTGAGGGCGTTTTTGCCAACGGAGAGGGTGTTCCACCATCCTTGGGTTCTTCAGTGGAAGGGAAGGTTGCTCATTATAATCTTTGGCTCATCTGAGTCATTCCTTTTGTAACGAATCCAAAGTACAGGTGAAGGGCAAGCAAGAGAGATGAAACCTCAAATGTGTGTGTGACAGAGAAAGATAAGGTGATGAAGAGGAGTAAATTCAGATCTGATAAGGGCAAGTGCAGCTCCACAGAGTTGCTCTGGGCAGCTCCAAGATAAACTCCATCCCTGCCGAAACCAGGACAATTGTGTCTCCACATGGCTTCCCATCTGAAGGAAAGTGAAAAGAGGAGCGCAGTGAGACGGCATTACCCGTTTCTGGTCACATTTACATTGGGGTAATTACCTTCATTGGAGACGTTGCCATTTTACAATGAGATTAGAATCAAGCCCAGCATTTTTGAAGCTGAGCTTTGGTTTTTAAAGCCTGCAAATGCATGCTGTGGCAGTCACATGATAAATAGTTCTGAAATCGATATAGAAAGCTATTACAAATGTGGTTTTGTCTCACTGTACACGCTCTCTCCTCTCTCCGTATACGTATGTATGGGCGGAAATTTTAAAGGTACTCAACGTTGGTCAAACTGTCCCCAATGGAAAATATAACACTGACCTCAAATAGCATCACGTTTTAGGTCAATGATGAGTGATTTTTAAAATGCTACCCTTAAGTATACATTTAAAGAGGAATTGCTAGAGCGAGAGTGAGTCCCTGATCCTAAATTTCTCTTGAGAAGTGGTGATGAGAGGGAGAAGATGGCTAGGCAGAGCTCGCCATTTCATCCGTCCCAGTCCAGTACTGCTTTGGCATTTCTACTGTGATTTCCCACCGGGGATTTTTTTTTTTTTTTGCAATCTGAAGAGCTGTTCAAGAAAGAAAGTGAGCCCACAATGACTGCTTTACGTCTTCCACGTTATCGAATGCACCAAGACACAAAAAGCTGGCTGCGTCAGGCTCTCAAAAGAATAGAGAAAAAAGCTTCACATTTCCTAGTTGCTAAATACAACTTTTGGTAAGTACTGAAGTCAAACAAACAACTTTTACGAGTGAGAAGATCCATCTGCTATCACTAACCTTATAGATTGTTCTGTTCTCTGATACTTCAGTATTTTAAATAACATCTAATGGGCCAGAACGTCCAAAGCAATCAATGTTTTTCAAACTCCGCAGCCATCAGCTGCAGGTATATGCTATCGCAGCACGGTAGGCTTGGAGCCAGAGCCTCTACTCATTTAAATCAATGTCAGCAGTTTACAACTTGCTCAGAACCTGGCCCTGTATCTTTCTAAGAGAAAAGAAAATTCTTGGCCAGCAAGTAGTCTTGGTCTGTTCTAAAAAAAGCTCCTTCCTTGATAGGGATGCAGAGCCACCAGACAAACATCGTTATGCTACTTCAGTGCTTAGATGCGAGATTGTGCTAACTCTTTAAAACCTGAGCCCGCTCTTGCTGGGGTAAACTGGACCTTAGGAGAGAGGTGACCCCGCTCTGTCTAACAGAACAAAAAGGAACTAGCAAAGAAAACAAAGCCTGTACTTCGTGCATGTTTATTCTTCTCTTTGTAGCTCGCAACAGCAATGCTCCCAGAGACCTTTGTTGGAAATCCAGATTCTCCTGGCAGGCTGCAAGGTTCAGAACCCCACTTGCGTGCTGAGCTATGCAGTCCCACAGGCAGCATTGATCTTGAGTAGCACTCCCAAGAAAAGACACATACCTGGCTGTGCTGAACGCCTGGCAGTCTCTCTCTCCTGTGCGCGGTGGCAGCTGTAACCAATCTTGGCCGCAGACTCATGGTGGCCGGGAGAGTATGTGGTTGGCCTGAGAGCCTGACGGTCTGTCTCTGCCTCTCTCTCTTTCATTTTGTTGGCTCTATATATTATATCAAATATCTTTAAAGAGCATAGTTTGAGTGATGGAGCTTATAATTCCATCTCGGGAGTTCTGTGATGACTTGAGCTTGGTTCTTGTGGTTTATGATGTCACCGGGACCCATCGATGGAGCCGTAGCCCCATAATTCACCGTTGCCCTGTTATTTATTCTGTGCAATAAATGGCTGCAGTTTAATCACCAGAGTAAATTGCTGAAGCATCTTTGTGGAAACCATAATCTTACTGTAGCAGTATCTATGGCAACAATGGTTCAGTAGTGGTGGCTGGTGCGGAGGGAACTAGTAACAATGAGCCCTGTACACCCAGTGAGAATGGAGAGTGTACCAACCTCAGAAAGATGAAAACTTTGAGGGCCAAATCCAGACATATTCTAAGTGGAGGAACATCCATTAGCTGCCGTACAGGTACCTGCACTGGGTATCGGATGTAGTCCCTGTGAAATTAGGATCTGGATCCAGACTTTACCGACCTTTACAGACTCGTGGCATTGATTTTATGCAAAAAGATTTTTAGGAAGAACTTGTGACTCTTCTGTAGAGATGTAAAGCGAAAATATCTTTTCTGCATAGTATTTTTTCTTTTTTTTCCCTTTTCCAGTTCAGATAGAAAAAAGAATCAAGGCTACTTGAAACAAATGGTTCTGAACTTCATAAAATTAAGGTTTGTGTTTGGTTTTAGTATGGGCAAGAGAAACATGAGATTTCTTATTTTATCTGAGCTGTCTCAGTTCTTCTCACCTGTTGTGTCCTCATAGCTCTCCTGAAAAGGCCTTGTAGGATCTTGAATTTAGTGTTGGTGAGGCATAATGGTCCTTAAACTAAAAATGAAACACTTACTTCTTTCTGGCAAAATGAGTTTGCCAGCCTATTTAACGTAATCCGAAGATAACTCGTGGTTGTGGATGTGCAGTTGGTATTTGGATAAGCATAGGGCCATGATGTAGATAATAGAACTTTATAATATTATTATTTATTGTTTCTTGATAAAGTGATATTTATGAGAAGGTTTTGCTTTCTAAATCTTGAGTTTCCATTCAGGTCCCAGATTGTCTGGGTTCTCTTCTTTTTTTTTTTTTCTTTTTTTTTTCTTTCCCTTTCCCCTCGCCCCACCCTCCAAAAAAAATCATCTGAGCTCCAAGGCCTCTGTTTTCTGATTTTAAGAAAAAAAGTAAACCACTTCTCAAATATCTCTCCCTTTTCCTTTACTCCTCCCCGGTTTCTATGTTCATTAATTTTCTCTTCGGGAAAGAACTTAGCAGAAAACGTGTTCTCTGTTCATCCTCTTTCAATACCCTCTGAATGTCTGAAATACTCAGCTTTTTTTTCCCCCCCCCCTCATTTCCTCTGCTCAGCAGCCCCAGAGAAGTACTGCAGTGCGTGGTATCAGCACTCTGACATTCTACTGCTTATGGTAAATGTCATTTTACAATGTAACTTTTTTTTTTTCGCTGAAGTTTTATGATTTTCTACAAGAATCCATTGTTTTAAGCCCTGCAACCAACATGTGTTTCTTGAGATATCACTTACCTTTTAGGCAAGTAGCTGTCGAGCTTTGGTCGTCAGACGTAGTTGTCTCTGGATTCATAGGTTATTCTGGCCTGGTAACCTGATACAGCACAAAGAGGTAAGAACAGAAAGAAAAGCCTTTAATTTATGGTAAGTCTCAGTTCTAGTCATGTAGTTGCTTAGACTTTGGCTTTGTCATGAATCATTTTTAATGACAGTTGAAGAGAAAAGAGTTGAAAAGCAAACCTTGCCTTCCCATCACTGACAGCTTTTCATAACCTAAATCAGATTTTTTTATAGCGTAGCCTTGCAGGATGGGTATTATGCAAACGAAGGGCTAAACTGAAGGAAGAACGGAGAGCCTTTTCCTTCTTAGCACAAGATGGATCGTTACAACAGCAACTTCAGAGCTGTCTTTAAACAGAGAGCAGTTTTTCGCTTTGTGGGTTCCTAAACATTGTCCATGGAGTCCCTCATAGGAGATTAGTGTTTCCTTATAGGTGTTGTGGTTTTGTTTAGTGAATGGGGCCTAAGGTGGTAGCTTCTGTAGGAAACTGCTAGAAGTCGCTCCCATTTGTCCAGTGGACTCGGCCGGGCCTAGGGCGGACCCGTTGCTGGCCAAGGCCGAGCCAATTGGTAGCAGAATGTCCTGTGATAACAGCTCTGTGATAACGTATTTAAGAAGGGGAAAACAGAAAAAAAAAAAAAGGAGAGAAGATGTGAAGCAGCTGAGTGGGGGCAGAGAGGGGGAGGTGCGAGCCTCATGGGCCTTGCAGGCCTCACCCTCTGGCCTCCCGCCGGGCAGCCGACTGGGCCCTACTGGGCCCGGCCTGGCTGCAAGAAGTGGAGAGGAGATGAGAAGTGAATAAGATGTAAAAAGGATCCTGAGAGGCGTCTGCCAGCCTGTTGTGAGGAACGGCTGCAGACGCCAAGGTCAGTGAAGAAGGAGGGGGAGCAGTAATGCGGCTCCTGGCCAAGATTCCTCTGCAACTCATGGTGAAGACCATGGTGGAGCAGGTTGTCCCCCTGCAGCCCATGGAGGTCCACGGAGGAGCAGAGATCCACCTGCAGCCCATGGAGGACCCCACGCCAGAGCAGGTGGAGGCCTGAAGGAGGCTGTGGCCCGTGGAGGGCCCACTGGGGCAGCTGTTCTGGAGGGACTGTACCCCGTGGAAGAGATGACCCACGCCGGAGCAGTTCCACGAAGGACTGCGGCCCGTGGGAGGGACCCCACGATGGAGCAGAGGAGGAATGCGAGGAGTTCTTGCCCCGACGATGACGCAGTGGCGTAAAACAACGTGTGATGAACTGACCGCGACCCCCATTCCCTCTCCCCCCATGCCACTCGGGGCGGGGGGGGGCAGGTAGTAGAGATAATGTTAAGCTTGGGAAGAGGGAGGGTGGGTGGAGCGAGAGAGAGAGAGAGACTGCATAGTCTAGTCCCGATCGGGGCTGAACTACGACAATAGGAAACTTGACTTTCTTGATCACCTTACAGAAGGCCCTTAGAAGTTCTCATGGAACGTCTGTGTGGGCCAAAGGGAGAAAAACTTAAAAGTTGGTGGCAAAAGCCCTCACAGACTTTAATGTCACTCCTTGCCTCCAGTGTGCCTGGTGACATCTGCATGTGAAGAGAGCTCAGTCAGTGGGTTTGTGGGTCTCCAGTTAGTAATTTCTGGGGGGATACGTGCTGTTGGTGGCAGTCAGCAAATGAAATTGTCTGTGAAAATTGCTGGTTTGGCATCAGCTTGCCAAAAGACCTGATTTTGAGGTGTCATTCTTCTTCAGCAGGGCCCCTGGCTGTACATTCAGCAATCAAAAAATAGAAGTTCAGTGCTGATCCACTGAGTGCGGGCAGAAGACACTGTCAGGGATGGTGATGTGATGCCCTGTGGAGTGAATAGAAAAGATGCTGTCATTGCAACCAGAACTTAATTGGATACTGGCAGTATCCCGCAGTGTGTTTACATGGCAAGTTCCCATCAGCGTTAATGTGGCTTTCGAAACACTAATCTATTTTCCTGGCATGGCTGCTCTTCCCCTTGGTGCTGTTGTTTACTCCTCCATCTTTTGTGTGCTTGACCTGTGAAGTCTTCAAATTGTCGTATTCTTAGTGTGCTTGTGCTGGCTGTGGCAAGACCCTGTGCCAGGTTGAAGCTTTTCAGTGCAACTGTGAAACCGAAAAAATACATTTATTGGACCCCAAGGGAGCAATGAGATGCCCCGCGTAGTGTGCCTTCCACATCACCACAGACTTCACTTGGCTTCTGCCATTCTTGTGTTTCCTCCATGACCTCCAACTTCTTCCTTTTTGGAGACGTGTTTCCAACTTAGGTTGGCTACATACTATGTTCTTTCTGACACATTTTGACAAATTCAGTTTGATTTTACCCTGGAGGTCTTTCTAGACTTAATTTTATTATTGTGGAAGGTCATCAAAAGGGTAGTGCTATTTAAAGGCCAAATTGTGTCACATTTACTCATGGGGCTAGAACTCTTCTTGAAGATGTCCATTCAGTTAAATGGAATTATACATGGAGTAAATGGCATCCGTTGTAAGCAAAGGCGTGGAGCCTGCCTTCCTCATCTCAGTGGACTACTTGGAGAGTAAAAGTCAAGTCCTTGTTCTTAACATTGATTTTCTGGCCCCTGTTGCTACAAGGTGGCTTTCTGGCCCCCTCTAGTGACTGGCCACATAGAGTTTCGTGAGTGAGATGACAATCTTTTTGCAATGAGAAGCAGCCATTTTCACTCCAACAGTAAATGACTTAAAATTTAGAAGTGGCATTTAAAATCCTGACATACTGAATGTGTTCCCCTTTCCTCACAACCCTCTCAGGAGCATTATGTTTCCGACTTGGTGGGACTTCTTACGGAGTTGGAAACTGTTCACAGTGATCAAGGGCGAAACAATCCGTACTAATGCTGATGTGGTGGCACGGCCCCAGTTACGCTGTCATTAGCCAAAGGTTCATGTTCGTTAAGGGAGCTGGATGGTTTGGGTATTACAGCTACGTCACCAAAGAAACAGCCGTGAGTTGAAGGGGGTATCAAAAAGGACCAAAGTGTGTATCAAGATGTAGAACCTTCTATTGAATGGCAGTAAAACCTGGAGTGAGAATTTGAGTTGGTACTGAAAAGGCATTTTCAAAAGCCTTTCTTTCTCTTATTCTTTTCCTACTACTGGAGCTACAAGAGGGGATCTCATTTAAACTATGAAGTAGAAATTTTATACTTCTTACGGCTCTGTATTCTTGAGAAGCAGATATTTATCATGTGCTTGTTTCCGTAGAGGAGTGTGCAAGGAACTTTTGGAACAGATTTTCTACTTTTTGATAAATGAGGAGCAGGACAATTATTTATTCCAAGAAGCTGGAGCAAGGTTGACAGCCTGGGGGTAGACCTAAAAGCGCCATAGCACTTTAGGCTTTAGATGCTCTGAGATCCTTTTAAAACAACTGCCTTGATCTTGTAGTGCTCTGGTAAATCATTTATTCTGATCACCTACTGACAAATTCCGCCCCGCCCGTCCTATCAGATGAAATGAGCTCGGTGTACAGCTCCGTGGCTTGCCTACATAGCTTTAGATTAACTGCAGCAAGCCGGGACTTCAGCAGGGCTCCCCGAGCAGCCTGGTGAACCTCCTCAGTCACGAGCAGCCTCAGTCAAGTCAGAGCCGAAATTCAAATTCCTGTGACAAACAGGGTGTCTGGAGCTGGAGGTTTTGGGTGGGATTTCTCCCGTCTCGTGTTACTGTGCGTTGCAGACTGTGATGGGGATGCATGCTGTTGAACGCCCTGCAGTCCTCTCCGTCTCGCTCCCCTCCCACAGTGTGCCTTTCTGCTCTTTGGCAATCTCTTTCAATTCTCCTTCACTTCAGCGTGGCCGGGGTCCCCCAGGTTACCGGGTGATTCATCGCTGTGGAATTTGGGAGTGCTGCTTCTCTGCTCCTACCCAGGTTGGCAAGAGGGTTATGAAAGCCTCGGAGATTGACCAGAATGTCCTTTGGTGAATATTTAGGGTAAGAGCACTGAATGCCAAACATGTTGGTTTTTCACACGTGTATTCTGACACCGCACCTCACATCTTTCTGTGTGCACGGTTTTGAACACCATTTCCAACTGTCACCATATTAGAGGGTCCCTGACACTTTGGGAATGTACATGGGCACTGACTTCAAGTGGAAGTGTGTTTGGATTGTCCTGTTTCTATTTCTGAAGCCCTCTCAAGGGAGCTCGCTCGCTCTTCTCACCCCATCGCTTCCGATGGGACTGAGTCATTGCGTTCAGCGTGCGCGCAATGACACCTCCGAGAGACTTGGACTGCTCTCTTGTCTCACTTCCACTCTCTTCCAGGCTGGATGCACACCCTGGAGGTATGCGCTTTGTCTCAAGATATAAGACTTCCCCCCTCAAAAACTACATTACTTCAACAAGCCACAAAGGGCTGGCAAGAGGGAGAAGGATGCTCTCGTTAGTGCAGCTTTCCTTAGAGATCTTTTCTGCGAACTCCATGCAGCTGGAAACATACTCTCCCTCTCCTGAGCTCCCGTGTGTGCACATACACGCGTTCCCTCATGCAGCAATTTCTCTGATTTGTAAGTACGCAGACACGTACACTTGCTTACGGATGTGCAAATATTTTCCTTTGTTGTACTCCTGCATACATGGAGAGGCAGAAATTCTCTTATGTGAGTACATGCAGTCACACCCATGCAGCTCCACCCTGCTCTTTTATACCTGCGCGTTAGTGCTGCAGTACACATGCACCCTCTCTCTCGCAAACACGCGTGCCCGGATACAGGCACATTTACCTGCCTTGCAAAGATGTTGCAGAATTTGGAGGGAGAGATGAGTAAACTGGGCCTGAAGGGACCTCCTGAGGTTCAGTCCAACCACCTGGTCCAAGCAGGCTCAACGCTGAATTTGGAAGCGGTTGCTCAGGGCTTTGTCCGGTCAGATGTTTAAAACCTCCTGGGTCAGAGATGTGATAGCCCCTTTTTTTTTTCCCTTATATCCAGGCAGAACCTTTACCCCTTCAATTTTTGACCTTTCTTTTGACCTTTAATTTATGTCTTTTGCTCCCCTGCCACACACCTGAGCAAAGAGCCTGAGTCTGTCTTGCTATACCTACAGTGTTCTGTGATTGTTACCATCTTTGCTCTTCTTTTTGGTCTTGAAGGTCCACTGAACTTTTTACCTTCCCCATGTTTGGAGGGATTCAGCCATTGGAAATGTCCTTCTTTTCCAGTGGCCGATATCCATACTGGTCACAACCATAACTACCTTGTCTGAGTCTTGTATTTCAGAAGGAGTATGAGATAGACATCCGCAGCCGCTGACTCTGACGATCTGCCGAAGGACAAACGGTGCTCTCGGTGCTTTTATGAGTGACGGTGCTCCCGCAGTAACGCGGTCCCCAGGGTAGGTAATGGCTGTGCCTTTGGAGGTTGTTTTCCGTGATTCATGCACATCATCTACAAATCGCAAGTTTAAAACATTGCCATAGTTCACGTGTGGAAGAACTTCAGACTCTGGGTAGAGACTCCTACCTCCTGTTACCTTGTAAGGCATGCACTAAGGAAAAGGGTATTTTTTCAGCTCATTTTCAGACCCAAGTTGGGAGAATCCCTGTTCACACATTTTTTCAACTTCAAGCAGAAAGAAATCCTGAGCGGAGCCACTCAGGTGAATGGGAAAATGGAAGAAACAACTGCAAGGTTTTGTTTTAAGAAAAAATCTAAAGGAAACTGACTTTTTCAGCCTTTTTGTATTTTTTTTGTAGTCAAAAGCCTTTGCCAAATTCTGCAGATGCTGTGAGATAACCCAAATCTGGATAATACAATATTCTGGTAACTAAAACATAAATTCACCCAGCATCAGGTTCTGTTCTTTTTCTGATGATGATTTCACATAACACTAACTGCTAAAAGCAGAACACCTGCGAGGTTGGCATTAAGTGATGTGACTTTGTGGCTGACACAGTTGGTTCATTTTCAAACCAGGAGAAAATCTGGAGCAGAACGTAGGTTTTGATGTGGTGTCTCTTAAAGGAATTCTTTCTTACTTAGTTCTTAATTTTTAGATGGAGATCATGGTAGTGGCCAAAGACCTGGCCATTCCTCTTAGTCAACTATTTGTATTTTTTTTTCCTTGCCTGTAAGTCGGCCTGCTCGGGAGATGACTTCTCCTGGAACTCTCCACTGCTGCTGAAGGAGCTAAAGGTTTCAGACTTTCATCTGTCCAAAAAAGCAGGAAGCACAGGAAGGTGGTTGCCATGTATGAGGTAAGCACTGCAGCCTGAAATGGCTTTGATTTTTTGGTTTTTTTTTTAACTCCACACAGTGCAAGGGCCACCACTGTGTAGGAGTACATGTGATACAGGTGGTTAACCAGAGGTTCATGGACCTGTGAAAGCTTTCAGACATGGATGTGCGTGGATATGTATTTATATACGTCTTTTTTTGAGCTGCCTGTGCCTCACTGTCAGGAAGATTGAGCTCCGGTACTAATTACAGATTTACCCAAGAGCAGGATTGGATGGAATGGCTTAAGATTGAGAATATCTTAACTAAAAATAGTAATTGACCTCTGTTATATGTTTCCACATATGTTTATTTTTAAGACTTCAGTAACAATTATTTGTGAGCTCTCTTTAAATATACACAATTGCGAACATCCATTTCTGTACGTACTCATGTCGGCACCCTCAGGGCGTGTGTGTGTGAGGACATCGTGTACGTTTGAAGAGGGATTTCTTACTTGGTGCGTACATCCTTCCACTCGGCCAGCGCTGCGGAGACATTCACGGATGGAGTTGCAGGCTGTGTTCATGTATGTCGGGGTACGCCTCTGTCATTGCACGCTTTGTCCGGACTTTCACAAGCGTGCATTTTAGGAGAGAAGGAGCACCAGCTAATTTGGGAAGTGACACATGCTTTACATTCAGGGGTCAAATCCTGATTGTCCTGGTGAAGCCTAAAGTGTAAGCAACACAATTCCTGCGGAGCATGTTGCCTCTGACGGACGGCTTGGTGCCGCGGTGGCCGTGCTTGGCCTGGCGCCCCGCGGCGCTGAAAGGAGCAGTCGGTGCTCTGGACTGGCAGGCGGTGCTGAGCGCAGCACGTGTGATAGCGGCCAGAGGCCTGGTCACTCGTCCCAGCCAGCCCTCCATGATTTTCTTTCAGGCCATTATCAATCAGACTGCTTTAGAGACAAGCTGCTTTATGAAATTTGTGTTGCTGCTTGTTCTGGTTTTATTTAGTGACGGGGGGCTACATTGGTAGCTTCTGTAGGAAGCTGCTGGAAGTCGCTCCCCTTTGTTCATTGGACTCGGCCGGGCCTAGGGCGGACCTGCTGCTGGCCAAGGCCGAGCCGATTGGTAGCAGAATGTTCCGTGATAACGCCTCTGTGATAACGGATTTAAGAAGGTGAAAACAGGAAAAAAAAAAAAAAAAAAAAGGGTAAGATGTGAAGAGGGCAGAGAGGGGGAGGCACAGGCCTCATGGGCCTTGCAGGCCTCACCCTCTGGCCTCCCGCCTGGCAGCCGTCTTTGACACTGCTCTATAGGGCCTAAGCGTTTAAGTCTCTCATCTGTCTCAGATAAAGTATAGAGCACGGAGTAAACTGCAACCCTGGGGATGCCTGCGGGTTCAGGTGTTGCTGTGTTTGTCCGTGTGGATGTCAGGGTACCGTGAGGGTGGTTTTATGCTTACCCTGCCCATTGGCATGGGGGTACAGTGGAGAGGGTGAGCGTGGGCGCATGTTGGTGTTGGTGCATCTGTTTGTGAACGTGCATGTGCTTGTTTCCAAGCTGTCTGGGAAGAGAGCGTGCATGCGGCACCATGGAGGTGTGTGTTATTCTCACATCCTTGCTAGCAGCAGACAATGTCATGTCCCTACCTGGACTGCAACGTGACACACACCTTAAAAACAGCAGCGACAACAAGCTACAGAGCCATGGGAGAAAGCAGCGCTGCTCTTTTTGGTCATCAGTTAGGAGATCCTGCCAGCCCCAGCAAAGCACGCCAGGATCCAAACTGGCTTTTGGGTTGGGATTCGGAGAGTGAAAGAGAAGCAGTAATTTGTTTGCCGTTGCCCTCGAGCCAGGAAATCCGAAACCAAAGTGTTTCCCAGGCTGCAGCACATTCGAGTCAAAAGAGAGACTATCAGCGAATCGCTCACACGTACAGAGCGAAACACACGCGTGTGCACACGCACAAGGAGGACGTGAGGAAAGGAGAATTGTTCCAGCACCACAGCGGTTAAGACGCTGAGACAATCTCGAGTTTTCAGGCCATAGCTGTCAGGATGCTTTGGTATATTCATCACCCCCCACTCCATGGTGATAAAAATTTACACAGCCAACGAAACGAAGATTAATTTCATGTGAAAAGCTGACAGAATGGCCCATGTCATTGCTTTATTTGTGCCAGCACTCAGTAACTCGGTGCAAGTTCCATTGAGGTGGCAGACACCCCGTCCCCTTGAGCCATCTCTTCTCCTCTCTAATGATGCCACCATTGTGACAAAACCAAGCAACACAGCCGGTACGTGCGAATTTGGAATTAATTTTCTTCAGAAAGGTCAAGTATGTTAATGAGCTTTTGGCTGCCTGTGTTTTCTTTCTTGTGTTTTTCCCCTATTAATGGAGGAGGAGGGGAAAAAAGAAAGGGGAGAAATAATTACAGAAATAAAAATGAAGGAAGGAGGAAAAGAAAGAAACCGTGAGCATTTGGAAGAGGCAGGATTTAGCGCAGTTTTTCGTGGGTTCTCCTTTGCCAGGACTGAGGCAGACTAATTGTATCAGTGCAAGGCTGTGCAGTTAGCTTGAAGCTGTTGAGCGAGGCCAGGGATGTCATGGACCGCAGAGCTGGTGTAACCTGGCACGGAGGAGGTGAATTGCACCTCCTTTGCGCTCAGGAGCTGATGGCAGCCCTGCGTGTTGGCAGCTGCCTTCGTTTTCCATCACAGAATGGCTGAGCTGCGCTCACCGCGGGTCTGCGTGTACTGGGGGAGCAGGGAGCAAATGAAGGTGAAGGGGAGAAAGGGTTCACGAGCTAAAGCTCTTGTGCCCATTAGCGAGAGGATGCTGGGAAGAAAGCTCAGCTGCCTTGGGAGACATGCCAGGGCCCACTAATTCATCCAGCTTAGAAATACGACAAATGGTCAGTTTAAAGAGAAATTTTCCCCATCTCATGTGACTGGCGTGAGCTCTTTGAAGTAACTGTAATGCCAACCACCTCTCACCCCTGTGTTCCCAAAATTCCTGCCTTTATTCCTGCAAGTTAGAATTTGCCACTTTCTGGCATCCTCATGCCAGGAGTTGCCTTGGTTTCTCGAGGGGTTGGGTGATGATCAGCAAGAGTAAAGGTGGCAGAAAGGGAAGACGATGTGTCAGGGCAGGAGGAAGTGAAGCTGCACTCCTGGCTGTTGCCCATGAGTCGCACTCGCCTGGACAGGATATTTAGGGTAGGACTCATCTCATCTAATTTTGGTCTTCTTGAGCAAAGTGTCCAGACTAAACTGATTGTCTAGGTTTCCTTTTGTGTTAACAAAGAATGGTGAGGAGGACACACATCCCACTTAATTTAAGGTGAGAGAAATTCCATTCTGGCAACGAGTTTCTTTCTCTCTTAAAGTGAATTTAAACAATTAGCTTGGACTGAATCTCTACCTTTTCGAGGCTTAAAGTTATGGGGCGTGATTTCCCCCTCATTCTCTTCTCCGTGCTCCTATTCTGGCTCTTATTTCCATACGTAGTCCAATCCAACAGGCAGAGGAAATTCAGCAGGTCTCACAGAGGCTGTATTGGCGGTATAAAATCAATGCCTTTCACTCTGGCTGGCCCAGGCTGGCTCCATGCTTATCCACCGTTGTGGCAATACAACCTTTGCCTGTGATCTGGTCGTTTCTCCCTAGCTTTGTTGGAGTGAGCCCAACATATGGATTCTTGGGCATTGTCCAGAAAGCCTTTGTTGACTTTGGAGGGTACGTGTTTTGTCATCCTGGCTACAGCGCAAGAAGTGATGTGGAGTGTAATGGTGTCATTGTCACACGTGGCATAGTTAAGGGTGTCCTTAATTAGAACTATTCTGTTTGTTTTACACCTTACACAGCTGGTTCCGTTGTATGGGTCCTGCTGCATGTGTGATCCTTGTGTGCTCGCCACGTGAGTCATCCTGCAGCAGGGCTGCCTCAGACTCATGTCTGGGGCATGGATTTCAAAAGCACTCAAGTGACCAAACTTAATGATTTTCAGCTGACTCCCTAGTATTGTCCTAAACTTGGAATTCCTACCCAGAAACCACTGTGCTGCCCACGCTCTCCCCCTTCTTTCCCAGGCTCTGTAGCGTGCATGGAGGCACGTTCTTCTCTGCTGACCCTGCGTACGAGGTAGAGCGCTCTAGCAGACAGGTGAGGTGGGTTGTTGGGGACAATAAGATTCACCAGAGGGACTTATGGGCTGTCTCTCCCACAAGCTTGCGCACATTGTCTCAGAACGCTGATGGGCATCGTCAGCACTTGTATGTATTTTTCCACTGTAGATGTTGTGTTGTTAAGTGATTGCTCTGTTCCTCCTTAGAGATGGCTGTGTTTCTGTGATGGAAGGAAACAATTTGCTAACCTCTGCTAAGGTCTTTGTGTAAATTTAACAATAAATAATAATAATAATGCACAGGACAAAGGGATACAAGAGATATTTGAACTGTTTAAATGACAAATTGTATTTTGAGTGCTCAATTCTGGCAACAAACAGAGTATGTGAAGTGTGTGCAAAGAGATTGCCTCATTCATGAACATGGTGAAGTGGGGCATCGCTGTTCTCTGTCCTGTTACCGCCTGGGATGTCAGAAGAGGACAAGATTTATAACAAACTGAGTTCTTAGGGGAACTTCTCACCCAGTAGCTCCCTGGGGCTTTAGCTAAACTGTGGGATATTCAGTGTTTCCCAACCCTTGTGTTGAGGGCCATCTCCTCTCTTCCCAGACGTGAGATGTGGCTGCGCACCATTTCTGTTTTCTCCCCTCCCACGCTCTGGTTTCCGTAGGAAGGAATCCTGGGCATGTGAGTCAGGGAGCTGTAGCACGCTCTGGTCGTGTCACCAGTCTGAGTGATTCAGGACTGAGACTGCACGACACACCTACCCCATGATTTACATACAGCCCTTGGGACGCTCAAAGCCACATTTTCTCAACGTGCCAAGTTCTTGAGAAAATCCAACCGCTTGTTTTGGTGCATAAATAGAAGCTTAACCCCTAAGAACAGGGATTGAATCTCTGAGGTGCATCAGGGAAATGAGCCTACTGTCCCCCTTCTAGTGCTCCCCTCGTGTTTATAGATATCATTAGCATGGTTTTCCTTTCATCCCTGTGTTTCAACAATTGTTTGCACCAGTTTCTCTCAGCTTCTGTTTCTTTCTCTCCTTCTATTTTTTTCCCCTGTGTGAGAGCACTGGCGCCTGCGATGGGAGGTCACCAGTGAGGTTAGTCAACTGGCTCCAAGTATTAAGACTTCCTGCTCTGCTGCGAGGAGCTGCCAAGTTCCCCCTCCCCGCTGCTTACCACAAAACCCAGTGCCTGTTTGTCTCCCTCGCTCCCCTTCTCATCCCTCCTCCCTACCCAGAAATTCAGCTGCCTACCCAGCAGACAGAGTGGGAGGGCGAGGCACCCAAGCTACCTTCAGATGCGTTTGCAGGAGTACCACAAGCAGCGTGGCCACAGGGCGATGTTGATGTTGCTTATCGATGTTGCCAGAAGGCATTGCAGTCCCTACCTGCAGCGGAGATGTCCCTCCAGAGTTTGTGGCAGGTTCCTGTGGGGATCTGACCCATACTTGGGCTTTTATTTCCATTAGAAAATTTCATCAGATTTTTCTACCAGCAGGCTGAGGGGATCCACGCATAACAGGGAAAAGATTCATGAAAAACAACTCAGGAGAATGTGATTTTTGTCAGCAGATGTGAATGGGCTCCACAAGGACCTGTAGCTTCCTTAGAAAAGTGGTCAGGTGTTACAGATTGATAAGAGTTAAAAATCCCTACCCTAGGCATGAACCTGAGGAAAGACAAGAAATCCCCTGTCCCAGGGTCAAGTGAACTGGCAACCCCAAGGCTGCTCTTGTCCCCAGGGGCAGCATGGCACTGGGTGAGCATCTACCGAGCAGTGGGAGAGAGCTGCCTTTGAGGGTGGGGTCTGCACCTCAGGGTGCGGGGAGGGAGCAGGACACAAGAGATTTGGCTACGGAAGTGGAGCATAAACCAGAAAAGAGAAAGAGAGTGAACAGGATCCTGTGAGGAGGAGCAGAGATAAATGTGATGGGAATGAGGGAAAGATGGAATGACTGGTAGCTGTTTCTGTAAAACCCAAGGGTGGGGGGATACTGCTCCAAAAAGCACCGCAGAGATCAACCGCATTCAAGTGAAAACATAATTTTCTTAAGAATAATATAAAAGTCCTACATACTAATCGTTGAACAGGATGAGGAAAAACTGCCTGCTCCACCCTAATATGTGCTGAGGTAGGGTTAAAACCACAACTTCTTGAGCAGGAGGCTGCTGGCGTTGCACACGCTTTGGGCTCCTCTGTTCTTGTGCGCATGTGGGGGACCCAAGCTTGCAAAGATCCTGCTCTCAAACTAGAACAGAAGGAGCTGCTCTGGAAGAACTGATTTTAGTCCTTCCAGCCATGGCTGAGTCCCTTTAGCTCTTTCCCTTTGCTCCCAACTCCCTTTCTTAAAGATCGTGTAAGAGGTGTCCTACGCTTGTGCCAGGCTGCTCGGACTCCAGCCACAAGCTCTTTGTCTTCTTGCTCGGAGCTGTGAGGCTGCAGCAAACATACCTCCAGGAGTTCTTGGTGAGCCTTCCAGCTGAATTGGTCCCGCTCTCTGCCAGTTTATGCTAAATTGAAGCCACAAAGACCTCATTTAATTCTTCTCTTTGTGTAGGTGTAAAGGTATTTGAGTTCTCCATAAACATGGGTACTTCTTAATTTAGATTTCGCTTTAATTTTCTTGCAGATGAATTAATTACCAGTGAGAAAGCCAAAGCCTCACTATTAAAAATCCAAGTCTAGTGTTTGTGGTTTTTTAAGAAATGAAACAAGTCTTAAATTAACTAATTTCTGATTATAGTCTTGGTGTTGGTCCTTCAGGGTGCCGCCACCAGCACCTTAGCAGATCCATGTTCTGGGGACTCGCAGCGAGAAATCAACCAGGAAAAGCAGAAAAGCAAAGCATTGAAATAGGGGGATGGAGGAATTGAGGGGCAGCTATTGCCTTGTTCAACAGCAGCCTGTGTTAGCTGCTCCTTTGGTTGTCAGAGCTGTTGCTTTCCAGGGTCGCGTTGCTGTGGTTGAGGGGCAAAGTGAGACAAACGAGGGGGACAGAGCTACAAAGATGTCTCCATTTTTGTGCTGGGTAGAAAATCAGATGGAGTGTATTTGTTCCTGCCCTGAGGCTAAGAGCAGCAGGGGAAAAGAGCAGGGGATTTATCTCACTACAGTCTAATATTCCTTTGGCTGCACCGAAGGCTGCAGCACTTCCCGACTATCGGCTGGCGCTTTCGCTCGCACACATCTGTGATTGATGGGCAGAGAGTATAAACACCTCATTAGTGCTATAATTCACTGGTTAGGGCTCAGCCTGTGCTGTGGGAGGGAAGGAAAAAAAAGAGTTGAGAAAGTTTAATAGAGAAAAAAAAAAGATAGAAGAAGGAGAAGAACGGATGTAAAGGCCACACAAATCATTCCAGGGAGTTATCTGACCTGCTTTGAAAACTTTAATTGCTGATAATGGACAACCTGTTGGGTGGTATTTTATTAACACTAATAGATTTTTACGGGATATTTCTCACATTGCTCTCCCAGAGCCTGAGGAATACATTAAATATTAAAAGTTAATGCTCTTGGTTGCTGTTTCAAGGATGCCCCGCTGATAACGAGCTTTCCCGCAAGTTAGAAACCAGGAGAAAGCATGAGCTGCTTTTGCCACTTACGGCCTCTGCAATAATAATGAGGAAAATACTTGAACCTTGGGTGCACCTTACAGCTGAGGTGCTTGAAGTCTGGCCTAAATGCTATGTAATGGCAGCACTCAGCCCAGAGATGGTAGGTATATCTAATTTTTGATCATGGATGTGCAAGAGCTGGGTTCCCGCGTCCCACGCTGAAAGCAAACGCTTCTAACCCCCATGTGCTGCTCTGCATTTCAGTTATTCAAAGCAGAAGCCTGAACCGGCAACCTGTACCTGTTTCTCAAGAGAGCTTACATCTGAAATGGATGTGCTATGATATTTTTCTTTAATATGCGTAATGGTTTTATAAAGTGTTGCTTCCACCCTGAATTTGTTACAGAAACAACCCAGCTACCTGGAACAAAAACGGGAGCGCCCTAGGAAACAGCTGCAGAAGCCTCCGAGAGTGTGGGCAGCAAGGGGTTTTCTGGAGGAGGCTCTTGGCCTCCCCAGGTCCTGCACACAGCAGCAGAGCCTCAGAGTATGGAAAAAAGGTCAGTTCTGCACTGTAAAGAGATGCATTCAAGCCAGAGAAGGTAAAGAAATTAATGCCAACATAGGGAAGTTTGCTGGAGGAAAAGTAAATTTGAAACATATAAGTGGTAGCCAGCTTGCGTGGTGAGTCAGTGTGAGGTCTTGCCTTGGAATTGTAAAGTCGTAATACACATATCTGCTCACAAGTGAAACCTGGACTTCCTCTTTAGTGCCGTCTTAGACACGTAGCAGCCCCATCAGCAGTCATGGCCTGGACCTAGAAAGCAAACTTAAATTTGCTCAGCCTTGCCTTGGTTAGTTGCCCATGGTGGCCTCTCTCTTTTGTGTCATGCCATCTTCACTTGTGGCAGCAATGGTCTTGTTTTGGATCTCGTTCTGACCACTCTTTATGCAGCCACCTTCTTGTGCCAAACCAAACTGGACTGGGTGGCCACATCCGCGCTCTCTAGAACAGCCCTGGTACAATCTTGGCAAGTAACACAGCTTTCCAGGCCTGCTTGGCTGGAGAGCAACTTCCCAGGCTTCTTTGTGTGGGCAGTCAGCTAGATCTTACCAAGAGCCTGTTGAGCTATTCCAGCTACCGGGTCTGTCTTTAGGCAGTCTAGAGGAAGATGGATTTCTAGACTTACTTTCTCTGTTTGTAGTCATGCCACGAACACTTTGGATTGGATTATCTTTGTTTCTCAACTCTTCTTGCCATTCTGTATTTCTGTACAAGTAGTAAAAGCTATCGAAACTATGTGCTCAGCCTCGTCAGCCTTTCCCACCCTCCTTGCTCAAACAGGGCACGTTTTCCTCTGTAATCCATGCCCTGTTCCTGTGGAAGTTTTTCAGGTTAAACAGAGGGTTCAGCTGCTTTGGGATGGTAAGACAGTAGAGCAGGGACTCCAGTTCAATCTCCAAAGTCTGGCTTTAATGACTGAGATCTCGTCTTGGCAACTTGAACATGAGCTGCTAGAGCCACTGAAGGAGTAAGGACTGACCACAGAAACCAGTTGTCTTGTCTTATATATAGGCCTGGCTTGGGTCAGGCACATGCATTGCAGGTTTCAGACTTGGCTAGGGAGCACTTAACTAACCCTGCGTAGACCAGAGAGTGTTATCCTTCGAGAAGTGGAAAAAGCTGATCTACATCAGTTGGTTTAGATATCATTATTTTTTCCCTAGAATGGTCCACAACGAATTTTACAGCTTAAATATAAATATATAAATGGCTACTAAGTGGAAGCTTTTTGTCTTACAGTAAGTGACATCATAGCGGCCGCAAGGTAGGTATGAATAAAAGCGGTCACTTTCAGTTTCTGGCAGGCCTTTCCTTTCAAGTTGGACAGGGTGCTGAAGCCGTGATGCAGGGCACGGGCAGGGCCGATATCGTGCTTTCCTTGTACACAGGGCCCTTAGATTGCCTGAACGGAACTCTGTTCAGGTGGTTTAATAGTCTTATCAATTGTGTATCTTTCATCTGTCAAGGAAGGATTTGAATCTGGGTCCTCGCTGAATTTGGAAGGAGGTTGCTTAGAGCATAATGGAGAAGAGGGGAGGGGAACTTGGTATGGTATCTCTTTCAAAGGGGTAGATCCTTTGGCTCACATGCTCCAGGATGTACTTTGTTGCTAGACTGCTGTTTAGCAATAAAATGGTCTGAGTTACTTAACGGGAATTGACTGCTTGGTCACTTCTCCTCCCCCTGCCAGCCCATCCGTTCTCCCCGTCTTCCCTCCCATCCAATAATGACGGCTTTTCCTCATTGACCCCACAGGCTTACGAAAAACCTTTTTACTTAAACGTATATTGACCTCTGTCTTGCTGCCCGGTGAATTATGTCACAGCTGGCAATCTGAAAATCATAAATTAGGCCTCAAACGTGGGGAGCTGTCTCCTAATAATATGGATCTGAGCCTTTATCGATGAAGGTTGTACCAGGTGCCTTCATGTCTCTGACAACTGGGGGGAATACCCTTTTAATGGCTTTTTCTATCGTCATCCTGTAGGCCTTGTGATTTTTTTTCTTTCCTTTGATTTTTTTTTTTTTATTTCCCTTCCCTGCCTGTCTTTGCACTGTGTATAAAATTTCATTACGCGCCTTAACCTACCCTTCAAAGGGAAAGAGAAGGAAGCTGTCAAACTTGACATCTCAGGTAGTTTTAATTCTTAGGTAGTGTTAATTTTACCAGTCTTTCCTTCCTTCCTTCCTATTTGATTTTGTGTGATTTTTTGTTGTTATTGTTTTCCCTGATGTGATTTTTATGATCTGGACAAATGCACTGGACAAATGAGAAATTTAATGATACTGGAAACATTTCTCCCTTACTTTGTAATGCAAAATAATTCCAGTAGATTCCCTTTACATTCATCATCTTTCCCCCCATGGATATACTTGCTTGTTGTCACTTTTGTGGATGAGGGATGGGGAATACTCCATAAAATGTGAAGCATCACCATAAACTAAATCAACTCTTCTGTCTCTCTACAAGTATTGTAGGAGGGAACTTGCTCCATGCCGTAGTCTGTAAAAGGATGATCTATGTTCTTCCTGACTTAGAGTAAAAATGCCATGAGTTTTCATGATTTACCATTCTTTTTGAGGCAAAAGGGAGGCCTAGCTTGATCTTCCTCTTCTAAGAGACAAGAGTAAGGCCTGACTATCCGCACATCTTGCATGAGTGGCAAGTCCAGAAAAGAAGAGAGGTTTCCTTGCTTTCCCACATCTCAAAATAGGACTGCATAAACAATTCTTGTCTTATTCTGTCTGTGCTGGAATACACTGATAACAAAGCTGGGAAAGAGAAAGAGCTTATTTTTTAGTTCTTCTAGAGCTAGTAGGAATATTACCTTGGTGACAGACTGGTTTCTTGTTTGAGGTCTTGTAAGCCTGATTTTATATCTGTGGCACATTCCTTCAGTGTGCCATGAGAATTCTTCGACTCAGGAATGTCTTGAGTTCAGGATATGCTACCTCTTTCTCTGTGTCTTGACTTAGTTTAGAAAATGCAGAAAGATGTGTTTGGTGATAGCAACTGACAGTAGACATGACACTGCGGCCAGACCTGGCAAGGACAAGATTGGTTCAGGGCTGATGAGCTCTGTTGGCTCAAAATGTCACCAGTGAAGTTGTGAGGGCTCTCGCACCTCAGTGCTGTTCAGTGGATGGAGATCAGGCCCTAAGATAGCGAGGTGATGAAAAGCACTTTCAGAAATACTGACACATAGTCAGATAAAAGAAGATGCAGTAATAGTGTGTAGAAATAAATCCTTCTCATTCTGCTTTTGATCTTCTGAGTTTCTTAAATATAAGAATTTTCTTCATATTCAGTGAGCTGATGTCGTGCATTTTTAACAGCCTTACAAAACGTTACTAAAAGAAATGGATTCATGCATTTATTTTAAAGGCATTGGATTAGGCACTATCTTTACTTAGATTAAAATACTCCACCACAATGTTTACACATAATGTTTGTGATATTGGTGTGTGCAACCCTGTCCAGAGAGTGAAACTGGCTGGAAATTCCCTCATCTCTTTTTGTTACTGGAGAGGAAGTAAATGGAAATGACTGAAGAGTTGGTGGGAGAAAAGTTAGTAGATTATGGATTTTATTGCAGGCACAGGTAATGACATTTGTGATTTTAATACAAGATTTTAAGTAGATTGGGTCCCTTCAAAGAAAATATGAGCTCATAAATACTGTGAGATTAGAGGTGCTGAGGCCCGATGTGGCAGTGGCTCAGGGTTTACGGCGTTCCTCAAGACATACGGTATAAGATGTTCTGTGACCTGGCTTTTGTGAAGATCAAAAGGCTTAAAACCGTTGAGAATAAGATTTTCACATCATCCAGGGAAAGACACCAAGTTGTCAAATGGGAGGAGGCTCTTTGAAGCGTGGAGATAAGAACCTTGCTAACCCGCAGTCCTGTATGACAGCCGTTTCCAGCTGGCAGAGGAACATGTCCTTCGGTGGGACTGCCTGTGCCGAGGTAGGTCATAGGAACGGACCAGCTGAGTTGGTTCAGGTAAACAGCTGGCACTAGCTCAGCCAAATTGGGAATGGGACCAAAACTGAATGGCTGAAGAGGATTGAAAGAACTGGGAGAATTAAAAAATGAATGTATTGGGAGAGGTGGGAATTGCGTGCATTAATATCTCCCTATACTCTACGACCAACCAGCCCGAGTCAAGCAAAGCACCTGTTCTGGGGAGCTGGAATAAGAAGTATACTCCTACACATATAATCTCAGCCTTCTATCTGAGTGTGGAGGAGCAGGTGAGAATGCTCATAAAGAGTTTCTGGGTGGGAAAAGGATGCAGAGAGGCAGAAGACAGCCTCTCACCTCTGCTTTCAGGCCAAGAAGCTGAGCCAGTGCAGGGACAGGAGGGATGCGGCTGTTTACTGCTGTAGGCCAGGAGTAGCTTGCCACCAGTAGGAAATAGCTGTGGAAGAAGCTTTTTGTGGAGAAGCTTCTTCTAAAGACAGGGCAGCTGCACAGCACTGTTTTTCAGACCGTCCCAGCGCTCACCATCTAGCGTGAACACTTACACGTTTGTTCATTCCCTTCTCGGATTCCTCAGCCTGGTTGGCGCTGGCAGCTGTTTTATCATGATGCCTTGAGAAAGTCCTTCTGCACAGTATTTTTCATGTAAGCAAAAGCGGTTAGCACTGAAAATCTTCCCAAAAATGGATTCTCCTGAGCTGGTAAGAATAATTTCTGGACACATTTATAGAAGTTTAAATGGCATCCAGACAAGATAAATATGTTACGTTTTGTGATCTTTGTGCTGATGAACTAAGGATACATTTGCTTTCGGTCTAATGACTTTTGAAGAGAAAACAGCTAAACAGGACAGAATAAGAATAAAGTTTCATGGCAGATGCTCTCTGATACATATGTTTCCTCTGTAATAAGCTCAGTCTCTTGGCAGACAATAAAATAGTTGTTGTCTTTAGCCAGCATTTTGAAAGCTGAAGGTGAAAACAGAGTGGTAGGGATCACATGGCTTTGTACTGCATGTCTAAGCATTGAATTCTCTTGTAGCAACAGAATTTTTTTTAAATCTTGTCCTAATTATCACAGTTCATGTAGACACTGTCTAGGAGCTATTGTACGTAGTCAGAAATAGTTTGATAGTCTAATTCCCATTGGAAAATGTCATTTTGGCAGAACTGAAATGGTTGAGGAAATCACAATTTGGCTTTTTTTTTTTATCTTCAGAAGAATAATAGAAGAGCCTGACCAAGTTGAAGCCATGGGTTCTACGTAGGTGTACTTTTTCTTTCCAAATGCCTTTTTGCTTCTTTTTCTAGCAGGGTTTAGTTGTGTATAAGACATTTCCAACGTATTTCAGTGGGTCCAAAATAAAATTGTGGAAGGAATAGTGAGATTTTTGGGGTTCTTTTCCAAAGCAAAACATAAGTAATTAATGAAAGTACGAAATGATGTATCAAATGGAACTTCTGTTATTTTCCTCATCCCAACAGTGCTGTTACGCACACAGGCTGAGCCGTCCATGATTTACCAATGTTCTAGGAGTAGTATTGCAGGAGAAGTTCCCTGTTTCTCTCAGCAAGGTTTTCTTTTTCTTTACTCTCGACTATTCAGGTTTCCTTTGTCATCCTTCTTAAAACAACAGTTTCCCAATTACCAGAGCAGAGAGAACTAGTTGTCAACTTTCCACTCAGCAGCGTAATTAGTAGGATCCTGCGTTAACGGGCTCGCGGGAATGATTCAGCAAGGAAATTACCGTGTCCCTGTGTCCTTTTAATTGTAGGTTTTAAAACCAAGGCATGGAGATGCACATAAATCATTACACTGTCATTTAATCTGGAGTCAGTCCAGTGTGAACCCTGAACGCCTGGAGCTGGTCCAGCTGAGTGGCAGGAACAAGGCTGAGTCCTAGTAAACACCACATGATTTCTGGTATTTGCAGGGCATCTGTTTTGCCTGCCCTTGCAGTACCTTTGTCTGGTCTGGAGAAGATCCTGGGTGACTGGTGATTTTATTCAGGCCTGGCACATTTGAGGGTAAGCCGTTCGGCTTGTCAGCATGCTCCCAGAAGAAAGGCTTCAGTGAAAAAAACCTTGCTCTGGGCTTTGAAATCTGAACTGCAGCCAATTCCAGCCGAGGGATGCGACGAGCGCCTTTTGCTGTGAAGTTGCCATCTGAACAACGACACTGTTGTGTGGTTTGAAAAGACAGCAAGCCATGAAAAGGATAAGTGTCTGACATAGATGTGACTGGGTAGATACCAGTTAGAAAGCATTCAGGCCCTCAGCCTTTCCTTAGATGGTGCACCTCAAAATCCACGTTTGGAGTCATTTCAAGGGGACACACATGCATCCCAAGTTTTCTTTTTTTTACGAGCTCTGTTTTGCTAGGCCATCTAGTCATGCCTCTGCTCCTTTGAAAGCCACGCCTTGTTAAATAGTCCTGGGAACTCGAGAAGGCAAGTCACGAGAGGGGGATTTCTAGGAGATGTGCTTTTCCTTAATAAAATGGCCTAAGAGGAGATCACAGCTTGTAACAACCAGTGAGATTCTGCTGCTGGTATTCACTGCAAAACTCTTCTTCTCAGGGCAGTGCTTCACAACCCAGAGTCCAGCTGCAGCCTGCATATGCTGCACAGCTCTCTTAAAGTCTAACAGGCCACGGCACGAGGGTGAGGAGTATTCTACATTCATCCAAATTACAACATCTTGTCTTTTGTTCTCAGTTTGTTGGGACAAACAGCTCCTCTCTTGTTCTTTATTATTTGCCACTCCTATAAGACCCCAGATGAAGTAACTGTGCTAGAGCTTAGCTAGTTCCTTCTGTGAAACTCTTGAATAAACGAGACAGTGAACTGTGTCAGGAGGAGCAGAGGGGAGAGAGAGACTTGTAGCTGTTGTGTCCCTTGTGCAGATGGGGAGTTGAGGCCTGGAAATGGAGCATATTGTCCTGAGTCTAGAAAAGAGGTGGTGGCAGAACCAAGGCGGCAACTCAGCTCTTCTCCGTTCAAGACAGATACACCTTTTTGGCCATTATTTTCTATGACAGGTGAGATACCTAGCCTGACAGTTGACTGAGAAATTATTGTTTTAAAGATCAACAGCATTTCTGAAAGAAGTCCTGCTGTCCTTGGTTTTGCTCCTGCATAGTCATCTTGCAGGGTGAGGACTTCTGTTTTCCCACCCAGGAGCTTCAGTGCACCTCAGGTATCTCAGATTTACTGTTGTGAGTTCTTTGTTTGGACTCTTCGTGCAGGTCCAGCCACAGACACTGCTCCAACAAGCTGAGATCCTGGGAGACAGATAAAGGTCAAACAGAATTAGGGAATTATCCAAACTTTGAGTTATAGATTTAGAGTAACTCTGGATTTTGGGCACCCCACTTCAGATGGGTTAGGGCTGATATTCAGGGTTTCCATGGGAGTGGGACATCTAAGGGGTTTTTTTGGGTCTGGATGCTGTGAAACTTGTGGCCTTATAGTGGACCTTGTATCGTCATCTTGTCCTGTGAACAGCAAGTTCACTAACAAACTTCAGGAATTTACCATGTGCTTTGTTCCAGCCTAAAATATGATCATGCCCAAGCCAGGGATATAAAGCCCAACAGTCCTTTCAATTTATCTAGGTAATGGGCCTTATGGGGAGAGTGAGAAAATCCACAGTTTCATTTGTATTCTCATAAGGAATAGAAATCCTTTAAATCTGGGAAAAGGGAAGTATAATTAGTGGAAAGGGCTGGGTTACTTTAGAGCCAGGTTAAACCAAAAGTACCAGCAAAGGGTTGCTTACATTTCCCTATGGACACAGATTTTGGGTGAAGTGAACCTTGCTTGGGGTGACGGCTTGGTGTAACCCGTGGATGACCAGAAGGTAAAAATAGAGCAGAAGTTCACATTTTCCCTAAAGAATACAAAATGTTAAGGTAAACAAATGTGTAACCCCAGACGCAAAGACGCCAGCTTCTCTTCTTCACTCTGCTGTCCATTTACAGTATGGATGTGGCAAGCCTCTTTACTAATCCTGTCTGCTACAAGCTACAGATATTTTCATGTGTCTGACACTGTGGTGTTGTTAGAAGCAATACAAATGCTATTTGCTATTTACTAGTAAAGAGGGCAGTGAAAAAAACTGGTGTTGGAAGATGAAGCATCCCTGTCAAAGCTACACCTCCTTCCAGGAGGCTGTCCGTACCCGTTTCCCATGGGTTAGGAGCGTGCTATTGCAATTCTTCATGAGATCTTTCTTACACAAGCTACAAACCTTGTAACATCTTTCATTCCCTTTGTCCAGACTAAGAGCAGATGTTGGGAGAGGATCCAGGCCTGTGTATTATGCTGAGAGAGGCCAGATGTATAAACCCCCCTTCTTTCTGCAGCTGTAATATACAGTGTATGCACCTTGTTATCGGAGAGAGACCCAGAGTGCGGGGCAGAGTATGGGGTAACCGGAGTAATGCAGGGTCTGGGGAGACTTCTCACTGTTCAGAAAAGCTGCAAGAATTCTATGTGGAAAGGCAAACTTGGGAGGAAAAGGACTGGGGTGAAGAAGGAGAAACCACTTTGAGTATAAAAATGTCCGAAGGGAATAGGAAAGTGAGAGGTTTCAAGGCTATGTGAGCTGGTGTCGTATGCAAGGATAGGAGAGACTTGATTTAGGCTTGAGACAAGCCAGCAGGCAAGGAATTTGCTCCAGACAGAGAGTCCTTCATAGATCCTGCATGCTACTAGAGCTAACAATCATGTCAATAGGGTTTAAAAGGTGCTTCAGAGGAGTTGGGAAGCAAAGACAAATAAGGTGGGTGGCTGAGGGAGGAATGGAAAGCCCAGTGAGGCTTGAGTGTGATGAAAATCCTGGCTGTGCTCCAGTACAAGATTTCCTATCACGTTAATTATATTGCAACAGGCTCCAGGGCTTTCTGTGATACAGACGTTGTGTATCGAAAGCACTACACAGACATCGGGGGCGGGTAATGAGATAAGCTCGCTGTGTCGTCTCCAAGCCTTCCACTGGGAAGCCTTCAGAGATGAAGCCTGAGACCTTGGTGCTATTCCCTTTATGCACGTGGGCAGAAAGCAGATGATTTACAGGGAAGAAGGAATAATCAGCACTTGGAAATGCCATATTTCTCTCAAAAATTAACTCCATCCCATTTCCCATTTGTTAAAATACATATGGTCTTGGATGGCGTTCTTCTGACACTAAAAGATGTTATTTGAAAGGTGTTTCTTGCTTTGAAAATATGGTTAACTAAACCTAGATGAAGATACTGGGAATATTGTGATACTGCCACTGTTTGTTGTTGGGCAGAACTCTTGGCAGGTATCTCATGCAATTTTCTCTGGTCAAACCAGTAGGAATGGCAGCTGCCATTAGTGATCAGGGTTTACCATCACCTGGGACCCCAAAACCTAAAGTGAGTAGATGGCAGTATCCATCAGATTTAATCCTTAGCCCTGGTTTGTGTTAAACCCCACGTACCTCCTGTGTTCATTTCTTCTTCTGTCCTAGCCAAAGGGATTGGCCTGAAATTCCTTCCAGGGACTGTCACCAGCTGTCTCCTGCATTCTGATGGACCTTGTTTTCCTTGTTGGGTAGTGGTGTCAGCTGCTCTGAGGGATGCTGATGTAAATGGGAATAGTAGCCTTCACTCCTTGCTTTTACAGTGGATAACTTACTCTTTTCAGTTTTCCTCCTAGCCATGGGGAAGGGACTGAGGTGAAGACTCTCTTTTTCCCCTCCAACACAGAAGTTTTTCTCCTCCAGTTAGGTGCACTGGATGGCAAATGCCCTTGCGACCATGGAAGGATAGAAAATCAGCATGGAAGAAGTGTGGTGTAGGAAAGAGACGTAGCAGCAGATACAACACCATGCAGAACAGCAGTGAAACAAAAGCAGAAGCCAGACAATATTGACAAAAAGGAAAGGAAAGAGGGAGGAGCTGTCCCAGCATGGCCTTGTAGTGGAGCAGGGGAGTCTGATGCTGTGTTTTCCAGTCCTGACTGTGCCACAGTTGCTTTTTGTCATCTGGATGTGAGGTAGATGAGGTAGAGTGTCTCCAAATAATGCCTAAGTAACCTTGCTGGTTGTCTGTAATGGGAGAAGACAGGAGTGTAACAGCCACCATTCTCTGGAAAAGGGTGTGATGCAGTGTGTGTAAGCCAGGGTTGCCTTAGATCTAGGATGTGAAGACTGTAAGGCCTGGTTCTTACTGAGACAAGGAGAGTCAAGTAGGAGTGAGGTTGGGTTTTAAGCCTCCTTTGCCACTAAGTGTGGAGGTGGAAGTCAAGGAGGACAGAAAGACACTGGAGCCCTGTTTGTTGTGATCACACCACTATCATTCTCCATTATGTGAGAGGTGAAGACTAAAGTTTTGTGCTGGCCAAGGAACTCCCTAAATCAGGAAATAGTCTTAGGAGGCCAATTCTAGATACATTTTTTTCTGACCGAAAGTGTATAAAAGAGATGAGAATCAGATCCATTCCGTATACCCACCTGCCCCTCCCAGCCTTGTGACGTAAAGATATGGAGCGTCCTCTACTTCTGCCTCCTCTAGTGTGGCCAAAGCAGAGTTAAGCCTCCTTGTCCCTCTCTCCCTCCCCCAAAAAAGTGCATTATGGGATTCTCTTCTCTGCCTCTCCCTCCTCTCTCCGGAGCTGTGTTCTTGAAATGATATCTATTTCTCTTTGTGACAGCACACCGTGACTGCTGCCTTGACATTCTCCCAAGCTGACATCCCGACCGGTATGACGCTGATGCCTTTGGGCAGAAATCAGAGCCGGTTTGCTACATGCCTCTGTGTAGCCACGATGCCTGTAGCGCCTCCGAGAGCCCCCAGTGCCCTGTTGGGGAAATGGAGCGAGCACGTGGGCCCCAAATGAACTCCAAGAGGAGAGCAGGCATTATCTGCAGCGATTCTGCTACCCATTTTCATTTTTAAGTATTCACATTGATATGGCTTTTTCCTTCTTTTTTTTTTTTAATTTTCTCTCCCTTTTTCCCTTGCCTGTGAGAGAGTTGGTTTCCTGCTTCTCCCCCAGTTGCCAAGTCCTTGGGGAGCTGTGCTTTTGTGAGCTGGAAAAGGAGCGCACAAGCATCTGATCAGCCCTTATTAGTGCTGAGAAAGATCTAATAGTTCCTGGCTTCTGGGACCATTACCTGTCATTTAGTTTTATTAAGTCCGTGATGAGAAAGTTGAAAATTAAAGGCTTTGTAAATTGGATTCCGGTTTGAGAGGGAGGCACCTACCGGGAGGTTAGTACCGAAGCTTGCAGATGGGCCACTGGGAACAATACCAGACTTGAGCATTTGTCTTCAGCTGTTTTGACAAAGATCCTGTGCCAAGGCATAGAGGGGAGGTAGTTTGTGGGAAAGCCTTGGGGTATCCAGAAATCTTCAGCTACGTGAAGATCCTGTCCTTCCTTTGCCAGGCTACTCACATTCAGACCTTCAGGTACTGTTCAAGAGGAAGGGTGGTCTTCTGCTTGAGTCATAAACCAGTGCTCCGAGTTACGATTCAGCTGAATCAGAACCTGGTCAAGTAATTTCATCTCCTTATGATTAGTTTCCTCATTTATAAGGAGGAGGAGCCACTGTTAGCATTGATTTTTTTCCTATCTGTTGTCTGGTTTAGGTGGTCAGCTCTTAGAGACAGGTACTGTCCTTGATTCTTGTGTTTACAGCAAGAGCTCCAATTCCTTTGAGTCTTCAAGGCAAAAATAAAGAGTTTTGTTAAGTCTGTAATGGAAAGTAAGCGAAATGGATGAGCCACCTAGTTCAGAGAAAAATCTCCTTCTTAGGGGCTGTAACACTGCAGTATTCTCTGCTTTTTGAGACTTATCTTTGAATTAGCTATCCAAATGCACTTGCGAATGAAATACCCTGATTGCAATAAAGCAATCCAGCTAATTATGGTGTGACAAGGGAAGCTTAGGGGCCAATCACAACAAAGAGCTGCTGTCACTTCGGTTTTCTCATGGTGACATTGCTCTGATGAGAAGCAGCATGAACTGGTGGTTCTAAGTACAGTCTGGGAATCACGATTCTTGGTTATTGTGTCTCCATTTGTCTTTGATTTGAGTGACATGGGAGAAGTCACCGGAGGTCAGAATTTTAAGGTTCACTCCTGCCCATCCTTGCATTGTTGAATGCACAAATTGTGCTTGCGCGGTTTTCCATGAAGATTTCAGGTTCGCACTTTGTCTCTGAAAGGCAGAGTACAGTACTCCACCAAAGCGCAGGGCTTTGTGAAATAAGTGTTTATCTCCTGAAGACAGACGGTATGAGGATGAAACAGATTCCCTTTCAAGTATTGATTTCTTGGGAAAGTTTACCTCAGGTTCTCCCCGTGTAGTTTGGCATTTTTCATCTCCCTCTGTTTTGCCGTTTTTATCTGGGTTTAACAGAGCTGAGATCTGTAAACCTTTCAGGCTGGAAAGGATGCCCTCTGGCCATCCGCTCTGACACCCATATAGCCAAGATTCCAGTGTGGATCCTCACTTTTAGGAAGGTTCACCTCTATTGAAAGAACTGGGACTGAGAGCAGAGTCTCACACCGTACAAACTCACAGTGAAAGATGAAGTTTTTTACTTTCTTTGCCCACATGGCTTCCAAACCACAGAGGTGAGATAATATACCCAGAGGAAACGGAGACACGTAGGGGTGGATAAGGAGGGGCAATAGTTGTGCAGAGAGTGGGCACTGGGGGCAACCTTGGTCCCAGAATTCTTGCCAAGTGAGATAGACTATGTGTTAACTCCAGGCCGTTCTTCCTGTCTCTCCATAGGCATGGCAGTTCCTTGACTTCAGCTAATTACCACGTTCCCTTGAAGGAGGAGTGACACCTCTCCCAAGTTTCTCTGCTAGAATCGTGAGAGAACTGATCTGTGAGCTGTTCGGTGGTTACTTACATCATTCTTGTGTTTCCAGCCATGTGACTTGACCGCAAGGCTTTCAGAAGGTAATCTGGGGAGATTTTATCAAATGTAAAATGTTCCTAGACATTACTGGAGCCATGATGTAATGAACCAAGGTTTTGTTCTTTAAATTCCACTTTGCTGAAAAACCACAGGCCCCAAAAAATTGTTCCAGCGAGGCTGAAGAGTTTTAAGAAGGAGGCTGAGACTTTGTGCTGGGCTGAGCCATTCTGTGGTGCCGTGCTAGGAGAAAGGGTTTACGATGAAGTCCTGTGTCACTGGCTTGGTAAGGTCTGGACTGAACCTCTGGTATGGACTGTAGCCTCATCACAACAACCACTCCCTTGTTCCTACTGCTGTGATGGGAGGTGTTGCCAAAGAAAAAGCATTGTATCTCACTGCTCTGAGATTGTTGCGTGTTTGGAGCTTTGGTATTTGTTGTAATTGTGGCTGTTCCCCATTTTTGTGAAGGCAATTCCAGCCCGAACTCTTGCCTCAAAAACACAGTCCCCTCATGTAACACTGCTTTCTTAGCCAAGAACCTACTTTGCAGTGTCTCAGTGCTTTGAAAGACCTTTAAAACCCTTTCTAAAGGGACGATGATTCCTGAGTCACGTGTCCATGAAAGTCTTCCTGGCATATTTATATCTGCCAGACCAGGATGAGACTGTCCATGCTTTGATGCTTTGGATTTCAGTACCTGTTGAAATCCCCTGAACAAATGGCGCTATTAATTATGGGGCCTGGCTTTGATGAATGATGCATAGGGGACAACACTTCATTTTGTCTAGGGGGAGGTAAGCGGGATGGGGCGTTTCTGAGTGTTTGGTGATGCAGGAGAGGTCCTGGGTGTTGCCTGATCAAGGGGAAGTTGCTTCCTCTCTCTGGAGTGCTGTAAAGTCAGTGTCAAGTCACTGTGGCATCTGGGTTATGTCACCTTCTGATGGGGCTACCTCTTTATACGTCAGGTTTGCTCAGACAGAAACCAACTTAGCCCTTTACCTAAAAAGCTTTTAGAATTACAGTGAGAGTTACAAATAACTTTGTCCTAAGTGGCTTCTGCCTGCCTGAGGGACTGCGCCATCCCCAGGCCGTTTTAATACCAGAGCAATGAGTTTGGGGTTCAGATTCTTATTCAGATACATGAGATGGGAGAAGCCCATGGGGTGTTCTCAGGGAAGGCCCCAGGATATTACCGCTGTTTCTTTCCCCACATCCTTTTGAAACTCCCAAATTGGTGAACAGGAGTCTTACAAAAGCTGTTTATACGACAAGGTTTTAAGGAAGGCTTGTTGCTGAAGTGGTGGGGAAAAAAAGCTTTTTTTTTATCCTTACATTTTGGTACTGGGAGGCCAAACAGTTGAATTAATTTTTGGGGCACCTGATACTTTTGTTCTGTCCAGACAACACTATTGTCATTTCAGTCTGATTAATAACAGCCCTCTGAGAACATCTCCAGCTGTTTTTTACAAAGGGGCTTCTGGACAGGAGAAACTTTTCTTCTGGGACAAGAGGACTGCTAGGTAGTAGTGAGATACCGGCTGATGTGACTGGTGGAAAACAAGACCATTCAAAAGGGAGAGGAAAAGAAGGGAAGTCAGAAGATCATGCCATTGAAACTAAGGGTAATGGGAGAAGAGTCTTCACTCCTTTTAAAGCACCCAAAATGATAAGGAACAAATTGGAATCTGTGATGTTCTCTTGTGGCCAAGAAGAGTCTTGGCAAAGACAGAAGGCGTGATTTCTTTTAACTGAGTTTAGGTGTTGACACTGTAGACTCCAGTTCAGTGGTTCACTTCAGGGTGATCTGAATGATGCCTTCGAAATTTCTATTTCTTCTAATTGACTGTAAAGGTTTCCTAATGATACTGGCTCAGGTGAAGAAATCTGTGCTGCATCCCTCTGCCTTTGTCAGAATTAGACCCAGAGTGTCAGGGAAAGAGAGCACCAGGATCCGAGTGAGGGAGAGCTCACTGCAGTGAAGAGCTTGTTCAACAGGTGTGGAGGTACAGGCAAGAAGTAAGTTTTGGGAAAGCAGGGAGATCTCAGCTGGAGAAGCAAAGGCACATTTGGGGAGGTAGGAGCTCTTTTGGAAACTGTTGTATTCTTTCTTGTGAGAAATTTCAGTTTAACTTAATTGAGCTTTCCCAGTGAAATGTCACTGAAAAATTTCCTGAACAGCTCTCATGAGGAGGCTTTGGAGTCAGGAGGACCAGAAGAACCCTTCAGGTAATAACTTTAAAACAAATAAAAGGAAATAAGTTTTGACATGAGTGGCGAAGTAGATTGCAGAAGTCATTGCCAAGGAATACAATGGCCAAAGGCACAAATACATTCAGAGAACATCTAGATGTGTAAATGGAGGGTGGCTCAGTTTATGGCTGTGCGAGCCACCTGAGGTAGGAAGTCTTTTAGCAGATTACTAAAACGATAGCCAGGTATAACAGGGAAAGATCAGTCGTAGGAAGACCTGGTTTTTATATTCACCCTTCAGCAAGCCTGTGGCTTCTGGTGGGGATCAGGTACTGAGTTAGGTTGATTTTTTTTTATCTGACCCAGTATGCCATTTCTTATTCTTGTTCTAAGTACTTCTGCATGTTCTTGCCCCTGTGACAGAGCCGGGAGATTACCCTGGTTTTTGGTCAGTCTGGTGGGTGTGCCTGCTTTTGTGTCCTGCCTGCATACAGCGACGCATGGGATATGTCTGTGATGCAACTGCATGTTAGTGGTCAGACACCTTTTGTACCTACACTGAAGAGTAAGAGGATATTACTCCTGTGCCTTATTTTTCACAAGGCATACAGAGGCCCAGACTAGGTAGTCTTGCTTTTGTTGGTGCTTGCCAGATTCCAAAAATATGGAGCAGGGCATAAACTCCACAAATGTATTTTCCAAATGGACTACGAAGCTGAGAATTAAAGACAAGTGTGAACCCTCTTCCAGCTCCTTCTGTCAGTTGGGCATGCTCGTGCCACGTGTCAGGACAAACTGTGGAGACATCTGGAATGGGTTCATGTGAGTCCATGGGGTTTGGATCATTTTGTGTGGGAAATCCCTGTGTACACTGGTCATTTCACTGACGGGCAGCTCATGCCTCCACATGACAAAACAGAGACAGACCCTTTGCAAAGCATAATGGAGGAGGATGTTCTGATTGTGATCCAGAATTGTTCTCACAGTAACATCATCTGACTGATTGAGCCCTCCAGATGGGGCAGGCTTTTACATCTAGCTCAGAGATATTATGTATAAACACCCAGAAACTATTTTTTTTTGTTAGTTCAAGGCAAAACCTGCTCCCATCCTCCTCTGTTTTACATGTGTTTAATTCCAGATTCAATTTCTGCATGGTGTTAACCATCACCACCCTTGAGTCTTCCCAGCTGAGGATCCATTTCATGCCCTCCAGCTGAAAGCCACCTGACTTGGGTGAGCACACACCTGCAGTCTCAGCCCCAGCAAGGCATTTAAACACATTCTTCGCTGAAACTGGGTCTAAGAGTGCGTGAAACTTGGCACTGAGGGGGCACATGAAGTAAATGCCCCGTGAAAAACTTTTTAGAAGTAGGTAGGGTATAAACTTGGAGCCAATGTTTACTACATTTTTATGTGGTTATAGGGCAGCTGTCTGACCTCCTCACCTAATTTGCAAATAATGTTGTCAGGACAAATTAGTCCACGCTGAGCCTGTGCTGTTGAGACTAGATGGTTATCAGGACCTGCACTAGTGAGTTTTAAGGTAGTTCTGGTATTTCTGCAGGATAGTGGGATCACAGTGGTGGTGACTGCCGAGAAGAGATATGCTTTTGTATTAAACAAAAAATACACAAAAACCCTCTTCTACAGAAACGTAGAATTAATGATCTTCCTATCTGGTTTCTTTCGGGCCATTTTTGCTACCGGGGTGAGTGTTGAAAATAAAGATTTAAACTGCTTTTGAAACTGCAGCTCTGAACACTGTGAATTGCTTAATTCATCTTAATAGAGGTGTTCACTCTGAACCTGAAAAGCTTTTAGTTGAGATTTAGCCTGTGGTTTGATATTACAAATTGCTCGGTGGTAACGCTGGTTTAAGACATTGTTGTCTTCTGGCCTCTTGCTCTTGCTGCTGTGCTGGCACAACTGCTCCTGTGGTTGGGAACCAGATGAGAGGAGCCATCCAACTTGGGGGGCGGGGGGGGAAAGGTTTAGTGTGTTTGTTTGTTTGTTTAAAGCAGGAGAAGTTCCTCCCTCTGGTTCAGTGCCTGGTCACACAGAGTTTTCCTGGCACAAATGAGTGGAAGGAGCGCTTTGGCGTGGAGGGGAAATGAGCAGCGGAGGGCGAAAGGTGAGCAGCAATTACTGATTCTGGTAATGCCAGTGTACTTTTTAATATCAGACCATGATCTGGAACCGATCTCAAGATGTGAAAAATGTCAAAATACCTTTTGAAATTGTTAGTCTTAATCTTTGCTTTTAGGTGTCTTGGCAGACACTCCCAGTTTGTGTCCTTATCTCCCAGTCTCCAGCCGTCTTCAAAGGCTTTTCCAGCTTCTTGGGTTTTGCCAGTTCAAAACTCTGCAGCCCACTGGTACTGAAAATATATGAACAAAAAATCAGAGTGGAATGACTGTTTAAGTATTACTTGTCACTGCAAGGAATGTTTCCTTCATTTCCATAGTGAGTTCGTTGGGAAAGAACCTGTTTGAATATAAATGAAAGCAGAGTTTCCATGGTGGCTTTGTCAAATTTAGAAGGTCTTGTCAATTAAATCCAGTTTGCTGTGGAACATAAAGATCATTTGCTATATACCATATCAAACCATCTGAGTCCAGAGGTACCTTGAAGAATATGGTGAGGTGCCTGGAAAAACAAAACAGAACAAGTCTATAGAAAGAACCTACTTTTATGGCACTACAAAGTGCGAAATTATTCTCATTGAAAGTTTGCCAATCCCACTCCCAGAAATTGAATTGTCTGATCAATAAATTCCCTGCAAACATTAGAAAAAACAGCAAACCCAGAACAGTGGAATACCCAAATGATTTTGTTACAGAAATGTCTGCTTTGTTTAATGGGTTATGATGGTTTTGATGAAATTTCCATGTGCAAATTTGAGTTATACTTGACAGGAGAAAATTTGTATCTCTGAAGCCCGTGAAAAAATGTCTGTCTGCCTTCTGTCTGTCCGTCTCTCCATCCACAGAACAAAATTCAAGTCTGGCAGACATGCTGAAAGTGGAACTTAAGGAAGTCTCTTTGCCTATAAAGAGCCATATGTCCAAATATTATAGCGCACTGGCACAGCTCGAAATCTCAGGTATGTCCATTGATTAACGTGTCTCATTAAGGAAACTGCTGGGCCCTGAGGTGTGGAGTTTGGTACTGAGGTCACTGGGAAACTCTTGCTAACAGCCTGATGAGCTGGGAACCCCTTCTCCTTTTCCATCCTTTTACTGTGCTGCCCAGTACTGTGAAAAAGAGAGAGAGGGAGGAATTTCTGCTTTGATTTCTTTGCAGCGACATGCAGACAGAAGCAGCTCAAGGGAATCCTGCCCAGCAGAGGTTAATGTGACCCACATATAATTGTGTGAAAAGATGCCACTCTGCGCCTTTGTCAAAGAGGCTTCTTGTTACAACCTCGGCTATCTCGTCCCCAGCCCCTTCAGCAAGGCACAGTTTTCTTGCATTAAATCACCACTGCTCTCTTGCCAGCTGCTTAGAGTTTGCACATTATACAGAGGAGATATATGGTATATATTTATATATTTTTAAAATGTGACAGATTGTCTTGTAACATATGTAGTATTGCCTTGAAATGAACTACGTGCATGTGATGGCCGAGCCAGCAGACCGTGTGTGTGTGTGTGTGCGCGCGCGTGGTTTGTATTTTATTCCTTCTGTTGGAAATCTGAGAGGCTGGGACACTTGAGCTTTTCATGTTGCTTCTCTCTGAAATATTCATGACGAGTTGACGACCTTGATTCTTTGATACCTGCCATTTATTTATGTGCCACTGACGATAACTGCTGCTAAGTACATATGTCAGTGACATGGTTGAGTGAGTTGGATGATAAGGAGAGGGAGGGCATCTGAGAGATGTGTGTGCCGGAATAAGATTACTTTATAAATTCTGAGGGCGCTTTAGGAGACTGCCATGCCATCTTATTCATCCCACTTTGCTTTTCTGACTAAAGCCTATTTTCTTTGCTTCTTCTCCAGCTTTTTCTTCCGACTCCGAAATCTGCTAGTTCGCTGTTGCTTTTCTTAAAGATGATCATTGGCTCGTTATCAAGTGAATTGCTAAGGAAGTAGTCAATTACACTTACATTTGAAAAAAAAAAAGAGATGCGAGTCTGGGGAGACCCAAGGAATTCTTCTCAAGCGAGAAACAGTTCATCATTGAAATGGACTCCAGGGAGTGGGTTAGATGATCTTTGGTAGTCTGTAAAGGCAAGGAAAGATGAGGGTAGAGCGAAGGAAGATAAAAAGAGGAGTAGGTAAGCAGGTAAGCACCAGTATCACATAGAACCTTCTAAATGTGACATGTAAGCAGACAAATCTTGTTGCCTTTGGGTGATGCTGTTCTTTGTAAGGACTGTAACCTGCAAGGCACCGGGCATAAGGTTTTGAGGGTGGGGGTGAATGTGTTGACAGTGTGATGAAATAATGAAATATATGGGGGAAAAGTTCCTGAGTGAAAACTGAATGGAGTCCAACATGAACCAGTCTGTACTGTGGTTGGCAAAGTGTGAAGACATAGAGGATTAAAGAGATATTGCTGGATCAAGGAGGAAATGTGATTCCTTTTGGCTGCAAGTTATTCCAGAATAACTTTCTGGCTTTCAGAAACATTACTAATGTCAGGACCTGGATTCATCCTACGTAGCTCAAGTTGTTTATCTGAAGGCTGTGATTAGGAGCCTCCTTGTCCTGGGCTGGCTGACTGGCTGTGGGTGCCTGTGCTTTCTGCAGTGGTGATCTGGGTTTCCCGACTCAGATACCCTAGTTCAACCTGGACTTCAGATGGGAATTGGAAAGATCAGATGGAGACAGTTGGTCCCCTACTGTCGGATGCTGAGGGGACTCTGATGGGCAGATGTATTGACAGCGTTTTCCTTCACCTGAACTGTGAAGTGAGGGAAGCCAGAGCAAGGGAGACAATAGAGCAGAACCTCTCCCACAGATTCTCATCTCACTGTATTTCATGTAGACGCTTTCAGTTGGAGCACTGTCTCTTTTTTGGGCTATCATTTTTCCCTTTCAGAAGTCACAGTAAGCACACCTCTATATTGCAGTGTACATTCTCCTGAAGATAGCTTTTTTTTCTGTGGAAGAAAAATGTGGGGAAAAGACAGAGGACACAAGGTGGGAATTAAAGTTACAAAGGCCTAAGAAGCTTCTGCATATGCTTCTTGAACCACAGCCTTTCTAGAAAGGCACGAGATAAGGTGGCCTAGGGAATGCAGCTGAGTCCAGAGAGGCATTTATTTAAGATTGATATCAAAGCTTGGAATTGTGAGTGGGAGGTTTTTTTTTTGAGGAAGGAACAGGATGTTGCCAGGAGGCAGGGAGGCTGGCTAGGATGATTTATTGTAGGAGGTCAGTAGCAGGAAGTCACTGGAGATATGCGATGGTCTAAAACGCAGGCCAAGGAACCCGAGCGAGGACACTGTTTTATGCTGTGAGATTCTGGCTCCTCAAAATAGGGCCAACAAAGTGACTGGGTGGTCTAATTTAGGGTCATCCTTGGTGGTCCTGCATGCGTGTGTTTTGATCAGCTTTCTTGTCTGCGTGTGTCTCTGTGCACAATGACCCATCCGGCTCTGGGGTCTGTTACGTGGGCTTGTACCATTAAAAATAAAGTCACGGCACTTGGAGAGAGGTTTCAGGCCTTTCTTAGGGCAAGAAGTAATTTGGTGGTTACACAGATAATTGTGCACGTGGGGGCATGAAGCAGTCGTATTTATCATTAGGCTCTCCTCCTCGCTGATAGGAAAATTTCCTGTGAGACAAGAAATGAGAAGACTGGCAAGAGAAGAGGAGTCATGGCTGGGAATGACCTTCTGGGCCATAAACAGAATTGGAAAGTTCAGCTGGATGTAAAGCTCTAAGTAGTGTCAATCTGAAACCTGCAGCTCCATGTCAATGTAACGACCCATTTATCTCGAGCAGGACTACTGCAGGCATCAGTGCTTTTTGATCCTGATGACTGTAAATATATTCTTGGTTATTAGACACAGCCATCTTCTGTCGAACCTACTTCTGAGTGTCATTTTTGTGTATTTTGCTGTCCTGTCTTCTGACCCAGTCTAACCTAGAAACAGTTGTCTTTCCTGAGAAGACAGACATTGTCACAGAGAACCCTCAAGTCGAACAGGCAGGAGCATGGAAGAGGGGATTTAGGCTCCCTGGGTGGTTGAGAAGGCAGCGGTGCTTTGGAGTGAATGGGAGGATTCAGATGACCTTTAAATGACTTGTTGCAGGTCACACAGAGAAGTTAGTACTTGGGTGCAGGGCTAAGTTCGTATTTTCTTCACAGGCATGTGAAGAATCACATATCTAGAGAATTCTCCAGGATCCCTGTTCAGCCTCCCATTACTGCAGACTTGGCTGTGTTGTGGTTTTTTCAATGCATGCAAGCCCTGCCGCCGTGCTGTTGTTTCCTTCTGCAGCTATTCTGGCTGTCCCTGCTGATAATAGCTCAGATTAGATCTACACAAGGGGTAACATCTGAGCTTTTAATGCTGTCCTTTTATCTAATGTCCTCCAGCGCGTGGTCCTGATGTCCCCGCGCAGCTCGGTATGTGGTGATGTTCGCTCTCCTGCTTACACTCTGTGAATGATTGATCATGTGTTATCAGTAGGACTCTGTACAGTGTCCAGGGACAATGTTTCCTTCCATCTGGTTCCAAGCTGGTGGAACAGCCTTCCGTATGGTTTTCACATGTGGTTCTGCTAGTACCTTCTTTCTATTTTTTGCCTCTGGATTCATCATTATGCAGTTTGTCTCACAAGTACACTTTGTTTCACTTTATAAATTAATCACATGCGTGAATTAAAACTTAATCACATGCGTGAATTAAAAAAGCAAATGTGGATATTTCTGAAATGACAGAGGAAACCTTCACAGCTGGGTGAATCTGTCTTCTGGAAGAAATCTCCAGCCCCACGACATGCTGGAAATCAACTACACAGTGTTTCACGCCACTCTTCAGTCAGATATTGGCCTATGGCTTGTTCTTGAAGAATCTTCCAATGTGTGGGGAAAGTCTTTTCTGTATTATGAAGGTGCTGGTTGCAGGTATAGGTTCATGATGCAGGCAGAACAGAGATGATGAAAACATTTTTTTGTTGAGACGCAGACAGTGATTAACAGTGACTTGATATTGGGGACTCCGAGAGACAAGCAGCTTTGTCCCACCAGTCTTCTGAGTGATCCAGCCTACAAAAGCACTCCTCTGTCAGAATCACTTGCTGCTGGATTTGCTGGTCTTTGCAGATAACTTTTCTCTCTGGTCTTTGTTGGTTTTATGTTGTTAGACCTGGTAACACACTTTTATCTTATCTGGGTTTTTCTCTTCTTTGCTCTACATGTTGTTTGCTATTCCAGGATAAATATGCAGACCACCCGCCCCTGGAGGCCAGTGCACTGTGTTCCTCCCCCAAGAGCACGCAAATATTTGCACCACGCCAGTCTCGGAGCCCCGAGACGTGAGCGGCGACACAAGGAGGTGCAGCAGAGGGCAGGGGTGGAAGGCCGGAGGGTGCGAAACCAGCCCGCGGCAGCCGGTGCGGTTGGCTTGGAGCGCTGAGGGAGCGGTTGCCTTGTCTTCAGAGCAGCAGGAAAAAGGGGACTGGGCTTCGGGGGTGCACGTGTAAATGTGTGACACTGGTGAACTTCAACTGGTGAATGTACGTGTGTAGTCATAGATGGGTAGTGTCTTTAGGCCTTTCCTATCCCTTTTAGTTTCCCATTGGAAAGAAGCAGTCTGTCCTCAGTTTTGCAAGAGGACACTCTTCATTTGGATCCTTTTCCCTACTGCCTGTGGTGTGCTCATGTGTTTCAGAAGCTCTTTCATCTTCAGAAAATCCTGCTTTTGAAGTGACTTCATCTTAGAGATGCTTCTTATTGCAGTTATGGGGAATATCAGCCCTACTTTACACGTCTTTCATAAGCAGAGGATCTTAAGTAGCTCCAAATGCACCCTTTTGTGGAGGTGTCACTCTCCATCTGTGGGGACGCAGGAGGAGGAGCAGGAGTGTAGGTACTACTAGGGGTGACATGCTATTTCGCCCTTTGAGGCTCCTCCCCACTGTCTCCCTCGTTGACTCCCTGCATGTCCTCCCATCTCTCTCACCTCACTTAGCTTCTTTGATTTGGAGCCGCCGCTGGGTTGGCCGAGAGGGTTTCTTTCTGTTGGTTTTTGGAGTTTTGTTGTTTGCTCACTGTTGCCTTTTTTTCAGTTTGAAGTTTGCCGCCTTCTGGCCTCTGGGCCAGTGACCCTTCCGCGAGCTGTCGGGCCGCGCAGTGCACGCTGTTATCATCAGGGAGGCTGCTTCGTTTCCATCTGGGGCTTTTGGTCTGGATTGGATCCATCGTGCCGGCAGGTCTGATTGATGGCCTTATTGACAATCAGGTTGACCCTTGTTCGGCAGGCTGACGTGCTCCGTATTTCACGGGCCGGCGTTTGATGCGTATCAAAGTGGTGGTCAGGTCATCAGAACAGCCAATTAAAACGATAAAGAGGGAGGAGTGGAAGATGAGCTTTTAACTCTTTCCAGCCCATCATAAACATCTTTATGAAATGGAGGTATTTCTTTCTGCTAAAACAAGGGCTGGCAGGGAGATAAAAACGAAGATCCGTTGCTGTAAAATGTATCTGTAGGAACTCTTTAAAAATTGAGTAAGCAGAGCTCAGGAAACAATTAACTGTCTGTACGGTTGTAAGTTATTTAGAGTCTGGAGTGGGACTGGATCAATTGACTTCCTTTCAATGTATTTTTTTTTTTTTCTGAACCGTATATTATAAAGGAGACCATGAAATACTGCACAGGTTAGTGAATATATAATAATATATCTCAAACTCAAACACTGCTTTGGAAGACAAGACTTTTGTATCATCGCTGCTGTTACCTGAAAAGCAGAAAGGCGCTCCCATTGCAGTTGCTGGTAGCTGACAGCTGGCAGAAGGTAATAAATTCAGGAGTTATTGAGCATCAGCTTCTGAATAATGGGATCAGAAGAACATGCTCTTCACGTGAGGAACCTAATGAGGGAGAAGTGCTAGAGCCAGCAATTAAGAGGACCGTTGGGATCACGGAGAATAAAAGGTCTATCATCTGTCAGTGGCTGATGTTCATACCCGTGCAGGGTCAGTCACAGTTGCTTCGATGTTAATTTGGGGGTTGTGTTTTAAGATAATGCAGCCTTTCCGAAGATGCCGGCAAAAATGCGCTAGATCCCAGACGTTTTTGCCTGCTGAACTTTAATCCATGCTTGCACTGAAGTTTCCGGGTATCTGTTTTAATGGAAATGCTGACAAAATAAAGCTTGGATCAGGGTTAAGTGTAGAAAGTTTACTTTTTGAACAATTCACCATGTCCAGACTGAATTCCTCGTTCAGACAGAATTTCAGGATGGCTTTGTCTGCTGTACTTCAGTTTCCAGCCTATAAAAGGGGGAACAGCTACCTTGTTTTCCCAGGAACATTAAAATCAATGAAATACAATGATGCTAAGAGCTGTCTTGGTGTCTGAATAATGCGGAAAAAAAAATCCCCCTACCCCCTGCAAAAGATACCATGATATACTTGCAGTGCAGCACACGCTGCTCAAAGATTTTCCTGCACCTGCTTGTACTTGTTCAGTTTTTGCTTTAATATCGTAATCTAACTAATGCAAAGGCATTGAATCCATTTTCTGACTGTTGGGTAAATGATGGTTAAGTGTCAGGAGATTTATTTAATTGTCTAGCTATTAAAAAAAAAAGGTGGGTCTGCTGAGTGAAAGCTTTTATGCTTTTATATGAGGTATTGTTGTGATTAGAGTTTAAACAGCAATGATTTCCTCAAAAATGCATTGGCAATAATCACTGGCTTGTTTGATTGTCCACATAACTGTACCACCCTCACTGCCAAGAAACTCATCCGCACCACCGATGATAATAATAGCTATTTTTTTTTCCATTAAGCATGCAGCAGATGTAATATTCAGGGACAGGAACATCTTCATTAGGCAGTACGGAAAGTGAACACGTTGTTCACAAATCAGCCTCAAGAATAATGGACTAGAGAGACTTCAGAGGTGAGGGATGGAGGTTGTGGGAGTGGGAAAGGGGCTTAAAGCTTCGTGAAGCACGTACAGAGAGGATTTTAGTGGGGTATGGGCCATTGATTCCCCTAAGTGTCTTTGAAAAGGCCGGTCTAGAGGTGGAGAAACTCCAGATGACTCATTATAATACTGCTTGGTCTTGTGTCTCAGTGATCATTTTACTCTTTTCTATTTCTTTAACTAAAAAAAAAAAAGCCTAGATACAAAGCTAACTCATCTGGCATAATCAAAAACAACAGCTCAAGGCTGACAGGTTTCTGAGGCGAGTTGATGACCTGCAGGTGAGAAAAAGGCTGCCCTTCAGTTTACCTGGCTGTCTCAGAGACTGCTGAAAATCCTAGACACTTGTGAAGTGCAAACAAGCCAACCTCTGTATGAATTTTTCCAAGGGAAACCTGTTTCCCAAGTGAATGCTACTTCCCTGCTAGCTCTTGTCCCAGAAATCCACCCTGTGCCGGCAGCACAGCTCAGGGCAAGCCTTTGCCAGAGCATTTGCTGCTTGGGGAGCGTAAAGGGCCTGGCCTCTAGACAAACACCTGTACCCAAGGGCAAAGAGATTTCTTCTCTGTCCATTTTAATGTCTTTTCTTTCTTAATTTCACATTTGCCAATACATTTAGACACCAAGAGCTACTGTTCCAGGTGTTGTGCTGGTGCAGGGTTAAGGCTGAGACTCAAGCAGCGATATTAGCTTCCCATTTCTCACTGCCACCCCCTGCCTGGGAAGTCACCGGCAGGGCCAGCAAGGAAATCCA
Organism: Chlamydotis macqueenii; assembly: GCF_036417535.1. NCBI lineage: Eukaryota > Metazoa > Chordata > Aves > Otidiformes > Otididae > Chlamydotis > Chlamydotis macqueenii. Next base: position 13,245,190 of record NC_141572.1, on the reverse strand, counting down.
GTTTGTCTCTCTGTCAGCACGCTATGCCGGCAGAGAAGGGCTACGTGTGAGCAGGGCTGAGCTCCTTTTTCCTCCTCCTTGCCCTCATCAGTCCTAAGCGCCGTTTAGCGGTGTTGGCGGCCTGCTCCTCTCAGTTGGACACCGATTACTCCCTGTTGGAGAGCTGTCAGTAAGGGGAAAGGCATCCATCGCGGTGGGAAGTAATCTCGCTCGGCAGGGGGGCACCCCTTCCCAGCCAAAACAATGCGACTGTGACAGGCTTGATGTATTTATTATCTTCTTGGTGCAGAAATGCTGCCGCAGCGGGGCTGGAGGAGAGGATGCTACCGGTGGCTTGGAAGAGAAAGTGAGGAGGAGTATGAAGTGCCGGGCAGTTGTTTGCAGACAGCTGATGGCGGGATGCAGGGATGGAGGAGGGGAAAGGGTACAAAGGGAGGGAAAATACTTTTAAAAAGGTAATTCCTTCTATTCCTGCGTTTAAATGATCTGCTGAACTCAAGGGACTTGAGAGCTGAGAGAAAGCAAAAAGCACGTGAAAAACCAGAGAAGTTTCAGCCCAGATGGGGCATGGTATCCCTGCCAGGCCGAGCCATTTCAGGGTGGTTTTAGCTTTCACCTCGGTGAGGAACGTGAATCGCTGGCTCCTGCGCTCCTTGCCCTTCTGGCCTTGGCTCCCCGTTGGGGTTACACTGGGAGCTGGGAGGGTTTCACACGGGTGCTGTCTGTCAGGTGGTTTTGCCGCCCCAGTTTGGGTTCATTTTGCCTCTCCAAAGTGTCAAAGGCCATTTGGACTGTAAAGAAAAGCAGTCAGGATCTTTCAGGGACAGCATTATGTCATGTCCTCAGCAGCTGTGCCAGTTCATAGGCTTCATCAGCTTTGAACTCAGCATGGTTACCTGGTTTGAACTCCTGGGTAGCAGTGAGGGTTGGTCAGAGGCCTGTGCTTCTGAGAGACAGCCAGCTGATCTGGCGTCTGAGGGGCAGGCAAACCATTTATCTAACTCGGGAGTTCCAAGAGTGACATCTCCTTACAAAAATCTAGAAATTTCTCTAGGTAAGGGTTCCCTGGGCATGTCCAGGTGTCTTCACTTGGCAGCAATTAAGTAAAAATTGCCAGGGCCTGAGTGCACCCATAGGGCCTTATTAGGCCCTGACCCAGCCCCACCTGGGCCCCCACCCCAGTCGCTGCTCGTTGGCCCAGGAGCTGCATTTAAGCTCAGTCCCTCAGCCCTGCTCTCTTTTGCCAGCCTGGGGCTGCCTTTGGATGTTCCTTTTGTGGCTGACGTGGAGGATTCAAGTTTGGTAGTTTCATGCTGGGTCTGAAGCCCTGTTGTTCTGGAACTGGAGTGTGTTACCTGGTTCTACGCTGCTTTGAGAAGAGGAAAAGAAGCTAACCTGTGCTGAGAAGTGAAGAGTAAACTCTTTATTGTTCTCAGTCTATGTGTAATATTGCAAGTGGGAAGCATACAAGTGCTTGCAGAGTCTCCTTGAAGGATGAGAAAAGTGTTTCCTGTGTCATGAGGAAAACTCACTGTGGGGTGAGGTTGCTTTTACGGAAGTCTACGCGTTGGCTGGCTGAAATAACCTGCCTCCTTCGAAGCCACCTCTGCTGCAGAGGACCCGGGGAAGGAGGAGCTGCCGGAAGAGATGGAAGGAAAGGCGTGCTCTGCTTCTGGCTGTGAGTAAGCAAACTTTATGTGCGGTTGTGAATATGGTATGTGGAGACTGATAAAGGACAAAATGTACGTAGCGGGTAGCAGGATTGCAGAATGGTGCCTCGTTGGAGAGATGGTGGAGTTTCCCAGGTGGGCTGGGCAGTGGATGTGTTAAGAGCTGGCTCTTTTGAGAAACTTCTCTTCAGAAAAGTGTTGAAGGTTGTAAGTATTGAAAGATACGCACCTGGTTCTGGTTGGAGCATGGCTGAAGAGAAGATGCACAAGGAGCTGGGTTGTCTTATGTGGAGCTTTTATTTTTGTTGTTTTGAAGTTGGCTATTTGCTTGGTTTTTCTGGACAAATGTGGAGTGTGGGTCAAGTGTTTTCTTATTTGAAGAGAGGCTAGATACGCTATTGCCTGTATGTGAAATTTGAATTCTCAAAAATTACTTTAAAGTGATGAGATTCCTTTGGTAGTTCACCAAATCGTGCTCAGGTGGGGAGCTGATGATGATCTTGTTCAGATTGACTGAATAGCAATAATTGAACTAGAGGCTGTGGTACAGTGAGCAACCAGTCTCTCCCTGGTTTTTTGGTTTTGGTTTTTTTTTTCCCTAGTTCTTTCTCCTTAACTAAGCAAGCATATCAGTTTTAGTGCTAGGATCTTTATGACAATAAAAATACTGTTATTGTTACAGCCAAAAGCTTTTGATATGGGTTTTTTAATGAATGTTCTCATTCTGCATTGTGTGGCATGAACATGTGGGTTGCTGTAGCGGTCCTTCGTACAGGTGAACCTTGATTTGGAAGCGAAGCCTGTGTCAGTGTTCCTGAGGGCTTTCTAGATCCTTTGCAGCAGTTGATTTACAGTTTGTCATTAACATTGTCTCTGTGTGTTGCGTAAGACCTCATGTAGCTGCTCCTTAGCACCTTCTTCCCACACACACTTTTCCATGTGTGTTTGCCTTCTTGCTAATGCGCTCCATGTAGCAGAAGACCTCGTGCTGGTTTCTCCCTTCTGCGTGGCCAGGTTTCTGCACAAGCACTGAGGGGTTTCCCCAGTTATTGATTGTTCCAGTTGTGGTGGCGTGCCTTGGATAGCTGAAGTTTGCTAGGCCACGCTAGTCAGATGCGTTTGTGGTATAAACTCTGCAACTCCCTGCAAAGTGTCTTCTCCTCTTCTCAGTTTCCAGCTGTACGGGAGAAACGCTATGCTATGCAGTCCATCTTAGGGCTTTATTTCATCTGAAGTTTACCGTCTGACAGCAGTATTGAGTTCCTCCTGCAATTTCTTTAACTATTTAAGTCTCTTATTTTGTGGGGTAAAAACTGCGGTACGGGTAAAGTGTGATACTGGTTTACCTTACTAAAGGTGCTTGGTTTTTTATTTTAATGGATGTTGAATATACTGAACAGAGGGGCTAAATGCAGTCCTTTGGGGTAGGAGGGGAGGTATCTGTATAAGCTTCTTGCTCGTAACAAAATAGTCTTTAAGACAAGGAAGGCTTTGCAGCCTGCCCTCGGGGTGGTGAGGTGCTGAATTGCCGTGCCTTCCTCTGTAAGGCTGTTCCACAGCCAGATTGTTCTCGTTGAAAACACTTTGTGATCCATGCTGGACTTTGTGACCTGTGAGATTCTGTAAAAAACGTCTGCATTGGCAGAGCTCTTGGTGAGGCAAAACTGCTTCAGCCTAGCTCCAGTTCCTTCACCAGTTCACATCACCTTGGGGAATAGCAGAGAGGCACAAATTCAAGTAGGAAATATGCAGTAGTTTACTCCTGTAGCTGTTGATTCCGTAAATTAAGGGTTTGTTGTACTCTTCCAGTCCTCCTAAGCCACCAGCCCGGTACCTTCATAACCCCTGAAGTCAGACAGATGTCAAGAGTTACTCCTTGCTAAGCACAGGTTTTCTTGTGCATGTCCAACCTTGACCCAGGCGCTGTCTCTGTCCTGCTCTGATTTGATCCTCCTCTGATTTGATCAAGTGTGAGCGTGCCCTTCCTTACGCACCCCCATGGACCCCTCTGCTCCGGCCAGCTGCGCTGTGTGCCGTTGTTAATGGCTTGTCCAGTCCTGCGGCTCCTGCGACTGTGCGCGGAGTGCTCGCCAGGCCAGGCTGTTGGTTTCCTGTCATATTTCATGGCCCTTGATGGCAGCTCTGCTGAGGAGTTATGAAATTCATATCCTCTCTGCCTGGGAGAAGATGACAAGTGGAAGATTTAATATCCCAGAGGGTTAGCGTAGGAAGTTGTACCAGAGGAAAGAAGGCGGGGGTTAAAGCTTCAGGTCCTTTGCAAATCTATGCAAGTCAAGGTTTCCAAAGATTGGAAAGCTGTTAATTAAGCCAGCTGAATTATGTGCATGGCACGGGGTTGTAGCACTTTACTGAGTTCCGTTCCCCACTAGTAATTCTGGGATTTACGTTTGGAGGAAATGGCCTTGTTTCAGTTGGTGATGGATTTCACTTAACAACAGAGAATGTTTGGTGGTGAGGAAAGACAATCCCACAGTAAAATCTGTCATCTATTCCTCTGTGTTGCTTTGGGGTCACGCAGTAGATTCAGGTCTCAGTATCAACAGCAAACGTTGCGTATTGAGATTTCCAGGGGGAGCTGGCTTTGACCCTTCTATGCAGTGCAGCAGATGAAAGCCTGTTCTGTGTGTTGGGCTGACAACATCTGGAGATCTCCAGGTCCTCCAAAAATGAACGCTGTGCTCAGGCTTCTGCAAAGGAACAGATGAACTTGTAGCAGCGAGGCTCCCCAGCCCTGGTTGTTCACATCCCATGCGTGGAGGCTAGTGGTGTCTGTCAGTGAGATGCTATGGCTGGACATGGAACAGTGAGTGTCTCTGCTCTGTTCCTTCTCTAGAAGCAGTCCTTTAAAGAGGAAAAAAGTTGGTTCTGGAGTTTTTTTCTCTCAGTTGTGATGTCCCTCTGAAAATAGAACTTTGCCGTTTATGTGGCTGAAATCCCAGAGCTGCAGCCTGGCTTTGTGTGGCAGCAGTTGTGGTGAAGCCAAATGTTCAAGCATCAGCAAAGAGGAGCTTTCATTTAGTCACATTTCACTGATGGTTTTTCTTTTAAAACAAAAAGAATTTTTTTTTTTCATTTTTATAATGAGTAGTAATGAAGCTAGCTTAAAAAAGATTTCTTTATTTTCTTCTTTAAAAAATTAAAAGCCTCATCTCCATTCCAAACTCATCCAAAATATTTCAGCACCAAATTACTTTGAAATCCACAAAAACAGAAAAGAAATTTAGAAGAGATGGAAAAAGTAACTGAAACGCTGCAGAGATGGAAGATTTCATGCAAACGAATGAAAGCAATTTAGTGAAAGTCAACAAAAACTCTGAAACCAAAATAAAAAAAAAAGTTGATGTTCAAACAGCAAATATTTTTTGACAAACAAATGAATTTTGGTCCTGAAAGAATAACAATTGTTGTCTGGCTCTTGGGAACCATTTTTTTTTCCCTCGTGGACGTGTCTGATACGGAGCTGTCAGGTTTACCAGGCTCTTTTTAGTGAAGCTGTTTTTCTGCCACGTGGTCCTTTCTCTTCTGCCCCTCCTGACACGAGACATCAGAAGCAGGAGCAGAAGCTATTCAATCATGGTGACAGAACCCCTTTTTTTGGATGGTAAATCGTTCTGTTGGTTTTGTGTATGTAATCTCCTGTTTGTCTCTCTGCTTGCATCCAGCGCGTTTGATGAAATAGAGCACGAAGGGTTGTTCTGTGAGATTCCCGCCCCGTTCTGCAGGGCTTAAAGGAAAGGATCCAAAACCCTGAGTGCTTATTCTGGCTGGTGAGCAAGCAAGGAATAGGTAGCTTGTTGAGAGAATAGGAATTGCCCTAAATTTGGGTCTGTCTGTCACTAGTGGGAATGCTGTACGTGCCACCTAAAACTCTATGGTGAGCTCGTCAGGTAGATCATTAAGAAAGTGTAACTGGTGATACGTACATATTTCATCAACCCTCCACCAAATATGTCTTCCCAAAAGCATTGCAAATTCGTCTTACAAACGTGCCGTTGCCCTGGTTGGTGGTGTGGAAGACCTGGAGCTTCCTTACGTGGGCTTGGTTCACCAGTCAGGCACTGGCCAGCGATGTGGCCTCAGCCAAGTCACTTCACTGCTTTGTGCTTCGTTCCCCTGACTGCTAAATGGGGATGATGACCAGCTCGGCTGATGACAAGTGTGAAAGGAGAAATCAGCATTCTCGTTTGACGTTTGTCAGGATGCAGGATGCTGACCTAGATCTGCACAATCAAACTGCATATAAGCTACATGGTGTGGTTTCAGAGGACAGCATCTGTGCAGATTTAGGCTGGCTGGCAATTCATTGCTGTCCATGAAGGTTACGAGCATCAATACAAGGCAAACAGACTGTCTGGTAATCCCTGTTTAAAGGGAAGATGTATGACTTTTCAGGCAGCAAATTCAGTGGAGGAATAAAAGGAAACTTGTGGAGTCCAGATCTGTTGGCGGCGATATGTGGCTTCATTTACATTTGTCACAGGGCTGTAGCAGATGGTTTTTCTCCTTTGGTACCATTTAAATGTCCTGCACTGTATTGGCTAAGGGTCATTGCAGTAGAGACTTGAAATACTGATATACATGTAAAGTCCAATATGTGTCCTTAAAATCCTGTAAGGTCCTGTGTTCCCGTGGAACAGCTTGGTTCCTGCACTGACTCAGCTCAGAACAAGTTGTTTCTGTCTGGTTTGGGGTGTTACAGACTTTTTATTCCTTTGACTTCATCTGTGGGCTTTTCCCCTTCTTCCTTCTCTGTCCCGGGTTAAGATGATTCCTCCCAGTCCACTACAAAAGGACCAAGGATCTTCTAGGAGTCTTTCATAAGGACCCTGGCGCTCCAAGAGTACTGGCAGTAGCGCGGCTACGTTGTGAAAGCCAGTGCTCTGATTGCTGACGTCAAACTTCTCCAGGAGGGGGATGAAATCCAAGTGGCAGGGCAGGCACCTCTGAGGAGATAGCTCCTAACTGTTCCCACAGAGCTTGAAGAAAAAGATTTGACGGATTTACAGAGGAAAATGGCTGAGAAGGGATTGATAAACACACGGAGAGATCTAACTAGTGTGTCCCATCACTCTGAATAGCTGATTATAGCGAAAGTGCTTCGGGGCAGTGTCGGGAAGAATTTGTTGATGTGAACTCGTGTCTCCCTGAGAGAATCATGCTGTTTCGGGGAAGGGACCGTCCAGAGAAAGGTTGTCATGAGGAAGAATGCAACAACAGTGGGGTGGGCGTCTGTGTCAGGAGGAGTTGGCGAGACGATCACCAGCGCTTTCTGAAGGCAAGGCTGTGAGGATGCCAGCTAGGACTTGATAGTGGAGCTTCCTCGCAGCAACAATGTCAACGTGAACTTCGTTCCCCTCCGCGCAAGCGTTTGCAGCAATAAACTCTCAATGCCAGCTGGGATCCCTGGGATGAGATTCTGTGGTGCAGCTGGGAATCTCCTGTAGCTCCCATGCTTCGGGCTACCTTAACATGACCATCTGCACAGCAATGTGTTGAGTATACCCCGCCTAGGTGCACAGAACTGCATTAAATATTCCCTAAAAATGCTGCTTGGCCTTGTTACAGTTCACATAAACCATTGGATGCATCACTGGGGAAGCTTTTTTGCTAGAATTGGTCCAGCAGGAGAACTTGGACCAAAATGGTTGTGCACGCACTTGTGAAGTCTTCCCTTATGTGGAAAACGCCGCTGTCGAGGGAGCTGTGTCATTTTTTAATGTTGAGTTTGGTTTCATCTCGATTGAGCTGTTTGCTTGGGCACTTAATGGGTTGAAAATGTGTGTGTTCCCAGCAGGGCACAATGCTTAGAGGAATGTTCCAAAGATTTTTAGTAGATATCATATGCTTACTGGGTGTTTTAATATATTTTAGCTTTGCATTCAACTATTCTGCATGAGAGCATTTGTCAGAGTTAATATTTTCTGGTTGCCAGTGAGGGAAAAGATCCAAAGTTGCCGTGCTACTGGAAACATCCAAATATTTGTACCGTGCTTTGAAGCACAAAACCAGAAAGTGGTATCTAAGTGCAAGAGTAAATAAGATGTACTAAGACTCTGAAACTTTCAGAAGTGTGAATATTTTATGTTTACTTTAGTAGAAGAGGGATGTCTCGCTCTTTGAAAGCTTTCTCCTAAAACGCAGCTGAATTCAGCTGAACACAGAATTGCTGATGATATTTGTGTGCATAAAATAAATGCTCTAATTGTCTCAGTTTCCACAAATAGGATGGCAGGTAGCATGGTCACTGCATCCCTTGGCTTTGGAAGGCTGAAGTGAGTCAGTCCTTTGTAACAGTGTTTTCAAAAGCTTTTGTAAACAAGATGTATGCGTGTGTCTCTTACACTTTAAGTAAGGCTAACAAATTGAGATGAGCCGCAGCAGCTCTGTGAAGGCTGGGTACGCGTACACAAGGGCCTGAGTTGATTTATCTTGATGTTTGGTTGAATTCTTCGCATTTTGGGTCCCTTCTGTAACCTTTTCACCTCGTTCTTTTTTAAGGTGGCTGCCTGGCTGTTACAATTTATCATGAACGCATCTCACTTCACTTTTGGCTCCTCTGACGGAAGGAACAGCCGGTCTCCGGGAGGTCAAAGACATTATTTTCCCCTCGTCTTTCTCAGTTTCCAGCACGTATTTGTCACTTTGAAAAAGCATGAATTCTGGATTTGATGCACTTTAATTGATTTCACCCTCAACAAGTCCAACTGTCCATCAACGTTTCCTTTTTCTTTCCTCTCTCCCTTCGCCTTCTCTATTTCTTCCTTTTCTGTCCCTTTACTTTGAGAGTGATGTTTTCACCCTCCTACATGTTGAAGCCATTGCAAAGCTTGTGTGACCCTATCAAGGTTTACCGTCACTAGCTGTTTCTCTTGTTTTTCTTATCCTCCAAGTTGAACTTTGCACGCTGAGTGAGAATGAAGCCACCTTCTAGGAGTACTGGTCTTGTAGTATCTTAGTGACGTGCTCCTTGTCAAAGTAGAAGTGACTGCTGATAGCTGGCTAAACTTGGCTGATGGGCTGCTTATTTTGAGGCAATTGAGTGGAATTAGAAATACGAGGGAATTAATAATTAGTGCTTGGTATACTGGCATTGGTATTTAAAATCATTTGCAGCAGAGGTGAATGTACTGTGTCTTCTTTCCTCCCGGAAGGATGTGTGTACCCAGTCATGTGTACATCCAGTGTTGCATGGTCGTAAAATGGCAGTGGCACCTCATGAAATGAGATGCCATCAGACTGTCTCTTGCTTCGTGAATTCGTACGGCATAAGGGGAGATATGGAGTAAATAGACTATGTAGGTATGTAACGACTTGGCCTTTGCCCAGAAGTCTTTAAAGTGTGTCTTGGAAGCCTGGGGCCCCTTAACAGTGAAAGCTGAAGGGGCGGTTTGTAGATGTTCCTCTGAATTACATCCTAGTTATGCTCAGGATGTGGGCTGGGGAGCAGGCTTCTGTCTGCAACAGAGCAGAGAGATGTAAAGTTCTCTGCACTGTACTGACGAAGGTGTTCACCGGAACTCGGCAGAGACAGTGGCGTTCCGTGGGCTAACGCGCACTCACTGAAGAGCTCCAGCACTTGGGATGCACAGGATTGGTTCGTGATGCTTTATGTGAGTGTTTACAAATTATAGTCCAGGGTAAATAAGAAGAGCAAGCCTCTTGCTGAAATCTCTTGCGTACTTTTTTGTAAGGCTCCTCTCACCGGAGCGAGCTGGAAAGGCGGCGTGTGGCGGTCTGGCAGTGGGAACTGCTGTCCATGGTCCTGGGTGGCCGCAGGTGGAGGTCTGGGCTGTGGGAAGGGGGGTACTATCATTAGAAAGGTTTGGGAACAAAATAGGGATCTCTTCAGGTCATTGGACTGCGGCCTTCTCATCTCTCCTCTAGTAGAGGACCTGGGAAGGAGATCTTGTGATTTTATTGTGCAGTGAGATGGGAAAATGGACAAAAAGTGGTATGTAGGACCAGTCAGATTCCCCCTTTGTCTTCTGTGCAGCTGTGGCCAGCCAGGCAGTGGCGTATGGAGCTGATGAGATCAGTCAAGCCCTATGTCTCTGCAAGGACTGCTGAAAGTTCCATGCTCAGATCAGATCCGAGTTGCCATCACACATATGTGCCCGTGATATTGGCTGGCTGCAGAGCTGGGCTCAGAAGATGGGGAGAGCTGACCCTGGGGCAGGTTTTTCAGACTTCATTTGTGGCAACATCGAAAATATTTTAATGGGGATTTTTTTTTTTGTGCTGGGTAGGTAGGTTCTTGTGGGGAGGTGGAAGGGCTGTCGTTTACTGGAAATAAGAATTTAGAATTTTGTAGAATCACAGTAGTGACCAAGATTTCTGCTTGGTTTTACCTTCAAATACTGTCATACGGTTTAGCCATATTAATCAGTATCTCACAGCCCTTTGGTTTCATTTAGCAACTCGTGTATTGAGTCTTTCAGTCTTGAGTACAGCACGTTTTATTCATAGACACCTAGAATTAATTGATACCTCGTTTTGCGGTGTGCTTTGAATGCTGTCAGTCTTACCGTCTTGGAGCTAAGGAAACTGAGGCACTGAAAGGTGAAGCAACTTGTTCAAACGCTCTAGCTGGACAGTAACGGTTTCAGGATCAGGAATCCGGGCCCACATACCATAACACCTGCTTTATATGCTTTGTGATGCCTGAAGTAGACGCTTGACCCAAGAGCATGACATGGGGGTGCCCAGGCACTTTGTGGAGTTAACTGGGAGCTGGTGTCTCCAGGGGCATGGTGGTGTCCTTTGTGCCGAGCTGGAGACCTGGTAAGAGCATCTGAACTGGTTTGGCCCCAGGAGCTGTGGATGGCTCTCTGGATCCAGACTGTAGCAGGATGTGGGATGGTGTCTGTAGCTTAGCTACACAGAGGAGCTTCTGCACGGGTGCAGGAGAAGAGCATGTCGGTGAGATTTGAGCCCCTTCTGCATTAGGGAGGACCTGAGAGTAAATGCTCTAGGTGCTTAAATAGTGTTGGAGCTGAGATACCTGGCAAGGTGACCTGAATCCTGCTGCAGGTTTCCCAAATCCAAGGCTAGTGCTTTCCCCAGTAGGCTAACCTCCCTAGGAGTGAGTTATTTTACAGCCAGCAAGTTGGACAATAATGCAATGTGAAGCCAAAATTGCACAGCCTACAACTTTTCAGGGGATTAAATCACTTAACAGAGCCTTGCTAAACCAGCTGGGAACTTTCCGAACCATGCACAAAGTCACTCGCTTGTCTGAGGAAGAGTGCAAGCTGGGGAAGCTGTTGTGCTAAGGTTACTCAGCAGTGCTGGAGCTGGGAATACCATAGAGCCAACTCTTCCAGTCCATGGCATGTACATTAGGAAAACAGCAAACACTGACACTCCGTCATGTTTGCTTGCAGAAACTTTCACATGATCTCAGGGGAGTGGGAATGTTCAGCTAAAACAAGAATCATTTTAAGATGTAGGCTCGGGTTTGATGCTTGGATCAGGATTTAAACTGAACTCAGTCCGTTCCCACTCTGCTCTTCAGAGCATCCATCTCTGAGAATCCCTCTGCCTGCTAGAGGCTTGGGGTTTTTCACCAGTTTCAGTGTTTCCTCCCATTGCATCACCGCTTGCTGCTGACAGCTCCACACTCTTGAACAAAGACACTTCCCTTTCCCCAGCCCAAATCCAGAAGACAATGTGATGTGAATTTACCTGAGTGACTTCAGCGGAGGCTACGCAAGCCATGGTTTGGCAAAGATGTGGAAATACTCATACCACCTGTTTTTAATAGATAGCCAAACAGGGGAGACGGGGAGGGATCATGGAAAGGAGATGCAGAACAATTGCATTAGGCAGTTGATAATTTCGGTCTGAAGAGCTCTGAATTCCCATCTGAGATCTTCTCTTGGGAGTCTTAGTTCTTAAGTTAAAGGACTAATTAGAGTGTGTTCACACCACAAATCAGCCCAGCAAGGCAAGCTCATAAGAGCAAATGCTGCTCACTTGCTCCCAATGGAAGCTGCATATCTCAGGAACCTGCAGAGGCATTTGCTCCCCCTGGAAATCTGTGCCTGTCAGCAGGACACTGGAGAATTACTAGGGGGGAGGAAAGCGAAGAAAAATCTTCCCCAACAAGACAGGGCATGCATCAGTTCCTCTCTCAAGCCATTTTCTTTGCCTTGTTAATTCTTCGCTCCTACATCTTGAGTGGGAGAAAAAATTTGAAACTAAGTGCTGCAAGCTGAGAGGAGATGTACAGCACCCAGCAGGACCCTGACCTTCCTTGTAGGTAACAAGTTGGATGGCTGAAGATGCCTGATGAGGAGGGAGGGAGGGGGATGGCTTGGAGGGGGGTTGAAGTTACGACGCCATCCGTTCCTGAGGGTACGGTCTCAGTGTTCTGCCGTTCCCCTCGGCAAACAGGACTGGCTTGAGGCAGGCACAGGGGAATGGCCTTGGGTCACCAAAGGACAAAGGTAGCAATGGGCACAGCCCATCTTGTCTCAAGCCCCCCACGGTCCCCCCAGGAATTAATCATCTCTGAGTAATGGAGAGAAGTGTGGCCGTTATTCATCTCGCTCCCAGTTACTAAAAGTCTCTTCTCTGATACTTTTCCCTGTTCATATCCTCTTCAGTCTGTCTCTGACTGAAGTCATCTTTGCTGTTCAGCACCATGAGCCACTGCAAAAAAAAAAAAAAAAAAAAATCGGGACTGGCAGTCTCTAGTCCTCTGGAGAGATGTTGTTGGGCCTCACCTTCTGTGGAGGAATGGGAAAGCCTGCGCAATGGCATCTCTCCTGTCTCTCCTGCATTCAGCTGTGAGACTTTGCCCCAAATGCCTTCTGTCATCTCAGCACACCCCATCCTTTTTGCTTTAATTGATTCTGCCTGGCTTTAATTTGATGTGAGAATAGACCTCCCACCGTGAGCGCTCGAGTTGCTTTGTGCGAGGGGAGTTGGAGGCTGGGTGTAGCTGTGATCAGAGGCAGGGTTATTTTATTGTCATAGGGAGACACGGATGGTTTTGGGAGGACCACTGGGTTCTGTAAACCCCTTAACAATTGAAATTAAGCCTTTCACTTCCATTCTGGGTTTGTGGGAGGTGCTTGTGCAACGACTTGGAAGCCAAGAACTGTAATTATAATTTTTCACTGCAGCCATGCGTAGGGTTTCCTGAAGATGTCTGCAGTCCTATTGTGTTGGCTCCATGCAAGTGTGCAGTAGGAGAAAATCCAGAGGAACCGGGCATCTGGATGGGGGAGGAGGGTTCGGAGTCAAGGAGGAGGGAATAGACTCGTCTGTGATCACCCAACTGCATGATGGCGGGGATGAGGGTAAATAGGGAAGTAGAAAAGGAAACTTCCATTGCGAGTCTGGTCAGCCAAAGTCTAAACAATTGTTGAGTTTGTTTTATCAAATCAAAATATTTTGGTTGAGCGGTGTGTTGGCTTGAGGTGGTGTTTGTCTGGGCTGACACAGAATGTTGTAGAAACGTTCAGGTTGGAGGGTGCTGTATCCCCTGTCGCTGGAGGGGTCGGGATCTCTGCCATCTTCCTGAAGTCCTAGGGGAGGGCATGTAGCTTATTGTGGCATGGGAAGGCTGGATGGGAGCAATCCTATTTCCCATGGCTTGGATTTCAAGTCTTCAGGTATTTAAAGGCCTCTTCAAAGCTGCTCTGTGGACCTGTTCAGTCTGACTAAGCATGCTGCTGCTTGGACCACAAATAAAGGTTTTTAGGTGAAACGGGGAAGATTTTTGAGGGGAGAAATAGGTGAGTAAGTATTCAGAGTTAATTATCTGCAAATTCCTGAAATGGCTTGAGTGATAAAATATATAGATATGTACGCACGTATTCATATCATGCCATTAGCGCTCTGTGCTTCTGCATCGGGTGATACCGTGCTGTGAAAGATCGCAATGTGTAGAAGTAAGAAGATATTCCAAAATACAAAATTATTGCCCAACATCACTGAAGGTCCAGGTCTCTGAAGATATGATCTGGTTGAGGTGATCTTCAGAAAGCGTCTTGCCCCAAAACGCTGGGCGTGTGGTGAGGTGCTAAGCACAAAACAAGGGAAGAAGTTGGAGTTAGGCTGGAATAGACCCCGTATAGCTCCCAGCCTCGTCCACACCTCTCCCAGATGCAATTCCCAGTGGTGGCTGAGATCTCATTGTTCTCCTAACAAACAGATGTGTTCCTATCTGGTAGTTTTGTTTAGAATATGATAGAAATTGTAGGCAATATAATGTAGTTGCTTTTGCTTTGAATACTTCCTTCTTTCCTTCCCTGTATCAGAAGTCTTCCTGTTTTTTAACTTATTTTTCAGCCGTTCCACCTGATCCTTCAATATTTCCATGTTTCAAGGAGATTTAGCCAAATGGCATATTTCCATGGCTGATACGCAGCAATAATGCAGGGTTAATACCTAATTAGTTCCCAGGGACATTGAGCTTTTCATGGATATTCAGTGACAAAAGCAACAACAAACAAGCTGAATTCCTAGGTCTTAATTCATCGGGGAGGAGGAAATAGGAACCTAAAAACGCAGGAATTATGCAGGGCAGTATGAAAGCTAAGTTCTTGCTCTCATGAAGCTCAGAGGATGCTATAGCAGCTGACAGGGAAAATATAACCTCCTTCCCTCCCTCCCTTCGGGGGAGCGTGTATGTGGCTGTGTTTGCAGCCCTGACATCTCCAAGCAGGAAAATTCCCAGTTCTGCAACACACTTTAAATAGCTCCGTACTGATTCCCCTCTCTGCCACCAACCCCCAGTCAACCTGACCCCGTTTTTTTGTTTTTTTTTTTATGTCCAGCCATACCTGATCAGTTGTCTCCTGAGCAGCTGGATGTGATCAGAGCTGGCCTTCCACCTCGCAGGATGGTGAGCATATGGGCCCGCGGGCTCTGGCCATTATGTTCCTCAGCACGGAGCTTGTCTGCCTGTGGCTGCAGAGTTTTGTTTTCCCCCCTCTCAAGCAATCGCAAATAAACCTTTCTGATAAGTAACAGGAAAACAAACAGGCCCTTTGGCTCTGTAGGCAGTGAGAAGGAGGCGGGGGGGGTAAAAAACCGAAACCCAGTAACGAAATCTTGCACGCGGAGCGGTTCAGAGTGCCTTCAGGAGGGCGGAACCGTGTCTGCCCTCGGCCAGAGACGGGGCTTTTCTGGGAGCAGAAATGGCTCATTTCAGGGTGATTAGCCCTCAGTGCTCTCCAACCAGGCCCTGGTGTGGGAGCTCCAGGGAATGGAGAAGGTTTTGGCTCTGAGGAGAGCAGCCCTGGAGATTAGCTGGAGCGGTGACATGCAGGCTTTGAGCTGAGCGATGTGGGCAGTCTGGTGTTAGCCCTGAAGTCCTAGGGGGGTGAAGGCTGAAAATGGCTCTTGTGAAGGTAATCAGCCCGCAGCCCCTGGCAGAAAGGGCAGAGCAGAGACTTCAGGACAGCCGTGGGCAGAGGCTGAGGACAATCTTGAGCAGCCTCTTTGTGTCCTTTGCTGTTTCCAGAAAGGATCTCAGCTTCTGGCAGGAGTCATAGGAGGCCTCTGGCGCTTTGTGCTGTGTGTGAAGGAAGCCAAACAGAGTGTAAGGGGCCAAAGCAAAACCCCAATGTCTTGGGGCTTCACTGTAGCACTTGAGAGGTGAGGATGGGTCCCTGAGTGCTCACCTCACCTCTGTCATTGTGTCCTGAGCCCTGGTCGCTGTAGAAGGCTTGGGGCAACCAAAGAGATTTTTTGCAAAGAATGTGTTCTAGAAATAGTAGCTCTTGCCTTCCTTGTATTTTTCCCTTCCTGTATGCCAAGGAAATAAAGCTTCAGCATTCCCAGACAGCCCTTGCTTCCCAAAAGCATGTAGCTCAACCAGCAGCGGTTGGAGGTGGGCATCTAGATGGGACCTGGCACTGTCTTAGAATTATAGTCTAAACCTAAGGATGGAAAAAAAAACCCCTCATTTTGCCCTCTGAACCCTATCAGTGCAACACACGGGCTATCCCTGTCCCATGTGCGTGTGGTACTTGAATACGCTAGGGCCACAAGAAACCTTTAGATGTGCAAACCAGATGGGGAAAAGCTTGCTCTGAGTTGTTCAGGAAACACAAGATGAAAGCTGTTGGCTCTTGCTGCCCTGGTAGGCTGCGAGATAGCTACCAACACCACAGAGACGTGCTGTCGTGCCAAGTGATGAACTAAAAAGCTGCCTGTTAACACCTTTCAGGACAGGAGCCTGCGTTCTGGATGGATGTACAGTTTCTCAGGGTTACTCGGTGGCTTTAGCCTCTCAAGTGCACTCCCAGCTGGTAACAACCTCTCTCCCAAAGTCAATAAATGATGGACTTTTTCAACTTGGAAGTCAGGAGCCTTTGAAACCTTTGCCTCCGCAGATATGGCCAAGGTTATCGTCCTGGCACGTCTACAGTGAACTCGGACGCTATCTTGAAACGCTGCCAGAGCCTGCAGCGTGCTCGTGCTGAAATGCTGAAACCACATGAAGGGCCCCGTGGCCCTGTCACCTCAGCCTCCTCCCGGCTGAAAGGAGCCAGAGCACTGACGTCACCGCGGAGTTACGACAGATGGTACCAGGTACAAGTTGTATTGCTGCCAACGTGTCTTCTCTGAGGTCTTCAGTGGGAATTGGCCTTAGAGTGATGTAGTTCTGTGGCCCTGAGTACTTGAACTGTGGAGAGGAGTAGGAAATTCATGTGGGAAATTCAGTCAGAGAGGGAAAACGAGAGCATAAGCCATGGGATCAGCATCAAGTGGGCCAAACGCGGCTGTCAATTATGTCCCAAGCAACTCCATCGAAGCAAACAGCATTAATTGTAGATTTATGCCAGCATTTCCGAGAGTCGCTCTTGGGACGGAGCCAGTTTTGGTAGAAGATTAATCTTGCTGGAAAACTCCCTCTTGTTCATTGCTTGGTCTCTGACACTCACACATGCACATAAACAAATCTCGGTGACCCTCCGACAACCCAGTTAGCTAGCAGGGAGTTAAAGGACGTGAAACCCTAGCTTCCCGTCAGCGCAGCCCCGCATCTGCTCCAGCCCGTTCGGAAGGCAGGACTAGCCACCTGCTAGTTGTTTTCCTCGAAGAGAAAATGTCTATTGGACACATAGGAAACAACTAATCCGCTCCCCTGGGAGGGACCAGCCGTTTGTCATTCCCACAGTCTCCAGCACAGGTACTCGGCACCTTCCAGGACTGGGGCGCTGCGGCTTTTCTCTGGTTATTTTTCCACCTGGCAGTAGTTTTGCGTTTTGTCTTTATCTGATGTAGCAATTCTCAGACATTGACGTTTGACCATCCACCTCAGAACGGTGAAAAATACGGTGTGCCCTATTCCCACACATGCAACCTTTCTTCTCATCTTAAGTATTAATAGAGAAGGCTGTGTATCGTGTGTGCTGGATGCACGTCTCCTTTACGTGTGGACACGTCCTTTCTGATGGTACATCTGTGCACTTCAAGACCTTTGAAGAACACAGAGCTTCTCTAGTTCCCACTTCGTGTCTCTGTGCCTTAAGGCCTGATCAGTGGCATCCTCTCACCCCTACTTCCATGAAATCATTCTGCTCAATACGCCACTAAAATACGATTTTTGACCCAAATTTGCCAGTGCACTGGAAGTACAGCAGATGCTTCCCTGGAATCTGTCGCAACAGCAGAAGGAACAGTTGAATGGTCTCAAGCAGCAGGCTACGAGTGCCTGCCTTCCTCAGGAACAGCAGGCTCAGCTCTGCAGTCCTTTCCCCCTTCTGAGGGCAATAAATTGAATAACCTGCAGTTGACTGCCTGCCCACAAGTTTCAGGTGGAGGATGTGGTGGGGGGAAACAAGAAAACCTTGAGGCCAGCCACTTGGTGGGTGCAAATCAGCGTGGTTTTGCTAGCTGACACCAGCTGTAGCGCTGGCCCTGAGGTTTTGTGTTCGTGTTATCCCGGGGCTCATATTGCAAGAATGCGGGCTTGGCCAGATGTGCTAGTGACAGTGTCCCCTCCCCTCCTTCACTGACAGGGTCCCAGCTGCCACTCCCTGCCCTCCCAGCAGCCGGGCTTCGCTGGTGCCGTCCATGTGCACCTTGGGAGGTGCTTTGGGATCCTTGGGAATGGCTACTGGCACGTAAATGCTATCCCTGTCCCAGGACACAAGGGTAAGAGGCTAAGAGCCGCAGAGGAAGTTTTCCCCCTTGGAAGTGGTGTTCATCTCCTCCCCCAGCCCAGCATATGGAATTCTGGATCACATTTCTCTCTCTTGCCAATAAATATTGCAGATTTATTGCTCCTCTACCTGGTGGGTAGTAAATTGCATTCCACCTCTGTTATAAGGCTCTTTGCTATGACACAGTCTTGCAGCTCCATTAAACCTTAATTACAGCAACACTTCATTGGGTTGCTGTGATGGTTTGAGTGCCGTTGCAGTCGGGAGGATGTATGGCCAAAACAGGCTGATGCAGGGAGGCTTTGTTTTGTTTTGTTTCCTCCCTTTTTAAGGATTAGGGAGAGTTGAGCCCAGCAAAGGGAATAGACAGAGGCTCAGCCTCTTGCTCTCTGCTCATTTTCCGCAACAGCTGGCTTCACCTGCCGCGGCCCCGGCGGCTCTCCTGCCGCCTGATGAAGTGCTCAGCAAACAGCGTTCGGGGTTGCCTTTCTTAAATGCCTCATTTGCATTCCTGCTGATGAGATGCATCCTAGATCCGGCGTTATCTCTGGGTTCGGCAGCGTGAGGAGCGGGGGGTTTAGTCAAATGGACGACTGGGAGCAAAACAGGGCTTGGGTTTCTATAGAGTGCAGCGAGACGAGTTTTCAGAGCAATTTCTCTGGTATGCGGGCAGTCCGAGCTCATCCTTCAGCGGGCAGATCGCTTCTGCGTCAGCTAAAGGCACTGTGTCTGGTGCCGTCCCTGCCAGCTTGCCACTTGTCCTCCCCTGCAGCCCGCGAGGAGGAGAGAGGCTTTGCTTGGGCGATGGCTGGCTGCTGCAGCAACCCCTCGGAGGTCGATGTCATCTGGTGTGTTCACCCTGCTCCTCTGGCCTCGGCCGCCCGAGGACTGACGGAGGCCACAGCGGAGGCTGGCAGAGGGTGGAGGTCTCGGTGCCTGTGGGTGTTGGATGTGTGGATAGATGGTTATCATTTTTTTTCCCCCTCAGCCAGGCATGGAGAACGCACGGCTTGGAGCTCCGGGAGAGGCCGTCCAGTGCCTGTGCTCCCTCTGGACTGAGGGCGTTCTGCTTGGCCTTTCGGCTTCTGTTCTGGAGGCCGCTGCGGGTCTAGGCTGAGGCCCCCAGCCCCTCACGCAGACTTGCGTTTGGCACTGGTGTGCGTTGTGCACACAGCCCTTCTTAGATGGATGTTCAGGCCTTTCTGCAGTGTGAGCTAACCAGAAAGCACTAATAGCTGCACCAGCCACTTGGGTTTGTTGCACCGTTCCGTAGGTGAGCGCTCTGTTGCCAGATCTACCCAAGAGAAGGACTCTTTCATTCCCAGTTTGGAAATTGTTTGCCTCCTTGGTCGTACTGGTGTGATGCCAGGTGTTACACGTGGTGTAGCTGTGGCAGTAACTGACACTGCTGTAGATTATCCTCTGGATTATCTTCTATTAGCATAATGCCCACACTGCAGTAATGATTTTGACTGTTGTGGTCACTTTGTGTAATGCTCATCATCCTTGTAAATCCACTCGTATGAGTAAGGATGTTTGTTTGACGGTGTTTTACCACATCTATAACTTTATCTACCCAGCCATCCACATAGCGTGTGGATTCACGTACCCGCAGGGATCTGTAGATAGGCAGCGCAGAAATCCTCTGCGCCGCTGTGATCGCAAAAGGCAGCTACCAGAAAGCAACTAAAATCTTTCTACAAATTCTGTTGTTGAACTCTTTAACAAATAACTAACACATGGGAAATACTTTTCTTTGGAGAGCCTGTTATAGAGCCTTGTTTGTCCTCATTCTCCCCTCTTGCAGCAACCTTGAGATGTCAGACGTAGGAAATGTGGCCACAGCTGTTTCTGCACTTAGGGGTTTTTTTTTTTTCCAAGGCCACATCCTTCTGTTCTCCCATAGATTACTTGAAAAGATGCTGCAGGGACTCCAGAAAGCCAAGGTCTATGTGCCATGTGCAGGTGTTGCCAGGAGATGGACATTTTGAACATTTGAAAACTATCAGAGAACTGATTTGGTGGTGGGTTATTTTTTTTTCCCCTGTCCTCCTTCCTTCCCTCTTGAACTGTGTATTGAAAGACTCTTGCTGTTCATTGATATTCCGACCAGAGCCACATTATTCCAGCAGTCGTCAAACATGACAGCGGATATTAGGAGGAAGATGGGTACCTTGTCATGTGCTGATAGTAAAAGCAAACAGCGTTCAGCTGCTCCGGATCCTGGACTGGGATAAATGGTCGTGAAGCAAAGCCCTGTCCAACCCTTGACTCATCTTCCTCTACAGGGTAGTTAAGTCATGCCACCCCTAACTGGTTCAGAAAATGTCACTGTACTGGTTTCTTCTAAGAAAAATGTCATCACCTTGATGAAAAGTGATTGTTTTTCTATGTGCAAATGGGCATGTTTTCAGGAATTCTTGTTTTAAATAACATCAGGGGTCTGACTTTAGTAGTTGCAAACCAAAGGAGTTTATTCTTTCTCCTTGGGGGAAGAAAAATTTAATTTTTCAAATGCAGTTTATATTTAGATAAATTAAAGATGTGTAAAATTAAATGGGAATGGTTTGAAGGGACTGAAAATATATATTTTGATTAACTCAAATGAATTTAAAAATAAATCATGGGGAAAATGAAATGTTGGTGGGGTTTTTTTTGGTCCTCATTTGAAATAAAAAATAATTTGCAATCTTGACACTTTTCATGGAATGAAAAGTCCATTTGCTGATTAAGGCCTGGATTCATCCTGGCTGATTTCCGGCACTATTGAACTCCTTAGTGCCAAAGGGCACTTTAATCCACCTGAGATTTAAATTGCCCTCTGGAGGTACCTATTTCTTTCACTGATAAGGTGGGGCAATGTGACTTCTAATACACGCGCTGGAGATAACTGCCTGGAGTTGGGTGACGTGCGACAGGGTGTGGTCCTCTCCTTTTTCTTACCTGGCTTCTCTACTTGCAGCCTTTGCGTTCATATACCCTTCCATCTCTCCCCTAAAAGTTGGGAGTTGGGTTTTTTGGGATGCTACCTTTCTTTTTTGAAGCGGGGGGAGATTTTCACTAGAAAATACGTTTTTATCTACTTGTTTCCTGTTGGTGGAAAAAATTTCTGGAGGACTGACAGGGTCATATCCGAAGAGAAGCAAAGAAACAGGATTTGTAGTTAAGAGTGAGGGGATCTTTGGTCAGGTTGTTCGTTCTCTTTTAATCACCGTGTACCATGGCTTTCAGCTCTCACATCTGGTTGGCAGAAGGCAGGTCCTCTTCAACAGCCCCTCCACAATGTGCTCGACACTCTACACCATCTTTAGCACTCCTTGACCCACAACAAAAGTGAAAATATTTGGCCTGCCGGAAAAGGTTAACAAATAAAGTGATGCGCAGCCTTCTCCTCCCCATGACATCGCTTTGATGGGAGGAGACATCTTCTTCATGTCACACCTGGCAGTCTGGTGATGGCAAAGGGACACGGCCACCACAAGTCATCTCCCACGCTGTTGTCCCACAGCGCTGTCTTTCCTGGCTGAGTTTTCGACCCTCCTCCAGTTTGAGGAGATGGTGTCCGGAGGTCATACCTGGCCCGCTGTATGCCACAGTCCCAACCGATGTCATCTCAATGTATTTGTGAGGGCTTTGGTCACTTGTCCAGTCGGCCAGATGGATTTGCTTTAGGTAGCTGGACATTTGGGAAATATTTCTTTTAAACGTGTAGCCTGTACTGTTCTTATTTTGGGCTCATAAAACATAACGAGATATGGGTCAATGTGTAAGTCCTGTGGAAAATTACATCCGGGAAGACTTTGTGGAGCCGAAGGCTTAGCTGGTATTAACTCTAATTATACTCCTTCGAACTGTACAGCAGCAACTGTGGCCTTTGACCAAAGCCTTGTTCCCCTTGCTGGAAAGCTCGTCGTGCCTATTGCATCAGAGCGGTGGGATACGCACTGGGACACCAGCCCATGCCGGTGAGCACTGTTCCTCTTGCTGTGTTTTGGTGGGAACATAGCTTCTCACTGCATCGAGCCCTTTTCTTGTCCATGATGGAGCAATTTATTCACTTTTCAAGTTTCCAGTGAGTATTGCAAACTCGGTGCAGCGGCTCCTTGGCAAAGCGCGTAGGGTATGTCTGAGTACTGCGAGCGAGCGTATGCTTTTGGAGGCGAGCAGGCAGCATAGGAGGGTGGGAGATGGAGATGAAAATACAGTTGTTGGCTGATATGAAAAAAAAAAAACTCAAATAAACCACAAATTACAAAAAAAAAAAAAAAATCCTGTGAGAAAGAAAGTAAGTAACAAGTCTGTGGAGGATGGATGTTTGGAACTGTTCAGCCTAATGCATGCCAGATTCCTCCTCTCTTCTCTCCCCCCGCCCCCTCCCGCTGCCTTCCCCTTACCAAATGCTGTCTGCTAAACTTCTGAAACACCCTTTGCCTTTTTGACCCTTCAACTCATCTTGAACTTAGGAAAAATTGGGGGGGGGGGGGGGGGGCGGGAAGGAATAGTTAGCTGTACAGTGCGTGTGGCTGCGCCGGGGTCGAGGGTGTGCGCTGAGGGTCTGTGGGCGGGGGGGGCTGACACCAGTTTGTGTGCTTGATGCTCCCCTGAAAACAATTTGTATCCTGTTAATAGAATTAGTAAATATTTGTAGCTCGCTTTGAAGCCTGTGTCCCCAGGGGATGTGTGGTGGGGGCGGGGGGGGCCGGCAGAGAAATTAGAGAGACAAGTTACTGGTTTAGCCGTCCCATCCCCTTCCCGCCAGCCTCCTTCTTTCATTTTCTCCCTCCTTTATGAAGACACTAAACAGACAAACGGGAGGTTTGCAGGGAGCTGCTGCTGTGCGCGGAAGTGGTGGGGTGGTACGTGGGGCGAGGGGGGCGGAGGAGCAGGCCTGGTATCTGCTAATGCAAAAGCCATTCCCAGCTAACGAACCCAGTTGGGAGCCAAGTTCCTGAGTGGTGGTGGGGCCCAGCCAGGTGCAGAGCTCCCACGGCGAGCAGACACCCTGGGGTGGTGGCAGGGGTGACTGGGGGGTGGCTCCAGCTGGCAGAGTTTGACTGGTGTGGTTGCTTTCTGGGGTCTTTGAGCTCCATCGCGTACCAGATGACCGTAAAGGAAGATATGTACATGTGTGTGTAATCTCACTTCTTCCAATCCCTCTCTCTTCTTCCTGGTAAAAGACAAAAGAAGACAAAAGCCATCTCAGATCAGAAAACTGAGTCATGTAGGGCTGAGACGTTTCATTTCCCGTTATTATTTCTGATTTGCTGCTTTACAGAGCTGCACAGATGCACCGACTGAGGTTAGATCACCTGCAAGTTTTTAGGTGGTGAACGTGTTCCAGCTCTCTGCCTCCAGCAGCTGGCAGCTGACGTGCGTGAGTGACGAGGGCCACCCAAAAGGAGGATCGAGTTTGAAACGGTGGAAGCCCAAAGAGCTGTTAGCATCTCCAGGCATGGTATTATTACCTGGGAGTGATTTTGACGGGTGTTGAGGAGGAAGTTTGTATGAGTGATGTTACTTTCAAGTGTGGAAGGAGCCTGCGTTGTGCCATTGTCTAGAGAAACGTGCTCTCAGTGACTTGCCAAGTCTACCCAACTCCGTAGCCTTCTGATCATGCAAAGCTCTTAGCAAAACAACTGAGCTCTTACAGGTGATCTCTAAAAATATACATCTGAAGTAAGCTTTTGCCTTGTACATAGACTATAAACAAATTGTGGGGTGGGGGGGAGCTGAGGAGGGGGGACCACGTTTCCTGGAAGCCATTGTGGCCAGGTTAGACACGCCAAGCCTACGTGGTAGAGTTGCTGTAGTAGAATCTGATAACCTGGTTCTTCTTGATGCTTTTCCAAATTAAACCGGTTGGACTTGAACGCCCATATTTGTGGATTTCCTGTTTGTAATATTAATGCTTTCTATGAAGGAGATGCTTTCTCTGCTTTCTGTTAACACTGGCTGAGAAGGAGAGCGTGGATCTCTCCTTCAGCCCCGCAAGCACGAAGGCAGGCAGTGCTCAGCACGTCACTGGGAGAAGGTGCAGCTCTGCAGCTCCAGCCCGTGCTGGAGGGGAGAGGCAGAGAGGAGTAGATGGGAGCTAGTTATAAGAATTAACTGGCTGTCACTGCGGACTCTAGAGGATCAATTTGTTCCTTGGAAACAGAGCAACAAGCAAGCTTTAACTGGTGGTGTGGCTGCGTATGGGGAGTGACCAGGCCATGATGGCATCTCATGCGGCTGATAACATGGGGGAGGATAGGGAGTGACTCCCGAAGTCTGGGTTGTGAGCTTGGGAATTTGCCTTCTGATTTTTGAGGGTTGTGGAAAGCAATGAAGAAACCTCAGATGACTAATTTCTGTCTTGAGGTAAGGAAAGAGCAAGGCAAGCTCTTTAACTGTTGAATATTAGGTTGTCTGTGTGACAGGAACATTTAATGGGATTGGCAAGCTTCACTTCTCTAGAGGTAGGCAGTTAAGCATCACCCAACCAACATCGTCATCTGCGAGTGCTGGTGGAGAGAAGCAGGTGGCTCAGGAGGGCATTTCCTCTGCGTGTCTCGAGTTGTCCATTCCTCTCCACGAGCTACCAAGTCAACCAGGGTTATAGCTCAAATACGTGGTCTGACGAAGTTAAGATGGATGAATTCATTTTTCAGCTGACAGTTTGGCGTCTTGGAAGATGGCAGCCCGGATAAAATAGTTTCGTTCGTTCATACTTGATTGAAGGCTGGCTTTCAAAGTTTGCTCGCCTAAAGAATGAAGAACTTTAAAAAGGCCTTGACCTTCAGTTGAAACATAAGTTTACGTAAGAAAAGAAATTGTAAATTGTTTTCAGCTTTTGAATTTTTCTTTCTTGAGGACAGATTTAGAAAGAGAGAAACAACTGCAAAAATTCTCTTAAGTATTGGTTTTTTTTGTGAAAACTCAACAGCAGAAATGTTCACAAGTCTTTACAAAAGCAAACTTTAAGGAAAATAGTTGCAAAACACATTTAGTATGCTTCAACCAGCTGGATTTTCTGGCAGCTCCAGTGAAATCTAAACAAGGAAAATGATTGTCTTTTTTAGTTGTGTTTTGCAATATCTTTTTTATCCAGCCTGAACAGTACAAAGCACATCCTCTGTGGGAAGGTGTTGCAGGCTGCAGATGAGATAAAGTTCCCTGTGATTATATGGGGTGTTTCTCAACGGAGAGTCAGCACATGTGGAGGTCCGGTCCTTTTAACGCGCACATACAGGGAAAAGAGAGGAAGTGGAGTCCATTAAGGAGAATAGTAAAACCAGGAGTCAAGTAATGAATGAGCGACTGATCCAATAACGTCATGTGAGCACCTTTCACTCCCACTCGTTGCAGGAGGTATTTGACAGTTTTGCAGGGCTGAGCCCCAGATTGTGCGAGCAAGGGCCTCTTTTGCAATTCTATATGTCTGCTCTACCTTTTCCAGACATGCATCTCTGGTTTTATGAAGCACATGGCTTGTCGTGGTCCTTAAGTTCCCAGCAGCTCTTTCCACTCCTGTTCCCACCCAGAGCTGAGAGACCTATTACCAGGTAATGATGTGTGAAGCAATAGGCAAGGTAGGGGGAGATCACCAAAGGAAAATGCTGATGTAGCAGTGGAAGCATCTATATTCTTTTTTATTCTCCTTCATGACTTGATTTTCTATACCCAAAGCCTTTAACTTGCTGGTGTTTCTCCTTAAGTTGATGGGCGGGTTAGGGGTCTGGCAGAAAGGCAGCAGGTATCGTCTAAAAAGTGATGTGATATTCCTCTTGTCCTAAGGTGAATTATGTTTTCACATCCCCAGACTTGGAAAAGCTGCTTCAAAGTATTGGGTTTTAACCTCACTTGGTGACAGAAACAGTTGAATTGTCTGCCGTTTTGTGTTTATCTGAAAGCTGTAGTGAAAGCTAGGTGGTTTTCTTAGGTGGTTCAGGTCTCAGAACATGTGGCCTGACTTCTTCCAAAATGGAGTCTGGTACAATTCAAAATTCGCCCTAATTTTGTTTGAACTGATCTTGCTGGGGTTCAGGACAACAGTAGATTACTTCTCTAAATTTCCTCAGGGAGTTGGCTTCAGTCCTAGCGGACTGACCAGGACTGGAAGCATCTTAAGCTGTGGTGTGGGAGAAAGCTTTGCAGTACCAGCCCTTGCACGTAGGTTATTTCCCCAGGGAGCATCGTATATCTGTGACCTGGGCGCTGTCTGGGCAAAACCCACCTGTGATCCAAAGCTCGACTGGAGGCTGTGATGGTCCTGATCTCGACCTAAACCAAGGGCAGATCTTGCCCAGATTCTTCCTTCATCGTGTGCTGTTTTAATGGTTTCCCATATGTTAAATATTTTCTCAGTAAGTGGGAAATCCAGCGTTCCTGGTGAACTCGATATTTAATAAAGGCGTTTTGAAATGATTTCTGCATAGCAGAGTCTGCAAATGTTCAGAAACTGGTGGGTTTTTTGCATCTAGTGCTCAGTGTTACATTCTGAGATTCCCTGCAAAGACTCAAGCCTGGATTGTAAACGTACTTTGAAATTTAATTTCCATTAGTTTCAATGTGGAAGAGATTAAAATGTGAAACTCCCGAAGGAGATGATTTTCTCGGTAACAAAACAAATTCCAGTGTGAGCTGGTGACAGATTTTATAAAAAATATTTTAAAAGCTGTCGTTTCACATTGTTTTTGCTTTACAAGGCTTGAAGTGCTCTAGAAGCCAGATCCATTTTTGATCTCTTCAGCAAACTTAATTTTACAAATCAGCCACTGCACCTTTGATTACACAAACGTGGCTTTCTGAAAACAGTGTCTGTGTTAAGGAAGAAAAAAATACATTATTGTTTTGCAAACAGTTTTGGTAAGTTCAATAAAAATATTGATAAATTCTTCCAAAAGAATATAACTGACTTTGGAAAATGCTGACAGTAAAGAAAAATTCTGGCTAAAAATTTTGTTTTTGAAAAAGAAAAAAGACTAGTTTCAACATAAAACACTTCTCATGCCAAGAATTTAAGCCAGCTGTCATTGTCTTTTGTATCTGTAAACAAATGCTTTGGTCTCCCTAACAAATCTCAAATGAGTAAAATGAGAATGGGAGAAGTAAGGGCCGGCTGTCTGCAGTGCATATGCCATCCAGCAGCCAGCAAGTCTGGCGCGGATTTGGGGCTGTTTCCATGAAATCCTTCGCACGTACGAGAGCTGCCGAGGGCTCGATGCCTGCGAGTAGAAGTCAAATCCAGGAGGAAGGGAGGTGCAGCCTGGAGATAGGCGCTGGAGACCTGGAGGGAACCCGCCGTGTGGGAGGCAGGCGGGCTGGGAGGGGCTGGACCATCCCGAAGCAGCAGTTTACTGGGCAGTGCGATGTGTGAGCAGAGTTTTTAACGTCGTCTTGGAACTTCTCAACAGCTGGAAACCAGGAGGAGTTTGTTCCTCCGTCTCCTTGGTCCTAGTTTCTTCCTTTTTTTCCCCTCCTCTTTAAAAGTTCTAACCTCAGCTGATGGTGTCCCTGGAATGGGGGTGACAGCATCCCCCCATATCCTCTTCCTGGCTGAGGCCAAAGCCCTGGAAATGTGGATGAGGAATTTTGAGTAGTGCCTACACAACTTGCTCCTCTGGCTTGCACTGCCCAGATCCTGGTGGCTACATCACATTGCTCTGTATTTGTCCAATAGATCTGTGGGTATCCTGTAAGCTGGTTATCACTTGAGCAGTGCTTCACAGGTGGAAGAAGGTATTCTTTATTTCTGATCATAATTAAGAATTTTAGCTGAAATTATTCAGGCTGTTTTGTTCCTCCTGTGAGGACTTGAAGGAAACAACTTCCATGTCAGATTTCTCAGAAGTTTTCCATTCCCTTCTGGCAGAATTTTGAAGGCAGTGATCGTCTTTGGGATAATTTTGGGTTCTCTTATCTAAGTAGTAGCCTCCACTTGCAGAGAAAGAAAGAGCTTTTCTAAAAGGAATTGTTTAATGAGCAAATTAAGCCTGAATGGCTATGATTTTCTACCTTGTAGGATTCTCTGGTGGCTACTGAGGGTTGGGGTTTTCTCTCTTTTGGACCACTGTGGGAACTCTTCTCCACCTGGCATCCTTGTAGGATGATACTTGTAGGAACTATGTAACTCTAAGATCTTTACTATGTTGAAAAAAAAAAATAGTATTTCAACTAAATAAAGGTCTGTGGCTTGAAAATGGTGAGGTAACTGTGGGCGGACAGGCTCTGATCACACCAGCCTCGTCTCCATAGGAATCCAGGAAAAAAAAAAAGCTTACATCATTTCTGAGTCTTGTGCCTCTGTTTAGCTTCAAGTTGTTGGTGAAGATTGAAGAGATGTTCACCAGATGGTTCATCTTCCCAAGTATCTCTCCTTTCACAAGGGTGTTTGTTTCTTTCACTCCTTCCTCCGCGCTCAGCTTTGGAGTGTGTAATCGGTAGGAACTGGTGTTGTTTCTTTGGCACTGTGTTTGTCCCCGTGACTCCACCTGGGTCCGGGGAGTCACTGGATGTACCTGCTAGAGTGACGTCTGACGCACAGAGCGAGGTGGCTTCCGAATGCGGAGCCTGTCAGCTGTGTGTGACACCCATGTGTTACGCACTGATGTAAACAGGAGGCTCTGCCCTCCTCTTCGGAGTCAGGCTCAAGGTGGGGAGCACGTAAGGCACTCATCTGCGCTTCGTTCACAACACGACAGATCTGTGAGAGGGGTTGATTTGGGTCACTTGGGACGCGCTTGCCGTGGTGTCGGCTCCAGAACGGCTTGGCTGTCCTGCTCGCCCTGCAGCAGGATGGAGCCTGCGGACCTCTCCCCTGCCGTGGCTGAGAGCTGGCGATGCGTCTGCCCTTGCTGTGCTGAGCAGGCGCTGCCAAAGCACGCGGCGGTGTCACCGAGTTTAAAGATCGAAGCTGGGCAGAGCGTAGAGGTGGAGTGAAAACCTCCCAGTGTAATTAACCCAGTCATATTACTCCAGCTTTTGACTTTTTTTTTTTTTTCTCTGAAGCTGGCCTGGCCTGCAAAACCCAGGTCTCAATTAATACTATTATCCCGGGGATGACATTTCCTCAGTCTGTCGTCGGTTATTTTTTAATTCTCTAATTTGTCCTAATATGCGCATTGCCTGCGCATCAAGTCAGCCATGAAGACGCTGCATTTCCAGGTTCCTTCCTCTCCATCCTCCCAAAGAAATTAAAGCAAGGAGGCTGCGGGACCGCAAGTGCAGGAAATAGAATTAGGGAACATATTAATTGGGGCATCAA
Organism: Chlamydotis macqueenii; assembly: GCF_036417535.1. Lineage (NCBI taxonomy): Eukaryota > Metazoa > Chordata > Aves > Otidiformes > Otididae > Chlamydotis > Chlamydotis macqueenii. The sequence goes on along the minus strand of NC_141572.1, from coordinate 13,216,127 downwards.
GTAGGATTTTGTTCCAGGCGGTTTCCTTCCGTGAGCCACTTTGATGCTTCCCCTTCGCAGCTCTGTTTCTCATTAAAAGTATCCCTTAATGGCAAATGTTGTTTATGCATGTTGCAATTATGTCATGCTGTAACCCCTATGCTGGCAGGCTCGGCTGATTGGCGAGGAGGAGGAGGTCAGTGGTGGGGAGGAAGAGGGGGGAGGACGCGGGGATGGGGAGGTAAACAACAGACAAATAGTTTCAGCTTCGTGGTTGAACGGAATGGCTGCTCCGAACCCGGCCAGGCCGGGCGCCCGTGCGAGAGCCAAGGCTTGTCGCTCCTTTTTGCGGCCGGGTTTTGTTCTTTCTGCTGTTTACTGGCTTTGGGGTTTGCAGTGCTGCCAGAAGAACGGCCGGGTAATAGTAAAGCTCCACTTTTTGAAGCGAAACCTGGGTTCCCTGTTGCTGTTTTAGCTACTGTTTGATTTAAGAGGAGTCGGATTTTGGGTTGGTTTGTGGTTTTTTGGGGTGGTGTCATTTTCTCCATCATGCTTTGCCCTGTCCTCCGTGACTCTTGCGCGTCTTGTCCCAGCCGTGGCCGCAGACCTCCCGCAGGGATCTTCTTCAAGGCCTCCAGACTTGCTCTGATCTTTTCAGACCCGTGGCCTTCGGTGAGGCTGCTCCTCGGTGCCTTTTGCCAGTGCTGATCCCAGGCTGTGAGAACAGCTCGTTTGTGGGAGGGTATTTGTTTTTCCATCCAGGCAGCCAAAACCTCCCGTTTCCCCTCTCCCTTCCTCGCGGACGGGGAGTGCAGAGGGTTCATTCTGCCCGTGATCTCTGAGCTGATGTGACCAGCTTGAGACAAACCTGGTGGTGAACTTCACCCCTTCCTCCCATTTTTCGGTTGCTCCTGCTGTAAAATGGATTTGCCCCTGTGTGTGGATCTCAAAAGCAAACAATTAGCAGCCGTAATGAAAGAAAACAGCTCGTGTCTGCGGAGGGAGCAAGCCAAGCCATGTCCGTGCCCAAGCGAGTTCAGAAGCCAACCCAAATACCGCTGCTGTGTTTTGGAAACTGTTGGCCTCTGGATTTTGGGAGCCAGCACACAGCAACCGAAGCTGATGGCGAAAGCAGTGAGCAGAAACCTCAAAGCTGTAAAAACCAGAGTGTAAAACAAATCTAAGAGGGGGGAAAAAAAAAAAAAAAAACCACCCTTCTCTCCTTCCTTCCTAGCTAATATCCTATCTGAAGTGACTGGAGCCTAAGCAGGCAAAGGAGCCGAGGAAACCGCAGGAGCTGGGGCTGACAGGGACGGAGCTGGTGAATGAGGGGAAGCAGACAAGTGTAGGGGTCGCGGAGAAGAAGTCACTCGGTGCCTAGAGCCAGAGCTGCTGTGAAATGACTCATTTTCACGTTGCGTGCATGATATTTGCATGCAAAACACATTCTGCGAACCGTCACATGGGTATTCTGCTCATGGGTTTTGATCCGGGATGAAATTTCACCCTTTCCTCCAGCAAAGTCGTTTATCTTTCTTTCGGGGAGAAGGGAGGAAGTGGGAGGGAACTGTGGGGAGAGAGAACGAAGTGGTCCTTCAGGCATAAAATTCAGGGATTTATCCCTCAGAAGGGTCACTCGGCTGTTACCTAACGTGGGGACAGGAGTGGGAAATGCTGGTGGGAGCACAGGGTTGGGGTGGAGATGGATCTCAGCTCTGCTGCCTCCACCCCACCGCTAGACAGAGCCGGAGCAGTCCCGGTTCAGGCCATAGGCAGGGACTCTTCAACTTAAGTCCTTATTCAGGTAAAAATCTCATCTGGAATGGAGTAGAACTCCAGGATTAGACCCATAATGTGTTCTGGGAGTCTTCAGAGGTCCAGGAGTGTCCCCGCACCAGGACAGAAGAGGTGCTTTGCCTTTGATCCATCCCCTGCGAAGGGTTTGCAGCGTTTTGTCTGGTCAGACTTTGCAGATAATTCAGTCTGGGGTCCAGAGGCAGTGGGGGACCTGATGCTCTTCACTAGGTGAGGACCCCCCTTGCTGATGGGCTCTGTGGGGTGCTGTGCGCCCTCCTTTCCGCTTGGGATGCTGCGGTGCCAGGCCTGGTGCTGCCTGTGTGTCCTCCCTGGCCACAGGAGGGGAATCAAAGAATTGCAGAATGGTTTGGGTGGGAAGGGACTGTTAATGGCCACCCAGTCCAACCCCCCTGCAAGAAGCAGGGGCATCTCCAACCAGATCAGGTTGCTCAGAGCCCCGGCCAACCTGGCCTTGAATGTTTCCAAGGATGGGGTATCCACCACCTCTCTGGGCAGCCTGGGACAGTGTTCCACCACCCTCAGTGTAAGAAAACCTTCCTTATATCTAGTCTAAACCGAGGCCCTTTTAGTTTAAAACCATTATCCCTTGTCCTATCACAACAGGCTAAGCCTCAGGAAAAAGAGGCTTAAAGTTCTTGAAGGGATGAACCCAACTGTCCCCCTGCCTAATCCTGTCCCTAGGCTGAGATTTACGCCGTGGGATGCTGATCCCCCCAGACTTATTCTAGCAGCAGCCCTCACTTGGGCTGCTCTTTCTGTGCCCCCTCTCTTCCTGTACATCTTCACGCTCTCTTTCTCTGAGCCTTAAGCCAGGGGTGGCTTGAAGGATTTTTCCTGTTGGGGATCTCAGCAGGCGGGTGCAGCGCATGTCCTTTGCCACGGGTGTGGGGCTTTGTGCTGGCTGTCTCCGTTACGGTCTTGTCTGTTTGGAGTCCGGGAGGAAAATAACTCTGTAAATGACCTTCGCTACAATTCTGGTGTTGGGGCCTGCTGTCCCTAATGGAGGTGTGGTCCTGGACCATGGAGGAGCTTTTCACACTTGCTGTTGAGTATTTTTGGTGTTGAAGGCTGTTCATGAGAACAGCCTGTTGAGTGGCGTGTTCCTAAGCCAACTTTGCTTTTAGGGACCTTCTAGATCAGTCCTAAAGATCTCTCTGGGAGAGGAAGTGTGCTGGGCAGTGTCTTGGATACTGCTGGGCCCAGCTTGGAGCAAAATAAACCCAAGGCAATCATGGGTTTCAGCTTCTTGAGATGTTTTGTGTGTTTGTGCCCCCTCTGTGCCCAATGTGCAGGAGGAAGAGAGAGGTCTTAGCAAAGGGACTGAGATCCTCAGTTACAGGCAGACAATAGTGTCGTAATCCTAATGGGTGCCAGTGTGTGTGCCCGACTGGGTTGGATGGCCACTGGCTGCCGAGGTCAGGCTGAGAACTGTGGCAATCACTAGGCTGGAAACTGCTTTTCACCAGGTCTCTGACTTGGAGGGTTGATAGCCGTTTAACTTTATTCAGTGTCTTGCAAAGGAGTTTCTTTGGCCCAGCTCTGCTGTGATGCCCCTGCGCTTCCGAGAGAGATCCTGCTGGTTTTGGCGTGGCACACGGGGAGAGGCATGGCATGAATGCAGGCAGCCTGCCACCCTGGGCATCAGGTTGCTTCATTGGTGCTTGTGCTGTAGGGAGCCTTTTCCCAGCAGCACCGGTTGCTCTGCTTTGAGAGCCGGGGCAGGAGGACTGTGTGTCAGTCATGGGCGGATGCAGTTGTGTACAGAGCTCCATGCCAGGGCAGGTGGTGCTACTGGAATGTAGAGTTTGGATTTGGTCTTCAAGATACTACTCAGTAGCGGTTCAAGTGGAAGGGTCACCCACATAAGCCTGGTTCTGTGCATCTGGAAAAAACTGAGGATGGGTAAGGATCTACCTTGCAGTTACTGCCCACGTTCAGATGCTTAAACTGCACAAAATAACATCTGTGGGGAGCACATTGCAGAGTTAAACCTGTCCAGTCACTCTGTGGATATACCTGCAGTTTATATTGTGTGCAGACCCAAACCTGTGCTCAGATCACGCTTGCTGTTTGTGTTCTGAGGCTGCTCTCCAAAACGGAGGGGCGATGAGCTCTGGGATGCTCCAGCAAAAGGGAAAACCTTGAGACCAGCCTTCCCCTCATCCTGAGCTCAGGCACATGGGTGGCAGAATGGGCTGTGCCCAGGCTGGGTGCTACCAGCCACTCCGTGCGGGCTGCTGCTCTGGCAAGAAGGTTGCCGGTATTTTCTGTGACATGAACCAGCATGGCTATAGCAGAGATGCCCAAGCAGCTGAAGAAACGTGGCATCGCATCACTGCGGTAGTCAAAGAGGCTTTGAAAGGACCTATTTTAGTGCCAAGGTAGAGGAAGGACATCCCAGAGCAAGTATATCTCGTAAACAGAGGTTGAACAACTGCCTCTGGCACCTTTCTCTGGTCCCGTGATTTTTACAAGGACTTCTGCCACGTCCCATCCGTTAGGGATGTTGAGTCCCGAGGTGGAGGGTTGCAGTTGGTTTCTCCTCCTGTTTAAAGGCAGTTTTCTCAGAAGTGAAAGCGAGGAAGGAGGGGGCATCACCTGGTAAACAGGCTTAATTGGAGGCTGTTTTGCTGGAAGGTTATACATTATTCCCAAAAAATACACAAAGCATATTGATAGCGTAGCACACAGCTTGTGCAATCGGGAGTGTGTCTGTAAGTGTCTGTGTTTGCAAGTCCTTCCCTGAAAGTAAGTTTTGGAAAACAGCTGCTGGCAAGTGAATTCCCCCATTAGAATTTCCTGAAATACCCCAATCCGTCTGCACTAAGTCACTGGGAATAGTGGTGATAAACCCCAGCGCTTGTGTGTTTCTGCCTTGGTTTCCTGACAGAATTATGTGGACAGATGTGTAGGGGTGTGTGCGTAATAAATCCAGCGGAGATGCACAGGGTGCAGGCGTGGGTTGGCATTGTGGCACAGGTGTGGATCTGGGCTGTGCCAAAGGATGGATCTGCTTGGTGGCATGGTGTTCTGGAGTCCCCAACATCAGAAGGAGATGGACCAGTTGAAGGGGGTCCAGAGAAGGGCTGTGAAGATGATGAGAGGGCTGGAGCAGCTCTGCTGTGAGGCCAGGCTGAGAGAGCTGGGGCTGTTCAGCCTGGAGAAGAGGAGGCTCCGGGGAGACCTGAGAGCGGCTCCCAGTGCCCAAAGGGGGCTGCAGGAAAGGTGGGGAGAGACTCTTCAGCAGGGCCTGGTGTGACAGGATGAGGGGTCGTGGTTTCAAAATGGAGGTAGATTCAGATTAGATATTAGGAAAAAATTGTTTATGCTGAAGGTTGTGGAGCACTGGCCCAGGTTGCCCAGAGAGGTGGTGATGCCCCATCCCTGGAAACATTCCAGGCCAGGTTGGCCGGGGCTCTGAGCAACCTGATCTGGTTGGAGATGTCCCTGCTCCTGGCAGGGGGGTTGGACTGGGTGGGCTTTAAAGGTCCCTTCCAACCCAAACCGTTCTGTGAGTCTGTGATTCTGTCTGGGTGTCTAGTTGGAGCTGCTGCACAAACCGGTATCCTGATACCTCTGCCTTTGCTGAGGTTTTTAATCTCTGGTAAAAAGAGGATGTCCAAGGACATCTGTGGTGTGATGACCTTAATTAAACTCCTGAGCCGGGGCTGGAGCAGTATCAGGAAGGCCAGGACAAAGTCCCTCATTTAGCAGTAGAATTTTAATCAGGTAGTCCCATGAACCCCTGATGAGAGATTTTGGCTTGTGCGTTTCACTGCACTGTAACACCAGGGAGAAACGCTGAACACGCTGCTGTTACGTGATGCCGTGGGGAACGCCTCGGGATGCTCATGAGGAACTGACCCAGGAACAGCGCCGCTCCTCTGTATCGGTGCCAGTTCCTCGTTCTTGGCTGTAAAACGAATGTGATTCAAAGAACTGGAGAAGTAAATTGGTCTTAAATTAACACAATTGCAATCTGACTATTCCCAGAGAGCCATGCAATTTTCTGCCTTTTTCTTGCAGTGCGTTGCTTTTCTCCCCTTAATCTGCATTGCCCCTGCTTACATACACAGAGGAACACGCTTCTTATTTTATATGCCCTCAAAATCACGTGCATTCCCGTGTTCTGCCAAGAGACGCCAAACTTCGCTGTCCCTGCGGTGCTGGAAATCTCTTCAAATGAAAGATTTTCCTATGAAAATTCCTCTGTAATTTAGGCTGCTTATGAATAAAAAAAAAAGTGGAAACGCCTAAAGTCAACAAAACAGCTTACAACTTGGGTGGCCAAGGGGTAGCAGGTGGGGGTGCCATGCTAACACAAACCCCAACTTAATTACAGAAACCTCTGTCGAAGAGGTTTTCTTTTTTCTCACACGCACGTACGTACATGCGTGCACTTATCTCCTGCAAACAGACGTTTCTTGGGGATCAGAAGAGCAGGGTTAGCCGTAACACACGAGTTATTCTTGTTGCCACAAACCGTTTTGCTGACTCAGTCTGAGGAATCCTGGCGCGAGCGATGCCAAGTTGCACTCTGTTGCTCTGGATTTGATCACTGCTAAGTATTGAAGAAAAAAGTCTGTATTAAGGCACTTCTCCAGCAGAGAGCTGAGAACATGAGCCCCAAATTTCTATCTGTTGCTGCATTGGCTTTATGAAGTGCTGGGTGCACCTGCTTTCTTGGGGAAGGCACCCGGTGCGAGCCTCCTCTGATGAGCGGGAGCAACGCAACGGAGTCAACGGCATCATCCAAATTCCACAGCGTGGGCGGAAGAAAAGAATCACCCTTTGTTGCCGAACCTCAAATCCTGAAGCTTTTCTTCGCCGTGTAATTTGTTGGCGTCAGCAGATTCTGGGTGTTTTTACTGCCAGCAGTCAGATTGAACTTCCTTGAAGTTGCAACATCAGGAGGGTTAATTATGTACAAAGCGCTGGCCGATGCTGAGGTCTGGCACGCAGGGATCCAGCTGTGCTGGAGAGACGATCCAGAGGTGATTGTCACGGCCAATGCTGGCGTGTTCCTGGGGAGTGGGGGCCAGTTGTGTTCCTGGTATGGGGTCTGTGGAGGCAGGGGAGAGCAGGCAGACTCTGGAAGAGGCTTTCGTTCCTGCAAAAGATCCTGCTTCAAAGGAAATCACCTCAGCGTGGAGGGGGTTAGCATTCCCAGAAACGGAGCTGTGACCCTTGTTGGTTTTGTCTGGTTCCTTTTCAGCACCATCCTAGGGTTGAAAATGCCATTTTCAACCATTACAGAAATAATCTTTTAAAATAAAGACAAAAATAAATAAGAGTTCTTGAGGAAAAAGCAAAATATGTTGATTTTTAAATTTTTTTGCATGTGTGTGAATGGACGGTGGCTTACAGCTGTAGGACTTTTCTAATGCGAGTGAATCACTGGTGAATTGTATTCAGCTGAAGCGTGTGGAGGTTTTTCTAAGGCGTGGAATGAACTTGATTTTGAGGAGATCCTCTTGCAGGACTCCTGCAGTTGATTTGCCAGGTCCTCCAAAGAGGAAAACAGCCTGTTCTCCTCTTTCCAGAGAACCTGCGGCGCTGCCAAGCCTCTGTCCTCCCCCTTCCAGCAGCACTTAAAATACAGTTTGTGGATTTCCCAATAGTTGTAACCTCCTCAGTCAGGGCTTATCTCCCTGATAAATAAAAGGACACGGAGCACGCTGAGGCCTTATCGCGGAGCTAACAGAGCGCTCGCCGTACCTCGCTGAAGGCGAAGACATGGGAAGCGTTCTGTCAACAATTTAAACAGCGCAATTAAAATACATATTGATTCCTTCTTCACTTGCACTGGTTTCACATCTATTTGCTGCCAAGGCCGTTTTTGATGGCTGGCTTACCCGAGATGATGGTATCAGGTCTTAAACCATTAAGTTTTCCGCTTTGGCTTCCTTTGCCGGGCATCTGGCAAAACCCGGGGTACCACTCAGCCACTTGATGTGCGAAATCCCTTCCTGAGAGCTTTCACTTTGAGGTCCTTTGCCCTAATGGCCAAATATTGTTCTCCTTTGCCTGATTTAGGGCACTCCAATGTCCCTGCTTTTTATTTTAATATGGTTTTTGCTTAATTATGACACAGTTCAGTTACAACAGCAGCAGACCAAAGGATGCAGTCAGTGCTTGGCTGTCCTGTCTGCCATGGGTCAGGTATTGGAGCTGCCAAATGTCAGTGTTGCCGAACAGGGGATGGGATGGGACTTAAATACAATTTAAAGCACCTTTTTTTTTTTTTTTTTTTTCCCCTGTTCTTTGGCAAACTGGCCATTTTCCTGTATGCTACAATACTATCCGAGACCTCTACCCACCGCTTTCCCAATAGAAATACCCAGCAAAGAAAAGCACAGTTGTTTGCGCTACTGGTGGGTCATTTTAAACAGTAGTAGAGTTCCACTCCATTCCTGGCTTAGGTACGTGCAGTGCAACCGTCTTGTGTCTTCCTCACTACAAAGTGAATGGCTGTTTAATCTCAATCCATGGAAGAAAAAAAAAAAAAAGTCAGGACATGCTCGTCCCCTGAGATGGGCTTTTTAATTGCTCTAGCTTGACACTCCAACTTCGTGTCCTCATGGCCACTGATTGATTTCAATTAAGATTCCCATGCTCCAGGCGCTATAAATAACCCTTGTCTGGCCGGCTGCTCCTCCGCTGCCAGCTCAACCTTTCTCCTTTAGCTGCTGCTGCTGCTCATCTTGCTGCTTGGCTTGGCCTCAGGCTCAGCCCATAATTCTTTCCAAACTTCCCTGTATAAAATAATCATGTACATGAAGTAAAACAGGAGTCTCATATACACACTTAATAACTCTTGTGTACTGTATGAGTGGGAATTCCACTTTATAACCCCCAGAGCTTTCAAATGGTTCTCATTTTCGGCAGCATTCCTCCTGCGAGATCTAAAACTTCCCATTTTATCCTGAGCCGTTTCTTTCCCTTTCAACCTTTTTATTTCTCCTCTGGATTTCAGGGGACAGACGGCTTCTTTTCCCTTAGCCTGCGGTTTCGACAGCGAGGCGGCGGGGAGCTGATAGCCCTGCTCTTGAGCTCTTAAGCCCAATGTCAGGGTTCTCTTCCCGATGCCACATTTTCCAAATTAAAGCTTCAGCAATTCGGAGCAAAAGGCTGCGAGTCGAGATTTAGACTAAACTGATAAGATAAGCTTAGCGGGACCTAGAGCTAATGTTCTACATGTGTTCGTCTGTCTGCCTACCTGTTATCTCTTTTTTCTCATGAAAAAGAGAAGAAAGAATATCGTGTGTATTTAGACACGTACTGGATGTGACAGACAGATAACATCTGTATGTATCGGGACGCGGGAGCAAGACCGATAGGCAGAGAAGCAGGAGGCAGCGACCCAGAGATTGGTAGGGCCAGAAGGGGCGGTTACATCAAAGGCACGTAGAGCTGGAGGGGTTGCGTTGTGGGGGGTGGTTATTTTGGTGACATTTTGAAAGCCGAGGGAAAATAGACACCTCTCTGGTAAAATGCATATTGCTCCGCCTTTCTGTCAGCGGAAGTTTGAAGTTTCCTAATCTTGAATTGGGGGGGTGGGGGGGAGATGCATTATTTGTCTCTATTGTGTCTGGCTTTTTTTTCTTTTTTTTTTTTTCTTTTAAAATTTTTTTTTCTACCCATTTTTATCTACCTTCTGATGGAAGGTCTCAAAATACCCTGATCCAACGGCATTGTAAATTAGACAGATTTGTATTGATTTGGGGTTAGTCCACAAGTCTGGCACAATTAAAGGAGACGATAGGCATTGCCCCCAGAAACCAAGAGCATCTTGCTTCAAAAATTTCTGAGCACCTTTAGAAAGGAGCAAGCCAGAGCTTCTCCGCATCATTCGGTACGGTTGGGAGCGCTGGATGTGCAAAAACCATGTTCTGCATCTTCTGGTGCAAGCGGGGAGCCCCAGGAAAGCAGAGGAGCCGGGAAAGGGAGTCTCATCACTCTTGTCTGGCAATGCGAGGCGCTGCCCGTGCCCGGCTCGCTGCAGGCGACCTGCCGCGCCGGAGGGCACCCTTCGCCGCGCTGGTTGTTGTGGCTTTAATCTTCCCTCGTGCGCCACGGTCCTGGCTGCGTGCAGAGCCCATGTGCACGTTGCTGGTTACCCATGCTAATTGAAACATCATTTCCCATGGTACATTCTTTGCCTTTTTTTTTTTTTTTTTTTTTTTTTCCCCCGCCTCTCCCCCTCCTTCCCTCCCTGCTTTCCACATTTGGAGCCTGGCCTTGCTCCCTCCGTTGCGTCCCTGACTTCGTTTGCTGAGCTCTGTGTCAGTGCTGTATCTTTGCGATGGTCAGCGCTTGGCCAAATGACAGGATGAGAAAATTGTAGGATGTTCCTGCTCCTGGCAGGGGGATTGGCCTAGATGATCTTTGAAGGTTCCTTCCAACCCAGACCATTCTATGATTCTATGTTGGGTGGCTGGACCTCCTCCAGCACCTCACTACCTGTCCTGTGAACGGGGCGACCCAAAAAATGGATACTGTAGTCCAGGTGTGGCCTCACCAGTACCAAGTAGAGATGGATAATAGTTGTCTTTGATCTGCAGGCCACTCTTTTTTGACTAAATGGTTTGTATGTGACGGGAGTGTGCTGCTGGCTCCTGTCCAGCCTGGTGTCCACCGCGACCCTTGCTCGACAGGGCTGTCGTGAATGATGCGGTTTGCACCGATGCCAGCGGTGGTTCCCGGGATGTGGTGCTTACGGCAGCGCGGCTTGTTTGTAAAGGGCAAGGTGCTGCTCCGCGTTGTTAATGAACGCTCGTTTTTCTACCTGGCCTTTGGCAAACTCAGAGTTCAGTACCAAAGCTTTCAGCTTCTGTCTTGTAGCTGGTGTTGAGCATCAGGAAACAAGAAATTATAAACCCTAGATAAAATAAACATATCGGCAATTAAAAAAAACCTTGTGATTAATTTGTCATTAAAGTTAAAAACATCTGAAGAGGAGTTAATTTCCTTTTGTCTGGTACAGTGGCAATAATGTTAACATTTTAATGCTATTTAATGCTATTCAAGGAAAAAATACAAAGGATAAATCTTCTCAAATATAAATGATATTTCTGAAAGTGTTGAAGTTTGCCAATTTGATGGTTTTGGGACTTAGCAGTAAATAAAAATATAAAACCCCTAAGTCAGCAGTATCAGCATATATTTGTGGTATGTTGTAGTCCTGGAAGACTTTTCTTTTTCCACAAAAAAGCCAGCACAAAAAAAATTCACATAGGTCTAATCACACGATCTCCCAAAGCTATTAATGGATACGCTTCTAGATAAACAAGAAGCAAAACATCCTGAGACCAGGGGGAGAAATAAATAGATTTTCTGGAAGGGAGAGTGAGTGTGAGAGCGAGGGGAGTAATGGGGCAGATGTGTGCGAGTTTGAAAACTGGTTTCTGCGTTACAGGATGTCATTTATTTAGTTGGAAAAAACATGTTTTTACGGCGTTATTCTGTGCCTTTTGGAGTTCTCATGCGCTGGAAGCCCTGACTTCTGTGTCGATGGGCACTTGGGGACTCCGCGCCCTGAGTTATTTGACTGTCAAATGCTGTTACTGAGTCACTGGAAATCACTCTTTTTTTTTTTTTTTTTTTTTTAACAAAATTAATTTATTTTACTCCAAGATGCCCAGAGCAATCATTTGTATTATAAAGCTGCAAGTGGCAGGAGGACGTCTAAAAATAGCATGTTCCAAAATCTCAGATACAGATATGGGAAGGGAGATTTTTTTGCCTTAATCGTATTCTGCATGGTTATTTAACCTGAAAAATCCCAAAGAGGTGAAATAGTCATGTGATACACAGCTACATCTACTATATTATGGTCATTTGTGTCCAATTAATCACAAAGTTACTGGGCCAGATCCTGCCGAGCGTTGTACGTTGTCGTGGTGGGCCAAATGGAGAGACTCGAGTCAGGCAAATTGCTGTTCAACAGGGATGTCGGCGTTTTAGCTGTGCAGATAGACAATTTCACACGCGCCAGGCCTGGGTCTGCAGAAGCATCTCTGCTGTGGTGATTGCCGTATCTGAGGTACCACTCTGGGCTCCCTGTTCACGCGCGGGTGAAACCGGGTGTATTCAGGGTGCCGAACGCGCCAGCCTTCTGCAGGTGTCTGACTGAGATCGGGTGGACTGTTCTTCCCTGGCGCTTTTTTTTTCTTTTTTAATGGTGTGATTCCAAAGGACAAAGCATCAGTCCGTGCTGTTGGCATCTTCTCCCAAGGGGAGGCCTTTGACAGGTTTGTTTCTGCAGGATTATAATCTTGGCATTTCTGCTGGAATTTGTAGGCAGGATGAGCTCTGACCTTAAACTGGCACTTAGCCTCAGACCTCTCCTTTTGGCTGGCTTGATGGCTTGTGCCTGGTTTGGTGGGTTGTCTTCCCAGGCTCTTGGGAAACGCAACCCAGCCAAGTTGTAGAGAGCCGTGGAGGTGATGGGTCTCAATCCTGACCCGCTCTCCCTGGTTGTCCTTACACAAATTACTTCTGTTACGAAATTTACAACAAATCTAGTTAAATAATTGGGCCTCTTCTGCCACCTGGAAGTCTCATTCAGAAAGAAAAGAACTTCACTTTTTGGGTCTCGTTCTGGCCCTCCAGCACCCTGCATCCTTTTTGGCTGAGCTTCGTCTTGGCCTGTACCAAGAGGCTGACGGGACATTGCTCGCCTCATGCCAGACTTCCTTTATAAGCCTGGATTATGATTTTGTCCCGGACAGCTTGCCCTACCCTAAAATACAGATGAGAGGAGAATCAGATTAACTGTTCTTTACAGCGGGAGAGCTGAGACCCGGCACGAGGAGCAGCGTCCTCTGACAGCAGCCAGGCTCTGCTTTGCTGCCCGAGCTCTCTGGGCTTGGCACAGGGTGAGCCACTCGGTTTCTGGTGTCAGGGACTTCTCTTTCACTGAACCTCACGGAGGGAAGGTTTGTACAGGGTACTGGACCGTTTTGACCTTTTGCTCACTTGGTCAAAGGCCAGAGAAAAGATTTTGTGTTTTATTTTATCTGGGGCCAGAGACTGACAGGCCATACATGCTAATGGCTTTGACAGAAGCCAAAGTCCTAACAAAACAGTAAATTAATTTTGACAGCTCAGGTACGTATCGCTCTTCTCATTCAACATCCAGCTGAGTGACTTTTCCATCAGCTGGCCAGTGGCAAAGGGAGGCTTTGAGTTTGGGAAGTCCTGAGCACGAGGCGGTGGGGCGTGCCAGCTCCATCCTGCAGCGGGACAGGGCCGTGCCGGGGAGGAGACTCAGCAGGACTTTGCATGGCTGGTCAAATGGATACAACCTGCAGAACGCAGTAAAACTGCATTGATTGATTGTGATTCAGAAAGCCTTTCTAATATATTGTTCTTCTCCCTGTGGGGAAGAAAAAGCTTTCTTGTGAGCTTTGGGTGCCTTGGGGGTAGTTCTTATGTGCTATGTGCATGTTCTCCCACCAACAAGTGCAAAAAAAAAAAAAAAAACTTTATTATTTCCCTTCCTCCTTTTTGAGTGATCCTCAAATTATAATTTAAGAGTGCACAATGCTTTCTTGTTTCCCTGTGTATTACCCTTAAACTTCTATGACTACAGCATCTAAAATACTCAGCAGACTGACTCACTGCTTTGACTCACCCCCTGCTTTTTCTGCTCCTCTTGCAGGGAACCCAAGTTCCTTTTCTTCATTCCCAGCTTCTCCCAGTTACTCAGCATTACCTTTGAGCTCATTTCATCAGTCCCGGTTGATGCTAATTTAAAGCCTTCTCCACAACCAGTGAGCCTTGCTGTATCTAGTCACCCTTTCACATTTCTGGAGGTGATCCCTCATACTTAGCTTGCAGGTTTTTTTCCTCTTCAGGAGTTTCGCCACTGTGTTATCCAACTCTCCTCAAAATCCAAAGGCACACTGACTGAAAACAAGGGGCATCTCTTCACTTACTGACTAATGTCTCCTTAATTTCCTAGGCTGCCCGGTGCCGGTGACAGCCAAGGGCCCTGGTGAGATGTGATGGATCACATAAGGTGCTTTGTTGTCATAGGCCATGTGTTTTTCCCCTTTTATTCAACAGTGGTTGTAAATGTCTTGGAGTCTTGCTTTAATTCTCTCGTAAGACTGGGTGATTTCTCGGCAGATCGTGTGAGATCAGTTACTGGGAGCGTTTTGTACTGGGATGTGCTGCAGATTTGGCTGACAGTGACTTGACGTGCCTGTCTGATGGAGATGCTTGCAGGCTGTAGCCGTCGTTTCTGCCTGTGATGTGTGGCAACGGGTTTGTTCTCGCGCTTGTTGTTTCTTTGGCTGCTTGTTTGTTGTGGTCACCATATTTTCATGTTCTGATTTTTGGTTATCGTGTAGCCGTGGAGACCACCGCTGTGCTCTGCCTCCCGTTATTGCGGCTTCCTACCTAACCAGCGTTTGTTGTGGGAGATATGTGGTGGTGTTTTTCGGCTTGTTCCTCTGCGCTGGCTGCTTGATGTTTGCGTTGTAGCCATAGATTTCCGTGGTAAACCCTTTGAGCTTGGAAAAAAGAACAAACAAGCTTTCCCTTTCTAGTCATTTGTGAAACTCAAACATGATCTTGTTCAGCCCAACCACGAAAACTTGGAGATCAAACTGAGTAAATTGAAAGTGTCCCACAACACAGAAATTCCCTCCTTCCGCTTCTCCCCTCTTGTCTCTCCACAACCAGCTTCCTCCTGCCAACTCCAAGCAGAAGGGAGATTTGCCTGCTGCTAAGATCTCTTGTGCTCCCGCTGACTGGACTGGGGTGCTGACGATGGACCATCACCTGAGCAGAACTGTGTCTTCAGTAGCAGAAGGCTTCATGCACTAAAATACGAATTTGTGCTGTTGTCAGCCTTATGACTCCATGAATTTTTATTGTGGAAGAACAAGGTCTGTGTCGGGGAAATGGAGAGGAGGGGTTGAGGGGCAGGGGTATATGTTGATACCAAGTTTTTCCATGCAAAGAAAAATGTGCTTTTTCAAAGGCTCTGGTTTAGTGCTTTGTCTACAAGCTCCATTCCACTCCTCTCGCTTCCCCCACCACTCCAGCGCCAAATGTCTCCATTTACCTGCCCAGATTAATGCGAGGGGGTTCAGGGGTTTACCAACCCAGTGTTTTTCCCTAAAGATAAATCCCCTGGATAATCAGGGTGGGAAAACCAAGCTGCAAGGTACTTCAAACAAGATGTTTGAAAGCTCCTTGTGAAAGCTTTTCCCAAGTCTTTTCTTTCTAACAGTTTGAAAGCCCCCGCTTCCCTCCCCCCAAATATGATCAACAACACTGAAGCTCAGACAGTTGTAATCAGCTCTAATAGGAGCAGAAAAGCCGAGTGCCACGCGTTATTATGCCTCAGCCCCTGTAGTGCCGGTATCCGGAACCTTGCTTGCGCTGGGATAACAGTAAACAGATGTGAGGGCAGTAGTTGCAGTACTGAGTTACCCTTTAAAAATCCAGCTCGCCCCGTGGATTTTTACAGTTCTTGCTAAGACTCCTTCTTACTGAACGCTTTTTCTTTCTCTCTCTCTTCCCTTCTCCTTTTCCGTGAGGTTATTTTATTTTTTGCAGGATCAGCTCCCTTGGCTGATTCACCATGCGGCTCCATAAATACTTGGATTGGCATAATTGAGGGGTGAACGGGATTTGGGAGTGAGTGGCTGGTGATTGAGAAAGGAGGGGGAGTGTGATGGGATAAGCTGCGCTTACCACCGAGAGAAATGTTTGTGGAACCAGGGCTTTTCCACAAGGAGCCACAAGTCTATCAGAGCAGCCGAAAAACGCGATGACCGCTGGAGGAGTGAAACTCCGCTCTCTGGGCCAGACGCTGATATCACTGCCCCGAGAGTATTGGCTTTGGCTGTGGCCTCGTGCAGACACGCCCGTAGCTTAACGCGCTGAGCCGTCGCTTTTCAACGGGAGTAGATACGAGAGTCCTGTTGAAGTCTGTCGGGCAAGGCTGCTCTAAACATCTTTGACATCAAGGCAGAGAACCCCGTTGGCGGCTTTGGTGCAGAGTTAGACCTGAAAGTTACGTTAAATATCTGCCCAAAGTGTTATGGAATTGGGACTTTACTCCAAAACCAAGTCTGTTGGTTTCGAAGAGGAATAACTGATCTAGTTGGTGGATCACTCCTGGGTCCGCATGGATGCTTGGGCTGTTGGGTGTTGTGCCAACAGAAGAAAGGGACTAAGAAAGCGGTGCTGAGAGGAGGAGCGAGGGGTGGAAGCACAGGTTTTGGACTGTTCTTGGCTGGTTGTTAAATTGCACCCCAAGGATTTGGTTTTCCGAATGGAAAACTTCCTGGTCTGATCCATTCTGCAGCTTCATCACTGCCAGATCTGTCCTCTGAGAGAGGGCAAGGGGACGTAGGCAGGGCGGTGGGAAGGTGAGGAGGCAGTGGTGAGTTCTTCCGGAGCAGGGATGGGTTACGTGAGCGTGCCACGAGCAGAGGAGGGCGAGTCCGGCCCTTTCCAGTGACCAGCCCAGCAGTCAGCCTGCCAACACTCGGTTCTTGGCAGCTTCCGTTCAGCCTTGTCATCAGCTCTGCCTGCCTCTCTGCAGGCATCCCAAAATGTTGTCATTTGTAGGTGTAGTATTTTTAACTGTGAAATCGGTATTTCTAGATACACTGTGACCATGAGGTGGCTTTCAACAGAGAGATGTGGAGAAAAATAAAGGATTTGTTTTGGGTCCTGAACACTACTGAGGGGAGACCTCTCAGGAGAGGGAGGAGGGTTCCCATACTGGAGCTCGTTCGACTGTGAGTCCGCAGGGAGAAGCCGGAGAGCTGGGCATCACGTGTGGATGTCAGCAGTGATGCATTGCTGGGGCATGTGCAGAATTCACCCGAATGACCACAGCGCTTCGCCGAACAACTGTCAGAAGGTTTCTCACCCCTCCTCGAGGGAGGATGCTGTGCTTCCAAAAAAGACTCCCAGCGGATGTAACGATAATCATCCAGTTCTGTTACAACCATTGCTCTTCCTGTGGCTGTTTTGCTCTTCATTATCTCCCTGGGAAGAGGTTGTTCTCTTGCGCAACAATATCCCCAAACCGGTTTGGTTTCTGCAGTGTCCGTGTTTAGCGGGACTGTTTCTTATTTAGAAGCAGCCTTCGCACGGGCGTGAGGATGCTCTGTGCCGTGTGAGCGACGTTAAGTGGGCTTTGCCCCCTGGTCTGTAGCTGGAGAAAAATGTGTGAGAGATTTCCTTGCTGCTAATGAGCATTGTGTTTGCCTTCCTCTTTGGGGGTGGGATAGTTCTGGGGAAAGGAGGGAAAAAAAAATAAAAGGCTTTCCAGTGGGATGTGAATGTTTCTGCCTGTGTTCCCACATTGTTCCCAGTCTTCTGCCAGAGTCCAGCTGTATGACACAGGCCTACAAAATGTAAGCGAGATTCCCCCGTGAGTGACGCACGCCGTCGCAACCCGCCGCTTGCGTGGCCGCGGCGACAGCCATCGTGTGGGTGGTAGAGCACGTTGGCTGGCGGGGAGGAGGCCGCCGAGGGCGGCGCGGCCGTAACCAGTGGCGCAAGTGGGAGCCTTCTGCAGATGTTGAACGCAGACCCTTCTGTGGCCCTGAGCGCGTTTGTAGAAAGGCTTTAACTTCTTGACAGCCCTTTGAGAGGTGTTTGCTCCTCTGTAGGTGGCTAATGGGGGTCATCACGGGCTGCCCAGTACCCCAGTGCTCGAGGGATTCTGGAGGGAAGAGCAGAGGGAGTGGGGAGCACTAGGATCCCAGGAGGTGGGAGCGGAGGAGCAGCCTCCGGCAGCAGCCAGTCTTTGCTGCTAATGCTTCCAGGGAGGGAATTTGAGGAAATGCTTGGATAGGAATAAGTAGAGCTGGCAACAAATGTGCATTTCATTTTATGAACATTTCATGGTGAAACTTAAAACTTCCACAAAATTTGGGGGACTGGATAGCTCAGGGGATTAGTAATGGGATACAGAGCCTTTCATCTCGCCAGTGCCTTTTCAACTGCAGCTCCAGTCAATGCTAGCGACTGAAAGTTGTTACCAGCTGATGGCTTATGTGTAATGAGAGGATGGTCTCACCCCATTTCCTGGTAGTCAGGTATCCGTGGCTGATGCACACAAACGCACCGTCACGCCCGGCTGCTCGCCAGCCTCCTTGGCAGCCTCTGCCCAGGCCTGGATGAGCCTGAGAGTGAAATAGCCCATTTGCTTCTTGCTGGGAGCTTTCAGGTGGTATCGTGGCGTGAGAGAGACTTGTGAGGCGGGAAAGCAGCGGGCCAATTTAGAGCCGTGGTTTTATGGAGACGTCTTCCATCTGTACTGAGATCTACAAGGAATAATGTTTTGTTGCAAGGACCTCCTCTTTGGATGCTCAGCTCTCAGCAAAGCTGTGATGTATGCGAGATTTATGTTCTGTAAATGGAGCAAAGACATGATGGCACAGGGCTTTCTATTTAAAATAAAGTCACTGCTTTTCTTTCCTTCCCCAAAGTGGTTCTAAGCGGAGCCTGGAGCACATTTCACAAGCAGTTGTTTGTTAATGCATCTGTGATGCAACACTAGCGCAGGGCTGCACCGTCATCCCCGCTTCCAGCTGGGGAAATTGAGGTAGAGATGAACCACATGAAGGAGCAGATATTCCAAGATAAAAAAATTCAGAAGTTTGTGGGTGCTGGGTCTGATAATGGGTCTAGGCCATCGGCACTCTCCGCTTCTCCCTTAGTTGGGACATCTGCCCTTGGTGTTTCCATCATGGATCTGAAAATGGCCCCTCAGATGAAGCCTAAGAAAAACGCTGTTGCTTGGGGATGTGTCCTTTCACCATTTTCTGCTTTAGACTCCCCGTGCTTAGGACATGGTTTGGAACGAGGAGACTCCTAATGAAGGTGTCCCAAGCGTAGATTTTGTGAGGGGTGGTGATGGAATGAAGAACCAGTTTCAGCGGGGGTTGAGCAGTGGGGCTGATTGTGGTCCCCAGGCGAGTGATCCGTGGAGGATGCCAGTCCCCCGATGGGACATGTGCGACCGAGCATCCCTCAGTGCCCCGCCCCGCGGATTTCTAACCCCGGCTCCAGCAGGACGGTCCCTGGGCCTTGCTTGTGACTGGGGAGCAGTTGCAGCCCTGTGTAAACTGCCCTCTGTGAGCATCGATGGACCCGGGCAGTGGTGGGGTGAGGCCCCGTATGCCCCGCTGGCCTTTCCGCAGTTTTACAGAGCCAGGCGCAAGCAAGCCGTTAGTAAACAAATGATGTCAGCTCCCACTGGAGTTATTTTTAAGCACTTTGTATACATTACTGGTCTGTATGTATCTCAGGACTGTTCCTTCTCCCCCTCCCACTACCTCTCAATCACCCAGAGAGCTTTTTTTTTTTTTTTTTTTCCCCCTTCTTTTGGTTAAAGCCAACATCTGTAGATTTGTCCTGAAGAAAAATAAAGCCATCCATCTCCTTCGGCCTGCCGTCCTGTCGTGCGAGCTCAGGAAAAGCGGCTGGGCCGAGGTTTACAGGAGCCATGGCGGGCTGCAGTGGGAAAGGCACTTATCTGGAGAGGAGGGTTAGCAGTTCTCCAGAACGCATCCTTCCCTCAGACCGAGGGGGTGGCTTTTGTTTATCCTCTGGCACACAATGAAATGATGGGAAAACACGCTTGGATGCATGCTGCCGTCGTAAGGTGGGGCTGGGCAGCGGTTAAAAATGGAACGGAGCCTTTGATCCCCGGCCAGAGCAGATGACTCCCAGGGTTTGGGTTTTAGGGTGGACGTCGTGTTCTTTCTCCCCGTGTCCATGTACGGATCGAGGAGTTCCCCGCCTACCTAGCGAGCAGAACAAAGCCTCCAAGGCAGGCGTGGGGGGAGAGAGGGATTGCAGGGGAGGTTGGAAGGAAGGAGGGGGGGGTTGGGAAGCCTGGCTGGCCCCCACCGTTGCGCCTGGCTCAGGTGGGTGCTGGAGGAAGGGGTGCAAGCCCGAGCCTTCCCGACAGAAGAGGACCCTGCGGATAAGTGCGGCGTGCGTCCCAAGATCTCAAAGCACGGCAGCAGCTGAGCTGCGGGCTGTTGTGGGGGACGCAGGGGCTCGCTGGGGCCAAGCAGTGAGTCATGACAGCGGCTGGAGTTTGTGACAATGTTTTTCCTGTTAATCTCCCCCACCATCTCCCCCAGAAAACACAATGGAAACTCCGTAATCCCGGAGAGTAGCTTGGGGCATACCACAACTCCAGGGGGTCTTCGCAGGAGGCTCCGAGTCCTCCCCAGATCTCCCAGCAGCCAGACCAGGTAGTAAATAACCGCACCAGTCCAGGGGCTGGAAGGGGAGTGATAGAAGTATGACGTGCTTGCGCTTAGTCCTGCTCTATCCCGGATCCGGAGTGGGATGCTCGAAGACTCCGGAGCGCTGACTCCTTGGAGCCGGAGTATATCATCTGTTAAGTCTCTGGCACGACAGGCTTGCTGTAGAGTGAGCAAATTAAAGGTCGTCTCTCAAAATCTGGTTAATGCCACATGCCAGAGCAGACAGACGCAGAAACAGAGGCGTGATGGATATTCCGATGTATAGATCAACCGGTGGCTCGCGGCGTGTTTGTTTCTTACTCAGCTTTGTTTCTGTAGTCGAGGTGTATTGTTTTTATTATTTGTAGTGTCATGGGGAGTAATCCTCTGTGTTTGAATTTATTTGCTGTGCTATGCGGCTGATTTGGAACACGTCCTGTTGTGGGTTTTTTGTTATTTTTTTGTGCAAAGGAGCTCGGCGATCATTTGGCACCGAGTACAGGAAAAAATTAAAAAAAAAAAATCTTGAGATTTCACTGAAACATTTACCTTTTCCGCTCTTAGCCCCCACATATGCGTTGGAGATGGCCGAGGGACCCTGTGTGGCCCTGATTCAACAGGTCTTCGGCGGAATTTAAGCTCATACCTAAAGCTAGCAGCGCCTTGCCCCACGGCGGACGCGGTACGGATGGCTTTGCGCGAGGTGGCGGCAGCGCTGGCCGGAGATGGAGCACGGCAGCTGTTCGGCAGCAGCGCGGGAGCCTCAGCCAGCGCCGCGCGGAGAGCCGGGGCGGGGGGGAGAGGATCCATTACATTGCAAGTTAGCTTTAAACTCGCTTCAGTGTTTTAACATGAATCGTTCATTCCGTTAGCGAGATGACTGAGGAGTCTGGGCAAAAGAAAAAAAAAAAAAAAGAGTGGTGCTGCAGAGGAGCATCTGAAGGGATGCGGTGGGGGACCTGGACCCAGGACTTCAGCAGCTCGGAGGCATCCTTCAGATGCTTGAGCAGGAGTCTTGCTTTTCCCTTCTTCTTGATGAAGAAACTCAGGGCTCTTGGCTGGTTTCCTCCTCACCTTAGCGTGTCTTTGTGTCTCTATGGCTGGCAGAAGGGCCTGTAACAATAACCCGGGGCTGCACTTCTGAGCGGAGCGTGGCTGCCCTGCGTGGAGCCGGCTCCGTGTCTGCAGTGGCTCTTGTCTGGGAGACAGGGGAAGGCAGTGGCAAGGGCAGAAGGGAGGCCGTGTGAAATCTGTGTTTATTTGGGGTACCAGGAGCAGAGAGAACTTCTTCTGTAGCCCTCTGAACAGGGGTTAGACAGGGCCCAGTGCAGAGTTAACCTGGCAGTTGTCCCTTCGGTTGCACAGCTGAATCTGAGTCAAGAGACTCTGGAGCCCAACACTTGCAAGTGTACGGCTGGGGCAGGAAACTTCTCTTCTGCAAAAGATTTTCCTGAAAAATTGGGAGTCTTGAGGCACTGAGCATTGAGTCACATGGTCCTGGACAGAAGACAAGGGTCATCCTTAAGCCTCAGGCCCTTCAGCAGTTCAGTTCTCTAGTGAATTCCTCCTCGTGTGGTGCCCCACGTCAGGGATTTCCCTGTTCACAACTATCTCTGCAACTTGGAATGAACAGCTTGGGCTGCACAGCCAAAAGCCGAGTTGGACGTGTGTCCTCTGAGCACAGGGAGATGGTTCTGGCCTGTTACAGCTACAAAAGTCGTTTAAATGCAACATTAAGCCAGGAAACCCAACCCACGTAGCCTGGAAGCTTCGCATTCTGAGTAGGCTGAGGTGTCATCAGTTCAGCTGCTTTCCTTGCCCGTGGTGTTAACTACGCGTGTTTTCCTTGTTACGTGTAACGCTTGACACTTGACTATTTCTGACTTTTGATCTGTACCAAACTCAAGACCCAACCTGCTGCAGACACGTAGAGTTTGGCTGAGTGGACGCTTCATTAGAAACTGGAGTCTGTGGAGTTGTCCACCTCAGCGTGCTTTCTTACCCTTGACTTGGACTTTGGGGCTATGTTTGTCGTTGTGCATTCGAGAAAGAGCTATTGCTGCTGATTCCTTCTTTATGTTTGGTATTGTCTCACTTCCAAGATATTGGAGAGGAAGGAAGTGTACAAATGCTTGGTTTTAAAAACGTGCGGTATTGCCCTTGCTAATGAGTTTCAAAGGCTGTTACTGTCAGCATGTATATTTGAATTATTCTGCGTCTGTCTGACTGTTGGAAATATCAGAATTCCTACTGATTTCATTACTATCGTACAAGTGAAATATCTCCATGCAGGCTGATAGAAGGAGAGAGAAGGTGGCCCTGGCCCACTCCAGACTGCTCGGATGGAAGCCAGCTTGGGTGTGGGCAGAGGGAACTGGAGCCTCTGCTCCCCTCTCTTCTTTTGGAGGTACCTTCCAAGGTGTGTTCATGTTTCTATGGCAAAATTCAGCACAGTACACAGTATCATGGGTCTCTGAGCACGTTCCCGGTAAAACTGGTCCAGCCTTTCTTCCTTCTCTGTGTCAGAGGTTACACTGAAAAGAAAAAAAAACGTATTTTGACTGAAATCAAAATGTTTTCTAAGACTGTCAGCTTCAACTACACTTTCAGCAGATGAAGTTGGTATGACTTCCTTCAGCTTTCATGTTTTGCTTGGATGACATCAGAAGGCTCTGTTTCAATGGACTAGGATCTTGTCGTTTCAGCACTAGCATTTAACTTCGTCTTGATTTTTCTATTATAGTAAGTAAACTTCTTGGTGTTTTGTTGAGCGAGCGGGTTGGTGACCCCACGTGAGATGTAACAGACCTGTAAAGAGAATGGGCGATCCTGTATACCTCTTCCCAAAGGGACTGGGAGACTGTGGCTTCGTGGAGTGACGGGAGGGTAGGGCTTCCCACCGAGGTGATGTACAGAGAGGAAGCGTGGAGAAGGAGCCGGTTGCCTTCACAATCTTCAGTATTCAGCACCAAACTCTAGTTGAGTTGTTTTCATCCATGGGAGCGCTTTGGTTTTACCAGAACAGAAAAGATGTGGTTTTCTTCCTAACTGAAAACTCTGGGACTCTTTATTTCGTAGAAAGCTTTAAAATCTTGGCTGGTTTCCTTCAAATGGGAATGGAAGTGAGTTTTGTCACGCTGGAAGCTGTGACAGACAGGGGACGTTGCTTTCTGTCTGGTTGCAGCGCCCAAGAGCAGCCAGGGTTGAAAAGTCTGATGTGTGCCTTGGGAAAGCCGCCTTGGACTACAGCAAATGGTGTTTGCTTGAGTTTTTATCCACAGAAGGGTTTGAAACACGCTACTTTCAAGGCTTTGAGGAGCACGGCTCCTCCAGCTTTGGGGCTGTTGAGTGTGTCCTGTGGGTGATGCTGATGATCTATTTTTTTATCCTAATGATCAAGGGGTTTATTTTAAATGATTCTGTTTTAAATGCATTAAGTTTCCCTGTGAGAATAAAGATCCGTCCCCCGTGTCCTTGATGGGGGAAGAAGGGCAGACTGAGCTGTGAAGAACAGGTGAGGCGTCCTTACGTTAAGGTGGGATAAGTTACCGTTGCTCCCTGTTGGGTTTCCAGACCCCTTGGTGTTTCCAAACTAAAGCCCAGAGGAGGATTTTCCCATTTATGAGGCTGAATTGCTTGTCTGTGTTTCTAAATTCATTGCATTTGTTTGCTTCTGAGCTAACAGTGTTTCTCAGCAGATACCATGAGTGAAACTACAGACCTGTGAAAGCACAGACAGTTCTTTGGAGACGCTTTGTCTCCCTCGTAGGTGCCAGAGGGGAGGGTGAACGGGAGCTCTGCTCCTTTCTTTCCTGGCTTTGGTTACAATCTCTTCTCATGGCTGTGGGCCATTCAGCAGGGCATGCTGCCTTCCCTCAGTGCCTGTGCTGGAGGCTTGGTTTTACTCAACCCCAAGATCTATGGCTGCATTTTGAATGAAAACTACATCTGAAACCAGTTTTATCAGCTTCCTGGAAGATGACAGGGAGAAAATATGTGAAAAATGTCTTTTCCCAACTGCTGGGTTTGTTTTTGTTTTGTTGTCCTTTGTCGCCCATTGCATCAAGCTTCCTTATCATTTGACCATGAGAAAATGTTTTCACCCAATAAAACAGAGGCCAAACCCTCGCAGGTTTGTTAAGGGGTGACTGGTGTGACCGGAGATACCTGATCTTGAGCGCGAGGGGAGCGTCAGCTCTGGGACCTGTGCTTCAGTCTGGCGTTTATTTGCCTGCTAGTGATGTTTTGGGGCAAGGAAAGAGAAATAGGTTTCTCCTGCTTGAAATAGCTGTGCTGGGGTGAGCTTGCTTGCCCTAGGTGAGCTCAGCTTTACTTGCATGAAAATGAGAGGAGCATCCAGTCTCGCCGCTCTTCGGCTGCACTGGGGCTCCCAGTATGAGCAGCCGTGAAAAGGAATAATGGGATATTTGACAGCCCACAACTATCTTGCACAGGAACGGGAGAAAAAATGTTCTCACTTTCAGTGACTTCACCGCTAGGCAGTATGTTTTTCCCGTTTCTCCCAGTGGATGCAGCTTTCCTATCGGCGTAACAACGTATTAGTGAGGTCACTTCACAGCTATGAGGCTGTTGTTTGGATTCCCACTCTTTTAGGAATTCTGCTGGTGAATCATTGACACTTAAGGCTATAGTTTGATGTCTTTATTCACACTTAATGCTAGTACTTGGCCGCAGAAGTAATCCTGTGGAGTCCAGTGGGACTAACTGTGGAGTTATATACTATTAAATCTTTGGCCTTTTAACAGCGTAATGGGTTACAGCCAGATTTGTGAATAAAACTGAAGTGCAGTCCTGGCTTTCGAAGGGGTTAGGAGTAGTACGGGGCAGAATTTTTCATGATGAAACCTAGACCCACGTGAAAATTCTCTGCTAGCTGGCTTCGTTGTGAACCCTTGGATGTGATCCTCAGGGGAAAGGCGGTCAGGCCCACTTGGCCTCGCTCCTCAGAGCGACCGCCGGAGCTGAGAACAAATTACATCCCAGGTGGGGCTTTTGTCAGAGGCGTTTGTTGGGTTTTGGGTTTTTTTAATGTGTTCAGTCTTGTAATTAAGATGTTTTAGAGCATAATAAATTATTGTCTTTTCACAGTAATAGCTTTTTAACACCGAGGATGCATCGGGGCATTCTGTCTCATGCCCAGTACCATGGGCTGTTGGGAGACACAGCCGCAGGAAATGCAATCCCGTGTTCTGGGAAGGGATTTTGGACCTGATGGTGATGCTGTTTATTTGTAGGAGAGCATTGCTCAGGTCTCCACTGGAATTCTAGGTGGGTTTGCTAGAGGTTTCTGAAGCTGAAGTGGTGTGCAAACTTCAGGTTGGCTTCCTTGTAGGGTGGGTGAGTGAATACCATTAACCTCATTTTCCCTGGATTAAAAATAAGTTATTTGAAAAAGCAGCAGTATTATCATTGCTCTCAACAGTATCTTGACAATTTGGTGCTTGATGAACTTCAGGTGTAACACTAATTGAGATTGGGAGTGCTGGATCAAGACTTTTGGGCAGAGGAAACCCCCCCAGTTTAGACCTTGTAAAAGTGGGGATGCAGTTTGGACAAATCCTGATCGTGTCCAGCTGATGCACCTACCCGTGCGTCAGTGGACCGAAAGGCGTAGGAGGCAATTGAGGATAATAAGCTCACCTTTTGGCTTGTTCGTGGGACAGGGAACAGCAGCCCTGCCAGCTATGTTGTCCCATCAAAGTGAGGGAGCGTCAGCTGGTCCCTTTCTGCACCAGCGCCGTTAACATTGCAAAAAGCAAAAGGGATCCAGACCTGGTGAATCATGATGTTCCTGTCCCTTAGCGTTGCCTAAGAAAAACAAAAGTAATAAAGAGTTGTGGATCACAGGTCTTCGTTCAGTTAACTCAGGAGTCAACATCAACGCCTTGGGAACGGTGCTGTTCCCCGTGCCGTGCCCTGGTGCGGTGGAGTCCTGCCCAGCTGGGAGCAGAGAGCAGCTCCGCCAGCGCGGCCGTGCCCCGGGCGCCACGACAGCCCTTGTCAACGTGCCCAAGCCGAGAAACACCAGCGAGCAGCAGAGACGCCCCCGTGCAGCTGTATGAAATTACACCGCAGGGGAGGAGGGTGGGGAAATGAGGAACAGCCACGCATCCTCCCTCGGACGGGGCTTGGTTTACGCTGCTCCGCCGAGGGTTTGTTTTCTTTTATACCAGATTGGATCGTGGCAATGGGGGCTGTACGTGAAAACATCACCTAGCACGGCAGCGCTGACTGCTCGCTGAGCTCCTGCAAGGACCCAGCATGGAAACCTTGAAGTCTCTTTCTTCAGCCTCTGCCTATCCTTCCCCCCCTTCCCCTCCCAAGGTGCTTTTAATTGCTTCAGTTAATATGAAATTAAGATAATGAGTCAAAGAAAAGAGGACTGGGAAGGGGGCAGCAGGGGGGAAGGGGAAAAGAAAAGAAAATAGAAATAAGAGAGATTCTTCTGACAGATAATTAGGGAGATTGGTTTACCAGCCAGGGACTAATGCTGGCTTCCCAGCTCAAACAGTCCCCCGTGACTCATTTTGTGACTTTAATTTCGATGAGGTTCCTTAAGCAGGTGCCCTCTGACAGGTAGTCAATAGAGGACTTCTGCTGGAGCGCCAGCGCCTCTTCGGAGAGGTCAGATCCAGAGGTCAGGGAGCAAGGTCTGGGAGGCTGGCGGGTCAGGAGCCATCACGGTGACAGATGAACCTCAACGCCATTCTCTTCTCCCGGGCTCTCCATTGTAGAGCAGTGACACTGGCGTCTCTGGAGACCGGCCCCCCTCTTCACTGAGAGACGTTCCTGTTCGTCGCACCTCTCAACTGCTCTTCATTAGCTAGAGGATAGGGCTTGTTCGCAGCCCTCCAGCCCATGGTGAGAGGGTGCTGTCTCCATGCCTCTCAACTGCTCCTCATTAGGTAGAACAGTCTGCTTTTGTCCCACATGAAGCCCCCTTTGTTTCTCGGCCGCAGCGGGGCTGCGAGAGCAGAACCTGAGACAAAACAATGCGGCATTATTTAGCCCAGAGTCTAAAGTCAAGGAGAGAGCAGCATTTCGGGAAGCTCTCGCTGCCTTCATGCGTGGGGGGGAACACCGGCGAATTTGAGCTGTCCGTCTGTCTGTCCTCCCCGCTCTGCGCTGGGGCCCTCGTGCTGGAGTTCACACCAGCTTCCACCACCCAACCCTGTGGATCACAAGGACCCTCCGAGAATGCATTTCTGTGGTGGTGTAGCTATGAAGAAACCCCTCCTTCGATTTTTCCACTTCTCTGTGTTCTGGGGGGACTCGGCACCCTCCCCACTTTCCTTGAGCAGTTTGCACAGGGTCCCCCGCTCCGGCAGAATCTCCTTGCTTGGCATGGGGGATCCATGACCGTTTTCCTTTGCTTTCCACCCCTCCCAGGTCACCTCCCCACTGCCAGCAGCCGAGGTTGTGTTGGCTGGAGCCTGAGTAGTCATTCTGTCTGAGATTTCTTTCGGATTGAGGATAATGATGGCAAAAAAAGAAATTAATTTTCCTTATAATTGGATTACCGCTTTTCCCCGAAGAGCTGATGTCTTTTTAAAAAAGCAGCGTCTGTCACCTCGGTGTCAGTGGCTCCGGTGCTGCTGCAGAGCAGTATCACCACAGGAGTGTCTGGGAGGTTACACGTCGGGTGGCAGAATTAAGCGCTTACGTGCCTGGAGTGCCAAGGTCGGGGCCCCGATCCCATTAGCCGCTTCTTCCGCCCGGAAACAGCTGGAGCGGAGCAAAGCATGGGCTGCAAAATACCTCGTTCGAGTAGAAACTGAAAAAAAATGAGCACAACTGGTGTGCTTTTGGGTCCCATCCACTAAAAAAAAAAAAAAAAAAAAAAAAAGGTGAGAGAACTGAGATTACACAGTGTTGAACCCCTGAGAAAGAAAACAAAGCGTGATTTTTTTTTTTTCCTTTTTTTTTTTTTTTTTTTGAGCAACGTGAGAGCCAAAATGCTGCATGCAATGAATAGCGTTTGCAAAATTAAGGTTGGTTTTAAGTATTTAAGTCTAGGGGGAAAAGAAAAACCCAAAACAACCACCCAGTGTAGCTCAAACCACAGCAGAGCTTCATAGAAGCAGGAGTGAGGACAAGAAACTCGTTGTCCATGTGCCAGTGATCCAGAGAAAGGAACTTCTCTGTCCTATGCAAGAGTCTGAATGTGAAAGCCCTCTATAAATCCAACCTGATTTGTGAGCTAATTGGAGTGGGGAAACCAGGACAGCAGTATGGGGAAATGGGCCTTTGTGGGTTTCCTGGTACGCCTCTCCCAAAGAGATCCTCCTTCATTTGGATAATGTTTCTGTAGCCTGCGGGGCCGGCGTTTGCACCGCCATCTCTGTGCCAAGGCTGTTGCGTCGCGTTGGTCAAGGGTTGATTTTGATAGAACCGCAGAGCGCGTCACGTGTTGCACAACAGCTGAAGGTTTCAGCCAACTCGGGAGGCCCCTGCTTGGTGACCTCCAGCCTTGCCACCAAATCCCAAGGGCACTGTGGGTACTGGAGTGATGGCTGTAGTTCTGCGCCTACAGCCTGTTGGGTGTGGGATGTTTCCACCCTGTTGTACGCTTTAATTCTGTGCAACCCATGCAGAGAAGCTGGTGCAGGCCTCCCGTGTGACTCAGAAAGTGGTGACACTGCGGCGTTGGACATCTCTGGCAAGCAGATGTTTCGGTGGGCAGCTAAGAATTTTGTTGGGGGGGCAGTGCTTTTTGCAGGAGGGCTGGAAATTCTGCTTGAGTGGCTCGAGCAAGGGTTGTATCCAGTAGTTTGGTCACAGGCTGGTGTTTTGCATTCGTTTTGTGCCCCCCACCCTGTGCCACCTTGCTGCTGGGTGGGTTTTCTGGCACCACCAAAGCAGCTTGTGTCCAATGCCCAGGGCTCACCACGCCTGCGACGGGGTGGTCGTCCCAAGAGGGCAGCAGGACTCAGACTGGGTCTGTGCAGCAAACTGGGACCTATTTGCTCCTGGAGGTTGGAGTGGCTTTGCGGCCGAGGGTGGTAGCCAGCTCAGCCGAGATGGGGGTCCGGCACGGCGCCGGGCGTCAGGACTGCTCCCTGTTTACGGCTCTTCCAGCGTACAAATGCCATAGTAGGGTGGGATCTCAGTCTTGCAGCTGAGGGTTTTGTGTTTTGTTTTGAACCGTAAATATAACACAATTGTGTTTATATAATGCGATTATGTGAGATGCTGCCTATGGGTTTTAAATAGAATAAGGGTTAAATTTAGCCTCTTTTTTTTCCCCTCCCATTGATTTTGCAGAGATAGGCTTGTGTTTGAAAGACTTCTCACCCTCGAGTTTACCGGACTCCGTCCTGCATGATCTCATTGCGAGTATCTCACTCTTTCTCCACCCTTCCCTCCCGTTGTTTGCTGTTCTGACTGAAGATGAGACATGAAAAGTTAAACAAACCTTTTAAAGGCAGGGAACGCATCATCCTATGTGTTTATGCAGTATTAAACACAACAAGATCATTATCTGGGGACACTGGAGACCGGATTCACATTGGATATAGATGAGCAAGATTCCCGTCAAGTACATGACTTACACCAGCGTAGGGTTTGGCGCCAGGGTGTATAAAGATGAGCAAGAAAAAAAAAAATTAAATTTGCCTTGTATTTTTCAGCATGCAAGCACTTCTAATTATCTTCCGATTAGAAAGTGGAAAAAAAAATTGTAAAAAGGAAAAAAAAATAGGCTGAACGTAATCACAAGAGCAAACTTTCGAATTATCAACATGTTTATATTCTTAAACCTGACTTGGTTCTTTTCCAGCAAGCAGCAAAGTGATGGGCCTGGCAGTTGGGTCTGAATTTCCCCTCTTCTTAGAGGTGAACGGTTGGGATTTGCACCCTAATGTGAGCTGAAACGATGTCTGGGATTCGGGTCCAGTATGCAGACTGCAGTGGCTTTGTCATACAGGATTTTAGGAGAAGCTTTCTCTCAGCTTCTGTCTCGGCAGAGGTTGTTTTGAAGTTTCCGTTGTGATCCGCAGGTCCTGGGAGCCCCGCAGTAAGTGGCTGTAGTTTTGTACCTGGAGGCAAATCCTCAGGTCCGCCACGCAGACTCTGTCATAAACGGCACTTCGTGTTTTCCAGGCTCTCAACCAGTGGCATCCTCTCAAAAGGTTTTGGTATAAAATGGTTTTAGGTTTACAGAGACCTCAGGGTCTCTGAGGAAGAAATTCATCACCAGACCTGGGACTTGACTCCTGCTGAGCTTTCCTTGCTCTTCCTTGCCGTTGTCCTAGGTGGCTTAGATGAAAATTGTTCAGTGAAAGATTGGAAAAATCCTAGTTTCTCAGGAGTTCAAAGACTGTCCTTGTTTAAAAATACTTAATATTTTCAGTGCTGAAAACATTAAGGACATTACCAACTTCTTTAGCTCGCTAAATCTGATTTCCAGTTGAAAGTCAAGGCAAAGTAAGGGGTTTTGGTAAGCTGACAGATCTTTTTACAAAAAAAAAAAAATAAATAGCATAGTCATAATGTTGAGTTTTATTCTCTTAGGAAGGAAAAAAAATCCAAAGCCAACACTTTCAGGGGAAAAAAAATGACTGGTCAGCCAAAGTTTTGATCATATCTTATCCACAATTCCCTGCAGCCTGGAAGAGTCTTCCAGTTTGTCGCTGGTCCTTTGTGACCTAAGTACAAGCATTAACTTTTTCCAACTCTAAGAAGGATGGGATATATAAGGGGAACTTGGGCAGGCAACAGGCAGAAATAGGGTTTTTTTCCTAACATGGATCCAAGGCTTAAAAATAATCTGTACCCCCTGAGGACCTCTCTGTTATCTTGCTGTTCCTTCAGGAGAGGATTGCCATTGCTTCCTGGCAGCAGAGATTTGATGCACAAAGGAAATCTTTATAATTTCCCACGTTGTGAGGTCTGGAGCGGTTGTCTCCCAGTGCGCGTAAGGTTTGAATTGGTGGCTGGACTGGCACTTGCATCATGCTCTAGGCCTACTGGTGACATCCCAAGTGTACGTGACGTTTATTGGTTTCAAGCTTGGCCCGTGCTGGGTTTGAAGCCCGGGTTTATTTTCGAAGATGGGGCAATGCCGTGCTTGAATGGCACGTAAGTCGATGCCCTTTTGCCGTTTGCGCTGTCTGTGGTCTCTTCCGTTGCTCCCTTCCAGGACTCCCTCACTCCATGCTAATTGGGTGCTGGCTCCAGGCTTTCTATTTTAATATTGTTTGATGATAATAATCATTCCCGCAGGATGAATGGTTGAGAACAAAGACAGGAAACGTCCCCCAGATTAGATAGGGGCAGGGGAGCCATTGGAGGAAAAAAACAAATGACAAAAATGACAAATGAGGGTCCTGTAACTTCTGCCATCCTCCTGGGGCATGTGGAAGGGCCTGGAAGGATACGTGAAAAAGACCATAATTTACTGGTTTGGCAAACTGTGTGTTGCCAAGTGTCATCTCCATCTGCAAACAAAGGCCAGCAGGAGAGATAAGGCCAGGCAGCTACCAGAACTGAGCTGTTTTGGGCACAATTATGCAAAGCCTCCTTTGTTCCAGTAATACTGAAACTGTGACCTTTCCTACTGTGTCACTGCTGTTACTGGATAAGAGGGGAGAAGGCAATGCTCGGTTGTAGGTTTAGGTGATGAGCAGGATGTGAGCTTACATCTACAACGTATTCTGAGTGCAGACCTGAGCGCTACTCGGAACCTGACCTTGTTTCGTGTTGACTTGTGTAGATGTAAGGTCGTGCCCAGGCTAAGCTTGGTGTGTTCCTTGGGAAATGCCGGAGAAGAGAAGACATGGGTTGTGCTGTTTCTCAACAGCAACCCAAACGTGTACGTTTCTGCAGAGTAGATCTTTTGGGTGTGGTCTATCCGGCTTCTTAATTTCTGGGTAAATCTACCTTTACCTAGATATTATCAGATATTTCCAGGATCCTAAAAGAGCTTGCAGGTCTCTTCTTGCAAAGGCTGGAAGGTTCTGCAGGAGCCTGCATTGGGCTTTAGGTGTCAATCCACACATAGAAATGTGACTGCACGGAGCTTGGACCAGCTCCTCTTCCTGGCTGGGTACCAGAGATGCCGTTGGGATCTAGTTTTACTTGGGCCTTTTCCTTGCTCCAGATACAGAAGTACTCTGTAAACTGGTCAAGAGCAGTCTAGTGATTTTTCGAGAAACAATCAACAAAAGCAAACTCTGTAGTCAAATTGTTGTCAGAATATTGTAGCTTCTTAAGAACGGAGAGGTTTTCATTTCCAGTGGTTGAAAACTGAGTGGGAGCTGGAAGTACAGGGGAGCTGGTTCCGATTAGCTCCAGGTCCCGACATGCTGTGGCACATTTCAGTTGTATTTTTGTTTGTTCAACTTTATTTCAACTACTTCTATTCAGTGCTAGCGTTTAGAGCGTTGCCTTGGTTTTGTTGATGATCGTTACGCACTAAGAGTATGAACGGAGTACGGGTATCCATGTGAAGCCCCTGAAACCAGGGAACTTGGGCTGGAGGGGGCTCTGAGGTCTTCAGAGAATTTGACGCTTCCATGGCTTGGTGAAACCTCCTAAATACCTTTAACTTAAGCTCTGGGGTAAAGTATGTTTTCTAATGCTACCAAGTTTTTGTTGATGGCATTTTTGAAAGAGAGAACAACTTTTTAGGTGTGTTCTTATAAAAACAACTCTTCCATCTGTTTTAATGAGAATTTGTAACTGCTTTCTTAGACCTGTACTGTGAAATAAATTAGGGACATGCCTGGAAAATACTGGATTTGTTTAAATGTGTTGCAGAGCCCTTTTAGTTTCTTTTATCTCATATTTTTAAGTGAAAGAAATGTGATGATTTAAGGCGTTTGATCTCTGAATGTTGCAATTTTTGCTAGCATTTGTTTCCAGTTGTATGTTTTCCCAGTAACCGGTTTATGGAACCTTTCACCTCTGGATCTCCACCTCCAGTGTCACATGCATTGCTCAGGTCCAGCCATCTGGCTCTTCTCTCCCACTGCTGAACAAGTGGGAGTCACTTTTTTTTCTGAAAAGGGAGAACAAATACTTCTGCAATTGTTGCTGCTTGGCAGCTCTGTTGGATGGCCTCAGCAGGGTCAGGGTCTAAATAAACTGTACGGTCACCTACTGGTCCAGTTCTAGACAGGATATTTCAGGCCAGGACTGAGATGTACTAAGTTGCTGGAAGTTCTGCCAAACAATTCAACCCTAATGCGTGAATTCAGTTCCGAATTAGATGTTTTTATTTCACCCCGTCCTTTGGAGAGAGTCTAGTGAATCAAGATGTGGCTTCAAATGACTCATTTCAAAATCAGGTAGTTCTGTCTTCCCCATCTTGAGACCAGTTCACGGTCTGTTATGGATCCCTAATGTTCAGAGTCAACAGCCAAACAGTTAGCCTAGAGCAATGCTGTATGAAGAGCTGGTCTAACTTCAGGGGAAAGGTTTTAAAAAGGTCACTGAAGTTTAAAATCCTGTAACAATTTATTCTTATCCTTTAGTTCCAATGGAAACACTTCCAAAAATGTTCTTGTATCACTTCCATTCCCTTGTACCTTCATGCATGTACAAGAAGGACACTATTTCTGAGTTCCAGTAGACCACACTACTTCAGTTCCTCCTATACGTGCCAGATCTTCCCATGAGGAGTCTGCTTTTCCCAGAATGCTGTACTGCCAGCTCTTGTGCATCCCAGATGAGCTCCCACTTAAGCAAAGTGCCATTCCCTTTGTAAGAGGGAAAAGCTGTAATTTGGTTTAAGCAGACGCAGCTTTGGGGCTTGGATTGCTCTCCGAAAGCACGGTCTATGATTCTGACCTTAAATAGGCTCCGTAACATGTCGTTCCAGCCTCTGTGTGTGTGCGCGCACGTTGTTAACTGTTTCCATGTTTTTGACAGATGGCTTGGTGTACCTCACAGCGAAGCCAACATCCTGTTGAACAAACAATGAGGAAGGAGGAGGGAGGAAGAATGGTGTGTGGGAGAGAACACAGGATGACATTTACATTTTTATTTATGCAAGTGTTGGGTTTTTTTTTTTAGATATTGTGTATGCAGCAAACTGAGAATTGGGGACAAAATGGAACTTTGAGGCTTCATTTATGAAGAGTCTTCAAAGAGGAGACTTCTAAACCTCCCTCCAGAGACTGAGAGACTTGTCATTACTTCTGTTTGTACTGACATCATGAGGAGCCATGCCGTTGAATGAATGAATGGAGTTACTGGGTTGTAAGTCTCCTGTAAGGTGCTCAGTCCATCAGGCCCTGGCAGTGGTGTTTCTATGGAGGAAGTTTTCAAGGTTCAGGCTGTACAATATTTCGTTTTCAAGGTTTTTATGCACATGTCTGACATGTCGGAGTACCTCTTCAGGCTTCCTCGTTCAGTGAATTGCTTTGCTAAATGACCCCTTATTCCATGACCCCAAAGTTGCTGTCTGTGGTCCAGCATAGGCTCTGAGGAGAGCAGACAGAAGATAAAGTGATGTTTCCTTTTGGTCAGAGCACAAGACTGAGACTGGGCCTTAGGTCTGTGGGGTGAACTTGGAGAAACTGGGGTAGAGTCTTGACAATCTGTAGTGTGAATAGGAGTACTTGGCTGTTTTTGCCAAAGTAGTTTGGAGATCTAGTGGTACAGAATGCTGTAGGCTTGCAAACATCTCCAATAGCTGTCTGCTGTTGTGATGGCCTGCAGAAAACTTTCTTGGTCCTGTGGGCAGATTGTGTCAGTGGCGTTGGTGCCCAGCCTTGACAGATAATTCTGGGTCAGCCAGAGAGCGGGGCCCGAGTGACAGAAACTTGTTTGATGAATGGCTCGAGAAGCAGTGCAGCTTCTTGTCTGTTATTGCTGAAATTCTCATAGGGCTGTAACTCCTGTTTGGACTCTCCGTAGCGGAGCACACAGCAATTTCCAGTGGTTTCTGATGGCCGCTGCAGGGAGCAGGTCCCGTCTCGGCTCTCCCTGCTGAACGACAAGGGTTGCTCTTGCAGGACGCTTCAGCGCTGGCTGGCGTTTGCCCTCCCTGGCCGGTGTGATTGATTTGGGTGAACACAGAGTTCAGCTGACCCCAGCTCCTCAGAGAAAAGCTGACTCTGCTTTACACCTCCCTCTTTCATCTGTGTCTCTGTGTGTTGCTCTGCTTGCTGTCTGCTGTGACCCGGCTCTTCTGTTTACCTTTGGATCAGATTTTTTTTCTTCCCTCTCTCGTGAACCATATGCAAATTTAATATCTTTTTCACCTCCTTTTATCTTTCTGCGTCTCTCCCTCCTGTGGTCTTGTCCTAGTTTGCCATAGAGTTCTCTCTGGTCAGATGCAGTGGAAATGTGTGGCTGATGGAAGCAGATTCCCCCCATTTGGGATTTTCCTGCCACAGAACAAGGCAGGTTTTGCTCCAGAGTCTGATGGTGTAGGTCACTGTCAGCTTCTCCTCATGCTGCTCCGGGACGCAGGGAAGGCACAGCTGGCGATAGCTCCCATGAGAGCTGCCAATCCCGCTACCCCTTTCATTCCCTGCTTGCTCTTGTCGTCAACTTCACGTGTACAATCCCTTCCGACACGCAGCGAGGGTCTGCTGAACCAGGCCACCAAGCTATTGCCAGAGACGTTTGGATGATAGCATTCTTCTTCCGGAACATCAAGATACCCTTTCTGAATTGCTGCCGAACGCCTCTCCCTAGGGCTGTACCTGTTATCCCAAGAGTGGGGTGTATCAGTATTTTTGCCCCCAAAGCTGCTGGTTCTAAGATCGAGAAGCAACCATGAAACCCTCCAGCTCCACAGAGGCATTTGCGCAGATCCCAGGCGGTTCCCTGTCCCTGAAATAGCCTGGCCTGTTAAACGCTACCAGCTGAAAAAAAAAAAACCCATGCGCCGTGGCGGGCGGTTTGGGAGGCATCGCTATGCCAAGTCCCCATTTGCAATATATCATCCCCCTTTCCACAAGCTTCCCCGGCAATGGGAATGTTTTTCCATCCTTCCCTGCTAGTCGTGAAGTATAAAGTTCAGTTATAAAGATGTTTAAAGGAGCTTTTGCCCTGGCCTGGCCTGGAAGAGCTGAGGTCATTCCCAGTGCACACTGGTAAATACGCGTAGGGCCTTTGGAGCTTTCTTCCAGAGAAACAGCTAATAAAGCTGCCTGTGTTTGTTGTTCATGCCAAGACACATTCCAGCATCTGATTATTTTATGTCATTACTTTAATGTGGAAAGAAAGAGAGAAGCATTCATTTTTCCAGGTGGATTGGCCTGTTCTGGGGAGGTCACGGCTTATGGGAGGTGGATTGGATTAAAACTGACCCAAACGACTACGTTGGTAATAAACTTAATGTGACTAAACTTCAAATTTTACAGCTGAAGAAGGAGGGCTTTTTGAGGAAGGGTACGGCAGCTGAATTGCTGACTTCCATTCCGAGGCGTTTCTGCATTTCCAGATTTGATGTGGGATTGAAAAAGGAAAGAAAGAGAGACAACAGCATTGTAATTGCTTAAGTGCAAAGGAAATGTTAGAAACTCGTGTAAAAGACCTCCTTGTGACCATATGTAGTACGGAGATACCAAAGAGGAATTTCTACTCCCCCAGAAATTGCGTAGTGTGAGAGGGAGGAAGAGATTATTCCCATTTGGAATAAAATGCCAAACTTACCATGTCCTGCAGGCCAACTTGAAAAATGGATTTAATATTACCAAAGCACTTTGTCAGGGGGATTAATCACTTGAACTTTTTTCTTGTGGTAAATAATGCAGAAATGTAACAAACATTCTGTCATTTCCACCAAAAAAAAAGTCGTCAAGGTCAGTACTTCTCGTTCGATCTTTGTTCTTTTAAGATAATGACTCTGTTTCAACTGTTGTACACCAGCTGTGTCTCGGTCTGAGGTCTCGGTCTTCAGATATGTGACCAGTCTTGACTCGTGGGAATAGGGAATAATGAATTTTGTGAAACTGGATCCATGAGTATGGACTCTCTAAATCAGAAAAAGTCATACAGTCGTGTTCTGTAGGTCTGGTTTAATTTTTCACTTTTGTGTCACTTCATTGGCATTTCTCTTAATTCTCCCCAACGTAGCCGGAATTGGAAACAGGACATCTAAGTCTGGGAATTTGTGGCCAGCTTCTTATCTCTGGTTGGTTTTCCACTACTGTAACTTCAGTGATGGAGCTGTTTGTTTGTTTGTTTAAGTATTCTGATGTGAGAGAAACACAGACCAAAGGACAATGGATAGTTTATGATGGATTACTGGGTAGAAGTGGAAAGTCAGAAGTGATCCATATCCGCTATATTCAGCTGTGTTATCCATTTAATCACTGCAGTTCCAGGCACTGCAACTTTCTAAATGTTATTTGAAAATGAAGTAGCTCATTACATCTGATGTTGCTAATCCTTCTGCTGGCAGTAGCTCCACTGCTGAAATGACTTAATTTGTGACTTGCAGTGATCAGTGGTGTCATACACCAGTTAAATCTGAACTCCAGTTTTCAACAAGTTTGCTCATACCTTACAACAGAGTTATTAACTACTACATGTGGCTCTTACGTTTGATGTTAGATGGCGAAGAAGTGAAAATAAATATTTAAATCCCGTTTATGTGTGGTCCTGCCAAACAGAATGGAGATAGCAGGCTGGTGTCCAATGCTCTTAAATGGAACTACTTGAGTTTTGGTTCTAACTGAAGGTGGAAATTCCTAGGTTACGCTGTGCGGTATGAGGGCTTTCCGGTTTGTAAAGGGTGTTACAAAGAGAGTAGTCATTAATTTTCCAGGTCTGAGGATAGGCAAGAACTAATAGGCCTCATTTTCAAGATACTAGGGAAAACTTTTCTCTACAAGCAGCAGAAAAAGATTGGCTATTCTTGACAACTGTCTATAAAAGTCTGGTATAAATTGTAATTTAGGATTCCTGTCCAGAAGTGATCTGTGAGTAAGTTCTCATTTAAACTTTTGAGATGCCATATTCAGTGTTTCCTGACCTTCTGCTGGATATACATTTCTCCCTGCAGCAACTGCAGCTGTGAGGGTCGTGGACAGCACGTGATCAGCTTGGTAAAGTGGTTTCATGTGTAAGCAATAAATTTATGCAGATCAGCCTATTTTTAAGGTGTCTAAAATGTACATTAATTTATTTGAAATCTGAATTGGAATATATTGACTTCAGAATTTGGTGGAACATGAATCCAAGGAGATGTATGCTTTGGATCCTGATCAAAACTTTAAAAGGGAAAAGATAAATTTGTTCTAATCTTGAAAAACTAAGTCCAGAGTAGAAGGTGGAGCATTGTTACTGCTGTGTTGGCAGGCTCAGATTATTTAATCCCACTGTGTTAGCACTTTTTTCAAAAGCAGTACTTAGTACGGCTCTCATCCCTCTATTCCACGTTTTTGGATCTGTTCTGCATTTGTGAAAGTTTCTTATCAAAAGGAAAAATTTCAAGGACTGTGTATGTAGGTTGAAAAAGGAAACTAAAAGCATTGGCAAGACGAAAGAGATCTCTCAGGTTGGTTGCTCAGCTTTCTTAACAAACTGTTGAAGTTTAAACAAGGCCTTGCTCCTTCAGCCCAGCTTCTCTTTCTTTCTGGCTTCAGCTGTGGAAAAAATAACAATAAAACTTTGTATTGTAACGCAGAATGTAATGTTCACAATGTCAGGACTCATTGCGTTCACCCATCACAAGAAAAACATGACCATGGTCTAGGTCTTGGATAGGCTCCAGGGGCTGGATGTCGACAGAACCTATGGGTCTCTTTGGGGTTTTTGGTTGGTCTCTCATGCAAAGAACTCAAGTCTGCAAAAACGAAGCGTTCTCAGTGTCTCAAACTGCTTCACACCCATCGTCAAGCTGTGAGCACTGTGGCAAGCAGACAGAATGGACACAATAATGCAGGACAGACCAGAAAACCACAAATGACCTGCAACGATTTCTCTGCTGGGCAGCAAAAGCAGTTGATCAAGGCCCAGGGATATGTTATACCATTCATCTTGGAAATCCTTCAAAACCTCCAGGGCTGGACATGCCTCCAGATATGTGTGAAACTATTAGAAAGCGAACAAGGGTGGAAATACGTATGTGCTGGAAAACGTAAGGCCTTTGGTTGCCCTCAGATTGTTTCAGATTTTCTTGAGTTGTTCTGAATATCTTGGGGATGAGTGGAGAAGAAGACAATTTTCAAAACTTAACACTTCAGGAATATGTGTTTTTTTGACAGGGGTATTGATAGAAAATGAGATTATTCAAAGAAATCAACTTGCTCCTTTTTGTAGCCTTGAGCAACTTTGGAGTTACTTTGTCAACAGCAACCACAGATTTTTACCCCCTCTCCATGTTTTTCCCTTAGCTCAGAGGGAAAGAAGCCCACTTACTGCATGTGCTCACGTTCAGTGAGGCATTCACCTCTGAAGAAGAGCGGACATTTGACCTCCGGTGTTTCACAGAACTTGAGAACATCTCCTCTGTAACTGTTTACATGGCTAGTGGAATGACAGGAAAAATTTCTTTGACATCCTTATTCCAACCACATGTAGTTCACACTATTTCCTAAGAAATGATAATTTTCCTGGGAAAATTACCTTTACAGGCTAGTTGGGCCCTAGCAGATGGTATGCGCAAAGAGCTGATTTGGGCAATTTTTGCTGGACAGTATAAGAGGTATTTTTCTTGAAGTTTGGAATGTGCACCAAACATTTAAAATTAACAAACAAAAAAAAAGCTACAAAGCAGATTCTTTTCCCTTGGTTTTTTTATTATTATTTTTTTGTTGCTGAAATCAAGTTGTGTTCTGAACTTCTTCAGACTCTCCTCCCCAGCTCTGTATCCATCTCCAAAGTTACCCTGAGTCCAGACAGTTCATCATGGAAGAAGCTGGGCTGTTGCAGAGCTCTAGGAATGAGTTATGACTTCAGAGTTCTCTGCAACAACTGCTCTGGAGCAGAGTCCCTGGGGACCCAGGACGCTTTGGTTGCAGAGCAATCTACCTTTCCTACAGTCATAAAGCCTGCTGGGATGTGGGAGTCTAAAACCCGGGTTTGCTCAGCAGTGGACTGCTAGGAAGCTGGGAGAACAAGCTGACTGATAACGCAGTGGATTTCCATTGGAAGCCCATGTGGTTTATGTCGGGGTTTTGTTGGCACCAGCATGCCTCTGAGGAACATCTCAGTATTTGACACATTTGGACTCTGCAGTTTTCTGATGTGATTTCCGGACCGGTTTGGATCATGGTTACGTGCCTTTGGTGAACCTGTTAGCAATGAGAGACTGTCGTGAAAAGAAAGGCTCTTACATCCACTCAGATCTGCCCCGCTAAAGTACCTCCAGATGGACGGATGACCTCCAGAGGTCCCTTCCAGCCTAAATTATTCAGTGACTCTGTCTCTAGCATTCCAGAGGGAGTGTTAGGTGAAACTGGGACCATCCCATATGGGGAGGAGGATAGAGTTATATCTGCAAGTCCTGCATCTTGACCTCATCCTCTGCCCTGGCCATCCATCACTGGGCACTGGTATTTTATTCTACCAGGATGTCAATCACCGTTTCAATTAGTGAGTGGGAGGAGAGAGTGTGGATGATAGCACCCAATCTTCCATT
This sequence comes from Chlamydotis macqueenii, assembly GCF_036417535.1. NCBI lineage: Eukaryota > Metazoa > Chordata > Aves > Otidiformes > Otididae > Chlamydotis > Chlamydotis macqueenii. Next base: position 13,175,519 of record NC_141572.1, on the reverse strand, counting down.
TGATTTAGGATAAATCACACTTAAGAGGGCATCTGAGGTTAAAGAACACAGGATTCTGGACACATGTATAAATCAACAGGCTTGAGGTTTTCATTATTCACCTTCTAGTGTATGAAGTGATATGACTCATTGGATCATAAAAGAGATCAAATAGCTTTGTTGCTAATAATTCTTTCCTTGACCCATTCCCTGGCACATTAGGTTTGTAAACAGAGTTTTAATGGCATCCCTTGGAAGTAATAACATCACGCCTTTGGAGCACCTTGGCTGGCTGTACGCTCCTGGCTGTAACTGAGGGATCTGGGGTTGTTCAGCCTGGAGAAAAGGAGACTGAGGGGAGACCTCATCGTTCTCTACAGCCACCTGAAAGGAGGTTGTGGCGAGGTGGGTGTCGGTCTCTTCTCCTAAGTAACAAGTGATAGGAGGAGAAGAAACTACCTCAAGTTGCACCAGGGGAGATTTAGATTGGACATTAGGAAAAATTTCTTTACTGAAAGAGTTGTGAAGCATTGGAACAGGGGAGGTGGTGGAGTCACCATCCCTGGAGATATTTAAAAGGCGTGTAGATGTGGAGCTTAGGGACATGGTTCAGTGGTGGACTTGGCAGTGCTAGATTGATGGTTGGACTTGATCTTAAAGGTCTTTTCCAATTTAGATGAATCTGTGGTGAATCTCTGTAATGAGGTGGTTCTGGTATTGGTGATGGGAAAGGTTCAGACGTCATTTGCAGACTGCAGCCTTCAGGACCTGGGTCTTGGTCCCAGGACTGGGGAAATGCTTGGAGCAAGAGCATGGCAGACAAGATCTGGGGATGACTAAGAAGCGTCACATGTCCTTGCTGCAAGTCTCTGCGTACGTTTTTTACCTGTTGCTGGGTTGTGGGCTCCTCCCCCCTCAGCTGTGTCTAACAGGGGGAGATTTCTCCTTTGAAAATGGACAGTTTGGGCTGTAGGGAGAAGAGAATGGCTGAATGTATCTGCCTTCCTCGCCTTCCAGAGGTTTATTCAGATACCAGAAATAGGCAGACTGGGGCAGGGGGAAGGGAAGTAGCTTCCCACCTGCTCATCCCTTTTATTTCTATCCCAATCAAAGAAATTGAGATACCTGGTCTAGGGAGAGGAGGGAGGAGAAAAGGTTGGGAGCTGTCAGTGTGGAACTGTGCTGCTTCATCACTTCATCTCAGGTCATTGCTGAGTCTACAGCAGATAGAGACCTTTGTAGAGATAAAAACTGAAACAAAGTCTCAGAAGTTATTTCAGAACTTTTTTTTTAATGGTAGCCAATTTATTGATGGGATGGAGGACACCCACAGGCAGCAGTGAACTCTGTAGCTGTGGCGATCACAAAAGGAGGGGTTTAGCTGCACTATAGTTGAAAGTCTCTAATTATAGCCTGGAATCTTGGCTGTCACACATGTATGGACCGAGGAGCGTAAGAAGAGTGCTAGAAGGGGAAAACTGTGAAGGATGAGCAGTGGCTAGGTGACTGGGAGAACTGGGGTTGCTCCACCTTATCTGAAGGACATTCTCTGTCAGTTTTGATGTTTCCACTGTTTTGGTCAGTTCCTATAGTTAATGCACAAGTTCTTACATTGAAGGAGACCTAACAAAAGACTGCTCAGGGTCTGCGTATAAATAGCTTTTGGATCCACTTATATTTATATATGTATTGCTTCAGCAAACTTACATGAATAAACAATAGCAATATAATGCCCTTTTTATAGATACTGCTCTGTACATGCACCAGAACTGCCTGCTGTATTTATTCCAGCTTGTAAACCATGCGTATTTAGCACAGGATGTGTACTCTTCATCATTTCCAGTTGTTTAAAAGGAGGCTTTCGTAGTGGTGCTGGCGTGCAAGGAAACACCGTGATGCTGGGGTATTAGGTGTCGGGGGTGGATGCATTAAGCAGGAGATTTAATTAGAAGACCATCATTATATCTTTGAGCTAAAGAGTATATTTGGCTAAAAACTGATTAGAGCTGAATCACCACCTGAGATCTATGAAAAACATTTGAGTGGAGGCTAGGATACCCAGTACCGATGGGATTTTGTAGGACAAGGGGTATTTAACTCCCATTAAAGTCTCTGGAGTGGTTAGTAACAGCCTGAAGGCTGAATTCATCCCTGATCCTGTCAAATCGCTGCTCTTTGCCAGGAGTGGACTTGGCTCAGGGAGGGAAAGCTGCTCTCTGATTTATACTAGAAAGCAAGTGCTGAGTTTGGGATGTGTGCTGATCTGCCAGCTGTGCTCTGGAGGAGTCTGGCCCAGGGAGCAGCAATGAGCAGCCCGTGCAGGATTAACAGCGCTAAGGCAGTGAATTTTGCCCCAAATCTTGTAGAATTTTTGAAAAGACAGGCTGTTTCCTATTCCCTTCTCTCTGCCTTTCTGATCTGCCAGCTGTGCTCTGGAGGAGTCTGGCCCAGGGAGCAGCAATGAGCAGCCCGTGCAGGATTAACAGCGCTAAGGCAGTGAATTTTGCCCCAAATCTTGTAGAATTTTTGAAAAGACAGGCTGTTTCCTATTCCCTTCTCTCTGCCTTTCCTTGTGAGTATGGATGGGATCTGTTAGGGCATCTCCAGTATTTAGGAACCCAGATACTTCTTATGTGAGGAGAGATGATAAACTTGTTTATACTGAGGGATTTCCCACATGGGTGGTTTCTTCTGGAACTGCACGTCCACACAGAGCCTGATCAGTAATGCCCAGCTCTTCCCGGCCACTGGATGCAAGATCTTTCCAGAGGAGTAGTTTTTTTCCACATGAGGGGAACCACAGCAGAGCCAAGTAGTTGATTTACCCAAGCCAGAAGTTGGACATCAGGCTCTGAAGCCCATCTGGGTGGTATGGTAATGTTCCCCTTAAACATCTACTAGCTTGGGTGAACCTCAGGTTGTCTCTGGACCTTGCATGTAGGTGGGCACCCTGGAGCTGCTCTTTGCTCAGCCATTAGCGCTTTGGGTGATGCCTGCTGAGAACAGGCAATCTCCATTTTCTGAACCTTCGCCCTGCTCCGTGATGTTTCTCCATTGCAGCAGTTTTTGTCCTCCCTGCTCTCTGGCTCCCAGGATGGCTGGCCCCACGGCCCAGACCAGAAAGGCCCATTACAGCATTATTAGCCTCCTCCTTTGTATCTGACAGAGCGAGAGCGACTGCTGAGCCCACTTTGCCTTCAAATGTTTAACAGATTGGCCCACGTCTTAGTTTCTGCCACTGTGTTTACAGAAGGTGGAGGACGGAGGGAAAGGGGGGCTGCTGCGTGAGGGAGGAGGGCACAGAGAAAAATAGAAATTACTAACCCGCCATCAAAGAGCTGCTTTCCTACTTGTGGTTTCAAAATGCTTCCTCCTTCCCCAGCTATCCTGTAATCACTCTCCAACATTCACCAGAGCAGTGTTTACATCCAGCCCTATTACCGGCAGGGGAGACAGGAGAAATTAAGGGCTCCCATGCCCCATTATCTCCCCCTCTTCCCCCTCCTTTCCCCCTCCCACAGGCAGACACGTTTCTCTCCCCTTACCCCTCTTCATCAAACGCCTCCAATTCATGACGGAGTAAAAGCCCTTTAATGGGATTCTGGAGATCTTAAAATCCAGGTGGTTTGTTTAAAAAAAAAAAAAAAAAAAAAGGGGAGAGAAGGGAGGGAAGGAAAAAAAAAAACCTTGGAGGAAAATACCACCAGCTTACTCTTCTTGGCTTCTTTGTTCCTTTTCCATGTTGTCTTGAACCTTTTTCTCCTCCACAACTCCGCTTGGCAGCCGGGGTGAACTGAAGTTTGACTTGGATGGCTAGTGAGACCACACAGAGTTCACCCTGGCTGGAATTAATTTCCGATGTACGGCTGAAGAATCCCATGCGCACACACAAACACAGCGAGCCCTTGCCTTTCCTTTTGATTTCCTTCTCGCGCTTCCTTCCCCAGATACCCTTTTTATCAGAAGCAGAACGAGCCGCCGTGCCAGCGCGGACGCCGTCGAGGCGAGCGGCTCTGACCCAGCGTGGCGGCAGAGCCGGGGGAAGGCGGAGGCTCTTAGATGTTGGGCGGGCGAGCAGACGTGTGAAAAATGGCGAATGTTGGACAACAATAAATGCGGATGATGAGTTTTTTTTGACGAAGGGTAAAAAAGGATAGTCATCTGGTACTGGCACTTGATGGGGACTTGAGGTCTGATTCTAATTCCTTGTTTAACCGCAGATTTCCTCTAAATAATTCTCATAATCTCTTGATTCCCTAGCTGAGGTCAGGGGCCCATTGTTCTACACCCTGTAACAACACAATGGGACGCAGTTCCTGCCCCAAAGAGCTTACAGTGAAAACAATCAAAGAATGAAAAAGAAACCCAGCCTTGCCTGAAGTTACACCCTGGTGTTAAATTGAAGATTAGAACCAGACCTCCTGACTCTCTAGGTTTTGAGTCTTCTGCAATTGTAACGTTTTTCAGGATCCTATCTTTAGATTCACACTGCAGTGTTGGAGACCATCAAAAGAGAAAATACAGAATCTGTTACCCCTTGGAGGAGAGGAGTGGGAGCTGTGTTTGTGATGGGCAGCTATGGTTCTACAGGAAGGTCAGCCTATGGTTGTTGGTTCATACTTAGCACTACCAGCAGATGTATAGAGGCTGGGAAGTTTGGGAAACTGGTTAACCTTCAAGGTTACTCGATTTCATATGAACCAAGGCAGTAGACCAGTACCGTAACGAGCTTGGTGGCTGGTAAAGGCTGTATTGAAGTTCCTTCCTCATCGGGAAGGGAGATGGCTGTGTGGGCATATGGGGATATTTAAGTGGAGAATATTCACTCCCATGTGTAGGAGTTGCTAGAATAGCTCTGCATCCGGAACTTGCTCCCCTCCCAGGACATGGATATATTGAATGCACAGGGCGGCACGCGCGCCTGTGAACTTGTCCCAAGTCCTCTTAGTGCTGGCACAACAGCACTTGCGCCGCAGGAATGTTCATAGTGCGATGGTCCTGGTGAAAGATGACAAACTTGAATGAGGGTCTGGTCGTACTGGCAGCGCTCTAAAGCATTGGCGCGGTCTTCCTGACTGGAAGAGTAAAACTAAAGCAGACTTGGCAAGTGTTGCCCTTGGTGTATCACTCAATAAAGAGAGGATCTCACCATAAGTGTTGCTGGAAACTTTGCAGTGTTGTTGCTTTTTTTAAAGTCTCGGCATCTGGAAGGACTCGATAATACAGCAAGTGATGATTTGTGTATGCACATCCATGTATGTCCATACATACGCTCTAAATTTTTCTTGTTTTCCACACACAGCTTTCTACCTCCAGCGTATTTCAGTGGCACTGCTTCAGTTTTGGATATTGAATGTTATTAATGGGGGAAGATGTGAGTGCTCGTATCCCGTGTTTTCCTTTTCCTACTTGTCAGTTTATATGAAACTTGTCATCACTTTAAAAATCTTAAATTTCATCCAGATTGAGCAACAGGGTAGGTATCACTTTCCAGACTTACAGAGAGATGGACACATGGACTGTGGGATTCATCATCCCTGACTTGGGGCGTCAGAGGAGATTTCCTCTTCGTGTACGTGAGCGCAGAGATTACACCTAAAATCAGTTGTCCATCTGCTCAGAGATGTAGAGATCTACATTCTAGCCTGTTTTTTCTGGTTGAGGGAAACGGCTGCTTTATTTCAAATAGCTTCTTTAGGATGAGAAGAATCTGCCTGTTTCCTCTGACTGCAAATGGAGTCGATGTACTGGCATAAAAACAGATACCCACGGCCTGCTGCTCTCACCCCGTACTTGGTGGGTCACCGGAGCTGCTTGGTTCTTGGTGAGGGAAGTTAATGGTCCCATGTGGACACTATCTTGTTGGACGTGCAGGCCTTGGTTTCAGATCCTGATGAAGAAGGCTCAGGCAGAAGAGCATTATTAGGCACATAATTGCAACTGAAAGATTTGTTCTTCGGCATTGTGTCTAAGCTGTAGAATAAGACTTTGTTCCTCAGACTTAGAGACGACAGGTTTTACTGTACGTTGAAATCAGCTTCATCCTCCTCATGGCCTTAAGTTTATTTTCCTTGTTTCAGAAAAATGTGGGGAAATTTCTGGATTTTCAAACACACCTTTCAAAGGGAACTGCGCTTTAGACCTCAATTTCTGTAGAAGTACTGGAAAGGGTAACGGGAGGAGCAGGAAAATTATCTAAAGGGTCATGTTAAGATCCAGTGGTCATTTCTGCTAATGTGAAATGCTCCAGAATCACGAGATAGGCATCAAAAGCTGGTAAGATTTAAAGCTTAAGAAATCTATTTACTTGGTTTCTGCATTTTGAGCGTTTGGGATGTCCTTGGGTCATACTTTCAAGATTTTCCTTGCAAGGAAACTTGCTTCTTTTAATTTATTTTTTTCTTTTAATGAGAACTGAGACTCTTATGTAATTATTTGTTTCCTGGAGTTGGGGCCTTTAAGTAAATATCAGATATCCAGAGATTTGTGTTAAAAGTCGCAAGTTGGCAATTCTATTTTATTTTACTTTAGAGAAGACTTTATTCATGTAGAAGACCTAGATAGCTTTGAAATTGCAGTGGAAAAGGGATTATTGTTGGTGTTTGTTAGTTCTACTAATAGCTACTATAACAACAGTTGAGTTTTTTTTTTTTCTATGAGAATTTATTTTACTGGAAAAAGTTTGGAACACATCAAAATGTTTCTTTTTGGCGAAGTTGAAAAGCTTCCTCTTGACTTAATTCTGCCTTCCATTAATACTGCACATTATTTATAATATAAAGGATGAAAGAGATGAGCCCCATTTGAAATGCTGAAGTGGAAATTAGACAGTCCATTGTTATTGAGAAGGATGGTGGAGGTCACAACAAACTATTTTCATTAGTCTTCATCTCCCTCAAAGTCTGAGGGTTTGGGCTTTTCATGCCAATTTGAAGCCAAGCCAATTATTTGAAATGTCGATACGTCAGAAATTTTTGCTGTACAAACATTCAACTTTTGACCAGCCCTTTCTATTATTTCAGGTTAAGATTATAATAGAAACACCATGATACAATTCATTTGGTAATATATGCATCTCATTTTCTCATCCTCTGCTTTTCACTTTTATTGGTGACCTATTTCAGAAACAATTGTTGCAGGCCAATGGAGAGCATATGTTGATGCAACATTAATAAGAACAAAGAGGTTTAAGTTATAGAAATAGCTGTCTGTGTCACACATTAGTAGTTCTAGTCCCCATTTGGTAGAGCTTTCGTGGATAAAATTGTGCACTTGGATAAGAGTGGTAATATCTGATCCAGGATAATGAAGAAGACAGATCCATGCAGAGATTTATTTTATTTGCTTTTGGCAATTAGCATTAGTAATACTGTATGTGGGAAGCTGGAACTGCCACAGATGATAACGTTACTGCTTTTGAGATGGTTTATGCAGCTCTGATAACAAGGGCTTGAATCAATGGGGGCTGTGGGGACTCAGCACCTCTGGAGGTGCTCTCATACATGCTTCAGATAAAAAAAACCTTTAGGCATCTGATGTAAGGAGCCCAGGGCAAGAAAAGTTTGCTTCACTGCTGTAAGGTGAAGACTTGACTCTGAATGTTTCATAGCTGCATTACTCAATATGTCTGTGCCTAGGTGGAACTGCCAAATCAAATCACGTGTTGCTGGTGAGATACCAACTTGTCTGTCCTTGCCTTTTGCCTTCATTGCCTTCTTCTGTGAACCAGTAACTGGGGTGGGATCCTGTGGCACCAGCCACTTGTGACCAGTCCCTATTTTTGCTTTTGGGCTAAATTGTCTAGACGTTACTTCGAAACTGAAAAACCCTTAGTGGTTAAGATAGTCACCCGCTCGCCCATGGTGCGGGGTCAGTGGAAGAGACCCCGCGATCTCTGCTGCTTCAATTCCCAGCTCAGCTTCAAAGTTCAGGCTCCACTTGCCTGCTGGAAGGGCTGATGGGTGTCTTCATGGTCTGTTCTGCCAACCCCTCATAAGAGGGAAGAGGGTTACTGAGGGTTATGGTGTCTGAAGTGACTTAAAGCATCATCCTTGAACAGCTTGAACGCCAACCAAGATGGTTCGTCTTGCATTTTTCCTAAATATTGTGTATTTGCCCCAGAGTTTCATACAAATAGGATTTGGTATGTTTGTTACCATGGACCAGCTGAGATATGGTAGCTCACAACACTCTGGGCTATGCTGGTCCATCTTCTTTACCCAACTACGTAAGCCCAGCTGGTTCTTGCTTTGATCTGAGATGGAGAACTTGCTTCTGGTCTTCCTGGAATTCAGACAGTTCTGCTCTGATGTAAATTCACTGGCTGTCAGCGGGCTGCCCTGGTTTGACATAATGTGAATGACACAAGAGATAGGTCTGAAAGGTGGAAATAGCTTTGATGGATGGTGTTTGGCCAGCGCGGCTGCTGTGAGCTGGCTGGCCTCCGCTCAGCCAGTTGCAGCTGCGGTAAGAACCCACCGAGGCTGGTATGCTCACATGGCACGTTTCGTGTATTTTGCAATGCTTTGCCTGTGGTCATAGCCCTGGTGACAACTTTGCAAGGATCACAAAGCAAGTATTTCTCACTGGTTTTTCAGATGGAGCAAGTGAGGGGCAGGAGGTCCAGGATGGGTTAGAGGAGGAACAAAGAATGTGAGTTTCCCCATCCCCTGGGTCTACACTTGCAGCTCCTCAACGCGCCGTCCTGAAGCCCTGCCAAGGCAGCAGAGAAGCTGAAAGGTGTCTCAATCCCCTGAGCTGAAACACAAGCTGCTGGCTGACTGCAGAGCAGCAAACCTGGGTTGCAGATTGGAGCTCGCGCGGCCCTGGCGTGTGTCATGCCGCCAGCCAGTGCCTCATGGCACGGTGACACAGGGCACCCCGGGCGGCTGCGCCGTCAACCGAAAGCTCTCGGCGGTGTACGCTGCAGAAGCTGTGTCACCCATGCCTGGGAAGGTGACTGCGTTGGGAGTGTTGAGCAAGATCCTTTAAGCCCGGGGGAATGTAAAGTCTTTTCCCGTCCCGTCTGTGCCCTTTTTGTGTGTCTGGAGAGGAGAAGCGAGCCCATGCTGTCTCAGTTTGCTACCTCCTTCGGAAGGTTGGGGGAGCTGGGAGCCAGGGACTCGCGCGCCCCATTCTGTCACAGCGTCCCAACATCAACACCCTCTGATCTATGGGATCCTGAGAGTTTGCAGCTCTCGTGTGGAGACGGAGTATGAATAAGGGCCCCCCAGTGTATTGGGAATCAGGCCTGTGGGTCTCCCGTGTCAAGTGAGTCATAATGTATTAGATCCGAGGACTTCCCCCACGGGTGTTTAGTCTCAACAAACCCAGCTAATTCAGATTTAACTTAGCTCTTAATATGCTACATTGCTGAGTCTTCTAATTAATGCCACATGTTGCAGTCAGCTGTCATGCTGAATAAATGTTTACAAAGCTATTAATGTACTGTATTTGTAAACCAGACCAGCTCCTTTTTGGAAATCATGTGGTATGTGTTTTCCCCTCAAAGATGAAAAAAAGTTTTTTAGCAATAATGGGTACTTTATTTCTGCAGCAACAGCCGCTTCCCAAGAGTTCGTTGCTGACTTTCTTGGGCTGCGGCCATTGTCCTGGGGAAGGGATGGGGGGAAGAGCGCTGTCTTTTAAACGGAGATGCTGAGTGGCCTCGCCGCGGTGGGCCGAGGGGCCAGTAGGGACCAGCAAGCCCCGTGCTGGGTGGTGATGCCGGGGAGGAAGCAAGAGCTGCGTGGGTCGGCAGCTCTCCTGTCCCTGGCCGCCGCAATCCCGAAGCGTGCGCGCGCGAGGACGCGCCACTCTCCCTCCCCTCTGCTGCCACGTGAGCAGGGACGCCTGGCCACAGCGGAGAAGACAGGGAAGGAGACATGTCATCCAGCAGTCTGCAGGCCATCTGCCTTCTGCTCAGGGGCCCTCTCGGGGCTGGGGCCAGGGCTGGCCACTGTCCTCACGTGGTCAGTGTGACAGGGGCGGTGGGATGGTGGGGGTGGGAGATCCCATCTTCTCCCCGGAGACGCTGCCGCTGAAGGGCTTGCTCTGCACAAGTTGGCATTCTCTGTTTCTTGAATTTTTTTGGTCGTGTATTTAATTCCTTCCTGAGACTCCAGGGAAGCGGCTTTCTTCTGCTGGGGTTCGTGCACTTCTGTTTCATCTTTAATCTGCTGCAGAAACCCTAGGAGATGCCAGAGCTCTTTGAAAGCTCAGGGAGAGCAAGGCTGTGATCTGTGCGCTGCCACCAGCTCCTGCGTCCTCAAGGCAAAGCGTCTGCCTCGGGGATTTAGGCACATTTATGGTTGAAGTCTGTGGGAAGCAAATATCTAACCCTAAGCTGGGGTTCCAAAAAAATACCGAAGTGTTAGTGTTTGCATCTTTGGTCTCTAAAACGGGGCTAATGGCAGAGCCTCCATCCCAGAGGAAGAATTGGAAGGATTAATAATTTTGGAAAAATTAATAGCGAAGCCTGTTCAGGTACGCTGAAGCAAAGCAGTTGTGTGATTTCCCCAGTGAGGCTCAGCCTTTTGTCCTCTTGCTACACCAACTTCAGGTGACTTTTCCAACACAGGGATTACGTGCAGACCTGGACGTCTAAGCAGGACAATCCAACCTTCTCCCAGTCACTAGTTAAAAAGCTTGGTGCAATCACAGTAGAAGAATGAGTCTACAAAAGCAAAAAAATATTCTTAAATATTTCATTCAGCCTTCTTTCTGTGTATTGGGCAGCCGTCTACAGCCTGCCCATGGGTTGTGTTTTCCACCCGAAAGTGGAGATGATTCTTTCAGCTAGAAAGCATTTGATGAGTGCTTTATCGGGGATTGATGCTGCTTCGGTGAAGAACTGCAGCCTTCCTGTTTTGTTTAGTGTCTGTTTGTGGCAGAAGCGTGGCTGAGGGGAGTGGGAGGCCTTTGCTGTCCTGGTGTTGGTAGTGGGTGGAAGGTCCGACTGGAACACGACAGACGTGTGCTCCTCACAGGTGCATGCTCACTTCAAGCTCTCGAATGTGCTGTCAGAAATCACCACCAGATCCGTGGGCTGCATCTGTGGAGTGTCCTGCCGTCCCAGTGCCCCAGCCCTTCGGGCAGAGGGACCTGCTGGTCCCCTCCCTGCCCGTGTACATGGTGGAAAGGAGAGTGCATTTGGGGTGGAAGACGGAACATCCCCACAGCTGGGGCTGGTAGAGCTGTGGGTCGGTCCTGCCGGGTGTTAGCGGTTTTATCTCCCAGCTTGGTGTCCCCCCAGCAGAAGCACCAAGGGGCTGGTGGTGGCCAGGCTGGCACGGCCACGGCTCAGAGCCCTGGGCTTGCAGAGAGAAGGGAAGCATGGCAGCCTGGCTTTTAATTTAGGATAATGGCTTCTGTGCTGAATCCCTTCAGGACCATGTTTTAAGCTGCTGCCCTGCATCACAAACCTTAAAACCTCTTGCCCTCACTTCAGTCGTCGTCAAAGCCAAGCACACACCTGCTCTTGCCGTGGACCCGTCTTCTACGTCTTTAATCCCCATCTTCCCAGCCTGCCTCACCAGTGGGAAGTGTGCTTATAATGTTAAACTTCCCTCATTAGAGAGAACATTCCTCTTTTTAACCTCTTTAACCTGCAGCATTCCCGTTGGGAGGACCCTGTCTCCATACTTCTCAACTGCTCTTAATTAGATTAGGCATTTCTTGCCTCCGCTGTATATTTACAATTTAGGAACAGGAAAAAATACAGCCTGCACTTAAGGGCCTTCTTCCCTTCGGTTGCTTCCCCTGCTTGATACGTTGGACAGCAGGAGGTGGAAATTTTAAAGCCCGGAGGAGCAGAACTTGTCTGGGAGGAGAACCTGAGGTGGTTTAGATCGTTCTTTAGGCAGGACTGATTTCAGATCTTGATGGATTTTTTTTTTTTACATCGGCTATCTTTTTTTTTTTTTTTTGTATTTTCTTGCTTGTATGTGCGCATGTGTGTGTGCACACACACCCTCCCCATTGTCTGTCTTTTGCTCTTATTCTGCCATCAGCCTTTTAATAATATTATTGTTGATGTCTTTTCATTCCTGATGCCAAACCTGATTTGGAGATCGCGGTACTGAGGGTTTCATTTTGAGCACTGGAGACGCAAAACTGAAGTCCTAAGTGACTGGAGCCCTTGGCCAATCTAATTGTTATTGACATTTGTGTCTGATTGTTCATCAAGGGGGATTTGACTTGCAGGCCAAATCATTCTATTACTGGGGTTCCTTTCAGCCTTTTCTTTAACAAAAAAAAAAACCTGCCCCAGTCAGCAGCAGAAGAATCAATGGCAATATCTCTAGATGTCCATCTAGGCGGGCATGAGAGGGGGGAGCGAAGACAGAGGAGGCCATGTATGTCCCGTTTGAATGTGCAAGCAAAAGATCGGAGAACCAGCCGTATTGCGTTACAGGGCAAAAAAAAGGATCTCATTAAAAGACTACCGTTTTCATGGCAAGGTGAAGGAGGCAGAGGAAGGAGGGGCTGGCAGGGCTAATTATATTAAGGTCATTTCACCTGTCAAAACTTTCCCTTTAGTGGTGTCCCTGGTGCCCTGGGATAACATCCAGATTTGTCCTGAATGGCGTCTCTGTTCCTGCTTAGGAGCCTTGACTGGTGGATCGTGAAGCGAGCGGCATGAAAGGAGCCCTGAAGGCACCCTTTTGCCTTCTTTTCACCTCCCGCGCTCCTTTGATTTTGCTTTCCCCCCTCTTGAGTTTCACGGCGGGTAATGATGAAGCCCTGCTGTGCTGTTCACCCGGAGTCGCGCGTTCCCTGGGAAGCCAGTGAGGCAGCCGGCATGCCGAGCACCCCAAGCCCTAAAGCTCATGTTCCGCTGGGTTCTTGTCTCCGTGCGTTTTGAACCCATTTACACCCTGCTGCAATGCCAATTTATCCCCCTTGAAAGCTCTCCTTAGGAACAGAGAGGGTCGAGCGAGGCTGATTTTGCTCATTAGACTAATGGTGGAAACCAGAACGATGCAGACGCAGGGATCAAAACAGAAACAAGGGAAATATTCTGTTTATTCATTTAAAAAAGGCAAGGGTTGAGGGGGTGGCTGGTAAACCAGAGTGTCCTCGTCCCGGTGATGAACCCTGGAATTACGTGCCCTCCTTCAGGGGTTTGTTCCGAGTCATTAAGTTATTTCATTTTCCAGGAATTGGGGTAGGGGGAAGGCAAATTTCTACAGTTAATCTTTCTCTTGAGGTAGGTGGAAGCTGTGCCGATGGCCTCACCGTGCTAATGTTAGCAGGTAGAAGTAATTTGGGGAAGGAGGCGATGGGAGGAACACAATAGGGTTCATTCAGGATCACGCAGGTTATACTTGTCGCCACGGAAACGAGGCAGAAATTTCAGAGATCAAAGGCTTCTCCACCGAAAGTTGCTACCTAAATGCGTTGGGTAGAATGAGAGAGAACTGCAGATGAGGAGGAAGTGCACCAAATCTGCGTGGCCTTCGGCACCCGGCTCAGTGAGTCAGATTTAGCCTGCTGAAGCAGCGTTGCTGGAGTTGAGAGATGGGTTTGGCTTAATATGCCCTGCCTTTGAGAGATGCTTAGGAGCAGCAGTGAGTCATGGACTGTTGTGACATACAAGTAGAATTGGATGAGTTTCCCCTAAACGGGAGCATGTTTGGATCCTGGAATTGGCTTTTGAGTAGGAAAATAGGCATAACCACATAGTTGCCTTTTAAAATAATTATTTAACTGGGGAGATGGGCAAGAGGTGCTGACCTGTGGAGTGGAACTGTTTGATGGAAGCTGCTGTTAAGGTTGAACTGCTGGACATCTGTATTTGGTCCTGTGTTAAATGACCCTTAGTGTTAAAAAGGATTCTTAGGAGGAAAAAACCCTGCAGTTTGGAGTTCTGAGAGTGCCAGAGGGAATTGTTCAAACTGTGAGATCTGTGTAACTATCTGTCACACCAACCTGTGCCATTCTGGGCTCATCCCATAGCTTCTAGACTTTGAACAACTACCATGTTATCAGGCTGACTCCTCTTTCTGTTTGACTGTTTGATGAAGTGTTGCTCTTGTACCCTCCTGTCTACTGAACCAGCTTAATCCAGCAGGAACATAACTTTCTAATTGCACTGTATGTTTTTGGTGACGTCCTTTGTGAAGTAGTTCTCAAGAAGGACCAATTTATCCTTTGGAGAGGCAGACCAAAGGCAGAGGTACCAGATGGTGCTTTGGCCTTAAAGGAAGAGGGGAAATACCCAAATGAGGAGTGCTTTTGCTAGAATACTGCCTCGGGGCCAGCCCAGGTTGCTAGTACAAAAATCTTGCAGACTTGCAAAAAACGTTGGAGATGCCTTCCTTCTTCATAGCATGATGTGAAACTTTGCCCTTGAGGAGGATGAATGAATGGTTTTAAAAGCTATTACTCTTAGAAAAGGGCATGCCAGAGTTTTTATCATATCAAGGGCAATGGGAAGAAAAAAATACGTGCTGGGGCTGGGATTTGAGTATCCACCCTCCGTCTCACTTCTGCCAGGTGTTCCTGCCATCCCGGTGAAGCAGGGATGGAGACAAGCCTCTGGAGGCAGTGGCATTTCCAGTGCAGTAACCTGAATCATTTTAAAGAGCAGAAATCAGAGACAAAGCACAGCATTGTAGGCAGCAAAGGCTGAACAAGAAGACCCTTGGGAGCCCCGCCACTTCTCCCTTTAATCTGATCAGCAAGCAGCATTCCTGTAATTCCCTCCAGGTCACTCTGAATTCCTGCAGTTTCTCAGCCAGGTTGAAGCCTTCCCCTTCAGTATTAAATAATCTGTAGGCTTAGAGGAAGGAGCAACGCAAGACTTAGTTTATATCAGAAACCAGCAGGAAACTGCCACATCCTTCTCCCAGCACCTCTAAGGCTCAATAATTTTAAGTCACCATACTTTCTGCTTTTAAAATACTTTGCAAGGTCATTCTGAGAGGATGTTCCTGTTGTGTATTTAGCATAGCAGACGTGCAGTGCCCTTATGAAATATCCGTTAGCTTTAATTGTTCCTGGCTTAATTCAGGTGAAGCAATAGTTTCGGTTTGTAGCTCAGAGACACAGCGCTCTTTTTCCAAAGGGATGAGGATTACACAGCCTGAGGCAGCTGGGAAAATCTTCTTGTCTCCGTTTGGTCGAGGAGGCAGAGTCTGACTTTGTGACTGCTGACGGCTCCCCGCAGCCTCCGCTCTGACTGCTGGAGCAGTCCGTTAGAGCTGGATGGGTGAAAGGACCCAAAAAGAGAAAAAAGGAACCTTATTTGTGCATGAGTCCAAGGTATCTATACCTTTAGAGCAACGCACCCTGCATCCTTCCATCTGAGAGCTGGGATATAAATATATCTGAGGATGCATTTCTTAAAACAACTGAAGGCAAGTCAATACTAGCTATGGATCTACATTCTGTAGATCGTAACTGCAGCAAAGACACAGTGGTACAGGCTTCAGAGCGGCCTGCAGGCTTCTAGTGCTCCCATCCCAGCCGAATCCTGCACCACCACTGCTTTGCCATCTGCTCGCAGAAGCCAGAGTGATGCTCTGCATCTCGGTGACTACAGCTACAGCTCCACCTTCACCCAAGGCTTTGCTGAAGGTTGGGTGTTGGTGTATTTGAGTGTCTTATCTCTGTGTAAATGAGGCCACCTCGCCAAGCAGAGCTATTGCTGCCTGGCATCTGTGCCGCTCCACGCAGAAAGGCAACCTCCTGAGCAGTTTGCTCTGCCTGTGCCCTCACAGGTCTGCCAGAACCCGTATAGGATGAGCAAAGGTTGAGCTACAAAGTATGTTTATTCTCTCAAAAAGCAGGTAAAGCTTTTAAATGGTGGGAAAGTGAATGACATGTAGGGAAAGGGGACAAGAGACTCATAAAGCTAATGAAAGCAAGGTTGGTTTCGTTCACATCTCATCTCTGTTGCAGCTTGAGGATACAGTAGAGCCCATAGAGGCAGAATGAGGCAGGAGAATTAAGATAATTAAAGGTACTTTTCCATCCCTCAGTAGAAAACAAAGAAAATATGGTGTTGACAGAATTTCTTGTTCCGCCTGCCCCAGGAAGACACTCCCATTGACCTCAGTGATTAGTAACTGCAGCCGATGTGAAACTCTGCAGAACTTCGCTGAAGATTTTAAATTATGCTGAAGAGATGAGAATATTTTGAAAAGTGTTACTATTCTTCTGAGAACTTTATTTAGAAAAAGAACAAATTTACTTCCAAAATACACAAAAGCAATATTCTTACCATGGAAATGCATAGCCTGAAAACTCAAATGACATGAGGTCACTGGCTTCCTTTTATCAATAACTTTGAAGTCTTGTCCTAGTTTTCTAATTTAGATTCTTGTGATAAGAGGTTCCCAGTGAGTCTGGGCAAAAGCCAAGACCCTCTCCCTCTAATAGGTTGGGAACACAACCGCTAGTAGTTCCAGTTTTGAAGACAGGCCAGGTCTTAAAAGTGGCTGCAGGGACTCTGCAGAGACAAACCCTGAGACTTTGGACTGTTTGACGTTTCATCAAGCTCCTGGACCCAAGTGCACGAGCCGTATGTCAGTTTTGGTCAAGTTTCTTTGATTGGTTTGGCTCAGGTACCAGTTGTCACCTCATCTGCTCACAAAAGCTTGTGAAAGTTTCAAATAATAGGATGGAGAATTCAACAAACAGCTTAAAGTTCAGCTTATTTTTGAGAAGGTGTCCTTGGGGATGAGCCAGCCTTGGGCAGATCCCAACCTGTATCTCATCTGAGTCCAAACGGCATGGATATCTGTGGCAGGGAATGGGAAACCATACGTTTCTAGAGTGGCCAGTGACTGATTTCTACCAGTGCCAGAGCCCAGCTCTTCCTACCACCCGAGATTAGGTAGTCCTGAAGAAAGTGGGTAGGTATGAAGGCTACCACCTCCTAGAAGTCAGTTTCTCCGCTGTAGTTTTTTGGGGATGCTCTGGGAAACTAGACAAAAGCTTGAACCAGCACTTTCCCTGCACTGAGAACCAAGGGAGGCTGCCAGCTGAGCATAGTGCATCCAGTTTGCCAGGTGTTTCAGCAGTAAGAAAAAAAACTGAGTCCTTGTGTTCAGGGGAGCTCTCTGGTAGCCTCAGCCACCCCACCTTGCAGGACTGGTCACTACAGGTGTGTATCGAGCAGTCGGGTCTGCCCTGGGTCTGCAGTGCACCTGAGCAAGCCATCTCCGTTCTCGCATGCTGTGTGTGCGGAGCAGGAGGACCTGAGCCCCGAAAGCTACATTTCATTTAGTAATTAATTACTGATTCTTGACCCCAGGCAGCTTCAGCCCGCTGACAATAACAAGATTGCAGCCTGTGTATAAGCCGGCCTCCATGCCCTTACTGCTCTCATTACATTAGCTGAAATCCCGTGCAACAAAGACACGGAGTGCCTGGCAGAGGAAGGATAAAACCTCTTTTTCTTCATGGTTTGGGTCTGTTTCCCTGCAGATTTAGTATTTGGGTGTTCCCCAACTGCCGGCAGCAGCTCCTCGCCCCAGGGCATCGCCCCAAAAGGCCACAGCAGCGCCAACAAGGCAGCTCACCCAACTTGTCCACCCAACCCACTCCACCCGCTGAGACGTGAATTATTTGGGAATCCTCCCCTGCCTTCCCACAATGCCCTCCGTAGGCTCCGGAGGAACAGAGCACCAGCCTCCCAGCGCGAGGGGGAAGCGGGGCAGGACTGGGGCTGCGGCAGGGTAAAGGCTGCCCAGGATCTGGCGGCGCTGCCTGCGAGCGGGCGTAGTGCTGGCGAGGGCACGGCCGTGGCTCCTCGGCCGCGCCGGGTGCACCCGAGCGGCGATACCGGCCGTGCCAGCTGCCTGGGGGAGTTCTGCGGCAAGGAGGTAAGCTGGGAAGCGCCGTTAGCGTGCTTTCCATCTCGGATGGGGGTGCTTTCTCACTCAGAATGTTTTTAATTATTCGTTGGAAGGTTTTGAGAGCTCCTAGGGTAATGGAGAGGCCTCAATCAGTGTTTCCTAGCTGAAGGCATCTATGGATGCGCGTTCCCTCGCCTTAGTCATAGCTGAACCTCGCGTCAAGAGCGGAGCTGGTGCCAAGCGCCTGGGAGGTGCCTTGGTGACTCTGGTAGCGGGTCTCGGTGGCTGGCAGCTCCGGGCGTGTTGGAGTTTGCACCGAGCACTACGGAATTTGCAGCAAAGTGGTTGTTTCTCCTAAATTATCGCTTATTATTTTATTTTACAACAGCGCGGTGTGCCTAACCTCGCAGGGAAGGCGTAAAATCTCATTTGCAGGAGTAGCAAAGTGGTTCAGAACAAAAGGGGCTTTGGCTGGCTGAGGTGAGTTGGTGGCTGTAGCTGCAGCCCTGTGCTGCCGTTCTTGCTACGGTGTGCAGTCGCTAATGCTCAGGACCCGCTCGGTGTCAGTACTTGAGCAGGGAGCTTCTCTTTTCCTGGAAGAAAATATCAGCAGATGCCCCTGACAAACCAAACTCATGCTTCCAAGTAGGAAAATATCAGAAGGAACAGATTCATTTTGCTGCTTCACCTCAGACTTGGTCTCCTCTGCACGAACTGTGTAAGGAGCCAGTCCAGAATTTTTTTATGTTCTGATTGCTTTTAGGATTCGTAAAAGTGTGGTTGTAGGGGAGACAGGAGAAAGTATCAAAAATGGGTGATCTGGAGGTGATGGCTCTGCCTGAGGGCATCTCAGCTCCGATGTGGCCCGTGGACTCCAGCAGTGCTTCACCTGCAGCATCGCTGCTGCGTAACCTGTGTGTCCACCCACGAGGCTTCAGGGTTCGGGTCTGAGGTTCATCTCCATCCCTGTGACCCCTCAAGCGTGTTGCTGGAGACCCCACGTAGCATCTCCTCAAAGCTGTGATGCCGTTGTCTTCCTCACCAGTGGAAGCTGGGAGGAGCGGTCTGGTACAGCGTGAAAGGACAATACAACAGAGCAAGGCCAGATGTTGCCACATCAGTGGGAAGCAGAGGGACTGAGAGCTGTCTCCAGGATAAACATAACATTGTCATTTCGTCCAGCCCTCTCCCCTGCTCTCTGCAGCTGCTTTTCCACCATCTTCATCCCTCCCATGTCCCCAGTCACCCATTCCTTACATCCTCTGCAAGAGACTGGAAGGGGCTGCGCTGGGGCTAATGTGTCTCCAAGCTTGGTGCCCACGGCTGATCACTGCAAGGGGATGTTTCCGCTGCTCTCTGACACCCGTGGACGTTATATGGGGAAGGGATGGAGAGGCTTGTGGTTCTGGGTGTCTTGGAGTGTGTGTGGGCTGTGCTATCCTTGTAAAAAAAAAAAAAAAAAAAGAAAAAAATTTACTGAGTGACTTCTTTTGTTTTAAGCTGTGTAATTGGTAGGGAAAACATATCCTCTTCTAGAGGCTTTTCTTTTATTGTCATGTTTAGGAAGTTTTTTTGCATGTCATAACATTTTGTCTGTTTTTACTGAAATCCTTCCACGAAGGAATGATTGTTTGCGCAAACAGACTGACATGTTGATACAGGCTGACAACTGCATGGCTAAGACCAAAATAAAATGTAAAGTAAACACATTTGCATAAGTTTATAGTATGACCCAGTCCTTACGAAGCAGAGGAAATGGGGAGATGCGAATCGGAGCAGCTTATCTTGCATCTCCCCTTTCCACGGTGCCCCTCGTTCTTAACCTTTGCTCCGCGAGTGCCATGGGAGAGTTGTCTGGATTTTTCCATTCAGATTTGAAACAACAGGTCCCTCTTGCAGTTCACTTACGGCTTTGCTTTGCTTAGAAGGGAGGGCACGGAGGAGGGCTTTCCCCTCATGTGAAACTGGTTGGTCTTTCCATCCTTTTTCTTCTCGGTTACACTTTAGAAGGCTTCTGTCAATGTATTTTCCCTCACTTTAAAATTGCATTGACATCCTGCTGGTTTGTGTCATGACTATGCAGCATGGCAAAATGCTGATTTGGTACTATCTATTTCTTGATCTGCTTGTGGCGTGATTTCCTGAAGGATTTTGAGATCAATGCTTCAATTTTCCAGATGAGGAAACCAGAGCATAGAGCAATGATTTCCTCTTGGCCATCCGGCAGCTCTGTGGTAGAGTCAAAAGCAGAACCCAGGTCATCGGTGTCTTGTTTGTTAGTGCTCAGCTGCCTGGTGATAATACAGCTCCCTCAGCTATTCATGTGACTAGCTGGAAAGAGGAGCCCTTGCCCAGAAGCCCACAGGTGTTTGTCCTAGAGTTTGTGGCATGTACTGTGACATCTGTCAGGTCTACATCGTTGGTTGGCTTCCACAAAGCAACTCTCCAAAAACCTGTGTGCGTCCTGAACGTAAATCTTGAAGAGCCTCCTCTGAACCAGGCTGTCCCAAAGCGGGAGTCGAAGGAGGCCTTATAATGAAAGCTGCAGGGAACCCATGCTGCAGAGATGGAGAGAAGGAATGAAGGAGGTCTTGTGAAAGTAACGCTAAGTCCTTGTAGCAGAAAGATACTTAAACCCAACTGTCAGATAGGAAAGATGAACTCCAGGTCCAGACCTTCCAAGGATGTTTCGTTGACTTGCACAATTTCTGCCCGCAATTAGACATCCCTCTGGCTCTTGGTTTTCCTACAGCCAACGGATGGTGGAGGAACTGCTGAACTGAAGACAGCAGTTTCATCTGAACCTCAGAAGTTCCTCTGCCATCAGCAAGGCTGTCCCATCTCATGTCCATGGCCCGAATCTTTAAGGCTGATAGTAGAGGTGCTGCAAAGGTGACTTTTCTAGTAGCTTTGAACATAGCCAGTTCCTTTTTGAGAAAGAGGAGCCAGTTGGTGCCAATTTATCTGACTGACAGAGCCCTTGTGAGCAATTCTTGCTACGGATGGAACAGCATAATAGTTTCTGAAGTTCTCGAAGGGTGCTGAATCCCTGGTCTCTTAGGGCATGAGCAATTCCTGTGCGCAGTCATTCGTGTGTGAATTTCTGGAGGATGGTGTGGTTTAAGTGAATATTTATTTCTGAGTTTCCTTTTGCCTATTTTAGGCAGTTTCTAGCTTGGTGCGTTAGCTTCTGTGCCTCGCTTGGGTGTTGGTTATTTTGGGAGCTGACGTTCAGTCCTCAGAGCTGTGAGGTCTCCCAGTGACCCTCATGTCGCTCTCCTTTGCGGGTCCAGCTCTCCATCCCACACTCCTGAAGCAATCCCTATGGCTCACTCCCTAGCCTGAGCTCTCTCCAGAGCTGCGGAGCTGGGAGGGAAAGCAGCTGGTTTTCTGCTGTCCCCCAGGCTCTGGGTATGTACCACAGAGAACTGGAGGGTTGGAGCTCAGTTGGGTATACCTCTGACCTCGTGGTCATCTGGGGGAGCTTTGCTGATGACACTGCAGATGAGCGGAGTGGCACAAGGGTGCTTTGTCATGGCAACATCATTCTGCAACAACTTTGTGAAACTATTTACAGGGGTTTTTTTGTGTCCTTACATATGCTGGTAAGAGTCTAACAAGAAAAACGTGTTTATGAGAATCCTGGACACAGGGTCCCCACAGCCAGACCCTTCATGTGTCTTTATTTTGTTGGGGTTTGGATGTGTCTCTCTCTTTAAGGTTGGGTGCACGATTTCCATAACGAGTGTCAAGATTCAGGATCACAAACCCGCATTTTGATTTCCGAAAGGCGTCAGTGAGGCTGTGACATCCAAATGATTTGTACAGTATACTTGTCCCATAGCTAGCATTGGGTCTTCTGAAATGGTGGGGTTTGGGTAAACAGAGGAAAAACACTGGGTTTGGGGAGGGGAAAGGAGGGCTGGGAAGGGGTTGATTTATGTTCGTATTTTGTCATTCTGGGTATTTTTATGTAGCATACATCCACTTTTAGGGCACTGGGAATACTTTTTGAGCTCTGCTGTGGTACGTTGCAGGTTTTGTGGCTTTTACAGTTCTCTTAGAAGGGCTGGGAAGAGTTTTGGTGTATATGTGTAGGGAAAAATACGTGGCAGGGATCGCTGGAACGGGGTTTGTGAACAGGCAAGTCCCAGCCAATGTGTTTCTATGGCCAGGATCCTCAAATAGGAGCAGAGCTGAGCGTGGCTTATGATTTTTAACCATGCTTCTCAATGATAGCTTCATCTTAACCAAAGTGGGAGACCTAAGTATGTATTGGCAGGTTTTGTAGGTGATTTCATGTCATGGCTGGAGCTGAACTATCTTATGGAAGCACAAGATTCTCTTCCTGGCCTTGCTGCAAGTTTTCTGAGAAACTGTAGACCCAGTCACATATTTCCCTCCTCTGCCTTGGTATTGTTATTTGTGAATTAATTAGCTGGTTTTTGAATGTTGCATCTGTTCAGACCACAACTGGCTGGAACTTGACTTGAAACTATGTGGCCAGGCACAACAGCAAGATGTTAGTCTGAACGTTTGGCTTTTCTGATGATTTTCATAGCTAATGTATCAGATAAAACTGAGCACAAGATGAACGTGTCGCGTTCCTGACTCTAGTCTAAATGGTAGCTTGACACTTGTGTTTCTGCACCAAGGGAACATTTTTTTAAGCCAATGTGATTGCGCTGCTGCATGTAGGGGTGGCCCTGATTTTGGACTTGGAGATGTTAATAGCTCAAACATGGTGTAGGAATGGTTGATGTCCTATTCCTGGAAACATTCAAGGCCATGTTGGATGGGGCTCTGAGCCAACCTGATCTGGTTGGAGATGTCCCTGCTCCGTGCAGGGGGTTGGACTGGATGGGCTGGAAGGGACCTTTACCCTTCCAACCCAAAGCATTCTATGGTTTGATGATTCTAAGAGCAAAGAATGTGAAAGCTTGACTTCCAGATCAGAAGTAGGAGATGATAAGGAGTTCTCTGGATATCATCTGATATATATCAGATCATCTAACTCCACTAATGGAGATGGGTAATAAATCCAGCTGGTGGCAATTCTACCACCCCAGCTTTCAAGCTCACTTGTTCATGCTGGTAGATAAAAAGATATTGAAGAGATGTGTTTCTTAAAAATCCTTGCTTGCTACCCTGTGTCTCACAGGTCAGCTGCGCTGTTTTTTCATGTCATTGTATTGGGGAGGAAGACAGGGCTTGAGCTGTCATCTTCTGCGGGGAATTGCTGGGAAATGTCGCCCTGATCATGCTCACGCTTCAAATCGTTTACACAAGCTTCGTAAATCCAGTGCTTTGGGAATACGGTTGTCCTTGCTGGGGTATGCTAGAATAAACTAAGCCTGCTCCTTCCATGAAGTGTGGGAGCAATGAGTCACATTACACAGATTGACTTACGCAGGAAAACTCCCGGCTAGGTGTCAGAAGAGAATGTGCTTTATGCTCGTAGCCTCTGCGGTTGGGCAACACATGCTGTAAAAATGTTCTGGATGTGCGGCAAGCCAACTAGAGCTGGGAGCTCTGACCAGATCACAGGAACGCACAAATCCTACACAAATGTCCAAGAACTTTTTGGTGGGAAAAGAGGACATGAAATAGACTTCTGGCAGCGTTTGACGGGGCTGTGATTTGTCCCTTATAAAGAGCACATTTGTTAGATACGCCCCGATGCACGTTTGTCGCGCCGCGGGCTTGGACGGAGTTGCTGCCGCTCGTGGCAGGACATCCGAGATCATGAACTCCCTCCTTCCCCGCTCCCATCGCAGAAACCCCTGCGGAAGGGAATTAGCCCAATGCTGGTGTTGTCTGTAAGCTGGTTAGATCACGATCCCTGAACTGCTGCAAGGGCTGTTGGATAATAGATGTATAAAAATTTTTTTATGGCTTTTTATGAAAAAGGAAGTCAGGCCTGGGCCGGGGGAGACTGAAAGAGCCAGGGAGTGGATTGGCTGTCAAGGGTCAGCCTCCCAATAGCCCTGTGATCAAAGGCTGCTCTCAGCAGCATGAGTTTATAGGCAGCCAAGACAAACAATGAACAACTTTATCTCCTTTCAGGAAAAAAAAAAAAAGCCTTAAGTTCCAGGAAACCATTTCTGGACCAGACAAATTTTGGTTGTTATTCTTTCTCTCTCTCCTATAATGCAGCTATTTCTAGATGAAGGATGATAACAGGGGGACAGCAGAGCAAAGCCCAAACATGAACCAGGTTGTGCCACGTTCTGGGTTGGTGTACGTTGACGTGGACGTGGGAAAGTCGAAGCAGCACAACCAGTTTGCTCCTGCTGAGAATCTGGCCTTCAGCAGCAGCCGTCGCTGGAAAAGCGGCAGGGAAGCTCTGGGTTGAATCGTGGCCATTTCCCCCAGTTCGATCCCTTCTGTGAAGGTGTTGCCTCATTTGTTTGCAGCTGGAATGTTGCCTACGTTGCTGTCCCAGCTGTGGCCTCCAGTGTCAGCTGGTCGGAACACAGCTGGCCAGTTTTAAACATCCTAGCTTCAGCGTCAACTCCCTGAATAAAGTGAACAGAAGGAAAAAAAATATTTTGGGCTCCTGTGTACTTGATTATTTGTTTGGGAGGAGAGCAAGATATGAGAAAAAAGCCTCTTATTCCTAAAATGGAAAAAGTTGCAAAACTTGTAGTTGGATTTGGATCTGAGGGAGAGGAATCTTCTCAAAACGCAGAGTGTTCTTGATTTAGGATTTCCTGTTGGATACATTTCAGAAAACTATTTAAGTCATAAGTGGCCAGATTCTCAGCTAAAATAAATCTGTAAAGCTCCACTGATATGAATCAGTATAGCACATTGACCCCAGCTTAAGATCTTGGGCTGGGGTCTGGTGGTGGATTGCAAAGCTCCGTCCTTGTCCATGGGTTCAGAGCAGGACTAAATCAGAAGATACATGGTCGTCCTGGGGTTCAGAGCTGCGTGTGGGTGTTTAATTCCCCCTGCAGTGCGGACACCCTCTGTGATTTGGCGGTTGGACTCTTCTTAGAAAAAGTAAATGTCTTAACCCGATGTGGGCTGTGAGGTTTGTTTTGGTGTTTACGCTGGATGGGCCTGGTGGAATCAGTCTGGGGTGAGGCAGGAAGCCCCCCAGCCTTTCAACCAAACAGCCTTGAGGATTCCTGTAGGCATCACTGCTCTCTGTACCACATATTTCTGTCCTTCTACACACTGAGCATGGAAAATATTGTGAGAAAAGCTTTCTGAGCCAGGATTTAGGGCTGAGAATAGAGGCAAAAAGCCCTGGGGGCTGAGGAGAACATATTTCCATAGCCTTTCCAGATGTCCCTACAAAAAAAATAGTGGAGAGTTGGAAGAGCATGGCCAGTTCCAGCGATGGGTGCTCCTGGAGTGATAACAGAGATTGTTGCCTTGAGGTGTAGGAACAGAGCCGTGGGAACGGAGCTGCTGCCGAAGCAAAGGATGGAGCAGCAGGAGTACTCACCTTTTCTTCTTCCCATTCACCCCAGTGCTCTCAAAGGGATAAATCTAATCTCCTTTTAAGGACCTAGGGATGGAATTGAGAAGAGGAAGGAAAAGTTGGGTCCGGGTCTGCGTATCAAGGCCAGTGGGTTAACAGCAGGACAGGTCTTCTGGTTCTCTGCCCTGGGGTCTTACTACGTGAAATTAATAAAGCTGTGAAAATGCAACCAGCCTGGAGAGGCAAGGCATTCATGAATGGGTTACTACGCTTCGGCAGAAAGGTCTGAGCTGAGGCGGAGAGGCTTGTTGATGGTGTGGGTTTGTTTTAAGTACCTTTTGATTTATTTTTTTTTTTTCTCTTACCCTTCCTCCCACCATGAGAAGGAGCAGCTGCTGGAGACCTGTGTATGAGAGGGTTTGCAGGGCTGGGACAGGAGTACAGGAGGTCCTAGATCTTTTTTCCCTGGCTGGCACTGCTGGTCCAGGAAGTATTCCCAAATCCCTGACGTTCATTTCACGCCGTCAGCAAGGGCTGGGCTGTGTCCGCTGCTGCCATCTCCCCTTGGTGTCTCATTCTCTCTGTTCATGTACTTTCTGTTCCTCTTTTCTTTCTCCCACCCTTCAAAGTCAACACTGCAGCAGCCTGTGAGTGACAGCAAAAAATGAGCAACTTTATTTTGTTGAACTTTATTGACTTACAGGCCTTTGTTTTAAGCCCATAACATTCAGCTTGCTGCCTGCTGCTCCTGCCTCATAGGAGCCGTTGAACTCCAGAAGTACAGGAGTTGACAGTCTGGTATGGATGTGCCTGGCACCTTGAAAAGGTCTAAGAGAATTAGGTATCCACTTCCCCAGGGATTTAGTGAAGTCCAAATCTCCAGTTCCTAGAAGGTGCCTATGACTCCCCCAGCCAAAACGCACTGCATTTTCATAACGTGTTTCATTATTTATGTAGTATTTCTGCGTAATTACCAGACTGGCGTGAAGGTCTCAAGGTGCTCTGTGGGTGCCAAGGGATGACCTCACCTGTGGCTCATGAAACTCTGGTGACCGATAGACCTGAGACTTGCTCAGTGCCCAAAGCGCTGGGCAGCGTGAGCCAGCTCCGCACCTCCGCCCCGATGAGTTACCCCCATTCTGCTACTACAGAGAAGCTGGAAATCCAGTTTAACCATCTGCTTGGGAATTCCCCTGTAGCTAGAGGGGATTGAGCATTCTCACACCCCAGCATCAAGGGTGCGGTTAAGATGAAGGACGCATGCGTGGGATTCGTGTACGCTGCCTAAGCTGTGCTGACCCCCAAAACTGTCCCTTTGGAATTGGGACAACTGGTCAGAACCCAGCATGGCACTTTGGACTGCCTGCTGTTTCCAAGGGTTGGACAGTGTGTCCTTGGCATCCTGGAGGCTCGGTGACTGAGTTGGACTCTTGGGATGTAGCTGAGTGAAGTGTCTTATGTCCAGTTGTTGAGGGTCTTCCCCATCTCACTGGGTTAGAGGACCTGCAGAAATCTGGGTGTTAACTTGCTCTGAAAGCAAGTAACAGAGCCAAAACACGCTCAGAGCCGAGCAGACTTTATTGGGGGAGAATACTCTCAAAAAGGGCAAGAGCTCCCCCTACAAGTAAGGGCCTTTCTGGAAGATCTGGAAGCACCTTCAAACATTTTTCAAATGGTCTGCAGCAGAGCACTATTAGGATCTGATCCTCCAGATTCTTATACTGGAAGTCAGGTCATCTTCCACTGGCATACAGCAGTTGAACCAAGCCAAGCCAACCAAGCCAAGCTGTTGAACAACACGGGGCAGCAGCACGTGCTCCAACGTCAGGGAGAAGCCCGTAACACTGACTTCCAAGCCATAGTCTGGACCACCGTTGGTCTGCAGGTTTGTTTAGCAAATAGCGTGGGACTAGCACCGTTGATCGGATTTTTCATTCATCCTAATTTTGTCATGTAAGTAGCTGTTTGTTAAGTCCAATGAGGAAATGATTTGTTGGTGGAGAAGCTTGTGGTTCTCTGTTGACTGTGAAGTTTGGAAGCTGTGCTGCTGTGGCAGGACAGGGGAAGTGGTGGTGCTTGTAGTCATTGGTGATGCAGTATGAGCTGAGAACATCACCTGGAGAGACATGACTTGCCCTCCGGTACGGCGTGTGAAGATGGTTTACTCTATTGCCAAAACCTGTAGGTTATTGTATAAGAGGGCTTTGAGAGGCCGACGTTAAGGTTTTTTTACTGCAGAAAGGTTTTATTTTGATTTATTTATCTGATAGAACTACCAATGAGAGCCGCACAACGGAGCTGCCGGATCTCAGGGGGACGTTGCCATATGGAGAGGGCAGCAGTTGGAGACATGCTGGGTGTGAGGGCTGTTCTTACGACCCAGTGGTCAATATATTGAATAAATCGGTATCCCGCAATCAAGCCTGGATTGAGTTAGAATTGCCCAATGACCTATTAGTACAATGTGCTTTTTTTTTTTTTTTTTTTTTTTTTTTTTTCCTGGCATGCTCGGATTTTTCTCTACCCTGAACATTCATTAGTGGTTTTTTTTTCTTCAGTTCACAGATAGTTGGGAAATTGTGCTGCCTTCATTTTCTACGTGGAAGAAAATATCTTCATCTTCTGTAGTTTTCTAAGCTTAATTAACAAAGCAAAATTGCTTTCAGATTCTGTTTTTCAACAGTCAAAACATAAATTGTTGGTTTTGCTGTGGGGTTTTCTTACAGCTGAATTTTGGGAAAGAAGAGATAGACAAATAAATATTACCCGCTTTTCTGTGATGGGTAAAACCAGAAACCTTTTCATGAAAATTGACTGAGTTGATTTTTTTTTTTTTTTTTTTTTTTTTAATGGAGAGGAGGGAGGATTAGGGTAAAGAGCAGAAAGAACAGCTCCAGTTAAAACTCATTTTGGCAAGTAAATGCCTATCAGCACACTCAACGAAATTCCACCCTGCCTCCGTTCTTGCTGGGATTTATTCAGATGCCGTCAACCTCCCGACTGCAGTTTCTGTTACCAATATGGTTTTCATTTTGCGTGTTTTGCTGCTGTTCAGGACCTTATCAGTTCCTTCCTTGACGAGAGATGCTTCTGCTTTTTCTTCTTGGATGTCCTCGCTTTCCACAGTCGAACTTGAGCGTTTACGGTCATTGTCGGGTTGTTTCCTTGCGAATGAAATAGTTTTCTTCCCTCTCCCCCCTCCCCTGCTGTTGAGCTCCACAATGGGGAGTGTGGAGGAAGGAAAATATAGAGCTCATTTATTTTTAAGTAACTGTAACTAATGGCTTGATCAGCTAACGTAGTGGAAAATATGCAAACTGCTCGGAGGAGAGTGGATGTTAAAAATGTAACTTCAACATTATTGAGACATCTTTCAGCTCTAATGACAGGCTGAATAACAAACATGTCAGAAACTTTGTTGCTTCTCTAAGCAAAACCGAATAATTGAATTTATTTTCAGTGATGGTTTTGCCTTTTACGTTATTTGGCTCCTCATCCATTTTGCTGTAGTTCTTGTCAGATCTCTTGGAATAAACAGATTTTTTTTCTGAAATGGTAGAGTGAGCAGGGTAACAGGACTTCTTCATAACTCCTCCTCTCTGCCATGTACCTTTTTTTGTCTTATCGTCGTAAGATTAATTCTCAAATGCTTCTGTTGTGGCTCTGGCAGGTGCATAGGTTTGTTTTAGTTGCCTGCATTCCTTGCGCAGATCTTTGGTTGATGTGAACTGGCATGAATTTATTAACTTCTGGGAAATGATGTTACCTTGCGTCAGCTGAGGACCTGGTTCTCTGTAGTCTGGAGCTGTGAAACATCTTGCCCAGGCCTTTGTATGAATTAGAGGCTGCTTATTCTGCCGCAGATGATGGCCCTGGCCTCGTCTCTGCAAGCCTCTCGTGGTACCACGGGCTGCAAATAGCACGGTAGAGTCTACGATGGGATCCTATTCAACAGCTGTCATGGGAAATTGGGGAATAAAGCCCTTTTGTCTCCAGGGAGAAATGTTGGGATACTGTATGTTCTCTTTTAGGGTATCCTCCCAGTGCCTGGTTTGGATTCCATCCTTCCCTGATGGAGGGTTTGGGGAGGGAGGACCTTCATGGCACCATGCCCTGCCTGCCAGCCCCGGCAGCTCTCTTCCAAATCGCTCCTTGCCCTTCTTGGCACAAGGAGCTGAATCTGCATTTCTCCCTCTCTGAAAGGGAAATGGGACCATGGAGCTGGCCCGCAGCTTCCCTCCGTGCTGCAACGGGGACATGGCAGCTCAGACACATGGTTTTTGCATGTGCGTTTCTTTTTTAATTTAATGCAGAGCTGCAGCAAACCATTCCACCCACAGGTGAGATCTTTGGAAAACTAACTGCCCAAAGCTCTGAAGCTTTCAGCCTTCACGCTAACGCACGGGCCCAGCTGGCTTGAGATTAAAGAGCACAGTCGAAAACCAAAAAGCATTTGAAATTGCACCACTGAGCTGGCAGGAAATTCCAGCTTTTTGTAGATGTCGGAGGCGTTGGAACGGTGAGGAACCAGAGGTGAATCGCATCATCAGCGTTTCAGCGGGGAGGATCGCCCCACCCCGAGTGCGGCCTCGGATACAGCTCGTGCATTGAAGGGGGGGCCATCCCCAGCCTTCCCAAATTTGGGGATGGGGAAGAGGAGGGAAGAACGTTTTGGCTTGCAGCCTGGCTCACGCTTCAGCTATCTTTATCTGCAGAAGAGGCCTCTTAGGCTTGGTGTGAATCCCAGCGCGGTGCTCGGCACTCGCTTTGCGGATGGAGCTTCCAGCCCTGTCAACTTCAGCAAGCCCCAGGCGTGCCAGAGATCTTCGGGGCAGATTGGACATTTTTGTTGGGCCCAAGATAAACACTCCCTTTGCTTCTTGGACTGGATTGCTCATAGTCTTGGAAGATAACTCACAGATTAGCGGGCTTTTTAACTGCTCTGAAAGAAGTCAGTGTTTTGTGGGGATTGATCACAGAGAAGATTTGCCTGGAAGGAACCAGGAGGATAGGAGACCATGAGGACTATGTCATTTTCTGGACCTTTATCCTTTATTAGTGCAGGTGTGTGTGGGCCTGAAACGAGACCGTTGGTGAACATTGGTTCTGAAATGGTATTGCAAATCAGTGTGACCGCTCATTCTCTTCCTCTGCTAAATGGGCTGCCAAAGATTATCACTCCAGCAACAATTGTTCAGAGGCATCTGAAGAACTTGAGGCGTCCTGTGAAGCCATTGACACCAGTGGGAGACTTTTGCTTCCTCTTCTCTTGTCTCCTTTCCTCCCCCCGCCACAGAGAGCAGCCGATCTCTGATCTGCCAACACAAGCGGTGGAGAAGAGAATCTGCACTGACAACAGATGGAACGAATGTTATGGATGCATCCCAGGCCCTGAGCTGTTGTGCCACATAAATCAATAGCAAAACTTTGCCAACTCAGAATGTTTTGCAGGACTAGACTTTCAGCCAGCTTAATATCTGGCTTTGCAACCCCAAAATTGTATGGTCAAAAAAAAAAAAAATAGTGAATGTGCGTTCCCTCGCTTGAACTTCCAGCCAGTGGAGCTGGTTTTGGTCCAGCTCATGGAGATGAATGCCATCTCCGTGATAAGCCACTTCTAAAAGATGATGTTTTGTTCAAAGCGCAGTCGTTGCACTGTACCAATGGGCCGTGGACGCTGCAGATGAAGTGTGAGGTTTCAGGCTGCAGATGCTATCGGAGCTGCGCGGGTGGCTGGATGCGTGCGATGTGGCCAGCCCCCACCGGTCAAATGCGATTAGATAGCGAATAATCAGGGGACCAAGAAATGTTTCATCATGCTCTCTTTCCTCGTGTGCCGGTTGCTGGACCGCTCCTTCGCAGAGAAAAGCTTAAACCGCACAAACATCGCGTGTGAAAACTCACTCCTGTCATGAAAGCTGCTTCCTGTACACTGCATAAATCCCCAGTGCTTGGGATTTAAGACCAAAAAAAAGGCAAATAAAAAGATGCGTTGTTAAAATTATGACTTGGCAGCCCCGTATACGTGCGTGGGGGGGAAGTGCCTGCAACCTTTTTAGAGGCGTACTTGCCCTTTGGAAAATTAACTTCCATTAAAGTAAAAAGACTTCACCCCTCTCGGTGGGTTTTTGGCAGTGTGGGGGGTAGAGGAAAGGCTAAACCCATCCCTTCGGCTTTCTCACTCCGTTTCAGCAAGGATAAAACGAAACGTTTTAATGCAGCGCTTTATATCTCCACCAGCTGTGGAAGCCTCGTGTTTACAGAAGACATCCTGTTGTTCAAGGGAGGCAATTCTGCCTTGATGAAATGAAATTACGTTGGGTTTTTTTTTTTTCCCCCCAACTGCCATTTTACACAATTTCCACTCCAAGAGGCGACTCTGCAAAATCTGGGGTTTGTAACAGTGAGTTCCCCACCAAAAAGCAGCTCCAACTTGGGCAAAAACTGCAAACGTGCACCCAGATAGGGCTGGCCATCACTTGGAAGGGGGGGAAAAAAAAAAATAAAATCCCGATGGTTGTGGAAGCTCTCACTGCAGTGCTCAGGCCAGCACGTGAGCGTATCCTTCTGGTATTGGCATCTCAGCCCTCGCGCCCGCTGCAGCGCGGGATGAATCATGAGGAAATGCCACCCCAGGGAACAAATTGGTCATTGTTTGAAAGAGCTGGTGGCTCTCTGACGAGCAGTGGGATCGCTGTGAAAGCGTCTGCGGGGAAGGAAGCTCCTGCGTCCAGCTCGCTGCGCAAACAGGCAAGCGAGGCCGGGCATGCTTCGCTGTGATTTGCCTATGTTTTTGGTTCCTTGATCTTTCTAAATAAACAGTTTCTTTGTACTGAGAAAATGGGGGGGTGGGGGGGGGAATTTGTAGCCATTGCTGTGCAGCAAAGCTTTT
Source organism: Chlamydotis macqueenii (assembly GCF_036417535.1). NCBI lineage: Eukaryota > Metazoa > Chordata > Aves > Otidiformes > Otididae > Chlamydotis > Chlamydotis macqueenii. Next base: position 13,143,406 of record NC_141572.1, on the reverse strand, counting down.
TGGGGGGAAGCAGGGGCGTGGTGGGGACCCCTCCACCTGCTAGCAGCCTTCCTTCTCTGAGCGGGGCAATGGAAATTATAGGTCCCAGCCTTAAAAAATAGCTTTTTCTGCTTTGGATCTCCCAGCCTGCTGCGTGTTAGGAGTTTCCCCAGCCTCGTGGGGGTTTGTTTAGCTGTTGCTTTGCCTCCAGATCTGGAAGGGTTCGCGGGGACTCAGTAGGAGGCTTGGGGTCACCGGGCAAATGAGCGGGGGGGAGAGTTAGTAGCTCATGGCCTTGCTCCCGTGTGCCGTGGGGGAGCTGGAGAAGGGTGAATTTTGGTGCTGTTTTGCCTGGCAAGGGGTTTAAGATCCAAGGATGGAGCCTGGTTTCAGGGTGGGAAATCAGGTGAAGAGCCCAGCTCTTTCTATGAGCAAGCCCCCTCCGGCCCCTGGCATCCGTTTGGTGCGTGTTCCCGCGCACGAGATGATGATGGGAGCTGTGACCTCAGAGGCCTGTGATGTCACAAAGGAGCCATCTCTGCAGATGCTTGCCTGCGTTCGGCCAGGTTTGGTGAAATAAAGGGCAAGGGGAGTCCTGCCTGCTGATGGATATCTTGTGCCGCCGGTTGAAGGGGAAACGCGTCGCCGTCCTCCTGTCTCCCCGCAAAAGGCCTTGGATGGAAGAAATTGAGAGATCTTATAAGATCTGTATCAGTGGAGTTGCTTTCAAGTGACAGCCGCGTCTTTAATCCGGCGAAATCTTTCTGTTTCTATTGATGCCCTACAATAAAAACAAAAGTAAAGAGAGAGAAGAATTAAGAATGAGGAGACTTGGTTTTAAAAGGCTTATAAAAATACGTATAAAGCCGGAGACGAAGAGAACAAAGGGGTAATGGAAGCCGACAGACAGTTCTCATGCCATTAAAACTGCATCTCAAAAAAAAAAAAAAACTCTCCAAAAAAACCCATTAATCGTATTTTGAGGGGGGGAAGTGTTTTTATTGTGAACATGTGCAAATGGAGGCCTCAGCCATATAAAACTCATGCCCACAATAAGGATATTTGTGTAGCAATTAATGTGAGATCACAGGCTCGGCTTTTGCCAAATAGTCGTGTCAGCATGGGGTACACGACGTGTGTCAAGAATCCCGTTTCCAAATGTGGAAGGCATTGGGCTGGTCATAATTAAACGTTTTGTCATCGCAGGGCAAAGCCGCGTGCGCTTTGGCTGAGCCCAGCGCTGCGCCTCGAACGCCGTCTCCCAGAGTTTGCTTTTTTGGCAGCTCTTTCAGGAAACTTTCTGCAGAAGGAATTTCAAGACACTTGTAATTAGATCTCAGTGCCCCCCCCCCCTTTTCATCTTCCCCCCTCTGAAATGCAGACAGCAATTTTTATTTTCTCTCTCAAAGCAAAGGAAACCTAGTTTAAATCTTTCTGTATTGTAGCGGGGCTTATCTCCCTGGTTTGCTGCGTTGATGTATCATTGCCATTCGATTTCTTGTTAGGGTTTCTAGCAGCACTTCTGCGAATCCAATACTTTCTGGGAAGTTTATTACAGCAGCTGCTAAAGGCAAAGCAGAGGTGTCCAAATAGCGCAGGAACAGGCATTTACCACACTTACAGCTCCAACAGATTTAGTTACAAGAACTGCTGTGATTTTTTCCTTTTTTTTTTTCCTTTTTTTTTTTTTTTTTTTTCTTTTCCTATTCCTTCTGGTCTTATTAAGACTGAGCAAAGGCTGTGGTCCATGGTACTGTGTCTCTGAATTAATTTTAAGTAAAGCAGAGTGTGGGAAGGTTCTTGGCATGGGCGGACTTGGCTGGAGTTTGCAGAAAAGACGTATTTAAGGGAGGGGGGGAAGAGGAGTGCATGTGTGTATACGAGGGGGGGCAATATCTTTTATATACTCTCTCCACACAAAAAGCTATCTGCAGACCTATCGGGCTTTCATCACCCCAGCCTGATCCAAGGGTGTTCAAAAAGCGAAACACGTCGTAAATCTTGAAGGCTGGCTGGAACTTGGAAAGTTTTGAAAGGCGATGGGAGGTGGGAGCATCCCGACGGAGATGGGCTGGTCAGCGCAGCCTGTGGCGGGGGAAGCGACTTTCCACGGCTTGGGGCATCTCAGTCGGGGTTTTATCTTCGTGCCGAGTGGATATCCCAATTATTCCCCCCTACTCTTTTCCAGGGAGATGGGAACAGATGTGCTCCACTGTGGAAATGCTGACCAGCTGAGAAAAAAGCTTGGATAGTTTATAGCGCTTTTTTTTTTTTTAATTCCTTGATGGTTTTCTCAGTGGTGATGTGAACATCACTTTAGAATGAAGAACGCTCTAGTTTTTTATTTCACCTTCCCCAGTGCTGCTTCTTCAAGTGGTTTTCCAGTTGATAAGAATTGGAAGAACAGGGTAAAAGATGAATAGCAGAGGGTGTGGCTTCCTCACCCTCACTGCCTTTTTTTGCTTGAAGCTAAGCGGTGTGAGCTAGTCTGATGGGCAGCACTGGCTTTCGGTGCCTTTCTCCTCCGCTGACGGCGTGCTCCTCAATCATCCCGGTGAGATCAGAAGTGAGGTGATTGCTGCTCCACAACTGCCAGCATCCCTCCTGTTCGCAGATCCCGTGTGATGGGCTGGTGGGGACGGCTGGCCCGTACCAAAGCCTATTTCAGGACTTTCACCTACCATTTTTATTCTTTTCATATATGATAGAAATACATGCTAGTGGCAGGGATGCATTTTACTTTAAATTAGCAAAATACCCATGTTTCTATTTTTGCCTTTTATTGGCTTTAACCACAATTCTTCAGGAAGGACGGCAGGTAAAACTTATCACCCGTATTAACTTTGAGAGACGATGTTTCTTAAAGACACCTGCTAATTTATTCCAGCCAATATCTTAGCAAGGTGCTAAACGAGAGTTCTCGCCTCCAAAGACGTATTTTATACGAGGCAGGTAGCATGCGATTGCACGGCGAGCTGAGCTCACAGATGGTTTGCTCTGTTTGTTTGTCTTGTAGGTGTTGCAGCGGGATGTAAATTCTTTTTTATTATTATTGTTATTAAAAAAAAAAAAAAATCCCCCTCTCTGCAAATGATTCATCAAACACCTCGTCCTCGTTGCGTGTAACGTCTTGTTGGTCCTGGAAGCGCTCGCTGCCGAGCGCTCGCACTGGGGGGAAGGCACTGGGTGTGATGGGAGCCGGGCTGCTCGCGAGAGGAGCCGTTGCTCAGTCTGTGCTTGCCTCCGATGGCTGCGTCGTGGAGAAGCTGTCTGGAGGGGTAGAGGCCAAGAGGGAGGTGGTTTCAACTTGTTCCTCTAAATCTCACCAATGACGCCTGTTTTTTCCACTTTCCCTGCAAAAGTAGAGCAAACTTTGCCCCCTCCTTGGGAAGCCCACTGCAAGAGAGGAAAGAGTAAACCAGTCTTTCCAAGAGGGAGGCAAATTACTTGGAATGAGCGATGGGACCACCTAATCCTATTAGAGCTTCTCCTGGAAGGCAAAAAATCTCAATGAATGATGTAGCAGAAATCTCCAATATTAACCATGAAGCCGGAGGGAGGAGGGGAGAGAGCAGCAGCGGTGGTCTTGACTGGCTTGCGCTGCTGGGCTTGTTGCTGGAGGGAGCAGGGGTGCCCTCCCCATCCCCGCTGGAGGGGCTTGCGCGTTCTGTGTCTTCTCTTGTACGTTCAAAATATTCTGTCTAGATCAAAGGGTTGAGGGCAGGGATATTGCTGCAGGTGCACAGTGTCCAAAAAAGCAAAACGCTGGGCCGTGGGATACCTGCTGCGGCTCTGAGACTCGCAGGGGTTAGGATGGCACTGAGCATCTGCGCGGGAGGTGTTTGCGTTCCTTGTCCTCCACAGAGAAACGACCCCACAAATTCACAAATCCTGTTGACAGCGAACAAGTTTTTGGAGCTGGAATAATTTCCAGTGCATCACCTGGGGTCATCATGCTGTGCTTGGGGGTTGAGATGGGGTAGATGCATTGTAGCAGCCAGAGCGGTGCCATCTGCACCCTCCGTGCACCGTCCAGGGCAGGAAATTTACCTCCATGCCAAGAAGAGGGATTCAAGGCTGCACATGCTTTCTCTAGATCGATGGAGTGACTCTTACTTGTAACAGGGAGAGGTTACCTGGATCTCTTCTCCAAAGGCAGATGAAGGGTCCGAGCCGTACCGAGGGCTGGTCACTGGCTTTTGCAATCAGGGAGGTTATCGTGGTGGTGTAATCTGCCCTTCCCAGAAGTAACGCTGCTCTTTTCCCTTGTGCTGGGGCAGGGGCTGCTTCCTGCGCCCCCCAAAAGTCCCTTTGGATCGCTGGGGCTGCTGCCTGGAGAAGCCCAGCAAGAAACATCGCCTTTTCCTTCCCTCCCTAGCAAGACAAAGCTCCCACTGTCTATCGGCAGCCAAGCCGGGAGCCGGGCTGCATCCTCGGTCCCAAATTTTGGCCCTGTGATTTACGGCTCGGCAACACCTGGGCAGACCTTTCTGCCAGCAGCCCCGACCGGCGCTTCCTGCAAGTAAGAGGATTTTCCCCCCCTGCCCTTCCCCTCGCTCGCGGTTACCCTCTTCCCCGCAGAAGCCCTGGCTCTCCGCTTCCAGGCTGAACTCTTGAACCTCCCTCCTCCCGCCCCGGCCAGGTCGTTATTTTTGATGCTCTTTACACCCCGACTTATTGCACAGCTGAAAAAGAAATAGCCGGCTTGGCGCGATGGCTCTAGCAGAGCTGGCTTTTCCCCCGGCGCGCGCCGCTCCCTGCCAGCCGCTGGCACCCGTTCAGGTGAGCTCGGGGCGGCGCGGGCCTTGTGACGGTAGGATGGACCGGTGCCATCGGTGGGGGAAAAGCAGCCTGCCATCTGGGTCTTGCTACTTGAATGATTTTACCCCGGCGTATTTTTCTTGAGCCGGATCCCTCATTAATTGTTTCCCAGAATATTTTGCTACACGAATGTCACGCTTTCGTCTGCTTGGCTGGCTCCGAGTTGAGCAGAGGTATTTATGAGTGGTTTTTTGTGCATATTTTTCACCTTTTTGAAATGCTTGGCACTGCTCTGGATACTGGAACAAATCCTTCCTGTTGGAAATACAGAGCTGAGTTAGTCTGGTCAAGGATCGGAGCGAAAAAGCTGCGGTTTAGCTACTCTGCTCCAGCTTAGCGATGCGAAGAGCTGTGTAGAGCCCCGTGCTCCTGCAGAGGTGGAGAGGTCAGGTCTCCTTGTCCATGACGACATAATTAAGAAGTGACCATATGAAGTTAGAAAAAGCCATATCCTCCCCCAAAAAAAAAGAGCATTGGGGCAACCCAGCCTCCTCCCCAGGGCCAGCTGCAGAGACCTGAGTCTTGAAGCTGAAGAAAGAGCCTTTGTTCAGGAGTTTACCCCAGTTCAACCAAATCTGTTTCAAACCCTATCCCTGGTGGGACTGTCTGGCGTGGGCTGGTCCTGAGTCCCATCTAAAGGAACAAGGTGATCACAAATTCTGTGCAGGCACAGCTCAGCCCATTTGCAAGCGCATCTCAAATAAAGCGGGCTAGCACCGAGCAGAAAAATCCCTGTGTATCCTGTTTCCCAAAGGAAGCAGCGAGGGTAGGAGGGAGAGGGGTGTTAATTTTATTGGATTTGTGCACCTTGTCTCACAGCCGGCATCCCTCTCGGGGCTGGCGGGGGGGAGCCCGGCTGGTGGCTGTAATCAGAGCCGTGGTGCGTGGACCAGACCAGTGCGTCCACTGGTGGCATCCCCACGCCACGGCCTGGCATTCAGCAGCTGCCATGTCCTCACCTTTATTGGGTCTGGAGTACCTGGATGGGAGTTAACTCCAAAATATCCTTGGGAGGGGGAGAGAAAAGGAGCCACAGCGGAAAATATAGCGCGAGGGATTGCAGATGTGGCACATGGGCAGTGGCGAGGGAGCCGACGGTGTCCCCTTGCTGTGACGTAGATGATGGCATTCTCAGGGTTGTCTTCAGTAGTGAATCTCTGCAGAGGAGCTGGTGGGCTGGGATGCGTGCTGGCCCCCTAGTCTGCCTGGCCGGTCCGGTTCCATCCAAGGCAACACAGTGGGACGTGCTGGGGGAGACGCCGGCAGCCGTCCCTTTCAACACCCCATTATCACCTCGAGCTGGGGTCGCTGGGCTATTGCGGTGCCTTTTGGGTGAGATGCAAGACCAAGGCCGCGAGCATTCCCAATCGGGACGGATTCCATGGCACGCGGCCCAACGCAGCAATATCAGCCCTCGCAGCCTGGCCAAACTCCAGTCGGAATAACGCGACACATGGCTCGTTTAACCCTTCCCTCTCGTGCCGTTTCCACCAGCCGCCACCCTTTGGCGTGGTATTTATTCGGCTGCGCATCGCGGTGCCTTGCGCGTGGGAGCGCGGCTGGGCGCTGCCGTGGATGCGGTCCAGCTGAACACACAGACATCTCGCAGCCCTTCCCGCCGGCCTGGAGGATTCAAGCTGCGTTGGCGGGAGCGGGTTTCAGACCCAAGCAAGCTCTTCTCTTGACTCTGGCAGGAATTAGGAGGTTGACCGTGAGAGTCAGGCTGTAAATCTTGTGGTGGACATGAGAAGTTCTCTGAGGATCCCATGGTGTCCCCTCTTTTTGCACCTTGAAGTGGAAGGATGCTCTATCGGAGGTGGGAATGCAGCACAGAGCGCTGGGTGCAGGTCCGAATTTTAAGGCTCAAAAATGAGTCAAGAAGTAGGAAAAACAGTTCTTGAGACCTATGAGGTGTTTTTTTTTTTAATTTAACAACTCTGGTGGGAAGTTTCTAAGCCACCTGTCCATCACGGCCCCAACCTTGCCAGCATTCCCAGTGCGTCCAGGGCCTGACTCGGCCGGGGGCGGTGGGACGCGAGCGTTCGAGCCCTGCTGCAACTCTTCAGCTAAACAGGAGCTTAACTGTGTCCTGCCGCGGGCCAAGAGCTTTAGCTCTGGCATAGCGAAACATGATTTGAAGATGATTAAGCATCTGCCTACGCTGTCTATTATTGGAACGGCGTTGGAGCTGAGGCTGGAGAGCCATTTTCTGAGCAGCCTGCCCGGCTCTCTGAAATCGATGGTGAAAGTAAGCAAAACATGTTTACATTTCTCCCTGCCGAGAGCTGAGCGGGTTTTCAGGTGCCGCCTTGTAATTAATCTTTTTTTCTTTTTCCTTATCCCCCCGAGTACTGAAGAAACCCTGAGGCAATAGTTTTCAGTCTCATTTGGGGGCATTTCCTTAGGTTTTGCAGAATTTCCCAGCTGCTTGCAAATGAACAAACAAAATAAACTCTGTTCTTGCAAAAAATTGTGTAATTTTTGTCCAGAATACCTGGTTATTCCTATGATTTTGAGGGGTCATGGCTTTGTTTCTTCTAGCTCTATAAATCTGCTTTTTTTAGGTATTGTGCAGAAAGATAAATACCAATTTATAGTAATGAGAAAATTCTGGTTTGGTGTTTGGCAACGAAGTACCTTAGCTAAAATACTTAATTTTCTGCCTATTCAGACACTTCAGAATTGGCAGACTTCAGCTGTGAGCCTTCGAACCAGAGGCTGAGCTCAGGCCAGGAGCTATTTTCTACTTCGGGGAGAGCAAAGTTAAATCTTAGTCCGGGGATAAAACTTTGCGGGTTTAAGATTTACGGTTGTCGGGACTTCATTGCTTGGGAGCATCTCTGCAGCGAGCTCATGAGTATTTTTTCCTCTTATTGTTTTATAATTTGTATTTGCATCGTTACAATATTTTTTTGAGCTCTACTGCTGTAGCTGATCTCCTCCATCCACATGAAAAGCACGGCTTCGTCTGATAGAACAAGCTGCAGCAGAGGTCTATTTAGATCTCTTGTTTTCCAGTAATTGCCCGTAATATTAGCAAATGAAGGTGCGCCGTACAGCGTCACGCAGACCAGCCCTCGTCTCTTCCTAGCTGGCAGAAATCAGAAATAAGAAGCTCGCCATAAAGTCCAAATGAAAAAGCCACAAAGAGGATATTTTCGTAAGTGGGAACGGCTGCGAGTCTCATATGGATGTCCTGGTAGAGGTCCCCTGCCTCAGGAGGAGGTACCCTCCATCACCCCTGCACTGGGTTTCCCCCATGGGGGTGTGAATTCGTTATTTTGCTTTTTGTGCGTCATAGCGGCGTAACGCTTTGCAGAGCAGCTGAGCCAGACAGCGACATTTGGGCCATTCATGCCACGGCCTCCAGAATAAATCAGAATTTCACCTTTAGTTTTAAAGGGGGGCAAAAAGCTGATTTGCGCAAGCAAATTTGGGGGCGATCCCGAAGCCGCCCTCCGATGCTTGTGCCCCAGCGTGCTATTCCCCAGTGAGGGATAGTGGAAACACAGATGCTGGATTTCCCTTTCATGTTTTCTTGGTAAATATCTGAATAAATATTTATCAGTAAACAGAGCAGATTTGTTTCTAAAACGGAGCTGGCTGTGTTTGCGCGTAGTTCTCGGAGAGGGGGTTTCAGGAGCCATGCAGCGATGCTTGGTCCCAGGGACTGATCTCTCCAGAGAGAGGAAATGCAACAGAATTGGGTTTTCATCAGAAAACGCTATTTTGGTGGAACCAGGTTTTTTCCTCACAAAATGTCACTGCTGATGGCAAAACTTTCTGTAATTAAAAAAATCCACCAACACCACTACTGGAGAGACTCAATGGTGTAGGGAGGGGTTTTTTGGCAAAATATCTTATTTGGATGTTTACATTTTTTAATTTCATTTTTTAACTCATTTAACCATGTGGGCATGGAAGAGTTATTAAAAGAGTAAATAAACCGGCAGGGTTTGGCGGGAGGGGAGCGCACGTCGGTGCATCCCGCAGCCAGCGGAACGGCAAGCGGTGGGTAAGGTGATGGGGTCAGCTCCTTCCCATCATTCGCCTTACGCCATTTGGGGAAGGTGCCGCAGCTCCCTGATCCTGTTTGAACCTCGGGTATCGTCCTGCCCAGTGCAAAACCAGTTTGGTGCTGGTGAGCAGCAGGACTATTCACGCTCGGCAAGCTGGGCTGCTGCTTTTACGGGAGCGTTTACCTCAGAGCGCTTGCGTGTGTGGCTGCTGTTTAAGAGACACATTTATCTCTGCACGGATTTATATGTTCAGACCACAGGGGCTGGAGGGATAAATGCCGAGACCCAGGGGCTGGCTCACATCTGTGTGTTTAAGGCAAAGAGTTTTCCACCTCCTTAAGGAAAGCATTGGGCTGAAAACTTTGGAGGAATACAATATTTCTGCTTCTTTTAGCACTTCAGGGAATGACAAAGAAAAAAACGTTTGGGGGAGAGAGGCACAGCTCTGGGCTGAGCCTTGAAATTAGGCAAGGAAATAAGCATAGGGGTAGGAGGGGGCTTGCACCCAAATGGCTTTATGCGATGGCAGGGACGTGGTCCTGTCCCTTCCCTCGCTCCTTGTCAGAGTCCCCGGGGAGCGGCAGGTCCCTGGGGCGCGTGGCGGGGCAAAGGCCAGCCAGTAGATCTGGAGGTGACCGGTGGAAAACGTGTGACCTGGGGTTCACATCGCTGATGATGATGATCAGAAGGAACTGCTCTGACCCTGGGAGTGTGGGCTTTTGCGCAGCGCTCGTCCAACGCAAACAGAAGAATTCAAAGCTACTGGGTTAGGAGCTGGTGTGGCTTCCATTAACCCAAAGGTTTTGCCGAGTTGACTCCTGGAAGAGCCGTGCGTCCAATGTAATGAATCAGAAGCGAAGCCCATCCATCAGCCGAGCCCGATGACCCCTGGAGTTAGATAGCGTTACCGACGATCGGCGTGTTGGGGAAGGGGGGAACAGCGGAGGAAACTGCACCGGCCTCGTATTTATTAATTTCTTTAAAGTCTTGATGCGCTTTCAGGTCCAAACTTGTTAATTTTTCCTTAGTTCATCTCTCCCAGTGTACAAATATGTTTTTGTCAGCAGTGATGGCTGGGGGCTGAGCGTCTGCCAGTATTAAAAGAAGAAAAGCAGCCAGGGAAGAGAACGCTGCCTTGTAAGCAGGGAAGATTTTACTGCGTTACAACCAGAAAAAAATGTTGAGCCCTTCCAGGGAATTTGACTGCTCTTTGTTTTCCCTTTGCACGCTGCAAATATATAAAAATATTGATGCATTCCTCGAGCATCCCTCTAAGCCTGGAAATGCATTGGGGAGCCCAAAAGCACTCCGCGTACGCGTGCGTGTGCGTAAATAGATATTGTTACGCTGGGACCGAGAGGCAGAGTCTTTCCTCAGTGGAACCAGATTAGTTTCATACACTGATTGAGTTCATTCGCCGGCCAAGCGCCATATAAACTACTGGAGGCATTTCTTTTTTTAACCTTAAAAAAAAAAAAAAAAAAAAAAAAGGAAAATCCCTAAACTAACTCCAGCAATAGTTAGGTGAGCCCCTTGCCAGCTAGGATGTGCGTGCGCGTACGGACACACAATAACTTTGTCCATTGCTGTCATAAAACTAAAGGCACTTATATGAGGGTGAGAGGTCAGAGGGGGCCTTGATTTAATAACAAGGGAAACATTATTTTTCTGTTATTAATTACGCATTATCCGTAGTACATTTGCTGCACTCACTTTAGATAAGGTTACATCTATATTTTTATTAGGGAAACGTTTCAGGTCACGCAGGGGAAGTTGGCTGGAAGGCAGGGAGAAGAAATCTGTTTTAAAAAGCTGGGGGAAACACTGCGTTACTGTACGGCCTCCCCCTTCTCGATCTGCTCTTCTGGGGACGGATCCTTGCACATTCCTGGAATAGTTAACTCGGTGAATGCTGAACGAGGTGAGGCTCAGTAGAAACTTGGGGCAGGACCAGCTTGGAGTTCCTAGAAAGTCCAGATAGATGGTTTCATCCCTACATTGTGCTTTTTCTGTGTACCCTGTAGCTACTGGATCAGTCAAATTCAAAGTGAAAAGTTACACTCGGCGAGAGAGAGACTTAAAAGTTCAAATCCAGATCTGGTTCAGAGCGTTCCTTCTCTCATTTCCTCGCCTTCAGCTGCTTTGGAGGAGCCTACTGTGAGTACTTATCCCATTCTCACTGGGACTGGAGGAGAACTTGCAGCATACGGAGACGATGGGCGGTGGGTATCGTTACGGGGGGAGATATGAGGGTCACCTCCAAGGACTGGCCCAAACTGAGAAGCGCAGGTGCCTCTCTTCTCCCCTCTCGCCGCAAGTTAGGAGATAGCAGGATTGCTCTCAGGGATGCATCCAGCTCCAGTTTCCCATCTGAGAATTTGCTGAAGAGGCCAGGGAAGGGACCAGGCAGCTGATGTGGAAGAAAGAAAGAGAAGTGAGAGAAAATAAACAACCCTCAAGGAATCCACTCCACGCAGCTGGATGGTTTGTGTTACAGGGAGCCTCTTCCCGTGGTGTCAGGACTGGGGAAATCTTTATAAGTAGAGTTTTGGTAGAGAAAAAAAAAAGGTTTTGCTTTTTCAGTGTGGCAAGCCTCAGTATTGGGGTTTGTCCACACAACACCCAAGACCTAAATCCCTGGGAGGAGATTCTCACCTCTTCTCCAGGAGAGCAGACCATTCTCCAAGCATTCAATCCCGTAGGAAAGGGCTGCTGCCCCTCTGCGACCCTGTAACGGATTTGTTAAGGTTGGCAGGCCAGGCAGTGCCAGTACGATCCTGCCTGGACCCTCTCCTGCAGCCGATCGTCATTAATTCACTCCTTAATGCCATGGCCCTGCCCTGCCCCCAGCTCTGCCTCCTCCAGCACACGAGGGAAATGGGAATCAGCACCTGAGCAGCTTCATGCTGTTTGGTGGCCCCCGTCCTTCTCATTCCCAGTCAGACTGGATGCAAAGGCTGATATGTGAATCTCCAGTTGGTTTTCCTCTTCTATCCAAGTGCATCTTGAATGATGATGTTTCTTTTCTCAGCTCCCTTAGGACATACAGGGATGCTACTCTCTGTCTAGTGCGAAAGAGAAGATGAAAGAGGCTGCTGGTTTGGGCTACATGTATATAGTGCCCTGGGACTGTACATTTTTAGCAATAGGTCCTTTTCTTTGTCTTTTTTACATATTCCAGCATCGCTCACTTCGGTAGTAGCCACTGACTGACGTCAGGGAGGGATCTCTGCTGAGCTTCCCCCTTGGGGTGCAGTCATGGGATGTCCCACAGGTCTCACACAAAGCTGGTGGTGGATACTCTGCTGCTGCTCTGGCCGAGCTGGAAGTCATCTAGCCTGGAAATCAGGAGTTGGCCATCTTGTCCTGCTCATCTGTTCATACCACAGCTTTCAAATGTGGCTTCAGGTATTGATGAAGCGTGTTTGTCCCCCTGGCTTAGACCTGTGAAGGAAAGCAAGTGGAATTGTCTTTTTCCGATGTGAAGCCAGGGACAGCAAAACTCTCGAGGTTTTTGGCTGGGAAATGGTTCTGCCCTAGTGACTGATGAGTAAAACACGCGTGGACCTGATACGCGTCTGGATAGGAATTTATTTTACGTGAACACAGTGACAACTCCCGAGACCTGGTCCCAAAGCTGCGCATCCCTTGGATGTCCCTTTGGAGCATTTGCTGCCGTCTCCCACCATCACTTACACTTTTCAGTAGCACGCTTAATGTTACTGTTTCTTTTGAGTTTGTTTTATTCCTCACTGCGCTGTTCCTAGTGGTAAAACCGGTCAGAATCAGAAATCGGCTGTGCGGCTCAAGACGATGTGCTCAGGTTAGCGATGTGACTGTCCGGTGCTCTGCCTAGCAAGGCCCTGCCGCGTTGCGCGCGTTTTGCTCTGGGATGTGCATTTCTATTATGTGAAAGTCATCTCTCCGTTTTCATCACCAGCATACTCGTAGCAGGGCGGTTTGTGCAGGTAAAGCTTTAAATGAAACTTATCTTAAACCTTTCCTAAAAGTCTGGTTGTGGAATTTATCTGCTTGAATATATTTGTCCCTGAGATCAGGTTTAAGCCCAGTTCTTAGGCTGTCCCCACTACACGGAGTGTTCATGCAACACTCATCTCAGCCTCTGCAACCAGAGCCTCGGAGCTTGTCTTAAGAAGCACATAAAAAAAAACCCAAGGAAGCGATCCCTGAGCTGAATCACGATGATATCGCTCCCACACAAAGTGGAACGATTTAAAAAAAAAAAAAAAAAAGGATGCTTTTTTTTTAAGTGTAGAACCAGTCATAATAGGCACAACGGGGAAGTACTTAATAGGGTTTCAGCTTGCAAAACAGTAATTAGAAATTATATTCCTCTGATTGCTCACGGCTGCGTTTGCGATAGGTCATTCCTCAGTCGGGGCTGAATGGATGCGATGCGGAGGCCCATACTTGCAACGTTACAAGGCAGGCATGCTTTTCTTTAATCATTATTATTTCAGTTACAACCCGGATGAGTGATCCCAGCTGGTAGATAAGAATCAAACACACACAAATACAGCTCATCTTTCTTAACATATGGAAACCTGCCTTGCGAAGTAGCCTGCGTCGCATGGCCCGCTCACCCCTTGTCTGCCCGGGCGCCGTTTCTGCCATGCTTTAGCTGCCGTTAATCAATGAGCAACTCTAACCCAAGCGCAAGTTCTGATGGGGTGTAGGGGTAGGGATAACGTCATTTATAAGGGCCTGGAGTCCTGCCTGGCTCTCCCTTTCTTCTGAGCTCGAGGTTCAGTCTTCTCCTGGCCAACTCAGAAGTTGTTTTCTGTCTGCTCCTGCTTCCCTTTGATAACAGCTTCATCCCCCAGCTCAGGTATCTGAAGAGTTTTTTCTTCAAATCCAAGGGAAAGTAGGTTATGCTTTTAGGAAATATTTCCTATACGAGTTTTAGAGGGGGGTTGACTTTGTTTCAGTGGGTTACCTGCTCGGTTAGAGCAGCCGTGGGACGGGCTCAAGGCATGGTGCGTCTTCCATATGTCAAAATCCTTTGCCCTTTCTATTAAAAAGTGGAGGGGGTAGAAAACCCCCCTGATGAAGGGGAAGGGGTAACAATGTCTAATCATTGCAGACCCATCTTGAGCTAATTGAGTTTGTCTAAAATTCATCCAGCCTTTAAGGTTTAATAGAAGATGATGGACTTAATGCATCACATGCCTTGGAGTAAATGGATACTCTGCTTTAAAGGCCCTGTTGATGTTACGTGAAGGGGAACAACAGTTGTTATGATTCTGAAACTCAGATTGAACCCAATTAATCAATGCTGAGATGATTTGAATCATGTGGCATGCATGGTCACCTCTCTGATATTCTATCCTTATCCCTCCCTAGACTGAGACATGATTGATGTTAACTGTACACCGAATTTTCAGGGAGAAGGCTGAGCCAAGTCATTTGGACAGAGAAACAAATTAGATCAAAAGTGTGATCCAGGGGAAAGGAGATCGGTTTCAGAGCAGAAGCTTAAATTTCTTTTTATACCTTGGGTGCTCTTGGCCGGGTTCGCGTGCCCTGGGGACCGCGCCGAGCGCTGCGGGCATGCGTGTGCGTGAGCACCGTCTCGGGGGTAGAACGTCTAGCAGGGGCTGGCTACGCATGCCTCGGTCAAAACCCAAAGTGCAAAACTCATCAGAAGGCACGTTTGCATCTTCGGGCAGCTCTTAATGTAAAAATAATCTCCCAGCCATCCTCAGTTCTTAGGTTACAGCCAGCCGTGGTTGCCTTGTGACTTTTCCTCGGAGAAAACAGATCTGGAGGAGGGAAGGGGGGGAGATTCGGCTGGGATTCGGCACCCAAGCACCTCGCACCCGCCGCCCGCCTTTCACTCCCTGCTTTTACGCCTTCCCCAGCCTGGCAAGCCTTGGCCAGGGGTTAATGGGGGGTTTGGATCAGTTGTTGTTGTGTTTTTTTTTTTTTTCCTCTCGCCTTTTATTTCCTTGGGCTTCTCCTGGATTACAGAGTTGTGAGAGGACTGGGCGGCTCGATGTGCGTGTTTCTAGGGACTGAGGGTTGGGGTTTGTGACTTTTTTTTTTTTTTTATTTCTTTGCAGAGGGAGGGAGAGGAATTTTTTTTCTTCTTTGTTTCTTTTTTCCTTCTTTTTTTGTTTCTTTTTTTTCCTTATTTGTGTCTTTATGCTTCTTTTTTTTCTGTTTCTTTTTTTTTTGCCTTTTTTTTGTTTGTTTCTTTTTTTACTTTTTTGTTTCTTTTTTCTTCTTTTTCTTGTTTCTTTTTTGAGATTTTGGTTTTGCTTTTTTGTTTCTTTTCAGGTTTTTGTTTCCTTTTTTTTTTTTTGCTTCTTCGTTTCCTTTTTTGCTTCTTGGTTTTGTTTCTTTTGTGGATTTTTTTTTTCTTTTCTTCTTTTCTTTTTTTTGTGTGTATTTCTTTCTTTTGCTTGTTTTTCTCCTCTTTTTTGTTTCTTCTTTCTTTCTTTCTTTCTTTTTCTGTTTCTTTTGGGTTTTTTTCTTTCTTTTCGAGGAAGAAATTTCCACCATTACTCCCCCTCTCTGCTCTAAACCTTCTGCGACCTGCTTCGCGGGTGGGCAAGCTGTCCTTGTCACGCGTGGGCACCCAGAGGGTCTCCGCGGTCCCTCCCGGGGGAGCTGCCCACCCCATCTCGTTCCAGTGCTGCGCTGGGCGCTGTCACGCAAACTCCGCTGCTCCCCTGCGCGGTGCGGGTGCGTCCCGCGCTCCCCTGGCAGCTTCACAAAGACTTGGGGTTCGGAGCAAACTCGCCCGGGGGGGTGTGCTCCAGCCCTCTCGCCCCTCTGCCCCCATCCCTGGTCCCCCCCGGAGGGACGGGCTGGTGCCGGGACCCTGGGGATGCTCCCGCGCCGCGTCCCAGTCCCCGCCAGCCGCGGTACGTCGGATTTATTTCCTACCAGCAGCTAAAATCCATATCGCCTGCGGGGAGCGATGGGAGCGGGGGGGACCGGACTGGGCAGGGGCTGGGACCGGCCAGCGGCTGCCAAAGGTGGGAGCGAGGAAACCCCGGCGTCCCCAGCGGGTTCTTATTAAAGGGATTTTTTAAAAAACCCTTTGTCCGCCCAATTTTCAGTGTCTGTCTCCAGCTCCTGGCGCTGGGAAGGCTGGAGGAAAGCGGACTGGTAATGCTAAAGTTTGCTGATGCTAGGAACTAATTAATTTTTTAGGGTTTTTTTTTTTAATGGGAGCTTGCCTTAATTATTATTTTAAGCGATTCCATCTAATTTTGATTAAAGCGAGCGTGGTAACAGTTCAACAGGACCTCGTCTCATCTCTTTAATAGCTTTCAGAGCGTCCGCGGGGGAAAGATACCTTAAGGAAGTTAAAGGATGTCAAGATTATTTTTCATTACTGCAGTTTTGTATAGTTAGAAAAGCAACAAATACTGTTAATCTGGTTCAGTGAGGAGGCAAAGCCTTTAACCACAGATTATTTTTTTTTTTTAGTCATTAAGTTCATTTGTGCAAAAACTCTTATAATGTAATTGCATCTTTATATTACCTTTGCTCGTTTTCCTTTTTTTTTTTTTTTCTTGACCCCCGATCGAAAATAAAAAAAAATCCCTGCTGCTGAAAATCGCTGATTACCCTGACACATTTTTCCCCCTCAGTGGAAACGATGATGAGTTGAAGCCCAGGGAATAGGAAATTAGGAAATTCTGACGGGAGATCTATTGTTTTTAAGAAAGATCTGAACAATAAGTGTCATGTAAGGCGCTGCGCGTGTGTATGCGTTAATTAGAGGCTGTATAAATAGATGCACGGAGGTATATAAGTAGTTTCCTTAAGTTTTCAGAGCTGGGCTGTACATTATATTACGAACAAAAGAAAATTGAGAGGGTTTTTTTTTTTTTAATGACAGCGCATAAAACCTTCTCATTTTTCTCAGTGCTGTCCATCCAACCCTTCCTGTCCCCCGCCTCGGGAAAAAAAAAAAAAAAAAACAACACAGAGAAAAAGAGGGTTACTTGGAGAGTTTTGGGATAGTTTTAATTCTTCCCGGCTTCCTTTACAGCCGAAATTCCCACTCCCATACCAGGAGCCCTCGGACCCCGGGGAGGGAGTGGGGCAGAGCCCACGCTGTTCTTGAATACCTGGGGAGGGGGGAGTCCTGGCCAAGGTGGGGTTTTGGGGTGGAAACGCTGCGTTTTGGGCGGTCAGGGCGGCACTTTTGTTCCTTTGCCCCCGCGGAGGTTGAGCGGCTGAGGGGAGGATGGGGGCTGAGCGGGGTGCGGGGCTCTGTCCCTCGTGTCCCTGCGTCCCCAGCGCTGTCAAAAAAAAAAAAATAATAATAAAAAAAAAAGTCTTACAAACCAAACCGCCTGCCTCAAAAAAAAAAAAAAAAAAAAGAAAATTAAAAACACACAGGAAAAAAAACCCACTCAACCCTTGGGATGAGGGGCCCGGCGCAGCCCTCATTTCCCACCTCCCGCAAGGCGCCCCGGGCTTCTATCAATTTTATTCCTCGCCCAGATCTCCCACAAAATCGCATTTTGCTGGGGTCTCTCCCTGCGCATCGTCACTCAGCGGCAGCGCTCCCCCCGCCCTCCCTCCTCCCGCGTCCTTCCAGCTCTCTGCCTAATTGTATTCCCAATTGCATTTGCTTTGATGGATTTACTTCCTTTTATAATTTCCCAGTTATGGACCCTAGTTTTGCCTTCCCGACACTTAATGTAGAAAAAAAATGTCCTTTCTGTGCTCGGTTTGAGGAGAAACCGCTTCTTTCGAAGGTCTCTGCTAGGATGCCTTAGGGATTTTTCCCCCTTTTTATCAGGCCTTGATATTTCTCCTCCTCTCTTCAGCGGTTCTGTTGGGTCTCCCCATTCCCGCAATGATGTTTTTAGTTATAATCCCCCCACCCCCCCAAAAAAAAAAGGTGGGGGGATGCATAAACCGCGTTGTTATACAGACTGATGTAGGTCGGGGGGATGCGCTCGCCCTGGGTCCTTCGAGGATGTGAAAATATCGCTGTAAATCGGACGAGTTTAGGGAGAAAAGGGGCAGCTGGGACTTGTTAGGCCGAGTCTAAGGGCTGGGGGCTGCTCCCTGCGGAGGGGTTGCGGGCGGAGCTCCTCCCCGACATCACCCCGGCTACCGGTACCCCAGGGCGCAGAGCTCTGGAAGCATCCTTCGGGCAGAAACCCCGCTCCGCAGGGGCGTGAGGGGAAAAGTGGGAAATAATGAGAAATAATGGGGAAAAATGGGCATTGTGGAAAAAAATGGAGCGTTTGCCGGGGAGAGGAGTGGGGCTGAGGCATAGTAATCCTTTAGAAGAGGAAGAAGAATCGCCTGAAGGCTGGTGCTTAGGAGCAGCGGGTACGGGGAGGGGGGCAGGACAGGCGTGGGGGGAGAGGGCTCCTCGGTTGTAGAGGAGCCGAAGGGGCACCAAACCCTTATTCATCAGGGACAGGGGGAAGAAAATGAAGCGGGAGCGCTCCTCGCACCCCCGAGGGGGTCATTTCGTTGAAGGAAATAGGGGTGCGATGGTCCCCAAGCCGCAGATAGCGATTCTTCTGCTGATCGCCCCACAAAAGAGACAGGGAGAGGGAGTTGGGGAGAGGTGCAGGAGGAGGACCCCCGGAGCCCCTTCCCCGTGGTGAGGGAGGGGATGCTGTGCTTGTGCCTCCTCAGAGCTGCTGCTGCTTTTTCTACTTTTGGGAAGATGCTATTTCCCACACACCACCCCCCACCCCACTCGCGACATTATAGGTCCGAGATCTTTTCTCTTTAGGGGCAGACGTGGGTTCAGCTGAGCTGAGTGAGGAGAGTGGGGGGTGCCCAACCCCACCCTCCCTCCCCCGACTTTCACAGCTGTGTCAGCCGCCCCCGCGTGTCCCGAGGCTCAAAGGACGCTCGGGTGGAAGCCACACGGGTGATGGGCGGGTGGATGCGGATTTCACTGGGGCTGGGACTCAAAAGTGGTAAGGAACAGGGGGGAAGGGGAAGGAAAAAAAAAAAAAAGCGGAGCTCGGGGGATAAGGAGGGGAGATGCTGCAGCTGCTCCGCGGGTGGATTGGAGGGGACGGACCCCTCGGCGGGAGAAGGACCAGTTGCTTTGCCTGCCCTTGGCAGCAGAAAAAGGCAAAATATTTCCTGTTCTCTCTCCACGCGTGTCCCCTGGGCTGAACGGGGGTGATTTGGGGGCTCAGAGTGGGGTGCACCATAGCGTAGGGGGTGAGCCCCTTCACCCGCTCTGTGCCCCTGCCCCATTTCATTCACAGGCAGAGGTGGGTGCCCTATGCGTTAAGCTTGGAAAAAACGTTAGAAATTCCTCTGAGCACCCTTTTCCCCAGCCTCCCTCCCTCCCCTCTGGGTGAGCAGCCCCAGCAGTGGCCAACCCACCCCCGGTGAGCTCACAAGGGAGAGGAGGGGTCAGGCAAAGCGGGGGGGCGGGGGGGCCAAAAGGTTATGAAGGCAAGAAATAAATCCCAACACCCTGTTCCCCCCGTGTCCTTTCTCCTGGCCCGTGTATCCACAACAATAATAGCCGGGCTGACACTCCAGCCGTTGGGAGAACAATCCTTTTAATCGGGGAATAATCCACCGGACACTTTAAAGAAAAGCTGGAGCATTAACCCTGTGCCCCAGTATAATTCTTCCAAGAAGCATCTGGTACTTATATCACAACATGGGATTAGCTTTCTCCTCGCCAGCGCCCAAGATCAAAGGGGTTTTCCCGTGCTCTTCGGGGACCTCAGCGACGTGTCCGTGTCCGGCAGCGTCCCTGGGACATGCGTAGATTCCCGCCTCATTTCTGTAAGGAACCAGCAGACTTGGATGGGCCCGGCTGAGCTTTCCGCAGGGGTGAAAGGGGAGGTTCAGGTCTTGTCTGGTGTGGGGTATTTTGGGGTTTATTCCATCCCCCTTTCTGTGCTGCCAAGGGTCTCTTCTGCGCATCACGGCCCCCAAAATTCGCAGCTCTCCATCCCAATGGGGATTGGGGAGGGAGACTGGAGCAAGGGCTGCTCTTCCCCTGTCCTCGCTCCTTGACTCATCCAGCTCCAGTTTAGGCCTCACTGGTGTTCCTGGGCTGGGTCGTAAAAAGGTTTACAAGACACTGTTAAACCAGCAATAAAAGCAATTAACTTTAATGGCACCTTGGTTGGGTTTTTCTCTCTTCTCCTGTTCCCCCAGAGCCTGCAGCAGGCCAAGGGCCGTGCGGTACCTGCCCGGTCCCCGGGGACGGCAGCCCCATGCCGAGGGTGGGTGGCTGCCAGCCCCAAACCTGCCCTTCGGCAGGGAGATGGCAGGAGATGCTTTACTGAGCCTTCTTGGTGGAGCCCCATCAAATACCCCGTGCTCCTGAGCTCCCTTCGCTGCCAGCCAGGGTATTTTTCTTTCTTTTAAATAAGGGAATTAATTTCTAAGAAACTGGAGATGTCAATGGCAGGTATAAATCAGAAGTGGCCAGAGGATGAACATTATCCAAAGTGAAGCAATTTAGTAAAATCATCTTCTTTCTCTCCATCTTTTCCTCCCGCAATGACAATTAAATTATTGGCCCGGCAGTATAAATGATAGTGCGGCACCAGTTGGAGATGCTGTTTGGGGTGAGTTCATTAGATAGATGGCACAGAGAAAGATTTACAAAAAATACAAATAAAAATTGATGTTTCCTTCTGCTGATCAACAAGAGGGATTATCTATCAATAACGTGATAGCGAATGTATTTGTTGTCATGACAGAACACAGGGCTTTCTTTTCTTGGAATACTTCTGTATTGGTGTTTGAACATCTGGACAGATTGTCCAAAACGTTCTCTGCAAACGGCATCGCTTCGTTGATCTCAGAAGTTATTAAAAATAAAAGAGCTGGCAACAGGAATGATTCATAAAATACATTTGGATTTCATATGAAATTTCCACCCTGAAATAAAACTAGTGTTTTAGAGAAGATGAGAGTTCCCAACCAAGTTAGACTATGTAAAAAAAAAAAAATCAGCAACCCAAAGCATTTAGATATTCCTTTGCTGATGGAGGGAAAACCCCTTTGTAAAAATAAATCTCCCCTGGGCAGAACCCGGCTCAAGCGCCTGCTGAAGCCAAAAGCCTGGTCTTACACCTGAGACCCCCTGAACTGCGTGTTGGGGGGCTCCAGCCCCGAGTCCGCTGGCAGGAAGCGGGGAAGGAGGGCCGTGGCAGGAGACAGTTCGCTTTAGGTTTGCGCGCCGAGCTTTGCCTCTGTGCAAATGTCCAGAGAAGGAGAAATAACCCAGCTGCGGCTCGGCTGACACAGGAGCGGGGCCGCAGCGACAAGCCACAGCCCATCAGCTGCTGGGCTCTGACTGTCCGTGGGGCTGCTCTTACCCCGTCCCAAATGGGAAGCCACCCAGAGCAGAGCCTCCTCCTTCTTTTTCCACCCCGCAGAACTTTTTGCTGCCTTTCCCCTTTCTAAACACGCGTCGCGCTTCAAAACGCATCGCGGTTTGCGACACTCCAAAATACCCTCCGTGTTTGGCGGTTCCGACAACCCAGAAACTTCCCTCTGAAATGGGCATATTAGTTGCTTGCTTATTTATTTATTTTCCCTTTGGGTGCCTTTGTGCTGCGCGTAGAGGCGAGCATGGCTGCTGCGCTCAGCCCCGTCCGGAGACACTCTTCACACCTGCGGAATAAAAGTACGGACGGGTAGTTGCGTGCGATTAAGCACCACGAGTTACCGCTTATCAGCGGGGCTGCGTTCACCGGCTGCGTGCGTGCACTTGGCATGCTCTTGCCTCAGCGCTTTCCATCTCTGCCAGCCCTATAACACTTTTTTTTTTTTTGCTCCCACTGGATGTGGATCCCCAAATTAGTGGTTTCACCCTGGTGACCAGTGGTTTGTTTTCCAGTCACCTTTGCAAACCTCTTAGAAACCAGAAACTCTGAGCCTGGAAAACCCAGCCCATTCCCAATACAAATAAAATTATTTTTCCCCAGCTATCCGTAGGGAGCGCGCACGCAGGCAGTTAATGCCGTTCAGCTAACGAGCAGTAACTCGTTAAGTTTCAGTGACTTAGTCCTTTATGTTTGCCTGTCTATAAGGGAGACCACACAGGAGCAGAAAAAGCAGCCGGCTCGCCGTGGCCCTGCTAGGCAGAGTCAAGGGGGAGGCGATAATTATTTGTTTGAGCTCTCCTGGTTTAGGAGTCGCCGTTTGTTTATTTTTAAGCCGATCGGGAGTTGAACTGCCTTTGCCTCGTGGCTTTTAAGCTGGGGCTGGCGAAGGAGGCCGCGGGCGGCCTTCGGGCAGCGCGTCAGGGCGAGGGAGCGTGGAGGACGCACGGGATGCGGGGACGGAGTCGTTCGGGAATCTCGGCTGAGGAGGATTGCGGCTCGGCAGTGTCGCACGTGGGGCCATGGGGAGGACGGGCGCTCCTGATAGCACTCTCTCTAGCAGGAGGGGGATTAGAGAATGGTTTTATGGCGTTTAATCGCCCTCCTCCCCTAACTTTATGACAGATAGCTGAAGGGTAAAAGAAGTATTTTGTTTCCTCACGCTGCTCTTGCTAGAGCTCTCAAGGAAAGGGAGACAAAGCCCAGGCTTATCTCCGAAGTGTTTCCCACCGCCTTGCCTCAGCTCTTTGGCTCCTCTAATTCCAGCCGTAGGCCCCCTAATTCTCCACTGGCGTTGACAAGGCTGGGCGCTTCACAGGACCCACGCACCAAGGGACCCAGCAGCTGGACCCACATCCCCGTCTCCCGCTCCACCGTAGGGCCCTACGGAGCCGCACGCAGCGAGCTGGGAGAAAGCCGGGTGCCGGAGCTGGGGGTCAGGCTGCTCCCGGCTAGCAGGACGCGGAAGGGTCCCTGTCACCAGCCCAGTGTCTCTGCTGGTAACCTGAGCCCAAACTTTCTTATCACCTCCCACGGAAAGGCAATAGTGTCGTTGTACAGAACTCCTTGGGGCAGGCGGACAACACCACTGAATTGCTGCTTTAAAAGCCGGTTGCAGATATGCTTTCCTGCTTTTCCTTTGCTGGTTATACAAGCGGTACTTAGAGGGGGGACAAAAAAAAAAAGAAAAAACATTGGAGAGGGACTTGAAACAACTGCAGTCTGCTGGAAGAGCGTGCGTGTGAGATATGGAGCAGATTACAGCTTGGCATGGCACGTAAAAACACTCTTTCCTTTTAACACCTTTATTGCAAGTTTTAAAGGGTAATCAAAATATGTTCTTAGCTGTTTGCTCCTATGCTATAAAAGGACACTCATACCTGTGAAATCCTATGACCTACAAATAGTAAAAATTGCGTATTTTTTGCGCCGGTGACCTTTTGAGTGAGGCTACATAAATAAAAGGTAAGGGAAGTGTTGGAGATGCGTTGGGATGGTGGGGACATTGCTGGTTTCCACCAAAGTGAGCAGAAAAAAGTGTCACGAGTGTTTGCTTAAGGAAAATTAATCCAGTCCTGAGATAGCATGGTTTCTCTGAAGTCAGTGGAACAATGCCAGTGTGTGTTGGGCCTCGGAGAAATGCACAATCCTGCTTGGAGGAAGGCACCTGTATGTGCTCTTAGATCCTCCCCTGCCTCTCAAACCTCCAGCTTCATCTTTTCTTTACTGTTTTTTTTTCCTCTGGGAGGTCTGGATAGACGGATTCAGATCTGACAGGCTTAGAAAAGAATAAAAGAATAGGTTGAAATAAAAAAAAAAAAAAAATTAAAACCCAATGGCCGGCCCCTCGGCTGCACCCGAAGGGAGGATCCATCTAGCGCTGAGTTGCAGTCGCCCCCAGTTTGCCCATTCCTGCTTTCCCTGCAAAGCCCCCGCTGCCCATCTCCCCGGGACAGGCGTGATCCTGCCCGCCAGCCCTTGCGTCGCGTGCCGTGACAGCTCCCGGTGCCTCTGCCGCCGTAGCTCCGGGCGGGAGGGAAGGGCAGTGAGATTCGCCTCCTTTCCCTTTGGTATTATTTTTATTTCTGATACTTTGTGGTTTGGTTTGTTTTTGGTTTTTTTTTCCCCCGAGTCAGCCTCAATGAAAGTCTGAGAATGAAGTCAAACAAGTGAATTTTGTGGCCTTGCCTACACAAGGTCATGAGATTTTGCAAGAGACCAGGGGCTAGAATGCCTTTAGCTCTCGACGGCAGCACCGTGCTTTGATTCCTCCGAGCCGCTGCCGCTCGGGAGGCTGGTTCTTAGTAAACAGGGCTCGTCCAGGTACCTGGCCCTGCTCTGACACGGCGTTTGGAAAAAGGTGCGGGAGCGGTGGTAGCACTGGTTCAGCCGGATGGAGCCTGACTCCATCGCTCTGTCTGGAACCAAAGCAAATGCCTCTGCCCCCCCTATCAGCTCTGCGCATCATATGATTCATGCTCGAGGAGTCCCAGAATTACAGCTGTAAGGCACATTGCGTTTAGGCTCACTAAAATCATTCTGTCATAAAAGGGCTGGCATTGTGGGCGCGCTGGGGAGGGGAAAAAAAAAAAAAAAAATTGACTCACAAAGACAAACCAGGCAACCAGCCATCTTGTACAATCAATATTCCTGCAACCGTTTTCTTTTCTCGGAGTCCAGTTCTTTTAAAATGCCCAGCACCTTTGTGCTTGGAGCAGCTGCCTTGCTCTTCCCCAGCGACACGGAGAGGGCACGGACCCACCGTGGACACCCGCGCCGCCCTTGCAGCAGCCGTGTCCAGCCTTTCCCTTCCCTGCCCTCAGCGTGCCTAAAATATATCAATTTTCATTTGGTTCTAAATTATCCTGGGATCGCATGACTTGATTAAAGGCTGGTTGAAACGTACGGTGCAATCTGGTTCATCTCCACACTACCCTTTTTTTTTTTTTTTTTTCCCCCGTGGATAGCAAGGGGCTGGACTTGGTGCGAAAGATCTTTTCCAAGCCTGCGTCTCGGAGTGGAGCTGCCAAGGCCGGGGGCGGCCAGCGTGTGGGAAGCATCCCAGGTAGTTGATGTTTTTCCTGCGTTTGGGAAGTGGGAAAAGGAAAAGGGCATTTCAGCATCATTTTTTCTACGCCTATTTTGCTGAAAGATGCCACGGCAATCTTTGAGTTTGTGTGCCGTGTTCTGTGCATGGCACCTGCAGAAGCTCAGCGTTGCCTCACGGTGTGCAGGAAAATGGCTTCATTGCCGAGCTGCTGCCAAGTAAATCCCCGTCCTCTCTCCTTGCAGAGCACCTTTCAGCTCTGGAGGGCTCCTTCCCCAAGCCCAGGCTGGCCTGAGCGGCCGAGGGCTTGGGGGGCTGCCCGGGGGTCAGCAGCAGCAGGTCCCAAGGATTTAGAGAAGTCCATTTTAGGCTAATATTTAGCTGCTGTTCAGCTTTATTTGCTGATATCACACCCTTCTGTATAATCCCCTTGGATCCCCCTTGTATTTGCAAGCATCCTCGCCTAGGCTTGACTTAGCTAAATAGTTTTTAGTTGCCAGCGAAGCACGATGCTCGCTTTTTCCCATGGGTGTTTCTCAGCCAGTGGATCGCAGCCCATACAAGCGCAGGAAAGGCAGTCGGTGAAGGGAGAGAGAAGTGAGGGGGAGGGAATTGCTGAAAACTTTATTGCAATCGAAAGCCAAAAAAATCCTGCTCCTCCGCTTTCCCGGTGCCAGGTATTTTTTTGTCAGTGCGCTCTTGAAATGTCTGCCCGCGGAGGGAGTAGGGGGACGGAGAGGTGTCATTGAAATGTTTCTGTTCTTACTTTTATGGGGATTGAATGGGAATAATGACACTTTTTTTTTTTTTTTCCCTTCCCCTGAAGTAATCAAAAAACACTGATAGGTTGTTCTAAATCAGACTCTTCTCTGCAGCTCATGCAGGTGATGGGTACGGGATCGACATTGTTAGTATGCCTCTGTTTATTATTTTACCAGGTCTAATTGCTCTTAGTCATAAAGTCATACTACAGTTAACCACTTTCCAAATTCATCCTGGGGACACCTCTCCTAAATTATTTCCATGCTGGTCATTTGCCATTTATTTCCTTCTCTTCTGTTTTCTGTCTCAACAAGTTTTTAATCTATGACAGCACTTTATCTCCCAACCCCATGATTATAAAATTTCCTTCAGAGACTCTACTGAAGGGCTTTATCAAAAGCCCTTTGAACCTCTCCATAAATTAGAATCTCTGTTCTCCTTTTCCTACTATTTTGTTAACTCTTTCAGGGGTTCATAGGGATGAGGAAGGTTTAATTCACCTTTACCAGCACCGGATTTCCCTCTCTTTTCCTTCGCTTACAGCGGTTAATTTACATCGCTATTTTGGCGTTATTCTCACTTTTTATCGCCTCTCTCTCCCTGCCCGACACGTCCAGCTCACTGGCTTGGGACCGCGTGTTGGTGCTCTCCTAATTGGGGGATGGCCTTGACTGAGCTCACAGCCCCCCTCTACCTGGCACCAGCGATTGATAATGTGGAGCGGATCCTGCTGATCCTTGATGAGCAGAGCCCTGGCTGCTGGGAAACCATGCCGATTTACTCCAAGCCTGCATGTGACACCATCTTTTTTTTTTTTTTTTTGCTGGCACCAGACACTTTGTTCTCACAAGTGTCTGGCGTTCTCAGATGGTCTCCTCTTGGTACTTCTCTGTTTGCTGCTCTTTGGCTGCTGCCTCACTTCTCAGCTTGATAGGAGGTGGCCCTTGCTCCCTGGTGTTATGCACAGATCAGAGGGGTAGGTAGGGACAACCTTGTCTGAAGGACAGAGTGTTGGACTGGCACTCTGGAGCCTTGGATTGTTCCTTCCTGCCTCTATTCTTGACCAGATAAGTAACCCAGGGTGAGTCAGTTCAATTCTCCTCAACCCTCCCATTTTCCCTCCCACACTCTTTCTGTCTCTGCAGCTTAGATTTTAATATATCTAGTGCAGGAAATTGTCTCTCGCTGTGTGTTTGTGCAGTGCCTCTTGCAATGAGATCCTGGAGGAAAAATCATGAGTCAACTTGGAAATCTCTTCCTTGAGCATCTGAATCTCCTTTCCTTCTTTGATGGATTCTTTCCTGTAGCTTCTTCGCTGGCTGCATGTGGATAATACACAATTATTCCTTTTTCTTCAGACAGTTGCTAAGAAAAGGAGATTTAACAGCTTTGCCCTTCCCCTCCATACCTTTCCTCCAGTATTTCTTGAATGCCAATGGTGGTTTCAGTCAAAGTTGTTGGAAGGGTGAAAGTTCCCGAAAATGTTTGTGAAAATAGACAGTGATGGGATAGAGGAGGAGACCGTTAGTGGTTCCTGCTAGAGTAGTGGGTATTGTAGCAAGCACTCATTTCTGGTTAGAGACCTGAAGATCCACACTGGGGACAGCTGGCTGGCACGCAGAGTAGGTGAAAAAACTCTTGCTGGTGTCCACGCGTTCATGGAGAAACCACTCCATCCCTTGTGCAGGACCCTTGGGGATGAGCTCATGCCCGAGCCTCAAGTGTAACTTAGTTAAGGTGAGCAGTCAACCATGGATGCAGATCTGCTGGAAACCATGTTTGTTGTGTTCCGGTGCTTGCGGCCCTACATGCTTCTTGCGATGGAGGTGTCTCCTGGCAAGTGCAGGCACTGAGCATCCCATGGAGCTGTTTGGAAATACCTCCCTTCCTCCCACCCTTTGCCCACACACTGAGCTCTCGGGCAGAAGAGGAGGAAGACATTACCTGCTTTTCTATTTTCCCCTCTAGAGATCTCTTCGATGAAAGTACAGAAAGGTTGAGATTTGGAGCTCATTAATGAGACACCCTATTATCAGCTGAGTGTAACAAACCACCAGTTTTGGATGCCCTGATTTTTTTCTGAGTGGGTGGTTTAGGAAGATGATGGAGTTGACTTTCTGGAGCGCTGCAAAATCCTTCCACCAAATATTTGGCTGCTCAGCAGCCCTGAATACTGAAGCCTTTAGGGCATTTTTGAGTTGGGAGTGTGGAAAACGAGGAACCCTGAATGAAGAGACTCGTGAAAATTAGAGGTTCCCCTCTGCTGTGCCTCAGTTTACTCATAAGTAAATTGGGCAAAGTAATCCTTGGGTTCTTGCCTTAGGGCCCCCCCAGTGAAAAATCTTCATGCTTCAAAGTCCTTGAAGGCACTTGAATGAAAGACTCCGGCCCTGGTAATTACAGAGCGTTCTGCTTGCATGAGGCTATGAGATAGGGAAACCTTTGCCAGGCAGGGTTTGGAGAAGAAAATCAACATCGCGCTGCCAAACGCTTGGAGGGGAAAATGGAAGATTTACTGTTGCGAGCGTCAAAATCAGCTGTTGTCATTTAAGGCCGTTGCAAATGGATTTTGTGGCAAGACTTCATTTGCACAAACCTGGCTACCAGGAGGAAAGAGCAGCCTTGCCAAAGCGGAGACTGTTGGTGGTGGCGGTGGGATTTGCATAGGAGCAGGTTAGGAGGCAGCGCCTGCCTGGCCAAAGCCAGCTCAGCCCTACCAACCCGGCCAAGGTCGGCTCATTTCCCTAAGCTGGATTTTTGGCTTCTTTCCTTGAAAAACAACTTCTCGGAGAGAGAGAGAGAGAAAGGAGGTCAGCTGTGTCAGAGGATGTTTTGCCTGTCTCCCTTAGGACTCAGTTATGGATTTAACACGAGATTTCCTTAAAGCCCTGGGAAAAAAGCAGGCATCAAATTGTAGGTCAAAGCTGTGATTCACCCCTTCGTTTCCGCTTGACTTTGGAGGGAGGGGAAGTAATTTTGGTCCATTCTGCCCTGTGCAGGAGCATCTCCGCACTGCTGGCTCCGATCAGGACAGGATGTGGGAAGGAGGTGGGAGCAGGGCTCTCCTGCCTGCACCACTGTGTCTCACCCCTCTTGCCCTTGCTGAAGAGGGAGATGTTGCCCTCAGAGGTTGGTTTTCATCCCCTGTGCTGTGCTGGGCATTGCAGACAGGCTACAGAAGAGAACATAGGGTGTCTGTTATTGTCGCTCCTTCCATCAAACATGCCTCGAGTCTTCCCTTTGCTTGACTATCGGAAAACCTATGAGACCCCTCACGGCTCATTCTGTTGGAACCTCTTTTAGAAGTGCCATTCAGGAGCCTTCTGCATCAAGGAAGATGTCAGCGTGAGATGATAAATGATGAGGTGCCTGCCTTATTGCTAAGGGCCCATTAAAAATGAGACACCTTTGAATTCACGGGGTAATAACAGGTACGGGGTATGGGTTATTGGTCTCTTTTTCAGCAGAGAAATGATAAATGTGCCTGTGGAAAGAAGCGCCACACCCCCTCAAACAAGACACCCTTCCCTCTCCCATCAAAATTCCTGGGTCAAAGGAAAGGATTTGATTTCACTGTTAACACTCAGCCAGGAGAAATATGTGCTAGGTGCGAAAGCCACCTGTTCTTGGCGCAAACCTGGCAGGGGAGATGTGCAAAGAGCGAAGGCTGCAAGGCAATTTGGCCGTCACTCATCTTCTCAGGAACTTAGGAGTGAAGTGCGTGCGTGCGGATGTGCGTGTGCAAGGCGCGCATACGCCTCTAGGAAAACTATCACTTGTGGGGAGAAGTGCAAGCAACTTCTTTCACTGTTTCCTTTGTTAAATAAAAAAAAAAAATCAAGAGTTGACTCCTTGCAAAAAAAAAAGGGAACTAAAAAACCTTGGGTCAATATTTTTTTTGCCCGTCTGCTTGCAAGGGGCTGAGCGTGGCCCTTGGAAATCCCACCGCTGATGACTTTGCTCGATGCTAATCTGCACGTCTTTTGATCTTTATACATTTAGGGCTTGACCTGAAGTCTGGAGAAATTAATGGGAGCCTTTCTCTCGCTCAGTGGGTATTCACTTAGGGACTGATTAATTGATTTTTAGGTTTGTTGACTGTGCCTATATCACGGACTCAAAGTACACCATGAAAGTTTAATGAAATATTAAAATAGGATATTTGTTGACAAGAGTGACCCTGTGTGTCATGCAGGAAAAACTGCACATTCAGAAGTGTCTTCTGAATGTCCTCAACATCCTCCAAATCTGGTGTTTCCCAGCCATGTGCTCCATCTTGAGGACTTCTTTGGCTGGACAAACTATCTGATCATGGCAGGTCTTGAGAAGGCTTAGAAAACGTCTGAGGTTTCCGAGCACACCCTTTTCCACGCCTGGAAATTATGTCTAGGCTGAACACATCCAGACTTCCCAGACACGGCCGTTGAATATATGCAGATAGGTTGCGTCTCAGAAAGATGTGGCGAGGCCAGCACCTCTGGGATGCCTTGGATGTGTTGTGTGTGTGCTCTGGAGAAGGGGAGCAGTGGTGGGAAGGAAATCCAGCCTGGCTGGGTCTTGGCAGGGCGAAACATGCACGCATTCCATCTGGGAAATCCTCGACAGGAAAAACCGTGGGTCTCCACCAGGAAGTAACCACATCCAGGCTTTGGTAAACGGAGGTGAGAAGTGGGTTGTCTTGCTAAGGGCCTCTCACTGAGCAAAGCCAGCTGTCAGCACTCTCCCCTTCGCAACCTCCTCTTGGTGTAACCTCCAGTGATCCCAGCGTACAGGAGGGGAAGTGGTTTCTCTCTGAGAGGCAGGGTCCAGATGAGGATGAGACCTTGAACTTGACTTTGGGGTTGATCAGAGATCACCGAACGCAGGCGTAATGCACCTGCTGTCTGGAATTCTGGCCAAATAAGTGCCTCCATGAGAGATGCACTGCGGTGTCTAAGCCTGCGTGGTCATTGATGCCTCCCTTTAAATCCCACCACATCAACTCCAGAGTGGCTGGAAAAGAGGGGATTCAAAATAGCATTGTCTTCCATCCTTCTTCCCCCCTGCCAGTCCCAAAGAGCATCTCTGCCTCTTCCCTGGCAGGCGTTTACAGAGTAGTCCTAGGGAAATGGCTGAGCTGAAGTGTTCACGTTGTGGATGAGAAACCAGCTGCATTTCTGCTCCGCCGGCGCTGTTACCTGGGCATTGACTCTTCCCTTGGTTGTGCTCATTGTGCCCAGCCTGCAAAACAAAAAAGGTATCAAAAAAAAAAAGTAATGAAAAAAAAGAAAAAATCACCCAAACCCTTTTTTAACATTTCCAAAGGATATTCTTGGCCTTATCACTTCCTGCAGTGTCTTCATTGGCAGAATCACCCCAGTAAGCCTCAGCCTCCAAAAGGGAACCGCTGCAGGGAGAGGCACCCCCGCTCCTTCCAGGCTAGAAAAGGTTTAACTCCTTGCCCCGTCCCCCTTACCCCTATCCTTGTCCATCTTCTTCACTGGGCTGAGTTTTACCATGGAAGATACTATCTTGTGACTACTACGCAATAATGGTGCGTATCGTAGGTGACATGGTGAGTTATTAATCTTAATTATCCTGGAGAAGGCGCTCTGAAGTTGCACAGCCTATTTTTCTGGCCAGAGACTTGAAACTCGGCTATTAAGAGGAAGCAAGCTGTGAAATCTCTCTCCAGGCATCTGAAGAAGCCTTAAGAGATTTTTCAGAAGTGCCGAACCCTTAGATGTTCCCAAAGATTTTAGAGGAATCTCGAGTGCTTGCCTCTGGCTATAACCCCAGCCCAGGGCTTAGGGCTGTCGCCATGAGCAGAGGGACCTGTTTGCAAATCCCCACGCTTGCCTCATTTGGGTCAGGTTTTCTCTACTTTCCTAGCCCCAGGGGAGGCAATAGTCCTCCTGTGAGGCATTCCCGGTCTTTTCTGTTGAAACTGTTTGACTATGTGTAATTGGGAAATCATCGCTGGAATGAGCCTAAGAATAGGCACGGGGAGATGAGAAACCTTCTCCAGGTTTTTGTAAGAATGGGTGATGCTGGCTCCGTTCCCTGTTGCTGAAGATCCTAAGCTGTACATGGCACCTGTCTAAGTTTTGGTGAAGATGCACAGAGCAGCTTAGGACTTGGCATTTCTTCTCCGCATGGAGTCTTACATCCAGTGCATGGATGTATCCAGTATCTTGGATACTTTTCTGCCCGGGAGCTCTGTCCTGGGAACGTGGGCACATGGGGTCCATCAGGAGACCTCAGTTAGGTGCTGCTGTGTAGTCTGGCTTTTATATTTGGCTCTTTGAATAGAACTTAAGGCACCCATGCTGGAAGAGAGCATCCAAAGGTCCTGTTAAGTGATGTTTGCATGAGGTTGGGTGATGAGATGTTGGGCTGCATTGCTTGCTCACAAGCTGTTTTTGGCTAGGGGCTACCAAAACTCATTCCACCCCTCGGGACCCTCAGCAACACCCCTTGTGCCCTCCGCCTGAATGACTGCAGCCAGCCCTTCATCCGGGAGTGTTGAAAATGCGGGGCTGAGTGGTCCTGGCTCCACCAGACGCCACACTTGAGAGCTGGCTTTGAGGAGGGCTTTCAGCAGGCACTAGGAGGTGGCAACAGGCCCTTGGGTTGGGAGATGGGGAATGCAGCCTTTCTCCTCTCCACGGATGAAGATGGCAGCCGGGTCCGGCCAGATTCCAGAGGCATCTGGACAGCCTCTGTCATCGAGGTGGGATGGTGGGCGGGGGGGAGCAGGACATAAGGGAAGGGGTTATCTCCCCTCTGCCTTCTTGGCTGGAATGGGACAGCTGAGAATTGGAGGAGGCTGGTGATGAAACGACGGCGTAGTGAGGAGCTGTAGTGTGGTGGCCGTGGAGCCTGGGCACCCCGCATGCCCACAGAGGTGCCAAGGAGGGGCTCAGCGGGGTCGGCTCTGATATTTGTCTTCTTGGGGCAGGGGGTGGTGTATCAGTCAGGGCGCTCTCTCTGTGCTTCTTGTGGTGCCATAAGAAAAAGGAGAAAGGGAGTGAGAAGCAGAAGGGAGGCGGGGGAGCAAAGAGAAAAGAGAAAAAAAAAAAACAACAAAAAAGCAGAGTAAACCTGCTGGCTTGCCCAGACTGCGCGGCACCACTGGTCATTTCTGTAGGCTATAGGGGTTGTCAGAGTAAGCTGTAAGGACAGGTGTAAATCTGTCCTGTCATTCCGCCCTGCCAGCATCTTCTCACCTGAAGGGCTCCCATTTATTGCAGAGAGCAAGCAAATAAAGCCGGCCATCGCTTTGACTCGCAAAGGGCATGAAAAGACACCCCATGCCGCTGGTTAACCTCCGTCCTCCGCCTTTCCCCTCCCGAGCCGGGCTTTTACAGCCAGCCTGAAAGTAAACCCCCCCCGCGCCGCCCCAGCTGTTTGTTAAAGCAAAGCAAATAAGGGCTATTGCAGCTCAGACCAAAATCCACTTGTTTGCAGTCTGATTTTTAACTGTCATTCCCAGCAGAGAGAGGGCAGGGGGGAGGGCTGGAGGCTGGCCCCAGCCCAGGGCAAGAGGGGCCATTTGTCTGCCAGGAGGAGAGGGGTTTCGGGGCAGGCGGAGGGGGATGCCGCGGGCTTTTCGGAATGAGGGGAACATCTGCGAAACGACCCCAAAGCGTGTGGCGGGTGGGGACACGACCTCTGGATGCGGTTTCCCTGCTCAGCCAGGCAAGGCGGGTCCCTTCGCCCAAACTCCTTCCTCTCCTCCTCTTCCCCTTGCAAACTGCGCCGCTGATTTTTGTCCTTAAACCTGGAGCGAGGCTTTTCCCTCCCTCCACCCGCAGCGTCGGTCTCCCCATGGTTTTCATTAAGAAGGGGATGGTGTGTTTCCCATCAAGAACGACTTTAATCTTGACTGAGTTCTGAAAGCTAAAGGTTTGCAGTTTTCTTCGGCCACCTTTGATTATTACTTCTTCTTGTTTTCCAACTCGATATTATAGATCCTCCCTCCCGGCTGAAGTCCTTAATGGCCCGGTCCATCCCCACTCCCCCAAGTACCCATTCTGTGGATGTAGCAAACTCTAATTAATTATAACTTATCTCATGACTTGTCAGCATCACATGTTTGATCCTGTTTAGAAACCATATTCCCAGGGGATGGAAAGACTCGGGAGTAGGTTGATGCTACTCAATAGTGATTTAATGGACGCATTAATGCCGAGACAGATAACTGTGTAGCCATGTTAAGTAATACATCAAGAATCTTTCCAGAGAGGCAACTTTACAGGTCACTGCAGAACTGCTAACTGATATTAACCCGCTTTGCATTGTGCTGTGCGTACGGGCGCTGGGAGTTCACACACTTTCTTTTGTTTGGTTTTTTTTTCGAGCAGCCTCTTCCCATTCCCCCCTGGAAGCGATGGAGATATTAGACGCCTAATGACAATGTTTCACACGCGGGGGTGGGGTGAGGAAGACAACGGGCTTGTTAACCGGGTGGATTTTAAGCACACCCAATTACTTGGCCGGGGGCAGAGGCTGCTGCCCGGCCGCGGGGATGCTCGGGGCTGTGCTGGCTTGGCCCTGGCCCCGCGGTGACCGCCTCGCGTGGGAGCCGGGGGAGATGGAGGGCAGCTCCCGGGCACGGGTGGGAATGTGCTTTTTCGGGGAGGAAGGAAAAAAAAAAAAAAGGAAAAAAAAAAAGGCCAGCGATTTTCTCCTTCCTTCGCCCCAGGAGGGTTCCTCACCACGCGGGATGATGGAGTACCCGGCCCCACGGTCCCCCCGTGACCGTCTCCTCCCTGCTCGCCAGACCCTTGCTCTCCGGT
Source organism: Chlamydotis macqueenii (assembly GCF_036417535.1). NCBI lineage: Eukaryota > Metazoa > Chordata > Aves > Otidiformes > Otididae > Chlamydotis > Chlamydotis macqueenii. The sequence continues at coordinate 13,109,169 of NC_141572.1, read as the reverse complement.
GCCTCCAGTCCCGCTGGGTTACGGGGACTCGGGGCCCGGACCGACTCCCAGACAGATCTCCCCAGAGACACCCTCATTTTGTCCGTTTGGGACAGCGGGGTCCCCTCCCCAGCTGGGAGCACGCAAAGCGGCTTCGGGTTGGGGGGGTACCCACACCCGGCTGTGAGTTCCCGTGGGCTGAGGGCTCCCCCTCTCTGCTCCCCTCGCTCCAGCACCGGGGGACCCCGGCGTGGGGCTGCTGCCGCCCCCAGACCCCCTCTGCTCGGAGTGGGTTGAGGGGGTAACATTTGCCTTCGTGGCCGGAGTTTTTCCCCCCGTAAGGATTCCCCTCCCGCGGCTGAAGGGGAGGTGCTGCGGCATCCTTCGCTCCTTTCCCATCCCATTGTTTTTTCCCCTCTTCCCCCTTTCCCTGCCAGCCGGGACCCTTCAGAGCGGGGGGGTGGGATGGGGAGGAGGATGCCTGGAAATTCACCTTGCTGCGAAGGAAGGGAAACTCCAGGCGGGTGACACCGGGGAGCCCCGCTCCCGGCTGCGGGGATCGAGGCGGGCAGTGCCCAGCCGTGATTTCCTTGAGGAAAAAGCGGCCGGGAAGGAGGAAAAACCAGCGGATGGGCGGCGGGGACCGCCCCGTCCAGCTCCGCAGGGGGGGGAAAAAAAACCTCCCACCGGTCAGGGACTCGGCTCTTTTCCCTGCTTTTTGGGGAAAAACAGAGCCTGAGGGAGGGTGGAGAACCCTTCAAACACAAAAGCGCGGCCGAAACTTCGCGTGTCCGGCTGCGCACCCGCGGGCAGCCCGAGTTCAGGGGGCTCCGACGGTTTGACCCACGCAGGAAAAAGAGGTCCTTTTTTTTTTTTTTTTTTAGTCTTTTTTTTCCCCTTCTCTTTCGGACCGGCATCTTGCTGCACGGGGCCGTTCGCAGGGCGGAGGGAAGGGAAGGTGGTGCGCTTCGCCCAGGTTGGGAGGGGAGGATCGGGTGCCACCCTTGATTAAAAGCTCTCCCCGAAAGATGGTATCCGACATGAGATAATGAGGCTCCGTGACCGGCCCCGGGTTCCCTTTAAGTTTTCCCATGGACTGGAGCTGTCGCCAGTTCACAAAACGACAGTGTAAGACAGCACCACGCTACTCACATCCAATTTACGGCGCACAAAAGCTGATCCCCAAATCCCCACTAACAAACCGGGACCCGCAGACAATTCCGATAATGTTTAGTTTTTATTCATTTCTCGACTAATTAACTGGAATCCCACCTCCTCTCACTCCCCTCTTGACAGTGCCCAATTAATCCGCAATCTATGTCAAAGGTCTGGAACCCACTGTAAACTGCTGAACCTTCGCAAAGATTTCTGTGTCTCTATATTGATCTGATTAGGACCGGGATGCTTTTTCCTCGCGTGCAAAATAGAAATGTCGCGGCTTTTTTTTTTCCTTTCTTCTGTCCCAAAAGCTTTACTTTCCCCAACTCTAATAGGATTCCTCCGAGGCGCCTTCAAACCTCCCTGGGCGTTCATGAAAAGGCTTGAGTTTGGGGGGTTTTTTAATCTTTTTTTTTTCTTTTCTTTTTTTTTTTTTTTTTTTTTTTTAATCAGGGGCTCCGAAGGGAATCAAGCAAAATGAAGTTATCTGGGAGACAGGAGGGGGAGCGCGTGTGATGGGGGGGTTAGAGCAAATCTGGATTCGCTGTGAAATGGCTCGTCTTGAAAAGTCAACAGGAACGGGGAGGGATAGGAGGGAAATAAACCCTTTTTGGGGGGCGATAAACCTTTTTTGGGGGAGGAGAGGCTGGGTTGGTGCCAGCGCTGGGGCGCGGAGCCGTCGCTGGGGCTGGGAGAGCTGGTTTCTAATCTTCGGAGGGAGCGAATATAAAAGAGGAATTTATTAGCTTTCAGGCCATCAGAGGAATAAACATTGATTTTATTGACCTAATTATGGGCCAAATGACTCCTTCCATCGATCACGTAAAATACTTCATTTGGAGAAAAACAGGCGCGGGCGCCCGGAGGCGGGGAGGAGAGCGGGTGGATGTGCTGGGGGGGGGGAAAGGAAAAAGAAAAAAAAAAAAAGGTGGGGGGGAAAGCAAAAGCTGGGCAGTGTACGGAGGGGTTTGCAGCTCCAGCCCCGGCTCCCAGCCGTTACAGTGCGGATGTTTTGCAAACTGAAGCTTTTATGTCGAATTCCAATCCCGCCAGTCAATTTGGCTAAAATAGCATTAAACAAATGGGCAGCGTTTTATTTCTGTGTCGTCGCCCCCCCTCCATTTGTCGTCGTTATCCCCCCCCCCCCCCGCTGTATTTTATAGACAGAGCAGAATTACTTGAAATGTATTTTACAAGCGCAAGCCAACACGTCGTTTCAGCCCGACAGCGGCGATTTCTCGTAATTAGAGTGGGCTCGACACTAATAAAGAAGCAAACAGGCTCTTTTCTCGGCTTAAACCCAGCTACCGTCCCCAGCTGCGGGGTGGGATGGTCGTGGCGCGGCGAGGAGGGGGCATCTCAAGGCACCTGGGGGCGGGGGGGGACGGGACAGGGAGGGTCCGGGTCTTGCCAGGACGAGGAGGACTCGTGAAACGCGATTTTTTTTTTTTTTCTCCTTCTCCTTGCTGGTGGGTGACAGCGAGACCTGACTCTGCTTGAGTTTTTTGTTTGTGTTGGTTGGTTTTGGTTTGGGGTTTTTTTTGGCGGGGGGGGATGCGGTGCAGGACGAAAGGTGCTTTCAGCAGGGTGTTTGCTCTGTTCCTGTGTCACCTGAAAAATCACATCTCGTACAGCTTTACCCAGCCTTCAGTGTAAAGGCAGGGTTGCGGATATTTTTAGTCTAGCTTTGCGAGCCTAAATCTTTCCCGTCCCGGTACTTAAGCTCGGTTTAGCGCTCCCCTCGCCCCACCGCGTTATTCCTCTCTCCTGACGAGATCTGCAGCTCGGGGGCTGCCTTCCGCGGACGGCCAGACCCTCACGGCCTGGAGCTGAACTTCCCCGACCCGTTCGCCCCTCCAGCGGCGTCCCCCCGTCCCCGTTATCCGGCGGGACCCGCCGTTCCGCGGCATGGGGGCAGAGATGCTCTGCGCCGGGACACGCGTTGTCTCTCAGCCCGTTCAACGCCTGGCTGTCACTTCTAATGACCCTTTAATTGCGATTCGTGGGGGTGAGCAGTGCCACTGCTCCAGCCGCTGCCACCCCTCCTGGTCCCCCGTGTCCTCCCACACCGGGGATCCGGGCCGCCCAGGTGAGCACCGGCTGCGGCAGGTGGGAGCGGGGCCGCCCCCCCCTCATTCCTACCCTCATCCTCATCGCCATCCCGTAGCCAGAGCCCACGGAAAGCTCCGTGGGGCCAGCCCGGCCCCTCCGCGGACCCCCGCGCCCCTTCTCCCCAGCCGGGAGCGCGCAGCGTCCGGTTCCCCCGACGTTCGCCCCGCTCCCTCTTTCCCGGCTCTCGCTAAGCCGGGGGCTTCGTGCGGAACATCTGCGAGGGGAGGCGAGGGACACGACAGCGCTTTTACACCACTTCCTACTCAACTTTGCTTTTTATGTGGCTGCTCTGGATTTTCCGACGCTTTGTACCGCTCGGATCTTGTTTGGATGTTTGTACATGTAACACTCTGCCCACTTCAGCTCTTGGGACGGGCTCTTCTTGTACTTTCTTTTCTTTTTTTTTCTTCCCTTTTTTTTTTTTTTTCCCCCCAGCCTGCAGAGCTTTTCACAACGTGCTTTGGTCACTTTGCTGTCGGGGGCAGAGGAGCAGGATTTGGGGGCAAACGGCCGCACAAGTGGCGAGCATTAATCACGCCTTGTCTTTGCAGAAGGTGAGCTCCATGCACCCTGCACCCACTTATTCGCTCTTAAAAATCCACCCCCCCGCTCTTCTCCTTCCAGCCCGTCGCCTTCCTGTCTCCACTGAAAAGCATTTATTTTATTTTTTACTCCCCCTGACCTGGGATCCGGACAATTGTAATGGTATTTAAAGAAAACACGGATTAAACATTCATTAATGCTTCTCCCTTAGACTGCAGCCTCGGGAGCCAAGGTGCCCTGTGCAGGGAGCGTGTGTCAAGCCGAGCTCTAACGAGGAAAAGGCTGTTTGGGGGTGGGGGTTTCTATGAACCCCGAGGTGATTTAGGCGCTTGAGTGCACTTGATGACCCGGCAACCACTTTTCGGGTTGAATTGAAGCTCCCAAACCCCGCCAAGAACTGGTACCAAATGCCGGGAGCGCATTCCCCTTCTCATCCCGAGAATCAAAAATGATGCCCCGGCTCCCCCTCTTATTTTGTTCAACCCCATCTCCCCCTCTAACCGGAATAATTCCCTCCGGGCTCGCCTGTCAGCGTTTTCGCTTGCCTTTAACCCCATGCCGTTAAAGATGCGGCTGCAGCAACAGGTGAGCGGGGATTTTTTTTTTTTTTTTTTTTGAGGGGCAGGAGGTGGCGGCCGGGGGTTCCCGGGGGGAAGCAGGCACCGAGGGGAAGGATGCTCCGCCGACCCCGGCGGTTCTCCTGCTGCTAGAAAGGAAAAAAAAAAAATATTAAAACCCCCAATTTTTCCCTTCGAATCCCAGTTACAAGAGGGGGAAAGATCGGCTGCGGGAAGCGGAGCGAGAGCTGCACAAATATTGTTTACACCTGCGAGGCGAAGCTGGCTATGTTCTGCTGGGCTCGGCTTTAATGGGAAATCTTTGCCGTCCGCCCCAACTCCCGGCTCATCTGGGTTTAATAAATTTTCACAACACCCCTGCCGCTCCGGAGAAATCGGCAGAAGTCGGCTCTGCCCGTCCGTGTTTCTGAATCCCAGCAGAGGAGTAATTACCACAGGAGGAAGAGTGGCCTGGGATTTGGGTTTGGGCCAGGGGAGAGGGTCCGGGTGTGTGTGGGGGAGAAACCTGGCCATGAAGTGGGGGCTGTAAAGCTTATATACGTGTCTATGCACACAGGCGTATGTATAGAAAAGCAAGGAGCAAGTGCAAGATCGAAAGCAGAGCCTGTCTTTTCTGCAGCCACGTGTGCCATTAAAAGCAAATAATTCAAAGTACTTTTAAACTATAAAAACATGGGATCTTTCCCCTTCTGTTACCTTTTTTTTTTTTTTTTTTGGGGGGGGGGGAGGATACAGATCCCGTCTCCCCTTCTCAGATGACCTCGAAGGACCGGTTTTTTCACTTTCCCATGTGTGCGCGTTTGCGTTTTCCGGAAATCAACCTAAAGTTTGTTCAAAATACTAAACTAAAATAAAACAGCGCTGCAAAACCTCCCACGCCCTAAAGACGGAGAGAAACCCCTCTCCTTTATTTTTTTTTTCCCTCTTGCCCTTTTTTTTTTTTTTTTTTTTTAATTTCCATCTCGTCGTGCTCCCCACGGAAATGATCTCCGGAGGGTTTTGCTGGATCGTGCGTGGATGTGCGAGCACGTAGCCAAAGGAGGTTTTTAGTGAAGCGCAGCGAGCTACCGGTATCCCAGAGGATCGGGGCGGGGGGGGGCGGTGGTTCTCCCCTTGCAACTGGGAGAGTTGGGGAAGGAGGGAGAGGTTTTTCTCCCTCCAACATCGTCGGGAGGGCTGTGGGATGGAGCCCGAAGCCCCACGTCGGGTGTCAGCTTTAGGGTGGCCGATGGGGCTGGGCTCGCCGCTACCCCAAAAGTTTCCCAGGGCAGATGTCAGGGGTTAAACATGTAGAGGGGCTGGGGAGGGGGGGGAAGTTCCCAGCCGCCCCTAAACTTCCTAACTAGGGCATGAAAAAAAAAATAAATAAAGCTCTTTCCTCTTCCTCCAGAAAATCGGTGGAGTTTTTAATTTTTTTTTTTTTTTTCCTCTGCACTGGGGATAGTTTGAGCTCTGTTTCACAGGTGACATGAAAATACTGGGGACACGGTCACACCGTGGGTCCCCCGCCACTGCCCAAATACGTCGGGAACATCCACCTTCAGCAAGTTTTTGTGTTTGGGTTTTGTTTGTTTTTTTTGTTTTTGGTTTTTTTTTTAAGTCCTGCAGCCCATGGGGAGGGAGCGATGCCGGCTACGGGGTCCCGGGGTCTGGATGAATTCGCTGGGGAATGTGAAGGGCTCAGGGCTGGGAACGTCGCGTACAGACAGGAGTTGTCTGCTGCCCCCCCCCCCCCCCTTCCCTTTCATCTATCTCCTGCCTTGGAGTGTGCAGGGAGGGGGGGGCGGTTATAGCTCTTTTTAATTGAAACCTAGTAAGGAAAATAGTAATGGATACCAGGCTGCGATGGAGAATACGTGTCCGTGGCTACATGATGAGTGTTAGTTCAGCAGACTTGAAGAAGCCAATTCTTCTTCTCTGTCATTTCCCTATTGACAGCAGCCCCTATTAGATTTACCATGTCCTTTTGCAACAGCTGGTCCTCGCCCCCCCCACCCCCCGCCGCTGCTCCCCGCAGCCAAGGTATCAATCGATGGCCGGGGGACTTGGTGGCATCTTGAAGAAAAGGGGAGCAAAGTGTGTGTGCATGTGTGGGGCAGCGTGGGTGCCAGGGGCTCCCCTTCTTGCTCGGATGCATCCCAGCCTCTCCAGCACCACTTGGCAACCCGGAGGGCTGCTGCCCCTGCCACTGTGGGGATGGAGATGGGAAAAGCTCCAGTTCTGGGTTATTAAAGAACACGGCTGATGGTCAAAGCAGATAAAATGTTGGGGTTTTTTTGCCGGGTACTGGGTCTAGGGGAGGGCAATGCCCCATCTGGAGGGCTGCTGCGAGAGGAACCGGCCCTCCTCGGTGCTGTTGTTGGGGTGTGTGTGTGTGTGTTTAAATAATTGAATAAACGCATCCACTCCTTCCCTCCCTCTCCATCGCACGCGGACACACACACAAAGACAGCATTGAAAAGATAGGTCTGTTTGACTATAGGAAACGACAATTAGTGCTACTTCCTGAGTGGCAAGCTGTACGTATACGCCTGGCTATTTTTTTAAAAAAAAAAAAAAAAAAAACAACCCTTATCCAAATAGTGAACTCTATTTACAATTTCTGCTCAGCCAGCGGTGGTGGAAGCAGAAGGATGGGAATAGAGAGGGCAAGGAAGGGAGCAGGGCTTTAATTTCACTGCCGGGGCTGTGTGCGCAGCCAGTGATGCTTGGTGGCAAGGAGAAACCGAGTGGTGCAAAACCGGCTCAAAAAGGGTGAAAGGGATGAGAAGTGGGGAAGGCAGAGAACTGACCCCAAACCCTACCGTGCCCCCAGTTGGTGAGGCCAGGCCTGTCTGGGAGGCAGAGGGGAGAGCTGCGGGAGGCAGCTCTGGGTGCTCCTTTATTTTCTTTTCCCATCAGTGGCAAAGTGGAGGTGACTGGAGAGTGTCAGAGCTGGCTGGGGATGGGGACTAGGGGACTACAGGTCTTGTGGGGCAGGGCCGGCCATCTGAGCACGAGTGATGTTTGTCACCTGAGTGAGAAATAGAATCCTGGAGCCCTGGTGTTTGGGATCCTACCAGAGCCGGCACCCGGCAGGGCTCGGGGGGTGCGAGGAGCCGGGGGCTGCTCACAGGCAGGTGGGGAAGGGCAGGCCAGCTGCCAGCGCTGCGGTGACCCCGGGCCGTGGGGATAGTGCTGCCTGACCCCGCAATGGGTCTGCCACGGTCAGTGCTGCGCTACTCGCTGCGCTGGGACCTGCCGTGCTGGGGGCATGAGCAGCCTTTCCTGGAGGGATGCATCCCAGCAAAGGCTGGAGGGTGAGAAACCTCTCCAACTGCCACTCTCCTCTCTTTTTTTTCCCTAGTTCTCTAACAAGGCACATGTAACGCTGTCTCCGGGCTCTCCCCAGCCCTGCAAAGCCCTGAGCTCGCCTGTGCTGGGAAGGGGACCTGACGCCCCCCTTACTTCTGTGCGGAGAGATGGGAACAGCCCCTTTGATTGCAGTGGGACGCGATGGGGCCCAGCCTGCTCAGAGACACAGTTTGATTTTTTTTTTTTCTTCTTGCTATTTCTAATGCCTTGCCGTGCTTTTTTGGACCCGGATGGGTTATTTTGCTAAGTTTTCACGCCAGGCTTTCTGTGAAATTCAGCTGGCCATTGGAGAAAAGGGCTCTGCCAAAGGGAAAGGCAAAGAGCTGCTGTCATGACACCCCCCCTCTCCCCATAGCAGTTTATATAGCCCGAGTATATAGACTGGCTCCCTGAGGGACCCGCTTCGTTCCACTTGTGGCCTGCAGTGCCACGCTGGGATGGAGCTGCGTCAACATGGCCCCCGTTTCCTGACACCTTCTGCTGGGCTGGCGAAGGGCCTGCACGGGGCGAGGAAGTTTCCCTCGGAAGAAGCACATAATCGCCACTCGCCAGCCTCCCCCTGCGCTCCGGCCGGTATTTACTGCAAACCTGCCAAAGTAAACCAGCCCGTTGCATTTTATTTCGGATAAACACAGCGCGGCCACGGTGGGGTGTTGTCTTCCGAAGGGCTGGAGACGGAGCGGAGGCTGCGGCGCCGGGAGGGGAAAGCGAGGGAGGAGAGGGATGAATCCTGCGGGGTGCGGGGTGGCTGGCAGGCAGGATGGGACTGGGCCCCTGGGGATGCTCGGAACCGGCAGCGCGATAAGGAAATGCATAGATAGGATGCAAAAACCCCACTTACGTTGTGTACGTTGGCCCTGCTCACCATGTACCAGGGCTCGTCCTCTCCTGCAGAACACGGCAGGGGGTGCAAGGGACCCCGCAGGTTTTGCTGTCGGAGCAGGGATTTGCGGTGTACCCCAGGGCAGGGATCCCTCCCGGTTGCAGACACCCACCCAACATCTCCACGTACACACACGGAGGCCGTGTAGCACACACACAGCCCCTCCACGCACGCACACATGCCTCGGAGCTGCTCCCCCAGGCCTGGGAGAAGACGTGTGGGCCCGAAAACCGGGCTGCCTTTATTTTCCTCTTGCCTTCTTCCTCCAGCTGGCTCTTCAGGCCACCGGGAGAGAGCCAGAGCCTCTCTCCTCCCACACCTCCAACACACACGCACGGGGCAGGCTCGCCGCATGCCCCGAGCTCTCATGCAAACGCTAAAAGTTGCTTAGGAGGGTGAAATCTGAGCAAGCGGGGCTCTCCCAACCCCTCAACCACCAAAGGCCCAGGGTCTGGCCAGCTCCGCTTTCCCTCCGGCCTGGCCTGGATTGAACCAAGGAAAAACCCAGAGAGGTGCTGGCATCAGGGAGCGGAGGGGAGGTGGGAGCCGCTCCCCCCCTGCCCCGGCCTTTGGCTCCTGCGCTCCCAGATTAGAGAGCCCCGGCCTGGCTGCTCGGCGGGGAGACAGCGGAGACCTTTCATGCCTCTTTGAAGAGCCAAGATAGCGTCGGCCTTGGTGCGAGCCCAGCCTGCAGACGGGCCGGGGGCACGGGGGCAGCCGGCTATCTCAGCGTGCTGTCACTCTGCCTCCCCCCTGCCACCAGCCCCATTCCCACCTCCACCCCGCTCCCCGCCCCTCGCATTCGGCTGCCCCGATGTCTTCTTTTTTTTTTTTTTTTTTCCCCCCTTACCCCCCCCCCCTCTTTTCACCCCTTCGCTTCGCCATTCATTTCTGCGGGCCTCCGTATTTATTTATTTATTTCAGCGCCTCGCTTATTTATTTATTTCTGGCAAAGGAGGCGGCTAACAAGTAGCTGGAAGCACTGGCCAATATTTAACTAAGATGGCTGGCCATCAGGTCCCTTTTGTTTGCTTGCAAATTAATCATCCAGCGCGCAGTCGGCGCCAGGGTAGATTTATCACACACAGAAGGGGGAATGAGGCGGCCGAAGGGAGACAAAGACTGTTCGCACCTTCCCGCTTTTGATCTTAGATTAGTGCAGCCTCCCTTCATAATACGAGTCTCCAGGGGGCTTCGTCGGGGAGGTCACTCGGAACTGGCGGAAGTTTGCACGCCATTAGCCAGACGCTGGATTTAGAAATCATAAGCGGCAAACATTTTATTTTCCTGCGCGGGTGGGTGCCGAGCGGGGTGCAAGGTGCGGGGCAGCGCGCGGAGGGCGGCAGCGAGTCCGGTCTCTGCGGCGGCGCCGACGGCGAGCTCCGGCGGGGCGGGCGCGGCCTCGGGGCGCCGCGGGGCTGGGAGCGGCTGCGCTTCTCCCGCCGGAGCCCGCGGGCCCCTCCTGGTTTCCCCCCCCCCCACCCCCGCCCCGCAGCTTCGCCGGGGAGAGCAAGCGGCGGCCGGGTTGGGGCAAATTGCGGCCAACTTCTCGAAGCCGCCGGGCGTTTCTTGTGGGCTCTGTTAAAAGGAAGGCAGTAGTTTTTTTTTTTTTTTTGGGGGGGGGGTCTCACCGCGGTAGCGGCTGGAGGCAGGAGCCCCAAAACCGGTTCCGAGCAGAGGTTGAAAAGATTCGCTCCCTTCGTCGATAACTAAGCTGCACGGCCCAGCCAAGCTCCTGGCATCGTGAAACGCATCAGACTTGCCCCCCCCCCGCGCCCCCCCATCCTCTTTGAACGCATTACTCCTGCTTCCTTTCTTCCCTCCTCCTCTTTTCTCCATCTCCCTCTCCCCCCCCCCCGCACCCCCCCTCGAACGAAGGGGAGATATTTTGGTGAATGCAAAGCGATCCTAGACGCTGGTTACTACAGGGACTTCACCAAGCTGGCGCCAAGCGCTCTTAACCATGTGCGTCAAAAATGCAATGTTAGAAGAGCTAATCACTTTAGAGGTTCCGCTCCCATCTGCGCGCAGCCAGCGCCGAGCCCCCGCGCTCCCCCGCTCCCGGAGGATTATCATCCCCTCTCTTTAAAGCAGGATGGGATGGGGTTGGGGGGGTGGGAGATCCCCCAGGGCCCCTCACCTCGGGGTATTGGGGAGGGAGGGGGTGATGATTCGGCACCTCCCAGCGCTGGGATATCCCGCCCCACACACGCGTGGGCTCCCCGTACCCACGGCTGCCACGACACGCGAACAAATGGAGCTCGGTTTTGCTGCCCTGCACTCCCACCTCCCACCCCCCCCGCCCAGGAACGTGTTCATACCCCCCCCCCCCCGAAACTTCCCCGGCCGATCCTGCCCGGCGCTTCCCTCTCCGTGGGAAGAGCCCACGCGTGATGCTTTCCCCGGGAGGGTGGGTAGCTGGCTCCACGCGAGCCCGGGGATGGGCCCCCCCCGCCCCGGCGCTGCCCGGGCGCAGGGAAAGCCGCACTTCCCGTCTCCTCCCCGCGCACCTCATGGAAGAGGAGGGGTGTGGGAGCGTAACCCTCTCGGCGCCGGTGCCAGCCGAGTGGCCTTCATCCCCAGCGCCAAAGAAAGAAAGAAAAAAATAATAATAATAAAAAATAAAATCCCGTTTTCCGCCGGGCTCGGGGCTGAGCTAGCTGCCCTGCCCGCCCCACCGCACCGCGGGGGCAGCCGGAGCCCAGCCCCGAGCCGGGGGGGGGGCGGGGAGGGGGGACCCGCAAAGGCTCCCAGCCCTCTGGGGCTCGCACCCCGGGTTTTGGGGGGGAAGGAAAAGCGCCCCGGTCTGGAGGTCTTGTCTTGTTTAAAGCTATTTTCCTGGGGGGACGATGGGGGGGTCAGAGGGAGTGGGGGGGTAACACCAGCCCCGGCGGCTGTGGGGACCGGCGGCAGCGGCGACGCGGCGGGGATGGGTGTACGCCCACCCGAGAGAGGTCCGCAGCCCCGAGAGGGTGGGGTGGGGGGGCACCCGGAGCCGGACCCACCATCACGCGTGGATCCCCCCCGCCCCACCCCGTTCCCAGCCGCCGCTGCCGTGGAAGCTCCTACAGGAGGCGAGAGCCCTGGAAATGCCCAGCCTGCCATCTCGCCGGGGCCGGGGGGCGAGGCGGCCCCGACCCCCCCTTCACCCACCCCCCCCACCCCCCTTTAGAGGCGGGTGCTCCCCGGCCCTGCCCGCTCCCTCCCCTCTGATCATGTTGACATATTCACACGGCCCCGGAGTCCTGGTGATGCTTTGCTGCAGCGTTACAGTTTCCGACACCTTCTTTTTATAACTCGGCTCTGTCCCCCTTCCACTCGACCTGTCAAAACCACGCCTATGGAGCCACACAATTGGTCCGAAAGCGTCAAAGAGCCAATCAAGGAGGCTCCAGCTCCCTTGTAACCCACAACACATCCATACAATCCGGTGCACGCAGAGCACAGACTCACAGGGAATTCTCAGAGCTGAGAGGCTCCTTCTCCCTCTCTCTCTCTCTCTCTTTCTCTTTCCCTCTCTTTCTCCCCCTCCCTCCTTTTTTTTTTTTTCCTTCTTCCTTTCTCTTCCCCTCTCTCTTTCTCCCTCTCTCCTTCGCTGGAGCGCTGCTGGAGAGAAGACGAGTGTAATTCTTCCAGATTTTTTTTTTTTAAAGCTGAGCGAAAGAGAAAGAGAAGGGAAAAAATAAAAAAGAAAAAGAGGAGGGTGAAAGAAAGAAGAAATCCTGATGGAAATCAGGGCACCCTGACCAGCTCCTGCTTGGAGAGGGGGGAAGGCGAGGCGGAAACGAGATTTCCCTACAAGTTGTTTTTTTTTTTTTTTTTCTTCGCTGCTGAAGGTTGCTCAGGAGCCTTCCTCGGCCGGCGAGGGGGGGTGGGTTTGTTTGCTTCTTTCTGCTTTCCCTCCCTTCCCAGCCTCTGCTCTGCAGCCTGACCGTACGGAGGAAAGGTGGAGGGGTGGGGGGGAGGGGGGAGGACGAGCCAGCCACCCAAAAAGAAAACCCAGCTTCCAGCCGTCACCCTCCGCCACGAAAGAAGAGAAGCGGGATTGAGACTAAGAGAAAAAAGAAGAAGAAGGAAAAAAAAAAGGATCTCGGCTTGTCCAGCCCTTCTGCGGCAAGAGGAGCAGACAGCGAACCCGGTGGATTTTTTTTTCCCCCCCTTTTTCGGCGTTTCTTTTCCAGCGCAAGGACTTCCACTTCGGAAAAAAAAAAAACAAACAACAACAACAAAACACCAAACCAAACCTGCAGAGACCGAGAACACACACACACAAAAAGCAAGACTAATAATGAACAGTCCTGTTAACCCGCTGTCCCGAGGGCTGGGGATGTGCCCCGGCTCGGGAAGTTGTAGGCTGTAGAAGTTCTGCCTCTCCCCCCACGTACTGTGCTGTCTAGAACTTGTTTCCCCCCACCCTAATTTTTTTTTTTTATTTTTGGTGCTTTATTGCTGTTGTTGTTATTATCTTAATTTTTCTTCTTCATGATGTGCTGTTAGAAACCACTCCGGGACTGCTCCAGCAGTAGGAAGACGGAGGAGTGGAGTGGATGAATATACCGATGAGAGATCCAGTAATCCCTGGGACAAGCATGGCTTATCATCCTTTTTTACCTCACCGGGCACCGGACTTTGCCATGAGCGCTGTGCTGGGCCATCAGCCTCCCTTCTTCCCGGCTCTGGCTTTGCCTCCCAACGGGGCGGCCGCCCTCTCCCTTCCCGGGGCTCTGGCTAAACCCATCATGGACCAGTTAGTGGGGGCTGCAGAGACTGGTATCCCCTTTTCTTCCCTGGGTCACCAGGCAGCAGCCCATCTGAGGCCTTTAAAAACTCTGGAGCCAGAAGAAGAGGTGGAAGACGATCCGAAAGTGCATCTGGAAGCCAAAGAGCTTTGGGAGCAGTTCCATAAAAGAGGGACGGAGATGGTGATTACCAAATCGGGAAGGTAGGTCTGGGTTTGGGGGGTTCGTGCCTTTACCCCCCCCCCCTTTTTTTTTTTTTTTTTTGCCCACTCTCTCCCCAATCCCTCAATCTCTGCACCCCACCAGGCTGCTCCAGAGCAAAGCTCTTTCGCTGACAAATTCCTCCGTAAAGTTCCTTTCCCCTGGAATTACGGGAAGTTTTAGGCAGCCGAAGACCCGAGCCCACCTCGGCTCCACGCTGCGGGGAAAAGGCTCGGGCTTTCCACGAACCGGCCCTGTGTGCGGGGTCCCTTCACGCTTCGGTACCTTCGTGCTTTCTGATAGCAGAAAAGAAAAATAATAATAATTTGGGGGTTGGAAAAGGAGCTGGCCTGATCTCAGCATTGCGCCGCGTAGTTTTTCTTCCTTCCGAGAGAGAGAAAAGGGGAATAAAAAAAAAGGAAAAATAACCAGGAGCGGCGTGTGGCTGCCGGGGAGGCGGGCGGCTGGGCTCGGCTTAGCGGTGGCTCCGCTTGTCCCCGTCTCCCTGCCGGGCTCCGGGCGGGTGTTTGTGCTGCCTGCTCGGCTCTGGAAAAGCACAAAAAACTGGCAAAAACACCCAACCGGCCCGCAGCCGCCGCTGCGGTGGATCGCAGGGAAAAAAAAAAAAAAAAAAGGAGAGAGAAAGAAAACAAACCCTGTGTTCGTAGAACCCTCGCGTGGGAATGAATGAACGCGCACGGCGCGTCCCCGCTCGGCTTTGCTGCTTTATTTTTGGTAGAAATCTGAAATCCCTCTCCCTATTCCCTGCCCGTTGCCACCGGTGCCCTTTTACAACTCTGTCGCTGCGATGACACGCAGGGGGAAAAACCCCCTCCGCACCCGTGTGTTTTTCTACGGGACTCCCTTAGAAACCTCCCCAACAATTCGCGTGTGATTTGCCAGGAGAATTACTCGAGGAAGCCACTGCTGAGAAGTCTTCTTAGATGGCCTTCAGCTGCCTCACCTACTCGCACAGCACCAGTTGCAGGCTACAGGCTCGGAAAAAAAAAATAATAAAAAAAAAATCCCTAAAAGGAGCGAGGAGGGGAAGAAAAAATAAATTAAAATCCCCTCACCATTTTACTACTTTTCCGAAGTTTTCTCTGTTAATTGTGGTCAAAACTTTTTGCTTCGGCGAGCGTTGAGCGCTCTTACATGTTGCGAAGTCATGTGTTTCCTTTTAAGTTGGGATTGCTGAGCGCCCGGCCGCTCGATATAATAAACAGCAAATTTGTGGTATCCTGTTGCAGTTTGGGAGCTGGGGAGCGGGGTTCGCAGGGAACACGAGTGGGCGATCGCTGGGGAGGCTGCGGGCTGGGAAAGCCACGGCAGCCACCCTGCCCTCGCTGTGGGTTTGTTGTGTTTTTGGTTTTGGTTTTTTTTTTTTTTTTCCTCCTCCTCTGCAAAGTGGAAAACCTCCCCTCTCCGCTCCTCATCGGGGGGCTCGGTTAGAATAACGTGGAATATTTATTTTCTGGGGGTGCGAGGTGTTCCCCTGTCTTTGTTTAGCAGGCGAAAGGGGAAAAATAACGAGTGGGCTGAGCTGTTTAGGAATGGCAGAGGGTAGGCGCCTGCTGATTTCTAGGGAGCGCGTCCCTCTCCCCTCTGCCTCCCATCCAGGAACCATTTATTCCTGAAACTTGGAAGCCTTTGAGAAATCTTTTCCCTGGGAGTGGGAGGAAGCCCTTTTACTGGAGGGGGGACACAACAGACACGACACCCGTGACTTTTCTGCTTCTGAGAACTGAGGCAGTGGTTTGGTGGATGCGCTTCTGAGATTTAGGAGCTTATTGAAACACTGTGATTAATTTTATTTTCTTTTTTGTCTTGTCTTTTCTTTACATCCCCTCCACCCCGCTCCCTCTTTCTGCCCGTAGGAGAATGTTTCCTCCATTTAAAGTGAGATGCACTGGACTGGATAAAAAGGCCAAGTACATTTTATTGATGGATATTGTGGCAGCTGATGATTGTAGGTACAAATTCCATAATTCCCGGTGGATGGTAGCCGGCAAAGCTGACCCTGAAATGCCAAAGAGAATGTACATCCACCCGGACAGCCCGGCCACCGGCGAACAATGGATGTCCAAAGTCGTCACCTTTCACAAGCTGAAGCTCACTAACAACATCTCTGACAAGCACGGATTTGTGAGTGCCTTTTACACCTTCCTTTGCACCCCTCTTTCCCCTCCCTCGCTGCCCGGCCGGAGCGCTGGGTCCCGGCGTGGGGACCCCACTCGGGATTGCAGCGGCTGCTCAACCGGAGCCATGCCTGCAGCCCCTGGGTGGGAGAAACGCAGGGAAATTAGGGAATAAATACTCCCCTCTGCGCACAGGGGGACGTGCGTCTGTCCAGTTTAAGATGTTCCTTGGGTTTTTTTTGGGTTTTTTTGTGTGTTGCCGAGGTCAGGACTAAACACTCGAGTTCGTTCTGTAACCTCTCCATGCCATTCAGCATTAACTTCAGAGATTTATTTCCAGCACAGCGCAACTCGATATTTCTCAGAGCTGTGGTGACTTTATATATCTCTAGATATATATTTTTAATACAGTCGATCGCACTTTTTGAGCATAGGAAAATGATATGCATATGTGTATAAAGGGCTTAAAGGCCTAAGTATGCAAACATTTAAATATATATTAATCTGGATAATGTAAAGCGAGCCGGAGTGAAAATAAACAGGGACCTAAATCAGAGGTCAAGTTGCCCATTCATGTCTCTCCACTCCTCTACATTTACTGGGTGTGCAGAGATAAAAACTTACCCTAAGAGTGAAATCAAACAAACCTGCTGATAAGTGCTCTGGCGATCCTTGCCATTTCGCTCTGTTCCTGGGAAAGCCTCCGCCTCGGAGCTGGGCTTCGCTGGTGGTGGTGGCCGCGGTCGGGGGATCTCTAATGTGGCAGAGATTGCATTTGCTGGCTGTGATTTGATTAGACGATACTTTTTTTTTTTTTTTTTGGCTTTCGCAGAAGGCCTTAAGTGGATTGGGGTGAGCAATCAGACCTAGCCAAGGCTCTCGTGGTGTTGCTGTTGTAGTTGCTGCTTTACTTGATTTAAATTTATTTTTTTATTTTTTTCCCCACTTTGAAATCAAAAGACATCGCGGCCAGGGCCCAAACACCTTCTCCCCCTCTCCTAGGGGAGTTCTGCTGGGATTTCCCGCCCCCCCCGCACCCCCGACCCCTCTGAGGGGTGCAGCGGAGAGCGGACCCCCGGCGAGCCCGAGCTGTCAGTGCTTTTTTGGCGGATGCTGCGAGGCGTGTGCGTGTGTTTTTTTGGAGTGTGCTCGGCGGGGAGGAGGAGGAGGAGTGAGGGGAGGAAGGAGAGGGGAAGGCAAATTAGGAGGAGAAAGTGCCGATGGCTGGGGTCAGCTCCAGCTGACCGCTCTTCTCTCCCCCTCCTCCCCTTTCTGCTGCCGGCCGCTGACCCCCCCTCCCCTCATTCCTCACCCCCCCAGACCATTTTAAACTCCATGCACAAGTACCAGCCCCGGTTCCACATCGTCCGAGCCAACGATATCCTCAAGCTCCCCTACAGCACGTTCAGGACCTACGTTTTCCCGGAGACCGAATTCATCGCAGTGACCGCATACCAGAATGATAAGGTAAGGAGATTAAGAAAGGATTTGTTTTACGTGTTTTGGCTTTTAAGAGAGCTTTTACTCTGCATTGTTCCCTTAAAAATCACGAAGCCCATCCCGCTCCTCTCTCTCTCTCCCCCTCTCCTCCCATCCCCCTCGTTTTTTCCCCCCCCAAAATCTCCTTGATCCAACTTCGGGAAGGCGCCGGGGGAGGGGGTCGGGCACTCTCCTAATACCGACCTCGGGAAAGGCAATTAAAAAGGGAGGACTGGGGGGGGGGGGGGGGGGGTCTGATTAGGGTTTTTTTTCGCTCCTCGGTATGGGGAAAGGGGTACGATGGGGTGGGGATCGCTGCTCTCGGTGTGGATTTAATCTAAGACGCATCAGGAGTTAAAAAAAAAAAATCGGCTCCGTGTGTCGAAAGACAGAGGGGCTGGAGATTTTGTAATTCTTCCTGGCCTTTGTGCTGTTTTAGCTCCTTTAACAGCAATTGGCAATAAGGCTGGAGCGCACGTCTGGTTCCTATTATTATTATATTATGATTTTTTTTTTTTTTTTTGCATCCTGCAGTGTTTTATTATTTTTTGTGGTGCAGAAATATGCTCTGATCAGAGAAGGGTATCTCGCTTGGATTTAGCTGGAAGGTCTGAAAGAGTCAGTGTGAGAAAGTTTTCGCAGCGCTGCAGACGCTGCGCTTGGATTTCTGCTGGTTTATTGCCGCTCGCGACGAAGGTGGTATATTTGGGAGAGTGGCAAATGGCGAGCTTACCATAATTAAGTCAAGTGGAAGGAAGCAAAGGAGCCAGAAAGGGGGCTTTGATTTTTTTTTTTTAATTAATTTATTTTTTTCCCGGTCTCTAACTTGTAACTTTGCGGGTGTGTGCGTTGAGCGCAGAGGGTCTGGATGTGCAGCGCCTGCTCGCTGCGCCTTCCCCGTGCTTTCTCTGTCCCCTCACATCCTTCACTATTAAAAATTAAGGGCTGAAGAAGGAGTGCGGGGGGGGGTTTGCACCCTTCTTCCCTCGGTTTCCAAAAAGCCGCTTCTCCCTCCCTTCTCGGGCTCTTTCCCTCTTTTTCTGCGGGCGGGCGCTTGTAAGGAAAAGGGCAGGAAAACGCGCGTAGGGAGCAGAATTTGGGGACTTCTCGGCCGGGCCGCCCGGCTCGGTCGAAGGGCAGAGCTGAGCGGATTTCTCTGATTGCCGTGAAATCGCCTGGAAAGCGGCGTGCGGGAGCCGCCCGGCCGGCATCACCGGCCGGAAAAGTCCTCCTAGATATTTAATTGTTTTTTTGGGGTTTTCCTGCTCTTTGCTGATCCCGCGTGTGCGGCGGAGGGAGGTGGGGGGGTAACTCGGGAGCCGGGGCCGGTCCTGGTCCTGCCCCCTACCCTGCCCCGCAGTCAGCCTCAGGGCAGGGATTTGCTCTTTCGGGATCCTGCTCTCCTCTTAAATTGAAGAAGGGATTGTGGTGATTTCAGCCCGATCTGGGAGCGGGAGCGGGATGGGTTGGGGGGGCAGGCTACATCCCTGACCCCAGCCCCGCATCCCTGACCCCAATCTCTCATCCCCTTTATAGTGAGGGGAGCCGGGCTCTGCATCTCATCGTACCTGCAGGGATGGGGGGGAGGGGGTATGGAGCCCTCCCAAAGACAGGGAGAAACGGCCATTCCCTGCCATACCCTGAATCCCCAGGAAACGCTAAAGCAGTCGCCAAAAAAAAAAAAAAAAAAAGAAAAGAAAAAGAAAAAAAAATTGGCTCCTGGCACCCCCCCGCGCCCCAACACACACACAGAGCATAATGCGATTATATAAAGTATTTTATTATAGCAAGGGGGGTGGGCATGAGTCCTTTGCGGTTTAATTATGGCATTTAAAGAGTTTTAAGCGCGGGCATAACTTGCATGGATCGCATTGCACGGCTCAATTAATCCCGACGCGGTGGCAGCAACACGGGGCTCTTTCATTGCCACCGCAGCCCGGGTCACCGGCTGGCCTGCTGAGCTGCCCCCAAACCCGCTCGGGAAAATGCTGAGATTCACCCCAAAACCAGGGACTTCTGCCCTCCACCCTGCCAGGGTCCTGCTGGGGAAACTGGGGAGAGCGGATTTTTGCAGGTTTGGTTTTTTTTCTAAAAAAAAAACCCAAAATCTCTTTATTTCTGTCCCAACCCCCTGCCTATTTTTTTTTTCTCTCCATCCTCTAGATCACTCAATTAAAAATTGACAACAATCCCTTTGCCAAAGGTTTTCGGGACACCGGGAATGGAAGGAGGGAAAAAAGGTGAGTCTGGATAGATTATATATAGGCGCCTCGTTTGCTTTTCGTGTGGAAAGCTCAGAACATGAGCAGAGGTCAAAATCACCAAACCGCACTTCCCCCCACCCCCAAATTCATAAGGATCTGGTCGTTAATAACGCCAAACTGTTTGCATGGGGATTCTTTCCTGCTCTCCACGTTTATTTTTCACACCGGAGGGATTGGCTGGCTGAGGGATGGTGGGGCATTGAGCAGATATCACTGGAGAAACAAGTTTCTCTTAAAATTTTGAGGGGAATATTACATTGCAGTTTGTATTTGGGAAAGAGGGAGAAATGAGGGCCGAGCTGATCGCTGATTGAACCTCCTCTGGCATTTTCCCGGGGACTGTATCGAAAAGGCTCAAGTGTGGAAGAGAAACTTATAAATAAACTGTTTTGACAGAGGTGTCTCGTGAATATGGAAGTAATTAATGATAGAAGATTTATTTTTTTTTTTCTCCAAATGCAGTGGGACACAGTTTGTGCCCCAGGTAGACAGGACAGGACTCGTTTTAATGGGACTCTAGATTTTTGGTTTTAATATTGAAGAAAATAGAGAAAGGGACAATTTTTTTTTTTCCTTTGATGGAGGATATATCTTTGTTTTGTTTTGTTACAGCAGACAGGATATTTTAGCCATTTGCACTTGGGTTTAGATAATGAATAAATCTGTCTGTTCCTCTTTTTTTTTTTTTAAACCAAAAAAAAAAAAAGGGAGGGGTGTGTAATGTATCACAAGAGGCCTTTCTCCCTGCCCGGCACACACACGCACGCGCCAGCTCCTCGTGTCCGTCAGTGTGAAAATAAAGCCAGCACTGGAGCCGCAGGACGGAAATTATTTCTAATTTCTCTCTAAATATAAATAGATTCTTACTCCGGGTTAATTGTTGGTGAAAAGATCACATAAAGTGCCTAACAAAATAACCACTTCCTAGCAATCTTAGCAACCATTAAGATGGCTCATATCTCTGGAACATCCTTGCCTTTTAAAAGCAGATCTCTAGGGAATGCTTCCCTCTCCCCTCTTTAATATCTGCCCTCGCTGAGGAGCTGCTCGCCGCTTCCAAGAAATCTCCTCTCATTCCCAGCCAAGGCCGGCCTGCCAGAAAAGCCTTCCCCTCCTCGGGGGAAACCTTGGCCCTTAATTCCCCTTGCCCCAGTCATCCCCATATAGGAGTTCCAGAAGGGGTTGGGGAAGGGATGGGGGGTCCCGGGGTCCGCTCGCCCAGCGGGTGCCTGTGCCCACAGGAAGCAGCTGACCCTGCAGTCCATGCGGGTGTACGACGAGAGGCAGAAGAAGGAGAACCCAACCTCGGACGAGTCGTCCAACGAGCAGACGGCCTTCAAGTGCTTCGCCCAGTCCTCCTGCCCCGCCGTGCCCGCCGTCGGCACCTCCAGCCTCAAAGGTGAGAGCTGCAGCCCCCCGGATCCCCCCCAGGGAGAGCCTGGGTGCCTGCTCCTCAGCGGAACCAACCTTGGCCTGCTCTGCTTTCCTCTGGTACTGGCCTACCTTCTTTCCTTCCTTTATCTTTCCTTCTTTTCTCTGTTTTATCTCTTATCTCCTCTCTCTTTCCTTTTTCTTCTTTATTTTCTCTCTTCTCCCCCTGTCCCTCTTGCTCTTTTTATATTTTATTTTGTCTCTCCTTCCCCCTTTCTCCCCCTTTCTCCCCCTTTCTCCCCCTTTCTCCCCCTTTCTCCCCCTTTCTCCCCCTTTCTCCCCCTTTCTCCCCCTTTCTCCCCCTTTCTCCCCCTTTCTCCCCCTTTCTCCCCCTTTCTCCCCCTTTCTCCCCCTTTCTCCCCCTTTCTCCCCCTCCTCCCACCCCGTGTCCCTTCCTCCCCTCCTCGGTTCAGAAAGGAGCCAGCTCCCAGTCAAGGGAGCAAAGACAGACCACGGGGCAAAAGTTCAAAACTGGAGTCACTCCATTAATATTCCTCCCTGAATCTGCTCTGAGAGGAAGGATCTTTCCCCTGGATACAATCCCGAACTTTGTTATAGAAAAGTCGCCCTCGATTTTCTCCCCATGCGGGGCCGGGAGCTGTCTGCAGCTTTCTCCCGTGTATTAATCCATCCAGGGGTGGGGTGGGGGGACAGGGGGGAGGAGGAAACAACCTCTTTTTTTTTTTTTTTTTTCTGTTGTTGCTTTACTTGTTTGTTTAAAGTCCTGCTGACGGGAGGGGAGCTGGGAGGGGACCCAAAAAACGAAGCAGAGCTTCGCACCTGGAGCTCTGAAATGAGGAGATGAAGCGCAGAGGAATCCGTGTCTGCATTTGGGGAGGAGGAGGAAGAGGGGGCGGCTGGGGGGTGATGAAGGGGAGTATATATGTGTGTGTGTTTTCAAATTTTGCCTGTCGAAAGGGCTGAAAAGTTTGGAAAAGTTCTTAGGAGATACATCCCCGAGGCTCTCCCTTCTGCTGTCCCCGGTGTGGGGGGGTGTCCTGGAGAGGTCCCAGCAGCCCCAGCCCCTCCTTGGCTGGTGGGGGGGTCCCTCCCCTGGGGCCACCTCTTTGTTTCGCAGCCAGTTTTGCTGCGCTGTGTAAAATTCGGGTTGGCTTGGATGGGGGGAGTGGTGGGAGCAATGTGAATGTATTTATATAATAATTTTTTTTTTTTTTTGAAGAAAGGAATGATTTCCTTTCCTGTCTGGCCAGGGATTTTAAGGGTCTCTGCCCCCAGCCCAATGAGGGTTTAGGGAGTTGCAGGGCCGGACCCCCAGCCCCGGGTTCCCTTTTCTCTTCCAGATCTCTGCCCCAGCGAGGGAGACAGCGATGCAGACAGCAAAGATGACCCCTTGCTGGAAGCCAACGAGGCAGGCAAAATCAGCACGACCACCGCCACCCCCCCGGGGCCGGCCACCTCCGCCGCGGCCGTGGGAGACGACCCCCGAGAGAAGGGGGGCAGCCCCTCCAAAAGTCACTTTTTCCCTGGTGATCGGAGCCGAGAGAGGACGGAGAAAGCTCCTCCGGACTCCCGGCACAGCCCGGCTACGATTTCTTCCAGCACCCGGGGGGGAAGTTTGAGCGGCGAGGAACTGAAAAGCCCCCTCAGGGATGGTCCCAAAATCGATGAGAACCGGTTGCTGGGGAAAGAGCCCTTCGCCCCCCTCACGGTCCAGACCGACAGCTCGGCCCACCTGAGCCAGGGACATTTGCAAAACCTCGCCTTCCCCCCCGCCCTGGCCGGCCAGCAGTTTTTTAACCCTTTGGGGAACGGGCACCCGCTGCTCTTGCACCCCGGGCAGTTCGCCATGGGGGGGGCTTTCTCCGGTATGGCGGCGGGTATGGGGCCACTGCTCGCCACCGTCTCCGGGGCATCCGCCGGGGGCTCGGGACTGGATAACACGGTGATGGCCACGGCGGCGGCCCAGGGACTCTCGGGAGCATCGGCGGCCGCTCTGCCTTTCCATCTGCAGCAGCACGTCCTGGCTTCTCAGGTACAACATCCCCTCCCTCCTCAAAGCCCCCGGCCCTCTGGAGCAAGGGGGCTCCATCCCGGGGTGGGGGGAGGCAGAGGGGCACCCCCTTTTAGCTTCCCACTGCGGGTTTGACCCCTAACCCGGGTCTTTCTGCAGGGCCAGGTGCTGGGTTTGGTGGGGAAAATCGGGGGGGACACCACCCCAACTTGAACCCCCGGAGCTCTTCCACCCGCCCCCCGTCCCAGCTCTTGCGCTCCCTGGGACGCTGTGCGGGGCCCAGGCCTCTACCCACCACCCAGGGGGACTTGGCAGCTCCCCGTGGGGCCCGTCCCAGCCGTCGGGGGCGGGGGTATGCCCAGGGATGCCCTTAAGGGAGGTGGAGGGGGGGGGGCTGTACCTGTGGGGACAGAGCGACAATCTCCCCGCGGAGGTGGGTGTCGGGGGGGTAGAGGCACCCATTTTAGTTCGCCGCCATCGGGCCATGACCGTCCCCGACGGGTGGGGGCCATGCGGGGCAGACCCTTGTTGGGGTGGGAGGGTGAGGGGGGGGTTGTCTGGGTGGTTTTGGCCCCGGCAGCGGGCGGCTGGGTCTCACTCTCCTCCCGTGGGCAGCGTGGGAGTGGGGGGTGTTGGCGTGGGGAGTGCGGTGGAGCATCCCCTGAGGTGGGACCGAGGCGAGGTGGGATGTGCAGGCCGGTAACCCTCTCCTTCCTCTCTCTCCTCCCCCCCCGACTCCCCCCGCAGGGCCTGGCCATGTCTCCCTTCGGCAGCCTCTTCCCCTACCCCTACACCTACATGGCGGCCGCCGCCGCCGCGTCCAGCGCGGCCTCGGGCTCGGTGCACCGGCACCCCTTCCTCAGCGCCGTCCGGCCCCGGCTCCGCTACAGCCCCTACCCCCTGCCCGTCCCCCTGCCCGACGGCACCGGCCTCCTCGCCACCGCCCTGCCCGGCCTGGCTCCTTCCTCCTCCTCCTCCTCCGGTGAAGGCAAAGCGGGGGCTCTGACCGCCAGCCCCGGTTCCCTACCCCTGGACTCCGCTTCGGACCTCGCCAGCCGCTCCTCCACCCTCTCCTCCGGTTCCGTCTCCCTTTCTCCCAAACTGGGAGGGGAGAAGGAGGCGGCCACCAGCGAACTGCAAAATATCCAGCGTCTGGTCAGCGGGCTCGACCCCAAGCAGGACAGATCCCGCAGCGGCTCCCCGTAACCCGCCCCCCCAGCCCCCGGGAGCTCATTTCACATCAGCCTCGCAGTGCACTTTGTTGGAAAGAAACCACATCCTCCACCCCGCGAGTTGGTCTGGTTGAGTTGTTTGCTTTTTTTTTTTTTCTTATGCCCCTCTTCTATTTTTTTTTTCTTCCTTTTTCTATTTTTTTTTTCCTATAAAAGCCCCCGGCGTTGTGTGCGCGCTTATCAACAACAACAACAAAAAGGTGAAGCGCGAGGGTGGGGTGGTGAACGTCGGGGCAGCGGAGCCGAGGTGGGAGAGTTGGGTCGGAGGCTGCTGGCAGGGAGCAGGCGGGCCCGGCCGGGTCACCAGTGGGGTTGCAGCATCCTCCTTTCCTTTTTTTTTTTTAAAAAAAGAACTGTGTAAAAAAAAAACAAACCAAACCAAAACAACAAAACAAACAACAACAGAAAAAAAACACCTAAAAGCAAAAATAAACAAAACAATCAAACAAACATATGAATAAAAATAAAGTAAGAGAAGTGATTTTTTTTTATTATTTTTAATTTCCGAGAGAAAAGTGTGTAAGTAACTCGCATATCGGTTCTTCAACAGTTGTTTCCTGGGCGGGTTGTTAACGACAACCCCCTTAGACAATATTAAGGGAAGCTGTGTGTTTAAAATATTATTGTGATGTCTGAGAGCCCGTCGGTGGCTTTTTTGCATGTTCCATAGTAGTCTGCTTTTTTAGGGGGGGGTATTTTTTTAATTTCGGTGGGGTTTTGTTGTTTATTTTAAATGCTCGTTTCAAATCCCAGGGAAAAAAATTATTAATAATAACGATAATAAAAACAAAAATAAGACCCTCGTCCCTCTACCTTAAACATTCTCCTTGTAGCAAGAACAATAAGAAGTGTAGTTGGAAAGAAAAAAAAAACGAATTTATTTTATCTAAAAACCTCTGTAGCTTGACTGTAGGTTTATCACAGCTTTCCCTCTTTAACTGTATATGCAATAACAAGGTTTAAACATGCTGAGAAGAAGAAAAGAGGGGACACTATTATTAAAACAAAGTATTTATGTAATTATTTGATAACTCTTGTAAATACGTGGAATATGAATACTCGAAATTAAACTTTAATTTATTGACATTGTACATATCTCTGTAAATACGACTGCAACTGTCTTTTTTTTTTCTTTCTGTTTTTATTTTTAGTCGTTTTCATTTCAAGTTTGTAATTCCTTTAAACATACACCCCCGACCCAGAGGAGAAATCCCCCCGTTTTTGAGGGCTCACTTTTAAAATTCCAGTTCATCCCAGAAAACTTGACCTCATCCTTTTGTAAAGGAGCCGAACGCAAAAGGCAAAGCAGAAACAAACAAAATTAATCAAAGACCTTTTGAAAAAAAATAAAAGAGCGAAAAAGGAAAAGCAATGTGCCATGGTATCTTTTAATTCTCGATTTCTTCAGTGTTCAAAGCGCTACTTTCCGTATAAAATGTCAACAACAACAAAAAAATTGTATACGTTAATCCACGACAACAGGCTTCTCCAGTGGCTTGAGAGAAAAAAAAAAAGATGAAGATTCTAGGATTTTCTTTACTTTGTATTATTTCCCCCCCGTTTCCTTGGCGTGTCAAGAAAAAAAAAAAAAAAAACCGACCCCACGATGGAGTTTTACTGTGCTTACTGTTGTCTTTGTTTGAGTGAGTGCATATTTTCTTGGCTTGAAAGTCAGGTGCTCAGAGCTGGTTCAAAGGAAAAAAAAATAATGAAGGTATATTTTGTGTTATATAAATGTTGAGAAGTTCTTGCTATTTTTTTTCCTGTAATTTTTTTCCCCCCTCTTTTAAAAGTCACTGAAGTTTCAATAAATTTTTATTGAAATGTCTTGGGCGTACTGTGAAATGCCTTCACCCCAACCCTCCCGAAAGCGCCTGGGAGGATGGAGAGGTTGAAAGATATATATCCCTCCTCTGCCTTTCTCCTCCACCCCCCATCCCCTTCCCGATATTCAGATTTTTTTTTTTTTTTTTTCCTTTCCCCTCCTGGAAGGAGCTAGCACGAACCAGTCGGGATGGTGTCGTTTGAATTGTTGGTGGGGAAGTACGAGTTTTAAGCAAGTTGTTTAATGTGCCTTTTCCGTCCCCCGTCCCTCTGGCTTTTAAAGCCAAGTCACCTCTTAATGGAACAATATTAAGTGGCGTTTGAAAAGTTAATGAGGAAAGGCTCAGCTATGCTTTTATCTGTCATAAATTAATAACGCAAAAGTGAAGAAGTCGAGAACAGAGCGGTTAAATTTTAATGCCAGGCCCTCCTCCAAAGTTTCCAGGTAAAGCGCTCAGGAGCTGATGGTGCTGCTGGGCTCCTTTTCCCTCCCGGCCCGGCAGAGGAATTGACTTTTCCAGTTAGTGATCACCTGGAAATTCATAGGGTTTGGGTTTTTTTTTTGGTTTTGTTTCTTGTTGTTGTTGGTTTTGGTTTTTTTTTTCCCCCCTCTCCCTTGGGCTGGTGATATGCTGAGATGAAGGTAGAGATTACGGGGACAGGACCGGACCAGTGGCCCGGGAGGTGACTGTGGAGAGAATCGAGGGGACCCGGCAGCCCCTGAGCACATCCCTCAGCAGAACACGGATTTTTTTTTCTCCTTGTTAAAGAGATTTTTTTTTTCTCCCCCTTCTCCTTTCAACAGTTAGTGGCCCGTATATTGGAAAATGATTCATCCTCCGCCAGTAATAAATATTATAGGGATGTGCTTCCAGCCTGTATCCTGCTGGTCCGCCCGCCCCTCGGCCCCGGCTCCTGCACCGGCCGGATAAAAAGAGGTTCGGTGGGTGAAAGTGGAGAGAAAGCTTCCCCCTCCGCGCCCCCCCATTTTTTAACAAATCCCCAGTGGGACCCTCTCCATGCACATCAAGCCCTGCTGAAGTCTCCTTCATGGAGTGCATGGGGACCCTTCCCATTTCAGCTTGCGGTGGGAGGGCGTGCGTGTGGATTTTAAATCCACGGTGCGGGGGAAAAGTTTGGGCTGAGCAGGGTTGTTGTGTGGGAGTTGTTTAGGTTTTTTTTTTTTTTTCTTCCCCTCCCCCGCCCCCTTCCCCCACCCTCGGATGGGCCAAGGTGGTGGCTTTGGCCATGTCACTTCGGCTGATGGTCCCCGGAGCTGGCCTGGCCCGAGTGGGGCTTTTTAGGGCTAGGGGTGGCCTCGGGTCTGGGAAAAAAAAAAAAAAAAACAAAAAAAAAAAATCCCGAAAAACTCCCCTCAAAACCAAACCAAAAAATCAATCCCAAAGCAAAAACTCATCCCCACGCACCAGGCAGCGTCTGCAAGCAGCCCGTTTTCCAGCCGGGTGGGAGCTGGGGCTGCTCCGGGGTGGGGTACCCGGCCCCCCAGGGGGGATAGTTTGTAAACCCACCTTTCCCTACACTCTTCAGCTTCCTCTCTGCCCTTAGAGACAGCGCAGAGGCGCCTTCCCGCCTGTTACAGACCCCCCTCCAGCCACCTCACTCATTTATTTGGCTTCAGGAATGATGTAGGAACCTCTATTTTTTAATTTTTTTTTTTTTTTAATTTTCCCTTGCCAGCTGCCGGTCCCCCAAATCTCTTTTACAGAGGGAGAGCCGTTAGGGTCTGGGGTGAGGGCTGAAGATTTTCCCAGTTGGCGAGGAAATTCGCTGCTGGTGTTTAGAGGAAAGCAACTCCCCCTCCCACTCCCCCTCCCCCTCCTCGCTTTCCTGCCGGCCCAGGAGTCCGGTAGCCACTCCGCAGGGCAGGCGGGCGCCGCAAAAATCAGAGCTCCCGATTTATTTTTTTATTATTATTATTATTAATTTTATTTTTTTTTAAGGCCGAGGGTGCAGCCTGATTGATTTAACCCCCCTCCACCCTTCCACGGGCCTGATGCTGACCTCCCCCTCCCCATGCCCTTGCAAGAAATCCGTGTACCGCAGGTGTAACTCTGACTTGCAAATGGCTTTATCTCTGGTGTATCTTATTTGTATATAGTAACGTTAATGAGTAACTCCCGTGGCGCTCGGGGAAGGAGGTAAACAGCGAGCAATCTCTCTGGATTATCCTGTCTATTACTCACCTGGCGCCTGTCTTGATATCCTCAATGGTTTTATGGCTGATGCAGGCGACCTGGCGCTGGGTTGGGGAGGGGGGGTGTCCGACGGGGAGAAGGGGGGGGGTCTGGTGGGGCGCCGGCGCCACCTCTCGGGCTGCCCCAGTAGTGCGGAGGGGACCCACGGCCCGTGAGAAGGGGGCACGGGACGCGGTGGGAGCGTGTGGGGGTCAGCAGGCATCCCCCCTGCCCCCCACCCAAAAAAAAAAAACAAACCCAAAAAAACCCCGCCCGGACCCACCCCCGAGAGGGCGGCGCGCCGGAGGTCGTCTCTGGCTTTGCTAGAAGCGGTGCTGGGGTTTGCACCCACGCGAGTTTTAGCCCCTAGTTCAAGTTTCTGGGAAAGAGGGGCTGAGGCCGCACCGCCGGCCCGGGGAGCGGAGGGGGGACACGGACACGGACGCAGACACGAGGCCCGACGGTGCGGCCGCCGGCCCGCTCGGCCCACGCTCCGCTATGAGTTAATTATTGATTGATTACAAGTGAAAATTTATGACCCTCTCTCCCCTCGCTTCCCCCCCCCCCGACCCCTTGCACGCACACACGCTCCTGCCCTCTGCAAACACTCCGCGGGAGGGGGGCGGGCTGTTGGTTTTGGCCTTGACAGCTTCCAGGAATACGAAATATTTAAGCCCTTCGGTCGATCTCCCGTACCCTGGCCGCCCCCTATTTTTTTTCCCCCTTCTCTCTTTTTTTTTTTTTTTTTCTTCCCCCCTTTCATGTCCCGGCCCGTCGGGGGGGGGGGGGGGTCCCGCGGCGGCCGGGCCCCCTCCCCGCACACAGCCGGTGTGCGGGCTCGGAGCACGCCAGGCCTCGCAGATCAAAGGGACCTCTCCGGCCTCCGCACAAGGGGGGGGAAAGAAAAAAAGGAAAGGAAAAAAAAAAAAAAGTTGATTTCTTTAACGATTGTTCGTAAAAGTCTTGGAAACAGGGACCATCCCGCCTCCTCCCTCGCCCCAGGCTGCAGGATTGCACCGGGAAACGATTTTGGGAAGGTAGAGAAAGGGCTCGGGAGAAGGGAAAGGAAAAAAAAAAAAAAAGAAAAAATAGAGGAGTGTTTTGAAATTTAGCAGCCGTGTGTCTGCAGGAACGCACGGTCCCGTCCCGGGTGGGAGCCTGAGCCGCGGGTGCCTGCGCGTCCCAGGTGGGCAGGGGGGGTTCGGCGCGCTCCCTCCCTCCGAAAAAAAAAAAACAAAACCTGACGCAAGAGCGGGGCCAAAGCGAACGCCGAGGGCCTCAGGGTGCCCGTGGGTGTGCGTGGGGGCAGGCACGGCGCACTCCCTCCCCACTCCCTGTTTCTGCAGCTCCTGCTGCCGGGCAGCCCGGTCCGACGGTCAGGTCACGGGAGCGCGCTGCTCCACGCACGGACACGCACTGCCCTGGCCAGGGCTGAGGGACGGACGGACCGGTTGTTCGGTGTCTCGGGAGGGTAAATGGTTTGGTGTGGCCGTTTGCCTTGAGCCACCGGTGCTCCCTATTTCGACACCCACAGCAAAAATATCCCCGTCCCCCGGGGCGCGGCGGCACTCCTCGACCCGCATCCCCGCACAGGGAGCCCCGCACCCGGCCCCGCCGCGCATTCATCTCCCCTTCGCACCTGAACCCCTTTTCAGTGCGGGTGAGAGAAAAAAAACCCAAACCCAGCTGCTCCCAGCTCTGGAAGAGAATGCGTGGGGTTGGTTTGGGGTTTTTGTCAGGTTTTAAAATATTTTTTTCTTTTTTTTTTTTTTTTTTTTTCTAGCCAGCCCACAACTTCCCACGCGCTTCTCCCCAAACCCCGCGCTATGAAGTGAACAATTAAGGGGTGGAAAACCACGGCGAGGCGAAGCCCTGAGCTGGAAGCGGCCGTTCGAGGCGTTGCGGCAGCTGCCGGGCCCGGTGCGGGGCTCTGCGGAGCTCGGGACCACGTCTGCCACCGCTCTTCCTCGGTACTCCAGACACCACCTTCGGCTTTTCCCTTTTATAATACACCTCTTTTCTTTTCTTTTTTTTTTTATTTTTTAGTTGTTTAATTATTTTGGATAAAATACTTTTAAAATTTTATTTTATTTTTAACGCTCTCGGCCAAAACAGAGCTCGACCTCTAGCGCAGGTAACCGCGGCCGTAATTCCAGATGAATTCCACGTTGCTCTCACTAAACTCCGCTTCCCCTCACTCGCCTCAAAATAAAGCCTTTCCTAGACAAGGCATTGGAAAAAAAAATTAAAAAAACCCAACAACAACAAAAAAACCCCCAACACCGACGGCAAGCGGGTTGGGCTGTGTGGAGCCCGACCCCACGGACATCCCGACCCCCTCCCTGGGCAGCCCCCCCCTCTGCCTCCAGCTTCTCTCCGAAATCCTTTCAAGCTTTATTTCCTTGCGAGCCGTCAAAGCGCGGCTGACAAAATAAAGTTAAGAAGGAAATTAGCTGGACAGAAAAAAACAGTGGTGCCTCCCCCGTCTCGAACCCGCTCCTTCCAGTGACGGTAGGAGCGGAGGGGCTCCGGGCAGGGTGGGGACCACCGGTTTAGGGCGTCCCACTGAGGGATGGGTGAAATAAGGAGACTTTCTTGGGGCAGGAGGAGGCGGCAGGGAGGGAGCTGGAAGGTTTAGCTCCAAGTTTTTCTGCAAATCTTGGAGTCACTAGTACCGGTCCCTCTGCTGGGAGGGGGTCCCCCCGCCGCCGCAGCCCCCCGCCACTGCGGTCCTTGGGACATTTGTCACCGGGATTAGTTTCCTTCCACCGTGAAACTTTTCCGGGGCGCTTTCGCGTTTATTTTTCACAGATTTACTGAAAAAAATTTTTGTTGTTGTTGTTCAGCTTTCTCTTGCTGTCCGTTCGGGGCCTTCCCCGTGGATTTTTGAGGCGCGCTTTTTAACTTCTTCGCTTTCCTGAGTTTTTTTTTTTTTTTTTTTTCTCAGCCGTTTTCCATTTCGCCCGACTCCGAGCTAAAAAACAAAGAAGAAAAAAAAAGGAAAAAAAAAAAACAACACCAGAACCAACCTCAAACCTTAAATACAAATATAAGACAGGGCAGGAGGCTCCCCCGCTCGCAGGGGGGCTACCCCTAGGAAAAGTGAAAAGCTTGTTTTAATGGGCGGTCATTGCTAAATCTCACCTTCGGGCCAAAACGACTCGCGACCCATTGCCCTCCTTACGATGTATTTATTTGTCCCAGTGGCACCAGCCGTCAGTCATTAGTGGGGTGGGGCGGGGGTTAACCCGAGCCCCGCACCGCCGCGGTGGCGGTGGGCTTTGCGGCTCTTTGGTTTGTTTTTAAATGTGATTTCTTAACAGGAACCCGACCAGAAGCGGAGAAATAACCCGTCCCGGGAGGGCTCCCTGGTGAAACAAGGCTGGGAGGGTGGGGGGACACGCGTGGGAGAGCAGCGACGATCACCCCTCCGAAAAGGCGGCCGTTTTGGGGCTGAGAAAGCGGGTGTTCGGTTTTTCCAACATTCTTAACAGTTACGGAGAGAGGGGGGGAATAAAAGAAAAATATAATAAAAAAAAGGCCAAGCGCAGCAGCAGCCCCCCGGCAGCCGGTTGAGCCGCCGCCGTCCCCGCACGGATGCCCGCGGGGGGCTTGCGGGCACACGTGGCTCCACTGCAGAGCTACCACGGGCTTCGCTCCCCAGCCTTTGCGTGGCCGTGGGTTAGCGCGTTTGGATGTAAATCTGCCCGTACCTGAGACGGAAAAGCGGGAGGCAGCTGTACCTATTCCAAAATGTTTCTGCAGCTGAAACACGCGTGGTTATAAAATATAACGCGAGACGACGATGCTGTGGGTACATTCCCTTCACTGGGCACGAGCCGTGGGCGGTGTGGGACACCGGGCGCGGTGTGTCCCGTCCCCCGCAGCCCTCATAAGCCCCCCGCTTCCTTCATCCTCCTCCCCTCCCCACACCCAGCAGCCGCAGCTCCAAATTTCTGCTGTCGGGAGGGTGAATCGACGGTGCGGGAGTCTCGGCTTGTCCTCGGCTGACTGCAGGCAGGGCAAGGCGGGGAGGGAGCTCCGTCCTGGCCCCGTGCAGTCATCCCGAAATGCCGAAATGATGGAATTGGGGGATCAGGAACCCGGGACAGAGGGCAGGGCATGCATGCCCCCCGTGTTTAGAGGGAGAAGGAGAGGAGGGGGTCTTGCTGCTGGCAGGGGGTGGGCCGCGGCCGGGGTCACCATTCCCATTCCAATTCCCGTTCGCATTCCCAATCCCGTTCCCACGCCAGGCTCGCGCCGCTCAGCCGCTCCTGCAGCGCCACCTGGTGGGCAGAGCAGGGCAGCGCGGGCTCCAGCCCCCCTCCACGCCGACCCACCGGGAAGGGTCTCCCCAAAGCTGGCGGGGGGAGCGGGTGGAGGCAGGGATGGGTTGCAGGAGGTGGAAGCGGAGGCAGGGGTGGGATGGAGGGGGGCGTGCAGGGGATCCCCAAACGCCTGGGCGTGAGAAAACCACTGCGGGTGCAAACAGTAGCATTAAAAAAGGAAAATTTGTGAATTGAAAGTGTTTCTGCTGCAGAGGCTCTTCTGGAAATCCTGCTTGCCCACCCTCCTTCTGCCTGCTTGTAATGGGGAGGGGGCTGAGAGCATGTGTGCAGGATAGCCATCACACTCACATGGCAGCTCCCTGAGATTTTGGTGGACTCAGAATGAGAACCCCGGTGCTGGGCGTTCCCAGGGAAGCGGCATCAGGCCTGATGTTTTTGGTAGGAAACCTCCCCAGGTTCTCCAGGTGAGCACATAGCTGCGCTCAGAGCAGGTGGGCTCTCCCTTCACCCGTACTTGGGGCCGGTGTGCACGGCGCAAGGCCTGCTCCGCTTTGCCATGTTACGTTCCAGTTGCCCTCCCGCACGTACCCACACGTGTGCTGAGCTGTTGTGCTTCCACATTTTCACCTTTTCCCATATGCTAGCCTCACCACTTGCTCACTCCTCCACCCTCTCAAACGCACACGTACACAAAATTAATATTTTTATATTTTGTTTCATGGCTGTAGTCATACTCTTCCTGTTTGTCTTACATTTTTTACCCTTTTACACACACAGAGAGATATTATTCATAAACAGTTTGTCTTATTATATCCTTATTTCATTTTTTCTGTCTCCTCCCTCATTACAAAACTACTCCACACCAGAGACTGCCATTTCGCATTAAACGCTCCAGGCTGAAGATCAACTTGCTTCGGTGGAACTGGAGGGGCACCAAAATGTGAGAACAAGGATGTAAAAGCAGGAAGACATGCATCAAACTTCAGGGTAAACAATGGGAATGATATTGATTGCCTTTTAACGTGCAGCGGTCACACAATGGGGAAGAAAGCCTTCCCAGGGATAGAAAAAAAAAAAAAAAAAAAAAAAAAAAGACACTCGCCCCGCTTAAGAAACTGGTGGCAGATGCATAAGTTTCAGTGAAACTTCTAGATCAGTGCAGAGGGGATCTTATCCCAGGGCTCCTGGAGGGAAGTGGCTTTCCAGGTCCAGCGGAGCTTCCAAATGAAGTGCTGTCCTACTTTCCGGCTGTCTCCGATGAGCGATGAGAGATGCCCATTGTCTCTGCCCGCGCTGGTGCGTGCTCTCATTAAGGCCCCAGAATTGTGCGTGTGCACATCGGCGTCAGCGCTGCTTGGCCGGGCAGGGTTTCTGCGGAAGGTAATTCCCAGCTTCCAGCCGCCTGAAAGGTTTCTGGAGGAGTTAAACCCTCAGAGTCCCAGTGTTTCCAGGAAGGGTTGGTAGGGGAGACAGAATGAGGGTCCTGCGACTGCAGCGCAAATGTGTGGTGAAGCTGCGAGCAGAGCTGAGGGGGGATCCACAGAGGGGATTTCGCTGCGAGGAGGATTAATTTGAAATGTGTCAAAGTAAGCCCACTTTGTTCCTCAGGTGTCAGGTTCTGATCCGAACTGACAGGGGTTAGGGAATCTGGAAAACAGCCATCCCTGCTTTTCCTTAATGACTCTCGAGTCCAACTCGCTTAGTTTTCAGCGAGGAGGGTGCGACGCATGAGAAAAAGTGTCAGGAAACATGAAGGCACAGCTGCTCTTTCCACTTGAGTAGCTGTGATGGGTTTGAATAATGGATATTGTGTTCAGCTCCTTCGAGGGGAACCTCGGGTCTCCAGCTCCTCGCTAAGAGGAGACATGCTGATTTATCATTTATTTATTGGATTACAACCCTGTTTTACGGGTAATCAATTGCTGCTTTTTCGGCTTCCTCTTAAATCACATCACCCCGGTGCAACCAGGGAGTGAGACCGCTCCAAGTGCACAGAGGTTTCCCTTCAAAAAGTATTTCCATCAGAGTTTTAGGTGTTCATGTGAGCAGCTGATGGAAAAAATGTAATTTGGGGCTGGGCCAGCACCCTGGTGCCCCTTTCCCAAAGATGCAGTGGCGGAGGGTGAAAATTTCTACCCTTCTTTCATGGCTTGGGGACAGTGGTGCTTTCCCCCTCCCTCCTCTGAGCACTGTGCACATCGGGCTCGCCCCGCTCTCTCGTGTCGAAAGGAGCTGTGCCAGAAATGACAACCATTTTGGGGCTAAACCCTTTGTCACATGAAAAATAGAGGCAGGGACACTCAGTAAGCTCAGACAGCAAGGGTTTTGAAGGCTGCCCTTTATTCCTACCACATAACTTGGACAACACCCCCCCCAAACTCCTTCCCACTCCTGAGTGGGACCCGACATGTCTCTGGTCACGGGCCCACACCAGTGCTGGCATTGGCTGGGTGCTACCCCTGCATGGGTGCAAGTCGTTACCCAGCAGGAGCAAAGGGAACCAGCTGTGGTCAATTGGGGTAAAATCAAGCTGTGAACTTGCTGCAGGGAGGAAGAGGGGCCTGAGTCTTTATAAGCCTGGCTCAGGCCAAGGAAGGGTCTTTTCTAGAAGGCTGTGGTGTTACGGGAGCTGCAAGAAGCTGTTGAGAGCATCTGTGGTGGCTGCAATGGAGATTTGCTGTGGATTCATTCTGGAGGTAGGAAGATGTGTGGGCACAGTGCTGGAAGTGGTTGCTGTGGGGTGGGTGTTTTGCTGTGTTAGATGTGCCTTCCCCGTGGCTCAGAGGGCTCTGGGGACTTGGTTCTGCTGGCTTCTGCTTCTGTGGGAACTGGTGTGATGGGCAGAGAGACAAACAATGTGATTTATGCGGAACTGAAATGTGGAGGAGAAAGCTGCACTGTGCAAATTTGCAATTTGTGTGTGTGAAAACCAGAGTGGGAGAGCTGGTGGAGGCTCCCTGTGGTGCTGCTGGGTTGCCTTCAGCTGGGTCCTTCAGCTGATACTGGGTCTGTTGGCCTCCAGTTCATGGCTGTGAGCACCAGTCAGGTAAAGGCTTAAAGAATAGCATGAGGCCAGGTTTTCCCAAGGTGCCTGCGCAGATATCTAGCTGGTTTCCTTCTCTGCTAAGGTTCTTCCAGACTTACCCTTGCTTGTGGGACTTAAACCAGAGCTAAGCAAGCCCAAGCTGGTTTTTGGTCCCCAGGTGCCAATGTCTCCTTGCAGAGAGCTTGTGGCCAATCTGTTCTGCACCTGAAAGTGGATGGGAAGTGATTTGAGTTGTACATGGGGTCCTGTGGAATCAGCCTCTTGCGCTCTTTGATTTTTGGAGTTCCTTGGCTGGAGAACAAAGAGGCAGCCTGGATTTGGGGAGGATGTTGAAACTCAGGGATGAGTGTGGCGAGGATTCTGCTCCAGAGTCAGGAGCATAGCTGGAAGGGAAGGAACTTGATAAGCGAGTGACAGGTTGCCTCTAGCTGGCCTGGCAGCCCTTTATCATCCTGCATTCATCTGCCAGCCTGGCTGGTCCGTTCCACACCTGCTTTCTTCTGTGAGAAGTCCCCAAACTACCCATGCTGTTTTTTTTTTTTTTTTTTTTTTTTTTCAAGGACCTCAGTCAGGTAAAGCCTCCATGTGTAATTTTCCATTCTTAGCAAGGCACACCCCAGCAGATCTGGGCCAGTCATCTGCTGATAACAATTGCCACCTGGGGCTGTGGGTGCTCTGGGGCAAGTACCCTCAGTAACCAGCACACAGGAATATGGTTGTAGTTGTCATAGTAGCTTCTGGGTCTTAATTCAACACGATGGTCTTGTTTGGTCTGAAATGGAGTAGAAATATCGTTTTTAATAACCTGTTCCCAAGGAACTGTGAGCTTTTGGCTTTAAAGCAACCTGTTGTCCCTTCCAGAGATTTTATGCAGCAAAATGAAAGAAAGCTTGGGAGGGTGTGGAGGGAAAGACTGGATGGAGCCATTTTATTTTCTGGTGTCTGTTCCTGTTAATCCTAGATGTTCTCCTGTTGTAGCTTGTGGCTTTGGCTGAATGTGCTTATGTGTCTCTCTGTAAGTGGATTTCCCTGTGCCCAGCTTGGTCAGCTAGCTATGCTATCTATGAGGGGAGGTTTACCTGAAAAATGGGTTGGGAACTGAGCCAGTGGCTTGTGCTGTGCCTGAGTTGAGACTTGAATCAAGGTCTCCAAAGCTGCGCTGAAACCTGGACTTGCTCAGTTTGGATTCTCACTACATAATCTGTTGATGTGCTTGATGGCCTCAGTTTCCCCCTTCTCGTGGTGGTGTGCTCAATGGCCTGGAAAATGGAACTGCGCAGTCAGCTCCATGTCCTGGCTCTGGAGAACGTGGGGGAAAAAAACCATGATACCTTCTGCTAGAGTTACTAGGTGAGGCTCTGCATGAGTAAGACCTATTTATATTGTTTTTACTAAAGATAAACTTTGACATATTTCCAAAATCTACCTCTTCCTGAAGATACCAGGGTTCGGAGTTGGCTGTAGCTGAGGTTTCTGGTTAAGAACCTGTTTGCTCTGGGATCTGTGCTGTGATGGAAGGAGATGCCCTCCTGAGGGCAGGGTTCAGAGTGTCCATGATCATCTGTGCTCACTGACTCTAGGGGCTCCTTGACTGTAGATACAAATGGGAGTGATCTGAAGCTTGGGGCGGGGGGGGGGTGCGGAATTTGAGGAGGAAGTAAAACTTGTGGGAAGGGCCTTCCTCTTCCGGCACTGTGGAGAATCACAGGTGTAGGCATGAAAGATGCCAATACCTCGGATCAAAGGCTAAGGTAGTTTAAAAGCATGAGGGAGTGCACTGAAGAATGGATTCTGTGACTTTGGGTAAGGTTTTCTGCTCAGCTCCTCTCCTTCCATCAGTGAAGCCCGGCATTGCGCAGGCTGCTGGTTGTGGTAGGCTAGACCAAGCCTCTCCTGACATCTGCCTTTAGGAGGAGAGCTGCCCAAAACCAGGGAGAGCTGATTTTGAAGCTGATCCCAGCTTCATCCAGTTAACCTGTTGCTGGAAAAGGCTGTGTAAAATCAAACCTGATCTAGAGTATGGACACTTCAAGGGTCAGGAGTACGAGGTTGGTGTTGTAGGTACATGGATGATGCTTGCTGTAGCTCTTGCAATCACTCAGGTTAGCAGCTGCTCATACATACTTGACTTGTTTAACTTCATCCACCTGCTCCTTTTTAAGCCTGATAAAGCTCTTCCAGAGGTCCATCAGGGTTGTAGGAGATGAGATACCCTGACTAGTTCTAGTGGTTAATAATCCCTCTGAAGGGTCTTATTTGTCACTGCAATCTTAAAAGCTGTAGATGCTGCTTGTGCTTTGGTCACTGGGCTGCAGAATGTGCTTATCTTTGCCACAAGGCAATACCAGGCACCTGATCACTGAGGAAATAATTTTTTTTTTTCCCAAGAAAAAAGATGTACTGGATAAATTCTTCATTTGTTATAAAATTAGATGCTGTATGTAGGAGTGAACAACGCAACCTTCTAGGCTGTGTTGTGTTCCCAGTAGTCTATACCTACATACATGTTGGTGAAGACCAGAAGCATAACAATATCAGATATTTTCATGTTAGGAGCCGATTTTCCTTCCAGAAGAGCATGAGGCAGGAACACCACACCTGTCCCCAATCCACAGTAAAAATGCTGGCCTCCTCATGGCTTATTGATGACCTAGCAGTCCCAGTGAGGGAAGGACTGCTCCTCCCTCCCCTATGAGGAGGGAGCTCATCATGGACATGTCTTACAGCTGAGGGCTGAAGGGCCAGTTGCTGGGTTGCTGGGTAAACACTTAAGACCTTGGCCCTGAGGGAAAAGAGCAATGGGAGGGGGTGAAGGCCACAGCCCTGGCTGATTTCGGGCTCAGAAATCAGCCTCTGCTCTGTGAGAGGGTGTGCCCAGAGAAGCAGTGTTACTTCCCTGGTGAGCCCACCGGCACTCTGCAAATAAACTCTTTTCCAGTGTCTGCTGACATCTCTTCCCATGTATGAAGGGAAGAGCTGGCCTGAGTCTCTCTTGCATGGCTGCACCCTGTGTGCAGGAGTAGGGCTGCTGTCCTCTTTCTGGTCCACGCTGTGTTGGAGACCTGATCTGTTGGGGCTGGGGTTTGCGGACACCTGTACTTTGCTTCACTGCTGTGTGATGGTAAACCATTAGCACGTCACTTATCTGACACTGGTGTAGCCTTATCTAGATTGGGGAATGCTTTTTTTTTTCTAGACTTGGGTGGGATTTGTAGGAATCTC
This sequence comes from Chlamydotis macqueenii, assembly GCF_036417535.1. NCBI lineage: Eukaryota > Metazoa > Chordata > Aves > Otidiformes > Otididae > Chlamydotis > Chlamydotis macqueenii. Next base: position 13,070,530 of record NC_141572.1, on the reverse strand, counting down.
TTGTTCCATTTAAATTGCTTCAGGTAGAAGGGGTTTACTTTTGACCCAGAGCTTAGTGCACAGGAACAGCTATATACACATTATGTGAAATGTAATCGGGGAAATGTCTGCTTTAGCAGAAGAATGGATGTTCAAGGCCAGGTGGGAGAGGGCTCTGAGCAACCTGATCTGGCTGGAGATGTCCCTGCTTCTTGCGAGGGGAGGTGAACTGCATGGCCTTTGAAGGACCCTTCCAGAACTCAAACCATTCTATGATTCTATGTAGAGGCATAAGTGTTTAAGTTCTTTGAAGCAGAAAAACTCCTTGGAGTTAGCAGACCTGGTTCTTCTAACTTGGCTGTGGGGTGCCAGGTTTGGTCACCCAGATGGCTTTCTCATGATTAATCAGCCTGCTGCCTTGGTGAAAGCATCTTTTTGCTCTAAGAAACCTCATATGCTCTGTACACAAAGAGAGTAACTAAAGGAGAAAAGGGAGTATCTGCGGCTGCTGGTCTGTCAGAGGAAGGGCTCGGTGCTGGGGAGCCAGTGCTGGAGGTGATGGAGGTCCCAGTCTGGGCTCAGGTGCAGAAGGATGCACATCAGGCTCTCAGAGCTGTGCTTGCATAACCCCCGGGTGAAGTTGCCGGTGTTGAAGGAACTATATTAAAATATGCCACTAGATGGCCCCAGGAAGAAGCCGGTTCAGGCTCCGGGGCTGAGGGGGCGAAGGGAGGGTCCTGGCTGGCCCTGCTGCTGGGCTACTCATCCCCCTGCTCTGGGGAAGGGCTTGGCACAGTCCCACTGCTGGGACATCACTGGTGGGGGAGAGCGAGGGCACTGTGTGGGGTTCCCATGCAGCCTTCTCTTTCCCGGCACCTTCTGTTGGGCCTCTTTGGAGGAATAGCAGGAGCCGCCTCTTCCAGCATTGTGCCTGATCTCTGTGCCCGTAGCTGGTACGGGTGGCAGCCAAGCAAACCTGGCACGGTGGGTGGCTCTACAGCCTGCAAGGAGGCCATGTATCCGACTACCACTGTCCTAATGAGGTTGGAGAATTAGCCAGGTTCCTTGGAGCCCTAGGTAACCCACAAAGAGCATCCTCCATCTAAAATGTTAGGGCCAAAGCCAGATGCAGCCTTGTGAGGAATAAACCACTGGTGTTGCTGGCCTGAATGGTGGGATTTGTCTCAGGGCTGCTGTTTTGGGGACTGTTTTCCAACTGGAATGCTGGAGTGCCCTTCCTTTCTACCACTGTGTGCCATGCAGGGGAACTTTCCAGGCTGACCTTGCAAGGGGACACCAAAGGTCTTGTGTCCTGCTTATAGCCGTGGTTGCTGCTTCAATTACAAGTCAGATACCAGCTGGATAGGTCCCGCTGTAATTCTAGGTCATCTGGAGGGAAAAGTAGCTGTGTTCATTTCTAAGGGAGCAAAGGGTCTCACCCCAGTGTTAGGAAGGGAGTATAGAGCCCGCAAGGTGCTGATAGCCCATACTTCAAACCTGAGCCTCTGGGAACCAGGAGGGACGGGAAGCTGTGAGTGATCATAGCTGAGTGGTGCTGCCGAGCTCCTGTGGAGGATTTAATGAATGGAGCTTCACTGATGGATGAGATAGGAAAAATCACTAACCTGGGGAGGTGTAAACCAGTGATGGGGCCATGCCATGGAGGGGGTCTGGCTTTGGTGGTCCTTCAGGAGGAGTTGGCTGCTGCATGAGTCAGGGGGATGGCAGGCAGGGAAACAGCTGTCTGGAGCTGCCACAAAGTCGGCTTTCTGGGATGTGCTGGCACAAAAGTCTGCACTGACATGAGATCTTGGAGGCTTTGCAGTGCCGCAGGCGGGTGCAAGTGCTGATGGGGAAGGCTGTGGGCCAGGCTCCCCTTGGGGCTGCTGAGGCTGCTTCCCTGCCTCGCACCTCGCCGCTGGCCGGGGAAGTACCTGCTCTCCTGCAGACAGGGAAGCTGCGTCCCACATCCCTCTGATATGGACTTCTTGTGGGGCCCGAGGCAAGTGGCACAGCTCTTCTGAGCCAGGCTTTGCTCCCGAGGCAAACTGGAATGGGCCCAAGGGTTTGTCTGGTTTCCTTTCTAGGTTTCCTCCCCTGTTTAGTGGGATTAATAACACCTAAGGGTGTCAGAGTTAATTACTCACCAGATTTCAAGTGCTTTGAAAAAACCCTGTGTGACCTGGTGTTTGAATTTACGAGATGCTGGTGCCTTCTGTCTCCCAGAGGAGGTGACCAATGTTGAAGGACTGAAGCCTCTCAAATGACTTTTTTTGAAGGACACAAGCTGAGGCTCTCAAAAGATCCTAAGAGCTATCTGAGGGCAGCTCAGGTGGTGGTGCACAGGAGGGGATCACTGTGCTCTTAGGAGCAGTTTGATGTAGGAGCTGGCCCAAGAGAAGGGATGGGGGCTCCTCAACAAGACCCCTTGTTCAGAAGAGCAAGCCAATGTCAGGTGGAAACCTGAGGATGAGTTTCTGTTCTATATGTGGCCATCATCTGTCAGTAGCAGAGCCCCAGGACAGAGCTTAGGTTTTTCTAGTGAGAAACTCATCTTTCACCCTATGAAATCCATCTCTACTTGGACTGGCACAATTGAACTTACCCAGTTTGGGATATTTTATCCAGCTTTTAGCTCAGGACGAATACATCTTTTCTTGTCTTGATACAACCAGTGTGAACTGAAATAGCACCTGCTGGGAAAAGAGGCCCTGGGTAACCATAGACAATCTGGTTAAGCCCAGCTCAGAAAAGAATTGCCAAGCCTGAGATGCTTTCTCTCTGTAGCCAGAAGCCTTCTCCCCTGAAAAGCTTCACCTTCCACCTGCACATCCCCAAATATAATTCCAGAGCCTTTATTTTCTTCTCAGCATTGTTTCTACAGAGCATCCTAAAGATTACCTGCTCACTGAATAAATTCCCCCCGTGACAAATAAATTGAACCCTGCTGTTGAGCCCTCTTGGGCTGGGGGTTTGGCGAAGCTGCAATGCACAGGGTTTTGCTGCTTTTGTCGGGGGGTTTGGTTCCAGCTGAACCGCAGCACGTACCTGCTGTGCTTGATGGGAAGCGAAATGTGCTGCCTGACACCTGCTGAAGATCCCAGCCAGGATTTTATTTTATTTTATTTTTTTTAACCTGTGGGAGGAGGAATTTCTGGAAGGTGAAATGCAGGAGAGAGCAGGAATGGTTTCTGAGCGCTTGGAGTCGAGCTGAACCTGTTCTGTGGGGTGCAGGTCCCCGAACGCTTGCTCAGACCATGAGTTTTGTGGAATGAGGCAAATGAACCTACCAACACAAGGCTGTGAGGATTTTTACTCCCAGACTTTGTTGGTGTGGTTGCTGCTGGGTTTATTAGGTGGCAGCGGTGGATGGTTTGGATCCCTTGTGATGTGGGAGCTGTGTGCGATGAGTTCACCCAGCTAATTGCGTGGTGCATCTTGAGGCTTCCGGTCTCTTGAATTTTAGGCCTTTTAGCGATGTGGGGAATTGAGGAGCGTTTTGTGGTGTGCCTGATGGGTGCAGGAGAGGGAAGTGGGTATTCAATGGGCCCTCTGGGATGGAGAACAGTGTGGGTGGCTGTGCCTGGAGGAAATGGGGATGATGTTGCCTCAAATGGCACCTCTTGGCCTTATACTCTGTGTCATTCCCACCCTGTAGTGCCAGCATGAGGGCACCTGTGTCCAGTGTCCAAATCCTTAGTGCTATGCTAATGGGAGTCCTTAGAAATATCACTGCAAGGTGGGGACCCAACTCTTGGGAGGACAGAAAAAAGTGAAACAATCTCTAAATACTGATAGGGCTGTCCGCAAGGACCCTGCTGCATGGCTGTGCATGGAGCTGGGCTTTCTGGTTTGGCTTACTGGGGTGGGGAGGTCTGGGGCTGGAGAGGAACGGGCTGGGCTGTGCCTGGACTGGAAGAAGGAATGCCGATCTCTGCCAACAGCACTGCTGGTGCCACGATTTCTGAAGAAGAGTTGTTCCCAGGCAGGGGTAGCATCAGCTCTGCTGCTTCTGGAGGAGCTTTGGAAGAAAGCTGGTTGCCTTCCATCCTCTACTTGACTGGGGGTAGTTTTGCATGGGTGGGGGATCCCAACTGATGGGTCCCACCCAGCTCTTTGCAGATTGTTTGGGATGGGATGCAATCTCCATGTAATGCCATGTATCCCTGCGCTCCCAAACCACAGCCTGGGGTCAGGGTAGGGGAAGAGTGGGTCTTCCTTGCCCCTTCTCCCCTGAAATGGGTGTAGGAGGCTGGTCCAAGAGAAGGCTGTAAACCAGTACGCATGAGGAAGGCAATTTTCTGCAAGTGAAACCTGCCCTAACCAAGCCCTGGGGGAGGGAGGAGAGCTGCAAGTGTCAAGGTGAGACGGAAGAGCAACAGAACGAGATTTAATTTCCTTCCTAATAATTTTCTCAAGCTGTATAAACTTTCCTTATTTAAAATAAATATTCCCTGAAAACACATTCTGTGTCAGTGGCCCTGTGAAAACACCCCCAGTCACAACCTGTGCCTGTCCTTTGCTCGCAGCCCCAGCCAAAAGCCAGCAGTTTTACATTTTGCTCTATTAACTGGAGCTGTAAATTTCCTTGTGCAAAGTCTCCCAGGCTGAGGAATGAATTTAAGTAAACAGGGCGTACAATAATAGGCTTGTGTTAGGGCAGGTTTTTCAAGTGGCCTGTAACTCTTGGAGTAAGTTCTTCTAAATCTCTCCCCGTTATGGTGGAGAGTGTGAGCCTGTCCAGAAGGTGGAGGAACTCGTAGAAAAGACTTGACTGGTAACCATCTCTGGGATCGTATCTGTGGTCCAGAGAAGAGCATCCAGCATTTGATAAGGCAAGAAGTCAATGAGACAATCTCTTGCCTGTCACTTCATAATTTTTTTTTGTTTAAAAACCTCCAAAGTTCTTAGTTTTTTCTCAGTGACAGCATCCATGAGATGCTTTGAGGTTTTTCCCCTGTTCCTACAACATGCTGAATGCAGACCCTAAAATCAGTTTTGTGAAGAGGTTTCAAGCTTAACTCCTAAAGAAGATATGCAAAACTGCTTGTTGCTTTGGAGACTACGGGATTAGTTCCTTCCTAGAATTATTCTATGGAGAAAACGACAGGATAAGTTTCTTCTGTAAGAGTGCGATGGAAGGCAATATTCCATTTCAGATTTGTAGGCATCATCGCTTTGAGACTCCTGAAATTCTACCTGCTCTGTGTACAGAGATGCTGTAGTGTTTCTACTCCATATTGCTGAGGAATCTGAAGGGGATTCTGGGGACATTATGAGGTGTTCACGTTTCCTGCTGGGCCAGGAAAGCACCCCTACTGTGAATGCAACCTACTTATCTCAGATCACTGTCCAATCTTCAGCTAAAGGCAGGCTCAAGACGAATGTGATCTATAAGGCTGTGAGTGAAGAAAGACTGATCCTACTTTGCAAGCATAGGCAGTTTTCCTACCTGATGCTTCTGCAGTAGATTATTGCTATTTTTCCCACAGACTCGCAGTTTAAATGCACATCTGGTTGGTGTCTTTCAGTTGTCTTGTAAAGAGTACTTGATCGTTAGATAAGGAGGAAAGGAACTTCTGGCTTGGACAACCCTTTCCTGAAAAAATGGAGTTGTAAGCAATAACTTGGCATGAAAGCCCACAAATAGGGGTTTCTTTAGAGTCCCCTGGGTTTGGCTGTGTTTTCTGGGTATCTAAGCTTTCACCAGCTGCCTCTTGTAAAACTAGGCAAAGTGGTTCTGACTTCTGCTAAGCTGCAGAGAAAAAAGCAAGGAAACATCTTTAAGGCCCTCATCCAGGACTCAGTAAAACCAATGGAAAACCTTTGTGAGTCCAAGGGGTATTGGATTGCTTCCAAAGTGTGGAGAGCACTGGAGAAAGGTTGAGCCCAGCTTGTGTTAGATCTAGAAGCCAAGGGAAATTCTCTGCTCCTGGGAGTGGAAAAAAAAAAATCTCTGCGAAGTCTGGGTGTTAGTGCTGGAGCAGGTGGTTGACCCAAAATGGTAGAAATTGGGATTTAGGGGACAGAAGGAGGATAAGACCTTGTGTACTGGGGTACTTGAGCAGCTTGTGAACTGGACGTTTCCTCTTGGCCTTTTGGTACATTCTCTGTTAAATAAAGAGAGTAACTGATGCTTCATGTGTTTGGCCTCCACTACCATATGTCTATTTATTCTCTTTGAAAAAAGTGTTTGGACTCAAAACTCCCACTTTTCTCCCAGTAAGAGTGATACTGCAACAAGGTTTAACTTGGGTGTTTTTGCAACAACTAGCCCCAAAAGATGTTGAGGGAGGTTCTTGTGGGACTGAGTGGTCCTGGACCTGCAGTGTAACTGTCAGCATAAGAACAAATTTCCCCAGCTGAATGCAAAGGCTTTCAGCTAAAACAAAGTGTTTGCTTTGGCATTCAAAAGCATGGAGATGCTACAGATGGAGAGCTTCCAGTTGGCTGATCACCAGCCACTGATTCATAAAGTAAAATTGTAGTGTGAGCCTCTGTTTTTTTCTCTTTCTTGACAAACTTTACAATTGGCTTGCCTTTTTTTTTTTTTTGAGAGGAGGAGGGAATTCTCATGGTTTTAAGCAAATCACAACTGACTCAGCCTAAGCCCAAGGGTAGAATGGTGAAGGCTTGGTGGATTAAGTGTCCTGGAATAACTGGCTACACAGCTCTTTCTTGTTTTCTGGCTGTGAGGATTGTCCTTTTGATCAGATTCTTTTCCCTGCTGCTTTCTGGGTTGTAAATCTAGATTAGTCATGGCAGGGTGGCAAACAGTTAATGGAGTAGGAGGTTAAGCCCTGGGATTGTGAGTGGGGTGGCCTCTGGGGACTGAATACACCCAGGTGGAGGAGTGAGGACATCTTGAGGCCACCTGCCCATGAATCTGCTGTTTGGAAGAGTTGAGAGCCTGAGGCTTCTACAATGACCTATATTTCTGTAATCTGCCTGGAGATGTGTCTCTAGCTGTCCCCATTAGTGATGACCTGCTTGACTGTCTGATTTCCAAGGTCCTGAGTCTTGCTGTAAGACTCAGACTTGTGGCCCGTAGGCAGGGGAGGAAGATGTAGCTTGGCTGCTTACCATCTCTCCTGTATATTTGACCTTCATTGCTGCCTAACTGCACTGCCTAGGTCATCATTACCCTCAGGATCCATTAGTTAACTGGTGTTTGAGAGCATTAGTCAACTGCTGCTCAACTCCTCTTGGGGATTGATGATCCCTACTGTAAGCTGACTTTCTTGCTTCTCTGGTCATGCGAAGGTCTGTGTTACTGGGATGTTTTTATAAGCCTCTGAAACTAGAAGTAGACACTGCTTGTCAGGTCTTTACTGATTGTGAATAAGTGGGTTGCCAACCCCAACATGACAAGGCAAAGGCAAAGGCTGATTCCCAGTCAGCTGTGCTGAGGGATGACCAGTGGTGTGTATAGAAATGCCATGACTCTTTGTTGGTCTTTGGTTAAAAGCCCTTACCAGCTGCCATACTTGTGTGTCACTGACAGGCTTGTTTTAAAGGCTTGTTAGGGTTATGCTTCCCCAAACAGCTTCTGCTGTGGCTTCAAATGCAACTGCAAAATGATCCATATCCAAAGGTGTGTCTTTGCAAAGGATGAGATGACCGTGCACAAATGTGGTCAGCTATTGTATGTCCAGATCTGCTGAAAATGGTATTTTAAGCAGTAAACTTGTAACATAATCTGATGGGCGGGATGCTGAACCTGTGTAGCTCACTGCTGGAGCTAACAAGTGATGCTGTGTGAATTTGCAGGTTTATTTGCAATGAACTGATTTGCCTGATTAAGGTGGCTGATGAACACAGCTGCTGCTTGGTGCATGGCTTTTGACATTGGTACTGTTATACCAGGGGTGAAATTGGCCTTCCCTATATTGTTGCCATATGCAAGAATTAATCATCCACCTGTGCTCTGATTTACGTGTGTGTAAATCCCAAGTAACTGCATTAACATCAATAAAGCTGCTTGGATAGATCTCTATCTGGATTTTGTGCTGAAGACTTCTCATGTTGCTGCTAGCTATGCAGGTGCAGGGATGGGGTTGGGTTCAGCTGGGAAACACGATGCCATCCAAGTGTGTCTAGCATGCAAACAAGAAGAAAATGCGAAGCTAAAACCACAATGCTCATTTAAAGGGGTGCTATCAAGCTTTCAAGAGAAGATTTCTCTTTGCCATCTAAAATATTTGAGCAGGCAGGAACATCTGAAGTGTTTCCTTGGTCTCCTGGAGGGGAAGAAGTCCTGCTCCCTTGTGGTGGAAGAGTTAGTGGACAGATGAAGATGGGTTGGTCCCAGATTGGTTTTGATGACAAAGTTGGGGAGAAAAATGAGATGGGTTTCTATTCCTCATTTACCTCCTCCGCCTTCACTGTGCCTATACCTGAAACAACTGCTTGCAAGGACAAAGAACAGTAGCTTGCTTTTTAGCAAGTGTCTATTCTGTGGCCTTTTAACATGAATTGTGGAAACTAAAAACACAGGCAGCACTAAGGACATGGAGTGGAGCAGTGCCACCTTGCACAGTTGTATGCGTTTTGAGGGGCAGGTGAGCCTGTTGTCCTGTTGTGGCAGCAGCAGAAATGAAAAAAGTTGCCTGGAAAAAATTGTCCCAGGGAGATATCTGGTGGCTATCAACCCAAAGCATGGAGCTGACAGCTCTTCTGAACCACTTGTGATGTTACTAGAGACTGAAATTCTGAACCTCACTAACCTCTCTGTGACAGTGAGCTTCTGGTAGGGAGACTTTGGGATTTTTTTTTAATTGCTTGGCCACTTCATGGATTAAGGTACAAAGCAATATCAATTGGGACTGGCTGTGGGAGTGTGGAATGCAACTTTTTTGGTTCGGGTGGAATTTCTCCTGATGAGCAAAACCAGAAGGACTATAAATATAGCATTGGTGGTTCATTTTTTGGAAGCATGTGTTCATGTTTTGGGAGCTCCATCACTGAGCTAGCATTTGATATTTGCAGGGGAGAATGCAAGAGGCTCATTGCCAAGTTTGTTATGGGTTGACTTTTTAGCAGATTAAGACAGTTGTCGTCTTGGAGTGAAAGATGGCATCTTGTTTAATGAAAAGGCTTACAGCATCCTACTGTTTTCCATTGCTGGCTAGGTGGAGGGAGTTTGCTTCATCCTCTTAGCTGGTGACAGTCTGGGGAGGAGGAAGGGGATGCCAGGCTCGGAATCCTTGAAGACTGGGCATTTGTGTTGCTGTGAGGCTGTAGGTCCTCATGATCACCTCTGTGTCTGTGCATAGCCACTGTGTCCTATGGGTCTCCCCTTTGGCCAACTTCTTGTTGTATTCAGGCATCTGAAAATGGTCAACGGTGTGGGGGGGGGATATCCTCGCTCCATTTTCTTTTTTTACTGCTGTTCTGTCTTGGTGGTAACATGCCCTTCTGAGTTGGATGCAAAACAAGACAAAAGATAAAGCCCAGCACCTCAGTCCCCAAACCATGACCCTTCGTATGCCCTTCATCCCATAGAAAACTGTAATGTTGTCTTGGGCATGAGCAAACAGGGTGCTTTTAGGTTGTAACCTTTGGAGTTGATGGCTCTTAAATGTGAAGAAGTGTTGGAAAATGTCAGTTTGGATCTGATACTCATCTACCTTCTAGGGCCCCTGAAGCAACTGGTGCAGTAGTTGCAGTTCAGGTGTCTCTTGTGCCTATTTTTCATGAACAGGTTTCCCACCTGGTCTGTGTCTCCCATGGCAGACGATAGCTGTAGGTCTCCATTGGGTATTCTGGCTGTTTTTCCCACAGGCTAATGCAAACTACCGCAGAAGATGGGAAGTGGGCAAGAGTCTGTCGCACAGAAGGAAACTGAGGCCTGACTAGAAGCTTGTCTGCATCTGGAATGGCATTTTAGTAATAATGCTTTTTGACTAGATTTTTGTTTTCATTTGGGGAAAATGTGTTGCAAATGGCTTTCCTTGGGGATAGAGAGTGGAGTGGCTCTTGTAGAAATGCCACCTGTAAGGTGGTGTGAAGAAGGGGACCATTAAAACAAATAATTCCTTTCCAGCCTTAGTACTCCTGTTAGGTGTACGCAGGCTTGCTAAAAATAACTTCCTTACGCTGACTGAAAATGGGATGCCCCAGGCATTTGACGCAGTGCAGCTCCCCTCCTTTCCCTGCTTTTGAAGTTGAATGCTTATGGATGTTTTCAAGCTTATCGTAAACCCATCACAACTGGCAGTGCTCCACCGTTCCAGGGTTGAGGGTTTTCTTTCTCAGCCTCCACCCATGCATGTACCTCTCAGGAAAAGATCACGTGAAATCCTCTGCCTGCCTTAAAGAGAAGATTGTCACTTCTCTGTGCCTTGAAGATCATGCTTAGCATTTATTTCACTGAGAAAATTTCCCACCTTCCTAAGGACCTCAGACACTGGCTATGCCCTTGATCTCGGCATCTCCTTCCCTGTGACAGTCTGGTTTTTGTGCCCTTTAGTCTCTCAGCTGAACCCTTAGGCTTGTCCTAAGGGGCTGGATTGGCTTGTGAAGAGGATAGTAGTTCTAGGAGCCCTTCTGTTTCAAGCGTTTCTCTCCCAGAGATCACAGGGAGAAGAAAACTTGCTGTTGATGCTTGCTGAGATTTAAGGAGTTGTTGCACCATCAGCAGCAGCTGAAGGTGTCCCATGTTGACCTTGCTGTCTGTGGGGCACACTGGGACAGATCTGACTGGGAACAACCTGGTAGAAGGAAAGGACATTCAGAAAAAAATGTGGTTTGGTCCATAGCATGGCCCTAAGTGTGAGGTTGGTGCAGAAGGTGCAAGGCACTGTGAGGTGGGCATTGGTCTTGTTGGTGGTGCAGCTATGGAAACGTAGACAGAAAAACTGGGTGACTTCAACAGATTTGTGCTGAAAAGTCTGGGTTAGATGGGTGCAAGCACTGAAAGACTCTGACCACAGACAGCTGAAGGCTGGGAAAACACAGTGGGAAAGATGTGAGGGGCCTGTTATACCTGCAAGGTGTGGGCTACGGTCCTAGCTAGAGTCAGGGTGCTTTTCTGACCTTGGGTCTGAGTGCTGCAGCTGGGCTTACGGGAGCTGTTTTCTAAGATATATTTCAAGGGGTTGAGCTGGTTTCTGCACAGAAACCCCTTTCGAGTGGGTTATAGCTGGGTCCTGAGGAGGTGTGCAGCCTTGCAGCTGGTGCTGCATATGGGTCCATGTGGGAAAGTTGCATGCAGAAGCTGAGACCTGGCCTGATCACAGCTGGAATGATCTGTTGAAAATGGTTATGCTCTCCCTACTGCTTATCTACAAATCACTAGCTGCTGCCCAAGGTCTTGGTCAGCAGGTCTGAGTCAATCCTCATTTGTGTGATGAGCAGACAGAGAAAAGCACCCCAGGCAGGTGGTATGATTGTGGTGGTGTTCCCTCTGCAGCAATGATGAGATGCTCCACTAAGGACCTTGCACCCTGGCACAGATTAACTCTGCCATAGCTGCTGTGTAAGAGATCCCTTTCCAGGAGAGGGGAGTGGGGTTCCCTGTAATTGATGCCCTGACCCAAGTGTGCAGGCTTGAAGCTGCTGGTTCCTGTCCACAAAGGCGTACAAGGGATCTCCTGTGAATCCCCACCACGCTTGCTAGTGTGTTGCTATCGTGGGAGCCTTTGAGAAGGAGGAGAGGTGGGCAAGAAAGGGAGTGGAGATGGATGCAAGGTGGTTGGTGTGCTTGCTCTTTGGTGAAAGGTGCTTTGTCTCCTCCTTGAATCCAACCAAATGCTCTTGGATTTGAGATCTGGGTTAATCCAGATGGTGTTTGGCTTTGATTTCTGCTTGGTGAAAAAGGAAAAGCAGTGGAGCAAGGAACCTATGTGTTTTTGGAAGAAATCTTACAGATTTCTTCCAGAGAAAAATCTTCTGGAGAAAGGAATAGTGTGACCTTCTTGGAGGGATGGTGTTTCACACAGGGAAAGGGACAGCCCTGCGGTGTCACGACAAAGCCCTGCTCTGTCCTACAGATATGTGAGAAAAGCTCAGCAAGAGGGTACGTGCGGGTGGAGATGGACCCAAATCTAGCCGAATTTCAATGTTTTGACTTGTTCACTTTGCTTCAGGTGTGTGTCTGTAGGTTGCAACTGGCTTGGACAGCAGTGCCAGACCCTATTCCTGTGTCCATGTGCTCTGTGGAGATGGGTGATGCTCAGGGGAGTGGTGAGGACTGGCTTTCCAGGGACGTCATCAGTGCTAGCTCTTAACGAGACAGGATAATTCACAAATCTGCTCGGAAACAGTTTATATCTAAGAGTGTTGCTCTGAGGTCAGGCTTGCAGACAATGTCGGTGTCTACAGTCACGGGAAGAATGTATTTGGTGGATGGCATGTTGCGAACAAGATGGGTAAATAACAGCAATCCATGTGGACAGAGGTAATTAAAGTGACAGCCACACTGTCAAATAGCTGAGTAAATAGATTGGGGCAACTTACTAATGAAATGAGTATAAACGGATATGTGGACATGCAAAATGGGGAAAAATGACAGAAATACGAATTTGACATATTCCCAAAATGTGCTCTTAGGGCTGCTGTGCAATGATTTAGTCAAACAAGGCTTCATGTCCTAAATCATGGGGTTGCTACGTATTGTGAAGACTTTTTCCTGTGGCTAGATTCGGAATTGATCCGTAATTGGGGTAAGATTGCAAATTCCTGCCTCTCCAAGCAGAAAGAGGCAGAGCTGGCCAGCTGACCCCAGTACTGTGCCAGTGACAATGGGCCAAAGAGCAAAGCACTTTTTCAAGGCAAGGAGATAGGGAAGTAATTTGAGGAAAAACCCAGGAAATGCATCTCCTGTGCTTTAGCCGTGGTGCAAAGTGCAGGGGGAGTTTGGAGATGTTAGAAGTGGGCTGATGTCAAAGTGAGAGGAGGCAGGGCTAGAGATGTCCTAGTGACCAAGATATGATGCTACCTGCAAGTCCTAAAATGATGGTGAAGTGGAAGTCCTAAAAGTGGCGTAACCATCTATTTAAGGCTGAGAATCTGATATGTATCAGCCTCTCCAGCCCCCGAGTAAGGGAACTTAAGCTGCTTTCTGTCTGGGACCACTACAAAACCAGTTTAAGCTCAGTTAGACAAATATGATTTTCAGATCTTTGGTTATAAACACTCGCCCAAATTTTTTTTTTCTCCCCTGTTCTGTATACTGAGAAATATTGGAGTTTTTTGGCAATAATGGTCACCTTTGGAGCAGAATCTGAATACCCAGCTCATAATCCTGCTAATCATCAACAAAAGGCTTGTCAAAGACAAATACCAGTATTTTAATTGCTGTATGTTTATCTTGTTCAAGCCTCCGGTGATATATGAAGAGTTATCCCTACTTTTGTAGCCTCTTAATGCCGTATATATAGCCAGCTGAATGTATCTAGTGCAGTCTTGCACATGCAGCTGTTTTTGGAGAAAATGGAAAAAAAAAAATCAGAGTTGTGCTGCCTTAAATGGGGCTTGGGGTGATTTCTATGGCTTAACAGGCACACAGCGCTGTCTGCTAAGCACTACTTAAACTTCATGTGCTCAGGGTGGGGAAAAATGATCCTTTAATATTAAAATTAGGTGATGCTTCTTTTCCAGAAATAGCGTACGGTACATGTTTGGAGGGTACACATTAGTCTTCATTAAATTGATGTTCTGGAAACTGGGGTGAACCGAGGTGTGGAGAGGAGGTACTGGGAGGGAGAGGAGACGGGGCAGCATGTAACTCCAGTAGCACGTGTACCCCGCTCCTTTGTGCCGCATGGAGAACATCAAAAGTGGTGCCTGTTGGGACTTGAACTTGAGTTTTACGAAGGGGTAAGATGAAGGAGGCAGGAGGAGCAGGCAATAACTTCCCCGGAGGCAGCATTTCTGCTTAGAAGCCTCTTTGTTTTGGTGTGTGCTTCCTTCTTTGAGATTAATTTGCAATGGTGGGGGAGCCTTTGAAGGCTGCATAATGCCACAAGCCACATGTCACTTTGTGTCCTGCAGGAAAGTCAGATTAAAAACAAATAGCATGTCAAATAGCTGGAGACCTGCTTCCCAGCCTGTGTGGGTATTTGCATTTGCAGAAAGGGAAATAGCAGGTGTAGAGCATCCTCCCCTTGATGCAGAGCTTTCAAACAATGGCTGCTCCTGTGTTGTGCAATGTAGGCAGGCTTTTTCTGGGGCTGTAGTGCCTGGACTCCCTTCCCAGCTGAGGTGAGCTCTGGTCATGATGCTGTCTCAGCAATGCCATGCTCTTCCTTGGCATGTGAGCAGCAAGTACTGAATGCATTTGTGAAAAGTGAAGAATGGAGCAAGTGAGTGTCTTCCTCTAAGAAGTTTGCAATTTGCTTTGATTACGTGCTTCCTATGCTGAGGAAAAAAAACTAGGGTATGGTTATTTCCCTAGGCCTCCGGCATCCACTCAGCCAATTCCCTGCAGGGTGCCATCCCTTCTCTTGGGTATTTCTGCTCAGGTTGCATCCCTCATCTGAGCCTTTGTATAAATTGTCAAGTGCTTAGAAACACTTGTCCAGTTCACTAATTTAAACTTTTTCTGTTGGTTTTGCTCTGATTCCCATCTGGACCAAGATCTAGGTGTCCAACATGCCAGACAGGCTAGGTTCAAGGGACAATGTAAGGTGGTGCTTCGTGATTTCTGAAGGATCTTCCAATATATTTCAAACCAAAGAATTGACAAAGCCCAGTTCTGCATGCCTTAAAAAACCACTCCTCCCATGTATCTTTGTTGTGATTTTGCTCACTTAAGATAGTACAAAGCTTTCCCTGTTTCATGGCTTGAACATGGAAACAAGTGGATGCTTTTCCTCGTTAATCTCTAGAACATGTGAAATAATTTATCTGCAAGTGGCAGGTAGAGACTAAAGCTGTGATGGGATTTTTCAGCCCACAGCTTGTGTTGCCTGCACTGAAAGACTGGCTAAAGCAGTTAAAAAGTCATGATTCCTACAAGTGGCTGGGTCTCCTCTGGACCATGCTGCATTGTTGTATGATAGTGCAATAATGTTTGCTTCCTTCACCTTGGTGCCTTTTGCAAATTCCTGTTCATGCTGGAGCACAGAGTAAAACACACGGTTGGAGGTGTGTGTATGTGCTACAAGTAAAGCAAGGCTTGCTAACTGCCTAAGCGTGGAATTGAGGAGTCTAACCCTTACATAAGGTGTGCGATGCAACAAACCACTCAAATTACAAAACAGACCAGCGTGCACATGCGTGTTTCTGAATTTAGCCGAAGTCTGCCTGCTGGGTTAGCGCAGGCTGCTTTATTCCAGAGCAGGGCTGGTAGCAGCAGTGAGCCTGTGCTTCTCGTTCAAGCTGACCATAAAGCAAGCGTTAAGAAATCCAGGAGGCAAATTTGATCTTCAGCAGCTCTGAAGATGGATCTGATGCAATTTGTCCTGACCTCTTGGTCTGATCTTTCTCATGCTATGGAAGGGTGGAGGTTTTTGTGCCGGGCATGGTAAAAGCATGACCTGTGCCTCAAATCCTGGTGCTTTCATGTCAGAGCACAGTGAATGTTTGCAGGGTTTTGATGCCCAAATAAATTAATGCTGTATATCAAACTCCTGCCAGCTGTGCTTTGCAGTGGGAATAAAGTTGCTTGTCCCTCTTTCACAAGTTTGTTTAGGTGTAACAGATTCCTGTAAAAAGAAGGAATTTCTCCCAGTATAAGACTTTTCTGTAGAGATCAAATTATGTAGTATATAGCATTTCACCTCTATATTATGTATGTAATACTCTGACGCTTTATAGCGTTTTTAAGTCACTCTCAGCTGAACTAGGTGTATTTCATGGCAGTGTATTTTACCTCTGTATTTCTTTGGGCAAGTTCCTTTCTCTAGAGAGCTCATAAGCCTGGCTAATGGTGCAGGACTTGCCTGTTGTGGCAGACTCTTGTCCCTAAGAGGCATTGCAGGGCCATAAATAAACCCTCCTCTACGTCCACGGATTTTCCCATTGTATGGAAGGGGCTGAGATGCAGAGGTGGTGGGAAATGCTGCCGAGGGTGGTGCGGAGGCCGTGGGTTGCTGTCTATAGTTGAGCTGCTGTGCGATGGGTGACTAACTGGTAAATGTGAGGGGAAATGGGTTGCCATAATGCTTCCTGCCAAAATACCCTTGGCTTGTCTCAGGCACTGCTGAAAGGCTGCTGGCTTTGCAGCATGGGCTTGTTTTGGCCATCAGGGGCACAGCCACATCAGCCTGTTGGCTGCAGGGGCTGGGAGGCTTCAGCAATGCTCCTGCAACACCAAGATGAGAGGAGAAAAGGGACCAGGAAACCAAATGACTGTGAGTCTGCAGAAACTTCAGTGTCTGATTGCATTTTCCTCAGAGCTAGAGCAATTAGCTCAGGCGTGGAGCCCTGGATGCGATTAAATTCTCTTTAGGACTGTTGAGGTGTGGTGAAGACTTTTTGCACAGCCTGGGCTCAGGTGACATCGCAGGCTTTCTCCAGGCTGGTCTAAAATCTGCATGGGTGCTCTGCTTCAGCTTGAAGGGAGAACTTTCTTAGAGTGCTGGGTTAAAAAAATCACAGCAGTGTTGGCACTGGAGCTTGCCTGGGAGGTGTGGGTGTGTTCCCCATCAGTGTCAGCTTGGCACTGTTTTATTGTTTGGAACAAGGATGGGTAACTGCTGTGGAATTGACAGGGCTCAGCAAAAATCAATAGTTGTATTTTTCTTTTAGCAGAACCACCTATAAATTTCTCTTTAAGGCTGGTTTCACTTGAAAATGTAGAAAACACAACACGACTTAGCAGCAGGCTCCATTGGCTTTGAAATGCCTTCTGTGTTGGGCAGTGTGCTGCGATGTGGGATGATGTGGCTTTGTGGTTTTCCCTGCTGCTTCTGTGTGCTCTGGGGCAGGGAAGGAGCTCAGCTGGTCATGTTCCACTTATCTCCAGCTGTTGAAATATCCCCTTACAGGTGATGAGGAAATGTATTGTTAAGACTTGACGCCTCACTCTTTGCCAGGTATATCGTGTCCATCTATCTTCCATAAAATGCTTTTGAGTTTGATCTTGCAATTCATCTTTGTAATGCCCATCATTCCTTGCAGAACAATGCGTGCTTATAAACCCAATAGTAGGTGGTGGAAAACAAAGGAGTTCTCTGCACCTAAGGGACTTAGGCACCTTTACTGCTGGGGCTTATTTCTCCTATTTTGCAGATAAGTCATTAAGCATAAAATAAAAGCTTTGCGCATAGGTAGTACTCAACTGGAAACTCTTCTAGACTCCAACCTCATTTATGTGGTGCTCTTGATTCTTCAGGTATCTGCCAGCATTAAAATCTGCCTGGTAAGCACACAAGAATTGACAGAACAGCCTTTAAGAAAATATGGACCCAGGTGATGGTTTCAGCCTGTTTAGTTGGGTACTGGGGCAAAATGCAAAGGAGAAATGCCTGTGCCATGACAGAACTGGTTGTACTGTTATTGCTTTGAAGATATCTGCGAAATCTAGCTAGGGAGTCGGGACAGGATCCATTGTCTAGGAACTCCATACACAGTTTGAAGAATTCAGCTGATGACAAGATGCTGAAAGTGAAGGTCTCTACAGCGTTAAGCTCTGGCCGTTGAGAAGCTCAGAACATTGAACTCCCACCTTGCTGCTCTAGAAACCTCAGATCACATTTCAGGTGGCAGCAGTGCTAACTCTTTGTAAATGTCCCATCTTATGTCAAGTAGTGGTCTCATTCATGGGAGGAGGTGAAGCTCCTCCAGCCAGCTCACCTCTGCCAACACATTGATGAGAAGTAGCAGTCCTCACTTGGCCTTAGTTTCCTCATATGTGTAGCACTTGCAGCTCATTTAGAGGAACTGGGAGAGATAATCAGTGTTTATGAAACACTTGGGGATTGTGTAAAACAAATCATTAAAAAAGGAGCTGTGCTAGAGTGCTGACAATATTTACACAACATCTGAAGGCTGCCTGTGTTGGACTTTATCGCAAGGAAATGTGTGGGTGCCAGAACTTGAGCAACTGTTAAATGCATCCTTCTGGCTCAGCATTGCCATCCACGAATCCTATGGGAATGCTCAGGCCTTGAAGCTTAGACATAAAGTTCTTGCTGGTTATCATCCAAAGCTTTCTGAAGGGAGACCACCTCCCTGCTGCCTGTCTGGAAGAGGGATGATGGATCCTCAGGGAAGCGAAAATATTTGAGGATTGCGAGAGTGGTTTAAATTCACAGGCCTTTTTTCACCTTGTTCTCAATTTTCTGCTCTTGGCTTCCCCTCCTCTTCTGCAGCGTGGTGTGCTGGGATAGTCCCAGGCGCTTTGCAGGAGGATGCTTTCTGGACTCGTTACTAATGGAGCCTCCTGGGTCTGAATGTGGTTTTTCACCTTGACTTTCCATGAGAACAAACCCGCGCCTTTCGCAGATGATAGGTTTTATCTCTTTGGACAGCTTTCCCTCTGGGATGGGAGTCTATTGCAGGACCATCTCTGGCATTGGGAAGGGGCTTTTCTAGGAAGAGTGGATGGTGGTGTGTCAGGATCCTTGAGGGAAATACAGCCAGGATGGATGTGTGCTGCTTGTTTCTTGTGCTTCAGCTACCCAGAATTTCATCTTTTTTTCACTACTCCTGTGCTCAGTGCTTCTCCCTGTGATGTGATATTCGGTTGTCTACCTCACTTATTAGTTGGTTGTTTATCAGTGGCTCCTCTCCTCCACCCAGTTGTGCATTCAGGCTGGCTTTCAGGTGTATATCTGTTATCATCCAGGTAAGCATGACATATCCCTGCTTTTTGATAGCATTTGCAGGATCAAGACACTTCCTTTTTAGCTCTAGTATGCTCTTCTGCAAATACCAGCAGGTCAACAGCAGTCTCTTCCAAAAACCAAATTTCCCAAATGAAAAGTGAGAGGTCTCTGCTCCCGAAAGCTGGATTTTTAGAGGCTTGTCGAAGGCTGTGGGATATGTGGGGAGGGAAGAAAAGGGCTGGTGCTTGCAAATTCCTCTGGTCTTTGAGCTCGCTCATGTGATTTAAACATAAGAATATGGTTTGGTTTAGCTAGAAGAGGGAGATTTATGGCTTTTGCAGGAGATAGGCTAAGCAGACAGATCTGAAAACCCTTTTGAATTTCAAACAAACAAATGCCGCACATAGCATGTTTTATTATCTTTTAATTGAATGGTGTCCTATGTCTCCCATAGACTCCAGGTAAATGCCTGGAATGCTCAGTCCGTTTCAAAGCTTTTGGGTTATATCGATCACAGGGGTAAATCAGAAGGGACTTGCAATGAAGCAAATTCATTCCTTCTGTACGTTTTGTTATATTCCTTAAGAATGAGGAAGCTCTCCCTTCCTGGAATTTCCAATGCCTTTAGATGTTTGATCAGATCCCACGCGAGACCAAGAGGTATGTTTTGGCTCTGCATTTGATTTTTTTTCTTTTTTTTTGCTTTTCTTGAAGTTATTAGGGAAGCACAAAGTCCTGGCAAGAAGTGGATTTCTTTACATACTGCTTATTACTGAAACTCATGTCTGGGCTTCCACTTTTAGTGGAAACAAAACTGATGTCTGTTTTCAACAAAAATAGGACTTGCACTAAGGCGGCTCTTCTGTATGTGGGGAGGAAGGGCGGGAAGCGAGAGGGAAAGTGAGGCTTGACGACACCTCTAATCAAATCCATGCTCTGATTTTTCTTAATCTAAACTGGTGAAAACATCCTCAAAGAGGCTGAGGTCAGATGTAGATGCTCCAGGGAATTCAGAGCACTCTTCCTTCTGAAAGCTGGAACTTCTGTAGGCACCAATCTGATTAATTGTGCAAGAAGCAAGACTTAAGCAGAGTAGATTGAGGAATGCTTATTGTTTTATATGACGGTATTTGGTGTTAAAGGGGTCTTGGCTTAGCATGTATTGCCTTTACCTTCTCTGGAAGCTGGTTGACTTCAGTGGGAACAAAGGAGGAGCAAGCTGGGCAACTCCCTGCCAAACCCTTTAAAGCTCAGCTTTAGGTTTGGTTGTCCAGGTTTTACCCCAGATCTCTTCCCCCAAAACTTTGGGACACTACTACTTTTCTTGGTTTAAAAAAAAAAAGTTAAAATCTTGGTTGTCTGGCTTAGTCTTGTTGACTAAACTCCCATATCTCCCTGCCAGGAGCTGCTTCAGGGGTTCAGAGTGAGTAGAGTTTGTCGGTTTAGTGATCCTTGTACTGCTGGTTTGGCAGATAGCATGGTTTTCTCCATTTCTAGTTGTCCACTGCTCTCCCTGTTTCTCCTCACCTTGAGGAGGAAAAAAAAACTCAAACCAAAGAAACACAATCACACAGCTTCACAGCAGAAAATACATCTGAGGTGCTGAATGCCACTTGGTGGGATCCCTTAGACCATGGGGGTCTGTTCTTCTAACACGTGTGGAACATACTAAATTCAGTGGCATTTCTCAACAAGGACTGGGATGTAAATGAGTGTAAATGACCATGCAGCAGTTCTGTCAGCTTAGAAATGGATTTATGAATGAAGTTTGAAGTCCTCTGAAATATCCATACAGGGTTTCTGAGCTGGTTCTTCTTGCAGAAGTGAAAGGTGAACCTGGGCCTCACACTTCTATCGGAGTTGACATCTCAGTTTCTTGAGTCCAGAATATGCCACGCATTTAGACATTTACCGACTCTCTGAAGAGCCTGTAGCAGTTGTCACACTTTTGCTTTTGGTTTATTGAACACCCTTTTGATATCAGTTGGATTGAATGAAGTCTTCATTTTCAATCTCAATCTTGGCACCTACAACTGCTCTCAAACAGATGCTGTCTTCTGCTCTGCCTGGATAATTGCTTTTCAGCAATCCATCCAGACCTTTAAATCCCTTAATATACACCTCACAGGTTTGCACTTCACACACCTCTAGTTAAGCCTCTCTGCATCTATGATCTCCTTACCTATGGCATGTTTGTAAAAATTTATTAGAATGGTGTCAGGAGTGTATTGGTGTTCTCCAGGTGTTACCCAAGCTCTCAGCCCTGCGGGCCATGTTCTGATCTCCTGACTTATGGCGAGGAGTCTTTGTCCCACAGAGATAAAAAAGGCTTAATTGTGAGTTAAGTTTTGCTTGGTCGGATTAGTGATTTAGTGTTCTGTTTGGAAATCACCTGGGCTGAAAGTGTAAATAAAGATCATTTCAGGAGCTGGGTTACATGGAACAAGGGTTTGATAGGACAAGCTAATTACTGGTTAATTTTCAGAATACATGGCCAAACTGCTGGTTGTTGAGATGGAGGTGAAGTAGTGACACTACGGGTACCATAAGGACTTGTTGCTGTAGCTTTGTGACAAGGTCAATTAGGCACCACATGAATTTTTAGGTGGTTTAAGGAAAGTCAGAGCTAGTTATTTTTGAGATGCTTCCAGGCTGCCCCTCCAGAGATGAAAGAGTTGGGTTACAGCTCAACTTTGCCCTTGAGATTTCCAATTTCACAGGGGCGGAGGGATCTCTTCACTAGTTTATAATAGCTGAGCCGTGAAAATAGGAACTGTGGGGGAATGAGCTGGAGAAATGAAGCTGTGAAGATTTGTGGTGTCAGTATTTAAAAAAAAAGTATTTAACCAGGATATGATGGAGAAGGAGAGCATCTCTGGCCAGAGAGGAGAAACTTCTCGTGTGGATATGCTCTGCTCATCCTTGTTGAGTAGGTGCAGTCCTGTTAACAGACAGGTTTTGTCACTGCCAGTGGCTTCACCTTTTCCTGCTGGCTTAGCAAATGCTTCTGCAGGACTGCAGTTCCACCCTGAAGTTTTCTGGTACCTCCAGGGTGAAGCTGGAGGTTGCAATGATGCTATTTCAGGCAATGGAGTGGAGGACTGGTCCAGGCGCAGGAAAAGCTGGGTGCTCTGAGCAAGCGTGGGGCATGATCTTTAAGGCATAGATGACTGCTCACCAGGAGACATCCCTGCGCAGGGGCTGTTAACAGATTCTCTTTTCCTTTCTGCGGTGAAGATGGCTGCATTAAGAAAGCAGTCGACTCTGCCACTTGACCCAGAGGAACGTTTCCATTAATTTGCTGTATCCCACTGTGTATCTGGATCCCTGGAGAAGCAGATGATTGCCTGCTTCCATGCCCGTGATCTGGAGAACAAAGAGCTGCTCTCCTGAAACAAACGCACCTAGCTGAGCCAGGCATGCATAGCTCTGCTCAGGGCTTTGCCTCTATATAGGAAGCAGGGTAACACTCCAGGCTCTACCAAAGAACTGTACCCACTCTGGGACATCCTTTTTTGGTACCCGACTTCGTTGGTAACTTTTTTCCTTGCGTGTCTCAAGGCTTGATGCTGCTGGGGAAAAAGGAGGTGCTCCCTGTTTGTACATGCTTTACTGATGTGTTCCCTTTTGTTTAGAGTGTCCTCATTGAAGCTTGAAATGAGAATAGCTTGGATTTCTCTTAGCTTATTTTGAAGCTGCGTGGCTGGGGAAGGTGCCCAATGGGCCAGACATCATCTTTCTGTGGGAAGCTGCAGGACATGGAAACACGGCACAAGAGCAGGGCAACCGGGGATGAGGGGATGGGTGGATGTCCTCAGGCATCCTCTGGCAAAGCATCGTGTTGTGGGGGTTGCACCGCCAGTGTGGGGTGTTCAACCAGATCTGAGGCTGAAGGAGGAGTTTTCAGACCCTTGAAATTTGAATTTGCCCATGTGACTTGGGTCACCTCTAGAACCTGAAGGTGAATTGTGGTACTGGTTGTACCCAAGTCACCCCTTTAAAGGGAACATCTGCCATGTTTGTGTCTTTGGGCAGTCAGGTGGTATCCTTCCAGTGTGGTGTATGCATGGAGCTCTGTGACACCACGGGTTCTACCTCCAGTGATTACAGGAATCCCTGGTTTGCTTCATAGGCCAAGCCATGAGTTACAGCATGGTGTGGGGAGAGCAGAGTGATATAGAAAAATGTGTAATTAAAAGCAGGGGTGTTCAAAGAAGTCTCAAACAGCTGGGTTATGCCAAGCCCAATTGTGATGTCTTGGTACTTGTGCTAAATCTGCGATCGCTCTGATTTCTGTGGGTGCAGCTTGTCCCTTTGTCACCACTGTGTATTTACTGTGGGGTCCTGGAGGGAAGGGCTGAGGAGAGCCTGGGAACATGTCTGGTCTTGAGACTTTCGCCAAGGCCTCCCCTCTTGGTTTTGGGAGCTCTGGTTTCACAGGACTCGAATTCCTAGCTGGTTTATGGCATCTGCTTTTCATCTCTCACCTGGGAAGTCTCTGCTGGCAGAGCAGATGGAAGGGCTGTGGGTGAGCCCACCCGCCTGGGGAGGGGGCGAAATGGAAACACCTCAGCCTATTCGTGCCAGCAGTGAGCCTGGCAGGCTGCCATGAGCCATCGGAGGGGTGCTTGGCCTGCAGTGCCTGGGGAGTGCCTGCGGTGCTGCGGAGCTGGTCGCTCTCTGCCATGCTTTGCTCCGGGCTGGCTGGGTGACTAAAAGCTTCCAACTTCTCCTGCTTCCAATGCTTCATCTGGCTGGTCTGTGGCAGGACTTTGCGAACAGCATGGTTATACCTGAAAAGGGGTCCTGTGATGGGTGGACCGGGCTCTGGTGTGTTTAAAACCCGGATGAGACCCAGGGTGGGACGGTCCCTTGTCCTGAAGGGCTTGGCTCTGTTTTCACCCTGCCTCTTGCATGCTTGGCGACACCGGCAAGGACTTGTCAGAGGGCACGTAGCTGGATTTGTGGCAGAGGAAGGGCGAATGTGTGGGGAGGACCGGCAGCCCTGCCAGGAGCTGGGAGATGGAGCTGCAAATAAAGCATCTTATCCAATAAAGCGTCTGATTCCTCCTGCCCCCAGCATTGCGCTGGCAGTGCCATGGTTTGAAACTGCCTGGGAGCACCTTGTCTCCTCCCTGTTTGTTTTCTGTGGCTGGAAAAGGCCAAGGGAACATGGCAGTTTGGTGATGAGCAGGGTGGTTTGCATAGAGCCAGGTTTCCCTAAGCACATCTTCGTATTCCACCTCCAGCCTTCACCGAGGCAGAACTTGGGAACAAAGCACGTATTCCGACATTTCCAGGGCTCTGCCTTGCACAAGAATGAGCTTGCAGAAACCCATATTCCCTGGCAAGGGCTGAGGAGTGGGTGGGCCAATGCAAACAGGCTGGAGACAGTGAAATCCAGGCTCAGAAAGAAACTTTCACTCCATCCTGCAATGCCTCAGGCAAGGATTTGAATCTGAGGAGTAGATCCTTCATCAAAGTTTGGAAGAAAGGCATAAAACTGGGAAGTTTGAAGAGCGGTGAGAGTGTAGCCTTAGGCTCAGCTCTGTGCATAGGTGCTGTATAACTGGCATTACAGGTCTGCCTCTGCTCTTGCTTTGGCTCCTCCCTGGGTGGATTCCCTGCTGGCTGCTAACAGGCTTGTGTCAGAGTGTTTTCCTCCCTCCCGTGTCACTGACAAGCAAACCTGTACCTGGCTCTTGGGATGGCGCTGAACTCCAGACTTGCCAGGGGTGAGGAGCCTGGATTGTCCTCACATCTTGGCCATGTCTTGCACTTGGGTTGGATGGATCAAGGTCATCATCCAACTCTGTCTACTAGTAACTGGGAATAGCCCATTCCAGACTAAATGTGGAGGATTTTGGGGTGCTGAGGTGTTGCCACATGAAGAAGATGGACACAGTTGTGATACTTTCCCTTTTTCTTGCTTTGAGATAGGGGTAAAGGTTGTGCAGAAGCAGCTGTCCCATTCTGCAGCACCCAAAGCAATGCTGACCCTCTTCCACACTGCAAAATATTTGTGTCTACAGAGGAGGATGTGAGGAAGGTCCTACTGCAACAGAACCAAATTCACCCTGACCCTTACTACAGGAGCCAAGGATGGGGACAACCAAAAGGAACCCCTTAGGGTCTTTAGTTAGCTGTAGAGCAAAACAGCTTTGGGGTGATTCCTCCTCATTGCCAGTCCTTTGGAATTAGTGTGGAAGGTGGTGGGGGAGGAACCAAACCACTTTGATTCCCTCTCATCCTGGTGAGCAACACAAAATCCTCAGCTGACAGAGTATAAATGAAATCTTTTCCCCCTACAAGTGAATTTTTTTTAAATAAAAGGAATAATTTTTCCCCTTCAAGTGTGTGTGGCAGGGAGACGTGAAGAGTATCACAGAAAATACCACTTTTTAAAAATAAGTGTCCAGACTGAAAGCACTCAAGATGGGTTCCCATATAGAAATCCCGAGACAATCTGTAATTTTGTCTTATCCCCTAAATAGAGGACACAGTAAGATTTTTGCACAACAGCTTGTAGTGTATTTTTCATGGGAAACTTAATGGAGGGGTGATTGAACCTTTAACAGAGCTGGCAGGGGAATTGTAAATGTTAACGTGCTGGTTAAGATGGAGCTGCCTCTGTTGTACAGACGGACAGCTGAGCTTGTAACAGAGCATCCCTCCCACCCTTGTGCAAGTTCCTGTAGTATTTCTAAATTTAATGGGTTAGAGCTGACTTTGAACAGTAATTTTACAGTTGTCATGAACACAAAGAATATCTAGGAATATAATACTTGGACTGCTGAGAGAAATTTTGATTTGTATCTGCATGAAAAAGCCATGTCCAGGAGAGGTTTTATGGGGTGGATTGTCAGTGTGTTAGCTCCTGCTAGGTTAGGACGTGGGTCTGTTCTTCCTTCGGGTAAATCTCAAGTGGTGCACTGCCAACAGAATGGGATTAGGCTTGGATTTAATCTGTTCTCTTGACATGTATTCTGGAGTTACTTTGCCATGCATCTGGAGGAACAAAGCTCTCTGGGCAAAAGGCATCATTTAGAGCTCACTGGGGATCGTGTGATGCTGATGCTGTTAGGATTAGATAGAAATTCAAAGGGAGGGTATCTTTTCAGGCCTGTCTGCTGTGGAAATAGAGTAAGTCATCAAAACAGGCTGGAAGAACAGGCAAGATCATGCACAGCATAAGAAAGGCTTTGAATACTACTACTATCCCTGGGAAAATGAGTGGGTCACGCTGGTAGGTCAGTACCAAAGGTGTTTAAAACTGAGCAACCTGTCCCTAGGTCACTGCTTGACTGTGGTGTGATAGTGAAGGGGTCTTGAGGTCTTAAGAAAATGTCCTGCTGCAGCAGAAGCAGGTCCTCAGAGTCCTTCCTGCCATCTTTCTGCCCAGGGCAAGCATTTTCCTAACTGTGTATTATTTCATCTCACTGTGTGTATGAGCTGCGCTCTTCACCCAGCTATCAGATCTGGCAGACCTGCACGGAGATTTTGGCCACTGGCTCCCATCCCAAGCCTCTCCCTCCAGCCAAGGCAACACCTGGGTGTGTTTCCAGCCCATCTCTTGTGGTCTTCATCCCCTGACCTCCCCGGAGAGGCCATGATGTGCTGAGGCCAGAGGGAAGAGGCATGATTCCTTGCTCCGCGCGTGAGAAGGCGTGTTCCCAGCCGGCAGCATTGCTCTGTTTCCCCTCTCTGATGGAGAGCCAATGTTCCTCCAGGTGTGGTCCCTGTTGTGGCGCTATTTGAGCCTGAAATGACACAGCCTTGGGGTACTGTTCTGGAAGGGGATGGCTTGTTTTGCCTGTGGTGGCTGGATGAGGGTCCTGGGATTAATACAGAGAGGTCTGGCTCCTTGGTGGCTCTGTCAGAAAGCAGGTGGAAAAAAGACTTTTGATGTGAGATTTAATGAGGTGGTGAAAGCCACTGCTCCAAGAAGTGAAGACCTACGTTAGCCTTGAAAAGGGATTATACCTGCTCAGAGAGGAGAAATTGTGCCAATAAACACGATGACCTGGAGGGCTGCCCCGTGTCCTGCTCTCCCGAAGCAGCAGACAGGTTCTGCCCGCATCTCTGGGGAAAAAAATCATTCTCCACGTCCCCTCGGGCCCTGACCCTTCCCCGGGCCCACGGCCCGTGACCGTGGCTGGAAGGGGCCGGCCCGGCGGGGCTGCAGGGGGAAGCGGTGGCCACGAGAGGGCACCGACACGATGCGGATGTCCCAAGCCACCTCCTTACCAGGGGGGAAAAAAAAAAAAAATTATTTTTCTCTCCTTTCTCCCGCTTCTTAATCAGAAATCAGCCCACTAGAGCTTGAAACAGGGTCACAATGACAAACCCCCAATGTCACTGCTGACTTGTTTTCTTCCATACAGGGATATTTTTTCTTCCAGCCCTTAGTTTGACAGTTTTCATAGCCTCGTGTCTTGCTTGTCTTCCTTCAGTGCATTGGGGAGCCCTGTTAAGCTGCAGCAGCGCAGGTCTTCGAGGGAGCATCCCGGTTTCTGCATCCTGAAGGCTGGAGATGAAACTCTTAACTAAGCCAAAAGGGATACACGGAAGAGACAAATTCGAAAGGATTGCTTCATCCTCTTGAGCTACAAGTGTGTTTTGTCCTGCTTGTGAGGCTGCAACTTCTGGTTTCTCAGAATTTATTTTGAGTGGGGAATACCTGATTTCTTGGCCCAAAATGGTGATGGGGACAGGTTTCCCTAAGAAGTAGCTGTCTTACCTGCAGAGAAAGGTGCTGTGGGAACATGTCCTGCTTCAACTGAGCTTCAGAGGAAATTCACAAACAGTTTGAAATGGAAATGTTTATTTTCCCCTCTCACTCTGACCTTGTTTTTAGTCTGACTCAATTTTGTTCTAATTTTTGGACCACACATTAAAGTAAAAAAAATTATATCTTGGAATATTTCAAAATTTCCATTATGGAAAATATTTCAAGATCCTGACTTATTTTTTTTCCTTTCAACCTGCAATCAGGAGGAAATGAAATCAACACCCTGGCATCTCTTTTTGGAGACAAAAATCCTGTTTTCTGATCTCTTCCTGACACTGGCTTTCTGATTTTGCTGGTGTGTTGAACTGGGACGATGGCTTTGCTGTGCTGGAACTCATTCCTAAGCAGTCTCTCACTTCATCCTCTGCCTGGCATTCAGTACTAAAGCCAAGGCAAACCAAGATGCAGGTTTGAGTCCCCGTAGAGTGCTGATCTGTGCTTTGAGTCCTGCAGATGGGAAGTGTCAGGAAATGGCATTATATCTACTATGATTTTATTTTAATTAAAGAAAAAAGCCCATGAGCTGGGGATGGAGCAGAGATGTTGCTGAGAATTTGCAGGTATAGTGAGGCAATATTTTTCACCTCTGGAGGAATGAAGGGTGTTGTGAGCCGCACCAAAATTGGGGAGTCCTCCAAGCCAAACAGCAGCTTAGGCATGGCTAAATAGCAAAAGCCAGAGCTGTGGTGTGCAGACCCCAAACCCCTGCCTGGACCCAGCAGTTCTCCTCCTTCCCCTGCTGATGGCACTACTGACTCCCAACCCTGCCGCGCAGAGGGAGCCTGCAGCCAGCCAAAGGCCCAGCTATGGCCCAGGAGAAACCCTTAAAGGCAAGCAACTACTTGCATGATGACTGTCAAACTGGAGCTTGAGGCTGAGATGGGTGGTTTGTTGGCAGACAGAGCTTTTGGAGGGGCTGGAGTTGCTGTCTGACCCTGCGCTCACAAGCTCTTCCCTTCCTTGCTCCTCCACCTGAAGCTGAGGGCTCCATCGCTGGTGTGGCTCAGCTGGCCCTCGCCGGTCATGCATCTGGCCCAGAGATTTCCCTTGGCCATCAGCTCAGTCCTCAGCTCAAAGCTCCCTGAGATTGAGATCAGGAAGCCGCAGGAGGGCACTAGGTTCTACAGGGAAGGGAAGCCCTGTGGTGCATGCTCATGTCTTCCTAATTGGATCTGGGGAGGGAGGGTGCCACAGGAGAGAAACAGCTTGACTTTGGTTGTCCCAACCATTTATCTTTAAATGAAACAAGTTTATTCCAATAAAAATCTTGGGTTAGAGAGTATTTTCTTCAAGCTATTCAATTTGAGTAGAACACAAACAACAGGTACGCTGTGAAGTCGTTTGTTTTTTTTTTTCCCTGAAGCATAAGAAAAAAAAAATCCTAGTTTGCAATTTTTTTCTCTTTAGTATAGTCCTTTACCAAATAGCGTGACATTAAAGCAGCTCCCATTTCAATGAATAAGCTGAGAAATGGGAATCTCACTTGCAAAAATCAAGATTTCTGGTG
The DNA here is from genome assembly GCF_036417535.1 of Chlamydotis macqueenii. NCBI lineage: Eukaryota > Metazoa > Chordata > Aves > Otidiformes > Otididae > Chlamydotis > Chlamydotis macqueenii. The sequence continues at coordinate 13,041,537 of NC_141572.1, read as the reverse complement.
AAGCTTTGATAGTTTTGTAATCCTAAAAATATAATTCCTCATCTGCTTGGTCCTCCTGTTTTCTTGGACAGGATACATAGTTTAGTAATACTAAAAAAGGATTTTTTCTTTTTTTTTCTGGCTGGAAAAACCCAGTGCTTTCTGCAAAGTGGCAAACAAACAATTGAAGACAAGGCAGAGTCAACCCTTAGCTGTGAGGTTTAAATCAAAACATGCATTATTAAAAAAAAAAAAAACAATAATCTCGGGGGCTTTAGAGGGCCTGAGGAGGAGGAAGGGCAATTCATCTGCCTTGGGTTTAGGCTGGTGGCTTGGGTTGTTCAAAGAGATAGCATGTGTGTGGGAACACTTCCACTGGTAGATGAAGATATTCACTCATCAAAGCGGGAACCTGCCAAATGTGTGTTGCATAAAGGGGGAAATTCCAGGCATTCCTGGGGAAATTGCAACTTTGAGACTGCAGAATCGAGCCCATACCGGGCGAAGAGCTTGTGGACCATCACAGGACTCCGTCCAGTGCGTGAGAGCAGGCTTAAATGAGCAATGAGAGAATGATAGTGGGCTGTAATGTTCCTGAGCGAGTAGGGAGGTATTTTCTACTCCTTATGGACTGGAAATTTCTTCCCAGCACAATATTGCAGTCATACTGATAACCACAGCTCCATCTGGCCATCAATTATTCACAGAGACCCCAACGCTGCTGGGACTCTACATGTGTAAGCAGCAACAGTGATTGGGCTGTTAATTGGATGGGTAAGTTCCCCTCTTCTGAGGGCCGAGGTGAACTTCCCATTGGCTCCCAAACTGGTTTCTGGAGCTGGAACAGAGCCCAGGGTGCTCAGGGCAGGTGACTTTGACCAGCGTTTGCAGCACTTGCTCTGCAGAGCTGATGGGCTGCGGCTGCTTCCAAGCTTTTCGGAGTAATCTGGAGGAAGAGGGAAGAATGGGTGCCAGCCTTGCTGAAATCAGTGGCATCCTAGCTCCTGTGGGATCAACCAATCAACCAGCTTGATGCTTTGGTGTTGTCACAAGTTCCTCCTTCCCGTAGTTCTTCTGATCCTCTACTTTGTGAGAAGGGGAGAGTTTCTGTGGAAGAGCAGTACTGGGCAGCTCCTGTCTTCTGCTTGCTCTGCTTCAGGCCGTTGCTGACTCTTTGGCTTGTTCCCACAGCCACCAGCATCATCGTGAACGGAGATACACAGAACTTAAAATGATCTCTTATTTTGCACTGAAACCACCTAAAAAAACCCAGCCTGCCACATGCAGATGCAACTGGACAAGCAGCCTCTGAAGGGAGGGAGCTGTAAATGTTTCATGGTGCTGGGGGAATGGATAGAAAAGGGGATGATTAAGCTGACATGTCGTGAGCAGATGCCTGGTGATGCTGGAGGTGGGCTTGTAGGGTTGGAAGCCGGTCAGGACTGTGCCCTGTTCTGGTGCCATATGGTTGCTGTCTAAAGACCCACAGCTACTTTGTCAGAGTTTTAATCTAGAAACCAAGAAGGGAAATGTTCTGGGTGTATTTCCTTTGTCTTACCCTTGGTTGCGGGTATCTGGTGGTACCAAAAGTGTTCGTTCCTCTGTGTGGCACCCTACAAAGGCAGCTGTGTGCCCACTTGGGTTGGATGTTTTCTCTGATTTGGCAAACTGCTGGAACTAAACCAGGGACAAGTCTTAACATAGATCTGATCAATGTCTTCTGTCTCCCTGCTCTTATGGGGCTCATTTTTTTAAAGTCTCTGGTGCTTGATGATCTCCTGGCCAGCCAAAAATTGAAGTGTCTAGAGCTAGAGAGCAGCTCGCTGTAGTGTCCCCCTTTGCATGTTCGTTGCAAAAATATTCCCCTGCCTTCCTCACCTTCATCTGTCCAATAGCCCTAAGTGGCTTTCCAAAAGTGTTTATCTGAAATTCTTTACATTTTTTACCCTGTGTCCTGTGCATGGGAAGCGGCTGGGCTCTCGGATGCACCACGCCGAAATCAGCGCTTAATGTACATCTGGTCGCTGGCCTGGTGCAGAGTTATCTAGAGGAGACGATCCTGTTGAAGGAAGAAGAGTACAGAAATCAGGCCGGTGCCCTCGGTGAAAATGCGGGTTGATAAACGTACCCCCGTGATTGCATTCCTCTTCTGCGCGCTTTGGCATGGCTAACGAATCCCTCCGAGGAAGTCAGCGAAGGAAGCAGGGAGCTGTAAATTACGGCTCGGCTTAATTGGCTGCGAGGCCAGGCTGGGAATACACAAAATATCTTTATGTAAAAGACGTGGTTATTAGAAGGAGATGCAATGAAGTGGGGGTTTCAACCCATTGGTGTCTTGTGGTTGGATCCTCTAGCGTCTAAGAAGGTGCAAACTCCAACTGAAGCTTTTCCTGCCGTTGGGGCGTTCTTAATATTTCTCTCCCCTGTGGATTCTCCGGTGTCTAATAATATTACTAACAAGCTGCAACGTGAGCTCAACAATTTCTTTCAGTGTGGGCATTAATAGGTCTCGGGATACAGGAGAGGGCCCTATTTTCATAAAACTTATAGGAACTGTGAGACCTCTGCCCCCTCTGCCAAGTTGGGTTGGAATTGGCTAACAAATTTGAAAGTTATTGGAGACGGGGGAGATAAGTATGTTTATTTTATTTATATTTTATGTATGTATCCCACGTGCAGACTGATTTCATAAACCTCATTTCTTAAGAGACCAAGCTTAAACCTTATGTTTGCCTCTCTATTGTAATAAACTTTGTCTCCTTTTATTTACCCACCTGTAGGATTTGATGATTTCCCCTTCCCCCCCCTACGCCTCAATTTCCCCATATCCTGTTCCCGAAAGGGCTGGGGCCCTTCCCACGGGATCATTTCATGCTGTTTCCCAGGAGGTCTGCCTTGAAGGATGCTGATATGTAGGTGCACACATGTTATACTTGTATTATTTTTCTCTGTAGCGAGGGGGGAAAAGTATATGCACAGACCCAGCTTGCTCTGGTCTTTCCCAAAGGCAGTTTAGATTTGTGTGGTTTCTTTCGAATCTGTCAAAGGCATCTATATCCCCACAGGAAAAAAAAAAAAACACTGAAACAATGCAAAGTAGGAGTGATAGGAGAATTTAAAATGCACTTAGTCCAGGAGGCTGCTTTTATTGACTTGGAAAGGATCTTTCCTTTAGAGACTGATGTTGTTGATGACACCTTGAAAGCCCAGCGATGCTATTCCAGAATTTGAATCCAGGAGTCAATGTGCTTTTAATGCTCCTTCGGTAGTGTGCGCGCACAAATTATTCCCTCACACACACACAACGTTATGTACGTGTTTTCCTCTCCCGGCATTCCAGCCTGCTTGGGTTGACCTTGTCTCTCTGGGTGATTTAGGTTTTAGAGAAGGAATGGGTAAGGATTTGCTTTGACATTTAAAGGCAATCCAGGTAATTGATAGCACTGGCAGCGTCCATCTCTCCCTCCATATATCTGCACAACAGTATCTATTTTTGACGTAGCTGACACGCCATTTCCTTTGGCAGCCCAGGGGCGGCTCATCTTTAAATTAAACTCGTCTCCGACCCTTCCAATCTGCGAGCTGTACGGAGGCAGACGCTGGTGGGGTATATCATCTGGAGACTGTGCAGGCATATTTGAGCAGGGTGATGTATTATCAAAAGGGCTCTGCGTTACTGCGAGCTGGAACCAAAACAAGCTCTAAAGTATTAACTAATGACATGGGAAGTCCCTTAGGTATCTAATCACCTTTAATGTTCAGATTTAGAAGACAACTTTAAAGGAAGAAAAAGAGATTAGCGGGTCAGGTCAGAGCACCCCTTCCCCCTCCCTCTGCCCCCAAAATACAATTGGCTTTTTAAAGTCAAAACCAGATTCATATTTCACCTCATCAGTAAATACACCATTAAAAACCAAGCCTTAGAGCTTGGGTCTCGGAGCAAAGCTTTGCTGAAGTTTTGGAGGGGTTTGAACCTTTGGCTTCCATCAGAAGCAGTGATGGGTTTTGGGGTCTGCAAAGCCCCCTTTGCAAGGGTTTGAGCTGAACTTTGGTGCTGTCTGGCTATAGGCATAGGAACCGCCCCCCTGCAAAATTTCAGTTGCAGATCTCCAGGTTTTGGTGCAGGTAGACCGCTTGGTCTCCAAATGCCATTGCGCTCTTCCCCACAGTGTGTTCACCTTGTGGCACGGCTCCCTACCTGGACAAAGGTGCTAAAGGACGTGCCCATGCCGTGTCGGAAGTCTGTGCAGGGGGAAGGAAACACTGATTTGGCCTCCCAAGACTCAGGGCAGCATGTGGCTTGCAGAACTGGCTCTGCAGACTGAAAGAAAAAAAATAAAACCTCCAAAGAAAAGCAAAGCTCTCATCAGTAAATTCACTTTCCTGCATTGATGTGGACCCAGCTGTATTGACTTGGGGCCCTCCAAAGCTTGGGGCAAAGGCTTTCAACCCTATGCTTTACCCAGTGGGCCAATTCCTGCCTCCCACACAAGCATCTCTCCAGCTTTGAGTAGGGAGGGGGTTTAGGTTTCAGTTTCTACTTGGGGATGCTGCTGCTGGAGAGGGTCTGTGTGGGGAAGAAGCCCTGGGGCTGGTACACCAGCCTGGCATGGCATCCTGGGGAAATACCAGCTAAGACTCAAGCCAGAGGAAAGGACTCATGGTTTTTGGCACCCATCCTCCTTGGGGCAATTAGGCAGCCTGTTGCTTGGGAGTGACCTGGCTTGTGCCTCAGCTGTGGGTGACAAACCCAGATCGTGCAGGTTCAGCGTTGCGGCGGGCGAAAGCTGCCAGCAGGACCTCGTGAGGCTGTTCGGTCCACCTGCGGACTACGGGCAGCACGCTTGGCTCACGTGGTGCTAAAACACACTGACTGGACACGTGTTCCCATGCTGATTTTGCAGAAATGTCGGGAATTGTAGCCTCCACCCTTCCCAGAGTAGAGTCCCTTCCAGTGATGGCTCCAGTTCAATTACCCAACTTCAAACCGGGATTTCCAAGGAAGCCAAGTGAGTTTCTGTATCCCAAGTCCTGCTGAGTTTTGCTGCAGTGGAGCTGTTTGTCCTCTTCTGAGACCTAATGGTTGTAGGAGATACCTCAGTGTTAGCCACGTACCTCGGTAGGCTTGAATGTAACTGTAAAATTTACAGGAATTAAAGTGACTTCAAAGCCTGAATCCCACTGATTTATTTTTTTTTTTCTTCTAGTAGTGCTTTGGCATCTAAGTCACAGACTAGGGTTTTCTGGAATTTTTTTCCTTCAATACTTGCTTTTTTTTTTTTTGAGTGACCTGCAATCCTGAACTACCCAGTGTTTCTGGAAAATTAAGGAATCCTGGAGATGTTCAGCATCCCTCTGAGTCAGGTTCAAGATAAAATACTAAGCTAATATAAAAACTGATTTCTTTCCCTCCTCACTCTTTTCAACTCCCTTCAAAAACTGCTTAGGAACAAACCCAATAACTTTTCTGGGTTTTAGCCAACCTTTACTTACCGAGCTTAAATGGCTACTACTTTCTTTTGAGAGTTATAGTCTGTATTAGGGTCAGACTTGATAACCCTGAAACACAGAGAAGACAGTAAATACGGGAGCTGGCCTCAGGTATAAGGATGAGCATAATGGAGAGGAAGACCGAAGTCTTACTCTTTGCATAGTTTGTTGATTTTTAATAATCATCCGCAAGAAATTGAAGCTGTGGAATTGTATCTGAGGATATGCATACATCCGGTGGTTGTGATGACATTGTAAGTCACTGGGGCTCCATTCTCATCTCATTTGTTATGATGTCACCTCTCCAGACATATTTATAACTTTGCAATTTGTGGTTCCCAATCATTTATTCTTGTTAGATAAATACACGGACGGGGGGCTTTGATGACATCATGGTAAACCATGGGAGTGGAGCCTGAGCACTTTCTGATTGTGCGGCTGAGCCGGAGCCTGGCAGCTTTCCCCATGCTTGTGTGGTCACCCACGTTGAGTAATGCTGGTGGGAGGCTGCCCTGGAACAAGGAATGGGATGTGCTTATGTTTTCCTCTCCCTTTTTTCCATAGGCTGGCATTAGTGTTATGGTACCAGATTGGTGGGTGGTTCATCTGAAGGGTCTCTTTGTAAGAAGCTGGAGATGTTTTCTGGGACAGGAATGGAGGATTATGATGGTTGGCATGTGGCACTGTACACCCAAGCTCGGAAGAAGCAGCTGGGCAATTACGCTGTTCCAGGGCTTCCTAGTGTCTTGTGCCCAGGCACAGAGATAAAACATCCTTTATATTTGCTTGATGGGCAACTCAAATCAGATACTTAAATAGAAAAGAACAAGTGAGAACCTCTTTATAGACATAGGTCAACTTATGATTTGCTTTGGAAAGGTGCTGGGGGGCTTATGTGGGAGACACGAGCACTGCGAGTGGGTATTGGTGTTGGGTCACTGACACTGAGCCAATCCACTGCTGATTTGTGCTCCCTGTCCCGTCCCTTGAGAGGAGGAGATGAAATGAGCCACTGAAAGCTGGTTGGCACGGCTGCTGCCTTCACGCTTTGCTGGAGCTCAGCCTACTTTCATGTTTCACTTTTGATTATGGAAGTCCAAATCGTAATGGGAGGTGATTGGAGCAGCGGAGAGCTAATGGTGCCCATCTACGTGAAAGGCTCCACCAAGAAAGCAGGGCAGGCAGGGGCTCTGACTTGCTGCAAAAGTCATGGGTAGCGAGCTCCTACGGAGAGTGGAGGAACTGGCAGATGCCAAGTCAGTGAAGACTCAGAGGAAGGACTTCAGCAGGCAGCTTCCCAGCCACATTTGCCGTGACCCACTAGTTGCTGCTTTTCTTTGAGCATGATGCTGTGTTTGGAGGTTTTGGAGCATAACCCAGGCGATGGCACAGTCCCATCTCTGCCCTTGCCTTGCTAAATGGACCCTAGAGAACATGGGCTGTTCTCGTGTGAAGGCAGCAAGCTTCCTTGGGGTCTTCTGTTAGCCTGGGCATGCCTAGGAAGGATTTGTTTCCTCCTGAAGAAGTCGGTGGCATGGGAAAAAACAGCGGGTCCATCAGCTAGAGCTCTGAATGACACTGTTAGCTTGGCTCCTTGAGCTCTTGAAGGACTAACGCCAGCGCACCGCATGCCACTGGCTCAGCCGTGGGGATGTCGGCATTCATCTCGCTGCATCTCCCGAGAGCGCTGTGAAAACCACGCTGGTCATGGTACAAATATTCTCAGTATTCGAAGAAGCACAAACATTTTCTGCCTCTTTATGCCAAAAACAACAAGGGTGGTTGAGGGCTGTTTTCTATGGCCACCGCCTTGCTGTAGCGTAAGGCTGTGGTTCCCAAATAGGACCTTACTGCACTGTTGGTCCACATCACTTGCCGTTCTTCTCTGTCTACCACCAAGCAAGATTCAACCACAGTGCTGATTTGGGGCACAACCAATGCATTTGTCCATCTGTCGTGTGCCTGGGCACATATGGTGTCTACTGAGCAATGCTGATGAAGGTGGGGATGACAAGGGGCCGTTTGTTCCGTCTTGGTAGATCAGCCTGGATGCTTTAGATGCTGGAAATCTCTTAGGGTCCCTGTGCGGAAGACTGGACTAGTTATACAATTGGTGCCAAGAGGGGGAATGCTTGTCAGCCCCTTTTTTCCCCCCATTTCTTGCCGAAAAGAGAGAGGCTCCACTCCTGGTTGGCTTCCAACAGTTGGGTTGAATGAATTCAGGACAGGTTGCATCTGGGTCCAGAGGAACTGGTACAAATTTTCTGGTCCGCGGGCAGTGCAAATGCAATGCAGAGCGCTCTGCAAACTTAGCAGGAGGCAATAGCGGAGATGGATGAGACTCTGTGAGAATGTTGTGAGGTTCAGATAAAATCTGCCGTTCTCAGGGCAGGGTCTCTGCGCGGTGGTGTCGAGGGTAAATGGAGTTTACCCACTTGGAACATGAGTGACAGGCTGTTTATCCATTTCTCATCTACACCAGGCGATGGAAATAATTTCTTTTAATATCCCCTCCTGACACTGGGAGGGAAAGGGGGGGATTCACCCCACCAGGGGTTCAGGAGCAGGTGCACGGGGGTCACAGGGAACACCACCATTCCCATGGCATCAGAGGGGGCTCTGGGCTTACTGGGAAGACTGCAGGGGGGGCTTTCCCCCAAAATTTACACAAGGGTGTACTGCTAAGGAGAGGTCTGAAACCCTCTGAGTTATGTTGTACGCTGCACAGAGAGCACCCTCGCTTGTGTTTTCTCTCTGCTGGCATCTTCTCTCATAATCATTCATCCTCTCTATAAACAGATTTCCCAGTAATGGTTTTCATTTTCTTTGAAGTGTCCCATTCATTCTGCTGCTCTGCCCATTCATGTGCTCGGGGTTCCTTGAAAGGAAGACAGACACAAACATCCAAAGTGCTTGAAATATGCTTGCAGGGAGAGGGGGTGGGCAGAGGCATTTCTTTTAAAATATATCCACTTGAGGAGACTTTAATCCTTTACCCCCCTTTTTTTTTTCACCTAATTTTTTTTTAATTATTATTTTTGAGTTGTTTTCCCCCCATAATGATCCTGATTTAGCATGGCTTTAAATTCCACCCCCTGCAAATCTCTTCCTGCTGCTTTAAACTATTAATAAATTGAAAGTGTGTTCTGGAGGCTGATTTAATCTAGCCCCAAAGTTAAGCAGGTGCTGAAGTGGTTTGCTGACACAGTACGTTTCTGATTCAGGGCCTTCCAGGCTAAGACTGTCATCGGGGCTCGGTGGCTGAGCCTGCACAAATAGGAAGGAATATTTGGCTTTGAAAATCGGGAATTGTGATCCGCTCTTCATGAGGGCAGGGAATTGTGAGGAAGGGCTGCTTTTCCTTTTTCCCTAAATGCTGGTCAGCTCTGGCCTGCTGTGCCCCATAACGTTTCACCTGTGTCAGGATCCCTGCCTGCTGCAGTAACAGCCCGGATTTAAGGCTGAATCAGCACAAACACTGCTTCGTTTTGTCCCGATGTCCTTTGTCATTGCCCCTGTGGTGTCCGAACCTCTCAGTGGTTCCTCATGGGAGCGATCTTCAGTGGTCTCCTCTCCTGGCTGGAGAGGAACCCTGCTCTGACCTCAGAGAATGCAGTCAAATAAAGTAATTCCATGTCCAAGACAAGGTGATGGCTTGCAGTTACCTCCAATGTCAGCCTTATGGTTTTGTCCCCAGCAAGGGGAGACTTGGTGCTTCCAAATAAAATTTAAAAGCGTGCAGGCTTTCCAAGGGAGAGTGAGTTTGGTGTGAGAATGGAGACGAGACCTCAGCCCCGGGCAAAATGGTGTCTTCTGCTCTTGGGTAACAACAACCCTGTGAGCATTCGCAGAAGCAAGTGCCCCACACAAGTTCTTGGCCATCCTTCACGCTTGGAATGTCTGCCCACGCATGCAAGATCACACGTGGCATTTGGGACTGTTTGTGGCCAGCTTGGGGGTCCGTTTAATTATATTTATGTAGTTATGGACTGGGGGCTTGGTGTATGGGAGTGAGAACGGGTTTGCTGTTTCTCCAGCAGGTTTTGGCATTGGGTTGGTTTTTATTAGGACAGATTTGGCTTTGATTTCAGATTTATATGTTGTTCTGTTCTACTAGGCTCCAATTGGCTTTTTGAATCCAGGCCCCCATATAAATGGAGAATTATGATTCTAACATCATGCCTAGTAGCAATAATGATAAAAAAAAAAATGGAGATTCGTATTTGTTTGTGCTGCAAGCCCAAATTCTTTTTTGAGGGACAGGACCTCTGCGCGGCTGCAGACCAGGCAGGACACCTCACATCAGGGGGTGGAGGGTCTGTGCCCGCTCGACCAAGAGGGGGGTGGGCTCTGGACCAGATTTGGGTGAGGAACAGAACTGGGGGAAGGAGGGAGGAACAAGTCAGCCCCTAGCATACCACAAATGTGTTTTATATTGTAATATCAAACATTGGCTTATTCTGTGTTTTCTGTTAAAACAAGTCATAAAAGAACTACTTAAAGGGGACTCCATTCCTATATTTTATATATACCCACAGAGCACATGTGGAGCGCAGATAACAGCGACCAACCTTCCCCCCGCCGCTTCGCCCCTCTCCCCCCACCGCCCCATTCATCTCCGCGATCTAATAAGAAAAAGAGCAGAGCTGGTGTTAACACAGGAGGGGTTGTTAATCTATTCGGAAACGGATTTTCGAGTCCAGGCATAGAAAAAGAAAAAATAAAAAAATGACTTTTTTTTTTTTTTTTTTGGGCTGAGAGGGGATAGGAAGGGATGTTCATCCTGATGTTTGGGACAGAGCCGGCCCTGGGGGAAGCGGGGGGAGATGCTCAGGGGAGAGCAAGAGGGGGGGTTTAACTGGGGGTGGGATGTAATTGATAGCAGGGAAGAGCTGTCACAATAGCAGGATAGGAAAGCGGCTGTGCGGGACAGAGCCAGCTTTTAAAAGCCCCTAATCTGCCCGTCGATGTATTAAAGGATTGATTTGAGGGGAGGACACGGGTGGGGGGGTTAAAGAGGAGGTCTGACTCCTGTTAGCTCCTTCTAATGAGGCAGTTGAATAGCGTTTAAAAGGGCTCCTGGCCTGGCATGAAATCTCACAAAGGAACCTCCTTATTTTAATGCACGCAACCGACTTTGCTTTCCAAACGCTTTTATAGTGGCCAGACACTTACAAATCGACCTTCAGTGATTCTGGAGTTAATACGAAGTCTTGGGAAAACATTAATGCGCTATTAAAAAAGAAAGGCTCTCAATAGATCTTTCTAGTCTTACAAACACGCTCTGAGTTCTTGAGTACTCAGCTCCGGGCATAAAAATGTAAAGTCGTTTAAGGCTATTAATGGGAGGAGGGAGCCGATCCTGCATTCCTTGCCCCAGTCTCTCATTTAAGCTATTAAACTCCCGCTTGTAGGTTGATTTTTTTTTTTCTTCCCCCCGACCAAAGAGCAACGGATTTTGGCTTCGAGCAAACATTTAAACCTCGAAGAAGGGCTTGTGTGTCGGCAAGTTTGTCTTCCCCCCTTCCCTCCATGCGTCAGTTGGTTTAATTTAAAAAAAAAAAAAAAAGAAAAAACAAACCCAAAACAAACAACCACCACCTATTACCTCTCCCTACACACTTTGGCTCTCTAATTGCTGAACAATGAGGCGGGGGGGTGTGTGTGTGTGAATTCTAAGGGTCCCATCCCGCCGAGAGAAAAACTGGAGGGGATGAGAGCGGTGAGACTGGGTCCTGGCTGCAAGCAGCTTGGAAACGACTCCTTTCCCTTAAAAAAAAAAAAAAAATATATATATATATACGCACATACGTAAAATTAAAAATCCGTGCAGCAGAAGGGAAATGTTTTAAATTGGCAAGCGAGATTAATGAGGGATGTAGGAAGGGTGAAGTAAATGGTGGTGGGAGAGCTCAATGGGGCGGGGGGGGGGGTGTACTGGGGACACATGTAGAATGTGTACGGCTGCGCTGGTTCTGTGTGAGGGATGCTGGAGTCTGGGTTTGAGAGCTGCGTTTCCCGGGGCTTTTGTCCCACAGACACGGAAAGGGGAGGGAAAGAACTGTGGTGATGGGGCCAAGGTCCGGAAGGGGGGGACTTTTGGGCTGGGTTTTAGCGAGGGGAGTCGCTTTCCCCAGACCCCCGGCTCCCCGACCAACCCCGGCCGTTCTAACGCTGAAAACTCGTTTCCCTTGTATTTGTTTTCGGGCTTTATTTTTTTTTTTTTTTTTCCCCTCGGTGGCTGCTAACCAAGGGGGGGTGGTGTCCCTGCAGCCCCCCTGCCTGGCGGAGCGGGCAGCGGCTGCCCTGCGCGCGGGGGGGCCGGCGCTGGGGGAAAAAAAAAAAAGAAAAAAAAACACCCAACAAAAACCCAAATAATTAAAAAAAAAAAAAAAACAAAAACCACAAAAAAAAAAAAAAACCACAAACAAAACGCAACCAACAAACCCACCGCGAGCACCCCACTCTCACGGTCCAAATTATCTCTTCTCGGTGCTGGGCTCCGATAAGGCCGGGCGCTGCGCAGACACAGGCTGTCGGGAGGGGGGGACCGGACCCCCGCGCTCCTCTTTTGTCTCTTTTTCCCCATCTCCCGGCTCTTAGTCGGTTTTTCTTTTTCTTTTTTTTTTTTTTAATTTTTTTTTTTTTTTTTTCCCCTTCATCGAGGAACAAAGAAACGATTTAAACCCGGCTCTGGGGAAACCAGCGGTCCCCTCCTAATTGACGGGGCGTTGTTTGTGCTGAGCGCGGAGGCTCCGCGCTGCGCGGAGCCGGGAAAATAAACAACGCTCTGTTTTATCTCTTTGCTTCCCCCTCTGCAGCTAAATTCGCGGGAGGGGGAGTGGATTTGAGCATACGAACAGCTGCTTAAAATCTAATATAGACAAATGGACATCTTGTATAACATTAAGTTTTAGTAGGCAACTCATTTATTTTGAAGTGCTTTTGCGAATAGTTTGGCAAAGAGCTTTTTCTCCCTCCTGTTCTTGGAAAGTAGCTGGAGAATTTGTTGGGCAGAGCTGGAAGTCGGGTGTTTTGGGAAGGAAAGGGGTGCTGGGTCCGTGCAGGGGACCCCTCCCCTTCATCCAGATGAAAAACAAATAGTAACACCCCCCCCCCCAAAAAAAAAAAAAAAAAAGAAAAGATTAGCCGCAGAGGAAAACCGTGAGGATAAAATACATATGCATTATTCGGGCAATTTAGTGCTTCTGCAAACGACTTTAGAGAATCTAACACTTGCAGAGTTTGAAATGCGAAGCTCCAGGGCATCCCCCTCTTCAGCTTTGTGCGATATTAAACCAAAAAAAGCGTGGCACCGGGGGTATTCTTAGTTTGTAAACGGCTTCGTAAAAGTGTATTCCGCCGTGGGAAGCTATGGGTGATGGAGCAGGGTGCTCCTGCCCGGGACGGGCACACGGGCTGGGGCCGTAGAAGAATAAATTCGGTTCCGAATTTTATCAGAATTTTGAGCACGGAGGCTGAAAACAGACCTGTGTCCAGCCAGCCGTGGGGAGAGCGGCTCCCAACGAGAGGGTTAAGGTTTAGGGGGGAAAAGAAGAAAAAGGAAAAAAATCAAAGGTTTTATTCGTGGAGGTGTGGGTAGAGCTACCCTCTCCCCAAAATTTCTCCGCAGAGCAGAGTCTCTAGGGCTGGATACAGGGGGGGAAAAGGGAAAACTGCAACTATTTGAGAACTCGTAGGGATACCCGGTCCTTCTCCTGGAGCTGACACTCTCTCCTGCCTTGCACGACTATTTGTAGAGATAAAAATCCCATAGTTTGCCTCGAATTTTAGCGTAATTCGTTATGGGTATGTGTGTATATATACACATATATATATATTATTTTTTTTCTGCTTGGTACTATGATGATCTGGTGAATTCCTAGACGGGAAGCAGCCCGGTCCCCAGGATGGTTTTCTGCCTCCTCGGGGGTTTGTTTATCGGTTTTCTTCCCGCAGAAACCACTTTCCCGAGCTCCCGGTGCGGCGGCAGCAAGCGAACGCGGGGAGTTACAACACGGGTGGTTTTAGGCAGGGATCTTTCGGGGATTTTATTATTATTTTTTTTTCCCTGGTAATTTTTCAAAACTAGATTTTGCCCTATTTAGGAAGGTGGAAAAAAAAACCGTAGAAATGTGCAGCGAGATTAGAAAACGCTTTTTTTTTTTTTTTTTTTTTTTTTTTTTTTGAGCAAGAGGGGAAAGAAGGTCTACGGGGGCTTTGGGGAAGGTACGAATTCCCCTGCTCGGTCGCTGCACGGGGCCGTTCAAACTTGATGGGATGGAGATTGGAGCGGGGCTGCGGCCGCAGGAGAACCGCGCTTCCCGGGCCGGGCGGCCGGAGATGATTTATTGTGTGTTTGAGAGGATTCCCCCTTCAAAAAACAAAGCAAGCAAACAAAAAACAACAACAACAACAACAAACCCAAACAAAAAAAATCCCAACCCAAACAAACAAATAGAAAACAACGAAACAAAAGAAAAAAAAAAAACAAACAAACCCCTCAGAAACAAACCACTGATCTCCTCCTGAAAGGCGAAAGCCCCCTCTCCGCGCCCGCGGACTATGTGCGCGGCAGCGGTAGCTCCACACCCACGCAGCCGGGCAGTGGGGATGGGGTAGGTGTTTTCTGTCGCTGCTAGGAGCCAGGGAATATAATTTTTTTTTTTTTTTTAACCCCCCCAACCTTGGCTCGGGGGGGGGGGAGGAACCCGCTGGCTGCTCCCGCTTGAAGTCCCGACTTAATTTCCCCGCTTAAGGAAGCGACCCAGCCTGCCCGCGGTGGCTGGATGTTCCTGTTGGCCCTCAATTAAAACTTCATTAATATCTCGCCCTCGTGGTCAGCAGCGCGGCCGCGGAGCGGGGAGATCGCCCTGCCTGCGCGCCGGGCAGCGGAGGCAAAGCGGGCGGCTGTTGCCAGGTATTATCATTGTTATTACTGATATTATTATGATTATTATTATTTCATGTTCTGGTGCTGGCTCCTCTCCGCGCATCCCTGCCCGGCGCTGGGATCCCAGCGCTGTTACCGAGGGGACGGGAGCGCGGAGCCCTGCGGAGTGAAACGCCTCGGGTTCCTTTACGGGCTCATTTTCTCAGAGGAGGATTTTTTTACTGCATGCGTAAAGAATTTTGAAAAGCGGTGGTAAATATTTTTTTTCTTCTGGCAAGTTATTTATTGGCATGAAAAGAGGATTTTTTTTTTCTTCCTCTTTATAAAGCTACATGTGGTGACCATATAGGATCAGAAATAATGTGGCCTTTCTGGTTTTGAAGAACTGCTAATGTCATTAAAGGTCTTCCTAACACGCCGGCTAGGAGTTCAAAAAGCCTCGCCTTTTATCCCGGGCATATATTCCCTTGTTTATAAAGTGCAGACTTCCTTGCGCTTCAAGTGCATCGGGAGGATTTCTGAACTCCGCAGAAGGATCTGTTTCCAACTATATTCTTCTCTGGAAATTGGACTGTTTAACTAGTGTCTTTCACACTCTTTCTTCTTTTTTTTCTTTCTTTTTTTTTTTTTTTCTTGGCTGCTATTTTTACACATTCAACCGCAGGAGAGGGTTCCCGCACACAGAAGCAAACAAAGCATTTCCCCCTCCTCTGCTTCGCATTACAGAAAAAAAAAAATATCTGCGCTGGCCACTAATTGTCCATTAGCGCTAATAAGTGGCTAAAACAATATTAGAAGATAACCCGAGCAACCTGTCTTCTTTATTTTCTTTTGACTTACTGAAATCGGGGAGGTTTTGACGAAGACCCGACTAGACGTGTCCGGGGAATCTGTGTACTAAACTTTTGGACTGTTGATTTTGAGGGTCACTTATCTAAGCTAAGTTCAAAGTGTCACCTGCTTTAATCCCTTTTCTGTCATGCTCGGAGAGACTCCACACAGCACACAGTCCTCTTCTCGGAGCGCCTGGGAAAAAAAAAAAAAAATAGAAAATCCCTCTGTCTCGATCCCCCCCCTTCCCCTCACGAATGCATTAGGAACTTCTCCCCTCGATTCTAGTGACTCTTAAGAAAAACTCATTTGAATTCAATTATTAATATTTTCCGGGCATGCTCTTTTAGTGTGCCATTTGTAATATATTAGGATGAATTATATGTGTTGTTTTTTTTTTTTTTAAATAAGAATAAAAAAAGGAGCGGGGGGGGTGAAAAAGAAAAACCCGGAGAAAGAAGGCCTTTTCTATTAAATAGAAAAAAGATGTTCAAATATAGAATGTATGAATTTAAAATCTGGTGTTTTCCACTCTTGGATGCTGATGGCGTTAAAAAAAAAAAATCTACTTTGCTGCTTCTGCAATTTAAATCCTTACGTAGGAACATAAATTATCCAACGGGATATTATTTTTAATTAAAATTCTCTTTCCTGAAGGAGTTGTTTTTAGCTTCTCTTCGGTTTTCCTGAAGATTTTTCTTTTCCCTCCGATTTAACATTTTCACTAATTGAGGGATTCTTAAGCCGTGTCTTGTAAGCGGGTTGGTGTTTTTGAAACTTTGACAGAAAACAGTCCACTTGTTTTGTTTTGGTTTGGGTGAATGGTTTTGGTGAAAACGCATAGTTTTGAAACAACTCAGAGGGAGTGGAAACTCCTCAGACATGTCAATGAACGCTGTTCACACACACAGGAAAAAAAAAAAAATCCCATGTTTTTTCCATGAGCTCTTGAACGTCAAGCTCTGCACTAAGGCTTTGGAGGAGCAAACCTAAATTAATGCATCTCCAGCAGATTTTAGGCACCTAAGAGAAACAGCCGTTTTCAGAAGTGCCTAACCCTTGCAAATGTGGGTGAAAACAAGGGGGACAGCTCTGGTTCTGTGACCCAAAAATCCAGTCCCTTTTCTTCTGCTGCCCGCCTGCAGCTTCAGGCACTTGGGCTGGCTGTTGGGTTCAGCTGCCTTTATTGTTTCCTTTATTGTTGCAGGAAAAGCACTTCTCTATTCAGCAAAGTGAGGGGCTTGAAACACTTGGTGAACTTCAAAAGACTGGAAAGGGTAGGACAGCACACCTGCTTACGTGAGGTGTGTAGATGGTCTGAGAGGAGCCCCCTTGGCCTCTCAGCCCTGCCTTCCTGGACAATCCTGTACGAGGGCCCTGGAAGGGCTCTTAGAGCATCCTCACCACGAAACATTTTCTTCTGCCTGAGAACAAACACTTGAGGGCTGGTGGGAGAGACCAGGTGGTGGAGGACCCCGGGACCAAAGCAGGGGACTGCAAGGGCTTGTGTCATTGCCGAATTTCTGGCTCCATTGTTTTGACCACGCAGAGATTTTTCTGTATTTTGGTTCGGTGTTTTGTCTGTTGGAAGTCTTCTCTCCCATCATTTCAGGGTAAAAAGGCCACAGAACTGGGAAGGAAAATGAAATTTCTGGTAGAAATGAAGAGAAAGTGAGAAAAATCAGCTTCTTTGTGCCCACTGGGAAACTATTTTGGGAAGGGAAAAGAGGGATTTTTTCTGTTACTTGGAGCTGGCAAGTATCAAGTCAACATATATCATGATTTCTCACGGGTATTTCCAGGTTTTGGTGGATTCTCTAGAGACACTGGGCTCCTGGTGTAACAGCTGAAGCTGCACTCACCCTGTCCATCCTCCTCTCTTTTTGGTGACTGATGTTACCAAACTTGTGTCCTGTGTCCCAGCGGGTAAGGAAAGCGAATGGGAATCGAGGACACAGAGAATTATTGGGGAGGTACATCTGCTAATATGTCCTAGTGATTTCATTGAGGTTTTTTTCTTTCCCCCTCCTTTTCCTGTGATTTCTGAATCAATCATTCTGCTATCAGCTAGCTCTAGAGATGGATGAGTAACACTGGTGAGATAAAAGAGTCAGGACTCCCTTCCCTGTGATTTGGCTGCTTTTTGTTAACAGTGCTCTGAGTGCCGTTATTTCCCGTAGGAGACATCAGCATGCGATGGAGAAAGTGGCTCTTCTCCGCTTTGTACTCCCCTTTGATCCAACATGGAGCACCAGTCACTGCCTCTTAAGATCAATAGCTCCCATCCTGGGACATTTTTCATTCTTGTATGCTGTGGGTGATTTGAACCACTTTAAGAAAATACGAATGTCAACTCCTTTTTGTCTTAGAATGTGTTTATTTATGAATTTGTGACAGCAAAGCCAATGCCAGGAGGAGAATGGCATGGACCAGCTGGATGTCCCCGCTGAGTACAACCGGCTGAGTTGTTCCTTTGAGTTTGGTTAGCTTCACCTTTGTAATACCACCCGACTAAAGATTCGCAGAAATGTGGGTGGCCAGGGCTGTGTTGGACACAATTAAAGCAGAGCCCTCCAGAGGAAAAAGCATCAACTGTTATAATTTGAGCTCAACCTGCCTACCTGGGGTAGCGATGGGTTCAAAGCCACTTTAAGCTGGGTGCAAAAGGGATCTCTGGGGGACGGGAGTGGGAAGGGTGCTGAGTGCGCTCAGGTTCTGCAGAAACACGAAGTTGTGCTCTGGTCTTTTTAACCAAGAGTAGCCAACCTGTGATTCGCGAGCTGCATGTCCCACTCTGGTACGTTGGATGTGGCTCTTGCATCAGGGCTTTGTTGTGATGGGCAATGGTGGGCTTATCGCTGGTAGGCCTGGCCCAGGCAGGAGTTAGGGCTGAAGGTGCTGGCGTTAGACCC
Organism: Chlamydotis macqueenii; assembly: GCF_036417535.1. Classification (NCBI taxonomy): domain Eukaryota; kingdom Metazoa; phylum Chordata; class Aves; order Otidiformes; family Otididae; genus Chlamydotis; species Chlamydotis macqueenii. The sequence continues at coordinate 13,023,432 of NC_141572.1, read as the reverse complement.
AGTATTGCGTTCGGCACGGCCTTGTTCAAGTGTGAATCCCCGGGATCTCACCCACCATGTCCCACACCCAGAGTCTTCCTCATCCCTGTTCTTTGATTTCTCTATCAAGAGGCATCTGGTTGGGTGAGAGAGACTCTGTTCTGCCTTTTCTTAAGAAATGAGCTCTCGGATACGTGAGAAGGCCTGACAGTACAGAACAGGAACTTGTGACCTACATGTCCAATGAATGGCTCAGTCGGATGAACTTTGAGGTGTTTGTCTGCTCAGTGCCTCTGCTTTCCAGCACTAAATCCTGTAGTATTCGACCTGAAAGGTCCTGCTAATACGAGTAGGATCAAGCGCGAGCCTACAAAGAGCAAGGGAGGTCATTATTTTCACAGGAACTGAAAGTTGGACCCTAAATCTTCAGAAGAGAGCGGTGCCTAGAAACCAGCTGTCTAATATATCTGCTGTGCTAAACTGGTAGCAGGGAGGGGAGAATAAAAATGTGTTTCGCAGTATAATATTGCTTTGTGCCTCCAAAAAGGCTTCTAATTTTATGTTTTAAAGGCAAACATTACAGCTAATTGAAGAGCAGAGAGGAAAAATGGATCCCCTTTTCTGAGCGCCAATAAGACTGGGTTCTGGGCCAGTGGTTCTGTGAGAGGTCTCCATTTACTACCTGTCCCAAACCTCAGGTATTTTAGAAGGAAAATGCCTGCCATATATTAAAGAGAAAAGTCATTAAATGGATGTCAAAAAAAAAAAAAAAAAAAAGGACAGAGAAAACCCATATGACTGGATTTATGGCTTGCTTAGGAAGCACAAGGTAGCACTGAGAAAACACAAGTGAGAACAAGGGGGCATCCACGCCACCAAAAAGGCGTTTACTGCTTGCTGCCTTCCCGGAGGTGACCTGGGAAGAGATCCCCCTGGCCGGCAGTGTCACTGTCCCATCCCTGCAGCCTGGACCCTCCTTCTGCCTTCTCCCCCAGCCCCCTCCTTAGAAAGGAATAACCCTCCTCCACCTCTCTGGGAGTTGGATTAGGCCCCGTGCCCGGAATGTCGCTCGGTTTTTATTGCTCTGGTGAATGCACCCATTTGCCTCTGGAGGAAACAGGGCTGAGCTCGAGTAGTCCCGAGCCAGCAGGAAATTCAAGGCTTTGTGGGCATCCAGGCAGGAGCCAAATTAAATGAGCGAGAGGCAAAGTGAAGGCTCTGGGGGACGGCGGATTCGGAGCAGGGGCTCGGCTTTGGGTAGGAGGATGCAGGAAGAGGGCGATGCGGAATTTTAGCCCTGACCTTGATGGAAGCTGAAGCCTTCAAAGCATTTGGCCATCAGACTGGCGACCTGGCCGAGGGCTGCAGGTAGCGCAGGAGAAAAGAGTTGTCCTGGTCGCCCAGGCTGGCCTTGTCCCACGAGGAAGGGCGGAGCTAGGAGCAAGGGGGCTCCCCCCAACACTGGGAGTGCGTGGGGCGGCGGGCAGGGACCGTGGGCTTGGCATTGCCGTGAGCTCCTGCTGAACTTTAGGCTCTCCTTTTGGGGCTCTCCTTTTGGCCATCCAGGAGCTTACTTAGAAGAAAAGAACTTGAAATGCCATCCCAGAGGGCATCTGTCCTTCCTGTCTCTGGTTCCAGCAGAGTCCTGCCCCCGGATCAGTCTCACAGACGGGCAGGACCACGGCATGGGGTGCTGACTCCCGCCAGTTCTTCATGCGCTGTCTTGCTGGGATACAGCATGCGGTGCTGTTGCTCCCTGTGCCTACCTCCCTGTATCCCAGTATAGAAATGATGACAAGCTTTTGGTGTTTTGCAGGGAGAGAAATTAGAAAATACCAGCATGTGACTCCCCTTCCATGTTAAGGGTAGCCACAGTTTGATGAAACTTAATTGGTTGGTTTTTTTCTCATTAGCTTTGTGTCTGGTTTGGTGTCCTGGCTTAGCTCTAGCATCAGCCAGCTGCTGCGGAGAGGAGTGGGCTAAGCCCAGCCTAAGAGGGTCTGGCTTGTGGGGTGCTGGGCGAGTTCAGCTGATGGACCTGAGGGCTGGTTAACCCCCTTAAAAACCTGGCAAAAGAACTGGGATTTGTGTCAGATCAGGTACTGAGCTGGCTGGCTCCTGCGTGGTCCCGATCCTCTCTCCGCCTTTGGAGCGGCTTTGCTGTGTGATCCAGCTAAGGGGGGCCACTGCCAGTGCTCTCCTTAAAGTTGCCAAAAAAATGTGAAGGGGAAAGTGGGGAACAGGACCAGTGAGAATCCTGCTCTGAACTTGACAGGACAGGCGAAGAGCTCAGGAGAGAGCCGATCTGGTTTCTCCTCCGCTACTAACGCACCCCATGGCCTCGGGCACCTCACCCAATCTCCACGCCCTTGCCTTGCCCCCATCCCTTGTAGGATGCTTCACGCGGCGGTGTCTGTCACGCTGTGGCCTCTGGACTCTATCACAGCCCTACTACTATTAATAATCCGGAGGATTAGGAAGATAAGCTGGTTACAGCGAAACTCGGGCTCGTCGGTGCCGTCCCCCGACTCACGATATCTTACAGGTGGGGAACTGCTCCGCTTATTTACAGGCTGTAACTTTGCCAATGGTATAATAACTGCTCAGGTTTTATTTCTTTGCAAACCCCTCGGTGCAGGAGACATCTGTGCTGACAGAATTATCTTTCTCCCTTTTTTTTTTTTTTTTTTTTTTTTTACCCCCTTCCCTACAATGGTGCCTTTAGCGAGAGCTGGGCTTTAATTGGTAGCTCAGCTGAATCTCTCCTCCTCGGCTTGGGGGAGATGCCTGAGAGTAGTAGAGAGGTAATATACGGGCAGGCTGAACACATGTATTTCAGCTATGAAGCACGGTATGTCGTATATTTAATACTTTTTTTTTTTTTCCCAAAGAAACACAATTATTTTGTTTATATAGGTGAGGCACAATAAGACTCTGCCCTTCCCTGCGTACTGAGCTGCCTTATTTCGGCCAACGGACGCAGTTGTTCTGCAGTTCGGGTGTGCTGCACACCGCTGCTGTGGGACCCACAGTCAGGTGGGGGGGCTGCGGGCCCCTCTGGCTCCCTGAGGGGATGCTGGCGGCTTTGCGGGACCCCTTGGGGTCACGACAAGGTGAAAGTTGTTTATTTGGTGGTGGACCCTGTGCTGGCTGATCTCCCTCGAGGGACACTTTTCCTTTTTTGATGCAACACTAAGAGGATTCTGTCTCCTGGCAGATACAAGAGGGTGTCGGTTCCCACCCCCCATATGAAGAGTCATGGTCCTCCTTCTGCAGATGGGGAAAATAAGGCACAGAAGAGGGCAGGGCAGGGACTGGGTTTTCGAGAGCCAGCCTGTAGCTCTGTCCCTTCGGCTGTGTGGTCCATGGCCCCATGCGTCACCTTAGCGCGTGCAAAGCCAAGTGGTAGCACAGGGCCCATGCTCATACAGGCACAGATCAGCTTCTGGTCCTTCCTGCTGCACAGGCAGAGTGTCCCGGTGATGAGGTTTGAACAAAGTCAAGCAGAGAGTCTCTGCGAGAATACGATGATTTTGGAGACTGTACCGCTCTTCCCAGCCGCAGCACCTGACTTAGCCCTGCCCAGCAGCCAGACTGTAACATCTCAACTGCACATCTCGGTTTCTTCTCTTTTCTGCTCCTATTTCAGCCAAAGGAGGATTTAGGAGAGATGCTGTGTGCGAGAAAGACGGGATGAGGTGTGCGTAATGAGATTTATATGTGTGACAGATATTACCTGGGAGCGGCACACCCAGAGTGGGTCTGAGGATTTTCAGCGCTGCAGGACCAACTAAACTTGCTAGCTGTCGCAGCCATGCTGTGTGAGATGCTCCTGGAGGACAGCTTGACTCGCCCTTCCTCCCTGAGGAGTGGAAAGGCTACCGTCAGCGCGGGCAACGGTGGCCCAGCCTTGCCGTGGTGCTGGTCCCCCCTCCCTAGTGACCTCTGTGGTAGGATGCCTGGAAAGGGCAAACGAGGAGTGAAACTGAAGAAACCTGGTTGCCAAATGTATCCTCGGAGAGGGGTTTTCTGGTATCTTGTCCAGGGAACGTCTTGCTGTGTGTGTAGCTTTTGTAAGGATGCTCTCATTGATTCTCTGATGTCTAATAGTGTAGCTGAGGTCATACGACGGCCTCATCCAATCGTTAAGGTTGGAAGGGACCTTTCAAAGCCATCCAGTCCAAACGCCCGTGTTGTTCAGAGCTCTGTCCAACCTGGCCTTGAACGTTTCCAGGGATGGGGCATCCACCACCTCCCTGGGAAACCTGGGCCAGTGCTCCACCACTCTTGGTGTAAAATTTTTTTTCCTAATATCTAATCTAAATCTACCTCCCTCTATTTTGAAACTATTACTGCTCGTCCTGTCACAACAGGCCCTGCTGAAGAGTTTCTCCCCGTTTTTCCTGTAGGCCCCTTTAGGGACTGGAAGGCCGCTATCAGGTCTCCCTGGAGCCTCCTCTTCTCCAGGTTGAACAGCCCCAGCTCTCTCAGCCTGGCATCACAGGAGAGGTGCTCCATCCCACTGATCATCTTCATCTCGGTGAGTTTTTCCTCTTCCATGCTACGTAGGAATTTAGTCTCCGTAAGAGCGACAGCAGGCTGCTAAACATGGTAGAAATGGGACTGAACACTCAACAAGTGAATGGAGGCAAGAAAGAGAAATGAACATCACCGTTCCTTGGGGAAATAGGCCAAGCACTGGGGCCTTGCTCTACAGAGGATCACACCAAGCTGGAGGCCTTTGGAACGTCCCCAGCTCTTATGACCTGTAGCACTGGATGTTGTGACACTGAGCACGTCCCTAAAACACCGGGATCCAAAATAGATCCCTGGTGTCTCCAGGCTTTCGCTGCTCTCCTCTTTGATGGCGCTAGCACAAGATAATAAATAATCTTGGGGCTCCCTGACCTGACCCTTCCTGGCTGGTGTTCTGAGCCCGCAGCATGTTGGTACTGTGGCCGGGAGAGAGGTTCCCCGCACTGGGAGCCATGTGTAGGACTCTTGTGACGAGATCAGCATTTACGTGAGGAGGGAAGGAGTTGAGGTTTTCGCGCTGGGATTTGGGAACATTCCCCCTACCCTGCTCCTCCTGAGTAGTTGGTCAGAAATGTTTATCAAGGGCTAGAAAGGAAACCTGTGTGTATAATACCCCAGACCAGAAAGCCAGAAAAAATCTCACCGAAACCACAGGGTCAGCCTGGCAGATTTGCAGCGCTAATTTACTGGTGGCTTAAACAAACAGAGGCGGATTTGCACTCCTACCTCCTCCTCTGCCATCCCGTGCTGCACTTCCAGACGTCAGTCGCCTTTGGGATGGCGTCGCCCAGGTTCTGCTCACCGCTCGGAATGGTGGGGCTGCGTTCCCAGATGGTCTTTCAGGTGGGTCGCGGTGATTCCTGGTGACCACCTCTTCCTTCCCCTCCCTCTGAAGGAAAAGGGAGCTGAAGATGTAGTCTGCTCATCGAGCTGCTGAGTTAATTGTCCCCGTCCACGCTCCCAGCCTGCGGTCGGTGCAGGGGGAACGCTGCTTAACTCTGACCCCGTTTCCTTTCTGGTGACGTTAATTCGCTTGACCTTGTGTTTGCTGATCCGGCGTTCCTTTGCAGCTGACAGGCGGGTGTGAAGGAGGCAGGCAGGAGGCTCGGGAAGGCAGAGAGGGGAACAAGCACTGGGCTCCAGAGCAGGAGCAGCAACTTGGTGGGATCCATTCTTTGGATTTTAATGTCAAAATGGGAATCCTGATGCCAGGTTCCCCTTGCTAGGCTGCAGAACACATTGTGGACTGGGCTGAGTTTCTTGGGAATTCACGTTTTAGCCTCGCCTGGGGCATGCTCACCTCTGGGTCTAACGTGGGCAGAGGCAATTTGCTGCCATTGAGTAGTCAGGAGCAGTTTAATTCGAGTTTATGTTGATGCTTCTGAAAACTTCCTCATTGGCAGTCCGTCTGCCTCTTTATGATCGGAAAACACGACCCCTGTTTTTTCCTTGGACCTCATTTTCCCATCTACTATCCCTAGCCTATATGGTACAAAGATGAGCATGCAAAGGATGAGGAGAGGCTCAGATGTTAAAATACACAATGTGGGGGGATGAATAGATTGGGTCAGCAGCCAACTTTGAGCCACCTGTCAGGCTGTGGCAGGTAGGGCCTGTGGTGGTCACAGCTTCTGAGAGATGTCTTGGGTCTCCCATTGGGAGGGGAGGCTGTGGCTTCGTCAACTGTGTCAAACAGTGACAGTTTTCCCTTGGAAAAACTAGCAAACCTTGGGGACATATCTCCATCAGTGGAGACGGATGGACGTGTTGCAACTCACAAAGTGCCATGGGCTGCTCTGGGAACGGATCGGTCTTCACGGAACTGGAGCAGAGAAAAGCATTGTCATTGCTTCCAATGGGCCAAGTCAACAGCCCACATGTCTTGGGAAGCTCCCATGTGTAATCTCCTTGAAACCCAAACAAAAATGAGTCTTTGCTCTAAGGACAAAAATTCTGGCTTCCCAGCAGAAAAGAGCAGCATCTTGGTTCTCCATTTGCCTTTTCCTTCATTTCTTTTCTTGTCTCTTGAAATACAGCCCTGTCCTCCCTGGAAGGTGCCGTCACTAAGCTCACTTTCCCAATTCCCAATCTCAAGAACGTGATAAACCTTAGTTGATTTTTCCAAACGGCTTGAACCGGTGTCGGGGCCATCTGCTCCCCAGGTCGTTACAAGAATTTGCACCGTAAAGCTTTGCCATGTGTTCTCTGCAGATTACATACACCTTTGGCTGTGCTCTTGTTGTTAGCTGCTCATTATTGGTCAGTTTGAAAAGCTTTTCCTTATAAATGCCCTGTGTCCTAACCACACGTGTTGTATCAGTGGTTTTATAATGACCCATTTGGAATTATTTAGCCAGGGAACCTTGCAGTTTTTTCCCCTTTCAATGTGTCCTTATAAGATGCCCAACTTCTACAGTTAGTCTATGAACGTACCCACACTATTAGATCCACTTGTTTATAATAGCAACCAAATGTCTTCAAATATTCAAACCTCCTTTTATTTTTTACAGCACTGGCAATAAGCCTTTACATGTTAACTCTTGGCCTCTCTGGGTAACCTCTTATTTAAAAGCAACTTAATTGACTTTACCAGGCCTGGGCTATTTTTCATTTCTTCCTAGAGGACTCATTACTGGAGATGGATGTTTATAAACTGGATCTGGATCCCTCTCTCTCGCGCTCTCTTTCTCTCTCTCTCTCTCCACACACACACACAAAAAGCCCATATTTTACCCCTTCCTGCCTGTTTACGTTAGCAAGCCATGATCATGTGCATGGCTTCATGTATTTTGGCTAAGATCTTTGTAGTGGTGTCCCAGCGTAAAGAGAAAAAGCCAACAGTTAAATAGCACGTGCTGAAAGGGAAAGAGAAAATGTGAAAATACCCAGGTTTTTAGGGAAGTGTATGTCAATGAAGTGGTCGGGATTAGAATAGAGGTTTGATTTTTCAATATAGGTAGGTTTTGTATCAGTATAATTCTTTTTGGTCTGTTTGTGGTGTAAAACAGGTGTAATGCGATGGTAAACTGGGTCCAGTGTTGGATTTTTTTTCTTCCTCCTTTGCCTTTTGGAAGTAATGCTATCATTATCATTTAGGAAAAAGAAAAGTGAGACAACCAGAAGCAGCTTTTAATCAAGCTGCAGTCCTTGGCATAGCAGATCCTCAAAAGTCAAGTGTTCAAAAACCTGTAAAAGCTCAAGGCCATGAGAGCTTTGTCTGTGTCCGCCTGCCTGTCTCTGTAAGCAGGGCACACAGGTAAATATTATAAACCCTCAGCTCTCAGGTACGTAACGCAGCAGATCCTCCGCCCATCCTGTGTGGCTGTAGATTTCCTGGTGTCGTTGGATCCATTCCGGTTTCCAGCAGTGGAATGTCTGGTGCTCCATGCTCGTGTCCCTGGTTCAGCTTAAATGCACAGAACTGTTCCGACAGAGGGACTCCGGACACCCGGACCGTTTGTTTGGTGTCTAAGCTCTTCTGCTAGCACATGTGACCACTTGGGAAGGTCATGTTTCTTCTGGCTTTGCATCCATCTATACATCCTGAAATTCCTATCAGAGCTGAGATAGGTAGAAACACTTATTAGGCCATATTGTTCATCCTTTTTTTTTTTTCTTTTTTTTTTCCTGCTTCTACTTTCTACCCGATCAGTTTTTGTTCGTGAGCTTCTGTCCTATTTTGAGTCTCCAGTCAGTGGGGAATGGCAAAACTTCCCACCCTTCTCAGGCCAGCGGAGCTTGTGGGGAGGACTTTCCTGTTTAATCTTCTAAAGTTTGCCCATGCTTCCTTGTATCTCCTCATCTTTCCTGGGCTGCTTACTGCCTTGTTCTTATTCACTCAGCAGGAAGGAGCAAGCGGGGTCCACGTGCTTGATTCCCACCAGCATCCAGTAACCACCATGGGGAACGGGCCAAGGGGTGGACAATGCTGATGGGATCCTGGATAATTCCCCCAAGGGAAAACCAGCGTGTATTCTCTGGGTGCACCACCTTTCCACTCATCACCATGAACCCCTCACAGTTAGGAAGTTCACGAGAATGCCCATGACGGAGCTGAGAGAGAAAGGTGGACGGTGTGTAGCCGCCGGTGACTCCTGTCCTCAAAACTGAAGGTCTTTCTGCCCTTTTTGGCCTGAACATTTTTTATTCTAAACATTTTTCTGCCTTTTTTTTTTGTGATTGCCCAGCCACAGGGTGCACATCGCTTGTACCCCACCTCCGTGTGCGAGCAGGTCTCCCCCTGTGGTACCTGCCCTCCCGGCGCTCCTTACTGCAAACTTCAGGCTAACCTCCTGCCCCATGCTCTCCCTGGGACTAATAATTTATTTTTACTGTATTTTGCATCAGACCACAATTGGAGAATCTGGATTTTGAATAATCCTCCAGCCATCTTTCCTTGAATTTAATCCTCACAAATAATTCCGTGCGCTTGCTCTCTCTTGTCCTTCTGCTTTTCTCTGTCATCCCCCCCCGCTTTTTAATCCTCTCTTGCTTTTCACGAGTTCCTTTAACTGGGTAGCATCTGCCAATTTTATTAATGGGCTGTGTAATCCATTTACGGGGTCATTAATGAAAATATTAAGTAAGGCCAGACCTAACAAAAGATCCTTGGAGTACTCTGCAAGATACCTCCCACAAGTGTAATACTTGGCTTATTGCCTTTCTGGCAGGTTCGAATCCACAAAGTAATGTTCATATTATTATTATTATTGTTATTATTATTGGCACTAGGTGATAACTAGAAATCCAAGCCAAACCCTGGGGTTTGTGGTGATAGGCATGGTGCACATATGCTCTGATTATTTATTAGAAAACAGCAGAGCCATAGCGTGATGGGGGTCGCGGTTTTGTCCAAGAGCTGCACGAAGAAGAGAGAGTTACTGGTCCCGGGGTGGTTACAATACGAAAAGAGGGACCCGAATGAAGGATGGGAAGGGTGACAGCGGGATCAAGGGCACTGCCAAAGGCTTTGCCCCCTGACAGTAGCCATGCAACAGTCCGCGCTGCCCCTCAGTCAGATAGCACTTGTCTCCATCTGCTTGATTTTCCCTTCCCCATTAAAGTGTGCGAGCGCTGGATACCGCGTGGCCAGCTTCCCCTGCCCCAGATTACAATTTTTTTTTTTTTTTTTTTTTTGTAAAATTGTAAAATGCAGTATTTTGGAGGGGTGGAGGGGGAGAAAATATCTAAACCAGCCTGTGTCTTCTGGTCTGCTACCTCTGGGCAGACAAGCCTGCTATAAAACGCAGGCAGAGGGGATTCAGCTGCCCTGCCAGCGCTTCGCGTTGGTGCTTCTTTCTGCTGAATTGATATTCGGGTTGATGTGAAGATTTCCGAGTCGGTCTCCAGCTGCTGTTCGAATGAGGGGGATGAAGAGGCGAGCGCAGTGTACAGTAGATGGTAGCACAAAGCTGTAGTAATCCAGAGAGGGAATAGAGCAAAATACTCAATGAAAATTACTCTGGTGGGTGATTTTCTGCAAGAAAAGCGTGATTTTTCAGAGCTACTTACAGCTCCCAGCTCCCAGGCAACATCCTGCCTTTCAGGTTTTAAAGAACTAAAGCTAATTAAGATGAATGCCTGTGTATGTGAAGTGTACGTTAGCTGTGCAAAGAGGTATTTGTGCGCATACGTCCACAGATGTTTACCGTGGATTATTTCCATAGAGCACGTGTATGCAGCCTCCCGGATGCTGCAGGTTCGAGGCCTTCCGTTGTATTTCGGGAGACCCACCCTAGCGCGCGTGCCTGCGTAGGAGACACTTTTACACAGTCTCCTTCCCAGGTGCGTTTTCCACAATGCGTGTGCGTATACCAGAATCCCTGCGTGACTGTAGCGGGAAAACAAAGTCTTTTTGTTCCTTTGCGGCTCCGGCTGATCCACTTTGGGGTCTCACAGACCCTTAAGTCCAGGCAGAAAAAAAAACAAACAGAAAGGGCTGGGGTTAAGGGAGAGGGAGACATTTCTATTGAAAAAAAAAAAAAAAAAAAATTTCTGACCATGTTAGTTTTATTGGCCTGGAGGAACCCTATAGATTAACAACCAGCAACCCCCACCTTCCCCAACACACACACACACACACACACTCTCCTTCACTGCCACCCACCCCCACTCCAACCCGGAGACCTTAAACAATCCGGTAGAAGGTGTGACTTCAAACTTGGTGGTAGGGATAAAGAGAAAAGGAAGCCGGAATGTAAGCGCTTGTGTGATGTGATTATTCCCAGAAATGCCTCGACATCTTCCCGCTGTCCCGGCACGGCTGCCGGTGATGCCGTGGAGCTCCCAGCTAAGGTGCTGACCGCCGACTGCGGAGACACTGTGATACCTTATCGAGGAGAGGCATTGGGTCTCCTCGTAGTTACAAGCGGAAATAGGGCCGGTAGCCAGCCCGGCCTGCTGCCAGGGCTGCCTCGGCATCCATGAGACCTCTGCCAAGGCCCTGCCTGCCGCCAAGGTAAAGGGGGGCTCCCCCAGGACCCCCCTGGCTGCCCCTGCCTGGGGGGGCCGCATTTCGGCACCCCTGGTTTGGGCTGCAGGGCCACGCCTGGGGTTGGTATCAGTGGGGTGGACAAGAGTGGGGTCAGCTGCAATGGAGGAAGGAGGGGTGGGTACCCGAGTGGGTGGGCACGGGTGAGGTTGGCTTGATGTGCATGGGGTTGGACACGTGGCTGGGGCAGGGGGGTGTTGGGGGCCCCTACCTATGGGTCCAAGGGGTTTGGGGAGCGCTGACTGGGGCTGTGAGGGTTTGGCGGTTGCCTCTGGGAAAGGAGGTTGTGGGTATGTCTGGGGCTGCATCTGCCTCTGTCGGGTTGTGGAGGCGAACGTGCTTGAAGATGCTCCGGTCCCTTCCCAAATGCCTTATTATTCATTTGTTCACCTGAAGTGATGCCTGGTTCTCCAACTGTGATCCCATATGTTAGGGGAGAAAAACAATACGCTTATTCTCTCTTATATATATATATATTTTTTTTTTTATTTAAATGATTTCATTTACAGGGGAGGTGGAAGTGGGAGAGGGCTAATGTACAACAGGTGTTTTGATTTCATGTTACTCTTTGAAAAGCAAATCTTGCCATTTGGACCCCGTATTCACCCTTGGTTGGCGAAGAAAGTAATAATAGGAATTGTTTAGGAATTCATCAAAGAAAAACCCACCCCCTTTCCCCGCCTCCCCTTTCCTGCGCTGTCGATGGGATCTGGCACCCCCTGATTGTAGATGATTTGGGGTTTAAAAATTTTTTTAAAAAATGTTTTTCGTGTGTTTTGGTTTCTAAGATGCTGTTCGATGATGTGCGGGGCTGGCTCTTCCCTCCCGGCGCCTGTCTGGGGTGGCCCCCGGGGTGCGGGAGGCTCCGAGGGTGCGGAGGGCGGCTTCTTCTGCGGGCAGCGCCCAATTTGCGCGGGCTGGAGGGCGGGTAGGACCGCGGCTCGGGGAGCCGGGGACGCGCATCTCTGCTTGGAAAACTGCTCCTGAGCATCGCCCGGCCCTTGCGGGGCTCTTCCGCGCACCTCCGCCTTTGCTCAAGGCCAAGAAGTAGCTCAACATTAAAAAAAAAAAAAATATATATATATACGTAATTTTTTTTCCTGTTTCCACCTCCCTCCCAGCTCCGAAAATAATGAAAATAATAATCCATATAAACCACGGCCCGGCCACCTCGTGCTCCCTTTATCAACCAAGGGGCACGAAACGCGCCCAAAAACAAAACCCGGTCACAACGGGACGAATAAACGGCTCTTTTCTTTTTTTTTTTTCCCCCCATTTTAGTAATTGTATTATGTGCCTGGAAAAGCGCCTTTCGATGATTTTTCGTGTTGCCCGAAGGTGCCTCCCTGCCCGTTCACAAATTCTTAAAAACTAAAAGGGCTGAGGTAGATGATTACACGGGGGGAAAAAAATAATATCTTTGCGTTGTGTTAATTTGGAGTAAAACGGCATTTGGAGAATTAGCATCGCGTTGGTTATGGTAGCGACTCCGTCACGCGGGGTTTTCGGGGCTGGTTTTGGAACGGGGTTTTAAATTCGCTTGAAAATGCGAGTAACTCCTGGCTTATATTCGTCCACGTGGGAATAAAATGGATTCAGGAGCCTGAATGGTGTTTGCTCTCCAAAGCAACAAAATGAACCAAATATCTGGCAATTGGAGAGCCCGATCCTGCGGTTGCTCTCGCCGCGTACTTTTTGCGCTTTGGGAAGCCCGTGGGTAAACGCCTCTCCACGCAGAGTTACCTGCAAAATCCTATAAAATTGTTTTTCTCCTGCATGATCCCGCCGTGGGCTCTTGTGCACAAAAAAAAAACCCCAAACAAACAAACAAACCCCAAAACAAAACCAAAAACTCAACCAAACCAAACAAAAAAAAACCCCAACTCCTCCCGGCTGCAATTCCTGCAATTCCTGCTTGCTCCAAGGTTTCTGGTTTTTGGTTTGGTTTGGTTTTGGTTTGGTTTTGGTTTTTTCTTTCTTTTTTTTTTTTTTTTTTTTTTTTCCCCTGGAGCCCAGGACAATTTCCTCCATCTCTTTGCGACGCTGCTCCATCCTGCATCAACCTGGACTGATTTGTCCGGTCAATATTAAAATATTAATATTCCCCACAAAGCCGAAGGAATGAACCGGCTCATTGCTCTTTCGCCTTGAAAAGCTGTTTTAAAGCTTTGATTTGAGCGCAGGGCTTGGGGTGGGGGATTCTCTCTGCACCCCTTTGGAAGAGGCAGGGAGGAAATCGGGAATGAAACATTTTCCCTCCTCGCTGGAGAAATTCCTGCGAAAACTCTTCAGGCACTCACACCCACTCGGGAGCTGGGCACTGCCGTGATTTCTCCAGCAAGTGCGGTGTGAGCTCTCCGGAGCGGGAGATAATTCGTGTTTTAAATTACGGAAAGGAAAAGCGAAGCGTTTTCCTTCTGGAAAACAGGAAACTCGCCTCCTTTTCCGAAGAAATAAAAATGCTTGTTGCTTTTGCGTGGAAGCCGTTGTAATTTAGCACTGGAGCGGCTGTGATTTCGTAGCTATCGCGATGATGTTGGTTTGTTGGTTTGTTGGTTTTTTGTTTTTTGTTTTTTTTTTTTCTTTAAGCCCGAGCCTAACGGGAGCCGGGCTTTGCCCGAGGCCATGCAGCCCGGCCCCGCGTCCTCCGGGAAAACGGGTGCCTGGCTAAAATCACCCACAACCCTCATTATTTTTCCCCAAAACCCAAAAATTCAGCGATTTTCTCTAATACCTCCCTCTCGCTCCCAAATACAGAATCAAAGCCAACCCAGAGCCCCCGTTAAACCTGGGTTTGCTGGCATTTGGGGGAATTTCACCCTTTTACATATTTTTAGAGGAAAACTTTTTCTCTCCCATTAGACACACAGAGGCACTCCTGAATTTCTCCCCAGATGCTTTGGCTGGGCAGAAAAGCGCAATTGAAAAGCCGCCCCTGCACCCCAACAATAGCAACCGTAAACCCAGACTATGAGAAAGTTGTCGGCAAAGCCGTAGGAACCGCAAAACACTTTTTTTTTTTTTTTTTTTTTTTTCTTCCCCCCAACCATACAATGTGGAAACTCTTAAAGGGCGCTATCTGTAGACATCTTGCAATCGCTGGTCTTCCTTGTCATCTGAAGGAGAAAGGGGAAAATATATTAAGTGAAGACACACTTTAAAATTACTTATACATTTTAAACATGTTGGCAAAGGGAACTGCCTGATAAACTCTTGCCCAGATTTCCTTTTTCTGGGGTAAATTATTTCAAGTTGTTCAACAAATATCTCCCTCCTCTCTCCTTTTCCCCCACCACCCTTTCCCGGGTTTAATTCAAAGGAAAACGAGCTCCCGCAACCCCGCGTGGGTGTAAACCCCCGCTTCTGCTGGATTTAGAGAGGGGAAGAAAGGGGAAAAAAAAAGAATAAAGGTTTAAATTGCTGAAAATGCTTAATAAGAAGCCGGCACACTGCCTAGTTTTGCAGCCAGGTGGGAGCGGAGCTGGTCCCGGCTGTGCTTGGGGACTGATTTCAGCCAAAATTCACCCAAAAGCAGTCGGGGGCAGCAAATTATTTCCCTCCTAAGGAATCTCCTAGCTCGGATTCCCGTGCCTGACGGCGAGGGCTTCAGCCAAGAGCACGTTACCGGTTGTAAAGCCGCCAGCTCCAAGCAAGGCAAGCGGCAGAGGTTTGGCCCCGGGATAAGGGGTGTAGGGGGGGAACTTTCCCACCCTGCGAACGGCGTCCTGCCTTGAGAAACGGGGTTTACCCGGGGGAGAAGAGCGATGTGAAAAATAAGGGAGACTCTGGCAAATTTCTTTGCCTTTTTTTTTTTTTTTCTTTTCCCCGTTTATCTAGGGTGATATTGGGTCGGGGTTTTTTTGTTGTTGTTGTTGGGTTTGTTTTTTTTTTTTTTCTCCCCTTCATACTTGTTCAGAAAAATGGGGAAAGGCCCGGGATTTGGTAGAGGTGTAGGGATGCCCTGCCCGGTCGGGGTTATCCCTCCGTTGGAGCGAGGGAAAACGCGGCAGGGAGGCAGGGAAAGAATGAAAACCGTGTGTCAGGATCGGGCCCTCCTGAGCTCCCCCCTCCCCAACCCCGGTGCTGCCAGCATCTTCAAACGGCGTCCATGGCACAACCTGAGGGTAACGAGAGGAGGGAGAAGGGGCTTTTTTCTTTTCTTTTTCTTTTTTTTTTTTTTTTCCCCTAAGTCTCTTTCAAGCTGAATTTATGTTTGTGTGATGAAATGCCCCTCTGTGTTTAACATTCCCAATGATCATTTGTTTCCTTAGCTCCATTACTCCTTTATGAGAGCGCCTTTCGCCCGGGCATGTTTAATCATAACCGCTTACGCAATATTTTCTTTGGGATAGATTCACTCAGCCTTATTACATATCAATTATTTCCTTACAACTTCGTTCCACACCAGCTGCTTTGTTATCTGGGCCTGCCACCCCTTACCCCCCCTCGGTGTGTGGTGGGAAGGGAGGGAGACGTTTGTTTTTCCTAGGATAAAATACTGCTAATAATAATGCAGATGGAGTGGAAGGAGAAAGGAGGGGGGAGAAGCCCCGCAGCCGGCCAGGCTGGGATGCAGCGGTGGCCGGGATGCTCAGCATCTCCCCGCTACAAAACGCTTGGGGCAGGGGAAGGGAGTACAGGAGAGCTGTGGGTGGGGGTCCCCTTCCCCACCCCCAAAATGGGGTTCTGGGGTGAGGGATGTGTTCCCCGTTTCCCAAACCCCTGGGGCGCTGCGCCGTGCGCCCTGTTTTGGAGCTGCTCCGCTGTGTCCCAGCCTCCCAGGCTTTGCGCTGGTGTGGATGAAAAACTTTATTTTCTCAAGGTTCCCCGCGGGACCTTTACCCACTCACCCACGCACCCTCTTCTCCAGCCACTCGCCTGGAAAGGACATTTTGAGGCAATTCGAGCTCCCCCCAAACCCCGGCTCGGTTGTGAAATAATTTCAGTGCAAGTTTTATCGTGATTTTTACATCGTAAACACGCTGCCAGGCTCGGCTTCGCTCTTGCTCCCCTCTCAGACACCGACTTCTCCAGGGTGCCCCAGGATGGGGTCCCTCTGCACCCAAGAGATGGGCAGCGGGGTGCCTGGGTGCTCCCTGAGCCCCGGGGGAGGGGGGGGAATTTCTCTTCCCCCAGGTCCCATTGATGGGGGCAGGAGAGAATAACTTCTCACAGGTGGGGAGAGCTGGGGGTCCTGAAGGACCCCCCATCCCTCAGTCCTCCCTCCTCACCCTCTGCATTTTACCCATCCTGCCCCAAAACTCGAGTGGTGGCGTTTCGTTTCCTATTTGGGGAGCCTGCAGCACAGCTCAGAATTTTTTTTTTTTAGCTCTTTTTAATTTTTTTTTTTTTAATTCCCCCCAGTGCTGAAGAACCTGAGATCCTTTGGTTAAGCCATGTCTTTATAGGGGAAATATATATGTTCCTTTATGTGAGCTATAAAGCTGCGCTGGGGAAGCGAGGGGGGCTGACGAGCGCTGCGGAGCGGTTCCAGTTCACACACGATTGTGACACGGACCCTAAACCGCGCCACCTTCAGCACAAGAGTGAACTGGGGGGACACGCAGGTTTGGAGGGTGTCAGGGGTGCAGGCAGGCTACGTTGGGGAACTGGGGGGAGTTAATGCTGAATTTCCTGGCTCTGGCGAGCTGGTCTCTTCATCATCTTTACGCCGCATATGCGTATATGTGAACAGATGACTTGGCAGCAGCGAAAAAACACTTAAAATAATGCCTCTGCCTCTGGCCAGGCCTGTGTAAATATCTCACTCTCCCACATGCCCGCCTAGCTTTTCCCGATGCCGCGTTACTTGATCACAAATACATAATTTGCGCGAGTGTGTGTATACACAGGGCCGCTTTGATCTCAGCGCAGAAATGCCCCCCCCTCGCCTTTGGAGGGGCTGCAGCCCCGAGAACAAAAGCAGAGAATAAAAATGGTCAAATAACACATTTTCAAATGGGAAGCGTGTGTCGGCTTCCTCGAGTGGTTCTGGCGCTTGGAAGGGGAAGGGGGGGTAAAAGAGACTTTATTGAACGTATAAATTTAAACTTAGTTACTGCTAACAGTTGCCTTATAAAAGGGGTCCATATAACCAATATCAATTTTTTTTTCCTTTTTTTTTTTGTGTCCCGGAGTCCCCAGGCTTGTTTCCCAGTGCACCCGATCTCTTGGCAGTGCTGGCCTGCGAGGAGCGGTGCTGGCTGCAGGCTTTTGCAGGGGGAGATATTTATTTTTCAGTCATTGTTGGCTCCCTCCCCTGGATTATTTTACTGCTGCAGATTTAAGCCCTCTACTTATTTCGCGATTCTCTGGCAGCGTTCTCCGCAAGCGCTCCCAGCTCTGCGCTTTCTCCCTTCGCCGCGTCTCGGGGTGGTGAAATTACAGGGTACGAGGGAAATGTGTAAATTATAGGGTTTATTAAAACGTAGGCGAGCGTGGCTCTCTAGGCGAAACAGATGCGGGATGGCTTGAAGTCCTGACAAACTGCAGAGCAGGGGAATCATTAGAGGGGCATTTCCCGCAGGGAGAGAGGAAGTGGCCCCGGGGTGGCCGGGGGAAGGCTCTGCTGAGCAGCTTGGGGCCACCAAAAGCTGGGGTCCCCCCAGGAGCCCCCAAAAAGCAGGGCACATTCCCCTGGGTAGCATCAAAGAGTTTGGTCCCAGTGAGCCGGATGAGGCCTCCGGGTGCTGAGCCCCAGCACGCTGCATTCTCTCGCTCCCAGTCCCCAGGTGGAGGGGGGTCCAAGCACTCCCCAGAGCCTTCCTCCCCCTCCTCTCCCCACCCGGCCATGTATCCGGCCTCAAAGGCGATGATTTATTTAGGCTAAAGCGTAATTCTCAGTTTATAGTTCGGCTTCTCCGATATTAACCTCAGCCGCTTTTATGTGAATCTTGGGGATGATAGAGGGATGCTCTGCGGCAGGAGAAAGCTCTTGGAAGGACCTCAGGGTCTGGACACCGAGCCTCCCTTTTCCCCTTTCCCTCCCTGCAGGGAAGAGGAAACTGGAAAGAAATGGGGCTGTGATGGAAACACACAGTGGAGAGAGGGAGGAAAAAAAGCCCGGGGTGAGGTGGTCTTGGTGCTATCCCCACTCCCTGGCAGCACACCAGGAGCTGGAGGTGGGTAAAGGGGGCTGAGATGGCTCCAGAAGTGTTGAGGGCTCGTGGCAGCAGATTCTCCAGCTTTTCCCAAGGTCTAGTGGAGAGTGGACGTCTTCTCCATGGCAAGGCTGAGATACGCTGCGCATCCAGCATACTGCTGCACGCTGGGGAGCCGTTGTCCTGCAGGATGACAGACAAATACCCGGTGGTCCTTGCTGCTGTTGCAAGACCCTAGGGCTTGGCCCATGCTCGTACCGTCACCCTGTTGATCATTCTCCTTGTCGCCGCTTCTCTGCCGGCCCACCGTTTCTTGGGGAACGTTGTCTTGAAGACGACTTCCCAGTCACGAGCGACTTTGCGCACCACCTCCCACTGCGCCTGGGGCGGCAATGTCGCCGTAGCCAGATTTGCTTTCACAGAAAGGCAAGAGGAGAGCGGGCTGCGCTGGTTTAGCTGCTTAGATTATACACTTCAGCGCGTGGCAGCAAAGCTTAAAACGAGGTAGCGAGCTGGGCAAGCTCGCTCAGGCTGCTAGGATGTCCTATGTGGATCTCCATCAGTCCGAGGTAAATAGCGTGAGCGTTGCTAGCAGCATCGCGCTTACAGTCCCTCCGAGACTTTATCGTCCCTGCCCTACTGCAAGAAGCAGGGCACAGCCCCTGAGATGCAGCAAATCGTACGAAAATCTCACACGGAGAGATTGTGCGACTCCTTTAGTCCCCCAGTATCGATTGCTGCCATAAAAGATCCCGTAACGGGGATTCTGGGGACATTCTCTTCTACTCGTTGCACCAACGTGACTCAGCCTTTGTGCACCGCTCTTGCTTCGACACCTCGCAGAGCTGATGAAGTCTTTATTCACAAATTTTCTGTTTGCTTTGGGGAGGGTGTTGGATGTTGGCAGAGCAGCAAAAGGCGGACAGAAAGGCTAACAAAGGAAAGCGTTATTTGCTAATCCCTTCGCACGCTCCATTTGAGGTAACTAAGATGTGGTAATAAAAAAGAGCGATTAAGAAGGGCATCGAAGTATTTATTCAACCCTCATCTCCCAGATTCTGGGGGTCTCAACCAGGCTGTTTATCACCATGTGGCCATCATCCCCTCCTCCTCCTCGGTCTGTGAATCAGTGAGAAGGGCTGTGCACCTCTCCCTCAGTCCTGGCTCTTAATTTACGTCCTGAAAGCTCATCTATAACCTCATCCGCCATTCTTTGTCCCTTTTTTTTTTTTTTTTTGTTTCTAGCTACTACGTTAATTTAAGAGGGACACATGGAATAGGAAACGGTCCTTACAGCTCTGGGAGAAACCCCCTGTGAGTGGAAGAGGAGCCAGGTCTGGGTAGTCGAGACTGGAAGAGCAGCTGGATTTTAAATAACAAGGATGTGGAAGGGCTCAGACTGAGCAGTGGGAAAGGGAAAAGAGGGCACGTCAGCAGGGAACAGGAGGGGAGACGAGCTCCATTCCTCCCTGGGGAAGTCCTCGCTCTAGACAGATGCAGGAGTTGGTGAGAGCTTAGTTTACTCATTTGGTGAAGTTTGCCTAAAACACCTTTGAAAGACGAGCAGATTTGCAAATAAAGGATGTCAAACCCAGCTCCTCGGTTCGGATTTCTCTCCTTTTTGCCATAGGAAAGAGGCTGGTTGCTGAATGGAAATGTGCCTAACGAGATGTGGAGAGAGCTTATGCACTCAGCAGTTGTATTCTCCGAGCAAATAGGAGGCTTTTGTGCCGTTTGATATTTCAGCAAAAGCTTAAGAGGAAACGAAGCCAACCTGTCTGCATTTCCAGAGGGAATTCTGCAGTGCGTGTGCTGGAAATCTCTCTCTCTTTTCCCCTGGACTTTAGGGCTATTTTTATGTTACCTTAGATCATGATCTGAGATTTTGATTGCTACTTCTGGGGTGCTAATACTAGTCTTAACAGTACTTGATTTCTATTTTTGGCCGTTGGCTTTTTAAGAATTTTTTTTTTTTTTTTTTTTTTTTTTTTGGGGACGACAAGGTTGCCTCTTCTCTTTTGCTGCCGGCTCAGCCTGGGGGGAAGGACACCTTTGTGTAAACATCTCTACTTTGTCTCCATGCTTATCTCAACTGTATGTAATTCCTCCAGTGCTCTACCGATTTCCAAGACGCACGCGAGGCGGTGAGCACTAAGGCTCGTTCCTCTGTGTGGAGGACCAGGGGTGTGGGTCCGTGTGTTTGGAAACATTAGGACGGCTGGCCAGGCAGGAGCTATGGAGTGTGAGGGTGATTAACTGGAGGCCGGCAGGCCAGAGCAGCAGAAGTACTGGGCTGTAAAGGTGGAAGAAGGCGGGTGTCACATGTTGGCTCTCAGCTGTTCGCGGAGCTCGTTTTGTTCTGTGATCTAATGCCCCAGCCAGTCACCCCCTCTTGCTTAGACATTCCCCAACTGATGAACTGAACAAAGCAGAGGTGGCAGCTGAAGGGCCTCTGGTGAAAATTGTCCTGGTAGAGGTTTGGCTGTGCCCATAGGACACGTAGGCGATATTCCTGACTGATGTAATTGTGGAGAATAGAGCGCAAAAGGCTGGTTGTGTGCAGGAGGCTGTGATCAAACAGGCTTTGCTTGGTGGGGATGAGATTTTGCCTTGCTACCGAGCAGGTCTGAGCTTCTGCTGAAGTCAGGCAGCTTGGAGAGTGGCCTACGCTCTCTGCTTCCCCAGGCTGCTCCTTCTACCACAGATGGATCCATCCAACTCTACTTTCCCTCCTGTGCTAGCCTTCCTTTTCCATGTCACGTTCCAGAAGAAGGGAAAAGGTCACATACTCATGGTTTCTTTCCTGCGCCATCCACCTTTGAAGTTACTGCATTTTGATCACCAAGTTCACTTTTGCCGCAATGGTTTGTGGGTTCAAAGCGTCTCAGCAGCAGATCCATTTTCACAACAATTTTTTTCCTTCTGTGGGACAGAGGCAGTTGTCCCTGCTTGGGTAGACTCTTGCCAAACTTGTCTGGTTGAGGCTTGGAAGGATGTGAGGTTTGCTGTCTTGGAGTAAAACCAGTGTGACAGCTGACACGTGAAGTGGGCGCAAGTGCTGTGTTTATGAGTGTGTTTGTGTCAATATGGGTATTCACTGTACACTTTATGCCTAAAAAATGCCTTGGTCCGTTGTAACGATCCCTACCGAAACAAACAGCGCGTCTCCTGTCTACTGCTGGGCCTTCTGTTCCTCTTACGGCTGCTTGGGACTCAATGTCTATTTTATATGCAAAGACAGAAAAAGACTAAAAGATTTTATTGCACGACACAGGGAGGACAGATTGAGCTGGGAACCCTGAGAATTCCCAGCTGAGGCTCAGCTGAGGCGCAAATGAGGCAAAACTGAAGTGAGCTCCTCGGAGAGCGGGATTGCTGCTGGTGGGATAGCAGTGCAAGTGGTACTGGCTTTTCCATTTGAAAGGAAGAGCAAGGATGTGGGAAGGAAAGAGGTATACGAGTCCACTGTGGGAGAGCAGAGGCTGAAAGGAGGCCCCAGCATGAATTCTTCCCTTCCCTCTAACTTAAAGCGTTTTCTCTATTCTGTCCAGAATGTGATACTCTCTTAGGAGTGACCCTGCTGACCTCCCGCCTCCTGATAGGATGGCGAGTAAGTGAGTGCAAAATAAATGGCACCAAATAGACCTTTTCAAAGAGAACGAGGGAAATAAATCAGGTTATTCTGGTGCGGCATTGACAGCACGTCATAACAATTCCCCAAAGCGTGAAACTTGGCTGGGGAATGGTAATTCCACTGCCATGATACTTACATGCCAGATGTATGGCTTATCATCGTGTCTGTCAGGCTGTCTACCTGGCTGCCTACCTGCTGTTGCTGTAGTATCAATTCTTTGAGGGCACATAAGCTATTTATGATCTTATCTCCGGTTCTGGAGCGGGAAGTGGGATTTAAACATGTGAGAATTACTCGGGGAGGAAGGTCCGGTAGATCGTAACGGTGACTCAACGTGGCAAAACAATCTGCTAGTCAATGCTCTGTTAGATTGATGGTTATATTTCACTTACCACAGAAGCTCTGCGGTCTGAGACACGTAGATGTCAAGGCAGGTGGATGATAGCGGAGCCTGATGGATGCTGCAGGCTGAGGCTGGTACTCAAGGCTTGTATTACCCAGATCGCCTTTCCACCTTTCTAAAGAACAGTGACAAACTGATCTAGAGCTCGTCCCACCGGAAAAAAAAAAAAACGTTGCGTCGTATTCTGCTGAGACCCAGCCTTCACAATGCACGCAGAAAATCACTGCTCAGCAATCCCACCAGGAAAATGAGAAACGAAATCCAAACATGACAGACACCTCCAAAGCCCTCGATGTTGATCTGTGCTGATCACTAAGGGTTGACGAACGAGGTGTAAGAAATCAGGGCTGGAGAGCTCCACGCCCTCTCCTACGCGGTTCTCTGGACACACATCGCTGAATTTGCTGTGTACGGGAGTCTTTGAGAGGGAACGCGCTTGTGGATTTCATGCCTGTGAGCTTCACGCTTACCCCAGTATGAGCAGAATAAAGAGGGCTTAGAAATGCTGATGAAGTTAAGTAGTATACTGGAACATTCCTGGAGATTTCTATAAGTTCAGAAAAACTGTAGAAAATTATCCTCCCTAGTAATTTCCAGGGCTGAAGTCTGAGCTCACTTCCAGTAGTGCAGCTGCTGTAAATTTATACTAATAAGCAGTAGTTTGAATAATTTGGGGAGTAGTTAATATTTTGGCATTTGTGTGCTTGTTTGCTTTCCTCTTTGGAGGATTTGGGGGAAATATATCTGTGCCACACGTTGGATCTGGTAGCAGGAGGGGGCGTTTCTGTTGCGGGTTTTGGACCAGATTTCCCGGCTGCGCGGAGCGTTTTTTGTAGAAGCGAAGCTCGGGACACGGCCAAGGGCTTGAGCACACAGACCTCCTTGATCCCAAGCAGGGCCTGTGGCTTGGTACCAGCAATTCTGTCCGTTGGGAATTTAGTGTTTCTGGAGGCAATCTCAAAGCCGTCTATGCGCTCTCTGGGTGGGGAAGCGTAGGGGTCTAAAAGAGTGTGATGTGCTCTAAACAAAATCGCTGCTGTCTTGAGAGGTTGATGAGCTGTGAGTAGCCCAAGCACTCCAGTTGGGTAGGTATGAGCTTCAGGATGATGCCTCATCCATAAAGCATTCCTGATCCGCGGGCATCGCTTTTACCTAGGCTGAAATTTAGCAGTTTAGGACTGAGTTGCTAGGCAGGATGTCTTTTATTTTTATTACCTTCCACTCTTGGAGATGATCTGGGCAATGGCCGCATCTGTCCTACTCTTTCTACTTGGGGACTTTAATAATATAACCAGAGAGGAAGCGTGTACCTAAATACGTACCACTGCGTCACACGGTGAGAGGCATTGTGCTGGACTGTGTCACGCCCTCTTTGGTATCAAAGGTCTTGTACTGGACATGGATGGATCCATCCTGGTCTCCTGTTCTGTAGGAGTGCTGGAGACCCAGCCAAGGTGAGACTTGCAGAGCTAAGCTCATCACCTATTTTCATCAAGACTAGGAGATGTAGAAAGTAGATAACCAGTTTGAACTGGTTGTTCAGGCTCTCTTTGTTGTTGGTGGATGGGTGAGGACAAGTCAACCCTGCTGCTGCAGGGAGGTGTCCTAGGATGAGATAAAACATCTTTCTTTTGACTTCAGAAAGTCAACTGGTATGGTCTCATTGAGGGGGTGTGAAAGAAGGAAAGGTCCCACGCAATTGGTTAGTAGCAAGACAGGAGCAGAGCCCAGGCTTCATAATTTCCCTGTTCCAGGACTTCCACCTTGTTTATTATCCTAATATCCCCTATCACCTTGGTTTATAAGCATCGCACTTCAAACAAGAGAAAGGGGAGATGTCACAGGTGACCGTGCTGGGCGTGTAATTGCTACTGGGAGATAAAGGAGGGGTTGACAGAGCATGAGGAGGGACCACCTGCCTCATTGAGTACAGGCACTCGCAATTACAGGTGACCATGTAATAGCCGCTTAATCCAGAGGGGTCCCCAGAACATCCACCGCATGCGCTACAGGCCGTAAAACACTTCCCAACACCCTATAACAAATTTAAGACCGTTAGTACAAAAGACCAAAAGCCACAAAAACTCGAGTGTGCAGGAGAGATCAAGGGCATTGCCCGTGTCCTGGGTCCCGGCAGTAGCAGGGAAATTGTTAGGTGAAAATGTCCAGATGATCTTAGGAAGTGGACCATGGCCCACCCTATAGAGGAAAGCAAGAAAACCTTACCAGTCCCTGCCAAATCTGACCCGAGGGGAAATTCTTTCCTGAATACAGGCCAAAACCCAAAGTAATTGCACATGTACTCTTTAAAAATGGATTTTATTTAGGAGAAACACATTGTCATCATCATCCCGTAAACTACGCCAAATGTGTGCTAAGGACTTCCCCTCAAAGGAGAAATGGAAAGGCTACAGTCTCTTGCAGAAACGCTGCGATGAGCGAGGTACCTCCATCCCTGGACTGGTGCTAGATGGAGGACCTGGCGTAGACACCCTAGGTTTCTTGAGGAAAGAGGCATTACTTAGCCAGAGCTGTCTTTTTTTGCTTGCTTGCCAGAATCCCCAGACAGCTGTGGCATATTGGATTTATGGTTTATAATCAATCTCAGACTTTTGAAAGCAAGACAAAGTTTTTTGGAGGGTTTACTCAAGGTCCTGGCCTGAGGAACCTTGCTCTGGCTTGGTACGTCCATCGTGGCTGATTTTGCATAACGCAGCCACTCTGTGCCCCTGATTAAACTTTCCCTGATGCACAGGGCTTATAAAAGTCCTGAGTAGCACTTAAACCCAACTAACGGATACTGGAGGGCTTGTTCTTAAGGAAAATCTGCTCCTGTTCCCTGCAATCCCAACCTGGTTTCTCTCTTTCCCATCTCCGTTCCCTTTGGTTCGACTCTGTTCTGGGTTACAGCAGCAGTTGCAGCTAGCTATCTCGGCTGCAGCTTAACTGTGTCGGTAGAAGCAGATGGATTTTAGAGCATTTGCCAGTAAGACCTACCCAAATTAGAGGGCTGCTGAGTCTCCAGCTTTGCTGATGCAGCCACCTCTATGCTCTGGATGGAATTAAGAGTGGGACTGGGAGGGAACAAATAGGCTTGTTCTCTTACCTTCTTTTGCAAAGTTGTGTGATGCTGAAGGCCCCCATTTCCATGGTAGACGAGGCCACCATGGGATCTCAAAGGACTTGTCCAGCCCAACACCTTAGTAGTGACATCATGAAAGACATTGAATTACTCCACCATTTTACCAGGTCCACAATTGTTCAAAAAATGATCCAAAATTGCACAGAAGTCTTGGAGTTTCCATCCTCCTGCCCTGTGTCTGAAATCCAGAGATGCTGCATTTACAGAGTGGGGGGATCAGGGCTGACATGACCGATATCCCCAGGGTATTGCTCTGGGACTGTGAGCATGGGACGTGCTGCTGGCTCTGAGAGTGCGCGGTGCAATGAGGATGCTCACGCACTAGGGACTGCATGGACATCACCGAACCAGCTCAGAAGCTTATGAACAGGATGAACAACAACTCTTACTCCCAAGGTTTCAAAAAAACTGTCAGAAATGTGGGTAGGTGCATGCCACTGAAGTTGAAGTTGACACTTAAATCTCTTGACGGCATCATGACAATGGTGATGCACACAAGGAACTAATATTTCCAGTCCCGTGGGTGCACCCAAGGGAGGACAAATTGGGGCAGGGAGGACCCCAGCTAGGGAATTCCTTAAGGTCAGGTCTTAGCCCTGCACCCATGGTGTTCCATGGGTGAATCTGTCCTCCCACCTCCGTCCTGGTGGCTTCATTGCTCTTTTGGCTGTGAGCAGCCTCTCCGGCCCCAGGAGGGCGGCTGCTGAGTGTTAACATCTATTTTTTTTTAATAGGAGGATTTTATTTATATATATATTTGGAAGGAGGAGGTTAAAAGCAAAAGTCAATGTTAAGTTAAAGGTGCACAAAAGAAATAAAAATAGCCCAGGTTGGACTAGTGGGGAGAAGAGGAGGTTGCACTATTTCCATTAAAAATGACATTTAAATGGAGGGTGAGCTTGAAACTTTGACAGGACCCTGTCCATCCCCTTCAGAGACTGCTCCTGCAGAGCCGGCGCTGCACAGCTTTCTCTCCCGATGACTGCTTGCCAACCCGTATGCCCCTTTTGGGTGTGGGGAAAGTGCACGAAAAAGAGAGATGGCAGGATATTTTCTGAAATATTTGTATGAGAATCAGCTCCTACAGACAAACAGCTCTCCTGCTGGAGATTGGATTGGGGAACTAGCTGATGCTCTCCTCTTTGTTCCTCTCTGTGAGGAAAAAAAAAAAAAAAGCAGTAAAGGTGCCACCTCTGCTTCTGAAGATCCGTGGATGGAGCACGGGGTGTTTGGACTTTGATAAAGCTCTGTTCCTCCATGCTTCAGCACCTGCTAAGCTGTATCTGGAGTGTATGGGCCAGGATGTGGGTCCCAAATCGTGCCATGGTGGGGCCTGGGCTTCACCTCTTCCCATGGGTCATGGTCCTGCCCCACGCTGCTGGCTGCAGAGGGTCCACTGGGGTGGGAACGGCTCCTTCTCCTTCCATAGCCGCGCAAGGGAGGTCGTACCAAAAAAAAGTCACAGAAAGACAAAAGACGTGAGCATGAGGGAAAAAAAAGCCAGACAAATCTCCTCCAAAAACCCACCGGCCTTCCTTCTCTCTGTGATTTTGGTTTAAGGCAGTGAGACCTGCGTTGATGCAACCGAGCGGGACCATCCTGCCCGCGTTGCTGTAGTGGGGTCCATCTCCATGGGCCCCCACACTCCGTGGCAGCTGAGATGTGGCTGTAACGCCAACCCCAGGGGCTCGGCCGTGCCGGGCAGAGCCCTCGGCAGGCATTAATAACCTGGGGGGGAGGTTCATACTGCTCTGGCCAGAACAGGCCTCACTGCGCACCAAGCCCCCCGAGCCAGTCGTAGGGGTCAAGCTAATGCTGACTCTGGGGCCTTTGATTGCGTTTGATTCATGTGCGTACACCACTGGTAGGTCAGATGGGCCGTTAATCCCCGAGTCCCTTCCCCCTTCCCCAGGAAAAAAAAAAAAAAAAAAAAAGGAAAATGAGAAATAGGTTTGGCGGGAGACTTCTTGGCTCGCTTCAAGGCTTGCGATGCAAGGTCCGGGTGTTCAGAAATGTGTTTCCTCCGTACTTTGGTGGGGTTTTTTTTGTTTGGTTGGTTTTGGTTTTTTTTTTTGGTAGCCTGGTGACTAAAGTGCATTGAAGGTGGGGCGGGGGGGGGGAGAATCTCAGCTGATGCGTAAAGCAGAGCTGGGGCTGGCGGTGAGATGGTCGTCGTGCATTTTCCGGAGGTCCTAGGCTCCCTGGGAAATTGTGGGAGAAAGCGATGCCCGCTTTGCTATTTGTGTTTAATCTGGGAGGTTAAACTTCCATTTACTCTCATCACCTGGTGAACTGGAGGAGGCAGGGATGGTGCAAAACTGTGGGCATCTCCATGTGTTTTTTGTCGGTAGCAGAGAGCTTTTGCCCTTCTTGATTGTGTATTTGTATGCAATGGGGAGGCTTTTTTTTCCCCAGCTCATAAAATGTATTTGGTGTCCCAAAAAAAAAACAACCCCTAAACAATGGCTCTGCCCTCGTCGGGGGAATGCGGGGCTTCCCCGCCTGCCCCAGCCTCAGCGTGTGCCGGTGGGTGGGAGGGAGGAGAAGAAATCACGGGGGATTTGGGGTCCCGGGGGCTCGACATCCCTTTCGGAGGCTGAAAATAGCGACCGGCGGGCCGGGGAGGCTGCTGTGGGGTAATGACCAATTAGGGAATCTTTGTCAGATTGGGGAAAGCCGAGATAAGTCGCTTTTATCAGCCTATAAAAATACCACTTTCACTTATCGGGAGCTACCTAGGCCGCCCAGCTGCGGGAGCCGGGGCGGGGGGAGCACAGCCGGAGGAGGAATTACGGGTGTGCTAGGGGTGGGGGGGTTGGAAAAACATTTTCGGCTGGAGAAGGAGCCCTCTCCCCTCTTCCCCCCTCAACCCACCCGCTCCCCTTGCAGCAGCCCCGAAATCTTGCCATTCCTTTTTATTTTCCACCCTTTTCCTCGGCATCACGCCGTGGCGGGGTAGCGGGGGGGGGCTCTGCCAGGCAGCAGAGAAGCAGATGAGTTGGGCAACAGGGATGGGTTTGAGCGGGGAAGAAGAACCCACGGACACGAGTGGGAGCTGCCCCCACGGGTCTGCCAGCATGAACCCGCAGGGTGCGGTCGCACCCACCGACGCGAGTGGGTGGAAACTGGCTCTGTGTTTGCGCACCTATCTCCCCGTGTTTATACCAAAAAGCTCGGATCCACGCAGCCATCCTCACCTGCGGCTGCACCTCGAGGCCGTGGGATCCCACGGCCCGTGGGGCAGGGTGTTTTTCCGGACAGCCAAAGGCATTCGGCATCTGCGCATCTGCATCCGAAGGCATCTCCGGATGGATACCCAGACGCAGAGAGAGGATCAAGCCGTGGAGAGAGTGCTAACATGCATTCCTACTGTGGGAAAACATGCTGCACTTTGATTATTTTCCCTGTGGTTTCCAGTCTGCTTGGGCTGTAGGAAAATGATCAGATAGAGCGTGGAGGGGAAAGAAAAAAAAAAAACCCTATTAAAAAAAAAACCCCAACCCATCAGGCAACCCAAATAAAATCAGTGCTTTCTAGGATTTGGGTTTGTTTTATTGTTTTTTTTTTTTTTTTTTGGAGGGACGTGTTGGTGGAGAGAGAAAATGCGGGGAAAAAATAGGGTTTTTCGTTAAAATTCCCCAAGCAGGTTTGCTCAGGTGGGGCCTCGGGATGGGAGGAGGATGGAGAGCCGGGGGGGGGGTCTTCCTCGCTCCTTATCCTCCCAGGGTCGAGGCCCCCCTACTATTTTTTTTTTTTTTTTTTTTTTTTAAGGCAGAACAAGCAAATCTCGCTGGCACGGAGAAAGTTAGAGCCTCTCCACGAAGCTTTAACCCACGCGGCATGAGGGCGTTTGCTAAACCTTGGCTGTCGTGGGTGGGCACAGACGCGGGGGGGAAGCTGTGTCTCTTCGGGCTTGGGCAAGCAAAAGGTTTGCACCGGTTTTTTTTTTTTGTGTGTATTTTTTAAAATTTAATTTAATTTTATTTTATTTTTGCGCCGTTTCTATTTGGAGAAATAAACACACGAGTGGGGAGCAGGGTGCTGCCCCCGGGGCCTGGTGGGTGTCAGGGGAAGGGGCAGCCCCCGGGGCAGCCTCTCCCGTCGGGCCGGTACCTTTTGCCCAGATCTACTGGAAGAGTTTCCAAATTCTTTTCCAAATATAGCCCCTGTCTCCTGCCTCCCCCCGCGTGCCCTTCGCGGCTCGGAGCCGCAGCCGAGTGACAATCGCGACAGCCGAGGGACAATCGCAACCCCTTCCAGCCATGTCCGGGGCGGGATGGTACTCCCACGCAAAACACGCGTGGAAGCTGCGGGTCAGAGCCCGGGTGCCTCCCGCGCCTGGTCGCCGCTTTCCCAGGGTTTCGAGCAGGCTTTTTGGGGAGGGAATGGGATGTTTCGGTCTCTTCTCCCCTGCTGTCACCTCCAGAGGGAGGGGACCTTCCCCACTGCCCTGTCACAGGGGCAGCGAGAAAAGCCAAGGATTTATGCTTCTACCCACGCGGCCTAATCCAAACCTGGGCATTCCCTCCTTGGAGGAAAGCGGGGGGGGGGGGGGGGGGAGGGGCAGTGTAGTGCCCGAAGGAAGGGCTCAGCTCCCGTGGGGGACACACACAGTTTTTGGGAGAAACTCCCCACTCAGGATTCCCGTCCTCGAGTGGAACCTGGGCTGGGGGAAGGAGGCAGATGTCGGGGGGCTGGGTACCCCCACCGCCATCTGGAGTGGGGAGGACCCCTCCCCGACGGGCCCTTATTCTGGGAGCCTTCAAAAAACGTTTTAACAGCGACAAATGTGATTTTAAAGGGGTTCCCCCCCTTCTTTCCATTATAAAAGGCTCCGCCTGGGATATTTCTCCCCCGTCACGTTTTTATAGCGAGATCAAGGACAAACTTGTTGCCTTGTGGTGGCGGTCTTTTTTTTTTTAAATAATAATTTATTTTTTTTTTTCCCCAAATGCTCTTTGGGATAAAGCTCGGAGGAGTTTGCAGCTCTCCCGCTGCAATTAAGAGGG
This sequence comes from Chlamydotis macqueenii, assembly GCF_036417535.1. Classification (NCBI taxonomy): domain Eukaryota; kingdom Metazoa; phylum Chordata; class Aves; order Otidiformes; family Otididae; genus Chlamydotis; species Chlamydotis macqueenii. Next base: position 12,993,139 of record NC_141572.1, on the reverse strand, counting down.
AGAGGGAGCGAGACCTTGATTGCTTCTGCTCGTTCTGATCGCTTCGGAGGTGGGGAAGGGGGGGGCCGACGGGCGGGAATTGATTTTAGATTTCTCTTTTATGTCGGGTCTGGTTTCTGGTGATTAAATTTCTCTCTTATGTGGACTGAACCTCGGGATAACTGATTAATAACATGCCACTTGGCGCCAACACGGGGTCTCAAGGCCTTTAATCGGCAAGATGCACAAGAGAACAGAGAGAAACACAGAGCAGGACAAAACTCCACCAACTATTTTAGCCTGCTGGTCTCTGCCTCGCTGGATTTTTTTTTCTTCATCTTTTCAGTATTTCCTGCTAAACTCGTAAACTTTATTTGATTTACAGCTATTTCATGAACCTGCTTAAACTAACATGTGTTCCGTCTTGTCCAACTGAATCATAAAAAACAATCTTGGATCCAAACGGATTTTTTTTTTTTTTCCTAAAGAAACGAGTTATTAATGACAGAAAATAGGCATCGTCTCCAGCGGCGGCTCCCCCAGCCCCCGGAGCGGGAGGTCGGCGGCTCCTGTGCCCGGCAGCCGAGGGAGAGCTTTGCGCGGAGATTTGAGAGCATTTTTTCCCCCCTTAAAAAAAAAAAAAAGTAAATAAATTAAAAAATGAACGATTTCCAAGCGTAGAATACCCAAAATGCGCTGGCAAAGGCGGTGACCCGCGGCCCCTGTGCTGGCAGCCTGCAGACACGCACCGCGGCAGGTAACGGCTTTGTCTCAAAAAAAAACAAAAAAAACCCAACCAACCAAAAAACCCAAAACAACCAAAACACCAAACCCCAGTCAGGCACTAAATGAGCTTTTAATATTTTCTCAAGTGCGTGAAAAAGGGATTTTCTGTGCACGCAACCGCTTCTCTGCCCGGATCAAACCAGACGAGGCGTTCAATCTGGTGTGAACGGCTAATGTAGGTGGGACAGGTACCAACGTACAGCGATGTGGGGCTATGCATATATAGGTATAGATATAGATACAGATATATGTATATAGACAAATAGATACAGATGGAGGTGCATATAGAAAACTGGGTTCAGCAAACCAAATGCCAACCCCGGGATGGGTTCACACCCGGACCCTCAGCCCCGTTCTCCACCTCTGCGTGGAAAAAAAAAACACGCCGGGAAAGCCACCTGCAGCCCCCCGAGTGCTGCCGAGACCCACGGCTGGCGAGTCTCGCTGCTGTTTCCCCGCACACGCGGGGTTTTCCGCCTTTTTTCCTTCCGCGCTCGTTGCCGCGGAGCCATTCGCAGCCGCGCAGGGCCCTGAGATTTGCAGCTTGCGGCCTGTGCCAGCCCTGGCACAAGGGACAGGTCCCTAGAAGGGGGGGGGGGGGATGTTTTGGGGTTTTTTTCCCTTTTCTTTTCTTCCTGTGGATTTTTTTTTTTCTTTTTGCGCAGAACAATTTCTGAAGGTAACAACAACAAAAAAAGTCTCAGGAGCAGTTTTAGGTCATTCCTAAGGCATCTCCGGCTCCTGAAATTTGGGAATGTGAAGGATAACAGGGTCATAAGAGATCGGCTGTGTTATTTAGAGAGGGGGGAAGGAAACCTAACGGGGGCGAGAAAAAGGGAAAAGGAAATAAAAGAAGGGAGAAAGAAGGCAAGATGGATTGGGAAGGAGGAAACAGAGAGAGAAAAATGAGTTGGAAAGAGGGGGGAGAAAGGACGTTTGTAGGGAAGGAGGGAGCTGGGAGGGGGTGTCGGGCTGCCCCCTCCCCGCCAAGGGCCAGATCCCTCTGGGGGGCAGGGGCGAGGGTGTCTGCCCAGGGCTGAGGGGATGAGGGGGGCGACACCCACACAGTTACAGGTGTCGTTTGTGCGGCCTTTTTCCAGCTACTGACTCGAAACCTCTCGATTCGGACTCCTCTCCCCCCCACCCGACCCGGTCCATCCCACCTCCTCTTCAAGGTCATTGCAAGATCAGGGAAAAGCAGGGGGGTGCTGAAAACTTCCCCCCCCTCTTGCCCTCAATCAGCTCCCTGCGCCAAAAAATCAGGACTGGCTCCCCGAGAGAGGGGAAGAAAGAGAAATGCAGCCTCGTTTTCCCCTTCACCCTGTGCCCACAGGAAAATTTGGGGAGGGGGCCGAGCCCTGGCTCCCCCGAGCTACAGTTAATTCCCGAGGAGACACCTTTTGGGGGCCAGAGAGCGGAGAGAGAATAATTTCTTTTTTTTTTTTCTTTTCTTTTCTTTTCTTTTTTTTTCTTTTCTTTTTTTCTTTTTTTTTTTTTCTCGAGGGATGCTCCCAGCTTGGCTTTGGGACCCTCTCACCCTCTCCTCTTCTTGTCATCTGGAATTAAAAATAGGGACCTGCAACCCCACGGACACGCGTGGGAGGCCCCGAAGGGCAGTGCAGCGCCCACACCACGCGGTGCTCCGCGGCTCTGCCTCTGCCCGGCTTCTTTATTTTCCGTTTTCCTCACCGTTTGAAAGCCTGGAGTTGGCCTGGGAAATTAATGGGCTGAAGGGAGGGGGAAACGGGGTTTAATTGCAATTTTTTTTTTTTTTAAGTAGCCAGAAGGGCGGGAAAAAGGACCTGAAAGCACAAAGTTTAGAAGAAAAATGCTGTTTATCTGTAACAAAAAAAAAAAAAAAAAAGTTGGACACACGTTTCTGCCCCCGAAGGCTGTCTAAGCGTACAAATTTTAGACCGCTAAATGCCGGGGTTTATAATGGAAATACTGGCACGAGGAGAACGGTATTGGCGTTTCTTTGACACAAATATCTTGCTGATAAATCCTCAGATCAATGCAGTCAGTCATTGCTCCTGTAATTTAGGGAAGAAAAAAAAAAAAAAAAAGAAAAAAACCAGCCCGAAAACCACACAAGTGAATGGACCGAAATGCTTCCAGAGAGGAGGATGATTTAAAATACTTGTTTTCTCCCAGGTGCCTCTTTCACCAAAGCGGGTACGCGGCCCACAGAAGGGAGTTAGAAATAAAATAAAGGAGAAGGGGAAGTAAATTACCTAAAAATAGAAGGGGGGGAAATAAAAAGGGGGGGGAATCCCAAACTTGCTATGGGGGAGCTAAATTTGGGGGGGGGGGGGGGAAGAGTTAGAAAGCGAAAAATGCCGAATATAGATGCTTTGGAAGCGGGTCGCTGCCGAGGCGGGAGGGAAAAGGCTTTTTCGGTTTGGTTAAGACGACCCCAGAGGTGATTTTGGAGGGGAGTGGGTGTGGGGGGCAGGGAGTTCAGGCTCGGCACTATTTCTTACTGCTGACACCGCGACCCCGCTGCCAGCCAGCACCCTGCCCCCCCCGCCCCCCCCCCCCCCCCGCCTCTCCGGGGCTAAAACCCGAGAGGAGAAACCCACGGGACGAGGGGCTCCCCAAAAGCTGGGTGGGAGGGGGATCCCGCAGCCTGCGGGCCTCATCCTGCGGCGAGGCGCTGAGCGCCCGGGGGAGGCCCAGCCACGCACCCCCAGCACCCACTCAGGTAAGTGCCCAGGGCGTGGGTGTTTGGGTCCGTGGCTGCTGAGGGATGCTCCGGCGTTTTTATGCATGCGGCAGCTTACATAAATTTATTTTTAAATATATCAATATATGGATTATGGCGCATAGGCGGAGAACATTTACCCACTCACCCGGGTTTTGGGTGCGCGCAGATTCGCGCAGGGGCTGGGGAGGCGGATGGATGCTTGCGTGGGTGGAAACCACAGGCGACGGGCGTAAATGTTCACGCGTGTGTGTAACGGATGGGGCGCGGGTGGCTGGCGCTTGCACAAACGCGCGGAGGGGGTGGGGGGGTTGCGCAACGCTCTCCACTGGCCCACGCGGGTTTGCGACGCGCGGGTGCGTCTGTGAATATATATATCTGTAAATACAGGCGCATATTGCTCGCGCACCCGCGTATCTCCGTGCTCCTGCCACTTTCAACTAAAATTTGATCAAACGCTTGAGCAGGGAGCGTACACCGTGTGCGTGGCCGGACCCACACACGCGTGCACACCTATACTTTTAAATGCATATATATATCTCTAAATCTGCGTGCGTAGGGCTGCAGCCGCCTCGGGGGGAGGGGGGAGGATCTCAGGGGTGTCTGGGTGGGGGGAGTGGGGTCCAGGGAGAGGCTTTAGCGGCTGGTTTGGGGTGAGGTCCCATCCTGCCCGGCGGGGTCAGTGCCAGCCCGGCTCCCCGCCTTGCAAAGAGCACCATCGTCCTCCGAGGATTTTTTTTTTCCTCCCCCCCCCATCCCGGTTATCTGGGGAGACCCCGAGCTGAGGAGCGCAGCCGGATCCAGTGGGACAAGGAGAGGGGGCTTTTCTTCCCCGAATCCCCCTCCTTTATTTTATTTTATTCGTGTTTTACTTTCTTCCCCATCCTTGCTGGCGTTTTTTCCGTAGGGCCTGACATCCCCCGGCTGGGAAAAGCTCAGCCTGGGGAAACGGGGTAAATGCAGGCGGGGTGCTGCCCGCAGCCCCCCGGGCCGGAGCGGGGCTGGGGTCCCCGCCTGGGAGCACTCACCCTCCGCGGCGGCCGGCTCCCGCAGGAACTTCTCCCTCTTCCTTAGGTGTTGCTCTTTATTTTCTCTCCCTATTTCTCCTCCTCCTCTTCCTCCTCCTCTCTCTCTCTTTTTTTTTCTCTGTTAGAGGAAACAACGGTTTAGCTTTTTTTTTTTGTTTGTGAAAGCTTTTTTTTTTTTTTTTCCTCTTATTTTGGGGTGCATCCCCAACCTCCCCCCCAGGTGAAGGGAGCGCAGGAAAGCGCGGAAGCGCCGGAGGCTCCTTTGCAGCCTCTGCCTGCGCTTGGAGGGATTTGAGGGGTTTGGGCTGGTTTTATTTTATTTATTTATTTATTTTCCTTGTCAATCTCATTCGGCAAGTAATCGCCTCGGTGTAGTACTTTTTTTTTTTTTTTTTTTTAATCAGAGGAAATAATTGGTTGCCGAAGCACCCTCGAATCTGTGCAAATAACCAGGTTATCATTTACTATATATAGCCCGGCGTGCTCGCTTCCAGAGGCGCCGGAGCATTCATTTGACAAGTTTCCCTGCTCACTCTAGTACCATTATTTTAAAAAATAAAATAATTGAACAGAATAACGCCAATACCGTTGGATTCACTGGACTGCTCCTGATGAAGCGGGAGCTTTGCTACTGGTTTCCCCTTTTCCTTTCCCGAGAAAAGTGAGGTTTTCTGGAGTTTCCAGCGACTCCGTGTCTGCTTGGGTGATGCACAATCATATAAGATATACACCCCCTCGCACCCACACGTATACATACTCGTTGTGTGTCTCGCCATGCGAATGTGTGTATTTATGTGTGTACGCACACACAGCCCCGCTGTATTTTGCGTTGCACCGAGTGGATTTCTTTGGCGGGGAAAAAAAAAAAGCAAAAAAAAAAAGCAGGAATCTCAGTGATAGGGCTTTAAAAAGAGGAGAATAATACAAATTAACCTTCCATTACTGCTGCAGTCAACCATGACAGAATAGGCCGGTTGCGTGGTTGGTGACGTCTCCGTGTCCTATAGGAGCAGAGCTGGTGAGATAGCAGCTATCGCCTTGAACTCTCTTTATTTTATTGGAGTATGGCTGGTAATAAACAGTAATATTTAATTTGTCTGAGACCACAAATCGGCTTCTAGCTGGAAGGCTCCTGCGCCTTGACATTACGGTCCTAGAGAGCCCGGACTTGCCGTCCTTTCCCCAGCTGCTTTTTTTTTTTTTCCCCCTCCTTCCTTCTTCACCCCCCCCCCCCTTCCCCAACCTGCAGACGGAAATAAATTCGATTTATTTGCATCGTTTTCGACTTGTCTTCAAGGTGTTTGAGAGCTAGTTGGGCACTGGAGAAGGTGAGTGCTTTCCCAGGCAGCGGCCGTGCTCGGGTTCGCTCTTAGAAACTTCAGAAATTTTCGCTTTTGCCTTTCTTTCCGGCGAAGGGAGGCAAGATGGTGTTCTCTCTCGCTCTCAAATGCTTTAATTTTCTTTCTTTCTTTCTTTCTTTCTTTCTTTTTTTTTTTTTAAGAGAAAAACCTCTTCTTTCGGGTGTGCCTTGGGGGATGCTCCCCAACCCCCGCTCTGTGCGGCTCCATCCCCGCAGCGCGGTGACCGCCTGCTTCATTTTTTTTTTTTTCCTTATATTTTTTTTCCCCCCTCCCTTTCTCTTCCCTCGATTTGCACCTTTCGGAGCAGCACCCGTGCGATGAGAAGGGCTGTGCCGGGGTCGGAGCTGCCCTTTCCCCCCCCGGGGAAAAAAACCACCGGGTTTCCTCGCTGTTTTCATATTTGTGTGTGTGTGTTTGGAAAAGCTCCACGGCTCCTTTCCCCTGGAAAAATAATGAAATATGGGGCAAGCTTTGTTTTATTTGTTTAAGTAGCGTTCTCTGGCTTATTCTCTGCGGCTACAAGTGCAGTTATTTTATTATTTTTATTTGCAAGAGTTTACTCTTGGCTGTTTATTCTCGCGTAGCTGTTTGAACCGGCGAGCACATGGAGAGGGTTTGGGAGATGCCAAACTACCCCCCCGCACCCCCCTTCTCTCTCCCACCCCTCACCCCCAGACTTTTCGCTTCCTCACCTCAAACTTTCCGGGGGGCTCCGGTGTCACCGCGCCCATGAGAGCTGTGAGCACGGGGGGGGGGGGGCGCGGAATTTGCCGAAAACTTCCAGGAAATGCAGGGGAAAAAAAAAAAAAAAAAGCCCGCCCTTGAGGCAGCAAAGAGCGAGGGATTTTTTTTTTTTTTTTGAGGTGGGGGTGGCACGACGCCGACGAGAAGAGGGTGGGGGTAGGAGGAGGAGGGTGGGCAGGGCAGATCTAAACCATGCCATTTATTCCGAGTCTTATCAAAAATCCGCCTCGCCAATCTGGTTCTCTTCAGCCTGCAGAATGCGACAGGGAGGCTGTTTACCCTGCGCTGACCTATTCAACTTTACCCTCCAAATAATACATTAAAAAAAAAAAAAAAAAGAAGGGAGCGAAGGAAGATGCAGATAAACCCACGGCCCCGCTCCTCGCTGACGGTTTGATTATTTGAGCATGGCAAAAAAAAAAAAAAAAAAAAAAAAGAAGGAAAAAAGAAAATCCCTACGGGGGGCTGCAGGCCTCGGCTGTGGGGCAGCCAGGCCGAGTAGCGCTGCGAGGGGTGAGGAAGAGGATGGCCAAGGGCAGGGGAAGGGTCCTGGATGCCTTTAGAAGCGGGGACAAGGGCCACAACCCCACGCACAGACCCCGTGGTCCACCCTCCCTGTCTTTCAGCCCCACTCCTCCGAGTTTCATGATTTTTTTTTTTTTTTTCCCATTAAGCGAAACCATTTTTGGGGGAAATTCCCCTCCCCGCCCCCCCAAAGGCCTCTGTGAGCACCAGCAAATATAAAGCCGGGTTTAAATCCACACCTCTGGGCTGCCTTTGAGGGCGGGGGGGGGGGGGGCTGGGGGTGGTGCGAGGTTAGCGGAGCCAGCGATTTATTTAAAGGGGAGGGGAGGGGGGGAATATTCCCAGGCGCTGAATTTTCTCTTTGGTTGGGAGAGATGGATGGAGGAAGGAGGGAGGGAGCGGGGAAGAAGGAGGTAAGGGACAGGGGGAGGGTTGCTGGGGAGTTTGGCAATTGTCTTTGTGCCTTGTTCTTGTTTGCCGGCCAGAAAAATAGGCTGGAAAAGGAGATTTTTTTTTTTTTTTTTGAGGGGGGGAGGGAGGAGGGGGCGGGGGAGAGGGAGTCTTTCCGCAGCGGGATCCCAACTGGTTGGGCAGTGGGGTCCCGGCACCCGGCGAACGGAGCTGGACCAGCCCGCCTCTCCCCCCTTGCTGCGCTCCGCGCCCGGCTCCGCGCACCCGGGGCGGCCGCGCTGCGAACCTGCCCGGAGCAGCGGGGCTGCCCGCCCGCAACTTTTTTTTCCCTCCTTTTTTCTTTTTTTCTTTTTTTTTTTTTTAATTTCTCCAAGGGGGCTGCTGGTTTTTTCCCCCCCTCTCTTTCGTGATCTCCCTCTTTTTAAATTACTGTTATTATTTTTTATTATTATTTTTATGCAGGGAGTAGAAAGAGTGGGGTGGGGAAAACTGCATCTTCCAGATCAGGCTGAGAAAGGGGTGGGGGCGGGGGCTTTATCTTGGTTTCAGGATCCTTTCTAGTGCGTCTGACAACCTGGAAGTGTTTGGAGAGAGCAGGAGAGAGAGAGAGAGAGAGAAGCAGGCTTGCATTGGATAGATTTTTTTCTTCCAGGCTGGGTTTTCGCATGCTGAGCGGCAAATAAATAAATAAAAGGAAATATGCACACGAGGAGCCTGATCCCATTGTAATTTCCATTGCAAAGGGGGAAAATACACACATACATTGTATATATGGAGATGCATTGATTGCGTGGATTTCGGCGAGCAAGGTAACGGCTCTTCCATCGCCCTGCGTGTCCGTCGGTGTCTGAAATCCGCGTGGGTGCGACCGAGGGAGAGCGCAAGGGGCTGGCTGGGGACGAACGGGCTTTGCCGAGGAGCTGCGAGGCCTCGGGGGGCCGTGGGGTGCCGGGGAAGCGGCGGGGGGTGCTCCCCGGCGGTCCGTGGGGCTGGGGAGCCGCTGGAACAAACGTCGAGGGCGGGTTATATTTTTTTCTTCCCCCCCCCCTTTTTTTTTTTTTTAATAATCCCCTCGCAAACCCACTATTTAGCAAGGCAAGATGCATTTTTCCTACAGCCGCGGCGGCCTGGTTCTGTCAAGCTCCATTTCTTCTCAGAAGCTCTTTAAAGGGGAAAAAAAAAAAAAAAATAGAAGCCACGGATGGCCAATTGCTCTTAGTTTTCGGGTTATTTTTTTTTGCCGTCATCCCCCCAGCTTTTTTTTTAATTATTATTTTTATATCTGCTTAATTATGTCTCGACGCGGAGAGCATCGGGGAGGCTCGGCGGAGCCGGGCTGCCATGGCTAGGTCCCTCTTTGTTTTAATAAACAGGCTTTATTTATTCCCCCCCCCCCCCTCCTTCATCCTCCTCCCTAACTTTGTCATCTCAGGAGGAATAATAGCTCCAAGCTGGAGGGAAATCGATTAAAAAAAAAAAAATAAAGAATAACCAGCACTTCCCAAGCTACAGCAAGGAGAAAAAAAAAAAAAAAAAAGGAGGAGGGGAAGAGAAAAGCCTTAAATGGTCCCTGGAGCTGCGGCTCTGCCCCCCCGGGCTGCACCCGGCCCCGCGGCGGTGGCCCCCGGCCCTGCTCTCCTCCGCGTACTTTTTCAGCGCTCGTAGCGGTTTTTGCTTCGCCCCTCAACCACGGCGTGGGAAAAGGGAGTTTGAGGAGGGGGGGCAAGGAGGGACGGGGGCCCCGGCCGTTTCTGTGCGTGATCTTCAGCTCCAGCGCTGAGGATGCGGAGCCCCCTCGCTTTTTGTCCTTTTAAATTCTATCTGTGTCTGCGTACGCGTTACCCACCGCGAGCAGGGGAGATTATTTTCTCCCCCCTTCTTTCCGCTCCCGATTTTCCTCTGCATTTAAAGGAGAATTGTCTTTTTTTCCTTTTCCTTTTTTTTTTTTTTTAATCATTTCTAAAACTACTTTTAAAGATTGCTTCAAGGAGAAGGAGGACACATTTCAAAACATTCTCGTGTACTTAAAACCAATATTGCCTCCATATGGTTGGCCTTTCAAAAATGAATCCCTTCTTTGAAAAGTGCAAGAGATATATTTTTTTAAAGCTATTAAAACTCTAAATTCTTTAAGAACAAAAAAAACCCCTAACAGATAATTCTACAGCTTTTATTTTTTTTTTTTCTGCTTTGAAACTTTTGCCATTCCTGATAGAGCCTTTAGAGCTACGTCAAAATATCGCTTCTCAAACTCACTGGTGGCTCGCATCAGATGTAACCCGTGTATTTTTTAAGCTCGTTTTCTCTCCTGGTGCAGTTTTACTCTGAATGTTACCGTTTAGCTCACCGCAGCCCCAATTCCACCCCCCGTCCACCAGCCCGGGTGCACTTTACCTTGCACACTGCCTCGACCGATTGATTTATTTGCATTTTTATATTTTAATGAACTTGTCCATCCTTTGCTTTACTTGCAAGTGTCTGGGGTGGGTGGAGTAAAGGCTTGCTGTTTTTTGGGTGGGGTTTTTTTTTTTTTTTTTTTTGCGTAGGGGTGCGAGCAGTTGAATTTTCTTTGAAAGCGAGGTTGTATAAAGGGCCTCGCGTGTCGGTGGCATATGCCTGGTCGAGATCTGAGTGAGGTGAAAGCTCCGGGGGAGAAAAGTGGGGGCTTTCCGCCCCCTCGGCCGCGGCAAGTCCAGGGGGCTGGAGATGTTCAGGGCTCGGGGGGGGGCTCTGCACCCCCAACCTCGGACCCCCGACCTCCAGAGTCACTCGTGTGACGAACTGGCCGGTCCATGGCCCCCCTGTGCCTTGCTTCCCCACGTCCTGCCAGACAGACCTAAAAATCCGCTGTTTACCTTTTCCAAAAGATGCATTTAATAATACCGCCTCCCCCTTCCCCTCCCTCCTACCCCCTCCGCCCCCCCCTCCCCAAATCCTATCATCCCTTGCGGGCTGCGATAATAAATAAAAGTCTTTATTTCTCCCTCTCCCAAAGTTAAAGGGCCTTGTTCCCTCCCCGGGCAGCTGGAAGTGAGTTGTGGGCAGCCCTGCCTGGCGCTCCGGCTTGCTCCCCGTTGCGTGTGTGTCTGTATATGTATATACATATATATATATATATATTTTATTAAATGTCAGCATTGACTTATGCGTCTCTTATCTCTGCTCTCTCCCCGATGTGTGCCTGCAGTGGGGGACTCGGCGAAGGAAGCTCGTAACATGGCGGATAGCGAGGAAGGCTTTGGGCTCCCGACCACGCCGGCCGATTCGGAGGCCAAGGAGCTGCAGGCCGAAGCCAAGCAGGACCCTCAGCTAGGGGCCACCAGCAAGCCCCCCACCTCGCCCCAAGCAGCCTTCACCCAGCAGGTAAGGACCGACGTTCCTCTTCCTCTCTTTATTTTTTCCCTTTTCTTTGCATTTTTCCCCCCAGATAGCAGCTCAGCTGGGGTGGCCACCGCTACGCTGGGCAGCGAGGCGTGGGTTTAGGCCCCACGGGAGTGAAAAGTCTCACCTGATTGTCTGAGCTGTGGGCCACACTCGGCTTCTGCGCAATTTAGGGTGGGCTTCACGAGCTAAGGGTGCAGGGAAGGGCACCCATGGGTATTGGGGTGCGTAGAGGGACATACTCGGAGAGGCACCCGCTCTTGCGGCTGCAGACCCACACCCACAGGCGTTCACGTGTGGGGGCACAAATGCACGTGTGAACACACGCAAGGGCAGCTGCTTGTGCGTGTAGGTATTTGCTACACGCAAAATTTGTGAATTTTTGTGTAAGATATAAACATATGTGTACGTGTGCACCCATGCTGCAGCCGGGCGTAGGCAGCTCTGCCCACGCCATGTACCCTGAGGGCAGGACGGGGGTGTCATGTGCCGGGGGCCAGGCACACCCTGGGGTGCCCCCTTCGTACTCTCCAGCAGCCCTCGCCCCCCAGCTGCCTCATGTGGCCGGGATATGGGTGGGCTCCCACGAGGGACAAACTGGCTGGAGGCGAGGCGAGCCTGAGGGTGGGGGGAAGGTGGGAAAAGAGGGGCTTTTCCATCGGGATTGACTCGCCGTCAGCGGCTGTGGAGCCCCTCGGGGAAGCACCCCCCATCCTTGGATGCCACCCACGGGGGTAGCGATACCGGGCTTGTCCTGCCTGCCAGGGGCCACCGTGGAAGCGTTTGGCTGGTGCTTCGCCTCCATTTTTTTCAGCGGGGGGAGTATGTGCTTTTTTTTTTTTTTTTTTGGAGGGGTGTTTGCTTTGCCCCCCACCCCACCGTGCGTGGACTGTCCCCGCTGTGGCATCTGCTCCCCAGGAGCACCGAGGCCCGCAGGGTCCAGCCCCCCCCATCCACACCCACGACCCAGCATCACCAGGCTCCGGCCTGAAATCCCATTTTCACCGGTTTTGCAGAGAGAGGAGCGGCCGGGTTTTCCCGGGAATGATCCCCGAGCTCCCGCTTTTCCCAGTGGGATCAGGTTGCCCCCCAGCTCGGGGTTCCCCCCACCCCACAGCTGACGGTTTGTGCCTTTCCCCCCCTCCTCGCAGGGCATGGAGGGGATCAAAGTGTTTTTGCACGAACGGGAGCTGTGGCTGAAATTTCACGAAGTGGGGACGGAGATGATCATAACAAAGGCCGGGAGGTAAGAGGGCTCCGGGCACGTCTCGCGTGTTTGTGTCGTCGTCCCCCTACTCGCGTGTGCGTGTGTCATGGTCCCGGGAGCGCTGCGGGGAGAGCCCCCCTGCGAGGATACAGTCGGGGGGATGGGGGGGGGGGAAGTGTTTCTTCTGGCTTCTTTCTTGACCAGAACTGTTGGGTCGTTAATCCCAATTTCATGCTTTTGGAAGCTTTCCAGGCGAAGGCGAGTTGGCCAAAAGCTCGCTGGGCGATTATGTTATTATTATTATTATTATTATTATTATTATTATTATTATTATTAATTTAAGGAGCAACTCGGCCCTTCTGCCATTTTGCAACGCCTTACGCTATTTACAGAGGTTTCTTATTTATTACGCGCGCCGAGGCGCATACATGCCGCACGCCCACGCCGTTTAAGAGTATACACGGCCTTGAGCTACTGGTTTTCATACTGGTGGGGAAGCTGGTTTGGTGTCCGCAAATAAATAGCAACGCGGGGCTGACTGCATCTGGATACGCATCCCTACACGCGTGTGTGTGTCTGCGTGGGTGTGTAGAAAAATATACAGGCTCACAAATCCATCTTTATTGGGGCCGCGTGTAATCGAGTCCATGAGCAGCTTAAGAAACCGGATCCGTGGATACTTATACGTGTGCGCCTGTGTTTTTGAGGCGATTTAACATTATCTTTAATATTGATATTAATATGTTGGAAGACTGCTAAAATGAAGGGTCCCTGAGGCAGCGAGACCCAGTAAAGTGCTTTTTCCAGTCGCACCGGCAAAGTGGGGGCAGCCCGAGAGAGGCTGTGTTCGTCGTGATTTTAAATTAAAATCCTGGGAGGAAGGGAAAAAGAGAAAAAGAAAACAAAACAATCCTCCACGCGTAGAAACAGTTGTAGCTTTAGATTGGAAGGGCACAATAAACAACACGGAGTAAAACTTTCATTTTGCTCTGACGTATTTGTTGCAATCTCCCAAAATTTGCCTGAAGAGGGGGGAAAATATATATATGGAGCCGGTTGTATGAAGTTTTAGAGAGTAGATGTGTCTCACGGCCCGCCTTCCCCTCGAACCTCGCTTCTGTTGGGGAAAAAAAAATAGATTTTAAAGAAAGGTCTTGTGGAGAAGGGGGGGATGCTCGGGGCCGAGGTCCTGCCGACACCCGGTGCCGGGACACTGGGCTAGAGGGGAGCAGAACCCGAGTTCGCAGAAAAAAAAAAAGAAAGAAAGAAAGAAAGAAAAACACCAATGCAGCAGCGCACGGAGGGAGACATAAACCACCTTGCAGAAATTTCAAACAAATACCGCGGTGGACAGAAATCTCATCTGGAGAGCAATAACATGGACATTTACAGAGCGGGGGCTCGAGGGGAGATGCGGGATAAGTTTCCTTATTTCTCCAATTCCCCATGTTTATTGTGGGAGAAGGTCGGTTCTTGCTGCTCAGGTGTTTTCCGTGGAGTTACAGATCAATCTTCAGGTGGAATTCGGTTTATTCTCCCTTAAAACTTTAAAGTTAAACCCCCGCTTTCTTCGTTGGTAGCTTTTTTCCTCCCTCTCCTCCACCTTTTTATAATTGAATTAAAAAAGAAGGAAAAAAAAACCAAACCCAAACAACAACAAGCAGTCGGGATGCCCTGTCGCGGAGATAAGAGCCCGAGCCTCGGAGAAGAGCGCAGTATTTTTAGAGATGTGAGGTTTTTGTTTATGCGTATTTTTAGTCCAGGGCTAGGTTTTCATCTGCTTTATTTTTAAATATTTGGAAAGCTCAAACTAAAATAACACCGGCGGTTTAAGTCCCTGCCTTGCAGTCATGGAAAATATTGCGAGAAGCCCCTTGTTCCTCCGCTGTGTAGCCGAGCCTTTCCAAGTTTTTGTCAGGTGCGCTCGCTGGTGGCTGGGGCTGCGCGCACATTTGGTGTCACACCTGAGGATGTGGGGCTGGATTTTTTTTTTTTTTTAACACATATCTGCACGTAGAACCGTTGACACACACGGGGGTGGCTGAAATATACTTATTTTAAATATATATATTTATAGACATATATATATTTTATAGAAAGATATACATTTTCACTTTTCTTTTTTTTTTTTTTTTTTGGCAAATCTCCCCTCCTGTTCCGGCGGTTTATGTATAAAGGGAAGTAACTTGCTTCCAAAAGTTCTCACGACCAGATTTGTTCGAAGGAGGGAGAGCCGAACTGCTGGCGAAATAAACAGTTAAGAAAAAGAATTAGAAGGAGCAGGCGGACGAGTAGGTGAATAAATAAACCCGCCAGCCTCCTGATTACTGTTTTGTCTCTACAAATGGCCCGTTTCGTCTCAGCTGGCACCCAAACTTCTCCCACACCCCAGGGTGCGGGTGCGCCCATCCTCTGCACGAGCCTTTAGGGAGGGGCCAGCTGAGAGTGTGGCTTTGCCTTTTTTTTGAATGTGTCCCCCCCAAAAACACACATGAAACCACTGTGGAAAACTTTATTTTCTTCGCTTTTATACTTTATTTTTTTTTTTTTTATAATTTAATAGGCGTATGTTCCCCAGTTACAAAGTGAAGGTCACTGGACTGAATCCAAAAACCAAGTACATTCTGTTGATGGATATCGTACCAGCCGATGACCACAGATACAAATTCGCGGATAATAAATGGTACGGGGGCGTGGGGGACTGGGGGGGGCTCTGCGTGAGGCTGGCCAAACTGGGCAGACACCCTGGAACCAGCCGCTCATCCTTTTTTCTTTTCTTTTTTCTTTTCTTCCCCCCCCCCCGGGAAGGAGAGATGTAGGGCTGCAGGGGCTTCACCCGATTCTCCCGGGATGCTCCTTGGGAGACAAAAAGCACTAAAAAAAAAAAAAAAAAAAAAAAAGAGAGAGAGAAAGAAAAATCTGTCACAATTAGCTAACGATGACTGTAATCTTGTTTGACCACGGGATTATTGGCTATTGTGGCGCCAATAATTTCATTATTTTAAGGGAATATCTCCGGGCAGGAAAAAACTTTAAGGATGGGTACAGGGTCCTGGCTTGGGTGCTGGTAACTGGGGGCAGGATGGGGTTAAACGGGGAGAGAGCGAGTCCTCTCCGGCGGGAAAGGTGCCTAACTAATTCCCCGAGCAGTGATTGGAAATGCCTTTTTTTTTTCTCCAAAAACATGGCGTGAACGGCCAGTACCTCGCTGCCTCCTGCCCACGGGGTTACCTGAGTGGGAAGGATCCCACGGGAGAGGGTGGAAGGGGTGCAGGAGCCCACGGGAGGGTCCCCCCGCCCGGAGCTCATTGCCTGTCTCCCCACGCAGGTCCGTGACGGGGAAAGCAGAGCCCGCCATGCCCGGGCGCCTGTACGTGCACCCCGACTCCCCGGCCACCGGTGCCCACTGGATGAGGCAACTGGTTTCCTTCCAGAAACTCAAACTCACCAACAACCACCTCGACCCCTTCGGACATGTGAGTACCGGGGCTGGGAGGTGTGCACCGCGCCGGCGGAGGGCCCCCCACGCGTGTTCACGGCCCTCACCCACGCATGTCCTCCCCCCACCACCAAAATCACGGCAGTGTCACCCAAACCCGGTGTGTTGGATGAACGGACCCCTCCCCAAAAACGGAACCATCGACCTTAAAAACGGGCTATTTCGCAGCACCGCGTGGGAATTGGTCACAGACCCCCGGGGCCCGGAGTTCTCGAGTGGGCTAAACGTGCCCGGCTCTGAGTATCCGGCTACCTGGTTTTAACCAGGAGCGCTAAAATCTGCTCGTTGCTTCCGTGGATTTGGCTAACAGGTAAAATCAACCAGGCGTAATTATTCGAGGGAATCAGACCTAAAACCATGTGGATTCCTCGATCCAAAAAAAAAAAAAAAAAGGGCCAATAATTAAAGACGGTAAAAAAAAAAAAATTGAAATCCCACTGGAGCTTCTTGGTTATAAAAAGGTCTTTGCAAGACCCGTGGGGCAGTGAAAGTTTGTGTGAATTCCGCAGCCAGGAACAGCCCTCCTTCGAAGGTCTCCACAGATGCGAGTTCCTCCGAGCAAATATATGTGTATATATATATGTGTGTGCATGTACGAATAATATATATATCTATAAAAATATATATATAATTACTTCAGCGGGTATGCGAATCCAGATCCCGCCATCCCTTTCCAAGAGCGTATTTTTCTCCAGTCTCATTTCAACACTTCAGTTTCATTTTTTTTTCCCCAAGTTCTTTTTTTTTTTTTTTTTTTTTTCCTTTTCTTCGCTTTTTAATGATAAATCTCATACTATTAAATCCTCGCCCGTGCGGT
Organism: Chlamydotis macqueenii; assembly: GCF_036417535.1. Taxonomy (NCBI): domain Eukaryota; kingdom Metazoa; phylum Chordata; class Aves; order Otidiformes; family Otididae; genus Chlamydotis; species Chlamydotis macqueenii. The sequence goes on along the minus strand of NC_141572.1, from coordinate 12,976,697 downwards.
CGCTAAAATGAGGTGGGGGCTGCAGGGCAGAGCGGCCAGGTGAGCATCTTTTTACAAGCGCTCCTTTCCCCTTCCAGTTGGGGAGTTGATTTTTTTTTTTCCCCAAATAATTTTAATTTTATTTTAATTTTGCCTTGAGCTGGGGGCAAAGCGCTTTGCAAGGGCGGCTTCCCGCAGTCAGGACCTTTCCACTCCACCCCGGGCTGGTCTTGGGGAGCAGTCCCAGGGATGGGGTGGGGTGGGGGGGTGTGGACACAAAGGCATCTGTGGGGAAAAAGACCCCCGCCCCGACCAAGCACAAGGGACAATCGGGGGACTTCAGAGGAGGAGCTGCAGCGGGAGTCTCTCAATTAGAGTCGCTGTAATGAAATTAAAAGCCATTAGATCGTTCACCGTTGATGTCTGGGACTTTCCTGGATGTCACAGCGATTTCCCTAAGCCCCCGGGACGGGGGAGGCGGCGGCGGGGCGCGCTGCTCTCGCTGTCGCCGGGGCCCGAGCGTGTCCTGTCCCCCTCCCACCCCCCCACTCAGGATTAACCCGTGGTCGCCCACCGCCCGCTTTTTTAACTCAAACGTCGCCCCCATCTCCCCTCTCATCCTCTGCGGGGGGGGGGGGGGGGGGGCACACACTGAATCCCTCCAGTTCCCCACTTCTTGCCCTCCCCGGGCCACAGTGGGCTTCTTGCTCGAGTGGGGGTTTTAGTTGGAGAGATATGTGTCGTCCCCCCCCACCACAGCACCCTAAATCAGCCCTTCTGGGGGGGTCTTGAAGAGGATGAAGGTTTTGGGGAAGGGGGTGCGGGGACCTGCGGGCCCCTCTCCTCCTCCTCTCTCCTCCCGTGGGGTGGGTGTAGGGGGGGATGTGCGGCGTTGTGCCCCCTACATTCCCACGGGATTTCTTCTCCCCTCTCCCAGATCATCCTGAACTCCATGCACAAGTACCAGCCCCGGCTCCACATCGTGAAAGCGGACGAGAACAACGGCTTCGGCTCCAAGAACACCGCCTTCTGCACCCATGTCTTCCCCGAGACCGCCTTCATCGCCGTCACCTCCTACCAGAACCACAAGGTGAGGGGCCGGCCCTCCCCGCACCCCGAACCCCCAGCTCCCTCTTCCCCTTCTCCCGCCTGCTTCTTCCCCTTCTCCCACCTTCTTCTTCCCTCCCTCCCACCTTCTTCTTCCCTCCCACCTTCTTCCCTCCTTCTTCTTCTTTTTCCTCCTTTCTCTTTCTTCTCCCCCCCCCGCTTCTTGCCTCTTTCCCCCCTCCTTTTTGTTTTATCCCATTCTTTTCCCTTTTTGCCTTTCCCCCCTGATTTCCCCTTCTTTCCCCTTTCTTTCTCCTTCCCCTTCTTTCCCCTTTCTTTCTCCTTCCCCTTCTTTCCCCTTTCTTTCCCCTTCCCCTTTCTTTCCCCTTCCCCTTTCTTTCCCCTTCCCCTTTCTTTCCCCTTCCCCTTTCTTTCCCCTTCCCCTTTCTTTCCCCTTCCCCTTTCTTTCCCCTTCCCCTTTCTTTTTCCCCCCCTTTCTTTTTCCCCCCCCTTTCTTTTTCCCCCCCCTTTCTTTTCCCCCCCCTTTCTTTCCCCCCCCTTTCTTTTTCCCCCCCTTTCTTTCCCCCCCCTTTCTTTTTCCCCCCCTTTCTTTTCCCCCCCCTTTCTTTTCCCCCCCCTTTCTTTTCCCCCCCCTTTCTTTTCCCCCCCCTTTCTTTTCCCCCCCCCTTTCTTTTCCCCCCCCCTTTCTTTTCCCCCCCCCTTTCTTTTTCCCCCCCCTTTCTTTCCCCCCCCTTTCTTCCCTCCCCCCTTTCTTTCCCCCCCTTTCTTTTTCCCCCCCCTTTCTTTTTCCCCCCCTTTCTTTTTCCCCCCCCTTTCTTTTCCCCCCCCCTTTCTTTTTCCCCCCCCTTTCTTTTTCCCCCCCTTTCTTTTCCCCCCCCTTTCTTTTTCCCCCCCCTTTCTTTCCCCCCCCCTTTCTTTCCCCCCCCCTTTCTTCCCCCCCCCTTTCTTTTTCCCCCCCCTTTCTTTTTCCCCCCCCTTTCTTTCCCCCCCCCTTTCTTCCCCCCCCCCTTTCTTCCCCCCCCCTTTCTTTCCCCCCCCCTTTCTTCCCTCCCCCCTTTCTTCCCCCCCCCCTTTCTTTCCCCCCCCCCTTTCTTTCCCCCCCCCCCCTTTCTTTTCCCCCCCCTTTCTTTCCTCTCCCCACACACCCATCCCATCCCCTCTGTTATTCCTGGCGACGCAGACAAAGCGTCTAAAGTCTTAGGGTGAGTGAGGGGGAATGAGCTCAACAGGATGGTTTGCTCAGAGAGGAGACGACCAACCGAGGAAGTCGGTTTTATCTCCTTTCCCCCCGCATGGGTCAAAGCCTCGTAATCTGGAGAAGGGAGCCCGGTGCTCCCCTCGGCGGCCGGGGCGCCGATAACCCGGGCTGGCCGCGCTCCGGCCCTTTGTTTGGGGGGCCCGCTCCTCGGGGGGCCCTGGGGGAGGTCGGCAGGGGGCTGCGGGGTTGGCAGCGAGGAGGCCCTGGAAGGAAAGGGAGGCTCTGTGCCTGAAATCAGCTCCCCGCCTGCCCAAGCAAAACAAAGCAGAAAAAAAAAAGAAAAAAATCACATGTATATATATGTCTCAAATAAGGTTTTCTTGGGGTGTTGCTGCTGCCACCCTCCTCTGCCTGCCCACCCAGGGGGACCTGGCTGAGGGGCTGCTGCCCCCTCGCCTTCCCCTGCTCGGCTTTTGGTCTTCCTCACCCCGTGAGGAAGGAGGGGGAGGAAGGCTCAGGGCTGGCGTAGTTCTCAGCAGATATATTTAGCGATGCCTTTCACTGACTGCCCACAGAACCCCAGAGCCCCTCTTTAGGGGCAGAGCCCCAAGAAAAGGCAATTTTCCTTCAGAAAAAAGCAAATTCCTCCCCAAATCACATAGAAAGCCATTACTACAAGCTTTTACTGGTACTTACCGCCAGGTAGGATGGTTCTTTTGCGCTTGACAGAGTGAAATCAGGCACTTCTTTTTTTTTTTTTTAAATGGAGAAAGGTCATTTAACACCCAGGATAAATCCGGGATGCTTTCCTGGAGATGTAAGCAGGAAGCTCCTAAACCCGCGTGCAACGATTGTGTTTCCTTCGTCCATCAGTTGGCAAGGGAGACGCAGAGAGCAGAGGTAGGCTGGAGAAGAAAGAGTGCTTCCCCGTAACTAGGGAGAAAAGAAAACACTTCCCTGCCCTTTAAAATAGGAGTTGTTGGCATGACCAGGATAAGCAAACCGAATCCAAATTGAGCCCTCGCCAAATTACGCCTTAAATTATAACCCCACTGTGGATGCTATAAAATCGAGTTTAACTTCTGCTTGATGGATTCAGAGAAAGAATATAATATTAATAGAGCTGGGAGTTAATAAAACAGGACACGCTGCTCACTTTAAAGGCATTTCCCTGTGAGAAAACAGACCTGAATTTAACTGCTTTCCTTTGAAGAAAAATAGGACTGGTTTATAGAAAAAGAAATTATCATGCAAATAAAACAAAAGCAAAGCAGAAACATGTTAGTACAGTAGTTTGGGAAAACTGCCATATCAGGAGGAGCAGGAATATTTGATTGTAAATCAACAACATCTGGTTGATAAGAAATGACATCTGCGTATCCGTCTGTCAAAACACGCGCCCTGACGAATGCGTGAATCCCTACAGACACACACGCGCTCGCGTCCCAGCAGACACATGCACCCGCACGCATATTTTACACACCACTACATATTTTACACACCCCCCTACACTTTTTACACACACTGACATCCCCCCCTCCACCCCACCCCGCCACACACACTCCTCCTCTCCGTTCGCGGAATATTTGGGGGAACAAATAAAGAGCGGCTGTAGCCCCAAGATAAAGACCTAATTGAGCAAGATTCAGCCGTAAAAATAAACCAGGGAATGATCTCCCCTAAATGGCATCTCCCTCCGGGGATGGGAATACAATTTGTAGCTTGCCCCAGTGCGGATGGAGGATAATCTGGGGTGGGGGTGGCGCGCAGCTGATGCTCTGCGGAAGGGGTAAGGGCCTTTGGCTGAGTCAGGCAGCAAGTGGGGTCTATTCCGTGGGCAGAAACGCAAATGCGGCTTTCACAGCCGAGGCGTTGCTCGGCAAGAGGTGTTTTCATGCCGCAACGCAGACCGCGCTTCCCGCTGCCGTAAGCAATCGCAGTCCCACTGGGCTGTGTCTGCCTGCATCAAGCTCCCCAAAAAGGGTCTGCTTGTCCCTCCCCGCATCTCTTTGTCAGTGCATGACCCGTTTTTCCCCATTTACAGCCGTCTCTCTCCCACTTCCACCCATCACCTGTAGCGCATCCTTCATGCAAACTTTCCTATCGGCACAATCAGGCACCTTTTGTACACACTGACATATTTCACACGTAGTTTTTATATACCCATGTGTCTGACACACACACACCCCCCCCCAAATTTATACATGTAAGCATTTTAGGTTTCAAGAGCTATGCTATAGGTGAATTATATAACAATATTTATTGTATGGCTTGCCCATAAATGCGTTTGAGTCTATGGTTAGGCAGCTTATAGAAATACCTGCCTGATTTCAAATCCATCAATTCATTTCAATAGCACAGCTGCAATCCCAATATAGGCCTGCTGCTTATTTCCCCTGATATTTTAGGCAGCCTGCAAAGATATTTAAGCACACTGGGATCTCCCGTTCCTCAGCCCTGTTCCCTAAAAGGAGGCTTAGGCTACGAAGAAAGTTTTGGTAAAGTTTTCAGTGCACTTGTCAGCAGCTCAGTCGACCACCTCCCCCCTCTCTTCAACCCTGAAAAAAATACCCCAGAAATATTGAGGTGTTAAAATAGGTCACACGCACATTTCATTTCCTCCCCATTTACACAATGGGTGCTTGCAATCAGGTTGATTCCCCAATATTAACTTCCCCCTGCAGTTAAGTACCATTTTGCTGTAGCTTAAATCATTGTGTTACTAGCTCATATTTATTAGGTACTAGCTCTCTGCTTAGGACCAGGAAATGAACCCTAATAGACAGAAATAATTACGGTTCTGCCCTCGCAAGGGTTCTTTCAAAAGCGAGAATTCACAACAATTATTCTCATTAATTTTTACAACCTACTTTCCCCATTAGCTAGCCTTGGGCTTTATATTGTTTTTTTTCCCCCTCAGGATATCCGGTTTTATGCTGATTTTTTTTTTTTTTCTAAGTTATTTAACATTCTTGGTAGCCCAGATTCTTTTAAGGAAAACTTTAGCCCCAGCTGGGATGCTATAGGCATCCTGAAAGGCTACGTGTGACATAGCAACGCAGAGAGACAGTGAAGGGGCTAATCTGATGTGCTCCCGGATAGCCAGCGGGCATAGAGATGCATGCTGCATGGGCTTTCTAAATACATAGGTTCATCCCACCCCCAGAGAGACCCCTGTACTAAAAAAGGGCTGTAAGGTTGGCCAAGTCAACTGGTGCTCCTCCCTGACTAGTTTTGGAGAGTGGGCTGTGCGGCTCCCCGGCGAGCGTGCGGCCTTTTGCGGCTCTGTTGAGGTGTTTTGTGGGGTCGTAGGAGGCGTAGCTGCTGCCGGAGGAGGGCAGGTCTGTGTTTTACCTGGAGAGCTCAATTCTCCTGGGCTTTGGTTGCAGGTAGCCACCTTCATCGCTTGCCCCTCATCCCAACACTGTGCAAGGTCTATCTCTTCTCATCCTCCATTCTCGTTCAGTTCAGCCACCAGCCTCCTCAATGAGCCCATCCGTCTCACACCAGTACCTCCCACCAGTCACTGGCTCTCACTCCCTCCCGTTTTCTTCACCGGCTTCTGGATTCGGCATCTTCTCCCTCTTGCCAGCAGCTCCCCCTTCCCCTGGCCTTCACCTCCAACTCCGAGTCCCATCTCCTTTGTTTGGCCCAGCCAGACGTACGTAGTTTCAGCAGGCACCTTGTTTTTATCTGTTTCTTTCCTTCTCCCTGCTTTGGTTTGGCCTCAACCTCCACATCACTAAATGGGGTGACCCAAATTAGGTGATTTTTTTTCCCCACTCAGGTTTTTAAGTTTTAAGTGGAGCAGATTTTCCCAAGAAAATCACTCAGAAAGTAAGGACCCCCCCCCCCCCCTTGCAGAGTGTGAAGTTCCTTTTCCAAAATGCCCAGCCTTCAGGACAGTTTCAGAAAAGCCTCCAGAAGAGCCCAGGAGGGCCAGGGTGTTGTGTTTTCCCTTAGCTGATGTGCTCAAAAAATGTGAGAGCAGTTGATGTTAAAATAAGTAAATAAAGAGGAACTCAGGGCAGACACCTGGGGTGGAATATTTCAAACCTTACAAAGCTTTGTAAAGTTAGAAGCAATTGAGAAAAAAATTGTTATGGCTAGCGCTTGACAAAAAGTAATACTAAGTGGTAGTTTTGACCCTGACCACAACAATATTCATGAGCTTGCAGACACATATCCATACATGGCTGCCCAAAAAAAAAAAAAAGGAAAGCCTCTTTCCTCAACTTAACTAGATGCAAAGCTAAATTTTACCGTGCCGGAGCCAAAGATGCCGTTGGAAATGTCTCAGCAGAAGTGCTTTGTGGTCAGTTAGCCCAGAGAAAGGCGCGCAGAGGAGCGGCGCTGAGATTTCATTGGGAACTGTCGCTTCCCGTTAGAGTGAAGATGAACCCATAGGTCAGACAAGCCCTGAGAAGTGTATGTGTGGAAGGCTTCACCCTGGAAAGCTCTCATCTCAGAAGGGTCTGCAGCAGCTTTAGAAATCAGGGGTTAGAAGCGAACCTTACCCCCAGTTCCTTTTGGTAACAAATACATGAACAAAACCTTACAGTTTAATTGAATCTGTGCTGTATAACTTAGCCCTGGGCATTCTGTCATAATGACCTTGCAGGACGTGGTGGTTTTTTAAATTTTTCATGATGTAATTGTCATTTGACTTTCTGACAGCTTTTTCTTCCCCTCCCCAATTAGTTACAGTCAATTAAACAGAGTTTTGCTATGGCAAAGTTGATCCAGAAGAAAGTTATTTCCACCCATTCGTTTGCTTTTCCACCTCTGAAATAGTTTGTAAGTCAGACAAAAACTGGCCAAACAAAATATCTTCCACAGGCTGTTTTCTAAAGCAAGGATTCACCAACTTTTTCTCTGTTTTCTATTTAGTTGTGTATGGTTTTGTTAAATCTGGCTTGGAGTCCCTTGGCTTCGTGCTAGGGTTGATGCCGTGAGTTATCACCTAGGAGAACTTTGCTCTGAAAGCTCCTGCTGAAATTCATCTGAAGGACACCAAAGAGCTGAGACCTAATTTAAAACCTGCTGTAGTCCCTGGTTTCCTGATGCCTTCCATCTAGTAGATCTTTGATTTTAAGGGGCTGAAGTGAGCTGTGCTTCACATGGGGCTTTCTGCCACCAACATGTACGTTAATACCGTTGCTTGTAAGACTCTCCCTGATGACGGTTAGAGGATTTCTCTACTCATAAAGCAAGATATTTGCAAGATTGAGGGCCCATGCGATGTTGTGTCTGACATTTTGTGGGTGATTAAAGGCTTGATTCATCAAATAGAGCATTCAACTGAGGTCCTTAAACTAAGGGCTAGCATGCTGACGGCTCCTTTTCTGGTGAATGGAGAGTGTTGGGGACCTCTGAAGGCAATGCTACCCACTTCAGAGCCCCAGTGCCCTCTGGAAGTCCCCATCTCCCTCCATTGATTCCAGCAGGAAGGCCGGGAGACGAGGTTCTCGGTGCAGGCACCTTGGTTAAAATGCCTTCGGTTAGGTTGGGATGAATCCGGCCCTTTGTACGTTTGTGCGCCGGTGCCAATGCTGTAAATCCTCGCTCAGTGAAGGACTTCACTTATGCAAGCAAATATTGCCATTGGGTTCGGCAAGAGAGGACAACTCGTACATTCAGTGTGCTTCAGAATGCAAATTGCGTAGAAACATAAAAAAATTGAATAATCCCTATTATTCATTATAGAAATGCCACCACCTCTCCGGTGGAAACCGATAGGCAATTTCTTTGCAAAATACACAACTGGCTGTCTAGTTATTCAGGGCTTTTAACTATAAAATGTGTGCCGGTTTTACTGCTAGAGAACAGCTCAAATGGCAAATTGGACCAAGTAGATTGTTCACCCCTCTCTCTGAAATTTGAAATGCGCGACAGAAAAAAAGCAATGCCCTATTTATGTACTAAATTAGGTCCTGTTTTAATGAGAACGATCATAGGGATAAACGTAGGGGTGATGGGGTTTTGGGGTGAGATTTGGGGCTGAATTGGGCAAAAATGGCAAATAAATACATGGCCTTTGGAAAAAAAAATGCCATAAGATGAGAAAATAGCACAATAATCTGATTGTGCAGACACCTGGTGGGGTTTGCTGTTGACACTAGCCGAGCCAGTTTTTTCTTTTTCAATTTTGGCAAAGAGGTGGGTCCAGTATTGTGCGCTTGACTTCTTGAGCATCAACCTGTCTCTGTTCTACCACCATCAATCCCAAGCTCCTTCCTTCCTGTTGGCTGCCTTTCAATAGGAAGGAAGGACCATGTGTCCAGAAAGCGTGGGAAGCACGTGAAGTTCCTCCAACAGCAAACACTGGGTTGTCTCTCTTCCTGGGCCAGTACAAGTGGTGCTCCTGGCTGAGGACTCGGACTGCCAGGCAACAATGGAGAAAGAGGAGAAGGGGAATTGTTGCCTAATATTAAAAATAAGCTGAAGGGTGGTAGGGGACTTTGCTTTGCTGTGCCAGCTCTGGAGGGGCAGCTGGTGTGTGGTTGGCACTCAACTGGGGCCAGTCACACCTGATCCAGACTCAGCCCTGCTCTGCAAAGACACCAAAGCGTCCACACCAGGTTTAGTGACTTTGTACAAGATTGGCAGGGCGTTGGAGGGTGTCGCTGGTCGGCAGTTAGTACTTGCTTAAATGGCAACCCCTGGCTTGAGGGAGGCTGCTCACCTAAGTCCTCAGGTTGCTTTGGGTAAGGGTGTGTTCTGTACGGCAGAAGCTTTAAACGTTTAACTGAGATGTTGTAGTAGGACCAAAGTTTGGAGTCTGGGAGGGGTTCATCCCAGCAAACTTTAAATGCTGAAGGTAGCCACCCAGGCAAGCAAACCAGTCCTTCTTAGTTCTTTACAGAATTAATGGGGTGGCAAATATTCTTCCAGGGCACAATGGTTGGAGGGGGAGTTGCCCTCCCAGTACTTTTGGCCATTGGTCCACACAGTGCTTGCAGGTGTGGGGCTGGCTGGGGAGGGGTATCTGATGCAGGGCACCTGAAGTACATTCAGCTGATCTGAAACAGAGAAAGGGTGAGCGTTGCCAGTCTGAGTGAGAGGGTCCAGGGTCTGAGTGGTGAGGTTTTTGTTGTATGTTGGTGAGAAAACACCTGTTTGTGTCAGTGGGATTTGTTCAGGCAACACGACCTTCATCCCTGGTCCTTTGGTAAGTACAGCCTTTTCAGTCCAAACAGCAAAAATAAAGTGAGTAACTCTAAGAAAGCAGCTTTTCGCCAGAGAGAAATCTGTGTGTGTGTGCAGTCCCACGTGTTAGTCATGGGACAAGCCTGAGAGAAGTGAGAGGTTGTTGACAGGAGATATTTTTCCAGTGGAGGGATCTAGAGGAAGGCCCATGTGGAGTGGTCAATGCTTGAGCTGAGGGATGACTTGAGTTCCCAAAAGCTGTGTTTTCCTCCACATCCCCATTGGCTTGGGTTTAATAAACAATATCCACTCTCTCCCAGCCCATGCCTTGGACTTGCAATGAACTCGTTGTGTTTCCTCCCTTTCAGATCACCCAGTTAAAGATTGAGAACAACCCCTTTGCAAAAGGTTTCCGCGGCAGTGACGACATGGAGCTCCACAGGATGTCCAGGATGCAGAGGTAACATCTGCCTCTGTTGTGGGCACCCGCTCGGGCTTTGCTTTGCATGTCTCATGTGGTTTGAGCTAAGCCAGGACGCAGTGGCTGTCCCTTCTCTGGTGTCTGCTTGCGCACTTTGTGTCAAGCTGTTGAAATACCGTCGGGACGTGGGGCCAAAATCCAGGACTTCCCACTCCAAGGTGAACTGACAGGTTACAGAGGCAGGATCTCACTTGTGGGTTGTTCTCTTGGTCGCAGGGACCTTGTATTTCTTTCTGACATGTCCCCATCCACAAAAACCTCCAGCTTTGTGCTACACAGGAGTCTCTGTGGCTGCACGTGAGCTTAACCTGTTTAAAGCAACAAGAGACGGGCTCTGAGAAGGTCTCATCATCGGGCTACTGCAGAAGAGCTAAAGCTCTCGGCATTGTTCTGGGAGCAGGTTTGCTAAGGAGGTTTCAGATGCCTTGGGAGATCTTGGTGTGGAGACCCACGTTGTACTAGTTTCTGGCTTTCAGGTGGTATTTGGCAGGAGAGGAATGTTTGCTTGGTCAGTTCTGAACGCGCAGAGCAGGAGCGTAGGCACGGTGGTTTCAGGTTGAAGAAGGAAGGTATTAGAAAATGTTGGCAGTTCCAGGGCCAGGTGGCTGAAGAAGTCTTTTAGAATCTCAGATTTGGATGTAAATACTTAAGCTGAAAATCAAGCCTAAATCCTGTTTAAAGTCCTTTTTTAAATGTCAGGTCCTGCCGGTAATTAACTCCGTGCCTTTCACTTCACTTGGAACTTCATCGGTGTGTCAAGTTGCTTCCTGGTGCAAATATTTTGCGGGAACGGTGCCATGCCCATGATTATACCTAAGGCAGACGTAGGTGCTCCATACGGCATTTTCCATCCAGGAGGGCAGGAGTAACTCGGATCCCTTATTCCCTGGGACCAGCGGAGCTGGCTCTTGGTGGAAGGCCGTAAGGACTCGCGTTGTGACTTTTCTGCTGGGAGGGCTTTCTCCACCGCCCGGGAGCTGGCTGGAGGTGGTTACCACAGGCTGGAGCACAGATGCAGAAGTTTCTTCTGGTTGCCACAGTTGGTGACCTGAGCATGGCTCTCTGTAGCCAAGCCTATTGCGCTGGTAGGCAGTAAATAATGCCTGCAGACGCTTGCACCCATAACCCTACTGAAACGGGCAAAGGCACTCCTGTGTACAAACATTTTCAGGCTCAGACCCAGAAAAGCCAATAAATGTATATATATTTATATATGTGTATAACACTCTTCTCAATCTAAATCATCTCTGTGGTCTTCTGAATGTGCCCTGTGTTGCCTGCCTGCCCTTTCCAACGACGGCACAGACCCTGGCACAGTACGTCAATATTTATTTATTTATGGGTGCACTACCACTTGAAATAGCTTTCCCTCCCTCTCCCTCCTGTGCCAGCCTCTGCTGGAACTTGAGTAACGATGTCCCACGCATATTTTTTTTTTTTTGCTGCTAAACTACCCTTTCATTACGGTCAATGGAAAGAGTTGAAGGTTGACATTCATCGTGGGGTTTTTTGGAGCGGGAGGGAGGAGGTAGAACAGCGCGGACTATGAGAAGGGCTTCGTACCATATGAAGAGCGTGGCACGCAGCCATGCTGAGCTTGTGCTAAAAATTGCTTGGCATTTTTATGCGGGCCTGCGGTCGTCGTTGACGATACAGTGAACAGAAACACTTGGAATATGGAAATACACCCACTCCGCTCTGGTGGGGTTGAAAGGGTTAAAATCCACAGCATTGGCTTTACAGGAAAACTTCTGATGCTCACTTCCTTAATAACTTATCCTCTGTACCGATAGCATAGAAATGACTGTGTACCTTTACAAAGATGTCATTTCTTTTTTTTTTTTTTTTTAAGGGAGAGCAGGATAAGATTATTATAATAAAATAAAGACCTATTCAAGGTTGAAAATATTAGACAAAAATGCACCTACCTTTGTGGTTTTTTATATATATCTGAATATATACAGAATCATACTTATAAATATATGAAAAAATATATAAAACATCTATATAAAAATAAATTGCATGTATAATATAAAGAACTATTCAGGATTGAGTATGTTAGAGAAGTATGATCTACCTTTGTGCGTTTATATAGGTTTAACATATAAATATATTAAAATATAATTAAATACATTTATATATTCAAATATATTTTTATATATGTGTGCGTGGGGGTATGTAGTGAAGTTGTTTCCAAGATGGACCCTCTCCCCAGCTGGCATGTATAAGTAAGTCTGTCTTGGCTTCAGGGGAGTGATGTCTATTTATGCCCTTGGAGAATATGGTAGGACGTATTTTCAGTGGTATTCCTTCATTACAGAAAAAAAAGTAGCTGGAAAACCCACACTTTCTAAAACTAGTGTACAGCGTTTTGTACTGGAAACTGGTGACCTGACGTTCATCAGGTCACTGATCATCTCGTTAAGGGGTATAGCCATGGACGGAATTAATTCTTCCTGCTCAGGAAAGCCTCTGTACCTCTATGTTTATTTAAATTTCAGATGTTTCTTAGTTCCCTGTGTAGGGATATTGCAGAGGGGCATCTTCAAGCTGAGAGCAGCCCTGGGAGAAGCAAACCCCAGCAAACGAGGCTGAGAAGCAGTGCTGACCCAGCTGGCTGCGTGAGCTGCCTCATGGCACCTTGTTTTTGGGGAAAGCCCTGGTGATGAACGTGCTTCCACCCTCAGGTCCTGATGTCCTGTGTGGGGCTTGGATCAGATTGGAGTAGGCGTGTGGTGGTTGAAGACACCATTTAGAAGCAGCATTCCCAGGCTGGGCTCACTTGCAGAGTCTGAATGGTTTGCTTAGAGTAGATGCTTGCCTTTTAAATAGCTAAAATTTAATGAGATGGAGTCCATCTGATAGAAAGAGTTGCCATCTGGCCAGCTCTGGGGGCCTCCTTGTACCTTTGGCTGCGAAAGGATGGGAGGGACACCAGTTTGCTGAGTCCAAAATTATTTTACTCGCCTTGGAGCAGGTCTTGTAGTGGAGTGAAGCAGAAGTAGGTCTAGGTGCCGGTGGAGACTTGGCCTGATGATTCATTTGTTGAATACCCACCCTTGGCAAACGGTAGGGACTGAGAGGAAGGAAGGTGAAGTGAGGAAGAAAGACAAATTCCAGCGCCAAGGGTGAGCTCAGAGTGAGGTCTCGGGTGCCTCGTGGAGGAATCTTTCTCCATACCTGCAAGCTCTGGCCAGGCGAGAGCAACGCGTTGGCCTGAGTGGCCTCGAGGGACGGGAGCTCTGTAGGGTGGACGGGGGTGTCTTTGTGAGTCCTTCCCTCTCCACCGCTTTCTCTTTCACTAGGCCTCCCTGTTAGTTCTTCTCCTTCTGTTTCCCGGAAGAAAAGTTACTAAGTCTGTCCAGGTAGAAAACTCCATTCACTAGTGATATGAAGCCTTCCAGCAGCAGACAGTTTAATTAAAAAAGAATAGCCATGAGCTCCAGAGATCCAAACTTGAGTGAACACAGACTTCTGGTACACGTCCATTTTCCCTCCACTGCCTTTCTTTCCTGAGATGCACAGAACCCCTTCAGCAGTTTCTTTGACAGGATGAATGCTCCGGGAGAACAGGTTTCTTAAAGTTTTCAAGTTTCTGAGCACGAGATCAAGTGTTTGGATTTTTTTTTTTTTTTTTTTTTTTTTCAAAAGGAAAACACTAGCGGATAATGTGTAGAGGGATGTGAGTTATACTGCATCTGTGGTCATGTAGCAATTGCAAAAGAAAAATCAGATAAAATTATGCAGTTGTGATGCTGGGAATTTTAGGCAAAATAATCCTTTTGGATCTCGTGCCCCTCTTGTACTGTAAAAATTCCCTTTGTCTCTGCTTGGAACGTCTGCCTGTGCCAAGGGGAATTTGGTGTGGAGAGCAAGAGCGGAATTCCGCAGAGGACGAAGCTTGTGGAGAGAGATGATGAGGTCTGCGTTGTGGATGCCAGTGTAGGACTTTCCACCTAGAATTTCCCACGCATGAGAGTCAATGGAGCTGTACTAATGCACCATAGCTATCCGGTGATTTGGGGGGTTGCATGCAAGTAGTAGGTTTTTTTTTTTTTAAATCTGTGACTGCCAAAAGTCAGCAGGGGAGAAGTGTTTGTGGGTCTGGGGCTAGAGGACTGCAAAAGAGCAGTTCTGTTAAAACCTTTAACCAATTTTTGCTGATCATCTGCAACTCCCATTGTCTTCAGCGGTTATTATGGGTGCTGAAGAGCTTCTGGAAGTCTCAGGCCCTAGTTACTGCTCGTTCAAATTAAGGCAATTTAGTTCTCAGAGCTTCTTATTGGGAAAGCTTTTGAGAGGAAAGATGATGACATGAAAGGGTGGCTCTTAGCTCCCTTGATGGGTACCCTGGGCCCTTTCAAATTGAGACAAAGATCCAGAACGATTCCCTTGACAAAGAGGAGCGGCAGCGCAGTTCGATGTTATGTATGTTTTCTCCGTCAAAGATCACGAGCCACAGTTTGCTGCCTTTGGCATTAATCCACTGTAATCTTCCTGGCTCCAGAGGAATTATTCCAAAGATTTCCTGGTGTAACCGAGAACAGAAACTGGGCCAGACACAAAGGACTTAAATTCAGTACCACGATTCAGGGCTGGCATGATGGAGAAGACGATGCATTTTGGGGTGCCAGTAGAATAGGTGGATGACCCTCATGATAGGCTCATGTAAGTAGGTCTCTCTCCACTGCAAACGACCTCACTCTTCTTGCCTCTTCTCATTGCATCTTTACATCCATTTTTGTTCCCCATCTTCTGTCACTGAAACCTCTCAAGAGCCATGTGCTCTCTGAAACATTTTCAGTGTGACACTTAGAGTTACATCTGTTGGAGAGATGATGCTTTTCTCCAGCAAATATCCCCAAGGAAATTTTCCTGGTCAAAGCCTCAGCGGAAACTGTAGGCTTGAACTATATTCTATAGAATTTGATGGAATTCAGATGAAATCCAAAATAAGGCTCTACAGACTTCACTGGAGGGTATCCACACGTCTTTTAAAGTCAGCTCAAGAAATACAGGGTGGCTGCAGTTTCCTCCGTTGCCCCTTCTTCCAGGTTCTGCCCAGTAGGACCTGATCTGCAGAAGCTCAACCCACCATCTTTTTGCCAACATCTATTCTCCATCTCCTCTCATGTTCTCCAACATCAACAGTGGTATTTGTCTGCAAGAATCCAGTTTTTTTATTTGCCTGATAACAATAGCTCTAGATCTCTAGCCAGTTCTTTTCACTGCTGATGCTCAGGTTTGTTGCAGCGATCTCTTTGGGCTGCGCCGCTCAGATGGGTGATGGAAGTTCTGGTTGTTAACATACCATGCCTGCACCCAAACCAGGGTTATTGGAACCCTTTGTGTTCTGGCAAGAAGGTTAGAACATTTGATATGTTGATGGAGAATGCTGCAGTGAACAGCCTCCCGTATTTCTTAGTGAACATTTTGGCTTTTGTTACTAGACATCCAGTCGAGGGTATTATTTTCTGTGGGGCTGGCCTGAAGTTCCTCATGCAGAGAGACCTCGTATTTGATCCGAGGGTAAGACTGAAGAAGTACTCAGTAGTTCTTTTCCTACCAAGTCTTTTCCTGCTGTAATTTATCCACTTCAGACTCTCCAGACAGTCTCTTGAGAGTGGTTCAATTCTATTTCAATATGCTGGAAATGAGCTGAAATGAGTGCACATTGACAATTGTTTTCTGGTTTATTTATTTTTTTTTTTTCCTGGGAGATGGTATATTTATTCCAGTAACTTTTTTTTTTCTCTTCCTCTTTCTATATCTGTTATGGCTGACTTCCACTTCTTTCCTACTCTAGAGTCTCAGCAGGAAGGACAACAATTGGTGGCCTGGGAAATATAAACCCAAATGCCTTTGAGTTATATTTGCACATCTGGAACTGGGGTCTGATTCTGCACCACTGTACCCAAGGGTGCTGGGTGGGTGGAGGGGATGGGGCTGATGTTTGTCCTTTCACAGTGACTGACCAAGGAGGAGTTATAATCTCCTGGCGATTTGGAAAGAGTGGAGGAGACTCACTGTGTTTGGCACCAATTTGGTCAGATTTTAGACCAAGAATTGCCAATGTGACCAAGATCTAGACAGTGCCCAGCTCAGGGCCTTAAAGGATGCTGCAAGAACACAACAGCAGCTAACCACAGGGAAATCCTCTTCCATATCACACCTCACCTTGACCTCAACCAGACACCGGTATCATCCTTGGGACCGGACATTTAATAAGTCTTTTGAAGTCTTGTTGCCATGAGCTACAGCAGCTCTGGAAAGCCTTGGTACACAATGCTTCGCTGCAGAAATATCAAGCATCTTGTAAAACAATTTGCTCAGGGTCAGTAGGAGTTGGATGCTTCAATGCAGAAGCTTCCTGGTTATAAACTGTGGATTTTCAAAGAGCTTTTTAACAAGGTTTTTGTCTGGCAGCTGCATGTATTGTGCATTGGCTGGTCCATTAGGAAACTTCAAGTCCGCGCATTGAAGATTATTACTCTCTTGCAGCATAGCGACAAGCAAGAAAGTGGACTGGATGTCACTCTGTTAAGGTCTATATTAATAATTTTTCCATGTTTTTTATTAGTTTGCAGAGGCCAACAAGGTTTCTAGGGCTGAGATTACAAAACTTTCTTGAATTTGCTCCTTTGAATTCTTTGCTAGATAGGAATTTGTGGCATAAGTAATCTTATGGAGCTCCTGAGTCTGTCATGGTGAGGGCTTCACTTGGCCAGGGGACGGGGAAGATGTAATGAGAGAAAACGAGACAGAGTTTGCTAATTCTACCTGGCAGAGGTCTGCTTTGGGTGGAAGGGCTTGGGAAATGCAGGAAGGATTCACTTGGAAGGCCTGATCTGTAGGGTTGGGGTTATGTGATGAACTCTAAAGAGGAACGCGTGTGCTATCAGGAAATGGTTATGCAGGGCCAGCGTCTGGTCCCACAGGCCTGGGAAACATCTAGCCAGGTGGAAGTTAAGAACTGAGTCCAGACTTCAGGACTGTGTGCCTTCATTACAGACTTGGACCTCATCCCTAGTTTCTTTCCCCAAGCTTTAATGAAAATCAAAGCCATATCCTCTGCTGGTGGCCCTTCAGCTGGAAGCCCGGTGGTGCGGAGACTGTACAGCACCTTGCGCAATGAGGCTCCCCGCTTCCTCCCCGTCCCCCTCTGCTCTTGTAATACACCAACTGCAGTAACTCAATATTCATCATTAGCCTCCAACAGACTTTAAATAGACCAGTGACAGCTTCCTTCCTTATAAATTCTTTCCCCAACAAATTTTTTTTTTCTTCTAATTTTACAATTTTTAATGGAAAAAAAATGTAGCCCATTAACAACGCTTATGTAAAACTAACTCACATTCTGGCCCAGAAACAACAATTTCTTCCTTGCTGTGTAGACTATTTCCTATATTGCCTGTGTAAGTCAAGCTTTAACACTTTTTTTTCCTCCATACTTTGCTACAATTTTTTAGGACAGCAAAATTTCTGAGCGCAACAGTCATTTTGTGCCAATGGTGGACTAAACCTTTAATTCCATTAAACTATGGCCCGGGATTACAACCGGTTATTCTGGGAATAGTGACTTTCAGGAGTTGGGGAAAAAAAAAAGTATTTGACAAATTTTTAAGGACAGAAGGACAAACTAAATGGTAGCTGTGCACACTGCATATTGAGTGGGCTGAGGAAACAGTATAAATGTTTCAAGATGACTGTTGCTTTACAAGGTACCAAAGATATCTCTTCATTGGAGCTCAGCTCCTATCAGGAATAAAAATGTAGGAGTATAGAGATAACTGCCTTTGTGTATAGAAAAATGGCAAAGTGAAAGAAAGAGAATATTTTAGATATTTAGTTAGAAAATATTTTCCTTCCTCTGTCTCCTCAAATAGTTGATTTTTTGGCAAAAATAGCAACCAACATGTTTTGACTGAAATGGAAATATTTCAGTCTGGAGAGAAACCATTGCGATACCTCCTGGGAACTGTTGTTTGGAAACTTGGTGTCTCCAACCTGTTCCCTCTCCAGCTTGATTCCCTGCTCCCAGCATGATTCTCCACTCCCGCCGTGTCTCCCGCAGAGCGTCACGGTCCTCTGTTACGGCCACGGAGGCTGTCATGTCCCCTGTGAAATGCAGTCTGAAAGAAATTTGTTCCCCACTGCACAACAGAAGTGTGGGATCCTGACATCGTCAGGGTAAAAATATTGCTGTTTCAGGTCTACAGCTCCTTTATGGAGAGAAAATATATATTTTTTTTTTATCAAGAAAGAACAATCAGGTTGTTAAATTTTCCCCCCTCTCAGCTCTCCATTGAGACAGAGAAAGTGTTGAAGTAGGTGAGAAGTATCTGGGATGAGGGTGGCTTCTTAGTGTTTGTGGCGCTTCGTAGGGTGCGGGTCTGATGTTGATGGAGTCCCTGTGAGCTACTGTGAGAATTTACTGCAAGATCTAATCCCACTTCCCAAAGAGACATCCAATTCTTCCCCCACTGAAGCAGGGAGAAACTGAGAAAGGAGTCACCTCTATACCCTCCAAAAAAGCCACAGAGGACACGATGTCGCATCATGCTGTGGTATGTCCCTCCCTCCTCCTCCCCTGTATCTCACAGGTACCCCACTGAAAAAAAAAAAAAATTAGGCTCAGTCATTTTTTGGGGAATTGGGTGTTGGTGGTGTTGGAACTGAGGAAGAAGGAGCCAGCTTAACCCATTGAGCAGCCTCTCATTTGGGAGGAGAGCTAGGGGCAAGGTCCATGTGTCACCTTCTTGCGGACTTTCTCCTTGGAGGGGAAACACAGTGGGGAGGTGACTTTAGGGTGGCATGCTGTTACCGTGGGGATTGTTGTGTGAAGGTGGAACACAGAAGGAGCAGGCAGCTGAAAACCATGACCTGGTACAGCTGGGATACTCCCTACAATCTAGAAAGTTTGAAGGCCATAGCTCTTAACCTTCCTGAGAAGCCACCAAAGCTGCCCTCCAGCAAGAGTGTCCCCAGGCAAAGAAGTCCCCTGAAGCCAACCACGTACCCTGGCATCCATTGCTGTCTTGCATATCTGACAGACGAACCTCTTCTTCCTCCCAGCCCATCTCTTGTTCCCCGTGCGCAGCCTGGGTTTCAATTCTGGGAAAAAAGCTGCCTGATCAGCCAGCCCAAGTGGGTGGAAAGCCATCCTCCCGTCAGCCCTGCGGGCAGGAGCTGCTGGGCTTCCAGGGGAAGAAAACCCACCCTTTGGAATAGGCTCTGCTTGGCAAGCGACCAGTGCCCGGGGTTTGGAAAGCTTTCGTGGCACAATGAGAGACACATTCATTTGGTTTTGAGCTCCTGGGTGAGCTCAACCGTCCGTTACGGCTCGGTTGCTGATGTTTCTGGCAGCCACCACAGCAGTGGTTTGGATGAAAGCTCCCTGCTGTGAGTAGGTTTATATAATTGGTATTGTCAAATTTTGTAAATAAGTTCTGAGTTGCTGCAGTGCCAGGTTCTCTCCAAGGGGCGTAATCAGCGATTCAGGGCTCCTCCTCTGCATGTAAGTGGCCAGGTGAGCCTGTTGGTGGGATTTAAGGATCTGTCCTTGCTCCAGCCTAATGATTTTGGGCAGGTGAGTAGGATACCTTGAAGCCAGCTTGGTCCAATGGCTGTAGCCTCGAAGAAGAAAGCTTGTGTTGGAATCTGGGCTCTGGTTGGTGGCAGCTCTAAGTGATGCTGTTCTACCTAATCTTTACGCTTTTTAGCAAGTTGTTGGGTTCAGGGACCACTCAGTTGGCTGTGAGACAGCCCAGGCTTGCCCCTTGCCCGAAGTCTCTGAGACTCCTTACTCAGCATTGGTCCTCTCCCTTGCAGAACAGAAATAATCTTGTCCGGCCAGGTTGCTGATGTGCTTGGAGAAATGTCTCCAAAACACACTGTAGGGTCTTGTAGGAGAGGGGATTTCCAGCCAGTGTTGGCAAAGCCTCCTTGCTTCAAACCAGACTTCAGAGCAAGGGAACAAACCAGACTTTCCATCAGTACTCACCATCCCAGCCTGGCTCTGCTGAGGCGTGCGGTTCTGACGTGCGTGAGGTCTTGGTGATTTATTTATTTCTCTTTTTCTGAGCGTTCTGGAGTGGAGCTTGTTCTCTGGTCCAGGGATCCCCCATCCAGGACAACCGAGCTGACAAACTCTAGGGAAAAGGAATGGGGACAACTTCCGTAAGAGGAAAATGTAGAGCTGAATATTGAATCTATCTCCAAGTCAGTTTGGCAGAAATGAGGTTTTTTATCTACATGCATGTATTGTATATGTGGGTAATTTATAAATGGTATCATAATATGTAGATATAAATCTTGTGTATTTCAGTGTAACAGCATATATCTATTTTATGTATGGGTGTAAAATAGCAGTTGTGGTGGAAGAGGCACGGATCTGAAGGAAAAGATGCTGAATGGAAAGTGAAACAGAAGAGTGCTGCTTGGTTAAAGTGTGACGGGGCTGCGTTCTCCTGGGAGGGACGTCTCTGTTCCCCTGAAACTTTAAACAAGCACCACGACACTAATGTGCTGCCTTCATTTGTTAATGCACAGATCTATTTATTAATTGATTGTGTTTCTGCCTTTTTTTTTTTTTTTTTTTCTTTCCTTTTAGTAAAGAGTACCCGGTTGTTCCCAGGAGCACAGTGAGACAAAAGGTGTCCTCGAACCACAGCCCCTTCAGTGGTGAGACCAGGGTCCTTTCTGCCTCCTCCAACCTGAGCTCCCAGTACCAGTGCGAGAATGGGGTGTCCAGCACCTCCCAGGACCTGCTGCCTCCTGCCAACCCCTACCCCATCTCCCAGGAGCATGGCCAGATCTACCACTGCACCAAGAGAAAAGGTCAGACCCCGGCTGCTCCCCGCTCGGCACTTTTCCCCTTCCTAATGTGACCGTCAGCTTTGTTTCCTGATGTTTGCCCTTGCCTGCAGGCTGGATGGCCCCAGTCTGCTTTACGGTGGTGTTTGAGGACCAGCAAGGCATGAGGGTTGCGAGCTGGAGGTGGGCAACTCCTCCAGGCTGGGCTGGAAAAGTCCTCTTGGTGGTGTTAGCCTAAAAGACTGTCTCTGTTGTGGGGCTGGGAGCGAGCTGTTGGGAGGGGTGGAGGTACCTTCCACCCGCGTTGAATCCACATTCAGTAAGATAGCTGGTGCCGGAGATAAAGATGACTCATCTGTCCCCACAGCCCCTCAGACAGGGTTAATCTCCAAGAGGAGATACCTCAACAGCTTGGATTTTGCACAGTTCCCAACAAAGAGTCTCGCAGTTGGGAGACAGTCATCTGCAGAAAGCGATTCCACCTAAACATTCGGTCTAACGAGCAGGGCGTGGGATTGAAAATATCATGATATCCATGTTCATTCCCCTCTGGTGTGACTGACCTGCTTTGACAGAGCTTGAGGGATCAAACTGTGAGGGCTTTACACCGACTGCTCGGCTTGTCCTGGTGTGAAGAGCCCCGTGATGTCGATGGGATAATTGTTCTCAGGCAGGGGTGACCAGTTTGTGGTCCCTTCCTTCCTCTCCCAAAGCAATGGGAGTGCTTAGATGCAGAAATATTTGCAGGGCTCAGACAGAAAAAACCCTCACATCAGCTTCCTTCCAGACACTTGGAAGAAAATAGGGAATTTCCAGGGATGAACGCAACACTGCATGGTGGGCAGGAGATCGTTACTGCCTATTCCTGTTCCCCTTTCTCAGGATTTAGTCTGGGAAAAGTGAACATGCACCATGGCATTTGGGTGCTCCAAGAATTTCTCTAGCCTGGTAGCCTCTCCCCACAGCAGATCCCTTCCTGCTTCCCTGCTTGGTCCTATCAGTCAGCCGCATGTCATTATTTTTAGTAACGTAACCCCTGGGGCGCCGGGATGCGCAGCGCAGAGACACACAGTCTAAGGTAGCGGATGCTGGGAAGTGCTGGCAGATGAGGCAGGAGGGCAGTGGAAATGTTTCTCACAGCCTTGGTGAATCCCCTGAATGCTGTAACATCACGCGTGTGGCACACAAGTATATAGGCAAAACAAAAAATGTTGAGAAATCTTAAAATTTTCCCCAGGCTGTGCTAGACAGTGGCAAAGAGAGGCATCATTTGCTGGCCCCTCCAGCTGACCAGGTGACCCTCGTGCTCGTATAGAGTGTGTCGAAGCTGTGGTTGGTGATGTTAGACCTGAGCTGGTCCATAAGGAATTGCAGGGGACTCCAGCGCATCTCCTAAGGTCAGAGGTGGGGTGTGTGGCCCTTGCTACCCCTGCGCTGGTGCGGGACCGTGGGTGTGGGGCTTTGGGATGCGGCCAGGTTGCTGCAAAGCCCCGCTGTTGGCGATGGAGAGGCAGGTCACGTTCGCCCTCGGCGTCCCTCAGCCTGCTGTCCATCCGTCCTTCCTCGGCACTCCTCTGCCCTGGGAGCTGAGCTTTCACTGCTCCTCTTCCCCTTTGCACAAACTAACCAAAACAAGCCGTCCCGAACGGCAACAAGCCCTTTGGACAACCTCCGACTGCTGGTGTCCCCGCACCGCAGGGCAATTCATCATTCGCCTCCGCATTGTAACGCGATAAGGAATCAACAGAGGTTTCCTTCCAGTTTTGGGATTCCCGCTAAGTGGTGTCTCCATGGGTGGTTTCCCTCAATCCCCCAATTATCTCACTTCCTCTTATTGTCACAAAAGAGACGACTATCTGCCCTGTAATAAGCTCCCCGGCCCCTTTTGGCCTGCTTGGCCCTCCCAAAAGCGCAGGAGGCTGGCGAAGCCAGTCCTCGTCTGTCGGCCGATGGCCCCTCATTATCTCTACGATGGCTTGAGTGGCACAAGCAGTTAAGGGCCTTTTATCAAAGCCGCCAAATGCTTTAATCAAAGAGAAGCAGTGTCCTGTCCGATACCACCGGCTTCTCGGGCGCCTGAGTCTCTGCTTTCCTCCCTGTGCCTTTTTTCCCCCCTCCCCGTGCATCTAGTAAATCAAAAACAGCCACCAAGGCTTAAAGAAAAGAAACACAAAGTTAATATGAAACAGAGAGCTAACATAAGCTGCCAAGCAGCTCTT
Source organism: Chlamydotis macqueenii (assembly GCF_036417535.1). Taxonomy (NCBI): domain Eukaryota; kingdom Metazoa; phylum Chordata; class Aves; order Otidiformes; family Otididae; genus Chlamydotis; species Chlamydotis macqueenii. Next base: position 12,953,788 of record NC_141572.1, on the reverse strand, counting down.
TGCAAAGTGAAATTAATTAAAAAAAAAAAAGTCACTGGAGATGAGCAGTTCTGTTCAGATAAATCAGAACGTGATCCAAGGTTTCATTTTAAACTGGGATGGAGCGTGGCAATTTCTTCTAGTGCTGAGCAGGGATCTTTACTGAACTTGGGAAAATTACCTTACCTGTAATATTCCTCTCTTTCTTCCTTTTCCAGCCTCTGCTTTCTAAGTGTAATATTAAGCTTTCCCTCACAGCTGTTCTGCTTTCCTCCTTTTCTGCATAACTTTTAACAAGCCTCACCACCTAAGAAAACATGAAAGCAAGAGTGTATTCACTCCTCTGTCCATTTTCTGGACTGGAGATTTTATTGATTTTGTTGGATCCTCTACCCCCAAACACTGACTCCTCTTCAGTCACTTTAGGATTTATCTCAAGCGGATTATTTCCTTTTCTCAGGGCTGCGGTTATGGATAAGCGCTCGCGGGGGCAGAGGGCAATTCAACTGGGTTTGAGACCAGCTGGTGTCTATATCTTCTGTAAGAAATACCACCACTCTTTTCCAAGATAGCCTCTCAGATACGGCTCCTTCCAGCTTTGACATGTCACGATGTCTCTCCGTATGGTCAAGTCTTGGTTTAGGCTCAGTTAAGAACAGGTCTGTATTTGGGCAACTCAAAGGCGCCTTAATCAACTTCTACTTCCTTGGTGACCGAAGACAAAGATTTAGCTCTGTGGTTGACAGTGTTGTTCTTAGCTGTCAAGTCAAGATGGATTTGCTCTGGAGATCTGATATGGAGTTACATTAGGGGAAAGCGGCAGGGCTGGGAGGGGACATTATCTCTGAAGGCTCCTCTGCTTCAGGGAGCTGATCGTCTCCTGTGTGAGGAAGGAAAGAAGGACACACGCCAGAGCCCCCAGATCTGGCAATTCCTAGTGGGAGTGCGGGGTCACAGCATTGGGAACGGCTCCAGCACAGTGTGAGGGGGGTCACTGCTCTGGGCACCTTCTGAACATGCTAAAGGCTGAGGAATGGCAGTCCTCCAGGCCAGGGTCATCCTGCACTGTATCCCAGCTCCCCACTGAGATTGCTTGTGGCATTTCACAAAGAGAGTGCTCTTGAGATGATGGATTAACTCCAATCCTGTATCCTACCAAGGAGTGGCCTAAGTTCTTGATGTGGATTTTTAGGCTGCAACAAAGATCAGTTAGAGCTTTGTCTTGTCTTCTGATTGTTCTCCACCTCTCCCTCTCTCATTGTTGTGCTTGGAGAAGCCCAAAAGGACTTACCAGCAGGCAGCTTACTTTGTCTCTCATTTTAGCTCCACGTCCCAATTAGGGGATTTGGGCTGGTTTCCCCTTGTGTTATCCTCTCCATCAGACTTCCTGTGAACTAAAAAGCCATCCCTCTAAACCTCTGCTCCCTCCCAGCCTTACACAATCTCAACCACTTGGCAGATTTCTGGGATGCTTGCGATGCTGAACAGGAGGCGACTGGAGCAGCCTCTCCCTGGGGAGGTTATAAAAGTTGTCATGTTGGCACTCTGAGGGAGCAGAGGGATGTGGCAGAATTCACCAGCTCCAACCAGTGAGGACCACATCCTTCAGCCACACGTAGCTTGAACATGATCCTGCCTGTGGGGAGGAATGAATTTTTCATCTCCCTCCTGCTCCCATGAGATCACTGGAGATGCAGCAATGCCTTTCCCCCTTCTCCTCAAGAAGGGTAGACCTCTTCATTGACCAAACTGATCTTTTTTCCCTCATCCTAGCCAGCTTTTCTTTCACTGAAAGAACCTGTAGGACAAAATTTAGGTACGGGATATCTTCTTGGAGGATGTGCTTCTTGTCCTGCTAATGTTAGGAAATGCAATGAGTTGGCCAAGGCTTGAGCTGTGCCGCACCTGGAGGTGTTTGCAGCTTGGGTAGATGCAGTGGAGCCCAGATCAAGGCTGCTGCTGAGACATGGAGGGTGAAGGAGAGCCTGCCTGCGTGGTGGGGAGGTACTCAGTTGGCTGGTGTGCACCCAGATTTTGCTGTGCAGCCACATTTCTTGTGGCACTGTAGTTTCAGCAGCTTCACATCTTCATGTAGGCATCCTGCCCTCCCATCCAGGGGAGACTCCTGTGCCTCTGCAGCAGTGCTGGCATCCCACTGCCTCTGGAAGAGGTTCCAGCTTTCGGTGTTGGCTTGTCTCTGCCCCACAACCCTTTCTGTCCTGTTCCCCTGTAAAGTAACACAGCTGTACTGCAAACAAATGGCTAAAATAACTAGCATGCCGTAGGTCTCACGTCCTAGGAGGTACACCTTATTTCCCCTTTAGGGATGCTCATTTTGATTGAATCCGCCTTTTTCTTTTCTTCTCTGACAACCCTTGTCAGTCTTGCACAGTGGTATTAGCTATTCAGGCTCATGCTAGATTCATACCAGAAACCAGACTGGATAAGACAAGTCTTAGTGATAATCACCCGTTGCATCCCCCTCACAAAGCTGGGATGAACCTACCGTAACGGCCCGGAAGTGTGAGTGAGCTTTAAAAACTAAAACAGGTGGGTCCCATTCTTCATTGTTTTCTGTCTCAGGGAGCTGATTGCCTTGAATTGGGAAGGAGCTCTCCTGATCTAAACCAAGAGAAGAGGTGGGCTTGATGAACCCTGAAGTCCAGAGATTTTGCATGTTTGCATTTCATTCTGGATGACCCTAATATTGGAATTGGGAGAATTCCATGTAAAAAGCTATTTGTGTGGTATTTACAACCCAGCTGGAATTAGTAAATACCGGAAATCTTGGAACTACTTATACTCTTGTTCGAGCTCCTTCGTTACATAGATCACCAAATCCCTTGTGAGGGAGCCAGTTTCCACCCTGTTCTGAAGGCTCCGTTTTCCTTGGATTCACTTTGGAGCAGCTTCTCCTGAGCCCTGGCAGCTTCCCCTGCTTGGCAGAACCTTTTCCTTCTTGAGGTTTGCGCAGTATCAAGGCGCTGGTCACAAGAGCTGATTGCCACCCTTGGCTTCCAAGAACAGCAAGTGGAGGACACTCAGCATCTCCCAGAGGCGCCTGGCACCTCCTAGGGTGTGGTGGCAACAGGAAAAGGACAATGAAGTGCTATTAGGGAACCAACATCAAAAATCAACTGCAGAGACTGTTATCTCCTATGTCCTGCTTACCCCGATGCTGAGGAGGTGAAAGGACCTTCAGGAAGAGGGTTATGGCCACTGTCCAGGCTCCAGAGCAGGTGCGATTGATGTTAAGCTGCAATCTTCATCACCATGTGAGAGCTCTGTTTAACTTGTCCTCCTCCTGCTGTTCTCTTACTTGAAGATGTCCCCTTCCCACCTCCGATCTGCTCGGCACACCATGGGGATGTTGTGGTGGGGCAACCGCAGATCAGGCCAGAGAGCCTGGACCAGTGTAAATTCATCAGCTGGCACCAGCTGAGGATCTCTGGTCTGCATCGTCCCATCTGATGATGAGGATGAGCTGTTCTCTTCCCTCTCCAGCACTTTGAGGTTACATAGACAGAAAAATCACAAGGAAGAGGGGCCAGAGGGCCGGCAGAAGCCGTTAGGGCAGGCTCTAATCCTTCGTTAGCGACTCTGCACTCTTTGGAGATGGGTACGGTGTCCTTGCACATCTCAAAATCTGGAGCCGTGGTGCCCTTTCCACATGTGATACCAGTGAGCCCGGATCCAGGGAGGCCAGCAGAGCGACCGTGAGAGCTTACGGAAGAAGAGAGAGCACCTATAGGGTTCCCAGTGAAATTCCGGTTGTTTTTGTTTTTCCTCTCTTCACCTGCGATGAATTCTGGAAGCGGGTCCGTAACCGTGGCTCTGCCCAGCTGGGCTGTGGCAGGCAGCGAAACGTCTGGGCTAAATGGAAAAACCAGCAACCTCAGGTTGTAAGTCAGGCACATTTTCACACAACGGAAAAAAACAGAGTTTTACTGTTTTGTGTTGTATATTTAAAAAAAATAAAGTAAAATAAACAATCAAACCCCAAGCCAATGATTTCGAATGCCAGCAGAGTAATGCGGTTTAATGCTGAAAACTTTATTAGCAGAACAATGCTTCATTTTACAAGACATTGTTTTTCCACCCTAGTGCTCTTATTACTCAGTGGTGGGTTCGGGATCCAAAATTTTTAGGCTGTCTGTGAAAGCTGGAGCTAGGGCTGTTCTTCCAGATGCCAGACCTGTGTCTGGGGGGAGCTGGGACCCGTGCTTCCAGCTTTTGTCTTTCAGGGATCAGCATCCCCTCCACTGCTCCTATAAATTGAGCCTGGTCAGGAGGGAGGAGTGTGATACCTCAGTACCTGACGTTTTCTGGGCTGGTTGTGCCGAGAAGTCTAATAGTGGTTGTTGTTCCAGCTGGACTTGGTAGACACCTGAGTGGGAACAACGGGTTATTTCATGAGCAGGGTGGGTGCAGCTTCCAGGAGAAAGCGCATGGCTGTTTATAGCAATGAGGGTATGCAGCAACACCTGCACAGCCCCTCTTTTTAGTTCTCTTTTTTTTTCAGAACTGTTTTTTTTTTCCTCTTTTTTTTTCCTTTTTTTTTCCCTTTGTATTTTAGGAGTGAAAAAAAAATGCATCTCAAAACGTGTTGGTTGAGAAAAATCTGAAAAAGGCTGTTTCTTGCAGTATTTTTTCAAATTTGTTGCCCTTCAAAAGGGTGCAGCCAAGGGGGCTTTGAGCAAAGTGGGTTGGTTTTTGGTTTTCTGCCTGCACCAGCTGTCTTGTTCTTGAAGCAGCAGCAGAGTTAGCACGGGTCGGAACAGGCTCCTCTTCCCTTGCCTGGATGTCCTTAAAATCTCTTGGTGAAGTGTTCATCCCTGGGAACCTTGCCATCCATTCCAGCGGAGCTGGATTTCATTTGATGAATAAATAAGTGCCTGTTCATGTATTCATTTTGCTTTGCCCTAGAGATTTCACCTAAATTGTTTATCTCCTTCCCTCTGTTGGCCCGGGATGCTGCAGGAAACAAAGGGCTCTGCAAGCTTTTCTTTTCTACTTTTCTTTTTTTTGTCACACTTGGCTCTGGCACACGGCCCTGTGTGGATTTTTGTGCCCAGCTCCCTTGGCACGGTGAAAGACCCGGGCTGTAAAACTCCAAATCTGATTGTCTGAACTGTGCCATGGCTGATGCTCTCCTGAGGGAATTGTTATTGTGAGCTCCATTTTTGCCTCGTTTGTCATGGAAGCGTATAATTGTAACGGGTTTTAGTTAACGGCATCGGCTCTGAGCCCCTCGGTTGGCTGTGGGGACCTCTGTTAGGCGCAAGGGCAGATCGTGCTCCTCGGGTCAAAGTTTTAGCAGTAGAAAGGAGACGAGGAGCTTAGCGGTGTTGGGGTGTGCGTGGGACATTGCCAAGGAAGCAGAGCCCCAGGATCCCTCCAGCATCTCACAGCCTTGATTTTTTTTTTCCTCCCAGTGCTCCTAGCTAATCCCTTCCCCAGCCCAGCAGGCAGGGCCGAGTGCAAGGTTTGGTTTGGGCAGGATTGATTCAGATTGATTCTGAGGAAGGGATCCGGATTTACGCTGGCATAACTGAGAGAAGTGTCTGCATCAGCTCTGCGTCCTTGGTAAAATGAGGATTGAGGAGAGGGAGGTTCAGCTGAGGGCACGGTATTGTTGTTGTTTGCTACCAGGAGTTTTTTTCTCCCAACAGATGAGGAATGTTCCACCACCGAGCATCCCTACAAGAAGCCCTACATGGAAACTTCTCCGGCAGAAGAGGATCCTTTCTACCGGTCCAGTTACCCCCAGCAGCAGGGACTGAACACTTCGTACAGGACTGAGTCAGCCCAGCGCCAAGCGTGTATGTATGCCAGCTCCGCTCCCCCCACGGACCCCGTGCCCAGCCTAGAAGACATCAGCTGTAACACGTGGCCGAGCGTGCCATCCTACAGCAGTTGCACAGTGTCTGCCATGCAGCCGATGGACAGGTTACCCTACCAGCATTTCTCTGCCCACTTCACCTCGGGGCCACTGATGCCCCGGCTCAGCGGCGTGGCCAACCATACCTCCCCCCAAATAGCAGATACCCATAGCATGTTCCAGCACCAAACCTCCGTTTCTCACCAACCCATTGTCCGGCAGTGTGGACCTCAAACCGGCATCCAGTCCCCTCCCAGCAGCTTACAGCCGGCGGAGTTCCTGTATTCCCACGGCGTGCCTCGAACCCTTTCACCCCACCAGTACCACTCGGTCCACGGCGTGGGGATGGTGCCAGAGTGGAGCGAGAACAGCTAACAAGGTGGTGAGGGAAGCGCAAGAGTGTTAGCCATGGGGGGGAAGGAAAAAAAAAAAAGGGAAAAGGGAAAAAAACCCCACCCTGTCGATAAAAAAAGCGAGAGTATTTTGCAAGACTTCTTTAACTGAATGTTCACCGATAGCACTCAAGAGGGACCGACACCGATTGAAACCACAGATGAAATAGTCATCGGCCTCCGTGTGACTTGCCCCTCCTCCCTTTTTTTCTTTTGTTTTGTTTCAAAAGAAAAACCAACAGACCGGCACACTTGTCCCCACCCGGTTTGTGTTGCTGCCACGGCCAGCCCTGCGCCCGGTCCCTCCCCTCGCCCTCCTGCTCTTTTCGTTCCCCAAGGGACATGAGACTCCTGCTGCCTTTCTCAACACAGTCAGAGTGCTTGAACAAGAACAACTAGGATGTTACTTTTTTTTTTTTTTGTGGTGTTGATGTTGACGATGTTATATAATAAATAATAATATATATATATTTCCTTTCAGTTCTCTCAAAAAAAAAAAAAAAAAAAAGACACCAGCCCTTTTTACCAAGGGTGGATTTGGGAGTGGTGTTTCTTTTTTATTTTTTTTTTTTTGTTTCTTTAGCATTATCATTGTTACTTTTCAACAGAAAGAGGTTTTACAAACCCATAAATAAGAAGCAGGTGCCTACCTCGCCCCAGTGAAACTGCTCCCCGACGGGTGCCGTGTTTCCTCACCAACGCCCCGAAATGCATCTCTGCGGGATCCAGCCCCGTCAGCTCATCTCCTTTCCCACTTTTCCCACATTCTCTTGCTCTTCTTTCCTTTCCCACCTCCTGGTCTTTCCCGGTCCATCAGCTGGCTCTGACGGAAGCGCGGGGTATCTTTCAAACTTGAAAACATCCACAGCTCATCTCCTGCCGAATTTTTACCGGCACGCAGAACGTGAGGCTCTGAGCCAGATGCAAGGCAGGGGAAACGGGGAGGAGAGGATGCAGACAGCGAAAGGAAAAAATTTGCTCATAAAAAATGATGATGACGCTTGTTTGCGATCCTGGACTTTCATTTTGTCGTGTGTTTTTTTTCTTCCTCTCAAAAAAAAAGAAAAAAGAAAAAGGGATACTGGTCTGGGTACGTTAAGTGAAATATGAATTAAATGTGTTTAAAAGGAGTAGAAAATGATCATGAGAGGCTGGGAGTGGGGGAGGCAAGAAGAGAAGAAAAAGCAAATGTGTGTAAGTAAAAAATGTCTACTGCAGAATTTTTCAGGTGTAAAATTTCCTGGCACTATTTATTTATACGTGGGAGTTTAAATAACTCATGGTATGTCACGAAGCCAGCAAAACAGCTGATTCAAAGAGGTTAAAAGTTTTACTGAAACGGAAGTTTGCTTTCTTTTCTTCTTCTTTTTCTTTTCTCCAAGCTGTGCACACTCTATATAATTTACATATATTTTTAATTAAAAGTAATTCTAATTAACGAAAGAGGTATACCTGTGTGTCAGCAACTGAGAACGCGGGTGTGAACGCATGGGAACGCTGGTGTGTGCGTGGGAGGGGTTACGGACAGGTATCCAAAGCTGTGTAGCTGAGAAGAAGATAATCCCTGCCTAGCTAAGCTTTCATCTCCTTGTGTGCCAATTTGTCTCTAATAAATACCATGTGCTCGCAATGGCAAGGCACCTGCCCACCTATTTTTAACTTTTTAGGGGTTTTGGGGTGTGATTTTTTTTGGTTCTTTCTGCTCGATGAAGTCTGATTTTTTTTTTTTTTTTTTTCTGGTGTACCAGAGGAGGAACAGCGTCCCAGCGAGGAAGGCTGTTGGGTGGTGATGGGCTGAGATGAAGATTGCCGTGTCTGGGGCTGCGTGTTTCTCCGCTATGGAATGGTCTGGGACCCCCGACTCCTTCCCACCCAACCCATTCCCAGGGGAGATGCTCTCTCAGGGTCACTTCCCCATCAAGGTAGATGTAGAAGCGACCTTGGGAACCCAGGTGGGTGCCGGAATGGCACCAGGAAACCCCTGTGGAGGTGGAGCTGCCCCCTGTTTCCACACAGATGGGGTTGGTGGGGGACATCTGTCCCAGGGGAGGTCTGGGGCCACCTCCCAGCCTCGGTGAAGGAGGGGAGGATGCTTTGCGGATTGGAAACAAGGTGGGAAAACCAGCTCCAGAGAAATAAAGGGATTGCACCTGAGGAGCCCAGCAGGAAGGTCTCCTCCACAGGGCTGGTGAGCCACAGCCGCCCCAGGGAGCAGCTTGGGCAGGCGCTGGGGACTGACGGAGGAGGAGGCACCCCCAGCCTACCTCACCGGCAGCAGCGGCAGCCTTGGTGGTCTCCTGTGCCCTCTGAGACCTAGGGACACCTTGCAGAGGGACAGACAGTGAGTAGGACTAGTAAAGCCCCTTTGCAGGTGATGCTCCCACCTACCTGTCCAATGGCAGGTGAGACCTGGGGGGACGTGACTACAACACAGCTTCTTTCCCATCTCCACTTTTGCTGTCTTCTGCTTGCAAGAACTGGGTTTCATAAACATTGGGTCAGACACAGTTGAAACGCGATGCTGGGCTACTCCAGGAGCTCGCTCTGGGTATCGGCCATATTTGCAGGCAGACAGAGACATAGGCACCGTGTAACGCGTCTGCGGGCATGGCCGGGACCTCAAGTGATAGACAAAGCTGTTTGTCTTCGTGGGGCCAGCCCCAGGGAGCCACTCAAATGTCGCTCAAATTGCTCAGTAAATCACATGCTGTTCCTCCAGAATATACAGTTGTCCAAGATTAATGACCGAGTAAATTGCATTTTGAGTTAAGGAATGAAAAATTACACCGTATTTAGCTGTCAATTACATTGTACTTTCCAGGCTTCATTATCCCACTGCTAATCATGTAATCATCTTATCACTATATGGTAATTTACATGTAATTAAATGGCCAGTGGTTACTCTGTAAGTAAAGAGGTTTTACCAGAAACGTGTGCCATGCATCTCAAAGAGCATTAAGGAAACTAAACCCACATGGTCAATTACTTCTCAAGCTTTGGAAGGAAAGCCTCAAGCTTTCAACTTGACTAATTTCCTCTGAGCTCCTCACATTATTTTTTTGGCTCTTCAGGGAAACGCTGAGGCTCTTTGGTGGAGTCTGCGATGGGCTGTCATCACTGGGTTTTGGCTGCTGGAAAGCCAAGGAGCTCCCTAAGGAGGCATCCTTGTGGAGTCAGGTTGGCATGAGGAGCAAGGAGGCCATCAGTGGCAGAACGATGGACTCCATCTTCTTATAGACTTACTCCTCAGGAGAGTACGATGATGATAAACAACAACAACAAAAAATTAGGGAGCTACTATCATTGAAAGAAGCAGAGGAAAGAGGTTGCAAAATTCACCTTATTCAGAGATAAACCAGAAATTAATCCATCAGAGGCCTTGAAACTTGAGAAAGCCCATCCCAGTGTGCTACAAAGGACCAAACACGACCATCATCAACCTTTCCCTTCTTCCCTACCAGTTCCAGGAGCCATAAAATAATCCTCAGCTTTGCTTGATGGCTTCCCAACACTGTAGGCACCACTGAGGATGCTGGGGGTAGGCTAGACCTGAGGTTCTTCTGCCATGGACCTAAGGACATAGATGGTGGAAGAGTCCTGGTGAGCCGGACTCGCCGGTCCCACTTCCCAGGAAGTGACCTGGAGGATGAACCCTGTCCACAGGTGAGGAGGGAGCTGGGCACCAAGAGGAGCCCGGAAAAGCTGAGGGAAGAGGAGGTCTGGTGTGGCGGGTGGAGAAGGTGGTGGTGGCCCACCATATTCCTCATGAGCAGGGGACCTTCCTTGCCACAACCTCTCCCTTTTGGTGACAGCCTTGGAGCAAGCTTGCTGCTCGGGCAGTGTGGAAAACAGCTGTGAAACGTCACCAGGCAGTAGAAAAACAGGGCTTTACATATGAACCATAATAAATAAGTGCAGGCTGTGCAATTCCTTCAAGCAGAGAAGGAGAGAAAGAAACCCAGCCTCTGCGAAAAACATCTTTTAAATAGTGAAGGCGAATTCCCAGGCTGTGGTCTCGATGCTGTTTTTTCAGCTGCCTTCCTGGGCTAAAATCCTCCCTGCAGTTACCAGGGTTGGTACCTGGGGAGGCTGCAGATGCCCTGCACAGGCACACAGAGAGCTCTTTGTCTGCCCCTATCAGCTCGCCTCCACATTTCCAGTTTCAGCAGCTGGGATCCCGGGTGGTTTTGGGAGGTGGCTTTTCCCTAGTGTGGTACCTGCTGGGATTGGCAGCTCCCAAAACTGCGCTGGGGAGGTATTTTTCCCTAGGGTCAAGGATGCTGCTCCAGGCTGTGTCCCAGGGCAGAGCCGTTCTCCCTCCCCTTTTCCCAAAACTGCCTTTGTGCCTCGAGGGCCAAGGGAAAAACATAACCCACAGCCTCAGGATTCTGGCTCGTAAATCCAGCCCGCAATATCATAGATTTTACGGTGCTGCCAACACTGACAATTTTATGATGGGTCTCATGTGATTTGCAAAACTGTTTTTTTTTTTCCTCTTAAAGTTTCCAGTTCCTGAAGTCTTGTGATTATATGAGACTCTCGAGGGATTCTGAGTCTCCCACCCCATTTTTTCTTCTTTGTTGGGTTTTAGGATATATAATAAAGTTGGAAATTTTACTGACGAGGAAAGTGAGGTGGAGAAAAGAAGTTACTTGTCTGGAGGTGGAACTAGAACTCATCACCACACAAAAAAATATTTTGCTTTTTTTTTTTTGAAGCTCTTACTGGAAAAGTGAATGGCTGTTCTGCATTTTTTTTTTTAGTAATAAAAATTTCAAAGATTTAAGTGAACGGAAAAATGTTTAGAAAGTGGCTTGAATAAATTCCCACCCCCAAAAAGGAGAAATGTTTTGTTTACATTTAGAAGATTTTACTCTTTTGAAATTTCAGAGGAAATTTTTCCACCTGAAGACATTTCAGAGTGAAATGCTGACGTGTTTCACTTGGAACCCACCACACCCAGGGGCTCCGATGTCTTCTGCTTCCTTCGGTTGAAACAAATTGAGTGGCCTCAGCAGTTGGTTCTAACTGTGCTTCACTATGGGTTTTGAAAGGCTTTACCCTGCACCCTGAGGACTCAGCTACAGCAAAGTATCATTAAAAGTCAGCGTCTGCCATGGTTTCCTTAATAAATACTTGTATTTAGACGTGGTGCTCCTCCTGTCAATCAGAAGGGCTGATGGTGGGGGAATGCTGCTTGCCTGAGCATCCCGTCCCCTCTCCCAGGAATATTTGGGCGATGCCCATGGCTGCCCATCAGCAGGAGGAGAGCTCCGTGGGGTCTGCAGCTGCTCTGGATTAGGGGCAGCAGCTGGAGACACTTGCCAAGGCTTTCTACCGGCACCGTTTCCACCTGGATGAGCCCTCCCACCACAGGGATAAAAGGCAGAGACCAGAACAGGGTTGGGCTTTGCCATGGAGGTTCTGTATCGGCAGGTCCTAGTGATGCTGCCAGCTCAGCAGTGCTGCTGGGACCACGTTTAAGCCTAAGTAAGTAAAAAATGGGGACGTGATGGGGAGGTGGAAACTGGTCCCTGTGACTGGCTTTTGATGTAACCTGTGCAGTGCTCTCACTCAGGGGCGTGTGATGTGCTATGAGTCAGGGGGTTTGGCCTCTGCTTGAGACCTAACAAAGGATTTGTAATCTGCCTCAAGGCAAAAACATGTTACTTGAATTACAAACAGCCTTAAATTGAAGGGGGAAAGGGGCAGAACCCTGCTGCAGTGCATAGTGAGATCTTAAACAGCAAGGGACGGAGGGTTCCAGTATCCTTATATCCATAAATGCTGGTGTTGGGATGGTTTTGTTGTGTAAGGCCAAGCAAGTCTGTTATTATTTTTATGATGATGATAATATACTGCTGCTCTTCCTGTACTTTGTGTGACTTGGCTCGTGGAGAACACCATTACTAACGCACACCTACAGAACTGCAGGGCTTGAGCTGTTGTGATATCCCCCTCGCTAGCTTCAGGGATACCAAAGCCATCAATATTCCACTTCAGCTTTTACTTAGACCTGGGTTATGATAAATAAGAAATTTGTTTGTTGTCCCTGGGGTTTTCAGGGGAACGTTCTCATCAAAAGGTGATGAGGTGGTCGTGATAGAGCACCTTCATTTCCCCTTCTCGTGCTCTTGGTGTCCAGACTTCTTGTACATCCTTTATGATCGCATCCCCGGACCTGCTGGCTGTTTCCGCTCACGCGGCTGACCTGTGCTGCATGGCTGGCTCCTGTTCAACTTGCTGCTTACCAGGCCCCCCAGGTCCTTTTCTGCTTCCCAGCCCCAGTCTCTGCTGTTGAATGGGGTTGTCCATGCCAGAGGCAGGGCTTTGCCTTTGAACTTCATGAAGTTCTTGCCATTCTGCTTCTCCAGCTTGTTGGGATCCCTCTAAACAGCAGCAGCTGCTCCCCTAGTTTGGCATAATCTATGAACTTGATGAGAGTGTGCTCTGTCCCATCATCCTGGTCATTCATAAATTAAGACATTAAAGAACGTTGATGTTGATACCAGCCCTTGAGGGATGCTGCTAGTATCCAACCACCAGTTGGACTTTTTGCTGCTAATGATCACCTTTTCCACTTGACTGTTCAACCAATTTTCCACCCTCCTTGTTGTCTACTTATCCAATTCATACCTTGTCAATTTGGACTGGGGGAATATTATGGGAGACTTTCAAAGGCAGTTGCAAGTCTTCATGTTCATCAGAAACAGGCTGGGGGGTTCTCCAACATTTTCCATCTCAAGATCGCTATAAACTTGAGGATGTCTGCAAGCTCCTTCATCAGAGCTTTTAATTAGAAACACAGGATCGGTTTTGTGGGGCGCATATCTGGGGAAAGCAAGCCTTGATGAAGCCTGATTGAAAAACTAGGTTAGCGTGATGCATTTGCTGCTGTTCAAGTAACGTTGGCTACCCTGCCTGAGCTTGGTGTTTGGCGTGCCTGGGCAGGGAAGGAGAGGTAATTCTAGAGAGAAAGAGAGACAGCTTTTAATTTAAGGCAGAGGGTCAATGGACCATGGATGGTCCACGATGCTGTAAGCAGTCTGGAGCTGGACGGTGAGTTATGGGAGCGTGTGGCTGCATGCTGACACTGTAACAGCCTCCCTGAGAGTGACAGGTACCAGTATTGCTATTGGGTCGATGCCAGTCAAGGTGGTGATGACAAACCCGGCTTGGCAGGGCCTGCCTATGTGGGGAGCAAATAATGAAACTGTTCTGGTTCCTTTCCAAGCGTCCTTCACTGAGATGGTGTGGTGAGGGAAGGAGGCAGCACCACGTAGCCAGAGTCATGGGCCATGGATGAGGCAACCTTGCACTGCTGGGTGACTTTCAAAGCCTCCAAAAACACTTTGCAAAGGAAATTAAATACCACTATTGGATCAATGTGGATAACTGCTTTTTCTTGGGTGTGTTTAACCAGCACTGCTTAGGCTTGAATGACATCATTCACTTAGCTTAGAAAGAAAGAATTGTACTTTTCCCTCCACTTTTAAACATCATTTGAAAGAATAAAGTCTGTTTTTACATAAAGCATCTCCTAGAATAGGAAACATCAAAGCTTCTTAAACTTTGACATAAAACATTGCTACTGGGAGGGGGAGTGAGGGCAGTTCTCATAGCAGTTGCTGAATCCTTTTGTATGGACAATTTGATCTAATCAGCTACTTTTTTTTTTTTTTTTTTTTGGTGTAAAAAAGAGAGTTCTCATGCCATCTCACCATCCCAAAATGTTGCTTCGCTCTAATCAGTGTGCAAAAGAAAAATGAAACATGGAAAAGTCAGGACTGGGAACCAAAGGGGCCACCTCATTCTGAGCTGTGCTGTAACATTAAATAAAAATAAAAATAAAAAATTCAATTTTCAAATATTTTCCTAACGCCTGTCTTCCAGCGTTGTGGCTCAGTCTATATCAACATTTGAGGACTCTTTCTCATAAGGAAGTGAGCTCTTGGTCTGAGCAGGATTATCACCATCCCGGGGCATTGCTGATCCTTATATGGAATGATTTAACGTTGGTTTTCTTGGATTTTACTCGTATTTACACAGCTGTTAATAAAGTACAGGAAAGCTGTGTATGATATCTTTCTCATCTGATTGTGGCAGCTTTTAGGACAACTTTAACAACTTGATTGTTTATTGACGGATGGGGCAAACAGCCCCTCGGTTCATTGCCTGGGTCCAGTCTGCAATGTCACCTCATGTTCCCCTCGGTTGGCAGACAGCTGCTGCTCTTTCCAGGAGGACTGGCTTCCAAGAGCAGGAGAGGTGCAGCTAGCTGCGATGTAACGGTAGCTATACATAACCTAAATTAGGACTTAATCTGAAGCCAAATCTGGAGGCTTTGTGAGCCAGGAAAAGTTTAACAGGTACTATTTAAGGAGTGAATTAGCTTGAAAAACATTCAAGCTCAATGTCTTCTTACTGAGGACCCTCAACAATGTTCAACCTGCATTTTTAAATTCTTTTTGTTGAAGGTGGTCAAATTTCATTTGTGTAGGTGAAAAGCTCCCAAGAAGCAGCTGCAGTGATTTGATTAGACTTATTTCATTAGGAAATTAAACTACAACATACACTCTGGAGCAGATAGACCCTAGCCCTAGCTTTATCCCTCAGTCTGGTCTGCAGGGGGGCTGCTGTTGGGATTCCAGTAGGGATGTCCCTGTAGACACATTGCATATGTGTCCATGCAGGGTTAGGCTGGAAAAAAGGTCTTGTGGGTTTTTTTTTTTGTTTTGAGTTTGAGCCATTCTGGTGAAATTCAGTGGAACTGTATTAATTGGATCCTGTGCTGCTGGGAGTTTGTCCTCCTGTGCGACAGATGAGGGGGATAACTGGGGGATGAGTTATTTGTACATTAATGATAACAGAGAGCGCAGCCATTGTGCAGACCTGCCTCGTGCAACTCATTGCCTGTACCGCTTGGGATTCAGTCAGGGACGTGATACTCGGCAGGAGAAGAGGGATGAAACGATAGGATAAGAAGAATAAAGGGTCAAAACTGGGAAATTCCCCTGCCCTGCCCCAGATGCTGCTAAAGGAAAACCAACCAAGCATCTTCTTGGTGACGCAACCCTGAGCTATCCTCTGCTCTCACTGCTTGTACTGGTGCTGAAGGGCCTCTTCATCAGCATCTTTGGTGACCATGACCTTTCTGTTCAGTCTCTGCTCATGTTCACGGTGCTCCCCCGTGCTGGGGAGGAATCGGGCTGGAAGATCTGGCAGTGCTTCCTCTCCTTCTGCCTCCTGGCTTTAGGAAGGACAGAAAAAAAAAATCTTCAGGCTACCTGCCTCCATTTCTTGAAACGAAGGAGATGAGGGGAAATGGAGGAAAGCCCCTTACATCGCTGTAATTTTTGAGACATAAAAGCTTTTCTTTGAGAGCAAATACTTTTTTTTTTTTTTTTTTTTTTTTCCTCCTCATGGCATTAGGGCTCAAGAAATTCCTCGGAAAATAATTTGTCAAGGCCCTGACTGATCAAAGACATATATAAAAGGACCTTTTTTTTTTTAAAGCAGAAAAAATCCCCCTCCGAGCTCAGAATGAATTGGCAATTCATTTACCAACTGTCAGATAAAGTAGCTCAATCCCTATCACGTCTTTAGCTGGAGCTGTGGCCAGAAGGAAGCAATTCTCGGCCCACTGTGCGTACATGTTTGGGGTATGTTAGTGATTAGGGTATTCCTGCCTGGGGGATGCAGAAAGATATGACTCAGATTTGCAAAAGATCCATAAATCTCCCTCCTTTTATTCAAAATGTGTGTTTTATAGCCATTTCCTGGCCAATTTCTGCCTCCAATAAATATGTAACATATCTATGTGTGTACAGTTTTTAGGTCCAAGCATTGAGCTCCCTCTCAGGAGTGAACTCTCTGCTCGGGAAAAGTTTGAGCATGGTTCTCTGCTATTCTTTCATTCCCAGAAAAATCTCTCGTTGAGCCTTAATTGGCTGAATGGCATCCTGGTGGCACCTGCTCCTGTTCTTATTAATCTGTGGTGGAGTGACCTGGAAAGGGACTGGGTGGGAGATATGATCCAAAGGACCCCAAAAGGTCATCCAGGCCCCAAGGCAGGATCAACTAGACTGAAAACTGGAATTTTTTGGTCCGAAGGCTCAGGCAGGATTTTGGTAATTCCAGGTGTGAGCCAGGCCTCACACAGCACTGGATTTGGATGTCAGCAGCAAATGAAGCTCAGAAGCTCGGTGGGTGCTCTGTGAACATCCCATGGCTGCCTGGATGATACAGAAGGGACAACATAGACCTGAAGGAAAAGGCAGGAGGAGATGGACTGTTATGTGGGAGAAAGTAAAGGCAGAGGTATTTCTCTGTTCTTAGGTCCCCGCCATAGGCTGCAGAAGGAGAAATGCTCAACAACTTCTAGTCAGCATTTATTTTAATCATGTTGTCATTTTGGCTGGAATTCTTCGTTGAAATGAGTTGAAGTGGCTGAGCAATGGCCAGCAGGAAGAGGCTGAATCATTTGCTCTTCTCCATGTTTAGCTGAAGGATGAGTCCCAGGAAGAAGGAAGAACAGGAACAGCGCTGCTCTTGGAGTGTAAAGTCACCGAGCTTTCCATCAGCGCCCTGCTCTTCCAAGCAGAAGGCTGATTCCCCTCAGTAAAACAACAGGAAAACCCATTTTCTCTGTGAGGAAAGCAGTAAAAGTTTGGGATCTGGAATTGCTAGTACTTTATTTTTAGCTCTTCCTTCTAATCCTTTAAGCCCGTAGTTCCTTTCTGTTTCCTTTTCCCCTAAACCAGGAGTGGCAATCACTTGGCTGTGATTCAAAGGTCTCAAAGCCAACAGCAAACCTCCCAGATCCCATGCCAGAGGAGTCTGGTAGGGGCCTAAGGTTTATCTCGTAGAGGGCTTGATCTGAAAGCTGCTGAAGTTGGTGGGAGTCTTACCACTAACCTTGAGGATATTTTTATTTATTTATTTATTTATTTTTAAAACCATGTCCTTAAACATACCCTGCCTACCTGGCCAGCAGTGTATCCTGAGCGTACGTTATTTAAAAATAACATGTGGCTGCAATCTCCAAAAGTTTCTTAAGGTTTAGTCCAAGATTAGAATTGATCTCATGTATGCAAAACCAATGTAACACCTCGAATAAAGGATAAACCAAGAAAGAACGTAACAGAGCGGTGACCAGGCAATCACGAGAATTTCTTCTGAAGGTCTGTGGCAGAGGGCAGCATCATTCACGGCAGTAAAATATGTCTATGTACATGTGCTTTGGTTGCTCTTCAGGGGAAAGGCGCTGCCAGGCTGCCCTTTCCCTGCTGCCCTTTGCTACATCTCGGGGATCTCTTTTGCATGAACGTTGGTTTCTTGTTGCAGGTTTAGCCCTTTCCGTGGGCTGTTCCAAACATATCAATGGTCCTGTGACTGCTGCTGCTTGGAGATGTTTATTCCCTTGAATTATTTACCTCTTTATCACTGCCTCTGTGTCAGGTGCTGCTGTTATTGGTGTCATTTATTAGCAGAGGAAATTACTTCTGTGCATCTCCCGAGTGCTGGGGTTAGTAATTCTGTACCTGAGGGGACAGTTTGATTTCAAATCAAGAAACAGCAGATCTGAAACCCTCCAGACAAGTGTCTGTCAAGTCCGGCTGCAGCTTTTAGCTTCTTTTCTTCCTTCTGCTGCCATGGTATCTCCATTTAAGGCCCACTCATGTAAACATGTATAAGCACATGATGGTTTCAGCAATGATTCATCCTATTAAAGTCAAAGTGGCTACTCACAGGATAGTTTCCAGAACTAGGCAATAGATATAAAAAGGGCAGGGACCATGACTTTTCCGTGCTATCTCAAGTGGCTAACACTTTAGACACAACAGACTTGGATTCAGAGGAGCTGGTCTCTCTTGACTGCATATTAAAGCTGCTTAGAAACACGATTTTCTTTTTTTTTCTGCTCAAGAAATCCTTTATGTTCAAACATCCCAAATAGTCTCAGATTGCTGGGGCAACCCAAGGTTTTCAGTCCACTCGAGCGCTGGTTCAGAGCAGCGGTCTCATGTAAATTGTCCTCAGAGGGGAGTGGGATGCAACCTTCCATACATAGCAAGCTTTTATTATCAGCCAGGAAAAAAAAAATAATAATAAAGTTGAGATATGCCAACTTTTCTTTTTTGACCCAAACAGAGGGCTTTGGGGCAGAAACAGATACTTCTTTGAAAAGCTTTCCCCCCCCCAGAATTGTGACACTTGTAGCCTTTTACCCAGCCCCAAAACACAGCCGGTGGAAGGGCTGCGGAGGGACTCATCTGGTCCCCAGCTTGGCACAGGCGTTTGGGAAGCCGCTTGCGTGCACATCAGAAGTGGGGGCTGATGGTGGTGGCAGCTCCTGTCTCTACGTGGGGACCATGTGCTGCGCTGGAGAAGGCACTTAGCTGTCCAGGCTGCACTCAAGCACTTCAAATACCACTGTGAAGTGGTCTGTGGACCTAGAGTGGCTCTGTGCCCCCTGGTCTGGAAACCCCCGTTCAGGCTGGGGGAGGTGGGTTATGCTAGTTCTGTGCCACTGTACATGCACCAACTGGGATGTTCCTACCTGCTGGTATCTTGTCGCACGTCCCACCACCGCAATGGTTCTCCAGGTGCCTGGCGGGAGGTAGGATGGAGAATGGACAGCCCTGGGCTATTTCTTGGTTCCTGTTTGCAAAAGACTATCAAAGCCATCTGAGGAACAGGGTGCTTTTGACGTCTCCCTGTCTATTTAGGCAGAGGACCTCAGAGAGATTTCAGGGGGATGTCTGTGTGGTCTTTTGCAAGCAGACGTGACCTTTGCTGCCCATACCCTCAGCTGGCTGGATGGCGGCCAGCTCCGCACTAGAAGGCATGTAGCTCTGTCAGCGTGGTGCTCAGCCAGAGCTATTACCAAAAATAGGAATTAAAAATGTGTTCAATCCTTTTTTTTTTTTAAATATTTTTTAAAAATGAAAAGTGGTGGAGGTTTTGCTAGCAAACAGCATGCTTTTCATGTGAGACTTGGATGAAAGCCAAAAAAGAAGTTGTCCAAAACTGAAGCTATGGCTAAACGCATCTTTTTCATTACAAGATGATTCAATGCAGAGAAATGTTTCACTTTTTTTTTAATGATTTATCAACTGTCTTCAAATATATCAGGCAATTTAAGTTAAAAGCTATCATTCTGTTGAGAAATTACATTTTTCTCTTGGAAAAAAAATGGTTCAAGAGAAAAAGCATTCTCTGGGTACCAGTGAAGGGCTCCTGGAGATAGGTAGCTTCATGCTGTGGTAATAGGGAAAAGGAATGAAGTGGGTTTATTTTATAGATAAGGTGTTTGTAAGATGTCTATAAAATATTTTTCATCTGCTTGATTGATGGGCAACCAAACACTGAGGTAGAGATGCCAGTGTAAGATCTCTGTGGAAGACAACCTTATCAGACATTTGACGAGGTATCTATGGACCATTGAGACTTCTGCAAAAAGAAAAGTGGTAGCAGGGTGTTACCAGGGAGAAAACACAAAAGCCAAAGACCCTGAGCATGGCCAGGCAGTTAAATAAAAAGAAATAAAAAAAAAAAAAAATCAGAGTTGCCAGGAAAAGCCTTAAGATGATCATGGTAAAGTTGAGTGAGAGAACACCTGGGGAAGATTGATTAAGAGATGGTCAATGTGTGGGTGTGATTTATGAGGAGCGGCCCTGGCTTTAGTAGGAGTTCTTTGGAGATATTGCTGCTATGGTGCAGCACAAAAAACTCCTGGATGTAATATAGTTACCAGATTGTCAGACATCACTTGATAAGGTTCCACTAGTGAGATTATTAGCTTAGCGAGGGAGAAACAGAATATGAGCTCAAACAGGCTGTGGGGAAGAAACTTGCTTCAAGAAACTGCAGTTCTCTCTATGCATCCAACTCAACGTGTATGAATATAGAAGTGTATATATATGTGTGTGTATATATAAATCTCCATTTGTCTGTCTGCCTGTCCGTCTAGCTATTTACTTGACTAACAGCAGTCACTCCTGCTCCTCCTTCCTGGCAGCTGGGAGCAATTCAGTGTGATGGAGGGTTGACTGCTTCAGCTGGGAGAAGATTATTTCGGGGACTCCCAGGATGCCCCTTTGGGCTTGGGTTTTCTCATGCAAGGAGAGGGACTGCTCTCCAGTGCGTGGGCTGATGGAGTGGAATCAGGGGGCTGGTGTTTTGAGATGCAGTGACTGGTGAGTAGCCCTTGGGGCACTGGGACGTGGGCACGTTGGCTGGGAATCATGCGGCAAAGTTGGGTATGATTTGGGGGCCTGTACCCCAGTGAGTGAGAGTCCAATGCATCTCTCTAGTCCACTGTGGCTCTGTAAGTCTCCCCCGCTGCCCATCCAGGCTGGCTCCTTGAATTAAATGCAGTGGCAGAAATAACATTGGAAATGAAAGAAAATACAACTGGGCTGTACTCTCATCCCATGTCTGTTCCTCTCCACCTCCTGAGGGGCTTCCATCCCCTCCTTTTTCTCTTCCACCACCATCACGTTGATCAGTGGTCTGTCTGGAGTCTCTGAAGAGTTTCCCAATGCAGGGGTGAGTGTTGAGCCTGCTGGCACCAGCTCTTCCCTTTGAACATAAGCTGCAGAGCCCCCAAGGAATAAAGACCACAAGTGGAAAACCATGGCTCTGATAAATCCATCCCTCCTCTTTCAAGTGTTCAACGCTCTGTTCAAGGCACTGGAGCCTCCATTTTAAGATCTAATGACCAACTAGACCGCATCTAAAAGATGGCTAAATGAATACACAGTGTTTTCCAGCTGGATAAAGACAGGGGAACAGATAAGAGAAGTTGGATAGCTTTGGGTTTTGGTGTGAGCAATGACTGCAAGCTACTTCTTATTAACGTTGGCAGAATGAAGGGGTTTGAGCATCCCTGGAGCCTGCAATGCCCAAGGGTCTGGAATATGCAGCCCTGTATACGCTGTCTTTCAAATGCTTCAGTAGAGTTTTCTCTAATGTAATCTTTGGGTTTATTTGTTTTTATATCATTTTGAATTCTCTAGGGAGTGACAATGGCTGGGCTGTGCTCCCTCTCCTTTGATAAGGTCGTAGCTTTTGGAATTTCACATTTAGAGGTGAAGCTTTGAAAGATGTGTCTGAAAGGGAGCGAGACAGAGAGGTGGACAGCTTTATAGACTTTTCTTCTGCTCTTACTCAAGACAAGGTACCAAGCTGCTTCTTTCTGCTCTGTTCTCCACGGCCTAAATAACAAGATCTCTTTCATTCTTGGTCAATGATCACTCTTGGCACAAAAACCTGCACTTCTGAAACCATACGGTGAGACATCAGAGTGCTTTCAGGGTCATATTGAGAAGCTGGACTCAGAAAGGAGGAAGGCATAAAGACTTCTCATAAATCACAGAAATCTTTGGATGCCTTCAGCTCTAAAGCTACAATGGGGTAAAAAACGCAGCCAGTAAAAGAATATGGGACACTGAGATTCCCTTTACAAAGGCATCAGCTGGGAACTTAGAGGAGATACTTTGGGAGGCTGACCATGCTTTAACCAATGACTGCTTTCACCTGTGGTCGTAAGGAAGGATGTTAACTGTCCTACTGACTGGGGCAATCAGGAAGAGTCCAGGTCCAGAGCTCACTCCTTGAGTGGGGGACCCCGGCTTTTCTTTAGGCAGCCTGTGTATCTTTTGGCTCCTAGGGACACCGTGGGTCAATACCACAGCAGAAGCACAGATACGGTGCCTGGCTGGAGAGATGCCCTGGCAGAGCGAGACGGTGCACTGGCCTTGGGTGAGGACATGACATTGGCACAGGGTCAAATTTCTGTTCCGAGCCTCTTGTATCCCTAGACAGAAAGATAAACAGAAATGGGAAACGGTGGCTGGATCAACAGAAATACAGCTTCTATTCTGATATTTGCTCTTGGTGATGTTTACATTCCTTTAGAGCAGAGACAAAGTCAACAACAAACTATAATAATCGCAGCAGTGACAACAAAAAAAAAAATCCCCACTAGACCCGTTCCCTAACTCATGCTTTGGCACGGAGCGGCTGCTGCTCGCTGCTTGTGTCACAGCGGTGCTTGGAAGCGATAAGAAGCACACAACCTCCTGTACTTTAAAGTGCACTAGAAATAGAAAGAGAGATACAGGGCTACAAAAGGAAACCGACCGGCTTCAGGCTTTCCCCAGGGCTGACTTTGTGGTTCAACAGCCAGGAGCCCGACGTAGCATTGCAAATCAAGGACAAATTTTCCGTTCTTTGGTGGGCAGTAGGTCAATCTGCTAGCCAGAGCTGAAACGTCTCTGCTTTAACCGAACAGGCTGGGATCTGAGGAGTCAGTGAGGTAAATAGCACATATATGATCGACACAACCACGCTTTGGCTGAAACCCTTTGGTCCAGGACCTCCTTTTTGTTTTAGGTATAAGGTAGCTATGGGCTTACCATTGTTAAAAAAATGGTGGATTCTTCAGCAGAAAGTTCCACAGATCATCCAAATATGATGATAAAAAAAGACAATCTCCTTCCCCTCCTATTTGGAAGGGAAGAGCTTTGGGCAGCTTCTGGATCATCAGATTTGGCCCTTCTTGGGCTCCTACAGTTCTTCACTGAGGCAGTTGCCTTTTTCTCACTGTTCATCCCACAGATGGCAGATCCTGTCCAAACCAACGTCTACAGAGACTGGCAAGCATGCTAGGTGATGGAGTGGGGAACTTTTCCAGCAGATGTGGGCTTGGCCTTGCAAGACCAATGGTGAGTGCCAGACTCTGGTTTTCCTGTACTTGGTGAGGTGTGCAGGAGAGGGAAAGGGCCTCTGTAAAGGAAAGAACTTTGCCCGAGGACTGACCTTAGGGAGCACTTGTATTTCACCAAGCCTTAGGCCAGTAAAAAAAACTCTAATACTTAACACCAAACATTTGTTTGGATCTGTTGACCTCAAGGGACCATCCAGCCTTTGGCCACAAGCTCAGTGAAGGTGAGATTTCTGTACTTGCACAAATTGCAGACCATCTCTGATGTTGGGCACGTGTTGGCCCCACATTACCATGTCTTCATCAACACTATTCTTGTGCTTAATCTAGCATATGCTCACTATGCATTTCCATTTCTCGGCAGTGAATTTAGTTATGCACCTGCTTAACTATTTCAGAAGTAGACCCAGGAGATCAATAGCTGCATGAGAATACTTAATCCTCATTTTCCACCCCACTGACGTGTCTGCTGTTCTACCCTCCAAAGCAAACACTTCAGTGTGTAAGATGATGAGGACTGCTTTCCATGAAGAGTTTTGCTCTGTTCTTGAAAAGGAGACCTGGGAAAATCTGTGGAAACTTTCTCACTGGCCCAAGTGAATTCAGAGAAAGAAAACATGGCTTCAGAGTTTGCGAAATGTTTTTTATTTTTCTTGCATTCAGAGGACAACATGAAAGGAAATCCATGAGGGAAAGGGGAATGACTGTCTATAGAAACCACAAAAAAGCTTTCTAGGACCTGGCTCCAGTCTTGCTGTGCTTGGATTAACCACTGGTTTACAACCTGAATGTCAACAAGTCATGCATGATCAGCTCCTCTGCAGAACCAGCCATACGTACTGTGGGACATGGGAAGGGGGTCTACTGGTGAAAAGTTGCTGCTGGACAGACGAACAAACAGGCAACTGGTGTTTGATCAGAATTAGCTCAGTCTGGATCTCACTTTGCTAATCCCTGCTAAAATCCTGGCCTCATCCTTCCTCCCCAGCTCAAAGTTGGGGGGAAATAAAATAAAAGGAAGTGGTTGAGAAAGTCTTTAAGGAGGAAATTTTTGCCTAATTCTAGGTCATAGCAGGGGGGCTGTGTGTTCTGCACAGGGAGATGATAGAATCTACCACGACTGGAAAAGACATTGGCCATTTTGGATCCAGCGCTGGAGACTTCCTCCCATCTGGCCCTGAAAAGGGAGTAAAAAGAAGGGTTTTGGTGCATGGAAAGAGTGGCTCGTTACACAGAAGGAATCATGTCCTGGCTGCTTAGGGAGGCAGGATGTCAAGCTCGGAAAGCCAAGCGTTTATTTTGGAACAGCAAGCTCCAAGTTTCTCATCTGTGTGTGGATGTGCTTCACCTCCCTCTCCCCCTCTAGCCCCCTCCTCTTTCATGCCTGTCCAGCCAGTGTTCCCATGAGGAAGAGGAGCTGTGCTCCCAGCCTTCCTGGTGGCCCTGTCCGCGCCCCGGGGCACAGTGGCAGAGGAGGCTGAGGCTGGTTTCCTCTTCCCAAACTGGTTGCGGTGCTGCCCTGCTGGGAAGCCTTGGCTGCTTCGGTTTCCCACACTTCAGCTCGCTCGCTCCTTCCGCGGGTTTCCAAAGTGCTTTGCGAGAAGCCAAAACACCTGCTCTGTGAACTTGGATCCTTGGGGGAAGTTGGGAGAGATGTTCCTCCTGGACTGGTACACTTTTTTAAAAAATTGCCGGTAGACATGATTCCTTCTGTCTCTCCTGAAATATCTGGCACACCTCCTCATTAGGTATCTCTTCTTTCCCCCTTGCCAGTAGCATCCCTCCCTCCATCTCTTCCCTTGTTGAATTTTAACGGCAGAAGTGGCAGTAGATCACCTGTGTCACATGTGCCAGCCTGAGCCCTCCGTCCTGGCTCCGTGTGCGTGCCATCTCGCAGTCAGTGGTTGTGTCTTGCCTCCAGAAGGTGCCTGCTCTCTACCAGCCAATGCCACTTCCAGAGCTCTGCTCTTGCCACCAGATGAATAACGGCATCGCTTGACTGTGCCAGATCTTGTTTCTGCCTAATGCAACTGTCTGAAGTCAGTCCAGGAGTTTGATCTTGAACTAGAGAATGACAGTGAGGACTTAATCTCATATATAATTAGTGGTCAAGACTCAGCTCTTGAGATACAAGCGAAGAGACACAGCTCCTGCTATTTGCTTTTTCAGCAACAGTCCAATAATTCTCTAAATCCAAACTTTGGATTGCTAGCCTATTATTTTGGAAAGGGGAACAAAAATAACAAAACTAAGCCCGTTGTAGCCCCTTGAAGTGGACTCAAATGGAAATAAAAGCCCTTTGCAGAGTGAGCTTTGGACCGATTTTTCACTTCAGTTCCAAAAATTACTTGGAAAGATCATGTCGGCCAAAGGCCAGGGGTCTAGTCTGCGTACCTGTGCTGCTGTCCAGATGGAGAAGAAAAAGAACAGATGCATCGAGATGAAGAGAAGGATTTCAGAATGTGTTTTGAAAGCCTCCTGTTAGGTGAAAGAGCTGGAAAGCCATTTAGAAAACATATCTAGGGTTTCCTTTGAACATAAGGAAAAAATTGACTTGGACAGTGCTAACATAGTGCCTTTCCAGGCTTACCGCAGTGGGAAATGTCATTTGCTTGCTAGGAACTCAACCCAAACTCTCCCTTGGATCAGCTGCCTCTCCGTACTGAACGGGCTGGGGTGGGAGGAGAAGTGGAGCACATGGGAAGTTGAATGAGACTTTTAAAATATTTGGTCTTCCTATAATGGAGGTTAAAGTTGGCAAATGATTTGGTATTTTTTTTTTTTTTCCCTATGACTTTGCCCAAGTGTCTGAAGAGATCTGTGGTCGTAGTGCTCTCACAGGTTCGTTAGTTATAAGCAAAAAGGAGGAAAATTATTTGTCTGGCCCGGATTTGGCTATTTGTAGAGAGGGCTGGCTGAGACTCCCCTCCGAACAGGGAGGCCGAGCGGTTACACCCACCACGGGTGGTGCACGTGCTCCGTTGGCTGGTACTAGCGGGTTCTTGTCTTCTAGTCCTGCAGTGAATCTACACCATCTCTACCCAAGCCATCCTCTGCCAGTAGCCTTGGTGTCTCTCTTTGGTCGTGGGTCTTCCACCTTCTCCCATGGAGGATGCGGTTCTGCCAAGCTCCCTTGTCTCTGGATTCATGCAAACATGGATGGAGAAATGAAAACCATGCCAAACTGTCCCATCTCGCACCAGGCAGGCAGGAGGTGAGGGAACCAGCACCTTCCTGCCCCAGTTGCAGCATCAGTGTGGTCTCACTACCTGGCAGCCAGCAACCTTGGACCCTGGATGTGAAAATCAGATTCCATCCCTCAGTCCTTTAGACATCCTTGTTTTCCACTACAAAGAGAGAAATTTTGAAAAACATGGATTCACGTGTTTCTTTTTCTGCTATGTTAACTGTAGGCACGGAAAGAGAAAAAGCAGATACCTAGGCTCGTATCAACAATGATTTCCATGGAAACAATTTCTTTTTTAACTCTGGAGACTGATGGTGATGTATATTTGCTAAAGGGTGAAGTTCTGGCAGCTGGAGCTAACGCTAGTATTCATGGAGCTGATGCTGAAATCAGTGTGTCTATCATGTAAATCAAAGTGGGACTAATGTTGAGCTTGATCAAAAAACATGGTGCTCACAGTGCAATGATCTATAGACACTCATACAGATTGGGTAAACCCAGTATGGAAGGAAACAGTAAACAAAAAATAACCAAACGGAGGGCTAACGTCCAGTCTTGGATACATGGAGACAAGACCCTCCTTTCCGTTTATAATATTGCGTTACAAGCTTCTGGCAGCGTTCCTTACCTGAAAGTCACATTCAATTCCCTTCATGCTGAAGGCCGATGCATTCCACCACCGTGGACTAAGTTCTGTGATAACGGAGAACCAGTCTTAACACATCCAGAAACAACATACAATAAGAAAAGCAGAATTGGCAAGTGTGAAAAGTCTGTTTTTATGGAGTGCAATGATGTGTTTGAGCTGCAGCAAGCTGTCAAATGCAATGTGGGCTGAATTGATCTAGACTCTGGCCTTTGTTGTGGGACATCATGGCAGTTCCTCACCTCCTTGAAAAGAGACCCCGAGGAAGAGGCACTGACATGTAAGACCCAGGTCTTGCATCATACTTACCCTTTAAATTTTGCTGCAACTCTTCTGAATGTAGATTTAAGGATTTTTGTCCTTAATTCTCAGCTTATCTAAGATGTGTAAATTAGTATAAGACCCAACCTGTAAAAAAAAAAAAAAAAAAAAAAACAAAAAAAACAAACACCGAAACCATGCATCCGTTGTCACTGATATAACCCAAGAGTTTCGAGGCTTGAGTGTCTAATGAGGAAACTTCTACGCTTTGAATGCAGAGCTGGAAGTGATAGCTTAAACAGAAAATGGGACTGTGGCTGTGCAGAGCACAGGGGAGGGACAGAAGAGATCTTACCCCACTTGTTTTCCCTCACCAGTGCTGGGGCAGACACACCTTTGCATCTCCTGAGGCTCACTGGGGCTCCACAGCATAGCTATGGACATAGGAGCTGGGTCTTGGCGTGGCCGTTGCTGATCTCTGCCCCAGGGTTGGCATTGTCTTTGGTGTCTTCTGAAATGTTCTGGAGCATAGTCTTGGAAATGCAGGAAAGCTGCCTTCTGGGATCGTTACTGGTGTGTTGATGTGACCCAATTGAGGAACCCGGAGCTAGAGTTCAAGCAAGTCTTATCTCCTGAACTTCCTGGGCTCGCAGTGATCTCGGAGGACTGCTCTTCTATCACTGCTAATCTAGAGAGCCTGGCTTTGATGGGCTTACACTCCACTTACCATGACTGTGCTGACTGGTAGCCCGTGCTAAAAAGAGGGGCTGGAACAAACCCTGGGTATGATGCATGTCTTTGTGTGGAACAGAGAAAAAAAATTCCTCAGCTTGATGCATAGCAGTGGTAGACTCAGGCATGGAAGATCTGTGCCTGAAAAACTGTCTGTCTTCAGCTGTCATCTAATTTAATAAAGGCAGGATGGAGATGGGATAGATTTTCTTACTTCTTTAGACCGTTGCCGCTACAACTGCACTACAGCAAAACTGGATCAGTATGCAGAGAGGGAGAAAAAGTTCTCTCTTTAGAGAGACAAGCAGACAGACAAATAGACAGTGAGCCAGATTCTCCTCTGTTATGTGCATGTAACTCTAAAACTATTAAAGGAAATATTTGTAACCAGGAACAGAATCAAACTGCTGGCATAGTTCGCTGTAAAAGATTTTCAGTTCAATCTTTGATGGCATTTTAATAGTAACAGCTACTCATCAGCAATGTCAGGGTTAAATACTCCCAGCATGTGTGCAATTGCAGAAATACCCTGAGAAGAACCAAGGAAATATTTCCATCTTAAACTCCGATAAGGAGTGAAAATGTGCAACTCGTTCCATATGGTGGCTGAAAGCCCTGAGCCAAGCGGAAAGCCGCGGAGTCTGCCAATGCGTAAGAACTTGCAAGCCTGATAAATGAGCGCGTTGCTTTGGGAAAGCCAGAGACAAAGTCACACTAGAAAGAAGAAAACAGAAGAAAAGTGAGGAGTTGTCTTTTTTTTTTTTTTTTTTTTTTTCCTCCATTAAAAAAAAAAGCCAAGTCCTACCCATTTTTCTTGTTGGATGGCAGCAAGAATTTCTGGAAATGTTTTACATGTCAAAGACTTAACCAAGCTGGGATTTTTGCGGACAAGCCGTTATGCAACGAATAAATAAATCAGTAAAAAGCAGGGAGAAGAGTCTATCTTCTCTCCTGCTTCACAGAAACGATCCCAGACTGAGACAGCACCTTTCTTCTGGGATACTCTGTGCAAACCAGGATGAAAGCGCTTGCAACCTGGAGACGGACCATTCTCAGATTTCTCTGCTGTTGACATGTAAGACAACGCTGTGCTTGGTCCTGCGGCAAAGAGGGAAAAGGGAGAGCTTGGAGGACATCTATGGCCGAAGAATCAATCAGGCGTCCTCCAGCAATGGGACGTGGGTTCCCAGCCACTCTTCCATCTCTGCAACCACTCCCGGCACCAGGCATGGGTGCTTGGGGGGTGCAAACAGAAGTGGGGCCGTGTCTGGCACGCGGGGTCAGGGAGCAGGGGAGAGCCGGGCTGTTCAGGGAGGGAGCAGGGGGGTCAGAGCAGATTGCGCGTCTCCCGCTCGCTGCCTGAGATTTGACAGGTCTGCATTCTTGGCTGAAGGGATCTGGCTGTACCATCGATTTCAGGAGAGGAGTGGGTAAATTCACAGCTCGGATGCCTGGAGGAAAGGCTGTTCCTTTGAAAAAGTCTCTTGATGATTCAGCAAGTCACCTCCTACAACCTGAACATACATTACATCAAACCAGAAGTAGAGGAGGAAATCGACCTTACAAACAAAATCAGCTCCCCTATTCCTTCTCCCAACAGGAATTTTTCATCATTGAGGCTGTGACTATAGAAGCGCTTACGTTCCCTGTAATGGGCATCAATAGGAAATCTCAGCTGGCTTATTTGCCCAAGCAAATTGATTGTAATGAAGTTATCCTGCTGCAAGAGCAGTTCTGCATGGGCGGAGAGCAGAGTGACCCGCGCCAGCTCGGTGACCTCACCCCAACAAGGCACGGGAAGCCAAGAGCTTTTTGTTGGGCTAAAAAGAGCCACAAAAAGAGCAAACTCTGCAGGTTGTAAATTGCTGGGCAAGGTGATAAATGGCAATGTAATCTGCCTGGAAAGTTGAAAAGAATCCTGCCTTCTCATGAGCCTAAAATACTTATTTTTCTAGAGTACCTTGTTTTCCAGCTATGTGCCACATTGCTTTACTTGCCCAAATGCTCGTTCTCTACTCTGTGCTTCTGTCTTGCAGTTGCTGACAAAACCAGTCTTGAAATCTCCCTGGTGAAAGGGAAATGGAAGTTTCCCACGTTTGGTGAGCTGTGCTGGAGCGGCTGTGTCCTGACAGCGGTGTGGGTTTGCTGGGATGGAGGGACCAGTGTGGATCACCATGGCTGCAATGGGCTGGAGGGGGACCAGCTGAGGCCAGGCTGGGACAGGAGAGGTGTCCCAGCCCCACCTGGACACGCAGAACGTGAGGACAAGGCAGACCCACAGCAGTGGAGCAGGGAGATGCAGAGATTCAGGAAACCTCATTTCCTGGTTCAAGGATGGTGTCTTGGACCAGCTGTGGGAAGATGCTTTGCTATGGCCATTGTCCGCCCCCCAACTCTGCCTGCTTCCCCTGCCTCTCTGTGCTGTGGCGTCTCCAGGACTGCCACCTCCCTTTTAGCGTTGCCTAATGGGATGTGCGTGCTCCCAGGCTTACGGCAGGGAGGTGCTGGGTGATCCCACCCCTCTGTGCCCACAAGCCTGGCATTTATTATTTGCTGAGGCTTTCTTTAGCCAGCCCAAGAGGCTGCAGAGTAGTCCTCTCTAGGCCTGGGCTGGCCAAAAATTCAGTGTGTGGAAAATCTTCAGAGACTGAATGTTGAGACTTCTCAGATGATGGTCCCTTTGATTTCCATTTAAGAACAAGTTAAAGAGCTAATTTTGATTATGACATCTCTCTGTCCTTGCAAAATATCCTCCCGCTAAAAGGCATAGGCCTGAATCTTAGGGCCAGATTTTCCTTTGTATTTTATGTTGTGCCGTCGTTTACAGCTTTAAAAAATGCCTATAAATATGCTCAGTTTCACACTTCATTCTCCTTCGCCTCTATGCGGTTGAATAAATTCCGTCAAATATCTCAAAGGCTTTTAGGCACCTCATTTTCACCAGTGGGAGTCAGATGCCTAAACATCATTAGGTTTAGACCCAGCTTGCTTCACTTCCACCCCTGTTTTTGTTACACAAGAGAGTGTCTGCAGTGGCTGGAGAAATCCCTGAGCCAAGGTCTGGGAAATTCCAGATGTGCTTTCTCCAGGGATAGTGCTTAGGCCTTTTCTTTCATTGTCCCTTGGAGTGACTCTTTACTACCTGTGACGGTGCTTTGGATCACCTGTGGTAACCAGGTGATGGGACTCCAGCATCTATCTGGTATCCTGTGCCCCTGCTAAAGCAACTGGAGTTCCTGCCATGCCCCTGGGGCTTCCTGCTAGGTCACGGGAAAGTAGTTCTGACGTTTTGCCCCATCTAATGTATGTAAAAGTGTCTCCAACAGTGGAGATGCTCTGGATGGAGATGCTCTAGAAGCAGCTCTTCAACTAGTGTGAAATAGCTTTGTTCCCTTGATTTATTCTTGAATGTGTCTCTTAAGTGCGGCAAGGGGCTCAACTGGACCATTCTTCAGCTACTTTGAAATTAAAGGGATTCTCTTCCAGTGCTAAGTCAATGAGCGACTCCATCAAACTGTTATCTTCTGACACCATATTTTTCTGGGTCAACAGAAAAACACCACCACAAGGTAAGAGCGAATGTCCATCAAATTTCCCCAGAAAGGGGAACTGTTCCATGAATCCTGCAAACACAGGGATGACCCTCAGCTGGGAAGGTCGTTTGTCCAGGCTGAAGCTCATCTCTTGCACTTTGGCTACGCCGACCTCTGCCATCACCACAATTGCGGGAAACTCAGCTGTGTGTTTTGTGAATTGGGATGATGTTCATGTTCTCCCGATATTTTTTTTTTTTTTTTTAAGTATTGCCAACTTAGGCAATCAGAAAACTGTAGCACACATTGCAACACTTGTTTTTCAAGGTTTTCTTTTCAGTCATAGAAAATTCCTTTAATGAAAACTCCCTTTTGAAGGGCTTCTTGAGACTGAAGCTTGGAAGATGTGCCAATCTCCTGACCTGAGGTTCTGGCTCAGTCTTCTAGATGAAGAAGATACAGCTTTTTAAGTCAGGTCTGTATCTTGCAGGCCTAAACCACAATCTAGACTTGTCCTGGCTTAGTGCCTTTTGGAAAGAGCAGATCTGTTAGAGGTCATGCTATGTAGACATCGGAATAGATGGGCTGGCTCAGATCAAAGATGCGTCTAGCCCAGTATCCTGTCTCTAATGGTGCCAGCAGCAAATGCTTAGGGCAAGATATAAGACTATGGCAAGTCCCCAGTGATACTTCCTATGGCCATTCCAACTCGTAGCAATTTGCAGCCGAAGGACTTCCTGAGCTACGGGTCATATCTACATCCTTGCGGTTAATCACCCTTGATGGATCTTTCAGTATCTTTAATTGTTATTCGAACCCGCTTATGCTTTTGGCTTCTACAACATCCTATGACAATGAGTCCTGCCACTTAATTATGTGCTGTTTAAAAACACAACCATAAATCATAATAGCCTTCAATTATAATAAAAGCCTTGAATGTGGATAAGATTGCCAGCAGGGATAAAGTCTACATAATTACATTAATGTATTATGTCTGCAGCAATGAGAGCCTCATACCCCAGCGTGGGGAGTACATATGACCAGCTTATGGCAAGATCTTCAAGAGAAACTGGTAATTTGGGATCCTTCAGCTCTCAGCTGCCTGATGGCATGCGCTTTGGCAGGGTCTGGTTTACGCAGAGCTGTCCATCTGTTTTCTTTTCTCCAGTGGAGCTGGTAGGAAAGGTCTATCCATCTTTGCGGACTGCTGTGGTCGCTTTTGTTTAAGGAGAAAGGTCAGGGTAGTGGATGCTTTTCCTGTGGCTTTTGCTTCCCTGCGAACCTGCGGAGGCTTGAGGAGAAATTCTGCTCCGCACTGCAGTTGTATTTCAAACCTGCCCACGAATTCCTTGCTCGTGGCTCAGCCTGAAAGAGCTTCCTTGTGAAAACAAGCATAACCTTGGGGTTATTACTCATGGGCCATGGAGGAAAGCCTGGCTCTGCTGGAGAACTCTGCTGGGAAATTAATTGCTGGCTAGGTCCTTACTGTAAGATGAGGGAGAACTTGCACCTGCTTTGAAGACCAACCCCATCCACCAGTCATTTGTCTCTGTGCATGTTTGGACTAACCGGTGCTTGCTGGAAGAAGAGAGCCCAGAGAGGCTGGGATGAGCTCACAGTTGTTCAGCCACAGGCTGAGGTACCCTGAGGCATGGGAGAATGAGGTCTGCGTCCAGTCCCCTGTCTTGTAGACGGCTCCCAGGAGGACTTCCCGTCCGTCAGAGCAATGGAACAAGACGATCTGATCTAGAGCTTGGTCTTCATATGATATGGGGGTATGTCCTTTGTTCTCGAGGCAGCTCTGAGAGCTAGATCTGATCTGCTTCCTGGTATTTCTTGAATGAAATGAAACTCATCATTTCTTTTCCCAAGAATTGATTTTTTTTTTTTTTTTTTTTGGAGTGACAGTGGCAAAGTGCATTTACCTCTGCAATGTTTTAAAAAAGTTGGTTTTTTCCCCATGAGTTTTTCCTCAGGCACCACCAGCTCCTCAGAATTTCTCTGGGCCGTTTTCTGTTGTGAGTTTTTGGGGGGAAGAAAGAGGGTGAGATCACTTAATCCTTCCAGCTAAGTAAAATCATCTGCACTGGCAAATTCTCCAGGAGATGTACAGTTCACTGCTTGTCAGGCCAGGATATTAAATTAAGCAATTTTCATCAGATAACACATCTTCTGGTTCATGTAAAATGTCCAGCAAATCGCTGCACTCATAATTCAGCCTGATTGAAAGTGAGATGCTAATCCATTTCACTTCGGAGATGCACAAGAGCGTGGCAGAGGGGCCATCTCTGTGGGAGACTCCCGTTGGCAACCGTGCACGTGAATGTGTTCTCCTCCCCTCCCTGCATCCCCCTGTGAGGGTGGTGATGCTCTTGCTGACCCTTTCAGTGCTACCTAGCGTGGCCTGGATTAGCTGCTATGCGGGGAATCCTTTTAAGCGATGAAACCTGCATTTGGGGAAATCATTCTGCTTCAACTGCCTCCTGGCAGATGCAGATGGTGGAAATCTCCAGGAAGGCTCATCTCTGGGTTTGCATCCTATCGCTCTCCTGAGCTCCTGCCCCATCCAGAGCCTTGCTGTCCTTGCCAGCTCACGGGAAGGTCTTGCCCAGTGCAACTGGCCCATGTTTTGTGGCAGCCTGCCCTCCCATTGCAGCCAAACTGGGTACCCCATGTTATAGCATGAGCTCAAATATTTAAAATCTGTAACTTGGGATGTGTCTCTGAAAATATTCTGGTTGTTATCAGCAATAACAGAATCACAGAATGGTTTGGGTTGGAAGGGACCCTCAAAGCCCATCCAGTCCAACCCCCCTGCAAGGAGCAGGGACATCTCCAACCAGATCAGGTTGCTCAGAGCTCTGTCCAACCTGGCCTTGAAATGATAATAGTAGTAGAACTTTTTATTTGCTGATGCTTTATAGGTTCGCACTGTTCCAGCCTCCCCAAACAGGAGATTGGGAACCATTCCCTATTTTTTTTTCATTAAAGTCAAGTTACCCTGTAATCACATGGCTCCGGAAGCTGGGGCTTAAGGAAAAGCAAGAATATCTCCTACCCTGAGGTTTGGGGAAGGGACAGGGGTTCTTCCCCAGGGTCAGCCTGACTCTGAAGGAGCCTTTCTTCTAACAGATGAGAAACAAGCGGTTTCAGCTACATCAGGTGAATTGGGGCATTTTGAGTTTATGGCCCCCTGGGGACTACTTGCCATACTACACCTGGGGAATGGCTGTACGACGTAAAGCATCTAACACAATTAATTTCCCTTTAGCCAGGACAGAAAATACCCATCTTCAGAACAAGAGATGGGAGCCAGGGGCAGCTCCGCACCCCTCCAACGTGATTAGCAAACCGGACGTCAATGGCTTCATTAACACCTAACAACCCTGGGCAACTGCATCATTATAAAAGACCCAGGAAATCCTAGAGCCGGGCAGACCAGAGATGTTCCTCCCCTCCCCCTGTGAGCAGAGCCTTCCTCTTCAAAACCCGGTGACCTTACTCTTGCTTGCTCCCCAGCTCCTTCTGCTTTGCGGCGAGGGGAAAGCTCTGCACGATGGGCGGAGGGGTAGGGCTTTATCGCCTCCTTCTCCTCTGCGGGAGACCTGTTTCCAAAGCCCAGCTCTCCATATTCAGCCCTGCCTGCTCATGAAAAGACTTGCAGCAAATTATTTCTTAGATATATATATATATATATATAGTAAAACATATATGTGTATATATATATATAAAATATATATAAAGTATGTCTATACATAGCTACTCTCTACACTGTTATGGCACTGCAATAATGTTTATATCTCTATACATATATATTACCAAACTTTGAGTGTTTTACATATAAAAAAATAATAACAGCAAGGGGTTTTCTTTCCTTACTCAGCTCTGAGTGCACCATCAGCCATTCCACCTTGGCTTCTTCCCACTCAGCCTCTCGTTACATCTCGTATCTCGCCAGCGCATCCTTGCTCCCACTGCTGTGAGGATCCTGGCTTCGTGTGGAAAAATCCTGCCCCAAGTCCTTTCTGAATCCCAGCTCCTTAAAACCTCCTTGCAAATCCCACAAAATTTCATCTGAAAAAAACTAGGAGGAGTTTGGCCTTAATAGAGCTGGATTTAACCTGTTGTTGCCTTTATCAGCTGCTCTGGAAAGAAAATTGAGTTGAAATAAAGTCAGGTGCTTGGCAAATGTTCCACTTTGCTCCACATTTCGGCTGGAACATCAATGACTTTCTGTTTGTTCAGCCCGTGTTAGCTGTGCGTGGATTTGCATACCACTGTTAATTGCAGAGCAAATTAATCTCCTTCAGACCATATGTTGCCGCTATAATGTATGCAAATATGTTGTTAGTGACTGTAAGAAACACAAATAAAGGCACAGTTGGAGTCGTATTATTGCCAAGAGATTAAATACCGATGTTTAAAAAATTGGCAGCGTTTCCACAGCGGGACTTTTGTCGTATAGCGCTGTATCTAGTGGGATTATCCTTTTAAAAAATTGGCAGTGTCCTCAGAAAGCGCTGCCTTTAGTTTATAATCTTTCTTTTATCTTCTTTTTTTGGCAGCTGCTTGAAGAACTCTCTTTGCCATTTCCAGACTGGAGACCTTTTGTTTTTCTACAGTGAAGTACCAGTTCTGTAAGCAACAGATTTCTCCACTCAGCATCTTTGGGACACCCATCGATCAATGACAGGGAATAGAAGTTAAGAGGAGGGGTGACTTGGAAAATAAACTCTTCACATTCGACTGACGAAGTGGGAAACATCCGCTGCTGGCCTATCTCCACCAACTCCGATGGAGTTGTGCCAGCACGGAGTTTGGCCCGGCGTCTTTCAAGTCATTATTCTTTCATTGGTTATTTGCTAGAGTGTATTGAAAGCCTGCGTTTTACATCTGCTTCCTCATGGACTGACTTTCCTTCTGTGATGAACACGCTTTGTTTTCATATCTGGCTCTCGCAAGGCACGGGTTGCAAACCCCGGTTTAATGGCGAACAGGTTTTTTTGGGGGAAATTGTGGGCCATGTGCACACAGGTATGGATGAGGTTTGTTATCCTAGAGACACTCATCAGCAATGAGGTTTTTTTTTATGTAGCTGGAAATAATTAAATGCAGAAAAACTTGTTCTGAGGGAAAACCAGCATGTATAAAATCTCTTGCTTGTTTTTTTTTCTTCTTCAGTCGTATTATAGTCCTATATTCAAACACAGAAATGAGTTGCAAAGGTGCAGATGTTGTAAGCACTGCCTAGTCTACCTACAGTTTAAATAACCCTTTAGATAAGTATCTATTAAATATAAACAATCAACATTAATTACAATAATTAAGTTAATTATAAGAAGTTACTACAAATTAATCAATTGTTTAGATAACAATTAATTATCTTGCTGCCCTCCCCAGGTCCCCGTTTCCCAGCAGCTCCTGAGGACATGCTCAGCCTTGGTGAGCAGAGCTCCCTCCGCCACCGCGTCCGTGGGAGAAGGTGGGACTGCGCAAGCTCAGAGGTGGCTTTTCAAACCTGAAAATTAAGCAAACCTGCTGAAATGTAAGTAATTAAAACAAGCCTATAGAATTGTTTTTTCTTTTAATGCCTATCAACATTTCAGAAGCTAAAACTGTAGTTGAGTATTTGATGGCTGCCAGTTTGTCAGAAGGAGAAGAAAAATTTTAGATATAAAATGCTCCCTGCCCAATAGTAAGATCCCAATGAAGCCACAAATCAGTTGGACATTTGGGTCCCAGACACATTTAGTCTTTAACACGTGCGAAGAGGGAACCCGCAGTGATGCACCCGACCTGCGTGGCTCCTGGAACAGGAGGAGGCTATGGGACCTGAAAGCTCCCAGGAATAAAGTGGTTTTGCAGCAGAACCAGGGACAAAACCTGCCTTGTCAGCAGTCTTCAGAAAGATATATGCTCACGGATCATCTGAACTTTGTCATGCTTTTCAAGAGGAGGGCTGAGGGCATTGCTCCTGAGAAGGCAGCGTTGTAGCCCCTTGATGGAGAAGCTCACCCGATGGCTTCCCCAGAAGAGCCCTTGGTGACCGGTAATGAAGGTGATCCTAAGCCCCCTGGTTCTCTGATAACAACAGTAGCTTGTAAGTACGTTTGGGGAGGGCTTATCCCTCCTTTGCAACAGGAGTGTGCATTTGGTTGTAAATTTCTTCCAGCTGTAAAGTCAGAAAAAAACCCCAACACGCTGATAAGCTCTCCCTGCCCCTCCCCATCCCCCCAGCTGGGAATGATAGATTTACCAGAGGTAACTCAATGTACCAGTTCCCTTCTCCTCCACTGTGGGAGCATATGGAATATATTGTGGTCTGAGGGAAATACATCTTAAGAATTTCTCCTGCATCTCTTCAGGAACGTTCCAGGGTGGATTACAGCAGGTGTCACAGAATCTGAGGACCGTCTCTCTTTTTTTCTTGAGCACCTAAAGTGGGTTAAGTGGCCAGACATAGCTACACCCAAAGTCACAGCAGACCTCTGCATCAGGCTCCAAAACTTCTGCTGTTTCTTGGGTTTGGGTGAGACTAGCAATGGAAGCTCCAAAATATTGGAAGAAAAAAAGAGAGACTTTCCAACGAGAGGGACAACAAGGAAATATCTGAGATCTGCCTGGAAAAATCTGCTCCTGCAAAGCATCCAATCCTGGACTGTGATAAGGACTTTCCATTCCGTGCTATTTATTCTCTGCTGCCTGAGGAATAAGACTGAAATACCCTTGTTGCAGTAAGTGAGATCACCTGGGAGGTGCACCGGTAAACATGAATTACAGGAGGTCTTCAGTTCCCAAGGAGTCCTCGCACATGTACATTTTTCTTTGAAGTTAGTAGCAATTTAGGTATTATCAGTGGTAATATTTTTAACTAAAAACAATAGGCCAAATCCTGCAGTCAGCCAGCACCTTCTATTAAGGTACCCAGCACCAGGAAGGACAGAGTCATCCCCACAGGATAAATACACTGTTTTTTTTTTCACTAGTGGCCACAATTCACTTTGGGTAAAAAGCAGGATCGAGCTGAAACACCAGCGAAGGCACATCCATTACGGGTACTCGGAGCTTAAGCTGCCACGCTGATGGGAACTCAGAGCTGAGATAAAAATCTGTGCATTGACCCATGAGGCTGAATTATCCACTGTATGGAAAACCACTGACCTAATCATCTTCCAGGAAAAGGCACGGCGTATTGGAGAGTACACAGAGAGGCTTGGGAAGAAAATTAGGAAAGACAGACCATTTCTCCCACTGGAAGATCTGGGACCTACTGCAGACTTGGGATGGGTGTTTCCAAAGTGCTTTCAGATGTGGAAGAGTTGTTCTCTGGTGAAATTTCTATCACAGCACTGAGCAGGCCCTGACTTACAGCCCTCGGAGCATCCGGGATACCGGAACTGCATTCGGTTTCATCTCAACCCTGGATGCAAAGGCAGGACTTAATGCAAGCTAGACCTGTGCCTGTCAGGCTTTCCTTCTGCCTCAGTCCCTCCCTGCTGATCTGCAGTGTCTTCTGTTATCTGGGTTTTCTGGATGTCTTGTCAGAGATACAGGTTGCGGGTTTTTGGCCTGACAAATAGCGTGAACTCACCAGGGAATCACCACAGTCTTGGTCAGAGCCAGGGGCTGAGGAGGAGGCAGATGGGTCCATGGCCTCTCTGTGCAGTGGTGTGGGCTGATAACCCCTGGCCCTGTGCCCGTACTGGGGAGCAGAGAGTCCAGCCTCCCTGCCTCTGGTGTTCTGGAAAACGGGATGGTAACATCCCAGAGCACGTGGGTAGGATGTGGGTGCAGAAACAGAGGCAGTTCTTTGCGGGAAGAAAACATCTCTGGAAAAGTGCCTGGCCAAATCAGTGTCTGTTTTTCCCCAAAAAGGACTCTCACTGTGACTCTTTGCTCTGTAAGTAAAGACCATGACACACAACCCTGTTGTGTGTCCCAATACATTTTGACTACCAAAGTCTGAGAGTGTGTTTTGAGCCTGTTGTTGAGGGATGTGAGCTGATGCTAGCCATGCTGGAGGACAGGGATTCTTCTCAAGTCACTCTCCTCATCTGCAAACCAGATTTCCAATTGTCCAGGCCCCATCCACAGTCAATTGAGAGTGATCAGCAGCCCAGGAGACCATCCTTCAAACCAACAGCCATTTTTAGGGGGGAAGAAAGACCTTCTGAGGTGTCAGTCCCTTCCCACTACCTACAGACGTGGCCTGGGGACAGCCACAGACCTTGGATGGCTGACCTTGGGTCAATGACTGCCAGCCAGCATCAACCCTGGTGAGTCCAGACACAGACTGGAAAGAGCACTTTCAAACTGGGTTATGAACAACTTCCTCTCACTTGGGGGTTTACGTGAATTTGCTACTAAACTAAGAAAATTTAAAAGCTGGCAAGGCGTTGAAGATCTCCAAGTGCAAGAGATGTCTAAAGATGTAACAAAGTGCAACTTGGACATCTTACACCTTGCCAGTGAGCCATGCTTAATGGGTCAGACGGCAGAGGTGTAACGAAATCAATAGAGTTGGAGTGTGGAGATCTTACGGTTTTAAAATAGAAGGAGGTAGATCCAGACTGCATATAAGGAAAAAATTTTTTACACTGAAGGTGGTGGAACCCTGGCCGAGGTTGCCCAGAGAGGTGGTGGATGCCCCATCCCTGGAAACATCCAAGGCCAGGTTGGAGGGGGCTCTGAGCAACCTGATCTGGTTGGAGATGTCCCTGCTCACTGCAGAGGGGTTGAACAGGGTGGGCTTTGAAGGTCCCTGCCAACCCGAACCATTCTGTGATTCTGTTCTATAATGGGTGGGTTTGTTTTGTTTTGTGTGTCATGTTGTTGTTGCTGCTGCTGTTTTTTTTCTTCTTTTTCTTTTTTTTTTCTTTTTTTTTTCTCCCAACTCTTCTTTCTAAGTTTTTTTGTTCTCTTGTATATTTTTCAGATTTAATCCTTGGGAAGGCTAAGATTTGAACGGTAGCTGTGAGAGAATGGGAGTCTAGTAGGACATAAGGTATTTGGCATGATTTGTGCTAAAAAATATCTGTGAGGGTAGAAAATAGGAGCCATGTCCAATACACCAGGGAAGGAGCTGAGTCTTGCAGACAGGGCTGCAGGCTCCAGCTCTAACCCCAGGCTGACAATTGATATAGAAAAATCCTGTGACAGCCGTATTACAGCACTAACGAGGAACGCGCGTTCTCTTCCCATCAAAAGTCTAAACCACAGCGTGCTCTCCGCTGTTCTGCCTCTGATCTGCAAATACATCACCGGCTTTTATCACTCATTTTTTCTTTATCTGAGCAGAGCTGGTCTCAAGCGCTACAACCTGATTATCTCTGAGGAGGTTGCCAAAAGCGTGTCAGGGATCGTTGAACGTAATAATAAAGGAAGCGGGAGGAATCAAGTGGTTTGTGTAGGAAATCGGAGGGAATTCCTGGCTGAGGTCGCCAGTCCAGTGAAGGCTGGGACCTGGAGCCGGCTGTGAAAGGAGCCGGTCACAGCTCGTGACTCCCAGGCCTCCTCAAATTAATGATACGTTAAACATGTGTGTTCTCATCACCAGCCCTCGTTAAGAGTTTGTTTACATACATGCAGAACATCTAGAAGAACAAGTAGCATTTAACGTCAAAGTTCAAATCCCGACATTGGCCACAGGTTTGGCCATGCAAATCTGGATGTTAGACTTTGTTATTTAGCCTGTGGCTATGAATTTCTTAGCGCTAAGGAAAGAAATGGTGTCTGTTCAATTCGCAGGAGAATGAACAGCAGTGCAGATACTTTTATTTATTTATTTTTAAAAATTAATTAGAAAATAAGCAACAATGTTCTGGGGCCAAAAAAACTTCAATTCAGTTTGAAATTAATCTCATTTTGCATTGAAGAAATCTTGAGAATAATTTTTGAAGAAAATGGAAAGACATTTTTAACTACAAGTGGACTGTAATTAAACATTTTGCTTTAAAATAGCAAAGTGTTTGAATTTTCTCCGTTATTGAGCTTGCCAAATTATCTGTGTTTAAAAAATGTATTACGGTGCGGTTTGCTCTGATGGAATTTCCACTTATTTTGCTTCAAAATACAACTCTGGCCAAAAAAAGTCTTTTAGCTCTAATCAAGATCAAATTAATCAAACCTTGTTTGCTACTGGCTTGTAGCTACCACAGTAGCAAAGGGGATCTTCAGATAGAGAAGTGGGGGTTTGATATAAATT
The DNA here is from genome assembly GCF_036417535.1 of Chlamydotis macqueenii. Taxonomy (NCBI): domain Eukaryota; kingdom Metazoa; phylum Chordata; class Aves; order Otidiformes; family Otididae; genus Chlamydotis; species Chlamydotis macqueenii. The sequence goes on along the minus strand of NC_141572.1, from coordinate 12,912,241 downwards.
CAAGGTTTTTACTAGTCTTGTAACAATTTTAATAGAAATAGGATAGAACCAGAAAAAAATCTAGGCAAACCAAGCTGTCCTTAAGTAGCTAGGGTTTCTCAAAGCCTTTTAGCTCCTTAGTCTTGTTAAAGTGGACCTTGGCACCTACAATCCTCTCTAGATCGGGATGGAAATCCTCTTTGTTGCCTTGTAGCATCTCTCTCTCTATTTTAGCAGTGGTCTTTGCATTTCCTAGCAGTCCCAAGCCCATCCCTGTTACGGCAAGAGGACTTAGAAGTGCCTGTTGCAGAAGTCTCTGCTTTATGAAAGACTTTTCATTGTATTTTATTTGTGGTGTGGGTGGTTTTTTTTTTTTTTTCTGTTTTAAAGTCAAAGTTGCTCTGCGAGCAGTAGGACTTGGGGAGCTTGCTTTCCCATGGCTGGATTATCGCGTGCCTAATAAGGTGTGAGCTCCGATCGAAACATTTCCTGAGGTTGGGGCCTTTCAAATATCTCTCTCCCGTGTGCCTTTTCCAGCATCTAACAGCCTCACTGAGCTCCAGCCATGGCCCCTCTCCCAGCAAGGGCAGAAGTACAACATTTTCCCTCTCTCTGGCTGCCTACAGCCATCAAATGGAGCCGACTCCTAATGCTTTTGAGGTTTTTTCTGCCTGAGTTGGTTGAAATGGACCCATGGATTTCAAAAGTTATTACAGGAGGGGGCTGAGTGACACAGAGGGATGGTGTGATTCCTCACAAATGACTAAAAAAAAAAAAAAGAGGCTTGGGTTGAGTTCAAACCTGGTGTGCTTCATCCCAGAGGGATGCTGGTTTGGAAAGCTCCCACATGTAGCGTAGGCTGGAGGAAAACAGTGAAGGAGGTTCAACGCTAATGGGGTTTACCGTCACATTTACCACCATGTGGTAAACCTAGACTTAGTAAATGAATGTTTAGGACAAAGATAGGAAAGGTGGAGCCACGTGGAGGTGTCAGACCTACCTTAGGCCAAGCATTGTGAGCAGTCTGGCTGGAGCCATGGAGAGGTTGGCTGAGCAACGGGACGTGGGGTTCGCACCATACAGGTGCACTGCAGCCCCCATAAAGCAGAGCGTGAGGAGATGGTTTTACCATGGCAAGGCTTCAGAAGACCCCACCAAAGCCATGCATTTGGGGTGTGATTTGCTATATGGAAAAGGAATCTCCCTTAGGAGCAGTTTAAGGTTCAGGTAGATTGTTTATTCCGAAGAGTCTGAGGAGTGCTTGGTTCCTGTGGTTCGAGAATGACCATGAACATGAGGTTGCCAACAGATTTATACTAGCCTTAACTGTGCGTGTCCCATTTTACCCACTGAAAGGTGTTAATTTTAAACCAAGGATGCTCCAAAGTGACCAGGATGCACCAAGGTTTTGGGTGTCTCTAAAACTGAGATGATTTCTCAGTTCCAGGCAGGACCCAGATCTGGTGTGGTGATGTCTTTGATGGCTTTTGCTCTCTGCACACTTTGAAATGCACTGTGTGAGCCTGAAGTCCTTCCCCTCATAGGCATCCTGCCTCGAACAGCTTCCCTGTTCGGGGGCTGATGGGAGGAAGGCCAGCGCTGTCCCCTTTAAGTCCCAAGAAAAGTGGGTCTTGAAGCCGGCAAGAGGAGGATGACAACTTTTCCTCCTCCATTTGCTAGTGGCAGGGTCATCTTGCTCTCGAGCCGCTGCGGCTCCCCGGGGTGCTGCTCCCTGCAGGTTTCCGGATGCTGGCAGGACGGCGGTGCAGGCAGGCGGGCCGAAGCGCTGTCGGCAGCCGCCAGCATTCCCGCGGGGAGTGTGGCACCTCGTGTGTTTTGACAGGGGACAGGCCGTTCTCCTGCTAATAGGCTGTTGGACACGGTGTTTGCTGCCTGGTGGGAGGAGAGGGTGGGAGTTTACAGACTCCAGGCACAACTAAAGGTTAGGGATTTAGCGATGGCACATCTGTCCGGAGTGACAAGCGCGAGGATCGATGCTCCTGTGCATTATTGCTCCTGGGGGGACGGAGGTTGGGTCATGCTCTCTCACCTGCACGGGGCCGGTGCTGTCCTGCTGAGGCGCAGGAGAGGCGGACCGGAAAGTATGGCTTACAGAGATGCAAGGGTAGAGATACGCTGTTTGGCTGGCACCAGGGAAAGAGAGAGCCAGCTTTTTTGGGGACCCAATTTGGGGGCCCTCTCCAAACCAGAAACTGCCACCTTGACTTCTGTGCTCCATCTGGGTTTGTTCCGGGAAGGCGAGTTGGTTTCCAGCTTTTGAAGTTTCAATTTCTTAGGTTTGTCTTTCATGTTGGGGGGAGGCAGAGGAGGAAAAAGACTGGGTTGTTTGTTTATTTACACGCACTGGTTTTGCTGGGCAGTCCAGAATTACAGAGCTTTAATTCTTTCAGTTTGAGATAACTGAGAGGGGAAAAAATTATTAATATTTGCCAGCTTAACCACTCTGAAAATCCCAGAAAAAGGCTGTCTATGTGGCATTTCTTCACATATCCATGAGGATGCAGGTTTTAATTAGGTGGTTCCAGCACACAGACAGTGCCTTTCCATCAGCGATCCCAAAGCGAGCCCGATGCTTGGAGGGGAACGTGCCCCCACGCACATCCCATCCCTGAAGAGAGTGGTTAAACCAGGCTGTGAATCACCCCGTGGGGTGCCGACGGACCCAAACCCGGGGACGCAGAACCAGGCGGTAGCAGCCCTGTCAGGAAACTCTGCGTAAGCTGTTGCGCTTGCGTTGCCAAGCTGGTAAGCCCATTAAAATCCTTGCTAGGGGAGCAGAAGAGCTTACGTTCGCGTGTGTCACCTTCAGGCTAAGATAAATAATAATAATGAGGACAATGAGTGATTTAGAGGATTTTTTTACCAGCATAATTAATGCTGATTTATATGGCAGGGCAGCGGAGAGACAGGCTGTGATAGAAGGAGTGGGTGAAGTTTCTGAATGAGACAGGGAAGGGGATGACAGTGGGGAGTGAAAAATGAAATGTGCTTGCTAAAAAAAGCAAGTGGAGCTGACTGGAGCAAAGCAGGTGACATAAATAATACCAGTGTATCTGCCATTCCCCTTCACAGGGATCACTCACTCTGTAATTAGATGGAGTTATTAGTGTCTTCGGTTGCTGTATGAGGGGATATAATGTTCCGAAAGACAGAAAATAAGAGTATGTCTTCATCCTATGGAGCCAATTAAATGGCAGTGAGGGAGAAAATGAGTTTAGTCTAGGTAAAAAAAAAAATGACTGTGTGAGTTATATGACTTTGAGGGTGGGCTTTATAGGATCCAAATTAAACCTCTGGCTGGAGAATGTGTCCCTCAGACCTTGATCCACTCAGCAGCACTGCTGGGAGGACCCTTCCCGTGTGCAGGGACCTGCTGGAGTCACCAGGGCTCCCAGGGGTCCTCTCTGGTGTCCCAGGGGAGCCAGGCAGCCTTGCAGCTGCTTACTTTTACCGTGTCCCCAGCTGAGAAGTCCCGATCCCAAAGTCCCCCTTTATGGTCCAGTTTAGCACAGATGGTCCGATCACACAAAAAGCTTGAAGAGGGTGATGGGACTCTCTGGGCTGATCCTGCCCCAGTGTAGCCATGGCATCTTGGCCGTTGACAGCAACATTGACTGCAATTCATTGGCTGTGAACTCAAGATATTGCTGATCAGCATGAGCAATGATGTGATGTGTACCAGAGAGGTGAGGTGAAGCTGTCACCCTGCTCACTGGGCTGTCACAGAAAAAGGGGATCATTTCTCTGACATGGTGCCAACACCTGCTCCTTGCAGCAGTGGGAGCTTCAGCACATCTGAAAATAACAATTTTTTTTTTTATTATTAATGTGAACTGCATCTGGCAACAAGCCCCATTATGGAAACAACAGGTTGGATCAATGCAGAAGCATCTCCCAAACTCCCTCTGCTGGGAAGGAGGGCGGCCAGAAATCAATTGGGAGCTTATTGGCCTCTGCAGCTGGCTGCCTGGAAGTAATCCCTGTCATGAGCTGCCCCCATTTCCTTGAGATGGATTGCAGCATGGCTTTGGGGGAGAGCTGGATGCTTGGGGAGAGCTCTCCTGCTCACCCAGGACATCCCACCCATGTGGGTAACGGCCTGTTGGCTCCCAGGCTCTGCTTCCCTGCCTGGCTCTGTTTGTGGTTCTCCCATGCCAGCGGCTTCTCCTGGCCTCCTCTCATGGTGTTGCCCTCCATCCCACTGCTGCCAACCGAGTGATGGCTTCAGGGGCTTCCTGATGCCTGCTGTGTGTCCCTGGGGATGCAGGAACAGACACTGCGATGGGACAGGGGCTGGCTCTTCCTCCAGACCAGGTAGCAGCCATGACCTGACTCCAGGGATGCTCTTCATCTGGCTGCTTGCTACAGCACAGGAGTGGACAGAGGAGGTTCTCTGACTTGTTTGAAAAAGTAATTTAACTGAAACGCCCTGGGACCAGGGACACGTGCAGGACAAAGCAAACACGGAGGTGGTAGGCTGGAAGGACATTAAGTACGAGGAAAACAACAAACCAGCTTTGGGACTGCTGAAATATTGATTGTGTCCTTCAAGCAACGCATAACATATCCCTGTTCCCGCTGCTCCGTCTGTGTCTAATGTCTTGATCCTCCTTCTACCCTTTTCTGCTGGCATTGGCGGGATGAGTTCACATCACTTCGCATCCCGTTAAAGAAAGAGCAGTTTGGTGTTTCAAAGTCTTTGCCCAGGAAAATTGGGATTTTTGCCTACCTGCAAGGCTCGTAGCTGCTGGTTCACAAAACATTCCTTCCACCATGTGCTCCCAGGGCTGAGGGAGACATTGTGCCTGCAAGCCCAGGGACTCCCCCATCATCTCCTCCCTGCTCCTGCCCCAGATTGCCACATTTTCATCCCTTTTGTACCACTGGCAGGTAGCTGAAGGTACCCAGGACTTTGCATCCCTCCTCCTGGCTGCACCAGCCTCTGAATCTCCCATCATAGCTGTGCCTGGTGATGCTGGGGAGATGGCCAGTGGGCTCACGGCCACAGGAGGGGCTGAGCGAACTCCCCAGTGGTCTCCCTCCCCCACTCAGGAGTCCAAAAAGACGCCATGACTCACTCTTTTTCCACAGGCAGTGTTGCCAGCTCTTGAAATACTTGGTGTTTTTCTTAGAGTCCTGGCTCCTGATGCCATGTAATTACTCGAGCTTTCATTTTCTTTAAATAAAGCCCATTCCTAACACTCGTATTTGCAAAGAATAGCCAGAAAATGTGACCTCTTATGAGCTCAGAAGCCATACAGTGAAAACCCCACCTTTATTCTTCCTCAGTCTTTTTTTTTTTCTCCTCATTTTTTTTCTTGTCATGGCTTTTACTATCTTCTCTTGCAGATTGGGGCTGCTGGAAGTCTTCTTTCTCTGCCCCTTGAGTCTTGCAGTGTTGCAAATGATCTTAAGTTTGTGCCTTGGTGATGGTGTTGGCATCTCAGGTCCAGTGGCTTCAAGAATTTGTTTTTAATATTTTTCTGCCTGGTGACACACAGTTTTGTGCAACGTGAGGCAAATAAAAAGGTAGCAAATCCTGACCTACGCAACAACTCATTGCTGATATGACTTGCCTTGACTTTTCATGTCCTGGATCCATCCCTTGTTTTGAATTCCATCAGAAAACCCTGAGTTTATGCTGGTAAAATTTAATTGTCTCCCAGAAGAGCCCAAGTTTTTTACGAGCTCCGTTCTGCTGAGTGATGCTGCATTTCCTATACTCAGGCAAACCGCAATCCCACGCTGCGCTGGTCCCCATGCAGCAAATGTTCAGTTCCCAGCTTTGAAATCTCTTACCCAACTTGTTTCTCTGCTCCTTTTAACCCCACATAGGAGGGCTGAAGATACCGTTTCTTCCTCTCTGCCCACAGGTGCCATGAGGGTAAAAGTCACAAATAAACCTTGCGCTTTCTGGCCCTGGAAGTGCTCTCAGACGTCCTGGGCTCTATGCAGCTATGGACTTTGTGATCCAGGAGTATAACACATAGTTTAAGCTGGTCTTTTAAGCACAGAGGAGAAAGAGAAGTGCTTTTCTTGGGCGAGTAAGTCCATCCCAGCAGCAGATGTACCTCAGTGGGAAAGGATCAATGATGTGTTAGAAGAGGTGCCCTTTCCCCCTTGATTTTGAAGGTGTCTAGACAGCTAGTTGTCTGTCCTCCAGAGTTGATGTTTAGCACTAGGTGAAATGAAGAAGCTCATTTGATGCTGCCATGCTGGGATATCCTGTGGAGAAGCAATGTTATCTGGTCATGAGGAAGGAACTCTGCCGGTCCCACCCATCAGCATCAGGGAAGGACAGGATGGAGATGCTACAAAATGATCCAATCCTGGACAAAACTCCAGTTGAAGCTTTTGTCTTATAAGACATCAGAAATTGCAGCCATGAAACACAACAGCACAGAAAACCAGCCTCTGCAGCTGAAGGAACAACATTGAGTTTTCCTTGCCCTGTTCATGAGCTTTGAAAACTTGTCTTCTGTCCTCAACCAAAATGGCAGCCAGTGCGCATGGGCAGGGGACCAGGGAGTTGCCTTTTGAAGTCATCTACTTGTTTTAACAACAAACACCAGTGATCTCCAGCAAGCAAGAAACTCACTATTAGAAGTAATCCGGAGACATTCCGAAACACATACTTTCTGGAGGGGGTGGCCAGTGAGCGTTTTTAGCAACATCAATCAACGCACTTGCCCGAGTCACACATTCAAATCGAGACCTACAAAATATGGAAAACTTTAAATAATCCTTGGAAGCCAGCCAGGAATTGGTCATTCGGTCTGCAGGACCTTTTATGAATAACACTGTAACATAAGCCTGTAATGGAAGCACCAAGATCCAGCCCATTGGTTTTCCAGTCCGAGTTTCCCGTTCCAAGATGAATGACTTGGATTTTGGGGAGGGAAAGTAGCAGAAATGGTTTGTCTCCTGGCTGGGAGAGTTTGGCTTTGAAGAACTCAGCTTGCAGGAGCAGGCAGCAATGCGAACTTTCTCCACTTGAGGTTTCTCTTGGCCTGGATCTCCTTTTTATTCTCTATTACACATTCAGAGAGTTGCCTTCGTTTTGCTTTTTGTCTCCTTCATATTGCAGCAGACGTTCTGCTCCCTCCGCTGGAGACCTGATAGCCATGTAGTAGCAAAACCCTTGGAGATCCTGTAGACCTGCATGTTTTCCTTTGGTTCTTTCATCTTTCTTCTCTCTCTTATCTTTGCTGACATTTAAGTTTTTCATTCTCGAGGTTATGGAACAGAGGAAGAGGAGTAATTTCACTGCAAAGGCCACCAAAGTGACTCCACTTAGCGTAGGTGTCTTTTCTGTAGCTCTGTACCCCACGTTCCCAATAGCCGGAGAGAGTGGGACTCATCATAGTGAGAGCTGCCTCTCTGTTTTTAATTAAAGCCAATTTGCTTCAGCTCTTCATAGGGAAAACCCCAGAGTTTTCTCACTTCTGTTTTCCCTGTTCCCCAGCAACAACCTTCAGCAGAATCCCCTTTGCCACCACAAAAGAAGGATGAAGAAATAGATGTGGGAGGTTGTGTTTCCCAACTGTTTTACGAGTCACAAGTCTCTGGAAAGGATGGAAGAGGATGGATGGGAGCAGAAAGCGCAGATGGTGGGTGTACGCCTGCGTTACAAAGTGCAACGGGCAGCCTTTGGCACAGCAAAGCATCCCGCACCAAAACATCTCCAAACCAGCATCTGGCAGCTGCTGCACAGGGTCTGTTGACCACCCCAGACATCAGGCCATAGGCACAGCTTCCACCAGCCGTAGTCACTGATGTAGCACATTAATGCATCCTCTTCCTTCTTTTTAGAAAAAAAAAAAAAAAAAAAAAAAGAGGAGATTTAATACAGATATGCATTCACTGACCTGCCATTCATGCTGAAGCAGCCAAGCACCTTCCACTTGGTTTTTATGTGGTTTTAAATGTTTTTTAGAAGTATCTGTTTATTACAGCTCAATAAAGTTTTATTTTGCGAAAAACCATGATTGATTTCCTCTGCTTTAAACAACAAACAGTCAACCTCTGCAGCTAGCACCTCCTCCTCGATTCATAAAAATGTGTTAACAATTCATTTAAAATTCATATACAAGCCAAGCACAGTTTACTCATGAAGTTACACAAATTAATACAAAGCAGCATACTGCCTCGGCCTGGCAAAGAGTCAAAGCGTGCTCTGAAGGCCTCCCTCTGCCTTACAACACGTCAATGTGTTCTGGGAAACTGCCCTCCCGTCTGGCGGTTCGGCAATCGGCAGATAGCGTTTCGAGTTTCCCCTCCCCTGCCTGCTTCGCTCCACGCGCCTGATGGAAACGCAATGCCGAGCAACAATCGCAGTCTCAGGCCATACAAGGCTTTGTGCACCTTCCAAGGCTGGTCATCCTCCAAAAGCTGCATTTGAGAGTTGTCGTCCACCTGCCATGGAGATGGCTACGTTTTTCCTTTCCGCTGCGTAGGTGTCCAGAGCAGAGTGCTGTGAGCCCAGGAAACAGGCAGTTTGATGGCCAGGGGCAGTAAGCAGCTTTGTGAGTCTATTGGTTGGGAAGGAAAGCTCCAAGGATGACTTCTGCTCTGACGTTTGTCTAGAAAAAATGCAGGTGAGACATTGTGAACAACAGGTAAGTGTGTAACAGTGAGAAACTACTTTTTTCCCAATGTGGTGTTGAGGGCTGAAATAGCACATCTGTCACCATTCAGCAAATCTGCCACATCAGAGCCTTCTGTTGGCTCCCTGCCAGCCTGACTCGCAGGCCTGGTCGGTGGGACATGCTCAGGTCCTTGCTTCTCTTGGAAGATGTTTCCTCAGAGCGATTTTCCAACTCTGATCCAGGGCCAGGGTCCCTCAAGGTTGTCTGACCAGCCTTTCCCCTGCCCCAGCAGACACTACGGAAGGAGCAGGTGCAAGCTGGTCATCTTGAGGCACTAATTGGCCTTAATTGACCTGACCTGACCAGCCTTTCTCGGGGCTCCACCCATCCCTCTTCTTCCCATGGCCCTGTAGCTGTATTTAAGGGCAGCCCTGAGCCTTTGCTCCTTCTTTGGGCCGTGATGTGGGTGTAACTGGTGTGTCCCTGGTCTCCTGGATGGACTGTGGACATATGTTGTAGGTAGCTTGTCTCCTGCCTTGCCTGTGGGATGTACCTGACCTCTCCACTGTAGAGAGTTTGACTCCAACGCTGTCTCGTGCATGAACTTCAGACCTGTAAGTAACTTGTCCTGGCTGGATCTGGGACTTCTACTGTAGGTAGCCCATCTACACTCCTGTCTTCTGGATAGAGCCCTTGCCTCCAGTCTTGTCTCTGACTTTGTCTTCTGCTCTGGGTAGACTGACCACTCGCTTTGTCAAGGACTGTCAATGGTCGCCGCTGCGTTCCGACCCTGCCTGTGCCCTCAGCCCCCAGCTCGTCCCTCCTCATGGGGCAGCCTGTTTAAATTGGCAGTAAACGGAGTTCAACTACACGTTAGACTGAGCTCCCATGCCTTGAACCAGGCTAATGAGCAAAACCAGTTTCACATCAAATGCCCGGGCTGCCGTCCCTGCTGTCATCTCCTTCGTGGTGCCTCTGCTTCCATAGCTGCATGTTTACCTCTGGTCGATGTCCATGTACCTGTCTGGGTCCTGAGCCATGAAGCGTCTGGGCTTCTGCTAATGAGTCTGGAAAAATGGCACACCACCATGTCTGCCTGTGCTGCCACCCAGAGCAGTGCTGCAGGAGATGGGGTGCCCGTGTGACACTGGCAGATGCAGGCTAGGCAGAGGGACTGAGAAGCTTTTTTGGTCTAGATGGTATTTAACAGCACATAGTTATGAAACGCCTTCACCGAACTGGTAACATCTTAGTAATGCATGAAGAGAGCCTTTGCACAAGAGGACAAAACCCAAACAAGGCTGTGTGATGCTGCTTGGTCTGTCTGGAGAAAACTGGGGTTTTGGTTTGTTGGACTGCTCGGGTCAAGCATGCAGAAATGATTCTGAAAGAATCCAAATGTTTTTGGAATGAATTTTGTATTTGAGATGCTGAGATCTTGCTGAACAAAATATTGGGAAATGTATTTCCACTCGAGAGTTTCCACGTATCTAAGAAAAACAAAATTATTCGTCCTTTAATTTGTCTCATTGTTTCACTTTTCAGCTGGCCAAAATAAATGCTGCTGTTTTCCAGGGCTGCTAATGTCAAGGCCAGTTGGTCACACTGCTCTTAAGGCAAAGCAAACACAAAATGTAGCTGGGCTTGCGTCTTTCCACGCCTTTGAGATCTCACCAAACTTGTGCAGAGAGTTTCCTGTAAGTTTGTCCTTGGATGCCACCACCAAGTGCCTTTCACTGGAGGCACGCGGTATGGGAGACGCAGCTCCTTGGCATCAGCTTTCCCTTCATAAGGGCTGGAATTGTGTAATTTTGACGTTACAACAGGGATGCTTTTTGGGGAAAAAAATTAGACAGTTGAATATTTTGACTAATGTTTAGGACTAGATTCTCTATGGTACCATCCAGCATTGCTCTGCTGATCTGCAGTCTAGACCGATTTGGAGCAAATCCTGATCTAACGAATGTGTGTTTGTTCAAATACCTATTCAGCTCCATTCCTACTGTTTCCTCCTTTCCAGCAAGAAACAAGCTGAAACACATCGATCGCCCTCGATGAAGGAACCTGGAAGTGCCAGGAAGGAAAGTGCGAGGCCAGGTGGGACTTCAGAAAACATCTCTTGCTCCCACTGCCTGTGTCCTTCTGAGCTCATGTTCACAGAGAAGCTCAAGTGTTGCTTGATGTCATCAATAAATTGTCAGCCTGAATTTCTTCGCGTTGCCGAGGGTCACTGGCTGCAGTGCTGAGGTGTCTTCCCCAGGGAGGGTGTGGAGCAGCCGGTGAGGAGGGTCCCGTATGTGCAGCACGGCCGCCTGAGCTGAGAGCATCGGCAGAGGTGTGGATGTTTGCAGCCTCTTCCACAGGGACCCTGTGAGATTTGTGATCGACAGCATCAAACATCCAGCATGCTTGCTCCTTTTTTTTTTTTTTTTTTTTATCCCTCCTCCCCCTCTGCTGGCCTCTTATCTAAAGTGCTTTCTCCTGCCTCCAGCAGCTGAGTTTCATCACACTGGGGATGTCTGGCAGATGTAACCCCTTGGTAAAATCCACTGCTCCCAGAGCACGTTGAGTTGGCCACAAAATGCCACAGTCACTTTTTGGCTTTGAGCTCAGAATCCTCTTCCCCAACCCTCGAGGGAGCAGCCAGGCTGGATACTTGTGTGGAGATGCTATTCCATGGTGCAACATCTCCAGGGCTAACAAGACGGGAGGGAACAATCCTTTCTGAGGGGCTTGGTCTTGCCTACGATGAAATACAGCTGGAGTTTGGCCCTGACTCTGGATCAGCTGCAAACCCTGGGGAAATCCTTGGCACAGGCTTCAAAACGTTTGGGCTTCTGGGCAAGGCAGGACCTGAGCATGGCTTGGCTTTGCAGGCTTGTTTGTTTGCTGGAGAGCAGACCTGCACTGGAAAGTCCCTGTGGAAACATTTATATAGTTCAAGCAAGACAAATCTACTCCACGTAGGGGAGATGCGGGGATGAGGAGGCAGACATTTCATCAGCTTTGGCTGAGTAAAAAGCAGAGGTTTAGTCTAGCTGTTTTCAATATTTTTGAGTTGCAGATTCCCCCCAAATACCCTGTGAACCCTGCACAGGCATTTTAAGCTCCTGATTATAGGCTTGCTTTCCCCAGGTATCTCTCACGGATCCCTTCGTAGTGATCCATGGCTCTCTGGGCGTCTGATAGGCACCGTCTGAAGAGTTCGTTGTGCAGGATGGCACTGTGAAGACCACATCTCTGCTCTGTGTGAACTGTGTTTCTCTGCCTTTGTTGATATGCACTTACGACCTTCAATGCTAGCAGTGCGTGTGTGGACCTAAAAAAGCTGAAGCTGAGGACATCGTGTTGAGGACTCTTGGTTTTCCAGGTTCATTACAGAATCTGTTTGTGATGTTAATGCTCAGCAATGGGGAGTTGTATTTGTTGAGGTCAAACAAGAGCATAATTGAGACCTTTTCATTTTTGTCTTACAGCAACGGGGCTGGGAAATCCTGTGGTGGTGGAGCAGAGTCCCCCCAAAGTGGGCGGGCGGGGGGTACAAAGCTGGTACAAGTCCAGAACCGCACTCCGAGGTAAGGAATGGTGTGCCATGTGTCTTAGTAAACCGCACCTCTCTATAAGATAGAGATCTAATTGCCCTTTACAGCCGGTTGGCATGATGTGGTGGGGACCTCTCCCCCCGTAGATCTAAAGCCTGTTGACGGCAGAAGATGGCCACGCGGTCAGCATAGACGAGACACTTCACTGCAGATGGTTAAGCTTAAGCAAAATGCATCTATATTACATTCTCTTGCATTAAATTCCCAATTGTTTTGGGAACCTACTGCATAGAGGAAAAAGTAGATCACATTTCACCAGACAATGCCTGAGCTGAAAAACCGGAGCTGATTTTATAGAAGATGCAGTTGATTTTTCTGAGAAAAATCCTTGCAGATTACAGTCCTCAATGGAGAAAGGGAGTGTGGGTGAAGGCAGAATGAGAGAAGATGGTCACTCCTATGGCCAGCAGCAGCAGGAGAGGGCACCAAGAGCTGCTGCTGCTCCTCCTCTCAGGTGAGGATCTGCAGCTCGGAGAAAGGCTGGGAATACAGACAGAACTGGCGATCTCCAGCACTTCACAACTGATGGATTCCAGCTGAACATGTGGTACCCAACACGTGGGTTTGGGTTTTTTTGAGGGGTGTGATGTGGACTGAGGACTGGGAGAAGAGAAGCAAGAAAAAAGGTAGTGCTAGAGCTGAAAAATCAGGGAACGGCTAAGTTGAAGATAAGTGTCACTCCAGGTTGAGCAAGAAAAGAAAGAGAAATTCAAGTGAGAGGATGGCAGGGGCTTGGTTGGTATGAGGAATGAATCTTTGACTCACCAGAAGAAAATGAAGGGTTGTTTTTTCCCTACGATCTCATCCTGAATTGGGAAAAAGCCAGTAATCCTAGAACTTCTGCATATTCAATTCCAAAAGGAAAAAACCTCATAGAGTAGTTGACAAATTCCATTTTGGTAGAAAAGTTGATTTGTTTTGAGTTGAACGTAGAAAATGAATGTCAAGGAAAAGTCATTTCAAAGCAAGAAAGTCCATCCTTTTCGTTGGGGAAAATGTCAAAAGGGCACGCTGACATTTACATTTTTTTCTCTCTCCACTTTGTTCCTGAACAAAAATTTGCCAAAGCCAACAGGGTGTCATTTTCTGATGGAAATCTGTTTTGACAAAAATTTTCCAACCAGCTTCACTAGCTATGCACAAACATTTCCGTTCTCAATTCCAATCTGGATTTGGCAGGGAGTGGGGGTAAGGATGAAGAGGGGCTATTCTTTTCAGTACCTGTCAGTGATGTATCACCCTGTCAGAGGATCCAAAGCTGCTAAAAGCATCCTGCTTCCAGGGAGATCTCAGACCAAGGTTCACTCTGGCTGGCTGACCTGTGCAGGAATTAAAACACTCCCTTAATGTGAAATGCTCGCGTGTGAGTTGAATTAGGGCTAGAGAGCTGCCAATCCAAAATTAGGTCCTGGTTAGACTTCAGATGGGATGGGATCTCAGTACTTTTTCTGTGTCTATTTACTACTGCCCCTAGCAATAGAGGATCTCTTGGGACTGGTTTGGAGGTTCATCTAGGCTTCATTCAAGCTGTAGCCCGTAAGCATCTTCTGTCCGGCAACATGGGCTGGGATATCGCCAGGAGGAAAGTCCTCAGAGCTTTTTGTTCAGCTGGGCTGAAGTACAGTTGTAGCTCGCCTGAATGGGCCAGCATAGGTCACGTGTGCCACTTCTGCTTGTGGGCAGGGGGTGTCTGCCAAGTTACAGGTCTTATTTTTTGTGTGTGTTTATTTATTTTTTTTTTTCCTTTATGATGCAGTTCCTGGATCACTGTAGAGATATCAAATGAAGATGGGAATTTTTCTGGCTCTAGCTGAAGGTAAGGTAAATGTCTGCTTCAGCTGTTTGTGGTTTTTCTACTGTCCTTGGTAAAAGACTGGTGCCTCTAGAGATGGCTAAGGAGGTGGAAAGACTCTTCTTGGAGAGTCGACCCATCTTCTCATCATGGTTAGACTAAACATTAGCTTAGACTGGACAACTCTTTTAGATCACCAGTGTTAAATGGGATTAATTCCACTCCAAATATCTTGTAGAAATGTGTTACAGTGAGTACAGGAGGGTGAGCACGTGTAGTTTGCTCTCCTCTGGTGGAGACCAAGGCATGGGCTGATAGATTTTTGGGAAGGAGGGAACAGATTACCACAACTCTGCACTTCTGGGTGACATCATCAGCTTGTCTTTAAGGAGGGCATGTTCTTGATGACTGCAGGCTACAGATCACAGCCAGCTCCTACCTGCTGACAAGGTGCTGCTGAGAAATGTGACAACTGCAGATAGCTATCAGCTCCCGGAGATTGCTTGTCCATGCTCTCCTGTGCCTTCATTTCACTGAGTTGGCACCAAGGGAAAGTGACGGCTGGAGCACCACCTGACCAAATGACAAAAATACTAGCAAAAACGCAACAGGAGATTTTCAGAATTCTTTTTTTCTTTGTTTCTTCCATAACCAGCTCAGATGTGCGGTAGGTTTGATGTTATACAATTTCCCCACTGGCTGAGCTGATCCTTGGTGTTATTCATTTGGCCAAAAGCTCCGATGACCAAGTTTAACTCTTCCTGCAGAACATGGCTGCTTCCCCCGTCTGTTCACCCTGCTTTACATATGCAGCTGAGCTCCTGTAGCTCACTAGCTGAGCTTCTGGCATTGATAACATTTGATAATTCAGCTGGTTCTCATGTAGCTCTTCTCAAACCATTGGTCTACAAATTGGGCAACCCAAATAATACCTTGTAGGTATCCATGAGGTTCAGTTACCTGTTTATCTTTGGATATTTACAAACCAAAGAAAGTCTGTTCTTGCTGTAATTCATCCGTACAACATTTAAATCCAGTGCATGTGAAGGCAGAGGTCTGCAAGTCTCATGTCAACTTGTGGGATGGTGTTGGAGAGAACCATCCTCCAACCAAGGTGAGGGCCCAGGCCATGCTGGCAGCCTTTCCAGTCCCTCCCCCTGGGAGGAGGACGGCCCAGCTTGTACTTCAGCTCCAAACACAGGGGACTTACTAAAAAAAAAAAAAAAAAAAAAAGAAAAAAAGGTCTGAGTGCAAGTGCTTGGACGTTACCGGCAGAAAAAAAAAAGCCACAGCGGCAATAAAATTAATTTCCTTCTCTAATATATACAAGACTTTCTCCAAGAGAATTATGACCCAAGCTGATCAAAGTCTGTAAGTGGTACTTATGCTATCAGTTTCACCCCCTTAATGCCCTCCTGTCAAAACAAAATCCCTTCGAAAGGCTTTGAGGAAAATCACATGAGCGTAATGGCTTTCAAAAAAATGGCCCTAAGTACTCGGTAACATATACAGAGAAGACTATTAGATCGGCTGGTGTAATTGTACTTATATTCAAATGTAAACATTCTTATATGAGCAAGTTACTGCTTACCCACAGAGCAGCACGCAGGCGACTCGTGCTGAAAACGCTTGGGTTATCAAGAGAAAGGAGGGGAGGGCTTGGCAGCGGTGGGAACTTTGCCCTGGGACAGGATGGTGACTTTAGGCAGAAGTAGATAAAAGGAGAAGGGAAGGATGGGACTTATTAAAGACCCGGTTTCAGATATACAGAGAGAGGGTGAGATTCAGGCGGGGTACAACTGCGCTGCTGCGTTGCTCTCAGGTGGGAGTCAGAGACATCAAACCATCTGATCCTTTATCTGCTGTAATGTGTTTGTTTGGACATGTTCTTGGCGGATTTAGTGCTCCCCTGACAGCTCTGGGAACCGGAGTCTTCTCTGTATTCCCAGAATAGACACACCAGGCCGTGTGGCGTCCGGAGCCGGGGGTGATGGGGAGGCTCTATCTGCTCAGATCAAGCCACTGCCATTCATGCCTGGTGAGTACAATCAAGATGGCATCTTGAATGCTCAGCTTGCAGTACCACTGGCACTGGGAGGCTGTGCAGACACAGCTACTTTCCATCTTTGGAGGATATGTTGATACACCTGTAAGGAAGAACATATTTTGGTCTTCAGCATCTTCACAGGGGTACCTCATTGCACTCTGGAGCAGTGACGGTCACAGTGCTTGCTCGATGTGCACCTCCTATTGCTGCAGCCTTCTGATATTAGCTCTGCCCTTTTCCCATCACTGGTTGGGAGTGCATCAGCTCTTCAGGTCTCCTTTGCTACTAGCAGCAATACCCCAGGTGTGTTCTGTAGCTGGAGAAGGATGAGCACCATCAGTGGGTTCAGAGTCTGGATGGTCTTAAATGGGAGCTTGGAGTGTTTGCAGAGATACTGAGGTCATGGCAGCAAAGCTGAGCATCACTGGTGCTTTGGATGCCTCTGAGGGGAAAAGGTGCTTCTGAGGGTCAATGCCATTTACCTTTCATCCTGCGCAGAGACGAGCACTCATGTCTCCAGTCCTTGCTTTCCCATCCTCCTCCTTTTTGCTCCCCCCTCTCAAACTGAGACCAAAAGTCTTCCTTGGAGTCTCCTTTCTCCTTCCCGTGGGTTCTCACACTTTCTTTGTGCCCTGCACACCATACAACGTCTCTGCCACATGAATTTTCTCCCCACAGACACCAGCTGTCTTGGTCAAAAAGCCAGATCAGGCCAGCTGGGCAAAGGGTTGGTTTTTTTTGTTTGTTTTTTTTTTTTTTTTTTTAACAAAAGCCTGAAATATTTCAAAGGCTTTCTAAAAAAAAAAAAAAAAAAAAAAATCCCAAACAACCCAACAAAATAGTAACCATACGGTTCATATTACTTTTTTTTTTTTCTGGTGAGTTGAAAACAAATCTTCCCTGACCATCCTTCTCTTGTGCTGGGGCAGAGATAAAGTCTGCTGGAGTCAATGAAAAGATATTCATAGATCAGGCTCGTCCAGATTCCTAACATCTCATGGAGGTATTTCCCTATCTGTCCCCCTTTCCTGGACTTACTGTCTTGCTCTCCCTTTGGAGGAAATTCCTTTCCTGGTGATAACTGTGTCTCTAGCTCATATTTCCTCTTTCTTGTTGACAGTTTTAAACCAATAGATTTATGAACTTTGAAGTAATAGAAATATTTAAGACATACCTACTCATCCCCTTATCTAGAACAGGCTAGGATTAGTCTTTTTCTAGACACTGCACTTGTAAAGGGAGATATTTGCCTTTCAACCATCTTCTGGAAAGCCAGCCCTGGTTTGCTTAATGAGGGCTTTGGTAACCTCCCATTATTCATGTGTAGCACCCAGTGTTACCACCAGTTTCGTCCCAGTAGGTCCCACAGCTGTTTTGCCGGCTTTTACCCCAGCTGGGACCAAAGAGGTGAACCTATGTTTGGGGTGGCCACAGTAAACTGCTAACGCCCAGGTTCTCTGATGGGTGTGTGAGACGGGGGGGTGATCTATGGAGCAGTTTGCAATTATTTTCCATCAAGGCTGGCTAGGGCATCAGCCTGAGTTAGCAGGTCCTTAACCTGCTCCCATCTTCTAATCTTTCCCAAATGTCACGGTTCCTTCTGAGAATGCCATGCTCCTTCTCAAACTTCAGCTTCTTTTCTGAGTTTCATCCTTCAAAATATGAACAACCTTGCTCGCTAAGTAGTGTAGGCTGGATGGCAGGGTCAGAAGTAGCCAGGACAGTGACAGGAGACACAGAGCTGCTTTCAGGTCTTGACTAAATCGGGCAAGGAGGGGTGGTGCAGCCCATAGCCCATCCCCAGGATGTCTGTCCTGGTGGGGGGGACGGCTCTTACCACACCAGTTCCCATGGGGCTGGGCTGAGCATGCTGGAGCATCGCTCCCCTCCTCAGACCAAGAGCCTGCTGAGTGTAAATTCCTCCTTCAAGGACTTCACAGATAGGGACAGACGTTCTTCACCTTTTTGCTTGCCCTCTCTGCTGGATCCCTAATTAATGAGAAAAGGGTGTAGAGAGGAGACCTTACCTACAGAACGTGGTTCTCTCTGTCATACAGGAGATGGCTGGATGGAGATGTGAACTCATGTGCTGATTTGATGCAGCAAATCCCCCAAGAAACTGGAGTTAGAGGTTGTTACAGAGGTAGCAGCAACTTCCCACATTAACAGGAGCTCTTGGGATAACAGCTCTTTAACCCCCCCATCCCTGGCCTGCTCGTGTTCCTATTTGAAGATGGCTCAGTACTGGAAACGGAGCAGATGGGCTGGGTCCGTGCCCAGACGGACACAGATCTGCACAATCAGTGTTTACTACCACGGCGAGCAGCGAATTTTGTGGCTTTTCTTGTTCCAGCATCTCTTCCCCTTCTGCAGGGCTGGCGGCTCTGAGATGCAGTGCTGGAGCGAGAGGCAGTGCAGGGAAATCGCACGCTGGTGTTTCCCCAGTTTTATCAGCTGTGGGCTTAAAAAAATAAATCATTTTCCAAGGCTATAAATCCAGAACCTTTCACCAACTCTTACAGTAACTCACATGTGCAGAACAACAGCAGGCTGTTTATCCAAACCAGCAAGAGCGTCTGTGGTGGAGTTAATGGTTTTGCAGCAGTGTTGGTGACGAAGTGGCAGGGAGCTGTGCTGCTGCTCCAAAGCATGGGAGAGGAGAACAAGGGGCTTCAGGGTAAGATAAACCACACTTCCTCTTCCAAACACCAAGCTGGAATGGTTTCAAAAGGTGCATTTTGTTGTTTTGGTTTTATTTTTTTTTTTAAGACCCCAACTTTTTTGATTCCTGCCCTTTCTTAGCTGGGATTTATCCAGATCAGCATTCAGAGCTGCAGGAATGGGCACTGCAAGGGTTAACCTGATGTGCTGGGATGTTCCTCTCTCCTCTTGATCCCCAGGTCTTGGCTCTGTTAAACATCTCCCCCTCTCTTTTACATCCAGATCCTCTTTTACAAGGCTGGGCTCAGGAATTGCAGCCCAGCCAAGAGCCATCTTCCCATCCATTAAGGCTGCGTGACACCAGGTAACAATATCACTTCAAAAGGACAAAGCTGCACCATTTCCCCCCTCCAAATTAAACTCTCTGACAATGCCATCTGAGCACGACCTAGGAAGAAGCAGCTGCCGTGGTTCTTTGCAAGCCATCTGCACCTGAACGGGCTGTTTTGGGGGGGTGAAGGCAGGCCCGAGCCCAGCGGGCGCTGATGTTTTTTGGGGACCGCAAGGCTGTTTTGCTCAGAGCCCCTTCCAGTTGCGTTTCAGCTGACCCGCCCCCCCAAGAGGAGCTGAAGATATGCCGTTTTATCAGCCCGCTGCTGACCTCTTACCCCGCAGCAGCCCGGCGAAGGCTGGATCATGTCTTGGCTAATCACTCTGGCCGCAGAGCCCTGAAGGTCTGCATCTACTGTGGGATGCACCGAGCTCACTTTCTCTGCCTGCCTTTTTTTTTTTTTTTTTTTTTTTTTTTTTTCTCCCCTCTCCTCCCCTCTCCCCCGTACTATTTTTTCCTCTCTGCTGACTCACTCTCACGTTCCTCACATCTTTATTTCCACGCCTTGCCACCTCTCACACATCCCGTGCATCGTTGCCCTCTCCCCCGTCTCGCAGGTTGCTCTCCGCCGGCCGTGCTCGTGTGTGGTCCTCCACCTGGGGGGAAAAGGGCCGAGCGGTGTGATTTTTGTCTCTGCTGCCCTGGGTGCTATTTGGTGATAACAATAACAGTTAGAGGAAGGTCTCTTGCGAGGGGAGATCAAACGGGAGGTTGGGCAGTGCTGGGAGGGCAGCCCAGGGGATGCCAGGGAAGGTAAGGAAGCATTTTCCTCCTTTCTGCCCAAACATTTGTTGTTCCTGCAAGAAATATGTAGAGAAATAAATAACCCTGGTACCTTTTTAGTTTTTGAAAAGCAGTTAAAAATAAAAAAGTCTGAAAACCTGAAGCCATGCACGCACATAAGCTCCTAGACTTTACCCACAATTTTAATCTAATATTTATTTTTCCCAGCAACGTTACCATAAAACACATCTTCCCAAGAGTTCTTCCCCCAGATCCATTTTACAGAGCTTGCTTCAGTGGCTGCAGCATCCCCATACAAACCCCCCACCTGACTTAGGAGCTGCTTCCAAGTTTCCAGTGAAATCTTTTCCCACCTGATTGTTGGAGGAGCTGCCATCCTACCGTGCCTCCCCAAAAACCTTCAGCAAGCCCGGATTGGGTGAGAATATCTCCTCTGATTTGCTAGGAATGAGTTACAGCGTGATTGAGCCTGCAGAGTGCCAGGTCACCGCGTTGGGCGTTGATGCAGGTGGTTGGACAAGTGTTGCAGCTCTGGTCTGGCCTATGCTGGTGCTCTCACGGCAATGAAGGGGCTGAGGTTTACGGCTTGGCCTTTGGCTTGTAAATCAGCAGAAAAACCAGTCCCAAATGTTCAGACCCAGTCCCAAACCTTGAGCTGAAGGGCAGGATGGAGAGGCACCTGCCCTGGTGTTACCGTCCCATCTCCCTGCTACGTCCCAGCCACTGCGGACGCCCTGTGCTGTGCCTCTTGGAGGGCTGGTGGCTTTGGGGGAGATACTGTGGCTTCTGACTGGTGTCCATGGGCCTGCTGAAGTCTCCGTATTCTAAAGGAGACCCGCTGCTGGTGCAGAAATGGGTCCCGTGGCTTCAAAGGCAGGGAGATCTTTAGCAGGATGGCTCTTAATAGGTAAACACTTCCATTTTTTTAAAGGGTAAAATAGATTTAGACCCATGTTAGCCCTTGGAGAACTTTTCCAGCCTCCTACCAGGCTTTCTGATACCTTTTTTCCCTGTGCTTTCTAAGAGGAATTATCTAAAGGATGCTCCCCAAACCTGTGATTTCCAAAAACACAGCCCCCTCTGCCCCTGTGCTGCTCCACAACCGATAGCTCTGCATGGAGCACCCCAAAATGGAGGACCCCCACCTCCAAACCTGGGGTCGGGGGCTCGTCCAGGCTCCCATCAGAGCCCAGGCAAGCATGGCGTGCTGGCATCTTTTGGCAGGAGGGAAGATGAGCTGCTTTCCCCACACCAAATCCCTTCCCCAGCATCTATGGGGTCTTTTTCACCCCACTGATCTCCAAACAAGTCACATGGAAAGCCAGTGTCAGCATCCTCCCCCTGCCCCCTATTTTCAGATGGGGAAACTGAGGCACCTGCAAACAAGTGAGCCTCCTTAACTGCACCCAGGGCTGCTGACCTTGCTGGACAATGCAGACAAAGGTGGAATTTAGCCATTAAAATAGCTTAAAGGTTGTAGGATGCTCCTACAACCTCTGATTTTTTTTTCCTATTATCCAGCTTTTAGGATGCTGGCAAAGACACGGATCCCCCCACAATCACCAATGTGCATGAAATGACTGATTTCCCATGAGCTCTTCACGGTGTCAACCTCTCCGACCACAACAAATCCAACTTTTTGCAACTAACTCTTCAAAAGTCGAATACTGAGTTTATAAAAAGGTGGAATTGGGGCTTGGATCCCAGTGCTGACCCTACTTTTGCACACCTTGCTGGTTGTGGGACCGCTGCCGTCCTTCTCTGGGCTGCCTGCACCGTGGCAGGGAGGGAACATCCCTGTCCGTCCGTCCATCCGCAGGCTGACAGAGACGGATGGCAGCCCTGCCGGGAACGTGCTGTCCGGCTCAGGTTTTGTTCCCGGGAGAAAGCAGCAGGCCTCGAGGGAGCCCTGTGATGAAGATGTAAGAGCAGTGTTTGACACGCCAGCTCCTTTGTTGGGGCAATTGTGGCTCGCGTCGGCCGCCCGCCAGCCGTAAGCGTGCTGGTCCCCCACCCAAAAGGGTCACTGTGCTTCACGGCCACGTTTCTGCCTGCGAGAAATGACTGGGACATCAAGGAGGACACTACAATAGGAAATTTACTTTGAGAAAAGCTGCAAGAATCGTTTTTTTTGGAGGGACACGAGGTGAAAAAATAATGAAAACAGTCATGAAGCATCACAGAGGCGGAAGAGGGAGAAATGCTCCCTCCTTGTACAAAAGGATGAGCAACGTGCAGACAAACCCCTCCCAGGCAGAGCCCCGTGAGCCTGCACCCGGCGCCGCAGCTGAAGGAGTTAATTCCCCCCGCCAGTGCACTAAGTGGTCAGCAGCCCAATAAATTATGCCCTCGAAAGACAAACCACAATCATCATTAGTCACGGCTCATTGGCCTGTTAAGGCTCCTCAGTGAAGTTTATCTCTTCCCTCCTGTCCACCGGCAGCCATATTTCATGCTCCGAAAACAGATGACCCCTGGGGTCAGCAAAATGAAAGCCCCATTCAACAGGTCCGCTGAGGGCTCGCCGCGGAAAAAAACGGCCGAGGTCAAAATAACATTGAGATACGGCCAGACCTTCAGCCGCTGCCCTCCCAGAGCAGACACACACCACACGCTCAAGTGACCAAGACATGTTAATCCGTTTCAGGATCAGGCAGGGTCAGGCCGGGGCTGGGAGGAACAGTGGCGTAATTAGGTGAGGGTGACCTCCATAAAACAGTAATGGGCTTCCAGAGGCACGCCGGGCAGAGCACGGCCTGTCGTGCTTTGAACCCACTTCCCTGCTCGTCACAAGATGGGAACGGCCAAGTGGGATAGAGGACATCCCAAATGTTGGCCTTGTCCCTGCCAGCAGCTGACCTCATGGACAAGGAGGTGGGTGAGCACATGGGGGCTGTGCACCCAGCATAGTGAGCGTTGCAGCACCGCGTTTCACCACTCAGCGTGATTTCAGTGCGAGGCGTTCTAAAAGAAAGGCGTGGGTTTGCTTTCTCCATTTCTATGAAAAAAAAGGAAAAGATTGGGAGCGCATGCAGTTTTAAGCTGAAACAGGTGGTGTTGAAAGCCCTTGCCTGTGCATAGCGCTGATGGGCAGCAGGGAAAGAGAAGAAGGGCGTGCTGAGAAATAATGGGGTTTTGAAGAACATTTTCATAGGATATTATTTTCCCACTACCCTGTGAGATCATGTGTATGGGAATCTACCTGGGAAGAGCCAGACAACCTGGGGTGAGGTGAGCCACCGCATCCTGGAGCGACGAAGGGGAGAGGAGCTCCTGGCCAACCGCAGCGTTGGCTTCCTGCGCGAGGTGATCCTGAATGTATGTACTGAAGGTCACAAGGCAGCGTGGCTCAATATCATTTCATGGTTTTTAAACAATGTGAAGTCATACGGCCCATTGAAAACTCCAAAGGTGCTTTTAAAATAAGATTTATTACCATGAAATTAAAATCCCAAAGACCAGTATCCTGTGAGAATACGCACTCTTCGCCAGCACAGCAGGGCAACGATTTTATTCTACAAAAGTGTTTCTGTGCGGTGGAAAGATGGAATAAGGAAGGTGGTGAGGGAAGTACCTTGGTTTTTTACATTTTGTATGTACCATTTTTGAACCATGGTGGCATTCAACTTTTGGCTAAGAAAGGGCCAGCCAACATTACAACTGGTTATTAAACATGATGCGAATATTTCAGAAATACTCCTCTTTTAAACGAATTAATTCAGACTCCAAGGATCAGACTGAGAAAAGACAAGTTTCAGCGACCAAGCCAAACTCCTGCTCCACCAGCTCTTTATTGGGTGACACAGCATCATCTTTAGGACGTCAGAGCTGCGCTGATATCCCAGGGCAGGGCAGCCTTGTGGAAGGCAGCGCAGGTGTTTATTTACAGGGACTGGAGATTTCCCCGTACCAGCAGGAGATGCTGGTGCAGGAATGTGTTCCCCTTGCCAGTGCCTGCAGGGCCGGTTGCCTCTTCATCCCGCATCACGCACAACCCGTGCCTCTCCAGGTGATAACGGATATTTAGAGCCTGGGAGACACGCTGTACCCAGTAAATATCATTTTCCTGGCACTGGAGGTCAAATCTGGGGCTGAACCCCCTGTGGCATCCGTGTCTCTATAAACGAAGAGTTTTTAAATCCCTAATGACTCTGATCCATGGCTTTGAGCACCGTAAATCAGGAGGTGCCGGCTCAGGGCTTTCCCAGCGAGGGAGGTGGAAGAGGAGGAACGGGGGTAATTCTAGCTCGCGCTCTGCTGAGATAATTCCTTTCCAAAACAGCTAGCTGGGATCACATTTTAAAATGGCTACATATTGCCTATTTATTGCTGCGTGCATTGTGGGATGTTCTCATATGAAGTAACGGAGATGATGTGATTTGGGAGATTCCATCTCCCAGCTCCCTCCCTGGTTACAGCTGTGCCTGGGCACGGATAACGATGGATAATGGCCGGAGCACATCGCAGTCAGGTGCAGCGCATTGCAGCCCTGGATCCTGGCCACTGCTGCAGGAGAGCTCAGCTGGGGCGAGGGGATCTTATAAAGGGAGGGGGAGGAGGAGAAGGGCTGGGTTTTCTCCCTTTTCTTGCTGCTGGTGCTTGGTTTGGGCTTGCTGTTGAAGATGGGGCAGCCTCTGGCTCTGAGCATCGTTTGCAGCTGGTGATTTGCAAAGGAGACCTGCAAGGATTTAGGGTCCCAAAGTTCTGGAGTGTGGGCTGCCTGCTTGTGAGGTCTGAGCTGTGGAATGAGGATGGAGGGGAAGGAGAGGTGTCCCCCTTCTCTGCAAGGCTGGTTCTAGGTCTGCATCCCCCAGCTCCTAGGGGTGCAGGATGGGGTCCCTGCCGCTGCCCAGGAAGGGGGTGTCTGGTGGGATGCTCTGCCTGTGGGATTTTGGGCTGTGTGAGGATGTGAGGGAGGGTTTAGAGAGCTGAGCAAGGAGTGCCTGCAGTGGAGGTGGGAAATGGAGTCTCTCTATCTCTCCCCCCACCATCTCTCCAGGGTCCCGCAGCTCTTAACTCTTCTGTTGTGTAACTCCGATGACTGCACTGAGCAGTGTCATCCCCCTTCCCTCGTGTTGATCTGCTGGGAAAACTTCAAACAGAAAAAAAAAAAAATCTCTACTACATAAAAAGTGTGGGGGTTTCCACAGGATTTTTCCTTTTTCCTCCAGCTGGAGATGAAGCCTTTGCCGCAGACTCTCCTTTTGGGAGAGTTTTCCGCAAAGCCCGCATCCCACCTGGAGCTGCAGCCTCTGTTCCCAGCTGCCCAGTGTTTTTCTCCCATCTCAGCACCCAGCCCCTGCCCAGGGAGCTGGCACATTGTCCCAGAGCAGGTCTGACCCTCCCAACCCGTGGAAGGTCACAGCAGCCTGGGGAATCGAGCTGTGATATCCCACGCCCTCATTGAGCGCATCAGCCCACGCTCCGTCCCCGCTGGCCGCCAGCTCTTTCTGATGGCACCGTACAGCCAGGACAAGGTGCGAACTGATGTGGTATTGATTTTTTTCCAGACAGAGGAGGTGAAAATGGATAGCGAAATAAAAGCGCGGAGGACGTGGAGCTGGTGGCAGGTAAGGCTTTGTTATTCACGTCCGTTTATTCACGACCTGCTTGAAAGCAGACACAGAGGTGAGACTGAGGAGTCTGAGTAGTACGTAGAACATGTGGCTTTTTATTCCCTTGTATATAATGAAACCATTATTTAAGTTGAATTAATTAGCTTCTGATGATGGTGTTCCCTGAGCCGCACACAAGCCAGGGCTGAGCGCTGCCGGGCTCCTCCCTCCAGCTCTCCGCATGGAGCCCAGCGGAGCCTGTTCCCGTACCAGACGGATACGGAGAATGGTCCTTCTGTCACCCGGGCTCTAGCAAAAGCAAAGTCTATCCTATTTTCTTTTCTCCCCTTTTCCCCCAGTCATCTTGCCCTCACCAGAGTACCTGTGTAATTAGGTACATCAGATCAGCTACTTTGAAATGCCAAAAATCAGAAAGGCAAACTGACGGCATGCCAGTCCCTGCGGTGGGACCAGGCAGAGCAGGGAGGAGACGCAGGAGAAAAGCCTGAGCGGGACGACAGGCACGGTGCTGGTGGAAAATTTACAGCCTTGGGCTCGGGCTCTGGGCCCCCTTTTTATTACATTTTACACTGAGCAAGCTAGATTGAGTTACCATGGCTTTTTCATCTGCTCTATCAGGGCTGCGCTTTCAGATCCGAAGACCGCGGGGTTAGAAAGAGGGAGCCACGGAGATGCCGGCTTTGGCCGTCAGCGAATACATCAGATGGATAAATAAAGAGCAGGCGATATTTCATAAGCTTAGGATGGGATTTAGCTGTCCAACAGAGTCCGGAAGAAAAGGAGCACAGCTAGCATTTCCCCGGTCCCCAGGACTGCGTAACTTAGATGAATCTCCACTTTTCGGTTGTCCCCGGTTAATAGAAAAATTTCTAAGCTGTATTTACTGGCTCCTCCACCACCCTGCCCTTACCAGTGCAGAATGGCCGCTGGCAAAGCTGGCAGCGGGGAAGCAAGCCCAGCCGGTGAGATTATAATGTCTTGTTTCCAGAACAGCAGGCACGGCTCTGGAGTTTGGAAGGAGAACTAATCTGGGCTCAGGACCTCATGTGATGATGGACAAACGGTTTTTGTACCAATGAAGATGTAAAAGAAGGGGATTGTATGTGCAGGTGGATATGCCAGCTCCAAAGGCACTCTGTCAGGATGAAATGGGGCTTCAGTGGTTGTGTCTGCGTTTTTATGGCTTCTCACCTCCAAAAGAGATCGAAGCTGGTGTATGCTGGTAGATATGGACCAGTCCCCACTGACTGGCTGAGCGTTGGGCTGCATGCAGCAGGTGTCCAGAGACAGAGCCTCAGCCAAGAAATGCTGTCCAAAGGAATCTTTTATTAAAGAAAAATAGCATGTAGATGCCAGTTACACCTTGAGCCATGGTGGAAGCTGGCCGTGGGTTTTGGCCAGGCTCTGCCACAGACACAGGAGGGCAGGGTGCAGATGTATCCAGGGCACCTGCTGGAGTCTCAGGGGCCCGGTGGTGTGGGCTCTAGCCAAAAAGTGGCAGAGCCAGTGTGTTCCTTGGATTACGGACCCTCCTCTTATTTTCTGGAGATGCGTTTTCACAGAAATAATCTTCTCAGCCCCGAACCTCCTTCAATAGTTGAGATTTTTGGCAGTGAAGGAATGAAACTGGGCAGAAAGCATTTTTTTTCCCTTGAGGGGGAACTCAAGAGCTTCAGCTCCCACCTGCCATTGCTCTGCATCAGGGCGAGTCCCAGGCTCAGTCCCGAGCCAAAGCAAAATTTCTGAGGGGTCTCCTCCACAGGCTGGAGAGATGGGTTCACAGGAACCTCATTAAGTTCAACAACGGCAAACACAAAGTCTTGTTTCTAGGAGGGACTTAGCCCTGTAACAGGACAGGCTGGGGCCAGCTTTTCTAGGCAGCTTTACAGAGAAGGGGATTCTGGTGAGCAACGAGCTGCGAAGGAGGTGGCAGTGAGCCCTCCTTGCAGTGATGAGCCTGGGCTGTGTGAGCAGAAGTGTAGCCAGCAAGTCAAGGGCAATGACTATTCCCCAAATAGAGGGGGGCTGCACTGGACTGTAGATTTTTCACCTTGCCCCAGTCAGAAGCTGGCAGGGAAGGCTGCCAGGCATTGGACTAGAGACCTCCAGAGGTCCCTTCTAACCTGCGTGCTTCTCTAGGTCTCAGAATTAAATTGCATGGTGGATCCAGCTGCCTGTAGCCTCTCTTTCTCCAGTGGAACAAAGGCTGCTGTTGGGATGTTTCCTTTGATTGGCTGGAAGGATTTAACCCCTGGCACGTCACCTCTGCCCTTTCTCCTGCTCTGCCCCCAAGTTCTCCACTCCTCTTCCAAGGCAGAGCTGCTGCAAGGTTTCTTGCTCCCAGGCTGCCTTCCCATCCCTTGTCTTCTCTCCTAGAAAAGACCTTCCTCTTGCATCTCTTCACTTCTCCCCTCCCCACACCCAGATTGCCATGTACTCTCCCATTTCGGTTCCCCTTGCTGCCCTCCCTTCCTGAACGGGGCCACGGGGACATGTTCGTTAGACCCTTGAAAAGGAGGATGAAGTTTACCGTCTTCAGCTGGGCCTGTCTTGCCCTGATGTGCAGAGGGTGGGAGATGTACAGGGAGCTGCCAAGCCCATCTAGGCAGCACCAACAGCGAGAGCTGCCTGGAGCATTTCTTCCCAAACCTCCTGAAGGTGGGAGTCGCACAGTCCTGTGGTGATGCCCGGCCTGCTCAACCACCCACTCTGCTCGGCAGGTTCTCCTGGGGTCTTGCTTAGTCTGGCTGGTCCCTCTGTTGATTAGTCCATCCTCTGATCTAAATTTGGTTATATCACCAGGTCTAACCCACCTGCTGCCTCCCCAAGTCCTGTATTTAATCTCTGGCTTTCAGCTTTGAGTTACAATATTTGCCTGGGCTGTAAGCCATCTACTCAGTGCCCTCACCAGTGTACGGCACGTGCTGGTAGCAGCTGGTTTAGCAGAACTACTGGGGCTTTTTTCTGACCATCTCTGTGTGTCTACAGACAGAGCTGCATTTGGCATCCTGTAATCGGTCAAGTTTAATATGGCTTCTCCGCTCGCAATTTGTCATGGCCTTATCAGAACATCTGCATCCTGGCCTCTTATTAAGCCCTTAGAAAAATAGAAGTATCTAATGCCTGAATAGTTTTAAATTTGGAAGCAGAGTGGGAGTAGATGGAAGAAAATACATTCCCCTTCATGTAATCATCAGAGGAGGACAGTTCTGAACAATGACCAGATCGTCCTCGCACCGACGATGACAGCAATTTCAGACTTATCATGCCCCAGCACTATATTAAGGCACTGAGATTACATTGTTAGTCATTAGCACAACATCTGCTGAAAATCAGCGTGGAGAAGGCTGGTGTGGGTGCTAAAGAGCTTTATGATGGGAGCGGAGAAAACACTCCCCCGCAGGGAGAACAATGTCTTCACCCTCCCGGCTGTCACTCAGTGCTGCTGCTCCCCAGGAGCCATAAACACGTGTGGGTCAATGAGGACATCGGTCATGGAGATCAGCAGGTCCCAGGTCTGCCCAACAATGTGATTTTGGGTGAGTCTCTTCCCTTTCTCTTGCCTGTCCCAAGCGATCTCTTGCTGTCATGGGCACCTCTCCTTGCGCGACACGCTAAGTTTAACGCACGTCACTACTTGCCATGACATAGGACAACGATCCCATTTCCTATATTTTGAAATTCTAAAATATTCCCAGGCTGGCCAATCTCAGCACATTCATAGCAAAACGCTTTGATTCCTAACAAACCCAGGCTGGTGTAGGAACTTTCTGCCACTTATCCTGCCTGGCACTGAGACCTCCGCTGCCCTGGCTGCCGCAAAAGGGCCTCAACTTTCCCGGTTCCCCCTGATAGATGAACCAAACCTGCGGATAACCTTAGGAGTGACTTGCTGACTTGGTTCCCCACTTGGCCTGGTCAGTACCTTATCTCCATGGCTTTCCTTGTTTACAGCCTGGAGGAATACCCCATTGCGGGATTTTTGCTAATTCTCACGTTTAGCTGTTGCAGCAGCATTAAGCAATTATTTAGACCCACTGCTTTGATTTTTACGAGTAATTTATCCAGCATACAAGGAATCGGGAACAGTAGGGCTGCAAGGGTTTTTCATGGTCTTGCTGCTAAAAATGCAGAAAAGGCTCTGAACTGTGAAGAACTCCCGGAGCTGCGGTGGTGGTGGGTTTTCTTCTATCTGAAGTATGCAGCTCCTGAAGCTGTGCTGCGCTTCTGAAGGTGATATCTGAGTCTCTCCAGTCATCGCAATCCGTGACAGCCCATGATTTGATTTCATATAGCATATGGATGATTTGGAGGATGAGGAGCATGACTGCCAGGCATCGTGTTGATGTGTGGCTCTGCACAACCGTTCAGAAATACGGTTCAGCCTTCCCCAAGCTGCCCTGCTTCTGCTCAGGAGTGACTGACACTGATCTGCAGAACCTCAGCTCGAGGAGCTTTCAAAGGACTGTTTTAGCAGCTAGTGCGGACCCATCCGTCAGTGCTCCTGTCTTCACCCTGACTTACTCCATCCTGGGTTGCCTTAATTCAGTTATGATGAAATTTAGAGGAACTGCTCCTGACAAATGAGACTTTCTCTAGTGGGTTTCTTCTTTAAACCATTAACACATGCTTAAATGTTGTTAGAGATTAAAATGAGAGCATTTAAGTTCTCAGAGATCCTTCGTTATCAAAGGCAGCTGCTGGCAGGCAGTGGATCACTGCTACCCAACAGTGTACCAGCGTGAGGGTGTCCTCGCACTGATCGTCAGTCCCACCATGTTAGGAGAGTTATAGGACAGAAGACTACTGCCCTTGAGAAGTAGCTTGAGGTTACAATGGATAACCGTTTACAGGCAGAAGAGGAAAATGATGGAGATGCAGAGTGGACAACACTGACTTAAGACTCCTCCCTGTTTCACAGGGGTCTCGAGGAGCTTTGGCTTTCAAGAAAAGGCCTTGCAATGAGAACAAAGGTTTCATACAACTCCTCCTCCAGATCAGATGCCTGAAAGCCACTGCAACTGAGCCTGTCCTCCAAAGAAAGAACTGCTGAGAGATTTTCTTTCTGCTCCTCCCAACCTTTCCAGCACCAGTTTCCACTGGTGTTGCTGTGACAAGCCTCTCTGGAGGGCACCAAGAACTCTGATGGCAAATACTCATTAATTGATTAACTGGGACCAAGGAAGCATCCAATCCAATTAAAGATAAATAATTTATACCACTGAAAGCTGAGATTGGGATGCTATTGATCAAAGGCAAGAAAGGGGATGACAGCTGTTCCTGTTGTCAGCGTTATGGAGCCTGAACTGAGATGATGATCCTTCAGCACCAGCTGGGAGTGGCAGGGGACCACCAGTCTGAGATGAGCCATCTGAGTTCTCCACACACCACACAGGCAAGCATTTTTATTCTTTAATCCTGAGAGTCTGACCACACCAAAGGCCTTGAAGCCCACAGAGTTCCTGAAGGTTTTAAGGGACATCTACCCCAGGTACAGCATAGGTTTCAGGAGGCAACTTTTTTCCATAGGACCTCGTAGAACAACTACCTTAGTTTTCAAATAGCCATTGGTCATCCAACTAAGCCCATATGCTGTAGATAAATGAAACATCTAAGAGGTCTAAAAGGTGTAAAAAACCTAAGGAAGCAGCTAGAAGGGGCCTTGTTGCTGAAGGCCACCACTTCTCCCCAGCAGACTTGCAATCTCCTGCTTCTCCAGAGGAATGGCTGCCTCTCTAACATCTTTTCTTGATCTGTTGCCATCCTTCCTGTGTTGCTGTGGAGGGTCTGGCTTCATCTCCAGCCTCCCGTTGGGCAGCCGCCTTGTCCTCAGGCTGAAGAAACCCCAACTCCAGGCCCCAGGGACCAGGGTGGCCCTCTCAGGGACTTCATGGTGGAAGCTATGTTGTCTTGTCCCATTTTCTTGGGGCTCAGAGCAGAGGAGATGGCATCCCTTCAGAAGCGGTGGGAATAGGGGAAGGGAAGGAAGGGGTTACAAGACCTGCAGGACTGTAAGGCATGGAGGCTGGCCTGCCAGCTAGTGCCAGGTGCAGAGACTGGGCCGACTGTAGGGCGCTGGACAGATGTTCCTACGGCACGCCATCGATGGTGTGGTGAAGGGGAGCCCTGGCTTGATATAGGGAAGCCATTCTGGAGGTGGATCCACTTCCATGGGCTCCACACCATCGCCTACATGAGCAATGGCCACGTAGTTGATGGTGCCTCCCATCAGATGACATCTCTTCCTCTGCGCCTCCTCCAAGCCCTTCTGTGGTTGCCCACCTCTGTGTGGGCAATCACTGACTTCACTGAGGGTCCTCTTTCTTCCAACCATGGTGGAGGCTGAAGGGCCTGGAAGCTCAACGAATGTGGGCCAGCTGCCCGTATTTAGGGGGTCTGGAACAGACCGTCATGACATCAGGAGGCCACTGTGATGGCTATGCAAATAACCATATATGACTATTCTGGCAGTTGGGGAGCCTGTGGCCTCAAAGGTGGGAGGAAGAAGAGGACTTGGGGGGGAGCTGAGCACTCCATTCCTGGCCATCTCTCCCCTGTGTCCACTCCTAATGGGGCGCCATTTCACAGATCAGGTCTGAAACGTGAGCAAAGATTTTGCTGAGGAGGACCAGAATTGTTTTGACTCTACCCACTCATCCTTTTCGGCATTTTAATGGCTGAGGGCTTGTTAAAAAAAAAATCTGTGAGCCAGATGGAGACTTTCCACCAACTTGGGTGGAATTTGGATCAGGCCCAATGCCAGTGACTCTTAGAGAGCTTTGCAAGGTCTAAGGGATGATGGCTCAGCTGACATCCCCCTGGAACGAGCACATGGTTATTTCAGGCAAAGGCAATCTGTTATTTCCACTCCTGAACATTTATTTGGGGCAGGGTGGGAAAATCCTATTTACTTGCCAAAGTCCCACTGGGGTGGTAAAAATATAAATACCACAGATTATTATGTGTGTCTTCTGAAAAGTCATTAGTGACCGTGTTTATTACATTTGGCTGCTCGCAGGGAGTTATTCTTTCTGCCCCCTCCCTGAATTCACATGCTCACACCAAATATGAGTCCAGCCGGGACCTGCAAAACCGCTGCGGGAGGACAGAGCCAGAGTGATCTTGTACCCAGCTCCTCATGAGGCTTCCCACAGCACCGCCTGTGGAGAGGAAACCTCTTTCCACACTGTTGGCCCCACCTGGCCAAGCCACTGTACGGAGGTGACGTGATGCTTTCCCAGAGCTACATCACCTGCGCAGGGACCCATCTCACACCTTGCCTACCGAGGATGTGAACTGGTCCCAGTATTGTCCTTGGACAATGATCTCCAACAGGAGCAGGCCACGTATTTCATCCGGGCAGCGCTGAGTTTGACCTGTGATGGATCAAGTAAGGTGGAGGGCAAAGAGGATGAGTGCTATGAAAACACCGCTGCCATCACGCTTCATTAGTAGAAGGATACGCTGCTGCTTTCTCAGGACAGATGGCAACAGAGCCCTGGGCGTGATGGGTGTTTGGCTACCGGCCGTTACACCTTGGTTTCTGGGCGTTACATGGGACAAATGCAGCATGTCATGAGGCAGGGCCACCGTGGCTTTGCAAGTGAGATTTAAATTTCTTTTGTGACTTACACACCTTGATCCTGTAGAGAGGGCTGGGGTGTATTTGCAGACCAGGTGGCCTCTGAATTGGATGGGTAGCCCAAAATAGCCCTGTTCTGGCTCTTTGGAACTGATGGTATATTGGTGCCTCTCATCCAAATGGTTCTTTCCAGCCCCACATTCCCAGCTTCAGGCCACAGCCCTTCACAGTTGGCTTCTCAAGCCCCAGAACTGCCGTATAAGCTACACTGGATCTGATTCATTTGAACCCGCGCCATCCCCTTCTCTCGCTTACCACTTATTGCAGGGGGCTTTGGTTGTGTGTGCGTCAGCATCGGGACGCTGAGAGTTCAATGCTCACACCTTGTGTTGGCTGAGCTCTGCTGCCCTTGCAGATTGGGACTGACCTGGCATTTTTCGGGCAGGAGAAAGGTAGCTCTGATACTCTGGGGCTATCAAAAAGCATCGGCATTTGCATTATAGCCACACCTAAGGGTTCTACTGGGTTAAAACCGGCATGAGCGACTGAAGAACGCACAAGCTCCTGCTCCCAAGCGCAGTAGCCCCGTTTCCAGCAACGCACAGCGGTCCAAGGCGATTGAGGCACCGAGAGACAAACCAAAGGAGACCCTCTCACCCGTGCGCAGACCGGTGGCCACGTGAGAGCTGTTGGGGCTGAAGCAAGGCACAAAAGCTCTCCCTCAATGATGGCGCTGCGTCTAGCTCGCGTTCAGCGTGCTCCGTAAAGGCGTAAAAGCAAAGTCCTCTCCCAGCCTGACCTAGGGCTCTCGGGACCCCACGGCCTTGCTCCCTTCCGCAGCAAAAGCTGGCACGCACGCTTCCAGATAACAGCTTTTACCAGGAAAACCCAGCATCTTTGGAAGGAGGGATTAAAAAGCGGGTGCTGTGCAAAGAAGGCAGCAGAGCCCGCAAACGGAGAGTTCCCTGGCAGGTGGGTGGGAAACGCATCTCGCTGGGAGGAGGGAGGGCTGGGGGTGGTTTGCTCACGCCAAGGCCGTGTTGGTTACGGAGCGCGTCGATTTGCACATTTTGGGACTTGGTGCACCTCTCCGTAGCGTTAGCTCACCCGCTTCCTTCCCCGGCCTCCGAGGATTTGCTTGTTATTTGTATTTGTGGCTAATTAAAACCTCTCCGAGCCCCAGCCCCTGGTTACGGCGAGAGGGCTGGGACCGTGAGCAGACCGCAGCGGAGGATGCCGCAGCCCGCAGGCTGACCCCACGCCGCTCTGCAGACCCCACGTCCGCAGTTAGGACATTATTTACTCCGATACCGGCAACGTCCCCTTAAAATATATTGGAGGAGAGATTGGGAAAATGAAGTGTATAAGATTTATCCTGCACTAGAGGATTTCAGTATCCAAGAAAGCCAGCGCGTCCAGTCCCTCAGACTTAATAGAAACCTCCTGCTTTATTAATGTTGCCTTTTTTTTTTTTTTTTTCCCTTGTCCACAGGTCCTGGGCAGAAAGTCAAAGCTGTATTTGAGGAGCTTTCCTGGAGGTTTTCATTAA
The DNA here is from genome assembly GCF_036417535.1 of Chlamydotis macqueenii. Taxonomy (NCBI): domain Eukaryota; kingdom Metazoa; phylum Chordata; class Aves; order Otidiformes; family Otididae; genus Chlamydotis; species Chlamydotis macqueenii. The sequence continues at coordinate 12,877,709 of NC_141572.1, read as the reverse complement.
TAACAGGGCCAGGGAATCCACTGCAAATGTAAAAATAATAGATTTGAGAGCCCTAAAAGGATGGAGATTTACTCACTGTGGAAATATTAGGGAGAAAGTGGGAGTGGGAAGTTCCCATGGCTCGGCGTTGCCTGCCTGTGAGTTTTGAAAGCTGCCTGAAGGCCAAGGAGATGCTGAGGAATGGGAAGAGGAGGGAAGATTGCCTCCGAGCGGTGCGGAAAGGCAGCTGCGAGTGCTTTGCTGAATGCTCCTCTTCCACTGCGGGGGGATATGCCTGAACCGAGGAGCGTTTCAGCTCCTTCCCAGGCTAAAAAAAACCCAAAGGTGGACAGAGAGCTTTCATCAGCTCTGCTCCTTGCTCACCCCTTGGAGATGAAGGTCTGGGATGCCGGCACCATGTCCCCTCCTTCCGAGTGGCCCTTGCCAGCAGAGCCAGCGCAGCTCCTGTACCCCAGGGCTATCACCTGGCCGTGATGTTTCCTCCTCACGCTCATTTGCGGCATGAGAAAAAGTGGCACTGTGTCTGGATCGGTCCCTGGTCCCTGGAAAGCTGTGTAAGGATGGGAGGGAGATCAGGAGACTGTTTCCCACCTCTGGTCTGCTCCCATCTGCAGCAGTATCCGTTCAGAGTAAATACATCCACCTCAGCGCTGTTCCTCAGCTGAATTCAACCCCTGAAGAGGAGAAAAAATCAGAGATAGCATTAAAAAATGTTCAGTCTGAATGGGAAAAGAGTCCCAGGGCAGGATCCCCCTGATCCCTACACACCAGGCGTTTGGGAGGGGACAGCGCTGTGGCGGTGCCGGGTAACACTCTTCCATCCTCACACCCACCAAGACTTTTTCTTTTGAGACGTTTATGAACTGTGTCCGGTTTGGAAAGTGCAAGTTGCGTGGTCTCAGGATGCAAGTTGGAGGGTTTTTTTCCAGTTTGGGCATTCCCATGCCTTTTCCGACAGCGGCACTGCTGATGCTGTGCCCCGGCCGAGGATCTCTGCTGATAAGTTCATTTTGAGGGGAACCCTGACAACCACCAGCATTTCCAAAACTGAATTTCTATAAATTTACTGCCAGGTGAGGGGCGGGTGATGGGATCTCCGCTCAAGCTGAGCCTGTGCACAGGAGCTGCCGCAAGGAAAGAGCCCCTTTTCCTCAACGACAGGTTGCTTGAAGGGTTTCCACTCCCTGCTCCGCATCAAATTTTATTAAGCACGGTGCAGTCTGCTAAACCTTATTGTGACTGGTTGTTTTTACTGGTGGAACGTGGGTTTAAAATGGGTACAGATCATTACGAAAGGAGGAGCATAGCCTCTCTCCCTGTGCCAGTACGTGCAAAAAGAGGTCTGTGTGGAGAGCAGAGTTCTTGCAAAAAAGCTAAAACACACAAGCAGCGTGCTTCCAGCCAGCCGAGACCTCTGGCCACCAGCGCCCTGGGAGGTGGAGGGATGGAGAAATTCATTTTTGGACCAGCTGGGAAAAAAAAAGGCAGTGAAGCCCAGGGATGCAGATGGAGACAGGCTGCGGGGTGGGATGCCAAAGACCCCTGATGAGCCCCGGTGCCCTGGGAGGCAGCAGCCGGCCCCGCAGCCTGCCAGCAAAACACTTCAGCTCCTACACGGCTCCTCCTTCGGCACTTTTCAACAGCTCGGCAGCCCCCCAGCCCCAGCCCGCCGTGCTGGTGGGCCGAGGGGCTGGAGGCATTTTCCCAGCGCTCTAATCTAACGGCACCAGTGGGAATGTTTACAGCACGCTGCCACTTGAGGGTTTATCGGCCTCCCTCCCTATCTCCCACCGCCTTGGCCCGATAAACCCAGGAGCTTGGTGGCACCCAAGGGGAAGCGCCCAGAGCAGCGGATGGACCCAGGCACAGAGCTGGCAGGGCTGGGGTGCTTCTCCCCTGAGCCCCTCTGCGACAAAAAGGATGAGATGGAGGGGAAGCAGCAGAGCGGACCCCTCCCCAAAGGATCACTGAGAGCAAGGGGTCATATTTGGGAACAACCGGCTCCCAGGGCTGGGGCAGAGGGGACATCCCATGAAGGGGTGATGGAGTACATTGTGGGAGCAAGGAAATGCATCCCTGTAAAAATTAGAGGGAGTGGCTCCAACCTTCCTAGCAAGGTGGAAACCAACTGCTGACACCTGCCTGTCTTGGGTGGGAACAGGTTTTCCCTAAATCAGCCTAATCACCAGGGGCTAAAAGGCAGCTCACCTGGGGCTGGGCCTCTCTGCTTTGTGTGGGAGCCATGGCTTTGAGCTGCAGCGGTCTGGGAGTGTCTGCGATGTCCTGGATGTTGCGTGGATGCTAAAGGTGCCTTCCCCCTTCTCCTTACCCACCTGTAGTACAGAAAAGCTCAAAAAGGGTTTTTTTTTTTCTTTTCCTAAATATTTAAAAAAGAATTTTTTTTTTAATCCTCGGGAAAGAAAGACTCACCCCCAGCATCCCCCCCCCGCCCCCAGCAACACCCCTAGCCCCAGCCGGCTTTCTGCTGGGTAGGATGGGATGGGGTAGGGTGGAAAGGGATGGGATAGGACGGACTGGGACAGGACAGAACAGAACAGAACTGGGACAGGACACACCGCCATTGCCCTCTAGCGGCCCCCGACCCGGGGAGGGACCGCTCCCCGCCGCCGGTACCGGGGATGCTCGGCCCCCGCTCCCATCCCACCCGGTCCCATCACCCCCCAGCCCCGCCCGGGGACCCGCGGGCACGGCGCCGCGGGTGCGATCACGACTGGCAGCAGCTTCCCCTCTGTCAGCCCGCGTCTTGCGTGGGCTGGACCGTACCAGGAACAGCTGGCTTTGGGGTTTTTTTTGGGTTTTTTTTTTTTGGTTTGGGGTTTTTTTTTTTTTTATTTTTATTTGGTTCCCCCTCCACCCCCCCCACGTTTTGGTGGGGCTTACAGCCCCCGGGCACGGCTGGTGTGCCCTTGCACCTCCCACTGGGACGTTTCCCCATCTGGGAGAAAGTTTTCCTCAAGCGAGGAATCTCAGGCTTGAGATTTTGCAGAATAATTGAACTGGGGAGTTTGTTTCGGAACCCTCCCTAGCTTTATTTCAAATGCATTTTGAACCCACCCGAGGCGAGAAGCGCTACGTCTTGGTGGTGCATTTGGGGTTGATGGAGGGCCCTCCCTCCGCAGAGGGGAACGCAGGGGAGAGAGAAGGGCTGGAAAATCACTGTGTATTCTCAAAGGTGCTGGAAGAATCGTGCACAGCACACTTCACACACCTTCCTCTGCGCTCTTCCCCTTTATCTTAATACATAAGGATCTTTTGGAAACCAAAAATACCCAGTGTATGTTCCCAAAGTGTCTTTCTGAAGTGAATCTGGCCGTGAGCAGAGCCCTGGGCTGGACGTTGCTATTCTGGTCCCTGCAGTAACAGGAACCGTGGTGCGTGGCTTGTCAGGACCTGCTTCATCCCAGACGTGAGATCACAGTCTCATTTCTCGTTTATAAATAAATACATTCCTGTCAAAGCTGGAAACACGATGGAAGTCTAAGTGAAGGCTTCCTGACTCTGCTGGCAGCCCGAAACGCTGCCTCCTCAGTGTGACCCATTGTGGGGGTCCTGAAGTGCTGGGTGGGGTAGAAGGTGCTGCAGAAGAGGAGGAGAAGGGTTACCATCCCATCCTCTGTAGACTTATCTGGAGGTGTTTGAGATCTCGGGCTTTTCCTCCAGCATCAGGTCTACTCAGGTCCCTGTGTGTCCCTTTGCAGCAGCCAAGGGATGTGGCAGAGAGGAAGGGCACTAGGTAAGACTTTAAAGTGTGTGGGATTTTTTAACATGAAGGGACCACTAAGGAAAACTATTCCCACCCCATAAAAAAAAAAAAAAAGGAAAGAAGAAACGGGAGCACATCAACAATGCATGCAAATCACAACCTGGACCAACAGCATGAACATCAGACCTGCATGCCAGATGAGATGTAAATGAAATACGGGCCATGGTTTGCACAGGAGAAAAAAAAAAGCACAGGTGTGGAAAAAGGTGAGAAAAAGGAAAGAAAAGGACATGACAGGAAGAGAAAGTGATATAGAAAAGGCAGAATAGCAAAAAGGAAAAACAAAGAACCAGTACAATAATGGGGGGAGGGGGGGTGGGAAGGCTGAGAGAAAGGAAAAGGAAGAGAAGCCCTTGCAAAGGATTTATTGTTCTCACCTGTTTGAGGTTTGTGGGGGGTTTTTTTTGTTTGTTTTTTTTGGTGTGTTTTTTTTTTTTTTTCCTTCCTCCATTACCTGAACTTGTTCCCAGGTGACTACAGGATTTCACTAACTTGCTGTGTGACTCCCAGAAGAGTTTTACAGCCCAGGACAGACTCCGGTGTCTGTCACCATCCAGAGTCCAACAGATGTCCTTGAGCCCTGCCTGCGCGGGGGACCCTCGGGCCACCACGCTGAACCCAGCAGGACAGGGAACAGAGGGAACAGGGTGATTTTGATGATGTGGTGAGGAGCTGGGGACGTGAACATCTCCAGCTGGGTCCCATCCACACCCCATGCCTGCACCTGAATTTTTACACCCTGGGGAGAATGGGGCTGAGGAAATGTTGTTTCAGGAGTTGTAGGGTCTGATTTTCATTCCCTGGACAGTGAACCCTGTGAGAATCAGGTCTGTACTTTGTGCCAGCCCGGGTGGGGACCGTGAGCCCAGCCCCGGAGCACAAAAGGGGCTGTGTGGCTGCTATTTGCTAGCTGGGAGGAAACTTGGCAAGGGGGAAAAACCTTTAGAAGCTACTGGGAAGACCGAGGTTTATGTTTAGCTGCTCTCGAGCAGAGGATAAAGGGAAACTTGAGTGTAGGTGGGTACAGTAGAAGTGATGATGAAGGCACTTCACTTGCAGAGCGTCTACCTGAGGAGACCTGTCTCCGTACAGGCAAGAGGAGCATCTGACTGTTTATAATTCTAATTTGTCTTAAATTGCCTTTCTCACCTGGAGGTGGCTGATGCTGCTTGACTGAGAGGGTACCTTTTGGTTTCTGAGGGAGAAGGAGGTGATCTGGAAAAAAAAAAAAAAACACCTCAGCCATGAATGTCTTTAGCATTAGATTAGGGAGAACAGCAAGAAAGATTAAAAAAAAAATAATAAAATCTCCCTGTGAGAGAGGGCACGGTGCACGTATCCACAAGTTGCAGCAGCCTGGAGAACAAGAAGGCTGCTGTTTGGAAACGAAGGCAGAAGTAAAACGGGATTAAAGGCACAGCTCATGGAAAACCTGCTGCGAGCCCCATCGCCAGCGGTCCCTGGAGAAAGGAAGACTCTACCCCTGCGACATTGTTCCAGGTCCCAGGTAAGACGAACTTGTCTGGAGATGAAAAGCCTTATTGTGAATTTATTTTATGCTTGTGTCTCTAAAGGGCCAGGTCGTGGATTCTTCTAGGCTTTGTGGTTAAGTGCAGGCTCTCCCCAGCCAAACAAAAAAAATAAATCTCCCTCCTAGCCTAACTGAGCTGGGAATGAGCCTCCCAGTGGCCCTGGGAAATCTCCAGGACGGACTGGGCTGGAAGAGCAGCCTGCGGTTGTGCGTGCCGCCCAGGCTAGCACAGAGCGGCTGTTCAGAGCCGAGTGGCAGGGCTTGCGCTGCGCTGGAGTCTGCCAGCCAAACCAGGAATCTCAGTTCGCCTCTCGGCAATGCTCTTCCCGGTGATCTGGTGCTCAGAGCCTTATTGTGAGCGTTCCCAGTTGGAGAAAGGCACTTGCAGTTGTGAGGCAAAGGCTGAAGAGTGTCTTCTACGGCATCTCAGAACCACCTTGTAGTCAAACACATCTCTCCTGCTTCCTTATGCTGATCCACCAGCATCTCAGAATCGTAGGATCATTTAGGTCAAAAAAGACTCTTCATACCATTGAGTCCAGCCAACAGAGGATTTGGGCTTCTCCTAATGAAGGGCTATCTGCCCCTCAGCCTTCCAGGGAGGCCTTCTCCAGCCTGCTGCCTCTGCATATTAGTCTTCAGATTGCTTTTTTTTTTTCTCAAGGTGGTAGGTCAGGAGCCTCTGATCTGAAGAACATTTGTGCATTGGAGTTGTACAAAAGTACTCTTCATCTGCTTGATCTTCATTCTGTGCTCAGCTGAGTGCTGCTGAGAAAAGGCATCAGAGCCTGTCCATTGACTCAGCCCTTGGGGATGATGTAACTTCCCAGTACGCTGAGGGCAGCGAAGGGGGGTGCTGGGAGTCAGAGCCAGTCCAGCTGCTGGGAATGACTGGATCCTCATGAATGGCCTCCTGTTTGAGTCTCTGCAAGCATCAGAGAAGAGCTCATAACCACCAGCCCTTCTTGGCCACGGTGCAACAGCTCTGTGTGAAGCATCCTGGGGCTCTGAGAGCTTTTTGTGAGGCCACTCTGAACGTGGGTCCTTCCCTTTCACCCAACTTCGCTGGCCAAAGAGAACACACTACCTGCAGAGCACTCCAGTGGGTCACCTACTGACTACAGCTCTCCTGTCCCTTGGCAGCTGACCAAAAGCCAGGATGTCTACATTTGATCCCTGTTGTCAGACATTTGGCTTCCTGTGCCAGTTGCCCAGACTGACTGTAACTATAAAATAAATCTGGAGCAGCACCACTCCTTGGAAGAAAGCAGCTCACGCCCCCCAAGTTCTGTGTTGTCTCCTCTTTCCTCATCCCCATTGCAGGTCTCCAGGAAGTCTTGTGAGTGGTAATTTATGGGCAGTGGGTAGTAAAAGGCAGAAGGAGTCTGACTTGGGTCTTGCCTTTTTGAGTCCTTGGAGGATTCTTGTGAGTCACCCCAGCGCTGAGCTTGCCTTGGAGGATGTTTCCTGGTGGTGTGCCCTTGCCAAGGCAAGGGGGGAGCACAGAAGCATGAGACCACAAAATTAGTTCCTGCACCTTCTGCAGTGGCTCTGTGGGCAGAGTAAGAGCAAAAAGAACCTGTAAGAGCTCTGAAGTTGAGGATGAGTCCAAACTGAGCTATCCCAGCTGCAAGCCATTCTTGGGAACTGCTTGCACATACTGACTCTTGCCACCCAATGTCCATATAAATTTTATGGCCCTGGTCTATCCGTCATGCCTAATACATGGATACATAACCCACGTTTAAGTAATGAGATGTGACAGGTTGTACATTTCTTGGTGATTATGGCATGTGTCATAAAGCAAAAAGCTGAAGGCAATAATCCCTGGGAAACACATTGCCCCAGGGTGTTTTGTTACTATTACGAAATAAAATCACAAATGAAAAAATAATGAAAACATTCAAGAGCTCGCGTGCTGGAGCCATAGGTATGGTAGAACCGCCAGGCAACCAACCCTCCAGCCCAGACTGTGGGGATCATTTATATCCGGCGTAAACTCACACGTGTTATTGACAGCCTGGCCCTGGGTGCAGGTATTTCTGCAATCAGGACCCCGAGACGGGCAGAGCAGCCTTGCCTTGGCAGCTTGAGGGATTCACCTGCACTCTGCTCACCAGCAGCTCATCAATGGGGACTACTGTCCTCAGTCCAAACCCTCAGAAACGCTGAAGAGGTCTCCACCTTAAACTCATTCAATAGAAATATTTAATTTTTAAAAGAAATTTATTTTTTTCTCCCTGTATTTAAGATGGAGAACCTTGGCCCAAAAAGTTCACAGTCTCTCCTATTTTAAGCAGGCGCAAGGCAGGAGCTTTCTGTGGAGTTGGAGACATGCGATATCTCGGGACGGAGTCACTGGTAAGCTGTCACTTGGGTTTACCTTGGTTCTGGACTCCAGCTCAGCACTTTAATGAAGCTTCTCCTTCTCCTAGCCTCTGCTCACCACATCTGGGTCTCAGTCTCCTTTTCCAGGTAGTAGCAAGAGTTTTTTTTCCAGAGGGTGTAGGGAGCAACCACTAAAGGAGTTGCCTAAGAGCACAGAGATTTAACTGTCCTGTCTTTTATATAGATTTTTTTTTTTTTCCCAACAGTAGTGTTAGGATGTCAAAATTTCTAGAGGTTCTCGATGCCGTATGAACACACAGCAATAGGTCTATGATGGAGAACGAGAGAGATGTGACGAGAAACAAAAGCGGAGTGGTGACGCCAGCGTTGGTGGGAGAGGAGTGGACTTTCCCCTGCTGAGGCTGGAGCCCTTGACCTCAAATCTGGTTGTGGAAAAGGGAAGCAAGGTTGTGACTCCAGCTGAGGGACTGCGAGAGGGAAAGTGGGAATCACTCTCTCACAGCGCAGGTCCTCCTGGCGCAGCCCCGACTGCTGCTGCTGCGAAGTCACTGGAATGTTTTCTGAAACAGCTTTGCTTGTTGGTGTCGTAAAGCCGGCAGTCAATAATGGAGTAAGAAGTTTACTTTTGCACTGTGACTCCATCAGGGAATGCCTCATAGCTCTGCTAGCGTGTGAGTAATGCAGGCAGAGAGGATTCATGCCAATAAAAACTTCACTGTGTGCTCTGCATGAGAGACACGTCATGCGAACTGACTTCATAGCGATGTTGGCAGAAGATGAGGGGTGACCACACCATCGCATTATGTCCTTTGTTTTGCTTGGTGGCTGAATCACCAGCTGGGAAAAACTGAAGCTCTCTAGACTGGGTGAAAGTACAGTGCTGTTGTCAGATGAGGTCTCCAACCCAAGAAAGAGAGGTAGAGCGTGGTCTTATGTAGTACTTGGTGGGCTTGGGATCTGACAATCCCAACCAAACCAAAGGACGCATACAGGAAAAAAAACAAATCGGTCATGAAGGAAAATGATGTACTAATATGATCATGTAGGGGAAGGGAGAGGGTTTTTCATAGGACAGAGGGCCCAGGGAGGTCATGGGATCTCCATCCTTAAAGATGTTCAAGGACCAACTGGACAAAACTCTGAGCAACCCAGTCTGAACCGAGTGTGGACCTTGCTTTTAGCAGGGGTTTGGACTGGAGACCTCCCAAGGTTTCTTCTGAACTGACTTATACTGTGATTCTGTAGGAATATTGTGCATTTTGGGGGTGTTTAGGAGCAAATTTTGCCTTTCATTTCTGTGAAATCTTATCCGTGAGCAGGCCACTCATGCTAGTACAAGGGAACTGTTGTTACATTGGGGTTTTATCTCTTTTTCTCAGCTTCATTTGCATTAGATAAGGGACTGAAAACAGCACCATGATCTGGCAGCTTTGTGGGAGGGCTTTCACCACCACACATGTGCTGTTAATGCACGTTTCCCCCATGTGCAAGCTGTAACCCCACACTTGCCAAGCCCCCAAGTGAGTTGTCTGCAGCTCTGCAGATGGTTCCCGACTCTCTGGTACCAGCTGAGGACCCTCACTTGCCTCCTGCCCATTAGCTCCCACTGGAACATGAGAAGATGCTGAGAAGCTGTAGCACAAGGGTATTTCTTTTTCCTTCTTTCTCTTTTCCTTCCTCCCAAGTTTAAGAAAAACATGCAACAAAGAGGATTTATTCTTTTCCCCGCCCACAGGTATCAACAGGAGTTACCAGGTGAAGGTGTTGCTGACTGAGGACCAAGATGTGCTCTCCTCCACTCCAGAAAAGGTAAAGGTCTTGGACATTCAGTAGGATGCGGGGTGCATTTGCAAATAGTTGGCTTTTTAAGAAAGAGAAATGTTTGTCACCAGTTCTATTTTCTTGGCATGCCAGAAGATCCTTTTTTTTTTTTTTTTTTTTTCTTTTTCTGTCAACTGTCCCAAGTTTTTACTTAACTGATAACCCACAATGTTAATGGAAATGCCCATCTTTCCTTCCCCTTTTCCTTCATGGGGGGGGGGGGGAAGAGTAGGAGAAATTCCAGTACCTTGAGAGTTGACCGAGAATTGTAATTTTTAGCTTTGAAACAATTAAATGAAATTTGCACATTCTGAGAAGCAATTAGAAGCCAGCATTTTTCATGCAGTAAAATTAGACAAATGCAAACAAGTTTTTTGGAAGTCTCAAGTGCTTACTGAGTGTGTTTTTTTTTTTTTTTTAAAAAATCTATTTGTTTAAATAAAACCCTGACATTTTAATATGAGAAAATATTTTGTTTGGACTTTTGTATACGTATTTTAAATTTACCATCACAAAATACATTATCATATTTCATATGTAATAATATGTCATTAAATGTTTTAATATGTTTTAAACAAAATGCTCCGACAACCTAATGTCCAAAATGAAATTAAACTGTCCCTGGAAAGCTGAGGAAAATGCTTTGACCCTCTTCCTTCAAAAATTTTGTAGAAATCGGCAACTTCTTGCAAAATGTTCTGATTTTGATCCAAGTGAGGTTTTGGAAGGAAGGCATCCATCAATAACTTCTTGATCAACTGCTTTTGATCCATGGCTCTCTAGTTTCAGTTGGTACTCAAAAATGCTTTTTTTTTTTTCATCATTTTCTTAAATATAATTTTTTCAACCCCTCAGAAGGAAAGGCAAAATCATTCTTTAACCTCATTTTACTGACAAGGAAGCCATGTTGTATGGAGAGAGCTTGGCCAGTACTCCCGGGCAGGGAGAGCTGAAGGGGAAGCCAAGGCTTAGGGGCCAACTCAGTGCTTTCCCTGGTGCCCATCATACCCAGCTCCTCCAGAACCAAGTGAGGCACGCGGTCTGCGCTGGCTGGGATGGGCGGTGGGAAGTCAACCTCTCTGTTAAACCCACTCAGATGTACAGTACTGTGTGCTTTGTTGTGGTGTACTCTGAATAAACCAGGAGGTTTACATGCTACAGCTGGTACTTGCTTGCATCGTGGCTTGTTCCTTCAATGTGTTGCAATTCCCCAGTCTAATTACCCTGGCAAGGTGCTGCACAACCGAGGTTGCGCTTGGTGTTTGCCAATGCTCAATTTTTTCTACTGTTGTTGGGTTTTATGTTTTTTTTGTTGTCGTTGGTTTTTTTCGTTTGTTTTTTTTTTTTTTTTTTTTTCTGTAAAACTGGAAGTGGGGATGAGTGAGAGGAGGGTACTCACTTGGAGAACACTCAGGGTTGAACCAAGGTTGTATCCCATTTCCTGAGGCTCTGCTTGATCTTGATGTTAGAAGAAGCTTTCTGAAAATAGCATGACAGTTGTCGTTTGTCCCATCACAGTCAGGGTTTGTCCCATCAAGTTACCCTCAATAGGTCTGTAGCAGGTTGGTTGTTAACCAGATTTCTGAGAGTTAAAGCATATGTTTCTTTTATTTTTTTTTATTGTTTTTATTTTTATTTTTTTAATTTTTAAAGAGCCTGGTTTTACCTGGGGAGGAATCTTTATAGTACTCAGAAAGACTAAAGAGTAAATGCATAACCTCTCTTTTTGTATGTAGAAGCCTTAAAAACTGATTCAAGCTGAAAGGAAACATTTGGAACAGGATTGATTTATTTTCTTTTCCCAAATTCCTATTAAAATCAAATAAATAGCCTTACAGAATGGTACTGCTGTATTTCTTTACTTGGAAAAAAGCCTTTAATAATCAAAGTGTTGATGTATTAGTTGTATGCAGAAGTCATGTGCAGAAGAATGGTGTGCCTCTAACGAGCCAGCTCTACCTTGGTAAAGAATATAACCTTCACCAAAACATCTGTCTGCGGTCCCCTCTCCCTGTCTCCACTGTTTACCGTCAATCACAGTAGCATTGACCTTGGTGCCCAAGGTCCTTTGGCATAAAACCTTGGCGGAGTTTGAGAAAAGCTCTCCGAGGGCATGGATTTAGGTACCTGGAGCAGGAGAAGATGTTTCACCTTCTGGAAGTGCCTGTTTCTCTCCTTGGAGGAGATAACGTGAAGAGGTCTCCATAAGGTCAGATGAATTCTTACCTTTCTGTTTTGTTTTGGGGTTTTTTTTTTGTCCTTTTACAGTCCACTAAGCACCAGTCCCACCGCTGGTTTTGCAATTCTGAGCTGTGTTGTCGTTGCAGCAACCGGTGGGAACCTGTCCATTCCCAAACCTTGGTTAGCCCGATGCCACACTCGGATGCATCTGACTCAGTGGCTTCTAGAAAGGTGCGTGTCCAGGGCAGCTTTGTGGCTTCACCAGCAGTAATGATGACACAATAATGAAAAAGTGACCCTCCAAAGAAATCCCTTATCTTTTCTGACAGCCATCTGCAGGAAGAACATTAATTTCCAACCTGCTTCTGAACATACTGACAGTGGGTGATACAGGGAACAAGGGAGGCAATATTCTTGGTACTTGGTCATAAATGAGAAATTAATTGAACACTTTCTTTTAATTTCCCCCCTTACCTGAACCAAACTTGCATCTCTTTGACTGACCATGTGCTTCCTGGTGGAGGAAAGGTGTGCTGTGATTATTTTTCTCTGTTGGTGGGTGTTTCCATTGCTTTTTGCTTGATTTGGACAGTTCTTTGCTGGTTCTTTGCTATTTTCACACCAACTCTTGCTTCTTGGCGCTCCTTCTTGTAGTATAGCAAAGCTAGGAGGAAGGCTTGCGTCACTGCATCTAGCAGGGTTTCCTACGGTTAGTGATGTAAAAAGATGTTTTGTTCATGATTTTGTTCGTGATATCGGGTTTAGGTAGTGGACCGAGGTTGGTCAATGCTACCCCTTGTTATCAGCTGTCTAGCACCGTCCCTGGAGACTGGGGGCTGTAGCAGCCCTGATTTAGGAGGGTGACCTCTCCCGTGTCTCCCATCGCACCCCTTCTTTCAGCTGTCAATGCCGTGATCCTCCAACTTGGTAGCAGGTAACCTGCAAGTGAAGCTCCTTTCCCTGGGGGAAAAGGTCAGCTACAGAAAAATAAATGCTGCTGTTTGAAAAAATGAGCTTTTTCACACTTCTTAGTGTCCCTGAGACTGGGAATGCCCCAGCAGCAGATCCGTACTCCTGGCTGGCCTTGCAGCATCTTCGTCACCTGTGAACGAGGGACAAACTCAGAGACAGACTGAACTTTTAGGAGAAAGCTCTCCTGAAAAGGATGGGGACAAATAAGGATGTGACCAAGGAGACATAGGAACATGGTGTGGTCAGCTTAGGTGGTTGTTTTTTGTTTGTTTGTTTGTTTTTTTCCTTCCTCCCTCATCTTTTTCTCTCCACTTAGAGGTAGAAAGGCCTCATGGACCTCTCTGGGTTCTCCTTACAGCTCTGATCTTTTTAGCTGAATCTGTCTCTTTGCCCTCAGCAAAAGGCTTTCCTGGTGTGGTCTCAAATGCTTCTCCCAGGGTGGCAGGTGCTGTCCCTCAGCCGGGGCCCTAGGCAGGATTTGACCCAGCTTTTACCAGTAAGGGATCCCTTGCCTGATGCTCGCCATGGTGCTCCTGATTTTCCGGGAGCAGGCAGGGCTGGCTGTCCAGTAGCGTATTTTGCAGCAGAATACAGGTTTGTAGGAGCAGATAAGATCTGTCTTTGTGCAATGTTGGGAGATCTGAAGCTTTCTTTTCTCTTTTCGTCTCTCTCTGGTTCCCTTGACCATTGCCCGGCCCCAATTACAGCCTGGGCGCTCTCGGAGGAGACGAGGAGCACTTCAAATAAATGCCACAAAACCCCAGCCCCACAAAGGCAACATCTCCTGGACTTCTGCCCTAATGAGAGCAAATTTTTTGTCCAAACATTTGAAGCGAGGAGGTGCCTTCTCTTGCCACCCCCTGCCGGGATTAATGTTATTATCCGGTTGGCTCTGGTTAGAAATTAAAACAAGGGCATTTGCTTCTTTTAATGAGAGGTGACAGTGGCTCCAGCACTTCAGAAGGGAATTAGGAAAGGAGGGATGGCTGCGGAGCCCGTCTCCACGGAGTCTTACCCACGGGCCGGCCGGCGCGTGGGATCAAAGGCTGCCTACCTGCTGCTGAGCACAAAATCCCCCCGGACACCCCCTCCTGCCCCACGCTGGAAAGAACAGCTTTAAAGGGCAGCGGAACGCAGGGCTTCGCTTCCCTGGGGAGGACGGGGCTGAGAGGAGCCCGTTGAGCTTCGGGGCGTCCCAGCCCGGTCGGCTGGAGCGGGGTTTTAGGAGCGTTAAACCCGAGCGGGTTTTGGCTTAGGGCTGCGGTGATGGGGAGAGATGTTGGCACAGCCAGGCTTCAGGGAAAGCTGATGAAAATGCAGCAATTGAAATGTTGTGCAGATTTTTATTATTTTTGTAAATGAAAACTCTGAACTTTAAGTTTTCAATGGGACCTTTTGGCTTTAAGTATTTCAGAATTTTTTAAAATGCTTATGACAACTACCCACCAAAGGTCCCCATGACTGGTGTACTGGAAAACAGTGAGCTAAACCCATTCCTACATCTATCTCAGGATAGGTTTGATTAGAAACGTCAAAAAAATATGGGATGAAAACGTGAATTTTTAATCCCATTTTAAAGGACCTTTACCCATGCGTGAACTTTTTCTTTTGAAGTGCGGCGGCCAGCTCTTCCCCAGTCTGCTTGGAGAAATGTCTCCTTGGAGGGGGAGATGGCCCGTGAGCCCAAACAAAGGTTTCTTGCTGGACCCTTGAAGCAGATGGCGTTGGTTGCTGCTCGTGGCAGGATGCTCGAGTGCCGGCTCCTTACGCTGAGCTGGGCACTGGGATGTGACCAGTAAATCAATTTACTGAAATGCCAGGGAAGTTCCTGGTGCTCCGGAGGTGGAGAGGGATGGTGGGTGGCAGACACTGAACCACGCAGACCCCAGGGTGTGAAAATGGATTGAACAGGCTGATAGCAGTGATTGAAATGAATTTTCTCTTTTTTTTTTTTTTATTTATTTTTTGTGTGCTGAACAGCTTACAGCTGCCCTGAGAAAGGGACGGGGAGGGAAAACAATTCCCCAAGCAGAAATCACACAGAGGATGCTTTGCATGGCTCTGCTGAGGGGCTGGGTTTCGTGAGCCTTGGCCATGTCTAAACGGCTTTGGTAGCTGATACGGGATGAGTTCAGCCCAAATTCCACCTTGTCTCATGTGACGGTGCCCTCCTTGAAGAGGATCCCAGCTTAAAATCCATTCTCCAGGTTTACTACCATGAATCTTTTTGGGGAGGCAGGATGTTTGCTGGGAGCAAACGGGAGAGAGCAGTCAATGGCTGGGTGAATGTTCTATTCCCTTTCGCAAAGAGCTGGCTCAGAGGCGATGCTACCCATGGCTGGGGACCTGCTGGTATTGCTGTCCCCTTGCTGGCTCTGGGAGACAAGGGACAGCGGATAACAGCTGCCCCAGGGCACTTGCCGCATCAGGAAAACGCGAGCAAACGCGTTGCGGTTAAAGCTGCTGGGGAAGAAAATCCCGTTCCCCGTATTTGCTGCAGAGGGAAATTTCTGCAATTTCTGCTTCCCTGCTCCCCCCCACCCCCAGAAAGCTGAAAATTAATGCACTTTTAGGCTTCTGAATGAGAAATTTCCAATTTTCAATGGATATGCAACATAGCTTAAGGAAAGCTGACATTCTTAAGAAGGAATCAGCCTAGTTTGGTGTTTAGCTCTGGAGCGGGGCAGGACCAGGCTCTAGCAGCCGCTGGGGAACGGCAATGTTAACGGTGTGAACATGCTCATCCGTCTCCATCAGGGCCGGGGGCTGCCGACAGCACGCGTGGAAGCGGACGGGGCCGTCGTCCCGGCTGCGGGCGGGCAGGGGGGAGCAGCCCTTGGGGAACAGAAACGCCGCGGCTCTCCAGCACAGGTACGCTCAATAAACAGCAAGCAATAAAACAGCCGTCTCCATCAGGAAACCAATTAGATGTGAGGCCTTTGGGTTGGGTTTTTGCCTTTTTTTTTTTTTTCCCTCCTGTTTTTCCTTTTTTCAGGCAGATGTCTAAGGTGAGGGTTGTGGGAGCAATTGCTTCTCGAGGCTGTTGCTTTTCCGTTCCCTCCGTTGACAGCTAAAGTGCAGCAAAGCCGTCGCTCCGGGACTTCGTGCTTCTTTGCCAACTGGAAAGTTGGGCAGAGAGAGACTGGAGCTGGTGGGGGTTGCTGGGGTCGTGCATTTGAGATGCTCGCAGGCTGGAGGAGACACGTCAGTGCTGGAGATGGAGCCAGGCTGCAATTTTGGGGCCTGAGGATGAGGGAGAGGAGGGGTTGGAAGCTGTTTGAAGCCAGGGCCCCCAGGACCTCAGCTGCCATCCCCTCCCAGGCAAAGCCAACGCATCCGCATGTTAGCAGCCATGCTATAAACCCCTCTGTGCTCTTCCCCAGCCCTTCCGCCCTCCTCACCTCATGTTTATGAGTGTTTCTGCCCTCCCAGCCCATGTTGTGGTCTCCCTTGTGCGTTTACAGTGTCCACCTGAACTGCTCTCCGTGCCCTGTCCGGCGCGGCAAGAACCAGCTAAACCCACGGTGCATGCATTGGGGCGGAACTGAAGCTCTCCCTTGTCCCCAAAGCCTCCAAACAGATTTTCGTCACGAGTAGATGAATGAAGATTCTACAACTAGCATGATATAATTGAAATATTGTCTTTTTTTTTTTTTTTTTTTTTTTTTTTTTTTTTTGGCAGGCAGTGGGGATGCTATGGAAACGCCAAGCCCCGAGTTCGTTGCACCTTGAGAGTATTCACTTGTGTCCTGGATAAATTCATAACGACAGTAAATGGGTATTTGGAGTTCTGCTTTGCTCCTTACACTTTCCTGACTTGTTCCTTACATTTCCCTGATTTTACCAGAGCTGCAAAGTCCTTGAGGAATTTTAACTTGTTGAAACAGTGATGGGTTAATGTATCTAATTTGGATTAAGGAGGAACTGGAGATGGAGTTCCAGAGAGAGTCCTTGAATGACAGAAATAAAATCTGGTCTATGGAGGTGGAATAAATATTTCCAGAATATTTGTCAAAATAGGAAAAGCAAGGTGTCTGATGGGTCAGGCTTAATGGATTCAGCCTTGGTTTTCAGAACTACAAGTTCAGGTTGAAGGGTGACCCAGTTTTGAGGCACCGGTTTAGAGACCAAGTCTTTGATTTCCGTTTTATCACTTGTCCTTCTCAGTGTTTTACGACCTTGTCTTGTGTTTGCCTCGCTCCTCACTTAACCCTCAGAAGCTCAAAACAGCCCAAACCTCTCGTTGGTTGCACAGAGACCTGAGGACGCGAGGAAGAGACAGCGCTGGGTTAGCTAAGGAGGGCTGAGCTGCTTTGTTTTGAGATATCTGTTCTTTGCAAATCTGCTTCGTCTTTTTTTTTTTTCCTGCTGATAACCTGTGTCCCAAAATGAGCAACAGCCACCTCCTGCTCCAGTGGACAGCGAAGGGGATTTTCCCGGAGAGCGGGAAGCAGAGGATGCTCTTCTGCTGGTGCCACCACTTGCCAGGGACCAAGCAGAGGACAGATTGCCTTGAGCCAGGTCCTACGTGCAGCACTTAGATGGAGAGAGGGGGAGAGACCTTGATGTATCATCTGTCCCTTTGAGCAATCACAGGTCAGCCAGGCAGGTTCATTCATCTTCCCTTCCAGAGAAGGAAAGGAGCAGAATTCTCCCTGGTCTGGATTCCAGATGTTGGGGAGGGGTGTGTGGTGGCAGTACCTGGGCTGCAGAGACGGCATGTCTTATCAGGGTCCTGGGGTCTGGAGAGCACCGGGTGCTCCCACAAACAGACGTGTGCACGGGCAGGCGAGCGGACGTAACTGCCTGCACGCACAATCCTTACCATTGCAAATACAAAGCATTATTTTAAAGGATTTCTCTGAAGCTGATGGAGTTAATTTCACAGCCTGGTCATTAAGGCTCAGCTACCAGGAGATGCCTCAGCTGCTTTTAATCGTGAGGACATCCCCCGAGCTCCCAGATGCCAGATTCGGGCTTATTACCCTGCAGGAACTTGTTAGGCTGTCAGCCCTGGATGTTCAGATATCCCAGGTGAACCACCTCCCATGCTCATTTAATTACGTACCTCCACTCGTACGTACGCACAGAGACTTGCAGCTTGTAGCTTAAAATGATGACTCCGAAAGGGATGGACGCAAGAGGTTGTTTACTTTGCTGTTTGTTCTTTAACCATCAGACATAGATTTTTTTAAACCACATGCAGAGAAAAATTTTTAGGATTTGGTAACAGGGGCTCATACGTTTGCCGTGTGCGTGTCTGATCCGTACAGGAGATGCATCGAGCTGGTTAAAAGTTGCCGATTTTTGCTCTGTTAACAAGTTTGACATTGGGAAAGGGAACGCTGCTCTGGTTCATAACATCAGTGGAGGCTTTGGGAAGGGGAGAAGAGGGAGTGGGGGGCACTGAGCATCACCTGGTTTGGGCACGGTGATGTTTTTCACTCTTTCTGAAATGTATTGGGATTCTGCAACCTGCAAAAGGGAACCGTGCTGTTTTGTTCAAACCAAAAGCAAATGGAAATGCTGGCATTGGAAGGCTTAAGAAGGGCTTGGGTTGGGTTTTTTTTTTGTCTGCGTGTACATGATGTAACCTTTTAAAACCATCTCTGCAGTTGGTCAGCCCCTTCCGGCCAAAGCGCTGCCTTGTAGCTCGCGTTCGGCTCGGTGGGTCCCCGGGTCAGTCCCCACGAAGGTAAGATAAGACTGTGAGTTATGCTTCCACCTCTCAGCCGTGTTTCCTCTTCACCTCAAATTAGCTGACAACACCCCAGAAGGCTTCTCCTGGGGTGTTTTTTCCACCAGCTGCCTGTGAGCAGAGACTCTGCCCAGGCTCGAACGCTTGCAGCATCGCTGCTCATCCCTGCAAAAGCCAAGAGGTGCCCTGGCTCTTACCGAGAGCCAGCCGCAGAAGAGGGGGCTTGGAAACCAAGCGTGTTTCTTTTAGCGCCGGCCGCCTCCGTGGCCCGTTGCTGCCTCCCAGCCCATCCTGTTTCAATCGCGCCAGCCCGGCAATGTTATTTCAGCAATCAGCTGCAAGACAAAACAGCTGGCCCCGTCAGCCGGCGTGCGGAGGTGTGGAAAGTCCGCTGGGGGATTAAGCTGGTCTTACCATCAGTCCTCACTTGTGAAAATACAACCTACTAAGTTTTCCTAGATGATGCAGTTTTCAATTGCTTTTGTTTGCTTTTCAGACAGGTCTTAAATCAGGCTGTCAGTCAGGCTCCCTCCCTCCCCCCTCCTCGCCTCCGAGGCAGCTTCCAGCCACTTTCTGGGAGGACCGGTAATATCTTTCCTAACGCCATCTATTTACGGGGCTTTCCCTTTCTCCTGGTGGGAAGGGAGGTGCTGCATCCCACACGGCGAAGCGCACGCCCTTCTGCTCATCATTCGGAGCTGCTGCGTCGCTGTTGGCCCTGGGGTACCCGGCAGCGACGCCGCGCGGGGCAGGGGGGCAATGTCTGGTGGGGGGACCCTGCCCTGGTGCTCCATGTCTTTGCGTCGTAAGTCCCACCCGCTCTCCAACTTTCTGCTTTTCACAGACTCGGGGAGGATGAGGAGGGTTGCTATCAGAGTCTGACGAACCTCTCGCCCCTCTCTTCGTGCCTGCGACAGGGGATTTCCCGTGAGGAGCCAGGGGAGAGGGTTTATCTGCCTTTCCTCCCCTCCCTCGGCTGTTACATCCATCTTCTCGGCTGCAAAAGATATTTGCATCATGTCCCAGGGGCAAAGCGGGGCTGAAGGCTCGTTAGAGCTCGTTGCTAGAGTTTCCTGTCCCAGCCAAAACGGGTGCCACGGTTTTTGGAGCATGAAGTATGGGTTGAGACGTGGAGGAAGCGGGTCTGCAAGGCGCAAGCCTGCGAGTTCGGTGGGAGGCAGGCGCTGGGCTCGGCCCCGCGCTCCGTCCCGCTGGGCGTGTTTTTATATATCTTTAGGTGCTTGAGTAGGGCCCTGTCAACACATGGGAAAGGAGGTGGTCCTGGCTGCATGTACGCAGCAAATCCACCACATCGCAGGCAGGGATTGACTCTGCTCGACAGATGGAGCAGGTTGGCGCCTCCGGGATGCGGCAGCCCCGCCGCAAACACAACACAGAGCTGCTCCACGTGTGTTCAGGGGAGGTTTGTCTGGGATTTCGAACCGCACGGAGCAAGACACGACCCAGGTCTCTGGGCACCAGGTTAGTGCTCCAAGTCACCGTGCGCAGGTCCTGCTGGCAGAGGTGTCCGATCTCCAGGGACCTTTACAAATCTGGCCCAAAGCTTGTAAGCAGCCGTGGCAACATCTCTTTTCCCCCACCCCGGCCTCAACATTCCAGGTGTTTTCTTCCGCCTTTGTCTCATAACACAACACACAAAGGACAGACCTCTTCCAGATACGGGGATCTGTGCGCCAAGTCCACTCCCAGCAGCCCACTAAATCCTACCTCTCCACGTAATTTAAATCGCAGCGGTTGTGCCTAGAGGAAGGTGGGGGAGGTTGCTAGATTTGAACGTCACCCGGTTGATGAACGTGCTGCGATACCTTTTCCCCCCATACCTACAGCAAAAGTCCGGGGATGGAGGGGGATTGATCAGCGCTGTTTGCTGAAGAAGCCTATTGCTCCAGCAAAGCTGCCGTGGCTGCTAGGACGCAGAGTCGGTGTGCTGGCAGAGCCAGGATGATGTTAGCAGACAGGGCTTGCGGTTCTCCCGGAGGCAGGCAACCCTCATCTCAGATAAGGAAGAAGGCAGAGAAAATCCAGGGCACATCCCCATCCTGGTGGGGCCAAGGGCGAGCAACTGGGCTTCCACGTGGTGCAAGCAATGCAGGGAAAAGGTCCCTTCCTGCCAGAGAGATGTGCCCTTCCACCTAAGCTGCAGAAAAATGGAAATTCTGGTTTAATATGCCCCATTGCTGCCCCAGACGTGCAAGGAATCGTCCCCAGGTATTTTTATTTTCATGGTCCTCTCTGGCTGGCTGCGGGAAAGCAGCAGTGCTTTGCTACGGGATGAAGGAAGGGGCTTCAACGGCTTTCCTCCTGCTCTTTTTGGTCGATGTGCAAAAGGCTTGGGCAACTGGAGAGCACTGCAACTTGGGCATTGCTTCTTCTGGTGCCTTCAGGAGAAAACGGGGCAGGAAGGAGCCATGCCAGATGGTCTCCAGCATCATGTGGTGCAAAGGCCTCGGGAGCCTTTCAGGTGAGGAAGGCAGGCTGTGGTGCACAGCATGGCTTGAAAGCCTTTGAGGGATGCTCTGAATGAGAATCACCTCTACCCTTCTGGAATAGCTTCATCACTGGTTCCAGGGCTGTTTGTGGCTGATAGAGCAATGAGAAATCACTGTACTGTGCTTTGAACCATGCTCTCCTGGATGTGGGACCTCCTGGATTCGTTGACTTGTCTGCTCTCAGGCTGTACTCCCAAGACACCCCCAGCCACTGCTGCTGGGCAAGGAGAGGGAATCAAAGGAAATCCTTCAGGCTCTGGTGACGGGAAGCCATGTCCCTCCTTTGTCCTGGCCTGGCTCCTTTTCCTTTGCATCTTTCTCCAGGAGTTTTGAAGATACCCAACTGGCAGCCCTTCAGTGCATCCATGTAGAGAAAGGAGTGAGCTACTGAGTGAGACATCAGACCCAGAGGTCCCCGCAAACCAAGATCACGAGTGTGCATCAGCCTAATGATGAGGAACAGCATTCCCCCCTCTCCCAGGGCTCCCAGAGGAGGGATAGCCAGGTGGATGTCTGTGTGTCCATCTCTGGAGACTTCACTGTTGGTGTTAGTGAAGCCCTGGTATTGAAGAGCATGGCCTAGAGCCTGAGTGGAAGATCTCACACCACCTGGAGCCATTGTGGTGTATCCACACAATGTGTCCTGCTGCTAACTTGGAACGTCTCCTTGGTGAAGATAATGGTTGCTCTCATTTGCTCTGCTAGCGAGAAAAGGACATTTGTAACTGCAGGTGGGATTTTTTGGCTTGTTTCATCCTTTACTCTTGCAGAACAGCTGGCTGGCACCCTTGTAAAACTACTGGATTCATTAATGATGATACGTGACTTTGAAAATGCTGCTCAGGAGTATTTACGTGTGGGCCTGGCTGTGGTTAAAATAGAAGCATCTCAAGTTAAAAAAAGGCTTCCTCAAGGAATGCCCAAGTACCTGCTGTGCGATGTCAAAGGGTTGATGTTTTAGCTGAACTCCTCTTTCCATGCACCAGCCTTCCTGGGAAATATTTTTTTTTTATCTGATATAGACAAATGTTAAAAGTTGCATGTATTTTATATTTGAGTGAGATTAACCTAGCTGGGAGCATCCAAAGCTAGCACCACTTCTCAGAGGGCTTCTGGTGGGGAGAGCTGGAGGCAAACCAGGCTGTGACATGGACTACAGATGGCATTGCTATCTTACTCATGGGAGCAGGTCTTGCAAGGGAATTTTTGAGCTACTGGAGGTATAACTGGCTTGGAATTTTTTTGATAAAATATGTGTTGGAGTTTTTTTGGTCAGATGAAACTTCTCATAGCTATACATGGTACCTGTCAAAGATGAAGCTAGGAGTGGTTTCCCCCATCAGCAGGGCAGAAAAAAATGTGGTGAGTGCTAGAGCTTCTCATCTTGTGTATGGTGTCTTGGATGACTTTCCAGTGGGCAACACTCCTTCAAATCCCCACCTCAAAGCAAACTCTTTAGCCCAAGCCAGGGGACGGTTCAAATGCCTTACGCTCTTCCTTCACCTTTCTCTTTTCAGTGCCAGCAAGAAATTTTGGAGGTGGCCCCTTCCCTGTGGTGGGAAAGAAGAAATTCTTGGAAATGTCCCTTTTCAGCAGGCGAGCAGTGTTCCTGCTGCTCTGGGCACAGCGACGGAGGGCAGGTGAGGCTGCGCTGATGGTGAGCTCCTTCCAGCTGCTCCTCCAGCATAAATCTGACCTGCGAGCTTACCCAATTCATTAGACACTGCCTGCTGAAAAGGCAGTAAATCAGCTAAAACCTCAGTCAGAACTGGCTTTGGCGTGTTTTATGGTGGAATTAGAATAACGAATGAGGAGCCGGCTGTTTATGTTAGTTTTGGCTTGCAAGCTGAAGAAAAATTCTGGTGTTGAACTTCATGATAAACTCTCCACACCAGTGGGCTCTGAGGTTGGAAACAACCTTCGAAAGCCTTCAGGGCCCGAGAGGGTGAGAGACACAAGCTGAATGAACAGTAGGGCTTAGACAAGGGGCTTGGGCATGTTTTGGGACATGGGGCAGGATGAGACCTCCAGAGGTCTCCAGAGCTTGGACACCTGTAGTCTTCTGCTCCTTGGGGTTGGTTTGCACGCCACAAGTTTGAGGAATAAAGTAAATTAGCCAAATCTGTAAATGTCCAGCTATTTCCGTGCTTTGACTAGCTTATTTATACCTCACTTGGATGCTTTGAGATTCCTCCACACCTTGTGGTGGGTCACCCATCATCTTTCCTTGGTGGATTCTTTTCCAGCTTTGCTCTCATAGCCTTTGCTGAGCTCATCTGTATAAAATGGGCTTCGTGTTCTGAATCTGCCAGGGCTGCAGGAGCTGGAGTGAACTTCACTGTGGTTTTCTCCAAGCTGGTCCAGTTTTCCTTTGAGTGAAAAAAGATAGTCTGGAAAACCTGACGAGCGGTTAACAGGATACAGTCTGGCTTGATGGATGGATGGGGAGCATTTCTATATGAGTATTAGTATTCCAGGAATGCAGTTACAATGCACTATCCATAAACCAGGCATGCTGCAGCAAATTCCCGTTTTCTTGAGCACTCTCTGTCCAGGCAGCCTCTCTGGGGTACTGAGAGGAGTGAGTACTTTGACGTGCAGAGCGCCCTCCACTCCACAACTCAGCAGGGCTCTCCAAACAGCTTGCATAATCTCTCCTTGCTGAATCCAGGTTTTCATTTCCCAGTGGTCCTTTTTTCCCCTCTAATGACTCTTGCTGCTTGGCTTAGAGTGGGACACTCCTTTCACCAAGCTTCAAGACCCTTCTGTCGTAACCCTTTTACCCCAACCAGCCAAGACTAAGCAGATGGGCCCAAATTTCTATACTTCCAGTTTTATCAGTGGTCAAAACTTGGTGGTACTCATGGTCTCATTTTAGGTTGACTTGACTTCTTTCCAAGGGCTGTAATGCATGTCACCTTTCCAGCAGAGAAACCCAGCCCATCCGGCCTTGTCATTGTTCATCTTGTTGTTTTTCCTGGATTTTTGCACTTTGCTTTCTTAGTTGTGTTTTTGTCAAGAGGCATTAAAGTTGCACAAAAGTCTCTTCCACCAGGTGGACGATTAAATGCAATTTGTAGATGAAACCTCCCCATTTGTCCTTGCTGCTCAGACAGGCCGGCTGAAGGCTTTGTGGAAGGCTGCTCAGAGTACAGGTTTTGAAGTGTCCTCTGTATGAACTCAAGCTACAAAATTGGTAAAGGGAGGAAACCTGTGTATAGTTTTCCACTGTGCTGCACCTTCTGTAGGTAATCCTGTGTAAAGAGCCTAGGCTTGGGTTTGCACAAGATCTAAGGATGTGGTAGCTCTCCCATGACTTATGACATGACTGTGGTGTTTGCATGTCTGTTTTGTGTTCACAAGCATAACTTGTGTACCATCTCAGTTCGCCTCTCATCCATCCCTTGACTGTCATCCCCAGAAAACAAAATGTCCCAGGGGCTTAATCTGAACTCAGCTGGAGACCATGGACTTCAGAGGGCTGTGAATGAGGTCCGTTCCTGTAGGTCCAGCCACAGCTGGTTGTTGGCACTCATGACTTTGGGTCTTCTTCTAAGCTGTTTTGAGCTTAAACCACACATACGCTTGCCTGGCAGGAGCAGCAGGGCTTGGAGGGAGAACACCACAATGAGGCTTCTTTGTGTGATGCCACCCCAAAGCCCAGGGCTCTCCCAACCGCCATCACCCACCACTGGGATCCACTGTGTCCTTCTCTCTCCTATTCCCTCCCTTCCTATTGTCCACCGAACCCCACCACGCTCAGTTCAAGGTTACCCTGGGTGTATTTTTTGGCTGGATTAGCCTCCCGGGCCTCCTCCGAGCCTTGGGACTGCGGCTGCCTCCTGCCGGAGTGGCTTGCTCAAGGGCAGCCGCCCTCCTTTATCTCTTTGAAGATTAGGGGGCTTGAACATGTCTTTAAAGTGAATTTCTCCCCCCTCCCTCTGTTTTATTAATATAATTGATGACCAGCAAACTTTTCTTTTTCCTTTATCTCTTAAATATGTTTCTTTACTCTTAAAAATGCAATATTTCTTTTAACTCGGAATATGGATGGGTCTGCGCCTAGCAGGGCCGCCTTTGAATCATCTGTCAATTTGATCGCGTAAAGCCTCTGTTTTCAGCTGGCATCCAGTGCAGAGTTCAAAGCCGTGACTCACCAGTTCTTGCAGAGTCGGGACCGAAAGGGAAGGTAAAAGAAAATACTGAAAAAAAATAAACGAAACATTTTTCAAGCCGTTAACGACCAGGCTTTATTTTGTGAGATCTCTGTTTTGGGACTATCGGGGAATTTTGCATCTGTGCGCGCAGGAAAGATTAAAAGCGTTGCGGATTTCAGTAGTGAGGACTACGAAATGAATGGCTGCTCCTTGGAAAGAGTAGGTTGGAAGAGATAAAATGAGCGAAATGAAGGTGGGAGGCCAAAATGCGAAGTCTTTTTACAAAGCAGGAAAGGGGGAAAGCGCTTGAATCACTTTATATATTCAAAACATTGTACGTATGCATAGTGTGTATGCTTAGGTAGTAAATGCTTGAAGCTGAAACTGCTTTTTCTCTCCATACACATCTGTATAAATAGCTAAAACAAATCTATTGAACTGATCAAAGATCTATTGAACTGAAAAACAGAAATTCCCTTTCCTCAGAAAATGTGAATGTCTTTTTTTTTTTTTTTTTTTTTTTTAAGCAAAATTTCCCCCCCATTTATATTTTACTATAAAGATCTCTTATTTCAAATGCTGTTTTTATCGGTGTGATTGCAGCCCAATGTGTCACTCAGCTGCAAAAACCATGTGTATTTTCAGGGCCTGATCCCCTGGACCAGGGCTACGAAGCACCTGGGAGGTGACAGGACGCCGCGCTCCTGCTGCCGGCAGCTTCAGTTCCAGAATCCTCGGCTTTAACCGAGACAACTCTACAAATAGTGTCAAAAGAGTACGCGTGTAGCGGCTCAACGTTTCCTCTCTTGTCAGATATTTTTACGACACCTTATCGTATGCATCTTAAATCCACGTGTAGAGAAAGCAGGCATTAAAAACGAACATTTGTAACCGACCGATGAGTGCTGGTGCTGTCTGTGGGTCAGCGGCAGGATGCTACCAGTGGATAGGACGTTTCCTCAGAGGCAGTGTGACAGTGGGTGGCGGCTTCCAGCCTCACTTATTTTAAAACGCCAAGTTCCAGGATGGGGTAAACTCAACACTCTGCGGGCTCTGCCCCGTTGGCTTTGGAGATGGGGAAGAGGGTGATGGGCTGGTGAGCATGTGATGTGGGTCCTGCGGATGTCTGTGCACCCAGTGTGCTCTGGGGCTCCTACTGGGACCAGCCCTGCTCTGGGAGCACACGGGACCCATCAAGGCAGAGTGATCTAGTGGTTAAAGGATGGTTGTTCATTCTTTGTAGTCAAAAGTAATAGGGTGGCATAGGAGGAGTGTGAAGTGCATGGAGAACAGAGCCCACCTGTGTCCAATCTAATCTACTGAAGTCACTTTTCCTTGCACCAGCCAGTTTCTGTAATTATTCCTTTCCTCAAAGGCCAACGTTCTCCAAATTATTCTGCATGTTGGCACCTCCAGCCTCTCTTCTGGATCTGTGTGAGAAGTGCTACCTGACCAACTCTGCTGGGCCTTCAGCCCATCATTACCATGTGAAATGGGCCACCTTCATCTTTCCTTTGCTGTTTCATTCCCGAAGGCTCTTTGCTCAAAACTTATTTAGCACCAAGTTCCGCTTGCAAGTGACTTCAGTGTTTTCTTAGCCTCTGAAGACCACAGCTGGCCACCAGGAAAGATGTGCCAGGGGCTCTTACACCATCCAAACATGGCCCTGCAGGTCAGCCTAGAGCAGCAGAGAGCTTGAAATTAGCACTTTTCAAAACCTCATCGTTCATCGTGTGGCTGTGTTGGACAACCCAAAACAGAGCAGCAAGTATGAGACAGGGAAGTGAATTTGGGAAGAAGATGGTGGGGCAGACAGAGAGGAAGGAGGCCACCGGTGCTGGGTGGCCTTGGCTGTCTCGATTTCCAGAAATACAAAATACCCTGGAGTTAGGGTTGTTGTCCTGGCCCCAGGCTCTGAGAACAGGAGCTTTGTGGTGACTCCAGCTTCTCCGGCAGCTACCGACGTGCAACAGCAAACTGGCTGCGCTGATGTGGCCCTCCATGGCTTGGTCCACCTGCAGACACCCATCTGCTCCTGTGAGAGGCGATGGAGATGGAAGGAGACAGTTTTAAAAGCAATCTGTGAGTCAGCCAGAGCTGGGGAAAAGCTCTACTGGACTCCTCCTTGCCTGGCCAGGCACCAACCACTAGCAGGGGGCTTTTGGGGGCACTGCTGGCGGTAGCAGCTAGCGCAGGCTGGATCTGAGCCTGTGAACCCAGAGATGAAACACCACGTTACAGGTCCAGGGAGCCCACCCAGAGCCCTACAGCCGGCTGAGTGCCAGGCGCGAGGATGGATACACGGGCCATGGAAAGACCTCATCCAGCGTATATTTGGTTTGTCTTGTGTGACACAGAGAACTTGAGTTATTATTTGATCCTGCTCTGAGTAATAACCAGATAAATGGGCCTGCGGATTTCCAAATAAACATTTTAATAAATGACGGGTGAATTAAAGGAGACCGGCTGCCCCCTCCCCTGCTCTCGGTATTAATGTTCAAATGAAGGCAGGCGGTGTCTAACGGAGCCCCGCGTACTGTAAATACATTTCTTGCACTGTCACACATAAACACTGGAGAGCCGGAGATCAAAAGGTCTCGCCGTGCAGAGCAGAGCCGTGTGATGAAGTGAACATGTTGCTTTGTGGCTGGGGTGGGGTGATGGGACGCCTGAGAATAACAGACTGGCTGGAGACGTAAGAGCCCAGAAGGCCTGGGGGGCCTCAAAGGGGGGAAAAAAAAAAATCCCCACTAGCAGCAGGAAAAATAAATAATTCCGTTATCTCTGATGAATTTCTGCCTTTGATCTAGTTTTTCCTCTCCCTTGCACTGCCTTTTCTTTCCCTCTTCTCCCCCCTTGCTTGCAGCCCCCCCACCTCCCTCTCGAACACTTTTTTTCCCCTTTTCCCCTCTCACGGTTTGATTTATCCCACGGCCGGCTCGGAGAGCCTGACGGGCCCTGATGAATGGGCAGAGCTCGTCTGCCCGTAGCCCTGCCCCGGCGTCTGCCAGGACATCCCCAGCTTCTTTTCATTCTTGGAAACGCGGCATCCCGCTGGGTGCAGCCTCGCACGATATATTTGGCCGGCGGGTTGCGCGTTCCTCGGCCGCCTCAGGGAAGATGCTTTCTGCCTCTCCCGCTCCTACGTACGCGCTCACGCACAAAGCCTAGCCTTCCCGTCCCGGGGTTATTTAGCTTAACCTTGACAGCTGCTAAATAATTGGGTGTTTCTTCCACAGCCAGTGCCTTCTTTCTGCGCCAGTGGAGGCCACATGGGTGCCTCTGATATTTCCCTGCAGCATTGCCAAGAAAAAAAATTAATAAAGATGGGTTTCTGGAAAGAGAGCAGAGTGGAAGTGGTCCGAGGTGGGACGGTGGCACAGGATGGGGAACAGCCCCCGTGGAGGGGTTGGACAGGGAGCTGTGATGGGAAGTGGTGGGTTTCCTCCTCTTCGGGGCTCACGGAGGCACTGGGCTGACCCCTGCAAGAAGGATGTAGGGGAATAATACCAAAATATTGCTTGCCTGCTGCTTGTGCCCAGCTCAGCTCAGAAATTCAGGTTCTAGAAGGGGCTCCAGTCACAGCATAGGTCAGCACAAGCGACCGACTTGGGCCACTTCTGTCTCATGGACCTTTTGTAGATAGCTGTCTTCTCCCTGCAACAACTTCAGCAAAGTCTACAAGATCTGAAGCTAGAAAAAGATGCCAGTGGGATGCTGTGTAACAACCTGCCCATCCCTACCTTCTCCAGCTGTCCTCCACCATCCCAATCCTTCACTGGTGGTGAAGACCACCAGCATCAGCCATTTTCCATGGCCTGAAGCCAAAACTCAAACAGTAGCTTGACCATTGGATTGCTAAGAGGTACATTAAAAAAAAAAATCTTGCAATTCCAGTTTGACATCTCCTCTCTCCCAATGCAGCTGGTAAAAAGCTTCTGTGTGATGCTCAATATTAAGAGTTTCCATAAAAATCACTGTGAAATACATGACGTTTCTGTCTGATTCAAGCCCGTGGATCCAGCCCAGCTCCTTGGTCAGATATTTTTCCCCTCTCTATTTCTTTTTGCCCACAGTGCTCTTCTCGTTGGTCATTCCTGGTTTTCCATCCCCTGGAGATGTCTCAGTAATGGCAACCTCCCTCTTTGGGCTTCTTGGCCCTGAGTCAACTCCTCCTGCTCCCAGAAGAGGCTAGCTTAAAAATCCATGCTCCACCCTTGGTAGAGCAAATACCCTTGGTATTTGAAGCTGTTCGTACATCGATACAGAGGTCTGGTTTCTCCCATAGCTTGTTCACTGATCCACGTTCCTTCTTCAAAGTCCTCTGACCTCTAATCCTTCTCTTTATGTAATTTCCTATTTTTGTTCCAGATGAAAATACGGCTTTGCATGAATGAATTTTAAGAGTTTTTGTACAGTCAATGTGTTCATGGAGCCTGTTGGCAATGAAATACCTCCAGACTCCTTATCCCCATCAAAAGGTACATAACCCTTGAAAATTCGTATTTAAACCGCGTCTTAAAGCCCTAAAATCCAGCGCGCCCATCACGCTGGGTACGATACAACCCATAGTGCAAGGCATTCCTGCCCTAAACGCTTGCAGCAAGGATGAAGAACTGACAGCCAAAAGTAGAGGGAGATGAAATAACTCTGATAAAGTCACAGAGCACGTCAGAGGCAGAACTGGGAGGAGAAATTGGGTCTCTGAATGTTTCCGTGTTTCTTTTCGTAACCCGTTATAATGATGCCGGCTCAGCCTGTGTCACTCTTGGTGAGACATCTACCTCTGATAATTTGTGTATTGAATAATCAGGAGCTGACACACATCCCAGTGGTGTTTTTGGGGAGCTATAAGGTGAACGGTAGCAATTGCAGTGCCAGGGAAGGTCATATGGAGCCCCTGCACTGGCTTTTGGGACGGGGCTCACAGGGAGCATGCTGCTGCTGTTTGAAGACATCCAGATATGCCAAATCCATCACTCCCCTCGGTGGGCTGTGCCAGCGGTTAATCACCCTCACTTAAATATGCGGGGCTCGTTTCTCACTGGAATTTGCAGAGCTTCAGCTTTTGGGTCATCTTTCGCTTTTCCTTGCAGAACCGCAGACCCTTCCATGGCCGATGAGTGGTGAGTTCGCAGCACCAGCTGTGCTGCTCAGCACCCCGATGAAGGACTCAGACAGCTTTTCTGGGCTTGTTCTCCGGGGTGCTTTATTAATTCACTTCTTTCTACGGCTCAATACCGAGCTCTGTCCTCCCGTTGTGGTCTCCTTATATTAATAAGGAATAAACAATTGTGTTTCTACTATAAATCAACAGATATATTTTCTTATCCATAGGTAGGAATTTTTTACATGAAAAAAAAATATTCTGACTTAGAATGGATTTTTTTTTCTCTCTAAATTTCCCTAAAATCATCATTTGCAAAAAACAGCCAACAATCAAAAGGCTGCACAATAAGTAAGGTGCCCTCTGTGGTTCTGTAGCATCATTTTCATTCTTTAGTTTTCATTTGTCTATGCTATTTAAGTGTAATATTCTGTGCTATATGTGATAAATACTACAGTATTTAAGGAAACACTTTTAAAGCATCATTTTGTTTCCAACCATGCACCGCAGACCAGCAGCAACAAAAGTAAGACGACTTCCACTCTGATTTTAACAAGGAGCGGGATGTCCTTGTCAGCACAGCTGGTAAAGACCCAAGAGTGAAGGAAAAGAGGGCTAATTAGCTGAACAACCTGCTGATAATTACAGAAAGGGCAGGGCTTTCCCTCCCTGGGGTGGCAAACCCCATATAAGCCCCAGCACCGCAGTGGTTGCAGTAATGCTGGTGGTCTTTGGGCGATGGTGAGATGTGCTTTCCATAAGGTATGTGGAGTTTTTTTTTTCTATGGGAAGGTGGATATGTAGGGTGAGAAGGTGGAGTTTGCTTATCTGTGTTGTTTTGAGGGGTATAAACACTCTGCCCTGGGCGCTGCTGGTGTTTGAGGTGGGTGTCCCACTGGGCAGATATCATGGTCTGGGATGCAGTGGTGGGCAAGTGTTTGGATGTGGAGCCCTGAGGGACCAAGGGCCAGGATCAAACCTCTCCCTGTCTTCTAGAGAAGAGGATTACACTGAGTCCCCTCATCAGACAGAGCCTGGCTTATGTTTTTAGAAGGGAAGAGGTCCTGTTGCAGCTGAGGCAGCTTTGGTGCTAATGTGGGAAACCAGGTGGGTCATCTCTAAAAATCCCCAGAGCCTCTGGCTTGGGGCTTGGCTGCCTCCAGAAGTGGAAGTAGGAAGGAGCAATGGATGTGGGCAGTTCTGGATTTTGGTTGGTTTTTTTTTTTTTTTTCTTTCTCATAAGGTGAGATGGGTAGACAGCTTCCAGGTGGCCTTACGGGAGAAGTGAGGGGTGAGGCAGCTTCTCTGCTGGGGTGGTGTTAAACATGGAGAGGTGAGGGCTCAAACGAGCCTCGTGCTGGTTGTGTTCTGGTCTTTGGGTGCCTTGTGCTCTTGCTGGGGGTGATGGACACTGGGGTGAAGGCTTGCACCTTCCCTCCTGGCCTTCAGAAAGTGGTTGGTTTTGGGGAAAGCTCAGTCCTCCATCACAGATTTCTTGGGAAGTGACTTGAAGCTTGTGAAGCTTTAACCCTGTGAAGTTTTTGCTCTGTGCTTCACCTCTCTGCCTTTAACTGAGGGTTCATTGCCTCTGGTTGCGTCTGCCTGGGCTCCACAATGCGCTGCACGGCCCTGGGGCGCAGATGGAGGGCGAAGGCTTTGGTGGACCACTGAGTGGGCTGGGGCTCACCCCCTGGTGCAGGGTGGCTTGCCTGTATTGGCAGCGTGAGGAGGAGGAGGAGGCTGTTGATCAAACATTTCTGGAAGACCAGATTTGTGTGTGCTTTGCTGAGTGACTTGCAGAAATAGCCCAGGCCGCCATCCCTCCCGGGGAGCGGCCGCGGCAGGCGATCGCGCCGTGGCTTATCTTTCCCCCCAAACATCAGAGAACCGATCTTGCTCCTGAGGCCGGGACCTGACAGCCTTGTACATTAGCACTTTTTAAAAGCGATGTCCACTTTTGAAATAGTACCTGTCCCGAGAGTGGTCACTTCATTTGACAAATGCCAGTGATGACAGCTGGACGCCACTTTACAAACTCCAGCCTCCTGCTCGTCCTCCCTCCGGCCCTGCTTGTGGCTCGCCCGCCCCGGGAGAGGCGAGGGAGGAGAGCCGTGTTCCCCTTCCCCTTGGTGAGATCTTTGAAGGCAGAGTGCCCTCTCCAAGCCTGTGACTGTGGGCTGAGGCCTGCTGGGACCTTGGCTGCTCCCCTGGGAGATGTGCCTGGACCCCGCTGGCAGCGGGGTGTACAGAGCATCACCAAACAGGGGAGGTGAAGGCAGCAAGCAGGTAGACGGGGATTTTCCAAGAAGGATTCCTCTAATGTCTACCCAGCGCGAGGAGCGAAGCCACATAGAGAAACCAGTTGTCTCATCACCATCTAGGAAGGTTTTGGCCAAAAACTTCTGCTGAGGTTCCTGGACTCTTGGACTATGCCAGCACTTGGCTCAAGAGCTTTTCATAGATGTGACTTTTTGCCCTGCAGAGACAACTCTTTGGTGCCCAAAGGGACTTGTCCGGCTCAATGGGCTGCTCTAGGCAAGGCCAAGACGGCCTGGCAAGAGGAGGCAGGGCTGAGGCTCCTAGTGACCACACTGCTGAGTGGAAGAGGTGGAAGAGAATTTTCTCCCTGCTCTGCCAGGCCTGCGCAAGAGCCCTGACAGATACTCGATGGTCCTCATGACGTTTGTGTTGCACTTACTGCACATGGGCAACTCGCAGCGCCTACGCGAGGGGGTGGGCAAAGCAGCTGAGATACAGCAGCAGTCTGCCTGAGCTTCTGGATGCCCAGGAGCTGGTAAAATGGCAGCAAGGTGGAAAACTTAAATCACAGCCCTGTGATTCAATGGGAATAATCTCCAGGCAGGAGGAGAGAGGTGGAGGTGTTCGAAGAACGTGTAAACATGGCACTTCAGGACATGGTTTAGTAGGCATGGTGGTGTTAGGTTGATGGTTGGACTTGATGATCTTGGAGGTCTCTTCCAACCTTAAGATTCTATGATTCTATGAAAAATTTCAGGCAAAGACAGGTATTTGGGAAACTTGGGCATAGCTGAACTCTTCTCCTGCTGATGTACAGAGGAAAAAGCTCCAAGTGCTACTTGAGTATCTCCTTGGGCACTCTCTGCCCTGTAGATTAGTGTATGTTAGTTTTCTTCTCTTCCTTGACTCTGTGGTTCTCCACCATCCAGTCCTGCCTTACTGTGTGCTTCTACTCTTTCTTGTGCACAGTCTTCTCTGCCAGCCCCTTCTCCCTCCCTTTAACGTAAATCCTGTCGGATAGGGAGGGCCTGGGTAGGCTGGCTTCATGGAGAGCTGGTACCTTGTAGAGCAATGGTTGTCTTGGCTGCTGAATGGCACAGGGAAACGTTCCAGGCTCGCTCACGCTCCTAGGAAATATGGAGTCTCGGCAAATTTTCCCAGCCGATCAGAGATTTTTGGCAATTGTGGGGTGGGGGGTGGAAATCAGGTGACTTTTTTTCTCCCTTGACTGGCTCCTGCTGGCCACCCCTCTGCCCCTTGGTTGCTGAGCCACCTCTTGGTGCCCACCTCTCGATGGAGGTCACCCCCCCATGCAGCTGCCGTCTGGCCCTGTGTACGTCTCCCTCCACAACTCCACCGGGACCCAAGTTATGATGTGAAACTTGGACACGTACGGACAACTGGCACGGCCCAAGCTGAGCCTGCAATTTCCTGGCTCATAAAAACATGAGCTTCCTTCAGGCCCAGGTCTCCACCAGGTCATACTGATCTGAGTCCCACACCTTCTCCCCAAGGTCCCCCCGCCTCCAAAGTATTTTGTGACACCAGCTAGGAGCTAGATTTTTTTTTTATTGCTCCATATGTCGGAGACACATGGAAAAATGCGTAAGAGAAATCCCCTTAGCAAGGGAGTGAAAAGCCACCAAGTTTACAGGGTGTTGCAAATAATCTGAGGCAAAACAAATGTTTAAGGCTGACTTGACTGCCAATTTTGAGTACGTTGTTTTAAATCCGGAAAAACAGGCCAAGGGGCAGTTGTTAATGGGCCAGTAATTTTCTTCCTTTCTGGACACCCCAGAGCAACAAATATCAAGTATTCCTTGGGAAAGAAATGAAGTGTGGGGGCCTTTTTATTTAAGGTATCAAAGGGCATCATTGACTTGCCCTCGTAGAGCGCGGCTCCTTCCAGCGAGGGGCTTTTACAAGCAATAACCCGTTTGCGAAGCAGCGCAGCGAAGCCGCGCAGCCGAGCTTGCGGCTTCTTGTTGGTGCTGGCTTTTATAAGACGCTGGGGGGGCTTACAACAGACCTGCTTTTTGTAAACCAGTCCATTAAACAACGCAACCCGAGCTTAAACGGCGGCGGGGGACGGAGCCTCTGGGGACCTTGCTGAGCCGAGCCCGCCGCTTCTGTAATAAACTCAGCGGCATCCCACTTATGGCTCCAGCAGCCAAAAAAACTCTGTACAGAGAGGCTAATGTATCGCTGCAGAGAAGGTCAAGTGTGAAAAGAGCCAGGCTGGGATTTTTTCCACCGGGTTTGGTTGTTGCTAGAGGATCAGTTGGCCAAAATGCTGCTGGTCCATGTGGTTTTACTGCCGGTGGTGCTTCCAGCCCTGGCTTTGGGATTTTGGGGTCCTTGTTGAGAGGTTTTGCTCTGCAAGGGTTGGTGTCATCTTGTGGGTGTCACATTGGTCTGCAGCCCAGGAGAAGTGGTTGTGTGCTGAGCAATGGTCCCCAACCTGCCAGGGACGATGGGTCTTGTTTGGACCCCCCAAGCTGCTGTCAGCGTGTCCTGTAGCAGTCGGTGGCTCCTGAGCAGAAGGGGAAGGAGATGGGGACAGTGTTTCACATATTGTTTGTAACTGGTGCTGCTGAGCACCTTGCTGAGCTGTCCCATTGCTGTTCTGCTGGTGTGGTGGGCAGTGACGGTCCCCAGTGCAGCCCTGCCAGGGCTTGTGTGGGTCCTGCTCCCCTAAAATCCCATCATTCTTGGGTATTCTTGATGGTCCTGGTATGTCCTCCATCTAGGGTCCAGGTTCTGCCCAGGTGGATTTTGGGCTGTGGGGCATTGGAGTAAGGTCTGTTCTGGAGGGGTTTGGGGAGGAGGAGGAGGACTCATCTTCCCTTGAGGGAAGGTCACAGAGAAGGGTCTGTGCTTGCTGTCTGGGGACGGACCATGACCAGTCTGTACAGACGCTGGTGGCACACGGCCTGGGGACATTGGCTGATGGATGTCCCGAGCCAGAGAGGGCAGCCAGCCCTTCTTGGGATCTCTCAAATCTTTCTGAGCTCTCGGTATCCATGGCTTCTGGCAGGGTGTTCTCCAACTGGATTACAGGTTTAAAGGGAAAAAAAGGTTTAAAGGGAAAAAAAAATCTCTCTTTTCTGTTTAAAATCTGCTGCCTTACCAGCACCTCAAGGTCTTTTTCTTGCACTGTGTGAAAAGACAAGCGGGTGCCCCATCTGCTCTCCTGTTGCTGCCTGTGAGGCTGCTGGATGAGGATGAGCAGCTCTGGGTGAAAAACGTGACACTCTGAAAGCTGGGGACCCGAGCAGGGGTCGGGTGAATGCTGAGCTGTGAAACTGGGCTCTGTGGTTGTGAGGTGGGCAATAACCACCCGGCATCCCCATCACATCTGCTTTCCCCTGCCCGCTCGTTTTTGCTATGGACAAAGAGGAGAAGGGGTTATGCACTTGCTTTTCCCAGCAGCCAGGAGAAGCCGTGGCTGGGTGAAGCCCCCGCAAGCCCTGGCTGCGTGTGAAGGGCACAGCACTTGCTGTGCTGCTCCTTTTCCAAGTCTGTTGACATTCTCCTCAAGAAAAAAGCCACCCAGAGCACTTAAACAGGCTCTCTTCCCTCCCCTCCAGCCCTTCCCCTCGGGAAATCCTTGGGAACCCAGCCTGCTGCACGCAGGGCTCAGGGATCACCCGGCTGTGGCAAAACACGTGGTGGACTTAACCCAGGGAGAGGAAAGAAGAAACAAACCTGTAATTCTGACATGAAATTTGGCTTTGCTGAACCCCACTGCTGCCCTTTCCCTGCACAGCTGTCCCTGGTCCTCAGCCACTGTCACTTGCTGTGGTCTGGGCAGAGCTGAGCGGCTTCGTGTTGGCAGCCAGGAAAGACCTGTGCCCGCTTGTCCTTCCCTGAGAGCTTTCAGTATTTCCCTTCAAGCTTGAGGCTTTTACCTGTTGGCAGGTCGTCTCCTCCCCACCGAGGCGGGGGGAGGAAAAGGGGTCAGCATAGAAAGGCTTGAGGCTGCAGGTCTCTGCTGATGCTGAGGTTGGCACTGGTTGCACTTTTCATCAAGATCTTCAGTTGGGGAAAAAATACAGACCTGAAAATCCAGGAATGTTGTGGGAGTACCAGGCTCTCTGGCACGTTGCTTTGGAAATCTGAATTTCCCCTTGAGTCAGAACTGCTTACCTCATGGCATTTATAGAATATCCTAATGTCTGTCTTGCCTCTTAATTTTTTAATCTTGGATGTTGAGGTTTTTGTTCAAATTGGAGTAAAGTGTCTTGATGAGTCCATGCTTTAAAGAAATCTCTAATCTACTTACTTGCAAAACCTGTGTTCTGTTCTGATTTGGGATACTACTGCTCAAACCCCTCTGTACTAATTTAGCTGAACGTTTTCTTGCTCAGATACCTATTGCACTTTGGAGGCAGAAAGTCTGTAATCGTTGGCTTGAAATCAATTTATTCTACTCCTTTTTGATCTAAAAAGTCTGGATGAAAACTTAAGGGCAAATTATTCTAGTCCATGAAAAGGTTCAGGACTGGGACTGTTGTACTTTACCAAGCATCCGCAGCATCCCATGGTCCAGCGCCAGTCAGCGGGGGGGGATGCTGCAGCCAGGGGGTTTCCATGGAAACGGGAAGATGCTGCGCGTGAGATGCGGTTTGGTCCCCACTGATGTTGCAGGGGAAGAGGTGGGGGGACCGGGGGACCCCTCGGGGCAGGCTGCTGGGGAAGGCAGCGCTGCGGGGGCTTGCGGGGGGCTCGGGGCGAAGGGTGCGGGTGACATCTTGTGGCGGCGGCCCCTCGCCGGGGCTTGTGCAGCCCTTCTGGCCTCAGACCCGGAGCCCGGAAACCTTCGGAAAGAAGGCGGCTGTCTACCAGGGGATGCCGAACACCGCGGTTTGGAGACAACTTGGGCTGCCCCTAGACCGCTGAGGAGCTCCGTGCCTATGTTGCTTCCTTGCCTGAGTGTCCGGTGCTGGTTGGTGCGAGGAGGAGGATGCTGAGCCAGCTGGGTGGCTGGCCTGGCCCCTTGTCACTGCTTTTTATGGATTTGACATCTGTCGGGAATTTGTTTCAGTCCCAGGTGTTGAGACATAATATAGGAGCAGAGCTCTGAAAATTCATCACACCCCAAGCTGCGTCCTTGTGCTCCACTCCGCAGCGGATGGGACCAGCACCCTGCTTGCCTGGGAGCCGGGGAGGGTTTAGAAGTGCCTGGCTCTTTAGGGCTGTGCTCTCGCTGCTTATTCGGTGCAGGAAAAGGTTAATCCCCGGGCAGGGGTGGTGGTTGGGACTGTGCTACTGCTGAGCAGCTCCGGGATTTTCTCATTCCCCTTGAGCATCGTTTGTCTCCTGGTTTCCAGCACCCTCCTGCCACCTTCCCGGTCCCCAGGAGTGACAGGGACCTGTCGCCTCTGAGCTGCTGTAGGAGCAGCCTCGACCTTTGCAGCCAGCAATGCCCAGCGTGTCCCTGGCACAGCCATGCTTTGAGCAGCCCCACCAGAGTGCAAGGAATAAAGTGACCCCGGGGGTTTTGGTACCTGTAGGTCACTGGGGACCTGATTTTTGGCTTGGACATCCCTTCTCCGACACTGTCAGCATGAAGAAGTGTCCGTCTCCTGCTCTGTGTATTTTTTGATGGTGCAAAGTCCCTGGTTTGAATCTCCATGGGTTTTTTTGGGGTAGAGCCTTCTTGGTTTGTACAGCTCTGAGCGCACACAGGATGTGGGGTACAGCTCAGATTTTGTATATGATGCTGGGGTGGGGGGGTGGGCTGTAGGTACGACAATGCTGTCATTAATCAAGTGGATTTTGTAGTGTCGTAGGGAGAAAAACACGAGGTGAGCCCTTATTTTGGGGGTTGTGGCTCTTCTCTCCCTCCATGGATCCATGTTGGGGGCAGGAACTTCCCATAGTGACTTTCGAGAGCCCCTCTTTGAGTGGCCAAGTTGCCGGGGGGGGTTAATGAGTTGAGAAGGCCTCCTGGATGGAAAGGTTTAACTCTACCCTGCCTCCGCCACCATTTTTCTGGTTGGGTGGGCAGAAGGCTTAAAATGCCACTTTGGCTGGCAGAAAGATGGGGGCCAGGGGAAGGGCGAAGAAAAAAGCTTTTACTTCCAAAAATAACTCTGGAACAAAACGAAGAGGTCGGAGGCCGAGCAGGGAAATGGAGAAGTACCTTCCCCGGGGGGCAGCTCTGAAGATTTCATCCTCTGAGTACCTGAGGAAGGAAAGCGTGGGTCTTTTAGAGACCGTCCCCCGCTGCCAGGGCTAAAACAAGTCACGGCACGGTGAGCACAGCTGGGTGACGGTGGCATGGAGCATCTTGCTGCCCTTCTTCCCCACCGGCTCATTGCAGCTGAGCCTCCCCCAGCCCATCCTCTCACCAAATTTTCCTCCTCTGTGCTGTCAGAGCCAGGACGTGGTGGAGCATGGCATGGCCAAACAGGGCAGTGGTGGCATCATGGCATTGGCTGCGTCTCTGCTGGTGGGAGGTCTCCTTGCCCGGGTCTCCAGCTCTTGCAGGACGATGCCGTGGTGGCAGAATTACCCTGCCAAGGGTGTCTCCTGGCCAAGAGCAGGCCATTCTGTGGCCTCGCTGCCCAGGGCAAGGTGAGCACAGAGGCTCTGCTTGCTCCCCACCCTGGCACCCATTCCTGCCCCACGCAAGGAACTTGCCTGTGGGTCCCAGCAGCTGATCCTGCAAAAGCCACCTCCCCCCTAAAAAAGAGTTTTACAGAGGGTATTTCCTAGAGCAAGTGTTGGGTGGGCATTTCCTCGCCGGTGGTGGCCAGTGTGCCAGGAAATACTGTTATTTCTTCCCTTCCCAAAGCTGGGAGACGATAAACACTGGGCTCTGCCTCCATTCAGCTGTGATCCATCAAGGTGCAGGGGGGGAACTCGCACCAGAGAGTGGGTGAAGGGAGGTCAGTGATTGTGTAAACAGGCACTTCAGAGTTCACCCCGAGCTGGTATTACTGTAATTCATTAGAGGTGTCAGCCCTCTTTGTAGTGCCTCGCTGGGAGAGCCCCTTGCCTGGCAGCTTCTAACATCCAGCCTCGCCAGCAGAAAAATAAACCGCATGAGATGTCTTGGCAGGAGACGAAGCTGCAGTTGCAGCATCACCCTGCAAAAAAAAAAAAAAATAATGTGAGATTTAGCATCTCTGTATGGTTTCAGGCTGTGTTGTGCTAACAAAGGTCCCTCCTGCAGTGGGGTGCTTGGTGTTGAAGAATTTCCCCCACCAAACCGGTGCTGAGGGAGATGCAACCGGTGCCCAACCACACCGGTTGCTGAAACAGCAGAATTTGCTTAGGAAAAAAGTGAAAGGGCACTGAATGCACTGCAATTTCTCACAGCTGGGACACGGACTTGCTTTGGGGGACCCCTGACTCTCTCTAGGCAGGATGCTGGGGAGCAGGGGAGCCGGCTGCCCCTCACCACATGCTGGGATCCCACACGTGTGCTGAGCATCCTTCCCAGCTCAGATCAAACCCCCACCAAATAGATATCATGGTCGAAACCAGTACAACCAGTATCTTTGTTCCACTCGGGGTGTTGTAGGGGTTTGGGGAGCCCATGCTCTGTGCCCACCTGCTCTCTACGCTTGATGTGAAGCTTGGTTCCTCTTGTCGGTGGCTGGGGATGGAGAAGGGCTTCCCTGTGGGAACAGCTTGTTCCCATCCCCTCGCCAGCTTACTCTGCTGCAACGCTTCTCCCAGCTTAAAAGGGCACGAAAATTCCCCCCTCCCAGCGGCGGGGAAGCCCGGCACGGTGTATAAACCGCCGGAGGTGTCTGGTGAGGGGTTCATGCAGTGGCTTACGGGGCTGTAAACAGCGGGGAGGACGGAGCGCCGTGGAGGGCAGCCCTGGGGCTGCGGCACCTGGGATGGGCACTCTCTGAAAAAGAGTTACGGCCTTGGCTGTGGAGTTGGCAGGAGATGAGCTGAAGACTGTGAGTTCTCTGCGGGCAGGGCTGTGCCTGCGCTCTCCAGCGTGGTGGGGATGCTCAGGGTGATCCTGTGTGGGACCACAGCATCCCAGTCAAGCCTAAAGTTACCTCCCAGTGCGGTGGGCACCGTCCCCAGTGATGTGATGGCAACAGGCTCAAACACAGAGAACTCAAATCTGCTGAGAGATCTGGGGGCCTGCACCCCCCTAGGGAATTAGACTGGTTTACCATCAGCCCGTAGGTGACATGAAATGACCGTTAGCCCAAATGATAATTCCCATTTCTCCCTTATCTGCCTCCTCAATGTCCCAACCTGATCTAATCCCATCTCTCCGCTCACTGAACTCATTACTGGGATATCAGAGGGCCGCGTTCCCAAACAAATCCAACCTCTCCTGCCCCGGCACAGGGGTGTGCTTGCGCTGGTGGGGGGAACAAGTCCGTGATGGACCCACTTCTGATGCTTTCGCGCTGGAAGAAAACAAGTGTCGGCTCCCAGCTCTGTAGTTGCTGATAAACCAGCTGGCAATGCTTATTTTAATTGCGTGGCGCTCCGACGGAGGGTTGGCCAGGAGAGAGGGTGCCCTACATTCTCGCACGCGGCATTTGGTCTGGGATAATTGTGCTGCGCGAGCGGCAGGATCCCAGCACTGGGGCCTTTGATTCCTGGCCAAGGGAGGCAGGTGCTTTCAATATTCGCCCTGCTAAGCCTCTCTGATAGGGAAAAGTGTTTGCAAGATGCATCTGGTGGAGGAGAGGTGGAGGAGGGAGTTCAGCCTGGGTAGGTAGCACGTCCTTGGTCCGGGCTGCCCCGTACCGCAGCCATCCCGCGTCGTGTCTTGCCCTCCCCATGCTGGCTGTTGATGTGTTTGTGGCGTGCGGCTCTCTGGAGGCGTCAGCGGTGGCCTGTCACCCTGCGCTGCCTCGGAGCAGCCTGAGAGGTGCTTGATGCTGTCCCTTCCCGTAGCCCCCACCCCCTCGCTGCTGCCTCTCTGCTCTCTGAAATCCTCCCTCCATCCGTGCCCAGGTGCTGGCTCCGGTTTGCCCATTTGGGATGGGATGGGGAAACTGCATCCCTGCGCCGAGGGCTGTCTCGACAGCTCGGGAAGGCTCCGGTCACCTCCATGACGCACACAAAAGCCAGCATCTTGGCACGGTGCCTGGGTCGCTCCTAGTGCTGGAGCGAAAACAGGCCAGGTATGGCGGTGGCTGCATCCCTGGCTGTGACACCCTCCCCGTGCCTCAGTTTCCCTTTCTGCTCTTGGGTTTTCATGCTCAGCTTCCGAGTGCTGAGATGCAGGACTCTGTGCGGGCACGGCTGTAGGTGGAGGTTGTGGATCTTTGGTTTGTTGCCAGGTGGAGGAAAAAAAAGCGCTGTGTGGTCTGTGGGATATTTGGGCAGGTAAATCCTTTGGGCTGGGACTTGTATGATGTGACTGTGTCTGTGGGGACGTGGCAGTACTGATCAGGCCATCCCTCCTGCCTTACTTTCCCCTTACTGAGATTTAATTTTTCCTCCGAATCTTTCCCAGGGGTTTTCAGCACCACTCACTCCCTGGGGAGAGCCAGCACCTCCCAGCCCCACGCCGTGCCGGTGCCAGTGGGGAGGACAAAGCCAGTATGGCATGGGGCACGGCACCACCTTGTCCCGCCAGTGCAGAACTGGGGCTGGGCTGCTGCCTGTCCTGGTCTGGAGTGGGACATCTCAGCCATCCCCACTTGACATGGCAGCCCCTCCACGTGCCTTCGGCCGGCTGTGGAGACAGCATCATCGCGGCACAGAGCATCACCGCTCTGGAGCAAGCCACGAGCCTAACCGGCTGCTGATCTGCTCCTGCTGCTCTTTTCCTCCTAAATCCCACCCCGGCCCTTCCTCTGTGCCAGCCCTGTCAGCTCTTAAGCCAGAAGCCCTCCATCCGCACAAGAAAAGGCTGGTCCCTGCCGGATCCCCCAGCCTGCCGCGCGAGCAGACGTTCTCACATCTCTATTTTCCCAGGGTTTGCTGATAAATCCTGGCTCCGTAACCCCGGCCTTGATTGACTCATTATCAGGCAACGTGCGGTGAGGAAGCGACCCGTGACCCTGCCTGGGGAGATGGGGTGACCCCGCGGGAGTAACCCTTATCGGCCCTTTTTAAAAGCTTCCCTTTTTAACGTGAGAGAGGAGCCTCGGCCAAGCCAAGCAGCACCCAAACAGCGGTGGGGTGGAGGAGGGTGCATGGCGGGGTGAGGACAAGGGAGCGCAGGAAGCACCGGGCACGCGGGGTGGGATTATTTCTGCTGGCAGAGCGTGAGGGTGTTTGAGGTTGGGAAGAGCCTCTGCCTGGGTGAAAACACGGACCCAGTTCCCATCGGGAGAGCCGAGCGTTGAGGTGGAGCGGGGCTGGCTGTGGCTCGGCGAGGGGGCTGAGCTGGCTGTCACCTAGCGCCTTGCCTGAGTCCACCTGCTCTGCGCGGATGGGCTTCCCAGCGGGGTTATCGGGAAGGAGCCTGCCGGGAGATAAGAGCGTCTGTGGGGGAAGGTGACATCGGACAGGCTCTGTGTTGGGGCCAAGCCCACAAATTAGGCTGTCCTGTGTGCCTGGGACAAAGGGGAGGCGGTGAGCTGCGTCCTTGCTGTCACCAAACCTCAGGTGTCTATTGGGAGGGGCGTAATTTGTCTTCCCTTTTCCTCCCAGCTGTTTTTATAGCAAGCGACCTTTCAACCCTCGCCTCATCTTTATGGAGGCGATAAAAATGTTAGGGCATCCTGACCGGCTTTCCCTTCAGCATGCCCTCCCAGGAGGAGGTGTGGCGGCCATGGGATTTGGCACGTGCTGGGCTGGCAGCATGCAAGAGCGGGGATGAAGCCACGGAGGGCAAAAGATGAGGAAATCCCGTTGCTTCCCTTGTTGCAGAGAGGATCACTGGGGACAGAGCCCCATGAGGCCAGCAGGACCAACCCTCCTGCCCCTCACCTTGCGTCAGGGCGTGGATCGCTCCCTTCCGCGGGCTGAGGGCTGGCCTGCCTGTGTGGGTCGCTGATCCAACTCCTCAGCTCTCGAGCAGGGATGGGTTTTTGCCAAGTCCCGGCTGTCACTGTGTTCCCACCTTTGATCAGGAGTCGGCATTCCTGAAGTGCTCCATCTCCCACATGTTGCGCTGATCAAAGGCAGCTGTTGCCTGGACCCTCCCCTGAGTCCATTTATGCGCGCGCACACACCCAAAAATACAGAAATACAAAGGCAACTGAAGGAGGTGGAAGGGGTGATGGATGGAGGAGAGACCCGGGCAGGGGGCAGCAGCAGGCAGAATCCCTCTCCCTGGTCTCATCGCAGAGGGTCCTGTCCACGGCCACTGGGAAGGCTGGTGG
Organism: Chlamydotis macqueenii; assembly: GCF_036417535.1. NCBI lineage: Eukaryota > Metazoa > Chordata > Aves > Otidiformes > Otididae > Chlamydotis > Chlamydotis macqueenii. The sequence goes on along the minus strand of NC_141572.1, from coordinate 12,834,067 downwards.
GGAGTCTGTCATAGGTGGAAAGGGTGATGCTGGGAAGGATTTGGACCCTATCTGTCAGCTGGAGAACAAGGTGTCATTGGTGGGTGACAGATGCAGCCGCAGCAGAGCACAGCCACCATCTCCTGTGGCTTTAGGCAGCATCAAGGAGGAGATTGGATGAACCCTTCTTTTAAGCCCACAGCAGTTTGTGTGTACTCAATGCCAAGGCCCACGCGGTCCCCTCTGGAGGACAGCGGATGCCTCTGCTAGGGAGAGATGTTGCTGCAGACATGTGGGCTAGTGGTGATGTTCCTCACCGGCCCGTGGGCAGAGTGATGCCACAAGTGGTTTGACCTCATGGACCATCTCATCCGGCTCTGCCAGGCGCTAGCGTCAGCTGCTTCAAAGGGAGGGGTCTGGGGCCTGCTCTGGTGGTGGCTGCTCTCCAGGACAAGTGTGGTCCCATCAATTGTGTTTTGGCAGATGATTTATTGCTCGTGCATGTGATTTACCTCTCCTCCCCAGCTCCTACAATGCAAAGGACTTGAACCATCTGGGTTTCCAAGTCCTTGCTGAATCCTTCTCCAGCTCGTTTGCGCTTGGAGACCTGATGGGGGAAAGTTCTCCTGCCCTTCCCCATCCTCACACCCCTCTGCCTGTTACTCAGCATCACAATTTAGCTTTAAGGCTTTGAAAAGTTATAATCTCTACCCCGAAGCTGCAAACACAAAGAGGGCAGAGAGCAGGAGCACAGGACGCTCTTGCAGACCATTTCCTTAGCTGAGACGGCAGGTTCAGGAGAGGGTTTAGCTGGTTGAAAGCCAAATTCTGCTGCCCACAGTCATGCTGCAGCAACCGCATCCCCCGGGCAAGGACAAAAGTGTCCTCTCCCTCTCCCTCTAGCAGAGGATCCAGCAGACCAGGCTGGGCAGAGTCCCAGCTCCTCAGGGCTGAAGCCCTTCAGAAGAACAGTTTGTCCTCCTGCTCCTCCCTTGGCCCCATCTTACCGAGCAGCACACAGCAGGCGGGTGTATCATTAAAACCTTTTATTTTCTTTCTCCAGAACTGGGCAGGGCAATTTACTCGTATGAGGGGAGTCCAGCCATCTCTGCTCCCAAAATCTAACGTCTTCAGCAGCAAAACCAAGGAGGGTCGGGCAGCGTTCCCAACGTTCTCTGTCCTTGCTGGTATCGGTGGGTCAATTTAATCAGCTGAAGAAGTTCCTCAGCCAGCTTACAGCCCTCTGGTAATCCCCTGAGGCAGAATTTTGCTCAATACTCACTTCTAAAAGAAAAGTGAGGGACTGAAGGTCTGAGTGCCAGGGGAACTAAGCACCTCTAGTTCTTACAGCCATCGAGGGGTGTGGGTATGCTCAAAACCCCCCTAAAACCCTCAAATCTGCTCGGCAGCATCCCTGGCAAGGCTGCATGGGGGATGCTGTCCCAGCAAGGGTGACCCTTGCTCAAACAGATCTTACCTTCCCTGTTCACCTTCACCAGTGTCCGGCGCTGGCCGAGGCGCTCCCGATCAGACAGGCATGAAGGGCTCCTCGGGGCCACGCTCATCCTTCTTGGGCAGGGCTGGCAGCGCCGGCCTCCCGCCCGGGGCAGCTGACGGCAGGCTGGCTTGTCACCGCTCACCATGGCAGCCGTCCCAGCTCAGGGTCATGGCTCTGCCCAGCACGGCAGGAGTGACAGGCTGTGCTGTGGCACCTGGAGAAATTGGGGAGAAACCTCTGGTGGCCCTTTGGACACCACGGGGGCTACAGACCAAGAGAAGCCTGGCTCCAAAGACTGCAGTGTACTCTGCATCTGACCCCTCTCTTATCATACCTAGGGACAGGCAGGATCTGCGGCAGCTTCTTTCTTTCTCTCCTCAACAGCACTTTACCCCCAGTGCATTCACCTCCTGGAGGACCCTTTGCCCCTCCACCCACACCTGCCTCTCCCCACTGAGAGATGCCCCCGCCAGTGCGGTCCCTCGCCCTAACCCTGCTTTCCAAAGTTCAGCCGCTTGGCTGCAGGCAGCCCATAATACCATTTTACAGCAAGGTGACCCCTGCTCTTTGGCGCTGTGCAACCCCCTGTCCGGCCGGCCGATGAGCCGGCCACCTAACGCGTTGTGACAGGTCGACTGGATGGAGCTTGCGGAGGGACCGCGTCTTCCCCCTCCTCTCAGCGGTTGGGTTGGCGGAGCGTTGGGTCCCCCTCTCTGCCCGGCACAGCGGGGGGGGTTTGGGGGAGTGAGGGTGAAGGGACGGTCATCGCCTGGACCCTGCCACCAGCCCATCAGACACCCCAGCATGGAGCTAACTGGGGGGACAGGAGGGTGCTGTGGGTTGATGTCTCACCTTTGCCAAGCATGTCACCTCCCAGTTACCCTCTGCCTCTTGTCACTCTAAGCCAGCGTAAGAAGGAAAACTTGGGCAGAGCTGCTTTTTCTTTCGTTTCCCCCATCTGGGCTGCGCGCATCTGTCTTGTCTGCTGCTGGGATCTCCTTGCTGGGAGCAGGTCTGATGCCACTGCAGGGTCAGTCTGTGGCAGAGGACAGGAGTGTCTCACACTGGCATCACCAAAGACAATCGTTTCCAGGGGGGGAAAAACCCCCAAAACCAATTTATTCAGTCTCTTCCCCTGTCTCAGCTTTGGAACAGGAGCTGTTCAAGCTGCACCCAGTGAACTCTCCAAGCTGGCACCCAGTCTATCCCCTACCCACACTGCGTGCCAGCAGCAGAAGGGTTAAGGATGATCTTCCAGACAGATATTCAAGTGCTGGGAGCTGCTTTCCCAAACCTCCCTTGAGCCTCCTCTAGACAGGGCCTTGGTTTCCCTCATCTGCTGGGGTCTCTGTTCAGAAACAAGCCTGCCTTGGAGAAGGACCTTCCATGGTGCAGCAGAAGCGCTCTCTTCTCTCCTTGATGCCCCCAAAACATCCAGTTTTCCAGAAAAAAGATGTTGTTCCAATAACCTTAAAATCTTGACCTGGGCAGCAAAAAACATAGGAGATAAAATCTAAAGTCAGTATTTGTAAAGCTTGTGCCTCTGTATTGAATCTTTGCCTCTGGGGAGGACTAAGAGATGTTGTTTTCAAAGTGAGATTAGCAAAGCTGAGCATCTCCATGGACTTTGCAAAACCCGTGTTCCTGCACGGACATTGAGGCTTTTTCGCTGGGATCAAGAGTCAGCTTGGGTACCCAGCCCAGAGCCTGGCTCAGTTAGGCACCTCTCCCCCAAGCATCAGTGGGGAACTGGCTCTTTCTGGTCCCAGCACCCTCAGAGGACATGGCATCGGCAACCAAGTGCTGGGGCCAGGCTCTCACCTGGGGAAAATCAACCCCAGTTGCAGGAGAGGCTGGTAGGAGGGAAACTGCAGTCCCAGGTGAAGTTGTGGCTGGAGCTGAGGATCCATTTAGAGCAGAATGGCTGGCTCTGGCCAGGATACATCTCTGTCCCAGCAGTGCCCAGTTAGGAAGTAGGAGCAGGCAAGGACAGTGCTGTCTGGCTGGGGTGGGCACTGCTGCTGGCTGTGAGCAGCAGGTGAGGAGGAGGTGGGGATGGAGATGGGGGGGACAAGTGTCTTGGAGAGGACGGGAGTGACAAGGGCAAGGTCTGGATGTGTTAGTGATGGTGCGAGCGTGGTCCTGTCAGTGCCAGCCTTCATCCCAAGTGATGGGCCTGACAGCCCGGCCAAGGACGAGGCAGGAGCAGAGGGCAAGGGGGGGGAGGGAGCCGGGTCTCTGGTATCGTGACACCTCAAGGACACCCCTTTGAAGGGCCAGGTGAACAGGAGCATCTCCTGGGTGCCCTCAGTCGGGGCTGTGGGGTGAGAGGGGTTTGTGCTGTGTGTTTTCCCTTTCAGCAGTCCCAGCAGCATCCCACCCTCTCCTCTTTCCCGTGCAGTGAGCCTGGCTGCTGCCTCAGCTCTCCTCCCCTGGAAAATGTGCGTGTTTCCCTTGCCGCTCACCTGTGTGGAGAGCGTGGGCTGAGGCTGGGCTCCCCAGTTAACAGGCTGGGATGCTGGGATGTAGCAGCAGTGTGGCTGGGTTGAGGGCTGCCTCCCCAAAACGGCTTCCTGCCGTGTTCTCCCCGCTGCTTCGAGCCTTTGGGATGGGCACGGCCTTGAAGGAGCGTTAGGAAGTGGAGATGTCTGTGCCACGGGGGCTTGGGCTGGGCAGAGGCAGCCCCCGTCCCTGGGGGGTAAACCAGGTGCGGAGCCAAACTGGGATGCCAACTGGTGAGGCCTGAGCATCTTCCTCTGGGAATAAAGCTGCAAAGCCAGATTTCAGGCCCAAACCACCCGTGGGAATTTTTTTTTTTTTTTTTTTCTTCCGTGGTTTTTGGCCTCGGTTGCCCGCGGGAGCTCCTGCGTCCCCAGGCCGCGCGGTTATTTAGCTGTTCCTCGGGAAGAAGCCGCTTTTGCTCGCTCCCGCGGCTTCCCCGCCCCCCCGCGTTAAACCCACCTCCTCGCCAGCCCCCCGCGGGAGTTTCGCTCCCGTGGGCTCCGCCGTGCCCGGCGCAGGCGGGCGGGGAGCTCCCTCCGCCGGCCCCGCGGAGCAGCGCGGCCCGGCCGGGGTGCGGGGTCCCCTCACGGCGCGGGGGGGACGACACACGCACACGGCGACACCGAGGGGGCTCTAACAGCAGCCGGGAGTTCGCGGGGGACACGGGGGGACCCTCAAAAAAACGCTGCTCAGTCCCTACTCCCCTCCGCGTCCCCCGCCACCCCGTCCGGTCCCAGTCCTCTCCCTCGACGCCCCCCCCTGCTCCCCCCGTTGCCAAGGCCCCGTTGCCAGGGCCCCGGCCCCGCCTCTGGCGCCTGCGCACTTGCCGCCTCTCGCCCACGTGACTCGGCGGGAAGATGGCGGCGCCCGCGGGCCGGCGTGTGCGGCGCTGAGCGCAGAGGGGTTTGTGCGCTGCGGCGGCCGGTCGCTGTCACCGCTCGGTTTCTGTGTCCGCCATGTCGCGGCTCATCGTGAAGAACCTCCCCAACGGGGTGAGCCCGTCTGCGGGGTGGAGGGGACCTTCCAGACCTAGAGATGGGCCTGAGGGGGCACCCCAGGGGGGGCCGTGGGCTCTTGGGGAGGGAGAGGCCCCAGGAGGGGAGGGGGCTGTCGGTGTGGGGCGGGGGTGAGCGAGATTTCCTGGGAGGGAGGGTGCTCGGTTCGGAGCGAGGGGAGGAAGATGTCTTGGTGGGGGGAGCAGGGAGGTGTCCGAGGGGAAGGGGCTGTAAGCGGGGAAGGGGTCGTGGAGCTGTGCTGAGGCGGGGGGGCCTTGTGGGAGAGCGAGCAGGCAGGCGCCCTTGGGGGTAGGGTGGTGGAGGAGCCTGGTCAAGGAGTGCCCCAGTGAGATGCTCTGGGAGAGCAAGAGGCAGGGTGTGGGGCATGGGCTGGGGCGGTGCCACAGGGGAGGGCAGCTGGCAGCCCCCCAGGGTGGGGGAGCAGAGTTTGTTGTGGCCTCTGTCCTCTCCTCCATCGCCAGGAGCTGGGCGCAGGTGTGCCCTGTGCTGCTCTGCTGCCATCCGGGTACCCCATGGTGTCCCAGCTGTGCCTGTGGTTGAACTGGGGAGTGATTGTGGCAGGCTAGCGCTGCGGGGCCCAGGGCTCACCAGGAGCTGGGTGCGCCCTTTAGCAGTGGGGGGATTGCGGGCAGAGATCTGTACCTGTGGTGGATTCGTCGAGGAGATGAGGTAGTTTGGTAGCTGATGTGCGTCTTTTTTATCAGTGTTGCCATGATGCGGTGTGGTTCCTATGGGACTTTAGAAGCCTCCTGAAAGCAAATGTTTTGCATTGGACGCAAAGCATCTCTCACGGTATTGCTGATTTACCTTCCTGTTGTCTTTCCTCATTTCCCAGATGAAGGAAGAACGCTTTCGGAAACTCTTTGCTGCCTTTGGCACGCTGACCGATTGTTGCTTGAAGTTCACCAAGGATGGCAGGTTCCGGAAATTCGGCTTCATTGGCTACAAGTCTGAAGAGGAAGCTCAAACGGCACTGAACCATTTCAACAGGAGTTTCATAGACACCTCCAGAGTCACAGTGAGTTGTTATTTAAACATGTCTTCTTTTGAGTCTCAAGCAAGTTTGTCTTTAGAGATTTTGGTAGCCTTAGGGGTGAACAGCCAAGGACCAAAAAAGCCTAAAGATTAATTCCTCAGCAGCAAAAGGGCAAAGCCTGATGCCAGACCTCGCTGCTGGAGTCTCGAGCAGGTACTTGATTCAGATGGGCTGTGTCCATGCACTAGCAGTGGTTTCAGTGGTGCTTGGAACAACAGCAGTTACAGAACCAGACTGTTGAATGTATGTTTAATTAAAGATCTCATTGATTCTTTTCAGGTTGAGTTATGCAAGCCTTTTGGTGACCCTTCAAAACCCAAAGCGTGGAGTAAGCACTCTCAAAAGGCCCCTGCCTCAGAAAAACAGACTGAGAAACCTCTGACAAGCACAGCTCCTGCAGGTGGAAAGAAAGTGAGTCTTGCTTGTTTTCCTGAAGCTCTGATGTATGTCAGTGATGTGGCAGAGAGAAGAGTGGTCTGATCTGCAGATAAGGGGACAGAGTAGCTGGAACAGTGGATGTTGGAGTCCTGGTTCTGGTATTTCCTCCTTAGAATGTTCCCTGTACCATTAGGTTACTTGAGAAGTAAAGCCAAGCACTTGGCTGTGCTTCTGATAAGCTTTTCTAAAAGTGGTGGGTTTTTTTTTTTTCCCCCCCTAGGATAAAAAGAAGAAAGATCCAGTGGAAAACTTAAAGCAGGTGAGTTGAGATTAAATTGCAGTCCTTACTTTCTTGCTAGCTTGTATTACTCTTTTCTGTACTGCTTCCTGTGCTGTTAGTTCAGGCAAGGTGTGCTATTTAAACAACTCTGTGACAGTCCAATTCTGCTGTAACAAACCATGATGTTAACAATCCCAGCATTGAGGGCTAATTTTTTAATTGTCGGTTACTCCTGTGAGAGCACACACTGCATCCAGGACAACGCTGTTACAGCAGTTCTGGTTTTTAACCATATGCAAGTTTTGTCACGTTTAACTTGCACACTTTTTTTCTCTTTCTGTCCTGATCCTGGATAGAATAGTGTTAATTTTCGTGTGAGCTGCGAGAGGAACGCTTGGATAATTACTAATTAGCCAACAGCTGGGACAGTTTACACAAATTAGTGCAAGGGCTGGTCCACACCTTGTGAGGTCAGGCTTGGTATATAAAGTGAGGAAGGTGCTGAGGGGAGGTTCCTGCTACTTGGGAGGGAGCTGGGTATCAGGATCCATGGTGAGCTATTGTATTGTAAATTATGTACTTAAGTAGTTTCTGTTAGTGGTTGTTTATTTTCCATCTCTGTTTTCTTCTGTTGTTTTCATAATTTTTTTTTCTTAATCTCAACCTACGAGTTTTGCCTGCTTTTCTTTATAAATTCTCCTCCCTGTCCCATTGGAGGGTGGAGGGAGTGAGTGAGAGACTGTAGCTTGCTCCTGAGGGGGGCTAAACTACAACACTTCTTAATGTTTTGTTTACTTCTTTAAAGTGCTTTCTAAACCTCAGTTACAAAAAAAAAGAAAGAGTAGGACTGAGAGATCTTGAGAAGACTAGTCACTTTAAGAGTTCGCCTTGTGAGTGTAAAGTGAACTCCCCCCATTAGGGATTTTTTTTTCTTTTTTTTTTTTTTCACATTGCTGGAAATCAGATGATATTTTTGAATTTAAACTTAACTACTAGCTCTCTTGTGTCTGTCTTCACAGCTTGTCTGCTTGCTTTCTCTTTCAACAGCTTGAAGAAGATAAAACGTTCCAGGAGTTCTTGGTGGTTCACCAGAAACGATCTCAGGTGGCCACTTGGGCTAATGACACTTTGGCAGAGGAGCCCAAGACAGGAAAATCAAAGGCAGCAGCTGATTATCTCAACTTTGATTCAGATGAGTCTGAGGGGCTCAGTGAAGAGGAGGATGGGAAGGAACCTTCTGAAGATCAGGAGGAAACGAAAGGTACGGAAAGGAGCTATCACCCTTTGCTTGTCTTTGTGTTAGCGAGCGTGAGAGCAGGTGTGCTGACAGGACCTAACTTGGGGCCCTGCCTCCTGATGGAGACAGTCTCCTTGGGAAGGTGGTTTCTCAAGCATGAGACTCATTCTGTGCGCTGTGGATGTACAGACACTTTCCCAAATTTGAGGAAATATGGGAAATGCAGCTTGTGGTATTAAGAGGATGGCATTTGTGCTTTCCATGGGCCCTTAATTCAACGCCTAGGAAAGAGTAACGGGGTGAACATCTGCATCTCTCTCCCTTAAATGCTCTCCTAGCCAGCAGCTGCTTTCATCTCCAGGATTTCCAGAGCTGGGTGTGGTTTCTGTTTGTTTAGTAACGGGTAGCTGATGGCTGTGAACTTGTCTGGTCTGCCTTTGTGTATTTCTGGAAATGTTGGTTTGTCCTTGGGGTGGTGGGAAGGGACAGAGTTCAATGTCTTGGATCCTAAAAGGAAAACTGTATCTAGTGGAGCAGTAGGATAACTTAAAGACAGCAACGTGGGCTGCAGTCTGGTGTCTGTCACCTTAGTCTCCAGTGTCACTGCATCAATGATGAATGTGGTTTTGGAGCCTTTCTTCCTCCTTTTATAGTATTTCTTTATGCTGTTCTTTTGGAGTGAATGGCATTTCCCTCCTGCTTCTTGCATCTGTTTGGGTAACTAGAATGCTCAGTTGGTCTTTGGTGGGGAGGAGTGTTTTGGAGAAACAGTTTCCTCTGTTCTTTACTCTGCAAAACTAAACTGAACAGTTGAAAACCTTCCCTGGGGTCTGTCTGAAGTATTTAGTTGAAATTGAGACAAAATACTCTGCCATGGAGTTCCTCAAGCTCCTTTCTAATTTGTTTTACACGTAAACATCCAGACATGTCAGCATGGAATAGCTGAGATCAAATTGCTCTGCTATTCTCCAGCCTTTCTTCCCCATGAAAAGGGTGGAGGAGAGGAAGGTGGTTCTTGTGATTGTCTGTTCTCAGCTTTTACATGGCTGGGGAGAGAGCAGTGGCATCTATGTGCAAAACTTCTCCGGTCTCTCCTCTCTGGCAGCAAAGAAAGGAGAGAAGAAGGCAGCGACCAGCAACGACCTCTCGGATATGGATTACCTAAAATCTAAAGTGGTGAAGGATTCTTCCTCCTCATCCAGTACAGAGGAAGAAACAGAGAGTGAGGAGGTGGAAGAGGAAAGTGAGGATGAGGAGGATTCAGGCGTTGCAGAAACTGCTGGCACAAGCACAGATAAAAGGGGGAAGCCAAAAGCCCAACAAACACAGCAAGAGATAGCAGTGGAGAAGAAGAACAAGGGATCTGCGCTAGAGGTATAGCTGAATTAGACTTTTGTCTTGCCTAAAGGAGGAGCTTTATGGGATAGTGTGTGTTTGTCAGTCGCTGCAGGGGTGAACTGACAGCTTGAAGTCTGCAGGACCCCTGGGTACCAGCTTTCTTGGCTCATTGGGCAGAAGCCATTATAAGAGTTTGCTGGATCTCCTCTTAGTGCTGATTGAATTCTCCCCTGCCACTGGCCAAGGCAGAGCTTCCAAACAAGTGCTGCCAGTGCCCTTTCCAGAGGCTTTTCTGTTTTTCTTGTATCCGCCTCTGTCTACAGGAAACGCTGTTCTGCAGAACCCAGGTTCTGGCGATGTGGTTTGACTATCCCAGCCAGACCTGGCGCCCTCATCTGGCACATCCTGCCCAGGCTGATGCAGTTGCAAGACTCTCTTGATATTCTCCCACTCTTCGGCCTCCTGCTTGAGGAGACCAACTTGTTGTGCTATGACTTTTGCTGTTTTTTGCTCAGCTTCCTTTTTTTATTTTTTTTCCCCTCCTCCATCCCTCTGTCCAGAAGAAAGGCGGCTCAGCAGAAGCCAGCACACCATACACAGTGAAACTTCGTGGTGCCCCCTTGAACATCACGGAGGTGAGCTTTGTTACTGGGCTGGGAATGGAGGCTCAAGGGTGTTCACAGTAACTTGGTGCGATCTTTGCAGAGGCATCTGTCTTCACTCGTGGAGCTGTTTTGAGGGTTGTGTGGGTGGTCAGGGAAACTTTCGAGCTGGCTTTGTGCAGAGATGTTGCATGTTTCACATAGTGTTCTTATAGTGTGTAAAAAAAAAAAAAAAAAAAAGTCTGAAACCTGCTGTATCAGAGAACTTATTTCAGCAATTACAATTCTTCCTGCAGCAAAAGATTCGTGAATTCTTCTTGCCTCTGAAGCCAGTGGCGGTCCGGATGGGAAAAAGCACCCAGGGGAAAAATACAGGTAATGTGTATACGTGGAAGGGAGGTTGGATCTGTGAGTCAAAGAACCTCTCAATCGCACCTCTGCTCTTTTCATCTGCTGTTCCAAATTGCTGGCTCCTGTCCCGATTCTTACAGACCTTTCAGTGACTTTGCAGCTCACCTGCCCTAGTTGCTGTCCGTAGGATGCCCTGGGCAGAGTAATATTGGCTGTGCTCTCTTAGGAGCAGCAGCAGGAGACTTTTCTTTGATCTGCCTCCAGAACTTTCCAAAATGTCCCAGACAAGGGAAGGAAAGGTTTATTCCTCTGGGATAGCTGCAGCAGCACCCAGGGACTTAGCTGTCGTGTGGATATCTGCTGCAGAGCAGTCTCTAGCCAAGCTGGGTCTCCTGGCTGGCTGTGGCTACTGAAGGAAGCTCTGAGGACCTGCTCCACTCTCTGGCAGGAAACTTTGCTATATGCCATTTTCCTTTCATAGCCTAACAGCAGATGCACCTTTCATTTACTCTTGAAGTCACCTGTGAAAGCCTACTTCAGCTGTTAAATCGGGCTGCTTTGGTTTGTGTGTAGAGAATGAGCTTTTAAAAGGCAGCCTTCTAGTCTGCCATGGCCATTTTCTGGCTGGATTGAAACTTTAATGGGAGCAAAATGCTTTCTCTGTAGGAATCTATATTAAAGAAAGTCCAATTCACCCTTAATTAGCCAATTAGTGGTTGTGTGTTCCCCACATGATGCTCAGTTGAACCTTTCCTTCCTCCAAGGTTATATCTTTGTTGACTTGAAGAGTGAAGCAGAAGTGCAGAGGGCCTTGAAGCGAAGGAAAGAATACCTAGGTAAGGGTTGTTTGTTCCTCCTTGTTCTGGCTGATGTGGATGGCGGAGTGCTCAGCTGCTGAAGTGTGCACTGCGGAAGTATCTCCCGTTGTTTTAGTTTCTTCTCTGCTCAGCTGAGGCGGGTGTTGTGCGTAGTCTGGTCCCAATGGGGGCTGAACTACGACCACGGGATAAACCAGGTGCCATGTCAGGAGCAGCGTAGAATTGGCAAGTGACCAAGCTGTTCATGTTCCCCTTCGGCCCTCTTTTTTTTTTTTTTTTTTTTTTTTTTTTTTTTTCTGTCTTGTGCTTCAAGTGTATCTTGCTCTTAGGATAAAAATGATGTTGTTTAAATCTGGTTGGAATAGCGTAGGAGATTTGTACAAATGAGTTTGTAAGCCTGTGTTTGAAGCCTGTTCTTGGCCTAGTCCTTAGCTGAACTACTGGAATTATATTTGCAAAAATCCTGTGCAAAATGGGAGCATCTACTTGGAAGCCTGTGAACTAAGTTGACATGGGCAGAAAGGCTGGAGCTTTCTGAAAGGAAGGGAGACTGGGGAGCTGTCTAGCAAATGTTATCCTGGTTTTTATGATGCAGCCCCTGTCCTCCCTCTTTTTCAAATCAGCCAGAGTTCTCCTCAGAGCCTGTGGAACTGAAATTGCCTGTGGCACTGCTGTAAGCCCAGGTTCTTTGCACGTTGATATTGATTGCCTCCATGGCCTTGGGAAGCAACTGATGTGCTTCTGTGTGTGTTTGTGGGTTAGGTGGACGATGCATTGAGGTGTTCCGGTGTAAGAATACTCCAAAAGAAACGGTTACAGCAAAACCTGACAACCAGCCATGGCAAAGAAGGAAGAGAGATGATGAGGAAGAAGAGGACTTGTCTGAATCAGGGAGACTCTTTGTAAGGAATCTTCCCTTTACTAGCACCGAGGAGGACTTGGAGAAGATCTTTTCCAAGTACGGTAGGTATTTGCTGTGGGGATTTCCTTCATGTGCACAGAGGTTTTCTTGCTAGATGTGAATGGACGAAACTGTCTCACGCCTCTTGGGTACGGACTGACTCTCATCATCTTTATTGCCTGGTGTGGCAGTGTGTGGCTGCTCAGCTTTGGAACAGGCGCTGGCTCCGTGCTCCTTCACTTGAAGCGTGTGCTGCTGTGTGCATCTGCCCTTGTCCCTTTCACTGCATCTCTGATGCAACAGTAAAAGCTCTTACCAGTCTGCGTAGGCTCTGAGTCCCAGTGGGATGAGGAGGAAATAACCAAAACCCCTTGCTGTGTGAAATACTGCTCACACAGGAGATTTCTAGATTCTCTAGGTAAGAGGTGAATCTCTGAGATACACCCCAAATTCATAGTCACATTTGCCATGTTAGGTGGAAGCTTGAAGCTTCCCTTTTCTAGCTCAAAGTTGGACAAATTTAAGGTGATCTTGTCATTAGATCATCCTGGAGGGGAGAGAGGGTTAGGTTGTTGAAATCTTTGTTCCTGACTGGATGTAAGTGCAGCTGCTCAGAGGTTGCCTGGTTTGTGTCGCATGCCAAAGCCCTGTGAGCTGCCACACAGTGCCCAGCTGGACTTGGGGTGCTTTTGCTGGGCCTGCCTTGTCGTTCTGCAGCCAGCAGCTCCTCACCCAGGCTGGTGGCTCACTGTGCACCTTCTGCAATATCCAGGGCTGCTCTGCCATCCCTGGCTCCCCCCCGCCCTGGCTTTGGCCAGGAGGTGCCATTTCAGAGCGTGCGATGGCTGTGTGAGGACATCTCTCACAGAAAGACCTTGCCTTTTGCAGGACCCCTTTCGGAGATCCATTTCCCCATAGACAGGCTGACCAAGAAATCCAAAGGATTTGCTTTCATCACCTATATGATCCCCGAGCACGCGGTGAAGGCTTACGCAGAAATGGATGGGCAAGTGTTCCAGGTATGGTGACTGATGATTTTCCTGTGCTGGTGGGCTGCAGCTGTGGGAATGTTTGTTAGTAAGGTAGCCAAGTGTTTGCTCTCTTGCTTTGCTGAAAAGATTGGGTCTCTTCTGCCTTGCTGTGTGGGAACACGGTTGCTTTCGGTAGAACTGCCTGGTTTGAACAGCCTCACCGGTACCAGAGTCTGAGCTAGAGGTGGAGGAAGGAGATCTGAGTCTGTCTCTCGCATTGTGTGGCTGCTCTGATTTGCAGTAGTGTCTCATTTGTGAAGGAAGGTTCTCTCCCTCCACCTAGGCTACTTGACTAGGAAAGGTGCCAGAAGACTTCCTCCACTTTGCTTAGTTCGTGAGCTTCTGTGGGCTATTTCAGAGCTACTGGACCCCTTCTCTTCCTTCCTTCCTTCCAGGGTAGAATGATGCATCTTTTACCGTCCACGATCAGAAAGGAAAACATTGAAGATGCAGATGCAGAAGAGTCTTCCTCATACAAAAAACAGAAAGAGGCCAAGGACAAAGCCAACAGTGCCAGGTACAGAGGTGTCTTGTAGCGGGACAAAACAACACAACCTGCCAAATTCCCAAGTGGCAGGAATGCATGTAGGGTCTTTGCAGGGGCTGTATCAACTACCAATGTCAATGAAGCATTTGCTGTGCAGCTCTGTGTTTCCTTTATCTCTTACCTACTTGATTCCTCTGTCCAGGTAGCTCTAGAGCAGCAGAAGCTGAGAGAAATGTGGTTTTCAATGGCTTTGTGTGTGTGTTTCTTTCTCTGATGTTTTAATAAAAGTTGGTCTGATGCTCTTAAGTCTTTAGGGTAGTGGTTTCAGGTCAGTTGGGTCTTTTTCTTTTATTTGGCCACCAGTGTTTATACAACTCGTAGGAACTCTGTGTGACAAATTAGTTTGAAAGTGGCTAATACTTTCAAACTTGAAGAGGAAGGAATGCAACCTTACTCGCATGGGCATTGTGCATTTAGGAAACCAGTTGAAAAAAACGTGTTCCTCTGAGCCAATATCTGAACTTCCAGCTGCAATTGCAGAGCTGTGGCCAGTGACTTCTAGGGAAGGAGAGCAAAGCTGCCTGCACTGCTGCCTTTCTGTTGCCTCTCCAGTCATGCCTCCCGCATCCTGACTCATCTCTAAGGATCTTCTACCCTTCTTTCCCTCTAGCTTTTTGTCTTGACTGCTAATGGTGGCATTCAAAGCTGTTTTTTTCCCAGGACCGTTGGATAGAGAGACACCAGTGGAAGAAAGGAGTGTGTGACCTTGCTCTTTTTTTTTCCCTTTCCAGCTCTCACAACTGGAATGCGTTGTTTGTGGGGACAAATGCTGTGGCTGATGCCATTGCTCAGAAGTACAATGCTTCCAAAAGCCAAGTGCTGGATCATGTGAGTTGGCTTATTGATCAGCTGGGATGGGAGATCACTTTCCTATCTGTTTCCTTGTGCCTGATCTTTTTGTGCAACAAAAGCCTCTGTGTATTCACGAACACCACACAGGCTGAGGGCCTCTCTGTTGGATCTGAGCCTAACAGTCCCTGAATTTTGCATTTCTACATAACTAGTTGTTGGGACTTTGCACCGTAAAGCTCATATCCTTCTTGGGAACTTCATTTTGCCTTGAGAAGCATTCTGAATCCAACAGCAAAACTCCTGGCAGCTTCAGAGGATCTGGAGCATTTTACCTTCAAGCTCACTGCCAAATTCCACTTGTATTTGCTTATGAGAGCAGGCAGGAACAACAGATGCCCAGCATCCTCCTGGATCAGACTCTCTGCTTCCCTCTTCTGAGCTTTGTCATGTTGTCAACTGATGTTCTTGCCTGCAGGAGAGTAAAGACAGTGTGGCAGTGAGGGTTGCTCTGGGAGAAACTGAGTTGGTCCAGGAAATTCGCCGGTTTCTCATTGAGAATGGAGTCAGCCTGGATTCCTTCAGTCAGGTGAGTTGCTCAGCTGAAGGCAGTGGTGTGGACCTACCTCTTCTATGTGGTGACCTCATCTCAGTGTCCTCAGCTCTCTCTGAAATTAGTAATTAAATGTTCAATATCTTGTAGGATTGAACCATTACATGGGTTAGGAAACGTTCTGTCTCTTTGAAAATGCAACTGCCCTTGGGATGGTTGAAATACGTAGCATGACAGCTTATAGTATGATGGTCAATTTGTAGGCCATGAAGGAGTCCTGCTAGGGTGGATCTGGAGCTGAAACCTTCATACGTGTGCGTTTGTGGAACAATGAGGTTGTACTGGGATGTGGATCTTATAGGAAGTGTTTTCTAAATGGCTGTTGGCCCTCTTGGATTCTGGAAAGGGGTGACATGGAGTGAGACAGCATGGCATGTTGGATCTTCAGTTGGTAAATGCTGGGTTTTGGTTTTTTAAATCCAGTCTCTCCTTTCTTCTCCCACCGAATGTGACAGGCTGCTGGTGAGCGAAGTAAAACAGTGATCTTGGTAAAGAACCTCCCTGCCGGCACGAGCGTAGCAGAGCTGGAGGACGTCTTTGGCGAACACGGCAGCCTGGGCCGGGTGCTGCTGCCAGAAGGAGGCATCACGGCCATTGTGGAGTTCCTGGAGCCAACTGAGGCCAAGCAGGCTTTCACTAGACTGGCCTACTCCAAGGTGAGCATCGCGAGGGGTAGGCAGCTGGCTGGAGAGCGCAGATCTTGGCTAGTTGTGAAGCTGAGAAAGGAGTGCTTGCTACAAACGTGAGATGCAGAGGATGGAAGTGGCCTGCAGAGGGTTTCTTTGACCTTTCACTGTACAGGAGTGTGGTACATCATAGACTATGATCCTTTGTGAGGCTGGATGCAGACTCTCCTTTGGTGAAAGAGAGTTTAGCCAGCTGAAAAAGTTGCTCTGCTTTTCCACTGCTGTTTTCCATTACAGAATGAGAGGAAAATAAAGCTGAGAGCAGAGCTTTTTTTTCAGGCCTTGCCCTCTGCTCTTCATATCTCTCCTGTGTTCTCCTTACAGTTTCATTCTGTGCCGTTGTATCTGGAATGGGCTCCAGTGGGTGTCTTCTTCAACCCAGCCCCTCAGAAAAAGAATGTTCAGGCTCCAGAAAAGGAGAGCAAAGCAAAACTGCTACCTGGTAAGAGCTTTAACTCTGGGACAGAGGTGTATCTCATTGTTTTGCTGCTCCTCTGTGTAAAGCAGCAATTCTGGTATTGCTGACCCTTGGGCAACGGAACCAGCCTCATGAAGTTGTCTGCGTGGCCGTTAGGGTCACCTGCTCTGCAGTAGGTTAGTTGCTTACAGCACACCAACGTTGTCCTCATTCCTGTCCCTGCCCTCCTTGCTTCCTGGTTGAGGCGGAGGCAGTACAGTGCTGCTCACGACACAGAGGTCCAGTTTGGACTGGGCTAAAACATGAGCTCTGGAAAGAGATATTTTTGTCCAGTCTGGCCTTGGCAGCAGTTGGGACAGTGGTAGCTGTTCTCTGTAAGCTGGCCCAGACCCCCTGGGTGTGTGTGCAGTTGTGTGCTGTGCAAGAACACCATCCCTTCCTGTGGGCAGCCCAGCATGCCACAGCGACAGGAGTACTGGGCAGCAGTGGGTGGTGACAGGTTGTGGGTCCCAGTGCATATTTCTTCTCTGTTTTTGTCAGGCCCCACTGTATGCTTTGTCAGGGTGATTTCCCTCTGCTAGGACGTGACCTTCCCTCCCTGAGTGTAACCTCTTTCTCCCCATCCCAGGGGCTGTAAAAATTAAATCTTGCCTATATATATATAACATTTTGAAAGATGCTCTTAAAAAAGAAAAAGAGAAGGCTGGACAAGCATGGCTTTATGTAAGTTTGTTTTGCTAGAGGGTATTTTGGGACTCTGAGCATTTGGGAGAGGGAAGAAAAGCTGTTTTCTGTGCCTTGCTGGCAAATACCCTGCCAGGTGGAGTGAGGAGGCTCAGACCACCCAACCAAAAAGGCTTGGGCTGCCTGGTGCTGGGGGTAGGGAGGGCAACCAGATGGAGCCACATAGGAAAGATAACTCTTAGGATGGAGCTGGGGCAACCTCTGCACACCCCTGGCCCAGTGCAGGTTCTCCTTATAGGAAAAGAGGGAGAAATAAGCCTAGAAAAATCACCAAGGGGGGTGTTAATGGCAAAGGGAGGTGTGTAGTTTGTCCCTTCTGAGCACAGCATCAGCTGTGAAGTAGGGGATGAAGATACTCTAAAAGACAGGTGGTCTGGTGAGGAAAGGAGTTGGTAAGTCAGTAGATGTGAGAGAACTCGTGTGTCTTCTCTGATGTCTAATGAGGGCCTAGTCCCACTGCAGGCTCTAACAGGTCTCTCCCCTGTCGCATGTGCTCGGTAGTTTTGAGACTTCTTCATTGTGTGAGGTACCGTAGAAATTAAGTCATTTTAGAAGTTGGAAAGAGAAGGAGATGGATGGATGGAGAGAGTCAAAATGCAGTTGCCAAAGCCTGCCTCCTTGCTAAGACCAACCACAAACGCCAGCAGACTTGCCTGTTGGTCAGCTCTGTGGTATCCAGGTTTCCTTTAATTTCCCAGCTGTGAACAGGTGCTCACAGCTCCATCGTGGGGCTTGGGTGCCTCAGAGGAAGCTGTTGTGCTGACTGCTGGATTGCAGCTTGATTACTTGGTTTTCTTTTTACAGACTTGTCTTTGCAGAGTACCAAAGCAAAATTTGTACAAAACAGTGTAAAATAGTGAGGTTTGGGAATCACAGAGTGTAAATCCATGGCTCTAGAAGTGTTGATGCTATAGCGAAGCCCTTTAAGACCACAGCCTCTGTGCTGGGTGCAGTTCTTCATTGCCCTTTGATATGCGTTTGGGCTTAACAGACCGTATTCCTTCACATGCTGATGGGGATGTTATTTCACAACCTGTGGATGAGTGTTGGCGAGAGATGAGGTTTCGGAGCAGTGCAGAAGGATGCTCAAGCAAGTCTGGGGCCCCTTGCGTAGTTCAGCAGGTGTCTGGGTTTGATATGAGGGTGACTGAGTGCTGGGGAACCACGTTTGTGGAGTTTCCTGCGCTCAAAGAACAGGCAATATTTTAATTTTCGTGGGAACATGTTCATATACTGTGTGTTGAGCTTGCTTCAGTCTGTGACCACCAATAAAGAAGTGGCCTGTTCCTGCTGGAGTAGTAACTATTAGCTGGGGTAGTGGGTAAGCTCCTGCAAAACTTGGCTTTGTTACATCTTGCAAAGTTGAGTTTACTCTCTTTGTTTCAGGTGATGACACTGACACAGCTCTGAAGGGCTCAGAGGAAACAGCAGCACAGGAAGAAGAGGAGGAAGAAGAGGAGGAGGAGGAGGAAGAAGAAAGCATTCCCGGGTGTACCTTGTTCATTAAAAACCTGAACTTTGCCACCACAGAAGACACACTGAAGGAGGTGAGCCATAAACAAGGAGAGGGGACTGGGTTTTTCTTAGTGTGGTCCACTCAGATGGAGCAGGAGGGGTTTGAATGTGTGGTTGAGGGCCAAACTGATGGAGTAAAGCCCTCACTTCTAGTGTGGGCTAAAAGAAAGAACTCTACTCTGCTGCAGAACGCAAGGGGCAAGCTGTTCTCCACCTCTGTTGTGCTGAGGATAAAGTGTTTAAAGGAGCTAAATTGCAGCCAGTATGACCTAATGGGAGATTAGGGAGCACTGGGTTGTACTGGGACTGGGAACCTCTGCTTTGGGGTTTCAGGTGTCAATTAAGACAAACGTATCTGAAACCATTTTGGTGGGGTTTAGTTCCACCTTGGGACAGGTGGAGGCAGTAGGAAATCTTTTAAGACTCCTCATTTCTCATGCTTTCTGTAATGCTTCTCCTTGGGACAAGCACTTTTGCAGCTCTGATACTGCTTTGTGTGTTAGGGCAATAAATAAGTTAACGATGGTTTCAATAAGATGTGCTTTTCGTCTAAGTTTCTACCTACACTGAACTGCCTGTGCTGTTTTACCTCAGCAAAGCACTTGGGAGAGATCGTAGCATTTCTAAAGCCCTGTGGGGTGCTCATAGCAAAACAGGGGAAAGCAACTGGGAGTTCCCATCTCTGCCACTTTTTGTGGCCCAGGAATGCAGGTGCAGCATCAGTCCATCCTGGATCCATGCTTCTCTACCTTGGGACTGGGGCACTGCGTAGAGGCCAGTTGGGTCTGGGGACAAATGTACATGTTCAGAGGACGACTGGGACTTGTCCACTCTTCTTTTTCTGCCTTCTGGCTGCAGTTTTACAAGGGAGTCAAATAGATGGTTCACAGCCCCTGCTACCCTCCAGCCCCTCCTGCTTGTCTTTGGCAAGAGCTGTGTTCTAGAGGCATCACAAGAGTCACTCACCCCTCAGGTCCCTACCTGGCTGAGTGCATCTTGTAATCCATAGCGTTCCTCCAGAGCCATCCCAGATCCCTGCGCTGTTTCTGAAGAGCGGTGGAGGATTTCTGGGAACGTGTGTATTGATTTATTTAAGTCTGTGTGTGGTGGTGGGGTTGTACATTTGTACAGAAATAATTTTATAAGAAAAGACGCAGCTACACTGACTGCTTGTCAGGCGCGCATTGCGGGGAGGTGGGCCTGTGACAAAGAGAACTGAATCACGTGTCCAAATTCCTTGCAGACGTTCTCCAAAGTGGGAGCTGTGAAGAACTGCACAATATCCAAGAAGAAAGACAAAGCAGGTACTCTAGATGTTGCTGTTCAGTTCCTTCCCTTGGCTGATTGCTGGGGGCTCAGGTGTGGCATTGCTTTAGCATTCATCTGGCTGAGCATTTGTGTTCTCATTGGTGGAATTCTTAATATTTCTAGAAGTGTGCCTGTTGAAATGGCTGAAAGCAGCTACCAAAAATACCCCGGGATTCAGTCTAGGAGGTTAGGCTCAATTGTGGGATTTGTGGAGGTGTGGCCTTCTCTTGAGATAGAGAATCCAACTCCTTCAGGATCGCAGAAGAAAGCAGGATGCGAGTTGAAAGGAACCGGTGCCCCACGATGATTAAAGCTGCGCACAACGTGCTTTATCTGCAATAACAGCTGGGATCTTCAAGGATAACTGGCTGAGTACTCTGCTGAGTGGGCTTCATTTGCCTTCTGCCTGCAGGCTTCGAACCCAGCAGGCTGTGGTGAGGAGTGGTTATGCCTGTTGCGTTGACTGCGCTCACTGTTTGGGTGGTTGGACAGGGAAGAATTTACTTAAGGCAAGGGCTGGCTGGATGGGCTGTGTCTTTTTTTCTGGATTTTAGGCTAGAGCCTATGAGATTTTTGCCTTAGCAGGGCTCCTCTTGCGTGGGATACTTGAAAACTCAGATCTACTGAAAGAAAAAGAAATAGAGAGCTCTTCAGTACTGCTCCTGTGACTGGCTCTAGGCATGCTTGTGACCAGACAGCAATGTTTGAGTTTAGGCTCCAAAGCGATCCCCTTCTGTCGCTGTGGGGTCGCCTCTACATTCTGCTACCACGGAGATTTTGAAGTTGGAAACCAGGTGTTATGTTTTTTCTTGTGCATTTTTTCCTTTCTCACCCAGCCTTAATTATGGCTCTTGTACTGGTCAGTGTGTTCCTCAGAAGCACGGTGTGACCGTAGGTGCTGCAAACCTTTGCCGTGCGGGGAGGTGGAACAAATGTCTCCTCCTTTGGTGTGGAACTAGCAGCTGCCCACTCAGGTTTATAGAACTGCTTGCTCCTTCTGTTTCTTGCAGACCTCAAAGGCATTTTGGCTTGTAAATGAAACACAGGTCTTGTGCTTTGTGATGATGGGAAATACAGCGTGTGGCAATCCAAAACAGATCTCAAATGCTCAGCCCACTGCAGTGATCAGTGACTGCTTGTCATGTGTTGGCCAAAATTAATTACTGAAGAGGTCGAGGTTTAGAAGTGTCTGGGGACCAAACTGTAACTTGCGTATCGCTATCCTGGAACAAAAGTCACAACTGTTTCTGGGTAGTTGGCAAATTTTCCAGATGAAGGTCTCTTTTCAGTCATGGGGAAAAAGTCCTGTGTATAAAATGTTTGTATGTCCGTAATGGGATCGCTTACGCTGACTGTGACCGGCAGTTCTTTTGTAGGGCTTGGTGTTTGTGGAGGTTGCACTGAAATTATGTAAAGCGACAAATCCATTTTGTATGCAACATTGGTTATCTCTTCTTCTGCACCAAAACAAGCTTTTCTGGACCCGCGTCTTACTCCAAACAAGTCAATAAGGGTGCTCAGGAGTAGTGTCAGAGTCAGGGCATGGGCAGGTTGGCCCTTTGCCTGGAGTATTAGTTTCTGTCCCCCTAGTTTTGGCAATCAGTGCTTGCTCTTGATTTGTTTTAAAATCTGCTTAATATTGTCACTTGCTAGCTTAATGAGTCCCCTTTTTCTTCTGACAGGCGCTTTGCTTTCAATGGGCTTTGGATTTGTGGAGTACAAGAAGCCAGAGAGCGCCCAGAAGGCCCTGCGCCGGCTCCAGGTGAGCTTGAGCATTGTCAATTGGATGAAGACTTGGGTGAACTGTGAGGCTCAAAAGGTAGCTGAGGATGTCAGTGCTATGAGTTACGCCGTGCAGGTGGAGAAGCCTCTAAAATGGGCCAGGTTTGTGAGGGAGGAGGGTATGTAAAGGGACAGGACCTAATGCAAAAGGGTATTTCCTAGCACGGATCCACAATGGAGGTGGCAGAAGGTGTGCAATGATTGAAACTTAATGAGTTTGTTCTGCAAAGTTCTCTTTGCAGAGTTGATGGAGACCCAGGCCCCTACTTGCAATGAGAATTGCATAGTATTTAGTGCTGTGGAGTTCAGCTCTGCTCTCTGTGAATCTGCCATTGCTTCAGGGTCTTCTAGCCTCCTGCCTTCCCCATGGGACATACCGCAGGGCTTGGCTGCACTCCGAAGGAATGAAGCATTCACTCTGCTGCTAGAACAGTGAGCGATCCCTTTCTGGGCAGATGCGAAGGAGTTACTCTGTGTGATCTGTGCATGCTCAGTGACCGCAATCCATGAGTCTCACCTACAACAAGTGGTCCTTTCACATTCCACAGCCCAGGTAGTCTTTGAGGTAGATGTGTCTTGAGACATCTTTGGCTCATTCCAGAGCAAATAATAAGATGGTCACTGCCTTGAAGAGTTTGCAGTCTAGTGGGAGAGGAAACCGTACCCCAGGGCAGTGAAGTGACTCATCTTTGCCAGTTCAGTGGCAGAGCTGAGGTTGATGGACAGCAAGATCAAGGATGTTGGCTGCTACTTCAGTCAGTCAAGGTGTCTCCAACCTCCTGTGGGAAGCCTTGCCATGCGTGAGTGGCATTTAACAGAGAAACACTTTGGCAGGGAGAAGGGGAAGAATATATGGGAGAGAGCAAGATGTGAAATGCTGTGCTTCTCTCCTGGAAGCTTGGAAGCTGTTGTGGCTTTGATTTTGTTGTTGTTTCTTTAACTTCTAGGGCTGCTCTGTAGATGGCCATAAGCTGGAAGTTAAAATCTCGGAGAGAGCTGTCAGGTAAAATCTCACCTCTGTAACATGGTTACATTTAAGCTGCAGTAATGCTTGGTAGGTTCTTAATTTCTTCTATAGCATCTCTGCATCGTGAGGGATGTGGTCAGTAGTGCTCTGACTGAGCACGTCAGCCTTTGTTGTGCTTTAGTCAGTCTTACTTGAAAAACAATGATGAATAGCTGATGCGAAGGTGTTCGCTCACCAAGTGACATATTTCTGGTTAAAATCCCTAAGCAGCATGCGGTAGTGGGACCCCAAAAAGGAGCCCAGAGTGAGAACCAGGCACTTAAGCTTTCTTCCACAGTCAAGGAAAACACTCCTCTAAAGCCTCTGCTTTGGCGATGGTTCAGTCAACATTGTAAAATCAGCTGATAGCCCAAGTTCAGTGGGTTTAAAGAGTTCTTGAAGACAAATATTCTCTGGGTAATGAAATTTGTAGCCTATGTCATCAGGGAGAACAGTAGCTTAAAAAGAATGTTCTGCTGCCAATTGTGATCAAATCAAGACAAATACAGGGTTGGTTTTTTTTATTCTTGCTTGGAAAACAATTTGAATTTAACTTGTTCCGTTTGGGCCATCAGGTGCAGAGGAGGTGGTTGCCTGTGGATGAATCTGCTTGGAGTTAGTCCTGCTTTTTAGAGTTTCTTGTTTTTATTCAGTGCAGAATCTTTTAAGTGCAAAGTTGAAAATTAACCCAGGTGTTTGAAGGTGAATGTCAGCACATAAAAAGTATCCTTTAGACACTTTGGGGACCCTACTGGAGAAGGTATCTCTGAAATGTCAAAATTTGTTTGAAAATCTGATCCCTGGGGACCAGAAACAATCTGACAGCTCCCTGGCTGCACTTTATATTTCAATTCTTTGATAAACCATTTTCATCCGTTTTAATTTTTAAAATCCCTTGAGTAGATATAAAGCCTATGAAAACTTAATTTGCTGTTTTCTAAGCTTGCAAGAAAAAGAATCAAAGTTAGCTTACATTAAGCTATTTAAAAAAAAAAAAATCAAATAATATGTAGCGAGGATGCCTATGTGAGCTAGCTGACTAATTTTTCTACATCCCTAATTTTGAAGGAGCCAGAATGTGATGGGTGTTTTGCCGTGCGGTGGTCCTTACCTGCCCTTTCTGTTGATTTCACAGGCCCACTGTGAAATCATCCCGAAAGAAACAAACCGTCAAGAAGCAGAAGACCTCCAAGATCTTGGTCCGAAACATCCCATTCCAGGCCACCGTCAGGGAAATCAGGGAACTTTTCAGGTAGGAAAGCGCTTTCCGTCAGGTCTGTGGAGTGCTCCAGGCTGGAGCTGGTCTGATTTCATAGAGGATCTTGCTATCAGATTGTAAATATTACGAGTTTTGTTTTCTTTGTGGAAGTAAACAAGCCTCTTGCTGTATGTAAATACAAACGGCTTGGCAGGTTATACCAGTATAGGAATTCTGCTGGTGAGACAGATGACAAGCCAATGTTTTTTGACTGGAGCCACTGTGAGCTGTCAGAGCCGGTGGCCCGTCACCGTGCAGCAGACATCCCCAGAACTTGGAGATCTCCCTGCCTGTCGTGTGAATGACATATAGCGTTGGATCTCTTTGTTTTTTCCTCTTGCCTGAAAGGCGTGCAGCAGCTTTCCTGATGCTCTGCACACCTGGCTGGGGAGGAGCACTGGGAGCCGCTGCAGACAGCTGGCGTGAAAGGTTTGGGCTGGGGCTGCCTTCCTCTTCCATCTGTCCTGCCCACGTGACGGTGTCGCTCCTTCCCGTCACGGAGGGAGCATTCCATCTTGCTTTGCCTTCCACGAGCGTTTCACTGCGTGTGCAGTCTGTGAGGATGCACAACTGTGCTGTCCGTAATACCCTCTCTGGCAAGAAATTCCTTGTCAGCCGTGAGACCTGCCCGGGATAGTGCTGAGTGTTGAATAGGGATTTTAGGATCCCCAGCCTGCATTCTTCTGTGCGCTGGCTGATCTGTTTCCTTTGTATCCTCAGCCTTTTGTGCGGTGACTTGTTAAGCCTTGTAATGCATTCCAGAAAAGAGGTGAAACTTGCTAAAATACAGCATACAGCATCTTTTCTGCTCGCAGGCTGAGAATCTTTTGCTCGTTGACCCAGGCCGTGGTCCCTGCTCCTCTGCTGACTTGCAGAAGGAATTTAGGGAATTGATGTCCAGCTCTGCCTGTCAGTTTTTCCCATCTGCAAAATAAGGGTGAAAGCCTGTATCTGCAGGGCATGGTGAAGTACTGTGGGTCTGTCTAAGCAGAAGGCAGGCGCTTTTGTCTGGTCAGGGCTGCGGTATTTGTTTCCAGAGGGACCAAGTTGAGGAATCACTTAACACTTTGACACCTCCCGGTACCACACAGTGAAAACTGCCTTGCAAGGAGCTGCGGGGCAGAGATTTGGTTGTAGGTGAAACTATGTATTTCCCTCTGTACAGTGAATTCTGCCTACTTTATTAGTGTGTGATGTTTTCCTGGCTTGGCCGCAGGTAAGGACAGTGGTTCCCATGTGCCGGGTAGGCTGTTTCCTTGCAAGGTGTAAGGTGGCAAGGAAAACTATGCGTTGCAAAAGTATTTTGGGGTGGGCTCTGGAGATTTAACTGGCTGCAGACGGTGACTTGGCTCTTGGACAGACGTTGCTGGAAGGGTGGTGGCAGGCACAACGTAAAGATCTCTGAGAAAAAGGTTTTTCTTGCTCGTGCTGTGCAGCTTGGATGCTTTTGCTTCAGCGCTGCCCTCAGAATCTCTACTGAAACAGAGAAAAAAGAACCTGGACTTCCAAGCTGCTGTGCTGAGTTTTCTTAGCCTGTGAGGCACTGCTAATCTAAAACCCAACACTGTGTGGCTGCAGACATGACCTTTGTAAAGCTGGAGCAAACAAAACCAGGGAGATTATTTGCCTTCTAGGGCCCTGGGTTAAGTTCAGGGAGCTGCAAGGCTTATGTATATCACGAGGGTATACAAGCCCAGCAGAGACCGGGGGAGGGGTGGTATGTTGGGGTTTTTTTTTTTTCTTCCTGTCTTGTCTAGCACCTCAGTGCTGCAGAGAGGAGGGGTAGAGGAGCAGTCTGATTAATATTGCAAGGAACACGCAGTTTCTGGCTGCGTGCGCTGTTGACAGCGCTCTCGGAGCAATGTGTGGACATCCGTTTTGTTTACCCAGGATATTCAGAGATGTGGGTTTTTCTCCTCAAAACAAAAGCCAACAGCTTGTCGGGGGGACCCACGGTCCTCCCGCCATCCCTCCTTCCCTTCAGAGCAGCTACAACCAGCCGTGATGGAGTGCTGCTAACTACTTCATCCTCCTGGATCACTTTTTTGGGTGGTTTTAAATCAGATGCCTTTGCTCGGAAGCTTTTACCTCTTTCTGTGTTTAGAAAGCTGTCTTATATATATTTTGTTATTTATTTATTTGAAATTGGGAGCAATTGCTTGGATGGGAGGGCTGCAGGGGGCACTCTTGGCCTGCCCAGGAAAGGCTAGCTGGGGACCACCGTGCTGGGGACCACAAGCCTGGGGACAGCAAGGGACAGTGCCAGCCTGGGGACCGCTGGGCCACGCCGCTGGGCTTTGCCATGCGGGGCAGCGGCCCCAGGCCCGCAGAGGTGAGAGGCTTTGCAAGGCCAGCATCTCCTCTATTGTTTCTCATGCTCAAAAGGCACTTTCTGGCCCTGAAGCTGATGTTTTCTCCCAACTTGCTTCCTTCTATGCTTGCTTTTTTCTTTTCTTAATTCCTTGAGCAGGAGAAAAATGAATAAGTAAATATATACGCACACACACACTTTCTCTCTCTATTAGTATGTGTATGTATTATGCCAGACAAATACGTATTTTATGCAAGTATCTATTTCCAGATACAGATATCTTTCCCCAAACAAATATTTCCATGTTTTGAGCTTTGTTAAGGAGCTGTGTATTACTTTCTAAATGGCCCCACAGTAGATATTAAGGACACTGGAACAGCAAAACAAGGGAGTTGGGGAAAGGCTGTGTGCCATTCTCCGGGCTCATCCTTGCTGTGGTTTGGAAGTGGTTGGTGACACACATGCTTCCCGTCGCACGGCCGAACGCGTCCTCTGCATCCTGAGCACCGGTGGGTTTGGGGAGCCGTGTTCCCCAGGAGCTTCCTCCTGCCTGTCCCCAGCAGCGAGGTGGATCCCTGGGAGAGGGAAGGAGGCCAGGCAATCCCTTGGGAACGGTCTGTGAGTGGGTGTAAAACTCAAAATTACTTTTCCCTAAGCTCATAGTTTGCAGGAGATTCAAGGCAAATGTGTTTCTTTTAATTTTGGAGTTTAGGGATATTAAGTTCTAATTCTTGGGCTGGAGGATGGTGGTGCTTAATTTTCCTTGTCCGGAAGCCGTGAATGCTCTGGTGAACAGCAAAAGTCCTCTGCCTGCAAAATAAACCCCTTGTTGAAGGGCTCCGCGAGCCTTAGGTGCCTCCCGCCTTCCACACTGGACCTGATGGCTCCCGATGGCTTTGCTGGGGAGCGCAGCACTGGTTCTGAGCATGTCTTGGTCTTCTGCTGGAGGTGTTAGCCTTTCTCACACCATCAGGGGCTTTTTTTTTTTTTTTTTTTTTTTTTTTTTTTTTTTTTGAGACCCAATAGGTGTTATTTTCTTCAGAGGGAGAAATGCTTTTCAATTATAGGAGCTGGTTTTGGGCTAGGTGTGAAGATTTAGCTTTTGTGGGTGTGTTTTTCTTCCCCCATTTTTGTTCTTTATTAGATTCTACTCTTATCTTTACTACCTGGAAAAATAACAAAAGACAAATGGTCCTTACCTCTTTCCAAAGAGCCATAGTTAGGGGAGGAGAGACAAAGGGATTGATATCCCATGAACGCTGCTAATTTTTGCTGTCAAATTGAGGGGCTTTTATAGCAAGTTGGGGTGGTTTTTTTATTTTTTTTTTTTTTTAAGGAACTCTAGATGTGGCAAGCTGAATTGAAGATCTGTGAAAGGCCACATTTTCACAGAATGGAGCTCTGTCAATTTCTGAAAAATAGGCTCCTTTAAAATCTATCCTATTAGATTCATGCAGCCTTCATTTGAAGTTCCAATTAACTATTTGTTTCATAGCATCCTCTTCCGTCCTCCTTCCTCCTCTCTGCACCAACTTTCATGAATATTAAAAATACGGCTGTTTGGCAGTTGGCATATAACATTTCAGGGAGATGTATATTTGATTTTCCCCAAAGGCGGAACGATTACATTTAGAAAAAAAAACTTCTTCAAGATTTCTACCCAATGAAATGCAACCTGAGGGATAGAGACTGTAGGAAGTCTGCCTAGGTATTGACGTACCTGATGCTTGCACTGCTGGAGGAAGCATCTCAAGGAGCATGTTTTGAGGATGGCATTGTTTCATCTTTTCTTTGCAAATTATCATTGGGTCTGCATCTCCAAATTCTCCTGAAATTGCGATGACCATCACTTCCAGCAATCCTCTGCCAGTTAGTTGTGGTAGACCCCAAGTTCAGAGCGAGATCAGATGTTGGCAGTGTGAGTGTGGAAGGTGTTCTGCTGTCCATGTCTTTCACCTGTAGGAATTGAATTCAAATATCCTGTGTAAACCTGTAAAATCATAAAATCGTTATCAGCTGAGACTGGACTTCAGTTCAACTAGTTATCGGGTGCGTTTATCTCCATATTCTCACTTTCTTATAAGAAAAGTAATGCTGCTGGTTAGGAAGACCTTCGGGGATGGGTGTCTCTTTTAATTTTAACTACTTTGCTGAGTGTTTTCTGTGTCTTGACAAAGACATGGCATTTATTGCATCTGGCAAAACAAGTGCCTGGGACTGGTTAGGAGAAAACAAATCTATTCCCTCTGATAGAGGGTAAAAGTGAAGACAGCCAGTGGGACAAGACTTTGGAGTCATGTCTCTTCTAGAAGAAAAACCTCTGAAGAACGATACGATGGATAAACTGGCAGAGATGATTTTTTTTTTTAAAGGCAGTCTTTATGAAGTTAATTTTATAAGATGATGCCTTTCACTTCTTCTGACCTATTATAATCAAGTGTAGTTATCAGAATGGGCTTTTCATTTCCCATTACAAAGGACACAGTGGTATAATGAATCCGTCTGCCAGACATGCTTGCTGTTCACACCTTTCTCCCAGTAATGGAGTCTACATGACTGGAGACAATTTCTCCTTCCCAGAGTAACGTTGCCCTGTTGAAGCTGTGGAAATCTTTGCTACTGAAAGGCAGAGGAGGAAAAAAAAATTAGTCCCTTGATAAACATGTGAGTTTGTTAAGCAAGTGCTGGGCAGTATTAATTAAAATATTCAGTGCAAACAGCCCTGGGATGCACAGTGCTGTAAGCACTGCTTACTGGGCAGTCTAATGTCAGATTACTCTCCAAGTGACATTTTTGCTTTTAAAACCCTAGGTGTTGTGCTAGAAATGTCCCAAAATCTATTGCTGCTTAAAATGTTTTTGACCGTACTGTCCTGCTGCAGTTAGATGGCCCAGGAACGCTGGGGAAGCTGCAGAAGTCACAGTGAGCACCTCCTCACGGTGTAAGAGTCTGCTGGGGTTAGGATGGGGGCTGCACAAATGCAGCCAAGGGCGATGAAGCTGCTGGGTGGGATGTTGGGGAGAAGCCCCAGGAGCTGCTGAGCCCCTGCCAGAGGTCTGGACTGGAAGATGGTAGGATAGGCTCAGTGATTCCCAGTAACCATGGGTGCACTGGTCTGCCTGTTCCTTCTACCTCCTGACCACATCAGCAGATCTGTCCTGGGTGAGATGTCTCCTGGCCAAATCTCCTGCTTAGCTCCCTGTTCTCTGCTGAGAGTGATGTCCCTCAGTGCGTTCTGCACTCTCCTGTGAAAAGCCAAAGCGTGGCTCCACTGTTCAGCAGCTGGAAACTCCTTCCCGCACCCTATAGCGTCTAGGTAAGGATGTGTGCGTTACAAGCGTGAGTGTGGTTCATGGAACTGTAAAACTTCCTATTTATTGTGCTCCTAGCCCTTTACAGCTAAAACAAAATTAAATTGGCATAGATAAAACATGCTGGGAATGTTACTTAAGGGGCAAGCGGAGGCAGGGCAGAGTTGCTAGATGCGCAGGCGTTGGGCAGGATGGGCGATAGTACTGATGGAAGGATGTGGAGATCTGCAGTGCTTCCTTGTGTTAGAAACCGCTGTTGGGTTCGTGCCCTGTTCATCTGGGTCGTGTCTGTGGATGGATTAAGCTGCGTTTGTGAGTCATTTTGCCGACATGGTCCAACTGTCAGTCTGCAGCTAGATCCAGTCTGAAGAACTCAGAAAAGAGGAGGGGTAGAAGTTTGGGTGATGAGCAAAGCCCGCCAGCTAAATATCTCTCTTCTTACCCCTGTGTGGTTACTGGTTTAAAGCTAATAGTTTCTGCTCCCTTATCGGTGTAAACAGAGATGTTCCTCAGAGCAAGATATCACCCCATCTCCCTAGGAGGCTGCTTCTGATGAGGGGAGAGTCTCTTGGTCTTCTGCAGTCTGATGCTTGTGGCCCAGCAAACTCCTTTGCTGCTCAGCATGGAGTGAGATGAACAAAATCCTGTACTGGAGCAATCTGCGGGTGAGAGGAGAAAGGCTGGTTTGGTCTGGATACCTCGCTCAGTTCTTTGCTCCTGTTACTCAGGCCAGTATTGATCATCTTTGTGGACTGGGGCTTAGGTGCCTCGCAGAACGGACACAACTCCTGGGAAGGACTGGTAGGATAAGTGTGTTAAAACAGGTGCTCCAATAGTGGCACTCTGCCGTGCCAGAAGGTATTTGTACAGAACTGAGCTGCCAGCTCCTCTGCAATACTCACACCTTTGCTTGTCCCGGGGTGCTGTCCTTGCAAGCTTGTGCATGAAGACGATGCCCAAAAATGAGTCTTGTACAAGCAGAAAGACCCTGGGGAAGCAGCTAGCATTGGTGGGCGCTCTGCACCCAGTTATCAGGTCAGTGTTGGATCCCAGCTTTCTGGCTTCCCCTGTGAGCTGGGACATTGGTGCCAGCACATGGAAGGACCATGGAAGGTGTCTCTTGCCAAGAGGCACACGTTTGGGTGGAAACCTGTCAAAACCAGTTCTAGGACTAAGAACTGGACCATGTCTCATTTGAGTGCTGACAACAGTAATGGTGTCTCCGAGTTTGATTTGATGTTGAGTGGAGTTGCCGTATTGTGTTTAAACATTGAGTTGTTTTAGAAAAGTTGACCCGTCCTTCTTTGGGATCTACAGAGCCATCCCCAGGCTCCCGCTCCAGGCCACTGAGTGCCCTGAGCTTACAGGCGCTCGATGGCATGGTGGTTTGCATCCGTGCGTGTGCGTAGGTGCGTGTACGTGCTCTGGTGTCTTCGGCATACGGGTGAATTCCCGCACCAGCAGTGCTTTTGCCCTGTTTTGGCTAATACCTAGGGGTAATAATGTCTGGTTCCCATTTTGAGGGTGGCTTTCCCTTCCAAACCCATGCCTAGAGCACTGCAGGGCTGGGTGCGTCAGAGGAAGCCTCAGTGAGCTGGTTCCTCAGGACATGTAAATGCAAGCGGCTTCTGATGATGGCAGCAGCAGATGAGGTGGCGCTTCACGTTAATGCTGGGTTTCAGCTTTCGAATCAGGATGCGAGCTCTGTGCGTTGGGCTGCTGAGCGTCTGCGGAGGGAACGTGTCTGGCCTGGGGGGCTGCAGGGTGCTGCTCTGGGTTGAAGCTTTCCACCCCGATGTGGCTCTGCCTCCCCGCTGTGTGGGTTGTCTGCCCCTGTGATTTGAAGGCGTTTGCAAAAAAAAAAAAAATGCATCTTTGGGTGTGTTTTCTTTGATGTGGTTAGGAAGCTGCTTGGTTGATTCCTCCCCTCGTGCCCTTCCTGTCTGAGGAGCTCTGCCCGACTCGGTGGCTTTTAGTGTTTGTTTTGGTTTGCAAGGGGAAGCTGGACTTTCCTTACCATTGCATTTTCTCCTGCCC
This sequence comes from Chlamydotis macqueenii, assembly GCF_036417535.1. Classification (NCBI taxonomy): domain Eukaryota; kingdom Metazoa; phylum Chordata; class Aves; order Otidiformes; family Otididae; genus Chlamydotis; species Chlamydotis macqueenii. Next base: position 12,802,775 of record NC_141572.1, on the reverse strand, counting down.
ACCAGCATCCCTGGCAGTGTCTCCTCCCTGCAGCCTTCCAGCGGACTCAGGGCTGGTGTTTGCAACAGGTCCTGGCTGTGGTGCTGTTGTGTTGGGCTGCTGTGGTCTCCCCTGCAATCCCACCGCTTACCCTGGCTCTCCTCCTGCCCTTGGTCTCTGTTCTCACCCCATTTCCCCCCTTTACTGGGGGCTATTGGAAGATTTAAGCCTTGCCCCTTAGGCTGGACCCCTGGACCACCCCATGCCATCTCCTCTTCTGACGCCTTTGGATTGTGTGCGACCTTGTTCTCCTACACAGCCTATCCCAGGTGCATCCTTACAGCCCGGCTTAGTGCAGGGGCTTTACTAATCCTTGTGTGCTCCTGTGCCCAAATCGCAGGAGCCTGGGAGCGGTGCGCAGGGAAATGCAGGGTGCAGGTGCTTTTCTGGGCAGCAACTTGCGGGTATGTGCACCAGCTCCGTGAGCCGAGGGCTCCAGTTGAGAATACAGGGATCTGCTGGGCTGGCTTATTTCTCTCACTATCTCAAAAAACATAAATTAAACTTTTTTTTTTGGTCCTTCTTCAAGCCTTTTCCTTATGTGCTGGAAACTCAAACGCAGCAATGTAACTGGCCACTTTAATTTGACTATGCAAAATGAGCCATGGGGTGAAGGAGAGCGAAATAGGTTTTCAGCGCTGTTTTTCGGTTTGAATCATAAAGGTGTTTAACATAGATAAGGAAATGTTTAACTCTGTGTTATCTTGGCAGGGTTGCTTTAAAAGGTGGATCTTCCCAAGAGCAGAAGGAAGATTTTTCAGCACATCTCTTTCTCTGGCTTGAATATTCATTACAATACTTTATTTTTATTTTTATTTTTTTTTCCCCTCTTGTGCACTCCACATTCTCCATACCCACGGGTCCCCTTTTCTGCTCACCCAGAACTCTGCTGAGGAGTTTTTGGCTGCCTGCTTTTGCGCAGTCCAGTTGCCCGATGCAAATGAAAGGAGTTTGTAGCCTGCTTCTTTCTGCCTCCTGCCAAAGCATCTCTCACCGGGGCGCCAAGCCGAAATTCCCGATGGAACTTAATTAGTTTTACACACAGACTCCATCGCTCGTCAGCACAGAGGGGCTCGGGGAGGTGGAGAGAGGTGGGGATGGGACTGCTTTTGAAATGTCTTATTCTAATGTAACTCTGGGATTTTGCTGTGGGGCTTTTGCCTTTTTTTTTTTTTTTTTTTTTTTGTGCCAAGTGGGACTGGCACACGTCTGTGCGTACACGTGGACTTTTTCTCCTTGATAGGAAGCAAAACATGAAGGCTGTAGGAGCTGCTGTCTCCTGTGAATAACCCACTCAGTGCTAGTAGCATTATACAGTCTCCTTTTGTCTAAATTGTGAAGAAGAGTATGTGTGTGTCTATGTAGGAAAATCATGTTATTTTTTTGCCTTATGTTACAGCTAGTTCTTGTTCCTTTTCAAAATTGTCCCTTGGCCAGGGAGGCTACTCTGGCGGCTGGCAGCCAGGGAGTTGTAGAATCTATGGTGTTGAAATTATGCTGGAGGAACTTTTGAGCTTGTGTCAGCCTTTAAGTCAAGGAGCAATCAAAGTGATTATTTTCTTGATCTTAACATTCTTCTCTGTTGCATTTTTTAACTAGAGTTCTTTCACAGTGCCGTTCACCCATCTGACCTTCTTGTCTTCCGTTGGCACGTACGCGTGAGTATTTTTCAGTCTCACTTCATGAGAAGGTCCTGAACAAGCCTGTAATGAATCACAGTTTTCTCCTCAGAATGACATTGTGTCCTTTATTTGCATCCCTGTTTGCATTATTATTTTTTTTAACCTCAAGCCTGCTGCAGCATTTCTGCCTCTTCGATCCAATGGATTTTAAGCCTTGGGATACGGTTACAATTAAGGACCTTGCATTGCACAGCCTCTTGCCTCCCCCCCGGGCCAGACCCCCTGCCAAAGGCATTTGAACCGTGTTGGCTTCTGCAGCTGGTGGCACCGTGAGCATTTCTGTCTGTGCTACTGCCCAGACCTTGTTTTTCCTGAAGAAACCAAGCTAAGGCAGACCAGGCTGAGCATCGATCTTCTCAGCTCCCTTTCCCCCTCCCCCAGCAGCATCCTGACCACTTCCAGGCATCTGGCAGAGGAGAGATCTTAAGTTTGAGAACTTGGTGCCATTCAGTATAGGAGGAAGCTCCCGAGGCTTGTCTTTCCAGGAAGATGATGATGTGGGATTGATCTTTATTAGATATCCAGGAGTTCACATAAGCTGCCCTTGAAGATGGGACACTTTCTGACCAAGTTCTCATTTTATTAAGCACCTGGGAAAACCATCTCCTTTGTTCTGCTTCTCACAGACCCACTTGTTAGCTGAGGGGCTGCCCCTCGGTGGTCTGGCCACTTCAGGCTGTCCCCCTCATGGGTGGCCTTCTGGGGCTTGCCCAAGGATGTCTGAAGGACAGACTTGGTGCCCCTTCAGCCCTCCTTTTTATTTATTTATTTATTTATTTATTAACATCTCCTTGTGGAGCCTCGCTTGGAAAGGCAGCAAGGATGACTTTTCCAAGCCCAGGAGCACTGAGATCTGCAGCTCAGCGGGCTGGGCCTGATTGCAAGCAGTGCTGTCAGGATTTGTGCCAAAACTTCCCCTGCAAATTCAGTTGTCAGGTGGGCTGCGTGACTGCTCTTTGGTTCTCTTTAACCCAGGTCTTACTCTTCCCACCCTTTGATCCTGCTGCTCTGCTAGCAGCCGAAGGGTTAAAAGAGTTTGGGGGGCGAGGGGGTGGAAGTGAGGTATTTCAGATGCTCATTACTCACTGCCAGCTTCCCCCAAAATCATATTAATTTCACGCTGTCACGCAGGACTGCGCTGTCTTTCTCGTCAGCATCCAGGAGGGTGACGGGGATGGGGGGGGGAGTGCGGGTCCCCCCTTTGCATCACGGCTGTGATTTGAAAAGCTCATTGGTGGCCTCTTTCCTTGCTGCGCTACCACCCCAGCGGGACCAGGCTGGGGCTGCTCACCTTGCGGGGGGATCTGGGGAACGGGGAGTGCTTTGCCATGCGCTGCCTCCCCGATGATCATTTTCCATCCCGCTGCTCGTGCAAAAACCCCATGAAATTAGATCTGCTGCAGCCAGGAAGGCTTGAGGAGGGAGGGAGGGAGGGAGGGGAGCTGCCAACCTCTCCTGCACTACCTGTGGGCAGGAAGGATGCTGCTTAAAAGTTGGTCTTTAACTAGTTGCCTCCCTTTCTTTTTTTTTTTTTAATGTAAGTGACTGCAGCCTGGCTCTGCCTGCAAAGATCACTTCCCCAGCTGCTGTTGCCTCCGCTCTCCTTTCTCCTCCTTTTCGGCTATTCGCTCGCTGCGTCTGCCAGAGCTGTCACCTCTGGAGGGACTTCTCACTGTCACACAAGGTAGGGCTGGGACTCTGACAGCTCCCACGCAGGCTCAGCACTCCCAAGCCCATCTCCCCGTAAGGTTCTTCAGCAGCAGAGATTCTGCTCTATCCCCAGTGATTTCTCTTATTCCTGGGAGATGTCTCAGCTTTTTTCCACATGCGCTTTTGTATTTTTTTTTTGTGGGTTGATCATCTCCTTCCCTTTTCTCTGGTCATGACTACACTTTTGAAGCCCTTGGCAGAATGCAGCAGCAGCAGCTCAGGTCTCCCTGTGTTTACAGAGCAGAGAAGGAAACAACACATTAGGAGGCACAGCAGAGAGCTGACAGCCCATCCTATTTGAGACTTGAAAGGCTTTATAATAAACCTTGGGAGATGAGTTACCTGCTTGTGCAGGACAAGGAGTCCCACGAGCCCGAAGGGACCTGTGACAGAGGACCTGGACCCTTGGGAGTGGAGGGTGAGAGTGGCAGCGGCCACTCCTGTGCCAGCAGCAGCACCAGCCTCTGGTACAGCTGGGTGTTATCGGTGCTTTACGATGCTTATTAAACATTAGAGAATCTATGAATCCAGGCATTACTCCGTTTCTGTAATCAACTCTGCTTGTCCTCTCCTGGCTCTGATTCCTTTCTGAGGTTCTCTTCCTCGTAAAGACTGTGAACCAAAAGCAGGTTTCTCCTGCATAGCCACGTCCCTTGGGGACATTAGCAACTCCATGGTGGAGTGTGTTCCCTCACCTTTGCATTGACCTTATGAGTAGCGAGTGCTGGCAGGAAGCTCTTTGAACCTCCTTTTGCAGGGCTAAAGCACTGCACTGAGCAGCTGGCTGTCATCTGGCACGCTGTATGCGATCAGTCTGTGGTGATGCTTCTTAACATCAGCTTTTACTCTTTCCCGTGTCGGGGAACCTTCTACTTGAAGCAGAGATGTTGCTTTTTGGAGGTACGTGGGACGTTGTGGCTGCTCAGAGGCAGACAGGTGATGGTGGGAGGTGGTTTCCTGAGCCCTGTTCCTTGATACCAGCGCAAGAATCGGAGGAAAGCTCATAACTTGGCAAGTGTCTCTGTTCAAGCAAAGCATCTCTTTTTGGGGAGTCGTTACCTACTCCAGTCTCCTTTAATCCCCCAGCTCCAGTATGGGCATGGCAGCTTGCGTACTGGCTCGGAGAGCTGTAGCTGTCTGTGTTGCCTCTAAAAATCACGATCTTCTGTGGAAAGCCTCACAGCGTGGAGAAATGAGGTCCCTGCAAGCCAGGTGTTCCTGCCTGGGCAGCCAGCAGTAAAAAGCTGTTGGTAATGCCCCCTCTGGGGAAGGCAAACTCTGACCCTTTTAGACCTTGGTTGACCCTGGCAGGTTATTTTTCAGTGTGTTATTGCCTCTCTTTTTTTTTTTTTTTTTCTTTTTTCTTCCATGTGTGTTACAGCTTGTTCAGGTCAGCTGGTGCAGGCATCTTCTGTAGCCCCTCGTTTCTACCTCATGTTCACCTTCTCAGCAAGCCTGCACCTGCCACACTGCGTTGACGGCATCTGTCAGCAAGGTGCAAGCGTCCGCTCTTGCTTGTGATCGATCGTGAACACCCAGGACGTTGTCACAAGCCTTCCTGAAGGTTTTAGAGGGGGACAGCAGAAGGGGGAGGATGGGGAGAGCTTGCACCCCACTGCACAGATGCCCCACTCAGCAGTTGACGCTGTCCTGCCCAGCTCTGCCCTCTCTTGCATTTTTGTTGGATGTTTTAATTTCTTTTCTTGGAGATGCTTTGAGTTGGGAGGGGACAGGTGTGGCTGGGGCAGGGGGATCGGGAGCACCGAAGCAGATGTTTAGCCTCGTCAAAGTCCATTTATTAAATTAGCAAGGTTGCACTGACAGGGTTCGCGCCGCCGATGTTTGCATACTGACACCGCAAGATGCAGGGCAAGGACAGTGCGGGGAGACGTGTCCCCCCCTCTAGGACATCTCCCTCTGCTGAGGAGGTGGTGAGTGCCTGATGGTGGCTCATTCATTGCCTTGCGAAGGTCCATCCCCACAGAGAAGTTCTGCCTCTGCTGCAGCGATGGGATGCGTGTGCCTGGCCCTGGGGCAGTGCCGATGAGCATGGATTTCAGCTTCCCTACGTGTGGGCACGCACGCAGCTGCTTGTTCAATTCAATTGCGCTGTTACTGCAGTGCAGTCCTGCTGCACGTGTAATGCTTTTCCATGCTGAGACTTAAATAAGGAAACAAATTTTAAAAAGTCCAGACCCAACTAGCAGTTACCTCCAGTGCAGTTTTCTTTGCCCAGAAAGGCTGGGTTTGCTGACTTCCATCCTGGGCTCTTCCGCTCTTTGCAGTGCTGCAAACCTCTCTCCTCTTCATCCGGATGTTGCAAGGGTGGAGAGCGATGAGCTTTCTGCAGAAAGAGTGGAAACATCGTCGTTGAATCCCATGATGGCTCAGATAATGCTTGCACCATGCAGTCACTCCCCGTCCTCCTGTCTTCTCAGAGTTTTCCAAGCGACCTGTGAAGACGTGTCCCACCGCACAGAGTAGTACCTGAGCTTTAGCAGACGTTTTAGTTGTTGCAGACTGGGAGAAGGTGACCAAAGGACAGAGTGTGCTGGGAGCAGGAAGAGAGCAACCATCATAGCTCAGATGACAACCAGACCTCCAATTTTGGGCACAGGGTGGGCAAAGTGGGCCATTACCGGAGTAAATACAAGTCTAGAAACACTCCTCTGCTCACATTGCTTTTGCAGTACAATGAAAATCTGATGTTTTGCGTCGCATCTCTGGAGAGGACGGTGCTGCTCAGGGGAGCACGATGGCGCGGTGGCTCCTAGCCTCACCGTCGAGCTGATGTGTGCCTGTTTTTAATGCTTTGTCTTGTTTTGATCCCTGGCAGAGTGAATGTGGTTGGGCTGGGCTCTTCAGAGACCGGGCTGCGCTCAGGAGATCTCGCCATCCTCATTGTGTTTGAGTCACTGAAACAGAAGCACTTCACTTGAGCTCCCGCATTCTTCATGTATTTGCATGCATTTGATCTTTCCTACGTGTTTCTCTGTTCTCCTGATGGAGATAATTAATCTGGTTCTTTCTCTAAGTCATCCTGCAGCTTTACAGGGACAAGACTTAAATAAGGATTCTCTTTAAAGCAGAACTGCGTTAAAATAGCTGTCTGCCTATAAATATCTCATTGCTTCTATATTTATTCTCCGCCAGCTCAGTGCAGGAGGGTCTGAAGTTGAATTTGAGAGATTTTTTTTTTTTTTTTTGACTGTTGATGCATCTAGTACCTTAAGAGCAAGGCTACTTTCTCCAAAGTATGCCCCAGGTACACCTTTGGGACTCATGAGGCATGGCTAAATCTCTCTTCTGTGTTTACTGCTTTGCTAGTTTTACAAATTTCCTCTTGTCTTTGAAACGAGCTGACTCATAAGGATCCTAGAAGAGTGGAGATTTGCACCGGGCCCTCCTGCGAGCACTATTTTTAGCATAACTTATTTTTGACCAGAGCTGCACTCTGATCAGGATTTTCAAAAGAGCCCAGGAGAGATAAATCCCCAAATCTCAGCGCTGTTGGAGCTGCGGGTTCCTTTGAAATCCTGACCCTGCTGGTGATTACTGTGGTGACTTGGTGGCTCCTAAGCCCTGGTCCTGCAAGGTGCTGCGTGCGGGGAGAACTGTGGCTTACGAGCGTGAGCTCTGTGAAAGGCTTTGCGAGCGTTGGAGGTTCTCCTTGAAGTCCGTGCGAGGATTTGAGATTTCACGGGGTTTGGGATATAAGGGTCACGACTGTGGTGATTTTTACATCTTGGTGGGAGCCACCGTGGGAGGGTGTATCGGAAGCTGTAGTCTGCTCCTGGCATGGTCCGTGGAGGTAGGTGTGATGGGGAAGCTCAGGAGAAGCCCTCTTTCAGTTGTCATGGTAGAGCTGGACTTTTTTCCACTGTACGTGAAAGCCTTTTTTTCTCCACACCGCCTCTTCCCTGCCACCCCCAGGGAAAAAAAAAAAAAAATACAGTGACATCAGGAAGGCAGCCGCTGGTGAGGTGAAGTCGCAGAATTTGAGAATGACCGGAGCCCAGGTGGAGCCTCGGCAGGGCTGGGATGCAGTGGCAGAGGGGAGAAGAGTCCTGCGGAGACCGGGGCTGGAAGCAGAGCCCCGTATCTGTGTAAGATGGCAACAGCGCAGAGAGGCAGCAACAAAACCCTAAATAATATGGGGGGGGGGGGGTTGACATCTCTGACAATTTTGAATTGCCTCTTCAGTCTCACGTGTCCAACAGCAGTTACTTTTAAGTTCTCTGAGTCACCAGCTCGCGCTCTTTGAGATCAGGAGATGACTTTGAACCTCAACCTCTCGTGTAGAGTTCAAAGCAAGCCCCACAGTGGTGTCTAAACCTGGGACGTGCTAAAGCTTACAGCGTTCCCCATGCCAGCTCTGCTCCTTCTCCCCTGCCTTGGGAACTGGCTTGGAAATTTTGAGTGTGGAGATGTAAAGTTTCATAGGAAACTTATTCGTGCTTTGACTAAATAACGAATCATCAGCTTCTTTAAAGCGTGGAAATAAATGCAGATAATACGCAGCTATCTTCTCTGGGAGGTGTTAGCACGCTCGGTGAGTCCTGGGCGTTTTTCTTTGATCTCGCCAAATCTAAAATAGGTGTATAACGATAGGTAGGTTAAAAAAAATCCTCCCCACCCTGTGTTAGAGCCGATGGCACGTGCTCCTCCTCCAGCGAGGACGCGGACACGCGCTTGCACAATACCCTATGGGCAGGCACAGGTAGGAAGGGACGTGCGGAAGAGCAGAGACCTTGCTTTGCAGTTGGACCAGGAGAGAGATGGGAACAAATCAGGAGGTGACAGAGTCTGTCCCTCTGGCCGAAAGGTGTGCAGAGGCTGCTGGGTGGTATTCTGCATGTTAGCATCTCCTGGTGCAGATGCCCAAGCTCTGAGGATGACGGAACCCTGGCCCAGGTTGCCCAGAGAGGCGGTGGATGCCCCATCCCTGGAAACATTCCAGGCCAGGTTGGACAGGGCTCTGAGCAACCTGATCTGGTTGGAGATGTCCCTGCTCCTGGCAGGGGGTTGGGCTGGGTGGGCTTGAACGCTCCCTCCCAACCCAAACTTGTCTGTGATCCCCCCTGGCACTCCCCACCTTTCTTTTTGCCACACTGCCCCGTTAAATTCGAGCACGGGAGCCAGCTCTGTAGGGCTAAATTACTGTGACGGTCGTACCATAGCAACTGTACCTGTCTGCCGCGGCGAGCTGCTGGAAAATAATCATTGTTTGGGAGGAGCAGGGGGCCGAGGAGCGGCGAAGGGAAGACAACGAGATGCTGCTGCCACTGGCACAGCAAATCCGTGCCAACATGGGAAGGGAAAGGCCCCTTTTAACGTGACTCTTTAAAGCAAATCTCTTTAAGGAACCGAATCTCTCGCACAACGTTAAACCTTGCAAAGTAGGATTAAATGCGGCAAAATTAGGAAACCAAACCTGGTTGCAGCACCTGTTTAAAAAAGACTTTAAGTGGAGGGATATTAAAATTTTAAGACCTGCTGCTGTGCTGGTGATGGAGGATTTAAAAAATAATAATTACTGTGGGTTTTATTTTTCTTTTTGCTTGGTTTTCAGAATTGGTTTCTTTCTGTTTAGCATGCAGCCTAATTGCGTAATTACACGATAGACTGGAGTAGAATTTAGTGTGTGTAATACCAGTTATAAAGAAGAGCCCTAATTATGTATATCTTCTCAGGTAAATAATACATCAGGGGCATGGAGTGGCCTAATTACTGTTCTGAAAACCTGCCTAATGACTAATTTACTTGGAATTTCAGAAAGCTTTTGATAAGGTCCCTCATAAGCAACTGTTAAGGAGAATAAATCGAGAAGGGGTAAAATGTTTTGCTACGTTTTTAAACAAGGCGTTTAAGCGATAGGAAACAGCCGCTGCCTTGGGGTCTCGAGGAGCGGGGAGGTCCCTGCTGGTCTGACGCCAAAGCTGTTGGGTTTCGGTTCCCACTTCACTGTGAGCTCCGAGGGAGACTGCTGCTGGTTGAGCCATCCACAAAAGTGGAATTTAATATTGACGTGAGTCTTGTGGATAAATGCACAGCTCCTTGGAAGACAGGCATCTCTATCTGTATGGTCACCGGTACTATTTGTGATACTGAGCATCTGAATATCCTTTGAAAATCTGGGCCAAAATTCAGTAAATCTAAAAAGAGCTAAAGTTTGTTTAGTTTTCCACAGGCGGAAAACATGGGGAGCAAGGGTGATCCAAAAGCCAAACTGCTTTCCCAAGGACTGGTTTCTAGGTGGATCTCACGGGCTTCCTCTGCATGTCGGAGCTGAGACCAGCACCGCCGTTATTCCAGGGAGCGCAGGTGGAGAAGGGAGTCCGGGAGGGTGGCATGTGGATGGGGACACAGGAGCATCTATTTGTCGCTGCCTCTCAACATCTCCTGGTACGGGCAGGTTTAGCAGCTCGGGCTGGCTCGCCATCCCTTCCCTTTGCAACCCCCCCGCTTTGCTTTTGGGTCTTTTCTGGGAGAAAGCACGGATGTGTATCTCCAACTGGAGGAGCCGGAGCGATGTGACGGGAGCGGTGAGAGGGAATTAGCTCTAAAGGGTCCTCTGCTGAGCAGCCACAGCAGAGATAAAGGAGGAGGATCTTTGTGCCCAGCCGGCGACATGCTAATTGGCTTTCCTTCCTTGCAAACTTTGCAAACCATGCTCTTTAAGTCCTCGGCAAGATAAACAGTTGCCGTGGCAGGTGTGCCGAAAGCGCCGTCTGGATGTAATTAGACACGTTTGCGAGAGAGCATCCCGGAGACATCGAACAGTGCTGTTCATGCTGAGCACGTCCTGGAGGGGGCTCATCCCACTCCCCCCTCCCCTGCCATGGTCAGAGCTGCTGTCAGAAAGCGTTGGTTGCTTCTAGCCAGATTTAGGGGGATGCAAGGTGGGAATCAGGCTGGTGCAGATTTCCACAAGTCTGGTGGAAGTAAAGCCTGAGAAAACGGGAAATTTGTGCTGCAGTGGCAGAAAGGTGGAAAATTCCCCTCTACGACACATCAGAGAGTCTCCACATGGGACAGGGAGGGGATGGTCACCCAGGCTGGACACCACGTGTCCCATCATCGCAGCCCACAGAGCAGCGTGCTTCTCGTGCTCTCTCTCTGGCCCCAATTCTCACATTGAGGAAAAATCCCTAGGTGACTTCTCTTTCTTGCAAGGCCAGGTCATCCTTTTGCAGGACTTCCAGCTTGTCTGCTGGAGCGTCTCTCTCGTATCAAAGATGTTCACATTGCGCCGTCTTTTTTTTTTTTTTTTTTTTTTTTTTTAAGTCATGAGTCTCTCTGCTGCCTTCGTGAACTGATCAAAGCCTTGTGTGTCTGAGATTGGCAGACAGCAGCTGTGGCTTTGCAGGTGGTGAGCTGGAAAAATGGGAGAGATGTGGCTTCACGGGGTCGCTCATGTGGGGAAACTGAGGCTGAAAAGGAGCCTGGAGTCCCCGCTTTGCTCCCCAGCGTCGCTGCTCAAGAGTTGTAGCATCTCTTCATGCTTGCTTCTGCTTCATCAGGACCTGGTGGTCATCACTGATCCTGGAGAGCCTCCTGGGTTGGAAGTGTCGTTCCTGATTTTTGTTGGGCGTAGGATGCTCCAGATGGAAAGCCTTCTTTCAGAGAGACCCCTGTCTCCTCGGGAAACTTGGGGTTTCTTTGAGACCTGGGGGTCTCCTTCGCTTCACTGTTGTTTCACTGCCCTGTCAAGCAGTTCGTTAAAGGTTCCAGGGAGTGAGTTGCATGTGTTTTGGGGGGGTATGAAGCTGGATGATGTCTGCGATGAGATCGCAGCACCCTGGGAAGGTGGCTGTCTCGGGGAGGGGAGGCTCCTGACTCTGTCACCCAACAGTGCAGGACAGGGACAAGTGGGAACCACTCATACCCAGCTGAAAATGCAGGAGGTGTTTGAACACTTGTGATCCCATGTGAGCTGAGGATATAGGCTGGAATAGCTCTGAAATCTTGTCGAGGTGAGGCTTCCCACAACTCCAACCCCCCAAGCAGACAGGACTGCGCTTCGTTCGCGTGCTGTGGAGGAGGCAACTGGCAGCTCCTGCCAGGAAATGCTTGGTGCCAAAAAGAGCGATTTGTGGTGAAATGCTGTGGCTGAGCTCAGACACGTGCCGTCGGTGCTCGGTTTCCCTCGGTACAGGTGGCCAGGAAGGGAGCTTGGCTTTAGACCTGCCATGAGAGACTCTGCAGCAGTCTCCTCTGGAAAACCGGCCTCGGGAAGGGCTCCGTCGCTTTGGAAGCGGCTGAGCTCGGAGAAGACAGCAGCGCTTCTCCCAGCAGCGCGAGGCTGGCGCTGAAGAACAGGGATTGCACAAAGCAAAACCCGGTTTTGCTGCAGCAGCAGATCAAGAGGCCTCCAAACAAAGACGATGCTCCTGGGAGAGGAGGCTGGAAAAACTGATAATCCACGTGGTAAAGAACAAGGCGAGACGTGGCTGTCCTCTTCCTGTGCACCGCTGGCTTTTCGTAGGGGGTTTGGAGGTGATTTGACGACCCAGCAGGACTGTCTGGTGCAGGTGAGGAGCTGCTGTGGGAGTGGGGATCAGCTTTGCAGCAGGGCATGGTCAGGCAAGGACCTGCTTTTCCACATCGCCTCAGCCATGGGCTGGGGGTCCGCTGGGCCGCCTGGTCTGCAAAGTCCTTCCACCCATCATCTGCTGCCCCCGCGGTGCTGCCGGAGACAGACAGACAGAGGCAGCGGCAGTTTGTGCTTGGTTCCATGTGTCAGGAGACTTCTCCTGCCTTGCCCTCCTGTGCATTCATTTGCTAATTTTCAGAGGTTACCGAGGAGACGTTATTGATGATGATGATGATGATAGTGGTAATAGGGGAGATAGGTGGCAGGTTAATTCCTGAACTCTAACAGGATTTAAGCTAACAAGAGAGGAAGGCTTTTTTCCTCCCTCTCTCCTTTCCCTTCCTCCTTTCAGATATTTCCTGTGCTGGGGATAACAACACCAAGGAGTGTTAAATTGGCTCTGAATGTCCACCCCTGGCTGTCCACATTCTTGTAACGATTTCATTAGCTTGAATTATCCACGTTATTTTCTTGTAATGGGATTAGCCGTACTGGAGTCAGCCGAAGTCCTGGAGCGGGAGGCGGGAGGGACCTTCCGCTGCGTATTTCATTAACTCTCTCATGCGGGGGGTGGAACTGGCCACGGCTCAGCCCAGGGGCAAAGCCATTTGCCAGGGTCCTGCGTTCCTAAAGGAGGAAGAAAGAAAAAGGACCATTATTATTCCCCCTCCCCGCCTTATAATCGGCAAATCGGCACAGAACCAGAGACAGGCAGGGAGGTAATTCACTGGGGGGGAGGGAGGTCCTATTTGGGGGCGAGGGGGAGAAAAATAATAAAATGAAGACAGCCATTGCAAAGTGATTGAGTGAATTCTGCTGGGCTGACTCGTGGCTGCAGCCTGCTACTGGGGAGGAGGTTGTGTAGCCGGGGAAGGGAAGGACTTCTGTCTCTTTTGGACTCGTTGTCCCTGCCCAGAGCTGTTTCTGATGAGCGGTTTTGCTGCCTGGCTCGTTCGCTTGAGCTCTGTCCTAGGGCTGCCAGCAGTCACGAGGGAGGATTTGGGCAGCGTCAGGGCTTGGGGATGAGAAGGCAGCAAGGGGGGAGAGAGGAGGAGGTGGTGGCAGTAGGTGGTAACCCACAAGAAGGTTGGCAGCCTTGCTAGAGGTTTTCACGATCAGTTTTACAATGTGGTTATTGCTGATTTTTTTTTCTTGAAGGGAAATAAACCAGAGAGGGGGGCTTAGTCTGCCTCATGCAGTGGGACATCTGCATGTGTCTGGAGAAACCTAAGGGTGATTTTTTTAGTTTGTTTTCCAAGAAAGTCTGCTCTTCTGGTAGCAGACATCAGTTGATCTTTCTAACCATTGCATGGATTCACGATGTCAGTTGTGCTTTCCCCTACGGAACTTGGGAACCCAGTGGTCCTTGATCTGCTCATAGCTTAGGGCTCACCAAGGTCAAGCATGATGAACACATCTTTGTGTTAGGGACTTGAAAATAACGATTGGGGCTGGACAGGTCTTGGCCTGTCCCAAGGAGCTTGCAGTTTAAATGTTGCTGTTTGAGACAGGGGACGGGATGAAATGCAGGGAATGCTTCACGGCTGCTTGGGGCAGTGGTGGGGCGAGACTTAGACACTGGGGGCTGAGCCAAGGTGGGAAGAGACTTGGAAGCAGGGGACAGAAATCCAAACAAAACCTGATGGGAAAAGAGGTGGTGGAGTCAGTGGCAGAAGATGGTGCTGGACCTGGTGTGCGTGGCGATACTGCCGTGGTTGCGCAGAGAATTTGGGGCTGGGCCCGTAGCAGGAGAGCGGTAATGGAAGGAGAGGGAGCTGCAGAGTGGAAACTTGTGTTGTTGGGCTGGAGAAGGAGGGAAGAGGGTTTCTGGAGACCACCTGTATCCCCATCCTCTGGCTGCTTGACTGTGGTGGTGAAGGATGCGCAAGCATCCTCTAGTAAACAGGCAAAGCCAAGTGAGCAGTGTGTTGTGTACCGAGCTGGAGTGCGCTCTGTTTAATAGCAATCTAACGTCCTATAATTAGCAGGCAAAGGACGTGCCTCCCAGCTGGCCTGTGCCAGAAGGATATAATTACAATCCCAAAGAGTGATGTTCCTCTGACCCGCAGCCAGCTTGCAGGGTACGTCATACAGCGTGGAGGAGAAATCTACTTCTCTTCCCTCTGTTCAGCCGGGGAGGCGAGGGGATGGCTGCAGCGCTACTGGAAAGAGCTGCCAAAGCATCGGGAGAGCAGCTGATACCCGGTAACACCACGTAGAAGTGCTGGATCTCTTGTGGGTGGGAAGGAAGGGATGTCTCTTCTGGCATCTCTGTGAACATCGTGTCTTTCTGCTGAGCTTGGGACGGGTGCCTTGTCAAGGGAAGGGTTGTGGCTGTCTTTAGTCTGCAGCTGTGTGGATCGTTGCTCAGCCAGGGCCAGTACAGGCTTTTACTGGTTTCCCGGTAAATCTGGATCAGCATGAAACAAAGGTTCTCGTTTAGGAAATCTCTTAGTTGCAGCGTTTGTTCAGGGCTGTTATCCCTTCCAGCCCGTGGCGTGAAAACGCGCCAAGCCTGGGAGAGCAAGCACAGGCGTGAGAATGGGTTCTGCCAGCCTGGCTGGCAGGCTGCCTGCGGCACACAGGGGGCACAGGCAGAGGGAAGCCAGGAGAGCCAGGTCCTCCAGACCCGCCCCACCCCTCTGCGTGCACTCTACCCTCTCCTCTGGGCCCTGACCCCGCGGGGTTTCAGAGGAAGACTGTTCAGATGTTGTTTTTCATGAGTATGTGGGGAAGGAAGCTGGGAGGCGATGGAGCAGCCGTGTCCATGACAGGTCACTGGGGGCTTTGCAAACCCACTGGCTCTGTGGCAAAGTTCTTGGTCTTTGCTTTTGCCCCTCCCAAAAACTGCCTGTATTGATTGTGAGCAGCTCCATGAGGAGGTCGTTTGTACCAGACATTTGGTTTTGCCACACATCTTAGGTGCAATGGTTATGGATGAAATCTCAGCCCACTGCAGTGCCACCAAGAACGGCAGGAGTGCCCTGCCAGAAATCCAGCCCCAGGCCAAGCACGTGGGTCTGACAGGGACAGGACTCGCCAGAAAGGAGGTTACAGTCTTCTGCAAAGTTAAGCTGGGCTGACTGCAAACAAGCCAGTGTCTCAAGAAGGAAAGGGCTTTGCTCCCACGATTGCCAAGTCCTTCAGTGCTTGTGCTGTGGCACTTGGAGAAGATATGGATGCAGTGAGTACAAATCCAGAAACTGCTCAGGTTTCACACTCGTGCTAACTCCAGGGACTTCCCTGTAAACCATCACGCTCAGGGTGAGCATCCTGGCATCGTGCTGTGCTCCATGCTGGCAACAGGGTTTGATGCCAGCGCTTTCTGATCTCCGTCCAGTTTGCCATGGAGAGAGGAGAATCAGACATCAGCTCCAAGGGGATCCCCCACCCCTGGGGCGCGTGCTGCATTTTCAGGCTGTTTGTGCCCATTGGAGCCGTGTGCTGGAAGGGGAAGGACGTGGCAGTGACACAGTCTGAGCTACTGGGAGCCCCCCTGCCTCCACAGCCATCCCCAGCCCTGGGGAAGCACATGTTTTAAAGCAGTTCCATGAGATCTTACTGGTAAGCTGTTTTCTTTCGTGTGATCCGTGTATGGCCATCCCGGAGCTGAAAGGCTGCAGCGTCGATGTGGCTGGTGCAGGAGCAAACCCACCGGCACCTGGGGATACCGGGAGCCTGGCACTGCGGGGGGTAATTGGGTTCCCTCCGCCGCTGCCTCTCTCCCCCCAAATCCAGAGGAAATAATTGGAAAAGAGAGGTGTGAGTCTCTGCCTGGCGCTGGAGAGGAGAACATTAAAGGCCCGAGCTCTCCACTTCATTCACAGCTCCTGGGATGGTAATTGCTGTGTTGTGGTTTCTAATTAGCGCCACAGTGGGAGGGAGGGTGTTTTACTCCACAGCCCCGGTGGGGTCAGACCTGTCTTTGCCGTGCCCCTCGGCTTTCCTCACCCCCCTGCTTTGCCAGCTCCCCGTTGGGAGCTGTGCTGTGGCTTCCTGCGATGGACCCATCTCTGAGAGCTGCTGGTGGGTGCCACTGTCCTGCCTCCCCGCAGCCCTCGCCCCCAGGAGATGCTCATGGCCGGTCCCCGCTGCCTGTGAACATCTCCCAGCGCGCGCGGCTGGGGCTGCTGTGAGCTGGGAAGGAGGGAAGAGCCAGCTTCTCCCGTCTCTGCCTGGGATGATGTGAGTCACCACGGCTTCCCCCTGGAACCTTGACCCTGGGTCTGTAGCCATCCTGCTCCTGCTGGGCACCCGCTTGCCCATCCTGCGTGTCAGAGGGAGACAGTGGTGATTTGGTGCGCGGAGTGGGTGTTGAGAGACCTCTCTTTTAGCAAATACTCTGCTCATACTCCTTTAGCAAATATTCTGCTCCCCCCAGGCAATGCCTGTGATGTTTTCTGTGGAGTGAAAGGTTGGACTGGGCTCTCCCCTCCCCGTGCCACCCAGTGCCTGTCTTTCCCCGCTAGATGGTCATCTCCTCACACCAGGAGCTCTCTTGTTACCTCTCCCTTAACCCAACCGCAGCGTTTGAGATCCTACAGGGATGCTGCAAGCGAGAGGAGCCCACCTGCAGAGCTCCTGGGGCCCCCATCGCCCGCACCCCCTTGCAGAAGGACCCTCCTGCCGCTGGAAACCACGCCGGTGCTCCTGCTGCTCCCGGAGCCGAGCATCCCCACCGGCCCAGGCTGCTGCCTCGCCTCCACTCGGGTTTGTTTGTTTGTTTGCGTAGCGCCAGCTCGAAGGGGGCAGGAGGGGAGAGAAGGGAGGGAAAACGCCGAGGAGGAGACGTGCGGATTCATTTTGAGGCTTCATAATGGCACATTTACACACCACGTTGCCGAAGGAAATTGGGTGGATGAATGCCTGGTCATGCTGCCAGAGCACCAGGTTAACTCCCAGGATTTAGCTTATATCATTTCAGGAGAGCATTTATGGCCTTTACTGCGTTTATTCCCAGGTGCTCTTTGGCACTACTGCATCCCAGGCTCCTTTTGTGTGTGCTCACGTGTGTGGAGATTTTCAAATAAAATAACACATCTCTTCAGACCCGGGCCACATTAAATATTTATCGCCTGCAGTTTGTGCATATGTGCTTGATAAATGGGCATAAGAGGAGGGGAGGAGAAGGGGAAGCGGGAGCTCGGATGCGGGGAAAGCGTCGGCTTTGTCTTGGAATTTCTTGGTGGGACGGCACTGGAGAGGGGCGCCTGGAGAGCGCTGCCTTTGGGGCTGTTTCCAGGCTTTTTGGCCGAGGTCCGGGCTGGTGGGATGGCTGTGTGCTTTGGTGCTCAAGCAACAGGTTCCTTCTCCAGGGATAAATGTGCCATGACAAGGTTTCCACTGGGCTGTGGCCGAGCACGGATGCTGCCGGCCCTACCTCACATCCTCCAGCTTAACAGGAGCCCCGTTGTCTCCCCGTTCCTGACTTCCCATCCCATTGGCACTCAGGCTTGTCTGAAACACTGCTGGATCTGGGGTTGTTGTGCAGGGCTTGGGGCTGCTGAATTTACCTATTTCCCTTTATACGTTCAACAAGCTTAAAGAAGACAATTTTTTCTCAGCCCCTGAGAGAGGCTGGGTGGTTGGCTGCAGAACGGGAAATGCGGGTACCCAAGTGAAAGGTTAGAGTGAGTAAATCCAGTCTTAAAAATGATGCCCAGGGATGGCACCTTTGCGAAAGTGCTGCCTACAACAGGCTCTGGGGATGGAGGAGCTATTCTGGAAAGAGAATAGGTCCCCATGGGGCCGTGCTCTGGCTCATGCCTGCATCCTGTGCGCTCCAGCCCTTCTTCAAAGGTGCAAATAAATCTGATGGTGGGCAGGAGCAGCCCTGCCTCCTGGGAACCTGGCGATGCTGTTTACCCACCCTGAGCAGGGCATGGCACGCAGGCTGGGTCCTTGGTTGTCACAGGGAGAAGTGTAGCAGTTACACTAAAGAAGTTTTTTGCTTTGTTATGGTTTGCGATCGGAAAGGATGTTGAAATCCAAGCCGAGTTTTTACTGGTTACTAGGTGCTTTGGGCATGGGGCTTACAGGGAAGCAGAGCAGCCACAGGACGTCGCTGGCAAGGCTACGACATGGATCTGACACTGATAGTGCTGTGGTTTGTGATAAAATAACGGCTCTTTCTTTGATCTCACAGTGTCTTCGCTTTTCCTTCTTTAATTCACAGCACCTTTGGAGAGCTGAAGACCGTACGGCTGCCCAAGAAAATGGCAGGAACGGGATCCCACCGGGGCTTTGGGTTTGTGGATTTCCTCACCAAGCAGGATGCCAAGGTGAGATGTAGTCCTCCCCACTCTGGCACCCTCCCAGCCTGGTCTCGGAGCAGGAGGTGAAGAAGGGAGCCTGGAGGCTCTGTCCCACTGAGTCGTGGCCCAGATTTGGGGTAGGCTGTTACCCTTCACCAGCAAGGCTACGCTGAGCCTAAAACCCCCATGTGGGAACCACGACAGAAACCACAACCGAAGCTGTAACGGGCAGAGGTTTGGTGCAACTGGTACAAAGGCTAAAAATTCTCGTAATGTAGGTGAGCAGGGACTTATTTCTTAGGTTTGTCAGAAGCGCGGTGAGAAGGGATGGTTTTAACCCAACGTAACACTTTAGGAAACCTCAGTACACATCGTACCTCCACCACTGCGTTGGTTTTAGGGGAGTTTTGGATATTGTGGCTGTTTACTGATTTGTAAGCTGCAAGAGGCCTGTCTTCACCGGTTCCTCCATGTGTTTTGAGAGCAATCTTACTCTGGCATTTTCAGATACTGAGCGTAACAGGTGAGCACTAGTTGTGAGTTGGTCAAAAAGACTGGCAAGCAGAGAGAGAGAGGTCTGTGTCTGCTTTGCCTTGCTGAACACAGGAACAGAGATCAAATTCTGTAATACAGTTGTTGCTTTGATCTGAAGAGGGGACCTAGCTGTGCTGGTTTGGCCCAGGATGCTTCCTCAGAGTGGTCTGTTTGCCATCGGTGTGGAAAACGTCGCAGCAGGTGGCTGTGCCTGAGAAACACCTTTCTCAGCACCAAGAACTGAGCTCCTGAAGCTTGCAGGTTGAAAGCACGTTTTGCTTCAACCAGAAAATGCGAAACCCATCGTTCCAATATCTTGACATTTTTGCAATCTGTATGCACTTTCTGCTGCAAAACATTCCATAGCCTTTTAAGCTGGGATGGATCGCTGTTCAAAATGTTCTACTCTATTTTTATTTTTTTTTTTTTTAAGCTTTCCTATATATTGAAGTTCTATATTTGCAGAGGAAACAAGGGGATTCTAGCCTGTCTGATAGCATCCTGCTCTTCCCCTTTGCCGGGGGTTCAGGAGCAGGCTGGACCAGGCGCAGTCTCTCATTGTGTGAACATCCCCAGCGCTGGAGCAGTGCGGATTTTGTCGCCGCTGCTTGTTCCTGGTGGTTTGTGCCATATCTGGAAGAGGAATGGTTGTGGGCAGAAGGGAAGGGACCACATGGCTCCACTGACTCCCCGAGAGTCCAGATTTCCAAGACTGTGAGCAGAGATGAAGGAGAAAGGAGGAGGGGAGCAGGCATAGCCTGTGTTTATGTTTTTAGACAGGATTCATTGATCCAAGATCACCAGGGAATATTAGATCATCTGTTCTAGCCTGACCTCCCGTATAGCACAGTACATAGAGTTTCTTTGTTAGTCCCGTATTGATCCTAACTCAAACTTCCTTCTGCTCAGCGTTCATCCTCCCGACAAGGGGGCCGGCTTGCTGGGCGCCGTGTGGTGCAGTGAGCCCCCCAGGAGCACGGGTGCTCTCCCTGCAGCGTGACCTGTGCCTGCAGCTCTGCTCCAAGCCCGGCTCTGGGCTGCTTTGCTTTAACCTCTGCTTCACTCCAGAGGCATTCAGGCTTTGTTCCTGGTTTTTCAATTGGTCTTTTCCTAAGGAAACTTTAAGGGTTTGATGGAAAGGTGCATACAGGGACCTGGCTGGTTCTTTACTCCTGCTCAGCTGCTGGTTTGGGGGTGAATGAGACAGCACCCACTTTTCCGCTCAGTGTCTGCCTCCTGTCCCTCTTCAGCCCCTTGGAGACCTGGTGGCTGATTCCAGCTGCGTTGGACAAATAGATATCTTAGTGGTAGGAAACGAGTCTATCACTGATGAGTGCTGGCAGCCAGCTGGAGGGGAGAGAGTCAGGCAGGGCGCTTGCTCAGGGCACTGCTCCCAAAGCTCACAGGGGCCGCAGGCAGGGAGCGAGCTGCCCTATGAAAGATCCCTTGGGAGGGTTTCTTCTTTTCCAACAAAGCAGCTCCTCTTCTTCCTTCTTTTTTTTGTTCCACCTTCATCTCTTTGAGGGATTTAATTGTCTCACAAGTGGCACATCAAGTACACTCCGTTGGCCGTCTGGAAAAGGATGCGCTGTGTATTGATGAATAGGATCCTGAATATGGTAAACACGAACATAATTGGCTTAGAGTTTCTTGCTAAGTGAAATGAGAAAGGAGGGGAGCGAGCCTGGAGACCTCCCAGCTGAATAGCTGTGGCTGTCCATGACGTTTTTGCTAAGAGTGGTGATCTGGAAATCACTTATAAGCATCTTATAAAACATGATGGTTTTGAAATAGGATAGTTAGGGTGGCTTTGTTGGGCATTTAAAGCCTGTGACCTCCTGTGTTTGTCTTTTTCTCTGAGCAATCACGGCTGCTGTGGGAGATTTTCCAAAGCCAGGACAGGGGTGTGGGGCTCCCCCTCTGAACTCCCCGATGCTGTGCCTGGCAGACGAGGTTTCGTCCTCTCAGCTGCCCCTGCTGCCTGCTCGAGGAGAGCCAGCGCTGCCGAAAGGCGCTGTCCTGGGAGCAGTGAGTGCCTGAGCCGCGCTCGTCCTGCAGCCTTGCCTGCAGAGGAGGTGACGTCCAGGCAGGGCACAGAACGCTGTTGGTGGTACCATCTTCTCCTGCTCGTCCTTCCCCGTCTCATGCCTGGCTTTCCCACGGTGACATCCGCAGCCGGGGCTGTCTCTTGGGTCGTTTGACAGCTCCCAGGGTGATGGATGCACCTCGGCTGGGAGTGTTACACCACCGTCAGATGAAATTAACAGCACTCTCTCTTCTGCGTCACAAGCGTTTAATAGATCACAGCGTGCGCATGTGCGAAGGTAGGAAATGGGGAGAAGTCCCTGTCAAAAGCAGCAATTGGAGGGACAAAGTAATACCCACAAAGAGGGTTTTTATGCCTGTTGATCAAGCCTTTGGTTTTAAATCTCCATTGCCAGCTGACCGCTAACTGGGAGCGCATGGAAGTCAGGGGTTGAGAAGGGGAACTTTGATCCACTAGCAATAGCAAATTAACTCCGGTGGAGGAAGCGTTAACCATTTGACATGTTTCCTGACGTTCCCTGAGCAGAATTGTTGTGGGATTGTTTTTATTTTTGAACTATTAACTGGAAGCCAAGTTTCTACTTTTCTCCCCTGTTGATATAAAAATACATCTGGTCTCCAAATAGAAATTGCCCATTCGGGAAAGACAGGCAACCCTTTAAAAATGCACGCACACGGAAGGAAAAATCCTTATGTGCAGCTGGCATCGCAGAGAGCATCCTCAGTTGGGACTGGTTCTTGTGAGGAAGGGAAATTTATCAGTCTCCTAATGTTGTTGACCCTTTGTCCCTCTAATGACTCCAGCCCGGAGGCTCATCGGCTTGAGTATTTAATAGGGCAAGGGGGAATCTGTAGGCAGAGCAGCTCTGTCCTCCAAATTAGTGCAGCGTTTAGGGATGGAGCTATTGCACTCGGGGGTGATGGAGACAACGGTTCTGTCTCTTGATCTCTGCCTTTCCAGTGCCCCGGCACAGCCGGCTGTGCTCCAGAGCAGTGTCTGTCTTGTCCCAGCAGCCCAGGCTTCACGTGAGTTTATTGGCCACCCCTTAATCTTGAAATTCCCTTTCTGAATCCCACAAACACTTAAGTTGCTGTTCCAGCCTCTCCCCTTCCTCTCTCTGCTTTTCCCTGCTCTGTTCGCCTCTCCATCCGCCGCCGGGACTCTAGCCCTGCCCGGGCTGTACTCAGAGCTAGCGACAAAATCCCTCCGCGCTGAGGCTGTGATGTTAAGCTCGAACCAAACTCTGCAAAATGAAACGCAGGAGGGTTCAGAAATTACATTTGAAAGCACACTCGCATCCTGTTTTCTCGGGGGAGAAGGCCATAGGGTTTTCATGCAGCCCGTGAAGCATTTGGAGAGCAAGAGAGACCTGCCAGGAGGTTTGCCAGGGCTCTCCAGCTTTCGGTGGTGCCTGGCAGTGGGTGTATTGCCAAACGCGGCAGATTTAATGAAATCCTTTTTTGGCATTTAAGGATACAGAGCCTTCTGTGGTGGAGGCTCCCCTTTTCTTAAAAGTATAGGATGATGTGAAACTCTGGTAATTGGAGATCTTTTCCGGTGAGTCTCTCAGTTGAGCAGATACCCTGCCTGTCCTAATCCCTAGTTCAGATACAACTCAACAAACTTCCGGCCATGCGATGCTTTGGTCGTCAAAGGAGGTGTCCTGGGAAGGCAGGCACGAGGTGGAGGAGCCGCACCCTGAGAACAGTTCCTGCCTCCAGCCCCGCTTGCTTTGAAAGCCAGTCTGCTTGTCCTCATTTTGTATTTCTCATGTAGGTAAAATATATATATTTTTTTTTTTTCCCCTACCTATCTTTTTGTTTGGAATAGCAGCAGTGGTGAATTTCCTCCTCTTGCTGGAAGGTTTCCAGCAATGTGAATGTGTGGGGATGGCATTTCTCCCCTTCATCCCTTTGTCTTTTAAATCATTGGTGGCTTCTCTTTTTTCCTCTGAAGTCTTAATTCCTCTCAGAGAAACAAAGAGCTAAGTTTTCTTTTTTAGCTGGTTTCCAAATGAAGTGGCATTCAGTTGGTTTTCAGCTGAAATACACAGCTTCTCTCCTGCAGCCCCAGCTCCAGGAGCCCATCTGGAAAACGGAGCCATGGGGAGCACAGGTCCCAGCGTGACCTTTTCCGTGTGGGCTGGGAGGGTCTCTGCGATCTCACCCTGACATCCCAAGCTTTACTTCATCCTTGGTGCAGAACAGCTCATTTTGGGAGTGTGTTTGTCTGGGAAGGGTCGGTGTTCCCGGGCTACTGGCAGATGCGTCTCTCCCAGTAGGTTTCTTTCATGCAACGCAACTTGATGGCACCATCTGCCTTTCCTCTTGCTCCGTGACCTTTCCTAGTGCTCCCCGCGAATCTAGAGGATGCCTCATCCCGGACTGCGTGTGCCCAGCGGGGCATGGAAGCAATCCTGCAACAAGGAGGATGTGGCAGAGCGAGCTGCTTTGAGGGTGAGAGCCCAGCAAGCACCGCACTTCGCACCGTGAGCACGTTCGGCGTGGTCCGTCGCCGCAGGGCATGGCGAGGTTGCCGGGGCTGTATCCCGTCTTCCGACCTTCCTCTTCCTTGTGGAAGTGAGAAATTAAAAAGTATAAATGAGACCCGCCGATTAGAGCTGCAGTTGTTGGAAATGGCTCTTTGTGCCAACGTAAACAGCCATCGCAACTCCCCACTGCCGCCTCCCCCCGAGTGTTTATTTAAGCCAACACATTGCTCTGCTAATTGGATACCATTCCAAGTGAAAATAGGCCTTTAAAACAACAGCAGCGGCAAATAAAAACAGCTGTAGCTGCAAAAGCACCAGCCGGGCTTGAAGCCCTTCGGAGGGGAAGGCACCCCCTAAAAAGGAGGCGCGCTGCCCTGCCGGGGTCGGCCCTGGGGAGCTGCCGAAGGCGGGGAGTCTTGGTGATGCTCCGGAGGAGGTGGAGCTGCTGCTCCTCGTTTCTTTTTCTGTATTGAATGAGAATTATATGAGGGGAAGATGCAGGCTGCTGAGAGGTCACTGGGAATGGAAGGGGTTTTTTTTTTTTAGTTTCCTAACCGGGGGGATGGCTCAGGCCCGGCCCTGGCTGCCAAGGAGCGACTGTGGGCAACCAAAGCCCCTTGCAGGAAGAGCCGCTCTGCCCAGAAACGTGACGTTCAGGGACAACTGTGATGGTTTATGGTTTGAACCGTTGGGTAAACAGCTCAGAGGAGAGGTCTGGGCTTTTCCAGGACAACTTTGGTGCTGCTCTGGGGGCTCTAGATGGAGGACATGTCCCCGTTGGATAGCAGGATGGGTTTCTGTGGTCCTTTAGCTGTGGAATTTGTTCCAGGGATGTGAGTTTGCAGAGCTTATAACCCAACTTAATCCTAGCCTCAGCTGGGGTTTTTAGAAGAGCATTTTGGGCTCCTTTTCTCCTGTGTGTCACACAGCTGTGGAGCACTTCGAGTGCCCTTGGGGATGAAAATACTTGACTGGTGTGTTTGGGTATTTGCATTATGGGCCCAATCCTGCTCAGTCCTGAATGGTCTTGAAGGTCTATGGGAGATGAGGACAAAGTCAACCTTCTCTGGATCGAGCCGCTGTTTCCTGCGTGCCTCTGCTGGTTGCCCACAGGTATAGAAAGCCGTCTGAGCTACTGTGCTGGCCGGCACGCTTGTATTCAATGTCAGGAAGAGATTACAGCAGTACAGATGTTATTAAGCAGAATCTGACAATAAGGAAACCTCTGGATTTCTGTAACACAGCAAACCACCGTAGGCAAAAAAAGAAAAGGACTTCTGCGTTGGGTTTCGACTCTGCCACGTTTGCTGCCACCATGGCCAACATCACCAAGCAGTTGGCGAGAGGAAGGCAGCTTTCCCCCGTGGGCTTGTCCTCCTTCAAACTCGCTCCCCCTGAGCAGCAAGCAACCTCTCTGCTCGTGACTGAGCTGTGCTTTACTGCGTGTCGGCAGAGAACAGCGCGGGTGGAGAATCACGAGGTTGCTCTGCCCGTGCCAGCCTAGTGCTGCCCGTGAGGGCCTCGGTTTGCAGCTGACCCGCCTCATGCTGCCCCAAATCTTGTCAGCCTTTCCAGGCTGCAGCTTTCTCAGCTCAGGGATGGTCCCAGGGCAATGCAAGGCTGCGGCCGCCCTCAAGCTGCTTGCTGTGCTGGCTTTCACCCGCTCCCTAGCGAGCAGCAGCAGCCTGCAGGAACGGCGACGGGTATTTGCTGTGCTGTGAGTACGTAGAAGATAAATGATCGAGTCAAAGCCGCTGATGGAGATGAATCCTGCCCCACCAGAGCAAAGTGCTCCAAGTAGGATGGTCCCTGGGGGCCTTTTAGATTCAGGGCAGAGGGAGGGATGTCTTTACCTCTTGTGAGCCTGTTTTTATTTTCTCCCTTATTCTTTTTTTTTTTCTTCCTCTTAATTCTACAGAAAGCCTTCAATGCCCTGTGCCACAGCACGCATTTGTACGGCCGGAGGCTGGTCTTGGAGTGGGCAGACACAGAGGAGACGGTGGAGGCCCTGAGACGGAAAACAGCCGACCATTTCCACGGTAACGTAGCAGCATCTTTCTGGCTTGTGGGTGCAGCCCTGCCTGGCACCGGCCCATCTGGCACATGCTGCCGGTCCACGCCGGCCCTTTCCCCGGCACTGCTGGCTTGCTGGAGCTGGCAGGTAGATGCTGGAGCCTGAGGATGCAAGCACAGGGGAGAAGGAGGAGGCATCCAGGCTGTGGCTTTGTCTGACAGCTCTCTGTCTGTGCGTGAGCCGGTTAACTCTCTGTGTGCCAGCGCTGCTGAGGCATCTTGATGCCAGTTGCCAGCTGCAATGCTTTTTGCTCCATCTGCCTGCACCCCAGGGTGCTCCATACTTGGGGACAGGCTCTGTGCGTGCAGTGCACGGATTAAAAAGGACAAATAATTTGGCCAGCGGTTGAGATGTGGAGAGGGCTGTTTGGATCAGGTTCCTGAGAATGACAGCTCCGCAGATAACAGCACTGCAGGCTGCTATTGACAGCCATCGACAGGCACAAACGCATTGCTTGGCAAATATTTATGTAGGCAGGGCTCCCCTGGGCTGGAGGGCTAAGCTGGAGATCAATGCTCTTCCTCCTGCGTCGCCTCCCAGCCTCCCCTCTTCATCACACACGTGCCCATTGCCCGGCGTGTTGGCATAAGCAGTTCTGGGGCTACGTGTCGCGATCCCCGGTGATGGAAAAGCAGCAAGCGTCGCTTATTTAGCGAGCCTGACTCTAGAGGGACCCGGCCTCGTGTTTGTGAAGCAGTGTGTGCGGCGCTGGTTATTACAGGCTGGAGGAGCTGCGCTTCGGTTGTGGAAGGGTTGAGGGTGGGTACGACTGGAGGGATGTGGAGCAAAGTGGGATGTACTGGGATCCACGGGCTGATTTGGCATCAACATGGGGCCAAAAAGGAAACCAAAAGGAGCACAGGGGTGTCTAAGTGTGTGTCATAGCCTGGGCGTAGAGCTGTGCTGCTTGGGGCTTGTGTGAGGCAGCGGGGAGGATGCTGGGGGGTGAACGTGCTGGAGGGGGAACACACCATACTTAATCACAGTGATGTGACTCTGCACCTGGGTGGAGGAGGCAGCAGGTTTCGCGCACCCCATTTTATATTCGGCATCTCCTTTCTACTCCGCTCAGTCTAGGGGGGAAAAATCATCTTGGCTTTACGGTCACTGCAGGCTTGCAGCAGCTGCTGGCTGCTGCCGGTGAGCTCTGCCTCTTTCCTGTTTCCCCCAGGCTCAGCTTGCTTTCTGATTTCTTTCTGCATTTGCTCCAGCCCCCTTGTCTGGGGTCTTCCTCACCGAGGTGGGGACACTGGGAGAGCGGCGGAAGAGCATTTTCACATCGCAGCAGGGATGCAGCCTTGGAGCTGCAGTGGCTCCGGGGGCTCGGCTGAAAAACAGGAGCGAGATTATCACACCCCATCTTTGGGGACCGAAAATGGGAGTGAAGGCAGCAGCCATCGCTGCTCTCCAGCCCATCTCAAGGGGAGAGAACAAACATCCAATGGCTTCAGCCCTGTCTTGCGCACACGCACGTCCTCCACTGCAAAACCGCTGGTAGCGAATCCTGCGGCAGAGCCGGATCTGCCAGAACAGATCTCCATGACAAAGCCCATCTGGAGCACGCTGCTGGGCACTGGGAGCCTGGAACCAGACCTCAGCCTCTCAGCACCACGCTTGGCAGGCTGGAGTTTCACGGGTGAGGTTTTATTTCTTGGGGAAGTACCCTCTCTTGATTTCGAGGCGAGCTTGCCTGGAGGACGGGAGGGAGCTGAGCCCTGTCCCTTTTGCTGGGAGCTTGCGGAAAACAACAGTGATGGCCAAAAAGAGGGAAAAACTGCAGCTTCCACTCTGCCTTCAGCCACCTTGGGGATGCTCCTTCGCATTTCCTCCCCAGCTGGAGGCTGATTTTCCTGTATGGAGCTGGGATGGAGAGGATACAGAGCCCGTACAGCATTGCCACCCTGCCTTGATTCTCCCCTCCCGCTTCAGCCTGCCGAGCAGCTGGGCTGAGACTGCGCAGTTCGTTTCACTGCTGTTGCAGACTGGACTCTGTTGAACAGAAACCAAGCCCACTTTATCCCCCCAATACCCATTTTCCTGCCGTTTTCTCCTCTCCCCACAAGGTGCGGGAGCAGCTCGGGGGTCCCTGCGCTGTTCATGGATGTCCTCATGAGTTTTCTGTCTTGGGAGAGACAAGATAATTTTGAGTCTTCAAGGCTCAGGAAAAAGAGTCAAGAGCAAGGTCCCTGGTGTCTCCAGCTGTTCTTTGCCACCAAAAGCCACCGCTGCTGCTGTCCTTGCCTTAGTCCCCAAGCCAAGTGCGTCAGGCCACATCTGAGAAGCAGGACATGGGGGCAGATGCCTGCAGAAGACACAGTGTAGTGGATGGGACAGGTCTTACCCCACCATCCAACTCAACTTATTCCTTGTTTCCTGCCCTAAATTTCTTTGCGAGGTTGAGCATTGCCATCCAACGGAAGAGTCTTTTTTTCTTTTTTTTTTTTTTTTTTTTTCCCCCCCTCTGAAAATCTCTTATGATCCTTTTGGATCTGGAGCCATTCACCAGCACAAGCTGCCTGTGCTGTTTGGAGAGGCTGATCTCGCTGTCGTGGCGTTGTGTGTTTGCATCAAGCCGTGTTGGTGGCGTTGTGCCATTGGTACGGGATGACATGTGGCCTCTGCTGCTCCTGGCCCTTTTCCTGGTTGTTCCACAGAAATAAAAGCAGCCAGGGAGCATGGCGAGGACTTTGTGCATGCCAGAAGAGGTGAAAGTGTTAAAGCAGGACAAAGGACCGAGACTTCCTATCTCATGGGGCTTTCAGGATACGTTTCTCCCAAGTTTCATGCAACTGGAAGTTAAGTGTTTTGAAAAGTTCCTTCTTTTTCTTCTGTTTTCTCTTTTCTGTGCAGCTTGTGGTTTGCTGTGGGCACAACAGTGCTGCACAGGTGTTTCCACAGTTAACGTGTGGTGGATCTGCTTGTAGGAGAGGCTTCGGGATGAGAAGATTGCCGTAAGGCCTGCGAGGTTGTTATCACCCAGGCCCGGTGGGGACGGCATGGTGGCCTGCACACCTCTGGGTTTGAAGGCAGGTTTGACTTGAGCAGTGAGCTCCTCCTGCTCCACCTCGCTGCCATCACAGCAGGTTTCTGTGTCTCCAGCTTTGAAGGAGCCACCTTGATCTTTCAGGCTGGTGTCTTCAGTAGCAGCGGCCAAAACCCCTCACCCAGCAGCTCCAGTGTCAGCCCCATCGCTTTTGTCTTAGCGAGGAAATACTTTGTGAAGTCTGGACCTGGGCTACGAGACATCCTGTCGCTGACTTCTCTCTGCTGCAATTATGCACCTTATTTCTAGACACCATTTACAGAGATTTGGCTTCCAGTTCCCAGGTCCCACTCTGCTGTTATTTGTTAGGTTAAGGAGAGGTCTGATCTTCTCAATCTCTCCTCCGTGCAGGCGTTTGTCGTGGCAATCAAGCCACTTCTGAGCCATCTTTTCAATAGCTCTAATAGATGCAATAAAACGGAATAGGCTGCCTTCCCATTTCGTGTCGTTTTCGGGTCATTCTTTATGGCTCGTTCTGAGGCTTTGTAATGTTCCAGGAGAAGGTGAGGACACCAGAAGTGGTCAGCGGCTGCCAGACGTGGCTTCAGAAATGCTGTTGGGAGTGAAGCTGCAGCCCAGCCCAGATGGCTGGGACTGCAGCCCTGCACTTGCTCTCCTTGCCTTCAAGCAGAGTCCTCTGTTTTAAGTCTTTTGGCTCGTTCCTGAGTGTACCTTCTCTCCGTTCTGAAGCAGGAGGGTCTTATATTAGGGAAAAACCCCAATTTCTTTGAGTTTTAGTTGCACCTCACCTTGTGTTGTTAATGTGTGGGACCTGCTGCTGCAAGATAACCGGAGAGCCTGAGAGCTTGGTGACCTTCAGAGGAGGGTTGGATGGTGCTGTGGGTGAAGAGACTGATCCGTAAGGTGGTAAGGAGAAGCCATGGAAAGGCTGGCCAACGGTTGGCCTGGGGGCTGTAATCCAGCCCATGGTGTGGAACAGGATCATGGCAAATGCTGCATGAGGGCAGCGGGGGCTGCACGGATCCTGCTACAAGCAGTGTCCTGGCCCTCATTTGGGGAAGGGGATCCTCCTCCTCCATTTGGAAAACAGGGATCACAGACACCTTCCAAACCAGCAGGGAGAATACTTCAGCTCCACCGAAAGAGATGAAGGGATCGCAGCGCCCTGCAGCTGAATTTGCCGGTCCCGGGGTGAGGGATGGTTCTGGATCTGTGACCTGTGCAGGAGGGAGCGGTCTGGGGAGGCATCCAGAGCCCTGGTGCAGACCTGCACGCCTCCTGCATCCCTGCGATCGCATAACTGCAGAGCCCACAAAAGGTCTGTAAACAGCTCGGTCCCCCTTTTCTTCCCTCGCTTGCCCGGCACGGGGCGACGGTTGCTGATCCAGCTCCATCCCAGCAAGTGCTTGCTGGGGGAAGGTTTGCCAGCGAGGTGGCGATACCCTCAGCGTGAACGCGCTCCCTCTCTCCCGGGAGCTCGCCGTCCGTGCGGGGAAGGTACTTGCTCCCAATCCAGCTAAATTACTATTGACTTGTGTTCTCTGCGCTTCACAAACATCGTGCTCAGCCGTCACCAGCGGGGCTGGTGGTATCCTGCCAGGGCTAACTTGGGAAGCCAGCTGTGCCGGGCCGTTTTTTCCTGCTCTTTCTCATCGATCAAAGAATTAAATTGACAGATGGGGAATTTTGCGTGAGACGCAGGAAGGGGAAGGAATGACTTGTCGGGTTTTTTTGTTGGTTTGTTTTTGTTTTGTTTTTTTTTTAATAGGAAGGATGAAGTGCAGAGGATGCAGGGTGGGTGAAAGAGAGAAATGCACGGAGAGGGGATCTGGCTTGTTTTTCAGTTATGAGAACATTTCTAGCGAGGACCTCGGTCTCGGCAGAGGGCTGTGGGTGGGTGGAAAGCAGCAGAGCCTCGCTGCAGCTTATTTTGCTGGAAGCAGAGGGTTTGCAGGGGGAGGCATGCTCCGCTCTGGATCCGATCCTCATGCCCTCCCCGGCGGGGTGGGAAGAGCCTTCTCCATCCCCATCACCTTTCCCAGGTTGTTTCTCCGTTGGCCGCAGACCCCCGTGCTGCACCTTTCACCTCTCAGCTGCGTTACAGACCCGCCGCGCTCCCCCTCACCTCCCAGCCTTTTGGGCTCCCTTTTTTTCCTCCTTTCTTCTTTTTCTTTTATTTTTGATGTATTTTTTTTTTTTCTTTTCCAGAGAGCATCTGTAACTAATGCAAACACATGCCATAGCCCTGAGTAAAACCCTGCAGGATTAGCGTGGCATCCGCAACCCTGCCACGTTCTAATCCCGTGGTAATCCCCCTCTCGGCCCACCCCCGCCGGCTTTGCCTATTGTTTAAAGGAAGCAAATGGGATCGTTAGCGGGCAAACCTTAACCAGCTTGGATCGGCAGAACGGAAGTCAAACCAATTCGCTTCCCCCACCCTCCTGGGGGTTTTGTTTTTTGTTTTTTGTTTTTTTTTTTTTCCTTCCCCTTTTCCTCCTCGTTAGGTGGGTGAAGGGATGCTCCCTGGCAGCGCCGTGGTTGAGCCGGTGAATCCGAAGAGCGCGGTGGGGGCTGTTTGCCCTGCCACCCTCCCTGCCCACGCCGCAGCAGGTCCCCCGGGTGTGCCACGCTGTTTGGGGGTGCTCGCTTAGCACCCAGTGCCCCGTGTCCAGCATCCCCTCCACCGTGCAACCCCTATCGTCCCCTCTGTGCAGGCTCTCTCATGAGGTCACAGGGAAGGGGTGGCAGGTGGGGGACACTCTTCCCTGCTACGGATTTGGGAGCTCAGAGCATATTTGATCCCATTTCCAAGCCCCAAGCACGAGGCTGATCAGGGGCCAGGAGGGATAACCACCCAGCTGGCATCTTCCTCTGGGATGGGTCATCCCTTGTGCCTTTGGATGGTTGAACTGGGAAGAGCTGCTGGAGGGTCCCAGGGTGGCACCTTGAGGCCCCCCTCAACTCCCCCAAACTTGACAGGGTGAGCGCTGGGAGGGGAGAGGGGGTGCCCCCGTCCTCCTGCCTGTCCCCGCAGCCCCCGGCAGAGAGGGAGGCGGGTTCTGGCGCTCTGTCAAGGAATTAATTGAAAAATAAAATCATTAGATGGGAACTCCAGAAATGCAAAATTGTTGGGAGTTGGGGGGGAAGGCGGAGGGGGGGAAGTGAGCTTTTGTCAGGTTAATTTCTTCTGTATTGATGTTTTGTGACATTTCCTTGTTGTTTATCTCCCGCAGCAGCTGTAATACTAAAAGAAAATGCACAGCTTGTTCCATTTATTTATTTTACACCTTTTCTTTAGTCCTATGGTATGTTTGTTTGTTTGAGAAACCCAGCGAGGCTTTTGATGTCTGAAAGCAGGATTTAAACAGCTGTTCTCCCTGTGCTGCTCGCAAGCGAGAGCCGCTGGCTGCGGAGCGAGCAGGGGGAGAGGGGGGCTGCGCCGCGCCTCCCGCCGAGAGGGCATTTCTTGCCCAGCCCAGAGGAGTTAGCGCCAGCGTCAGCCTCGGCGCGGGGCCCAAATGGCTTTGTCGCCCCCGGCACTGGGCGCTGATGCGGGGTCCGACCCGATGCTCGCTCGCGCACAGGCAGCCCCCAGGGGGGTTTCTCGCCCTCCCGCAGGCTGTACCGTCCATGGGAAGGGACGCGAGTGCGATGCTGTGCCCCACGGCGGTTTCGGGAAGGTGACGGTGCTGAGGGGTGCCGCAGGATGGTGCTGTTGGTGTGGGACAAGAGGAGCGAAGCAGAGATGTCCCTGCCCAGCTGGCAGGGGACAGCCAGCCTCTCGCCTTCACCCGCTGCCGACTGGAGTGGGCGATGAGGGCTGGGCTGCAGCACCGGGCAGCTGTCTTACATCTCAGCAAGGGTGTTGGTGGCTCCGTGTCCCGCCAAGAGCCTTGTTGAACCAAGACCGCTGTCTGTGTTGGTCTTGCAACCACCCTTGTTCAGGAGATGGGTGAACTGGGGCCAACAGGAAGGGTTGGCATCACCAGTGAGCGTGTTTGGGTCCTGGGGCCGTTTGCTTCCAGCGAAGCCTGTGAACCAGAGCATGGGTGGTAGGTGTGGAGTCACACCTCCAGCTACCATGCCCTGCCAGAGCCTGGCTGCTGAGGAGGAGCGAATGATGGCTGAGAGGTTTTATCCGGGAGGGCAGTGAGGGATGCTGAAGGTGGCAGATGAGCTGTGTGTGGGCCTAGGTTGTAATCTTTGCTTTTCTTCTTCTCCCCCATCTCCTTCCCTACCCCTCGGGCCTGGACAGACTCCCCGAAGAAGAGGAAACGATCGGAGGTTTTGAATGAAATCCTGGGGCATCTGGAAGAGGAGGAGAGCAACAAAGACGAGGCCATCTAGCAGCTGCCTGGCGTGGACGAGGTGGGTGCTGGGACACTGGGGCCGCGGTGGGCGCAGCTGGCCCTAAAGGTTAAAATGCCTCAGGCTGCTGCAGGGTCGGCGGTGCCAGGAGGAGGAGAAGGTGACTTTGCAAAGCCTCAGCAGACCCTGAGCCAGGGTCCCACCTGCCGCCTCTCCTCCCTGTCGCCCCACAGGCTCGTAGCCGCGGTCTCAGGGGGTACAGCCCAGATTTGGGCTCGGTTTAGGCTCTGTGTTGAAGCGAATGTGTGCCCTGCTTGTGTTTCTGTGTGCTCCCCGCGTGTTTGCTTTCCTACGAGGGAAGCCAGCAGAATTGCTGGTGCAGCAGAAACCGCCGTCGAGTCGTGAATTGGCCCTCGCTCTGGTTGAGGGAGAACAGATGGGCTGCCAAAAGAAAAAAAAGTGCCTGTTTGGAGACCAACCTGCAGCTGCCAGCGCAAAACTGAGAGTTTGGCAAAGGCCTTTTCCCTGCCAGCGCCCGTGGCCTCCGTGGCTTCACTCCCTCTTAGGCCACCGTGCACCCAAGGTCTAGTTCGTGTTATTTTGAGTCCTGGCTGGCATCGCTCCTCTTCTTGGAGAGCATCCCTAGAGGCTGGAGAGCGCAGGATGGCAGAGGTTGGCAGGACGGAGCCAGGAATAAATAGCTCCCTGTGGCCAAACACCGGGCAGTTCAGCCAGACCCCAGCTCCTGTTAGGCCGGCCTAGCAAACCCCACGTGGGTTCAAGAGAGGCGAGACAGGCTCCGGGATCTCCTTTGTGCGTGTTTCTGGCCACGATGGAAACCCTGGATTGCTGGTAGGAAATTTGTTCGCCATCCACAGCATCCGGAGCAGTGCAATTAAAACACCAGGGAGGCGTCTGGGTCCCTTTGAACTGCCCTCTGCCCCCCTTTTCCGTCCACTGAGGGACACGCCGCCCACCTCTGCGGTAGTGAAATCCCATCCTGTGCTGAGAAACTCACGCAGGGCCCAGAGAGACAACGGCACCATGCCGGCACGCTGCCCGCTCAAGGCACTGGGTTGACAAATCCTTCGTGCTGGGAAACAGTCCCTGTGGTGCTTTCTGCAGCAAGGCTGTGTTTGCTCAGCACCGCCAAGGGAATGGTTTTTACACATTCTGCCTCCCATTTTTACAGCCACAGAAATGCCACTGGTTCCTAAATCTCATCCAAGTGCCCTGGGGGCCCCCTGATCTTTGGGGTGCTGCTATGGCTGCGCGATGCGGCGCTGAGCCCACCGTGCTGGGGGGAAGCTGGGGCTGTCCTCCGCGGTCAGCGTGTTTGTGTGCGATGCGCGTTACAGCCGGCGAGGCTGTTTTCCTCTCGGCAGTGTCCGCCCGTTGCTGCGAGGCGGTGCCCGATACACCTAGCAGTGGGGTGCTCATAACCTTACTTATCACCAGGCTTTTGTTCGACCCGCCGCGCCGCTGGCCGCCTGAATAGCAAAGGCGTCTGGGCCTGCGGCCGACCGATAACCCTGCTCATACCTCTCCCGGGTCACCGCGAGCGTCGGGCGTGAGCGTGGTGCTGAGGGCCTCCTGGTGAAACGGAAGGTCCTCTTGTGACCGCAGGAATAATCCAAGCTGGGTTAAATAAACGCCCGCTTCACGCGGGGCGTCTGCGGTGAGTGTGGGGCCTCAAGATAACGTTTGTTCCCTTGGAGCAGCTCTGATTTAAGGATGGCTTCAGGCGTACGTGCTGGTAACACCTTCTCCAGCAGCCAGCCCGAGGTCGGAACTGCGAAGGGATGGAGCTGGGGAGGGATGGAGCAGTGCAGGAGGGGCAGGGCAGGCAGCGTTGCTCGCAGCCCACGCGAGCCCCATCCTTTTAGATTCATCCTGTCCCAGCTTTTCTGCAAACCTCCTCCCCAAAACTCATCCTCCCCAAACCTCAAGAGCCCTGCTGCTGCCTCCAAGCAGGTTCCTGCGCCCCCAACCCTGGGTTTTTCTTGCTGTCAGGATCGGGGACTGCTGGGTCAGGGGACAGACTTCCAAAATTCAGAGGTGCAGTGTAAAACACTCATCCCCTACAGCAGCTCCAGTGACTCGGTGAGTGGGTGGGTAAACTGAGGCACAGGTGTTAGAGAAGCGCTGTTGAAGGGGGTCAGCCAAAATGGTGATGAGCTCACCAGGAAAGGGGAAAATCTCCTTCTTTTTTTTTTTTTTTTTTTTTTTTCTTCTTATCCTTTTTTTGATCAGCAGCGTTCCTGTCCCTGCTCCCTCTGTGGCTCCCCACCGCCTTTGCCGTCTGTGCTGGCACGGGGCGGGTGGCAGCAGCAGGACCCATCGGTGGTCCCAGGGTGGCTCTGCCTGGAAGGGGGTCACCATGGGGAAACCGTAGCGTCCCAGGGGTGAAGGACCAACCGGCAGCGCTCAACTGGCGCGGAGGATGGAGAAGCCGGGCAGGGTCCCTTCCAGGCACATCTATCACCCAGCAGACGATTTCAGCGACGTTGCAGGTTGGAGTTGGATTTTCCTGAGGTTTTTGTTTTGGTTTTTTTTTTTTTTTTTTTTTTTCCCCTTCCTCTCCCTTCATTGTCTTTTGTGACGGGGCAGGTTTCTTGCTGAGCGTCTCTGAGGTCTGCAGCGGCGACGAAAAGGATTAGCGCAAGCAGAGCATGTAGGCTTTAGAGAACAGAGCAGAGTTTGGTTTCAACATCTAATTCAATTTGTTCTGCCGAGATTGAAATATGAAATGGTTGCCAGTCAAATGTTCAAAGGAGGGGGAGGAAGGAAAGAAGAGAAGGGAGCCTTCTCAAATTTAAATTTTAATGAAAATTAATTTAACCCTTTGATATATTTTAAAACATGTTATTTCCCGGTCTGGAAACAGGCTAGAAAACATTCATGGGGAGTGTTTTGGTTTTTTTTTCCCCACACCTTCAAACATAATGAAGATTTTCTTTTTCCCTTAATGATACTTATCTTGTTGAGCAGTTTGACACTGGTTAATTTTTCAGGCGATTTGGTATCGAGGAAATCTGTTTGATGTGTGCGGGGGGGGCTGTGGGTGGGTATACAGATCTATATGCCCGTACATTAATTATGGAAGTGCTGATGGCAGCTCCAGTTTGGAGTTAATTCCCGCTCCACAAGCAAAGACTTGACTTCTTTGTTGTGTGTTGAGAATCCCACGTAGTGCACCCCTAAAATTACAGCGGGTTTACCGGGAATTCTTTGAAGATGAGTATATACCTACTAATTACCCTGAATTAAAATGAATGCCTGAGTAGGGCTGCAGGAAATTCATCACTCCTCACTGCCTTTTTTTTTTTTTTTTTTTCACTTTATCTAAAACAATCCTAATGATAAAATAACGCAAACTCTCTTAACTGTCCATGGAGTTAAACCTGGGAAACAGCCTCCCACCAGTCCTTAACCCCGGTGGTACTTCTCCAACGCAAAACCATCGCCGTCCGCTTATTTTTCGGGAGTGATAATAGTTTCTTTTAGTGGTCACTCTTATTCAGAAAGGTTGTCTCTATAACAAATGATTGCACACTAATTACTGTAACTGGGCTCTGATGAGTTGGATCCCTGGTCCCCGCATTTTGCTGGCTCTTGCCACCGCAGGGCCGGTGTCCCTGTGTGCCTGTCACCCCTCAGCTGCCCTCTGCTCGCTGGGGAGATCCGGGCACTTTAGGGTGTGATGCTCATCTGCTCTGCGTGTGTTTTTCGGGGTGGGTGTGTTGTATCCAGGCTGGGGTGATGGCAGAGGGGGTGAGCAGCCTGCTCCGAGCCCCTGCCCCATCGCTCTGTGGGCAAGAAAGCTGGAGATGCAGCCATGCTGGGGGGCTGCGAGGCTTATTTCGGGCTCCTTGCTCTCTGGGCTTGAGCAAGGCGCATGTTCATGCCATCAGAGAACTGAAGCTGGTGGGGTTTGCCCAGTCCAGTCTTCTGCAAGCCCCTGGATACCGTGCAGGGTCCCCATGGGGTCTGCAGACCCCAGGTTGACACCCGCTATCCCAACGGGGTGGGCTTTTGCCAGGTTGCAACAGCTTTGTCTGGGCTGAGACCCCAGCAGGCTGGACGGCAGCGGGAGCTGCGACGGCTGCAGCCGTTCCCCAGGCACCCGCCGTATCCCCCTCCCCGGGGCTGGCTCTGGAATTGGATTAGGATATTATTCAAATGCAGCCTTTTCACTGAATTAGAGGGTTAACGGGTTTTTATGTAAAACTAGCTTGGCTTCAGTGCTGCCTGTTGCCAGAGGCCTGTGTGGGCTGTTATCTACTTAAGGGGACCACAAGCAAGTCAGCGCGGAGAGGATATCCAGCCGGCTCTGGCTTTACTGCGAGTCTCCCTGCTCCCAGAACTGGATGTCTCTGCCAGGCAATGCTTCCCGCTGCGCTCAGAGCCAGGCTGTGCTGTGATGCCCTCAAAGGGACTCATGGCCTTTGGAAAACTCTTGACCACGGTCTGTGTTGATTTTCTCGCTGTCCCACGGGAGGAGGCAGGGGATTTGGTGCAGGCGTGGGCAGGTGGGTCCCATCCTGCTCTGCCAGCTGGTTTCCTGAGCTGCAGGCTTGAATTGGTGCTGCTTACGATGTGCCCCCGTCCCAGCCCAGTCGCAGGTGGTTTCTTTTCATCACCGTGGTACTGGTCTTGCCTACGCCACGAATTTCAGCTCTTCTTGTCTCTTCAGTCCCGTTCCTGCCTTTGCAGAGTCTCTGCAAAGCGCTGCAGGGCTGAGCGAGCTGGTCCCTTCACGGCGAGTGCTGCAGATGCCGTTCGCCAGCCCTTTGGCAGGGCTGCAGGAAGAGCTCGCGTCTCCCTGCGTCCTGCGTGCTTCTTTCAAGCCCCTGTGCCACAGGCAGCTGCTGGCTCCGGGCAGGAGCTTTGGGATCTCAAACCTTTCCCCCTGCGTGTTGACGTTGGCAGCCATCCCCTTCTCCCCAGCAGCTCTGTCAGCTTTGCCTGTCTGCTTGCAGAGGCAATAAGTGCGGTGTCTGTGCATGCTTGAAGTTATTTTCCTGAGCAAGATGTGGCAGGAAACACGCGGGAAGGATTTGGGCTTGGAAAAAAAACCCCGGTGTTTCTGTTGCTGCTCCCTTGAGAGGGAAGAAGCAGCAGGAAGGCGGGTGTGCTGCTGGCAGAGCGATGCTCTCCCGTGGAGACCTTCCCTGCCTGCCTCGGTTTCCCCGTTTGCAGAACTACAGGTGGAAGCAGCTGTACGCCGTGGCCGTTCCGGCATCCCTGCTGGGAGCAGCCCGGCTCCCTGCTGCACGTGCAGGTGTGCTGCAAACTCCTGTTTTAACTGACGGTCAGGGCTCGCTTTTCTTCTGCTCCTCATTGTCTCCCTTCCTCCTGCCCTTTGCAACCGCAAACCCCGTCTGCTTCTCCCCTGCCGGAGGATTAGCCGAGGGATGCCGCTGCTGCTGCCCCATCTGAAACCTCCTTTGCCTTCCCTGCAGCCAGCATTAAAATCTTCTGGCTGGGTCTAAGGGATCGGATGAGTTCCCGCCGGGTAAGCAATTTCCAGGGATCAGCCAGGCTCAGCCGAGGTGGCTCCCAGTAGCTGGACCCCATCATGGAAGGGGACAGCAGCAAACTGGCATCATCCCAGGGAATGGTTGGCAGGGATGCTGGCTAGAGATTTGCTCAGGATTTGAGGAGCATGAACTTCTCCTTAATATCACGGCATGTCTGGACCTTACCCCAGGTCGCACCGTGACCAGCATTCGGCGCCTCCACCACCACCTTCCAGCTTCCACCGCCACCACCTTCCTCTCCAGGAAATAAAACAGGAGAGCGAGGAGGCAGCGTGCAGCATTCCCGTCTCCGGAGCACGGCTGCATGTGACTGAGCCACGCTGCCTCCTGTTTTCCCTAAATATATGCATCGGAGAGGGAGAGAAATCGCATGGCAGGGCTTGAGATTTCAGACTTAGCCGTTCATGAATAATAATCAGGCTCAGTAATTCACAGTAAATGGGTATCCAAATTGGCTAATAAGGGAGGCTTTCACCCCAAACTGGAGCTAGGAAGAGAGGCAGAGAGAATATCAACAGCCGTTGGCTGAGGCGAGCATGTGCGCGGTGTGACCTGAATCGGTGAAAGACGGAAAGCGATGCCAGTGCCAGAGCGGGGAAACTGGAGAGCGGCACTGGGGGAGGACCCCAGAGAAGGGACGGCATCCGACCTCCCCTGCCGCAGGGCAGCACGGACCTGCAGTAGCACGGATCCCTCCGTTCCGCAGTCCATAATTAGTGCCACATTATTAGGTTCAGCTCTCTTTTCCAGCCCCAGGACCGTGCTGGGCTGATGGGCTTGAGCGCGCATGGCCTGCGCATCCTGCCAGCGCTCCTGCCCAGCAGCCTGCGTGGACCAGACGGTGTGGGGACGGTGCCATCGCGTCCCCACGCGCGGTGTCCGCAGCCCAGGGCTTAGCAAATTGCACGTGGTGCTGCCTATCGAGGGGAAATAAGAGCAGGAAAGCAAGAGGGATGTCTGTAGTGTATGCCAGGAGAGGTGATCTGGGGGTAGAAAAGGGTTTTCTTTGCGTTCGCTCAACTAAAATTCAGATTTTGCATTGTCTGCTGGTTGATTCTCCTGCGAGAGTGAGCGAGGCAGCAGGAGGAGCTGTGTGCAGGACAGAGCAGCAGCAACGGGAGCTCGAGCTCACGGAGCCCTTCCCTACCACCCGCTGCTTCTTCCCCACGGATGTTCCTCTAGCAGCATCTTGAGATGATGTTAGGTAAAGTTAAGATAAAGGAGAAAAAAAAAAAATTGGAAAAGCACCTCTGCAGCTCTCGCTCTGCGATTGTGGGTGTTTAAATACGCAGAACAGAAGCTCAGAATGCAGCTGATGAGTAGCTGAAGGGAGGATGCCCCTCGGAGGGCCAGCTGTTGCCAGGCGGTGTTTTGCAGCTGCTAAATGACTTTTTAAATTGAGGAGAAACCCACAGCCACTTTTACAGTCCCCTCAGCTCCCTTATATAGGGCAGCGCAACGGCTGGAGAGCCCTGCGCTGCCGCTTGGCTGAGTTACCGGATATTACAGTCCCGCTGTCCTGCAGCAAGGGATCGTAACAGATCCCAAATAAACCGCAGCCACTCTGGCCAAAGGCGATTTTCCTCCTGCCCTTTCACTCCCCCTCGCCGCCTCTCCCCTCTCTTTAGCGCTGGATTGAGGATGCTCGCAAAATTTAGCGCGCTGGGTGGCATGAAGCAAACAAACCTTTTTTGTTTGTTTGGGGGTTGTTTTTTTTTTGGTTTTTTTTTTCCTGTGGCTTGGCTTATTTAAGTGTGTAGGAAGGTGGTTTTGGGGCATGCAGAGCGTTTTTCCTTGGGGTGTGATGGATGCTCTGAGTGCCCCAGCAGCTGCAGCACCGCAGAGCTGGTGGCCGGAGCCCCCGCCGCGTCCCTCCATCCCTCCCCTACAGCTCAAACCGTTCCTCGTGGCACAGAACCAGAGGTGGGATTTCGCAGGTGTAATGAGGACAGCTTTGTAAGCCACCAGAGATGGAGAAGAAATCACGCTCCTACCTCTCCTGCATTTGGTGACCTAAAATCTTTTTGGAGTTAAGCATAGCCCGTGTTAGCAGCTGTCCCGCTGATGCTGTTGGGGCTGGAGAAGTACTTGGGTGCTGCCCTCTGATCAGTCCAGAGCTTTTCCACTTCATCAGCTTACAAGTCAGACCAAGAAATGTGAAATAAAGCTTCATTGTAAGCGCTATGAGAGATAACCCTCGCCGTGGGGTCATACCGTGCCTTTGCGGGTCCACCCTGCCCTCAGAAACCGGGCAGCAAAGCCCAGGCTTAACCTCATCCTGCTCAGCAAAGCTGAGCCCTGCCTGAGCCCCGCGCTGGAGACGTCCTTATGGTGCGGCCGGGACAGAGATCTCTCTCGTGGCGCTTTAGGTAAAGCTTTAATTTTGCATTTTGTGGTCTGATTTCTAAGCCGATGAAGTAGAAAACCTTTTAATTTCTTTTCTCCCCCAGGCTCCAGGCGGATGTGTGGCACGAGCTGCCACCACCGCCGCCTCAGCCCGCAGCGGGAGCCCCCCCACTCCAGCCGCCCGGAGCTGGGACCATTCCACCGCTGCTTAAATTAACCCAGGTTATTTTGGCAGAGCCGAGGCGGCACAGCCGACCCGTGCTGTGGTGGTGATGGTTCCATGACACCGGATGGGGGGGCAGAAACAGGCAGATTGCAGGCAGGAGCTGGTTTAATTTCATTTTTAGCTAAGAAAGCCCAGGAAGCAGGACCAGGCTGTCCCAGGAGCAATTTGAAGCCAAGGTGAGAAGGAGCAATGCAGGGCTGCAGAGGGCTCACCGGAGGGGGGATCACGGCTCCATCCTACCCTCATCCCGGGGCAGCGGCGAGCCGGGGTGGGTGCTCCTCCCATGAGAAACTGAGGCTGAAAAATGAAAACTGGGAAGGTAAATTTAAAAAAAAAAAATAACCCACCCTACGCTGCATTTCAACTGCTGTGCCTGGAGCCCTGCGCGCTCGGCAGTGAGGGGGGCGACGGCAGGCAGGAGCCGTGGACTTCGTTAGGATTCAGCCGTTAGATCTCTCCTTTCCCTCTGATGGCTGAGTGTGATTGACACTTACAAATTACCCAGCCAAAAGTGTCGAGTCTTTGACCCCTGAGTAACATCTTTGGCAAGCCTGAGATTTGCCAGCATTTTGTCATCTAATTACTACAAATCCCTTGAAAATTCACTGGCTGGTGAATTTTTAATGCGGGACAATTTCAATGTGATGCATCGCCCAGCTGGGCACGCACGCGTGCTCCTTCCCTCTACCCCCACCACTTCTTCCCTTTCTCCTCTTTCTCTCCTTTCTTTTCTCTGGTTCCTCCCCCCATCCTGTTTCTTACCTCCCTCCTTCCTGTTTGCATCCGTATTCATGGAAAGCGCCTCAGCATCTCATCCCCTCCCCAGCTTCTCCATCCCACTGGAGTTCCCGGCTGTGCCCGGGATGCAGCCAGGCACTTCGTGTCCCCCCAGCCCCAGCAGCAGCGTGCTCAGGTCCCCCTCCCCGTCTCGCTGGCGGTGGCAGGGAGCTGCTACATGGCATTAATTATTTTTTTTTCCCATCTTCTCAGGTCTCGTTGACGGATGGAGAGGGAGAAGCCTCAGCTGGGGACACGGCAGCCAGCACACTTGTTGCCAGCGGAGTCCGCTCGTCCGGTGAACCCAAGGGCTGATTTATGCCACGCGCCCAGGTTTCGGTATTCCCAACCTTGAATTCGGAGCAGGAGGAAGAGCCCTTGTCTGCTGGCGGCTCCTGCCTGAGGATCGCTTCTTAAATCCAGGCAAGGCTGAGATTCCCCCGTCTCAGAACCCCAACCTGGTGGTGCGGAAACCCGGAGCGATGGACGCTTCCCCTGCTGACCCCAGGGACTCTGGCAGAACCCGCTCTTAATGTCTGAATTTAATGGTCGTTTCTGTACATTAAAAGCCACGCGTATATTTTAAGAGTTTTCCAGACTGAGTCACACCTCAGGTTTGTT
This sequence comes from Chlamydotis macqueenii, assembly GCF_036417535.1. Lineage (NCBI taxonomy): Eukaryota > Metazoa > Chordata > Aves > Otidiformes > Otididae > Chlamydotis > Chlamydotis macqueenii. The sequence goes on along the minus strand of NC_141572.1, from coordinate 12,760,523 downwards.
TGGCTGTGTTTGTTTCATACGTATTTGCCGCAGCCAGGTAGTTCTTTTGGGCTGATCGGGAGATAAGCGCGCTTTAGGAGGGAGGCCTGGGCTTTGCTGCGTTCGGCTTTGTGCTTGTGTCATTTCTGTCCCAGCTCTCAGGCAATCGCCTCCCGTCTCTCCCTTCCCGCCTTTCAAAGGGAAAGAGGCTTTGCTTTTCAACCAGGGTACCGCTTTACATATGTACGCAGCTGATAAAGTATTTTCACTTCGCCCCTTTCCCCTCTGGGAATCGCTGTCTTACGGCAAAACTGTTTTGTCTGACAAGGGCTGCAACAGATTACACGTGTTGGCTGCAAACACAGGGCCTTTTTTTTTTTTTTGCCTTTTTTTTTTCTTTTTGAGAACCACATACCTTCAAAAAAAAAAAAAATCTCTGCACTGCCATGGTGAGCTCTACCTTTCTGTCTCGTGTCCCCAGGAGCAGCCCCGTTTCAGATCTGCTTGTGGCATCAGACCCTGGGGTGATGCATCTCTCCAGGTTGTGTCCCTGGTTTGTTTTTCTCACATGAGCTTAATTTGAGCCTGAATCCACAAAAAATGCCGCTGATTCTGGCGAGGCTGAGCACTTCAGCTCGTCTGGCCTGGAGTTTGGGCTGCGGTTTGGTGTGGAATTTCTTGGGACCCCTCAGCATCGTCCATGGAGATCAGCAGGACCCAGAGGAGCGATGCCCTCCTGCTGCTGAGGACCAAGCGCCGAGTTTCATGGTGGCAGCTGCAGCAGGGGACAGTGTGTGGTGGACTTGGTGGCTTGGGGATATCCAGGACACCCCTTTCCAACCCAAACGTGGGCCATAGATTTCTCCCATCCCCTCTGACTGGGAGCCAGCTGGGAAAGGTGTGGGCTTTGCTTTTCAAAAAAGGAAAACCTTAAAATTCTTGGCTTGCTCTGGCAGGAGAGGGACAGAACCAGGAAATCCCTTCCCAGGAAGGGGGTCTGTCCCCTGGCTCTATCTCCTGAGCTGCCCCTTCCAGAAATGCCCCTCCTCCTCCCCGCAGGAAGGCAGCACTGGTGCCCAGAGGGGAAGGGCTCGGAGAAGGTGATTTTAGGCTCCAAGGATGAAGGGAAAACCAGGGTTCAGTGATGTTCCACTGTTCTAAAGCTGGGCGCCAGGGCTGAGACATGCCCAGGTTTCGGAGGGAGGAAATGTAGGGCTCTGCAGCACCTTAGAGAGGGCACCCAAAGCTGGAGGTGCCTGAGGGTGCTTTGAGGAGAGGAGCTGCTCCGCACTGGGGCTGAGGGAGGGGTGCAGCGTGTGGGCTAATCTAGGCAGTGCCTTGCATGCTTTAATGGGAAAATAGAAGATGTTTGGCGGTGTGTGAAGAATTAGGATACGTCACTGTCGATGGAGGGCAGCTCAGGAGGAAGCATATTGGCTGGGGGACAACATCTGACACGGGGAGCCCAGACTGGGCCGTGGGGAGGTGTGACCTGCTGGAAGCACGAGGTTGAGATGCAGGGTTCAGTTTCTCTCCAAGCAAACGGAAACCAGAAGGCCGTGCTTTTGCACTGGGTTTTTGTGTGTCGCAGAGGAGTCAGAGTCACCCCAGGGGACCTAGAAGGGACCCACAGTGCGAGCAGCTCTCCCTGTGCCACCGCTGATGGACGCTCCTGCCTGCTCCCAGAGACCTCTGGTGACCCCAGCGCTGAGCAGACTTTGGACCCGAGCACCATCCGTGAGTCGTGTCACTGCTGGGGATGCTCAGACCCAGGGAGAAGCTGTGGTTGCGCCGTGTTGGTGATCTCACAGGATCCACCTGCCCTGAGGGGTTTTCACTGCTATTTCTGGCAGCGCGGCCCGACTCCAGACTGGGGACACCATCCTCCTGGGCACCTTGTGGATGGGTCTTCTCATGCTCTAGGATACCCAGAAGCGAAGTCAACCCTGACCTGCTCTTTTCCAAGTTAGTGCTCTCTTTTTTTTTTTTTTTTTTTTTTGTCTCCCCTAGTTCTGCATCTTTGCTGCTGAAATCCCATGGAAGCGACAGGTCCGAGTCCAGGGAATACTTTGCTTTCCCCCAGTTGTTTGTGGAGATAATGAACTGTGTGCTCTCTCAGCTGAAACCTGCCCTGAGTGAAGGGAGCCCGAGGCCTGGGGCATCAGTGGGGGATGGATGGAGAACCACAGGTGGAAAATACACAGAGCAAACCAGCCCAGAGTCTGTAACCATCCCTCATCCCAAGCTCACTCAATTTTGGGGACATCCTTTCTTGCTCTCGGTGTCTTTTCCAGCTCCTCTGTGCCCTGGTCAAGCCGGGGACGGATGCTGTGTCTTCTCTTGGAGATGTGGGTGCAGCTCTGGTCTATACCGTGACGTAGCGATGGTCCTGCTTGGTCCTTTTTCCAGTCTTCCTGTCTTTTTCCCCTTCAGCCTCCCGTTGCTTCACCCCACTCCTGTTTCTGGCCTGGGGGCCCGGCGATGCTCCCGGCACTCGGTGGGGATGTGGTGGGTCATGGCCCAGGGCAGCTGCCTGCTGCATGGAGTGATGCTGCCAGTCCAGGAGGTCCATCCCCTCCCCAACACCTCCCCAGGGTCTTCCCAGGCCTGGAAACATCCCGGTGCCCACCGGCAGCGCGTGGCACTCCATAAACCTCCTGCTCCGATCGCGCTGCGACGCCTGGGTGAGTAAGAAGTAATTAGTGCCGCTTGCTACAGCGAGTAAAACCCAAATGTCAAAGAACAGCAAAGCTCTTCAGACCTGGTTTTACTACACGTTTACAGCCAAAGTCTGCGTGCATGCTGAAATTTGGGGGGGATACTGGGCAAAGTCCCTTCCCCTGGCTGTGCTGCTGACCTGGCAGGTCATTCCCTGCTCCCTGCCTCAGTTTCCCCTCCATCGACTCCGTAAGGGACCCGCCGTGCCCTACATGGGGAAAACCAGGTGGTTGTGTGGATGGGAGAGGCCAGGTCCTGCCCCGGCAGTGCGAGGCAGGGTGTCACCCGCTGGGGTGGGTCAGGGTGGCTCAGCATTGGGTGGGGGGGAACCTTCTGCTCCAATTCAGATCTTAAAAACGATGAGCTGGGATGAGCGGAAGGGCTGTCCCTGCCCGGGTGCCCACCCGAGTGCTGGCACATTCCCAAACCTGTGTGCTTGAGGCCACGGCCAGGTTGTTGGGGAGCAGGCAGGGCGGCGGGGCCGGCAGCAGGACGGCGATGCGCCAGCCTTCTTCCCGTCTCTGCACCGAGCGGGAGAAAGCGGGAGGGAAAGGACGTGTCAAATCAATCATATTTAAACAAAAGCCTCTTCGGCCCAAGGGCCCTTTTAAAAGCTGCTTATTTAATTAAAAGTCCCATTTTCCATATTTATGGCCCTTATTCAGTTAAATATTAACCGCCTGGGCCGGGGCTGGTTTATTCTTTGGGAAGAGGCGGCGTTGGAAGGTTCATTAGGGGTTTATCAGGCGGCCGAAGCGCCCGGCAGATGGATGGATGAAGGATGGATGCGGGATGGCACGCGAGGGCTCGCGCTGGTACCCGGGGACCATGGGGCCGGCACCACCGCTGGTCCAGCTCTTTGGGGCCACCCCCAGACACCTTCCAGTGGAATGCAGGGAAACGGGGTTAAAATTAGGGGAACTGGGACTGTTGGGATGGTGTGAGAGACAGGCAGGCACGGCCTGTGCGGTCGCATCGGCTCCTCTAGGAAACAGCCTGAAATCCAACCGCTAGATACAGCTTCTCCCCCTCAGTCCCCCTAAGTCGTGGCAGAGTAATCATAAAAACACCCCGGTTTTGCCCAGGGTCATGGGACTGTCACTGGTTCCTGGCCAAACCCTTCCCAGGGCTGCAGAAACAGGACGGTTTTCCTCCAGGATGTCATCCCCAGCAGCTCAGCGGGCAATCCTTGCTGGTGTGTGACAACCACGGACCCAGCTCAGTTGGGTTTTAACGGCTCAGAGCTGTGCAGGACCTCGCTGAAGGTCCATCAGCCAACCACAGTGCCGATGCCTGGCCTTCGGGAGCTGGAGGCAAAGGTCTCGGTGGAGATGGACCTTGCTGGTAGACGTGGCGTGGAGGAGGGCCAGAGCAGCACAACTGGCTGCAGTGGGTTGGTGATGCCTTCAGACGTGGGAATGAGGGCAACTTGAATCTTTTATAGGGTCCTCTTGATGGAAGAGGAGAAGCAGCATGATAGGAGCAACAAGGGCAAGTGGAGTGACCACCATGTTGAGGAGAAGCTACTGAGATGGGGAGAGGTGGGGTCTTCGTGCCCGTGGGGCTGAGGACTTTGTTTGTGGGTGATGGCCGTGATCTAGCTTGTGCTGGGCAGGGTGCCTGTGCTCTTCTCCTGGTGGCTGTTCTTGCCTGCTGGTGGTTGTTCTATCTGGCTTTGTGAGGCAGGTGCTTGGGTCAACGCAGTTGTGACCGTGGTGAAACCGGATGATCTGGTGATGTCTAGCTGCTTCGTCCTGCTCCCCCTTGGTACCACACGAGGGGCAGCAGGGCTCTGCCTTGGTTGGGCAGTTTGTAGATGGTGATTAAGTAGTTCCTGTGTGTCGTTTCACAAGGCAGTAGTGAAGCGAGAGAATTGACCTGGACTCCAGGAGCAGAGCTGGTTGGAAGAACCTGGCCGCATAGCTGTGGATCGGAGCTGGCTCAGGAGCCCTGCTCGTAGACCAGCCTAGCTGAGGGGGAAGCTGGAAGGTATCTCAGGGGAGAAGTTTCTCCATGCAAAGGTGTTCTTCCTCCACGTGCAGCTTGTTTTCCTCCAACAGACCCACGGGCAGCTTTCGCAGAGCAGGACGATGGCTTTGAGCTGCCCCCGCCTCGGTGAGCCTCTCCAAGGGACCACCACGGAGCGGAGGAGATGTCCATGGGCCCCTTACCTGGTGTGGCCCCAGCAGCGCAGGATCCTGCAGGACAACCTGCACGGAGATGCCCTGGGGAGGGAATGGCCCCCGCGAAGGCTGCGGGAGAGCGGGGCTCACTGGGGCAGGCGCAGGAGCCTGCTCTGACCTGCATGTCCGCCCTCGTCCCCTTGTTTTTCAGAAGACGGTAAACAGACCCACGGCACCCGACATGCCGGGTACCACCACACCAAGGCAGGGGATGCGGCGGTGGGGCGATGACGATGGGACCGTCTCCCCCTCCGCCCCAGCACGATGAATGCAAACAAGCCTTCCTTCTCCTCTCCATCAAAAACAGCGTGGCACCGGACGAGGCAAAGGGGACCCTCCGTGTCGGGAGGGTGGTGCTGGCAGCGCGAGGGATGAAACGGAGCCGATGATTTCCTCCGGGGAGCGGGGCCGGGGCGGGGGGAATGGCTGGTGTGGAGGGGGGGTGGCGGGAGAGGGAGAGACACCGGGTTATCAGAGAAGTGTGAAGACAATAATGCAATCTGACATTTCTGAAATGAGACCCCCCGGTTGCCCTGGCAACGGCTCACGTGGGACCAGCTCCCGGGAGACGGCTCCGAGATGTGCTATAAATGATGTTTGATTAGAATTTAAATCATTTAGGCGGAGAGAAGATAGGCCTTTTGTCAGCGCGGGGACCCGCGGGGGTCAGCCACCCAGCAGCTGGCTGGGCGCGCGGCGGCCCGGGGCGGCGCGGGGACCGGGGGCTCGGGGTCGCTTGCGGGGGGTGATAACTCCTGCCCTCCCCTCCGCCGAGGGGCTTCTGACCGTTCCGGCCGGGCGAAGCGGGAGCTCGGGGCCAAAGCAAACAGGGCAGGGGAGGAATCCGCTGCGGCTGAGCCCCGGGAAGGTGGCTGGCGTCTCGGCAGCCACGGCGTCGCCCCAGTTTTGGGGTTTTTTTCCCCAGCTGGTGTGAAGGCGCTGAGATCCTCCCGTGGCTTCCACCAGCTGAGAGCCTGGTTCAGGGGTGGCAAATGCGGCTGTAATTAAGACAACGACACTTCAGAAGCAATTCTCTCTCCCTAGAAGTTTCCTTAAGGAGCCAAGAGGAGTCCCCTTCCCAGGAGAGATGGGCCCAGTTGCCTCCAGGAATGGGTCCAAGTTCTCCCCACCACCTGCAGACCACGACCTTCACCATCCAGCCCAGTTTGGGGCAGGATTCTTGCTGGACACCTGTATACTGGGCGCTTCTTGCTCTTTCCAGTTCCTTGACGCATGCGGTGAAGTCCTCTTTGCTGTACAAAGTCTTCCTTGCGATGAAATATTTTGCTGGGGTCCAGGGGCTTGGAGGATTTCACGCATGGAGCGCCTGAGATTGAGATGGGGTCGGCAGCCGTGGTTTATGTTCCCGTCATGCTGAGACCGCAGTTACTGGGTTTATTGCACGAGGTCTCCAGGTGGTGGTAATGAAACGCAGGGAAGTCCCAACTCGGGTGCGAGGTCTTCGCTTTGCTGCCGTCTCCCGGTGCAAAGGGGTTGTGGTTCACTCCAGTTCTCGGCCGCTGAGGACACCGCTCGGATTAGCCCAGCCTTGCTCGTCCCGTTCAGTTAGAAGATGACTTAAAAGCATCTGGGCCTTCTTCTGAGGTCTGATGAGTGGTGTGCTGAGGTGGCCAGCATCAAAGCCAGGAGGCCACTCCATTTCGGGAAGGCTGGCTCCTTGAAGAAGGCTACCGCGCTGCCTTGCTCTCGTTATCGTCCCGCAGGAGATGGTCTGGTTGCGTTGGGTGGGGACTTTTTGAATGGCAGTTGCTGGTTTGAGTGACGTAGACTGGCAGGGGCTGGGAAATGCTCCGTCACCCCGAGCCTGGGAGCTCCGTCACCCCAAGCCTGGGAGCTGCATCACATCAGGGAGGAATCCAGTGTTGACCCCCTCCACCGAGCATCCCGTCGTCGAGGCAGCTGGAGGAGCCGTCTCTTTCCTTCAATGTCACGCCTGAGCCCTGCCCCGAGGCTGGGTGAGGAAGAAAAGCAGCCGATTTCCCAGTTGGTGCGGGAACGGTGTTAAAAGCAAACCAGCAGCTGGGCACAGACTTCCTTCTCGGAAAAATTTTTAAATCTCTTTCTCTTTAATGCGGCGGTTTAGGTTCAGTGAATCTTCAGATCTTGCTTTTCAACTTCCTGAAAATGCCACCTGATCCTGAAATTAGAGCTAAACTAATAAAGTCTCAACAAATATTAATCTAATGAATTTAGCTCCTTTCTGTTTGTGGACCAGCAAAGAGGGAATTGCAGTGTTCTCACATGTGTTAATTGTTTGAATGTATTCAACGAACCTTTCCTGACTGCTTTGAGCGCGCGGCTTGGTCTTGAATGTTCTCACTCCACATTTCGGTTCTGAGATGTGAGCGCCCTGTAAACGAAACCGCAGTGGCCCCTTGGTTTGGGCAGAGAATTCAGCTGGGTCTGGTGCGCACGCCCTGGGTTTTGGTGTAGGCTTCCCGCTTTCTGCTGGTCTTCCGTCTCGGCTGGGCTCCCGGAATGTCTGCGGGATGAACCGGGTAGGAAGAGAAAGGTTGTGGAGCGGGTTGGGTCTCGGATCTGCTGGTTTCTGGGCGGTGCTGGCCGGGGTGAGGGACGCGCAGGGCTCGGCGTGGTGACTGGAAGATGCTCCTTGATGCCGCTGGGTGGTTTTTCGGTGGGGCCTCACCGTGATCCAGTGACTCCAGTGAAGTCTGCGGCATTGCTTATTTTGATTTTAATTAATCGGTGCTTTGCTCAGCTTTGGAGCATCTTCTAGGGGGGCTGGCAGCAGAGCCCCCCAGATTCTGGAGGGTTCTGGCGCTCAGGGGCTGGATTTTCTCACTCCAGCCCGTCCTCTGGGATTTGTGCGCCCCCTTGTCGAGTGCAAGCCAGGTGATGCCGGGAGTTGCATCAGCAGGAGATGCTGTTGCGGGGCCAACTCCGGGCCCCAGCTGCGGTGCTGGCAGTGCGATCCCTCTAATTGGCACACGCTAACGGTGCAAACTCGTTACAGGAATGGGCTTGTCGCGGGCAGGTCCGTGCCCGCCGCGTGGGAAGCTCTCCCGCGGCTCTGCGGGTTGGTGTCACCCCACGCGTGCTGTAGGTCTCCAGAGCTGCTGGTGGTGGTGGCCAGTGGAAAAATCGCCCTTCCGGTGAGCGGGAGCCCAGTGCCCGCCCTTCACTTGCCGGGGCTCCGCCGGCTTTGGCAGGCTGGTCTGAGCATGCCGGAGCTGTCGGCTGGGCAAACGTGTTGCTTTTTAAATTAGCGCTGGATTGATTGGGTTTGCCGTCGGGTCGCTCCGACGGGCAGCGAGCGCCTGGCGGGCTGGCTGTCCCCGCGTGGAGATGGGCAGGGGTCTGGATTGGGCTGTGCTGATGTCCAGCCCGGGGCAGGCTTGTGGGGCTGCAGTCCCCAGGCCACCTCCTCGCTTTTGGAAGAAGTCCCTTTTGTCACTGTATTGCTTACCCTTCTCACCTGTGTCCCGAGCTGTTAGTGCTCAGCTGGCATGGTGGCACGGACCTGTACGTGGAAGTCCTCTTGCCGCTGTGTCTGAGCAGATCAGCCCAGCTTGTGGAGAGAGCTGGTCCTCCTCTGTGTGGGGCCAAGAGTCACCCGTCAGTCCTCCTGGGGAAACAGCCTGACCCTTAAATCTTGGGATTTAAATGGCATTTGCTTCACCTTTCCCTGGATCCAGGCAGGGTAGGAGGACAAGCCCCAGCCCTGTGCTGGGGGACAGGCAGGCTCCTGCCCCGGTGCCAGAGATCCCGCAGCGCACACCAGGGATGTTGTGTGACACAGGGATGCTCTTCTGCACCCTCCATCTCCTGGACGCCCTTCTGCCTGCTGTGACCCAATCGCGGGGTGGTTTGCCGGAGCAGGGCTGTGCCCCCAGCCAAGGGACACAAGCTGTGGTGTCTCCCCGTTCTCATGCACATCTCCTGCTCTCCGTCCGACAAGCGCGTGGTCTCGTGCCGTGCTCTGCCCTGGTAGAACATCTCCAGGCTGCGTTAGACGGTTCCTCCTGCAACATCCAGCCTCCTTCATGAAAATACTCGAAACGCAGGGTTTCTAGACCAGCGGCTGCCCCGTGTCCCTCGCAGGCTTCACCCCCGGCTGTGGTGGCACATCACAAACCAGCGTTCCTGGGGTGCCAGCGTCCCTCGCCCTGCCTGACGGTGAGAGTGCAGCGGCTGGGAGCTCGTGGGCCAGGGGCTCCCCGCAGAGACAGGGAAGATTGGTTCAGATCAGAAATTAATTAAACAACTTCTCCGGTGGATCCACCACCAAGCTTTGAGTCATTTGACAAATTTCTTTTTTTCATCTCTTGTTTTCAGGGCTTACCCTGTCCCTGCAGCATGGGGTCCATGGGGAAGCGTCCCTGGGGGACCACCTGCACCAGCCCCTGCATCCTCCCAGGGTGCTGGTCCCCAGCAGAGCATCCGAGCGCGGAAGCGGCCCGAGGTAATAAAGACAGGTACAGCACGGACATGAAACTAAAGATATTGCTGCGTCTGATTGAAGACGTATTATTTTTGGCAAATATTAATGCTCTGGCAGGAGTGTCACAGGAGCCACTTCAGCACTCCTGGAAATATTTTTTTTTTTTTAATTTCCTTTTAGATCTTCAGTTTGGTATTTAAAACAACCAGCCAGGTCTCCTGCCTCTCTCCATGGGAAAGGCCGCCTGGGGCTGGGGACAAGGACGGGGCGATGCAGCCCTTGTCACCTCCTGCTGCCCGGTGGCATCAGCCGCTCCCTTCTTTCCTTGCCTGTAAAGTGGGCACAGGGATGTGGGATGTCTCCAGTTGGGCCGCCGAAGCCCGTGACCTCCTGCCAGGGCTCTGCTCCTTCTTGCTGGTGAGGCTTGGGGAGGAGGAACAGCCATCTTCCCCCTTTGTTCGGCTCCTCGCAGCCGTGGCTCCGCGAGCGGCGGCGCAGAAATGACTGATGGCCGGGAGGGAGGCGATTCCGGACGCCGGGATGGCCAGGACGGTTGGGGACCAAGCAGAGGGGCTCTGCAGCATCGCTCCTCTCGCGTCCACTGAAGCTTTTCTGCTCCTTTCCTCGATGCCCATTTCCCACAGCAGAGCCGTGGTTAACCCTTTCAGCAAAGTGACAGCGGCTGTCGCATCAATCTCCCAGACCCCCCTGATTTTTTATTTTTTTCCTGTTTCCAGCCATTTGCTGCTTTCCCTTCTATTAATGGAGGCATCTTCCATCACCAAAAAGCCTCCAGGGCAGAGGCAAATGGCATCCGTAGCTCCGCAGCCTGTCAGGAGCGCACGCCTGCCAGAGAGCGCCGGGAGGAGGGACGGCGTGACACGAGGAGCAGATGGGACCAGTCCTCTTCCCTCGCCCCTTGCCAGCCGCAGCCTCGGCCGCTCGCTGCCTCCTGGACCAGCCAGTGCTTTCCCCACCCTCGCCCCGAGCTGCGTGCTCGGACCCTCCGATGCTGCGTCCTTGCAGTTCCTCTCCGTTTTCCCTCTTTTTGCCCTGTAACGTCTGGCCCAGCTGTGTGCCTTTTGCCCCACCTCCCCCACTCATGACCATTTAGCGTGGGAGCCCCGGTTTGGGGTGGAAGAGCATCACGCGATGTCGGAGTGATGCAGGGATGCAGCGGGCCGGGGCGGAAGGTGATACAGGGCAGAGAGGAAGAAGAAAGTGGGTGGCTGGCAGAGAAAACTCGTTTATGCAATCGTCTCGCAGCTCGAGAAATGAAATCCCGTCATTTATCCCTGGGAAAAACCAGGAGATGGCTCCGTGCTGCTGCAGCCTCCGGCAGAGCAACGCGGAGGCATAAGGTTGGGGTGTTTTGGGGGGCTGGGGCTGCGTGCGGCCCCGCCCTGGGTAGGGGCATGAGGAGGTGGGACCAAGCAGTGAGTTCTTCAGCAAGGTCTGCGGGAAGATAACTGGGAGCCCAGCTATCTGCCGGGCACTGGTCCTGCTGCCCCTCTGCCACGGGTGGTGGGGAGCCGGAGGGGTTCTGGCTGCTTGGTGGTGCCAGGGGAACAGACCTCCAAAAAGAACCACCCCATCCCTGGCAAGGTGTGTTTTGGAAAGCCAGGCTTTGCTACTCTATGCCTCCCAGCCCTCCCCCAGGGAGGGAAGACCCCCTTAGCATCGCCCACCTGGTTTGTACTGGGCTCAGGGGGTGCTGAGGTTTTGCTGCGGCCATCGCGCCCAGCGCAGGGCTACAGGCTGCTGCTGCAGTCGCGGAAGCTCCGGGAAGATATAATAAACAACCCAAGGTTAGTGAAGCTGTTTTGCCAAATTTACACCCCTTCCCGGCGAAGGGAGGGGGTGGCAGGCGCCCCGGCCGCTCCCCCGTGATGGCCGCATCCATCACGGTGTATAAATGGCCGCGCTCTAGGAGGTATCGAGCGGCGTTCGCAGAGACGACGCCGGCTCTGTCAGCCCCCTCCTCGTCCATCACCCCGCCGGGGAAGGCAGCGGGAGCGAGCGGGAAGAGCTCGGGGACGCTTTGGTAGCGGCAGGATCGAGGTGACGAGGGGGACGCGTCCATGCCGAGGGGCTTCGTCCCGCGCAGCATTTTGAGGGGAACGTTGCGGCGGCCGCTCCGGCTCCTCACTTTTCTTCGAAGCCGCGGTGCCTCCCGTCTTCCAGCCCTTGTTTTGTCTCTGTTCCCGTCTCTCTTCGCACGTACCATTCGAGTGGCTCTTGTCTATTTATTTTCTCTAATGGCATCAGGCTACAAGTGGCTGAACAGTTAAAATGAACACCGTCAGGTTCTTTTCTTTTTTTTTTCCTCACATTCACTCTGGAAACAGGGATCTCTGCTCTTCTCCAGCTGGATTCCCAAGGGACCAGGCCCGTCCCCTTCCCTCTGTCCCCTTCTGAGCCCAGGAACCAAACTTCTGCTCAATTTGGTGAAACATGGTGCTCCCGTACCTTTGGGGTGGCAAACGTGGGTGGAGGGAGAAGATCCTTTGGTGTCCTCGCCAAATAAAAGCGTAGGATGGGCTGAGTGATCGACGCTGCTGAGGGTGGGCGGCCACCGCTCCTGCAGGTGGAGGATCCGGCTCTCCTGCTCGTGTAGGAGCGGGAATCAAACGGAATTTTGTGCCGTCAGGAAGAGATCTGTGCGCATCCCAACTGTTCCGTTGTGCTCCGAGTGCTTCCCTTGCGTTGGCTCTAAACCCACCGTATCCTGGCCTGCGTTCGCCTCGCGCTCCTGCCTTCCGAGGGATGCCGTGGTCCGTGGGTCCTGCCTGCCATGGGAACTGGGGGGACCTGTACCAGTCCCGGGAGGGCAGGGCAGCCCTGAATCGTGGCTCCTGGCTGGGCTGTGGGGGTGACCGCGTGTACTTCGGTGGGGTGGGGGTCGACAGGACAGGGTGTGCAGCTGGAAACCGTCCCTGGGGTGCGACTGGTGCTGTGGCCCCGTGCTCTCCCTGTGCCGTGTAAATCCCTCCCCGCGTGCTGCAGCTGGCTTGGGAGCAGCGAGAAACTCAGCCTAGCTCCTCCAAGTTCGTTCTTCCTGAGTTAAATTGACCAACTCCAGGCAATAAGGGAAAAAAAAAAAAAGGTTCTTTCCCCCTCTCTGAACTGGCAACCCGAGCATCCCGAGAGCTGCGCACTGTGGTGTCAGCCTGCCCTGAGCCGAGCGGGATGTCCCTCCTCTGGCCAGGCTGGACCAGAGCAAACGAGGGAGCAGCACGTGGGATTGGAATCAAGGCTCTTCTAGTTCGTGGGGCTCATAGAAACATCGCAGGTGCGTTTTAAAGAAATCTATAGTGTTGCCACGCCAAAGCTTTATGAATTAATTCCCCTGTTCGCCGTTGCTCCCTTCTCCCCCTCTCCCCAAAAGGCAAACCGTGCGTGACCTCACAGCCACTTTCGTGTGACGGATCCCAGCACAGGCGTGAGCCCCTCACCATGGCCTCGGGGTCGGTGTGGGAATGGCTGTGGGGTGATGCTCCAGCGGGCAGAAGGGTGAGTCCTGGGGTAAAAGGGGTTTGGGGGCTGGTCCCTAAGGGTGCCTGGGCATCACACAACCACCCCAATGGTCCCTGTCCTCCCAGCCCAGCCCAGCCCCTGCACCCCAGCACCATCAGCCATTCCCAAACCCTGGGGCTCCTGTGCTGCAGGGGGCTTCCAGATGGGTACGTGGGCTGGAGGCGAAGGATGCTCGGAGCCGCTCCCCACCTCGTGCCGCCTCTCCCGCCCCGCGCCGGCGCTGGCTGAGCCTGTTCCATCCCCGGCCTCCCCCACGGCTCGCTTTCCTCCTTCCCTCACAGCTGCTTTCTCCTTCTGCTCCTGCTCCCCTCTCGCTCCCTCCACTCTGCCTCAGAGACATACATAACTCTCCCGTGAAATATATACAGTGTAAATATATAAAAAGCCGGCGTTTGCCTGCTGCTTATGTATTCATGAAATAGTAAATAAATTTTATGGGATAATGTGAAGGCTGCCAGGGAGCAGGAGGATGAAAACTAACCCCTAATGAGCCTCCGTGTCAGTTTGGCACACTCGGGATCGATCTGCCGCTTCCATTTAGCACCCGAGCGCGGGGGTGGAGGAGGCGCTTCCTTGGCGTGGCCCCGAGCATGGCTGGCACGACGCCTCGGTGACGGTCGCAGGGTCACGGGCTCAGCCGGGTGGGACGGGGACAGTGGGGTGGGGGGGGGTGGGGGGAAATGGGCTGTGATGCTGTTGGTCTGGGTCAGGCTGAGTTTTGGGAGGATGTGAATGGATGCGGGGGGGGGGGGGGGGAGCGAGTGCCTGGGGATGCTCAGGCTGGCGTGGGAGGGATGCAGGGGGGAGGCAGGGAAGGATGCAGGAGGGATGTGGGGACGGATGCGAGGTGGGATGCGGGGAAGGATGCAGGCTTGCATGGGTGGGATGCAAGGTGGGACGCAGGGAAGGATGCAGGAGGGATGCGGGGAAGGATGCAAGGTGGGACGCAGGGAGGGATGCAGGCTTGCATGGGTGGGATGCAGGGAGGGATGCAGGCTTGCATGGGTGGGATGCAGGGAGGGATGCAGGCTTGCACAGGCGGGATGCAGGGTGGGATGCCGGCTTGACCAGGCTGCTGGGTTGCAGTGAGGATGCTGCCCATGGCAGACAGGTGCGGAGGGCTGGGGGTGACAAGGCGGCTGCGGAGGCGGGGGACAGGCAGGTGCGAGTGTGGCCTTTCACGCCAAGGCTCCTGCCCTGCTGCTGGTTTTGGCTGCGCAGACAGCCCGGCTCAGGAGGGTCTGAGCTGCATCCTTCCGCCGAGATGCTCCCTTGGCAAGAGGCAGCTGCAGGGGCTTGCCCCCACGGCCAGGAGGAGAAAGGACTGAGCAGAGCCCAGTTTCCTCTCCACAGCTCCTGGGCAGCCGCCAAGGCCTGCGGTCCTCCGGGCAGCACCAGCTTCCACGCGGACGGAGGTGGGCGAAGGCCGCCCCGGCCCCCGCAATGCCGCGGGGCCTCCCCTCGCTCCCGTTATCCCATCCTGAGGGGAGTAACGGGGATGCAGGATCTTTAATTAATTATATGGGTAGCAGAATAGCATGTAGGGGGAAGCAAGAAGAATGAGTGTGTCCTTCCAAGCGCCTGGAGACGTGATGATTGCCGGACACCCCTTCACACCCACTGAGCTTAGAAATAACAATCTGCGGCACCCAGGGAGGAATTTTAGGGTGTTTCATAGCTAAAAACCAGCCTGGGTTGGGAAGAAACCAGAAACATTAGTTTGGTTAAGGCACTTGGCCGGTTGCAGGTCAGCAAATGTGGTGGAATCATCTCGGGTGCCACGCCGCTGGCTCCTCTTTCTTCATTTATTGCGGCAAAATTTGAGGCTTTGTTTAGAAAACAACAAAACTGGCTGACTTGTTGCTTTGAGAACACCCAGAGGGGCTAAGAAATATTTAGATACATAAATACGTTGAGGCTTTATCCTCTTTCGTGCATCCACTTTTGAGGCCACCTTTGGGTGCAGCACATGCGAGTCTGGCGGGTGCCATGGGATGCAGGATGCTGGAGCCGGTGGAAATCTGGCACCGGATGGGTTTTCCATCAAGAACCGTTGATGTGAGGAAAAAAGAACCATTTCCCAGCAGAGGTCTGACGCCGCGGTGTTTCGCCTCCACCACTGCCCGCCGCCTTCACAAAGCTGAGCCATACCACGCGTAATGCGGCTGCGTTGCTGAGGTCACAACGTCTGGAGCATTTAACGGGACGTCTCATTCCCCACGGCCGCCTTCACCTGGAGAAGAGCTGGAGCCTGGATCACTGCTGCTTTTCGTGATCCTCCTGAGACGCCTCCTGCTCCGCCCCGGGGCTCAGCCCCACGTTGCACCCACGGGTGCTGCCATGGGTGGGACCGGCTCCGGCCACCACCGGCTCCCCTTGCCGACGCGGATCCCCAGCCCCAGCCCTTCCTCCCGCGCTGCCTCTCCTCTCCCTCCCCCCTCACATTTTTTTTTTATGGAAGGAATGAGATGGAGAAGTAAAAATTATTAACCCCGAGGTCAGCGCTGGCTGCCTCGTTCCTCTCTAGCTTCAAGCGCTTTCTCCCTCATCTGTTTCACAGACATCGATGTTCAGCTCAACACATTTGCATATACTTATTGCATTTTTTTAGTCTTTATCTATTTATTTATTTTTAAAGAGACAGAGCTGCTCTCGTCTCTTCTTTCTTTTTTTTTTTTCCCCTCCTCCTACGAGCTTTCACCAGTCGCTCTTTGGGATTTGGTTCCCTCCATCAGCCCGGGCTTGCTGACAGAGGCAGGGGAGCCCATTGGGAGGGACCAGCCCTCCTCCGTGGATTTCACAGCCGTTTCGCTCCGGTTTTCCCTATAAAATGGCCGAGTTGCCCCTTTGGCGACGGGGAGAAGGAGACCGTGGCGGCGGATGGCGGTCAGGGCTGCGTCCATCTTGCGCTTGGCGGTGATGGTTCCCCCCGAAGCGCTGCTGGGGAAGGGCAGTGGGAAGCATCCCAAAGCTGGATGGAGATGAAAACCCCCTCGGCATTCCCAAGGCCTTTCCTGAGTTTTCCACAGCCGGGTGCAAAGGGAGAGAGCTTCTCCAAAGCCATCAGCACGTGGCAAAACCCACGCCCTCATTTTTAGCAGCATCCCCCCGGCTTAGCATCCCCCTTCTCTTCAGCACGGCGAAGCCTTTGTCCTCCCATCCACTCCAAGAAATCCTGTGGGGCAGAAATACAGAAAAATTTAAACACGCTGCATCCTGAGCTCAGCATCTCCAAAAAATCACTCGCAGATATTCATAACGGTCTGGCAGCTATTAGAGGTGCAAGAGGGGAAGGAAATGAACGGCGGGCGCAAAGAGAAAATTCATAGCCCCGCTGATACGCCATGATAAATAATTATGAGTTATTAATTTTAAATTACATCTTTAATGCGTTGCATGATTTTAATTCCCACCACAGTATTAATATAGGGGCTCCGGGTTTGATTAATTTAAAGCGGAACGGAAAGGTGTCGCTTCCCGGGGCTGCCGGGGACCCCACAGGGCTGCGCAGGGAGGGGGCTCACCCCAGGACGGGACTTCTGTATTGCGGGAGGGAGGAGATGGGGTGCAATTTGGGCAGGGGGACGGCAGTGGAGCCTGCAGCCGTGTTGGGGTGGGCGGGGGGGGGGGAGTTGCGAGGTGCTGGGTTGGGTGGGGAGCACCCATCCTGCGTCCCAGCCGCCGGTGGGGGATGGAGGCCACCGCATAGCATCCCCTCAACCGCTTCATCCCACGAACGAAACTGAACCGGCGCCCGTCACGGCTGAAACCCCTCGGCGCGTCCACCCGCGCTCTCCCACCGCGGGGACCCCCCCCCCACCACACCACCACCACGCCGCTGCTGCCGGGAAGCCTCTCTAAGTTTCCTTTCCCAGTAAACTTCCCCTAAGTGTGACAATCCCTTTAGCTCCCCAGCGAGGATTTACCGGGCTTCCGTTATCTCTGTGAAAGTCGGGAGTTCTCCAAAATGGGCATGAGAGAGCAGGCGGCGAGGTCAGCGCCAGCCAGGCCGCGCGGCCGTTCAAAGCCCCCTTCCAAGCGGCATTAAAGAGGGGATTAAGCCTAAGAGGGTTATGGAGGGAGGAGTGAAACAGCCTTGTCCTGCGCGCCGCGCTGAGATAAGGCTCCGGGCGCGAGGTGCGAACTCCCGCGCGTGCGAGGACAGGCACTGCGGGGTTTGCGGCAGAAATTGGAAGGATAATACCGGAGGCGAGGGGGATCAAGCCAGGCCCCCTCGGAGGCGGTTGGGGTGGGGTGGTGTCGCTCGCAGCCATTTTTAAAAGAGAGGATTTTTTAATCCGGGCAGCGGCGGCGCAAGCAGCCTGGTTTTTCCGTGGCTCCAGTCGCTGGGCTCTTCAGCTCCTCTTCCTCAGCACGTTCCACCCTCGGCGTCGGTGGGTTCGGTCCCCTCCACTGATGCTGTAGAGAGCCCACAAGTCTACAATTAGCCATTGTTAATTACCAGTGCACCCATTCCTCAGGCATGGGAGGCCGAGGGGGTAGTGGGAGGCCGAGGGGTAGTGAGAGGCCATGGAGGGAGAGGGAGGCCGAGGGGGTAGTGGGAGGCCGAGAAGCGGGTGGGAGGAAGGGGGGTAGTGGGAGGCCCAGGGGTAGTGGTGGGCCATGGCGGGGTATGAGGCCGAGGGGTAGTGGGAATCCAAGGGGGTAATGGGAAGCCAAGGGGTAGTGGGAGGCTGAGGGATGGGTGGGAGGCCAAGGAGGGGGTGGGAGGTCAAAGAGGGGGTGGGAGGCTGAAAACGCACCCCCTATCACAGGGGAGACCTCAGTGACCGGCCTTCCCTATGTGTGCATCCCGGAACACTGACAGTTTTATCCGTCTCACAGCAAGGCTGTCGTGCCATGCCAGTGGGGAAACTGAGGCGCAGAGATGCCCATGCACAGCTGCTGGCAGTGATGCTCAGAACAGAGTTTATTGATCCCTTTTAACTGGAGATTTTCTATAATTTCAGCAGGGACGCAGGCACGGGTTAGGGACGGAGCACCCTACACTGGCTGCCTTTTCCCTCCCAGCCCCTGAAAGCAGCCGGTGCCCGCTCCAGCTGAGGGGGATGCTGCCCCGCCCCAGCATCCCCCGAGGCTGCTGGACTCACCCTGCCTCCATCCCTCTGCACTTCGTCTCACTTTGCCGTTCCCGGTGGGCTTTCGCAGCCCCGGGAGCTGAGGGTGAGGGACCTGAGCGGGATTTGAGCTTCTCCCAAGTACGGTATTTGTGGTTTTCCTGTCTTGGCTGGGGCCCGAGGCCGCTCTCCGAAGAGCCAAGTGGCAGCGCTCCGGCTGTGCGCTCGCAGGCCGTGCAATTAAACCCTTTGGGGAATTAACGGCGAGCTGCCGCAAACCCGCTCGCGGCCAGGGACGGCTGGATTTGCTCCTCGCCACAAAAAAAAAAAAAAAAAGAAAAAAAATGAAAAAGAAAACAAAGCTAGTAAAGGAGGATAACAGCGCTCGTGCCTGCTGCGTGGAGGCTTTTATTCCTTCTTTTGCCGTTCTTCTGTATTTTAGAGGGCTCTGAGGTCGGGATGCTGCTCCCTCGGGGAGGTTTGGTGGTGGGATGGGGCTGCCCAGAGCCGCAGCTTGGCCGGACCGTGGGTTGGTTGGAAGCACTTTTCTAGTTTGTTTTTTTTTTTCTGGTGGGTTTTTTTTTTTTTGGCTTTTTTTTTTTTTTCTTCCATTTCTGCAAAGAAAAAATCAGTGAGGGAAGAAGAGGTGTGTTTTCACACCCATGAGAGTTTTTATTTGCTTGGGATGGAGGGGTCAAGACTCGCTTATGCACCCATCTCTTGACACCTTTTTTTTCTACATCCAGATTTTTTTTTTTTTTTTTTTTTTTTTAATGATCCCTCTCCCATGCCCGCCTAAGGATGTCTTAGCATTTTGGGTGACGGGACCGGTCCTGTTCCCTGCTCGCTGGCTGGGCACCAAGCCCCCAGGCTCAGGATCTCTCCCTGCACGGCCGGCACGGGCTCCCTCCCCGCGTGGCTGTCAGAGAGGAAGATGTAGAGCAATCACAGCTCTGTGCTGCAAATATTAATTATCCACTAACTGCTCTCCAGGCAGCCATTAGATCCCAGGTCTCCGACAGCTGTTCCCAGCCGCCCGCCTGAGGGATGCTTTGGGGGGGCGTGGGGGGGGGCAGCCGGGAGGGAAGGGGTCCCCACGCCGCCCCCTCCCGAAGGGTGGGTGAGCCAGTGAGAGGTGGGAAGATTTTTGGCATCACAGCTTTTCTTTCCCTGCAAAATATTCTCATTCCAGCATTTTTGAGGGTCCATCCTTCCATCCCCGCCGCAGGAGGATGAGGAGGGTTTGCCGTCCCAAGGATTTTCGCTTTTTCTCATTACCTCCTGGCTCACTGAACGTCTTGCTGCAATCGCTCACAAACCCCTCATCCTTTGGATTATTTTCTGGAGAGGGAAAATTGTTCTGGTTTGGTTCCATCTCCCTCCTTCCAGCAAGTGGTCCCACTCCCAAACCCTTCCCATTTTCCTACCTGTTGGACAAATCTGGCTTTTTTTTTTTATTATTATTATTTATTCGCCCCATGGGGTGGGAAGCTGTTGGCTGCGGCCAAAGGCAGGGCAGCGAGGCCACATCCGCCCACAGACCTTCTCCGTGCCCAGACCCAAACTCCTCCATCACCCCTCAAACATTTCGGTTGTATCGACGAGCCGCAGACCCAGCGCGGGGGCAAATCCCCCTTCCTCAGTTTCCCCCTGCGGGAGGTGGCTACAAAGCATCGCCTGGCCCTTCGTGGGGCGCACCGAGTTGCCAGGGCTCAGCGGGACGGGCACTCACCCAAAAGGAAGCCCCCCAGCCCACCGCGGGCATCCCTCCTTACGCCCGTCTTCCCCCAGGCCGAGCGGGCGGATGTACCGATCAGGAGCTAGTTAACGAAATAAATGAGCGAGGTAGGCCCGCGTGCCTATAAATCTCTCGGCGAGAACATTTAGACGTTCCATATTTGAGCTGGCTATCGTTTAAATTACCGCTCTGCCTCCCCTCAACGTAGCCCCTTATTACCGCGTTTTTAATGCTCAGGGCTTAATTGCAATCGCTTGCGAGCTCCCCCTCCGAGCTCTCGATGGAAATTAGCTGCCTCTCCTGCCCACTCATTAGCCAGCCAGCCTCAGGAGGCTCCGTCTTGGCCAGGGGAGAAGGTCTGGGTGGCTCCCGGGGGTTTTCCTGGGCTCCAGGGAAAAGCCCCTTCCGATGGGAGCTGCCTGGAGCATCAAAAATTATTCTTTTTTAATTATTTTTTCCTAATATTTTCCCCAAGCCTCCCAGGGATTGGCCAGGTTTTGGGGGCTGGAGAACATCTGGAGAAGCTTTTGCAAGGAGGAGAGGTCTTCTACAAGAAGCTGAGCTGCGGCGATGGCTTCCACCCTCCTTTCCCCATTATTTATCTTCCCATCCATCCCCCTGCTCCATACCTTGGAGGGTTCCCTGCCATCTCCCTCCATTATTTAGAGAGAAATAGCCACCCAAGCATTCTCAACCACTTTTTTCCCCCAAAAAGAGGTAGGAAAATGGGAAGGGTTTGTGAAGGACCAAGGTGAGGGTGGCTTTGGACCACTTGCTCTCTAGAAGGGAGACGGGACCAAACCAGAACAATTTTTCCCCCTCCGGAAGATGAGCCAAAGGATGAGGGGTTTGCAAGGGATTGAAGAAAGATGTTGTGATCCTGGGAGGGTGTGACTGGTCCGTGAGCCCTGGAGGTAAAATAATAAGAAAAGGTGAAAAACATACTCAGGGAACAGTACATCCCTTGAAAAACACTGTGTATGCACATCTCTTGAGGAGAAGCATCCAGAAAGAGCTCAAAATTCAGGTCAGATCCATCAAAGAGCCAGGTGCGGAGGGAAAAAATAAATATTTTTCCCCAGAAAAGTGAAAATATTTGGATCTGGTCATTTTCCAAGGGAAATATTTGCCCTCTTTGTTGCTAAACAAGAGGTTTCCTTCCCCAAACAGACTTCTTCCTAAGGGCTAAGGGACAGGACCGAGGGTGGGCAGCAGGCAGTGGCAGAGGGCAGCCAGCGGGGGATGCTGGGGTGGGGGGAGAGGTGGTCCAGGGGGTCCCAGGGGCTGGGGGAGCCCAGTCTGGCACTGGGGGAAGGCGTCGGTAATCAGCAACCTGGGCTCGGTCGCCCTTTCTGCGGCGTCTCGTTTAATTGCACCGGCTAACGGTTCAGGGGGAGAGCTGCTCGGGGGGCCTTATCTCTGCTTTCACCATTTTTCTTCCTGGGAAATGAAGTTAAAAATCCCTTCACAGCAGCTCCAGCAGGAAAAAAAAAAGAAAAAAAAATATTAGTCCCATATCACTATTTAACATGCACTGCTAAAAACTAGATAAACACAGGCCGTCACTTGGAGATTAGCTCCTCACATGACTAAATGATTTATTTAGAAGATTCCTTCTTTTCTCTCCTGGTCTCTTTCTCTCCCTCGCTCTCCCTTTTCCTTGGCCAAGAACATATTAATCAGAAATTAGAGGCAGACGGAGGGACGGAGGCTGACAAAGAGCGAACGGAGAGGGGAAAAGGGGGAAAGGGGAGCGGAGGCAGGAGGAGGGATGTGGATGGGGTAAGGGGGAGATGGGATAGGGAAGGAGAGGGGAAAGGGTGGAATGGGACAAAAAAATAATGGATAAAGAGTGAAATCTGCTGAGGAAGGGGGAAAGAGGGGGTTAGAACGAAATAAGGATGGGGTGGGGGGGTGCGCTGGGGGCCGGGTCGGGGAGAGGAGGCTAAGGCAAAGGTGAAGAGGTGGAGGGCAGGAATGAAAGCGAGGGAAAAATGTAAAGGGGTGGGGGGAGAAAGAGCCCTGATTGTGTCGGGCAGGAATGCGCGGGGCTTAGCCTGCGCCCCGGGGGACTCCTGGCCCTGCGTGATTAAGGGACTTATCAGGCGGAGGGGCGCGGGAGCAGCCCCCAGCCCCTCTAAGCCTCCCTCCCGGCCGGGGCCAGGGGGGATTTGTGTCCCCCAGCCCTGCTTTCCCGCTCCAGGTGTTGGCGATAAGAGCATCCCGGCGCTCCTCGCGCATCCTTTCTGCCTCCCTGCTCAGGCGTGAAGGGAGGGGAGTGGGATGGGGGGGCCGGGGGGGGGCCGGGGGCTTCTCGCTGGGGATTTGCAATAGGGGGATAAAGGGAGAAACAACCCTGGCAGGATTAAAGGGGAGGGGTTTCTGCTGGGATAGGTGCTGTGCAGTGTCCCTTTTTTTTATCCATATAGATAACCAGCCCCCGAGGCTGAGGCCTACAACGATAAGGAGATTAGGCGGATTGGCTCATTTGTAGCGAGATCCTCCAGCAGGGATATTCGGCTCTCTATAGACCCACCAGAAGGTTATCTAAATAGGCTAGACTTGAACTAACCCGCAGCCGGGCCCTGGGGGAGGCTCCCGGGACAAAGCAGAGACCGGGCAGGAGGGAGGGAGACGGGCAAGAGCGATGCCGCCGTGAGCCAGGGACTTTGAGATGATGGGCAAGAACGATGCCGCCATGAGCTGGGGACTTTCACATCACCCAGTCCATGCCTGGTGTCAGCATCCCCACCAACCTGGCTATTCCCTCCAACTAATGTGGGAACAACTGGGACGACAGCTCTGGATGCTCCAGGAATGATGTCTAAGGCACAGAAGGAGCCTCCATCACCAGCCTGGGATGGTGGGAAGTTCAGCACCTGTTGGCATTGGGATGGGCCAATGTGGTTACCCATCCATGCACACCCCCACTTTGCCCCGCATGGCTGCTCCGGGGTCCTGCTGGCACCACAATGGCTGCACCCAGCTCTGGGTTCCCCCATGGGTGACTGGGGAACCCCCAGGATTCCCCCCCAAACACGGACAGCAGAAGGGATCGCATGGGCGGTTATTAATTTTTCCATCATACCAAGCACTGGTTAGATGGCAACCAGAATCCAGTTAAACACGTATGAAAACAGGACTTGACAAATTATTTTTAGTACAAGAAAACCTTGAAGAAGCTGAAATCACACCAAAAAAAAAGGTCTTGCATTTCCTAAACAAACATTTCCCTTACAAACAGACTCTTGGAAGACTGGAGGCGGTGTCTGCAGTGGGGGGACGTGAACCAATGGTCCCTCAGCAAACTTCACCTCTCCCATGGGTTTGTCCCACATTCCCCTGCCCTCCACCTCCTAATTACTCTCCCAGCTTGGACAAACTAGTCTTTGAGCTGCACCACTCGAGAAAAATCACAAGGAAATAAAAAGTATCTTTGCAGACAGGATGCCATGAGCAAAGACCACTCTGACAGTTGGGGGTTGAAGTCCTTAGCGGCTGAATTTCGGTGGGGCCGTAATGTAACTTTCTTTAAAACTTCAACAGCAAATATGTACAGCTATCTTTCTACATATTTATATAAAATTGTATATATATATTTAATTTAAATGTGAATAGATCCTATTAAATTTAGGCTTTAACGCAGGTTTACCATAATGTTAAGTTTGATTTTAATTCGGTTAAGTTTTTAAGGCAAAATGTAATTCATTTAAATTAAAAAAAAACAACTTCAGTGAAAAAAAAAATGGATTTTCATTATAACATCCATCTTTTAATTTTTTTTTTTTTTTGTAGTTGATTTTGATCCACCCTTTGCCCAGAATGATAAGCAACGGTCCTTGAGCAGGGGGTCACCGGGGTCAGCCACCCCTCAAGCCACCGGCCGTCACCCAGCCCAGACGCTGCTTTTCCCTCGGTCTCGCACCCGTGGGACAATCTGGAGGAGCTCAGAGCCATTGCCACGGCTGTGGGGAGCTCAGGTGCCTCCGCAAAGTTGGGTTGGCAGACACTCGGGTGCAAACCTTTGCATCCAAATTCCTGCAGGCAAACCCTTACAAGCATGCAAACGCCTGTGCACAAACCTTTGCATGCATTTCTTGCATGCATTTCTTGCATGCAAACCCCTGGGAGCCAGGAAAGCAGCCCCACCTCTGCTTCCCCCCCCCGGATGGAGCCGTGTAAAGCAATCCCTAGGGATCGCCCTTGGCGCCCCAGGAGGGATGCTCGGTGGGACTGTGGCCCCCCCAGCCGGGGTAAGCCCCCTCTCTCTCTGCCCAGAAGGGACCGAGTGCAGGGTGCGTGGGCCTTGGGAAGCAAAGGCAGTGGTGGCATGACCCATCTCATGGTCCTCGCTGCCCGGAGTCCCTGGGGAACACAGACCCAGGATGCAGGCAGAGATACGCAGCCGGAGACATCAGCCCCGAGCCCCGCCACCTCCGTGTCTGTGCTTATCTCCACCTCTGACACCAGAAGCCTGAAAATGATGATTTTTTTTTTTTTTTCCCTCATGTACGCCAGCCTTTCTCTTTCTCCCGCGGTGTTTTTCCTTCCCCTCCTCCATGTGTCCGCACCAGCTCAGAGCAGAGCGATGCTCCCGCAGCCTGACAGCTCGCAGCAGCATCCTCCCTCGGCGGCCCCCACCGCTTTCTACTCTTCCCTCCTTTCCCCCTTTTTATATGTGGGGTTTTTTTTTTTCCCCTTACACTCCTTTCTCCTTCCTCTTTATTTTATCTCGATTTGCCACAAATCTGTTCCTCTACAAAGCAGCTGCCATCTTTGTTCTTTGCCATTATCAGCTGCGGCGCACGGGCCGGGCCGGGCTGCCGGGCAGACAATTGCTGACTAATAGAGTGTCTGGGAGCTATTGTGGAGTGTGGCCCAGGCAGATCTGTCACCGTGTCCTGTCACCCGTGCCGCGCCGACACCCGGGGAGAGCAGCGCGGAAGGGGCTACGGGGAAAGGGGTGGGAAAGGAAGGGAGGGGAAAAAAAAAAAAAAGAGGAGGGGGGAAAAAAAAAGAAGAAAAAAGACGAAGAAAAACAAGGAGAAAAGGAAGAAAAAATAAGGAAAAAAGAGGAAGAAAAAGAATAAGGAAATAAAAGAAGGAAAATAAGAAGGAAAAAATAAGGGGAAAAAGAAGAAAAAAGAAAGGAAGAAAGGAAAAAAAAACAAGAAGAAAAGGCAAAAAGAAGGAAAGAAGAAGAAAGAAGAAGGGAAAAGGCAAAAAAAAAAGAAGGAAGAAAAAGAGGAAAAAGGGGGAAGAAAAGGGAGAAAAAAGAAGAAAACAATGAAGAAAGAAAAAAGGAAGGAAAAGAAGAAGAAAAAGAGGAAAAAAGAAGGCGAAAACAAAGAAAAAAAAGAAGGAAAAATAATAAAAAGAAGGAAAAAAGAAGAAACAAGAAGGAAAAAAGAAGAAATTTTTTTTAAAAAAGAGGGAAAAAAGAAGGAAGGAAAAGAGGAGGAATAAAGGAAGGAAAAAAAAGAAAGAAAAACAAAGCGGAGAAAAGAAGGAAAAACGAAGAAGGAAAAAGAAGAAAAAAAAAGGAAGAAAAAAAAAGGGGTAAAAAAAGAAAAAGGAAAAGAAAAAAAAAAAGGGGGAGGGGGGAAGAAAGGCGGGGAAAAGAAGAAAACGAAGAGAAAATAAAAGCATCAGGAAGCGAGGCGCAGCCCAGCCGCGCGGTGATGGCCGCTGCGGGCCGGGCGGGAGCAGCCGCGGTCCCAGCGCCCCCGCGGAGCGGGCCGGGGGGGTCAGGGGCGGCGCGTTACTGGGACGGTTCCCCCGCCGGCAAACGCGACCGGCTGCTGCTGAGGGGGAGCCAGCCCAGGCTGATGGGGTGGGGGGGGTCTCGGCCTCGGCGGGGCAAGGTTGCTGCAGCCGTGTTTGGCTTCTCTGGTGGATAGTAGGGTGTTATGCCACATCACCTCCGCGGTGAGGGGAGCTGCAAGGGGCTTCACCCCTCCCAAAACCGGGCTCAGCAACCAGCCTGGCAGGGGGTCGGGCTCCGGTTTGGGGTCCAGGAAGGGGAGCGCAGTTTCCAGGCCAGCGAGAGGGACGCAGAGTGGTCCTGGGGCGCACACAGAAGGGGTCTCCACCTGCCCCCCGCAGCACGTGCAACTATCCCCCGGCCGCTGGTGAGGCTTTCTTGCCTGGGACAGAGAAATGTCACCCAGCCTCCAAACACCCTGCCCCTGTCCTTGGGGACTGGAACCCCCACCCCTTCCACAGCCAAGAGGTTCAGGGGGCTTCGTGCTGGGGACCGGAGCCAGGCTGGGGTCTGTCCCAGGGGCAGGGGGCCATGGCCACCCCACAGAGCCCCACTTGTGCCCCCAGCATCCCCGCAGCCAGGCAGGGGCTGCCTGACGCCCCAGCTGGTCCCTGCTGCCGGAGCTCACCCCCTTTCCACAAAGAGGGAGAGGGAAGCAGAGTTTTGGGTTGAATTCTTTGGAGTTTGGGTCTTTCCATTCCCCTCCTCACACCGCAGGCCCAGGTGGGCCAATGCCACTGGCTCTGCGCAAGGGACGCCGGCCGCAGGGAGGGAGCATAGTGGGGCCAGGCGAGAGAAAAAGCGGGGACAGAGGGGACGGAGCACCCAAGGGTGCTGGAGTAGTGGGGTGGAGGGTGGGGGGCATGTGGTCCCCGAGGGATGCATCCTGCGGATGCGACTGGGGTGAGGTGGGAGCGGCGAACGGCAGAGGGGGCTGCAGGTCAGGAGGAGCGGGGACGTCGCGGGGGACACCAGTGGCGACAGGCATGGAGCAGCTCGGGGCTGCGAGGCCGCGGAGGAGGGGGGGACAGGGGCCTGGGTCTGCCCTGGGCCAAGGGGCACAGAGGGCAGGAGCATCCCAGGATGCAGGGGCAGTGATGCCGTCCCCCCACCGGAGCCCAAGTGGCTTCCCCCGGGTGGATTCAACCCAAAAAAATAATAATAATAAAAAAAAAAAAAATCACAGAGAGACCCAGGGTGGTGGGAGCCAGCCCAAGGGGGCTCTGTTTTAACCCGTGCTGCCCGATCCGTGCGTGCGCGCACAAGGTGAGAGGAGCTGAATAGCTGATTTCCCCAGTGGGTTTTGCTCCCGCTTGCTGGAAAGTTGTGAACAAAATGACCGGCCATGCATTGAACGGGCTTACATCGCTCTCCATATGGAAATGAAGATAATCCAAGTCTCAGCTTTGTGTTCTCCAGGAGGGAGCGGGGGGCCAGGGGGACGGGGCAGGCTCACAGCCGGGGGGGGATGTATCCCGCGCCAATGAGTCCCTGCTCTGTGGGGCTTCCTCCCAAACCAGCATCCCTCCTAGCCCCGCTGGGGTGATGAAGGCTTTTCGGGGACACACCAGCCCCCAGCTCAGCCAGCCTTGACTAAAGCCAAGCCCACGCTCATGCACGCACTTAAACCAGAGCCTTGTGCCCTGACGGCCGCCTGGAAATATTTGGTTGCATAACTCAGCTGGCAGGTCAGTCTCTTCCTCTCGCGCACACTTATGCACACAGCCCAAGCCTGCTTCTTCCAAATAACAACGGGAAAGGGTTATTCTTCCCAAACAAAATATTACTAATTAGACAGACTTTTTTATTTGGCACTTGTGGTAAAACCCTTGAAGAGCCATTAATAATGTCTAATTTAAGAAAGACAAAAAAAAAACCCCAACAAGCAAACAAGTACATGATTCTAAATTATCTCCAGAATTAAATCACTGGGCATTTTTAAGGCTACGGGGTGCCTGTTTGCTTCTGGTCGGTTTACTTTTTGGGGAGGAGAGCATCCTGCAGTAGTTGTGTGGGTTCTGAGGACTCTGTTGCTCCTGCAGCTCGTCCTTGGTTCAGTTCATCTCTTTCGGATCTTTTTTTCCTGCACAAAGCATGCAGATGCTCAGGACTGACACAGGGAGACCCACTGGGTTGGGCTGGAGGAGGAGGGGGTCTAGGGGACAGGAGGTCAGGATCCTGCCCCACATCTGGGTTATAGTTCCTACGGCCACCCCACAGGTGACTTCGGGACCCTTCACTGCCACCAGCAACCTCGTTGCTGTGCTGAAGACCCCCACGCAGCGCAAGTTGGGGACCCTGCTCCAGCAAGGGGGAAGAGACGACATCTGTGGCGATGGGGACGTCTCTGCGGCACTGAGAGGCTGCACTTCCAGCTTAATCCCCCACCCCAAAAAAAAAAAAAAATCTTTTGGCCTTGGCAGCTTCTCCCCAGCTGTCCCCAAACCCACCGGCAGGTCCCGGTGGGAGCACATCCTCACCCTGTGCCTCGCCTGCCTTCATCCAGGGATGAACCGTGCGTCTCGGCTTAGCCCGATGTCTTGGCTCCCCCTGTAGCCAGTGGAGAGAGAGGCACCCCCAGCCCCCCTGCCCCGAGCAGAGGGGTGCCCAGTGCCAGCCAGGGGAGCCAGGCCTTCCCTGGTACCCTGCCCCTGCTTCTGAGATGCTGCCCAGTTCAGACTGGTCCCCAAAAGTCTCATTTAGGGGCATCCTCCTCCTGCCCCAGCACCGAGCATCCTCCCCGGGGTGGGTACCAGCAAGCGGGGGGACTGCAGCTGCACCCACACACGGACTCGTGCTCCGCAGACGGGACCGAACTGATCTGCTGTAACACCAAACTGGGCTAGAGATGCCCCGCAATGCTGGGCAAGGGGCAAACCCCGTCACCACAGGCGCCAGCACAATGCTCGGGGAGCCCTGGCATGGCAGGGAGGCGCGCAGCCGGCTAGGAAATAGGGACAGCCTCTCCATCACACCACCGCCAGCTGGCAAATTGCCGTGACTTCACAAATTCCCGCTGCCGAGCTGAGCTGTGGAAATCGCTCCGGTGCACGTTCCCAGCCACCTGCACATGGCCAGGCAGCCGTTTTGCTTAAGCCACATTTTTTTATTTTTTTCCCCCTCCGGCACTTGCTAGGCACCCAAAGGGTCACCTGGCTGCCGGAGCTGGCAATCAGCAATCCCCTGGGGAACATCACCTCCCTCCAGAGCTGGGGCCTGGCAGTGGGGGTCCCGCAGCTCTGGGTAACCCCCCAGCCTTGGGGTGAGCATCGGCTGCATCCCAGGGGACCCTCGCTGTCAGCATCTCCACTTGCAGCCCACAAGGAGCTGGGTCCAGTCCGTCCCTTGCGGGGTCATCCTCATCCAGCCTCAGGGATTTGGGATTTTCTGAGATCTCTTTCTGCCTCACGTGAGGCATCGGCATGGAAAACCCCATCCCTCCTGGAGACTTCCTGCTGCTCCATGCCCCCACGCGCCCAAGGGTTGGGATGGGAAGGACCAAGCTGACAAATTGCCTGGGACGGACGGCGTCAGAGATATTGGAAAGAGCCATTTGTACACATTCCTGCCAGCGCTGCCGAGCGTGCGGAGACAGGGGGAGATCACGCTCGGTTCAGCTGGGAGCCGTTCCCGCTAGGCTTGGGATGGACGGAGAAGGGAGCTTGATCCAATGGAGCCCAGCGCTAATGGGATGAGTTTCTAGAAACTAAGAAAAACCAACCACCTCAGCCTCCAAGGGCTGAGCCTCGAGGCTGGGGGGTACCGCGGCTCAGCCCCTCCTGCCACCCCAGGTTTGGGGACACAAGTGATGGAGTCAGGCTGGCACCCACCGGCATGAGCAGGCAGGTTTTGCCGAGGAGGGGGAGAGCTGACGTCCCCAAGGTCTGGGCCACGCCGTCAGCGTGACAGAGTGGGTGTGCGTTCAGCTTTGCTGGAAAATCGAGCCTGGCTGGTTAATTAAAGACTTGGGCCCTGAGAGCCGCCTGTTGGGTTCTGTGGTGGCAATACTGTAAAATTGTTCTGCACCGTTTCACACGCAGAGGCTGAGACAGCAGCTAGCGGAGCTGGTGGCTCTGGGCAGAAGGGGCTTGTCTCATTTCCCTGGGGCCATTTCTCACGTGCAGCGGCATCAGAGTCAATTTTTGTCCTAAGAAATCTCAGCGACAGCTTTCACCCTCTCCAGGTGGATCTCCAAGCCTGGATTTGGGTTGCCATCCATCCATCCCTCCTGCCCGCGCTCTGCCCTGTGACTTGCCCTGGCATCTCCATCCCCGTGCTTGGGTCCAGCCTGCTGTGACGAGGCACGCAGGCACCTTGCTGCTCTCCGCTTTGGGATGGTCACCGGGAGAATGCAGCACATCGGAAAACTTTGAACCTGCCCATGACATCCCCTCTCTGCGCATCAAAAAAAGCCACGTATGAACACACAAGCCCTCATGGGATGCTCATGTACCCGGAGCTGGGGGGTTCTGACGTCTCCCCTGACCCAAACCACAGCTTTTTTCACTCAAATCAGGCTACACACCCTGCCTGGGCATCCCCCTTGGCATCCTGGACCCTGGCTCCTCAGCTTCAGCAGCCACCTCCAGCCCTGCGCCTCCCAAGGAGGGGCGATTTGGGGTGGGGGGGGATGCGTTTGCGGGTGTATGCTTTTTATTTCAGTAATTCTTTTATCTTGTTCTCGCACCCTGAACAGTATGAGCGTTCATCAAAGTAATTGACGCGGATGAAATTAGCGCTTCCTGCTATGTCGGACAGATAAACTTTGCTGAATATTGATTTTGCACAAAGAAAATGACATGTGCTTGGTCCTCACCCTTTATCTGGACGGAGCAGGGAGATGCTGGGGGAGGCAAGGGGGGCAGGAGGCAAGCATTCACTGGAGAAGCATCCATAAGAATTACTTTTATCTCCTCTTCCACAAGAAGACAACAGAAGATAAGGCTGGGAGACGGCCGTGGGGGAGGCGGGGGGCGGAATAAGGAAGAGGAGCCCGGCAGAGACCTCCGCCGTGGGTTTGGCATGGCGCTGGAAGGGGTTGGGGGCTCTTTGTGCGCCGCCGCCCTGACAGGCATAGGATTTGGGGAAGATAACCGGCTTTTCGCGGACGTGCGTCACTACGGAAGAGCGGAAAGAAGCGAGGGCTTTTCTTCCTCCACCTCCCCGGACCCCACCGCTACGGCTAGAGAGAGCTGGCACCATCGCAGAGGGCAGCGGTTGCCCTGGTCAGAGAAGGGGCAGCTCCCCAGGGTGATGGGCACCCCAGGGGGGCACTGGGGAGGGGTGTGCCAGACCTGCCATGCCCCTCGGCCAAACCAGGAGCCCTCAGGTGCACCGGGAATGGCATGAACGCCACCAGCGTATCCACAGGAAGGAAAAAGGCGGGCTCAGAGAAACTCACGTACAAGCACTTCCATGTTAAGATTTAACTGGTTTAACCATTTAAAAGCAAGGCCTCTCCGCTTATCAAGTCCTGCTGCATCCCTCCAGCATCGCCCGAGCCGGAGTCAAAAGGTCACGCAGCAAAGCATCCCACCGGCTCGGCTCATTCACAGCTCCTCTGCTCCTCGAGGGACCATCCCACTCACTTTGACGTTCACACCACAGAGTGGCACGACAGATTCCTCCAGCCCTGAGGTTTTCTGTCAACGCCATGCTCCCCAGAAAGGCTCTACAGGGAACAAAGCTTTCCCGTGTGCTGGTTTTCCCTAAGCAAGGGTCAAAGACTGCCTTGGAGATGCACGCCCCGCACACAGAATATCTCATGGGGTAAACAACAAACTAGCCTTAAACTTTTCAAAGGCTACAGGAAAATTCACTAATAGACCTTCTTCTGCCCTGACACAGCCCACTTCAATGCTGAACCCCCTCCAGACGAGCAAAGCAGTGTCATCTGCTGACTCGGGCTTGCGGGTCCCATCATAGCCCTGCCAGGTCCTTCATACTTCACCTGCAGAAGTGGGCATCACCTACTGATATCACTGTGGGGTTGTTTTTGCAAAGCCTGATGCTCTTGTCAACATCAGCATGCACAGTAAGTGCTAAGGGAAACCTGGGAAGTTGTTGAACGTTGCCCTGTGTGAACGCCAGAGAGACGTGACACTAGACCTGGGTTACAGGGACCAAGCAGGGTTGAATATTTTAGTTCACCTCCTGGTT
This sequence comes from Chlamydotis macqueenii, assembly GCF_036417535.1. NCBI lineage: Eukaryota > Metazoa > Chordata > Aves > Otidiformes > Otididae > Chlamydotis > Chlamydotis macqueenii. The sequence continues at coordinate 12,728,944 of NC_141572.1, read as the reverse complement.
AGGTTCAAAGACTTGAAAATAGTCATGGACGCTCAGCTCCAACTAGAGGGAAAATAATGGTTGAGATGAGCTCCTCTCGGTGGTGGTCGTGGTGAGGGAGGCACTTAGTTTGATTTTGCTGGAATACATTGATGTGCAGTTCCAGCAAACGCCGCTCAGCAAGCTTTGCAGAAGACAGGTCTTCCTAAAACAAGGTCTTATTGGCCTTTCACTATTTTCTACAGGCAAAGCTACAGGTTGGCAGGTGGTGGACCCTTGTCCGTACCTTTCTCCAAGGACCTGGGCTCAGCAACCCATGGCACTGAGCTCACAAATCAGGCAACACATGAGAATGGTCCACGCCCTTGTTTAATGGCTAGAAATCCAGAGCTCAGGACATTGCTGGTAGTGTGAGGCTTCCTCAGGTGGAGCTGAACCCTCCAAAGACCCCAGGACCTTCCTTCAGCTCGGGTGCCTTTGTGAAATACTCTGCTAGGTCAACACCAACCCCCTGGTTCTCCTGTTTCCCCCAAATTCTGCTGGGTGGCAGCCCAAATCTTGCCAGTGCTGAGCCAACAAAAGTCTACAGTCCCCCAGACCAGTAAAAATTCACCCTCCAAACACCACAGAGCATGAAACAGTCCAACCTAGCACTCATTTAACTTCACACCACCACAACAGAAGCTACAAGTGATCAGCAGAGAGTCCGGCTCCTTCAGTTTTCCTGGGCAAAACCACACCTTAGCTGGTTCTGTGCCTGTCTCCCCTGGCTGGTGCTCACGTAGGGAGGCTTCGCTTAAACCAGCGCCTCTTTCTCCTTCCTTCGCTCCTTCCTACACCAGCAGAGAATTAGCGGTGGACTTGTCCTGCTTCCTGCTTCCCATCAGGGTTTCCCAGTTCCCTGGGTATCAGGAAGCCAAGTTTCATCTTGGCTGGATCATTACAATTTCTGACTTCTCTTCCTTGATTTTTTTTTTTTTTCCCCTAGATACACTAGGCCTTGGGAAAAAGAAAAAAAAAACCCGCAGCCTTTCGTTTGCTGCGTGTATTTTCTAGACACGGCGCCCTGACATTGAGAGCAAACAGTTATTAAATACCCGCATTGTTAGGCATGTTTTCAGTCCTGACACCTCTGGTAAATCTGCATTTATTATTTAGTGAATTAAGTGGTTTTAAATCAAGTTATAATCGGTGAGTGCCGTTGTGCTCGGTGTTTTATATCCTCCCGTGCATGCTTTGTTTGCAATTTCTGTACGATTTCTTTAGGTGCATTATATATTTTCCTTGAAATAGCGTCACGCTCTGCTCAGGTACCCGGCTTCCCAGAAAGACTCCTGCCGTTAACGGTTTGATGCCCCGGCCCCCTGCCCCCGCACCTCCCGTCCCACCCAGCTCTCGACAAGGGAAGGAGATCTTTGTGAAATTACCTTTATTGCAGTATTTCTCCCAATTTGTGGGCTCATCACTTGGACCCCGTGGGAAGCTTTGCCCGCAGGAGACAGATGATGCTCAGCCCTGGGGATGCTGGTAGACGCTGCGGGTGGGTGAGCCCACGGCTCCCCATTAAAGGCCAGCATGGATACGTACCGCCCAGCATGACTGAGGGCTGGACAAGCCAACCCTGATTTCACCAGCCCTTTGGGTCTCTCAGTCCACTTTTCTCACAAAAATGTGCCGGCAAGCAGCAGCTGAGCAGGTACCGGGTGGCTTTGAGCTCGGTTCAGTGGTTTTGTCACCTCAGTAGCTCTGCGAATGTCTTTCGTCACCCTGCCCATGCGTGCGAGGTCCCTCCTGCCACACACAAGGTTGCGATTGCTGGCATGGAGGTTGCTGGCTCTCCTGCACACCCAGCAGCCATGAGGCTTCCTGAGGAACGGGACCTGCTGCTGCAGGGCCTCTGAGGTCCCACACATGCCGCTCCCCCCAGCCCTGTGTAGGGCAGCAGGGAGGAGATGCTGCTCCACGCACCTGGGAAACACAAGGTGCAGTTCAGGAGGAAGGAGCTTCGTGCTCCCTCCATCCCAAGCAGCTCCCAGCCTGCAGCGGTCCCCAGTATCCCACCGCCCGTGTCTTCGGGGAGGGTGCCCAGCTAGATCCCATCACCTGTAAAAGCCCAGCTCAGGCATCCAACGCTACAGCTCTACCACGATTCGGTGTGGAGCAGGGCTCACAGCACCAGCTCCCAACTCTGTGCTCCCTGTAGCCAGACTTGGACCAAGCACTGGAGCTCACTGCTGCCCACTCCCTTCTGCCATGACCCCGCTTCCAGCCACGGCCAGTGTGAGGGCACAGTGTGCCCGCCTTGCCATGGCACAGCCATCTCCATCTCTCCATGATGTGGTCATCTCCACCTCTCCGTGGTGCCATATAACCTGGAAGCCAGAGCCTGGACACATCACTCAACACAGCACTGCCAAGGACCAAGAGCTGGAATCACTTCACCTCACTTTTCGGTGTCTTAAGCGAGCTATCAAAGCCCGGATTAGCTGAGACCTGCTTTACGAGCCCACCCATGAGGTTGCTGGCTTGACTCCTACAGTCACAGAAGTGCAGAAGGTGGGGGTTGACCCACACCCTGAGACTTTCCAGGATGATTTCCACCAGCTTTGCGGGAAATCCTGCCCATCCTCCCCACCACAGCACGAGAAATGGCTTTGCCATTGCCCAGGTGCTGCTTTTCCTCCTCCTGCCCCTCCATCACACATCGTGGTACCCCACCATAGTCAATGCCCTGATGTCCGTGCCCATTGCTGCCCCTCCTCATCCCACCCGGGTGTCAATGCATCCTGTCCTCCCCCTCCACCTGCCTCCCCTCCCCATCCCTCTGCGCCTGTTTTCCCATTTATCTCCTCTGCCTGGTGAATATACATAAATATGAGCAACTGTGTCTGCCTGTGACCTTACCTGCCCTGACTAAATTCATGTAGTGTCTGTGAAGATAATTCTAAAGCCATAAGAAGATAATAAAAAAAGGAAAGATAAAAAAAAAAAAAAAAAAAAAAAAAAGGGCAAGCATTGTGGTTTGTATTCTCTTATCTAACCTTCTGCAGGCCCCGGGTGGGAGTGCAGTCCCTTGCTATTTAAAGGGATGCTGCAGTCAGGAATTGTACGGAGCAGCCGCAGAGAGGGACCGCGGGGCCCTGGGTACCACTGGGGACACAGTCAGACAGCTCCTTGTCCCCTCTGCCATGCGCTTGGTGACCTTCTGGTTGGGGAAAGGAAATCCCACCGCTAGCAAAACCCCCGGCAAAATATCTGCCTGGCCCCATCCTTCTCCCCTGTCCCGCTCAAATGCAAGTGGACATCCCGGGCAGGGAAGCCCAAGGAGGCAGCAAATGCTGGGAAAGGGAAAGACGAAACTCTGAGTGCCATTTTTTTTTTTTCTCCCATCTAAAAATACCACTGCAGCCAAAGGCAGCTTTTGCGCGAGAGGGCATTGATTGCAGGGACGGAGGAAATTATCGTGGGCTTCATCGCGGCAGCGTCATCTTTGAACAGAACGGCTTGTCAGAGAGATGTGAGCACAGGAGTCAAAACGATCACGGGAAACAAAACACAGCATCCTCCCTGAAATGAGATCTCGAGTTGATAAACCAGCACGCTGGGGAGAAAAATCCTGAGATTTCCCCCCGCTCCAAGAAATACTGAAATCTGTGGAAACGCTTTCTCTTGGACTTGAACTCTGCGTCCGAGCCGTGCCGTGGCCCTGCACCCCATGTCACCGGCTGTACCAGCCCTCCCACGCTTTCCTTGAAGGCTCCAATAAAACCCCAAATTCTTCTCTGCTTTGCTCTGCAGCACTTTTCTCTTCCCCCCCCCCCCTTAGCTTTGTATTTTGGGGATCTAAGCACCATAAGCTAAATCATCATGGAGTCGCTAATAAAAAGCTAAGGAAAAAAAAATAAAGAATAAAAAAAGCCCAACGAAAAGGTGGTTGATAGGCTCATTGAAGGTCTGGGTCTTGGTCTAGTGGGTCTTGGGGACAAGAAAAGCCCCCTCCTCGCAGCCAAAGACAAGGTAGGACCTGATGGAGAAAGTCCTGCTTGGCAAGCGACTGATGGGAAGGCGACAGGGACACCGCCGGCCTCGGGGAGAGGGATGAGGGACAAGGGACACCGACGTGCCTCAGCCCGCTGCTCCCCCCAGTACACGGCGAGGGCTTTCTGTTGCCTTTGTTCGGCAGCTCCGAAGTGGTGTCGCCACAAAGGGGGAGGTGAAAGGGGTTAATTCGGGGGACAGAGGTAGGATGTGAAGATGCAGAGCAGGACAATGGGCCGCCTTCCTCTTTTGTCAGCGCGGCCATTGTGCCGCGTGTGAAAAATGAAATCTGTTTCATTTTCCTCCCAGATGCGATCGGGCGCCTCTATTTAGAAGCCATCAAAAAAAGCAATCAAAGCGCTGGGGGGGGACACACACGCACGCAGGGGGAGCACAGGGCTGCCAGACACGGGCACACCCCACCCCAGAAGGGCCTTTATTTATTTATTTGGGATTTAACGTTTATTTAGGTTTAACCCACTCCCTGCCTCCGGCGTTCAAGTGGCTGAAGCAATTGTCAAAGGCAATAGGTTTTGGGTGGCGCTGAGGGGTCAGGCAGCAGCATCCCTCCAGCCCCGCACTGCAGAGAGGTTGGGATGAGCCCAGTTTGGATTCCCTGTGCCCATCCCACAGCCATGTAATGGCACAATCGCTCTGGATGTCCCAACCTCATCCCCTACCACATCCCTCTAGTTTTCCATGGATGACGGGCAGCTTCACCACAACTGTTAATCAATATTTCCCCTCCATCCTCTCAAAAGCAGATGAAAGCGGAAGGAAAGCCAGCCCTGCCGCTCTCCCCCCTCCTGTCTCCCCCCCAAACCAATCCGCAGGTTCGCAGCCAACATGAGAAATTTTCACCTCCAGCAAAGGTGTGAAACTTGGCAGTTTTGTTCCCTCCGAGGGGAATTACAGTCTTTGCAGAATGCAAACAAACAAACAAAGGCAAATTAACCCAAAAAAGCATGTTTTTTCAACACATGCCTTAAACTTTGGCTCAAATTAACAAATCCAGCTGGAAACTTTTGAGCTTTCTTTTTCCCCATCCAAATACACAGCTGGTTGTCTGTCAAGATGCCAGTGTGAGAGAGGCACCAGGCAGCGGGGGGTGGATTTGGGTGGTGGGCAGAGCAAGCCCTGAACCCTGATCCGCTCCAGGAACCCTCAACTCAAAAAAAACCCAAAACCACTAACAAACACAAAGTGGAAGGTGGGCAGATCACAGTCAAAGGAAAGGATGCTTGAGGGGGGGAGTTGAGGTCACCATCCTTCTGCTGCTGGGACCTCGCTCCAGGTCAGCGCAGCAACTCCCATTTGAGACCCAACAAACTCATTCCAGCTGTGGCATGGGGTATCCTAGGCCTGGCAGCACTACCAGCTTTATCTTATGCTCCCTGTCATGTTGGGTATTGGCCACGTGTGGACGGGGCTGTGCTAGTCCTCTCTTCTGTACAGTCACCCTGGCTAACCCCAGCCCTGGTGCAGTTTGGGGTTTTACCCAGCCACAGGGCAACGAGGACCAGTCCCTGAACGGAGACCAGGTCAGGGTCGGCACTGACGCCGGCTCTGTGAGGAGCAGGTTTGTGAATGTGTGATCAAATTTGGTGCCCAGAATACTTCCCAAGGTCCTTCCTCCCCAGCTCTTTGTGCCACAGCCAGGCAGATGGGTGGCCCGGCCAGCTCGGTGGCCACGCTCCCCTCCAAGCCTGGCTTCCATCTGCCTCCTCATCGTCTCCCCGCCCACAGGCAGATGCACCCCAGCCTTCCAGCAGTCCCAGGCCCCACGGCATCCCAGGAGAGACAGCAAGCGGAAGGGACCCCACGGCTAGACGAAGGCAAGATGGCAAGTTGGCGGAGAGACCATGGGTGTCAGATCACATAAATCAAGCTCCGAAGCCTCCCTATTTAACACACTCTTCCCCTTCGAGTTGTCAGTGAAACCGTTAATTAATTAGCTAATCCTGCAATGAAGTGGATTCTAAATGGATCTCCCCTCCCTTCCCCCCATTTAGGTAATTACTGCTGAGGGAGCTTTTGTGAGAGTAATTTTCCAGCAGGGACAGCCCTGGATGGCAGAGGGAGATGAATTTAAAGAGGGGGGGAAATAATAATACAGAGGAGGAGGATGGAGGAGGACTCCTTCTGCAGGGTGGCATGCTCCAGGGTGGCTATCAGCCAGGGGTGGAGACAGCTTCTCCCGGCCAAGGAGGTGACCAACCTAGGACACAACCAGCACCCACATGTGGGATGTGGTGCAAAAGGGTCACCTCAGCCCGCTCCGGGATGCTCCCAGCCACGGGGATCACAGCACCGGCCCAGCTCCGTCTTCCCCCAGGAGATGGCCAGGCTGCAGCAAGACATCACCAGCAGCAGAGAAACAAACCCGCAGCCCTCAGCCCAGCGCCTCTCAGGGTGTTTATTTCAGCTTCAAGGCACCAAGATAGCACTGGCAGCATCAGGAGCAGCATCTCCCCCTCATATCTTGCTCCTTCCATGCCCCTGTGCAACTCCAAATCTTTTTTTTTTTTGTTCCTTGCTGTGTCAAGCAAAGTCTCCAAGTGAAGATTTTTCAAAGGCACACCGAGTTTCAGATCCTCAGCTGCACGTCCCCGAGTCGGGCCGTGTCCAACAGAGATACCATGGGAGCGGTGCAAGCCTGCCTGCTGCAGCCGCGCTGCCTTTGAACTGCCTCAGGCCTCATGAACGCATTCAAAAATCAAAGGTTATTTAAATAAATACATAAAATCACAGCTTGGCTATCTCCTGGGTGCAAAAGAAATCCCCAGACTGCAGCCCCCGCAGCTGCAAGGACACCTTCTCCACACCCGTTCCTGACCTCAGGCACAATGAGGTGTGGTGGGTGACACAAACTGAAGTCTTGCGGACTTCTCCCCTTGGGGTGGGGACAGCATCAGAAAAGTCTTCCTGGGGTATTCCTGCATGCTGGGTGGAGTTAAAAGGTGCGAGCTCCTTACGGAGGATGCCCAAGCTTGAGGTGAGCGTTTGCTCACCGTCACGTGGTTGAAAAATAGGTTCCCGTTGCTCTGATTCAACAGGTGCCTGCAGCTTGTCTGTAGGGAAAACATTCCCATCTCCTGAAGAGGTTCCCTGAGCAGCCACCCCACACCCGGCAGAGGGATTCAGATTTTTCCATCCTTTCCCACATACATACTAAATTCCTCTGGGACGCAGAGCAGCGATGTCTCCTCCTTTTGGTAGCTGACCATATCATACCAGGCTCCCAGAATAAAAAAAACTTAATTACTATTAAATATGACCTCAGCAACGCATGGGTGATGAAGGTAGAACTTCCTTCTGACTCTGGGGATGAGATGAATGTGGTGGCAGAACTAGAAATGCCCCAATATCCTTTCCCCCTTAGGCTTTCCCCAGATATAGCTGGGAGAAACAAGGGATGAGCTCTGCAGCTTGCTGTCGCCTTGTTCTGCTGGTGGTGCAGCTGAAGGACCTGTTGGGGCTTTCCACCCTTGCCTTCCTTCACATGGCCTCTTCTCTTCCAGCCGCCTGCAGACACTGACTGAGGCAGCTCTCACTTCTTGCTTCTCCTTCCAAGGAACAGCCTAAATCTCAGCGTTTTGCTTTGTGAACTCAAAAGGAACATCCTGGGAAATGCTGGCAGTAGCTCGGGGACAGGACCTGCTCTGGGGCTTTCCGGTCCAGCAGCAGAGGGGACCGCAGAAATGGGGCAGGAGGGACTTGGGAGGGAGCCATCAGGCTTTGCCAAGACCATGGAAGATCTTAGATAAGTTATCATGGAAAATTTGTCTTTTAGAAGTAAGGCCAGGTAACCTGAAAGACTGAGCAGGACACGGTGGGGTGATTGCTCAGATTCAGGGTGTAAAATCACAAACTAAAGAGGCACGAGCTTAATGCCCTGCCTGGATGCTGTCCTGGACAGCAGCATGTACAGGATGGTCTGAAGGGCACCACTCTGATTCCTGATGAGAAACCAGCCCAGCTGTGCCCACACACCTCGCTCAAAAGCCTGCAGCTGGGACAGGCCACCCCTTCACCAGCAGTGCCTCCGCAGTAGGGTTGGTCCCATCAGGACAGCCCAAGGGGGCAAAACCAGCCCATCCCAGTTGTTATCCATCCTTCAGCCACAGACATCACACCAGGGGCTGCAACTGCTTTAATCTGCATCTCCCTGCTCGCTCCCACTAGGAACAAGTGTAGCCAGCTGGAAAATTAAGACCCAGGGTTGAACCTGGAGGGGCATGAAGAGGGGCTGCTTGGCCAGAAGACACGTGGAGCAGCCTGCCGCTGCCCCGTGGCATCGCCGCACCACCACCCCAGCTCTCCCTCCCTCCCCAAAGCCACGCTGGCTCCCAGCGCTCAGCATCGCGGCCCCGGCACAGTAAATCACCGGGCGACAGCTCTGGCGGGCACGGGGCGGTGGAAGCACGCTCCTGCCTGTGCTCACAGGCAGCTGTCACGGGCAGAGGTCCAAGGTCAGCTAAGTGTTTAATGGGCCTCCTGCAAGGACCTGCGATGAAAGGCAGGCGGGAGAGGCGGCAAGAAGGGAGCATATGTCACAGCCTGAGCTCTGGGGCTGGTTTTAAGGGACAAGGAGCTGCTTCCCATGCAGAGAGGATTGCTTTCCCAAGCCCGTCTCCCTTTCCAGGAGCACAGCAAGGACCTGCTGTGGCTTTTAGCACCCATGTGCTTGCGGCTCAAGCATGGGTGATGGACATCTGGATGCCCATAGCACGGGCTCCTGCCAGGACAGAGGCCAGTGGAGCGTGGCCAAGGACCGCAGCTCTCACAACAGCTATAACACAAAGCAAACCCAAACCAAGCAAGCCAGGTCCCGGCTCCAAACCAGTGTTTCCCATTACTAGGTTAGAGCAGAAGCCGAGCAGAAGGAAAAGGTCCATGCAGTGTTCAAATGTGAGCAGGAGAAAGGCAATGAAGTGCAGCACCTGGGTGAGAGCTGCCTGGCAAGCCAACCTCAGTTCTCCCCTTCAAGTCTCTTGTCCAAGCACACCTGGAACCAGGCAGTCCCAGTATCTCCTTACCTCAGTGCTGCTGGTCAGCATGACCAACAAAAATTCTGACACAACTCAAGTTCGAAAAAGTTTTCCAAGCTCCTGGCCAAGCCACAAGCAGAAATCAACAATAATTTCAGCAGAATATTTTCACTACTCTCTCAGTAATGTTATACTCTGACTCAGACGCAACGTTTTGGAGTTGTTGAAGCATTTTAACATCCCAGTGTTCCCCGTTAGATGTATTGATCTCCCCACAACCATACCATTGCACCCTGTAGTATCTCCACACCATACCGTACCATAGGAGTTGATGACTCTCCTATGTAAGGCATCATCTGAATGGACATGGTGGTTTCAGGTTGTTGTCTTTAGTCTGATAACTCAAACCAGCAACTCCTTTACTGGGTGCCTTCAAGTCATGCAAGAACACCATTTCCCACTGCTGTACCCAGAGATGTTGCAGGGTCTCAGCCCTGCCCTTAGGAGAGGTACCAGTTACAAATAACCAGACGAAACCAAAAAAAAAAAAAAGGTGCTGACCCCCTTGTGCAATCAGGGCTGCAGTTCCCCAGGCCCCTCTTCCCTTTCCCCAAAGGGAAATCCAACCATCACTGCCCTCATCCCACACCAGCTTTCCCTCTTCCACCTCCCCACAACAGGAGAGCTTTGCTGCTGCATCCCCCACCCACCACATCCACCTCAACCAGCTCCGGGATTTTGGGGAGGGATGGAAGAACAGGGGATGTGGGAAAGAGCAGAGGGCTGATGCTGAGCTGTACGTCTTGGGGGGGAAGGAGGAGGAAAGGAGGCCACGGGGGACACGGGGTACGAGGTTTGCTTTTGCAGGCAGAATCAAGCGTTGGCAAGCTGGTGAATTAGCAGTGTTTGCTGAGCAAATGCTGCTGGGTGGGGATGGGCAGAGGAAGAGGGTTTAAGCACACAGTCCTTTATTTGCTAGCAAACATCTCCAGCTCCTCCTCTCCCTCCCTCGTTCCTCCCCATACCTTCCCCAGCTTGTGCTCCAAAAAGGCTGGATGGTGCCTCCCAGGAGGATGAGGGGTGAAATTCCCACAGGAGGGAGGAAACATGGGGGAAATATTTTCTTTCACCAACATGCCTGCACGTGAACTGCTAAAACCACTTGCCCTCACAGTGTCCATCATTTCATCTTTTCTTGAGTGCCTGCACGCAGAGCATGATCTTTGACCATCTCTGCTTGGCAGTCACCATCTCCTTGCTCACATGCACAGAACCAAACCTACACCCTGATTGTCTGTGAGTAGCAGCTCTGGGTCCCACAGCCCACACCTCTGCCAGCCACTTGACCTGCTACCTGTGACTTCTGATGATTTCTGGTGAAAGGAGAGAAGGTGGGAGTTGTGATGGCCATCCTTTCCTGTCTTCTAAGCAAGTCCAGAGTCCGCTGGAAACTCTGGCTGAAATTCTGGGCTGTCTTCCCACTCTGAAATTCCTCCCAATTACCTGTTGATGTCCCTCTACTCCTGGGTGTTCCTAAACCCACTCCTGCATTCCTCAGACCTCCCCACCACACTCCTGTTCTGCTCTAGCCTTTGGCCATCACCTCACTCAACCGCACTGCAAATCATCTTCCACTACCAGCAAACTGCTGCAAAAATGCTAGGTCCAGGTTGCCACCTCCATTCATAAAGCATCCCCCTCACAACTGCTGGGCTGGCTTTTATGGAACAATCTTAATGTTCATTCACCCTTTGAAGGCCAGGTGCTTCGACAGCAGCTGTGCTACACACACTGCTGCGCGAATTACTCATCGCTGGCAACGCGTGCATCATTCATTATCAAACTGCTCATGCGCTCTGCCCGCGGCTTAATCCGACACCACCGCGGTGGCTGCGGGAGAAATCCAGCCACCTGAGAAAGCAGCAGCACCCCTCACGCCTGCCTCTGTCACCAGCGGCACTGCCTTTCGTGGCGGTGGCGGCTTTCACGTGCCTCCAAGAAAGAGCCATGCCCTGGTATCCACCACAGCACCCAAGGGGAGAAGGATTAGGAATGACCATATGCAAAATTAGTTCTTTCTCAAGGTGTAAATTACTGGCAGTAAGAAATCTTCAGCTGCTGTAAATCAGCAAAACTTCCCTGAAGGAAGCAGAACAGTGCTGATTTACACCACCTGGCAGCTTGGTCCAGCACTGGAAGCTTTGTCAGGGATTAGTGGGAGAAATTGTTGGGGAGGGGAACAGCCTCATTACCTTGTCCTGGCTAATGCTCTGCTTTTCTCTGGTGCGTGTTGTTGTTAGGAGCTGGATCTAATTAGTCATTGCAGGAAATGCCTCAGCTTCTCCTGTTCCCCCACTGCTTGGGAGGGGAAGAGGGGGGAGTTAATCCTGGCCAACGTGGGAACAAACCCTGTTGTAAAAGCAGGTCCTGATCCCATCATTTACTCTGCAAAGAACCACGTGCCCAGGCACACCGAACCTTCCCAACTCCAGGAAGACCTGGAAAACACACCTGGAGGGAAATCTTCCCTGCACCCTACCACTGCTCATGGTACAGAAGCAGCAAGGGTGATCCCAGCACAGGGTGCTCCCAACACCTCCCTACAACAGTCCTAGGTAAGACAAGGGGATGAACCAGGTCCAGGGTCTACCCAGGGGGCCTCATCAACAGCAGGAGACAAGCTACTTACAGCGTAGGTCCAAAGTCCATCCAGAAGACAGAGCCAGGCACACCAACAACACAGCCCAGGAAGGGAGCAAAGGCATGGGACTGCCCTTAAATAGAGCTCCAGGGCCATGGGGAGCGGTGGGGCCCCAGGGGAGGCTCATCAGGGCAATTAAAGGCAATCAGTGCCCTCAAGGCCTTGATAAGTCTCATCTGTGCCTCCCTGCTCCCTCCTAATGCCTTAGCTTTAGTTTTCTTCCATCAGGTATCACCTGAAATAAAGATGTGAAGCCCCCATGAGATACTCTGATTTTAGGTACCTGGTCTTATCCCCTGCTCTTTTCTTTCATTTAAGATTTTTGGTCTCTGAATGTAGAGATGTTGGTTTGCAGATGGAGTTTAATGAGTGTTTTGTAGCCCGCGGTGAGGTGAGCGTGTGGGACTCATCTTCTGCAGATGCCCCTATTCCGTTGCATGGGTAACATCAGTGTTGACAGGACCCCAGCCCCACAGACTGTGGTGATCTCTTCCAGGTCTATCTATGCAGGCCCCTGGGTCTCATATACATTTGAGGTTATTAGCTGGGCTAATTAGCTGAGATGACTTGACTCCTGTCAAAGTTGGAGCCTTCTCTCTGGCTTGAACAGCTCTTCAGCTGAGCTGTGACAGCAGGCACACATGTGCTTTTAGCTCGCACACCTGCTAGGTACAAAAAACTCAAAATACCGTGGCGGTGGAAAGAGCTGAAACAGCACGGAGGATCTTCTCACCATGAAGACGGCTTTGATTCAGTGCGATGTACTTAGCGTTACAGGCAAGACCAAGGCTTTGATTTACACTGAAGTCAAAAGGTGGGACAGGAGGAGAGGAAGGAATTTACTACCTTCTGCAGCAGAACCAGCACTGGGAAATATCTCCCTACGCTTCACCAGCTGCAGTTCACGATTGGCACAAAGGCACATCTCCCTCTCTACTACTGGAGTAATAACCTCTAAGACTGGGGCAGAAGAACGTGTTGTGGTAGCCCATCTAACATCTTTACAAGTCAATCTGCTGTCCTTCCTCCCCCCATGCCTTCTCCAGGCTTTCCTGAAGCTGTAGGTTGGTTCCATCACACAGTCCCATCTCCCCAGGCAGAGCTGGAGGCAGGGAGCAGTGACTGAGAGGTGAACAGGGACATCCCAGCACGGGCTGTGCCGGAGCTCGGAGAACTGCTTCACAAACACCAGGTTTGGTCCAAATGGTTTTCTCGTTGACTGGCTTGCTGTTTGCAGATCTGGTGCCAGTTTCCAATGTTGGTTTTCGTCAGATGCAAGTACAACTCAGAGAGAAACCAACCGGGAGCCTGGCAGCAGGTTGCACACACCGTATATTTGCTGTTCCTGGAAACCAGTACAAAACCACTTTCTCCCCATGATGAGACAGGCAGCAACTCTTCCCTGCTGTTGGATGGTGCCAATCCCTTCCCCTTTACTGGGCTTCCTATCTTCACGAGCGCCAGCTGGGTCCGAGCTATGGCTGGCAGCAGGAGCATCCACAAACCCTTAGCAGAGCGGCACACCAGCTTGCCTTGGCCAGGATGGGAGATTGTTCTTTCTGTGGAGGGCTCAGTTGGCAGCTTCTGTTACCAGTTAACGAAGGCTGACAACCGGTTGCCTCAATCAGTTGTGAATTCTTGGAGACCACATCTAAATACTTCACAGGGATAAACATTTCATGCCTACGGGGTGAACCACTGAACACCAGCAGGTTGAACCTGCTCACTGTTCTTGATTGCCCATGGTTGAACCTTTGGCTAGAGCAAGGGCAGCCTCCAAAATTCCCATTGCCTTTTGAAATTCTGGGTGTTCAGTCATGACTTTTTCCTTCCTGAAACACTGTGAGAAAGACTGTCCAAGCATAGGCATCATGCCTTGGAGCCAAGCATCTCCTGGTCACACACCATGGTCCTGCATGAGGCCACGTATCTTAACAGCTCCCTGAGCTTCAGAGTCACAGGCAAAGGAGATATTTTTATTACAGACAGCTGGTGACTGAGAGCATGGGCAGGTATTCTTACCACCAAAAACCATATCAGAAAAGTCAGGGAGAGCTGAAAAAACCTCCAGCACCGGGCAGGTGCGGCACACGTAAAGATGCACGTGTGCTCACACACACGCACTGCTCCCCGGCTCCTATGCCTCCTCCTGCCCCTTCTCTCTCTTTCATCCTTCTGAAAGAAAACTTTGACGATTTCGGGGCTTTGTTGGTGGTTAGGAGGACACTGGATAAAGAGTCTGAGAAAGTGAAAGAGGGTGTGCAGGGCTGCAGGAGGAGAAGGAGAGGAGAGCAGGAGAAGGAGGGATTCTCGGTATCTACAAGGGAATTAAAGCGCTTTTGCTAGAGTGAAGAAATCAGCTAAAGAATGGCAGGCGAACAAAAGCAGCAAGGCTATGGACAAGTCGCTCTGAATAGATCCAGATCCCCTTAAGTTTGTAACACCCCCTGCACACTTCTTTTTTTTTCCCCCTTCCCCCCCTTAAGCCTTTGCTCCTCACTCCTTCCAAGAATGCGGGGCAAGGGGAAAGAAGAAAAAAAAAAAACATGAGGGAGGGGAGAAGTGGAAGAAAGCTAAAAAAAAAAAATCAAATAAAATAAAAGGTAATCCTCAGCCACTTTGCCCCTCTGGGGGCTGCTCTGGGCCAGATTAAAGGTCCGGTGTGAAACCATTCTGCTATTCAGATGCGATAAGCAGGATTTACAAGCAAAGAGAAAGAGAAAAAAGAATGGGCCAGAGGAGAAAAGGAGAATTATTTGTGTCTCTTAATACTTGTTAAGCACTTCTCTTTTGCTAGACCAGACAAGACACAGCTATGCTCAAAGTCCGTGCACAATCCTGCCCGCTTGTCCAACACCCCCCCGCTCCCCTCCCTCCCTGCCTTCCACTTGGGTTTGCTCTCCCCCCGCCCCCATCCAAAGCGAGCGGGCCACACTTTGTTGCTACTGAGCTGAAATTGGTCTCCTCTCCGAGCAGCACACAAAGAGAATGGCAATTAACCTTCCTGTTCCCTGGTGACAGCGATCTAATCAGCCCTGCGCCCGGGCCTGGGCCAGCCGCTCAAAGGCAACAGCCTTTGTGCAGGGATTGGGTAGCGCGGGGAGGGGGCGGCTTTCGGCCGTGCCCTATATTGGAGATGGGGTGGGTGCTCCATGGACAGCCAACCTGGATTATTTTGGGCCAACCGGCTTTAAGCTGGTCGAGGAAGGCTCTTCGGCCAATGCAGTGAGGAGACCTTGGTGGCTGCTGCTGGTGTGAATCAGCGCCACCGACCTCCATAAGAAATAAGACATTGACCTGTTGGAGCAGGTCCAGAGGAGGCCATGAAGATGATCAGTGGGATGGAGCACCTCTCCTACGAAGACAGGCTGAGAGGGTTGGGGGTGTTCAGCCTGGAGATGAGAAGGCTCTGGAGAGACCTTAGGGTGGCCTTCCAGTAGCTAAAGGAGGCTAATAGGAAAGATGGGGAGAAAGTCTTCAGCAGTGCCTGTTGTGACAGGACAAGGGGTGATGGTTTTAAAATAGAGGGAGGTAGATTCAGACTGGATATAAGGAATAAATTTTTACAATGGAAGTCGTGGAACACTGGCCCAGGTTGCCCAGAGAGGCGGTGGATGCCCCATCCCTGGAAACATTCCAGGCCAGGTTGGCCGGGGCTTTGAGCAACCTGATGTGGTTGGAGATGTCCCTGCTCCTGGCAGGGGGGTTGGACTGGATGGGCTTTAATGGTCCCTTCCAACCCAAACCATTCTACGATTCTATGAAATTCTGGCCAAGTGCAGACCTGCACCCGGTAGTCCTAATTAGTGGTGACCCGGTAGGACTTTCCCGCTGAAGCCAGAGGGCAGCAGCAGCATGATGCTCGGAAGTTGTTGCAGGAGGTGTCTAGGGGTGATGTAGTGGAGGCCCCAGATAGGACCAGGCCCACCTTGTGTTGGAAACTCTGCGGAGCCAAATGGTTCAAATGGTCCCTAGGCTCACAGCCTAAGCAAACTTGGGTGTTTGAACTCTTCTCAACGCTGCTGCTCATGGGACATTAGTCAGTCTTCCCTGCTTCTTCATGTACTTCAGAACTGGATGGTGGGAGAAATTATTGTGGGAAGAAGGAGGGAAAGGCCAGCTCAGTGTCCCATCACCAGCACTCTTCTCTGGATGAGGAGGGCACTTGTGGTGTTTCATAGTCAACATGCTGAGACCTGCAAATATAGTCTTCAGTTTTAAAACGTCTACATAAGCCTGTAAGCTTTTTTTTTTTTTTAAAGCAGAATATAGGGTTGTTAGAAAAGCCTCAACCATCCTTTAGAAAAGAACCACTACTCACCAGTGACACTTTTCAGCAATTCTCTTCCATTCCATAATTCTCCTTTTTTGCTAGAGCTGAGGATGAGGAACAGCTAGTGCCTTGTTAAAAGGCCAAGAGTGTTGGGTTCACACTACATTCAAGGAAGAAAATGTGAACCTCCTGGAGATCAGTCAAAAATTGAGAAATGCTTTAATTTGGTTTTTTAAACCTCTGAAAAATCCATCCATTGACCAGTTCTCTAATTGTGACCACGGATCCAAGTAACTGGAGCCTTTTGCTTTTTCATGAGCCTGGTCTTAGATCCCAGCAGTGCAGAAAAATGACTGTGAAATGTCCTCTTGCAGGCAAAAACAAACAAACCAACCAACCAACAAACCTGTCCCCTTAAAAAAAAAAAGAAAAAGAAAAAGAAAAAAAGCTGTAAACTCTCTTTTTTTTTTTTTCTCTTGCTAGTTCTAAGAAAAAGAGGTAATCTTGAAACTGTCCATGGAGTTTTCTCAAGCAAACAAAATCCACTTGTTCCTTATGTGTTAGAACAAAACTTTCCTACTGCAACTGAGAAGGACCTCTTAACGGGACATGGGTGTTCCAGCTTGGTGGTTTGACATCATTGCCCACAGGACCCCCTCTGCTTGGCTGGGCTTCCCTTCTCATTGTTTCTAGTAACTGTGCACACTTATTTAACAGCTGATGGCCTTTATCCAAGTCACAATTGCATTTCAGAGGTGAAAGTAAACCCTTATTGGAAGCATTGTCCATAATCACCTGCATAAAAAACAATTCCTGGTAATGTTTGTGTGGTGTAGATCTTAAAGTCTCAACCCTTCTGGTAGTGAGAGCTCTTCTATTGGTCTTCTCCAGGGCCTGGCACACCTCAGGGAGGGTTAGCACTACCTCAGGGCAGAGCTTTGTAGTCCAAAAAGGTGCCAACGTCTGTAGCTTCCTAACTTGCCTAGGGGCCTCCTTGCTCAGGGTTGGCCCTCGTGTGCCCTAGGCAGGAGGAGAGGAGTTGATTGAGGAAATCCTCCTCCAGAGCTCACCTAGGGCCGACCATTAGGAAGGCGATCAAGTCGCAGCCCTCAGCCTCTCTGTTCTGCAGTGCTTCGGGGGATGAGCGCATCTCCCTCAGACGGATAGGCGCAAACATCTCAATTACACCTAAGAAGGAGCGTAATTGAGCCTAAATTGATTCAAACCGAGGCAATTAAAGCAAAACTCAGATCCCCGCTGGGAAGCAAAGGCACGGCTTATTTTTGACTCATAACCACAACCAAAAATAATAATTAAAGGGCAGGATTACACCCCTCCCCTTCAGCCGGTAACGGCAGGCTAAGCTTAACCGGTCCGTCCGCGCCTCCATGCCCGCTCTCCCCCGCGGGCGGAGGGGCGCGGAGGCGCCGTTCAGCACCATGGCCAGCGGCCGGGCCGCACTCCCCTTCCCGGCCGGGCGCTCCCCGCCTATAACGCTCTCCCAAAACCCAAGGGGCGGTTGCCCATCCTTCTCCTTCCTCCTGGCCCAAGAACTGCCAGCCTGGGCTTCTGCTGCTTCCTTCTCCACACCAAGCCGGGAGCTTCCCAAGCAGCGCTTCCCCGCGACGCTTCGCTCCGTATTGCTGTCATCGGAAAGGGCACACGACGAGCGGTCGCTTTGCGAGGATGACTTCTCCCGTTCTTGGTTAGGTGGAGACCCGGAGCGGGGCTGAATCAGCATTGCTTTGTACGGAGAGCAAACAAGAACCATCAATTAGAAGTAATTACCACCCCCTCCCCATAACTTAAGAGGCTAATATTAGGCTTCATTTTTAAGAAAGGTAATTTGACGACCATAAATTACAATTATAAAAACTTCATTAGAGTCAGTAGCAATCCATCCACCATTGTTCTAATTACACACTGTAGGAGTAATGAATGCTAATGGTTTAATGTACAATAATTACCACAATTCAAAAATAATAATAATACAGAACAACCTCAGTTATCCAAATGTCACAGGGGACATGGAATGGGTTGGGGTAATCGTGGTTTCAGATAATTGAGGGGCTCTTCAGCATGATTAATAGGTGATGTGACCTCTGGGTGGGGAATGAGGAGTTTTAAATGAATGCAGTGCGGTCAAGTGAGGTAAGGCACTGTGCAGAGAAAAAAAAAATAAGGCATCTTCTGTCTTAGCTTTGGATTTTGCTGGACATTTTAGATCTAAAGTAAATTTATTGGGTTTGCAACTGAACTGTGCCATCTCCTGATGATTTTCAGGTGCGGTTGGTAGGATTTAAAGCAGAAATACAGGAACTATGCTCTGAAATCCGTTCTTATTCAGTCCCATTCTGAGAAGCCTTGGGTCTACATTTGACATGCTAGGCAGAGTGCAAGAGGTAATTTCAGCCCTGTGCAGCACAGCAACAACACCAAATTATAGGATATTTCAGGTGGGACAGGACATCAGGAAGTCTCTAATCCAGCCTCCTGTTCAAGGCAAGCCCAGCACTGAATTCAGACCAGGGTTTTCAGGGTTTTGATTAGCCACTTCTTCAGCCTGCAAGGACAGGGATCCCATGATCTCCTTCGGCCCCTCTTTCACTCTTCATTTATTCTCACAGTGAATTTTATTTCCTTATATCCCATCAGATCCTCCCCTGCTTCAGCTTACACCCACCTCGTCCCCTGTCATGCACCTCAACAAAGAGCCTGAACACTCCCAGTTTCCCCAGCCTCTCCTTCCTCCAGCCCTCTGAACATCTCATCATCCTTCTGCTGAACTCATACCCATTTATCTATGTCTTTCTTTCACTTATTTCTTTATCAACATCTTAGTCCACTGTAGTGGCAAGGGTTTGTGTTTGTCCTTGTTTAATTCCACATGTTTCCTGCCAGTCGATTTCTCTAGCCCGTCCAGATCCCTCTGAAAGGCTGCCCTGCCCCACAGCAGGATGAGCCTCATGGTTTGCTGTCATCCAGAAACTTGCTGAGGAGCATCCCACCTCATCCTGCAGGTCACATATTGCACAGGGTGAACACATGAAACAGAAGAGGTCTCAGGACAGATCCCCAAATAACCCTGCCTGTAAAATAAGATAAAGATGAAATGAAAGGATTGACCCCAGCAATCGTTCTTTTGAATGAATTGCTCGGCTTGCTCCTGCGTTTGATCCTATTCAGAGGAACTTGTCTTGTAAATAAAACTGCGGGATTTGCTGTGTTATCCTGCAGCAGCAGGTGAGCCGGCTCAGTTACCTTGCCAGGTCACTCTGCCACTCTGGCTTTGCTTAGGTTGGGACACAAAGTCAACACAAAAGAGTTTGAACATCTACTTTTCTACAAGCAGTGTAGGAACAGGTCCCCTCACCAAGCTATTTCATGGCAGGATCAGGTTTATCACAGGAAATAATTTTTTTATCTCCCCTTCCTCAATACAGGCTGCACAGAGACTATGAAAAGCATTACGGAATACAGAACATGATTAAAGAAGAAAGAAAAGAAGTCAAGGCTCTGGAAGAGAGAATGAAGCAAGGCTGTGGCCGTGGAACAGAAAGCAGACACTGGAAGTGTGGAAGCATGGATCACCGAAAAGTGACTCTCAGAGAGTCTTCTTTGGTTGGTGTGAAGGGCCAGGAGACCTGGATGTCATTTTAAAAGGTCAGGTTTGGTCTTCTTCATTCTTGCCTCAGTAAACCTTGGAGCAGCCCAGGTTTAGGCATTCATTTCCCACAGACCTGCAGCCAACCCAGTTTCTGCAAGATGTGTCTGGAGCCTGAAAGCAGATCCCATCCATGTCCCACCGCCTGATTTGGAACAATGATTTCTTGATACGCTTCCTCTTTAATAGGATCTTAATTTATAACAATGCAGATAATATATCAATGGAAATTAACTTCACACTTCCCTTACACTGGCAGGTTGAGCTGCAGGTGAGTGCGATGTAATTAAGAAATTAAAAGGTAATTTCCACATATGCTTTCTGCTAATCTAACTTGGCAATCATTTAATTTACAGCAGGGGACCGGTGAGGAGGCAAGCCAAAATAAATAAGATAATACTACGTTTATTCGCTCAGTGGAATGGTAATGGAATGAAGCGGGGTCTGCGCAGAGCCGGCAGGGAGAGGTGCGGTGACCCCTCCTGTGCTGCTGAGTTAAAGCAAGGCTTGTTTTTAATTTCCTTTCCAAGAGAGTGCAAACTTTTAGCCACTGCCACCAAGTTTCATCAAGTTTTTGTTTTTAATTTTTTTTTTTAAGTTAGCTTAAAAAAAAAAAAAAAAAACAACCCTTACAATTACTGTTCTATTTTCTGTGGTTAATTGTTTTTATTGTACCTGATGGTCTGGACTTCTCGATCCACATAGAAGAGTGAGAGGTTTCTTCTGGGTCACTGAATCATTTCCCATCCATTCTCTTCCTATTCCCAGCAGCCAGGATTTATAGAGCAGGTAACAAGAAGGAGCACTGCGCTGGGAGACCCCTGGGGAAACTGAGGCACGGGGTGGTCAAAAGCAGAGCTTCTCAGTGGCTTCAGCTCACAGCCAGCCCCAAGGGAGGGGCAACTCATGGGTCACCAGCTGGCGAGCGCAGCTGTGCCATGGGACAGTTTGAGCCAAGGAGGGGAGATAAAGAGAGACACCAAGGCTGCCCAGCCCAGCCCAGCTCAGCTGGGGACAGTGGTGGGATGAGGCTGAGCACCCCCATGGCCCCGTGATACACCTTGTCCAACCCGAATGAGTGAGGGAGCGCAGATTTGTGCCAAGGACTCCCTTGGTGCTCCCCTTCCCCTGTCAGCTGTCCTTCTGGCAATGACGCCCTGCCAGACTGTGGTGTCCTTGCTGGTGGCTTCCCAAGCGGATACATTATCTCTCAGGAAGGGCTCGGGGCACAGAAGAGGAAGGAGTGGGAAGCCCCCCAGGACTGGCACCCACCCAGCTTGCAGGGGCTCCCCAGCAGCTCTTTGCATCCCAGAGCCCTTGGCCTCTTCTCTTGACAGTTACACCAAACCTTGAGGGCACTGCTCCATTGTAGCCAGGCATGTGGGAGAGCCCCATTCCCCTCCCCTCTCGCTACCTTGCTGAGCTTCAGGTGCCCTGGGCAAGGATGCAGGGGAGAGGATTTGGGCCCGGTATCCACGGTATCCGCGCTGTGGGAACACCTGGAGCCATGCATGCCAGAGCCGCCTCAATAGAGGCAGGAGCGGCCAGCCCCAGGGCCTCAGCAGGGGATGGTTTTCATGTAACTCCAGCTTTTTGTTCCAAAACCTGAGCAGGGAGGGGGGAATGCTTTCCACCTCCCAGCTAGAGCCCGTCCCCTCCTCCACCCACTGTGTCCCCCCATGCAGAAGCTGAGATGCTTCCTCTCCTTCCCCGGGGTCCCAGAAGCATTCATATGGGAGCTTAATCCTCCAGAGATGTGGGGACACGGGGGGATTACTGAGGGACCTGGAGAGATGGAGCCCATCTCCCCTCTGACCTATGGGGCTGCCAAGGCGGTGATGCAGCCGCCGTCCCACCCAGACCCTTCTGGAGACCCCATGTCCACCTGGAGCAGGATAGCAGGGATGGAAGCGTAGACCTGTGCCTCCGTGGCGAGAGGATTTGGGTGGATGCTGTGACACCCCTAAACAGGGGTGCATTATTCCCTGTCAATAATTTATCTGATGAGTTGCAGCCTGCTTTTGTCGAATGAATTATTCCCAATGTACAGGGAGGTTATATTTGTACTCTTCCAGCAGCTCTAGAAATGGTCAAATAATATTTGCCCAGCAAATTGTTAAACGGCAATTCTTCTGTCACTCATTGAGTAAATTATTCACCGAGCACTTGTTTACTCGGTGCCCGTTCCCCCTCCGCTGCCGTGTGGGCAGGAGCGGGAGAGCACCTGAGCAAACAGGCAAAGGGGGTGCGTGCCCCAGCCCCCGAAACCGTCCTGGGGGTCTGTGCTGGGAATCAGGTCCGGATCTGCGATTTGGTGCATGTCGTGGTAGAGGAGGGTTGATGGTCCAGACACCCATGTGAGAGGTTGCTGGGGGATGCTGCTGGGCGATGCTGCCCACGGGGTGCCCCACGCTTGCACACTACGCCCATGTGTGTCCTGATCCTGGTCCCACTGGCACTGGTTTTCAGTGGCCTGGGGGATGAACTTCTGGGGCAGCAGACGGAAGAGTGCATCCCCGCGTGTGTGGGGCAGGTGGGTGGGAGATGAGCTGGGAGGGGAGACGGGCCTTTTCGGGCAAGGGAGATACTGCCAGAGTGATCCCTTTACTTCCCTCAAGCCTGGAAAGAGAAGATAATTTGGATTATTATTGGCCAAAAATCCTCTGGGTTGCAGATCGTGGGGGGCTGATGTCTCTGGGGCGGCCCCGCAGCAGTAGGGCAGCGTGTGCTACGCCCCTCCGTGATGGGCGATGGCTCAGCACCCATTAAATGAGAGCCACCGACCCCGGGAAGGCGTAAGAACCAGCTGCACAGACAAGGATCAAGGACAGGGCCTACATGTTGCCTTGAAACACTGCCCAAGAAGTGGGGAAGTCACGGGAAGTAATTGATTTTTTTTTAATGAAAAATTGTAAAACTACTCTTTAAAAAAAAAATGTTTCTGTTTTCATCTTAACCACTTAAAAATACAAGGAGTGGTGGGTTGTAGGATGTTCTGCTTGGTTGGGTTTTTGCCTGTACAGCTCTGGTTTTGTTTCTTGGGCTTCTGGGAACATAAAAATACTGTTTTAAAACCGCAGCTTTCCCCGACACTCCGGCAGCAGAAGCGTCTCTTGCAGTTTGTAGCTAAAACCGCCCAGGTACTCCTGCTTGGCCGAGGAAGCACCTTCCGCCCAGCTGGTAAAAGCTGAGGTGAACAGATGTTAACCAAAGCCCAGCCGTGAAAAATCCTCTCAGCTCAGCCACATTCGGGGTAACACCAGGTATCACAAACCTGCCGCTTCCCAGCTACCAGGGAGGTGTCACAGGACTGCAGTGGGTTCCGTGCCCCCCTGTCCCCAGTCTGCCCAGTACCCTCGGTCCCTCTCCCCATCCCTCTCCTCTACCTTCATCCCTCCCTCCTTCTCTCCCACTTTTCCTGTCTTGCTGTGAGATTTCTTCACCTTCTACTTATTTTTATTCTTTTCTTCCTTTAATCTCCCTCCCTTTCTAGGGATTGCTGCTTGCTTTCTCTTTGCGTGAATCCAATCCCCCTTCACAGATTTCCTCCAAAATAATCCAACCCACTGACCATCCCACTTGCCGCTCCATGGCATGAGGCTGATCCTGCCCTGCCCAGGGTCACCCACCCTGGGAACACCGCGCTCCTGCCCCGTGCCCTGCACTAGAGTCAGCCCAGAGCATCTCCCTGTCCTTCCAGAGCCATCCCCCAGCCATGCACCCACCTCCCTCCCGGATGGGGCCACCAGCCACGTCCCCACACCTGAGTGAGCCTTTGCACCTTCTTCTGCCCGTCACGGTCTGTGCACCAGCTGCTTTTCCAGGAGTAGCTGCCAGTATTCACCACAGTCCCCTTCAGAGCACCAAGATCCTTCCCTTTCCCTTCCCATTCCCCTTCCCTTTCCCTTCCCATTCCCCTTCCCTTTCCCCTCCCCTTCCCATTCCTCTCCCCCTTCTCCTTCCTCTTTCCCTTCCCTTCACCTTCCTTTTCCATTCCCCTTCCACCCCTCTTCCTCTTCTCCTTCCCATTCCTTTTCCCTTCTCTTTCCCCTTCCCTTCCCCTCCCCTTCCCATGCCCCTCCCCTTCCCTTTCTCCTTCTCCTTCCTCTCCCCCTCCCTTTCCCCTCTCCTCTCCCTTCCCCTTCTCCTTCCCCTTCCCTTTCCTCTCCCTTCCCCTTCTCCTTCCCCTTCCTTTTCCATTCCCTTTCTCCTCCTTTTCCTCTTCTCCTTCCCCTTCCCATTCCTCTTCCCCTTGTCTTTCCCCTTCCCTTCCCGTGCCACTCCCCTTCTCCTTTCTTTTTCCCTTCCCCTTCCTCTTCCCTTTCCCCTCTTCTTCCCCTTCCCCTTCCTTTTCCATTTCCTTTCTCCTCCTCTCCTCCTTCCCCCTCCCATTCCCCTCCCTTTCCCCCCTCCTTGCCCTTCCCCTTCTTCTTCCTCTGCCCTTCCCCTTCCCTTCCCTCCTCCACACCCACACACCCATGCACACGCACACACATGCACCCACACACACGCGTGCACGCACGCACCCCCCCGCACACCCAGCCCAGCCCCAGCCGCAGCAGGGCCATATTTCATATGCATGGCCTGGGACGGCGCGGGCTCTCCAGCCGGTAATTCGCTGATTGGAAAATGTTCCAGGGAAGGGGCTGAGGGCCGAGAGGCGGGGGGGTCAGGAGGGATGAGATGGGAGTTCTCAAACCGCGACTCCTAATACCAAGCATGTGGCCATATATTATTTTAATAAAGCCGGCACATCCTGCGCTCACGACAGCTGCTGTTCCCTTTCTCTCATCCTGTGAATCTCATTTATTCCTCATTAGCAAAATCACCTGTTTGTCAAATAGGGACAGAGCTGTAAGACATTAAATGGTGCGAAGGCTGGCGGGGGCCTGGGGAGCGTGGGAGGGAGGGAGGGAGGAGAGCCGGGCAGCCCGGCTCCGCTCGCAGATTGAAGCCAGAACTCCACAAAGATCTCTTGAAGGTTGAGATAGAAACGAGGATTTGGGGGAGTGGATTATGCAGCGTCTTCAAGTGCTCTCATTTTATTTATTTTTTTTTCCCTGCCGGTTCTCAGGATCCTGTGCTTTGTGCGGACATGGGGTTGGGGTGGGTGCAGGAGGGTTCGGATGCACCCCATCCAAGTCCACCCACCACCTCCTGATTTTACATGCATGGTCACCCATCAGCAAACAATTTTCCCTTTCAGCAGAGACCGGGTCCAAAACTTCATCTGCTTCACTTTTATCAGTTTGGGTTTTCTTTAAATTAAGCGGAGACGTTGGTGGGACTGGTCCGTTCTTTCGAAGAACTGCGTTTTTGATGAATCAGGATTTTCTACTAACATTAAAAAAAAAAAATCCCTGGACTGCACTAAATTAAGTGTCTGTCGCCCCACCAGCCCGGCAACGCAGTCTTTTTCTGCTGGTTTTGCAGCTTACTCGATGCTTTTCCTAACGCCAGCCCCGGCTTTTCCCGTTATCAGTTGGCTGACACAAGGGGAAACAGCTGGCTGAGAACCAAGCTTTCTGGTTTGCTGAAACTCTCCCTGTTTTCCGGAGATTTGGAGTTTTGGTTCACGTTGGATCCAACCCAACCGTGTGTGCGTGAAAGATACAGATGGGAAACTTGGGGAGGCAGGGGGGATCTCAGCCCCCAGCCCTCCCGCGCGGCTCCGGTGTGCCTGCCTACCTCCTTGCCAAAAGCCAGGGGGGAAGACCCGGACGGCCGCTCCCGCGTCTCCAGCCTCTTCAGGACAGGCCAAAACTCCACCTTTTTCCCATCTCCTCGCGTTTCTCTTCCCCAGGGCACTTTCCTCTATCCTCTCCCTGTTCTTCCACCTGGTTCCCCAGCTGGCTCCTCTCCATCTCCCCTTGGCCAGTGGCATCCTTTTCCTCCCCACCCTCCGCACATCTCTCCATCTCACAACCTCTTTCTTTCTTGGGGAGGACACCTATGGGGCCATCCCATGCCCCAGCCCAGTAGCCCACAGGTCCTGCAGCACCTAGCCCAGCCCCCTGAGTTGCCTGGTCCTTTGGAGGACCCTTCCTTATCCACCTCCATGCTGGCCGCAAGGTTGGGGGGCAACAGTGACCCCTCCCCCAAGCTTGCAGATGCCTTCAATCCATCCACCCAGCTCTGCTCCCCATTGCAGAGCAGGAAAGGGAAAACCAGGAGTCCCAGCATGGATGAGCGCACCCAACGCCCCATGTCCAAAGGGACGGATGAAGTCCCACCACCCCTTGTCCCTTCCTGGCCACATTTCCCCACGTGCCAGCGACATTCCCTCTCCACAGAGCTGCCCCGCAGCCCCCTTCCCAACCCGCACTACCGCCGCGTGTCTATGCCACCGTGTCCCCCCCGCCCTCGTCCCCCCCCTTCCCTCCTCTCTCTGAAAGTCATCAGGCCTAGCGAGGTCTTCTCCCACTTATGCAGCTCATGAATATTTAACAGCATCTGCTCTGGAGGCGATAAAGCCTACCAATCCTTGACAAATATGGCCTAATCTTTTCAATTTCGGGGTGCAAATATTCCTTCAGAGTCCTGTTTGTCACCTAGATTAATGACTCTGGCTCCCATAATCCTTTGGTGCTAATTCAAGTGGTGGCTAGCAGGCCGGCGCGTGGCGGAGGGATGCTGGGACACATCTGAAGGAAGGATTACTCACCTGAGGGCCCTTGGCTGCAGGGTTTTCGTTCCTCTCTTAGTAGCTGGGGATAAGGAAGGGGGTCGCCGTGTTTGGTTTGTTCTCGTCGGAGGCGTCGCAGATGCGGTGTGGGCGAGGGGGGATGCTGCCATGAGGAGGTGGGATGGGTCCCCGTTTTTCCGCTGTTTTCTCCCCAGGAATGGGATGCGATGGGAGGCATGGGCTTGTCTCCAACCCTGGCTCCTCATGTTCCATCATCCGAAGCAGACACCAGCTACAAGGCCATCAAACTGGCTTCCCAGCAGCCCTCCAAGCCTGGACACCCTCTGAGGCTCTAGTTCAAGAGAAGCACCATCCCAGAGACCGGAGGCTGAGCCCCAGAATGCACTGCCCCAGTCCAGCCCAGCACCACCAGTCGCACACCAGGATCCCTCCTCACATCACGGTGCCTGTCCAAGGGCGCAGGATAGGCGACGCTCGACCCTCAGCCTTGGTCGGTAGGAGAGGTGACGGTCTTGGCCAAGCTCTGGCCAGCATCAGAGCGGCGGCACACTGTGAGAACCACAACCATCACCCAAGCTGGTGCACAGCAGAAGCCCAGGCATCTCCGGGCACATACAACTGGCTGCTCTTGTTTATTTATTCCCTACTCAAGAGAGAAAAATACAGAGGGGAGCGAGTGGTGGCGGGTGGGAGGGCAGAGAGAAGGAGGGAAGGGGTGGAAATCAATGCCGGAGCCGATCAGCGGTATTGACAACTCTGCCAAGGGGCTGACGGCTCCCATTCATCGCCCCTGCGCCCGCAGGGGCTGCCCCCGCCGTGAGGGGCTGCCGGAGGGACGCCCGCGGCCCGGCCAAACCCAGCCGGGCGTCAGCAAAGGCATTAACGGCCAGGCAGAAATCGAAGATGTGTTATTATCTGGCAGTGGAACAATAGCCCGGCTGGGTATATTCATCACCGCTCCGGCCCTCGGGGGTGGAAATATGTTGAGACTGCAGATTATTTATTTATACCGGGGAGATGGGGGGATGCTGGCGGCACAGAGGAAGGAATTTCCGCTTCTCAGCGCACGCCGCTGCTCGACACCTAGCCCCTCCAAGGGCTCTAGGGGCCGCCTGAGTGTGATCCACTGATTTACAGCAGAGGCCCTGGGTTTTGGAGCATCCTTTGAGCAAAGAGCAGAAGGAAATGTGGAGGTCTGCTGGAAAATTTGCAGGTGAAGCTCTCAACACTGACCGTTTGTGCCACCATTTGCGGTGTGGGAGTGCAGCCGTACGCATGGGCGCGTTTGCAAGGAATGACCTCAAGATGCTGGACCCTTGGAGAGAGCGTTCAGAAAAACATCTGATCCTCTTGAATCAAAATTATCCGTGCAATTCTCTCTCATGAAAGTATCTGAAAGGCTCCAGTGTGGATGACACGAAACCTTGAAGGTTCTCGTAAATAGGACTTTTTAATTTTTTTTTTAAAGTTTCTAGGCATAGGGCAGCCCTAAAATAAGTGGCCCGCTCTGCACCAGGGAGCTGGGTGTTCCCCTGAAAAATAACTTAACTTGGGTGCAGGAACGCTTTGAGATCAAGAGAGTGAACCAAAATCCTTTCTCCCGTGGTGGCGACAATCCTGGGTATGGGCAGGAGGCTTGGTCCCGGAGGAAATGTTCTCCCTGCTTGCTGGATGGGAAAAACTTCTGCCTGAAACAAGGAACTGCAGAGCACAGTGAATATTTATGACTCACCAGCAAGGAGGAGTTATTTTTAGTTTTGTTTTATGTTTCTGTGGCAGAAAATGCTTCCTCAGCCAGAAAAAAATAGTATTGTGGATAAAATGAAAGTAAGAAAACACTGTCTTTTCGTGAATGAAATCAGAAAAATGCTGCTTTCTGCTAGTCAGAAACAGAAAACTTCTTAAGAAAGCAAAAGAGAATTTCTGGCTTCATTTTGTCTTTGCAGCTGACGGTGGCTGCCGTTCTTGTTTTCTCTTCACTGATCCCCACACCTGCTATCGGCTTTCACCGGACAATTCGCACTGTGGATGCGCGAGCTTACCGACCCCTTGGGGTATCCACCACAAGAACCACAATTTCTCTCTGGAAAAAAAATGAAAATATCAAGACCCCCCTAGCCCTGCACACCCCACTGCCTCGTTCCCCACACAGGGACGGGGGTCTGCACCACCAAAGGGCAGCGTCAGCCCCATTTTGTGCCGTGCTGCCCGCTGCGTGGGTACCGGGGAGCATCCCACAGCCGCCTGTGCTGGCATGCACTCGCCTGCTTCCCGCTGCTCCCTGCCCCCTTCTCCTTCCATTACATTTTTTTTTTTTCTCCACTGAGCAGGCTCAAAAAGCAAAGCTGGCGCGCCTTTGTCATACCGCAGCATCGTTAGGGCCCTCCTGAAACCGGGGCGGGGAGCAGGGAGAGAGCGGCTCATTAGCCGGCCACTTTGAAGTGGGCTCTGTTTGGGGTTCATTTGTGTGCCAGCAGAAGGGAAACCTCTGTTTTTCAAGGATGTTTTTTCTGGAGGGGCTTCCTGGAAACACAACAAACATGACCCCAAGGAGCACTCCCCCGGCCCGCGTAGGCAGCCCAGCCAGACGGGAGATGAAACGCGCAGCGCGGCACAAAGGCAGCTCAGCTCCAGCAGTAGAGCAGCCTCAGAGAAGAGTGAAGCTGGCACTGAGCAAGCCTGTCTGTTGCAGAAGTGGTCCCTATCCAAGGGACAGTGATCCCAAAAAAGGCCTGACAAGCAGGAGCTGGCTATTCCTTCCTGGGCATCAAACAGGCAGCCTGGAGATCACGGTAGGTGTGATGCCATCAGGCCCTGCCCCACCCTCACCCCATTTGCTGGGGTTGGATGCCAGGAGACAGAAATTAAGCCACAACTCTGGATTCAGATCAACATTAAAAGGTGCAAAGTTGGGTTCCTCCCCGGTACTGTGGCTCCTCGACCTCCCGAGCAGAGCCAGTGCTGGTGGGCTGGGCTCCTAAGGGGGCCATCAGCCTTCCTGCCCCACTGCCTCAAAGGAAAAGAAACCCTGAGCTTTATGGTGTTTGAAGTGACCTCAAAACACATTCCTGAGGTGCTCTGCCGGCTCACTGCCCCGCCGTGTCCACCTCGGGATGAGGGATGGGCACCTCCATCCCTCCCCACCCAGCAGCTGCCATCAGGGCACAGCTGGTGGGACTTCACAGGAAAGGACGAAGAAACCTTCAACAAATAGAGCCTGGATGGCTCTACCTCCCTCACCCTCTCTCCTCCTTCCTTTCGGTCTCTCTCTGTCTGCCTCTCCCTGGCTCTGTCTGACTCTGCCTCCCCTTCTCCCCCCGCGGCGCTGCCAGTGACAGGGAGCGCTCGGAGAAAGACGAATTGAAGTGACACGCGAGCTCCGGCGTGACTGCTGGGGTGATGCATGGGGAGCCGTCGCATGGTGCTCGTGTTGAATGATACAGATGAGGAACTGACCTCCTCTGCCAAGGGTCAAGGAGGTTTGAAGGGCATAGCAGCTAGATTCAAGGGGAAGCAGGGAGGAAAACAGTCTCTTCTCTTTTGTCTGTGCTTCTGCTAGCAGCCTGGAGCACCTCAACAGCGTTATAAAGCAGGTGACTTCCCAGTGCTGTTTCTTCGTGACAAGTTTCTCACTTTCTGACAAAGTGAACAGTAGAGTCATCCCAAATCTCCTTCCGCCTGTGCCGATGGTCCCGAGGGAGCACCAGAGACATGACAAAGCATGGGTAGTGCCAGCATCCCAAATCCTGCCTCATTCCAGGTGGATTTGCATTAGTGCCGAAGCAGAGATGGGACTTAACTCAGCAGAGCTTCGCGAGGCAGCCAACCCAGGGCTGGCGGCGGTGAAGAGCTCTTCCATCATCTGCATCCCTTCTCCCTGTCTCAGGCCTGAAGTCCCTCTCTGTGACCTCCACCAAGCTCAGGTGCCTCAGGGGCAGCATGGCAGCACAGCAAGCCCTTCCAGAGCTGCTAAACCCCCAACCTGGAGCAAGTTTGCTGACCTCTACCCAGCCGGGAACCTGGACCTGCTGGACTGTCGTAGAGGATGACACTGGGCTTGGCCACGTGGAAGTCAACTGGTCTCATGGGGAAATGGTTTTGTCATCAGCTGATAGGGAGGTGAGCTTGGGAGGAACCTCTGTGGACACATACCTTCAACTTCTCCAAGGCAAAACCAAATGAAGCCTTCAGCTTCTCCTTCAGCTCATTCTGTAGCATCGTGTTTGTAGGATGAAAGCCTACAGAAGTTGTAGAAGTTGCCCCATTCTTTGGGTTGAAGGTCCAGTGGACTACAGCCTGGGAAAAAATTGTTAGCCAAATCCATCCTTCATCTAAATTCTCTCTCGGGGTGACTGGGAAATTCAGCTCAAAACTACAAATTCCTGTCAATTTTGGCAAACCAGCTATTTTATTTTTAACCAAACATTTCAGTTGGCTCAAGAGAAAAAGAAAAAACCCTTGTTGGTGCAGGGAGAAAATTTGTTTAGTTGCTTGAGTGAAAACAAAATGAAAATCATCTCCCCAACAAGCCACCCAAAACGAGCCAGGATCTGGGCCAGGTCCCTTGCTCCCAAGGGAGCACAGAGAGAGGGGTATGGGGGTCACAGCCCCGTCGGTGCCACCCCAAGGGGGGACTACCCAGCTGCGGTGGTAAACCCAAGCCAGCATCTCAAATGAGCAGGTTGTTTGAGACACCTCTGCCTCCTCCCCGGGCTGTACGCTTGCCAAGAGAAGCGGTTGGAAAAGAGCAAGAAAGAAAAGGCTATCGCAAGGGTGGGCAGATGCGGCCAGTTGGCACCAGCCGCTAAATTACCAGCCAATTTCCAGTGTACAACCTGGGGACCTGGGCTTTCAGCTGAGCGCAGCAAGGCTGGTGCCCCTTTCAATTGCTGTAGATCTTGACATGTGTCCCTCAGCTTTGGTGTCCCAGAAAGCCTGGACAAAGCCAGCTTTCAAAGTGAGGAAAATACTGTTACCTGATTTCTTTGGGGTCTTGCTGGCACGCTCTGGACCCAGTGCTGGTGCAGTTGGTATGACTTCAGCTCCGGGGCCAATTTCTCTCTTATCCCAGTACAGAGAGCCGGCAGTGGCACCACCACTGTGGTTTTCCCCTCCGTGGATGCTGAAAGTAGAGTGACAAGTCAAGCGTTGACCAAGGTAGGAGGCTGGGGACCAGCGAGGAAGGCACAAGGATGTGATGACCCTGTGGATGTGCCGCTGGAGCTCGGTTGCTCTGAGAGGCAAGACAGGGAGCAGGGAAAGCTGTGAGACCCTTAGCAGGACCTGTCAGCCTTATTCACACGTTATCAGATGGGGAAAGCCCGAAGGGCTGTGAGGGAGGTAATTAATCTTGGTCTTGAGCAGAAAGGCTCTTGGAGAGGAGGGGGCAGGTCAAATCAAGGCACTGTTTGAGGAGAGGTGGGAACTTTGCAAATGCTCAAATGGATTTTTGCCCTTGATGTGAAGTGCACCCCAGATCTGAAGACACCTTTGTACTTACCCCCCCCCCCCAAGTTTAATTTGTATTTTTATTTGGGATCATCAGTTTCTCCTCACCATAAAACACGTCATCACTGTAAAGCACTTTTATGACACCTTTATCTGATTATCCTAGAGCACTTAATCAGCATTAACTCATTAAGCTTCCAGCGGGAGGAGGCAGGGGTCGGTGCTGGCTTTGCAAGCAGCCCCGTGCACGGGGGTGGCTGGGGCTGCAGCTGGGGTCAGGGCCAGGAGCATCACTCTGTCCCCAGCTCTGCAAGCATTGCTGTAGGAAACCCTCCACTTTTCCTCCAGAACAAGGCTGAGCTGGACAGAAAGTTCCTCTGGTAGGTGGACCTGCAACATGTTTCAGGGGGTCAAAGGAAAAACACCTCACACAGACCCTCAGCATCCTCAGAGTGGTGCTAGGGCTGCTGTGCTGGGCAGAGGGAGGGGACCATACCTGATCGCTCTGCCAGATGCTGCCGGCTGGCCCTCCGCATGGACACTCCTGGGGGCTCCTCCAGCTGCATGCCAGGACAAGGTAACCCCCCATCTGCAGCAGCAACGCTGGGTTATCCAGGGATGGCCATTCTCCTGGCTTCAGTGGCAAATTAGACCCCTGGAAAGGGGTGGTGGGCAGGGTTGCCCATCTGCTCCTGTTTTTGTCCATCAATTAGGCCTCATTTCCAGTGGGCTCACTGTGGTTCATTGGTTTCCGCTTCACGTTCCTCATGGTTTTCAGACACCATTGCAGAACAGCTCTGCGATGTCTCTGGAGAGCTCTTGCCGTTGGACTCAGGCCATTTTTCCCCCTCCCACTTTCCTTTTTTCCCCCCAAGCTCGTTCAAAGAGCACTCCCCGGGGCCAGCTCAAAGAGTAGACCCTGCCCAGCCGTGCTAGGCTACGTGCTGGCTGCTCCAGGATGGCCACCAGCCCCCACCCATCGTTTCACCCACTGGTGTGTTCTCAGACAGCTCAAAACCTCTCTGCAGAACTTCTCCTGCCTGCTGTCTTGCTGGAGCAGTAACTCTCCCCTGCATCCCCCCCAGTTGGCAAAGCCACACATCCCCAGCAATATTTCCTCCTCATCTGAATAATTTCTCACTCAGCCTGCTTACCTCCATCAATCCTATCACCTGTGGATGGGTATTTTCACTGCCAGAGCACCCGGAGCAGGTCCTTTCCTCCTCCTTGCCCATGCACAGGGCTGGTGTCACAGCCTCATGGACCATCAGATCACTTTCACTGAAGTCCTTGACCCTTTTTCCTTTTGTCCAGAGAAAAACATGATGCCATGGGCTGGGCAAACATCTCTCTTTGAATCCAGGGCAGCAGGGCTGAGGTGACAGCGCTGGTAGGAATGAGACAGGAGAAGACAGCCAGAGCCAAGAGCAGTTGGAGAGTAGGTGGGAAGGAGAAGGGGTGAAGTTCACCTGTTTCTAACAGTACTTCAGCATCGTGAGCTTGAGGGGACATCTTTGGCCTCTAGGCTCAGGAAGGTGACTGTTGCTTTGACTTTTGGCCAAAAAAAAAAAAACCACAACTGCATAACTGGATGAGGTGGGTAGTGTGGGTTTGGGGCTGGTTAGAGGTCCAACTTTCACATCCTAGTCAATCCTGAGTTTGGAGAGCAAAAACCTGGAGCTAGACAAGGAAAAATCAGATGCTGATGTTGGTACTGGTGGGACTTTGGGTGCATGGCTGGCACCCTCCCACCCCACTCAAGGGTGCAGGGTGCCGAGGACCCCCCTGGTGGGCCCAGGGACAAAATGTGGAGGTCTCCCACACAGCCCCAGCCAGCAAAGCTGGTGTGAGGCACCCCAGGGCAGGACTGGGGCTCAGTAAACTCATCTGAGGGCTCTGGGCTCCTCAGTTCACTGCCACTGCAGCTCTTGGGTACCACGTAGGGATTCGGTTGCCCACCACACAAATGTCATATAGAATCTGCCAAGCATCATTTTGTATCACACTTGAAACAAGTAATTGTCAATTCTGGCAAAGGAAAATACAAAATAAATGCACAAAGCCACTGGCATATGTGTGGGTTAAGTCCACATTAGTGCTGCCAGGCTGCAGAAGTGAATGAAGACCCTTCCTTTGTGTTTTAGCTCCTATCCCAACCTTTTCTTCGCTGTCTGGATGGCAGTGCTGCTGCACTCCATCCTCCCATTTTTACCTCCAGAAGACATTATTATTTAATTCCCTTTGCAGCTGCCCGCAGCTCCTGATGGCCCAGCAGTTCTTCGGCTGATAAAAAAAAAAGTTGAGCATCAGTCAGTAAATCAGTGCAACAGAAGTGCTGAATCATTAAATCTCACACCATGATCTATTTTAGCTGCGTTTCGGAGCAAGTTGCTGGGAGAGCACATGTACACATGCTGCCTTTGGTATTGGAAGAGGAATGCCCAGAGGAGGAAGGCAGCATCACTGTCTGGAGAACCCAACACCCTGTTCTTCTCTGCCCGTCCTTCCTCACTCCTTCCCAAGACACATAAACACCTCCAGACCACCTCCCTGGCAGCTGGAGCTCAGGCTGGCCAGGGCAGCTCTGCCCAAAGCCCCCACTGCTCATGAAGAGGCTAAAACCAGCTCCCAGCCTTGCGAGGCCAGCATGTCCTGCAGGAGCACACATACCTAAGCACGTCCATCCCCATGTGTCCAGGATCGTGGATGTAGCCAAAGGGCTTTAAAGGCAAAATCAAAATAAAACACCAGAATATAGCCACGCCTGGTTTTCCTGGTTGTGGTCAAGGTGGTTCCAGCCACCTCAGTGATGAGCAGCCTCTTCCAGTTGAGAGCCAACCTCAAACTTGGGTGTTTCAGTAGTAGTTTCCTCACAGCAGTGGCTTTTTACTGACTGAGTCTAATTCTTGAAGAGTTTTCACAGCATTTTGGAGAGGGAAAGGGCTGGAGGCTCCATGAGATCCTTTGACAACCTTCCTCCAGTTTAGTACTGCGGACCCTCAGGGACCACCCAACAGGGTATTTGTAGCAAACCCTGAAATCAGAAAGACAAAAGGACGAGTGGGTGATCAAACGGGTGTTAGATGGAGAGAAGATAAATAGGATGAAGAGCTGGGCGGAGGGAATGGCAGATACAGGCAGGGATGGACGGAGGGACGGCAGACAGGGAATGGTACCCTGGGGTGGCTGTGCAGGCAGACGCTTGGCTGAGGGATTCCATGGACAAGAGGAGGCACAACTGTACATTGCTTCCTCCTCTTCCTCCCCAAAACAGAGGAGAGGATGGGCTGTCAGCGTACCACCACTCAGCGGGGCTGCCGGCCAGCCCAAGCGTCTGTTCCCTTTGAAGAGGGCGACTCGCCGAGCCCACGCCGGAGAGGATTTGGCAGGACAACACTTCTGCTCTGTGGCGGGCCTCATAAGGAGAGGATTGGCTTCCCTCCCTCCGGCACATGGCTCTCCCTCCCCTCCGCGCTCCCCGTTGAACGGCAGCCCAGCCGGCAAAGCCCCCCCAGTCTCCTGTCCCCCCCGCCCCAGTCCAACCTCATTGTCCCCGGGAGATGCCTCCTTCCCCCCTCCCCACCTCTCCCTTCCATTCCTGGCAAATTCTCCCCCTCCTCCTGGATCCAGCCGCTCTCATAATAGCATCCTTTTCATGGAGACAAATTGTCCAGCCGGGGGCTGCACCTGAGGGCTTTCACCCTTTAACAAATAGCCTTTTAATTTTCTGCCAGAAGGGCATGGAAGGGGGGGGAGAGGGAAAGAGGGGGGGGCTGGAGAGGGGGTTGCACAGAGGAGAGAGAATCAATCAGCCATCCATCTTCATCATTGCTGCCAAGGGACCATTTGCACTGGCTGGATGCCCCTGGGGGAAGGTGGGGTGAAAAAGAGAAGAGGTTGGGGCCAGGGGGATGCAGGAGGGGATGGCAAGGGGGGGTGGTCACAGAGCTGCTTCTGAAATCCATGCGGAACCGTTGCCCTCCAGCAAGAGGAACGGCAATGCTCGGAGCCTGGGGAAGGGAGCAGAGGGTCGTTTCCCTGCTCCTGCTCTGCTCTCCAGAGAGGTTGGGGCCAAGCCAGAAGAGCCAGCAGCCCCGCAGAGCCAGCCTGGCTGGTGAGACCACAGGAGATCCCCATCCCCATGGAAGCAGGGAACCCCAAGTGAGACGAAGGACAACAGAAACACAGGGAGAAGCCTCACCAGCACCTTCTTGTCCCACAGCGAGGGCATCTCAAACATCACCCACAGCTTCCACTGCAAGGCAGAGAGGCCAGAAGAACTTGAAGTTCTCCTCCTGACAGAGGGAGCCAGCAGGTGAAGGCACCAAATCGCTTTCCTCTCCTCCAGTTCCTCTCCCACAAGGAGAGCCCATGCCTCAATGCTGGCTTTGGCTGGAATCTGTCACCTTTCCCATCAAAAAAAAAAAAGCAAAGAGGTTAATTAGATGTTTGCAATCCAATTTGTGTCTTGTTTGTGAAACCAGTGTTTCAGCTGTAACCCAGCCCAGGAGCCCCCGTGCCCTCGCTCTTTTGCTAAATTTATTTCACAGCTCCGCAGAACTGGCTCGGCCAGGTCAGAACTCTTCCATTATCATTTTATCGCTGCCTCTTACTCTGTAATTACAAGCTGCTTCCCTCACCCCCCTCCTCCTCCTCTTCCCCAGCTCCCTCCAAGCACAAGGTGGGAGATGCTGGTCTGGCTTTAAGCTTCTTCTACGATTTGTCTCACTCACCAACAGTTTGGCCCCGGTTTCAGCAGATAAGCGAGAGAAGGTGGCTGGGAAAGGAGGGGCACGCTGTCTTCCACCCCTCCCAGATTAAAATATTCAGATGCACGGACAAATAGCAACGAGCACTGGAAATTAAGGCCTGGAAACCCAGGGTGGAGGAGGTTGGAGTCAATCTGGCAGGAAGGAGAGGAGCTGCAGAGCTGTGGGGGTCTACGGCACATCTCGTGAATCCTGTGTCAGACCTGACTGGGAGGGTACTGGTGGGTGTGGGCCAAACTGTACTGGGATGCATGTGCAGAGGTGGCCAGCACTCTGTGGCAATATACAGAAGGGTGCTGTGGGCCCCACTGGCCAACATCCCCAGCACCAGCAAACTCCAGTGGGAGGGAAGGGTCCTTGGGGAACATCTCAGATGTACACCATGCAAAGCCAGGGACCAGCATCTCCCTGGGCTACCAGCACCTCCTCCATGCCCACAGCGATGGGGACTCCAGTCCCAGGCCAGCCATGGTGGCTCACTGCTGGGCTCCAGTTGCAGATCCAGGACCCATGGAGAGGCAGCATTGATCCCCACACCAAGCATCCTCTCTCTCCCCCATCTCCTTCCCAAAGGGTCAGTATCCAGCACAAGGTGAAAAGGCCACACCCCCACTGGGCCCACGCACCAGGGCAGAGGAACATGGTCCTCTTCCCAAGCCCAGCCTGAAGGACCTTCCCTGGAAAAGCAGAGGAGCAGGAGGTAACAGGCAGAGGGGTGCCCACCCCCTTTGGGGCTCTCTAACACCTTGGCCATGGGGAAAGTCATCACAGGACCCAAAAACTGGCTTTGGCATGGAGGTGGCCACTGTTTCTGCCCTAGGGTGAAGAGATGCTGCCGTGCTGAGTGGACAGGACCAGGATGCAGCTGGACACAGCTAGCAACACCCTGCTTTGTAGCAAAATTTGGCTTCATTTCAGTCCCCTGTGAGCACAGATCAGACAAGAACCTGCAGGCAGTGTGAATACACCCACACATGGCCAGCTCAATTGCCCATGAGAAGGTCCATGTAATTAATGGGCAGCCAGCTTTTTTTTTTCATGTGGCAAAGAAAGGATGGGGCAGGCGAGGGAGGGGGTGTATTTTTCTGGGCCTGTCCCCTGCAAGGAAGTTTCCGCAGGACAGCTCGTAGGAGATGGAACAGCAATGCAGCCTGTGAACAGGACCCCAGGGGCATGGAGGGATGGATCACGGACCCCTCACCTAGCCCCACTACCCCTCCGTGTGCAAGCTGGGTCGCTTTCTTTGGAGAGTGGAAAGAAAAACCCTTTCCCTGCTAAACCCACTGTGCAGGGAGCCCCTCTTTGCTGGTAACGGCATAAGAGTGGATCATGTTCGCACCTCCTGCTCCATGCAGCCCCCCAGCACATGCTGGGATGCCCATAACATCACTGGGGATGGTATTTAGTGCTCGTGTCCAACCTACACCATGCCGTGATGGCTCAAGTGCAGTTCCCAACCCCAGAGCACACCTGGCTCTGTGTTGATCAACCCACACAGCACCAGGCACAGGCACCTCCATCCCTCCTTAAAACAAAGACCAAAGCCTCTGCTCTGCACCACGCTGGCTCGGGGCAGAGGATGCTACCCCTTCTCCCCGCTGCTGGAGGAATGTTAAAACTCTGTTAACCTGGGGTTGTTATTAACCAGGCAGCGTTACCCAGTGGGGACAGCCATAAAGTCTGAGTGCCCAGGTTCTTGCCAGCTCCAGGTGACACAGGCGTGGAGAAGGTGGGATGCATTTATAACTGCACCAGCTCCGGATAATGAATTTCCTCTGCAAGGCAAAAGAGGAAAGCTTTGCTGAGACTGGAAATAATCACCCTGAGGCAAGGCAGGGACTGGACTCTGGACAGCTCTCACCCCTATGGATGATAATCCCCTTTGTGACCGGGTTAAGGGCAAGGCGAGAAAACCACTATTTATCATCCACTTGAACAGCATCCATCCTTCGGAAGAAGATTTCCAGCCGCGCTACAGAGAGGCAGCAAACCCAGGCTGAAGTCAACCCCATGGCTTGGGAGACGTTCACTTTAGAGGCCTCCTAAGGACACAGAGGGGATGTCTCCAGCACGCACCAAACAAGTTAACACCACAAGAGCAAAGCCTCTCCCGGCATCTACATACGTAGGCTGGAGCCCCATCAAGCCCGTGCGGTTCCGTGGTATTAAAGCTTTCCCCTCATGCATAGAAGCAGGCAGGGGGGCTAATTGCTTCTTATGACACTATAATGGTAGGACTATTTACAGTAGATTAAAATCCAATTCATAATGAGGTATAATAACTTGGCAAATGCCAGGATTCGTCAAAGGGTGAGGAGCACCGCTGAGCAGAGCTGGGCGGCCTTGGACTTGGGGTCTGAGCCTCGGCATGGGAGGAGAGGGCTCTCACCAGGGCAAGGGTGGGTTTTTTGGTGGATTCTCCCTCCGTGGTTGCTTCTCCTGTAGGTTAAGCACAGGGGGTGGATAAAGGGAGTGCAGGGATGGAGTGCCAGAAAGGGAGCTCCTTCCCCAGGGAAGATTTGCCCCAGACACTCAGAAATCCTCCAGTCACATTGAAACTCACTGGGTACCAAGGGCGCTGAGGGAGCCTCCAGACCAGGATCCAGCCCCAGAAAAAAAATCTCACATGCTGGATATCACACACTGCACTACAGCATCAGACCCCTCAAAACTCATCCTACACCCAGTGACATGGTGGTCCTTGCTGCACATCCCCAGTCACACCTGCCCAGTCACACATCGCAGACACGGGCAGGGACAGGCACCCAGACTGACCCACATTCACCAGGTCCTGTGGCAGGGGGGATTTTCATCCTGCAGGAAAGCAAGGGCTGAGATTTGATCCCGTTTGGATTTGCTTCCCGCCTCCATTCCATGTTTACGGGTGTGACCTTGAACGAGCCCAGCAACGCATCACTCCTGACACATTCAAAAGAGGTATTTATTTATTCCCTGCCAGCAACATGGGCTGATGGTGCCCTCTGAATTTCAAACAGGACTCGGCTCTGTTTTGGTAGTCTGAGTGGCTCTGCTAGCAAACAGAGAGGAAAAAAGCCCCAAAAAGCTGAGACCTGATTTCATCACCAGAGGTGGGACTGCAGAAGGCAAACACGCACCACGGCTGGACGGAGATGGAGAGGAAGCTCAGGTTGGTGTGAGCTCTGCTGATGTGACTCACCCTCCCAATGTCTCCAGGCTCTCCAAGCACCACCCCACTGCCTTCCCACATCTCCACATCTGCTCATGTTCAAAACCATCCTCTGGCTAAAAAAAAAAAAAAAGCTGATAGCAAACCCTTCAGAAATCCAGTTCTTCAGTACACAATGCTGTGAATTTGTCAGTCATCCTGCTGGACCCTGGGTACCCCCCCAGCCTGTGACTGCTGGGTCGCAGGCATGGAAGGCAAGAAGAACTAGAAACAATATTTGGTTTCCTAAAGGGTGAAACTTTCTCCTCTATACAAACTCTTCCCCAATAGGATCACTTAAACAGCTACCCCATGCACTGGAACATAAGTGGAGCAGTGAACTACAAAAACAGCAATAACCTTAACACTCTGTGCACAGAAAAAAAATTAGCTGAGCCTCAAATACAGGAAAGACACTCAATCGTGCCAAACTCACACTCACGTCAGAGAAGGGCTCTTCCTGGTGAAGGCTCCATGTCGTAGAGATGTCTGAGCTGAGGACATCCCACTGCCAGGGCACAGCAAACCCCATCTCCAAGCAAGGCGAGGCCGGGAACGTCAGCCAGGGTCAGCCGTGAGTCCACGTCAGCAGCACGGTTCACGGCCACAAATCCAAGTGGGGAAGTCAGCCCATGGGTTGGGGTCCACATCAAGAGGGTCTGTAGCAAGGCGTGGACAAAGCTGGAGTAGGCACACCTACAGCAAAGCCCAAGAAAAAAACAAAGACCCAGGCCTGAGCTTAAATAGACCTCCCGCCCGTAGGCAGAGAGTGTGGGCGGAGGCCCCCAGGTGAGGCTGGTCAGGGCCATTAAGGTCCCTCAGTGCCCACAGGGCCCTGACAGCCACCACTTTCAGGGCTGGGAGTCCTGTCTGGAGTGCACCAAAGCAGAAACGTTCTTACTCCTTGGGCTGGGTGTTTGCCTGGCGCCCTGGTGAAATTAAGAAATGTGATTTGGTGTAAATAAAGGTGCTGGATCTCAAGTGGACTTGGAACCTTTTAGTCAGATTGAAGCCAGGACAATTTGTCCACGGCAGCTCCTCGCGGTGGCAGAGCCAGAGTTTCAGCAGCCGCAGGACTGGCCAAGGTACGCTCTCCCTTTGGAGAGCACGAACCGCTTGCAAGACCCAGGGCTCTACAGGGTCGTAAGATGTATGGGGAGAGGGTGGAGGGGTACCCATCGGGTGGGGACACACCTGCCCACACATCACCACCCCAACAGGCACCCCAACAAACCCTCCAAGCGATGGGACTGTCGGGTTTCCAGAAGAGCACACTGCCCCTCAACGCAGAGCTGGGAGGAGCAGCCACAGGCAGGTACACGGCTTCCTTCAGCTGTGCCCAGAGCAGAGGCTGGCATGGCAGCACACCACAGCAGCTGCATGAGCAGCGTCCTCGCACGCTTTTACGGGCGGATCCTTCCTGGTGGGAGGCAGAAGATGCTCGTAAAGTCAACCTTATGCAGAACACATGTATGTTAGATGAATCAATATGTTTGAGCTGTAAAGGAGGAGATGTTGAGGAGCCCAGCATCTCCAGCACGACAGATGGAACGGGGCCCAGGAACACCTCCAACTGCATGGCACCTCCTAGCATCACTCCAGGAGGGAACAAGGCTTCTTGTCCGGAGCCTGAACCAATTATCTCCTGCAAAGGTGATGCTCTTCGATTCACCAGCACTGAGAAGAAAAACACAATTTTCTCCCATTCTGTTTTAGTTTGGATGTGAAAGGGAGAGGGAGCTGGAGCAGAAACGGCTTGAGAGGACGGCATTGCATCCCGATGGGAAAGAGCCAGTGGCCACTGCCCAAGTGAAATTCCAACTTTATGACATAATGGGCTTTTTCTAACCAGCACTCGCTATTAACTTCGGCACTGGCTTAAACCCGCTGGCCTCAGGCGCAAGCAAAGCAGAGCTCGTACATTGTAAATGTTAATACTGCTTTAGCGCTGTAATAAGCTAAAAGGTGGACGCAAGATCTGGCACATTAATTCCTTTTTTCATCTTTTTAGCACATTTCAGGGTAATATGAATAATAAATATTTGAGCTCATGAAGGTTAACGGATGGATAGCCCTGGAGACTGGGACTCCCCTGGTAGGAAGGCAGCGGCTCCATTCAGCATATCCGTGTCTCCAGCAGCGATCCAGGGAGTCGACCTCCTCTGGAGAAGTCAGAGGTGCTTCTTGGCAGGGAAACATCTGACGCAAAAACTTATTTCCTGGCATACTTGTTTACAATTCAAATAAGAGCTTTTGGGCTGGTGAACGGGTGTTTCCAAGCATCACAGGACAAAGCTATGGAGAGCAGAGAGCCTCCTCCGTCGCAGCACGAGCTCTCCGTCTCCACTGAACAAGAGCTGGGTTTGGTCAGCAAAGGGCCTCCTGCCTCAAAGCTGTTTAGATGTCTAATTCCTACTGCAACTAGGTCTTGATTTGTCTGGATTGAGAAGCTCGGTGGTAAAGCAAGGGAGCTGAGCACGCAGCTCCAGAGTTTTAAACTCCAGTTGACTCTCCTCTCACCGAGGGAACAGTCCAGAGGCAGAGGCGCTGAATGGATCTCACCCAGATGTCCTCATCAACCCTGAAGCTCCTGGCCTGGCCTTGTTTTGCGGGTGCTGGGTCTAACTTGAAGGACTTTTGACGTCCGTCTGTCAGGTTGCATCCACACCACACCTCAAGAACAACATCTGCAGATGCTGAGTGTGGCAAAGGTCTGGCTATTGGGAGAGACGGGTGAAAAACCCTGCTGGAGCCAGCAGAAGTCTGCACACCACCTGTGGACCCTGAACAAGGACCATGTCAGGAGAGAAAGGGTCGGTCTGGTGACACAGGAAAGGATTTGAACCCTGTGCTGGGAGACCAGACACCGCAGCATGCGAATTCCTGTTGCTTACCTATCCCAGAGACCTGGCCAGTAGTAGCACTTGCTGGGATAAAAGGGCTTGGGGTGGACACAAGCATAATCCCGTGGGATGCGGGACGCAGGGCTTGCCCAGATGTGATCTGCCATTAGACCTCCAGGTGGGCACTTTGCCTCCTTGACTTGAGCAGTGCAGATGCCCCCCTGTGACTGCCACTTCTGATAGGCATGGCCCCTTGCTGAGAAATTCCAGCAGAAGCTGTGCTACCGCTCTTCTCTGTGGTCGAAGGCTGGTGGTCACCAGTGCTGTGAGACACCGGGACACCCAGGCCATGTCCCTTCCCCCGGTGGCCGGTGATGGAATGGGTGAAGAAGACTGTCATGATGTCACCAGCGCTTAAGGTGCAGGAGGAAAGTTTTGACCATGCCATCCACCTGGGGAAGAGACGCCATCCCCTTCCTGCCCCTGACGGGGTGGTCCAGGAGGAGCTGCATCCACCCGCAGATGCCTGATGCTCCCATATTGACCAGTGCTGCAGGAAGGCGGGATGGACAAGGAGCACTGGGCTTGTGCCACTCTGGGAGGACAGTCAGGGAGATGAGGCAACTGTGGGCCTGGCAGGGCACACGGGAAGGGCAGGCTCGATGGAGAGGGGTGCTCAGCGGGGAGCTGCGTGCCCAGGGCTGGGTATTGAGAGCCAAGGGGTCTCTGGGACCCTCAGCAGGGAGCAGCCCGTGCCAACACACAGATGGGGAGCACGGGTGGCCCAAGGACTGCGAGAGCTCCTCGCCCAGTGGCCATGCCCACCTATGCGCACGCACGCATGTTGCACACAAAGCACGCATGTTGCACGCAACGCACGCATGTTGCACGCAACGCACACTTGCCGACAGCAGCTGCACATCCTCAACGATGGCCTCCTCCTCTGTCCCCTGGTTTAGGGAGGGGGCCAAGCTGCCCGCCGCTCTTTGGAGGTGCGTGCTTGGATGCCCTGCAAGGGGAGCGATGCCCCCCAGCCCCCCCCCCGTGTTTGCCTTTCACTCCGCTCACTCTCGCGTGACAGCGGAGCCCCCCTCCTTCCCTGGCAATCCTTGGGGGATATCAAGGGCAAGCAAGAGAAGGGTTACCTGGAGGAAAGGGTTGCTAAGCAACCCCCCCCTCGACACCCCCCCCAAGCACCACAAACCCAAAACTCGTTCCAGGCCTGCAACCAGATTAGCATATTAATGAGGCTGTAATTTCCCCGGAATTGTCTGCACGTCTATGCCCGCTCACAGCACACTGGCCCAGGAGTTTGCTATGCAAATAAACTGGTTTTACAGGCTGTGGCTTAATTAACTCATCAAGTTCATCTTCCTAACAAAAAAGGCAGACTAACTGCGGATTAATGGACCTGTGTTTGCTCTTCTTTCTCTCTCCCTCTCACCGGCTCCCCAAGGCGATGCCTCCCTACAGACCCTTCCATCGCCGGCCAGGCCAGCCCCAACGCTGGATGGATCCTCCATCCTCGCGAGGAGATA
Organism: Chlamydotis macqueenii; assembly: GCF_036417535.1. NCBI lineage: Eukaryota > Metazoa > Chordata > Aves > Otidiformes > Otididae > Chlamydotis > Chlamydotis macqueenii. The sequence goes on along the minus strand of NC_141572.1, from coordinate 12,684,867 downwards.
AATCCTGGGAAAAGAGATGGGAGGGGGATCTTAATACCGCTTCCAGCAGAGCCTGGGAGGTTTCCTCATCGACTTCAAGGGGAATAAGATGGATCAGGCCTCAAGGATGGTAATTATGCCTTCGGTTGAAGCTGGCGGGTGACCACTTACGAGAAGGAGGTAGCACGTCGTGCCACTGTCTCTTTAAAATGGTTGTCTCTGTGTGGATCAGGGGTCGGGGATTTTGGGGAGGGGGATTAAGGCACCGTTTCTAGGCAAGCTCTGGCAAACCTGCTCCATCCCTAACGGCGCAGGGTCAGAGCAGGCGAGAGGGATGCTTTCCCTCCTGGGTTAATTAGAAAGGCCCTTCTTACCCGCATCCCACACTCTGCAACATTATGTCTTTTGAAAACGACCCCCAAAAAAGTAAGTATAAGGATTTGCGGAGTCACGGGGGGAAAGTTCACGGGGCCAAAAATCTGTCTTCAACAGCAAATCCCTGGACCAGAGATTTCTTTGAACAGTAACGTCATCATGAGTTTATCTCCCTTTCCCTTCCCTACTTCTTCTGTTCCCCTTTTCCCTCCCCGAGGGGAGGAACATAGTTTTCTGTAGGACCTGGATAGCTCTTTGCTGGTATTTGGGTGCAGATGTCCCCCCATTGCTCAGACATCAGTGGGGGTCTGGAAGCGCGTGGAGCTGGGCTGAGAGCTCCTCGGCCCCAAAGCTCTGTGGGAAGTGACTCCACTTGGAGATGAAATGTTTGAGCGTGTATTTTTCTTTTTTTCTCCTAGCTGTATTGTTAGTTAATTGTAGCTTGACCTCCGGGAAGGTCTTCCATGGCTGGAATCCTTGCATCCAGCTTGGGCCCTTGCCTTCCAACCCACAGCAGATCTGCTGTCCATCACCCCATGGCGACACTGCCGTAGCTCTGTGCTCTCACACTCCTGGGATCTGCACCCATGGCTTCGCTGCTGGGGTGGGGAAGGGGCCAGCTCCCCAGCCAGCTGAGATATTGAAGACCACGTGGCTGCTCCAATGCTCTGCAACATCTCCTCAGGAAACCTCATCAGAGGACCATGCCTCCCTTGAAGAAAGTTTAGGAGCATTCAGATCACACTCAGCCAAAAACCACCCCTCTCCCAGCTACAGCCACCTTGGAATGGTCTTGAGTAGAAGCTTTCTTGCTAAAGTTGGTTTAGACTGGACAAAGTCCTTGAAAAATCTAACTGTACTCAGAAGCTTTTCTGCATTTACAGGGAAATGGACTGCCTGACCTAAAAGGTCTTTTCCATCTCTAATTTCTGCGGTTGTGTGATTCATCCCTCTTCTTTGAAAGTGTTTCCTACATGAAACGTCTAGTAGAAAGGAAAAAAATGATACTAAATAATCTTTTTTCATTTCCTCTCATCATTGTTAGAGATTATGAGAAGTGAGGGATACGTCTGCTGTGGCATTAGCCGAGCAATGGAACAGAAAAGGCAAACCAGGATTCAGCTTAGCAGCCAAGAAAGAAGCCGTTCACGCAAAGTGGGGTAGGAGAAGATGTGCTGGAGACATCCTTTCCAGGAACGCAATTGTTCCTTACTTTCTCAGATCTTGAGAAAACATCGAGCCGGAGAAACAAAAATGTGAGAAGAGAGGAGCAGCCACATCCCAACCAAGGAGAGGACCTCTCTCAGACTGCAGTCCCCAGGAGGGACAAGGAGCCATCATCTGGGGAACAGCAGCAGAGCAGGGCAAGCATATGTAACGGTTCCCTGGGGGGCTCTTGGGGACCACCGGAGCCAGCTGTGAGTTCAATGTTCTTAAAGTCCGTCAAGGAATTGCTCCCCTACGAGTGTGTCCAGTTTCCTCCTCATCCATCAAGCTCCTGCAGCAAGGAGTTCCGCAGATAACTCATTGCAAGAAGTGCAGTTTGCCTTAAATCTTGCTTCTACCACCTTCACCTGAGGGTACGAAGGGGGTTTTAGTTTCACGTCACCTCCCACTAGCAGTTTCCTGTAGGAAATGCATCACATCGCCTCAGAAAGGAGCCAAAAAAAGCCCAGAGGTCAGCCAAGCCGTTCCCCTGGGAACACAGGAGAGCATCTTTCCCCTCTCGAAGCAGTGCTGCGTGGAAAGGGACTGGGAGCTACCCCGGATGAGGACACAGGAGAGGGGCCTTGGCTTGCAGCTGCCAGTGCACTCCTCAGCTCCGCACGTCTGCTTCCCGTCCCAGTCCCCGAGCCATTCCCCCAGTCCCGTACAACCAGGTGAAAGCTGCCCCGTCCCCGGAGGCTCTGTGTCCACCACTGCAGAATTTTTGTGACCATAATGTAGGACTTTCAGCTCTTTTTATTTCATTGATTTAGTTGATTTTCATTCTCTTTTTTTTTTCTTACATTTTCTGGCACCAAGAGAAGTAATATAAACCAAAGCCCTTCTGCAGCATCACCCGATTGCTGCAAAATGCATTTATACAGATTTTTTTTTTTTTTTTAAACAGAGACTAAAGACTAAATGCTTGCAGTCAGGGAATCACCCCAAACCTGAATATTTGCCAGGTACCGTTTCCACCCATAAGAAGTGCCAATCCTCTTTCAGATAGCATTCCAGGACACTGATTTTTCTTTTTTTTTTTCTCTTTTCTCCTATGTAGCCACTACTTCAGCAAAAGGGAGAAAGCATTTTTCAAGTACAGAAGTGGGAGAAGAGGGAAGCCAAGAGGACCAAGTGGTGGGAAGCCAGACCTACACAAGCCGAGCCTCAAAACTGAACACTGCCCTTTTATGATTAACAAGGAAAGCGACAAAACCAGGGAACAAATATCCAGAGGGAGGCAGCAACTTCTCCCTAAGCCGCCTGCCTCTCGCGGGGGAGGCTGCTGTGTAGCCGCGAGTCACGGGGGCAGGACGCGGAAATCACCGGGCGAGCCTCGACGGCTCGCGCTCCGCAGGAGGTCAGGCTGCGCCGTCGCCGGGGTCCCTTCTGGCCCTAAAATCTCTGAATCTATTGACGCTCTCAGGCTTAAAAAGCAGCAGCTGCTCCTAGGCAGCACCTAGTTCTCAGAAGCGTTCGGAATAATGGATCCATATTGTGCCAATGCATACTAATGTTAACATACATGTGCGGCGCACAACATGACGGCTTTGGAGACACCCAGGCGTCAGAATGAATCAGTGTCAGCGACACACCGTACCCGGACTCCGCGGCAGGTCCCTCTTGGATTCTCCAGCGGGAAGCTTTCGCTTCTTTGAAATTATTGTGTTTATCCATTTCTGTTTCTGGAAGAAAAAAAAAAAAAAAAGAAAGAAAGGAAGAAATTGTACCAGACCCAAGGCAGGACTGGTGTCTGCAGTTTGCAGGCAGCCAAAGCCCGCTTTCCGCAGGGAAAACAAAGGAAGATGCTGTACGAGGAGTGACCGAAGAGTTCAGAGGTGCAGCCTCCTGCTCTCTCTGTTAATCTCCCCTCGTGTAGCAGCGCAAAGAAATTAAGAGCTGGGGCCAGGGGATGCTCTCAGCTCTGTACACGCTGTCCCCACTGAAGTCCAGTGAAGTTGCACAAAGCATTTGCGAGCCACAGACCTGAGCTTCCGCCGGATTTAATCCCCCCTCCCTGGCTTTCAGGTGCAGAATCAGGTTCAGATTCTGCAAAGAGAAAATGGCCTTTTTAATTGCCATCTTGGGTTGGGATTGTGGGGCGCAGGAGGAAGGCGCTCACACCCCCGGCTCCCTCTGCACCCAGGAGCCGCACGCGTGGGTGTGCGTGCAGACTGGAGCACCCCGGGCTGCGTGAGCAGGGCCTGGGGTGTCAGGGGAAGCTCTGCACCCCAGGCTTGAACCCTATGGTTTGTGAGGGTGCGGATACGCGTGCATGCACATGCAATACCTTTACCCTTATGTATACGCGTAGAGACACCTCGTCTTTCTGCATCAGCATCATCTACGTTCCCTTCCCGAATTACTTGTCAGGTTTTCATGAGCCCACATGGGAAGCTGCCCAAAACGTCGTTTGCTTACATGAATAAGATAAAGCAGAACACCCAGCACGTCCTCACTTGTTCAAATGCTCGTCGTTCCCTTGGCTACCCTGACGGATCAGCCCCAGCGCAGGGGACAAGGGGATCTGTCACCACCCTGGCACCGCAGGAGTTAACGCCGTCCCTGCACCCAGGGTGTGTGGCCTGGGTGGATGGGGGCCTCCTCAGGAGCATCTCTGCCCCAAAGTGCATCTTCAGGGCTCTGTCCCACACGCTGGCCTTTGTCCATCCCCACCTCCACCTGTGAGAAGGTGCTTCCAGTGGAAAAGATAAACCTGTGCTCCCCTATGCTGTTTTTTGTCCTGCTTAAAAAAAAAAAAATTATCAGAAACATTTAAAGAAAAATTGAAAGAAACCAACAGTTTCCCGAGCCCGCAGGGACTCCACTCCTGACTTCTTTCCCAGCCCCACACAGTACCCTGCTGCCAGATCATCTCTCCTGGCTTTTGGGCACCTCAGGAAGCCCAGGATACCCAGGTATGGATGGGAGACCCCCCTTGACCAGAGCAGGTAGGGCTGCTTTTGTGGTCCTGATCATGTTAAGAGGGGCAGGCTGTGTATTTCCAATGGGGACGGAGGAGAGGGGAAGGCAGGAGAAGGAAAGCAAGGTGGCCAAGTGCCCAGGCGACAGTGACAGTCTAAGCACCAGACCTGCACCTTCAACAGCTGACTGAGGTTAGGGAGGTCCCACAGGCGGTCTCCCCCTTCCCAGAGATGATGGAGACATTTTCAAGATCCCTGCCCAGCCTGAGGTGCTTCTGCCCTGGCTTCTCACCCAGGTTGTGAATTGGGCGTTGGAGCAACCTAGGCCAAAGACTGAGACCCATTCCCAGCCTCAAGCCAACGCCAAGAAGGGCTCTCTGGCCTACACAGAGAGAAAAACCTCATCTCCTGGCGTAAAAAAATATGGGGCTGGGGGACAGTGTCAGCTCCTGCCGAGCCTGGGTACGTCAGCGAAGACAGGGCCGCCCGGGTGGGTGTCACAGGGAACGCGCTGTGTGTCAGGGCTGTTTTGGCATGTGCTGAGGCCGGCTGGTATGTGCATGTAACGTGTTGAGGAGGGGTGCTTCTGGGCTGCGGAGCTGTTGGGGAAGGGGGTTTGGGAGTGCGCAGGAGGGGGCGTGTGTGTGAGAGCAGGGTGTGTGCACATGTGTGGACACACGTGAAGGAACACACAGGATGGGTGGTGTATGCAGGGAAAGGGGGGGGGGGGGGGGGGTGTGTGTGTGTGCAAGAGAGGACAAGGCAGATACAGAGCCATGCAGGCGGCCCCAGGCCCCTCACCGGGGTGTCGGGGCTGGGGGAAGGTGGACGACCCCCTGCGTGGGACCCCACACAGGGCGGACCGGGGGGGGGTGTGCAAGGGCAGGAGCATTTGTGCAAGAGGAGAGGTGGGACATGCCCCAGCGTCACCTCTCTGTGACACTCCGGATTCACCACGTCCCAGGGCAGGCGGGCACCAGCATTTTGGGTTTCGATTTTAATCGCAGCTGCTGTAAGAGTGGAGACAAAAAAAAAGAAAAATTTAAAAATTGCCGTGAGATCCCACCAGTCCCTACCCGTGGAGCTGGTGGTGTCCCCAGCCGCGCAGCCCCACTCCCATTGGGGTCGGAGAGTCTGTGTTTGGTGGGGAGCTGGGGGGCTCTGAGGAGCATCTGACAATTACATTGTTGTGTTTGCAAAATGTCCAGTCTGTCTGGCAAGCACAGCTTTCTGTGGGAGGAGGGAGAGAAATGAGAAAGGAGAGAAAATCAGAGAGAGACAGGGAGATCGGTGTTGAGTGCGTGTGGAATGAGAGGAGAAAAAGAGAAATAGTGCTGCAACAGAAAATAAAGGGAAAGAGAGGGAGAATGAGAGGGAGAACATAAAAGAGAAAGGAGAGGGGGAGAGAGGAATAAAGAGAGGGAGGAAAAATAAAAGGGGAAAACAGAAAGTAAGAAAATGTGAAAAACAGAAGGGGAAAAGAAAAATAGAAAAGCAAAGAGTAAAAAAAAAAAGCACAAGAAAATGAGACAACCAGAAAGATAAAAAAGGAGAAAAATGGAGAGAGGAAGAACAAAACAAAACAAAAAAAAAAACACAAAAAAAGAAAAAGGAGAAAGAGAGGGGAAGAGCAAGCTAGAGAGAAGGAATGAACTAAAGGAGGAGGGGAAGGGTGGAGGGGGGCAGCCGTGCCCCGTGCCCGGGGGGCGAGATGGGGGGGCGGCCGGACGGGGCCGGGGGCGGCGCGGTTCAGCACCCTGGAGAGCTCCGCTCCGCTGGCGGGGCGGGACAGGGCGGGCGGGGACACGGACACGGTGGGACACGGACACAGGGGGACACGGACACGGGGGGTTCGCGGTGCCAGGGCTCGGGGCAGATACCGGCAGCGGCTCCGCCGTCCCGGGGCTCCGGAAGGCGCCGGTGTCGGCACCGTCCCAGAGCGAGGATCCGCGCCCACGCGGGACGCGGGAGGGGGAGAGCAGCGACCCTGCTCCGCCGTCCATCCCCACCAGCCCCCGCAAACCGCCCTCCCCATCCCCGTAACACCTTTGCCCCCCCACCCATTCCTGCCCGCCCCCCCAGCTCCGTGGGCTCTCGCCCCTCCAAGGCGGGCTCCCCACGCACCGGCTCGCTCCGTCCCGCCGCCGCGTTGCCGAGCCTCCGCGGTTGCTCGCCGGCTTTTTTTCTCATGCAGATTCCCCCCCCCCCCGCCTTTCACACCTCCCAAACAAAGGCAAACGGGGGCATCGCCTCGCCGTGTCAACACACACGCTCATTAGTGGGAAGGAAAAAGGAGGGGGGGTGGGAACGGCCCGAGCAGCCCCTCCGGGGGGGCGGTCGCATCGACGGGAGGCTGGAGCGGGCCGGGGCTCACCCGCGGAAATTTGGAGCGAGTTCTTCACCTCATCCCCCCACCCTCCATAAGTTTCCGAAGCTCTGGGTTCGGCTGCCTCCAGTTCCTTCATTGCAACACGCCGCTCGCCGTCCGGCTTTGCCCACTCGTGATTCGGAAACCGCGGGGGTCAGGGCTGGCTCCGGGGAGAGAGAACTGGGGGTGGGTTTTAGTCCCCGGGAACCGTCCGGGCGTTGGGAACGGGGCCTCGGGGTGTGGGGGGTGGGGGGGGGGGGTGTAATTAAAGCTTCGCCAATTACCGCCGCCCACGGAGAAAAAAAAAAAAAAAAAAAGCCTGATTAAAACGGCTGTGGGGAGGGAAATGACGGCCGGGGAAAGGGCGAGGGGAGCGGGGAGAAAGCGGCAGCTCGGTGGGCACCGGCTGCGCCCAAAACGGAGAGCTGCGGGGCTCCGGCAGCCCCACGTCCGCTGTGGCGGGGGACTCTGGTGGGCTGCGGGGGGGCCGCTCCCCACGCCCGGGCTGGGCCCGACGGGCGGCCGGCACCCGCCCCCGGTTTTGTTGTGTTTTCATTTCGGGTTCGTTTTATTCTTTTCCCTCTTTGTTGTTGTTTTTTTTTTTTTTAAATTTGGGGTGGGTGGTTTTTTTTTTGTTTTGGGGGTTTTTTGTTGTTGTTTGTTTGTTTGTTTGTTTTTCTCTTTACCACCTCGACCGAGCCCGATGCCGCAGCCGTTCCGCCGCTCCGGGGCTTCAACCCGGCGCCGGCATCGCCGTTCGTTTTGTGCCGTTTCTTCCTCCGAAACCCCGACCTCGGAGGGAACAATAAATTCGTTCAAAATAAGAAAAGAATGATAAATAACAAAAAAAAAAAAATCCCCCCCCCTAGTTCTTCGTTTGCATTTGGGCCGCGGTTGGGTTGGGGGGGTTTTATTTATTCGTTTGCTTTTTTCAACGGCCCCCTCGCCGTTTACAGAAACACCCGTGGGGAGCAAAGAGCCGCGCCGGGCTGGGCCATCCCCTCTCCCCAGCACGGGGGGGGGGGGCGGGGGTGGGGGCAGGACCCTGGCCCTTCCTCGGGGCCGAGGAGGGGGAAGAGAAGGGAGGGTGGGAGTCCGTGACACCGTGGGGGCTGCGTGGGGCTCCGCGGAGCTTTGTGCGCGGGGCGGGGGGGGGGGGGGTGTGCCGCATTGTTCGCCGGCGGTGCGAACACGCACACTCGCGCACACGCTCCCACGCACCACGAAAATTTCCATGTCCCAGCTGCCTTCCCCTTTTAACCTTGGTATTAATTTAGAACAGATCTTTTTAAACGGCCCTGTAATGCATTCAGCGCTGCTGGAGGTTTATCTCCTTTTTTCCCTTTTTTTTTTTTTTTTTTTTTGTACCGTGGGTTATATTTACACCCAAAACAAAATAATTACACTTTTGTTGGAGAGAGAAAGCTGGTGATTAGGCTGTGGCTCTTTGCGGCGAGCCCTTTCTCAGTGGTACACCAGGACAATTTTTCACGGCTGGGTGAAATCAGACGCGGGAGGTAATGAATCCTGCGAGCTATTTAAATTTACAATTTGTAACGCAGTCACTCAGAAACGCCTATGGCCCGGCGAGGGGATGCTTGCTGGGTTTGTTTAATGTTAAAAACTGCACCGATCCCCCCCCAGCCCCCCCCCCCACTACCCCCCATTACCGTGGTGGGCGAGAGGGGGGAACCTCGGCGGCCGCAGCCCCGCGGAGAGGAGCGCGGAAAAACCGCGGATCCCGGCCTCGCTCCGCGCTCCCCACCGCCCCCTGCAACCCCCCCCCCCCCCAAAAAAAAAAAAATAGTTGGAAATAGCCAACAAAGTCGTCGGCGGAGCATCCTAACAGATAGATAATTAATTACGAAACGCAGGGGGAATATGCAAACCGCGTATTACAAATTCTACAGGGCTTAACTGATTGGAAACAGATTATTATCTTGTTTGTCTTTTGTCTGTTCCACTTATCCCTCTGCCGTCTGTTGTGCTGTAAGTTGATACACTTTATTCTTGAAAAGGGGATTTTTTTTTTTAATATAGTAAATTCCATCAACACCTCGTACACGCGAGGCCGCCTCTCCGTGCGTTACCCTGTTAAAACACAAAAGATTTATGAGTTACGCGCAGGCGGATGTTGTGGGGCCTGAATGTGGAGGGGAATTGGCTGGGAGGGGTGTTTGCTTGGGGTAGGGGTCTTTGTTTTTTCCCTCCCTTTCCCCTCGGTTTTATTTATTCTTTTCTTTCCAAACGAAAAAGGGCTCCCGGCCCAGGAATGGGGACCGGGACCCCCGGTCCCCGGCTGCGGGTACCGGCTGCAGCTCGGCGGGGGTCCGGCCCGGGTGGGGGGGACACACGGGACCGGCTGGGACGGCGTGGGACCGTGGTACACGCCCGCCTCGTCCCTTGACGAAGCCCCACGCCGCTCCGAGCCTCGCCGGGGCTCCCCGAGCCGCCACTGCCACTCGCGTTTCCCCGTGGGAATGGAAAGCGCGTGGCGTGTGCGAGCGGGGCTCCACTGCGGGGCACACGGACACGCGTGTCCGTGCGTAAATGTGCATGAATAGGCGAGTGCGGACACAGGTCTTGCCTACACCCACGCGTGCACGCGTGCAGCCGCGGGTGTACACACGCGTACCTCCTTCAGCACATCCCGAGCTGCGGGTTTTCTCTGCGGGAGATCGTCCCCACCGCCGTGCCCTCCCCCGCACCCTGCCCCGAGGTTCCCGAGCGGGGACACCCCGGCAGCCGCCTCCGCGCCCCCAAATCCCGCGGAGAAGCCACCGGAGCCCCCACAAACTCGGGCAGAGCCACGGAGCGAGCGCGGCCTCTTCCTCTTCCTCCCTTCGCCCTCCGCGCCCCTCTGGTCGCTTTTATTTTGTTCCCTTTTTTTATTTCTTCCCTTCTCTCTTTGTTTTCTTCCCTTTCCCTCCTTGCTCTTGCTCGCTCGCTCTGGCGCTTTCCTTTCGCGCTTTCTATTCCGTTTTCTTTCTTGTTCCTTCTCGCCCTTATTGTTTTGTTTTTATTTCTTTCCTCCGTTCATTTTTCCTCTTCCCTTCTTCTCCTTCTTTTCCTTCCTTTTTTTTTCTTTCTTGCCTTCTTTCTTTCTTTCTATTCATTTTTTCCTTCTTTCATTTATTCCTTCTTTCTTTCCTTCTATTTCCTTCTCTTATTTTTTCTTCGTTTTTCCTTTGTTTTTCCTTCTGTCTCTCCTTATTTCCTTCTTTTAGTTTCGTTTCCGTGAATTTATTTTTCCTCACTAGCTCCCTTTTACTCTCATTTCTCTCGTTTTTCCTTTTTCTTTCTCTGTTTCTTTTTCCCTCACACGCTTTCTCTCTTCCCTTCCGTGCTCTTTCTCTCTTTATTTCCCTTTTCTTTTCTTGCAGTCTCTTCTCTCTGTATTTTCTCATTTCGATTCCCGCTCTTTCCACGAACACCCCTACCCAAGGGCACACAAAACCTCCTCCACTTCCCCGCCGATGCCCTTGTGCCGTGGCGGGGAAATTTTTTTTGTTTGGTTTTCGTATTTTCGGGTTGTTGGATTTTTTCTTTTTTTCTTTTTTTTTTTTTTTTTTCCTGCTGCCGGGAGCGTTTCCGCGCCCGGGTGCGGAGCCGGTGTCCGGATGCTTCGCTGTTGCCGGGCCGGAGCGTGCTGTGGCCGAGCCCTTCTACGCCGGGGAAAAAAAAAAAAAAAATATATATATATATATATATATAAATTTATAGATTTGGCTGGAGAAACGGGCGGGGAAGGCCAGCCTTCACCTGCCCCGCCGCCTTCCTCTTCCTCCCCGCAGGGCCGGACCCCAGGGCCGCCCCGTTCCCTCCCCAAATCCCGGGGAAAGGGAGGGAGAGGTGGGGGGGCCGCCGAGCACACCGATCCCGCCACTCCTGGCCCCGGGAAGAACACTCCCCCCGCCTCCCAAATGCCCCCCAGACCCCCGAGCGCCGGGCCCCGCACTCCGTCTCCCCTCCCGCACGGCCAGCCGGCGACTGCAGCTCCGCCACACCTGGAATTAAAAAGAAGAAAAAGAAAAAAGAAAAATCAGTGTCCGAGGGGGCAGCGCCCGCCGCGCCCCCCCCCCCCCCCCGGACCCTCTACACCCCTTCCCCCCCTCCCAGTTATCGGAGAGGGCCCGCGCTCGGGGGTGCGGGGGAACCCACGCAGCCCCCTGCCAGGAGGAACTTTTCATCCCGCGGGTGAGCCCGCCCTCCTCAAATCCACCCCCTTCCCAAAAATCCATCCCCCCCTTGTTGCTCTTCCAGACAAAAGCATCTCCTCCCCGGTACAAAAGGAAAAAAAAAAAATAAAAGAGCGCCCAAACCAGGTGATGCTCTCCCCCCAGCCCAACTCGGGACCCCTCCCCGAGCATCCCTTGGAAAGAAATGGATAAAAAATAAACGATACGGTGGGAAACCAGAGGTTTGGGGGGATTTGGGGGTTGTTTTTTTGCTGTTTTGTTTTTTTCTGGGGTGCCCCCCCGGCCCCCCAGGCAGGTGCATACTCACTCGGCGGCACAGGTACGAGCCACCCTCAACAATAGAGCCGCGCTGTTTTTTTCCCTCTGTGCCAAGCGCCGGGCCGGAGCCAATTTAGATATGCTATAAATTAAGAGGTTGCCATGGCGACCGCCCTCCCATTGGCGGCCGGCGGGGCGACGCGGGCCCCCGCGTCACCGGATCCGAATAAGGATGCGCGAATTAACCAAAGGCGGGGGACAAAGCTGGCGATGGGGACAGCATGAGAGTGGCGGCGGCGGCGGCGGAGCAGAGCCAGGCACCGGGGCTGCCGGTTGCACGGGGGGGGGTTCATGCGCCCCTCCCGCCGCGCCCGCTGCCGCAGAGCCCGCCAGCAGCGCGGCCGCCGCTCCGCCGGCTCCCGCGGAGCCCCGCAGGGACCGGGGCGGGGACTGGGGCGCTCTTTTTTCCGATTATTATTATTATTATTTCTCGGGGGTGGTTTGGATTTTTTGGCCGGGGGGGGCGGGGGGGCGTCGTTTTTTCCCTCCCGCCGCCGAGGCTCCGGAGAGAAGAGGGGGAAGAACTTGACAGCCGCTCCGCTCCCCTCCCCTGAATTTTTCCTTATCCCTTCTTCTATTTTTTTTTTTAATTTTTATTTCATTTTAATTTTTTAAATTTTATTTTATATATTATTTTATTTTACTGTAATTTTTTTGTTTTGTTTCGTTTTATTTTCTTTCGTTTCATTTCATTTTACTTTAATCTTTGTACTTTTTTAACTTTATTTTCTTTTATATTATTTTATTTTATACTATTTTTATATCATTTTCTTTTATTTTATTTCAGTTTCTTTTACTTCATTTCATTTTCTTTTACTTTATTTCATTTTATTTTTACTTTATTTCATTTTCTTTTATTTCATTTCATTTTATTTTCCTTCATTTCCTTTGCCTTTATTTCATTTCACTCGGTTATTTCGTCTCACACCTCCTCGCTCCGCTCTTTCTTTCCGTTTCCCCTCCCGGCTCCTTCCCCTACCCCTCCCATTGTCTCCCCGCGTTCCCCAGCCGCCGCCGTGCGCGGGTGCGGGGCTGCCCTGCCGTTCGCGCCCCCCCCGTCCCCCCCGCCCCCGCGGAGGTGATGATGGTGCATTGCGCGGGCTGCGAGAGGCCGATTTTGGACCGGTTCCTGCTAAACGTCCTGGACAGGGCCTGGCACATCAAATGCGTCCAGTGCTGCGAGTGCAAGTGCAACCTGACCGAGAAATGCTTCTCCAGGGAAGGCAAACTCTACTGCAAAAATGACTTTTTCAGGTGAGTTCCCCCCGTCACCCCCCCCCCCATGACCTTGCCTCCACCGGCACCGGGCCGCCAGTGCCCCCCGCGCCCCGTCGCGGTGGGCGCATCCCCCCGTCTGTGTGTACTCCCATCTCCGGGGCCCGGCCTGGGGCTCCTCGCCCCCCTCTCGGTGGCCTAAACCTGCCCCCCCCTCCAACCCCCCTCAAAACGCCCCTAATGACCGCGATAGGGTGCCGCTGAGGAAATGAGGGGCCGGGATGAGGGGGTGACTTACGGCCCCTAATGCTCTCACTACATCAACGTAGCCGGAGCAGCCGGGGAGGCAGGAGTGACCCCAGGGGAAAAATAAAAAGGGGGGGACCCCTGCGTGGGCCCCCCCGGAGCCTGGCAATCCCCGAGGACCCGGCAGTGGCAGCCCCCGCTCCCTCGTTTTGGGGGCGCTTTTTTTGTGTGTGTGTGTTTTGGTTTTTTTTTTTGTTCGGTTGGTTTTTTTTCAGTGTTTGATTTTTTGTTTGTTTTTTTTTGTTCGTTTGGTTTTTTTGGTGCATTTTTTGTTGGTTTTTTTTTGTGTGTGTGTTTTTCGTTGGAGAGATCGTTTCCAGCCGATTCGAATTCCCTGGATTTTTTTTTTTCTTTTAAAATACATCTCCTGGAGGGAAAAAAAAAAAAAAAACAAACCCGCTCTGCCTCCAGCGAAGGGAAGGAAGATCGGAGATTTCCAAAGCGCTGCTTCCAACCAAGAAAAATCCCCTCCGTCCCCGGGAGAGCGGGACGGTGCCGGGCTGGGGACCCCGCACTGTTTCGGGGAACGGAGTTCCCCTCCTGTGTCCGCCCGGTTTCGTTCCTGGTGCGCGGTAACCCTCACACCCGCCGCTCCCTTTTCCCGTCGCTCTGGCCGCAATTTGTCCGGTTTTTTCCCCGGGATTTTCAGGCCGGTGCCGGGACAAGCCCCCGTTCCCCATCCGGGAGGCACTGGCCGAAACAAAACCCCCATCCCTAAAATTCCTCCTCCCCTTCCCGGAGCACAAAGAGGAACCCCAGCCACCCTCTCCCACCCGCCGGCCCTTCTGGGACCAAATCCGGTCGAGGATGATCATGTGTTTGCCTGTCGTCCCCCCACCCCGAGTGGGGACCCCCTCCAAACCCCAGCTCCCTCCACAGCCCACCCCACACCTGCGAGAGGGGCCGCTCGGGGATGAAGGCTCTCCTCCTCCTCGCCCCGAAGGGACAAGGGCTGCGCATCGCCTGCTTCCCCAAATCCCCCAGTGAAAGATGCCGGAGGATCGAGCTCCCGACGTCGGGATTTTTGTGGAAGGAGGGGTAAAAGATCGGGATAAACGGAGTCGTCCCCCCCCTCTTTTTCCCTTTTTCCAGGAGGTTTGGTACCAAATGCGCCGGCTGCTCCCAGGGCATCTCTCCCAGTGACCTCGTCCGGAAAGCGCGGAATAAAGTGTTTCACCTGAACTGTTTCACCTGCATGGTCTGCAACAAGCAGCTCTCCACGGGCGAGGAGCTCTACATCATCGACGAGAACAAATTTGTGTGCAAAGAGGATTATTTGAACTCCCCCAGTTTGAAGGAAGGCAGCCTCAACTCAGGTACCGTGGGGCCGCCGGTCCCTCCCGTCGGGCCGGGGAAGGAGATTTGGTTCTGGTGGGGTGAGGGATTGCACCCCCGCCTCGTTAATCTGCGGGAAGCGGGGGGGGGATTTGGGGTGAAAGCCTTCAAACCGGGTGGAAGCTTCTGTGACACCCCCGCCCCCCCACGCGGGATACGGACATGTGTGGGACGAGAGGCATCATCATCGCTCTCCGTCCCCCCCCAGCATGGCCCCTACGGCACTGGGGATGTGGGGCAACAGCGAACCAAGACCCTCAGCCCCTGTGAGTGTCCCCGGACCCCCGCCTCCCCCCCGCGCCATGGGCCTGATCCTTCGCCTCCTTTCACCCAGAGGCAAAGCTCCCATTTGACTTCCTTGGAAGCTGTCTCTGCGTCAGGACAGCAGGATCAGGCCCACTCCCGCTGTCCCAGCCATGCCGGGCGCCCGCGCTCACCCCTTTCCGTGGGCTCTCTCTCCGTCCAGCGCCCGGGGCCGGATCCTGCCACGCCAGTCAGTGGGGCCGCTGCTGTGAGCGAGGCGAGTAGAGCTTGGCCTTGGGGTGGGGGGGTGCTGGCAGCAGGGGAGCGGTGGCGGGGGGAGATTGGGGAGGGGGGCGAGCCAGGCTCAAGGCAGTGACTGGACAACCCCCGCCAAACCCTTCACAGGGACCCGTTGCGTTTTTCCCAGTGGCACATCCCTCTTCCCGGCGCAGAGTTGGCGAGGGGGGGTAAAGGGGGAGTGCTGGGGGCTGCAGTAGGGCCTGGGGGATCGCCCGCTCCCCAGCTCCCCCCTCCACCCCCCCCCCCCCCAGCACCCAGGGGTGCGCAGGGGCCGGATCGGGCGGCGCTTGCCCGGAGCGCTGCGTGGGGGGGGGGATATGCTTTAGGGGATACTAGGGGGCAGAGGTGATTTGCACCCCTTGCTGCTCTCCAGCACCCCCAACCCTTCTCCTGGAAAGCAGCCGGGCCGGGGAGGGCAGAGGAGGGGGGGGGGGGGTCGATCTCTCCCCTAAGTCACCCCCACACACCCTCCCCCCCTTTCCTCTCTGGGTCTCCTCTACAGTGTCCTCATGTACAGACAGGAGTTTGTCCCCGGATCTCCAGGACCCCATGCAGGACGACACCAAGGAGACGGACAACTCCACCTCCTCGGACAAGGAGACCACCAACAACGAGAACGAGGAGCAGAACTCGGGCACCAAGCGGCGGGGGCCGCGCACCACCATTAAAGCCAAGCAGCTGGAGACCCTCAAAGCCGCCTTCGCCGCCACCCCCAAGCCCACTCGCCACATCCGCGAGCAGCTGGCCCAGGAGACCGGCCTCAACATGAGAGTCATCCAGGTAGGGCAGCCCACCGCCCGGCTCGCCCCCCTGCCCCTCTCGTGGCCCTCCCCACCCCGCAGTGTCATCGGGCCCCCCAGTGACATCCTTCCCACCTCAGACCCAAGGTTCCTATGACATCAGAGCTTCAGGGGTGATTTCCTCTTGCTCCCATGGGTTAGCAGGGACCCCCCACCCCCTGCTTCAGTGCATGGGACGGGGTGAAAACCAACCCCGAAACGTGAGCCAGCCGGGCTCTGCTCGCCACCACCCCCCCGGGGCCGAGTGGGATCCCCCTGCGTGCCCGGAGGGACGGATGCTCGGGCCTGGCGAACGCAAGGAGAAGCCATTGCACTCTGCAGGCAGCCCGGCGCTTTCTTACCACGCCGCCCCTGTGGAGAAAATCCCTGTGGAAATGTAGGGATTAATGGGCTTTAATGGAGGCATTAATAGGGGAGGGCTCTCCGGCTTGGCCGGTAGCGGAGCTGCGATTCCCGGCTCCCACCCGAGGGGAAGCAAAAGTCCCCGGAGGAGCGTGACGGGCTCGTTCCCCCAAAATCTGCCCCGTCCCCGGGGGACATGGGGCGAAGAAGTGGGGCAATAATCCGGACACCCCACCGGGCCGGGGGAAAGGCGGGTGCAGGCTGAGGCCCTGCGGTTCTGCCTTGTAGCGAGGCGGCCGTGTCTTCCCCTTCCCTTTTATCTCCTTCCTCAGCCGCCGGCTTTTCCCCTGATCCTGCCTGCTGCGATCCGGAGTTTCTCCTTCCCTTTTCCTTCTCTCTTTTCCTCCCTTCTTCCCCCCTCTATACGGGAAAATTCTTCTTCCCGTATCCTCTCCCTTGCAGGGACAGATGGGCCAAGGCTGCGCACGGGGGGATGCAGCCAGGGGGACAAGATTTTAATAAATTTTGGGGTTTTGTGCGTGTATCCACCTCACACCGTGCACTTTTTTTGGGCTACTGGCAGCAGGAGCGGGGAATCATTAAAACCCCGCCGTGGGAAACCCCTTCCCCTCCCAGGCTGGCGCAAGATTGCCATCCCTTTCCCCGGCCAAACGCGGGGAGGGGAGGGGTCCCTGGTACCCCCACCGGAGGCAGGCACTGACGCCAGCCCGGCCGCAGGTCTGGTTCCAGAACCGTCGGTCCAAGGAGCGGCGGATGAAGCAGCTGAGCGCACTGGGCGCCCGCCGGCACGCCTTCTTCCGCAGCCCGCGCAGGATGCGGCCCCTCGGCGGCCGCCTCGACGACTCCGAGATGCTGGGCTCGACGCCCTACACCTACTACGGAGGTAAGGGACCGTCCGTGAGGGCCCTGCCCGGTCCCCCCTTCCCGTTCCCTTTGTTCCTCCTCTTTTCCCTGGGTTTTTCCTTCCCTCGCCTCCCCGCCGCTCCCTGTCCCCCTCCTTGGGGAGCCGAGCCCCTCTGGCACCCCAAGGGACGGCAAGGGGGACGCGCCCGCGGCTGTCGCAGCACCCCAGCTCACTCCGCTCACGCCACGGCACCCGTGCACGCAGGCCCACGCGGGTGCACACCCACGCAGAGACAGCTGCGCCCACCCACGCGTGTGCACCTCCACGGCTGCACAACGCACGGATGCGCGTACCCACACGCACGCACGCGTGTTCGCACCCGTGCACACGCGCGCCGCGGCATCCACACGCACTCACACCCACGCCCCCCGCGCCAGGCTGGGCCCCTCTGCCACGAACAAAGCCCCAGCTGCGGGGCTTTTGTGCCCCTTTCAGGCCGCGCTCGTTCCCGTCCCCGCGCGGGCCCGCAGCATATGGAAGGTCACCGCCGCGGCCGGACCCCCGCCGCCCCGACGGGACGGGCTCCACGCAGACTCCTCCCACCCCACCACGAGCTGCGTTTTCAGAGCCTCCCCTCTGACGAGGGGCTTTCCAGGGACCCCTTGCTGCCCTGCAATTAGTTTCTAGATCCCTTCCAGGCTGCTACACATACATATCATGGGTAAATTACATTTTTCCCCCCTCGTGTTTTTAATATATTTTATTTTTATATATATATATATATATGAGAGGTGTGTATATATATATAGGGTTGGACTAGATGACCCTCAAAGGTCCCTTCCAACCCAAACTGTTCTATGATTCGATATATTTTCCCTATTATATATATTTTTCCATATTCCTTTTATACATGTTTTCCCCCATTCCCTTTATAGACACCTTTTCCCCATCCCCTTTACACATATATATTTTTTTCCATTAACTAATAATTAAATTGCATCCATCCTCCCCCTCCAGCTGCCCCAGCCCCATGCTCCTTGCCCTCCCGTACCCCCTCCCTCCCTCCAGACCAGGCAGAGAGAGGGCGGTGGGTGACAGGCTTATTCCTCTCTCTGGGCTCAGATTTGCTGCCAGCCGGCACCCCAGGAACCAGCAGAGCGTTTTGGAAGGGGCAGCCGTGCTAGTCCAGGGTGGGAGGACTGGGCTGGGTACGGGGGGGGATGCTGCAGGATATCGGGAGGTTTTTGGCCCCGATGGACCAGCTCCATCCTTCTCTCCCCGCTCCCGCAGATTACCAAGGTGACTACTACGGACCGGGAGGCAACTATGACTTTTTCCCCCACGGGCCGCCCTCCCAAGCCCAGTCCCCGGCCGATTCCAGTTACCTTCAGAACTCAGGACCCGGCTCCACACCCCTGGGACCCTTGGAGCCCCCCCTAAGCGGACACCACTCCTCAGAAAACCAAAGGTACACGGATATGATCTCGCATCCCGACACCCCCAGCCCCGAGCCGGGGATGACCGGTTCGCTGCACCCCATTCCGGGAGAGGTCTTTGGCGGGGGGCCCAGCCCCCCCTTCTCCATGTCCAGCAATAGCGGCTACAGCGGGGCTCTCTCGCACCCCAACCCGGAGCTCAGCGAGGCGGCGGTGTGGTAGGCCTGGCGCGGGCACGCGTGCGCGTCCGGATGTGGGGAGAGGGTGGAAAAAACACCCCCAGGTTCCCCCAGCCCACGCGTGTCCCCCCGCCCCGCTCCACGGCGCATCATGTCATCCTCGCCGGATAAAGACCCCAAACCGCATCCCTGCATCCTCTCCCATCACCGCAGACGCCCCCGTCTGGGGACCTTGGGGCCACCCCTGCTACCTCCCCCTTTCTGGCACCTTCCCCCCAAAACTGGGGTGGAGGGGGGGAGCGACGAATGGTGCCCGGCCCCGAAGAACCCCCCCCACCTCACCTGCGTCGGACCAAAGCTGAACTCGACCGGATGCGGGTCCTGGAGCTTGGGGAGAGGGGGGGCTGGGGCAGTGCTCCGCCCTGCTAATTAGCAGCCTTTTTAATTATCCCCTACCGCATCACGGGGGGGCAAATGGGGAATAGCAGGAATAACACCCCCCCTCCCCCGGCCGCTCTCCTGCCCTTGGTTTTGTTGTTCCCACTTTATCCCCAAGGAGAAGGTGGGTTTGGACCCGGTTTTTGGTGACGGGTAGCAAGGGGGGGGG
This sequence comes from Chlamydotis macqueenii, assembly GCF_036417535.1. Taxonomy (NCBI): domain Eukaryota; kingdom Metazoa; phylum Chordata; class Aves; order Otidiformes; family Otididae; genus Chlamydotis; species Chlamydotis macqueenii. The sequence goes on along the minus strand of NC_141572.1, from coordinate 12,665,870 downwards.
GGTCTACGGGCGGGAGGAGGGGGGGCAGGTCCAGGGCTGCCCCAGTGACCGGCTGAGATCAGGCTCCCATGCGGCAGAAAAGACTCCAGAAAGAGGCAGAAACAGGAAAAACACAACAACAACAACAAATCATACTTAAAAAAACAAACCAACCCAGAACAAACCCAACCCGACCACGACAGCAGAAATTAAACCCGAGCCTCCGCGCCGAGTCCCACCCCAGCGTTTCCCGGAGGCTCCGCCAATTTAAGGATGTATTATAGTTTTTGCTTCTAGTTTCTTTATTTTGTATAAAGGAGAAACAAATAAAGTATGTTTTTGTGTTTACTGATTATTTATTGTACTTTAGTCACCGGAGGCTCCGAATTTTTTCTATTTTGAAGGTGGGGAGGGGGCGGCGCCGGGGAGGGGGGCGAGAGAATAGAGGGGTGAAAAAAAAGAAAAGGAAGGAGAATGGCAAAGGAAAGGGGAAAAAAAAAAAAAAAAGTTGTTTTCTGAAAGCGTCGTGGGTTTCCTGTCCCCGCTGCCTCTTGCAGAGGCTGTTAGTGTGAATGGCTCTTGTTGTTCAATGTGAATAAAAAACCTTTTAGTTACCTACTGCTCGGTCACCTGGTCCCTTTCATTTTTTTAATTTTTTTTTTTTTTTTTTTTTTAAGACAAGACCAGAAGAGATGCTGGTAGGGCTGCCCTGCTCCCTCCCTGTCCCCCTGGCCCTGGGGCGGCCGCGGTCCCCATCGGTCCCCAGGGTGATGCTGCTGCATCCGGGGCTGCATCACCCACTGGGTACCCCAGGCTCCCATCACCCCACCTCTCCAGCACTGGGGGGGGGGGGGGGGGGGGGGGGGGCACATTACCCAGCTCAGCACCTTCCCCCACAGCAGACAGGCCAGTGCATTATTTCTTCCTTCCAGGAGGGAGGTGTTGTATGCACCCCCCCCAACCCCCCCCCCCTTAAGGCACCCACAGCCCTGATGGCAGAGCCACAGGAACGACAGGGGGTCACCAGGGCTGCTGGGGGGGGACGACACAGGCAGGAGGGGGGTATCCTCCCCCAGCCCCCCCCATCCCTCTCTTGTTTTCTGAGATACAAGAATAAATAAAATAAATAATAAAAGTCCAAGGCAGACTGCAGCTCTGAACTAATATTTAAAATGCAAAATCATGGCAGAGTTCTCCCCCCCACCCCCCGCCCTTGTCTTGCAGTAAAAAGATATAAACAGAATAAATTACCTTCCATCGCCGGCTTACGAGAGCCCCTCTCTCCTGACCTGAATTTTAAGTCCTGGCTCGGTTGTAGCACGGAGCACCGATGATTTATGAAAAGCCAGCCACTTCTCTGCATATTTTCTCTGTTCAGCCAAGTGGTGGAATTTATCCTTCCTATACCATTACCGGCGTTAATAACAGGGTGGCAAACGAGCCGGGCCGAGCCCCAAGGGATCCCTCAGGCAGGAGCCATCACAAAAACACCAGGCTCTCACCAGGTGCACCAGGCACCTTCTCCGCTCTTCACGGGTGGGGAAACTGAGGCAGGTGTGCGACCCTTCTGCTCCGCCCCTCCCAGGCTGTCGGCTTTATCAGGTAACGGGCTCTTTTCACAAGGATGGGGCGATGTGGCGTGCAATAATTCCTTTCCAGCATCGTTTTGGATGGAGCACAAGATCATTCACTGGGTGAACAGGGGCTGTGATGATGATGACGACGACCATGATTATGATGATGATGATTGTTATAACGGAACCCAGGGGTGGGGGTACAGCATCACAACTGAGATGGGGGTCCCTGTCACAGTCCCCAGTCCCCATCACCCCACCATTCCCAAGAAAGCGCCAGCACCCAGGGCTCACGCCTGCCTCCAGCCGCAGGGTGACCACGGGTGACCCCCCCCCCCCCCCCCACCAAACCCCCGTGGGACAGTGCTGGGTCCACCACCAAAAATTCCCCACTCCCTCTGACTCCCAGTAAAGCATCAGTCCTGGGAATAAACTTCTTTTCAAAAGCTGTTGGGCAAACATCAATCCTATTTTTCTTTTTTTGAACCTTTTTCCCCACCTTTTTTCTTTTTCTTTTCTTCCAGAAGGGGAAGGGCTGCAGAAGGTGGAAAGTAATCAGGTTTTGGAGCTGGGATAAAAAATTGCTGAAGTAGGTTGGGCTGACTCCTTATAATTAATAGTACGCCTCGTAATAGGATTCTCCAGCCTTCGGTGCTCACTGGAAACACCTTTTTACATAAGATATTGCCCACGATGGAGCGGCAGGGGTTTGATTTATGGGATTTCAGCCTCCAGAAAGCATCTGGGGAGGCTGGCGTGGCCGGTGGGATGTACTGGGGGAGAGGGGAAAAGGGCCAAAAGCCGGGAGGGTGGTTCTGCGGGGCTGGCGGCCAGGTCCCAGGGCAGGCGTCTGGGGGATGCTCGTGGTGCGGGGTCTGCGCTGGTTTTGGGGCTGAGACCCCTCTGCTCAGAGGAGGAGGAGGCTGAGAAGGGTTTGGGGGCAGGAAAGGGCTTGGATCCATGCCCCACATCACCAGGCGACGCTTAGGGCACCAGCTTGGCTGGGGAAAACAGGGAGCAGTCGGGGCTGGGGACCCTCAGCCTGAGTGAGACCCCACATCGGGGGGGTGGGAGGAAGGAGGAGGGAGAGGTGTCACTGGGGGGGAGGCGAAAAACCCCAGGGAGGTGCAGTAGCAAAGGGCTAAAAGCAAAGGCAACGCTAGAGAGTGGGACTGGGGAGAGTGGGAAAGCCTGGAGGAGAGCGGGGAGTGGGAAAAAGAATGGGATGGGGAAAAAAAAGGGGGATCAGGGGGGAAAAAAGGGGGACGGGGTACGCACACGCGTGTCGGTGCAGCTCGGAGCCCACGGGCGTTACGCAGCCGGGGAGCTCCACCAATAAATCACCGTAACAAGCGGGTCCGTGCGCCTTGTTCCCTTCTGACCGCAGACAGCGCAGCAGGAATGGGAGAAGATTGTAATAATTAATAATCATTAGAATAATAATGCATAAAGACAGTAGCAAAGTAATTAGTGAGAGAGGGAGCACTTGCTAATTGAGGCGGGGAGCTGCAGCTCAAACAGCCTGGGGAGCGGGGACCGAGGGTTGGGGGCCGTGGGGGACGATGCTGAGCAGGTCCGAGGGGTGCAGCGGGCACCCCAGCGCTGCCGCCGGCCATCGCTCCGTCGCTGCCCGCGGCTCCTCCGCCCGCCTGCCTCAGTTTCCCCGTCCCTACACGGCGCCGTGTGCCGGGGCGGAGGCTGCGGGAGGAGCCCGGCATTGCGTCCGCTGGGCAGCGGGGCTTTATTTCGGAAGGGAAGCAAGCAGAGGGTGCCAGCAGGGCTCCGTCGCGTCCCCCCTCCTCCGGGTGGGGGTCACTCCAGCCCCAGCTGGCGCTTCAGGGCCTGCAGCTGGGCCACCCGGATGCTGCTGCCCCCGCACACCACCACCACCACCGAGGCCAGCGGGGTCCGCAGCCGCCCCTCACGCTGCAGCCGCTGCAGCCGCCCCGTGTACAGCAGGGCCAGGGCGGCCCCGCACGCCGGCTGCACCAGCATCCTCTCGTCGTCTGCGGGGACAAGAGCGGGGGGACACCCTGAGCCACCCACCCTGACCTCATCAGCCCCCGGATTCCGGCACATTCCAGGCCAGTCCTGAGACCCAGCCATGTCCCTGTCACCCCTGCCGTGCCCGGCCGGACCCTGCTCACCCAGGAACTGCTCCACGGCTCGCACAGCCTCTGCGTCCTCCACCACCTCGGAGATGATGTGGCACTCCCGGGTGCACTCCAGCGCCCGTGCCGCCACCATCTTGGCTCCCAGGCACTTGGCCACGCTGGGACAGGAGGGGAGGAAAGTGGTCAGGGTGGTCCCAGGACCCTTCAGTGAGCTGGGCTGAGACCCACCAACTCGTTGCACGTGTGGCCACTCCTGCAAAGCCCCGCTCACCTGGTGATGTCAGGCAGGGAGACGAGCCGGCCGGCCGCCAGCGCCGCGTGGAAGCTGTGAGCCCCCCAGGTCTCGGCAGCGACGATCGGGACGTCCTGCCAGCCCACCTGGTGCAGGCCGGCCACGACGCCAGCCAGCAGCCCCCCGCCGCCCACCGCCAGCAGGATGGCGTCCGGTTTTGTCTCCAGGGAATCCTTCAGCTCCCGGACCAGGCTGGCGTGACCCTGCCTGTGGGGTGAGGTGGGGCAGGAGGATGCAGCCTGGGGGCACCCTGAGCCAGCCCGCACCCCGGGGATGGGGACCGGGGGCAGGAGCTGAGCCCTGGCAGCACTCACCACACCAAGGGGTGGTCGAAGGGGTGGATGCTGACCCAGCCCTCGCACTCTGCCAGCTCCAGGGCTCTCTTGTTGGCTTCATCCCACACCTGGGGGCGTGGGCAAGGGGGGGTCAGTGGGGATGCCCCCAGCCCTTGCACCCCAGAGATGGGTCCCTTGTCACCGCGGGGCTGGGGGACACCAGGAACCCAGGTGTGGCACTGGGCTGAGGCGGAGGTCCACAGGGTCACCCTGCCGCAACGCCAGGTGTAGGTGATGCAGGAGGGGGACATTTTGGGATGGGGGTTGCCACACACATCACTCAGGCTCAGCCCCTCCCATCACCCCAAACCCCAGTTTTGGCGGGGGTACCTGGCCAGAGACCTCCACCTCCGCCCCCAGCTCCTCCAGCTTGCGCACAGTGGCAGGGCCGGTGGTGCTGGGGACCACCACGGTGACGGGCACCCCCAGCTTCTTGGCCACGTAGGCTGCGGCCAGACCTGCGTTCCCCCCTGCAGAAAGCAGGGGTCAGGAGGGGCTCAGACCCCTACCCCACAGCCCCCATAGCATCCCCCCACAGCTCCCCATCGCCGGGGGCCCGCTTACCTGAGGAGCAGACGAAATGACGACAGCCCTTCTTGGCAGCCTGGAGGGGAAGGAGGGAAAGGGACAGCTGTGTCCCCCACGCCGTGCCCCCTGGGCAGCCCCCTCCCCACGCCGTGCCCGCGCTCACCTCCTGGCAGAGGCGGCCGATGCCTCGGATCTTGAAGGAGCCGGTGGGCTGGACGTTCTCCAGCTTCATGTAGACCTGGGTGCCCGCCGCCCTGGACAAGGGCAGGCTCTCCAGGACGGGCGAGACGACGTGGAAAGGCCTCTGGCCCTCGCCGCCCTGGGCCGCCATGGCCGCGGCGATGGGTGCCCTGCCAGCGAGAGGTGGGGGAGGCACAGGGGCTCCTTCCCGCAGCCCCCCTGGGTACAGGGCACAGGAGCACCCCAGGAGGGACAAGGCTGTCCCCAGTGTCCCCTCCCGGCTCGGGGTGCAGCAATAAGGCTTCCCTGTGGGACTCCCCCAGGCCACCCCCTCCTCCATCCTCCTGGTCCCCAAACCCCCCGGCGTCCCCCGGTGTCCCCAGCTCACCCTGACCCCCACGTCAGCCAGGACCATCCCACAGTAGGGATTACCTGGTGTCCCGCGGCACCTCGCTGCGCGTCCCCAGCTCTGAGCCCCACGGCAGCGTTTCGGGGGGACGGAGGTGACGTCAGAGGAGCCGCGCCGGTGTCCCCAAGCCCCCGTGACCAGCGAGGCAGCAGGGCGAGCGCCAGGGGCTGAACATTGCCCTGGCCCCGGCTGTTTGCTCAGCTCTGGGCGGATTTTTCCGATCACGGGGGCCAGACCCGTGCCAAAAGCCAAAAGCAGCCACGGCCCTGGCACGGTGCCCCACTGGGGACGGTGTCCCCGAATCCCCGCAGCCTGTGCGTGATGTGGGTGCCCAGGAGATGGGGGGGAAGAGGAGACGCGGCTCCCAAACCATTCTGGGGGTCCCGAGGGTTTGCCCCCGCCACCCAGGCATGGGCAGCAGCTCTTCCCAGCTCCAGCCCGAAACACGTCCCAGCGGATTTGGGGACTTTGGCCCTTTGACCCAGACCCCAGGTTTAGCGAGGGCACCCTGCTGAACCCCCCCACCTCCAGGGGAGCCCAGAGCCCCCCTCCAAACCGCAGGTCCCCAGTGGGGGCTCAGCCCGGGACGCGCCCTACCTCTGTGCCAAGGGGCTGGCTTGGTCTTCAGCGAGGAAGAGGAAGGTGGGAGCTGGAGGAAGGCCCGACCCTGGCTCCTCGCCCGGAAGCCGCAGAGGATTTTGGATTTTTCTGTCTGGCCAGAGAAGTCTGAAAGCAGAAGCCGCTTTGACACAAAGTTATTCCCGTCCCCCTCTGCGGTGGTTCCGTGGGGGTCCCAATGGGGGACCACCGCACACGAGCTGGCACATGCATGACATGGCACAATGGGGTGCACTGGGACCCCCCCCCCCCCCACTCCCCCTGCTCTGCCTCGCTGCCAGGCAGGCAGCAGTGAAACAGACCCTGGAACACAGGATTTCAGTCCCCTGCCCCAAACTGTGCTGCACAGCACCCCCGCCCTCTCCCCAAGAGCACTGGGGACAGGCAGCCCTGTCCCTGCTGGAGCCAGCCTCTGGTGACAACAAATTAACTGACCCCTTGGTGCCTGCACCATCATTAGGCTTCAGAGTGAACAGCACAGCACAGGCAGGGGCAGCGCAGAGGCACAGCGCTGCCTGCAGAGAGCAGGCGCCTCTGCACCGAGCCACGCTGCTCTGCGACCCCGGGGCACTGGAGATGTGGGGGTGACGAGGATTTTTGGAATGGGGGCACAGGGGGCAGGCACACAAGCTCCATGGAGCAACCCCCCACCCCATCTCACAGCAGGCAGAGGGGCTGCGATCACTTCCCTGGGGATGGGACAGGGGTGGACCCTGGGGAAGGGGTGCGAGGAGCCCCCCCACCGCTCAGAGGGAGGAGGCTGGAGACCCTCTCAGTGAGGGCACCATGCTCCTGCTCAGCCCTGGGGTGCTCAAGGGTCCCTTCCCAGCCCGTGCCCCCCTCCCCATCCCCTCTGCGGTTCCATGCCCCATGCTCAGCATCAACACACCTGTCCCTCCCCAACCTCCTCCTACCTGGGGAAACCGAGGCACAGGGACCCCCCTGAGCAGTGTCCCCTTCCCCGGGAGCCCCTGCACCACGAGGACATCAGGGGACTTGGGCACAAGCTCTGCCACCCACCCACCTTACCTGCAGCCCCCTCACCGCACCAGCACCCAGCACAGCAGGTTTTGGATACCCCACCCTATCCAGGGCACCCAGCCCAACTTTTGGGGTGCCAGCATCCCACCAGCCCAGCCCTGCTGCAGCCGCCAGGGAACTGCAGGGGCCCCCAGCCCCGGTGGGAACCTGGTCCCTTCAAAGCACTGCCGAGCACCAGCTCATTAATCCCCCAGTAATGACCTCGTTATTCCTAACGAGGCGGAGCGGATCAAGGGAGCTGCGGTAAGAGGATTTTGCAACGGGGGTTTCAGGGCTGGGGGTACACAGGTGGCAGAGGAGGGGGAAGACAAAAGGGATGAGGACAGTCATCCCATCTTGGGGGGTAAGCAGCAGGATCTCCCCCCTTCAGCCCAGACCCCGCACTCCCCCGTTTCAGCCCCACACTGGCTACCCAGCCTGATCCATCGGCAGAGAAACCGTAGCAGCCTGCACCCCAAAAGAGCCCAGCCTGGCTGCACCCTCTCCCACCGAGGGTGTGAGGCAGCAGAGAAGCAGGGAGCACCCCATAAGTTTGGGGGGAGAAGACCGCTGTGTGAGCCTAACCCTTATATAAGCCACCAGAGAACCTCAGCAGAGCGCAAAGCACAACCACCACCTCTGCTGCACCCAGACCACTTTATTTGTCACAGCCAAACCAGCTCACTCCCCTCCTCTCTGCCCTGCAGGTGGGCTCCAGCCTCCCAGGACCCCCCCTCCTTTTCTGGGAAGGGCCCCCCTAAATCAGGCTTAGACCCAGGGCCAGAGCCCCTCGGCGGGGAGGGGACACGGCCCCACGTGCAGCCCAGCCGGCACCACGGGCACGGCAGCGAGAGGCAGAAGCAAAACGAGCGAGAGGGGCAGAGGACCACCCCCCTTCGCACCCACAGCCAGTCCCCTGGGGACAGGGGAGAGCCGGTAGCGCTGCCCCCCCCCAAAAAGGGGTCCCACGCAGGACGGACGCCTGCAGATGGACAGACGGACGCGTGCGGCGGCGGCGTGTCCCCTCAGTCCCAGCGGACCTTGACGGCAGGGAAGGTCCAGAGGTCGGGGTGGCCCATGTGCAGCAGGCTGCTGCAGGGGGACGCGCTCCAGCGGAAGGGGGGCACATCGTCCCAGGTGGGACCGCTGGCGGCCACCAGCCCGAAGCTGCGGGCCATGTCCGAGGAGGTGACCTGGTGTGGGGGGAGGAGAGAAAACAGGGGTGCAAATCAACACGCGGAAGGAGCAATGCAGTTGGAGGGGGGGCGCACCCCCAAAAAAGGGGACCCCCAGCTCCCCTGCCCCCCCCCCACCTTCATGTCGGTGCCGCCGTGGCAGCGCTGGCGCAGGGCGGGGAAGGGGTAGGTGCCGTTGGCGGGGTTGAGGTCGGAACGGGCGGAGATGGCGTTCTCTGCGTTTTGGGGGGGGTCGCAGCCCCCGCACCGTGACAGGGGGTCCCGCAGGTAGTTGTTGGATCTGCAACGCGGCCAAGAGAGAGTCGTGGTGAAGATGGGGGTAAAAAAAAAATTAAAAAAAAAAATCCGTAATGATGAAAAATTCACCCCTGAGGGCTGCAAATCCCCGAGAGGGTGTGGGGGACACCCAGGTTTGGGGGGGTCCCCAGCACCCACCTCATCAGGCGGACCATGGAGTCCAGGTCGCGGACCAGCGTCTGGTTCCGGCGGAAGATTTGGGCGCGCGGGTTCTTGTCGTAGGTGAACCAGTCGCCGTATTTCCTCACCAGCTCCGGGTTCCCGCTGGCGTTGAAGATCTCCTCGAAGTACCTGGGGTGGGGGGGGACCCAGCGAGTCAGCACCCAGCGGCAGCTGCCCCCCCTTTCCGGGACGTCAGCGGGGTGGGACGGGGCTCACGGCAGGTTGTAGCTGGCCCAGTAGCCCTGCTGGTACAGCAGCTCCGTCCGATCGGCCGCCACCACCAGGCCCCTGCGCTGGGAGGAAGAGCACCGGTCAGAGCTGATGGCGAAATCAAACTGGGAATGAGGGAAGCATGTTCTGGGAAGGGGGGCAACCCTGCTGGGGGTCCGCACCACTGGGTTCCCACCAGGTGATGGGTGCTGGGCGCCCATCACAAGTGTCCCTGGAGAGCCTTCAGCCGCTGACCAGCAGCACAGGCAGCTCCTGCATCCCCATCACCCCACTCACTGGGATGGGGCGGACGGGACCCTCGGGACCCTCGGGGGTCTTCCCGAACGGCTCGGGGAGGAGCAAGGGCACTCACGGGATCTGCTCCAGCACGGTCAGCACGCCCGGCGGCGGGCTCGCTCTCCCCGGCGCGAAGGCTTTGTAGTCCACCACCATCCACTGGTTGTTGTACCTGGCACGGAGAAGCATCCCTCCGGCAGCCGGCCTTTCCTCGGGACGAGCATCCCTCCCATCCGCCCTCCCGTGAGGGCCGGGGGGGATTCCCGCGCCCTGTCCTGCCCCACTCACGTGCCGCTGTTGAACCGCCGAAAGATGGCGGCCCACTCGGGCCCGCTGCGGGCCAGGCGGTTGGCCACGATGTTCCTCAGCCACTCCAGGACGCTGCCCCGTGGGTCCAGGTACTTCCAGCGCGTCGGATCGTTGTTCCCGATGGTGGTTTCCAGCGTTACCTGCGGGGAGGGGAGCGATGGGGAGGGCTGCGGGGCTGGGGAGGGGTCCCCCAGGCCCAGATCCCCACTCACCAACCCGCTGCTGAGGATGTAGAAGTCATCCCCGGAGAAGATGGTGCCGGGGTAGGAGGAAAACACCTGGGTGCTGCCAGGGATCTCAGAATCGCCTGGAAGGGAGGGGACAAAAAGCAGGGGAGGATCAGAAGTGGGGGTGCAGGACGCAGCCCCCCCAGCCCAGCCCACGCACCGCCGGCCGAGGCGCGGAAGGGCAGCGTGTACTTCTTGACGACGCGCAGCATGGACTGGTAGGAGGTCCAGGTGTCGTGGGCCACCAGCAGATCCCGCCGGCCCGGCAGCAGCTTGAGGAGGGCAGAGCAGGAGCCCGAGCCCAGGACGCGCCGCGGGGAGGAGCGGTTCAGGGCGGACTCCAGGTCCTCCAGGTCACCCCTCAGCTGCAGCAGCCTGGGGGGGACACGGGAGATTTCGGGTTATCGGGTGGGGGACAGCCCGGCCCAGGAGCTGTGGCAGCTCGGAGCAATCTGTCTGTCTGCCTGCGCTGGAGGGCGCGTTTCTCCGTTCCGCCCCGGCACGGGCACACGCGATTCGAGAAGGGTGAGCGCGGCAGTGGGGAAACTGAGGCAGGGGGCCGCGGCGGGCCTGGGGGGGCAACCAGCACCCAGGTGCTGGGGAGGGGGAGAACCTGCCTCAGCTCCATCCTGCCCCAGAGGAGGTGGGTGAGGGGGGACTGGGAGCAGAACGGGGCGTCCCTGGATATCCAAGCATCGTTCCCACAGCTCCGCAACTCCCGGGGTCACACCCCCCCCCCCCAAGCCCCCAAACCGCCATCACCTGCGGGAAGCAGCTTACAGGAAGCCGAAGGGCGCCAGGCCGAGCCTGCCGCGGGGGAAGTCGGGGCGCCCGTTGTAGCTGTCCTCCAGCCCCTTCAGCTGCAGCAGGGCCAGGCGCACCTGTGGGGACGGGGGACAGGGCTGGCACGCGCCACCCGCCGGGGTTTCGGGGGGACGGGCTCTCCCCTTGCCCCGGGCGACACACAGCGGGTCCCGCGGGTCCCGGTGTTGCCGCAGAGGCAGGGAAGCGTCGCCGCCAGCGGGGCTGTGACTCAGCACCCGTGGCTGGCGGCGGGGGGGAAGTGAGCCGCCCCCTGCGCACCCCGACAGCGGGACACGAGGCCACCAAGGGGAGAAGGTCACGAGCCACCTCTGCTCGCCCAGGGGAGGATCCCTGGCTGCCACATCCCCATCGTCCCACCCAGGACCCCAGGCACCCCCTCCTTTCGATCAACCCGGGGGGTGACCCAGGGTGGGGACACCCCCATTCTCACCTGGTGCCAGTACTCGGGGTCCTCCCCCTTCCCCATCTGCTCCTCCATCCAGGCCAGGTTGGCCTCCAGGTAGCCGCGCAGCTTCTCGCAGTACTCGCTCTCGTACTTGAAGGGGCCGCAGTAGCCCACCATGGTGTTCATCCAGTGCATGTACATCAGCTGGGGGGGACACGGCGGCAGGGGTGGGGGGAGCGACCTCAGCGTGCCCCTGGGGACCCCCGCTTTCGGAGGGGTCACCCCAGCCCCTTACCTGCTCGGAGACGGCGGCCTCGGCGAGCCCGGCGGCGTAGGCCTGCAGGCTGTCGCTGTACGAGGCGTTGGTGGTCACCTCCAGGAAGGCCCAGCTGTGGGGGGACACGCGTGGGACACGGACACGCGTGGGACACGGACACGAGTGGGACACGGACACGAGTGGGACACGGACACGAGTGGGATGCACACGCGAGTGGGGCAGGGTACCCCACCCGTGACGGCTTCCCCCGAGGCCGCCCCATCCCCGTTCGGCTCCGTGCGAGCCCCCCACCCGCCCCCCCGGGCCCGGCCCTACCCGACGCTGGGGATGCGATCGTCCAGGCCGGCCCAGGCCACGGCGTCGGGGCGGCGGCCGGGCAGGACGCGGAGCCGACCCGAGCCGGGCTCCAGCACCACGGAAACGTTGCGGGGCGGCGGGGGGGCGGTGGCGGAAGGGGGGGCTGCCCCGGCCAGGGCAGCGGCCAGGGCGGCCCCGAGCAGCGCCCGCACGGCCGCCATGGCGGGGACCGGGGGGCGGGGCCACGGGCAAGGGGCGGGGCCACGGGAAGGGCTGGGGCGGAGCCTGGGGTTGGCCACGCCCCCGGTGCCCCCCGGCTGGGTGGGGACACGCGAGGCTTTGGTGCCCGGCCCACGGGCGGCAGCCCCCGCGTTGTGCAATCGCGGCCCGGGCTGTTTACTGCCCTCCCCGCTCCACCCGCGGGCAAAGTCCCCCGAGGCACGGGCTGGGCCGGCGGGGCGGGGGGCGGAGCGCTCGGAGACCCCCCCCACCCCTAATACCAAAATCACCGTGTGGGGCATAAAGTCCCCGTGGCCCACCCCCCCCCACCCCCGCCGCTTCGTTTGCACCGCTGCAGCCGGCTGCCTGAGGCCTGGCACGCTCGTGCCGTGCCACGGCTGAGTGGGATAGAGGAGGGGCCGAGTTTCCCCCCAAAGCTCCGGACCCCACGCTGAACCGGGACGCCCAGCGAGCGCCACCGGCGTGGGGGTGCTGCTGGGACACCCGTGGCGGGGAGGTCCCGGTGATGCCCTTTATCGGGCTCCCGCTGGGGCGACATCCTCGGCCGTGCCTGTGATGAGCTCGCCGGGTCTCAGAGGGTCACCCCAAAGAGGGGCCGGGCGGGCTCAGCCCCCAGGGTGGGTGTCCGGCCCCTGCCCCGCCGCGGCCTGCGGATGCCGGGATGCGGAGGGACGGGGCGGAGACTCCCGCCCGGCTGCAGACACCCTGCCGACCGCGGGTAAAAAAAGTGGCGCTGTCGCTTTAAGAGCGGAGGGTGGCGGCCCCTTTAAGGCGCGGGAGGGGTGGGTGGGATCAGCTGTCCGCGCACGACAGCGGGGCCGCGCCGCCACGGTGGGTCCGCGGGGCGGGTGGGGTCCCCCGGGTCCCCTCAGCATCCCCCGAGCATCCCGGGACCCCCACCCCCCAAGGGGTCCCGCATCCCCCCCGCATCGGGGTCTCCACGCCCCCGCCCTGGTTTAGGGGGGGTGCCCCGCGGGTCCTCTGGTCCTGCGTGGGCTGTCGGTGCCGCTCCCCCCCACCTCAATTTGCTCCGCAGGCGCTCGGAGCGGCCCCGGGGCTGAGCCCCCCCCACGCGAGGACGTGGCGTGTTTTTTTCAGCCTGACGGCGGGTCGCTGTGCTTTTAATCGTTATTATTATTTTGATTTTTAATCTTTATTGTATTTTTTTTTTTTTTTTAATTCCCCCTCCACCGGGGAGGGGAAGCTGCGGGATGGGGGTCCGGGAGCTGCCCCCGCTCCCGCAGCGGTAGGTGCCCCCCCCGAGGCTGCCGTGGGGCAGGGTGCCGTGGGGCTGGGTGCCATGGGGCAGGGTGCCATCATCCCGGCCGGGGCGCAGCCAGCCGGGACCCCGCTGCTGCCGGACCTGGGGTACGCGCTTCCTCCCGGGGGGGATGCTCTGAACCACGGCCGGGGCCTGGACGTGAGTGTGGGGGCTGCGGTGGGGTTTTGGGGGGTGGTGGGAGGGATGTGGTGGGGTCCCTGTCCCGTCCCGTCCCTGCTTCCCCTGTCCCCACCATCGCGGCTGGGATCCCACCGGGATTTCCTCCGCTGCTGGGTTTCTCCTCCGAAAACCTCGCTGCTTGCCAGGCCGGCGTCTTCCCATGGCCGGGGTTGGGTGGGGGGCAGCAGTGGGGGGCTGGGCCGCTGGGGACAGGGACAGAGATGGGGACAAGGGCCCGCAGCCCCACGAGCCCTGGCGCAGCCGTTGACCCATGCACTTGTAACACCGATGGGGAAACTGAGGCAGGGCTGACCGAAAGCAGCAGCGCCCGCCGGCAGCCCTTGCTGGGCGTCGGTGGGCGCTCGTGGGGGGGCCAAATGGGACTTGGGGTGCCCCGCCGAGTGCCCCACGCTCTGCCCTGCAGTGCTGGGAGGTGCGGAAACACAACAGCTCGGAGTGGTGCCGCTTCATCCGGAGCAACCCTGACTGCCGGCTGGAGGGGGGCTTCCTCGACTACCTCGAGGGGGTCTTCTGCCTCTTCCCCCCCCGCCTGCTGCCCTTGGCCGTCACCCTCTACGTAAGGATGGGAGGGGGATGGTGCTGCTGGGGGGTGCTGCTCGGCTTCAGGACCCCGCCGACCCCTCTCTCCGCCGTCCCCGACCCTGCAGGCTCTCTGGCTCCTCTACCTCTTCATCATCCTCGGCGTGACGGCGGAGAAGTTGTGAGTGGTCCCGGGGAGGAGGGGACGAGCCCCGGGGGGCGAGCGGGGAGCCCGGTGGTCCTGGAACGTCCTCGTCACCCCCTCTTTGCCTCCTCCGCCCTTCCAGCTTCTGCCCCAACCTGTCGGCCATCTCCACCAACCTGAAGCTGTCTCACAACGTGGCAGTATCCTTGTGGGTGACGGGAGGGGGGGACACCTCGGCCGGGGAGGTGGGGGGGCACTTCTGCAAACTCTCGACACCGTGCCGGTGCCCTGCGTCCCTGCGGGGAGGAAGCCACCGGGTCTTTTCCTTGACGTGCCCCTCTCCATGGCGTCACCTTCTTGGCCTTTGGCAACGGGGCGCCCGATGTCTTCAGCGCCGTGGTGGCCTTCTCTGACCCGCGGACGGCTGGGCTGGCCATTGGGGCCGTCTTTGGTAAGGAGACCCCTCAACCGGGGGCCGCCAGCTGGGGTGACAGGTTGGGGAGGATGTTGCAGGGCCACAGGATGTTTTCCCCCCCGTGAGAGGGACCCCGTTGCGTTGGTAGGCGCCGGCGTCTTCGTGACCACGGTGGTGGCCGGGGGCATCGCGCTGGTCAAGCCCTTCACGGCCGCCTCCAGACCCTTCCTCAGGGATGTCATCTTCTACATGGTGGCCGTCTTCCTCACCTTCATGGTCCTCTACTTTGGCAGGATCACGCTGGGAGAGGCTCTGGGTGAGTGCCACGGGGCAGGGGGTCCTGGGGGGCAGTGGGAGCAGCCCTGGGTGCCGTAATCCCCCCGCCCGGCTCCTCCCATCCCAGGTTACCTGGGGCTGTACCTCTTCTACGTCTTCACCGTCGTGCTCTGCACCTGGATTCACCGGCGGCAGCGGGGGGAAGGAGTGGCCCCCCCTGGATCCTGGGAGCCAGGTAAGGGCCCCGTGCAGACCCCCGGCGTGCTGGGGTCTCCCTCCACCGCCCCCCTCTCCTCTTCTTTTTCCCCCCAGAGATGCCGACGGATGCCGAAGAGCAGGAGTCCTCCGGCACGAACAGTGGGGACTACGGTACGTCCTTCCCAGTGGGCTCAGGGCCGGCTCCGATCCGTTCTGGGGGGGTCCCAGGGACCCCCAGGTGCACGTGCCCAAGCCCAGGGCACAGTGGGATCTCCCCGGGGCCACGCAGGTGACCCCAGCCCCATGCTGGAAGGGTCGAGGGGAACCAGGGAGCCCCCCACCCCGCTCAGCCGCCGCGGCCCCTCGCAGGTGAGGAGTACCAGCCCCTGCTCCCCTCCCGCGAGCCCTCCCTGCGCATCCTGGCCGCTGCCCTCAGCCCCCTGGACTCCCGCAAGTGGAGGAGGAAGCCCTGGTACTGGCGGCTCTTCAAGGTCTTCAAGGTGAGTAGCGGGGTGGGGGACACGAGCCAGCGCGTCCCCCTCCCTGCCGGCCCCTGGGGCTGCGTCACCCCTGGGCTTTGCAGCGGGACAAGGTGGGAGACAGGTCATGGGGCATCTCTGGGAGGGTCCACTCTTCTCAGGTGCCCGTGGAGCTGGCGCTGCTGCTCACCGTTCCCGTCGTGGACCCCGACAAGGACGACCTGAACTGGAAGAGACCCCTCAACTCCCTGCACGTCCTCACCAGCCCCCTGCTCTGTATCCTAACCCTGAAGTCGGGCGCCTGTAAGAGCCTGGGACACCCAGGAGGGGACGGGGGACTGAGGTGGCCACCAACCAGGAGCCCTTTGGGGCTAGTGCCCCATCTGGGGAGGGGAGGAGAGGCCAGCGAAGAGCCAAGCTCGGGGGATTTGCAGCTGGATGGCTCCGTCTTCCCCCTGGGGTGGGGGTTTGGGCCCCCCAGCATCCAGGTCCTGGGGAAAAAATGGGGTGGGTCCGGTCTGCCTGGGGAAACTGAGGCACAGAGGGGAGTGACCTTGTGAGGGCTTAGGGTAGAGGTGGCTGTAGGGGGACAAGGCTTTATCTCATGCTGGGAGCCTGGATGGATCCTGCCCCAGCCCCTGTGGTGTCTGTGGGGCCGCTCTGATGCCCCCTCTCTCCGCCACACGCAGATGGGCTGTACCAGATCCAGGGCGTCTTCCCAGTCTGGGGACTGGTCATGCTGGTGGGCTCTGTCCTGGCCATCATCACCTTCATCACCACAAGCAATGAGGAGCCACCCAAGTACCACTGCGTAAGGTGCCCCCCAGCCCTGAACGCCCACCAGGGACTAGCCCAGCCCGCTCCAGCTGGGGCTGAGGGTCTTGGGGGCAGAGCAGGAGCCAGGACCCCAGTGGTTCCCAGCGTCCCCAAGAGGGACACGGATGGCTGGAGGCGTGCAGGGTCCTGCGGGACGCACCCAGGGACCCGCTTTACCCCTCTGCCTGGCAGGTATTTGCCTTCCTCGGGTTTTTGGCCAGCGCCATGTGGATCAACGCCGCGGCCACGGAGCTGGTGAACATCCTCCGGACGCTGGGCATCATCTTCCAGCTGAGCAACACCGTGCTGGGCTTGACGCTGCTGGCCTGGGGCAACAGCATTGGTGGTAAGGGCTCCGCTGCGCCCCGGGGCCAGCCCTGCTGCACCCCTCCTCCTGGCATCCCCCAAAGCGTCCCCTTCTCCCTCTGCAGACACCTTCTCGGACCTCACCATGGCACGGCAGGGCTACCCGCGCATGGCCTTCTCCGCCTGCTTCGGGGGCATCATCTTCAGTATCCTTTGGGTGCCGGGGGGAGGTGGTGGTACGTGGGGTGGGGGCTGCCTCAGTTTCCCTGCCTGCAGCCCAAGGAGAGCCCCTGCTCATGGGGAATCCCCAGGAAAAAGCAGGGCAGGAGCCATCCCGGAGTCCCTGGGATGCTGGCACCCTCCCTGGTGCCCACTCAGTGCGGGGGGACCGGTGTGGTGCTTGTGAACCCCAGGAGCTGCAGGGATGGAGCCAGCAGCATCCCCCTGTCCCCGCTGCTGTCCCAGCCCCAGCGGGGGCGGGGTTCGGGCTGGAAGCAGACAGATTTGGGATCTGCCAAGGGGAAGAGGCTGTGCCACCCTCCGGGAGGCTTCGTGTGGTCCCCAGACTGAGCTGAAGCCTCTCCTCCCCCAGTGCTCCAGGGACAAACTGGGCAAGGCTTTGGGCTAGCGACAGCCATGGGGTGCAGGCAGGGAGGCAGAGGGTCAGTGACGTCCCCCTCGCCGCGTCTCCATCCTGAACGTGCCCCAGACATCCTGGTCGGCGTGGGACTGGGCTGCCTGCTGCAGATGACCAGCAGCCAGCTGGTGGTGAAGGTAAGGCTGCGGTGGCACGGGTGCGGCTGGCAGCAGGACACCAGCATGGCTCCAGCATGGCTCTCCGTCTCTCTGGCAGCTGGAGCCCGACAGCCTCCTGGTCTGGATCCTCGCCGGGGCGCTGGGGCTGAGCTTGGTCTTCTCCTTCGTGTCGGTGCCGGCGCAGTGCTTCCAGCTGGGCAAAGCCTACGGCGTCTGCCTCATCCTCTACTACCTGGCCTTCCTCTGCGTAGCCCTGCTGACAGAGTTCAGGGTGATCCATCTCTCCGCCGTCTGAGCGGCCCCAGCGCCGGCAGGAGATGCGTGTCCATCTCCTGGCCTCCCCGCCGGATCGGGGTCTTGCTCTCCCCTCTCCCTGCCAAGTGGGGGACAAGGGCACCTCGATCCCAACCAGCCCAGCCCTCGGCCTTCGCTTTCCGGAGTGGGGTTGGTTGGTCGTGCTTTGGGGAAGGAAGAGGAGCTGTTAGTCATGAGCTGCGTCTTCTCCCCGCTCTGTTTAATCTGGTTGAACTCAAGGCGGCTTAAGAGCTCGGCTTTCTCCAGTCCCAGTGGCAGGGACAGAGGAGAGGGCAGCTCCAGCCGGGGTGACAACAGGAGAGGTTTTACCTCTCCCACCACTTCACTTTCCGCTCACCGTCTCCACGCTGGCTGCGCTGGGACAGGGCGAGGGCGGTCGTGCGGCACGGGGTCACCCTGGGACGGCCCGAGCACAAAGTTTGTCACCGCGAAGGACGCGATGTCTCCACAGCGCAGGTTGGAAATAGCCGAGAGACGGGGTTAAGGTAAGGCAAAGCGCTAGGGCAGCGCTTGGTTTTAATGCAAGCAAAGCTGGAGGGGAAAAAAAAAAAGACAACAAACCAAGGGAGGCTGGCTTCCCCTGCTTTTTTAAGCTGTTTTTCAACTGGAGTTTCAGATCCTACTGTTCTCCGTGGACAGAGCTGTAGGGAAGGTCGGGGAGGTTTCCGCACACAGCATTGGCCTCTGGCAAAACCAGGTTTTAGGCACTGTAAAAAAAAAAAAAAAATTGCAATTAAAAAAAAAAAAAAAACAACACAAACCCAACCTTCCACTTGCGGTGTTTGCTGTGAGGGTGTAACGCAACCCTCACCCTGCGCGGTGACGTTGAGGGGAGAGGGGACGGGAGCTGAGCCAGACACGAGGCAGCAGCGGCAGAGGGGCCTGGGGGGCCGAGCCCCTCCGTGCTTTTTCCCGGCGGCTGGGGGAAGCGGTTTCCTCCGGGTTCACCGGGAGTTGATTTCTCAAGAGCAGTCACATGCGCCTGACTCGGCCATTTCGTCCCAACGGTTGGGAACCGCAGTGTCACGGCCGGCCTGGCACGGGGTCAGCACGGGCTGCCAGGGCTGTTACTCAGCTCCCCTGCGACGGGGACGCCGGCGGTCCCGGGGGAAGCGGAGCGGGTGGGCTGGTGCTTCCAGGCCCTGGCAGAGGGGCTGCAGGGCGCAAGCTAGAAAACAAGCTGCCGTTACGGATGGACAACCACGTTTCTGCTCCGTGGGGAGAGAGGGGCTGTTTTGCAAGAGGCACAACCGCCAAACCTGGTTCTCGCTCCCGTCTTGGGTGCCAGCAGCCTCCTGGGCCTGAATCATTTCTCCTTTTTCTAACCAGATACGGGCTTGCACGAAAAAATAACGCTCCTTGTGCCCGCGGCTCTCGGCTCTGCCCTGAACCTGCTGACAAGTTCCTGGCAGCTCCTGGAATGATCCGGGGAGAGCAGCCCCACTGCCTTACACACAGCAGGGCTAAAGCAATCAAAACTGCGGCCAGCGAACCAAGACAGAGGCACAGGGTCAAAAAAAAACCCCTCTAACCTTCAACATTGCACTGGGGTAGCTCTAAAAACAGAAGTTTGAAAGCATTATGTGAACATTTAGGAAAAAAAACTGGCAGGGGGAAGGGCAGAAGGGAAGCTGAGCTTTGCAGCGTCCAGGAAGAATTCAGAGCAGCTCGGCAGGGCACGCACGCAGAATATGCCCATGCAAGCGTTGCCACTGGAGAGGGAGGGCGGGCACCGCTCCTCCTCGAACGCTGTGGAAGTGCTTCACCCGCGGCCAAGCCTCACGTCTGGAATAACACGGGAAGGAGGAAAGGAAGCCGCTGCCTTTACAAAGCTGAGGATGCTCTTTATTAGTGTGCTTGGAAAAAATCTAGAGAACATTTTACAGACATGTCCATAAAATCATTTTATAAACAAAACACCAGCATACAAAATCCTGCAGTGCTTCCTCCCTTGCTCCCTACAAAATGATTGTCTCCGACGTTAGTCTGTGTGTCAGGTGGGGGAGAGGAGGATAAATAGAAGGGGATGCCCCGTACTCAAACTTCGTTTCCTTCCGGACAAAGTCGTGTGGAAGAAGTAAACTTCTGCGACCCTCCCTGGTTTACAAAAATAATTCATACAACGTGCACGTGGGGACAGGTCGACATCTCAGCACAAAACCACAGAAGCAGCACCTGAGCCCTGAACTCCTGTCCAAGCATTCCCATCTCTGTGTTCCCGCGTGTGAAGCCGGTCAGTGTCCCCTCCAGTTTAGCTTAAAGCTGCAGAAAACACCCCAAAAAAAAGTCACTGACAGCCCTGCAAGGAGAAACAGGCTGTAGGGGAAAGCAGAGTTTAAACACAGCCATTTTTTTTTTTTCCCCCCTTAACCTTCACAATGCTTGTTCAGCCTGCCCACAACTTAAACCAGAATAAACAGCATCTCCAGCCCCAGGACTCCGCTGGGTAAATCTCCCAGGCTGCGACTCCACGCAGAGCAACCGCCAGAGCAACAACCGCACCGCTCATTAACTTGTGGTCGAATTTATGGTTTGGAAAACAGCCCTTGAAGGTCCTTCACGGTTCAGCTCAGAAGTAGTTTCATACCTGCAGTACCCAGAAAGGAAACAAAGAGTTGCCCTGAGGCCCCCGAGAAATTTGGCAAGGGTTGAGAGCTCACCTGCTCTTCCCATCCAATAACCCAACTGTTCCCACTGTGCTACGCAGGGAGAGATTTTCAGAAGCAGCCCTGTCTTGCCTGCTTTTGAAAGTCTCACCCACCCAGGACATGCTCCTGAGCTGCCCAGGTAGGATCAGTTCTCTCCCACCATCCTTGTGCCACGTGGTGGGGCTACCAAGGAAAAAAGAGGTGTGTGGGACAAAGGGAGTGGGCACACAGATCTCCCACTGCCTGGTCTATCCGGAGAAAGGAGAAAGCCTCCCCAGCAAGCTCTACTCTTAGTCTGAACCTGAGAAAAGACCAAACAGCAGGAGGGGAGGGGAGCCTCCCAGCTGACAGATACTTCCAGCCCTCAGCACTTTCTGTGCTGACAGGGGAAAAAACGGAACTTCAGAGAGAGGTTCCCAGCCTGCCATGACCACAGAAGAAACGTGGCAGAGCTGAGAAGGGATCCCTTTTCCCCCTTCCTTCCCATCCCTCAGCTACCACATCTGGCAGCCCCCTTGCCAGCTGCAGAAAAGCAGAGAAGGAAGAAGAATCATCGTTTTCCACATTCCTCCTGCATCCAGAATTCAGGGGAACAGTAAAACTCCCCAGTGGATCTTCCCAAGATCCAACTCGGTCAGTGTTTGCTGGCCTGAGGAAGGTTTCTGCAAGGTGAGAGCAAGGGAGGAGCAACACTGCTGCTCACTGGTATGAACAAAGCAACGGCCCGGCCGAGGACGAACCAGCAGTAGAGCTTGATGACCACATGCTCTCCTTAACCCAGAGCCAGGCAGAAATAAGTCTGACTCAGAGCTGCAAAACCTTCCATTTCTTCCTCCCGGTGATCTACCTGAGCTAAAGACCAGCAAAACCAGCAAACTCCTGTCCCGCCTATGGTCGTAACACAACGAGATGCTGGCCACCAGCTGCCACAGAACTGCTAAATTCGATAATCAGAGCCAGATCTACTACAGGGAGTGCATCTAGGTGTGCCAAAAAGGAGGGGAAAGGCAGACTGCTCTTCCAAAAGTGCTGAAATATCACACCACCTCCCCTTTCTCTGCATAAGGAAGGTGGAGAAGAAACAAAAACTCACTCCCTCATCTTTTATTCCTAGGTTAATGGTACCCTTTAAGCAAAAAGAGATCTTCAAAAAGGGCAAACGTTTTAATATTAAGCAGGTGGCTTCAGCACATTTCCTGCTGTTAATGGCTGCACGTCCCTTTCCCCCAGGCCTGTTAGTGGCAAGACAAACAGCAGGCTGGAGCCTGGGGAGCAGCTCAGAGGGAGAAGGTTCTGTCCGAGACGCTAACTCTGTGCTGAGCACGGGTATCACGCTCAGTCTGGGTGCAGCAGATTACAGAGAGTCCCCCTGGGGCTCTGGTTTTTCAGCAATCCACTGCCTAGGGGAAGAGATTTAAACCCTAAAGCTGAACAGTACACTGAACAGATCTATATACACCATCCCGATACACACGCCGTGAAGTAATACTCTAGGTTATTGCATAGAAGGCGCCTTGCGTTAGCTAGGCCTAAATGACAGTCTGGGAGCGTTGTCGGAGGCTCTGGGGCTTCAGAGAGCTGTTGGAAGCAGATGCAGGCTCTTGCAATGGCGTTTGAGATTCCTCTTTTCTGGAATGCTCCTCATACCATTCCTGCAACGGGAGATCAAACACACGGAGGTCAGGCTCTGCCCCACACCAGCCTATCCCGGAATCACAGACCAAGCAGAACGGGCAGGGAGCTTCTCTGCAGATTTCCACCCAGCTGGGACTGAAGACTCATCCCCAAGCGAGTTGGCCATGAACGGTTATGAGATTAAATTCTTTCAGTACTGATCATTACATCAGCCCATGACCTTCAGCCTGGAGGTGAAGGTCTGGCAGGCACTACGGCGACCAAATCCACGGCACAGAGCTCCCGACCACAAAGGGCACTAGCAGGAATTCCCTAAACAATCCAGGGAAACAGCTGATTTAAGCGTTTCCCATCTTTGTTAGCCTGCTGTTCTGAGGGAAAACCAGGCAGCATTGCTCCGCCTGGGAGAACGCTTGGTTTCTGTGTCAGACAGACACACCCAAGCTCAAACACAATCACATTCCAGTGGCTTAACAAATTAGCGTTCCGCAGCCCCAGGAAGGCACTACGCATGTGCTCTTAGTCCCAGCAAACACGTCTACCTCGGAGAGTCTCGGGAAGCTCAGCCAAGCTGGAGTGCCTACACACACACCGGAGCACGCGGTTACGGCAACTCTGCTGACGCAAACCTGCGCAGCCGGGCACCTGGACCCGCTGAGGAGGCTCTGACGTGCTCTGTGGTTTAAGAAAGTCCCAGAATGCCAGAACAGATGAATCTGAAGTTTGTTTCATCTACTGCCCACCCTTCTCACAGAGCTGCCTGGGTCCTGGAGGAAAAAAGCCCCCAGTGTTTAAAAGGACAGTTTGTTTTTCAAGGAAACATTCTGCTCACCACAGAGACTTACTGATACTTCCAACTTGGGCTCACATACCTGTATCTCCTCCTCGTACATCTTCATACTCAAATCACTCTTGGTCCTTGATCTGCGTCCCAGAAACACTGTTGACATTTGCTATAAAGTTGGGAGAAGGAGGAGGAAAAAAACCAAAAAGACATCCATCAGTTAACTGAGCAGCTCACAGGATCAGTCCCTGGAACTTGAGACGTCCTTCACGCAGACACCCATCACCCAACGATGAGCTTGGGCTATCCTGGGCTCCTCCTGTTGTCATGGGAGAAAGGCATTTGAAGGTGCACATAACCTGAACAAATGCAGGCATCCACTGCAGGCTGAGACAAGTCACACTAAAGCAGGTCCCCAAAAACTACAGACACACCTGTAGCTCGGATGGATGCATCGCTGGTGCTTAATTCAGTCAGATAAACATAACATCAGTGCCTGCACCAAGGCTCACACCCAAGCTTTCCAATAAGATCTCATCTAAGAACAATTTCACACTGTTGGCCCATGGGCCTGGACTTTTTGAATCATAGAATCATCATGTAAGTGGAGACCTGAAGTCTGAATTATTCCTGACCACGAGTTACATGAACAGAACTGAGAAGGAAAAGAAACCTCAGGGCTGGCATCATAATTCCAGACTCCAAGGCTGAGGACAGCGTCCGCCTTTGGTTTACTGTCTTGAAAACTGCTTCTGACCATTATCATTGTCGCTATTCTGAATTTTGTCTGTGTGAACAAGAGCTCAGCCTTTAACTACCAAGCCAACCAAAGCAAATTAAGGTAGCCTAAGAAACTGCAGCACCTGCACTTTGTAGTGGTGATACAAGAATATGATGGCTATTATTAAAACGATCGCTATAAGCTCTTCCCAGATGCATGAGACAACAGTTCTCAGACAAGAGCAGTTACTCAGCTCATTTTTCCAATTGTCCATCCTATTTTGGAATGAGAATGTAAGCAGGGCCATGCAGAAAGGAAGCCTGGTGTTTGGAATCGATACCATCGTATTCCTGCGTAATGCTTCAGGACTGTGCAAACCCAAGTGTATGACGGCACAGAGACAGGCAAATGACAAGACCGTGGCTTCCTTAGAGAAAAATTAATCTGCTTCTTCCAGTGAATGCTAGGCCAGGACAGTCCTAAGAGAAGTTTGTGGGTTACAGCGATGAGCCTCTGTCAAGTCTATTCAGAGCGCAGAGGAAATTCAGCCGCTGCTTTTCTAGAGCGGCAAAACCGAGCCCCTCCAGCAGCTCAGCTCTCAGCACTACAAAGACACATGCAGCTTCTCTCTTAAGATATGAAAAAGGCTTTTGTGGCCCTGGCACGCCTCCCTCCCCCGAAGCTGAGAACCTGCAAAACGCGTTTCCTCTTACCCCATATTTGTCCATCTGCAAAACGATCTTCTGCAGCTGAGCGGTTTCAGCGGCGGCCGAACTCCGCTTGTACAGCTCGATGATGCCAACCACTTCCTCCTTGGAGATCTCCTTCTCCAGCACAATGCCGTTGTCTTCTGGAGAGGCAAGAAAAAGAAAGATTAAAAAAAAAAAAGTCACCAAGATGAATATTGCTTCATCAGCCGCTATGATAATCCTGGAAGGTGAAGCTTAACAGCACACAGGACCAAGCCAGGTGCCAGGCGTGGTCTGTACCTACTTTTGTGACAAGAATGCGTATGTCCTCGTCCCCCCAACAAGGCAGGGAAGAAGTTAACTAGTGTGTAGGGCCAGCAAGCATCTCAGCTTCTTAAAATACTGGGCTTCTCAGTATCTTTAAAAAAAAAAAAAATCGTGTAGCTTTTTGCTTGCCTGTAAATTAACTAGCAAAGCAAACAATCACGCAGGAATTGCTGCCCTTTGCCCTTCGACTGCCTAACACGGCTTCAGTGCTAAAAAATGGCTTTCACTGCACCCTTCAAACTGGGTGCAGGAGGGATCACGAGGAAGTGTTTCTGTAACTAACAACGCCCGGCTCCTGCGGGCCTGCACCACACAGATTTGATCTTCTGGCACCTAAGATGAGGGGCTGATCAAAGCTGCTCCCAAGGCTGGGGCCTTCATCGTGTTTCTGCGGGGAAGATTCTCTGGTGTTAAATGTATGAGTGCAGTAGCTACATCTTCATGTAAAGAATTATTAAGATGAGTCTGCACAGAGAAAGAGTAGAAAAGTCTGGGTGTAGATCACCTGAAGGAACAGGAGGAGAAGGGCTGCAGGAGATTAATGTGTTTATGGCACCTAAATTAGCAGGTCATGAAGTCACATGCAGTTTCAGACACCCAGCTCCGGAGACAAAGGACAGTGAGTAAAACTGATGACTCACTGGGGTGAGGGGATGGAGAGAGTCACTGTCAGTTCCTAAAGGGGACAGAAAGGCACGTCCAAAACCAGCACGCAGCCACCAGTCTAAGTACAACCGAGAGATGTGGAAAGGACTGCACAGGCAGCGTCCATGGTCCTCCGTGTCACAGAAAGAGTGCTGGCAAACTACTTGGATCCAGCATTTTGGTGTCTGAATGCTGGACAAGCCACCTGGAGACACGTTCTGGTGCCAGTGAGCAGAAAAGCGAGGAAGGGAAATTGGTTTTAAAAGAAAAATCACTCTCCCTTCCTGTAAGGTCTCTTGTTGAGCTTTGCTACATCGTCGCTGTAATGTTTCCTAGATTTCTTTCATGAAATGCATGCAGACTTCCTATCTTTAAATAATTTAATTGGAACAGTTCAAGCAGTAGTTGGCGTGCGTGCACACACGCACGCACACACACACACGTATACATAAAAAAAAAACCCCACATACATACACACACATTCGTTTTGGGGAATACTGGGGGAGAGATGAGAGGCAGAGCAGAAAGGCCAGATAGAAATCTCACACAAAAGCTACCAAAAAAAATAAATCTAGTCTTTGCTAGCCAATCCCATTCTCTCCTAGAGACATAAGACACCAGGGAGAGAAGACACAACGTTGTGGGTCAGCCAGTCCTCAGTTCTGACCTTCTGAATCTTGGTTCTTCCGAGTGTAGTTCATGCGGAAGACAAAAGCATCCAGAATAAAAGCCACGATGATTGTCATCACCACCTGGGAGAGGACATGAACAGAGATCAGGAGGCTGCTGCTGGGGGATTCTTCTGGCCCAGTTCAGCAGGAAGCTGAGCATTTGGTCTGTGCTTCAGGTCTATGCTCCCCAGCTCCTCCACGGCGGAGGGGATGCACACGTCACACATCTACTTGCGAGTAAACTGCTAACAGTCAACCACAAAGGGGACAGAACGAAACTGTGCTGCTGTAGTGTTTACCGCAGGCCCAGATTTGTGCAGCACCAGCTTTGTCAATGCCCATAAATTCAACTTTCTGCAAGTGACGTGGACTCATACCTGTTTCTGGAAGACATTTATGCAGAAGAGCAAAGTCGTCCCTATTTAGGGATGCAAGCTCCCTACTGTAAAAGCTGCCTCCCCTCCCCATCCCCACTATTTGATGCACGAAGCACATCCAGAAACCTACCATGGTCACAATATAGAAGATCATGAAGTAAAGACGGCTCCAGTGAGTGGTTTGGGACGTCACCCCTTCCTAAAGAAGAGAGGGAAGAAGTCAGTAGTGCATAAAGGAAGGGAGAGTCTGCTGTTACCTGCTTGCCAACAGACATAAAGTAGCCTAAACATGATCTGTCTCTCATTCATGGCTCCTCAGTTAACCCCAGGGACTGCCTGCGCAATGCAAGAAAACACGCCCAGCAGCATGCCAGAGGTCAAATGCCACCCAACGAGCAGGAGCAAAAAGATGTCTCGCAACAAAGTTGGGCCTATCTCCCGTCCCCAGGGGAAGAAAGCAGAGGTGGCAGGTAAGATCTAGCTCAACTGGCAAAGAGCCTGTGCTGTCTATACACACGAGGTAGCTGAGGTTTACTCACCATGATGATGTACCAGTCATTGACGACCGTCAGCTCAAACAGTGTGACTGTATACAAAGAGAAAAAAGACAGACAATTGCTTTATCCATCCTGACCTACCTTACAGTGATTCTTAGACAAAGTATTTGTCAGGGAAGACTGATGCAAGACACCGAAGTTTCAACACAACCAGCAAATCCAGAGACAGAACGCAGCCCCTCATCACTGCAATTACTGCAGACAAAGTGGGTCAGACCCACAGAACCAGGAGCACGGCTTAATCTATTTTTATTAAAGGAATCAGAAAGAGATATGATTCTTTCCACCAGAGAGCATGGAAACCTCTGAAATCTCCAGGAGATAAGCATCGCTGCTCACACATTAAGAAAAATCATGGAGAGTAATCAACACATTGAAATTATTCTGTATCAGTGAGTTTAAAGAAACATATTAGCATCACTATTGGTTCTTTAGAAGGGTTGGGACTTACAGCCTCCCTAAATAGCTCCAGAAGTCTGGTCTGATCACCAGTCAGAACAGATCTGCTGGCTTTTAAGAGATGTCTGCTTACCTTGCAAAACAGTCACGGCACAATTAGTCAGCTGGAGTTCTCCAGACAGAAAGAGCAGGATGCTGAGTGTTTGAGGTGTATTAGTAGGACTCTCTGGGAGAGTCCCAGGCTTACATGAGCATTACAGTCCTGCCATCCAGCTCTGCAGGAACACAGATGCACTAAGGAATAGCTTTTGCTACAGTCAAAGCCACCCTTACCAAAGCTGTTCAAAATGTTGTCGAAGTTGTTGAGATAGTAATAACCTTCTTCTACAACTGTCTTGTTGCCAATTGTATGATTCACCCAGCGGTAGGAATCTGCGACTGTGCTTGTGCTAGTTGGAGAAACCAGGACAAAGAATGAGAAGAGAACTGGAAAAGCAAGAAAAATGTCAAGGGTTATAAAAATACCAAAACGCTTAGCAGGCAGCGAGCAGGGTGGCAGTTTCTACCTCTTGGCCAACACTTGCCTTTTCTCTGAAAGAAAGCCTCTCTCCTTCACTGCTCAGCACAAGCCCAGGAAGCACAGAGAGTCTTTCTAATCATTCAGCAAATATTATACCAGAGAAACGGAGTGTTTGAGTTAGACTCCTTGGCTCACACCCTTAAAGCTTGGCATTTCCAAGTGGTCTGCCATCATTTAAGATGAAAAGGGCACAGGACAGCTTAGTTTCCAAGACCAGGTGAATTTATCTTGGTACAAAGCAAGGCCTAAATATGTAACACGTCTGGCCAAGCAACCCTGCCATCACCAAGATAAAAACCCCAGCGTCACTCTAGAGCAGATGTTACAAGAGTTTCCAGCCATGGTGCGATGAAAAAGTCCTCCAGTGCAGCTACCTGAGGCAAGTTACAGAGCTGTCTTGGTTTCGGCAGGGATGGAGTTAATTTTCCTCTCAGTAGGAGGAACCATCACAAAAGCGCATTAAAACCATCCAGCCCTACCACAGAAACCTCTCCCTTTCCACATGCAACGCAACAGCCCTTTCATCCAATCTTACCTAGAGAAGTGAAGTGTCTCCTAGACTTCCGCAGCCTTACCTGCAAACCCCCACTCAGCCCCATCCTCTGGCTCCTTCTCCACAGGGAGACAGAGCTGCCAGAGCTCGCTGCTACTGGCCGTGCACCAAAACCGCTGCGGAGGGGGGTGGATTCGCAGTACTCACTTGCAGCAGTTCGGGTAGACCACGCCAGCAAAGAACTCCATGCCAACAATGGCAAAGCAATAGTAGAAGATCAGCAGGGTTAAACCCAGGCTAGAGGCAAAAACAGAGAGAGTATTATGCTGCTGAAGAGTTGCTAAGGCAGTGGAACACAAAGTCACAGGCTGCTTGCTCTGGAAGGAATTCCCAGCGGATGGGAAGCAGCATTGAAAACCCCAGACCACCCTCCCTGCCACTGTGGCTCTGCAGTTCTTTGCCTGCTCTCATTCAAGAGGTTCTTGGACAAGGAGCTTGCCACTTGCTGAAGAGAGAAACTAAAGAGCAGCCTGGATTCCCTCCCAGTCTGTCTTTTTTTTTTCTGGTAAACAAATGTCTCGCCACAGTTTCTTTAATGAAGAACAACACACACAGTTTCTGCCCTCTCTAGGTCCTTGACACAGGGACTGTGCCAAGAGCAGGGTTCTCTAGCTCACACGCTCTGCTCAGACCTCCTTCAAGAGAACAGGGATGCTCCACTCAAACACCAAGCTCCTTCTGCCCCATCATTTCACAATAAAGCTCTCAAGCAGCAGTATCCTGACCCCAGCCCTAGACACTAAACCTTCACTCCCCTCTCCCCACCGTCACTAAGAGAAGAAATTAGTACCTGGCCATCCGGGGGAACAACTCAAACATAGTGTCCAGGACATTTCGGTATCGTTTCTTCAATTTAAATAGCCTGAAAGAAAAAGCCAGCAGTTACCTATCACACCAACACCTTCCTGGCAGTGTTGTATCACAGTTCTCTGTACCCCCCAGGTCAATGGACAGTAAGGTTTTCTGACACCAAACTCACAGGATCTGCTCTTCATCAAGCAGTCTCCACTCACCTAACAACGTCCTGCTGTCTCATCCCAATGTTTGTGACGCATTCAGCTAGGTGTTTACAGGGCAGAGGAATCTCAAGGAGTAAGTGTACATCTTTATACACAGTATGATGCACAAATAGCTATTTAAAAAAATAAATATAATAAGAACTTAAACTAGTCCTGTGTACAGGGTCAGGATTCGTTACTCCTTTCCTCAGACATCAGCTTTTCTGTGTTTCCCCCATGACCCAATAAAAATTGATGAAAGAAAACTACATTGTGCCTGCTAATTTAAGATTTGGCAACTCCATCAGCCTTTACAGAGAAACACAGCTGCCAAACACAGGCTTTGGCAGGGGAGCAACAGAGAAAATTTTTTCCCCCCCCTTGAGTGTCATAAAATGTTTTTCAAATCCTCACTGAAGAGCTAAATTACATTAGTGAATTTTTAACAAAACAACATTTTGCCTTCAATGCCTTCCCCCTACGGCTCTCCAAGCGTTCTGCGAAGGCGAATGTACCTCCGAAACAGCCTGGAAATGAGAGGGTTCACCAGACCCATCTCTCTGAGCTGCAGAGAGGTTACAGGCCAGAGTGTGAGACACAGTTGGAGCAGGGTTGTACTTCACCCTAGAAAGCAGCACCCTGTGAAAACTGTAATTTCTGGTAATTCAACGGAAATTATTAAACTGGCTCAGACTGTCTCACCCTGCCAGAAGAGCTTTTCTCTGAGCAGCATCAGACAATTTAGAGGAGGTGTAAGAACCCCACGAAGGCAGACACAGGATAATCTGCCCCCGGTAAATCCCTTGATCTCTAATAGAGATCAGCTTAAGCTCCAAAGCACGGGGTTTCACATCCCATCCCAAGTTTTTGTTATCGTTCATTTTGATAACTCGGGCTAATCTCATTACCCCACGCAATTTCTGTTTGCCGTGGTCACGTACCCACAGAGCAATCCTTGCCCTCTCCTGGTAAGGAGCTCGGTCCCCAACTGGATTGATAGAAAACAAGCCCGGCTGTTTTCTTCCCCACCTGCTCTCTGTATCCTCCGCCCTGAGCCTTCCCATCTCACCTCAGCAGCTGAAGGGGTCGCAAGACCACAATGAAGTAGAACGGCTCCATGTTGAACGCCAGTGCCATCAGCCCCAAAAATGCAAACAGGGTGACAGAGAAGTCAAAGCTGGAAAGAAAAAAAATAAAATAAGAGCCATGACTTATCACTAGTGTTTCAGCAGAGGAGAGGTGCTTGGTGCTGCTCCAGCCTAACAAGATGCACAAGGCCAAGAGGCAGAGAAATTATAACAGCCTGCTACTGGCCTTGCCTACAGGCCTAAAAACTCATCTCAGAAGTCAGTCTTTCTAACCCAGCCATTTTCACCACCTCTCCCTCAGAAACACCAGTGCGCACTTACAGATTCCAGCCGGAGGACAGGTACTCAACGGGCCCCAGTCCAGTGGTCTTCAGGAGCAGCTCCACGCCATAGACTGTAAAACAAGACGACAGCCACGGTCAGAAATACGCAGTGTCACACGGAGGGCTTATGCAAAGGCTTGCCCTCAAAGATGTGTGGTGCTTTAAGTACAGGACTTCTGAACGTGGGTTTAACAGACCCCCACCCATCCTCCTTATTTTCGGTGAGATGCCAAAGAGACATTTTCCCTCCAAGTCAACACCTTTTCCTGTATTCACGGTGATTTCTCTCTAGAGCAGCCTACAAAACACTTAGTTGGCTAACACGCTATAGGTGTTGGGGCACAAGCTCCAGTAGGAATGGCCTGAAAGTGGCATAGGGAATTCAGTCCTGCCTGTTTATTTCCTTCAATCTCAGTGGAACATATCCACATCCCATAGCACCTGGACCTGCAGGGAGAGATCCTTTCAAAGAAGAGCCATCAACTTTCACCCTCTGTCCCGGCAGCACCTCGTGGGCCTGCAGATTCAAGAACACCACAATCACATGATGACGCCCTGTTTGTCATCCCAAAATCTTTCTTTCCAGGTTCCAAGGAGGAAGGGTGGGAGAGAACAGCTGGATGACAATATCCTTGTGACAAGAAGCATTGCAGAGTGCCTCTGCCTTCAAACTTTCACAACAAGCATTTTGAAGACTAACGGCCAGGGAAGCACTAGAGCCACCCAGGAGTCAACTAACAGGTTAGCAACCTCTCCTAGATGCTCTGAAGAACCTCCTGCTGCAGTTTTACACACTATTTTGATTCAATGGAGCTATACTTTGCTTCTCCTCAAGCATGAGGCGCTGGCAGGAGAAGGGAAGTGAATTCACATCACTGAAGAGTTCTACAGCAGTGCGATGAGCCAGCACAGGAAGATGCAGTTGCTTGTACTTGGGCTGAAGAGGAAGACTAATGTTCTTGGAAGGGATGACGTTCAATTAGAAAACTCAGCTTGTCAGCTAGTTCATCTCGTCCTTTCGCACTTCTCCTCAGCATGCCCCTGCACTCTCCACTCCAACAGGACTGCCTCGCTTCGTGTGGCTGAGCGCCAGCTTGCAGCCGCAATCAGATCAGAGCTGGTAATGCCTCCTGGAATAGACAGCGCAGCGCAGTGCAACGTCAGCAGCCGCACACAGGGCCATCACAAGGCAGGAGGAGCTTACCACTTTGCATGCTGTGCCTAACAAACGAGGCTATTCTGCTCTCAGGGCTGAAGCCAACTTTAAGAATAACACACCAGCTTTTGCAGGGGGTTGCTCCAGAGGGAAGAGGCTCCCCCGACTGCAGGGGCACTGGGAGCTGTGTAACTGTGCAGCAGTGTTCACGTGGGTGCATGTGGATGCTGACAATCCCTGCCAGGCACAGCGTTGTTCTGGATGGAGCCTGCACACCCTCCCAGTTCCTTATGAAGTAACACAGCTCTGTTGGGAGGCATCAGCTTACTTGTGAGGAAGACTATGTAGCTCCATGGGACATTTCTGGAGAAGAAATTCCCTCCTGCAAGACACAACAAGAACTTTTTCTAGTCTTCCCTTTTTTCAATCCCCAGCATCACAGTCAAGAAACAAGCCGTGATGTTTCCTACCTTGCAGCATGAAGGTTTCAACAAGAATCCAAATTCCATTCACAGCCACCACAGTATCTGGAAAACAAAGTAAAAACCCATAGCAAAAGCACTTCTGCACCAGAGGACATCCACTTCCTAGGCTAACAAAAAGAGTGTAATAGAGGACAAGCAGTAGGGTCATTGTTTCTAATTCAAGAAACAAACTGAACTCGTAACACGGGAGAGTCTTCTACCCTGACTTTTCCCAGGCCTTTACCAGATACAGTACCTTCATCTTCAGAAGGAAACAAAGCTAGAACAAAACAATGGTCTGAATCAGGCTCAATCATTTTTACTCGTAATTATCTTACATTCTGCCATGTTATTACCTGCATATTTCAGCTTCCTCCTAGTTCTGGAGCAAGATCTCGAGAACCACGGTCCCCAACAGTGCAGCTCAAAGCCCTGTTAGTTTGTATCTGTCACTGCTTCCCAGCATCCAAATCCTGAGAAGTTAAGGTGTAGGACTTCTCCTTTTCACTCAGATCTCCTCACTCCACCCCAGTTTACAAAAAACATCCCAGTTTACAAAAAACTTCTCCAACATTCAAAACACTCCCTAATTCCTGGGTAGCAGCAGATCGTTTAGAACATAGCAAGCAGCTCCATGAGTAAGCACTCTTTCTCCTCTAGAGAACAGGAGCACAGAACCATTCTCACAGGCAGTACAGTTGCCAGGCAATCCCTGCAGCAACGAGGACGCTTGCACCTTCTCAAGTGCAAACAGAAAGCGGTTGACTGGCAAGGTGGTTCCTTACCCAGTATCCTTCAGCTGCAAGATAAAAACCTCTAGGCTTGTGAAAGCTAACAACCAACCGACCTAAACGCAACCAGCTCCTGCAGAACCAGACCCACAAGTGCATTACAAAGCAGTGAACCAATGAACCTGTCCAGAAGACTCGACACAGCAAGAGCTGGGAGTCCAGGCTGCAGTAGTGGTCGGTGTGAGTATGCAGTTCCCTCCCCTCTCTGCCAAAACTCAAAAATTTGTACATGAGACACAGCCCCACCAGGCTAAGTCCTTGCGAGGGCTGGCAGACACAGCACACCAGACCCATGTGATCAAGGGAGCCCAGCAGAGAGGCAGCTCATCACTTCTACTTACACATGGTGTATTGGAACACACGGGACTTCACAAGGATGTTGATGCCTGCATGAAGGAAAGTATGACAAAACAAGTGTTTACATGATCCTTCATACCTCACACACAGATTCCTCTGTCTTCTCCGTAGAGACATTTTTCATTCCAACCCTCAGCACAGAAGCTAAACAGATTAGCAGATTATTAACTTTTACTTCTTGGGATCAAGTTCAAATTTCCTCTAGAATTTTAGCAGCAATGAACTCACTATCCTTAACCCCTGCGATGCTTTTTTTTTTTTCCTCTCTGTGCTAGTTCTGTGGTGTGGACAGAGGTAAATGCAGCTGCTGAAGCACTCTTGTTTGGAACAACAGAAATGCTGTTGAGGAGGGTTGAGTGCATCAGCAGATAGGCAGGACTTGTACGGCAGCTGTGTGTTTGGATCAAGATGGTGGTAACTGTTTCCCACTAGCACACAACACTGAAAAAGAATCGCAGATAAGTTCTTTTATCTGAATGGCCACATTCAGTCAGGAAACTTGAGACATAGAAGATAAACCACATTTGCAAGACAGATTACACTGATGGGTATTTCAGCCCTCTTTCCCCTTCCCGAGCACTGCACTTGACCTGCACAAGCGCTGCAACCACATCTTGGGACTAGGAAACCTAGCAGCTTTTTGAAAAGACAAATCCCACTCCGCAGTCACTGCTGTGAGTTGCTGCCTGGGATATGGAGAAACTCTATAAACCCTACTGGATTCAGCAGTCATAAATCCCCAGCTAACCTCTGTGCTGAAAAAGGAATACAGCCCTCCATGACAGAATCATAGAACGGTTTGGGTTGGAAGAGACCTTCAAAGGTCACCTAGTCCAATCCCCCTGCAAGGAGCAGGGACATGATCTCAGGGTCTGGTTTGCTACAGAGCTTCTGCTAAGAAGTCTCTTATTTTAAGGAAGCCAGGGTTTGGGTCAGAGCACAGGGAATATTCACATGACAGAAACCTTCCTTGGAGGCTCTGGATACACAGAGAGTTGGTTAGTCGGCCTTCCCTCAGCTGTTTACCAGGCCATAAGAGAAGGTCCCTTCACAGGGCCTCATCTTTGTAAAGAAATGCTCTTCCTGTTAGTTGAACACATGTCGTCATGCAAACACAGCCTGTTACCTTTAAAAATAAGGAATGCTGTCCGTGGAAGGTCATCGAACCAGTGCTCACGATTTCGCTTTGCCTGGAAGCAGAATGGCCATGATCAGAAGCAGTCAATGCTACATCCACATTAAAAAAAAAAAAAAAATCTGCACTGATGAGACCCACCTTATCCCCATCATCTGCTTCTTTTAGATTGCCTTTGTTTCTTGCCCACCTTCTCTTTAATCACTGGCCTCCTTTGATCTCCCTCCCACCCACACTCCCCCTCTTCTCCACCCCATAAATCCTTACCTTCCATTTTAAGCCAACAACTTCATAGAAATTGTAAAAATCCTTTAGACTGCAAAAGAGAAAGAAGCATCTGATCAGAGCCTTGGAGTTGATTAGATCCTTAATTGTCCTTGTCAGGCATCATCAGTAAGAGACCCTGGAAGTTATTAACTCCTTATTAGAACTGCAACCACAGTTGATATCACGCAACACTGACCTCATCCCAGCCTGGCCAAAGGTCACTGCCTGACAATAGCCAGAACAGAGTGCAAAGCCCACCTTCCTTCTGTCATGCTACAGCCCTTAGAGGAAACTCTGACTCTACTGAACTCCAGAATTTTACCACTGAGAGGAAAGACCTCAGGCTTAGATAGCACACTGCAAGGGATAGAGATTGTACTGCTCTTCACGAAGAAATCTTGGACTGTCTTCGTTATTCGTACAGTCCTTTTCTAACACCTTTACACATTTTCTTTTCAAGGTAACAATGAAATTTGAAAAAGGACATGAAAGCAAAGAAACTCATAAAACACGAGTGCCTGCCTAGGTGCTCAGGGTCAGGCCTATAACAGCTTTTAGGTGTCTGAAAGTGAGGATGCTGAACTTCTCAGAGTTACTGGTGTCATTAGGTGCCTAAATTTAAGAACTCAGTCTTTCTCCTTAAGCCATTTTCAATACTTCTCTGTAGCACTCGACTTTAAGGAGAAGCATCAGCACCAGTTTCACAGGAGACTCACTCCAAGCCTGTCTGTGGCCAGAACAAAGGAAAAGGAAGAGAAGGTCTCCTGCTCTTAATTCCCTCTACTTCCATGCTGGCTGGAATTAGCTGCACCCACCCACCAGAATGGTAATTCTCTGCCTCATAACACAGAGGATAACAGTCCTGAAAGCACCAGCAGAACCAGATTTTAATTAACAAAACCCTGGGGGACACAGCCAGCTGCTGGAAAAAACAAAAACTTGTTAAGCTGCGAGGCCGCGCTGTGTGAAGAAACGCTCCTTGCAGGCTCTACCGCTGTTCCTCAATTTCTCGCTCCTCTGTTCTGGCAGGGGAGGTGGGGACAGAGGCTGCCTGGTGACTGCCAGCACAGCGCTGTATCCACAAGAGGGCACGCAGGAACTCCATCACCTCCGGAAAAAACCTCAACTCTCAGGGTACACACCCCTCCAAAGCTTCCCAAACAAATCCTTTCAATCACATAACTCTATTTATTCCCACATCCCGGACAAGTTTCCTTCCATAAAGCCAGCCATCCTCTCCGGAGTACAGCCTAGCTTCAGGGAGCGAAGCAACCTCCCCGCACTGGGTGCGGCAGCAAGACCGTCCTACCTGACTAAAGGAGTATGGCTTTGATTCAGTGCTTTGAAAGTGAGATACCGCTCTCTGGCACACATCCGAGGCTTGTAAAACCGCAAAAGCCCTTCAAAGTGCTTGTAGGAAATTCCAGACGGCCTCTAGAAACAAGGGAATCTTGTCATAAGCAGCAACATCAGGCAGAAGCACAGAGAGGTTAGCGCATTTAGTTCTCAGTCTGGATTTGTTTTAAGCAGGATTTCTAAATTATCGTAAGACGCCATTATAACTAAGCCCCAAAAGTACCCTAAGCCATGACTTTAACATACTGAGCTTATCCCAGAGCACGGAGATCAGAAAGCTCTCCTGGCAATCAGTCCCTCCAGCAAACGCAGAGCTGTTCCCCGTTGCCCTATCACGTGAAAACTGCCCAACCAGACTCCCCAAGCAACAGAGTTCAACCACTCTTCTTGGGAAATCAGTAGATAGCCTAACAGATCCCATGACTGGCACTTTTTAAGGACTATCAGCTGTGTGCTGATGAACTAATCTACTAGAAGTGGGTGAGTTATTTTTGGGACTTGCATCTCTTGCTGCTCCACAAGTTAAGCAAGAAATCAGCCCTCTCCCCCGGATGCTCTGTCCCCATAAAGAGTTGTTTGTAGGTGAATTTCTTCTGTTTCTGCACCATTCACTCATGCAGTACCTAGCAACTGCACCTTCACGTGCAGAACCCACCCCTCCTCTAAGTGCTTGAGAAGCGAGTCCTCAAGTGACCCACACTGAATCAGAGAGAAATCAAAGATCACGTGCTCTCCAGAACAAATTTCACCCATTTTATCAAGACACTTCCATAATCTCAGATGGGGCTGAAATTCAGGCTGAAATTTGGTTTTCCTCCAGAAACAGATATAAATGAGTTACACGAATGAAAAACACAGTAGCCCTTGGTGAGTACGCTTACAGTCAACAGACATAAATCGTATTTTCTGGAACACGCTCTTTAAGCACTCCAGATCACTGGTGTTCTTAAAACACCTCCCCTCCTGCCGCACCCCAGGCCGTTCTCGGCCTGCCTGCAGAGCCCTGTACCTGCTTGGTGATCAGCAAGCGGTAGGCATGCTGTATGGCCGTGCGCTTGTGCAGCAGCAAGGACTTAAACTTCCTCTTCTCGATGTCATTGAAGGTGTCAAACACAACAGCGAGAAGCTGCAGAGAGCAGACAGGAGAGAAAGTCATGTTTTGATCCTCAGCTCCT
Organism: Chlamydotis macqueenii; assembly: GCF_036417535.1. Lineage (NCBI taxonomy): Eukaryota > Metazoa > Chordata > Aves > Otidiformes > Otididae > Chlamydotis > Chlamydotis macqueenii. The sequence continues at coordinate 12,628,716 of NC_141572.1, read as the reverse complement.
TTGGCAACCCCGTTTCCACCACTCACATCCCCCTCTGAGCTGGTCTGGGCCCTGCCCTAGACGCCGCAAGAAGCAGAGCCAGCCCAGCAGCCGTGCTCTCATACTGCAGTTACCAGCACTTGTCAAGTCCTGACACACTGAGTAATTCCATCCCCTTCAAACTGATTTACAAAGTATTTCAGGCAAGCCCAGATAATAAAACGCCATTTTATGATAAATAATTAAGACAGAAAAGGACAATAAATTTCATGTAACTGAGTATGTCACTCCAAGCACGATATTAATGTGAGAGAAGCTGAAAGATACTCATATCATTCTGATTTAGTTCCATTTCCTTGTGGTTAAACATTAACAGACTTCTATTTGTAGCAAAGTTGTCATTTCTAGAAGTATTCTGCCAAAGGATCTCGGATTATTACAGAGCTCTCTTGGGAACGGGGGAGATCCTGCTGGGCAATGAGCTCCAAAGTCAGGCAGAGAGAAGCCGAGTGCTTCATCAGGGGACTCACCAAGTTCATGATGAAATACAGCTCGATGGAGAGATACACGATGAAGAAGACACAGGACCAGGGGTTCCGGGCATAAGATGGCATCATCACATCAGGGAAACTGCATCCGAAAAAGACACAAGTTTAAGCACCAAATCTCACTACAAAGGCAAGAGGCACAGGACACGTGTGTGTGTAAACCCACGTCCAAAGATCTGCACAGTCCTGCAAAACATGGGGCTGCTCAGGACGCAGAAGTTTGTGCCTAGCAACAAGCAGGAAGAACACGGAGGCATGCTGAGGAAAACAAATATGAAAAGCACATTCCTTGTACGTCCTGAAAACCAAACGGGCAGGAGGGATTTGTAAGGTGGCTAAGGGTTGTGCTTTAATACTTCGCAACAACAGCGATGCAGCCTTGGTGCAAGAGTGTTACGCCCTCAGATTTATCCCATCCTTTGCTAATTTCCTAATCCTCAGAGCTCTCCCTGATAGCAGATCAATATTTACCCACTGCTGTTATCCCCTTTCCTAGCAGACAGGTGAAATAAAGCAGGGGAATAGGAACTGTCAGCTGACAAAGGAGCACAAACAGAAACTTTCCCTTCTTGGACCCAGGCCTAATAAAGCAGTTTCTCCCCCGTTGCCCTCACAGTGATGAAGTGGTCTGAGTTGCTCAGAGATAACTCTGCATCTAAGGTCACAGTGTCCTAAAATAAAATCAAGTACCGGCTTTTCCCATGCAGGCTGATCCAGGAAATCCCTCTCTCATGCAGAGGAAAAGGGGTCACATTGGAAGAGAGAGCATTTCTGCAAATAAACTCTTGGCTCTGCTAGACAAAGGGAAAGCCCGAGCTAGAAATGCATGAACTTACTTTGAAGTGGTCAAAAGCACGAAGAGATTCACCAGGCTGTTCTCCAAGGTATTGAAGTACTGAAAGAAAAAACTCCCGTGACAAAATGCAAGCAGAATTTCATAGTGACATTTCATTCAAAACACAGTCAACCCACCCACCCACCCAGCTGAACACGGGCACTTCTACAACTCCCTGATGCCTCGTAGGAAAAGGGTACTTTAGCACTGGCCCTTTTTAAAGGTCCTGAGAGTTAAAACATAACACATGAAGAGTTAAAACAATTCAAAGCTTGTATATACACGTTTGTAGTAGCTACTCCCAGTAACTAGGACCCAGTAGCTGCTGGACTCTGACAGCCTGGCTGAGGTGGCCGAGCTTTCACCTTCCTCCCCTGGGGACAGCAGCAGGTGGCTCGTTTGGCTGAATTAAGACACCAAGAACATGGAACAACTATGGGAATGTTCCCTTTGGGACATCCTGGCTTTGAGGAAGTTCTCTCCACTGTCTTCCTTCCCAGCAGGCGGTAAACCAGGGTAACACTGCCAAGCAGCCTCTGAGCTGCGAGCGTCTGGCCTCCCAGGCCACCCGACGGGGACAAGCTACGTCCACACAGTAACGTTTGATTCTCAAACTGGTCAAAATGGGACTCAAGCTTCAGTTCAAGGAATCAGCGATACTCACCGGATCCGAGTGGTTAGGAGAAAACAAGTAAAAACCTAAAGAAGCAGCAGAGAAGATAGAGGAGGAGAGAAGAAAGGGGAAAAGAACAAACAAAAATAAAGTCTGTTTAACGTCAAGCAGCAGAGTGGCGAGTCTCTGTTCCCAAAGAGAAGGTCATGCAAAGAGTAAGCCCTCTCTGACACCATGGAGAGGAGAACATCTGGAAGGCCTTCCCCATACAGATTTGCCAACACGTCATTGGCATCTCACTGATCCTTTCAGAGAACAAACTTTCTGAGGCTAGTCTGAGGACAGCAGGTACACGAGAGAGACATGCATTTGTGGGAGTTTAGACTAGGAAACCACAAACACACCCACCACAGGATCTCCTCTGGAAGAGGTCAAAAGGACCTTTGTCTCAGAATCAAATACCCAGCTCCTAGGTTTTTCTGATCTCTAATTCTGCCTTCCAGAAGGCTGCAGATGAAATGGGATAAGTGGAAGATCCCGTCAGAACTCTGCATCTGAGCTGCTTTACATTCATCCAGGTTGTCTGCGTTGCTTTTGGACAATAACTGGTTAAGAGCATGACTTCAGCTTCCATAAATACAACTCACCAAGAATGGCAAAAATCACCATGAAGAACAGCAGGAGGAGAAGAATGTCAATAAATGGTGGGAGGGACTGAAAGATCTGTCGCAGATTTCTGAAAAATGAGAAAATATTAATAAACTAAATCTCACATGCTTTCTTCTCTGGGTTGGCATGGAAAAAAACAAAACAAAACAAAACCACACCACACTTGAGGACTTTCTTCCCACTCCCACCAAGGATTACAAGTAGAAAGCTAGGTAAATTAAGATTGTTTCCAAGCTACCTAACCTCTCCTTGGCAGTCAGCTCTCAGATACCGCAAACAATACTGATGTCACCCTGTCACCTTTCCTTCTCCAGACTCAAGATTACCTCTGCAATTCACTGCACAGTTTACAGACAAACCTAGGAGCCAGAAACAACACAGCCACATTCATGTGTTTGCTCTCTGAGGCAGTCTGTGCAGCTGAGGACAGTGCACATAAACATCACGTACCATGAGCACACTCAAAGCTACCACCTATGAAATTTCCCTACGTCGACAAGACACTGGGTACACTTCAGTCGGAATCACAAAAGATCTCAGAGATCTGAAATGCCCGCAAAAGACACTTATTTTCCAGAGATTCTTGTAGGATCAGAGCGCTTTTCCTCCATGCCAGTCCCAGGCCGGACAGCAGAAAACCCAGCCAGCTGACCGCTCACCTTCTGACGGCACCACAGTAACGACAGTCCACCAAGAAGATACAGCGCAGAGCTCTCGTTATGCGGACGTGTGAGGTTTGGCGCACCAACACCACAATGGCCTCTATGAACTGTACAAACAGCACGCAAGTCTGCAAAAAAAGGCGTTTAATGAGAGGCACAGCTGCAGTCTCCTTTTGGGAAAGGCAAAGCTCTCACTGACCACCCATTTATTTGGACACTTTAAGAGTGGGAGGTGTCTCTGAGAGCTTAGAGATCTCACATGAATCATTTGGCAGCTGGGACACGTGGCTAAGTCGTCCTTGCAAGAGTACAGGCCAGTGTTAATCCAGTTCTTTGGTTCTTGAAGACACTGAATGAGAAACGCTGACAATCAGACCGAAAACTTACCTTCACCATAGTCCTTTTGTGTCTGATAAAGGTTTGGAAGCCCAGCCACCTCATCTTCATCGAGAGTTCAAAGACTACGACAATTAACGCGAACAGCTCCAGGGTTGCGTGGACCTGTCAGAGTACAGCAAAGCTGAAACCGTCATCATAGGCCACATCTCTGCCCTTCCTTTTTCAAGAAGCAAGTGGGGTTGACAACAGTCTGACCACAGCTCCTGACACGCAGGAGAACCCAAGGCCACCCTTAAAGCTAGCACAGCATTCTGTTTTTCAAAGTTTCTACAGTTATTGCTTTGTGCTTTTATTAAAGCCCGTAGAATTTTCCTCTATTCAGTATCAAACCCAGAGCTTCCTGGAAATCCATGTCCCTTGAATAACTTGAATAACACATCAAAAAAACGGATTGATAGATTTGAAACAAAATGGCAAGAAACCAGCAACTTGAGCAAAAACAAACCTGTTTAAAAAGTTTGAGGTTGCTTTTTTTTTTTTAGTGAAATACAGGAAGAAAAGCTGCTAGGGACAGAGAATTTACATAAAGAAGGGTTTTCTCTTGAAACAGATGTTCTGGACAACCAGAGACAGGGTCCTGATCAGTCTCTGGAACAGAGAGCAGCTTCTGGCAGTGCTGAAGGACCTCTTCTCCCTTGGAAGATGCAAAATGCACCACGACAGTATTTTCTTACAACCTCAGCTTCAGCCACAGCTCAAAACCCAAACCCAGTTCCTCAGCCCCGACTCCTCTTGAGCAACACTTTGACCTCAAGGCTGCCATGGCTCTTCTGCACCCCTGGTGTGGTCCTAGGGTGTCATTAACAGCTCGAAAAGCAGACGTGGATTGTCGCACCAGCAACAGCAGCTCCCAGCACCGTGTGTGGCAGCGGTACCTCATGAAATGGCTGTGGACTGACAACAGCACACACCAGTTTGTGTACCGCTTCTCTCACCCTGCAGTTTGTGAAGGTTAGACATAAAACTTCAAGTCACACCCATTAAGAAGAGTCTTCACAACACTGGGAGGAGAGGACAGGAGGTTTAGCAACCTGTCCCAAGAGATCTGTTTGGGTTCTAGGAACCAGTGGTAGTGCTGAGGTAATGGCACCAAGCCTGACGATGACTTTAAAGCCACCCCATCAAAGCACGCAGATTATTGAGTTATCTCAAGAAAAAGCAAAAACCACACACTTCTCAAAGAGTTACAAAAATTAAAACTGTACAAATTAACAACATGAAATAAGTGTCGCTTTCATTGCGGTCCATGCACATCAGATGACAAAAGGATGTTTCACCGGCTGGTGTATCTGCTGTCAGCCCATTTACAGAACAAACCCAGTGGATTTTTTCCTCCTACTGTTACCTTCTTCCTCTACATTTAGCCTTCTTTGTCCCCTTCCCCACCCCTGCGAAACAGGCCGACTTCTTCATTTTGCCCCAGAGTACTTACAAAGATGCCAAGACGGAGCATAGGAACAGCCGGCGCCTCGCAGAGAGACAGCAACAGGAGCAGCAGCGCCGTGCTCAGCTCCATCAGGTAGAAAAGGTGGTTGTGTGCAAAGAGGTAGGCAGCAAGCGCTTTGGCATTTTTGGGGTGAGTGAAGAACTTATCATTATTTTCTCCTTCCTAAGGCAGCAGGAATAAATAAGAGAAGAGCATTAGCGACTCTTGGTGCTGTAACAGAGCCTTCCAAATGAAGAACGCAGGATTTTAGAAGGATTACACAGGCTTCCCAACAGACTATTCGCACTGTACAGCCCTACATCGGTCTGTTTATTGAGGAAGGAACTCTACACATACAGGACACCCCCTCCTGTTCCTGAGCGTATTTCAGCAATGAAACTCATTAATACCCACAAACTGCTGCTTCAGAAACCCTTCAGCTTTTCAAAATGAAGAAGAGCGCCAAAAGAGTTTATAAAGGCAGGCAAAGAAACTTTAGCCAACATCCCAACGTCAACACAGCACTTCACTTACTTGCAACCACTTCCACATGTTTACAGAGCTATTTGATTAAACTCCTCCAGGACAGAACCCGAAAACACACAGATAAGCTCCAGGGCACCTGGCTGACAGTTGCTCCTCCTTATCTTGGCCTTGCAAAACGCCTGGGAGCAAACACTGGAGCATATACAGTGTTTTCTGCTTCAGGAATGGGAGAAGACAGACTCCATGAAAAATTAACAAGCCTCTACGCTGATTTGTCATTCCCTCTTACCTAGAAAGCTTAATTAACATTAAAAGGTCAGATACTCCATCTTAACAGTTTGCCTACAATTGATTTTTAAATAGCTACATCATTACTATTTTTACCTCCAGGATAAAACTTAGTGTGGGGAGAACTGAGAGGTTTTTCACGCAGAACCACCCAAGAGCTTCTCTTTCTTGAGTCATGGGTTTAAGCAAGGGAGCTTTAGTCACTCACAAGAAACTTGCTGCCTCTTGGAAACAGTCACAAGAGATCATTTTTCCCCAGCTGGGACACACAGATGCACAAGAAGTGGTTTTTGTTTTTTTTTTTTTTAAATTAACATCTTTCCAGGTAAGCAATTACGGTAAGGGCAGTAAGCTATTACTATCCAAGCACAATAACTGTGATTGCAAATGGATAACAAGGTCAGGAAACAAGATCTCCTTTAAGAAGTGAAGCATTCTCCAGACTAATTCAGAAGAGGGTTTCAAATGTTTCTCATTTACTCATCTCGCAGGCGAGCTCGTATTCTGCTGAAGAACAAACAAACACGCCGCCGGGTCAGCGAGCCAGATTGCGAGCAGGACAAAACCCAGCAGCAAGCTCCATCAAACGCAGCCCCCCCCGCGCCTCAAAGAGAGCGCTGGCTTCCATCAGCAGGGCGTTCTTCTTCACGCCTGACAAAACACACTTGCAGAATGAAAAATACTCTAAATTCTGCCTCTTGGTAGCCAAGCAATTCAAAACGTTGCTGGACAGCAGAGTCCTCTTAGAGAAGACACTCTTGCCTGCAGCTACTGGCTCAAATCAACACTCTGCATGCTCCTTGGGTTATGTCTACTTCACTTCAGGGACACTGGCATCATGACCGTTGGTCAAGGCAGCCGCAAGAATAATCTGCATCTGAAGGGCCAAGCCTGCTGAGTACATCACCATCAGAGCTGTAGCTGCTCAATGACCCTTTGCAGAGCATCTCCAACCATCAGGTTTGTTTGTTTGTTTGATGGTTTTTTCTTTTTCAACAAGGTAAATTTCACTCCTGGGCCGATCCTCATCTCAGCACGCTTTCTTCCTCTAGAAATCAAGACCTCTACCTTCTCTCCTGTCTTACAGGACCTGCAGGACTTGAATGATCCTAAGCAAACATCCCCGGGCCGCCCACCAAATCTGTGGCCGAGGCTGGATTAGGATCTGCACCGCCAGAACACGAGATGTCTCCAGGAGAGCGCTGACCAGTCACCCCAGAGCAACTGAAGAGAGAAAATGATGATCTGTGACAAGTTACACAAATCTCCATGGCAAGGTGGCAGAACTGAACCTGTGCTGAATCCCTCAGTTAGTACAGTCCTTGACACTGGGAGAGATGGGAGAGGATGGGTAGCCTGTTCAGTTGCTCCCAAATGACTTGCCAGAACCCATCTGAAGGTGCTTCCAGCACCTCCCCACTCTTTGAGCTGATTCCTTTGCAAAGCACCAATTTTTTTTAACCTCAAAACTGATGACCTTTGCGTCTTATAATCAAGAACGACCACAGCTGCAGAAGTCCATTTTTCACACAGCACAGCAAAGAGCAGGGCTCACCTGGAGGTAGATCGCTGCCTCTTGGTAGTTCATCTCCCAGTTGTGTCGGGCAGAGCTTTGCTGCGCACAGCAGTCCCCCGCAGCGGGGCTGGATGCATCGTTGATAGCGTCATAGCTACCTCCATCTGCATCAGAACAGCGAGAGAAAAATTGATTTACAACGAAGCGAGCGAAGATCGATGAGGAGGCGTGTCAACAAGCCGGGCACTGGGACCAGAGGCGAGCATCAAGAGGTGGCAGAGCACCTGGGAAGTTAGCACTAATAGCAGCAGCACCGTGTTTTTAGTAGAAAACCTCATTTTTCAGAGCTCTACGGAGTCACCAACAATGCATCTTCGCAACAGTCTTTTTGGTGCAGGTAAGCACCAATGCTCCTCTGACGAAAACAAACAGCAAGCTTAATTTTCTGTTTATATCCCAGAGATTGATTTCGAAACGTCTAAGAGCATGTCTTCGCATCGGCAAAGCACTATAAAACAATGAACACTTGTACCAGATTTTACAACTGCAAATTTCATTTAAAAATTACAATTCTGTTGCAAAAAGCAACTCCCAGGCACAGCTACGCATACACAGGGCCCTTCCCCTGGGCGAGCTACGCAGGGCACGCGCACAAACCCCAGAACACTTGCTATTACAATTGTTGTTCAAAAAGGGAATGTGTGGTGGTCACTTGGTTTCTTCTTCTGGGACAGGGATTTTTATTTTGCACATTTGACCAAGAATACCGAGCGGACAGCCCACAGAAGACCTGCTGAGGGCCACGCATGAAACCTGTGGTGGAGCTGGTTCTCCAGGGTTTCAATGGCCAAAACCACATGGTTGTTCTTGCTCTCAGGAGGGACTTCCCTCCTCCAGTGCCTCATGTTCCCAAAGAGGGTACGTGTAAAATTGACCTTGCCAGTGCAAAAGTGCTGATTTCCCCCTTTTTACGAACACAGAAGCTGTGAAGCAGTAGCTCGTTCTCTCTGTCTTACGAGAAGTTATCGGAGAGTGGGGAAAAACAACCATGAGGTTCTTTTCCTCTCATGAGAGCACGCTGAAGGTTTATGGCATCTCTTTGCTATGACAAAATAATCCTCACTGAATTACTGATTCAGGTTTCTAGAACATCTCAGGAGTGGGGAGAGAGTCCGCACCAAAACCTGCACCCGTCGAAAAGGTCCCGCGCCGGGCAGAGGCAGAAACCCCCGCACGGAGGCAGAGCCACAGCTGCCTTTGCCACCTTCAAATGAAATGAAGATAACATTTATCTGGGATTCGTGAAGACTTTCCAGGCTGCATACTCAGACTGCTGAGAATCCTGCAGCATGTAAGCCCATTTCTCCTCCTTGCCTCCCCCACACCCTGAAAATACCACTCAGAATCTGGCCGAGCGTTCGAACGAGGCCGATTCCTCCCCCACAGCCCTTTTACACCTCGAATGAGCACAGTTCTTGAAAAAACTGAATGATAGAAATTGTATTTATCCACAGAACCGGAATGGCAGTCTTAGGTTTGTTTGCCTTTTAACTAAAAGATGATGGCAAAACGCAAAAACCAGAAGCTTTACACTGTGGGCTCTAGAAAATTCTGAAATGTTATTATTTACAAAGCTTTTGCTGTGTGTGTGTTTCAAAGAGACAAAGTCGCTCAAACTGCAGCCTGATAGCAAAAACCATTCTGCATTTAACGCTTAGCAGAGCTGCAGAAGGAGCACATCTCCATCAGAACCTGGGCTCACTGCTGAAGACCTTCACTGCCCAGAAGACAAGCCGGGTCACAGCGGAGGCAGAGCAGAAAGCGGCTCCCAGCCCTCAGCCTCAAAGACCTCAAACATTACCATAGAGAGGCGCAGAGCTGTCAAACACCCCAAAACTTTGCTGAGGTGCACAAGTACAATGGAGCAGGGTGCCTCCTCTTCCTCTCACACATAACCTGCCATCCAACGGCACCCAGAGCTGGAGGAGCCATCCACGATCTTACCCAGACGGCTCTACAGCACGTCACCCACAGCTTCTTCATCATCTGGTGGCTGGGGAGAGAATGCAGGACGCCTTGCTCAAACCAGCAATGACTCAGAAGGTGCTAACAGCAGCCGGAGCTTCAGGCCCTTCCATAACTCGCCTTCAAAAGACGGCAAGCGTTCAGAGAAAATTTGAGTGTGATTCACCTCGCACCGTCCAGGGGATACTGAAAAAGCACAGAACCAACACCGTGGCCGCAGTAGCTCTTTTGGGGAAGAGGGGTACATTAAGCAGGTTGCTTACACCATTATAATGTTATTGGAGCATTACAGTTTCTATAAAATTTAAGAACATGGAAACATACCATGGTCAAACCAGCAAAGGTCTGTAGCATTAAACAAACCACCGTACCCTACCAAAAGATGCCAAAACTACTTTTAACCCTTCAGTGGTTCCTTCACAAAGACAAACCTCTCTTTGGAAACAATCAACACTAGGAAAAGAGACACCACAGTAAAAACCCAGGACCTCTCTCTGCATGTCTCAGGTTGCTCAGAGCAACCTGATCTGGTTGGAGATGTTCCTGCTTCTTGCAGGGGGGTTGGACTGGGTGACCTTCAAAGGTCAAAACCACGACAGTCCCCTCCAACCCAAACCATTCTATGATGCTATGTTTTCACACAAAGGACTTGCAGCTGAAACAGAAGAGATGTCCCAGTGAGATCAAGGTTGCAAATACAAACCAGCCCTCAAAGATGCAAATCAGAAACAAAAAAATAACCCGAGAAACCAAGACGTTTTCCTCCAGTATAAACCACGCATCATCTTTCTAGGCACAAACAGAAAATGTACTGGTGAAGCGTTCTGGTGCAGAGCTGCATTTTGTGGATCAGCTCCTTCCCCATCAGGTACCAGAAGGTTGATCTAGCATCCCTGAGGCAACAGCATCATCTGGGTAATAAATAATAATAAAAATAATAATAAATTTGAAAAGCAACCCTCTGACTGTTTGTTTGGCAGCCCTCCAGCTAGCTAATTTCCTCAGCTGCTCCCATGATAACAATGACACAGACTAATGCAAGCTCCGCTCGTGCCGCAGAACGTCCCCGACGGCATTTACCATCAGTATCGAGCTCAATGAGATAGGAGGATCTCTCCACAGGACTCCCGTCGTCCTCGAAGTAGATGGCAGGCGGCTCTCTCCACCGCATGGCAGCCGCCGCGTCGGGAAGCGGGCACGATCGTTCGGAGTCGGGGAAGAGGGAGACAAGTCAGAGCTGAAGTTCCTCCCTCCCTCTCCTCCGAAAGCCGATCCTCAGCTTCGCAGCTTCCTCAAGGGAAAGCCGTGCACAAAAGATTTTCCTCTGCCCTCTGCAGAACTAAACATTTTTCTCCCCTCCCCTCTGAGGAAGGTGGCTCAGAAATCATTTCCCTATCGCTGCCTTAGTGGCAGGATGTTTCTAAGTGCAAGTTGTTGGAGATCTTCGCTGTGGGACGAAGAGCTTTGAAGCGTGAAGCCTTGCTTTACCACCACCCTCATGTGCCACGCTCTCTTATTTTGGCATCTAGCAAAATTCGCTCGCCAGTAAACACCAGCAACTAATGGGAAAGGAGTCAAAGCGCTGAGGAGTCACAGCAAGGAGTATTCCCCCCCCCAGCCAGCAAAGCCAGAAAATAGATATTTGTGAAGTTCACGGTACAAGGGGCGTGACAAAGTAAACGAACGGAGCTGCTGGCAGATGGCAAAGCTTCCTTCCACACTTGTGTAACTTATCCCAGGCGTTCCCTGAAAAGGGAGAGAGGGAGGGGGAAAAAAAAAAAGAAAAAAAGGAAAAAAAAAAAAGAAAAAGCAAAACCAGCTGGCTGCTTACACAAGGCATCCGGAACGATACTGCCGGGACTCCAGCATTTCCATTCAGTGCAGCGGAGCATGCTCCTGTGTAAATAGTTTCCATATGTCATCATTACAATAAAAACCAAAACAAAACAAAAAAAAAAAGAAAGAAAGAGAAGGAGCATAAACTTTCCAGAGCCCAAACCTCTCCCTTTGCAAAACAAATTCCCTGCTTAGGGGAAGGAAAAACTCTCAGTTGGCTGAGTGCGCACAAACTCCTCTCATTCGGAGGAGCTCACGTGGCCACGGGGATCTCGAGGGACAGAAAACACAGGAACCAGGGATAAACCACCCTGCCCAGCCAGGCTATTTTATATCTAAACCGAAGTCAATCTGGATTTTCACGGTTTGATCTTTGGTGTCTGCATTTGTTTTAGTAAATAATAATGAATTTCAAAATCCAAACTACTTACCTCCTACAAATTCAAAGAGTTATAAACAAACTCTACAGGGCAGCTCACGTTTGCCTCAGAGCTCCCCCGCTCTGGCTCTCATCAGCCTCTTCGCCAGATGTTCTGCTTTCCAGACAGCACAGGCTTTTTACGGCGTTACGCCAAAACAGGCTGAGGTGCCTCTAATTAGCTCCTCGCCTGCCGCCTTCACTGGACTCACCAGGGCTTTCTCCTCAGAGGCAGAGGAGGAAGGTCTTGGTGGAGCTGCCAGTTGCCACCCTGCCCAGATAACGATATTTTAGCACGGACACCTGTGATGCAGGCAGGGCAGGTGAAATAATTTAGCAAAAATATTCTTACGGCTCATCAAATGCTCCACATGCACCAGCCACGGGGCCACAGAGGAGGAAGAGGAGGACGGGGAAAGAGAAGGCCAAGTTGTCAGTTCACCATCAGAGTCCTTCTTCATTAAATAGAATCTGGTACCAACTTTGTCCTTTCTTGCCTTCTTGTAACCTTGTTTGTAAGAACTGCTGTCTTGCATTTACCCCCACCCTTAAAATCATCATTTCTTTGGAAAAAGGCACAAGTCCTGTTAGGGAACACACTTGCCAGCTACGTTTCTTCACAGGAACCTATCGGAGCTGGACACGCTTCCAGGAGTGCCTGATGGCCAAGGCAAAGGTGACTTTCTGCAGCTAAGCAAACATTTTACAAGCCTGCTGGAAGAGTCCACAGAGACATCTGCAACCCGACCTTACCAGCACGCGGGTCTCACTGGCGGGCTCCGACCCCGTGCCGGCAGGGAAAAGGCACAAAGGGCCCTGAGATTCACTCAGGGCCAGTCCCCCATGGCAATGACTGCTGCACCAGTAAACCGGAGCCATTTCTTCTCTGGGTCTGCACTCTTCACTGCCACAGCACCTCTGTTCCTTACACCATCCATCTTGGCCGTGTTCCTATTCATCGCCTGAACACCACGGAGCGCCCACTCCAGAAGACGCAACTCCATGAAAAATCACAAGACAAAAGAGATGGCTGCCCTTCTCCCACACAAGCCGTACGGGTGCTTTTGGTCCCAAAGCCAAGATTTTAGCAGCGCTACAACACAATCCAGGCAAAGCCCAGAAGCAGCTCTGGCCAGGAGACAGCAGGACTCTGAAGCGTCAAGTGCTGGACTGGTACCAGCACCAACGATGGCGTTTTCCCTTCCAAGTGCTTCTGTGCCACATAGCTTCACCGTCAGAGGATTCAGCTTCCCTCCCTGCTCCAAGGCGGTTGATAAGAAACCGCTCCTTTTCTTGTCAAGTGTTGAGGCATGAACACGCGTGCGTCTGTCTCTTCAAGGCCAGACTCACCTACCCCGGAGACAAAAAGCTGGAAGGCGCCTGGAAAGCACAGCTGGTTTGGCTCTTGGCCACACATCTCGGAGGTGAGAGAGGGAGCGAGCAAAATCACTGCCTTTCGTGCCTGGCTGCCCGTTCAGCGCTGTGCCGACGGGAGAATCGCAGGACTGATCTCTGCAGCCCAAAATATCCTAGCACCCATCCTGTTTTCTGGGCATGTTACAGGAAGGAATTTAACTGCCATGAGGAAGTCTAAACAATTTACTCTCAGTTTGTTGCCTAGGAAAAACCAGGGCATCTCCAACGGAGTGCAGTGCCAAGCCCTTCTGTTGCAAGAGGAATAATACGCGACTGAATATTTCGAGTCAGCGTAACTGAGTCATGCTTTTCCTTAGAGACGACAGCACAGCAGAAACATATGCAAAGGCCTGCGGGCTCTTTGTCTTACCACATTCTCACAGCACTCACTTGCTTTGAAGCTCAACAAATAAAGTCACTGCAGCTTCCTATTTAACACAGACAAATTTTTTAATAAAAAAAAATATGGATGTTGCCACTTCCCGTTAGTGGTACGGAGCGACCAAAGTCTACTGTCCTCGCCTTTGTTTGAGAATCCAGTTAGTTCCTACGGCATCAACACGAGCTCACGCCACGCGATCATCCACCACACCACGGGGAGCTGAATCCACAGGAAGTACGAGCAGATGTCCCTCAGCACCGTAAGCTCGTTTTTATAGATTATTGCCTCTTATCAATTGTGCTACCTATCTTCTTACGCTGAAGACAACTTAAGCCCTGCGTTGTTTAATTAGAGGACCACCGTATCCTTGCTAACATCTGCACTGCACACATGTTAAAACCCCCATGCACAACAGAAGAACTGAAGCCTGGTAGGAAATCGTTGTGTCTCAGCAGAAGCCGTGCTCCGAGCGGGTCAGAGCCAGCATCAACTCTTTGCTCTGCTGCTCACTCACCGCTTGAAACGGGGGATGAGCTATGACGAGTCACTCGGACATTCACTGCCTGCACCACCCTGCTGGGGACAAAGACAGTTGTAAGGAATAAAGAAGAAAAAAAAAAAAAGTAAAAGGCTTCCAAGAAGACAAGGATGAGGATAAGGATGATTTTACCTATCTACACCAGCCGAGGTCGGTTTTTTGGAGATCATCACCTGTGCAGATAATTGCCTCACCTCTTCAGGGCACCTGCTCTCCTTTGATCTCAACCCTGAGTCACTCCGAGCCTTGATTTTTTTTTTTTTTCCTCTTGCAATATAATGCGGGAAGTGTTGACCAGAAAATGTTTGATCGCTGGAGAATTTTCACTCCTGAATATGGAGCAGCGGGAGGCAGAGGGACATCCCTCCGCTTTGGGATGTTTGGGATCCACAGCTTAGGTTAGCGAGAGGCTTCAGCGGCTGAAGACGAACTGACGGATGCTTTGCCACCCTCAGAGAGGCCACTTCACCTCTAAACGCCTCCCATAGCTCACGAGTACGCCAGATCACACAGCTCAAAAGCTCTTGTGGCAGTCATCAGCAAAACGGAGGAGGATCGCTCCTGGATTCACAGAGCTGCGTCCTGCAAGAACAACATTACCTACGCCACCAGCTCTCGCTCCTCTGCTGCATCGCCTTCCGGCAGCTCGTGCAAACCACCGCGTGCCCAAGCCCTCTTCCACAAAGCTGCTTCCTGACCCATGTGTGACTAAATCCTCCCGCATGAGCAAGTCCGTGGAGAGCTGGAACCAGGCACTCCCGCAATCTGAGACGGCGTAACGCAGGAGCACCTGCTTCTTAACGGAGCTGCAAGGTCAAAACCAAAGCACTTTTATCAGTAAAACTCACATAAAAGGAAAGGTTGGGTTAGAAGAAGATAATTCAGGATCTCGCTTGTGTGTTAAGCCAAATTGCTGCCGGTTTCATAACCTTTAATTCTGACCTTACCAAATGAACCCGCCATACCACAAAAAGTAGAAGTCAAAGCCACAACAGAAGGCTCATCTACAACCTCACATCACCCACCTCTTAGCAATTAACGTGCTCTCTAATCTTGTCAGCCCGATCATATCACAGCAACAAAGGCTTTACAGATCCAGAGATAAAATTGTTCTGTAACTGGAATTAAGTATCTGAGCCATTGAGAGGCTCCATGAAACAACTAAATTTGAGTGGGAAAAACAATTGGAAAGAAGAAAGTTTTTGCTGAACCCAACCAAAAAAAATAAAGAGACAAGCTCTGCCCAAGGGTATGGCTCATGAGAGATCAGACATGAAGTACACACATGCATTTATAATTCACAATTATTGAGGAAGTAAGAGAAAGGGAAAGAGATAATACCAGAACCCCTCAGATATAGCGTTTCTTTAACATATCCTTTTACATGAGGGAATTTCCTTTTTTTTTGTTCCAAAAAGGGAAACCAATGTCTTATGGCAGCAGAACACAACGTCAGCGTTTTAAGAGCACGTTCCTCATTTCAATCCTCCAGAGCAGAGTCTCTGGATTTGCCTGCTGCCGTTTGGAAAGACGTTCGATTAAGCTGCAATCTGGCCTTTTCAACAAAAGCAGCGTGCTGCCAGGTCCAACCGCCCGTTCCAGCCACCAGCAGCTCTCCGGGGAAGTCGCAAAGCTAGCGGTGGGAAGCAGAGGGGATGGGCTGCCCTTACGTGAGAAACCAGCGTCAGTTTAGGCAACAAACCTCCTGCATGGCCACCCAGCGCTGGAGCAGGACTAGAGGGAGTAGGAATGAGGTATGTGCCCTCTCTTCTGCCCTGAAGAGAGAAGGATAGCAAGAAAATGAGATAAATCACTTTAAATAATAATTTAATGGCAAAACTCTAACGTCTTACCGCGACAGTCTGAGACCAAGGGAAGTTATTTACAACAGCGTAGCAGCGAGAGGTACGCAACTGCGTTTGGTGGTGGCAGAACAAGACTTTGGAAACACAACACTGCCGCGTCTCCTCTGCCTTGCCATTGCCTCTCAGCCAAGAAAGAGAAGCTGCCAACTTCAGAGGAACACGCATGTAAATGAATGGGGAGAACCTCAGCCTCCAGCGCTGTGTAATGTTCTTCATTAAGAAAAAAAAAAAAAAAAAAGAAGACTTCTGCACATTTGGTGGAAACCGCTGCTGGCAGGAACTGAAGAGGTTGCATGTACAGGCTGTGGAGGAAGGAAGGAGTTACACCATTAGATTGACATCTGCAAACCAGCTGCCAGAGGGCTTTCCCTCAACTGGTGCTTACTGCAAGGCCTACGGTCCTATCTTTAGAAAATGGACAAATCTGCAGAACCCTCTCCAACTCTTACAAAGCGGTTCCACACCGTCAAATACGCCCCTTGTTCCTTGCCTGAATTTTCCCAGCTTCAACCAACAGACCCAGCTGTTCCTCAGTTGCTGTAGCCCCCTTCCAGGGGCACTGAGGCTCCCTTCAGGCCCCGCGGATCTTGGATGAGCTGGAGCAAAGGCACCAGAAGCATGCAGCCCTCTCCCCCCTCGCAGACACACGACCTGGTCATAGCAATCCGCACACGGCTTGCCTGCATCCATCTAACTACGCATCGCTAACTCCCCTCCTCATTCTTACTATGCCCTCAACCTACAGCATCTCCTAACTTCATCAGGAATTTCTTCTTTTTTTTTTTTTTCCATCCTGATCAAAGAGAGATGTTGCAGTCTGCACAGGGACAAGATCTAACCCCTGCTACAGCCTCTGCTAATAACGTTCCTATTCCCTAACCCGTTGCATTTTGCGACCCTTCCATCAGCCAGTGCGCAGAGCCGTTAGCTAGCCAGGGTTGATCTGTAGCGTTAATTTCCTCAATCCAAACGCCGCACGGGTGCCAAACCAAACATCTCCTCAAAACACTGTCAGCCTGTCTTGTGACCTCACAAAGTAAGTCAGTGCATGACTTCGTGTTCATACGACACTCACTTTTTCATAAATCCACACTGATTGACATTAAAAACTGTCCTGTAAGTTCAGATTTTAGAAGAGCTATTGCTGGTTTCCCATTATTTTGCCTGGAAACCTTGTTTGGCTGGCTGGCCTGCAATCTCCCGCCCGGTGCAAAATATCTTCAGGGGCTGGAAGAAAGTCAGCGTCACAGCAACGCTCAGCCTGCTACAGCTGTAGCCTCAAGGAACAATAAAAAGTCCTCTGCTGGGTTTTAAATGCCTGGCTTTGGAATCAGCTGTTCAATCTCGACTTTATTTACTGCTGGAATGGAAGAACAGATCGCACGATGGCCAGGTCACCTGGCTTTTCAGCAAACACAGACACGCGCAGCAGCTCTCGAGCTTCCCCGCGGTGTTATCGACCAGCGTCCGGCTCCGCGTTCCCAACAGGCTGGCATCGCTCAACGTGCCTTTCTGTTCCTCCAGCCGTTTAGAGCACCTTCAGCTCCGCCGACCACGTTTCTCTCTGTGATTTCCCTCCGCTCCCAGTTTCTGTTTCTTCATCTGCGATACGATCAGGCAGCTGCTTTCGCATTCGCCAGCGCAGGCATGTCTGTGCCGGGAGTTTGCGCTGCCTCCTCGGCAGCTTTAAAGCATTCTCGTTTTGTACATGCATTTGTGCTTTCTCAAATACATTAATAATTCTCCATGTTTTGGAGTCTCCCCCTCTGCAAGCTGCCACTTTGCCTCGGTCGCTTCCCCTCCCTACCCCAGCGCCCAAATCCCCCTCGCTGTGTTCTTGTCAGCGTTTACTTATGGTGGTGTAGGAACACTGCATCGGCAAGATGGATTACGCCCCAGCTCCTGCGCCTGGCACCAGGCACAGATCCCCTCCAGCCAGCGTGACAGTGCCGCAGGAAAAAGGGGTCAGACCGTGGAAATACCGTACCAGCCAAAACTTCTGCCCTTAGACTCTTCCTTCGGAGCCCCACGGCTGGAAAAGCCCGAGCTGCAGAGGACGGCATCCCCTCCTTCCTCTCCCCGCCTCTGGTTATACTGGAAATGGCACAGCCAGCTCACCAGTACAGTCCGACCCTGGGGAGTTTTCAGTGCTTCCGCATGCAGGACTGATCACTTCATCTTAATTCTACCGGCATTTCTTCATTTCCTTAACGAAGGGCAGGGACATATTTGTGCATTCTGGTGAAATGCTTTCCCAAGCTGCATTACTTTTGTGCAACAAACTTTCTCAGATCTGTTGAGGACAGTGAAAGGGCTCTCAGAAAACCAGTTCTAGCTGGAATAAGCTACAGATGCTCAGACGTTCCCAGATGACGATACACGCGCACGCGTGCGCTAGGCAGCCGTACGGGAAACGCGAGGCAGCAGCTAAGGTGTTCAGCCCCGTAGGATCAGAGGGTTTAACACGGCTGTGCCAAAAGATGCAGCCTAAATTTTATTCCCCTACATAAGCAGGAAAAGAAAAAGGCTTTTGTTCCGAACGGACACCACCAGATTGTGATTACAAAACCAGCACTGGGTCCACGCTTCAAACCCCCACACTGTGATTCAGATCACAGCGGCATCCTCCTGTCATCCTCAGGAGCTTTCAGCAGCCCTACAGTCCCGCGGTGGATCGACACAAACGCCTTTGCTGCCTCTCCCAGAAGAAAAAAACCAGCCGTACAGGTGCGCGAGCTTCCTGCTGAACTGCCCACTGGAAGCAGGTGGGCGAAATCCTAACGCCGCTCCTGCAGCTCTCCAGAAAGCAAGCCGTCGTCTAAAAATATCAGGCATCTTCTCAATCTGCGAAAAGCAATTACGCTAACGACACGAGGAGAGCCCTGCGAGGTCCAGATCAAAAACCAGGGACATTGGAGGCGAGAGAAAGGCCCATCAAATTCACCACACTTTTTCCCAGCTTAAGGATCAGAAATGGAGCGTTCTGGCTCATAAATTCTACTTCCAGCAAATTCAAGCTTAAATCCCCTGAAGGCAATAAGGAAACGGCAATCAACAACAACTCTAACCACTTCACAGATGCTCCTGTTTAGTTTATACAGCGCTTCTTACAGCATCCAAATGGGTAAAATGGGATTTCAACGCAGGGGGGCTGACGGCAGCAGGCAGGATTCCTCGGTGAAGATACCAAGGGCAAAGGAAGTTCTGAGAAGCATCATATTGGTTATGATGAGTGAACTCAGCGTGCTCAGCCTTTGCTCATTTTAATCTGCCAGTAAGCAAGCTCGGCTAAACTGAACATCCTGCATCTACAGTGCCTAAAAATCCACAGGAATCACAAAAATGAGGGGAAAAACCAAACAAACGGATGCGTTCCCTGGGAAGCCATGAAAAAACTAATCGCTATTTCATTTCCAACTGTCGTTCCGCTTCCCGAGCCAAATGTTCCCAAGTCAGCTGCGGTGGCTGAGGAGTGACCGGTTAGAGCTGGAAAGTTGTCGATTTAAAATTGCAGCTTGAACACTTTCAAACTCCTTAATGTCTTTTATAGTTCTGGGACCACCTGTTCGAAAAGCGGAGCCCTCCAACGCCATAGCCGATGCCCTTACCTCGGCATCTTCCAACCACAGCAACCAGCTTGGGGAGGAAACGCTCAGCCCAGCCCGTTCCTCTGCTCTCGCACTAAAAAGATGCGACCTGTGCATTAGAGAAGAGACGCGAAGGGAACAGGCTGCCTCCCCCAAGCATCAAGGTCATCACTCCCACCTTCACGAAAGGAGCGAGAAGAAGCTTCCAGACTCCTCAGCCCCCTCCGCAGCATCCTCCCTAATTTACAGCGAGCACGCAGGAAAGATGATACCCATCCCTAGTGCTCCGGGAGACGACAAAGGAGAAAGAACCGTTTGACTCCAGGATAATGGAACGCTAACCCAAGTCTTCTTTACCTTGTAGACGCTTTTACTCGCTCAGATTTGAACAGCATGGGGCATGCGAGATGAAATCACTAGGAACTTTTTTTTTTTTTTACTGTGCGAAAGAGTCAACAGTGCAGAGATTCTGTTTGACAAAGCATCCTACTGTGAGACACACAATGTGTGCATTGTGCAAGCCGATCTCCTGCAGGGCTAAGAAAACAAGGCAGGCTTGGAAAAAATACACCCGATAACTGCAGCCCACAATACCCCCTGGTACTTTACTGGGCTCGTGGTTTTTTCTTCTATAGGTACCGCGTTTACGGAGTCACGTTGAGAATGGCTCGATAGAAACGCTTTTGTGAGTTGTGGACAACGCAGTGCTGTTTCTCCTGAATCAAAGGTACCAGCTCGACCCTCTCATTACAGCAAGTAGTTAAGCGCAGCTGAGGTGGTGGGTCCTGCCTCGAAACCAGAATTCTCTGGATAAATGAGATTCCAGAGGACGATGCATTTGGAACTCGACAGCAGAAACACATTTTCCACTAAAATCGTATCGAAAGATAGCCAACATCTAAAGCAGCATTTACCTCCTTCCTTCGAGCTGACAGGGCTCATCACCCAGGGAAACGAGTTGTACTGAAGGAGAAAACAATAATCTCCTTATGTTTTGGGTGTTCATTTCCCTTTCCAAGATTTTCACCCCTCACTCATCTCGGAGGCAGTTTTGCTTCGCTTTGCTTGCTTAAAACATTCATTATAAGTCAGGCCAGGAAAGGATTAGAGAGGCACTGGCAGAAGCTGCAAAATGCAAGGCTGTTAGGTTGGAGAAATGAGACTTTTGGAGGCATAAACAACAATCCAGCACCGAACCGCCACTTGTGCTTCAGAAAAAAAATTCCCCTCTGTATAAATTTTAAGCAAAGAAAAACAAATCACGCGCAGTAATGCAAACCAGCACCTCTTGCTAACAAAGTCATGAAGCCTACCTGCCCGCCCGCTTCCACGGAAGGTGCGATCAGCGCGTTGCAGACGAGGCGCGTTAACCACAGGGACGTTAACTGACCTACCCCAGGTACACGCAGGAGCAGCTTCGACAGCTGAACTAGATTGCTTCCCAAAACGAGATCCCACTCCTGCGCCCTGGCCGCGCTTCACCTCTGAACACGGCAGCAGAAGCACTGCTACTGGAACTAATTAAAGGCAAACTGGTAGAACCAGGAGCCGCGACGCGAGGAAATATCCTGCGTAGCATCCCAGAAAGCCACCAGCTAATGCAAAAGGCTGTTTGAGAGCCTGGGATCTGCCAGGTCCATCGCAAGCGTTTGCTTGTTCCCTCATCCCCTATTTCTTCACATCGATTACCTACAGCATTTCATACCCAGTGCCCGAGTCCAAATAGCCATCTTCAAAATCCCTGCTTTCACACAAGGATCAAAACTGACCGATCCTGAAGGATTTATTAAATCCACTAGACAGCCGACGTTTAAAATGCCTGTTTTCCCTCAAAGGCAGCAAAGCCCGAATGCTTTCACAGCAATGAAAGCAGTTCCTCAAGAAGCACAGCCACCAGGAGTCTGTGTGGCTGCAGCATTTCCCCAAAGGTCGGGTATTTATTCTCTGCCGCTTCCCTCAGCCCATCAGGAAACGCACGCTTGTTTTACACCTGGGAGTCTCTCACGCAGGGACGGCGCCACAGGAAGCGGCAGGAGGAAGGCGGCCACGGAGATGTTGGAAGAGCAGGGACTCATTGAGCAGATGAGCTGAAGCTGCGGGCTACGCAGACAGACTTACCTTCTCTCACTGCTGACACAAACGTGTTCTGGAACCAGATCCAGCACAGAGAGAACTACATCACTTCAGGTTGCGCTGGTTACCGAACACATCAAAATCCAGGTGGCTCACGTGTCTCAAACAAACAGCCTCAACCGCCCCCAATGCTGGGCCATCTCCAAAAGCACATGTCTACCTGTGGATCAGTAAATGATATTTTTCTTTTTTTTTTTTTTTAAAAAAAAAAAAGACAAGTTTGTTGTGTAGAACATCCCTTAGTGCTGTAATTAGACTCTCTGTCCAGAAACATCCCATGAGTTCCCACCAGCCAATTACAAAAAGAACAGCTTTGCTGAAAGCCTCCTCATACATTTCACCGAGGAACTGGGCCGACGTGCAGAAGCAAGGCAAGGGAAGAAGCCTTCCTTCCAGCACGGCACACGCCACGCACCGTTTTACAGGCACGACCAACGGCCTCAGGGGCAGCCACTACTTTCCTTGGCCAGAGTCACGTTCCTCACCAAGCAGTCCCTCCAACTTCACCAACGCTGAAAGGTCATTTTCTGTACACACCTTGGGCCACCTGCTCCTTCACAGCGGTGCACAGGCACAGGGGCACACGCCTCAACAATCCTCCTTCTACCCAAAAGGCCAGGCTGGCTCTAGTTTTCCTGATGATTAACTTGTTGGGCAGCAGAAACCGAGATCGCAAAGGCTGAGCTGCAACCTCATCGTTCAAAGTCACAACTTCTCATTTTCCAACAATCTTTCTAAAAACCATCGCACTTCGCTGTTGCAGTTGCCCCCCCACCTCCCCACGCGTACACAATAATTCATTTTTACCTCAATAGCAGATGCAGTTGCTTTCTTGTAAAAACCCAGAGTTTAAAGATGACTTCTCCCACTTGCCATGAGCCGTTGTGTGGGAGGAACAGACATACAATACCATATTGTTCCCCGTACAACACCTTGAGCTGTACTTTCTGCTCTGAACACACTGAAACTCCACTTGAGGCTACAGCAATTTCCATGCAGGAGGCAAAGGCGGATCTTACATCTGATCTAATACAGGAGAAATCAATGTGCACTCATTTATTGCTTATAGTTCCCATCAGCTCAAGGAGAGACACTGTCCTAGAGCTTCAAGGCTATCCACGCTGCCTTTGTGTACGGAAAACATACCTCACGCTCGGAGATATTTTTGAAAACCCCATCTGAACGCTTCCAGGAGTTCAGGTGAGGGACAGGAAATTGCTGAAACCCAGCTGCTTCTCCCCGTTTTCAATATGCGATTTTGGGAAAGGTCATGCAAGGATCGCATCCCCATTTTCACCTCCTACAGAAATTGAGTTAATATTAGTCATTCACCTCAGACAGGTGCTGGGAAGCTTAATTAGAGTGTGCACAGCGCTCAGATTCTCAGATAAGACGTACGAGGGAAGGGCAGCATCATATTAATTAGCGCGGATTCAAGTGACGAAAGCGTTTCTCTCTGTCTCCTTCAGCTGTTGGAGCTCGAAAGAAAAATCACCCAGCAGCACAGGCCTTCACGTTGCAGTCGTGGAACCATCAGCACCACAGGGGCTACATTCTCCTGGAGGTGGTCTGAATTCCCGTCAGCTTTGCAGGATTCCGGCCTTTCGCTGTGGCTGTAGACGGGGAGCTCGCTGGAAGGCACGTATCCCAGCACAAGCCAAGGAAGGCAGAGTTTTAATATTTCTCCCCTGCAAGTATTTTCTCCCATTAAGCACTTAAGAGCTGTGTGATCAGGGAGATTAATCTTTGCAGCTGGCCATTTTCTTTACGAATGTAATTTTCCACACAGTTTTCTCATTTAGCTTTCTTTTTTTCTAACCCCAAGACATTCACCTACCCAGAAGAGGGCTCTTTTGCAAGGTCTGTGAGGGCATTCACCCCTGCACTTCAGTCCTTTCCTTTTACATCTGCAACCGGCTCGCCTTCAGAAAACTCTCTAATTTGTCTGCGTTTCCAGACAGTGTACGGCTGACGCAATGGGCTCCTTTCCCCTGTTGATTCCTTGAAGCCTGAACACAATCAACATCAAGATCCAAAACCACAAATTCATTTGTCCAAGGATCTGGCTGTAATAAAGCTGCATCATGGATCAAGTTTTTCTTCAAAAGAGCACAAGAAATTCCTTAAAAAACATCAGAGTTGACGTACTGAAACCACACAGATCCACGGCGCTTAGCGAGAGACGGTCGTGAGGCTGGAGTACAGACTACAATTCGGAGATACAGCAGCACAGAACTAGGGTGCAACCGAATTGCCATCAACCTCTGGTGCATGAGTTAGCATACGGGCAGCTACACCCACCTTGTCTTTCCCTCGGCACCACCTGGGAAGAGGATGCTGGGTCCTTCACTGCAAACAGTCCCAGCTGGAACCTGGGGACACGCGTAAATGAAAGCTTTGTGTCTGACCTGCCGCCAAATCCCCGGGAGCCGATGCTCAGGCACAGCAACGAGTGAGCTACTCCTCCAAATTCTGGCTGAACATTCCGTTACGAGAGTTTAGGCATAGGGAAGACAAAACCAGAAGGACACAGCCTGCTGAGCTTCCCCGTCCCCACGCCCTCATCATCACCCTAGCAGGCTCTCCCTCTTCTGAAGAGGCCTTCTCACACACTTCCTTTTTCCCCTTCTCACATACTCTTTTTCCCTGAAAAACACAACCCTCTGAATAAAAACATGAACTCACACGGTTCTGTTCATGTCGTTTCAGCCCCCAGCAGAGAAGCGGAGGCAGAGCAGAGAGGAAACATTTGAACTCACAGCCTCCACGAGACGCAACTTTTCTGCAGTTCACAGTAGATTTTCTTTGCAGGCGAAGAGGAGAGCTGGGCTACACGTTCTGGTTTTTAAACAAGCTTACTTTTGCAAGTGACGGCGTTGGTCTGCTCGCTCACTAATTTAAGCTTCCCGCTTCTCAGAGATAAACGTGCCTTTCAAGTTGCTCATGCCAGCCTTCCTCTCCTCATCTTTCATCCCGCTCGTTCAGCACCCGCTGACTTCAGAAGGCCGCGTATCATTCAGTAGCACTTCCGTAGAATAAGCTCTCTATATTTTTTTTTTCAGCAAATTCAACTGTAACGGTGATTAAAACATATAGCAAAATAACGGTTCTTCAATACACTTCATTCGAAGAATTCCAGGAAATTAATTCTCAAAAATCACACTGCGAGCATTTCAGAAGCACAAAATTGGTCCCTAAACAATTTCCCTGTATTTCAAGGGAAGCAGATTTTGGAATATTTTTAGTTATTAATGCGCTCATTCTCATACTGGTGCTTTAACACAATCGTGTTGGCTCTAACCAAGTGATAAACCCCATACAACTTCTTGGAAGGGGTAAGAGACGGGTGGAAGAAGGAGATGAGAGAAGAGCGATTAAAATTAGTCACAAGAAAGCCTATAAATACACCGGTGGCCAGAGGAAGCCTTCTCTCTTCTATTTAACTGAAAAATAGAGAGCTAAACTTTAAAAGACAAACGTGCAACAGAGCAGATGCGATGCAGCAGCACGTAGGGAAAGTCAACTGGGCAGGTTAGCCAGGGGTGTGTGTTGCAGGGGTGGGAGAGGAGGAGGAGGAGGAGGAATCTTGATGGTCAGAAACTAGTACTGGGTCAGGAAGTCACAGGAGGAGAAAATTAAGGGAACCATTATGATTGCAGGAGAGAAATCAAGTCACAGAGGCAGTATGGAACAGAGGTATAATGCAGAAAAATGGGATGCCAGGCCAGGAAACGCTTAATTGTTACAAATGTTAAGCTTTGGGCAGAAAGGGCTCGAACAGGATCACAGGACCTGTGCGTACACCCGCAGTGTCAGCTGGAAGTCAAAGGGATGCGTTGAACAACACCGCCTGAATGCATTCCGCGAGGAACAACACAAAACAAACTCTCTGAACGTGCTCAGGCACATCGACGGTTCCCGTCTCGCCTGCTGCGGGGAGATGGCTTTAACGAAGCGGCACTGAGGAGAAAGCACTGCTTCTGAGAGATGGTGGCTTTTGTTTTCCCCTCTCCCACCGCTCATAGGCTGGCTCCGTCCCACCTGGGGCTAACAGCAGTGTGAATATTTTTCCCCAAAGTGCTCCAGCTTCTTTGATAAGAATACGATAAAGGTGTTAAAGGGATTTATCAACACACATCGCAAAAATGAGAATGTAAACTAGAAACGGGCAAAACAACAGTGGCAAAAGACAAGATGCTTCACGGCGCTAGGAAAGTACTACATGGCATGACTGCAGCTGCCGCACCTGACGGCTCAGGACAGCGGGACGGCACGGCGGGTCGCTGCCAAGAAAAGCAGTCGCTCTGGGCCAGCGTGCGGGAAGGGAGAGTTGAGATTAAGAACGGCGAGGTCACAGGCCATTACACAGAAACCAGAAAAAAAATGTGTGTTAGAAACGGCATCGCTGGGACCCCTCCGTCCAGCGTCCTCCGCTCTCTCCGCCTAACACGGATGCTGCGAGTAAACAAGCAGCACAATAAGCGACTTCCTGATCTGATTTTCTCAGGCAGCCGCCGGGACGCTGAATGACAGCTCTGAGAGTTTCAGGCCCTGGCAAGCACAAGAAAGAGCAGCGACTGCAAAGAGAAAAAACAAGCGAGGCCATCACAGCGAGAAAGCAATCTTACTTTCGTTAGGCAGCTCCTCCCGATCCAGGTCGTCTAGAGGGGCCGAGGTGCTGCTTCCGCTGTCATCCAGGGTGAGGATGAGGGGAACGTCATCATCCATGCTCACAGCCATCCCGTCCCTTCAGAGGTTCCCGCTCCAGGAACTTTAAATAACGCCTTTTTCAGTTCCACTTGTAAAACGCTTGTGTCAAAAAGTCTCCCCAGAAAGTCTTCCATCAGGGGTGTCTTCCAGACATAAGAGCATGAAGGTATGTGCACCCATCTCTCGAGACCACAGTTCAGAGCAGGGCCCGGTTATTTGCCTTCGGAAAGCGGCGCAGGATACCAGACTCAGCGGCAGTATTTACGCAAAAGCGAAATTCAACAAGTCAGGTGTGGGCTGCCTGTTCCAGTCGGCGCACGGCTCGCAGAACGGCGCGGAAGCAAAAGCAAACGCTCCTTGACCAACTCCCGAGCGCTCCGCACGAGAAGCGGGTGGGTGCGATGCATCCGGAGCCAGCATGCTGCTAAGTGTCGCCGTCACGCATGGCTCTTTCCCGTCCCGTGACAAAACGCTGCGATTTCGGGTGAGGAGGGGAAAGAGGGAGAAAAAGAGGCCGGTTTGGGTCTGCGGACATGAAGTTCCCGTAGGCTTTTTTTTTTTTTCTCCTCGGCTGACGTCGCTGTCACGAAGTCGCGGGTTTCTTTAAAAGGTGGAGGAAAAGAAAAACCGCGCAGGCCCCCCGCTCTGCAGGCCGTGGCGAGGGCAGGGAGAGGTCAGGGCGGACACGGCATCTCCCACAGCGAACGGGCCCGGCCGCGCCGCCGCTCAGCGCGGGCCCCGGGCCGAGCTGCCCCGCACCCCGCAGCGGTGGGGCGGGGGGAAGAACCGGGGGCCTCCGGCGGCGGACACACGGCTGGGCAGCAGGCAGAGCGGCCTAGGAGAGAGGGACACCGACACGGGGCTGTCACCGCGCTGCGGAGGCCCCGGCCCCCTCCCCGGGCTCCCCTCCGGCCCCGCCGCCGCCCCCGGCCCGCGCAAACCGGCCCCTTCGCCCCCCGCCCTCGCCTCTGCGGAGCCCTCGGGCAGCCCCCCCCCCCACCCCCGCCGCCAGCCCCTCATGCTTGCGGCCCACCGGGGACCGCCCCCCCCCGCCGCCGCCACCCGACCCGGCCCCGCCGAACCGGTACCCGCGGCCGCTGCGACCCCGCTCCTCGCCGCCCGGCGCGCGCCGCCCCGCCCCGCCGCTTCTCATTGGCCGCGGCGGCGCGGGCCTCTCCCGGAGAGGCCGAGCCTCCCTCCTTCCCGCCAATCGCGGCGCTTCCTGCCAGCTCCGCCCCGCCCACCGCTGGCCCTCGGCCCCTGCGAGAGGATCAGGATTATTCCCGCCTCCTCCTCCCCCAGCCCGCGCTTGGTCTCGTCATTGGGTAGCGGCGCTGCCTCTCCGGGAAAGCGGGGATGCTGATTGGTCCGACGTGGCGGTGGGCTAGTAACATCACGCCCCAACCACGGGAAGGAGCGGGCTCTCTGGGGGCAGAAGCGCGGGCTGCCATTGGCTGTATCGAGGCCCCGCCCCTGGGGTCAGGGGTGAGCGGAGCGGTCGCTTAGCAACGGCGGGACGCGGGCGGAAGGCCCGGGCCTGCCCCGCGGGGAGACCCCGGCCCGGCACCCCACGCCCCCCGCCTGGCCCGCTGCCCCCGGCCCCGCCTCGGGGAAGGAGCCGTTTCGGTTCCCAGGCCCCGGTCAGGCGTGGGTGGCTGCAGGGAAGAGCCGGGCCCCGAGGAGGGGCAGCCCAGCCCGGGCACAGCAGGTGCTGTGAAGGCCCCAGGGCCCGGTCGGTGAGACACAAGGCTCCCGAGACCCCAGGGTCACAGCCATCTCTGAGCAGGGGAGGATTCTCAAGCTGGATGTGCGCAGCCTGGTGTGTAATGAGGCAGCCCCCTGAGCCAGGTCCCCAGGACAGTCCCTCTGAGCCCCACCCCGAGCGATAAAGCCACCGGCAGTACTCCTGTCAGTGTTACAAGTGGGTAGGCAAGGCCTCTGTCCAGCTGGAGCACCCCCCTTGCTACCACAGCAGAGATATCCAGTCTCAAATTACCAACACCGCTGCAAATCAGCCTTTCCTCTGCCCACTCGATGCTTCACCACGCCCTCCCTTTC
Source organism: Chlamydotis macqueenii (assembly GCF_036417535.1). Lineage (NCBI taxonomy): Eukaryota > Metazoa > Chordata > Aves > Otidiformes > Otididae > Chlamydotis > Chlamydotis macqueenii. Next base: position 12,600,327 of record NC_141572.1, on the reverse strand, counting down.
TCAGTGGCATTTCTTTCTTTGTGCCAGCCTCCAGGGCTGGACTTACAAGAAGGACAACAGATGAGATATCTCAAAACCAGCTTGCAAGAGACTTCAAGACTTCAAGATCTGCAGACCAAGCGGAAAGCGCTGAAACAGCCCCAACAGGAGCGGCGGGCTTCCCCAAAAAGCGTGCCAAGCTACAGCAGGACACAGCCAGGGACACAATTCTACGCTTGCATTGGAGCACCGAGAGGCAGCACTGGCTTTCAGAAAAGTACTGCAGGAGGAAATTAAACCTGTCGTAGTGCCGTCAGGTCAGGCTGCTGCCTGCTTTGGGTAATTACCTGGCTCCTGCCAGCTCCTGGCAGGACACATGCTGTTTTTTGGTGTGTACCTGTTCCGTCACAACGCTCTGCTGATTCCAGTGGAAAGCAGCCCTGTAGCAGCACAATCACACAACTGCAACCACCGAGCAAGCAGCTTACTCACAGGACTGCCTTTTCTCTCCAGCCACTGACTCAGCTGCGAAACCTCCCGTGCAAAGCGCTGTGCCGGTCTGGAGAGGCCGCAACGCCAGCCTGAACGCAGAGCAGCGAGGCTGCCGCAGAGCAGGCAAGATGTGTTGAGAAACGAGGGAGCTGGTATGGGCGAGGCAGAGCAAATGTGATCCTGCCCGCACGTAAAACCATCTTTTATAGTTGTGTGTAGCACCCAGGGCTGGGCACAGCTAATTTGGGAAGCTAAGCAGTTCCCAGATTGGCTGGTACTTTGCTGAGATACACAAAACAAGGACTCGGGGTTGAGTCAAAGGTGGAGAGCGCGATTTATCACAACGCTGAGCAGACAGAAAACCAAGAAATAAAGCAGCAGCAGCAGGCGGGGTTGATTCAGGCTGTGACTCAGGCCTCTGCATCAACAACTCTCGCCTGAGCTGAGCATCAGTGGCACTGGACAGGGTGCATTTGGAGCTAGGAAACAACTGAACGTTTCCCCATCTCATTTTATTCACACCTGGGCTTTGCTCCACACAAACACCAGCCTCCCACGGGCAGGGCAGCCCACAGCACTAACGGAGCACGCGCTGCTCTTGCGCTGGACCGCACAGCTCTGGTAGAACAAGAGGACAGGGCGGCAGTAAAGCATGAGTGAGAACCGCAGTACAAAATCCAAGCAACCCATTTATATTTTAACCAACATTGTCCTTGTGGTGTTAACAGCGAGGAGGTGCCAGTTCTGAGCTCCTGACGGCCTGGAAGCCCTCAGTGACAACCTGGGCCAGCATGGGACAGGAAAGTGTAGGGCTGATGCAATGGGCTCCTTTCCCCTGTTGATTCCTTGAAGCCTGACCACAGCACTGGGGGTAAACTCGCTACCCCATGCCATACAAGCCCCTGTCAACTTGTTTTTCAGGTAAAATCTCTTTTCTTTCTAAGAGGCTTCGTCTTTCAAGTACTCCAGCACTCCAATACTGCACTTTGTGTCCTGCTTTTGGGTTCAGCAGTTCCCTGCTGCTCAGAATTCGGGGCAGCTACCCCAGTTTGCTGATGATTCGCTCACTGGATCTGACTCATCCACCTGCTGCTAGGGAACAGGGCTCTCGCTTTCCTGTCAATCCTTAACCCTCTTGTCTCCATCTAGCGTCCAAATCACACTTCAGTTTCTCTCCCAGCCCACAGAGAGATCTGCAAACCGTTAAGCCTGCACTGTGTCACTGTGCCGACACCCAAATTAAGCTGAACGGGCTCAGGTTCGCATCAGCACCCCCAACGCCTCCTCTGAGGAGGCCCGAAGCGCTTTCATGTCCCTACTGTTTTCACCCAGGTGGAGAAAAGCAGCTGGACTGCACAACGCAAAGTTTAGATCCCTCCACTGGGACGTGCAGGGAGAACCTGCTGAAGGTCCTCAAGCTCGCAGTAACTGGCATGTGCCGTCTTGCCAGGCTGAGGGAGAGGCACCTCATGCTGTCTGCGCCAAGGAAAAGGCTTGGCCCCAAAGGAGGAACACACTGCGCTTACCTACTGCTCCCGGACCGCGGAGGAGCGCTGAACGCGGCAGGAGAACGAGCAGAACGTGAGAGAGATGGCCACGATCTGTGCTGCCACCCACATCCAGAAAAGCTGCTTGTTCCAGACACTCCTCACGTCGAAGACGAAGAAAAAGGGAGAGGGCAAGAAGGCCAAGAAATAAGCACAAAATCCTTTCTCTGTCCTCCATGCTTTCCTCTCAGTATGGCCGCTTGCTCCCCTGGGGCTCAGCTCTCCCAGATTACAAGCATTAACTGGCAGCACTGGCTGTCCCAGACCGAGGACATCAGAGCAACGGCGTGATGACGTGTCTCACCATTTTAGGTTGAGCTCTGTTGCCTTTCAAAAGCAAGAATAACCTTTCTTGCGAACGGGACTGGACCAGGAGCGTCCCTCCTGGCTGGCCTTCCCAACTCCAGTGCCCTTCACAAGCTCGCGCCAAGGCCCAATCCTGCTGCTGCTCAAGGCGGCAATAAAAGAATTTGCGTGGGCAGAACGGTGCCCTAAAGCTGGCTCAGTTTGTCCTCGGGTAGATCTGAGACAATGCTTCCCTTTGCGTGGGAGGGAGCGACCAGACTCCCAGCGACTCGTCACTGCAGCCTCCCTTCCCAGGGCAGCAGTGACACCGGCTGCAAACCCAGAGCCACCAGCATCCTTTATCTGCCTCCCTCCCGGCATTCCTTACGGACCGAGTTGCTCTTTCCTACCTCAGGAATGGAAACCAAGGAGGAGCTGTTCTGCTCAGTTTTTGGAGACGCTCGCTGTGCCCAGATTACCCAGCAGCGTCCCGTGGACCAAACACGAGGCCCCAGCGGATTTGCCTTGGATCATTTATTTGCTGACGAGCACGGTGTTGCTGTGAGAGCACCCCAAAACCCTCGGTACAAACCACGGGATTACGTGTCCGCTCAGCACGTCCTCATCACCAGAAGCTGTTGGGCGCAGCGGGACGCAGGGCGATGCCATTCCTCACCTCTCTGCTCGTCCTCCCTTGCCAAAGGAGATCACGAAAGCGCTGACGAAATGGAGCCAGGCCACCAGGATGGTCAGGGCTGGAGCACACGTCCCGTACGCAGAGGCTGAGGGAACGGGGCTTGTTCAGCCTGGAGAAGGGAAGGTTTTGGGGGCCTCGGAGCAGCCCCCCAGTACCTGCAAAGAGGAGGTGACCATGAGGTTTGAGCCAAGCTCTGCGCTCAGATGCAGAGCGGGATTAGAGAACGGACACCAGCTGAAACAAGAACGGCTCTGGCCGGATAGAAAGGGAAACTTTTTCACCCCAAGGACAACCAAGCAGTGGGCCGGAGAGGCTGTGCAGCCTCTGTCCTTCAGGGTTTCCACCACCCGACTGGACAAAGCCCTGAGCAGCCCTGCCTGAGCCCACAGCTCACCTGCCTCGAGCAGGAGGTTGGGCTAGAGACCTCCTGCAGCCCCATCAAGCCTGGGCGATCCCGTGGTCGTACGCGACAGGCAGGACGAAGCGGAACTCCTCTCTTCCCAGAGCTGGGCAGCGCAGGTCTCCATCAGGGCCCTCAGACCTTAACAGCCCTGGCCAGCCTGGCCTGGGACCTCCACCCCGCTGGCACCCTCTGCTCCCCGGTCTGGGAGCCCCACTCGAGCTCAGGCCCCGCCTGTCCCCCCCACCCCGAGCTACGCCGTAGGTGTACCTGTGCCCGGTCCTTCTCCTGGACGGGCCCTGGGCCTACGCTGTAGGCAGCCCTGTCTCCTGCTGTTCCGACTTCCCGGGCAGTCAAGAGAAGCTGCTGTTACCACCAAGGCTGTCCCACTCCGGTGCTGCGGTCACCCTCGGTTCTCAGTTCGTCCTCCTGCATGGAGCAGCATCCCCATCCTTTGTTCGTGGCCACGGGAGGTCCCAGGCTCCTCCAGGACTCACTCTCCAGGTCCGGCCCCACCTCGGGCAGCCGAAGGCCGCAGTTATGTCCAGAGGGACTCTTGGTCTCATTTCCAGGGAGGCCTGGCTTTGCAACCACCCGCTGCTGTGGAGCTCCTGGCCAAAAAAGGGCTGGACACGCTTTTCGACCGACCCCTGGTCGGAGGGCCTCGGGGGGTCGCGGGGGCTGTTGGAGGGCTCTGGTTTCTACACCTTCCTGTCCCGGGGTTGTCTGAAGCCAGGCGGAGCCCATCCGAGGGGGCGTTCAGCCGGCTGAGAGACTGGGAACGTCCTCCGCCGCGGCCTTCGGAGCCCAAATCGCTCCGGGGACGCTTCCAGCCGCAGGACTTGTCCTTACGGCCCCCGTCGAGGCCTGGAGACGCAGGGGTTGGCGGGTGGACGGCTCTCAGAGGCGTCTCCCTGGAGCGGGGCGAAGGGCCGGGCCGGTTCTGGGGGGCTGGCGGGGGGCTCCAGAGCAGCGGACGGAGCCTGGCCAGATCCTCCCTCCTCACGCAGCGAGCCGCCCAGGCCGGACCCCCGGGCCGGGCCCCGAAGAGCGACTCGTCGCAGAAGGACGGGCCGTGACTCCTCCGCCTGCACGGACACAAGCCCCGTGTTTAGCAACGGGACCGGCCGCTGCGTGGTGGGGCGGGGGGGGGGGAACCCACGCGTGTCCGCGGAGGGAGGCTGAGCACCGCTCCCGGAGCCAGCGCAGCCCCCCGGGCTGGGGGACAGAGGTAGAGGGGGACCCGCTCCTCGCAGGGCAGCCCCCGAAGCCCCCCCCCTCCGGGGCCGCCCCCCCGCTCACCTGCACGGGCTCCTGGGCCGGGGGACACCGGGAGCCGCCGCCCACGGGGGCGCGAAACCGGGCGGCGCCGGGCGGGCCCCCGCGGGGCTGCCGAAAAGCGACTCGTCCACGAAGGAGGCCCGGGCTCGGCCCCGGGTCCGGCCCCGCCGCGCCGGCGGTACCGGTACCGGCCCCACCGCACTCATGGCTCCGCGCGCGCAGCCCGGGGCGGGCAGGGCGCAGGCCCCGCCCCTTCCGGGCCCCGCCCACCCCCGCGTGCTTCCGCCGCCGGTACTGACATGGCGCCCGCGCGCGCCCGCCGCCAGCCCCGGGGAGCGCCGGTAGGGACGGGGGGAACGGGAAGGGTGGGCGGGACCGGTGTCCCCTGTGCCGGGGGCCCCACTGCGTCCGGTAGCGGCGTCCTCGCTACCGGTGTCCCCAGTGCCCACGTCCCCCGTACCAGTATCCCCAGTCCCCGTGTGCTGCTGTGGCCGGTACTGATGTTCCCAGTCCCCATGTGCCAGCGTTCCCAGTACCGGTGTCCCCAGACCCCTGTGGTGCTGTCCCCAAAACCAGCGTCCCCAGTACGTCCCACGTGCCGTAATCTCCATGTGCCAGTGTCCCCAGTACCAGTGTCCCCAGTACAGCTGTCCTCATTGCCAGTGTCCCCAGTACTGTTGTCCCCAGTACTGCTGTCCCCATTGCCAGTGTCCCCAGTACTGCAGTCCCCGGTACAGCTGTCCCCATTGCCAGTGTCCCCAGTACTGCAGTCCCCAGCACTGCTGTTCCCAGTACCAGTGTCCCCAGTGCCCGTGTCCCTGCCTCCCAGTTCGGCAGTGCGGAGCCGCAGTGCCCCGTCACAGCCGGGACGCCCATCGCCACAGCAGTGTCCCCCTCCCTGTCCCCAGGTCCCCGCGCCCTCGCTGCCCACCTTCCCCGCCGCCGAGGAGAATGACGGCGCCGACGCCGAGCCGGACACGCGGGCCATGGTGCGAGCCCAGAACCAGAAGAAGAAAAAATCCGGGGGCTTCCAGTCCATGGGTGCGTGCGGGGTGGGGGACAGCCGTCCCAGGACAGGGACCGTCCCCCCCTGCCCACACCCCCTCACCTGCCCCCGTCCCCGCAGGCCTCAGCTACCCGGTCTTCAAGGGCATCATGAAGAAGGGCTACAAGGTGCCCACCCCCATCCAGAGGAAGGTGAGCGCAGGGGGCGGCGGGACCCCCACCCTGGGGTGGTGGCAGCGGGATGGTGACAGTGACGGCGGGGCGGTGTCTCGCAGACCATCCCCGCCATCCTGCGCGGCCGGGACGTGGTGGCGATGGCGCGGACGGGCAGCGGGAAGACGGCCTGCTTCCTCATCCCCATGTTCGAGCGGCTGAAGGCGCCCAGCCAGGCCGGGGCGCGTGCCCTCGTCCTCTCGCCCACCCGCGAGCTGGCCCTGCAGACCCTGAAGTTCACCAAGGAGGTACGGGGGACAACGGGGACGACGCGGGCGAGTGGGGACGGTGGGGGCGAGTGGGGACGAGGCGGGCGAGGGCTTTGGTTTTAGCTTCCCCGCTGACGTGTTTCTTTCTCGCCCCGCAGCTGGGCAAGTTTACGGGCTTGAAGACAGCCCTGATCCTCGGAGGAGACAAGTAAGCTGTCCCCGTGTCCCCACTGGTCCCCGCCTCCCTAAACCCTCCCCAAAACCCGGCGGGGGGCTGAGCTGCCCTGTGCTGCCCCAGCCTTTCCTCCCTCCCGCAGGATGGAGGACCAGTTTGCTGCCCTGCATGAGAACCCCGACATGTGAGTGGGGGCATGGGGAGGGGACCCGGTGGGGCAACGGCCCCCGAGAGCCACCTGCCCTCTGGGGACGCCACTGCTGTCTGCAGCCAGCGCGCCCCGTGGACGTGTCCTGGCGTTCCCTCGGAGCGTCTTGCCTTGCTCCCCGTGGGGACAGAGGGTCTCGGTCGGGTTTTTGGGTTGGATTTGGGGCCTCCACCCGGGACGGCGCGGGAACACCGTCCACCCGCTGCCTGGTCCCGTCACCAGCTCTGTCCCCGCAGAATCATTGCCACCCCCGGGCGCCTGGTGCACGTGGCGGTGGAGATGAAGCTGAAGCTGCACACCGTGGAGTACGTGGTGTTCGACGAGGCTGACAGGTCAGTGGGGCGCAGGGGAGGCCCTGGGGCTGGCAGCGTCCCCACCCGTGGGGAGTGAGGTGGCCTGGGGGTGGCAGGGCTGGGCACGGAGGGACAGAACAGGCGCTGCCATGTCCCCTGTCCCCTCCCTTTGCAGGCTGTTTGAGATGGGCTTCGCCGAGCAGCTCCAGGAGATCATCGCCCGGCTCCCGGACTGCCACCAGACCGTCCTCTTCTCCGCCACGCTGCCCAAGCTGCTTGTCGAATTTGCCCGGGCTGGTGAGGAGCATGGGGGAGAGGGCAGCTGGGGGGCTGGACCTGGGGGGAGCCTGGGGACGGGGACATGGCCCGGTCCCGCGGCTGGGCTTGGCCTAGGACTGGCTGTGTGGGTGTCCCCAAGCCAAGGGGTGAGGCTGGTCCCAGCAGCGCGTCCCGTGTGTCACCTCGTCCCACAGGTCTCACCGAGCCGATGCTGATCCGTCTGGATGTGGAGTCCAAGCTCAGCGAGCAGCTCAAGGTGAGGTGGGCTGGGGGAGCTGGAGACGGGCGTTGCGCCTCCTGCCCCCTGCAAGCCACCCCGCGGTGTCCCACGGAGGGGCCAAGGGGTGGCAGCATCCGACGTGGGGACGCAGAGGGGCTGACCTCTGCCCTCCCTTTGCAGCTGGCTTTCTTCCACGTCCGCGGGGACGACAAACCGGCCGTGCTGCTCCACTTGCTGCGGAGCGTGGTGAAGCCCCAGGACCAGACGGTCGTCTTCGTGGCCACCAAGCACCACACGGAGTATCTCAAGGAGGCAAGCGGCATTTGGGGGTGCCCAGCACATACCCCTGCTAAAGGGCACGCTGCTGGGGGTGCCCAGGGCCCCTCTCCAAACTCACATGGGGTCTGCATCTGTGGGCGTGTCCCTGCTGGAGTCTCCACCTCTTGTTTTGCTGGGTTGAGGGAGAAATCCCCAAGCCTACATGATTGTGGAGGTGCTGTGTCCACCTGCCCCTCGGAGAGAGAGGATTTGGGGGTCCGGGTGGGCACCCTGGGGTCTCAGGGCTCTGGGGGGCCCCGTCCCTTGGCTGAGGGTGCGTGCCCGGATGGGATCTGATCTCTCTTCCCCCCTCCCCAGCTGCTGACGGCCCAGGGCATCCGCTGCACGCACATCTACAGCTCACTGGACCAGACCGCCCGCAAGATCAACATCGCCAAGTTCGCCCAGGGCAAGTGCCCGGTGCTGCTGGTCACCGACGTGGCCGCCCGCGGGCTCGACATCCCCATGCTGGACAACGTCATCAACTACAGCTTCCCCGCCAAGGCCAAGCTGTTCCTGCATCGTGTCGGTGGGTGCCAGTGCGCCGTGCAGGGGTCCTTGCAACCTGGGGGTCCCTGAGGGTGATGGGGAGGGTGTGAGCGGGCTGTCCCCTGTTTTTCCCATCCCTGGGGCCTGCTGGGCTGGCACTGACACCCCTGACTCGGTGGTGACGTCTTTGGGCGAGGAGGGCACGATGTTGTGAGGTGAGGAGACAGGCTGGGGACAAAGCAGGGGCAGGAGTGTCCCTGACCTCCCAGCTGGACTCTGGGGGCTCTTGGGGGCAGGGCTGGTGCTTTCCCTTTAGGGTGGCACTGTGGTGGGCTCCCCTTTGTGACCCACAGCCCCTTGCCAGCCATGCCCACCTGGTAAATGTCACATGTGGGCTCCTGGGGCACCAGTGGGTCCCTGCCCGGGTCGGGGGAGGCTGGGCTGGCACCGGGTCTGGTTTCCCACCCTCCTCCTCCCCTTGCCAGGTCGCGTGGCCCGAGCTGGCCGGAGCGGCACTGCCTACTCGCTGGTTGCTCCCGATGAGATGCCCTACGTCTTTGACCTCCACCTCTTCCTGGGGCGCCCGCTCGTCCTCGCCGGTGCCCAGGAGATGCCTGCTGGTAAGGCAGACCTGGCTGCAGGCATCAGGGTGGCTGCACGTCCGAGCTGCGACAATCGCAGGGTGGGTTCCAGCGAGGTGACGTGGTGTCCCCTGCGCTGCAGATGCTGGTGGGGTCCTGGGCCGCGTCCCCCAGAGCCTGGTGGACGACGAGGAGTGCCTGCTGCTGACGGACCACGAGGGCTCGCTGGAGCTGCGGAGCCTGCGCCGCGTCGCCGACAACGCCCACAAGCAGTACCTGCGGTCCCGGCCCGGCCCCTCGCCCGAGTCCATCAAGAGGGCGAAGGACCTGGAAGTGTCCCAGCTGGGCATCCACCCGCTCTTCAGTGAGTGGGACGCTGGGGAGGGGACCCCTTCCCCTCCTCAGGGAGCTGACCTGTGCCCTTTTCCGTGTCCGCTTTCCCCAGGCGCTCGCTTTGAAGACACTGAGCTGGAGAGGCTGAAGTTCGTGGACAGCATTAAAACCTACAAGTCCAAGGCGGTGAGTTGAGACCCCTCCGCAGGCACAAGGCGCCTGGGCTGGGGTGAGGAGGGCGGGTCCGTGCGGACGACCACCTCACGCTCCCATCCCGGGGGCAGACCATCTTCGAGATCAACGCCACGTCCCGGACGCTGGCCAGCACCGTGATGCGGTCCAAGCGGCGCCACGACCGTGCCCTCATCGAGAAGTACCAGCGCGGGCAGCAGGAGAAGCGAGCGGCGGCTCTCAAAGGGCAGGGGCTGTGCCCGGCCCCCCCAGGGCCCGAGGAGGAAGAAGGAGAGGAAGATGACCTCCAGGTAACGGCGCAGGGACGGGGGATTTACCGCAGGAGCTGCTGCGAGGCAGCCTGGGCAGGGTGCTGGCAGCAGCGGGGCCCCCGGGCCATGCCGGGGTTCGGGGGCCGGTGCAGTGACTGGTGGGGAAACGCAGCTCCTCCATCCCCTGCCAGGACGTGTTCTCCACCGTGGTGGGCCAGAAGCGAAAACGGGGCCGAGGGGGAAAAGACGGCGCCAGGAAGAAGCCGCAGCAGCCGGCGCAGCGGGACGAGGACTTCTACATCCCGTACCGGCCTAAGGACTTCGAGAGCGAGAGGGGGTGAGTCCGGGAGGGCTCCGGCCGCTGGCCCGGCCCGCACCGGGGGGGGGCTGCTCTCATCGCCCCCCCTTTGCAGGCTGAGCGTGAGCGGGGAGGGCAGCGCCTTCGAGCAGCAGGCGGCCGGAGCTGTCCTGGATCTCATGGGTGACGAAAACCACAACCTCAACAAGAGCAAGCAGCTGCTGAAGTGGTGAGTGGGGTCTGGCCCTGGGCTAGGGGGGTGGATCGGGGCTGGGGGTCCCACCACCCAGTCCCACCGCCCTCCCCTCTCTCACAGGGACCGCAAGAAGAAGCGGTTTGTGGGGCAGACAGGCCAGGAGGACAAGAAGAAGGTGCGGACGGAGAGCGGGCGCTACATCAGCAGCTCCTACAAGAACAACCTGTATCCTGCCTGTGCCGTGGCAAGGGCTGGGGGCGAGGGGGAGCGGGGCTGGACCCCCCCGGCAGCCGCACAGTGTCGTGCCCTGCTCCTGGGGATCCGACCCCTGCCACGGCAGTGGCCTGGGGGAGGGCTGGTCAGAGTCTGTGATGGGTCAGGCGATGGGGCGTCACCGCACGTTCCCTTAACCCGCCCCGGCCCAGCTATGAAAAATGGAAGCAGAAATACAAGGTTGACGAGCGGGACGACGATGAGGAGGGTGAACGAGGCAGGGAGCAGTTCAGAGGGAAGCACAGGCGTGGGCACGGTGAGTACCTGGAGCAAACGGAGCCCCGCGTCATCCCCCCAGCACCTCGCCGCAGCCTCCGAGCTGAGCGTGGCCGTGTCCCCCCGCGCAGGGCCCGCGCAGCCCCCCGCCCGCGGCAAGGTGCGCTCGGAGCTGAAGAACAAGCAGCAGATCCTGAAGCAGCGCAAGAAGGCGGCCAAGCAGCGCTTCCTGCAGAGCGGGGGGCTCAAGCGCCTGAAGGCCAGGAACCGGCAGCGGGTGCAGGAGCTGCGGCAGATGGCTTTCGGGCGCCGGGTGGGCGCCGCCAAGAAGGGCAAGCTGCGGAAGAGGGTGTAGGGGAAGGAGACATTAAATATTTGGCTCGTTTTGCATCCTGACTCCTCTTTGTCCTCGCTACAGGCGTTGTGGCTGGGGTAATTCCTCCTGCCTTGGGCCGCCCCCAGGCGCTAAAACCAGCGGGTGCTGCAGGTCCAGAGCTGGGTTGTATTTTGACAGGAGACACCGACAGCCCGAACGCGTGTGGCAGGTCCCCCGTCCTCCGCGGCAGCAGGGTCCCTTGCAGGAGGGGACCCCAGGGCGTTGGGCTCCGCCCTGGGGAGCCCTGGCCCCTGCCATCCCGCTGTGCCTGTGCCATCCGCATCAGCGCTCATCGTAGGGGTTCCCAAGCGCATCAGGGAGCCCCCTCCGTCCCTGGGGGTGGTCCTGGGGCACCACGCTGGCCGTGGCAGCCTCTCCCCAGCCCCAGGAGCGGGTGGTTGGCCCCAGGGGCTACTCCTGGCTCGGAGGGGGCCTGGCACCCCCGCGGTGTGGTGGGCGCGTGCTGGTGGCTGCTGGCAAGCGTGGGGGACACGGTCCCGGCTCCGTGGGGCGCAGCTCAGTGCAGATGGCGGCCAGGTCCTGCATGCAGAACAGCACCTGCAGAGATGGGAGCCTGATGCCACAGCCATCTGGGGACATGAATGTCCCCGTGTCACCCAGCCCCACCGCCCACGGGAGAGAGCTGCACTGACCGTGTCCAGCTGGGCCTCGGTGTCCTCCAGGGCCACGTCTGTGGGGACCTTCAGCCATGCCGTGGCGAGCTGGAAGAGGTTCAACACGGCCAGTTTGATCTGTCCCAGCAGCAGCATCTTCTGGGTGGCCATGGTCTGGACATGGGCCCAGCGGGACTCCTGAGGGGCAGAACAAGAGAGCACTGGGCCACCCCCAGCCACTGCCCTGTGTCCCCTGCACCCCCCGAGCTGGGAGAGGGGGACCCGGGGAGGGTCCTGGGGAACCCCACGTCCGCCCTTACCCCCTGGAGCACATCATGGCGAGTGGCCTCCAGCTGTGCACGGAGTTGGGCCAGCTCGTCGTTGGTGCGCAGGAGCTCGCTGCCAGCCTCCTCCTGGTACCGCCGGAGCTGTGCCCAGCCCTGGGCCAGCCGCTCCTGCCCAGCTTCCACCTGCTGCACCAGGGCTGCCCTGGCCCCTGCCAGTGCCCCAAAACGGGCCAGCATGGCTGGGACGTCCTGGAACTGGGCAGCAGGAGAGGATGAGAGGCTGCTGCCCTGGCCTGGCCCCCAGCAAGGGGCTCGGGAACACTGAGGGTAGCACCGCAGCATGGGGACCCTCGTGCTCACCTGCCCTGTCCTAGCCAGCACGCCCCGCAGGTAGTCACCGAAACGACGGAGGCTCCACAGGTGCTGGGCCAGGTGCTCCCTGTGCCCCCGCAGCCCCTCGAGCTCCTGGCGCAGGCGGGCGGCCTCGGCATCCCGCCCCGCCACCCAAGCCCGCTCCTCGTCCGCCCGCCGCAGCGCCAGCTCCCGCCTCGCTGCCGAAACCTGCTGTGCAGGGATGGGGTCAGCAGGGCCCCGACCCGGCCAGCCCAGCTCTCACCCTGCCCTGGCACCTTGAGGAAGGCGTCAAATTTGAGGATAACATCCTGGAGCTGCTCTTCCCGCTGGCCCAACTGCTGCTGGCGCTGCTGCAAGCGCTCCATCCTCTGCTGAAATTCCTGCGGGACCGCTGGGCACTGAGAGCATCACCCCAGGAGGACGGGGGGGCCATGGAGAGGCTGGGGGGGTCACTCTTACCTCCCGCTGGTTCTGCAGTACCCGCTCCATCTCCATCACCTCCCTCCTCTTCATCAGCAGGCGTGTGGAGGGCAGCAATGCGGTGACAGCCCACGCCGGCGCTGTCCTGCCACCGTTGCATGGAGCTCGTCGCGTCCAGGCTGGGGAGAGCCCAGGCAGGGCCACCACGGCCGCGTCCCCCCAGGGACCACCGCTGCCTGCCGGGGCCTGGCCCACTCTCCTCTCACCCACCCTTGCTCCAGCCCATCCCTCCTGCTTCAGCCTCCCCCTGCTCGGAGACCCCCAGCCCCACTGCAGCACCCCGGGGACTCACAGGTTGTGGCACAACCTCAGCTTTCTGACTAGACCCCAGAGAATCCCCCTGCCTCCCCCCAGCCCACAGCGGGGTGACAGGCTGGGCAGCTCCTTGTTTCCAAGGGCGGCAGCAGGAGCTCTGCTCCCGGGGGATGGACCCACGGGAAAGCCACGCGGCAGCACGCGAGCACCCAAGTGTCCCGGCATCCCTGCATGCGGCACAGGTGGAAGCGGAGCCCGGATACTTTTCAGGGTGCCCTCTCCTCCCTGGGGACCCAGCACCCACCCTGGCACCCTGGTTTATGGGAACATAAACCCACAGAGCACTGGGGACGCGGGACGCGCCGGCCCCGCTGCCAAACCCTTGCCATGGGAGCCAGGTGGGCCGCTGCCCGTCCCGCGGGGAGGACGGGGGGATCTCACTCACTGCTTGTCCCGCAAAGCCGTGCGCAAACACTTATCCAGGTCCAAGGCCATCTCGCCGATTCCTCCTCCTCGCCGAGGAGCCGGGACGCGGGGCAGCCGAGATGGCGGCAGCACAACACCGTTGCCAGGGACAGCCGGAGGCTCCCGCAGCTCCCTGGGATTTTCCCCACGGCTCCAAGCGTCGCTCGCGAGGGCGGGGTGCTGGGCACAGGGACTGCGCTAGGGGACAGCTTGCAGGCCAGCCCCGCTCGCAGCCCTCTAACCACTCTCCGTCCCCCCTCCTGCACCCCCGTCCCCCCAGCCTTCGGAGCCCTTCCAGCCCCTCAGACACCTCCGCTCAGGCTCCGGCATTACGCACTTGGCTCCTGCTCCCCTCCAGCACGCACAGGAGCCCTCCTGCACGCCCCGGCCCCTCCGTCACCCACCCTACACTTTTCCTCCGCGGCTGCCCTGATCCTGTCCGTGCTGACCCTTCTCCCCTTGTCCCCTCCCTCCGTAAGTTCCCTTTGTGCTTTCCATCACGGCCAGGCATCCCCCTCAAAATCACACCACAAGGTACAGGTAACTCCCAACCTAGAATCAGAGCAACATTTCAGAAGGACTTGGGGAAAAAAAAAAAATATTTATAATAAAAACAATGAAGCGTCCCAAGAGTCAGCATCACCAATACCCTGCCCATGCGCCGGTTGCTTCTTCCATTATCCCAGCACCGCTGCAGCCCCACGGCAACTTTCTGCATCCCACTCCCCGCAACCCCAGCTCTGCTTGCGGCGACCGAGCCAGAATCCTGCACCGGTATCCCAGTCCATCACAGGCATGATGAGCGGGCTGCTGGGACCCACTTCCCAAGCTCCATCTGCGCTGGGTGCCACCTTGTGAAAGAGGACACCTGAGCCGAAGTGGAACGTGAAGAGAGGAGAGAAGAAACGGAGAAACAAGGCTGGGGAAGGACGGAGTGAAAGCCAAGGAAGGGGCAGGTGGAGAAGGAAGTGGGGACGCTCTGACCGAAGCAGCCCATTGCAGGACGCCAACGGCCCGCGCTCAGCCGCGCGGCAATGACGTGCTCGACGCTGGACATCCAGCCGGAGCTCTGCATGCTTCTGCAGGAAGGATGGAAGCTATTTCCCTTGCGTCTCTTCTCCCCTCGCTTCCTGCGGAGAGACCCCGCCGAGCTGCTCGCCGTCATCACCTGTGCAGGGCAGAGAGCAGCAGCATCTCAGCAAGAGCCAACAAGCCAGACAACGGGAATTCCTCCCTCCCCGGCAGCTGCTCCTGGAAGCCCCACAGACCAGCTCCCACTCCAAAACTTGGCCAGCAGGCAGGCACCGGGGCTCACCTTCCACAAGGCCATTGATATAAGTGGCCTGGACACTGTTCCCATTGACCAGCGCCATCACCTCTTGCTTGGTGGAGCTGTTCATGGTCTCCTCTTCCCCCTGTCCTTCATCGTCGTCTTCCGAGTCCACCAGCACTAAGATATCATCCGAGTCCTGACTCCTGTGAACAGCAGAGCCAAGGTAGGCTGAAAGGCTGAGAACTGCTGTCCTGACCCTTCCTCCAGCCTGCCTTTGACAAACCTCTATGCCAAAACCACCAATTTTGATGGACTCCTCCAGTCCTGCACTAATGGTGTGCGAAACACCACCACCAGCTTTCTGCTCTGTTTCCCATATTCCAAAGCCCTCCAACCACTTCAGGAATATTCACAGAATCACAGAATAGTTTAGGTTGGAAGGGACCTTCAAAGGTCATCCAGTCCAACCCGCCCTGCAAGGAGCAGGGACATCTCCAACCAGATCAGGTTGCTCAGAGCCCCGGCCAACCTGGCCTGGAATGTTTCCAGGGATGGGGCTTCCACCACCTCTCCAGGCAACCTGGGCCAGTGTTCTACAACCCTCCGTGTAAAAAATATTCATGCACCAAACTGCACGAGCCTCTCCCGAGCGGGGTTACTCTCCCCTCTTGTACAGACGAGGAAACGGAGACCCTCAGAGAAGCCTCCCCGTGCCACAGCACCACAGCTGTGGGAACAGAATGACTGTGGGACTGGGCTGCGGAAAATCAACTCACCTGAGCGCGGTGCCTGAATGGGAGAGAAGGGAAAAGACAGCATTAGCAACCGGCCCCAGAGCAGCACAGAACTGGTTTTACTGTGCAACCCCGGCCAATCCTGCCTGCAGTAGGCTGGTCTCCGGCAGCTGCACATAGAGGCACGGACGCGAAGGTGACCTGCCCACATATACAATGAGAGCAGCAGAAAGGTGACAAGGACAGGGGAGGAGGCCCACCACAGCACGGTTCCCTGCAGAAGGCAAGGGGAAGGGGCCTGGAGCACTCAGCTGGGGAAGGACCGTGTGTTTCCAGCCCATCTGCCTCCAGGGCTGACAGGGCTGTGACCAGGAGCAGGATGAGGCCCAAGGGCTGGGGTGACCATCAGCAACTGACTCCAGAAGGGACGAGTCAGTTAGGGACAAAACCAGGCCACCCCACGAAGCAGTAACCCCCTCCCCGGCTTGTGCGGAGGAGAGCTCCTACCGATCAGGCACAGGAGGGGATTGTAGTACAAGACGACCCCGGTGACGGTGAGAACAGCCAGCAGGCACAGGACCACCACCGCACCCACGACCCCAACGATGTTCACTGGCTCTGCGGAGAGAAGACAACAGGAGGCCAGCTTGTCACTGGCACGCAGATGGACAAGGAAATCTCAGTGCACGCAATAGAGCGGGTCCCGGTGCTGTCTCAGCCCCACTTCCCACCATTGCAACAGTCCCACCAGCACAATGGGTGAGAGCTTCAGGCACTCACGCTTCATCAGAAAGAAAACACCACAGCAAGGCCCCTATTTTTGTGCCCATGTGCATTTAGTGAAAGGCAATCAACCCCTGCCCGTTGCATCTGGAGCAGCTTGGCCCTCAGAGGTGTTCCTCTGTGCCCACAACCCCTGGGAGGTAACAAGAATGCCCCTCTGCCAGGCCCTTTATGCTGTGGCAAGGGGAATCGGGCAATTGCGCCCTGGAATGCAAATGGAGCCCCTTGGGGGTTCGCCAGCAGCCCCCGTGAGCTGCGTCCCCAACTCCTCCTCGCTCCCTGCCACAGCCACCTCACTCACGCTTCACCGTCAGGCAGACGAACAGCTCCCTCAGCCCCACGGGGTTCTGAGCCTTGCAGACGTAGCAGCCCCCGTCGGTGCCCTGGGAGCAGTTCTGGATGGTGAGCCGCGAGACGTTGCCCTCCTGGGCGATGAGGTACCTCCCTCCGGGCCGGATCTCCACCTCCGGCTGGGTGATGCCCCGCAGCCAGGTGAGCCGCGCTGCCGGGGTGCTCTCGGTCACCCGGCACGTCAGAGTCACATTGTCACCCACAAAGCAGGTCTTCGGGGGCTCTGACTCCAGGGAAGGGAGTTCTGAACAACCCAAGGGGGAAAAAAAAAAAAAAAAAATTGAAGGGTCAAGGGGGGAACGGAGAAGTTTAACATAACAAGCAATTAGCCATCTGACTGATTAATAATCATTAACAGAAGGAAATCAGACAGGAGCCTGGGACCTGAGCTCTGTGGGTTTGGCATTCAGTTCATTCACAAGACTTCAGCAGCTGCCCAAGGAGCGACCCGAGCAACTTTCACGTTGCTCGGTCCTTATTTTTTTCCCCACACCTGTCTTTATACACCCAAGAACGGTCGGAGGCCAGCCAGTGGGAAGATGCCGGCGAGGAGAAAGGCAGCCCAGGGATTTTCCTTGGGATCAGCAGAGCTCTTGCGTAGCCCTGACAACCCTCGGAGGATAAATACAGCGCAGGTTTCCGAAAGCCACTTTAGTCAGATCCCTCGGAGCCTTGAAAGGGACCTGGGGGCACACAGGACCCTCCTCCCATAAACCCAGCCCTACCAAACTTCATCTCAGGCTGAGCAAGGCATTAAAACGACCTCTCACTTTCACACAGGCGTGAGTGCTTGCACAGGTGAAAAACTTGGTGTGGGGAGATTTGTCACCCCTGAATGTCACCCAAAACACAACTCACCTGCACCTGTGCTGTGACGGATCTCAGCTGCAGGACTTCTGTGCCTTGGGCACAGCCAAGCCCTGCCACGCTGCCTCGTTAGCATCTCCCCCTCAAACCTGGCTTCCCTGACCACTCTGGAGGGCAGAGAATGACCAGGGTGCCTGTCTGCCCCGTCATTAGCAGGCTCATTAACAGTTAATAAGGTAGGCAAGCCCACTCACTTATCTCCACAGTGCACGCGGGCTCCTCCTGCTCCACGACGTGGCTCCCGACACACTTGAACACTTTGCGGTGGGAGAGGTGGGAGCTGTTCAGCGTTTCCACGTGAGTGTCCGAAGAGCTTGTGGAGCTGATGACCCAGCTGGAGTTCTCCAGGTCGTGCCCCTCTTCTCTCCAGTGCAGGGTGGGGTGGGGGTACCCCCCAGGCCAGCTGCAGAACAGCTGCAGCATCAGCCCTGACGAGGAGGTCTCAGCCCAGCACTTCAGTGTTGCGTGCGGTGGATCTATCAGCAAGAACAGCACGCGGTTAGAAACACGTCCAAGTCACAGCTCTCAACATCTCAGGGCTGGAAGCCCTGCAAGTGCTTGTTTTTGCCATCACTGCCCTTGAAAGCCTTCCTGGTCTCCCTGCCTGTCTTGCTCCCTGACCTGCGTCCCTCAGCCCCTGGAGAGCATGACGCTGAACGGTCAACGGGGATGAAGCAGGAGGCTGTTGTGCAAAAGGCGTAACAGCAGCCGCAGCAAAGCCTTGAGGGACCAGCGCACAGGGAGGAAACAGACTAATGCCACAGCTTTATCCAGCGGAGATGAGATAAGCACCTAAAAACGCAGCGGGAGAACAAAATCTCCACACTGCCCTCAGCTCTCCTGCCACAGCTACGAGGGGGTGACACCAATTCACACTACTCAAGAGCAAGGCTCTGCTTCTCCCCGTCGCTGATACAAGCACTCGGATTTCCCAAGGGAACTTGGAAAGCATCAGTGCTCTTGCTCAGGGACAAGTAACTAGCCTCTCAGAGCCACCAGCCCAAAGCTAGAGGGCTTCCCCAGCAAGACCAGCACGCTGGTGAAGGAGGAGGCCGTTCCTAGCGTGCAAGACGTTCTTCCCACAGGGAATCCTGGTGACTCCAGCTCTCAGGGCCATGGCCACTTGCCACTGAAGCCAAACCAAGCGTGCTCCGCTCCTTCCCGGCACCACTGTCACTGCCATGCGGGGCCAGATGGTGTTCCTCAGCTACGCACCACGCTCCGTGTCCGCACCATGCTGCAGCGCTGGGGACAAACTCCAACAAAGAACACAGGCAGGGTAAGTCACAGCTGGCTTCATGCCAGCGTCCCTTGTAACCAGCACAACTGTGTTTGTTATTTAAATACACAAACAGCTACGCCATAGCAGGAGCGGCTCAGAAGCCAACAGAAACCCAAGAGCAACTCCTTCGGGCAGAGCGGGGCTCACACTCCACGCAGTGTGAGCTCCTGCCGCTCTCCCATCAGCTGGTTTCACACGCAGATATACACATGTGTTCGTCCAACAGCCGTACGGATCCCGGACTCTGATCCGGGCAGAATTAACGCATCGCGTCCCTGCGGCTGGCGTGCCTAATCCAACGCTGAACAAGACCCCGCTGAGAGATCCGATGCTGCCAAAGCAAGCCCCATGAAAGAGGTGGCAGAGGGATGCCTGATGTTCATTTTGTGGAGCGCTTATTCAAGTGATTTTCAGATAACATCAGTTTAGAAAAGCTAACATGATAGCAAAACTGCATGTGAGCTACAAGAACATACCTTCCTGGGGCTTGGCTTTCCAGGAACTATACACACACATCTCGCACGATCTTTGAAACCATCCAGCTCTGGCAAGAAAGTTCCCTACAGCACTTCCTCTGTACCAGCTCTGGGGAGGTCTCAGAGCTGATCCCAAATCCTGGCGCTGGTTAACAACAGCGACCTGTCAGCCTGCATCTCCAGGGACTGCCTCGCGTCGAGAGGCAGACACAGCCCTCCCAGGACATCCAGCCAGAGCTGCGCTTTCCGTGCTGGTTCCAGAACCTGCCTCCTGAAACCATTGGCTTTACATCCTGAGCTCCCAGTACAAGTCTCCTCTTCTGTCTAAGTGCTAACAGGTATCTGTTCCCGACACGTCAACAAACCAAAAACCTAAAAACCTCACAAAACACCAGCAAAAAGGACCTCATGCTCACAGGAGAGCCAACATTGGCGCGTATCAAATTGCACACAAGCATACCAAAAAATCCCTGGGAGGTGTGCAATTGCACGTTGCCTTCACACCATCTGCTTCCTATCCAAAGCAAACACAAAACTGCAGATCAGGGCAGGGCTGCACCTTTCTCGTGTTGCTCAAATGTTTACTCTACTGCTTGTAGAGTAAACATTTTAATGCAAATTTTAATTTAATGCAATTTTAATGCAAAAAGATAACTTTCTGGTACAACCCACTGGTAACTTTCTGGTAACTCCCACGTGAAGCCTACAGATCCTGGGTGGCTCTTTCACGGTGGTGACAAGTCTGTGTCTGCGAGGTCCACCCCAGCCCAAGTTTCTCCAGTAACAGTGAACGTGAAAATTCAGGGACTGTGCTTTAGTTTGAGGCTGAGAATCTTCAACATCTGGCCTTCACTGACGCTTCTTCTGCTGAGCTAAAGCACCACCAGAAACGCCTCTCTCGCCTATTTAAGGGCACACCACTGCGCCACATCGCCTTCGTAACCTTTGGAAATCAATTGGCACATTAATTCCATGCTAATAAATGAAGTTCAGAGTGCAGCACCAACACTTGGCATGCCGTAGGTAGCTTTTGCTCCCGAGCGTTTTGCACCAACGCTCCCGATTTTGGTCTCCCCCCGCTAAGCCCCACACCTACGTATACATTCTCTGAAGCAGTCTGGGGTTCAATTCCTTCACTCCAGCCCTCCGTGACCCTACAAAGCCCATCTGCATGTTCCTTGCCCCAGGAAGGGAATTTTTATTCGTGTGAACTTTCAGAGATTTAATCTGTACTAAACAGGTACAACTTTTACAACACATACCTTTCAACAAACACGAAGGAGGAAGGAACACCCTGAATGCAAATAGAAAACAGGCGTTGACGGAAAGACCAGCAAGGCAGAGGCCAACAGAGCAGAGAGAGTCACCGAAACAGGCAAACTGGCAGCAATCCTTCCCTTTCCTCAGCCCTATAGTATTGGCTGGCACAAAGGACAGCAGGTGACAGCCCAGGTCTGAGGGGCCAGAGCCTATGTCACATCCAATCCCACTTGGTGAAGGGGCCAAGAGTGGCACCAGCCACACTTGTGCTCCCTGCTAATCTGCAGGGGGCTGATCCCACAGAGGAGATGGGACATCCAGGCAAGACAACGATTCCTCGGCAGAAGCAGGAAGGACCTGCACCAGCAGTGTGCGAAGTAATGGACTTGAGCACTCTCCAGCCTGATCTTCCACCCATGCTGTGAAGATCTCTAAGAGAATGAATGAATGAAATCGGGATGGAAACAGGAGTAGGCACCAAAAGACACAAGAGGAAAAAACGGCTGAAAGAAGAGCCTATGCTGACAACAACAGGCACGCTCCCAGGACAGTGCTCCCAGCAGGAAATTTGAGGAACGTGGTGTTTCCATCAAAATCAGAAGGCTGCACCGTAGACTCAGCACAAACAACTCATCAGCTGAGGACTCTCCATTCTCACGCCAAAACGATGGCAACGAGGAATGGCACAGCACATTTATTTCAAACACGTAATTCAATCAAGGGGGAAAAAAAAAAAAAAAGACAGCAAGCAGCAGCCTCCCTCCTACGATTTATGAAGGCTCAGGTCAGCCAGATTCTGAGGCAAAGGGCCATCCTGAAATAGTTAAAGGATACGTTAAAAGATCTGTTCACAAACTAGTTTATCGTCACCAGTGAAGAAGGAACGCAAGAGGACTCAACAGCTGGCATTTCATCCTCTGCATTGCACACAACTGGCCCTTGACGGACCGTTCAGGCACACATCTCAGCGCTTGTGAGTGAACGCGTAATCACGTAATACCAGCCTGTTCACAGATTTTGGACGGTAAGACCTCCTTGCCCTTTTTTTTACACTATTTTTCCATCAGTGCCAGATTAACCTGGGAACCTCCGAGCCTCAGCAGAAGAAATTCATATGCAGGACAGACTTACTGGCTACCAAGAGCTGGACCCTGTGCTCATGGTCTGTCTTGTTCAGCACTTCCTTGCACGTGTAGTTGCCTTCGTCCTGCACACGCAACTCTGTGATGCGCAGAGAGCTGTTGTCAACCAGGGAGAAACGGACGTCTGGGGGGAAGGTGACCCTTGAGGAGAAGAGTGGGGGGAAAGAGTGCGGATCTCCTTGAAACCAGACCACCTCGGTTGCTTCTTTGGAGACATTTCGGCACAAAAGGAGGATGCTTCCTCCAGCCTTCCCAAAGACCACTTCCTCTGTTCCTGCAAAACAGGAGGGACAGCGTTGGGGAGGCAGGGAACTGGCAAAGACCCGGACATTTGATACACATCAACCCTCCGAGGTGCTCGTTAAGGGGGCTCTTGCCAAATGATCTTCAAGATGCATTTGGCAGCTAACAACGTTTAGTGCAGACCCACGGTCAGGAAGAGGGACACAGCTTTAAAGGCTCAACAGGAAAGCAATGACAGGGTATTTCTGCCCAAGAGAGGGGGGCATCAGACCCGAAGGAGCCAGAGAAGAGCGGTGTTAGAGCACTAACGACGCCGGGTCACGGCAACGGCCACGCTCACCCAGCATTTTGCCAGACCACTTGCCCAAGTAGCCTCACCTCTGCGCTGCTCAGGGAGCGCACGGTATGGAAAAAAAAAAGAGACAAAAGCCGCCACGATGTCGGTAGTTGTTGAGGAAGATGACACAACTGTCGACAGCCCCCGTTCGCCTTTCCTACTTTCCCCTTCCAAATGGCACCTGGACCCTACTGCCAGCTCGAGGGTCCACACGAGTCCCCCCTACTACCAGCCCACTCAGCCAGCTGCTTGTTTTCAAATGGAAATCTTGTTGATTTCAGCACCCCCCAAAAAAAAATAAATTACTTTTTAAAAAGATAAATCAGCATTAGGGCCGACTGGGGAGCTCCCCTCGGGAGCACGGCGGGCGGAGGTGCTCACCCACCAACGCCCACCGCCCCCCTCCCCTCAGCCCCCGCTACCTGCGGCGTCCCGGCGCGGCAGCAGCCTCCAAACGCAAAGGGCGAGGAAGAAGCGAGCTGGCGGCGTCCCGCCGGGGAACCGCATCGTCCGTGTGCCGCTGCCACAGCCTCCCGCCTCGGGGAGGCGGTGCCGCCCGGCCTCCGCCCCGGCGGACCCGCCCGCCCTCACCTGCCCGCTCGCCGGGGCCCGTGAAGGGGCCGTGCATCAGCCCCCGCCGCCTGAGGCCCGCCATCTTGCCCCGCCCCTCCCCGGCCCCGCCCGCCATCTTGGGGGACGCCCCCGCTGAGCGGCCGGAGCTCGGTTTTCCTTCCCGAGGAGGCGGGCGCTGACTTCGGGTGCAGTCCAAGGAGCAGGGACATTTAACGCAAGGAAAATGGTGTTTCCAGAAGGCAAAACTAAGTGAAGGTAGTCAGTGACAGCCCCCCGCCCAGAGGATCTTCAGTCATTCATCTGCTTGAGACACCCCAGGAGCAGTGGGAGCGTGAAGAACAGCAATAAAGACTATGAACTGTGCCACAAACTATATGATTCTTGGATATGGGGAAAAAAAAAAAAGCAGGCAGCAGCTGAAGCCAAAGCTGGAGAGGAAAGAAGCAGAGCACAGAGCAAAGAAGGGCTGCGACGCAGCAGGTGGAAAGAGTAGAGGATGAGCTTCACAGCTGGAGGGGCCCCAAGGCAACAGACGCCCAAGAGAAAGGTACCAATGTTTTCAGTTTCTCTAAAGCTGTCCCTTGGATTCCACAGTGTGAGCGTAACAAAGCAATGCCAACATGCTGTTAAATTTCAGCAGTGGATGCATTTAGAACAAATTGTCCCAATGACAGAGTTTTTTGCTGACTGATGCTAAGTGACCCAATGGTCCTGCATTGTCCACCACTGTAGACAGCAACTTCCAGGCTGGTTTGTTATAGGTAGTAATACACAGATTGCTTCTCTGTGTAACCCCACTGCAAGGGCTGTAAAGCGCGTAGCTATCCTCAGGTTCCTCCAGAACACTTTACCACTTGGAGAAGACACAACACAGCCAGCCCTGGCAGCAGCCATCACGCACCGGGCTGAGGCGTGCATGGGACAGAGTGCCGAGAGGGCACGCTGGATCCAGGGGGCTGCCCCCCCCGGGCGCTGGCATATAAATTATAACCTAATTAATAGCAAGGCTAAGGCTGTTAAGCAGAGGCTGCTTTAGGTAATCACTCTACCTCTCCCCTCCTGAGTGAAGACCGAGGTGGTACCGCCGCGGTCCCCCGACTGGGGGCGCCCTAATAGCCGGCGCGGGGGACAGGCTTAGCGGGCGCGCCGCCGCCAATGGGAGCGGAGCGTGGCGGCGCCTCCGCCAATGGGAGCCGGGGGCGGGCGCAGTGCGCGGAGCGGAGCGGAGCGGAGCAGCAGCCATGCCGGTGGACCTGGGGCAGTGGAGCGGGCCGCTGAGCCTCACCGAGGTGGAGCAGAAGCCGGCGCACCCGCTGCGGGTCAAGTATGGCTCCCTGGAGATAGACGAGCTGGGCAAGGTGCTTACGCCCACTCAGGTGAGGAGGCCCCGGCGCCGCGCTCGGGGGTGTGTCGCACGGGGGCGCGCAAAATGGCGGGAGGCGGCCGGGCCTCTTGCACCTTCGCTCTGGCAGCGCCCGTCGGACCCTTCCCGGGTGCGAGGGGAAGAGAGGGGTGCCCTGCTTTGCTGTCGACTCTTGTACGCGGCCAGGCCTGGCTCGAGTGGCCTTGAACTCCTCGGGTGTTGCTGCCTGCGCGGGCCGCAGGTGGCCTCCGTGCGCAGTGCAGCTGGCCGGCACGGGCTGTGTGGTGCAGGCACAGGCTGCTCCTGCCAGCGCTGTCATCCCTCCAGGTCCAGCATCGCCCCACCAGCATTGAGTGGGATGGCTGCGATCCCCAGAAGCTCTACACCCTGGTTCTCACAGACCCAGATGCTCCCAGTAGGAAGGACCCAAAGTTCAGGTAATGGGGGTGGGCTACTCCCTATCTCGTCTGGTGAAAATGGAGCATCCCTCTTGGTCTGAGCAGAGGCTTAGAAGGAGGTTGGGCGTGTGCTCTGCCTAAGGCGCAGCAGTGAGTCTGTAGTTTGGGATAGAGACAGTATTCTTGCATCTCTCCTTGAGACAAGGACAGCATGGGGAGGAGCAGCTGCTCTTGCCAGGGGTCTGTTGTAGATTGGAGAAGCACAGCCTCTGCTGTTTGCTCTGGTTTGGCCCAGGTGTGACTTGGAATTAGGTCTGTCTGTACTAGCAGTGGAGTCTTAAACCTGGAACCAGCTCACCTTTCTCAAATCAGGCTTAGAGGTCAGGTTCTGGGTTTCCCAGAGCTGCAATGCAGGATGACAGAGCTGGTTTTGAGAGGCTCTGCGCCCTGCAGGAGGCCGTACCTGCTCTAGGACTCGTGCTCTTTGGGTTTGGCAAAGCAGGAGTGGCAGCTGTTAGCTTCAGTTACCCTGCACTGACAGCCTTAGGACAAAGCAGCAGCTTGGAGCAAAGGCAGCTCTTAGCTGGGGCTGTGAGGCAGTCTGATTCTCTTTTGCCTTCTCCTTTCAGGGAATGGCATCACTTCCTGGTGACCAACATGAAAGGCAACGATGTGGGGAGTGGGACTGTGCTTTCAGATTATGTCGGCTCTGGACCTCCCAAAGGAACAGGTCAGTACCTGGATCAAAGGTGGTGTGCAGGGGAGGGTGGGGAGGCCTGCAGAAAACTGGCTGCCTGCTCAGTGCGTGCTGCAAACTGTGCTGCGCTGCAGAAATGGCCCACGCAGGGCTGCCTTGCTTGTCGCCACGGCTACGAGCACGGACAACATATCTCCACCATCCCTTGTCTGGTGACAGCTCTGCGCTGTTCTGCCTGCAGTTGGTAGGCAGCACGAGCCGTTCAAGCGTATCTAGTCCCTCTTCTCTAAGCTCCTTTAGCCCCATCATACGTAGCCTTCTGATCCTGGGGAATGCAGGCATCCGTTTCCCCGTGCTCCTGTGCTCCCTTCAGCAAACCCTAAACCCGGGAATTGCAGGTGACTGGCACTCATAACGCTGTCTCCTCCCGCAGGGCTGCATCGCTACGTGTGGCTGGTGTATGAGCAGCCGAAGAAGCTGACCTGCAACGAGCCCATCCTCTCTAATCGCTCCGGTGACAAACGAGGGAAGTTCAAGGTGGCTTCTTTCCGCAGCAAGTATGAGCTGGGGGTGCCGGTGGCTGGCACTTGCTACCAGGCGGAGTGGGATGACTATGTGCCGAAGCTCTATGAGCAGCTGTCGGGAAAGTAGGGCAATGGGACGTGAAGAAGCACTGCACAGCACACCCCGCGCCCCTGGAGACCAGGCCGGTCAGAGCACGTCGCTGTAGTTTTGTTTGATTAGTGAGTTGAACCCAATTCTCCCGCATTGACAGCTGGAACCGTAACCCTCTCGCTATCCCTGAACCTGCGTCTGTGTCGGTGTGGTCCAGCCCTGCGCTGCGCTTCAGCTGCCTCCCCTAGGTACAGGCGATCATTAGCTAGACCAGCTTCTGCCAGGGTGTCCGTGTAAGGGCCACCCCCTCCAAGCCGACCTCCTTAGGGGAATCAGAGCCTTTGCAAGTCAGTGTCACTGCAGAGCGCTGTGCTGTACTGAAATGGTACTGCGCAGCAGTGGGGTGGGTACAGAACCACTTCTGGGCTGGAGCTGGCTGGGTGGACTCCCCTTCCAGGAGAGGAGAGCAGTCTAAGGGAAACT
The DNA here is from genome assembly GCF_036417535.1 of Chlamydotis macqueenii. NCBI lineage: Eukaryota > Metazoa > Chordata > Aves > Otidiformes > Otididae > Chlamydotis > Chlamydotis macqueenii. Next base: position 12,574,189 of record NC_141572.1, on the reverse strand, counting down.
TCCCCCCTTTCCCCCCCACCCTTTATTTTTACCCTTAAGTCTTTGGCCAGTGCCTCCGCGTCCCCGCAGTGAACCACTGAAGTAGTGCGGGGATAGCTGGTGGGAGGAGCAGGGAAGCTGGTTTGTAGCCCTACCTTCTGTTCCGTGTTGCCACTCAAAGCCGAGAGACCACTTTGTTTTGTTCGAGTTCTGTTGTCACCTGATGTTAACGTGCTGTTTGCTCACAGTGCAATTAAACACTTACCAGGGTGGATGGTGTGGTTGTTTTCTTGGGGGGGACGAGGGGAGTGCTTACAGGAGCAGCTGGGTGTCACTGCGTTCCTCCTCCTGCTGTAAAGCTGGACCCTCTGACAGGAGCTCCACTCTCCTGGCGGCTGTGCTGCCTGAAGCAAGTACAGCTCAAAGCAGTTAAAACCCACCTTGGCATTTCTTGCAGCTGATGTAGCCAGCTGGGGTGGAGCAGAGCCAGCTGTTAGCAAGCCCTTCCTCCCAGCAGGACCCCAGCTGAACCCCAACCGCAGATTTTGGCTGCCAGCACCACCAGCTGTACTGACCTGAAGCCCTTGCCAGCCAAGCTGCTGGGTCCTGGTTGTTTTCCTGATCCTCCAGCAGCTTGCAGTGAGGCCTGGTGGTGTCTCCTAAGCACTTAAGGCAGAAAATGAACCTTTGGTGCAGTCTTATATCTTTAAAAGGTTAAAAAAAATGAAGGCAATGTTAATTCACTTCATGGACCTCAAAGCCTTCCCTCATTTTTTAGCTACTTCATTTCTCAAAGGTCTGCAGCCAGATGGCCTGAGAAACACCTACGAAAAACCTCAACAGGCTGCAGCGAGGCCCTGTAAAAAGCAGTGATGTAACTACCAAAGGCGGTTGGTTTCTGCCCCAAGGTAGTTTTTCATCCAGCCCTTAGAACAGGGCTGATGGATTTCAGGAGAACATCCCCATCGGCGCATCACGCAGGCGGAGACACGCTGGAGCAGCCGTACCTCCCCGTGCTCAGCAAGGGCTGGTCCGGCTGGGGCCCAGGGCTGGAAGCAGGGCAGAAAAAAAAAAGCCACAACCCATTAGCCTGAAACCTCCACTGGCAAGGGAACCAGGTTTGGAACGAAGCCCCAGGGGTTCCTGCAGCCCTGCCGCGGGCTGAAGGACACCTCGCGGCTCTGAGCGCCCGCGGGAGCTGCGCTGGCGGGAGGGGAAGGGTCACCTCCCGTCCCCACCTTCAGACTGCGGGGGCCAGGCCACGCGCCGCTCTTCCCACAATGAGACAGCGAGGCGTTGTGATGAACACTTTTATTTACAAATATAATTAAAAGCTCTGACAGTTACTCATGCTCTTCCTTGGAACCTGAAAAATGTTTTTGCTGTTTTGTTGGGTTTTTCGTTGGTTTTTTTTTGTTGGTTTTGTTTTTCTTTTTTTTTTTTTTTTTTTTAAAGTGCATGCAAAAGAAGTAAAGCCTTTTTTTAAATCTTTTTATTGTAAGAAAATACACAGTTTGAAAGTGTGAATAATGCAATATTTATAACCAAGATCATGGGGTTGGGGGTGGACTTGGGGGAGGAACAAAACAAAACAAAACAAACAAAAAAAAGAAAGAAAAATAAAGGGCTGGGGATGATCTGACAGACAGTGTTGAACTCCAAGTACTGAACTGGAGCGTGGGCGGGGTGGCTGGGAGCAGGAGGGAAGGGGGGGGAAAGAAGTAAAAAAATTTTTGATCAGAGAAACAGTTAAAATACAATATGAAAATAAGTAAAAGCTCTCCTTAAATTCCTTCTATACACAAAATACACGATTTGACAAAGCCCAATTTGTGCTACTGGGATCCTGTGGGCTCGTTTAAGTGTATTCACATTCTCTGCGACAGCAGAAAATGATTATGATACAATCAAGAATATGCCGAGGCCCCGAGGTCTCAGCCCCGCCTCGCCTGGCACGGTTCTTCTAAAAATCACCGGATCGTCGCCCCGCCCCTCCCACCCCCACAAAAGTAATAATATGTCACCACTGATATGTACATCACGATTAAGTTTTTTTTTTTCTGTAAAATGTATCAAATTTTTCAATCTTTAATAAAATTTTTTATTATTTAATTATTCCTGATGAATAAATACCAAAAAAATAAAAATAAAATAAAGTTATGCAGCAGCTAGTTAAGGTAAGGCTGCGGATTTAGTCTCTCTCCCCCTGGGTTTGTAGATATCATTTAATTTATTTATTTTTTTTTCTTTTTTTGCTTGTACTTTCATTGATTGGTGGTAAAATGAGTGATTGCTCAAAAGCAACATACATCCACTTTTTTTTTTTTTTCTCCATTACAATTGTCTCCAAAGTTTTCACTGAAACATTTTGAATCATTGCACAGAGACATCAATACTGTGACATACTATGGAAAAGACCGCCAGGAGCCGTCCTGCACCGGGACTGGACACGGGGGGAAAGGGGGCCCCTGATGGAGTAAGAATATACAGGCACTAGTCCGACACGATGTCAGTAAGAGAGACAGAAAGAGAGAGAGCACGCCCGTTAACATGGGGAATGTTGGTTTTGCAAGTTTTATCATCATTTTGTTTGCTTTTTTTTTTGTTTGTTTCTAAATGGCAAAAAAATTGAACCTCATCTATAGTCCTCCTTGGGATATTCTAACGTGACCAAATTCCCAAAGCCCATCCGCAAGCTCTCCATGTCAAACGTTTCGATCTCTCGCTCCTGCCTTTCCAACAGAAACTTTATCCTCTCGCTGCGTTCCTTCTGGAGGGCGGCCAGCTCCTCTTCGATCTGAAAGAAGCACAGTCGGCAGCGCCTTAGCGGAGCACGGCCGTCCCAGCTGCGGCGGCTCCCGAGGCGAGATCTGCACGTGGAACCCCCCGGCAGCGCACCCCAAACGTACCTTCTGTTCCAGATGCGCCCTGCGCAGCGACACCCGTTGCTCCAGCTTCTGGAGCTCTCTTTCGTGCTGTGCTTCTGTCTGCATCTTAATTTTGCTCTGGTACGCGTTGAGCAGCTCCATCTCCTGCTGGAGTTGCAGTCTCAGGGCTTGGCATTCTGCTTCCTGGGCCTCATCCAGCCGTAGCTGTAAGATCATTGGGAAAACAGCAGTTAAACCTCCAGGGGTAACTTCTGTGCTCCGACGCTAGCCACGCACTTCCTTCTCAAGGCTGGGGAGTCTCTCATGCTGGTGGCAGAACGAGAAAGCAGGAAGGGCTGCATCAACAGCAGCTTCCCCACTCACACCGAGGCAGGAGCCTCAGAGAAGATCCAATTCCAAAAGCCCAGCACGCAAGGGGCAGCAGGAACGGGATGCATCTTCTGCCGGATGCTTATTACAAGAGGGAAAGTGCCGCCTGATGCATTATTTAGAATAGGTATAAACACAACTGCCTCGCTCACCATCCAGCGGCGAGGACAGGAAGAGCACAGCGTGCTGCGGGGACTGACGGCACCCCACCTCCACGCCCCTCAGCGAGGGACCCCCTGTCCAGGGGGATGCTGCACCTACCGCTTGCGAGGCCATCATCTCGTTGATGCTCTGCTCGTACTGCTCCGCCAGGATGGCGAGCTTCCTCGTCTGCTCATCCTTCAGACTCTTCAGAATTGTTTTGTGCTCACTCTTTGGAGTTACTTCCAGCTGGTGATTCTTCAGTGCTTTGTACTGCTTAGTTTGGACTTTGCACGTGTCCTGGAACTGCTTTTTGATCTGCATTTCCATAGCCTGCCAAGGAAGGAACCACGTGAAGAGCAGGAAGAGCTTTGGGAATGGGAGGTGACAGTACATCCAAAATGGGCAGGTTGGTGAGAGACAACCCTGCGCTCTGCACGGTCTCCTGCTCCTGCAGCCGGGTGAGCAGGGTGTGCTCTGCGCGCACAGCCACCTAAGGAGCAGCGCCAGCTCAGGCGCTGGCCACGGGCCTGGGCCAGGAACAGGATCCGCTAAGCCCTCCTCAGCCCAGAGCATCCCCATCTCCTACCCCTGCTTCCTGCAGGCTGCCCAGCCCATCACCCTGCTGCCTGCCCTCCCGAAAAGCATTTGCTTTTTCAAGGCCTCCCATTCTGCTACCGCACCGAGGCCTCCGCAAGCTGCCTCCCCTACCTCGTGCTACACTGACCCTGCAGAGCTGAGACCTAGCGAGGGTGCGACAAAGTGAGTAAAAGCAACGTGCCTTTTTGGACGTTCTGAGGAGGAACAGAAATATCCCACAGCAGCTCAGAGGTTCCTAATCAACCTGCAGCCAAATTGGGAAAGAGCCCAGCGCCCAGCACACCCATGTTTTCTCTCCCTCTGCTGACTCCAAAAGTGAGGAGCAACCACCCAGCCCCTTTCCATACTGAGGTTTACAGGCTGACACCAGCAAGGGCCTGAAGGCAGCACAGCTCATCAGAAGCAAGTTCTGTAATACTTCGCTAAGGACCAGCCTGTTTTTCCCCAGCAGCCTCAGTTAGCACGGCGCTTAAAAAAAAAAGTCCTCAGTGGGCTCTTTGCTCTGAGAGCCTGAAACTTCCTTACACCAGAGCAGCCCTGCGCAAAGGAAAAGGATCCAAGGGAGAGCACAGCGCGGGTGAAGAACAGTGGTTCTGCAGCACGGATGCTGCACAGAGGCGGCAGCGAGCACGCAGACCAGCCCGCCTGGCAGGACAGAGGTTGGAAGAGGAGGAAGGAGGAAAGCTTCCAGCACCTTCAGGTTCTTTGGTTGCTGCCGGAGCTCCATGAAATGCTTCCTGTGCAGCTCCCGCTCTCGCCGCTTGTTGTATTCCAGCTGATTCTCCAGCTCAGTCTGGTGCTGCAGCCGGATCAGGTCCATTCGCAGCTTCTGCAGCGTGTGCAGCTGCCTGTACTCCAGCTCGCGCGTCGACTCATCGTGCCGGATCAGCATGGCATGCTCCATTTCCTTCTGGGTCCGTTTCTTGTTTAACTCCTGCACAGGAGGAGAGCAGAGCACACGACAACAGCTGAGGAGCGATTCTCCCTGCCCTCGGATGCGGTAGTGGAGTTTGCAAGGTCGGGTGGGCTAGTCATTCCTCTAGATGGCATCAAATACTTCCAGGTGCCACAGGGAAACACAAACCCAGCAGCACGGGAAGGCTAACAGGGCGGCCAGCTCGCATCCGCCCAACCATCCCTCTGTAACCTGCTCCTCGGCCACCCAGGGAGCCTCCAGCAGGTGGCACTGGGACCACACACAAGCCCTCTGTGAATCACAGACGTTTTTAACAAACACACCCTGGGGTGCTCAGAGCCGGGGTGCCTGACAGAACCAGGGGCTTTTGTTTGTCTGTTTTAAACGATCCTGAGCCCTTGCTGGACGCTGGGAGATGAGGCTTCTCTCGTATCACTTACACTAGAATGGCCCGAGCCGAGGCGAATAGCTCCAGCACATCAGGGAAGAAAAATAACTTAATCTGCCACTGCGTAAAGGAAGGTTTTTGCCCTGAGGCAAAAAATCTTTTAAAATAAGAATACAGCCCTGGCGTTCCATGGTTTTGCAAGGCATACCTAAGAGTTCCTGCACACGGTGCCCTGCAGTCTAAGGAAACCTTCACTGAGCTGCAAGCCAAGGAAGATGAGACCAGATTCTCTCCGTGATTACTGCTAATATTTCTGACTCAAACTATCAGCAACAAGCTGTGGAGCACGGAGTTGGATCCAGCTCAGTCACGCAGCGATTACAGCTGTACCCCTTGCTGGTGATTTGGTGACCTTCACAGATGGTCTGCTGGTACGTCTCAGCTTTAGCTCTCAGGTTTACAAACTCATCGCTATGCTTCACGCTAGACTAAGACAGGCACAGCGGGGCTGCCTCGCGCTACGCGCGCTGCCCAGCACAGTGTTGGCTCAGTTGAACGAGTCTAACGGCAGTAGAAGCAAAAGGCACTCCACTTCTCATAAACACTTCCCCATTTGTACAAGAACCACCTCTGTGCTTACTTAAAATCTCAGGAAAAAAACAACACATTCTTGAAGTGTTATTTACTTCAGCTGTCTGATCCAGTGAATTTAAACTAGTCAACAGGGATATTATTGTCAGGAAATAAACACTTAGATCATTCTGAAAGGTACATCTCTGTCATGCAGGACCTCAGAGGAGTGTTTCCTGGTTAAAATACCGTGCTAGGGTAACTGAGTTCTGTTCTCCCCCCTGCCACAGAGCTGATCTGCTGTGACAGGGGTGCCCAAATCTGATTTTTCAGTCATCTGTTTTCAGGGCATCTGAGTTGAAATGTCTGGATGCGATGCGCAAAGCAGCTGAGCGGCCCCAGGCACATGTGAAGTCAGGGGCAGCAAAGCTGCAAACAGGTGAAATACAGGGCAATGCTGAGTACGCCAGAAAATATGATGGTGGCAGACTAAGTACAGGATTATTAGAAATTTTTGACCACTCACTCTCAGCCTTTACTAAAACACCTTTCCATCTGATAGTCTATCCAAAAATAACATTTATGAAGAATGCAGATGATACAGCGACGACCGGAGAAAAATCTACAAGTAATAATTATTTCTCCAGAGTGGCATCTGGCTACAGGCAGCCTGTAAGGCAAGGGTTGATAACTAACGAGGAAAAGCAAGATGTTGAACAGCTTCTCATTAACAAGCCAGCACCCATTCTGAGCACTAACCTGAACACAGCCCAGCGGAAAGGTTGTTTGGAGACAACCAGAACACAGACACAAAGAGGACTGAATTTTTGGTATTTCTCATGTCTATAGCATTTTGTTCTGCAACCCTAATATTGTTCGTTTAAGGTTACTGCTGGTTTACTACACACATGTCAACTGTGTAAGTTTTCTTTAGCCAACAAGTTGGACACCTCACAGGATGCTCTTCCAGCCATCCCACAGCTCGCCCACAGGTGGCCCCAGCACTCAACACGGCACAAACTGTTCTGCGCTGTGAGAGAACCTCAACAGGATCCCCCAAAATCTCATGCCCGAAGTTCAGATGAAGCACCTGACCCAGAGCAGGTGGCCCCCATAATGTTTCTGTCTGCAAGTCAACTACACCACCCCTCCTCATTTAAGAAAAGCAGCCACATCTGTGTGGAAAAGTATTTCTCCAAACACGTTTCCTACATTTTTCGCAAGTTCTGTTTAGCAACTGGAAACACGAACATCTGATGGCAAACTTTTTTACAGACGCAAAGCTAAAACAGTTAAAGAAACGCTTGGGAAAGGAAGGGAAGAGTGACATACTTCTCGAATGTTCTGCTGCTCCATCTCGTGCTTCTTGATCATCGTTTTTCTCTTGAAGAAACGGCAGTTTTTGTCGTAGTAGAGTCTCTGCTGGCTGAGAAGATGGGCCTCCTCTTCAGCCTGCGTGTGCTGCAGGTTCTCTTTATGTTTGGATATTCTTTCTTGCTTCTCTTTCTTTGGCGTGCTGTGATCCTCATTCATTTCCTGCATGCAGAGAGGATCAAAAACAAGACTTCCCTTAGGATCACAGGGACGCAGGACCCGGAGGACCTTCAGCCACTGGCTGCTACTCTGCCATTCAGTTCATGAAAAGACACCAAAATCCTGCCTACACCACCAGGTACCAGCAGAAACAGACTTTTGACCTGGCCATGCCCAGCCCTACTGCCTCTAGAGCTGTATGATGACCCACCAAGAGGAGAAGGAAAAAGTGGCCATTAAACACAATTATCCTGTTGGCTAAACAGTGCAGCGATGGAAAGGCAGTAAGGTGGAGGGGGAGGCGCTGGCTGTCCAGGAAAGAGACTGGGTCAAAGCCCCCGGCGCCCTGCTCAGCCTCCTTACAAAGGAGTCCAGGCTTGGGCTTAAGTTTTATTCCAACAGGACTCATGCTTGATTCTCTATCAAATCAGATACTTAACAAGGCTCCTTACTATTGTTTTCTCACCTCTACATTCTTAAACAGCAAGGGATTTTGTGATACAGTGGGGACACTGTACTTACGGAATGCAATTTGGGATAGACGAGCTCTATACCGAGTTACTTCTTTCTCCAATGCATATAGGTGATCACAGGGCTTTTAGTCAAGCGATATCTAAATAACTGCTCTGATTACTTACAGCCAAACAGAAGAGGACAAAAGGGAAGAATTCTCTATGAAGTCCCATTTTCCCTCATCACCCTTGGTTTCAAAGATTCTGCGCTACAGCAAATTGTGAAGACACCTCTAGCACCCTAACAGATTATTCTAGAAATGCTGCCAGATGCTTCCAGTTCCTGAAAATTTACTTGCTGAGAATCTAAATTTGCTTCCAAGCATGAGAGTATCTCTTAAAACCCTGGGCTGGCCCAGGTTTATCAAAACAAAACTCTAGTTCATGTTCATTCCACCCCCCTTCAGCCCTGAAAGTGATGGTTTCTTGCCTCTTTAATCTTTTCCTTGCAAAGCTTGTATTGTTTCTTCTGACTTTCTAAAAAGGTCGCCAGGTCTTTCTTTTGCTGAGCCAAAATCTGTTGCTGGAATTTCTTTTCATCTGCTGCAGCTGCCTTTGTCTGTGAAGCACATAGAGAAGAAAAAAAAAAGTGGTGAGGGAGCAGGTAACCACAGAGAGCACTTCAGAACGTGGGTTTTAAGCAGTTCTTCCACAGCCTTCTCCTGGAGACCTGGTACACACCTCTCCCTCCAATCTTCTCGTACAGCTAGGGAGCCTGTAACTCTACTCACCTCTTTCTCCATCACAGCCACTTGCTTCTTGGCCAGCTTCTCCAGCTCAATGGACGAGTTGTTGGCATGTGTCTCCACCTCCTTCTGCAGCTTGAGGCGGTGCTCGTCCATCTCGGCCTTCAACTTGTTTTCCAGGGCGATCAGCTGCTTCTGGTGCTGGCGCCGCATCCGCTTATATCCTGACATCTGTTCCCGCAACTCGTTCTCCTGCTCATGCTCATGGATCTGTCTTGTAACCTGATGTCAGGAAAAGGGGAAGAAGGGCTACATGACATTCTTCACAGACAAGCGGTCTCCATATTAGCTGCTTACCTGTAAGCCAGACTCTGCTTTGCTCTACTCCTAGAAATCAACTTCCAGGGAATGCTGTTCCAGGTTTCAAAGGGTGCTATTGTTTAGTATCACAAACCAGGCCATAAGGTTTCTCTCAATTTCCATCCCCTCCCATCTTTAAGGAGATTTTTATGCGCGTTTTCAGTAACAGAGCAGAAAACCATCGTGTTACAAATAAACGAAAGAGCACGCTACTAATCACTCCAGGAAACAGTGGAGGAGATCTGGAAACAAACGTGGCTGCTGGACAACCTTCTTCAGACACAGGACTCAAATTCCACGGGTGACGTGGACTTAGAAGATGGCATTCATTTTAAGAACAACTCCCAACCCACCCATTCTTTCCATCCCCCTTAAGTCCCCACTGTTCCAACTCAGTCCCTCAACACCTATTCCCTGCAATGAGTACCCTCCTTTCAAATTTCTTCTTAAAATTCAAGAGGATGGCAGACTGAGGTCATTCCCTACTAAAATTGAAAGTTTTCTAACAAGGGAGCACTGTTCTGGAACTGTGTGCTCTTAACAAGATTGATCAGATGGTCTAAGCAGATTTCCAACCCTGCTCAGCTGAAACAAACTCACAAGTTCCACATCCATTTCCACGCCTAAGTGAATCCGTGTGAGAGGAGGAAAACCTCCAGTAATGTGTGCCAAGGATTTTCAGAAGAAAATGAAAATGGTAATGCTTCCATTTCAAAAGGAAAAAGTGTCTGAGGCTAATTTTTTAATATACAGTTCTAGGAACTTCACATATAAAGATCGGCTGATATTTTATACGATAGTCCTGGGAGCCAAAAGCTGGAGCCCTTAGCACACGTGCAGCGTTGCAGCCCTTGATTCTGTTCAAGGGAACCTCTCCCTCTCACACTTCACAAGTACAAAGCGAAGTGCTCAGCTCTTTGAAGGTGATTATGGAAGCTTTATGAACCAACAGTCCTCCCTGCAGCCTGCAAGAGCCCAGCCTTCCCATGAATTTCTCCACAGCAGCCAAGAGGAAGGACTGGCACCTACTACAGCACTGCTGTCATTTGACGAAGGCTGTTTTTCAGAGATTTTCAAAGTTCAGACGTAGGATGGGATACACCTATAGACCCAAGAAGGCTTGAGATCAACAGAAGAAGAGCAGCTGCTTTACCAAGCAGCAAACAAAGCCCACTTGTGGCTTTAAATCACCCCAGCCTGCGATTCGGGACTAGTAGCTACTAGGAAGCAGTGCTCAAGTAAGAGCTCCAGTATCAACAAGTTTAACACCACAACTGATATATCAGCCAAGGCAGACAGCACGCCGCCTCCTGTCTCGGCCCAAATGACTACCAACACTTGGAAGGAGTGTGAAGAGGAGGGTAGGAGCCTTCCAAAGCCAGCACCTCGAAACAGATTAACAACTATTTACAGTAAATCGTTACCAACCAAGAAAGCTTTAGCCAGAGTCCCAGAACAGAAACAAGATATGAAAGGATGAAGCTACTGAAGTGGACAATTTCCCCCCTCATCCCTTCCAAAGACAACCCCAGAGAGAAAACCAAACATCTAATTGTAAAGAAAACGAAGAACTGGCCTGACTACAGTGCTGTGTCAGGAAGCGATGACAGTGGGTTCACCACATTAGTGAAGTTAGACATCAACAACGAGGTAAGCGATGATGCAGAAAACACATCCTCCTCATACAAGGAATCTGGGATGTTAGTTTGAAGTTGACTGAATCAAATACATACTTACACCCCAGTAATTAGTGTAACACAGCAGCTTTCAAATGCTTGAGACTAGGTAATGAAACAGACCCAAGCCAGGCACCAGGAACACGCGAGACTGTAGAAGTGACTCCAGAAACACAGACACAGCACTAGCCCTGTGTATTGCTGTAGTTCAGAACGTTTGGTGGGGTTTTTTTTTTTCTCCCCAAGTGTAACAATGACAGCCATACCGTGCAGAAGTTAGTAAGCATTTCTAGGAACCTACACACTTCAGTCAAGTTCAGCAAGAATAAGATCTCTGACAGAAGCTGCCAGGTAATGAAAGTTCCTCTGAGAAGTCATCCAAGTTAATTAGAAGAGACAGATTACAAGTAGACAGGCAAACCCCCAACATTTCACATATGCCATCTACTACGCTGAGTGACATACGCCTTGAAAAGGACAGACTCGGTCAGGGACTTGCGGAGGCACAAAGACACAGTAACCACCACGCAACGGTACGAGATCTTCCTGGATGTGCTATTTTTGGGGCCCAGCCTTCTTGTGATCAGTGGGATGTTCTGCATGTTCCAAGAAGTTGGCAGAACAAAGCAAAGAGGAAGAGCTAAGAAAAAAATGGATTTAAGATTCCACTAGTGACTTTGCCAGTCTCCCCTTTGGTCTAATCTCTGATGAGACTCGGAGCATGCACTTGTTTTACAGTAAAAATCATTAAACTTCCATCCCTATTTGTTCTGCTGCTCCCGTGCACCCCATTTCCAGTTTTGCTCAGCTTGTCTCTATCAGGACAAGAACTCCATCTTTGAAAAACTTCACATGAGGTTTGGGGTATTTATCCTCAACAACAGCATGCAATTATTAATTATAACGCTAGCTGATGAAGTCTTCTAGTCACAGCAGGAGATGAGACATTAAAAAGTCTGAGGAAAACAAAAGCAGCATGTCATTCCTGAAGACAAGAGAGAAGGAGAAGAGCAGACTTGGTGGACATGCTCATGCTAAAGTCCTAATGAATGAACAGCTTGAGTGACCGTTTTAAAAAGAGAATTTGGGGAAGTTCCAGTAATCACCTTACTGGTGATTTGTCTGGTTCTCAGACAAAGGCACTTGGGACTTTACAAAGTATTTCTCAAACACAATCCCATAGATTATGATGGGACAAAAGATGGCAGCCAAATTGGTCATTGCAAAGTTTGTTCTCCATAACCAGAAAGTGTCAGGATCCTGGATCCTTTAAAGCAGAAACCTGCTGTTTCCTGAAGCTCTATCTGCAGCATGCAATAATCAATCAGGTCATCAGCAGAACCAAAAGCACTGTATAAAACAGAACAGCTTTCATTAAGGTATGACATTTTCTCAGTTTCTTATCTCTCTGTATCTTTGGCACACACAGAACTGAGAAGAGATGCTTTTTCCAGCCTACTCCCACAGGCAGTTCACTTGCCATAAAAATTCAAACTTTCTCTCCTTCACCCCTCCAAGATTTTTGCTTTACGTAAGGAAGTTGGGCTCCCAACTCCTCCTCCAAACCAGCAGCTCTTTAGAGTTCCTTTTTCTACATCATTTAACCAAGATACTGAACGGTCTCCTACAGGACAGTTATTCTCACCTCTTGATAAGCAAACGAAATGCTGAGCTCCTCTTTGCTGGACGAGGCAGCGTACTGAGCAAGACACTGCCAGCAGCCTCTCGCAGCACGAGAAGAGCTTTGAGGTAAGAAAGAACAAGTTCAGTACTTTCAGAGCAAAGATCTATAAAGGCAGCAGCCAGGTGAGTCCATTCAAAGAAACTCAACCATCTGGAATAAAATGTCACTGCTTCAGCAGAAGAAGGTGCAGGAGAACAGCTATGGTATAGACGTACCTGGGTTTGGAGTCAGACCACCCTGGTGTCATTTTAATGGCCACATCTGGAGAAGCTTGCTCACACCTTCCTAGATATTTGGCTTTGCAGACCCAGGATGAGATCACATAACGCTTTTGCTGGCATTTGGATTTCAAAGAGAATGCCAAGGACTTCAATGGAGTCCACACAACCTGATCTTTCTGGGAAGGTTTAACTATTAGATAATTTAATGTGAAAATTGTAAAAGCAGCTATAGAGGAAATGCATGAGGCGGTGGAGAGTTAAGGGGTCAAGCATGAAAGACATCCAGAAATGCAGATCTGTGCAGATCTCTGCACATATTTTAAAACCACCTTTTACTTGAAAATGTTGACAGGTGTACTCTTATTGACATGCAGAATCTCCACCCTTCTTTCTAAACACAGCTTTCCGAGCCTCAAGGCTTTGATTTCTAGTTGTAACTTTTAATTTATGGATCGCTGATAGTCTGCAAAATAACACGGAGATGTAGTAGGTACCTGATCTCCATTTCGGATGCTACCTTTCACTGCAACAGCAGAAATACGCAGAGCATTCTCCACTACTGTTCCAAGTGAGTGACGGTCACTGTTGCCACAGAGTGTCACGGGCAGGGGGAGAGATGGGGAAGGCTGGTTTACACAATGACCAAAGAGAAAGGTGGTCCAGGAAAGAGTGACTATTAAAACTGTTGCTTGACTTAGAACCAAAGGTAAGCTCCTTCAGGCTTTCTTAACCACATTTGCTCATTTTTCTTAATTATTTATTATGTTTTTTTTTTCCCCTGAGTAATATCAAAGCATCACTGAAACACTAGAAAGGTACATTCACAGCCTATTTTTTTGTGGCTAGTCCATTCCAATATTTTATCTGGAAGTCTGTCCACTTTCCTTCTTATTCACGTGATGCTTTTGCAGAGCAATAGGGCAGAGGAATCATACTTAAAAATCCCTGGGGCATCTGGAGCGTGGAGCTACCTAATGTAGTTCTCTGTAACCCCTACACTAGCTGAAACTACTTGAGCTTGTTTTTGGAAAGAGATCCAACTTCCAAGTTGGGAGCATCCTTTTAGAAACACCAGTCTTTCTTCAAGCTGCAACACCCTGAATAACAAGGACCTGAAGGCCCAAGACTCCACCAGCAGGAACAGCCGTGGAGCAACACGCATGGCCCCAGCCTCAGTGCCGGTATTCTGCAATGCTGCCCTCCTCTCATGTTTTGGGGTGGTGTTCAGCAAACCGCACAAGCAGGTTTTACACCCAAATATCATCCCATATTATTGAATTTGGGGTCAGAACTCCCATTTTTCTGATTCTCTGCAATATCAGCCACCTGTCTCTCTCAACTACATAACCCTTCTGTGGCCAGGAAGCAGTGCCCAGCTGCTGAGAAACCAACTGATGGTCAGCAGCAGTGATGTAGGGGAACCATCAAAGCACGTTGGTTTGCTTCCTTGTTAAACACTGTGGGATCTCGAGCACCCATTCATATAGGATTAATTTTTCAAGATGCCGTTGAAAGAGTAGATTAACACGGCAAGATGCATAAAGTCTGAATTCCTGGTTTCACGCAGGTTCAGGTCATCCTCCCCATATCACCTACGTGGCTGACCTTGCTCTCCCTGCAGATACTTAAGGAGCAGACGAGGGAGCAGGCACGAGTGAAGTTCTCCCTTGTGCAGAAGAGCAGTAGCATTCAGCACCACTACTCACTGACATCATCCGACCACCGAGCGGTGATCGAACGCACGCTGATAAAAAAAAAAAAAAAAAAAAAAAAAGTGTGCTGACAGCCACGCCGGCACTTCAAACCCAAGCACGTAGGCTGGCATTCTTCATCTTCTCTGGAATAGGTTTCAACTTGGCATTTTTTTCTTCTAGATTGCCATTTTGGAACATGAAGAGGTGGGAATGAAAGATTACTAATGGGAAAGCTCATCATAAAGTTAACTGAAATAAAATATTTCTGTTGTGAACACAGGGAAACTTCTCCCCCACCACGTAACCTCAGACCTTAAGGACAGAGCGACACCTCCTGTAGTAACAAGGTGGTGCGTCAGGAACTTCCGTCTATCCTGGGAACGGGATGTCTGTGCATACGATGGGGACAAGAAAGCTTCTGCATGATGCATACCACCATGTGCTTTTCCAAAGGGCTGCTGGCTAACAGTGAGCTAACGGGTGGGACTTCCCTCTCCACCAAAAGCTCCTGGCCTGCTCACCCCAAGCCCTCCCAGTGTGAGCTCAGACACGTTCCGTATCAAAGCACGTTCCACAGAAAACAACAAAAAAAGAAAAGCTCTCCAAAAAGCCTACCATCTTCACCCAGTATTAATTTTATCTTTACCATCATTTGGTCACTGAAGCAGAGAGATTCAGCAAATCCAAGTGACTAAGGAATTAAGGTAGACAGAGTCCCACCCCACAGGAGGCTGCCACGGGGTTTAGGAGTGACCTTGGGACACTAGCTGCTTTCCCCAGAGCTTAGAGGGCTGGGAAGACCTCACAGTCCATACCTTCATACCAACATCCTTCCTCAGCTCTCAAGCTGGCCTGTGCCGTGCAATACCTTCGAGCCACCCAGGTAGCCCAGGGATGATATATTCAAGGAAAACACGAGTTACAGACTCTGCTGCTGAAGCCAGGACAGAAGGTGCAGCAGCTTTCCACAGGGAGTAAGACATGAAATATTCAATACATATATCTGTTTTTCAATCAAACCGTGTATCTGTTTGGAGTACGATACTCGATCCATTCATCTTTTCTTCCATCCAGCCGACCTAGCTGGATCCTGCTTTTATTTGCTCAGTGCAGGCAACAGTGTTGGCATCGCACTGGCTGCGTGCACACACGTACAAAAGAGAAAAAATTCACAAGGCAGAGGGTCTGCAGGAGAGCAGAGATCCTGCCCGTGGCAGGTGTGTGGCATGGAGTCCTTTAACGCACACATTTCTAGGTCACTCTTTAAACCGGGGGGCAGGAGGGACGCTGGCTCACGAGAAGGCCACCCAGAAGCACACCTGCAAAAGATGGAACGGAGATGCTCCCCGCAAACCTCAGCCCCTGAAGCACCTGGCCAGCAGTCTGTATTCCACAGCAGCGTTTTAAACAGCAGCAGCAGCAACACCGCTCAGAAAAATTCTGGCTACCGGCACTGCTGCTGCTTCTTCCTTCCACTCACCACCTTTCGTGGTGGTCACACACACATATGTTCTGTCAAAGCTGTTCGGAGGATGAAGAAATGGTGGTATTGAAGGAAAAAAAACCCCACCATTCAGGCAGGGTAAAAGAAGAAGGGGAGGGCTCACTGGTGTAATTTTGGGGTTGGTCTAGGATGATGTCATAGCACTGAGCAAGTGCCGTGGCCAAGCAGTGGGGACTTTCTAACGCTCCTCATCCATCTGACCTCTAATGCTAACAGGCTGAAATATTTAAGATGACATTTATTTTAGCTTTCAAAGGCCATTTTTCACTCCTTTCCCTCAAAAAGGTTGCTACCGACCGCAGCCCGCCTGGATGCGAGGTGGGGGAGGCGGCACGACAACTAACTCTTCCGGCACACACCCCTTTCCCTACTACAAAGGCATCCACAGCAATCCCGTTTACAACGGCACAAATCCTGATGGATTCATCCCATCCCCCTCCCCTTTGTAAGCCCACAGCCCCGCTGTAAGCCCTCTCCGTTATCGCAACCCGGCGATCCTTCCTAGGGATCAAGCTGAAAAAGAATGCAGTCACGGTACGGTTGCTTGAAATAAATGAATGAATGAAAATTAAAAAAAAAAAAAAAAACAAAAAAAAAACCACAAGAAAAAACCCAGTCAGCACCTGAGCTGGGAAGCAGCAATCTTATTGTTTCAAAACCCATCTGCATCTCCACAGCGTTTCAGCGTATTTCACAGAAGCACACATACACACTCTCTGCACATGCAAATAAACATATGAACAAAAGAGATGGGTGGAAAAGGGGGGGGGGGAGAAATCCGGGATAATATTAACTTCACCCAGGAAGCTGGTTTATCGCACACACACTGGAAACACACAGAGAAATTAAACACATTCTGCATTTTACATCTCACACACACAGAGCTAAAATACCTTTCAGTGCAATATCTAGTTGCTATGCCAACAACAACAACCAAAAAATTAGGAGAGCAGAAAAACCCCGGACCCCTTAGCGGAGGGAGAGGGGGAGCGGGAGGTGGGGTGGGGTGGCTGCTTACCAAAGATGCTGATTTGATTGTGGCAAAGCGCTCTCGGTTCCGGTAGTGGAGGGCCTGATTCTGCACTGACTGGGTAGGCCGCACCTCAGGCCTGCGATCCCTGTGGCCCACCTCATCCCTTATAAATACATGATCCTGCAGAAATGGATAAAAACAAGGAGAAAGTCCGGCTGTGCTCTTCCCGCGGCGGCTGCCTCTCTCTCACCCCTCTGTCTGCACAAGCGCGGCTGTTTGAGAGGCATAGTTCAGCTCTCCGCTAGCCCCGGCAGCTCCCACCGTACAAAATGAATAAGCAACACATTGCAGGCTCGGCTTCGGCGCGTCAGCTGATCGCTAGCGGGATGCCTTCCGAATCCCTGGCTGGGTTTCTTTTTTTTTTTTTTTTTTTTTTTTTTTAATTTAAACCTCCAGTATTACATATGTGCAAAAAAAAAAAAAAAAAAAAAAGGCTCAAAAGCAAAGCGCTGCAGAGCAATCGGACTCCTCAGAAAGGTCGGGTTCAAGCACTGCAACCCAGCAATCCCGTGGAAAACGTGATTTCCATGTCTAGCAAAGAAGATGCTGTTCCCTTTTAACACAAGAGCAACATTTTGCCTCATTCCCTTTGCCGAGCGCTTGGTCCTCGCTAGGGTTTCTTTGTCTCTTGTTTGCTATCTGCCGTGGAGGACGAGCATCCTGGCCAAAACCATGGCAGGCTGGGAGGACCGGGAAAGCCTCCGTGACCACTCAGGGATCCTGCTTTCCAGTCATGATCCTGCACAGTTCTAGCACTTTCTCTCCACAGCCCACAGAGGATTTTTTTTTTTTTTTTCCTCCTTTTAAAGCAACAGCTCACAGGTTTTAGCATGAATGGATCCCGGTGCAGCCTCCCTTTGCGAGGCTTTGCGAGGAGCCGCTGTGCATCCGGCGAAACGGCGCGTGCAAATTTGGCAACCAAAGCTCTCGCCAAGCGCGTAGAGGAGAGATCTTAATCAGAAAGGTCGGCGAAAAACGCCACCACAATCTCGCTAATTGAAATGGTGACTGCCAAAAGCCAGCACGGCCGCAGCCTACGCCTTCAGGACAGAGCAGCCTTTGGTGACCAGGTGTGTCCCAGTGCCTCCCACCACAGCCCGACTGGTCGCGTGGGCTCCACGGGGCAGCAGCAATGGTAGGCAGCGTTGGGACATCTGTCACCCTGATATCAACTATTCGCGACTCCAGTTCTCAAGCTCCATCTTCTAAGAACTCCAAGGAAAACTGATTCTTCCTGAATTACATCAGCTGTCAGGGGTGCAAAACGAAGGCTGCGCACACGAGCAAACGCCTATACCAACAGGCAAACAAAAGACTCCAACCCTTGCAGCGAACAGCTGGCTGCAGTGACTCGCTGCCCCCGTGCACCCGCTGTTTGCGGGTGAGCAGAAGCAGCTCTGCCTCCCTGCCACGCCAGAGCGGACACCAGGAAGGTCAGAAAGCCCCTACGGTGAGAAACCAGCTGAGACGGAGTGGCATCTCCACCACGACACTGCTGCTGTACTGACATCCCTTTCCCACTCTGCAGACATCTGTTTGCCTCTCTGCTGTCCTCAAATTCTAGCTGCTTCTAGTCTGGGCCCACGCACGTTCGGCCACTTTCAATATGATTCTGCAAAAGCCAAACAGGTAGAGAAATGCTGACACAAAGAGCTAACGACCTGTTGATGTGAAGTGCTTTAAAAACACAACACCCTTTCTCATATCCTTCCGTTTGGAGCATTTCCGCTCCACACTCACCTTCCACTTGCCTTTGTATGGAGAGAGCACGATGACCAAGACCATCCCAGAGCCAAGCCCACACCTACCCAAGGGAGATGGAACAAGCTAAAACAGTTTAAAAGTCATCCTTATACCAGGCCTTCCGTTGCACTGTCTTAACAGGGAAAGGCAGTGCTACGGGAGGACAATTACTGGCAACTGGGCTGATCTTAGATTTTCAGCTTGTTCATATGCCAGGCTGGGCTCTCAGACTTGCACGCTTTCCTGAGAAAGTCATACCAAAAAAATCTTGATTAAACATTTAAAGTTTAACAGTATCACTCAGCTTAAAACTGGACTCGTGGCTTCACTGGAGGAACATCAATTCCAAGTTCTCGACAGGTTTGCAGCACTCTTGCCTATTAAGCAGGTGCAAGAAGGACTCTGTGAAATACAATTGGGGATACCTCAGATAACCCAAAGCAGAAGGGGTGGCTCCTAATATCATTGTTCAGTTTGGTATTTCTGCAGAAGTGCTTTGGAGACTTTCGGCACAGTGGCTCCCCAGCCAGGCAAGGGGCAGTGCTAGAACCAACGCTGAACTTGGCTTCTCACTCTCCAGCAAGGAGCTCTGCAGAGGTAAACCTGGCTCTTCGGGGCTTGTGCAAACAGTCTCATGCGAACGTACTGGTACGAAGCAAGCTGGAGCGAGGGGAAGGGAGTCAGCAACTGCAAACTGGAACTCCCTTGTCACAGGCGTAAATGGAGCACCTCGTATACAAAATAAAGCTGAATAAAAGTGTCCTGTGGTAAAGATCTACAGCAGACTTACCCATCCGAACCATGGAGTGAAGAGCAATGACAGTACACAGGAGCTACTCCTCCTCTGCTGTAGCTGTGAAGTTAAGATGGAGGCACACCAACTACTACCCGTTGGCATACACAGAGCGTGCAGCAACACACGGGAACGTACACGGTTCCTAAGGTCCACCAGTAATACCCCAGTCCCTGGACCACCTTCCATCTCTTTGTTACTTTAGTATGCCAGGGTCAGTGTGAAAGATTAAAACCAGAGAAGCAGCAAATCACTGAAAGAAAGACTAAAATGGGCATTCAGATTTTTCAGAATGCTCCAAAACATCACCTAAAAATGACAAGTTGAAATTATAATTACTCTTATACAGCAAAATCTATCCATGGGTTACTTTGTTATTTAAGAGGTGGATTCTTAGAGTGCAGAATGTCATCCTAGTCTTGTTTTATGGGACTTCTAGTTACTTCACTGCACCTAAGCAGCTCACGGCAGAATCTAATTGCCCTTCAGGAATGTGAATTAACTGCATTCTCCATTTCTGATTGAGCTCGGTACAGAATGGGAAAATTCCTTTGCAACTGAGCAAGCAAAAGGACTCATTTTGAGTGGACAGAACACTCGGTGGTTGTCCTGGGCACCCCTTAATCTGGGATCTGAGGCGTCTGCACCAGACAACCACTACTAACTCTCAAACAAGCCTGTGCAACCTTAGCAGGCAAAACATTTTTAAGAAAAGCGGTCACGCTACCAGAAATGACGTGAAGAGTTACCCGATCTATCGAGCTATCCTACCACAGAGCCTGCTAGGAACCAGAGACCTGTAAGACAGACAAACCCAAGAGCAGCCGTATCTCCACCTTCCTCAGAGTGACTGACGGCTGCCACGGCAGACACGTACCTACAAACCCAGACAGCAGATTTCTGCTCTTTTTATTTTACTTCTTCTCCCAAGAGCTTGCTTGGAGACACTGCAATCATATCTCCTTTCAGATGTTGGCACAAATCAGGAAAGTTCGTTTCCAACTTTTTAGCTGCAGATTTGTGGGTAACAAAGACCCAAACCTGGCACCTCAGCTCGTGTTAATCAGTAAAATCTGAGTGAAAGCACCCCAGAAACTCATGAAGTTTGGATCAGGGGATGTCTCAGCTCTAAATCTGCAGTTCAAACACTGGTTTGTTTTTAAAGTCATGGATCTTCTGCGTATATTTCACTTTCCATCTGTTTTCCGTGTTTATTACAATATTTGCCTTATGAATACGCCTTTAGGCGTGCTCAGATCACAACTCACATGAAACCATTAAGATCTTTCTAGTTAGGGTCGAGAATCCAGAATCTTCAACTTCCCACTAAAGAAACCATTTGTTCTTCTGCCTGTATTATCTGCTACACGAACAGTTTTCAGGCTGCTCACAACAAATGGGGTATTTGGCTGGCTGTTGGCTTGAAATTGCTGATTGTATTTGCCAGGATAAAAGCTCTCACGCATTTCTACAGGATCATCTGAACACAGAGCTGGTGGAGCTTCCAGTCGCTTACGTGATGCTAAGAACAAAAAAAAAAAAAAAAAAAAAAATCCCAAAGAAAGGACTCCTAGAAGTATCATGGATTAGTAAGTAACCTAAAAAAAAATAAAAATAAATTATTGTGGAACACCAGTGCAACGTTTCAGGAGTATCTGCTTCACACCATCAAGAGCAACACTAAGCACGTTGCTAACAGTACTTGAATTTCATGTTCAAGATATTCTGCCTAAACTCCCTCCTGATAACACTTAATAACTACACTGATCGGGTATTTTGTTTTGTTTTTAGAGAAAGATGTAGCTTGTTCCAAGAAACACTGGGGAAAAAAAAAAACCCCACACAAACACCCTGCTCCAACAAAACTTCCTAGGTGAATAAAAGAGCTGCTCAGGAGCCAACTGGAACAAGCCAGCTACAGAAGCAAACAACTCAGTAGGTAGACAGTTGATTTTTTTTTTCCTACAGAAAAAAAAAAAAAAAGTCTGTGAGAATTTTTCCTCAGATTTTAACCACAGCAAAACTGGGCAGAGTGATCTATAAATTGCATTTGACATTTGCATTTTCTCAGTACATAACATTGTCATGTGGCTGAAACAGCCCTTGCGCTGACAAAGCGTCAAACACAAGAATTAAAATACAAACAGGAAAAGGAGTCCCACCGTCTTCAGCAGCTGATTTCGAAGCTAACATACCCCAACGGCAATCTCTGATCGCCCTGGACTAGCCTAAAGCTGAAGCAGCCAAATTTTGGCCTCAAGAGGAACGTTCACTTGCACGCTGCGTTTTCGGTTGCGCACACCAAACAAAACCCTTCAGACAGACTGTTGACACAGGAGGACTCGCTAACTGGGGAGGACTGCCAGTCTCCTAGACAAACAGGAAAGGCAACTTCTGAGTCATAGTAAGGACTTTCATGGAATTGCAGCAAATCTCTTCCTTCTAAGAATTTAAAGAGCAAGGAAACCAGCGTGCCATTGCTCATTTTAATACTTTGCACTGAGTTTCTCTGTCATCTACAGAGAGGTGTAAGCATCACGAGTCTTTCAGGAAAAGGCTTCACGACACCAACCTGCCCAACACGATTCCAGAAGGTTCCAAGGGGTTGTTGCCGCCGGCACGTGCAAGCCAAAACTCAGCACGTCACTACCCAAATATCCTTTGCATCTCACAAAACCAATATCTCTTCCAGTGTGAACCATCAGTTTTGATACATAGCAAAACACCCCCAGCTATAACTCGGGTAGAGCTGCCATGCCAGAGCACTCTCCAGCCACAGAAGGCAGCGTGGAGGCTGCACGTTCATCGTGGCAGCGATCGGCGACGTGTGCAGGTTAATTCAACGGATTTGGAAAGTCACTCGAGTTGCAAGCGTATTTTATCACGGACATTGGGCAAGAATTTGCGATGATCAACTACGAATGTCCTCTTTGCATCCTTTTGTTAAAAATTAGCTTTTAATCAGAAGATTTCCCTGACATTTTTATGTTTCACCTTCATAAGCACTGATGATTTAAGGCTGAAGTAAGTAACAGCAACAACTCTGTATTGCGGTTAAACAACACAGTACCGTACTGGCTTTTTGTTTAGATTACAAGAGAACAACCTTTTTCAGTATTGTAAAGTTTTCTGGAAATAATAATAATATCATGTGGGAGCATTCCACTTCCTACCACTTGGCATATTCGTTGAGCACAACAAAATAATATTTCTGGGGAGCCACCTGCACACACACTGACACACACCAGCAGTTTAACGAAGCCGATGACAATGAACTACCTACGACGCACCGGCTGATGCCTGTACTCTTAGAGAGCCAAATCTTCATCCTCATTTTAAGATGAATTAACGGACACCTATCTGTTACGAAATTCCGGGCTGTGTGTCTTTGAAGCACAGGGTAATTGGAGCTCAACTCTCCACCTCAGTGGGGCAAGGAAAAGTTCCTAGCAGGTCAGCTCATCCAAGCTGGACATCTGAATTTCCCGGTGACTAAGGCATCCTCCTGAGGAAGCAGTCTGATCCCAAGGATGGGCTGAGATCCCAGGAAGGGAGGATGCAGGCTTCCTAACTGAGGAGCAGACATTATTGCAATTTTTTTCCTCCCATGAGTTCAGGACACAGCTATAAACACTAAGTTACATTGAAAGCTACGTATTCAATTAGGGCTTTTTATTACTAATATCTTTCTTCCTGTCCACTGATTTTTCTTCCATTCTGCTAGTTTTCCTTTGCTGACAGGTGGCAGTCACCTTTGCAAACGCCACCGCAGCCTGGCTCTTCACGCCGAGCAGTGGTCTGAAGCACCGAAGGCTGGGAACTATGCTTCACACACAACCCCAGGCTTTTCCATCCTACACTTCACAACTGCACGTGACATCCTGGGGCCGTGGCCCAAGTAAATCAAAAGGCCTCTGACACTTAAAGCTTTGAGCCTTTGAAGATACCAACAGTCGAGGCAATGTTGCCATCCCAGTCACTTCACGCAGCCTGGTACACCCAGAGGTTGTTAATTAACCCAGTTGTGGAATCTCATAATTTTACAAAACACTGATATGACCCATGTCAAAACTACCTCATATGTGACCCTACACTCACATAATGGAGACAGCTGGCTAATTGTGGTCATCAGTAGTTTCCTTTTAGCCTTTAAAAGCAGATTAAATGCAAAATAAAAGCTTAATTTAAACTTGAGCCCCAGGTTCTTTCCATTTTGTTTGTGATTAGACTCCAAAGTGTTACCAAACTCAGCACTCCCTACTTCCAGAACAAAACCAAGCTGCGTGGATTGGCTTCATCACAGTTTATAGAAACACAGTTAAAGCAAACACAAAAACAAATCGGAGTTTCTTCAGAATAAGGAACTTTACCTTGAAAAGAGAGTGAGATGTATGTGTATACAAACCCCCTGAAATATCCTGTTCCAATTTTAGTCTGTTCACACGTATTAGTGTATACATAATATACACATGAAGCAGGTTTCTATTTAAAATTGCATTCCCCGAAGTAGTAGAGAATAAAAAAAACCACATACTAAATTAAAACAATATATTTGCAGACTGAAATACGTCCTGCTACACATAGTCTAAATTTACCTTATGCATACACAGAGCAGAAGGCATTTAATCCATTGCAAGAATCAGAAATCACAGCCAATTGTAACTATTTTGTAAAGACCATCAGTGCAGATCTGGGGTCTGTGCTTCCAAAATTACCCTAAAACACCTGTGATAAGTGATCTACAGGTGATTTCTTCTACAATACTTCAGTTACAAGTGTGCAAGAGACCCTGTTTTCCCAAACCAGACAACAAAGCCTTCCATGTTTATGCACTCTGCTCAACTGAATGTCTTGATCTCAAGAAAACAGCTATGCAGAAGTCTAAGAGGACTGAATTCTTAGCCTCCAAAAATCTTCCTGTATTTGTGCTTTAGAAGTGTCATACAGTCAACTATAAAATGAAATATTATAATAAACAATTATTTATTTATATTCACTATGAAATGAAACAAGCAAGAACTCAGCTTTCACAAGCGCAATTTCTGTCTGACGGGAGCGGCTCACATTTTGTCTTCATCAACTTTAAGGACACTGATCAGTCAGTAACATTATAACGTATGACTGTTGTGTAAATCAATTCCTCAAGCTCCCATTTTAAAGGTATACGTAAATATGACTCCTTAAGAATGTGAAATCAAAATTAATATAGATTTCTGAAGCCTATTAAAAAAAATGAGAAAAAGCTCCAACTACAACCTCCCAGAACACACCATCAGTTGTGCCGCTCTTCATTCAGGGTCGTTCCTCAGGCTGCCATTTTGCGCCTAACACTGGTTTTTGAGAAGGGTCTCTCAAAAGGTGCTACTACAAATGTATTTAAAGGTGTAAACCCCTGAAAGCTATCCAGCTTATCGGCCAGTATCTGTAAATATGCAAGGCAATCGTTTGTTGAAGACAGTTTCTTGAGAGTTCCCTTCAATATTCAGTTACACAAACACTGTATTGCAAGGGGGAAAACCGCTCACCAATATTTAGTTAGTTAGAACCAGGCTTTGCTGTAACCCTACGAATGAGAAATTCATACTTTTCATGCTGCTGTAATGTTTTAGCTCCTCTGGCAAAAAGCATACCTACCCTTTGAAGCTCTCTGCAAACGCAACCATATGAACAACCTACATTTTACTGCCCACTAGCAAGTGACGCTGCTAAGGCCAAGCCAAAACTATTTTAGTCAAACAATCTTAGATGCTGGCTTACAGCTAGACAAATTTAGCTGGATATCTAGCACGAAGAAAACAAAAGGCAACAGATCACAACATGCAGCAAGAGAGCAGAAAAACATTGAGTGGAACGTGACTCAAAACATACCTCGTGGGAAGGGTCCAAAGCTCTGCACACTTCCACTTCTCATGAGGGAAATCCAAGTGCAAGCGGATTTTAATCACACACTGTGACTGGTAAACGGTTAGCTTAGCTGCTGTGACCATTTGTCACCATACTACATAACACAGTACAATCATTCACAAGGAAACAAGGGCTGAGGTTACAAGCAGAGATGAGGAAGCGCACATGCGGGGCTGCGTAAGGAGGCATGCAGTAATTCCGCGTGAACCCTGCCTAGACACTGACAGTGCTACCTTTCATTAGCGGCCTCTCTTTATTTTCAGAGGTTATCTAAATGCAGTTTAGCTTTTAAAGAAAAAAACAACCAACCACAGAACTTGATTTTAGCAAGCCTGGCACCAGCTCCTGGGCTCAGCACAAGACCAGAGCACACTGATCGTTGGGCCAACGTGAGCAACAGCGGGGACTGCGGGAAGCTATGGAGAGCACCAGAGAACATACCTTCTTCTGAACAACGGAGGAAGTGGAATTAATTGTGCTCTCGTCACTATGCATCATGACCAGTTCAGGGCTGCTCTCATCCAGGACCTCCTGCATGCTGCTGACACTGCTGCTCTGACTGCCTGTGCTCACAGACATGCTCGGGATGGAATGGTTGCTGCCCAGACTGTCCATCTTCCTACTCAGGTTTGATCCATGCTCACTGTCCTATAAAATAAGGGGCATCAGTTACAAAGACTGCAGGCGATCACCTGCCCAGTGTGTGCCTGCAGCGTCCAGTTTGTTTTAACAGGGGCTCTGCGGAGTTAAAGGTTCTTTGCTCGTTATTTTGGCAACTACGTTTCTCAAGGCTGCTTGGGTTATGAAATATTCCGTACGGGGCAGTTAGCTTGTGCCTCTTCCCCTGCAATTTTACTACACCAGGCTTCAAGCCAGTTTTTTTATCACATACCAGTAAGTCTGGGCATGGCTCTTGGCTTGAATAGGAGACATCCAGGAATAATGGATGGCTGGTGGAAGGAATCTCGTAATTAAAAGGAGCAACCTAAGTTTGTACTGAAACAGTGTTCCAAGTCAGGGTATGCTACTGAATTCACAGCTACATGCTGTGAATCAAAAAAGATGTAAGACAATAAACCCACTTGTTTCTGATGTGATAAATATCACATGGTGCTTAACAGGTGTAGAGGTTTTAACCTCTGTGTCCCAAGCAGTCAGCAATTACGTTTTGTCAAGCTAAAAGCCCTTTAACCTTGTGTTTTTGGCCAAGATAAATTCTTCATTCACCTTTAAGCAGCTGACTCAGAAGAGCCTGCATTATTACAGTGATTAAAACTGCTGCAATCTACTTAGACATAAATAAGTATTCCTCACATACAGGATATATATATATTTTTTATCTTACAGGCAAATATCAGAAGTTAGCAGCCTTTTTTTCTTGTTGCATACTCATACCAGCTCAGTAATCCCAGAGTATGCACTTAATTTGGACTGATTTAGAGAATTTATGGAGCCCTTTGTAATTAACTAGTGATACTGAAGAGGCTTGCAAGGAGTTCACAGTGTGGAATGAGAACACCGAACATCCTTGAGCTCCGGCTCCAAAAGAGCCTCAATTCACCAAAACGAATGGCTTGCTACTGCACCCAGTTTGTCCTGGCCTCCAAAGCGATCTTGGGGAGAATTACATTACAAATCAACTACCAGGGTACTCATCTTGTCGGAAACCAGCAGAAAGATAAAATTGACAGACTTGACAGATTTGTATTTGATTGTGTGATTATTTTTTAAGCAAACAGCAGATCATTCAGAGTCCGTGTAAGAGCACTTAAAATAAAAAAGAATACTATTTTACAGAGAACATAGGGAAATGTTTTTATTCTCATGTGCAAGATGCTTATATAAAAGTTGCAGAAAAAATAATCTAACAAAGCATCTAAGATGAGGCTGTGGCTGTGTAATTAATGAATGCATACGCACAAAGGACAGATGAGATTGCATATGCAACCTTAACGTTGGCTTCCTGACTTGAACACCTTCCAAATGACCTTAACTTTCTTGCAAGAGCTCTGAGGAAAGCATCAGTAGTATTTTCAGTGTTAAAGACGTGTAATCCTTGTTTTCCACCTCAGAAAGTCTAAGGTGGAAAAAGGAGCTGTATTGTGGCATTTACAGTTGAGCAGCTTCTGGTAACCAGTTAAGTAGAAAGTAATTGAAGCAAGTGCTATGTTTTCCTCTCCCTGCCAAGTTAGTGATACACAAGCAACGAAATCTCCTTTCCCGGTTCACAAGCTCAGTGGTAAAACGCAGTGCAGACCATGCTGTGCACATGCAGAGTGCGAGCTGCATTACAGTGTTAATTCCTGGAGACACAACATCTTTTTGCTCCCCTTTTTTTGAGAGGTGGAGACAGGAGGAACAGAAGGACATCTTGGAGTCAACTATACGACGTGTATCCCACTGAGCTGTTGAGCTCAGTTCTGCTGAACAGTCAAGTGGGAAACCCATTCCCTTGCGCTTCCCTACCCCAACAGCTTTTGACACGTAGGTGGACAAAGCTTGAAGGTTTCAGCACAGAAGTCTGACAATCCCTCCTCCCAGCTAAGCTCGAGGCTTAGAACAGAAGCACTTTGTAGCTTTAACCACAGTGGTTGCATCTCCTTCAAAGTGAAGGACAGTGCTAAGTTCTGCTACCTGACACCCAGGCTCACCCATTGCTTAAGCCAGAGCTCTGGTTTAGCTTTAAAGGAGCATTTGACATACAAATCTCAAAACCAAGTCCTCAGATGTATGCTGTGCTTGGGCATCTCGCTGCATGTTATCTTGCTATACCATAGCAAAAAGGAATACAACCATCAGTTTGTCTGTCAATATTTTTTGTTGAGAACCAGTCATGTATTTATTTATCCAATGTGCGCGCACCAAATGACATTAATTTCCATCTAATCTCACAAATTGAAAAATGACTGGTTTCCTCTTCTAAGCCACAGTCAGCGTCAATTATCACACACTGATTAACTGGGTTGTTTCTTACAACATTTAAACTGAAGCTGAATTTTAGATCTTTAGTATTTTTTTTTTAATATTAAAGAATTTTCAAAAGAATAAGTCTTACTAATTTGGTGATTTTCTTTTCAGCTCATGATAGGCCAATTACTTTACAATACAGTGAACAGTCATTGAAAAAGGGTTAACATTAATCAAGTGGTCTTGACTGGGCCGAGACTGAAACGCTTGACTGTCACCACTCTCCTTCACATAGGCTAAGAGCCACTTTCTTCTCACAGACAATCTCCCTCCAAATGAGTTCCTTCCCTAAAGCTTTCAGAAGAAAGGCCACCATCTGAAAAAATCCAGTTTTAAAGCTGCCACTCAATGCACATCTAACACTGAGTAAGGGCTACTACAGCACGTTATCCTGTCCTGTCTCTCTGCTTATACAGGTGATATCCCAAAAACACATGCTGCATCCTCACCTAGGATGTTCTTGTTCTGCCCCCTTAACGACAGGAACATCTCACCTGCCCTAAAATTATCTGTAAGAGTGCAAACGAGGTAACAAAATAAAAGTACCTCCTCCTCTTCTTGAGACTCAGTCAGCGGGCCGTTTCGTGTCTCTTGGAAAAGGATTTTCTTCATTTTCCGGTACTGAAGGTTATCCAGTTCACGTACTGCATCTTTTGTCCTCTGTATGAGGTCAATTAGTACCCTTGGGGGTCGGTCTCGGCGGACAAAATCGTGCTAAATTAAAGGAAACAAACCACATAGTTTCAGGTGTGACACTGGTATGTTTGACATAAAAGCAGGGATACAGTGACTGTTGTTAAGAGACACCTGAAATGACAGTTCATATTCAGTAATTAGTCTGTTCATATTCGATAATTAGTAACACCCACTAGGAAAGACTCCAAACACCCTCAGCACCGATGACGCTGACTGCGCTCATCGCTACGTCAAATAACCAAACCCATCATGCTACACACCGAGTTTTGAAGCGTAGGCTGCAGAATGTTTTGTTCAGAAGTCAGAAGATCCGTTTAAGCACAGAACTCAATTAAAAGTAGAGTACAGAGAAGCAAGGCAAAAATCACTTCGCTTCCTGAAACTCGTGTGTGTGTGTACACACACACACAGACACAGCAGCAGCAGGAGGAGGTGAGTCGTGGATGGAAACGTGTGAGCCCCGGCTGACCCTTTGCCAGCTCTCTTTAGCCCCGACTCCCTGATTCACTTTTCTGGCTTAAGTGAAGCAGTCTGGACCAGGGTCAGGTGTTCTGAGCTGTCCAGGCAGCACAGCTAATCCATCCCTTCCTGAGCTCTTCACTCGAGGTGTACAAGGTACAAGACAGTGCCACTTCAAGCCTCACAAAGGCACAGGACTGTAAAACGGACAAAACGTATAAAGAAGGAACAATCCGGATTCTGTGGCCACAAAAATTTGCCCCATATCTGTTTACAAGTTTTACAAGTGAAAACCCCTCAAGAGACCAAAAGACCTTCACTGTGAGAATCTAGCAAGCTTTAGGGAGAGCTACTGCAGGAAGGAACATGTAGGGTACTGTTCTGAAAGTCTAAAACCAAATAAAAAGACTGACTATACACGAGTTAAGAATAAGATCTCAGCTCCAACTGTTTGCACAGACTAAGGTACTCATGAAATCATATCCTCCAACAAACCTACACTATTCCTAGGGAGCAGAGAGGCTGCCAATCCACATGAATGAATTGTTCAAACCCACAACACAAACCTATCAGCTGGTCAAAGGACTCTCAGGGTGCTGCAAGCGGAACAAAACACTGGTTATGTGCCACAGCATGGATGTATCACAGGGGGAAAAAAAACAAAACAAAACAAAAAACAACAAACCACCACCAACAAAAAAAACCACAACAAAAAAAACCCCAGGTGCTGAAGAGAGGGTACACACACACTCGTTCATCAGCCTTTACCTGGAGAGCGAAGGTGTGAGGGTGAAATATTCTGTATGGTCCAGGCTTAAAGCGAGGACAGAAATGAGCACAGAGCCAGCTGCTCAGTACAGAGCACAGGGTTTCCATTTCCCTCTTCCAGAACCAAGAGGCTCAGAAACATCTATGAGAAAGCATTCTACTGAGCTGAAAGGGCAACAAGAGAAGCCATAAAACAAGCTGGTCGGTAGCCTTAGAACAAAAATCAGCATGAAAAGGCTGTCAGGTAGACACCGAGCAGCTATCTAACCTACTGGGAAATTAAGCAAAACACTCCATGGAGCTAGCAATTCCTCTGCTCAAATGTTTAAGGAAAAACTGAGTCCTCTTCACCTGGTGTGGAACAGCAGCATGCCATGCAGTTCTCGCCAGCAGCTACGTATGGCAACAAGAGGAATAGCAGGGCCACTAATCAATTTTAAAGAAAGGACATACTTAGAAAAAACCAAAAAGAGGCCTGATGGAAAAGGGGCTGGACAGGATTTCACACATCCCTACCTTCTAACAGAAGGCTGCTCCTCAATTTCCCAAACACAAAGCCCTTGGAGTTATAAGCTCAGGTAAACTGAAACCCAAGGACTTAAACTGGAACTGATTTATGATTCACTGACAAAATTTTGGCAAACTCTGGACACATCGCTCCCAGCACAAATCCCTCTCCTACATGCTCTTGGCAACTCTGAACCTGTAGAAGGCACTTTCCAAAACAAGTTCTAACTATAAATGGGTTCAGTATAGAACCTACTAAAGGAATATAAACAACCTTTGGGTTTGGTGGCTTGATCAGGGGAAGAAGTTAACCTAGGCCTCTCCTGCCGGTGCTGCTTTTAGCAGTGAGTATGATGAATGAATATAGAAAAGCAGCAAACACGCTGCAGGATGTCAATGAATCAAGAGGAATTGCTCAAAAGGTGGATCAGAAAGGCCCAAACGAATGATTTAGAAGAATAGAGCAAAAACAAGAGCTGACCTGAGATCAGGCAGAAAGATCATGAGAAGATACATATTCAAAAAGTACGAACAGATAAAGAATTAATCATGCTCACATTAGCATGACTAGAGAAAAAAGGTCAAGACAACCTTCCTGAACTTCATCTGCATCTGTCTAAAAAAACCAAACCAAACCAAAAAAACAAAACAATAATAATAAAAAACCAAACAAGACAAGAGAGGACAGCACAGTTCAGACCACCCCACACAGAACAATCCCGCTCTGGCCAGGAGATAAACATAGGTCGTTCAGTCTCTCTCCATTTCTAATAGCCATGTTCCTTTAAATAATCAGCCACTATCTGCAAATCTTTACTAAGAGCTCAATCCTCTCATCATGTGGAGTATAATTCTCCAAGTACTGCCAGCTCTGGAAAAGATTTGCTATTGCCTATGAAGACTGGTTAAGTCCAGATTTTGAGTAGTAACTAAAATGACTTCTTAGATTTTCTATCACTTCCACAGAGAAAGCCTGTAGCAAGTTACAAGCCTTAAATCTTACTGAAATTGCATATCAGCTTAGTGACAACTATTCCATGTTAGGCAACAGAAACATAACATTTTTCCTTACTGGAGAAGGCAAGCAGAGAGAAAATTAAAAAAAAAAAATAAAGGAGCATCAGCAAGTTAACAGTTACATTACTTTACACAAAACTGCATAACTGCTCCCAAAAGGTCTTTGCTTTCACACAAGCCACACCAAATTACAGTTTCCCCACTCTGCCACCATTCAAATGGCAAACAGGGTCTGTACAGTATTGTCTTGGGGAAAAAAAAAAAAAATTAAAAAATATTTTAAAAATAAAAATCAATATAAAATCTGTCTATCCCCCTCCTCCTGACCCTTCCTTCAGTTAAAAACCCCGTTACTCACACTACTGTCCCTCAAGGTTTGCAAGTTCTCCAACACAAGCGTAACCCCTGCAGAGCTGTGGGGTGTAAGAGGAGCAGGGTGTGGGGCTGCTGCCCCCAGGTAATTCCTCACTCGCCAATATAACTGTTTTACCACACTGCCTACCTCTACTTAACTGTTCTCCAGCAGTTCAACTCCTGAGCACCGTGTTCTAAAGAGAATTGTGATGGACATCACAGGCAAAGTCAGGAAACAAAATTAAACAGCCTAAAACACTCCTCAGAAGACCCCAAAATTATATTGATTCAGACAAGAGTAAAATCAACAATTTTTCTTTTCAAAGGGCATATATTTGTTCACCTTCTTCAGGATTATTCTGGTAGACAAACAGCTTTTTCCCAAATTTCTAGGAAAGTGTTGAAAAATTACCCGTAATAGATCTGTTGATGATGGCCTTTCCTGAGGTATTTTCTGTAAGCAGTAATCAACAAATCCCCTAAAGGAGTCTGACCTGCAAATTAAAAAAAAAAAAAAGTTCTAAATGAAAAAGAAGCTTAGGCTCTGAAATACTTGCAAACTTATTAGCGCAAAGCAGAAGAAAAACCTTGGAGTAATTTGTTCTTAAGTGCCAGGGCAGAGACATTAACTGGACTTTTCCAAATCCTGAGTAAGTTGATCTCCCCAGCTCTTTCAAGAGTTAAAGACTGTTGAAACAAGCACGGACACACAATTATCCCCCAGCCACAAGCTGAAAACCAAGCAAGAACTGTGTGTACCAGTCACTATTTTCAATTTGACTTCAATGACTTAAAAATAGATGACAATGAAATTACTGGTGACTCCAGAAATGCACTCTAATGGCTCTCTACTCTAGAGGCTTCTTGTACAAGCTACCACTTGTAACACCGACTCAGTAAAGTGCCTGATACAATGCTGAGCTGAATGAAACTTCAGGCTATGTTTGAGTTTGTATCACAACCGCAAAGAAGAAAACTGATTTTCTAGGTGCCATAGAACTCAAAAGCAGCATAAAAGGCACCTCGTTTACCTCCCTCAGTTCTCAAAGCCACAAAGAGCAAACAGGTGACTGAACAAACCGCCTGCAATCAAGAGCACTGATTCTTGTACTGTATTCACAACTTGTCTCTACTCTGCGTTGTAAATTCTGCACAGAACATGGGTATCAGTGTGCAGATACGAGACCAAGTTCTTTGAATCTTGAAAAATGGGCAAAGCAGACATAATGAAATAAGGAAACTGAAGTGGAGTGGCTTTGATAAAACAATCAGCAATGAAACAATGATGCTACTTAAATGCCTAGCAGTGTAACTGAGGGAACTTCCTGTCTCTGGAAGTGTTGTTCCAAGCCATCTGCAGATCTGCCAAGCATCACTTCACAGCTACAATCCACTCCCGGGTAGAGAGAATGGGAAACGGGATCACCCTTTTGCTCCCACATAATAACAAAGCATCCTTGTATCAAAGTTCAGATTCTGAAACAAGCCTGTAGCACTGGGAGTATTTGCTGGCCACAGATTTCTGACTTTTGAAGTCACTGACTGAAAAAAAAAAAAAAATATATCTAATTACCTCTGTGTTCTGTGTACCTCTCCCCTCCCTTTCTCTGCATTTCAGCTGCACTACAATGCTAGCAATTCTTCTGTCAGGGATCTTTTGCAGCTGGAAACCTTGCTGAGCTATGGCTGGCTTAATGCATCCAAGACTATTTTAATTCTCCCAGCATCTACAGCCCCATAATTAACACCTCCACACATTTAGCATGTAGCGCAGCCACAGTGACAGAAGGTCAAAATTGAGCCTGCCTACACAGGAGCATTATTTGAGAACGCAGACAAATCACTACGCTGCAACAAGCACTTTTCTTGTCAGACTTCAACCATGCAGAGTGTCGCAGAGAATTTTCAGAGAGGGGAAGAAAAAAAAAAAAAAAATCTGGTAATAGTTCTCTTACCATTCATTTGACTGTAACATAGGGGAATCGTTCTGGGCTATGTGATATAAGGCACTCATTGCATTCATGTTGAAAAGTGGAGGCTTCCTTTCAGCTAGAAAGAGAAGAGAAAGGTGTGATAAGGCAGTCTGGAAAGAAAAGGAGAAAGATACAGAAGTATGAGCAGGGTATCACTGCTAAATGAATAGCTCATTACTGTCGTCATCAAATTTAAGCTAATTTTAATATTCTAGGTTAGACCAGGACAACCACTCAAGGCAAGCTGTTAGTCACTTGAGGAGGGAATGACTAAATCCAAAGAGAAGAGGATGCAAATTATAAGGAAAAGTTTCTGGTAAATTTTACTTTAACTGTAACATTTCTCATCCGACCTGCTACGGTAAAAACCAGCAGAGGCTGACTAGGACAGACCTAGACCTACAGCCTGTGTCAATCCCTACTGATCTTCGATGCGGTGCTGTAGCATCTGTCTTAAGGGAAGAGAGTGGCTGCTTGTTTCATTTGTCATTGGCAGCCACCTGCAAGTGGGACAGTTTGCCAAATCCACTTGTCAGATGTGTCGTTAACTCTCCCTAACTAAAACTCTTCCTAGCCCTTGCACTGACACCTACCCGCCAGCCCCTGACCCTTCAGGAGCGCAGCAGATCTCACACAGAAGTTGAGGAAGGCTAATTTTCACCATCATCTATGGTCAGTCATGCCAATCAGCCCACGACGCCAGGATTTTCAAGTTCATGTCAGGTCAGAGCAATCACTTGTCCTTGACATGCAGCATGCACACAAACCACCACATTTTCTTTTCTTTAAGCACTACTCTGTCTTCGGCTACACAAGAAATTACGACATCAGCATTCAAAGAAAGCCAAGTGGTGCTCAACAAGAGATTTCCTACCACTGCTACCTGACCTCATGTTCAGATACAGAATCATGCAAAGGCAAAGCTCAAAGTTTAAAAAAAAAAAATTTAATACTTCTCAAAAAGGTTAATATTAAAAAAAGCAAACCTAACAACTATAAAAAATGACTTTGAGGCTCTTGACTGAGAAGCTCCATAGAAATTCTACTGTCAAGACTCAGTGCCTACGTAGGGAAGGGCAGCACAGTATCTATTCTACCCCTCCGATTTAATCCGTGAAAGGCCATATCACGTCTAAACTCCACATGAAAAAATAATCCGTGGTCATGTGGAAGTACCAAAGTTTAGAACTTCTGATTTTTGCATTCTTTATCTCAAAATCCAGACTGTGTCAGCAAGGCATTAGTGCTGACACAGGGAATACAACACTGGCAGTTAACTAGCCATTTACACCATTACCATCTCCATACTGGGCTCAACATTTCTTCCTATTCTGTACATCCCCCTCTTCGCTATCTCATATATATTTCTGCTGATTAAACATTTATCAATAACATTTTCAGTGAATTTGCCCTCACAAACAAGGTTTTGATGCACTGCTGTTAAGTACAATCCCTATCAAGAGTATCTCTGAAAATACTCTACTCAGCACACGCAATGTCAACATCCAAACTTCAAGCGCACACGCCTGCTCTGTATACCTGCTCTCACATCCACATCCGCTTCAGATTGTGTGGATGCGCATCATTTGCCCTTTGCAGTGCAAATCCTTTTCTTCTCACATAAAGAACCTGCCCACGTTGATTCATGTCACAAACTTTCAGCTGAGACTGAAGATTTTTGTTTCAGAGAGTGGGGAAGTGAGAAGAATTGAAAATTAAGTGTAGGTCCCTTCTGACACACAATTCTTAGGACACCAGTTCCTGTGACATAATAGCTGGAACAACTTCCTCAAAAGCTACCTTGAAAAATACAGACTAGAAACCATAATTTCTTCTCAGGAAGGACTAGAATCCTCTAGTTATTAAGGGAATAACTGAGCAGATCAGATTCACATTAAAGCAGAGGAGCATTAGTGGCTTGCTCTTGATTTGCCAGTGAGTAAATGATTTAACTCAACAGTCAGTGCTTTCCAAGGCAGGCTTTGAAAAGAAAACAAACAAATAAAACTAAAGAAACTTAAGGGGAGTAAGAATCTTCCATTTTTCAGGGCTTCGTAATAAATACTGCAGACAGTTAATTATTCATCTCAACTGCCAAGAGTTTACTCACCTAACTCAATACACGTGATCCCAAGAGACCAGACATCCACCTTCCCATCGTACTGTCCCTCGTCCATAGCAAGGATCACCTCTGGTGCCATCCTACCAACCACAGTGCGAAACACGCAGGTTAGGGGATACAAATCCTGACTCCCAGCATACAGCTTAAAGTGAGACGGCTTCATTATCTTCAGCAGCGCAGCGGACCAGAACGTAAAGAGCCAGCATGGAACTGAGTAAAGCCACACCAAAACGAAACGACGCTTGCCTGCACTAGCAACTCTTCCAAGAGGCAGTTGTAAGAAAGGAAAGTAAGAGGACAACCTGATCATTGTGCTCTTAGCGAAAGATGCTGGTGCATGGGAGACCCACACCAATCTCAAAGGCATGGTGCCTGCAGGCAGACAGCAAGGGCTGGGAGAGTCCTAAAGGCATCGCTTTCACCAGAAATGGTGGCACACCAGGAGAATTTTCCAGCAGGTATATGCAGCCTGTGAGTAGCTATGAAAGGAACAGGGAAATCTGGAACAGTGGGGAAATACAGTGGTCCAGGATAAAGGGATGAGTTGGGGCAAAAAGAAGCATTGGGCCCAGCCTGCAAAAATTCAGCCTCTTAACTTCTGTTCTTCAAAGCTGAAGCGGGCTTCCTGCCAAATGGACTTGTTCAGAGGTTGGGTGATAGGTGACCTCTCATCAGTGCCTGGGGCGTCTGCCACAAAAATAAGTGGAGCATAAAGCTACGCTGGTTCACTATGTTAAGAATGCCAAGCAACTCAAGTGACCCTTAAGCGAGTTTCTTCAAAACAGAATTTAAGCAGCTGTGTGACTTCCAGTCTCCATGGTCAGATTAATAGGATCCCTTTCTCCGTGCGGTTGTCTTTGCTCCGTTACCTATGGCAAGTGTTAATAATTTTTAAGCCACTGGCATTACAACAGTCGAAACATTAACTGGTGCCATTTCCAAGTGCTGCACAGCCTACCTCTACTCACGGGCATTTCCTGAAGAGCTGGACACAAGGATTTTAAGAAAACTGGTTGGTTAATAAAGTTCTTATGCCAGATACTATTTTCAGATTGTGAAACGCTGGAAATGAAAGAGAGCAGTCTTATTAAAGGAGTGAAGTATTGCAGGCTTTACTCACCAGTAAGGCGTTCCCACAAAAGAATTGGCAGGGGAGACTATGGATGCAGACCCAAAATCAGCTAGTTTCACTTGACCTGGTTCTGTTAGAAGAATATTTCCAGCTTTAATATCCCTTTAAAAGAACAAAAGAAAAGTATACTTCTGGTTACAGTAGAGTAACTTTCAAAAACTTACAAACACATGAAAGTCCACTAACTTTTTCTCAATTAAACACTCAAAAATCTGAGAATATTTAGAAATATACTGTTATGGAAAGTTAGAGAAATCAGATAGATGGCTTTTTTTCAGAATGGAAATCTGGCTGCAGCCAAAAAGAGCAGGGGGTGAGGGAAGAGAAGAGATGAGCCATGATTGCAAGGTTGAGGCCCCAAACCAGGATCCAGGAGAGATGCATCTTAACACCCAGCTGCGACACTTTAACGATACCAGACGTTATTTTCATCTTTCAAATGCCCTAGGCTCCCTTGTTTTAGCCTTCCTACAACTCTCAGACAATTCATACATTTAGGAGGTTAACAATAACGGAGCTACTGCTATACAAAAGGCACAAGATACATTCCATACGCTTGGTACCAGAAATTTCCAAATTCCAGCAGTAAGTGGGTTAATTTCAAATTAACTGCCCATGAAATGCTGAGAAAGGTTAACTCAATTTGCATACCTTCCAAGACACTTGGCAATGACTCTGTTCAGAGTTAGGGATGAACTCACCTTAAGCACCATTTACTTTTAATACCTAGGATTTCTGCAGATTTGTCTGCTATACCCAAAATATTTTTCTTTCACCCATCTGATACAGAAGAATGAGGATTGCTTTAAGAAATTCAGGTCTACTTACACACAGTCAGCTGAAAATCACAATATAATTAAAGTTCCTTAAAACCCTGACACAGCACCTTGATACCAAGGAGGAAATTGCACACGGGTATGCCACAGACACCTTTACACAGCACCATCTCAGCAACTGGTTTTTGCATTAGCACAGCCTCAAAATAAATGGAATACGTGTAAGGGTTCCCTGGCAGTCAGGCCTTATACACCGTACAGTCTGGAATGTCATTATAGAAAATGTCTTTATACAAAAAAATGCATCAAGAAAAATATCAGCTTTTCTTATCTATTGTTCAACTCTAAGTCCTTAAACATCAAAACCACTTATGAGGAGTAGACGACCTCCAACACAAACTAGTTGCTCTGTGTTGCCAAACACACTCATACTCTGACCCTGTGGAAACCGAGCAAATTAGACAAATCTGAGGGGAAACAAAGCGATCTTGTATTTGCTGCAGAGGCAGAGCATAGACTGAGTTATCATACAGCGGTTGAAGCAACGATTTGTGTGTCAAATATAAATCCAGCTTTGCTGCAGAGCCAAAGAGCAGGCAAGCTGAAAGACCCTTTACATCTAGCGCGATACAAACACTGGGGAGATGCTTTTGTCTCCAAAGGGCAGCACACAGGACAAGCAAAGCAAGGACAAAGAGAGGCTAAAGAGAGCCACAGAGACGGGAATCCACCTACAGTACTTCAGCAGAGCCAAGGTAAGAACCTCTAATGCCCCATTCCCAGGGACAGTATCACTTCAGAATCAGTATGATGGAATTTTTTTTTGCACACATGTGCTACTCAAACATGTCCTGACACGTCTTCATGTTTTCAGTCTATGCATCTGTCGCTTCTGCTGGAGGACAAGTGCTAAAGATTTCTATGTGCAAGAACGAACACCTTAGAAGTGCAGAAGAGACAGCACAGGCTGTCCTCTTTGCTGTCATCTCCACTGCTACCTTCACCGTCCAACAGTCAGCGGACTCAGCGGCCGCGTTAGGTATCAAACATATTTGCTAACTTAGGTTTGCTTTATATCTGCAATTAAACAGAAAACAACCTCCTCCTTTGCCATCCCATAGCCTGACACGAACTAAGTGGTAGCAGAGATGCTCAGGGAGCTCAGGAGGTGAGGCTCCAGACTTGCTTTGTCCTGCATCTCCACAAGGTGTCCCTCCATTCTAGGTCACGCTCGCTCTGCCTTCCTTGCTGTGGGGCAGGGGAACCACAGCTGTCCCAGCTGCCAGGTCCCTTCTCATTCAGCCTTTGCTCTCCTGATCTCCATGCTCCTGGACCTTGCCATGGCAGAGGTGAGCATGGTGTTCTCCTCCGGGTGAGGATTCCCCTGCAAGTTGTGCACATCAGCACCGTGCGCCTCACTGCTGATCAAAGCTAGGAAATGGCTCTTCCACCTCTCCTTTTTAAGATACATCTGTCAGAAAACTAGAAATCCCTTGATAGTCCTCTTTTCTGAAAGAGAAGACTTGCCTTCCCCTCTCAGAAGTTAAAAGGGAGAAAACCCCTTGGAGGAAAACCTGCACGGTACCTCCAGCAGGAACTTTCCTTACGGTCGCTCCCTGCACACTGCAGCAGCAAAGCAACTTTTTCCAGCGAGAAATAACCAGCTTGGTTCTTGATAGGCAACAGGCACACTAATGGGAAGTTCACACAGAGCAGCTCATATTCATTATGTGAAATCGCTGAATTTACAGCACGTTAATTGCACCACGTTAGAAAGTCCTAACGAGTACCGAGAAAAAGCTAATTCTCGGTAGTGTCCACACAGGGAGTCATTTACTATAAATAAGAACTCAATGGACTTGGAAAGCATTCAAAATACTTCAGAACAAGTATTTTTATGCTCAAATAAGGGCATATATGCAAAGGGCTGATCAAAAATAATCTTATTTTAATTTCCTAAATTGGCATTCGTGTTTAAATTAATATTTTCCTTAAATAATATTTAATAGCCATGTATAGGTATGGCCCAAATAGTTACTTTAAGAAGGGACAAATAATTCCTGTCTCTGTAAAAATCCCTCACTGTCTCAGCCTCAGATATAGCAATTTTCCACCTCAAGCTTGCCAGTAGGCTACAGAGAGGCTCTTGGCCTCATAAATTAGTCTCAAGCTGCCTCTTCACTCATTACACTAATCTAGTTCTCATTCATTTCACAAGTCCCTGATGTATCACTAGTACCCAAAATTAGACCAAAAAAACCCCATAAAATGAGAACATGCAACATTGTTGACAAATGAGTCAAAAAAATCCAAACTCCTGAAAAAAATACCACATTGTGAGAGATGGATCCAGAAGCTGCAACCATGAGCAGCCTGCTATAAAGTCTTGCTCTGCCTGATTTCTCTTAAGGTAGTTTTACCCTTGACTTAACGCTTTCATCAACTGATTTCTGAAAGCATAAACTTTTACCTACCATGTGTAAAAAAATTCTCACAATGCCTAGTCTTAAAAACAACCTAGCTCTGTAACTCCACTTTGGCAAATTTAGGGTGGTATCTTCCTGTCACTGTTTACTGACAACGTTCACGTGTATTCTTTGTTACTGGGGCTTGCAGAGAAAAACTGCTAACATGGAAGAGAATTCAGCACAGGATTTAGCCACGTGAAGTTATTTCAGCCAAAAAAAAAATGCACTCCTTAACAGCTAACAGCTTTTATTTATACCTCTACCCTGGCATTAGGAGTCCTGACATGTTCATTAGAGGAAAATTTTAGTAGAGTAACCTTTACCAAAGTTGCTTAAACACAGCAAAATAATTTTCAGACTCCAGAATGGAAGATGAAGCACATCTAGGAGCGTAGAGCTGTAGCCTTACCTGTGAATCTTACAGTGAGAGTGCAGGTAGGCCAGCCCCTGCAAGGCACCGTGGGTGATGGCAGCAATCTCCACTTCCTGAAGTGGCTTCTTGTGAACTACGGAAAAAAAGTGAAGAAAAACTGTAAGAAGGTAAGCGTGATCTTTTCCTGAGAAAGTGTTTTGAAAGAGAAGGAACCCCACCAATTTTGCCAGCTGCGAGGTGAACATCATCTGCACCATACCAGTTTCCTATGGCTGGATGGCCATTAGCAGCTCTGAGTCTAAGCACAGCCTGTAGATGTATTTTGCACCATGAGAAACTACATTTTTCTTCACATTCCTGCTAGGGCCAACAGTTACTGTCAACACCAGGAGACTGCAGCTTGCCACATTTCTTTGAAATACTCGTTTGGTCCTTAGGAAGGAAAACCTCCCACTTTTTTTCCCCAATAGCCAAAGCACAGGAAAATTAAGAATACGAGCTACAAAGAGATGCCTCAAAGCACCTTCCATATATCCCTGGATATGACCAGCATGTGCCTTTGGCAGATTGTGTCTTAGATACAGAAGATGTGGCCCACAAAGAGTACTTGTGTTTGCAAACTTGGGCTTAAATTCCCTATTCCTCTGCAGGTGCTGCTGCTCTCGTTCTGAGGTTGTATCAGTCTCTTGTTCTACAAAACCATCTGTAATTATAAACAAACTAATATAATAATTAGAATTTCTGTAAGAAACCAGCCTCCCACTATACTCAGAAGGGGCACTAGGAAAAAGAAAAATAAAGACTATAT
Organism: Chlamydotis macqueenii; assembly: GCF_036417535.1. NCBI lineage: Eukaryota > Metazoa > Chordata > Aves > Otidiformes > Otididae > Chlamydotis > Chlamydotis macqueenii. Next base: position 12,532,575 of record NC_141572.1, on the reverse strand, counting down.
AAAACTTACCTTCTAGCAAATCAGAAGCTGATCCTAGGCAGTACTCCATAACCAACTGCAAGAAGAAAGCATGCGTTTAAATAACAGGGTAGACACTCCCTCACAAACAGTCAGTACTTGAATGGCTGGGAAACAGTAGAAACAAATAAAACCTGAAGTTGCAAGAAATGCAATAAGCAATCAACAAAATAAAATGCTCCAAACGTTCCTGCAACGTCAAGACATCTTTCATTGCTGTAAAGAAGATTTAGGCATTGAGGTGTCTGTAGGGAGATACTGTAGAGGATGTTCCATAATTGTTTAATTTGCATGAACACAGAGGTCTGCCTCAGAGAAGCAGGGATTTGTTCCCATATCCTCAATACCTATTCCCTTTAAATTACCTGGAAGCTTCTTTAGATGAAAGGGACTACAGACAGCGTGGGATGAATACCGCTGCATGGAAAGACACTGCGTGTACTGAGTATTTGATTGCCATACTGGCCATTTTCTGCTCGTGAAAACCTCTACGTGCCACGTTGCTCACTCACCCATGCTGTATGCTCTTTCAGGTAACAGCCCTTATACTCTATGGTGTTGGGGTGCTTCAGCTGCTGTAGAAACCTGACTTCTTTGATGATATCCTGCCATTTCTAATTAAAAAAAAAAGCAAAAAGGTATGAATACATTTCTCTGCTTAGTCCCCTACATACCCTCACACATCACACAATGTGAAGATGGCAAGAGTCACAGTTGCACAAGCACAACTGTACATCAGCTGTCTGAGATCCCCTGCCCTCAGACATATTTAAATAGCTTGAGGAATATTTGTTTTTCTCACTAACGGCAATACATTTTACTCGAAGCATTGCTACCATTTTGCATATTGAACCATCTGCATATTGCATTGGTCTCAAGCTTCGGAACAAACCCACCTGCCCCAAGAGACACCACCACCTATACAATACGTGCCACAGATAGCAGCACTTTGCTGGTCGCTTCCTTCCGTAGCACAGCACAAAGCCACTGACATTTAGAAGACCTCAGCACACGTGGGAGACCAACAGGTAAGCAAGGAAAAATGAGTTTAAAAGATCCCTGTTTGCTCTTAACAGACAGACAGGTTTGCTGCACGTCAATGAGCGAATCCAAATGAACCACCCATCCAAGTCCAAAGCACCACAACGCAAAAATAAGAAGAACAATCAATAAGCAACAGTTGAAGTGAGACTGATATGCTGAATACAAGGTCTATGCAATTTTAGGTCACAGATCCTGAAAAGCGTTACAAGTCAGCTCCGCATTTCAGTCCACACCTCAAAGAGTTGTGGTTACAGCTCCTGAAGCCAGTGTGCTCTCAACACACTTAAATTATTCCTGAAATAACCACCATACAAGCATTCTGAATTCCCATGCACTTCCTTAAACTGAACTATTTGTCAAAATTTGCATAAACTCATTTTCCCTCCACAAACCTCCATGCTTCCTATGGAAGTGAGCAACAGCTTCCCCATTAAAAAGCCGCTCTGCTGGCGTCAAATGAAACACGCAGCTCATTTCACTTCTCATGTTATGGTTGCAACAGCTTCTGCATGCAGAATTGGCTTTATTTCTCTTACCTCATTTGTTTGCTTTCCACTATAGGACATTTTCTTGACTGCCACCACCTCATTAGTGTGGGAATTTGTAGCCTGCAGTAGGGAGAAAGAAATAGATTACTTAAAAGTTTCTGGTTTTTTCCTCCCCATGGAGTGAGCTGTGCCTTTGGCAAATACAGGCTTTTTTCTCCTGTATCGCATCCTTGCAAGCTCCTACTCTTCAGAGAGATCTTTCTCATTGTAAGACTTACCAGACAATTAATATGACACTTTTTCCTGACTTCATCTATCTGTCCATATCCACTCTTCCTCTCTCTGTCCTTACTACCTCTCCACCGATATGCAAACCAAGGCCCAATATTGCATCTACTGAGAACACAAAAATAGTTTTACTGGAATTGCAGTAAAACCAGTTTTAGACATAGCTTTGGAAAAATATTTTCCAAAGAAACAAAGAGGTGTATCAAAATATCTGTAATTTCACCCAAAACTCCCCCACAACATTGATATTCTTAAACAGCTATTTCAATTTCCAGTTTCAAGACGATGCTTCTCTGGAATTTATCTCAATTTAAAAAAAAAGCAACCTTCCTTTCACTGCACCAGATCTAAGTTTTGCAGTGAGTATTACTCAGGCATCAAAATTCTACTTTCATGCTGCCTGTACGGTACAGGGACGGTGACTGGAGGCTGAAAACTCAGTTTCAGAAAGAGCTCTGCTTGCCTGGCTTGGCACTGCCCTAATTTCTGCATTTCTTTCAGCTGCTTGGGAAGATAAGTAACAAATTAACGAGATCTGTTTCATGAGATACATTTCATGATTTCAGGGACTTCAAAGAAAAATGATGTTGGGTGAAGCAACAGAGCACACGAATTACTAAAGGGAACCGACACACAGACTCCTCAAAGCGCACGCTCCTCAAGTGAGTTAGAGAAGGCTGAAAACAAATAGCTTTTGGATCAGGTAAAACCCTTCCTAGCCACTCCCCACACCGATTCAGCACATAAAAGATCAAGAGTATTTCACTCAAATGGCTGAATTAATGCTGGTGTTCTAAAGAAGCTTCCAAGTATTTCTGTTACATTAATTCCAAGTATCTTCATATTAATGTGGTATCTCTCAGTTCAGCCGTAACTTTTTGCCGAATGGCACACTGCCATCCTCTCACAGTTGTGGGTGAGGTTCTTGCTGTACCCAGCACTTGGGACCCTCCTGGCTGAAATAACTTCAAGGACTGTACAAGGGCACTTGACAGAATTACCCACTTATTTTGCTTGCAAAACCTTCTTTACACTGCCCTCACCTGCTTTATCACTTTTCCATATTTCTACCATGGACGTAAGTAGGTTGGTTTTGATGAAAACTGTTCTTTTGAAGTCAAGGGCAAAATGAACTTAAGTTGATTTCAAGTCAAGTTAGCATCAACTTCAGAACCTTGTGAGATGCAACATATTTTTTCCTTAGCCTTCTGATATATAAAGTATCATTTCTTTCACGCAACAAGAGAAATTTCGAATTATCTTGCCAAGCCTTGGCAACAGTATACTAGAAAACTAAAGAGCTTGCAAGACTTAAGCTTAAGTTGAAGTTTATACTAGAATAAACATATTCATCCACAATAACACCGGTGACAGGATACAGACCAATGTATTTGCTGTTTGTTGTAGTGTCAGTACCAATTTAAATAAAAAGGTCAAAGAGACGCAGCAAGAGCATAACAATCCATGCCCTGCACATTTTATGTATCTGAAGTCTCTTCCCATTCTTTTGGATGATTTAGAAAGCCTTACTCCTTCAAAGGTTTTTGGTTTTTTTTGATGTCTTCTTCTCTTTTGCTACCAAGCACCTCAAGATCCCTGCCATCTTGCCACGATGATCCCAGATCTTACTCTCAGCCCCTGCCTTCCTCCAAGATGTGTAGGAATCAAGATGTAAGACAGGCTACAAAAGCTTTTGAAAAGGAAGAAAAACAAACCAGGGATGCCCAGCATCCCCTGCACGGTCGGGAAAAGCCCTAGCATGACCCACAAGAAGCAGGGCACAGCTAGAGACCTTCTCCGGGCGAACGGATGGATCCCAGGGTACCGCACACCGAGAACTGCGGACAGGTGAGTTCCTATTTGTGACCTACGTACGCAGCAGGACAGGGCAAAGACTCCGAAGAACCATTTACTGGATGCCAAGTGCTCTATGCAACAGGAAGGAAAGCTTATGTTTCAGACTGGCAACGAACTGTGGCGATGCAGCTAATTACTGTGCCACTACAGCAATATTACTACAGGCGTGACTGCCACCACCATCCTGCTTGGAGGATGCAGCTGCTGCTAGGATACTGCAAGAAGCTGCAGTCTGGCTGAACTCTCCCATGTTTTTAAAGCACAGACCAGTTAAATAAAGCATCCAGGGAAAGGAGGAGGAGAAGCATCGGGGAAGCGCCAGCCTTTTACCTAACCATAGCGACATCTCAGCTGTTTAGCCTGCTTGGTAGATCGGATCTTTAACACTCCTCACGCTCTTCCTCTGGGAGTACGAGGAACTCCCTGAACACCAGAGCTGAATGATAAAGGTGGCACCTTCCCTACTTCATCTTTACCCTAAAGCATACCATGCATCCTTTCCCTTTGATTTTGAAAGCTCACTGAGGAGGACCTCCCTACTCCCATCTAAAAAGATGCTTGCTCTTCTTACAGAGTGGATCAACACGTATTGTAAGTCTTACAGCCTCACTCTTACACATGTAGTACACTCAGCATCACACTTTCACTGACCTGTCACTTACCCCAACATCTAAAAGCGCCTCTCCCACTGCTGACAATCCCCACGGCAGAAGCCCCTGTATCATCACTACCAGATTATACATGGAGGAATTACATCGTTATCCCTCAAAACACACAGGCACTGCTTATCTTACACAAAATATCAGGCTCCTCTCCTGTTCTAACAGCAGTTCCACCAACCCCTCCAATGCTGAACACAACGATAAACAGTGAGCTGGAGTGCCTGCAAGTAATTCATGCTAGTTACTACCAAGCTCTGGAGCTACAGGTGTAAGAGTACTTATCTAAATACTTTTATGTCTGATATTCAGATATTTCTAGTGAATTTGATCATTTAGAGTGGCAGGCCACGCTACCAAGCAGTTTTAATTTGACTTTGATTTTTTTTTTTTTTTTTTGTAGTGCATTCTATTTTAGTTTCACTGATAGCGATTGGATTATAATTATTTCCAAATCCAGCATTTTGGATTTGGCTTTGTCTGATACTAATCGTAAAAGCACTACTCTTCTCGCTTTCCAGATTAAACTGTTGCCTTGATATATCCTTCCCGCTTTAATTCTCATTCCTCTTCGGACTTTCTCTTTGCTTTTGCCATGCAAGCATTCGCTATTGAGGACAGTATGTTAGGAGATGAACATGGGGACAAGGAGGGTGGCAAAACAAAGTGGTACTTCAAAGATACCTCTAACTCCAAATGTATTTTGAATCATTAATTCACTATGTCTATTAATTTGCAATTATTTACAAGCATATGAACACCAAGTAGAGTATCTTGAAATTCCAGTTTGGCAAATTAGTTTCCAACTGCTTAAAGCCAACTTCCAGCATCAGGCAGCCCAAGATACCATATACTTAACCTGAATGGCTGGGTGCACTAGTAAGACTGCAGTCAGCTGCTCCTACGAACCCAGCTGCAACAGCAAAGAGCTCAGGAGCGCTCTGGAAACACTTATTTTTTGAGATGTGTTACGAGAAAGCTAATACACACAAAGCACTAAGAACTCAAAGGACACTCCCTTTTACAAATGCTGAAAAAAATCTCTAAGATGCCACTTAAAATGGTTTTGTTTTCTAAAAAGGAGGTAAAGAACTATACTTACAAAGTAAACAGCTCCAAAACTTCCATGTCCGATTTCATGTAAACCCACAAATATTTCTTCAGGATCATCTTTGTAGAACAGGTCAGCTATTTCCGGGTCCTTTGGCACCCCTTTGCGCATGTTGGAACAGTATTATGCACTAGTTCGCGCTTTCAGTTCCCAATAAACTTCTTCCTTCATCGACAACGTAGTTTGTAGACAGCATTCAGCACCTGGTGAAAAAGTTCAGCTTTAATCCATTTCCTTTACGCACGTTTCTGTTCTCGCTCCTCTGACAGCAAAATAAGAGGAAACACTTTCAGGAGCAATAGACCTCACTATCGTTTCCTTCAGCTAATTCTTTTAAATTATTAGTGCAATTTAGATATGGAGATTAAAACGCATTCAGAGTACAGCAGCTCTTTATCTCACACAGGAAGCGAGTGCTGCAGCTACACTGAAGTCCACTCAAAGACAAGAGTCCTGTTGCTACGCAAAACATCCTGTGACACGAGTTTGTTATTCTTCATCCCAATGTGTCAGTTTTTAGACTCTCACCATTGTTCCTCCTACTTTTCTCTGCTGTTTGTTTGCTTTGTTTCTCTACTCCCACTTGCCAGCTGGTGCCAGTAGAAAAGCTTCTATTCCGCAGAAACACTTCACACTCATATGATCGAGTTATTTATTTATTTTCTAGAGCTGTAAGTCAGCTAGTGCAGTGGGATGGCGGTGGCTCCCGGGTCATAAGATTGCTTTTGGAACATCCTAGACTCCACCATGTATGGAGATCTTTACTTCCTTAACATCTTCCTTTAGCATAAGTATGTAATTAGACAGTATAGAACTAAGCTGGACTTAAATAAAGATTTTAAATATTGATCTTCAAAAAATTTATTTATGGAAAAAAGAGAAATATGAGAAAGTTTCACATTTCCTATCAAAACATCTTGAAAAAAATCCCATTGGTTCATTAGACACTGGTGTGCAAGGAAGTGACGGATGCCTCTGCCAATCTGCTTTTGACTTCTGCAACCCAGCAGCTTATCTGCAGGTGAGTCAGCTGGAGCAGTTTCTAACAGTCTGGAGCAAGTCTCAAAACTACTTCCACATACGTAGTTCAGCACCTCATTTACTGAGACCACATCATCTCTGTGCATAAAAGACTTCTGAAAACATGCACTGACGTGTTCAGCCAAACACGAGATATAAGCCAGTGTTACATTTAAAGAGAGACCAGCTGAAATTTAGCAATCGGATAAAATCAAAATTAAAATACACATAAAAGGCTTTAGAAGGTTTCAGAATGCAAGTGCCATCCGGACGGAACAATGAAAGCAGAGCATAATTTTGGTGTGGGGCTGAGGAAGCCTCCTTGGCTCAGGACGGTAAGTAACGGAGCAACCGGCACAACAAACCGGTTCGTCAGAGGTGCGCAGGGTGCTCTGCCGGAGCGTACCTGGGTCGCTGTGGCACAAAGCATGCTCTGTGGCTCAGATTCCTTTCAGCAGCATTGTCCTGTGCTCTCGTCCTCCCAGACTCTCTGTGCTCTCTTATTCTGCAAAGGAGAACAAATACCAGTATTTAGCAAAAGTTTTAGACCACATTCTAATACACAGAGATATTACATCTAGAAAGGACCACGACTATCAGGGCACCACTTGACAGCGCAGCCCAAAGCGGTCCCGGCTGTGAAAGCTGGTGGTGATCTTCAGGTGAAGACACACGCTTCCTGTGCTCTACAGCCCGCGGCGTGTTGTGTATCGCCGTCAGACAGGAAACCAGGAAAGGAGGGTAAATGTCAAAGACTCCTGAGCTTGCTGGGCCACAGGAGGCATGTGGCAGTTTGCTCTCAGACTACGCTTTTTAGATTGGTTATAAAAAAGGCAAAGGTCACAAAGCTGGGTATTATTGAGCTCAGCGTTGTACCTGATGACATACAACGCTTCAAAGACAGTCCTAGGCATCAACAAATCAAATGTTGTTGGATTCCGCTGGCGAGAGAATGAACAATGAAAAGATGAAAAAGGATGGAAGTCAGAACCCCCAGCTGAGCTCAGGGCTGGATTGCTCACGGTCAGGGATGCAGCTGCCTGCGGTCACCCATTCCCACCGGAGCGGCAACATCCCAACAGCCACGGCCACAGCAGAGGCAAACACACCGAGCTTGGAATCGGCTTGCCCTCGCAGAAACGGTTATCATCAGAGGAAAAACATTTCACAAGTAAAGCACACTGCAACAGCTAAATAGCAAAAATCTAAATTAATATACACTCGAATTACTGACAAACAGTCTAAATAATCCACTCATTATTAGGAAAAAACATATGAGCAGAAGTCTTCCTGCTGGTAGCTAACACTACCAAAAAATGCTATTTTTGTCTACTGTCTTCAAGACTAGGCAATACTATTGAGCTGCTAAAATGCTATTTGAAGAGCTCTAGAAAAAGGATCTGCAATGCTTAGTTTAAAAAAAAAAAAAATTAAAAAAATTAAAATACCAGGAATAAACTACAGACAAAAGCCAGATGAATGACGTGATTATTCATTCTCAGCTGATCGGCCTCACCCAAAGGTGCTACATTTGCTACACGCCTGCAGACAGGGCAAAGAATGCAGTATTTCAGGTCTGGCATTCTTCAGCCAAGTGAAAAATCCATTTGGCTTCAGAACAATAAAAACAAACCGAGGAAGAAAACAATTTATGCATCTCCTGTCAAATGAACTTCTCTCCCATAAAGACAATCTGTGCAGCTCTCATATCCAAGGATAAATCAGTGTTTGAAATGGGAAACTACATGTCAATACTTAAAAGTTAATAATGTCATTTTCCAGTGGGGACAGACATATAGCGAGGCTGTACGATAAGGAGATCTTCTCAACAGGACTATCATTTTCCAGTAATGATCACCAGAAAAACTTAGGACGGAAAGCGTATCAAGAGTAACCTGTCTCCTGTTGGTTCGAACACGATCACCGACGGCTCCAAAAAACCCCGTGGGGCAGCGGCGCCTCTCGGCACACGCACAGAATCCTTCGCACGGGCAAGTGAAGCGCGGGACAGCGTCAGATGGAAAAGGTACAAACCACACTGCTTTGAGGCAAGCTGGCAAGGTCCCTCATTCTTAAGATTACAGCTCCCTTCTAGAGACATGAAGACTGAAAGAAAGATGGTTTAAACGAAATAGAGCATTACGGGAGTCGAATGCTGTTAGGAAAACTCAAGTTCAAGGTACGGTCAGTTTAAGCAAGTTCTTCCAGTCATCAAACTACTGAATTAACACCTCAAGAATCAATTTCTACTAGAAGCTTGATTCTTAGTCTTCATCCTTCAAAAAGCAGCAGCATTTGAGCCGCTTCATGCCCCAAACACCTCAAATGAAAACAGCATTAATCACCCCAACTTACAGAAGTGACAGGTGACTCAAGAATTTCAGAGTTTGAGATCAGCATTTTGTTCAGATAAAGCCACCTGGAGATGCCTTACACGGCTTACCTCGAAATGAAAGCTCTCAATCAACCGCTACTCGTGACAATTCCTGCCCTGGGGGAAAAACTGCTTCTGCCCATTTCTGAAATACTGCAAGGGGCCAGAAAGATAGGATGAACTCTTGAGAGTAAATTCAGCATCAGAAATAATACTAAGAAAAATATTTAAAAGGTTATCTAAGAAATAATTCTCAAATGAAAGTTACAGAACATATTATGAAAATCTGAATTTTTTTTTTTTAAAGGCCTAAGATTATTCCAGCTACAACTGGGAAGAGAGTGTTACACTGCACACCTCTACATGGCAATGTCTCTGTTTCCCAGTGACACTCAGCAGTTACTTTAAGAGCAAATTCAGCAGTTACTTTAAAACGTGGTACTTCATGGGAAATGCGTGAGGCAACCCACGGCCCGCTCAGCGCCGAAACGCCTAAAGCGGGAGGGAGATGCTGAAGAACTGCACTGAAAACTACACGTGCGAGGCGATTATGCTCTCAAACTAATTAAGCCATTCTGCCTAGAGCCGCGCGCTGCACTGCTCCCCTCCTCTCCCACCCCTCAAACAGCAGCTCAGGAACGCGACCCAGCCATGGCGAACCCTTCTCGATGGGTGCACTGGGCGGTTATCGCTGTAGCTCTGGCCCGTTGCCATCTTACGGTAGTGTTTCAAGGATTCTCTCATTGACACTAAACGGCACGATCACCTGGTGCTTTTCACATACTATATTTTTTTCCAGTACTTTGAAGAAATGCAATATTTCCTCAATCGTAAGCAGCCCTTACATTTAAAAAGCACGCATGACTGCTTTGCTGCAAATGTTTGCACAAAAAAAATTATCTTGCTACCTCCAGGTGCTATATGAACAACAACAGCAAGGACTCTGACCTGAACATAAAGGAATTAACTAAACATAACTGGAAGTGCCTTTAAAAGGAGCTGAACTACTCGCATTTCCAAATCTTCCATCATCTAAAACTACATCCATGCATAAGATAAATACACTTGTGCGCTCCATTTCTGTGACTGCTAACAAGACGTCTTCAAAGAGCGTGGCATCAGAAGAGTTAAGGTATTTTCTTCTTTCTTTCTCAAGTTGCCTGAAGAACAGCAACCTGCCCAGCATCCCAAGCTCACGGCACAGTCAGCACACACAGCACGGTTTCCACGCCCTACACACATCTCGGTCTCAACATCCCAGTAAAGTGCAAGTGTGTGGCTGGTAAAACCGAATTCTGTCTCACAATACCACAGGCCCCTTTCAGATGCATACAGAAAACACATACAATTAATTTTAGTTCCTAACGACACCACAGTACTTCCCAAAACAAGGCCAAAGTTTTCCACTTCCAGCAGAAAAACAAACGACAGGAACCAGGGTGGAACGGCAGCAGGTTCCACACACAGGAGGAGCGACGTGACACAGCTCGCGTCTTCATTTTGAGGGGAATAATTTTACACCAGAATTCTTTTTCCAAGAATGACAAACACACAGAGTCTCCTTTCTTCATTCCAGTCTCTATAAAATCTCCAGAAACCTGAAGACAATGTTACGAAGGGAATCCTCACATGAACTCAGTAGATAAAACCTGTCCTGAGTAACAAACCTCTTGAGCCCAAAGTAGGCACAGGCATGAGTTCCACTGCAGTCCTCACACATGACCTCAAACTGTTTTGTTCAGTTGGTTTGGGGTTTTTTTTTTTTTTTTTTTTAAGAAGCACAAGCTTCTTTTCCCTTTAATTGCACATACGGGTAGCTAAGGAGGCCATCCACAAGCCCTTTGCCCAGTGCCTGTACAGCCAGTTAAGCTGACTTTCCCTCCCGAACCCCCTCCCACGCAGACCACCACCTAGGGTGAACTCCACAGAAACGGGTACCCTGGTTTTTTTTTTCAGAAAGACTCTTGTATCCCATATTTCAAGCTTCTCACTGTCATTTCTTCGATTAAGAATTATTTCCCAGCTAACATTATGTAACGGAAAGCAACAGAGCACGTTAGCTCTTAGTTTACGTCAATGCTTCAGTGAGATACACATAGCTGGTATATAAATTCACGTTACTTACGCGTTTTCTGACAGTATATACGAGAAGCAACAGTATTAAACAGTCTTTGCTTAAATTAATCACTGATTCCAATATAGTCAGAAGAGATTTCACCTTGGTCTAGAAGCAGCAAGTCCTCTCATGTCCTTTCTGCCAATTTCTAACAAGCAAAACGACCCAATTAGCACGTAACAGAAATGGAAGGTACCCAGCGACCTTCAGTAGCAAAGAATATTCCGGAGCCTTTGAAAAAGCTCCGCAGATATCGGGATAGCACTCCCTGAGGGTATGTGGCAGGGGGACCAGGTTAAGGCATGAGGACACGTTCTGCTATGAAAGCCGGATAACACAACCAGAACATAAGCGCAAAGGTGCCTGGCCATGTAGTTAGCATCTGAGGCACACACACTAGTCCCCTTCTCTGCTCTGTCAAGGAAATAAAGTCCCAGAACATTCAAGACAATTACACCATGTTTATTAACAGTTGCATAATATTTGGATGCAATCACAGCTCTTCACTATCTAAAACTTTTAAGAAGAACTGCAAGAATTTTCCTTTGCCAAGCATTCAGCTCAGCAATCCTCTTCGTCTATCATCCTGACACACGCAGACTTTGATTCAGTTATTCTCCAGTGCTCACATGCGCATCAGGTCATTTAGAGTTAACGAAATTACTCACGCTAATAAAAATCCCTGAATCAGAACCTGACTGGGGTGACCACTGCGCACAGTGCCCCGAGATATGAAATTAAACTAATAACTCACAGCTCTTCTTGTGGATACCTACCTTCACCGATGCGACTTCTGCTGATGAGGAGCAGTAGTTTTAAAGGAAATGTTCCACTTGCAACTCCTCTATGACTAGTGGTTGTGCGTCAAGAATAAGACAATAAACTTATTGTAAAAAAATAAAAGCATAAAACCAATGGGCTTGAAGTCAAGAGCCAATTAGTTTTAGTCATCGGGAATGTTTCAACAAGTACGAAGTCAAGCAACGTGCCAGCCTTCCAAAGGAATCTGTACCAGCTGCGCTCACCGGAAGTCCTCCTGGCAAGGACACCCGCTACTGCAGGGAGTTTGGGGGTATTATAAGACACGGTAGAATGCAAATGCATCAAAAAACATCTGGACGTTGTCTTTCTCCTTGCTCTCCAAAAAGATGTTATGGCTGATGTCTTACGGTTCAGTAATTGCAGAGTGATGATTAGGCACTGGAGCGAGCAACCAGTGGCACTTCTGGCACTGGTCTACCTTGACCTGCAGCCAGACAGTAAGTATAATCCTTCAAAAAAAGTAATGTAATGTTCTTGTTTATGAACATCCTCTGCAAAAGCATGATATACAAAATAAAAGTTCCACTGATCCTCTAATTTTCCCAAAAGCAACATTACTCTGAACTGTGCTGTGGAGATACCCTGGGAGCTACACACACCGCAGGAATCCAGTCATCACCGGGCAAACGCAGGCAGCAGTGTGTGCCATAGAGCAGCTGCAGCCGTTGACACCCCAAAGTCTGACACCATGTTTATGTTCCAGCAGGTTTAGCTGTCCGTTCTGGACATAAGCCGTACCCCAGGTTAGCAGAGACTTATTCTGAAAGCAACATTGTTCAAAGGCAAAGTGCCATCTTCTCTCTGCACCTGATCCAACGCTCACGACTCCATGAACATTCCCATAAAGACCAGCACTGTGAGTCCTGCTGCAATTTGCTTCATGAAACTCCACAGAATTTTAAAACGCGTGAAACAGCATGCTTCATTTTAGTTTCGCTTTTTTCATCTTCATCCAATGGTTGTTTAAAAAAGCAGGACGAGAATGAGGCAGCATCCATCTGAGATACTCCCAATACACTCATTTATATCAATACAAACATAGTCCCTCATCTCACACCCACTTCTGAGCGCTGTGTAGTCCTTCTGAAGTGTTAAACCCAGCTCAACAAGAGTATCTGTAATTTTTTTCTATGGTAACCACCCCTTCACACCCACAAACCTCTTTGAAAGCAGGTAAAGAAACTGGACAACCAAGGTGGTCTTCCCCAGTAGCATGTTCCGGTAGACCACCTTGTGAAAATTGAGCTTTTTTTCCCCCTGGCTGCATAATAAACACCACCACTTATTTACTAAGGACTTCATACAACCCTAGAATTTTCATTACCCACGGACCAGAAATATTTACCTTATCCGCAGTGTTCACAGTATGGGAACTGCGCACACAGAAGGAAATGTGGTGTCAGCATTCAAGCTCAAAATTCAGGTGCCTCTTTTCAATGAGGCTCCCCAACAGAGCCTCAAAACTGCTGCCAGGAACAGTCCTGCTTTGCTACTGGCCATAAAGAAAAAGGTGAGGTTTTCGTTTGGGGTTTTTCTTTTTCTTCAAGGAACCTAGGAACACCTCTAACAGCAAAGTTAATATCAGGCAGCCTTTCCCTAACCCCCAACGTAGCTCAAAATTCAACAAACAGTTTCCACCTTGTTAGCCTAGATGGCATGACTTGATCTGTCCCTCAAGGTAAGTCAGAAACGGCAGAGAACAGCCAGATTCACCCGAGGTTAACGTGTGATTACGCAACTCAACAGCCACCCTGTGGTACCCGAGGAAAGGGTGTGTTTCAGTGGAGGGACGTGGATATACTCACAGATGAAAAGCCCGTGACACAATTTGGGGCAAAAAGTGATTTCCTTATGTAAGTGGAAGACAGTGACAAGGATCCTTTGATGTAACCAGTGCAGCTATGTAGCTTTTGTTGTAAGACTAGCTGACTTTGAAAAAATAGATTTCTATTTTAAAACTGTTTATTCTCCTTTTGCAAGAAAAGTGTAACTCGGATACCGGTTTTCTGAAAGCTATACTGCAGTAAAACTGGCCAAAAAGAGAGGCATGCAGTTGGTCCTTCACAAAAAGTAAGAAAATAAGAAAACAGATGCAGACTGGTGGGGGCAACCAAAAACACATTCTCTGGTCACGGAGGGTCAGAGTGGCCCTCACCATCAACCAAACTGGCATTTTTTTTTTCTCCCTTCTGTATAATAAGACAGGAGAAGGTAAGTGTGAAGTATGTTCCTCAAGAAAATAATTTTTTTTCTAAGAAAATCCACAGATCTTCAATATGAGCTTACTATTAATAAAAAAAAAAATCAAAACCTGTTAATTTCTAAAGATAGCTGCACTGTGCAGCATGTTGTTCATCCTCTCCATTGGCAAGGTTTAGAGAGAAAGGCTTCTGCATCCCAACCTTGTACTGCTGCTGGGGTAAGGAGCAGCGAAAGCCACAGCTCTCCATGTATTCCCCCCAAAACACCTCATCTTCTCTGCATCACGCTTCCCCCTGCCACACACCCCGGTCTTTGCCCCCGAGTCTCTCTCTGCCACGCACTTCTCCTTTTACAGACCTCCTTCCTTCCTGCCTCCTCTGTGCCACCCACAGATAACGCTTTTAGGAAACAGCCTTTTTGACTATTCCAGTTTATCATTTTAGCTGGGTCCGCCCCCAGTGACTCCGACTCCGGCACATCCAGCTTTCCTCCTGACCTATTTAACGGGCACAACTGCAACCGTTTACAGGAATTTTTTTCCACGCTCAGATCATTAAAAATGGCCACATCTGTTTCATTCAGGTGTTCAGAGTCTGCTTCAGGAGTGGAATTGAACACGAAAAAGCTTATTTTGAAAAACCCACAAAAATTCAGTTTCAGTCCATTTCAATACTACTATTAAAACACAACAAACTTAACCCAGCACACACGAGCCAAGACAGCATCAGTCGTTAATATTACACGACTCACCCACTGGCTTCTTAAGTTTATTCTTTTATAGCATATGTATTTTTTATGGTTAGCAATAAAAGACACACATAGAAGTGAAATACGTATGTCTAATGCCCAAAACATCGTTATTACCATCTAATAACTGTGTACAAAATGAGAGTGTTTATCCTGTACGACAAGAGCACTGGATGGCTGGAAATCTGGAAAGAGAAAAAGGTAGCGTGCTGCTTTTATTCAACACCCAGAAAGAACTGAAAATTGGCTGTATCAGCCATCACGTGCTTATATAATGGCTCTTGTGTGGACGCCTCTTCTTCAGGATTATTTTAACATCCTTATGACAATTACAGCAATTATTTACATGCAGCAGTTATCACAGAAATATGGAAGGACCAAGTATATTTTTACCTGCCATAGTACAGTAAACCATCCATAAACACCACTGCACACCACGAGCACCCAGCTTTACACAAAACACTGATAAAACAGTCCAAGAGCCTGTTACAGACCCATAGGCACAGGATTTCCCGGCCGGCCCCAGTGAAGCGGACGGTGACTTGGTGCAGGAGGCAGGGCAGAGCTCTGCAGGACAGGAGCACACGGCAAGGGGGGTTTGGTGTTACCTGGAACCATCTACACGTGTCCATCCACGTGCTTTGGTCCCACAGAGGTTTTGAGGCCAGTCCTGTCCGTGCTTTGTAAACCACGGAAGCTCATAAAATGAGAACCAACACCTGTTTGAGGTAACTCAAAAAAATACAGCAGCTACAAATAAAAATCAAGGTTTCTAGATTAGAAAGAGCTGGGGCAGCAATCTCGCTGAATGATCATCTGCTGCCTTTTTTTCGGCTGATTTCCCTGTCACACACGTTGACATAGGAAGCTAGTTTTCCGGCCGACTGAACATTCATAAACCAAATCACCACAGATCTGAATAAAAGCAAATTAAGGGGATGGAATTTATAAATACACACAACCTTTCCAAGGTGCTCACTTCTGCAGTACCTCAACGTGACAAGCGGGAGTGATTTCCTCATCACTGAGCTCCCTCAGCATCAGACAAACGCTGCTGAAGGCACTTCTTCACCCTCAAGCACGTTCTCAGCTGCTCTCTAACAGGGCTCACACACACCAGCGCTGTGCAAAGCTCTCGGGAAAGGACTGAGCATGAAAGAGAAAACCTCACTGCATGTCTGAAGCCCTCTCCTACCTCGTCAGGTTACGAACTAACCACTAAGCAACATAAGGAATAATGCTTGGCCATACAAACTGAAAAATAAAGTATTTCAACAGGTATTTACTCCTCTTCCTGCCCCACGCCTGCATCCTCCCGCTGGACCGACGGGCATGGAACCTGAAGCACAGCACTGCCAGCAAAAGCCGCTGGGTACTCCTCTTCACCTTCGTCTCTTGTTCTTTAAGATGCAGCCATCAGGACATCAGCTCAGAGAAGAAGCAACGATCATGTCTAATGGTCTGTTACTAAGAGAAAACCTTTAACATTAAGTAAATTCACTATATACAGTGTATTTCAGCCAGAATATCTTGCTACGCCTTCAAAATCAAACATTGTACACAGATTATTTCAAGAAGGGACAGGAATAAAATGACTGGATGAACGGGGAACAAGCACAGGTACTGCCACAGGTGCAGGAGGCTGTCCTTACTGCCTTCAACTCTTTTTGAGGACTTCAAGACACCACATAAGCTGTTTCCACTGTCATTTTGTTACGTGATGAGTATGCTAATACGTGAATTAACCCAGATTAGGGCACCTTGCATCGCTAATGCATCTTTCTGACCACCTCCTCTTTCCTGAAACTGCTTCAGAAACTCCTGCAAAGCCTGGCAAGCATCACTGCACCAGATTACTCCAGTGCTCTGGAGTAATATTTTGGTACAGCCCCAGGAGTTTTCTTGTATTTATGCTCCCCAAACTGAAGTCTGGAATTCTGGAGTACAGCTCTGCAGCTACTTAAGCAGTTTTGACTAATTCAGGTACAACTTAACGTGTAACCTGTCTGTATTTTACACCCGTGCTTGTCCGTGCTGCTTTGGATACCTCCACTGCAATTTAGCAAGGCATGAAAAACATCCAGGACTTCAAGAGGCAAAATTTCTATCTGCATTTCATGACTTGCTTCCAGCAGCAGCCTCCCTCTCTGTCTTGCCAGCACAGCCACTTGCACAACCCCACACTCGCTTGATCAAGAAGCTGATCCAGACAATTCACAACCCAGCAAAAAGGTTTGTTTCCTGACCAGACTTGTTCCCTTGCCCCACTCCACATCTATCCACGCAAACAGGAATAAACACCCCAAATGAGGCTACTGGACCATCTCCAGTGGGATTTCTGTCACTAAGGCTTTCAGTAAGAGTGGTAACTCCAGGCCACCCATTTATCAAAATACAATGAGTGCAATCTCATCCTGAAGCCTACACACAACTTACTTATTTTCTCTCCATGAGGAGGTTCCTGGGCGACTACCGAAGACTCTGGCAGCTCACCGTGTGGTCCTGCAATCGCCCCTTCAGGTGACAACTGTATTTTCCTGTAATTAATATGCTGTTACCACCGTTTGCTAATTCTTTGTACTTGACAAGTAAGCTAAGAAACTAATTGTGTTGCTAATACGCTAGTGTGTAAGATACCAGGATACGGTAATTTTCTCAAAGACAACACAGAGATTGAAATCCTGTCTTCTCCAACGCAGAGCAGGCTGCTGAGACAGAAAACCCACAGCGATGGCACCAGTTTTCAGCCAAGGGTACAACCACGAGTGATGAATGGCTCCTTACCAGGTAGGAGAGCATAATGGAGATCAAACACATTAGGGG
The DNA here is from genome assembly GCF_036417535.1 of Chlamydotis macqueenii. NCBI lineage: Eukaryota > Metazoa > Chordata > Aves > Otidiformes > Otididae > Chlamydotis > Chlamydotis macqueenii. The sequence goes on along the minus strand of NC_141572.1, from coordinate 12,515,006 downwards.
GAAAAAAACCAAACCAAAACAAACCCCTCAATATATTGTCAAGCACGCCAGTCACGAGTTCCAGAGCAAAACGGGGTGAGAGGAAGATGACTGCTGAACTGAAACAACTATCTTGCTTCAGCAGACAAGAAAATTCTGAGTTAAGATTGAAATTGCATCTCACTATACCGTGCCATCGTTCCCGTTTGTAAGAATACACAGCACTCGGACTCCCTTGGTAACTGGATAACGGAGAGGTCCAGGTCTGTGAGTTCAGCCTTATTTTCTTTGGATTTATCAGGTCAGAACAAGCCCTTAATGTTGCTTTAATGCCGATTTTTAGCAACTTTAACTAAAAAAAAAAAAAAGTTTTAAATTAGAACTGGAGGCAGGGGAGAAGAGTTTGCTTTGCCGGGCATTGGAATCAGATGTTTGAGATTAACTGAGCTCGTGAAGAGCCAGCGCTCTGCGGGCCAGGTCGGAGCCTTCTTCAGGCAAACAGTTTGGTTCCAACCGTGGGGAGATCAGCAGAGGCAGGCAGTGAAGGAGAGAAATAGCCACTGGGTTAGGACACACAGACTGGCAACTACCTGTCCCCTCAGCATAGCCTCTTTTTTTTTTGTTTTTATTAGCACTGCAGTCACAAAGAATCAATACACAGTTTTAACTGCCATTAATTCTAATTATAAATAATTTATGCTTAAATTTCATTCTTCCACTGGAATTTCAAAATGCAAGTTTCCATACTGCAGCCTTATGTAGAGACATATCCTCAGAGGGGTTTTAAAGTACTAAGATTTAATATTTCAGAACGTCAAACCCAGAGAGAGAGAGAGAAAAAAAATATCACTAGACAAAACCTACTTGGTGTCCTCAAGAAAACAAGACAGAAATAAAGGTAAAATAAGGGATGGGAGTAATCTTCTCACAGGCAAAGGAAGTAGACTCGGTCTCCCAGGACCTACTGGGTCCTTTTAGGAAAAGGGGAAGGTAGATTGCCATGGCAACGGAGTATTTTATGAGATACTTGAGTAGTGCAATATGCTGTGTTGGGAACATAATAGATAAGGCGAGAAGCGGTCCTCTTCCAAGCAAATGGAAAAGCTTTTAGCCAAAATGTGGAGCGCATTTCTGTTTGCTGTGATGTCTAACAATGAAAAGCTGATGTTGCAAAAGACACTTTGGATATCGGTAACAGAAATTACTACCGAAGCTTGAATTAAATCCTCTGGCCACTGGGCTACCTGACGAAAACATCTTAAGACTTACCCAGCCAGTGAGAGAAAGCTGGTATGAGGGGAGGGTCAAACTTCTTAACTGCTGGCCCAGCTTCCACGCAAAGTGCCCAAACGACACCAGATACTGCCTATCTGTAGAAAAGGTGACAGAAGTTGGGAGGATGGCTGCAGGGCAAAGGGGCACTCAAAGGCGTCTTCTGTGGGTGGCAGCTGCAGGCGTTTACACTGGCGTTTGAGGGCAGGAGGGCACAGACAAGAGAAATTAAAAATCCAGGCTCACTGGCAAACACTGCATAGGAAGAAGAGACCATTTAGAGACCGCTGTAAGATACGACTGAGTTTTATTTCTGCTCTAATGATAATTTACTGTTTTGAATTGTCACCAAGATAGCCATGTAGTAGTCTGCTATTTTTGAGAAGGCACCTAGAGTAATGACATAGATTTGTCTATATTAAATTTAACACCACCAAATAGATTTTGGTCATTTTCATCCAGTCATAGCAGAAGTGAAGAAACCATCATGTTAAAAACAAACACACCAGGTCCACCTTGAGCAGCTCAGACCTGAGAGAAGTCAGAAATGGAGCAGTGGCTGATGAAATGCGTTTGTTACAAAAGTAGGGTAGCACACAGCAGTAATATTGTCAGCGACTCACACACACTGCTGAATTTTAAATTAATTGTAACCACATAGGAAAAAGACCTGGGGGTTGCTGTAGACAGCTCTCGGAACATCTGCTCCGTGTGCAGAAGCAGTCAGAAAGGCAAATGGAGGGCTGGGATGCAGAAACACAGTGACAGAAAGCCATACCGCTAATGTCGCAGCAGAAATTAAGGATCAAAGATATCGTATTATCCAAATACAGTATCCCACATGAGACACATGAAAAAGGCAGCAGCAATAAAGCAGGAAAAGAAATAAAAGCATTAGATGTAGGGGAAGACATCAACATGAAGGTAAATTGAAAAATAAAGCCAGCTTACACAGGGGATAAATAGAAGGGGCACTGATGCTTTAAACAAAACGGGGAAAAGAGCACACAGTGAGGCAGTCCGTCCTTCTCTCTGAGGAGACACAGAGCAAAGAATGCAGCCAAAAGGTAACACGCTTCAACTTAAAAATACAACTGCTCATTTAGACAGATGGACATAAAAATATTACGTGTTTCTGCACGGAGTATCGAAACAAAGCCTTCTCAATTAATGAGTTCACTGGTTTGTAATACCGAGCGCAAGGCTCAGGAGCAAAAGCTCAGATAGCTGCAGGAGGAAATGGAGAACGCTTCCACCTCAGCTAGAAGCCAAGCGGGGACCACCTGAGACCAGAGTCAAAGCAAAACCCAGAAGCACCTCCTTACAGGTAGGTTATTTACGTCTGCCCACTCAACTCCCATCGCTGAGAAGACCGAGTTCAGCACCCTTCACGATGAGGTACGAGCCCATCACTCACGGAGTCCCTCTGCTACCAGCATCCGCACGCTACAGCCACTTCTCTGTGGACTTACACAGCGGTGCTCTGCTCTTGATCCAGAGTTTGACAACAAATCCCTCTCTGACTCCCACTGCAATCCAGCACGTTTACCCCTCATATCATCCCTCAGTTCACTCTTCCTTTCTCTTGAAAGGCACGCCTGCTTGCACCACCCAACTCCACGTTTGGTGCTAACCTGAGCAGTAATGAAAACTGGTCAGGTTATATTATAGTTCCATTTGACAGGTTACTTCAGTGTATTCCAACAATGTTGAGAATAAATAATAGTTGAAGATAGGAAACAAAATTAAGAGTCTTTCTTCATTATTTCAGTGGCAAATTCCTGGGGCAACAGCTTTTAGGAATGGGAAAGTCACTTTTTCCTTCTGAGGTTTTGTTTTTGTCTAACAGAGACGTTCCAGTTACACTGTCTAAAGCTCCTTGGAGCTGTCAAACGTATTCCAAGGATGTCCTGGGAATAAGAGTTATTATTTGAAGCTTGGTTACTATGGATAATACACTGATCAAAATATCGAGCAAAAGCGTAACGCACAAGCCAGCATTCCAGGGATCCCGTCACCTAGAAGGCTGCAGCTCAGTACTGGTCCTTATTTACTGGTGCCCACTGGCAAACAGTTATATTTGACCATCATCAAAGCTAAAGCAGTAGAAATATTGCCGTTTAGCATCCCAGCGCTCCACGATTTCCAGCAGGGACGGGGCCGCGCTGCGGCACCCCATTTCTCCTCATTCTCCAGCATCAGCTTTGCTCAGCTAGGAGCAGACACGCCGCAAGATTCCTCCAAAACTCTTCTGGATTAAAACGCAGCCGCTTGAGTAGCTATGGCCTAGCATATGTCCAGAGACAGATGTTTAGGCATCACTTGACCACTTAAAGCTTTGTTTATTTGGAATAGCTGCAAGTTAACATTACTGTAGGAGCACGGCCTTAGTTATACAATTGGTTATTTATGTCCTCTGCTGTAGCAGCGCTGTCTTTGCAGGAAAAAAAAAAAATAGAAAAAAGGAAAAAAAAAATTAGGACAAGACCACCAGATATGGCTGGGCATCCTTAATTTTAAAAGTCTACACTATAGAGCTTAATTTTTGACAGAAACTCCCCATTTTCTATTAGAAAATCCTCCACTACATTTTTCTGCAAGCCTTGCCTTGGCAGCAAGAGTAAACAAAGCAATCTTTGAAGACAGTAGTAGAATTTGAGTATCATAAAATAATCTCTAATCTCATGCAATTAAGCCATTAAACTTTCCTGACAGAAACCAAAAATGGTCTTTATTTTTGCTGAATAAAACATCTAAAGTTCATTCACTGATACGATCTTGATGCCTTGTTACCTTTTTAACCAGGCAAAATAAAAAAAAAAAAGTCTGAATGAAGATTAAACAAAACATGAGGTTTTTATCTAAAGACAACTGAGCTGAACTGCTACAGTAAAGCTTTCATCACCAGCAACATCTTTGCCAAGAGTATCTTCCCCTGCAGGCAATGTTGTTGGACTTAAATCAGAAAGAGTCAGTCATTTATGTCAGCCTATTCTAGTTCCGCTTTCTATTAAGACAGACCAAAGTCCTTTTCCCACCGCCAGTGCTGGGCAAAACACCCATTTCCCCACATTTCGTCCTCCTCTGTTCACGATGCCAGACCTTCACCTAGCTGGGCATGGATACTCAGGTACATTTCTTCGAGGAAATTAAACTCTATGAGATACAGGGATCAAAGACAACCACAAAGATACACCCTTTGCAATATTGAGGCAAATTCTTCAGAAATAATCCAATCTTTTTTGCCCAGGTAAACTTACACAATACCTATGCAGCCATGCCTGTCCTATGATTACAGTTTCTTTTGCACTTAATACCTTACCATTAATAATTTAGACTTTGGGGAAGTATGTGTTGCGGAGGAAGAGCAGAGAAACGAGGTTTGAGGTTGATACATCTGTTAAGCAAGTTTTCAATACAGGAAAACAATCTTCTACTGATAAAGAATATCAGGCAACCTTCTTACAGCAGCAGAAGCACTGAATATGCCCACAGGATAAAGGCTTTCTGCTGCTTGGTAACGTTCTGCACGGCACTGAAGGCACTCGTGTCAGTGTTCATGAGAAAATACTCATTTTAGGATCCATCAAATGTTTACACACAAGAAAGAGATGTTTATTTTCCCAAAGAAAGGGTCCCCACACTTGACACTTGAGAGAATATAAAGTTTTGTTTTGCAGGTGAGAGAAATTTAAGTGTTTTCATAGAACGATACAATGGTTTGGGTTGGAAGGGACCTTAAAGATGATCGAGTTCCAGCCCCCCAGCCCTGGGCAGGGACACCTTCCACCGGAGCAGGTTACTTAAAGCCCCATCCAAGCTGGCTTTGACCACTGCCAGGCACGGGGCATCTGCGTTTGCACAACTGTGAACATTTTCAAGACCATTGTACCAGGCTTAGCCATACTCAGACCACAGAAAAGAAACTTGTTTTTGTGAGGGGTACATACTTTTAAACAAGGCTGTTCTATTTTTATTTATACTAAAACTGCCTTTAGATATTTAAAAGAAAGTCCATGTGAAGAATGCTGCACACCCACCTGGCAATTCAACACACCAAATAACGGTAACTCTCTAAAAAACACAAACAGGGTATTTCAAAGCGAGAGAATAGACACAAACTTACTCAACTCAAACGCTGGTACCTCCTTCGCTTTCCCATTCCCTGAAGCCAAACTCCTGCTCCTCCCTGAGAAAAGCTTCCATTTTCATGACATGTTCTGTTCAAAAGTCTTAAACATTAATTAAGCCTAGCAGTCTTTGGAGATGTTAGCACAGCTATAAAAAGGTTTCTGAATCGAGCAGCTACTGAAGGAACTGGCATCTGATCAAATTTTCAAGAGTTATGCTCCCTGCTTTATGAATAAATCAAGGAATTATCAGTTTCTGAGAGTCTCTAGCACTATTTTAGCTCCTGGTGCTTCATGTACATATTAACAGCTCTATTTTATTAATTCATCATCTAAGGCATAATGAACCTACGGGGATATTCATAGCAAAACTATGACAGAATCCTGTATATTAGACAGAAGATTATAGTTCTTTTTTTTTTTTAACTGTATCTGTTTGGCAAGAAATTAAAAGCTGACTGAAATACTAAAAGATAATTCCATATTTTCTACACGCTACAGTGTCTAAGTGACAAATATCTTTAATTGGAGACAGCCTCTCAATCACAGGTTAGCTTGGAAGACCCATTATTTTGTTCTGGTTCATTTTAAGCACAGCTTTCCAAGATGCTCTATGAACGAAGTAAGTTCACCTGCAGACTGGGACATAGTACCACCCATTAAGAGAATGGAAAACTCTAGCATGAAGTAATAAATTAACGATAGTTCAGTATTTTACTGTATGGTCAGCCCAAAATCCTAAAGGAGTTCAGTGGACTTCAGAAACTCAACTGTAGCAGGGTCACTACTGTATGGGAGCATCTAATCTTTCCTCCCATTAGAAGAGGATACCCTAGGCAGGAATATCGGGGGAAAAACAAAAAAAATCCTTTCTGAGCCTTCCTAACTAATCTGTATATAGTGTAAACGTGTAACTAAATCTAATATGACAAGAACAAAGGCTACCATTAATTTTACACAAATAACTTACAATTTTAAAGCCGTTGCCTCCAGAGAGAGAAATCCTTCAGGGAAAGCTGCACTGAACTATTCCAATCAGCCCTTTTGTATCAAATAACCATGCAGCTTTGTCATTTTCTCTTCATAATATTGATAATACTGAAAAAAAAAAAAATCAATACTTTCAGAAGTATAACTACAGGAGAAAAACACCAACTATTTGTACAGAACAACAAACAGAGTTGACCTAGCCACATTTCAGTATCCTGTGACTTGGGGGGGGGTTTGGAAATCCCACTGAAATAAATAACCATGGAAATTATCTTGCAAACATGAATACAGAAGCTTCAAACCATCTGAAATGACGCTTATTGTTGAAAAAAATCACAACTATATTTTCCCTTGGTTAGAAACAAACTTTCACAGAGAATATGAGATACTAGGAAGAGCTTACAGAGCAAATCTATATTGTGCTTACACTCTCCATTAAACAAACATGATGCCAAGCGGAGGAACTGCCTTCTCCCGATCTCGCTCTGCTACGGAAGCGCGACGCGGCAGTGAGGTTCGGCTCCAGGCTTCCCCTTTTCCGCAGCGCAGCGGGGCCGGAGCACCCCTCCCTGCTCCGCTTACCGCGGCGGTCGTGGGCCACGATGTGCCGATCGTGCTTCACTTCGCAACATTGGCTTCTTGTGACAAATGCAGCACTGCAGTTTTCCACCGAGAACTGTCGCTTGCTCGCTGTGCCGTAACTACAGGAAAAGCCCATTTCTGCAATCTAGAGCAGGCACCAGTTGGTATGACTGGCAGTAGGAAAAGCACTTAAAGGACAACTCCTTTTCCCATGAAAACCTCAAGCAACGCTGTAATTCCATCCTTCCTTAGACATTTCCCTGTGTGCCCAAGAAGATAAGGTACAGACTGCTCATTTAGTGCTTTTGAACAAAAGAGCTGCCCTCCGAACAACACCGCACCCAGTACCAGCGACTGAGAAAGCCCAGCCAGTGTTCTAGCAGCCACCAACACAAGGACGGGCAACCTTCCCAACCTGACAAGCCCCACGTTAAAATATATTCAGAAGACACAGCAGGAAGACAAATATCACACACCTTGGACAAGCCCAAGAATGAGATGGGCACGTGTCTGTAGGTCTTACAGCTTCTGCTGCACAGAGGAGCTGGGTAAGGCATCACCAGAGCCCTGCACCCTCACAGCCCAGCCGCCTGCCCTTCAGCTGCTTCCCAAAGCTTCACATTTTACCCTCAGCGACCCCATCCTCACTTCACCACAGAACAGAGCAGCTCTCTTGGATTTGGAAGCGGGTCTGGACATGACAGCACTCCGCTGGCACTGGGGCTTCTCTGGAGCACCTCGTGTGCCTCCAGCCAAGACCACTCCCTGCACGGGCATCCAGATCTCCACATCGGGAGAAAAAGGCACCTCAGCTTCTGAAGCAGTAGGTTGGTTTTATGTGACAACGCTGGAACAAGAATTGGTTCTTAGGCTCTGCATGCCAGAGCTCTGTATCTTGCACATTCAGCTTGCAGGACAGCCACTCCCTTGGACACCCTTTCAAACCGTCTCCGTCCTCTCCTCCTCCACCCTTCTCTCTCACGCTGCCTCTTCAGATGGCAGAATGTGGGGACCTGTGCTCCAGCGCAGGCATCCCCATCATCTCCAGCACAAGCAGCTCCGTCTCTTTGGTTCCCAGTTTGCAGATAAATGCCAGTTACAGGTGAACATCCCCGCTGGGCACAGATCCAGGACATCTTTAACCCCATCCTCCTTGTGCTGCTGTAAAGCTACACCATAACATGCTCTTCAGCCCTTCAGAGGCACTTAAGCTGTGAGTCTGCTAGCAGTTGCACAGCCCTTGCACGCTCACTTCTGTATCCGAGATTCGCAGCTACCCAGAACCTCCACAGCAGCACAGACCCGCTGCCAGGGACACGATCTGCCGCTGAGAAGGGACTTGGGCTTTAATTGCTCGAGAGCGGCGTGTGGCTCAAGAGTCACTTCAACCTCTGCAGGTTAGAGAATGTTAAAAAAAAAAAAAAAGAAAAAAAAAAGGGAAGGTCTCTCAGATCTATTAAGTACCAAAACTAGAGCCATTCCCTGGTGACAGCAGGGTGAAAATGAAATTTCAAAGTGGAAACACGTTTTCACAGTAGTGCTAAAGAACAGAAATGGAAAAGGCTCCCTTTACAAAGATTTCACTTCAGTGTCCTCATTCAAAAGGGAGAAACAGCAGCAGTGTGTCATCATTAAGGTCAACCAACATATTTTTGAGTCCCCAACACTCCGTTACACTTACTGAGACTCCAGAAGATACCATAAACAGTTCGAGAGCATGTAGCATCTGCTACTTCTAAGATGAGTCACGGTAGGAAATTCCCCTGTATTTTCTAGGAACCAGTCAGGCAGCCAGTGATTGAAGCAGTGATCTGGCTACGTATGCACCCACACAAATGAGAAGAAATTTCTATCAATAAACGCACATTATACTTGACACACTGACTGCAGATGTCAAATAAGAGACTACAATTAGAAAAATTATTGTGGGAAAACATTCCCCAGTTTAATCTGAATGCAACATAAATTTTGTCAAAATAAATTAAGGATAGAAAAGACTGGAAGAAAGAGAAACTAACTAAAAAAAAAAAATGAATGAATTTGAGAACATTTTGGACAAAGAAAGTAAATACACAACAGAACTTCAACACCCCGTAGCACTCGCCTGCGTTTTCAAGCGCTACATCATTAACCGTATCATCTCTCACCACTTCTGGCGCTCCTCAAACTTCAATAATCTCAGCTCCCCACCCCCAGCCTCTGTCTTATCTAAAACTATGAAGCATCGAAGTCCCTCTCACCTTCCAATTCCTCTCCACCCCAAAACACACTAGAAACGCCTCATGTTCAACAGGCATACTCCTTCCCCCCGTGCCCCGACGGCCCCCATCACGGGGACACTTCCCATTCACTCTGCTGACAGCCAGTTCCTTCACGCTGCAGGGCCGGTTCACGCCGTTCCTCCCCTCAGATGCTGGACAGTCCACAAAAACCTCTGAAGATACAGCCACAGCAGCAGCGGCCTCAGGAGTAAACCCTGATGTGCCCTGAGCTTAAAAGCATCCTGCTTATGCTTGTTTCTCTCTCTCCAGACAATCTGCCACTACCTTCTACGAGAAAGGGATTGCGATGTGCAAAGTCTAAATTTACCCCAGTTCTAGGTTTGAGGTTGGTCAGTCGGAACCATACGGATTTTAGAAGTCAGGTCAAGTCACCAGATGGCCTTTGAACGAAGGAATGCAACCTCCCTGACAACGCAGATTTAGTTTTTAGTTTAGTAGGTACCGAGGACATGGGTCCTTCTCTAGGCACAAATTCAAAATCAAAGTCAAACTTTTATGAAGGTATTCTATATTGTTTTGACCATTTTCAAAATTTTCACTCCACGGTCAATACACTGCAAGGAAACTGGGAGGCTACAGGATCTCCATGAAGATTCATACAGTGCCGGAGCATCGCTTGTGTGCTTCAAGCGAAGACACATTTTTGGTTTTGACTTCTAATCTGATAACCAGAGCTCAAACATCTGTGTGCAGCTAGCAAACTAATAACACTTCCAGATAAGCCCTCGGGCTCCTAGAATTACTGAACAGTAGTAGTCTCACCTTCAGAGAGCACAAGATGGCCTTCTTGAATTACCAGGACTCTTGATAAAAATCCAGCAGGACAAAAGAGAAATTCCACCTCACTTTTGAATACCTCAAAGTTACATCCTCATCTATCCACAGCGTGAACTTAAATCCACCGTACACCAGCAGCACCCTACCCCATTTGCTTGAGCTGCTTGGCAGGACAGTTACTTACACGAGACCAACGAGACAGAATAAGATTCATTATTTTTCACTATGAAAGTGATGGCAAAGAGTTACGAGCCCTGGTATTTGAATACAATAAACTATTTGCTATCCCAGTGACAGTCCGTAAGGAGTTAGGTCTTACTGAGAATTAGCTCCCAGACTCGTCCAGGCTCCACAGACCAGCCATTAGCTCTTTTTAAAGACAGGACACTTCCCATAAAATGCGAACTCCCTCCCCAGTTATCTGCAATGTTTAAACCAAATACAAATTTCTCTGAACATGAACTTAAATATGTATTTCTACACAGTTCAGCTAGATGTGGCACATTTGCATAGCCTTTAATGCTGCTCTAATGAGTTAGCAGCACTGTGTCAAAAAGGACAACGAGAAGTACTAATACTTACCACTCGTCTGTTGGCAAGTGCTTAATTACCACAGCATTGTAACGAGAGCTGTAAAGGCAAGTTCAAAGAAGCAACTGGAAACTTTCACTCCATTATAAAAGTTGCTTATTCCAAAATCAGTTGCTTAAGCAAGTCTTACATACCAGGTGATAAAGCTGGCCGTACACGCCGTTCTGCCCAGCACTCACAGAACCCCATCGTCAGCACCAGACACCACCTAAGATTTGTTTTTTTTCCTCCAGCTGTCAAATTTTCTTTACAAGATCTCTGATCAAGGGACTTCCAGATATCACCTGATATAAAGTGGCTGGAATTCTCTGTGAATATTTACACTAAATTAAGGGTTTGTGCCAAAATACCAAATCACTACAGCTGGTAGCAACAACCAACCTGCACCACAGCAACCTGTATCAAAAGAAGAACATCAGTTACATCAGCAATTCTTCTCTTTTCAGATGTCACGTGTCCTTTAGTTACAAAGCAGCATTCATTCCATCCCGAAGTAGAATCAAAATATGTCGATACAATCATATTAATAGATCCAATATCTTGTTTCTAGCTGCAATCGGATGAGATGAAGATACAAAATCCGAATATCACAACCAAAACTTCTACATCTGTAAATCTATTCAAATCCCAGGTCCTCCCTGCTTTCCAAAAAACGCAAATCCAAATTCCCTGAAGCAACAGGAAAGCGCATTAGACGGGGATGCCTATACATACAATGGGAAAAATCTGCCCTAATGTATTTTAAGTTATGCTACAGGAGACACTATTGAAACACAACACAAAACAGATTTGTCAAACAGACCTCCTCGAGCCTGAAGAAAAGCTCCCAGGCAGCTGCTCAGCAGAACGGCCACCACACACTTGTTGTGCTTCCCCTTTCCAGCAGCGTCAATTGTACGTCTAAGTGCTTGTATCAGCACAAGAAGTGTCTCCAGTGCAAGCACACTTACGTACATTATACAACGTGTACGTGCACCATTCTGCCTTATTTCCCTCTCTGTAAAGAATAACACTGGGGCTTCTAAGCAGCTTCACTGTTTGATGGAGAAAAGTACACCACCGCTGCTCCCCTCACCCAGAAGAACAACGTGAACGGTTTTCCAGAACGGAGAAGGTTTACGATTCGGCAGCGTCTCCAGGCAGTAAGGAGCTGGGCGTGGGATGACAGTCATCGCCAGAAGCTGTTTGAACACCTGCAGAATCCGTGCAGTGATCTGCTGGCCTCTGTTTAATTTCCAGCCGACAGTGCTCACAAAGCACCGAGGTGCCCTTACAGCATCCAGGAAGAGCTCGGTGTTACAGCGCTTTCAATACAGCACCGCGCACCCCTAAGTTTAGGGTAAATTACGCTAACGGGCATCAGGAATCTGATCTTGCAGCTCTACACCCACCTAGTCCGGGTAAAGTGAGGATCCAAGGGTTATACCTGTGCTGGTAGTGGATGAGTAAGTAGGTTTAAACCGGTTTTCTCCACAGAGTACAATTCAGCTACCCTACTGATGGTTGGACTTGGTGATCTTGGAGGTCTCTTCCAACCTTAAGATTCTATGATACTATACACACGCAGAACACGTACAGCTTCAAAATACTTCTTAAAAAAAGCCCAAACACTCTAAAGAACCTCTGCATGAATCCTTCAGTTGAAGGACCACCAACTCTCAGCACTGCATCCTTCATACTTCCGCCCAACAGCTGACTACGAGCCCCGGCATTTTAAAATAGTGCTTTAAAAAACATTTCATGCGCATTATTGCTATACGAGTGTTACTAAGGCAGACAGAACCATTTCCATGGCATGTTAAGACTAAAACAGCATGCAACCATCCCACAGCTTGCCACGTGTGTATTTATTAACCAACCACTATACTGTAAATACGACCAGTGACATTTATGTCTGCAGAGCATAAAATAGTCTCCAAACCTGCAACCGAAATGTCAGCATCAAGCTTAAAAATTAATAGACGAGATGAGCAGAGGAAGCCCCACCACTAGGCAAGAGCAGAACTATTAAAGAGTATTTTGTCACCAAAGATGCGCCAATACCCTAGAAACACTAAAGGAAGTACAAGCAGTAAGGCCATTTCACATCTGACTGATTAAGACATCTAACCATTTATTCATTTCTTTCATCACATTAATTTTACAGCCCTTTCAATCACACAGTCACCACAGACGAAGGGAAAAAGAGTCCAAGTGGGCACCCTGAAGGACAACACAAACTCCGAGAGCATCTTAATCCTTCCACGCCATCACCCACCACCAGAAGAGACTGGACTTACTGAGAAAGTGAGATAAATTAACAGTCAAAACAGACACCAAATGCCCTGTAAATCTCAAACTAACCCAAAACAAATGCTAAACAAACCTAGCAGATGTTAAAGGCTACACAGAAACCAAAGCGTCCTTCAAAAGGCTGTGCTATCTTCCAGAACAGGGACAGACAGAGCGCAAGCACTGCAAGGCCAAGGAACAAGAGGAACAGCACAAGAAGTGCAGTGAATTCTTATCTGAAGTACATTTTTGACAGCCGATCAAAACACATCAGAATTCATTCAGGCCAGCAGATGTTCCGATGCTCAGAAGCTACTCAAACACATTCCACAGCAAAACTGTGTTTGTTTTCTGGTATGCATTCACCCTTGGAAGTCTTGGGGGTTTGGGATCCGGGTTTAAGTCAGTCCCAACACAGACAGCAGAGCTTCCTAACTACCTGCCTCAAGTTACGCGCTTTAGCGGATAAATCTGGCAGCCTTACATACGAGTTCAAGATTTCCATCTGAACGACCGGAGGTTTCTTGATTCAATTCTGTAAATGCATCATTTGGCATGCAATTTAGGAGGGAGGATAAAATTTTAAAGCTGCTTCTGAAAACAGTGGAATATGCCCAGATTATTATATAAATATTCTGGAAAAACTGCATTCAGCTACTGTTTCATATATTTCTGCCTCTGTTGGCCTGGAAATGCCTCTTAGTCCTGTACGTCCTTCCAGAGTTGGTTTACGCATCCAGCAATTGAAAGCATTTACCATCAGGTCCTTCCTACTTGATATCAGACACTGTAGATTCAAATGCAGCTTCTGAAGCAGAAAAAAAAAAGTGAAAGAGCCATCGCAAACCTACTCGCAAAGGTAGACAGAGTCTAACATGAGCTCGGTGAATGAACTGGTCTTCGGGGAAACAAAACCATAGAGCAGCAGATCCTTCAAGATCAGCATGAAAAGGGATGTTCTGGTAACAGAGGAAAAAGTGATATCTAAGATACATCTGTTCTGCTGAGAGAGAAAACCTTGCTCTAGACTAGAAGTTTTCAGACTTTCATAGCCCAGCTGAGTCAGCATGAGATAGTTTAAAGCAGTATAAAAACAATTTAAAAAAAAAACATAGTTTGAGAGTAAAAGAGAAACTGTATGCCTTGGTACCCCAATACAGCAGCATTTCGCTGTCATGGCAGCATCACCCTGTTTATTAAAGGTTACTTCTGCTCTTTCATTCCCCAAATGACAGCAAGGCACCTTCCCCTGCACACAGAAAGCTTTTAATCTCTTCTGATCATCACTGGTTCCAAGAGCTTTTGTGACAGGTCAGCAGACGCAGACAGTACTTCAACCTCCAAACACCGTTTACCAGCCGCTCTGAAATGAGCTGATGGTTTCACTGGTATTCCTCCTAAGGGGCACCAACACCACTTGTGCAGCTGGCAGCGTAACCACGGAACGGGAGACAACTCAGGATCCCCAGGCTCTCTTGTTATCAGAAGGATATTGCCTGGTGCAGAAAAAGCACGTGTGCACCGCTGCTGCTTCCGTGGTACTTACCGTGGCAAGCAGAGGGCTTCCATCTATGAAAAACTTCTTTGATTTTCTTTAAGAAAGCCTGGAAGAAACAGGATGAATGCTGCACCGAAGGCACATGGCTATGCACTTGACTTGGGGACTGCTGAGTTTCCGTAGCCTTCAACGGTATCTAACATGAGGGGGAAGAGGCCGGGAGCCAGGAACGCGCTGCTGCACGCATTTAGAAAACTTGTTATTTTTAACAGCACGTTTTCAGATCAGCAACCCTGAAACAAAGTGGTTCGGACACTTCCTTCCATCGGTGTTCTGATAGCACACCACGAGCTTCCAGAGAGCGGGTATTTTAGGCCTGTGCAGCAAAACACACTGATCCCAGGAAGGAAAGCTCACCCACAGGGGCAAAAATCAACGCAGGAAGGCTTTATTCACCCATTGTGCTGTAGAACTTAAAATGGAAACATTCTATATGTCTCTCTCCAGGCCAGGATGAACAACTGACCGAAAATGAATCACTACTACAGCAAGTGACTGGAAAAAACACTGATGGAAACTGATGCTATCTTCTGCCTCTCCCTCCTGCCCAGGCAAAAGTCCTTACGAGCACATTGTTGCCTGTTTTTGCAAAAAGGGAAGCAAAATCAGAACCACTATTTTAATTTTTTTTGCCTTTAATTAAGCTTTTGTCTTTCTCCAGCTACGGAGGTTGATCTGTAAGGTCTCACCTTTCCTTGTAATCGCTACTACTGCAAAAATCCACAGCAGCCAGAGATACTTGCGAGATACATCACACCCCGTCCTGCAGCTGTACAGCTTTGAAAAGACTTAAAGGTTTAATGAATAAAAGTGGACTGAAGAAGTCATCTATGTTTAGTGCATTTCAGTACAAAAAAAAAAAAGAAAATTATTCAAAACAGTAACCGACAGCTTCATTTACCAAACACTCGGATTAAAAAGAAAAAAAAAAAGAAAAAAACAACTTCACATGCACAATGAGATGGTTAGAAGCTAAAAATAACCAGCCAGCTGCAATTCCCACCTTATGTGGCTAGGCAGAAGTGCTTCGTTCTCCCCCTCCCCAGGCACACACACGCTCACTTCCTTCTGCATTGCAACATCAGAAGCTGAGCTGGATGCTAACAAGCCACAAAGTCCTGCCCAGAATTTAAAGTCACGCCCCAGTAATTACATAAAATAAGCTCTTAGTGCAAGTGGTTCAAAAAAAAAAAAAAAATCAATTTACTCAACTTCAATTTTGCTTTTAATTCGAAAATATTTTGCTTGGTCACAAAGTGGAAAAGCAATTTTCATTTCTGCGGTTTGCTCGCTCCACCCAGATGTCTTTTTTTGATTAATCTTGCTGCAGAACATCAGCGTGCTGATTTATCGTGCTGGCATGTCAACACAGGGATCGACCCCCCTGAAATGCAACCTTTTAAGAAGAACGTAACGTTTTAAGTGTATTTGATCTTCATTTTTTGTACATAGAATATAAAAAAGGTGGACAGCAATAGTGGGTGTGGGAGGAAAAAATAAAGGAAATCTAGGATAATGTAAAAGTAAGACTCAGCTGTGCAGATGTTGCACTCAAAAGGTGAGCCTAGCCATCAGAGCAATATTCAACAGCAGCAAAGACCCTCCAAAATCTTTGCAAGCTTCCAGCAAAAAGACAATGTGTTCCCCTCTGACCTGCCCTCTCTAACGCAGAGGCAGCACGGGCAAATTCACCGACAGAGACACCTCTCTACATCGCATATGGCTTTCCCCTGAGAAGACAGAATAAATCACGTGACAGTTATTAAAAAAAAAAAAAATTGTGCTCTACTGGTGCCCTGACACGAAAGAGATCAATTAAAACCCCGCTCAGACCAGGAGACGTCTCCAGGCCACCAGCCCACCCGAACCCCGCTCCAGCGGGAACACCGCCCGTTGGGCACAGCGGCCCGGGCAGGGCGGGGGAAGGCAGAATCCTCCCTACAACCCCCTTCTACTCACAGTAGTAGCAAACACTTGTGGTTCTGCAAGGTTAGCAGCCAGCACTAGGAAGTTCCTCCTGCCAGGCATCCAAAATGAGAGCGGTAACCCCTCACGTACACAACCTTACCGTCTCCTACGCAGCCCTCGAGCTGTGGGAATGCAAAAGCACGGGATACAGAGGGAACTTCATCCAGACACTCAGCGTGCAGCTGAACTTTGCAAGAGTTCTTCATTTATGAATGATGACACAACTTAAGCTGTCCTTTTTGTTTAAGGCAACCAGGAAGACGCAGATCAGAAGTACGAAAGTTGACTTCCTCTCTGCACACCCTTGAGACTCTTGCCCACAACCTCACTGACAACAGCTGCGAGCGCTCTTCGGATGGGGAGGCCCTGCCATCAGAAGCCAAATGTTCTCCAGCTGAGATGTTTTATGCTTTACACATTCACCACAAATTCCCTGGATGGCTTTGCGAGCCAGGTGTACTTCGCAGCGCTCTGAAATATTTCTGTTGTGCTGTACTGCTTAACTAAAGATCTTCCTGAAGAAAACAGCAAACGAACAGAAACAGTCCTCATTTCTATGAGTGAAACAGTATTTGAAGACAATTAATATGCACTGTGTTTCCTTTTCTAATTTTAGGTTCTTCGTTATATACTGCAAGTAATTCTCACACTCCAAGAACATAGAGGACTTCAGAAATAACTTTTCGCCTTCACATGATTGTTAGAAGGCCTGATATTTTTTAAAAGCCGTTGTATACCTGAAGTATGAAATAAAACGTTGTGTTTGGCAATATCCGTTTTCTTACGTGCCATCATCTCCTGGTCAATATTCTCAGCATTCTGCTTGGGGTCTCTCCCACTTCTTAAGGCAGGGATATTTTTCTATGTAGGCTATAAAACGCTGAACTATTGTGCAACAAGAGATGTCAGCCTTTCAAAAAAAGCCTTTCCTTGTTTATATTACAGATCTGAACACAAACCCCTTTTCTAAAAAAAAAAAAAAAAAAAAAACCAAACCAGGTGCAAGTACCATACAGCACCGTACTTAGGTTTCCTAAAAAAGCACTGCGGAAAACCAGGTAAAATCCAGTGAAAGGAGGGCGTCTTAATTCTGATTTTCTGAGTCAAGTCTTGCCCTGCAGTTTGCAGCCCAGGAGAACACAAATGCTGCTAGAGCCAGAAAGAAAAAGAAAGCGAAACTCACCGCTTTACTCATTAACTTCAACTCAACAGTGGCACTGGGTATTTGTTTGGTGTATTTTTTTTTTTTTAAAGAAAGATAACTCACAGTATAATTTAGCAGCACTGCCCCTTCTTCCCTCAAGCCCTGTGTTTCAGTAGCAATCCAGGTTTGTGTTTTTCTTTAGGTCAATACACTTCCAATCTGCCAAGACACAGAAAACAGTGTACATTTATAATTGTGAAGAGATGAAACTCCAAAGGCAAATAAAAATGTCTGGATTTAGCCCTCAGTTGGCAAGACTGAGGTAGAGCCAACCTGCCAACTTCAAGTACATCAGTGTGGCACTGCTGAATTTTAAGAAAGTTAAGAATTTTAAGAAGTTTAATAAGATCCCATCACTAATGACTGACAAGGTTATTTAGTTTTGGAAAAGACCCTGATATCTAGTCTTTCCTAAAATGGGATTTTATCATTTTCTTGCGTATTTGGTTATTATAACGCTGGCCAGAAGAGATAAAATTCTGACAGCTTGAAGATCACCAAATCTTAAAAGGTTTTTAATATTTGGTTTTAATACTAAGTGCTAAAATTTCTGTTGCCCAATACATTTCTTTAAATGATTTTTTCAATTTACAATGTGAAAACACAGTAAGTTAAAAGAGTTAGGCAGATACATAGGAAAAAAAAAAAATCAGCTGAATATATTGTATTTCTTCTGCCAAGGAGGTGCTAAGGGCTTACTAGTGGCAGAATAAGTAATCGTCACGACGTTAAACTGCCAGAATTCACTGAGGCTACGGCATGACCTGCATGCAAAGCCAGCCGTGAAATAGCAGCGGAGCGCTGACGCCGGCCTCAAGCGCTAACGCGTATGCTCCAGCTCTGCTCCAGATCTCTGCGGCGGCCGTGTCTGCCCGCGGTGACTGAAGGTGAAGCCAGGAGCAGCTCCCAGCACAGCTTTAGCTGGAAAGGCTCCTTAATGAATGGTCTAACGATAACCCAGGCTTAACCAGTTCTCCCATTGCGAGGACCTTAACCATAATAAGCTCCTTCAGCATTCCTAGTGTTTTCCAAAGATCTCGCAGCGTGACACTACTAACTCTGCTCTTGTAGCCTTGTGAGATAGGTATTAATCAACTTTTTTTTTTTTTTTTAATTTAAGTACAGATAAAAAACTGAAGCAGAAAGCTAGCAAACGACTTCCCTGTGGATAGGCAGCTGACTAGTGCCATACAGAATCCAGATCTTCCAGATTCCAGCCCTGTCATCAGCCAAAAGGCCATCATTACGAAGAGAGAAATTAGTCTGGTCTTATAAATAGCATTTGAATATAAGCCTTCCTAAAGCATTTGCAGGGAGTTGACCTTAAACACCAGCAGAGCTGCGCCGGTAGCCTGGGGCTCCAGTCACCAGCTTGCATGTCAGCAGCCCAGGTTCCTGTCCCTCCGGATGTCTCCAGAGCCCGGATCCAACGCAAAGGATGTCTCCAGAGCCCGGATCCAACGCAAACCGCGGGACAGATCAGACCACAATCTCATCTGACCACCTCTGGCTGGTTTGGGCTCAGCTTATCAAGGAAGAGTAAGATTGCTCAAAAATATAAAGAATGTTCTTCTAAAATCCTTATGTTCCCAGGAAAAAGAAAATAAACAAGCCTTAGTCAGCAACTTTCTGCTACTTTATTCTAAGGCACTAAAGGATCATTGTCAGACAGCTCCCTGTAACCTACAGCTGCAAACCTGAAATGTAGACGTGTCTCCAGCACATCTGAAATTTGGGACACTTGTTCAAGTGAATATTTGGTCAATCTTTAGGATTTGAATTGCTCCTATTTTATATCACACATTTATTTGCAATTTCTGCCGCTCTCAAATGCGTAAGTCAGATATATCTTTGATTTAGGTCATGTTCATATGGTGAACATCCAAAAAACGAGGTCCCTTTCTGGATTACAGCTACCAACACCGGCAGCAGGTCTAATTCCTAGACTACATTTCCTCCAGCAAAACACTAAGCCCAATAGTGATTTTGTAGCAAAAAGCCTCTAACGTCTGTTTCCCTAAGAGTCTCACTTCGTTTAGAGTGATGTACTTTCCGGCAAGGCAACCCTAAAGTACAAAGTTGAACACTACAAAAGCAGAGTTAAAGTAAACAAAGTAAAAATAAGACTTTGCGTAGTTAAAAAAGTAATTCCAGTAATTACCCATTTATTCTGGTTTTCAAAATCTGCATTATTACCTCCTGCCCCCCTGGGCCATCATCAAAGGCTGAACACAACCTCTGCAACCATAACAGGAGCTTTTCCTCTACGGGAAGGGCTGAAAACGGAACGCTTGTTATCTTTTGTGGGGATCTTCCACGGCACCGTGCAGAAATGGACACAAGCAGTTTTGAGCAACAATCACCTGAGCGGAACAACAAGTTGGAACTTTTTTTTTATTTCTATTCCTCACTTTAGGAGCAAAATGTGGTTACAGGCAGGAGAGCCACAAAACCCTCCTGGTTTTGGCTGCCTGCTTCCCCAGCGAACGTAAAACTCCTGACTATGAGAACACGAGCCTCTAACAGCTCAGCTCAAGGTTCGCACCTCAATGCAAAAGCAGCAGAGGGAGAATTCCCTGCCTTCTCCACGGGCTGACAAAACTCACGGCATTAGTACGCACTAAAGCACCGCCTGACTGTGGCGAAGCGGATGAGACCTGACTCTGAACAGGGACTGTTTCCATCCCAGCTCACATTTAGGTCTCAATTATCTTATCTGCTCTGCCACTCGCATACGTTCCAGATAAGAAATGTTTTTCCCCCTCTTTTGAAAGAAGCTTAGAGTTAAAACTGAAAGCATAACCAATGTTAAGATTAAAAATATCATAAATTAAAATTAATTCGAGGTTAATACTTCTTTAAAAAAGTATTCTACGTGCAGGCTAAAAGTGGGAACTAGACTTAACAGACATGCTATGGAAGTTTTCACAGCCGTAGTTCGTTCTGCAAATGGAAAGGGAGTATTTTCTTCACTTCAGTTTACTCACACGGTTTAGGTCAACGATCAGTTCATCTGAAGTTGAGAAACCGCTTAAGAGTTGGGAGGAGGGGGGAAAAAGCCTGTTTTCCTTTTCCAATCTATGACTAAGAATGAGGCAAGCGAAGGGAGGATCTAAGATCCTGAAGGCGATGGTAACAAGAGGTCATTAGTTAATTCCCCCAACGAGAGATACTACTTCCCTTTATTAAATAACATCAGTTTTTAATGATGTCAAATCTTTTTTTTTTTTCTTCTTAAGGACACAGCTTGCTCAAGCTTTACCTGAACCAGCCAAAATAAGCAGAAAGACACACACAAGCAACCCTGAACTGAAAGGCAGATTGTCATAAACCAAGTAAGAAGTAAATAAGTCATCCAGTTTTTATACAAAACATTTACAAAGTTGAGACTGCATATCTATTCTTTCTTACAGATGTTCCTGGTATACATCCTACAGATGTAAGATGTTCTTGGTATACATCTTACAGATGTATCTTTGGCCTAACAAAAGCACTACAAAGTTTGGCATAAGGTTTGTTTTAACCGGTACTTTGATGTTTACAAATAGTCATGTTTCACAAACACAACCACCATTCTAAGGTCTAAATTAAGGCTCCTGCTTATCATTTCTGAAACAGCTTAATCGATGTCCTCTGGTGACCAACTATTTATTACCTACATCACCACGGCACCTGCGAGTTTCAGTTACGCTGCAGCGAGACCCACACAGCCACAGCAGAAGCCATGCCTGCTCCGAAGAGATTACCATCACCGAAGAGATGAGTCGTGAAGAAACGCAGGAGAGCACAGGGAAGCGCAGGACTGGAATGCACGTTCTCTGTAACTCAGTACACTTTAGTACTTTCCCTTCTGCACTGCAAGGATCAAGGTGTGCATTTTCTTCCTCCACCCACCTCATGAAAAAAACCCTCCCCAAGTCACCCCCCAAACACAGCAGGAAGATGTTTTGGCTAGTAAGATTGGAAGAAAACTATATTTACACGTTCTTAAGACCTGTACTTCCCATATAAGACAAAGGATTTCAGGTTTTGTCATCCCATAGAGCGAGACTGAACCATAAGGAAGCGAACATCCCTCTGGACGGCTAAGAGGCGAGGCGGGCCGTCGAGGTGGAGTTGCTGAGGCAATATGTTCAGAGCTGTTTCGGACAGTCTTTAAAAAACCCCAGCAACCTCGTCTGCTTTAAAGAAACATCCATTGAGTTCATACGCTCACTCCAGCACAACGGGTACATACACAACTTTTGGTAGAATGCTGTTCTCACTTAAAGAAATTATTTGGAAATTTCCCACTACCACACAGTAGTCCACCCAATGCAAAGCAGCAGCCAGAGCTGTTTACAAAGCTTTCTGCTCAGCGTTAGACTAAAAATCCAAACTCTTTTTGCTGTGTAATAAATCAGGGCTCTGCGTTTAACAATTTTCAGTGGTACCATATGCTATGCAGTCCCATATGTTCCATTACAAGGAAGAAAAACATCATCTCAACATGAATCATCAGTGACTATATTCTCGTAAATCTGGCTTAAACACTCACAGTGTTCAAGGGCAACTCTAAATAAATCTGCTCAGTTCTACGCCAGATTCTGTGCAACAGAATCCCAGATCACTTCTTTAAAATTAAGGAAGGGTTTTAACGTAGGAAGTGAGCGCACTGCTTGCATCTCTCCAGAAGCAGACTCACAAGATTTGGCACACGTTCATCAATTCCAATCTAATAAAGACATCCAGCTCATAAAACGCTGATAGTATCTGGGAGTCATAACACCTTTCATCCTAAACTGCTTAACATATGTGAAAATACATACACTACATCCAAGATTCGTTCCTCCCAGTGCTGAAAAGCAGTTACGCTGGAACGTGGCAGATGCGGCGTTCTGCGCCACAGTAATTCTGGAGAGCAGCCTGTGAGAAAAGCAAAAAACCAACCCAAAACAACCCCCTGCATGCGTTTTAGGCTACAGGGAAATGCAGTACAGTTTCCTAGACAGGGGTTTTCCAGGACTTTGGGGTTAACACCTCCACTCTTCCAGTGATAATTTCTCAGACTAAGCACCAGCAGCTTCCCCTCTCTTCCCAAAGCCAGCGCAGCCCGCAGCGTAAGAGCTGCTTCCAGGGAAGCCAAGTCGTGAAGGCCTGAAAACACGGCACAGCAAGGTCACCGTTTCCCCTCCTTCTGAGGAACTGGTCTCTCAGGTAACCCAGTGCCATAATTAACAGAGTGACAGCAAAAGGGGGTGCAAATGGGAGGGAACTCGCTAGTCCAAAACTTTAAAGGCAACCTGATGAAGATTAGTGCACCTGAACGAGCTGTGCTCTCTGGCTTTGCCCCATTAACCCCCGAAACGCAACCGTGCCCGGTTTACCAATACTCAGAACGACAGCCTGACGTCAACGCGCTGAGCAAACTGTGAGAGCGTCCTCATTTGAAAGCCTTTTGTAGCCAAGTAGGAATGCACGCAACTGCGCGTTCCCACATAACTATTGGTTTCATTAAATTCAAAATAAACCAGAGTCCATTTTGGCCTAATATTCAGGGTGGGGAAAAAATAGTAATTACATCAACATCAAGCTATTACCTGTTCAAGGGCATAAGTGCTCGCTTCATTAGCGACTCAGCAAACTTGTTCTGTAAGCTCCCTATATTAAATTTGAAATTTCCCTGCCCTTACAAATTAAACGAACAATTTCTTACACAAAGGGAAAGTCCAGCACGACAACACAGACACAAGGACGAGTATATAAACAAGAAGAGTTCCAAACTGCTCAAATCAAATGCGCTCTTTGCCACTCTCAGTAAGAGCAAGCTTACTCAAGCCACCTAGACAATCTAATTTCAAAAATGTCTTTTAATTCACTTAAACAACTTCTTTTAAAAAATAAAATACTAGCAGTACTCCAGGTTTCTTCCACCTGAGAGGAAAACCTACTGATCTTTACAGATATGTTTTCATACTTTCAACAGCAAGTAAAAAATAAACACCCATGAGAGAGTTCAATGGAATAAAGACAACATGTCCCATTAGAAGCATGCGGTGAAGTGGGACTTCATCAAGATAGAACAGAAGCTGGCACCGTATCACAAATAACCAGGAAGGCATTCACATTTCCAGCATCCTTCAGTAACTCAGCTGATGGACGACCACACCCAATTCATTTACTTTAATTTCTATTTCAGCTTTCCTCCTCGTTAATTAGGAGCCGAGGTTCACACAGATTACAGTCCCTGGCATGCAATACTGAGGATGATTTTAAGTGCTGCACACTATGCGATCGTGCTTCGTGTGCTGTAACAGAGCCAGTGGATCAAAATGAAGAAGTCAGAACGCGTGCTACCGATGTAAAAGCAGGAAGAGAGATTTCCTTTTTTTTTTTTTTTTACCTAAAATACCTAAGGAACCCTAGATTTATCAGTTTGATACTTTCTGAAATATGTTTCACTCAATAAATTAAAACAAACCTACCACAGCGATTTCAGAGAGCGATAACAAGACAGCATCAGGAAAATTCACTGAGCTACCCTTGGCAGAACTAATGAACGAGCAGGCGCAACGCAATTGCATAACGTTTATTACACATCGCTAAGCCAAAGGCAATCAAATCATTCTGCTTTAATCAATGGCCTTCAAATAAGGAAGTAGTTTGAAAATAATAAGCATAAAACACTCTTTTGGGTTTACTGCTTTGATTTTTTTTTCCTGTTGTGTAAAAGCACATCTATAAAAAAGCTAAGCGTGTGCTGAAATGTAGTTTTATAAAAGTCTATTTCTTTAAAACCTTGGATACCAGAGTTGCACTTTTATTCAAACTCAGTTTGCTATAAATGCTGTGACTAAACCATAGAGAGGTTCTGTTAAAGAGTGAACTCTCTCAAAACAAAAGAACTGTTTTCTGTTTAAAAACATCAAGCTTAGAGACTAGGATTTTTTTTTTCCCAGTAAAATAAAAAAATATATAAAATTGAAAGCGTTTCATGAACATCCCTCCTCCCCTGCCATTTCCCACAACCTGAATGTTGCAGCATTCCACGAGGCTGCAGACCAACCTGGAACAAAAAAAAACCTGTAAAGGGAGAAAACAACTACTCTTGTGTGCCTGGTCCAAACTCGCTGACCCCACCCTCTGCGCAGCAAACTTCACTGGCACTGCCACCCCTCTGCTCCCTGCCACAGCTCTTCCTGAACAGCCCGTGTCAGCCCAGCTACGACAAACAGGGTTTTCTCTCACAACCAAGACAGCTGATCAGTCAGAAGGGACAGAGCCCAGTTCTGTTGAAAGACCACCCCATCCTGCAACGCATTATGAGAAATAAATTTAGCAGCAAAAGCCAGTTGATATAAGATCCATATTTAGAGTGCACACAAGGAGAAATACCTCATCTTTAAAAGTTTTGACTTGCAAGGATCCTTTTTAACTGCCCATGAACGTAACAAAGCAAAAGGGAAGCAGGTACAGAGAATGACTGTAAGTAATACACATACAGGAGAACTAGTTTGCACTCTGAAAGCCCTCATATTGGGAAGGGAAGATGGAAACAGTCTAGCTAAAGTTTTCCTCTAATTAGATGCCAGAGGAAGTTACAGGATGAGTTATTGGGTCAATAAGAAATCTTGATTTGACAAAACCTGAAAAAAACCATACATTAACATAGCTGCGAATGGTTTGCACCGTGAATGCATAAAAGCATTAAGTTGTCAGGTATTTGTATGAATTTCAATGTTAAAAGAGAGTTTGTGAATAGGTATTTACTTGTAAAACACTCCCTATATTGTTACATTACTCCCTGAGGACTCAGAATTAGCTATCTACCAGAAGTAAGACAGTTTTGAAGACATAAACAGTGAGGAACAAGCACGGTGTATTATTTCTCTCCACAAACAATCCATTATCAAACTAGAAATACCAACACACGTACTCTAATAAATCCAGTACAAGATACATTAGACTTACAACCACTAGCAAAATAAGTTACATCACTCTAAGCATTGCAGCATTCCAAACATTTGTCGAAAATATGTCAGCAGACCTTGGAGAACAGATCGGAGCCCGCTTATCCTCAACCAAACACCAGCACCATAAACTGTGGTCAACAATGTCATACCCCTGCTGCACTCTTACCAGTTAACTTTTAATCCCCTTCTGCAACGCGGAACAGCTTCCACAGGGGAGGTTAGGAGCGTCCCCCATCGATCCACAACCCTGCACTGCTTTCATCCTCTTACTTAGATCACCGTCCACCCTAAGGTGGGAAATGGGATTTTAAATCCTCTTGGACGGAAAGGGGAACAGAGCACCGCTCTTCCACGGCCGGGGGAAGTCCTGCTGCTAGGAGACTTCTGCACAGCAGGGAGGCCACACCAGCACCACCCGTTTTGCTGTTTTTAAACAAACATGGCAGCTGCCACGAGACTGTGCGCCGAGCCCCAGCGCTCCACACACCTGTGAGATCAGCCTGCAACCGCTGGAGCACAGCCCCGAGGAGAACAACCCGGGTCCGGACAGCAAATTCCGCCCAGGCTGCGTAAGGGACCTGGGAAACCTGGATGCTACTCGGTAGCTACGAAACTTTAGAAGTGCCGTAGTTACAGGGTTAGGGAACGCATTCTGCTTACATACGGGGGAGGGGGAAGACATGAGGAGATATATATATATATATATATAGAAAATAAAATGCTAAGGGCTTCGTACTTGCCTAGTGTCCTCCTCCTTTCTCCTTCCCACGCAAACGCGAGCGCTGCTAGATGACATCCAGCACCTACAGCAAACCATTTCTTGATGTCATTGAAAGGACAGGCACATCTGCTACGACCAGAGCTACGCCACCGCTCCCGACGCGGTTTAAAGAAAGCTGACAGGAACCCGGCTCCCCTTTTCGCCCGAATTTCCCCGGGCCAGCACCAGGGCCGTTGGGACTCCGCGCTCGCGAGCAGGCCCGAGGGGCGGTTTTACCGCGCAGACGGCGCCGGGCCGAGCCGCCTCCGCGCCCCGAGCTCGCAGGGGAAGCGCAGCCGCTCTCCCCGCTCCGCGCACGGCACGCCTGCGGCTCTAACTCCCCACAGCAGCTCCTCCACCGCGGCCAAGCCCACCCGGGACAGCTGGCCACGCAAAAGGGAGCTGCGTGTCACGAGTCCTAGGGAAAAAAAAAAAAAACCAGCAGAAACTGCTGGGATGCGCCCACCCCCCCGCCTCCCCCCATCCCCCGAACCCCCCAAACTCAGAGCCCGGAGGCAGCCACCCTGGCCCGGGAGCGCGGACGTCCCAGGCAGAGAAAAAGTTGGGTTTTTTGTGTTTTTTTTTTGCTTTTTTTTTTTTTTTTCCCCAGCCCCAAAACCGCTGCCGACCCCGCCGGGACCCGCCTGTCAAGAGGCGAAGCCGCCGCACCCGCCCCCTCAGCCGGTGCCCGCCGCCTCGCCTCGCCTCGCCTCGCCTCGCCGTTCACCAGCCCCGCGCCTCACCTGGTGCCGGCCGGCGGCAGCGGGACACGTCCGCGGCGCCCGGGAGGAGGGAGGGAGGCGGGAAGGGAGGGCGCCCGTCCCCGCCGCTTCCTGCCACGGCCCCGCCGCCGCCCGAGGTGCGGCTCCCCCCCGCCAGGCGCGGCCAATCGCGCGGCCGCTCGGCGATCGGCTGCACGGCCTGCCCGCCACCAGCGGGCGGGAAGAAGGAAAGGAAGCGGGTATCAGCGCTCAGCTAACCAGCCTGGCGGCTCGGGCCGGGCTGCGGAGCGGAGCGGCAGCGCCTCATCGATCGCAGCCGTACATCGGCGCTCGATTCAGCCGCCTGCGCGGTCCTCTCCGGGGTATCCCGGGCCGGCGGCAGCCGTTAACGGTCGGGGTGGGGCCGCCCCTCGGAACCGGGCTGTGGGGGCTCCTCAGGGTCTGGGGTGGGCGGTGTTAGGGCCCACAGCGGCCTCAGGTGTGTGAGGGGCTGGGGTGGGGCCCGCGACGGGCTCCGGTGTGTGAGGGCCCGTAGCGGCTTCAGGTGCGTGAGGGGGCCGCGTCGGGGCCCGGTAAGAAGGCGGTTCTGGGTCTTTAAGTACCGGCTGTCAGAGCTGGGGGAGCTTTGGCTGTGTGTTCTGTGGCAGGGCACAGCAGGCAGAGATCCATAATCACCAAAAACAAAAAAAAAAAAGAAGGGGGGAAAAAAAAAGAAAAGAAGGTCTGACTTAACAGTGCTTCGTCTTAAGGAGGAGAGGCCTCAAAGGAGAAGCAGGAGCTGTAGCAGTGGTTAAGAGGTCGGGATTAGGAAGAGCTCAGAGCAGAGGGACAGGGTAAGGTGACGTAATGTGGTTCTTGCTACACTTTGTGGTTCCCTCCAGCCTCTGAATCTAAAAGCAAATGCTGCTTCCTTTGTAGCTGTAGAGCCCCTCAGTGGCTTAGCCTTTGATCGTTTCTGAGTACTTTTCTGCTAAGCAAAACTGCAGGAGCAGAGCTTTATCTTCTGGCTCATGCAAGCTCATTCTGCCTACTTGTTTCTGACAGCTGTTTTCCTCCTGGGCTTGCTTCTAGGACCATCATCATACAGCCCTTTGAAACTAAAGGTACAGAAACTTGAAAGCCGTGTGTTCCAGGCTCTGGGTGTTGGTATGTGTTCTGTTCTTCAAAGGCCAAGGCACTATATTGCAGGTTTTCTCATTGCCGTCATCTAATTCATACAATAAACGTATTGCCATGATCTCTGTTTATAAGCTGAGCTTCATAACCTTTTTGTCTCTGTTTCTTACAAATGGAAAGAAAAGCATAGTGAGTGTGACTTCTGTGTCAGCTGCTCTCTGAATAGCTGATGCTGACAAAGCAGGAGGCAGAAACGTTTCATCAAACCGAGTGAACGTATATAAATCGAGTAGTGATGAGCTTTGATGAGAACATGAGCCAAGAACAATAACTTGACAGAGAAGTTTAAACTTTCCCTGATAGCTCTTTGGGGCGTAGACAGTTAAGTTTCTGCATTTGTAAGGGAAACATGGCATTCCTTAAAGCTGAACCTCCTCCCGTGGGTTCCCGCTGAATGCCTGAGAGATGACAGTAGAGGGTGTCTCCAGAAGGCTGATATTAAACATGAGGAGTTAGTACGGAGGGAGCAACAGCAAGCGAGATTCCAGTTTTGACCGCGGAATGAGCTAAAAAATTTTGCATCAGCAGGCTGTACGCAGTTTCTTACCCATCGTCTGCGTACGGCTCCTTCTGTTCAAAGGCTTCGTGTGCGCCCTCATATTAGTAAAATGCACCTGCCCTTCGTGTGATGCGTGAAGGATGGGCTGCTCTTAAAGGACAAATCGGCTTCAGACGAACAAAGTGCTGAGGCAGCGTAACGCAGGATAAATTAACCTGGGAAGGGCAGCCTTGGGTCAGACACACTTGCAACTAGTTTGCTTTCCACAGCGTGTGAATCAGGCTTGTGGGGGGAGCTGGTGGGCTAGGTATGTGGACAGATGGAAGAGACGCGGGCAGGAAATGGGGAAGAAAGGGGGAAAATAGTGTTGATGAAGCTTTAAGGGGGTTCTGCTTAGTTCTGAGAAAGGGCTTTAGCTGGTCCCACCTCTATTTTTAACGCTGTGACTGTATGACTTTGGGAAAGTTATTTGAACAGGTTAAGCCAGGTGCAAGTCTGCCAGGAGAGGACAAACCCTTCGGTGCTGGGTGCAGCCTGGGCACCCAGTCGGCTCATGCGATGTGGCAGCTGCCGCCACACCCTTTCCTCCCCGCCCAGCGGCCACAGGCGGCCCCGAGTAAGGAGAAAGGCAAAAAGATTGCTTCCCAAGATGCTGGTCACCCCTAGCGCCCCGCGTTAATTGGCAACGAGGTGGCGAGCCGCTCTGGCGTTACGTCTCCTGTGTGCCAAGCCAAATGCCCTCAGATGGGACGTGGAGCTGGGGGAGCTGCTCGCGGTGGTGTTGGCTCTTAGCTGCGCCTCAGCCTCGTCTCCTGTAAAAGGTAATATTTACTCATGCGAAAAGGTGTCGAGCGTACTTTGCATGGGTGTTCCCAGTTAAAAATTGTCAGTCAGGGCAAACAGATTTTTTTGGGGTGAGCTACAGGAAAGCAAAGTGCACGCGCTGCGTTATTACGATTCTTTTGCAGAACAAAGAGCGTGACCTGGTGCTCCTGTCGGCTGCTGAATGCCCGGTTCAGCCAGTTTGAAAAAGCGCCGCAGTGGTTCTGAGTTCAGTCCTCCTTTAGATAAACCCTGTTCTGTCTTACTTCCTCTCCTTTGCTGAGGTGTGTGTAGTATCTCAGTGAGTCAGGAAGTTGAGGAATTTGCGGCATGCACCTCACAGCTGTTAAGGTAAGCGTTGGAGGCTCTGCTGGAGGCACCGAGACTAATTAGTTCTTCCCAGGTGACTTAGAGTTGCAGAAAAGGGCTAAATGAGATATTTAGCCGGAAATATCCCCAGGAGGTGTTGTCAGATGGAGTGGGATCCTGTATTTAATGGTTCTTGCATGCGAATCTCACAGCAGGATCCGTATCTTGGTCCTTGGCAGTGTCTGCTCAGGAGAATAACTTGTGTCTGTTTGAGACATTTGTAACGCATTTGGACTTTTATGAAAATCATGGATTTTATGAAAGCTGCTCTTTGGAGCAGCCGCATCACCTGGGTGAGTGCGTTGTTGCAGCACCGTGGTGATGCTTTGTGAAGAGTACGGAGGAACAAGGAGTTAATTTCTGCATTAAAAATAAAAATCGGAAAGAGTAGTAGAAGCGTCATAACGAGTCCGTTCCCACCACCACGCGGTTCTGCGCCTTGCCTGGTGAGCAGTGGCACAGCTGCCTGTGTCTGTGCTGAGATACGGGTGTTTCATGGCAGATAGGGTCATCTTGGTGGCAAAAAGGAACAATATGGCTCTCTGGAGGTCCAGGCGCACCTCCTTTCCCCCCTAGAAACCCCTGGAAGAGGAAGCTCACAGCGAGCGCAGCTTGAGCCCGGGCCGGGACTCGAACCTATGACCGAGCAATCTCGGCTCGCGAGGACCCCGTTTAGGTGGCCGCCGCGTTCGCCGGGCGGAGGCGCTCAGGCAGTGAGGTGGCCGCCCGGAAGCGGAAGCGGCAGCGCGGGTCCTGGCGGCGTTGCCGAGCGCCGGGCGGAGGCGCGGGCCCGCGGCGGCGGTTGCGTCCCGTCGCTATGAGCGCGGCCGGGCTGGTGTCTGCCACGCCGCCGGCTCCCGCTCCGCCTGGGGCCCCCGCCACCGCCATGCCCCCCGGCCCCGAGTACTACGAGGAGGAAGAGCTGGAGAGCGCCGAGGAGGAGGACGGCGAACGGAGCGCTCGGGCCCGCGACTCCGATGAGGGTTGGTACCGTGGTGGGCCGGGCCGGAGCGGCGTGGGGGGGGCTTTGGTGCCCTGGGAGAGTGGGGACAGGGACAGGGAGGAGAAGTGGGGGCACTTGGCGCTCGTGAGGGGCGGTGGGGGGCTCTCACCAGGGTGGCGAGTTGAAGAAAGGGGCTGCTCGGGATGGATGCCCTGAGGAGGTGGCGGAGAACGTTTGAGGAAGAAAACCTTGCGTCGGGTTTGGTGGAGAAGTGATCTAAAGCAGCAAGAAAATGGGAAGAAAACGAGGGCCTGTTAGTTTGCAGGAGTTCCCTGTGAAAGAGTAGGAAAGCAAAGGTGGAACTGAAGCGGTTTCCTAGATGAAAAAGAAGCGGCGAGAGGAGGAAGGGGAGAGCACTGAGGAGGTGGGAGTCAGTGTAGGGGACAACAGCGTAAAAGTAGTGAAGAAATGCGGTGTGCGAAGCTGAGCTGTGTTTCCGTGGTGTGAAGGCTGTTAAGGAAGGGGGGTGAAGGAAGCAGTTAAGGTAGAAGAAAGTGTGGGCAGAAGTTAGGGGGTGTAAGAGGAAAGGGGTTTTGTAGAAGGACCAGGAAGGCAAGGGAGAAGAGGAAGTAGAAGTAAAACCCAGAGTATTCTGGGGTGTGGGATCTGTAAAATAAGTTACATGGGAGATGAGGAATGACGCTTCGACAGCGCCTGTTGCTCAGTCAGGCAGAGTGCTCCGTCACATCTGCTACGTTAATGAATGAGATGCCAGAGCCAAATCTGTAGATCCTCCCAAAGGATGAGAGCACTGGCCAGCGTGGGCTCTCTGTGGCTGCGCATGAGCAAACTGAGTATGGGAGTCCTTTGTGGTGACCTAGGTACCTGAATATTTCTATTTCAGTTAAAACTTCTTGTTTTATTTTTGGTGTGTTGAATTTTATCTCACCACAGTGGGAGCTTAAAGCGTTTGTTCGTAGTTTTAGAAAAATCTGAGGAAGGTTTGCTGCAAGGAGCTGGTGCCCCCTGTCCCATACGCAGGGAGCGTGGCTGTGGCTTTGCAGCTGCACCCTGCCTGCCCCACCTCCAGCCTGGGGACACCGACCTCTCTCCTGGGGTAGGAGAGCTAATGCATTCTTGGCTACTCGTGTCTTGTGAGCAGAAGCCTGAAAAGACATAGCAGAAAACTAGCAGTCCCATACTGGTTTAATTTGTAGTTTATAAAATAGTTTATGTTATCTATTCATGAAATTGGGGCTATCTTTATGGTAGCGCTGGTCTCTGTGTAGAAATGTTGAAGTCCTTCTGCGCAGCGTGCAGCTGGGAAGTCAAGTTCAGCTCACAGCGGGTAACTTTGTTGTCTTTAGCAAGACTTTTGTGGTCAGCCCTAACAGCAGCTAGTCATGGTGGGTTTTGTTTTGGAGTGTGCCGGGTTAAGATGCAGAATCAGCTGCAGCTGCTTCAGTCGTTGTCTCCCATACAGTCTGTTACGCCGTGGGCAAAACTGTAGGCAGAGGTCTGCGGAACGTTTGTCAGAGCCTTTACATTGTTTCTGTCTCACTTTCTACGTGTGAGCGTTAATGTAGAACCTGTTGTCTTAAACTGGGAAGAAATTACCAGACCGTTAAGCGGAAATTGTTTAGTCTTGGTGTAACCTTCATGGCGGAACTACCACAGGATTTACACAGCTTAGCGTGCACTTGCAGGAAAGGGATGAGATGGTTCGTTTCACTTCGGAATTCATCTCTCCAGAGTCCTACCTGGTTGTGTATTTGTGTGTGGAGTTTGGGGATTTTTTGTTTGTTTGCTTCTTTGTTTTTAAATAATTTACTACTTTGTTTTTTTTTTTTAAATACTACTGTAGTTTTAACAAGTCGTTCTTTACCTCACTTAGACACTGAGGATGCCAGTGAAACTGACTTGGCAAAACACGAGGAAGAGGACTTTGTAGAAATGAAAGAACAGTAAGTAATGCGTTCTAAGAAAAAATAAAGTAATGATCTGTTTATTTCGGGATTTTTTTTTGCGTAAAACTCCGCAATGTTTTGGGCCAAGAGTGGGATTTTTAAGTGCCTAGCCCAGACTAATAGCTGATGAGTCCATATACTTGTGTTTCTTCTCTCCTCAGTTACTTTCTCTGTTCCATATGTATTCAAGAAACTAAGCACTGCCCCATTTTGAACAGAGAAATGGGTAGAGCTTTCTGGGAGCAGCTGAGTTTTGCTGCAAATGAATCCTGCTGCAGACAGATCCTGTAAATAAAATAGGGGATCTACTTTATATGAGCCAAGCAAAAAGCCAGGTGCCTGTTAAAATCCCTTAAATAGAATAGAATGCTAGTCCTGTCCAAGAAGATGGGCTTTTTGGAGAGATGAAATAATTTCTGTTGATGTTTAGGTGTATTTGCAGTATTTTGTGTTCTTGCTTGTGGGCAGAGACGTGTTTTTATAGATGTTGGGAAGACTTAGCCTGTGTTGAACCATAGATATGAGAAAGGAAATGCATTTTTGCAACAGTATCGGGAATAGATTTTGGATTTTCTTATGATGTCAAGATCTATGTGAGGAAATGCCTTCTGTTTTACAAATAGAGAACTAATACACAAATATTAAGACTTGACAAAGTAGCAGAATAATTCTCTTGTAAAGTTTCTGTTGTCTGTAGATCTAAATGTCTTTTTTTTTTTTTTTTCCAACATTTTAAGAAAAATAAAAATCCCATTTTACCCTGAACTGTTCCCAAAATAATTGGTTTGGCTGCACTGTAAAACCAATGGGGTGGCAGGGTTTTTAGACAGAACAATAGCTTCTTATTTGAATAATATTCTTTTAGTTGTTTGTTTGTTTCCCGAAGTGCTTCTGAACAGTTTCTAATTTTGTGTACACCCATTGTAACCTACCTGAACAGACGGTGAAATAAATGACGTACGTTTATTTTTCAAATTATAAAGTTGCACATTCTCTATCTTTGCAGGATGTATCAGGACAAACTGGCATCTCTGAAGAGGCAATTACAACAGTTGCAGGAGGGTAAGCTTTGAAGAGAATAGCTTGTTTTTTTTTTTACCTAAACAATTTTCAGTGCTTTTCAAAGGTCGTAGAAGGAATGAGGGTTTTGAAAGATGTAAGCAGCGCCTTTTCACTGAGTGGTGGCTCTCAGTCATGCTGCTTAGTGAAAAATGTCAGCCACGCTCCATCCTTTTTCCATCCAAACGCTTGTAGTTAGGCCTCTGCGCTAAAGCATTTCTTACAAGAGGTAACAGTCTCTCTGAAAAAATGGGGAACGTGCTTATCAGGGTAAACAAACTAGAACTTTAGTTTTCTCATTTAAGATATTAGTATTTGTGTTTCAAGTGGTGTGTGGCTCCTTGAGAAAACTTAATACCTGGAAAAAACCAAAATTCCAGTCAGAATCCACAATTTATTTCAACTAGGTACTCTTCAGGAATATCAGAAAAGAATGAAAAAGTTGGACCAGCAGTACAAAGAAAGGATACGAAATGCAGGTAAGCTGAATTCCTTTCTAAGGTGCTGCATACAACTTAAATGAATGATTTTATAACACCAGAAGAAAAATAATGGTAATTCTGTCCTTAAAAGAAAAGGAACTTGCTGGAGCAAAGGATTCTTCTGATTCTGAGGGTATAGTGTAGGTTTTTTGAGAGTGCGTGAAGCAAGATGGGATCTATCTTGATTCCCCCCCACCCCTCCATCAACATTTTTTGCTGTTTACTAAACACCAATAACAGTTTTAGTCTTCATTTGTGTGAAACAGCACAAGTTAAAACAACAAGTTTCGTTTTTATCTATTGCCGTGCCTAAGCTGCAGTCTCCCCCTTGGGCTTGTTCTTTCGTGCAGCTTGGCTGAGACCTTCGGGTGCACTGTTTCTTCCAGTTTGAAGAATGGAACGTTAGGACTACGTGCTCTCTGAAAGATCTGTTTTGTGCCCTGGAACAAAGAATACAGAGTATTTGCTGCTGAAACTGTTATTCTGTGTAGCTGTGACATTGAATGGGCTGCCTGTACGTTGTGTTCTGGCACTCTGTTTCGGGAGAGAAGGCTCGAGTTAATTTTTAAAGTGCATAGCTCTCAGCCCTTCTGGGTAGCCTTGATTCTGTTCGATGGAGAAATGACTTCGAAATCAGATCTGTTTGCCCTCCCTCTTTCTTGTTTGGTCTCTTGCCAGTAGGTTTTATCTTGGATACTGAAGCAGGGCCTTTTATAGAAGCTGTTATGTGAAATAGGAAAAGCAGCTGTTGTTCATTTAGAAAAGTTGGATGAATCCTATAATGCCTGGGCCGTTACTCTGGGAAATATGGCAGGGAGGCAGTGGCAGTTGTATGATGGCTAGCGTGCTCCAACCTTTGAACAGTATAATTTGTGACTTTCTAGAAGTGCTTGGAACGATAAAGGCTTTGCTTGAGGAGTTTAAGTGAATTGAACTACTTCTTGTTAACAGGAGTCTCAGATAAATTTTATGTATGTTAGAGCTGCGTTCTAGGACTAAAGGATTCTTTTGATAAAATTAAAACTAACCTCACGCTTGTATTTCTGGCTGGCAGCGACTGGTGCTGCAGCAACATATTTCTTCCACAGGAGGGCAGAGGAGGATAACTTTCTGTTTTATGATTAAAAAAATCCATTGGTCTAGTACTACAGGAGGAATGGTCTTTTATGTTTATCCTTCCCGTGCTGAGATTTGGGGGTTTGGGGGAAGGGGTTGGGGAATTCACAGATATTAAAGCAACAGTTTAGATTTCCCTGTATTTGGTTACCCCCATAATACTGCTTCTGTGCTCAACTGGTAGAGCCTTTTGCAAACAAAAAGGCTGATTTTTATTGGGCCATTTATTATCTATTTAGTTGGGTTTTTTAAGCTATTAAAAAAAAAAAAGGCACAGTAGTACAACATTGCTACTACAGTCTTGTCTGAAACAGATTTGAAGCCTGTGATCTCTCCAGAAGTTTTTACTCTTTCAGGTATTGCAAAGCTTAATACGGTGGCTTGAGGACTGATCAGGTGCCTTAGTTTGCTATTCTTGCCACTACCTTGAGTAAAAACCTTGTTTGGGGCATGATGACCTCCAGGAAACACAAGAAGTGTCCCATCCTGCTTAATTTCAAGCTGTTAGGAATTGCACGAACATCAGTAGCCTAACTGTTTCACACCCAGAAATCTATTTGCCTCATCCAGAGCTCTGACTTGAAGTAATCATTGCCATGTGTTAGAACTTAACCTTCAGTGATACCTAACAATTTCCTTGTTTGCTCAGGCATAAACAGCCTGAAATCAGACAAATGTGAGTTGAGTAGATGAATCTTCTAACAGCTGCAGAATTCTTTCTGCACCAGTCGTTGATGAAATTCGTGAAACTGGCTTAAATTGTGAATTTTTGTCAGCCATACATTGAGTGCTGTGCTTGAAGCTTCTACCTGGGGATTTTCTAACTAGTATTAATTGATTGTAATTAAACTGGAGGAAAGATGGACTACATGCTTAGTACTGCTGAAAATAGTAGCTGACCTGAGTAGTGTGGAATACTGCTG
Organism: Chlamydotis macqueenii; assembly: GCF_036417535.1. Lineage (NCBI taxonomy): Eukaryota > Metazoa > Chordata > Aves > Otidiformes > Otididae > Chlamydotis > Chlamydotis macqueenii. The sequence goes on along the minus strand of NC_141572.1, from coordinate 12,478,612 downwards.
CGTAAGCTTTACAAATCTGCTTGATAATCTGTAGAAACTGTCAATTGATAGTATGTTTTTGTGGATTTTTTTTTTAGTAGTTAATTTATTTTCAGTGTAAAACTGAAGTGAGAGTAGAGGTTGGATGTGTACGTATACTATTAGTTCACTGCCTTTCTTGGCTGCAATATTCAATGACTTAAAATGTTAAGGAAGTCATTTTGTGCATCTCTGAAGATAATAAAATAAGTCTTTCTTCTCTTTCAGAACTGTTTCTCCAGCTGGAAGTAAGTACTGTTAATTTATCAAAATGTATATTATGGAAGAGGTATAAACCTCCTGTCTCATCAGCTAGTACTTGTGCTTGTTTTCCCACAAGGCTTAAAGAAATTTTCTTTCTCTAGCTAGCGTTACTACGCTTGAGATGTAGTACAGCCTCCTGTTGGTATTACTTCAAGTAACTCCTGGACTTTGTCATTAAACAGAATTAAAAGAAGTATTTGCTCTTGGTCTGCTGCAGGCTGGCCATGCATTTGGCTTGTTTAAAAAGCTGATTTAAGTTGGTAAATGATAGCGCTGTTTGGAAAGCTGAAGAGCTCTCTGCTAGAGACTTGATAATGTTATGCAGCATCAAAATGTTTTTTTTTAAGTAATTAATTCTTTGGCCAATATAGTACTGCTTACTTAGTCATTTTTAGATGATTTTCTGTTGATTATAAATAGAACTTGAGTCATTGGTTCCTTAGTTAATCTTCTTGTTCTTTTGGTTTGCGTTAGACAGATCAGGTGGAAAAAAATTATGTCAAGGAAAAGAAGGCAGCAGCAAAGGAGTTTGAAGATAAGAAAATTGAGCTTAAGGAAAACTTGATTGCAGAATTGGAAGAGAAAAAGAAGATGATTGAGAATGAAAAGCTAACCATGGAACTAACAGGAGGTAAAACAAGATAGGCATCTGCTGTTTGTCTTATCCTCTCTGCTACTGCTTGAAAATAAGAGGTGGCAATGCTGGTTTATACAGACAGCTAGTGTGGAAGCTTTAAAGCTTCCCAAATTGCAACAGATGTGGAACACAAATCGGTGGTCATTTAATGGAGAAAGCACTTGATAATAAAACTCAGTGACCCGAACTACTGACAGGTGATTCAAAACAGTGCCAGTGAAGCGGCAGAGTGGATAGGCTTTCTTGTGTGCAGGGAAAGGGGCTGCTTTGGCTCCCGTGATCTGGCAGTAAAACTGTTCAGATATGCTGCAATACTGACCTAACCAGCGGTGCCAGGGTGTAACGTGTGTCCTTTGTTTCTCCGGTAATAAGTAGTCGAGAAGTTGAAGAAAGGCAAACAGTAAAGGTTGAAATATGCTGCTTAAAGTCAGAAAAGTAGATTTGTGAGCTACATCTGTGTCCAGACTCTGGAAGATGGACACGAAATGGACAGATTCCTTTCATGAGACCAGTTGGTACCCTTGGTGCCTTGGCAATGCTCTTTGCAGTAATTGACACAGTGGAGCTAAGTAGGGGGGTAATTAGCCTCCTTCACAAGTTGTGTTGCTGTGATACTGAACCAAGAGTCTAATTTGATTCTCTCCTTAAGAGCAACTCCCTCACTTCAAGGACAGATAATGTTGGTTGTGTTGCTGAGGCCTGTCCATCAGTTAGGCCTTTTATGTCGTTCTTGCATAGTATCTACAGAAGTTATGCAAGCTAATTATTTAATTAAGTGTTCAGAAGTGAGAATTAAAACTTGTTTGGGCATATCGAAGAGTGCTTTTGGCTCTGTACAAACTGTTAGGGCTAATCTGGTCTGGAAAACGCTTTGAACTATGCTGCTTCCTTGATTTTATTATTATTATTATTATTATGAAGTCTAGTGTGATGTTACAAACTGTGCCTTAGCCTTCACTTTGCTACTGTTAGCCTATGCCTGTGTCTGTTCACGACTAAGTGGGGATCCAGTACTGATCTTGTAAGATTTTCATTAGTGGACCCGGATCCAACTAGATCTTACCTTTGGAGATCTGCGTACCGGTGTTCTAGGAGTTTGAAGGAATCCTGTTTCTCTGTCAGTGGGACAGCTGTAAACATCAGGGTTCACACTTGCAAAGTTAAAGGGAGAGTGAGGAAGGGTAAAAAGAAGTATTCAGTCATCTGATTTGGGGACTAGATTAATTCTCTTCAGGGAAATGTGTCCCGCCATTGTTGTGTGTCCTGAAGAGATGAGCTGTTTCATCAAATAGAACTCCAGCGAAAGGCATATGAGTAACTGTGGAGGAGAGATCCACAGTGTGCGTTAGCCCTCCCTTATCTCCTTCCTCCTAGACTAGCAGAAATGCAATGTGGTTTCTTTAGAAGTAACAGATTTTGTTGCGAACGTGCACTGGAGCTTAAGAAATGACAATACTGGAACTGATGTGGCCTCAATGGTATTTAAAACCTATGGAAGCTCAGTGGATACAAGGATGCAAGTTAGCAACCTGATGACAGGCTCATCTGTGAGTGCTGGGAGTAGTGCAGTTTCGTTAGGTTGCAGCAGCTCCCTCCTGTTGTGCAGCGTTGCGTAGTGTGATTCTTGACTATTAAGCCTCACACAAGCCTGTGTTTCAGGTTTGATCTGTTGGGGCGTTAGCAGCTTTTCAAAACTTCCTTTATAAACTTTTCATGAGTCTCTCGAGAATCTCAAAGCCCTTCAAATGTTTAACGGTAAATTAAAGACTCAAATTCTGGTGGTTTGTTTTGTTTTGTTTTTTTTCTGAACACTTGTTTGGTGCTGACTTGTCATAACTTTAAGATAAAGAGAGAAGAAAATTGATTTCTCTCCCTTATTCACATTTTAAGCAATATAGATAACAGCTCTGTGATAACTCATTTGAAACTAATTTTTTAAAAAGGAGAAAAAGTCTTCTTGACTTGGCTGCATATCACCTTGTGTGAGTGCTTCAGACCCCTCTTCTGAGGCTCTTAAAAAATCAGTTGTAACAAATGGGGAGAATAGCTTATATTCAACACAGTAAGTTGTTTCCACTGTCTGCAGGGCTGTGTTTTTCAAATTTGGCTTTGAATCCTAGAGATAAGGTTTCCTTTGGCATACACACGGTGGGTGGCACTTTGTGTTTTTGTTTTTAAAAGCTTTTATCATAATATTTGTTCCCTTGACGTGTAGCACGGTCATTTTTGTTCACCCTTGAGATAAGGGGAAATGTAATTTGCTTTATTTTGAACATGCATAGCTGCTCAAGGTTTTAGCTTCTAGAGGGAGCCCAAGAGGCTTCATAGGCTTAAGTGCTACCTGGGATGTGATTCAGGTGTGCTTAAAGATGAGCAAATAATTCTCAGCACATAGAAATAGAGATGAGATGATGTGCTTAGCATTTAAGATGTAGTCTTTTGCTTGCCAATTCAAGATATCTTCATAAATTAAGGAATTATTTATGAGAGTTTGAGTACAGTAGTTCAGTTAAAACTACCTGTAGACATTTGGACAAACTGTAATTTCAGATAATTGCTTGGTGATGAGACTTGTGTTTCAATTTTAAACAGATTTTTTTATTTTTTCCCCAGTGCGTATGCTACAATTTATTTCTTGTCGACTGCTGCTCTGCATGTCATTAATTAGGTTCATTTCATTAGTCATAATTTGAAGCATTTTTAGATAATCTGAATTTAAATACTTAGTGTTTAAAATTACTCCAGCAGACTTGTATCGGTCTTGAAAGCAGTAGTTATCTGTGTTCCTTTGACAAGGCTATTTTTCCAGCTTGAAGACAAGAAAAAGAGAGCAATTGCTTTGTAGCTGATGTTTTAGATGCTATTAGCTGGCCAAGTCTCATTAGCAAAGAACTCTGAGCTTTTCCTTTTAAATGGTCTGTTCAAAAGTGAATAGCATTAGCATTAAATAAATTTGCCCTGAATCCTGGTAGCATCACCTTGTTATCTGTACCTGAAGGAGCTGTAAAATGCACCCAAACCAACTGTGCCCCTTCCAGCCAACGAAAGCTGTAGCCGTGCCACTGCCGCGCTGTTCCTGAACAGTGCCCTAGTATGACAGAGAACTTGAATTCACTGTCAGCAGTTCCAGGTTGGATGCTGGAAGCTGTCACCAAAGAAATCCAATTTTCTGTATGAAAGAGGAGAGATTATTTTCCTTCTACTCTGTGTAGAAAGCTGCTGCTTCTTTCTCCTTTCCCTCTGGTCTTATCAGCTCTCCCCCTTCATTACTCTACAGATTCAATGGAAGTGAAGCCTATTATGACAAGGAAACTGAGGCGACGACCAAATGATCCGGTTCCGATCCCAGACAAGAGGAGGAAACCTGCCCCTGATATCCTTTCACAGGGTCATTGGAGGCTATTGTATTGGAAGCCAGCATGCTACCTGCATCTATGCTGTCTTGTGCAGGAAGGAAAATGAAATGAGGTGCTAGGATCAGATTTTAATCTAGGAAATACTGAAGCTCAATTTGTCACGTGTAATGTGTGACAAACTAATAAAACACAACCAGTCTTTGGAGAGATCCCTTGGTATCCTATCTTAAACTTCATGGTGTTATGAGATAACTTATTTGATTTTTTTTATTTTTAAAATTTTTTTTGTCAGTGAGAATAGTTTGAATTCTTTGGGTATTTTTTTCACAAAGGAAAAACTTTAAAAGAACATTGTATATAAATGCTGAGGTAATTGATTCCATAGATAGCAAATGGCTTTTTACATGAGCCAAAGCTTTTCTCATTTCAAGATGTGACAACACATTTGCCAGAAAGATCATATTTGTCATATCAAACTAGTTTCTCCATTTCTGATAAACATCTGTGGTACAGTGAGATGCATAGCAAGAGCAAGGAGTGCTAGATTTGTTCTTTGAATAAAAAAACCTGAAAATCCATCTTGTTTTTATATATCACGAGAGAGAGAAAAGCATGTCTATGTAATCCTTCTCTTCTGCCTCGTTGCATGTTTCTTATAATTAAAATGCTCCTTGGCTGCTAGAAATATGTTTTTAGCTCCTCTGTGATGATGGGCACTTGTTCTATTTGGATATTAAATTCACCTGGAAAGGAAGGCAATGATATTTGCTTTGCAGAGGCTTATTAGATTCCAAACTTGTATGGAATCTTGTATGGATCAGACTGAAAAAAACTTCTCACAACTTCTGAGTGACTCGCGTTTTCTGGAAAGACAATATCAGACCTTGAACTCCTAGAGTTCATGCAGGGTGGTCACAAGCATCTCAGGTTTTAATTAACCTCTTTCTGGTTGGAGGTTCTGTTCACTCTTTCAGGAAAGAAAAAAATCTATTAGTGTCCCTATCTCATCTGAAATAAATGAGTTTCATAGTGAACATGACCTACTAATTGAGCATGATATGGCAGCCATAGTATGAAACTATCTGCCTCTCACTGGGAAGAGGGTCAAAGTCAATTGTTAACTTCAGTTTAATACTTTGAATACTTTTGATTTAACTGCTGTTCTGAAGAAACACTGTAGATTGAAGCTGGAGAGAGGGTCCATTCCTTTGTCTGGGTATTGTTTTCCTTCTCTGTACTTCGGTTTTTCTGGTGTGGAAGTCACAGAGGAACAGTAGGAAAGGGAAGCAGGAAGATGTGATTGTGAAACTACACAAAATGACAGCAGAGCTCTAATAAGGCTGTTATACACTGACTTCTGTGGTCTGAGATTTTGGTTTTCTGTTCAGGTGAATGGTCAGCTCTTATTTATCCACTCAGGGATGTATCTTGTGCCTCTGGCTTTATTTTCAGGGTTGTTTGGTTTTTTGTTTTGGTTTGGTTTTTTGTATGTGTGGGGCTTTCCCATCTTCTCCCTGTCTCTCTATTCCTACTTACTGAGTTGCGAAATAATTAGTTCCTTTTCCTAGGTTTGGGTGAGTTTTGCCTTCACTGTACAAAATCTGAAGCAATTCTATTGTGTTTCAGCTCCCAGGTTGTTCTCTACAGAGATGCAGGGTGAAAAACACTGAAAATGCTGAAAATGCTGGTGCTTGATGCCTCCATGAAGTAAATGTCAATGCACTTAAGGTTTTTCATTGATGGTTATGTCTGAATAAGTTTAAAATGATTTTGCACTATATTTGCTGCTAAATATGAGGCTCTGTGGAGGACTTATATGAATTCATATGACAAAAATGCTCAAATATGACAGTTAATTAAAATCTGATGTAACTTTACAGAAGCTTTTTGGCTTATGTTTAGTCAAGTGAAGTGTTATTGACCTTTAATTTTTAGCCTTGATTGTCAAGAGCTTATGGGAACCTTAATTCTGGATACCTCAGCTAAATTATTTGTTAACTGATGAGCAAATAATGGAGGACCTGAGAACGCTGAATAAGGTAGGGGTTATTGGCTGATTTGTATTTCTTGGTTTTAAAGAGAAAGCCAATGCATTCCCCTGAAGAGAACAGAGCTCTGTTTTCTGTTCCTTTTTGAGATGTGGGACTACTCCATCCCAGTAGGCTTTCTGAAGTAACACAATAAAAGATTTAGCGAGATGGTATTACCTCCTTTTTATTTTAATAGGCTTAATTAACCTAATTAAAATGACTGTCATCTAAAAATGTTACCTTTTGTCTTAACCCAGTGATGAGCTATCTTAAGGAGTTTCTTTCTTCCTCCGCACAGCTCAACAGATGTTAAACACCTCTTTCTGTGAGGTCACAGACTGCCTCTGTTTTAGGCCTTAGTGCAGGGTGATGGGTTTTTTTCCTTCCCTACTGTCATGCTACTTCACCAAACTGGATAGGATAGGGTGCGGTGTGTATGTTTATAGTTTTTCTAGATTTGATTAACCTCTTGCTTTCTTTAAGGCTTATCTAATATTTAAAATAGAGGCTGCTCGTTAAGGCTTTTGAGAATGGTAATGGAGCATGTTTTTTGTGCCAGCTATTGAGGTGTCTCTAATGATTTATCTCCTTTATTTCCTATACCCTAAGAAATGTTGGATCGTGTTCAAAAATACAGGGTGTTAAGATGGGTTTAGTTTTGACTGTTTTAGTGGATTGTCTGCATGCTCTGAAGTTCAGGGGTTCTGTAGGCCTTTTGTATCATGATATTGATTGTCTACACCTCTGGCTCTTTATAGCGTGCTGTTCTGGTTCTGTGTGATGCCACTTAACACAGTACCTTTTAAAAATGAACAATTTAGAGTATGGGAAGTAAGACTGTCTGAAATGATTACTGCAAACTTCTATGGCTCGTGTCAGATCTCTAACGCTTCTTTGCTCTCTTTCCATGTAGCTTAAATCACCCAAGAGACCAGGTGAGTTAACAGTCGCACCGGATGTTCTTCACAGTTACGCTGTTTTGAACAGAGAATTATATTTTACCCTTTTTGACTCTACAATTGCTGTGTAATTTGGCAGTATAATTGTTTTGACTGTGTAATCGCTGTTCTTTGTGTAGCTGCTGTGGCAAATGGGCGCTGTGTGGAGTCTCTTCCTCTGTTTGTCAGGGGTGGAAAGGGAGGGATATGCATCTTTGGTGGCTGAAACATTTGGGCGTGGGACAATCTAACTGCGTAAAGAGGTTTTTCCATTATAGCCAGATGCACCTGGGCAGCTTGCCTGCTTGTCAGGTAGATGGAGGGAACTTTACAGTTTTATGCCTTCAGCTCTCTCTGTGTGTGTATGCTTTATTTCAAGACGGAGTGGTATGAACTATAATTCTGACCCTGTTTAACTACTTTACTATGGATTAGAAGTAAAATAAGATCAGGATTTTATTGTCGATCACCTACCTGTCAATGCTTTTTCAGATACATGTTGTATTTCAGTGAATAATATCATTTATATATTCAAGGCAGAGGCTGAATTATTTGTCCTGATAGAGAATATTTTTCTGATGGAATTTGAGTTTGTAGCTTTCTGTGCTTATTACTTCTGCTTAATGTGACCTTATTAATTGCAGTTCTGCAGCCAGACGCGCTGCTGTGTGGCCAACACGTGCTGGTCTTTAAACACAGTCTCTCTCCTGTTCTCAGCCTCTCCCTCCTCTCCCGAACATCTTCCAGCTACACCAGCAGAGTCTCCAGCACAGCGCTTTGAAGCCCGGATAGAAGATGGAAAGCTCTACTATGATAAGAGATGGTAAGTCTTGGTAAACTTCTGTTTTGATCAGTCTGAGTGTTTTGTAGGGTGAGACAAAGACTGCAGAGAGAAATTGTTTTGATAAAAGAATTTGCGGACAAAATGTTTTTGGGCAGAGGTTAGCCACTTCTTCCCAGGGCTAATCATTGCGACTTCAGTAAACTAGAGGTGATAAAGGAGTGTGTAGACCTCAGACTTTCAGGACTGACTACTGGCTCAAATAAAAGGAGACACAAATCTTTTCCGTGGCGTCAGTAGTGTGCGCTGTGGGTGATTGCAGGTGCAGTGGTGTCGGCAGTATTCACTGTCCTGCTGTTTGGTTTTGTAGAACGCTAGCCCGTGGTTCCACAAGGTGGCAGAAGAAATATTGTGTGCTGATGAGCAGAATGAAAAATGTTTCTAATAAATCCAAATAACCTTTAAAGATCAAACCCACATGGGAGAAGCCACTTCAGAATTGCTGATTGGATTTAGCTCTGTTAAGTTTTATGGGCGTGTAGCTGTGCAAGCCTTGCAAAACGCAGGGAAAATATTAAATTCTGCAGAGAAATCTTAGGAAGTCTTACATTTAATCCGTAAGACATGCAAAACTGGATAATCAAGGGGCCAATCTAGTGCTCCTTGAACAGAAAGCAATTTGCAAGTCATATGCTTATTTGTAGCTTACTTTGGTGTTCTAGTGGTTCAAAATAACAAGTGATGAGGTTGTAATTTTATCGTGGAAAATGATAGATGTGGAGCTTGTTTTCTACACAACAGCCATCCTGTACAGTTGGGCAGTTTTTCCTTTCGCTAGTCTAAAGACAGTGAAGTTACATGAAGGGTTCAGTGTATACAACTGATAAAAGCTGCTTTTTCAGCCTGGAGCTGAAACTTCTGTGCAACAAAGCGGGGCGTGAACTGAGCAGGCTACTTGTCACTTCACAAATTCATGAAGTTATTTTTTGCTTTCATAATTTTTTTTTTGTGTGTGTGTGTTATATGTCTATACTCTAAGATGTATTTGGATGAATAAACTGTTCTTCAGAATTTTTAAGCCTGGAGTACTGTAAAGTGTTGTGTAAGTTAAAAGGACTAAAAAAAAAAACAGGAAGGAAAGGTGCAATCTGGAGTAATCTGTCCATAAAGCTTGCAAGCTCTCACCAAATTTAAGCCTGGGAGAGCTTCAGTGAGCCCAGTTGAATCTCTCGGAAGCACCAGCTCTCTCTGACAGGTGTCTAGTTGGGACATAAAACACTAACAGATATTTTCATCTTGCTGAATTCAATTGTCATGGGGATCTCACTGTAAGGAATTACAGCTGTTGCCTTTCCTGTCTTCCTTGTCCTTATGCTGTTTTAAGATCAGTATTTTACATTTTCTGATTTTAATAATCCTGTTTAGATTTTTTTTGATTGATAGTAATAGTACTTGTGCAAAGTGGCTGGTATTTTAAAATAATGAAGTAACTCCTGATAGTAGGAGGGTGATTTTTTTTCTACGGAATACTAAGGCTCTAGCTGCTGGCATGCACCAGAAATAATAAAACAGGCAGCTCAGGAGTGACTAATTTCTGTTTCCTGACAGCGGCAATGAAGGACCGTTATCTCAAAATAGTGAAATTTTAAGGCTACTAATGGACTCCCTGAGGTCTTGCAGAGGCTTTTCACAAACAAATCTCCTGAGTGGAGACTTTGTGTAGGGAGTTTCAGATGGATGTGGAATTAGACTTCAGTTTTTTATCCTCAGAGTTCACTGTGAAAAAGCCTCCATCTTTTTGCTTTTAGCATTGTCTGCATACAATGATGCAGTGATTTCTTTCAATCTTCTGATGGAGAAACAGTTGAAAATCTTGGCCTTTCAGCAAATGCTTTGTAGCAGGAAGTGGAATTATTTCTGCTTGCCTTTCTTGTCAGTATTGTGGTGTATTTTACCTACTGCAAAAGCAAGAGTTGTTTGGCACTTTTCTTCTCTTGAAAGCAAACTTAAAATTCCATTGCATTTTTTATCTGAAGTGTTTTCCTCAGTCCCTCTGTTCCCCTGTGAGTGTATAAACTCTGCAAAAGGCTGAGACAGGAACATGTAGCTGAGATGTACCAGGCTGCCGTGCCTTCAGCTGACCTGTCTCTGCGTGCACAGAGCATGAGGCAGTTCAGACAACTCTTCAATGAAAAAATGCTGCACTAACTCGTTAGCTTGCCTTTCTGTACGCAGTGAACATAGATTTACGGATGGACGGTAACTTGTCATGTGAAATCCAGGGGCTGAAGCCAACTTAATGTGTGACGCTGACTTTGGAATTCACTAATAATCAAAAATTGGAAGGAACAGCTTTGGGTGGAAAAAATGAGCTCATTATCTGTGCAGGCACGAATGTCACTTGAGAGCTGTCATTTGCAGTGGTATCTTCGGCACTCGAAAGCTGGTGCACCGATTGTATCAAGATGATCAATTCTCCTTGCTTAAGCACTCACAGCGTGGCGTGGTAGGACACTGCTGGACTGAGATTTTTTGTCTTGTTTTAGTGAGGTCTGGTTTGTGGTAGCTCATACTGTTCCTTTATATCAACTATTGATCATCTGGGCTCAGTAAACCGAGCTTTTTGGCTCAGATCGTTGCTGTTATTGCATTGCCTTGGAACCCCTGACATCCTTTCTGTTAAAAGGAGAGAGAAAGAATAATGGTTGGGCATAAGTGTCTAAAGACTGCAGGATTTGGGGTTTCCTAGCAGATTGGTAGTATGTTTGGAAGGCTGCAGGCTGACACTTGTTACTGGCAAGCAGTGTGGAAGTTCTGAGTAGGTGAGCCGGTAGGAAGAGATTATGGAATAAACTATTGTAAGACTTCCATATTTACAGTATGGTGGTTGTAGAAATAACTGTACAGATAATGCACACCCATGCATTTTGACAAATAGCTGTCAGCCAATCGGATGGCAGGGAGTTGCATACAGAGTAGTTATTAAAGGAGTCTCTGTGTAGTGTCAATCAGTGTCCTCCTATTTGTGGCTTGGTGCTCTGTCCCTCCCTCTTTCAGATGTGAAATCTGTTTTTCGGTGATCTGCATACAGAATTGAATGTGGATTGAGAGCGTAGTGCACTTCAAAGCATCATTTAAATGCAAAGTGTGTGTGTTTGTAGGTTCAGACCACCCACTGTGTTGTGAAGGCGGGGGAAGGTGTCCTGGAAAGACAGACAGACAGACTTCATATTTACTCTATCCAAATCTAAAATCCTAGCTTTATCAACCTCACTAGTGTTTATTTGCTCAGTTTTTGGACAGCTAATGGCTTCATGTGTCTTTTTTTTTTTAAAGAAATTTTATATTTTTATTTTTGCAGGTACCACAAGAGCCAGGCTATTTACCTGGAGTCTAAAGAGAACACTAAGATCAGCTGTGTGATCAGCTCTGTGGGCGCCAATGAGGTAGTGAGCTGCTTTGTTTTTCATGGGAGTGGGGAAAGCCGTGGGTCAGTGCAGGCAGGTAGATGGCTGTCTGGTAATTCCGAAGAGAAAATCAATATTACTTTTAGAAAAGATGGGGAGAACTGACACGTTGCATCTCATTGGCACAACATGCCTAAGTTCCATTTCCATTATTTCAAGAACATACATACAGTTATTAATAATGCAAAATTAAAAAAAAAATCCCATTGGAATCCAGAAGAGGATAAGGAAAAACTTTGTCAGTTTGTCACCAAATTTAATTGTTAAAAGAGAAGAATATTCTTCCTGCTAACCTGAGTACATGTGTTGTGAAGTAAGCTGGCAGCATTTATCACTTACTTGGGAGACAGGGCAGGTGAGTGATTTGTCTGAGACAGTTTCCTTGTGGCTAATGATTAAGGCTTAGAGAAGCAGGTGAAGAGAGGTGTGTGCCGAAGGTTGATGTGAATCTTCCTGCAAAAAAAGCTTAGTGCTCAAGCAGTGCATCAGTTGGGCAAAGGGAGCAGCTTATTCTTTGCTTCCAGATTCCAGACACTTCAAGGAAGGAAGTGATAGACTTGAATGCTCTTCTCTTCAGTCAGCCAATAAAGTAACTTTAATTTTTTTTGGCAGCAAAGGGTAAATGTTTTATTTTCAACAAAATGGGTTGCATATGGGATGTGCTTTGTATCATAACTGTTCTCCTTGCAGTAACAGTTACGCTCAAAGGTTGGTTATCAGATGCGTTAAAAATACTGTACTGCTAATTTGATTAGTTATTACTGTTAACTTATTAATACTCAAATATTTTGGGAGCATCTTACCTGAAACCTGAAGGAAATGCAATCCATTAGTTATTGGTGCATGAATTTCCCTTTAAAGTGAGCAATAGGTTTCATTTTAGTTTTGGGGGGGTTTTTTTGAGAGAGGCTGAGGAGGAGGCATGACAGTTGTTTGCCCTGTGGTGGTTCGTTGCAACAACATAAAGCTAAGGGAGATAAATACCGAACAGAATACTGAACTGAAATGCTCTCTTAGGATTACAATGTGCACATCTCAGATTTCATCATGCATTCAAAAGCATGGCTGCCAAACTATGGTCTTACTAGGTCCTGCTTGAATCCAGAAGCTAGAAGGCAGACCTGTATTTGAGGTCTCTAATTGTAGACTGGAGTCAAAAGTTGATAGCATTTTTAAACGAAGTCGAGTTACTCAAAGGCACTTTACCAAAGATTTTTGCACAGAGTGTCTCCATATCAGCATTTCCATGAATGCTCAAAGTGAACATCAGAGGTATTGGCAAGTTATGTGAATTCTTCCATGCAGGTGTTTAGACGAGAGGCTATTTTATCTTCAGATACAATTTATTTAACACATTGTGAGAAATGCTTCACTGAACAAAATCAGAAGCAGCTTTTCATTTGACTAATAGTTACTTGTCTAGGCAAATCCCAGCGTAGGTAATTTCATGATCTGTGGATCTAGAGGGACTTACTCTTGATTAGGTAAAGCTTAATGGCAGAGTTCTCTTGGAAAATGTAGCAGAAGGAAACTTGCTTTCCTGATGATGCTTGGAAAGGGTCATTTGTCATGATGTCTGAAGTTAAGGTGGTAAAGTTAGAAACCTTATTTTGTTTTCTACTCAGACCACAAATACCTGATGTGGAGAAGGGATTAAGCTAAATCATCTGAGCACCCTGAGTAACAGAGGTGTTCAGATCTGACAATAAGAATACCTGGACTTATTTGTCTGCGTATTGCTTCCTGTGGGTTTTCCCTTTTTCACTCCAGTATTTCTCCGTGCCCCTTTCTTTTTTTCTTTCATGCAGATCTGGGTGAGGAAAACCAGTGACAGCACAAAGATGAGAATCTATCTGGGACAGCTGCAGCGAGGTGTTTTTGTGATTCGTCGACGATCAGCTGCATGACTGCGTGCTCTTCCTTGGTCTTTTTTTCTTCTTTTTTAACTGATAGACAAACCTCTAATGGGAAATGGCAGTCTGTTCACTCATCTTAGCAGCAGAGAACACTGTCATGACCTCTTATGAGACAGTTTGTGGCTGGCCACATAATCCCCAGTAGCCCTTAAATCTTTAGTGATACTCAAGCACTGCCCTGGACTATTTCTGGATTTTGCATCAAGCTTCTGTATGCTTTCTTTATATTTAAGAAGACTTTGCATCGTACATTTTTTCATCATTGTTTCGTGGTGTGTAGATGGGACTTGTACATTGAAAACAACGTAACGTTTATGTTTTGAATCAGACCAATGGAAGAAGCTTTGCTTGTCAAGACCTGAGGTTATTCGTTCTTTTTGGTTTTGTTTTCCGGCAAGGCTTGGGATGTCGGGCAAAAGGAGGTGAATCTTGCCAGCTGAGATGTCTGTAATACCTGGTGTACAACATCAGCTTTATTGGATGAACTGCTCATTCAATACTTGAGCGCTGAGGCTTTTTTTAGGAAAGTGTGAACAGCTTAGAAACTGCTGAAAATCCAGTTGATTTTAGTGTAGGTAAGCAGTCACTCATGGTTAATCAGAAGCTTCTGTTTCTCTTCACATTAAAAAAAAAACCTCCAATGAACAAACAGAGAGTATGTCTATTTGCTGACGTCTATTTCCTGAAGTAGTTGGATGAGAATAAAACAAATGATTAATTAATTGGACTTTAACAGATAGCAGGACTATGTGAATGATATATATGAGTAAAACCACTCATACGTGTAGAGAGACAAAAGGTAAATTTCACTTTCTTGACACCAGTGTGTAGACTAACAGGTCATGCTGGAATCCTGCTGACAGAAGGTACTGGTTCTGTTGTATCTTCCAAAGAAGCCTGGTACAGAGTAGAAAGTGACATTGACATGCTCTTGGTGTATAGCTGACACCTTTGTTCCCTGAAATGTCATGCAGAGGTTTCCCTGTGCAGGATATTTTAATTACCAGAGATGACACTGGGTTTCTACACTTGCCCTCCAGTAGCACAAGTGAGAACGCTCAAGTAGTGATATCAATGTACTCCCTTCCAGATTGTTTAAAGGTCTGGCTCTGGCATTCCTTTATTATTCCCAGTCTTTCGCTGATGGCTGAAACCACCAATACCGCGTGTGACTGCACTGGCGTGAACTACACGGTGCCCTGGCAATGCTGTCACATCTTTGCCTTCTCTGCAACAGAACTTTGTGCTCCTTTTGATTCCTGGACAAAAAGTTGTAATTTCTGCCTTTATCAATACCTGTCACTTTCAGGCATTTTTTGTTTTTGCTTTTGAACTACCTTCTCGTTCAGCATCAGTCGAGCTTCTTTCATATCTCGATAAATGAAGTATTTTAAATTACTGTTTCCATTTCTTTTACTTGCTGCAATTGGGTGGCAGTCACGTCCCAATAACTGGTGTATGATGTATGTACGTGGATGTGGAGTGTTATGGCTGAGTTTCTGATGTGTGGCCTTTGGGGCTGATACACCTTACCTGTTTTCACTGTGTTTAGAGTTTCAACTGGATCTGGAGCTTTGGCGAGGAAAGCAGAGGGTGTCTGTTGCCCACCCCTTGAAAATGTGCCATCGTTGCCGCAGCGTTAGGAGGTGGAAAGCAGCAGGCTGTGTTTTGTCAAGTTAACAGCATACTTAATATAACTGAGCATTCTCTGCATGTGTGACAGGTTTTTAATAAGGTGATGATGTACCAAACAGGATTTGGCACTGAGCCTCAAAATGAACATCATAGTTCTTATAATAAAAAGTGCTAAGTAAATAGCAGGATTTATTTCCTACCTATATCGTTTTATCAGTATATATGTTTGTGGAAATGGCTGGAAACTTTAGTTCAATTTTGAGGAGATATTTTGCCAACCTGCTAACAGCAGGTGATCTCTCTGCTGCTGTGATGTTATCTGTTTTGGGGTAACTTTAAAGGTATTGGTAAAAGTGAAGTGCAGGAGCTCTCTTAGAGCCAGGCATGGTATAGATGCACATTGTGTAAGCTTAATTACATAGCTTCAACACCACATCTTAATCTGAGTCAACAACATCTGCTCACCATCCCTGTTCCTTGGCAAAGGAGGAGAAGAATAGTTGCTCTTACAGCCAAAAGCCTGTCTTTCCATCAGCTGTGGTCTTACATTGCCAGTGGGAGTGGGATAGGACACACATTTCTAGTTCACACCCTAATCAGAATTTGAAGAGTCTTCTGGAAGCAAATACTTGTGGGACTGGGGCACCATCTCCCTCTTGTGTACCCCGCTGTGGGCACTCAGCTGTGCTGGGGAGTCACCTTGTGTTGTTGCAGATGATCAAGGAGTGTAGCCTTGGACTGCAAGCTGTAGTGGTGAAAAACAAACCAAGAGAGAATGAGGACAGGAGCAGTCAGGGTGGGAAGGGAGAGATGTAAATGTCCTGTTGTATTGACTGCGGAAAGGGTTCCATAAACTGATCCCGATTCCGGGCGCTGCTTCAGCATGGAAGTTGTCAAAACGTGATCTCAAACTCTTACTCTACTCCTTAATGCTGATCTTGGATCTCCAGAAAGGACTACAAGGTTTGTACAGGTCCCTTCTGTCGGAGTTCTTTGTCCATGGCCACCTGGAATCAACCTTCTAACTATAATTTCTGCTTTTGACAGTCCAGAGTGGGGGCTTGTAGCCCTCTTTGCTCAAATTTAACTGCTGTGCTTATAGTATTTTGTTTTAAGGCTACTTCATCCTTAGTGTCTTATTTTAATGAAATTCTTTCTTGCCTTAGTTGATGACCATAAAGTAGATCCATCTCCTCTAACAAAGTACATTAATACTGTGTCGTGTTTTTTCAGGCAGGCTGTTCTGTAATGGCCCGTGCCATTTACAAGGCTGGAAATGATAAAAATGCAGTGCTTTGTTGTGCACTGGGGGAAGCAGTACTTTTTTTTTTTTTTTTCATCCTAGAAGGATGTTCAGACTGTGTTGTGGTGAGGATGAAGCATGTGGAGATCAAGAGTATAGACATCAGCTGTAGAAATGAAGATTTCCTGCCACTGGTTGGAAAAATAGAGACAAATTACTCAAGGAGATGGACAAGGTCTTGCTTAAATCTTAAGAGGAAATTGGCTTTTCTGTCTGCTGTTTGCCTGTCTAACATCAGTCTTCTGAAGAATTCAAACCCTTAGTGAACAGAAATGGCTTTGCTGCAGTTAGGAAAAGATTTAATCCTCATTATGGACAGCATTTTAAAGTAAGTTTGAGAAATGCTTTTAACTTTTGGTTATAGTAATTTTAAAGAAAGGTGAACCTTTGGACAAAAATAGACTTTTACTGAGGGTTAAATTATAGTTGGCTGTTGACTCATATTAAACAGTTTTTTCATTGCCCTGAGAAATGGACTGTGATGTTGATCAAGTACAAAATAAAAAAAGATTCCCCCACCCACCAGCCCTTAGATGTTCAAATGGACAGGAGGCTGGGTTAGTGAACCAACTTCCAGTGGCTTTTTGACGTTGTACTCGCTGAGAGGTTTCAAAAGAGCTTTTTTTCCTAGGGTGAATGTTAATAAAAGAAAATGTCTTTTTTAACTTATGTGCTTTGGAATTTTGTAAAGAGACAAAGTGATTTAACAACAGAGGTCTTGATTGTTCGCAGGGGTTTGGGTTTTTTTTGTGTATTTCTGGGGAACTTACGAAAAAAAAGCCTAAAAGAGCAAGAAATTGCTGTGACCTTTCTCAACAACTGAGGTTCTTCCTCTTTCAGAAAAAGAAAAATTAGAACACTTTTAGGTTCTTGTTCCACAGAAGCAAATAGCAAATCCTAAATGATTAAGAAAATCTGAATGGGCGTCTTCTGATTTATTTAACCAATCTTAAATTTGAAACCTCTCAGTTGTCTTGTATGCCTAACGTAGCTTTGTCTTTTTCATTTTGTTGTAATTTGCATCCACATGTTCTGCCCCAAATCTTGGGGGGGGAAATAATGATAAAACATTCATTTTTCATTTTGCTTTATTAACATTCTTACTTTTAATGAGTTAGAATTCTTCTGACAGTGATGATTGCCTGCAGATTTCTGCTGTTTTAATGGCTATCACAGTCAGTGAAAGCTAATGCTCTTTAATTAAAATAAATACAAATGCAAATGATGGTTAAAATTGGTGTTGGAAATCAAGGTTTCTGCTTGAGGGTTTAAATCCTGTTTGGAATCGATGACTGAAGTGTGTCAAAGTGAACAGATTGATTGCGCTGACTGATCGTGGATTTGGAGAGTGGCTGGCTTAAGAAACGTGGATGTAGCTCCGTGACTGCTTGCAGCATTAAATTAAAAGGTAGGTGAAATTTTTTGGTGGGGCTTTTTGGTTTTGAGAAATAATGTCTGATAAATGATTAATTGATTTCTCTTGAAACAAATAGTTGAAGGTAGTTGCTGATCACGTCAGAACACTGAAGAATTAATTCATTGCAGGGAAGAAATCTCCTCTTTTGCCCATGAACTAAATTTTAGTAACAGTGTGTAATAGTCACATGAATATTTTTTTTTTCTAATGTGATTAGGAAGTAATGTTCCAAACCTTGTACGTCATGGGACATTGGGTAATGGGGAAGACTCTGAGTAGTAGTGGTACTGAATCATGTAATATAGTTACTCAAAACTGGTATAAACACAGGAGGCAAACATTCTGAGGGAAAGGATTTCTGTGGTAGTAAAAATCTCATCCGTTGAAACTGGGAATTACTAAACCCCTGGGTTTAATACTGTCCTGAAGACCGTAAGACATGGCAGAAGAGCTTCACACATGACTTGGGCCCCGGGGATGTGTGCGCTAGTATTTCGGCACTAAAGTGTTGATGAGGTCTCATTTTATACCAAGTATGAAGTTTTGCCGTTCAGGAAAGGGAAGCAGCATGGCAAAGCTGGTGGGATGGTTACCAGCCCTGGCTCAGGCTATTGGTCTTGCTCTTCCCTAAGAGAACTCAGAATCACAGAATTGTTTAGGTTGGAAAAGACCTTTAAGATCATCAAGTCCATCTGTTAACTCAAAACTATTGATTTGTTTCCTCTTTTGTTGAAAGGACTATTTTGAGGAGAGCTTTGAAAGTCTGGGTGAAATACAGATACAGTCTGTCCTCTGGTTTCTGCCTGAAGGAGAAACACTGTCCAGGGAAGGGACAACTGGCTTTGCTCACCGAGGACTCCATCCGTCTGGAGACACAGGTGCTTGCTTTCCTTTCCAGGCCCTGTGAAATGAGTGCGTAGCAGATATTCTGGGATGGAAAGCCGCAGTGTTGGTGCTCTCTTCCCTGGACTGCTGCTGTGGTGTGACTGGGCAAGGGACATGCGGCTTGTGGGAAGACTGCTGAACTGTTCTGGAGGAAACGGCTGAGATTAGTGTAGTGAGGAGTTTAGCAGGTTTTGGCAGCTCTCTGTTCTGAGGCTGACTTTCTCAAAGAAGTCCAAGGGTTTAATTTGCTCTGAAGTACTTTGAGAGCCGTAGGGAGCGTGAAAGATGCAGCAGCGCGTGTTCTGGGCTGGCTTGTCGCGGTGTCTGCTGTGTGTGGCTGCCCTCTGGTACTCCAGTGCTAAAATCCCTGGGGAACATACCAATAGACTGGTCTGGTAATGGAGTGAACAACCTGCAATACCAGCTGGAGCTGTCCCAAGACACGCCAGTTCCTGTGCACTCTTTGGTGTAACTAAAGGAATTAATGCACAAAGCCCCTGAGCAGAGGGGTTTTCCCTTTTTCCATCAGAGCCTGACAGGTGCTCCATCTCGATTACGCCTCAGCTCTTCGTCGTATCTGTCATTCCTGGGCTGAGTGATGGAGCGGCACGGTGCTTCTGGTAGGTGCATTGCTACCTGTGTAACGAGGATCTAATTAACGAACACAGTCAGTCAACCGAGCAGAGGCGTAGGCCCAGAAGAGGCCGTAATCTTGTTTGTTCTTTCAGCCACCTTGTTAAAACACCCCAGTTCAATGTTGTTGTTGCATATTTACTTAAATCTTGAGGCATTGCTACAATTCTTTTCCTTTAATTTATTATAGTGAGCATTTCCACTGCTGCTGAATCTTTTTATTGCCAAATACCCCATTGAGTCGGTGCAGTGCCTCGGGTGAAGGCCAGCGTTGGAAGAACGTGGTCCTGGCAGGCTCTGTGTACTTGGTTTATCACTGGGGGTTGCAGGATGTGATGGCACTGATGACCAAGGACATCTACTGGTCCTGTGACCCCTCTGTCACTTGTGTCTTGCTGCAGTATTCGTTCCAGTGAGCTGAGGGTGCTTCTGAGAGGCTACCAAGCGAATGGCAAAAATGCAGTTATGGTTTATCTGAAAGTGCTTGTTTAGCTCTCACTTTGCTTCCCCCCGGTTCTTTTTAAGTGAGGAGGTCTCTCTCGAATACAAGTGCTGTAACAGGTGCTGTGAAGGGTGGGGAGGGCGAGCTGTGCCTTCCTCTTAGCTCTCTGGGTGCTCAACCCACCCATCATCATCATCAGAGCATGGGGAAAGCCTCACTTTTCTCCCAAGAACAGGCTGGTTGCCGTCTGTGTTTTTTCAGGACCGAGCTGCCCTCTCTAGCACCTCACCAGGGTCCCTCAATGGGGCTCTTGGGGTGCCACTTCGTGCTCAAGCGTCACGCTTTTGGGAGGCTGCCACAAAGGAAACTGGAAACGCTATAGCATGGTGCCAGTGTCCTGCACTATTAACTGGTTTAATGAGCCCCTTAAATGGTTTTGGGGAAGACCTCTGTCTCCTGCATGACCTTACTGTCTGTTTACTGTCTCATTATGTGGCTCGGCTGACGGAGCAGTGGTAGAGCTGGAAGTGGAGCAGCCCACTGTGAGCACCATTGCCATGGGCTTTCCCTTCCCAAGAGGAAAGCAGAAGGCTGCAGCTCGGCCACGTCGTGCCTGTGCACGTGATGGTGGGCGTTGCGGAGGCAGAGGCTCATCGGGCCCCGTGACGGAGTGGAGGCGAGTAACCACGAGGCTGTCCGCGTTAGGGAGAAGGGTTTCCGTGGCTCAGTGGATGGAGTTGATCAGGGCTGAGATCCTGATTCTGCCACAGGTCTCTTGCCTGGCACCTTGCACAGGTGAACCCACGTGTTTAATCTCCTCACCCCATGCGCTCTGCTCGCAGTGCTCCCATCCGCTCCCTTTTCCAATTTCACACCGACATGCTCCTGATGTATTTCTAAACAAACTCTTGTGTCAATCCACTAAAAAGTAACCAAATGTGTTCCAGGGAAATATTTTTTTGCTGTTGCTGTGGCAATCTGGACCGCTGCTGAGCGGAACGGGTGGGAGAAGCCAGTGTCGGTGAAGAGCATCCTGCTTTCCTGCATGGTCAGTGCTGTGAAGGGCACCCAGTGCCTGCTGCTGCCTCTCTCCACAGTGATTTTACCCATGTAGTGGGTTTGATATGCAAATCTCAAAGATTTCTACAGAGAGAAGTAAATGAGAATGTACTTGATTGAGGCACAGGAGTGCAATGACCTGCCGAAGACTGAGAGCTGTGTCCATCTTTCATCTAGAAATGCCCTTCTCCTTCCTTAACGTAGTTTATACTCCGGATTTTAGGGGAACGTAATCTTCCTTGAGGTTTTGCTCTTGGGTTTCAGCTACGTCAGAACTTCATCTGCACCTCTCAGCACGTAACCTCTTCATCAGCATCACCCTCTTGTCTCTTCTCCATCCGGCTGGATGTGCCAAGGCTCAGCCCAGAGCGGGTGACCAGACGATTTCTGAGTAACAAGTTACTGCTAATCAGCTACACTTGGTAGTTGACTGTGAGGAGCTGGTTGCAAATCCTGAGTAAAATGTGTTAGCACAAACCATTGGAAGAGAGCGTGTTTTCCCTTGCAGTAGGTGGAGAACGTGGGGATGGTCTGTTAATCAGATCTGTCAGTGAGCATCTGACAGATGGCAACGCTCTGGGGATAATTAATCATTTGCTCCTGCAGGATGTTGAGTGTGGAATGATGGTGTCCGCAAAGATGCGAGCAGGAGGGGTTTGTGTGATGTGTCATCCGAGCACCCTGGAAAGGAGGGGGTCTTCCTCCAACGTGGACCTCGCTAGCCAGAGACAAGCCCATCTTGCTGAGGACCACGGGCTTTCTGCCTGCCACCGTTAGCTTTCCAGGGCATCACAGAGCAAAAGGAAGAAAAGGTGGCTGACATCTGTGGGCTTTGATCCGCCGTGAAGGCCTTCTGCCCCAGTTTGGGAAGTGGGGGGGACGTATTGGCAAAAATGCAGACGTTTGTAAGCCTGGTCTGTCGGGAGCAGTGAAGGAGTGAGTCCCTCAAATGAATGTTCTCCTTAGGAAAGAGTGAGCTGCTGTGAGTGAGCAGCAGCAGAATAATGTGACTCCGACGGCCGGTGTCACCGCGGAGCCCGGCATCCTCTCCAGATCTGCGCTGCCTGCGGGGCTGTCTGCTATTTTGAGATGAGTACACACAGCAAAGGTGGTGTTTGCAGGCAGCGCTCGCTCTCCCGGCGCACCTCGAGCCCTGGGTGTGAGGGTAGAAGTACAGCAACCTCTGTGTCTTTCTGTAATGCTTCTCTCTCTGTGTATGCTCAAAATCCTCCTTTCCAGAGGCAACTGCCTCAGCAGGGAGGGTGAAGCACAAGCAGAGGTGGTGCTGGCAGGAGGGGGCTGATGGATGAGTGGAAACCCCTCCCTTCCTCTAGATTTTGAGGGCTCCGTGGACAATTTAAAGTGGAGGAGAAAAAAGACATCTGTACCAAGGATTTGTCAGGCTTGTTCCTGGCAGACAAGTTGGTTTTATCGAGTGGCTTGACATGCAATTCCACGCAGTGTATAGATGTTTCTCTGTTTACTTAGAGGGAGATACTTTTTTTTTTAGCTGTCCTAAAAATTACTGCGTAATGGTGCATTTGCTTGGGGAAAACGAATGGGAAGGTGCTGTCAAAATGTCAGACTTGTCTGGAACAAGGGTCCTGCAGGAGGCAAGAGGCTTAGTCTGTCTGAGGATGTTTCATTTAGAAGTAATGAAGCCCTCAGCCTTTTGGGGACCCTGTTAATTGAGCTGAAGAGGTACGAGGCTGGGAAGGCAGAGACGCTTGCAGCGGCAGGGGGTCAGAACAGGTCATTTCTACTGTAAAATGATATCGGAAGGATGTGAAGAATTGTTCCAAAATTACATTTCCTCCACCTGAATCATTTTAGGGAAGTTTTATATGGTAAGACTAGGTGGTTTGCTTCTAGGTGAGAAAGTGGCTTGGGTCTGAGGTTTAGTTTGAAAGCTGTTCAAGGAAAGAAACGCAACCGTTCCCCGCTTTGTGAGTCATCGTGTGGGTCAGGAGACTTCGTGCACCTTCCAGATTTGTAAGGCTGCAAGTCAGCACGCTGTCTTTCCTCTCTGAGGAAAACTCTTGCTGGGAAAATGGCTCCTTGCAGAACCTGAAACTGGTTCCTTTATACCATGCAGATCTTTTATTTTTTTTTTTCTTTTTTTTTTTTAATTTCTCTCCCCTCCTTTGCATATTTGAATGGAGATAGGCTTTGCTGCATGAGCCACTGGGCATGGAGTTCCTCTTGATAAATTCATTTTGGTATTAAAATAACTTTCCAGATAATGGTGTTTGTCTTCTGAAGGCTTCCAAACTTTTACAACCCCTCCGAGGAAGCTGAGGAAGAGGACTGTGGTGGCTGCAGCCCATGCTGCTGGCAGAAGCTTGCTGCTTGCCCCAACTTTCCATTGAGCAAATCAAACTAACTAAACTAATTAGGTGTTAATCACCCCTCTTGTGCAAAATCCACTTATTTCACAAACTCTGACACAGAGTTGTGTAACAACAGACCAGGAGGGCGAGGCGATGTTGCTCATGTTGAAGTTTGGCCTTGCAGACCTGTTGTTGGTGTCAGGGTCAGTGTAAACCATGTCTAGAGTTGGCTTTTTCATGGGAAGCTTTCTGTTGTAAGGATATTTTTTGGCCTTGGACCCCTTCTCGTATGCCACAAGCTTAACAAGATCCTTTGTCCTTCTCCAGGGAAGCTTTCAAACTCGCTGCTGTGGTTTTGAATTGGCTGTGAATAAAAGGTGTTGTGCTTCTGCAGTGCCCGGCCCAAGGGCTGTAGAGCCCTCCGCACGCAATCCAAGCAGCCAGCAAACAAAGCCGTTCAATGTGGAGTTCTGTGCACGATTGCCTGGTGGAAAGCTGCAGGAGAGTCTCTGCAGCTGAGTCCCACGGGAGCAGGCTTTGTCTGAAGAACCACCCTCAGCAGGTGATTGCTCTGTTCGAAAAGCCAAGGTAGGCCTGATTGATTCATCAAGGTGGGCGGTTTAGTCCTTTGATTCAGTGTAGAGCAAAAGAGGTAGGAACAAGGAGAAGTGCGATTAGAGAGGTGGGAAGAAGACATTTTAAATGGGCTTGTGTCTTCCCCCTCCGCAAAGACGTTGTCTCCCTGCATGGTGGGTCTAAGCCACTTGAGTTCCCAGCTTGCGTGACTAATGGCCTTGGTGTCTTACATCCCAGAAGCAGATTTATAGCCTTGAGAAGTCAGATCTGATTTCTCCAGTTCCATCTGCAGAGTGAAACCCCACAAGTGTAACTCCTGTACAGCCTCCGAGCTTCTCCAGACTCCATCTCCCAGCATCTCCTCAATTCTGAACACGTAGCTCCATTTTACCTCCGAGTACCACACCACCTGGAGCAGCTTCTTCCAGGGTGGGGAGCCTTGTGTGTGTGATTTACCGAGCGAGGAGAGCGCTTGGAGACGAATGTGCAGTTCCCTCCTGCAGCTTAGAAGGCTGTATCTGTATTTTTAGGGTTTGTTTTTTTTTTTTCTTTCCCCATCTTATTGAGGTAGGAAGGGAAGATTATGGCACTTGATGATTTAATCAACGTAATCTCCAGATAAAACATGCTTATGTTATACTACAGGGAGATATTAATGTATGCTGGCTTGCTTCTCCTGAGGTAAATTAAATCATTAATTTTAAGACTGGATTAGGTGCGCATGTCTCCTGCCTCTTAAAAAGGCAGTTCAGGAGTTCTTCAAAGCTTCTTGGCTTGGCATTTCTTGGGAGCCATCAAGGCCTTTCAGTGCAGGTGTCACGAAAAGCGGAACCGAGCTGCGATGCTTGACAGCGCAGCCGCCAGCTCCACAGTAACTGAACGCCTCCGTGCTGGCACAGGACCTGCTAATGCCCGCTGCCTCCTTCCCCACCCCACAGCGGGGTTTTGCCAGCTCATTCATTCCGTGAGAAGGTTTCACCCCAGGTCTGGGGAACTGGCAGTCGCGCCTTTGATCAAACCTTGAGTGTCTTCCTCATTGATGGAGGACCGAGCAGTTCCGTGTCTGTTGGAGGAGCCCTGGCCAGAGCAGGTGGCTGGTGTCCGCACACCTCTCCCCACGGAGAGAGCATAGTGACATCCAGAGTGATGCCTTGACTTGTGCTTGAAAATACGCCCGAGCAGAGCCGTTGCCCAGATGTTGGGTGGTCTTGGAAGTGGTGTCAGCACCTCTGAACTGGCCAAAAACTCCCCAAAACATATAGGTGAGGCTCTGTGAGTGCACAATGAGAATGAAAAGAAAAAGATCCTTACTGAGATGCGTGGAAGATGTTATAACTCTCATACAAGCAGGGAAACTGAGGCACAGTCTGCCTCTCATCAGAGAGGGCAGGGGCAGGGTGTAGAAGTAAAATTTGGATGCCTGATGCCAGTGTCTCTTCCTGGAGTCAGAGTAGCTGTACTGAGCCAAGCCTGCGCAGCAGCTCCGCTGCAGTTCCTCGCGGGAACGCCCGGTGCAGAGACACTGGCTCCAGGCGTGGAGGTGCCCTGTCTGCTTGGATGGCCAGCAGCTGTGGTGAGGAAACCAGGCCCTGCTGCTGAGACAGCTGGGAATGGTTCCTCAGGACCCAGGGGGAGGAGAAGTGATAGAGGCCCTCATTGCAATTTCAGGGTTATTACGGACGCGATAATGAGGCGTTGCGTGCATCATTTTTCAGTGCTTTGCTCCCCCGCCCCCAGTTCAGCCCGTGCACTAATGGTCTCCATCCCAGGAGGACAGTAAAGGCTCTGCTGGTGCTGTAACTCTGTTCATCCTGCGGCTGGGCATCAACTGGGCTGGTGCTTGTGCAGGTGGAGGGGGTGAGGAGTGAAGATGACTTCCCAGAAAGCTGGTGTGGTTCTCCGTTGGTGGAGAGGAGGTGCTCAAGATAGAGGTTGGGTCAAAGAGGAGATTGCTGGGCCCCCAGACCTGGGGAAAACCCTTCTGTGACGGAGGACCCTCTGTTCCTGCATGATTACATGTGTGCGTCCAGCTTCCCGTGGGGTTGTTTTTGGGGGCTGTGCATGTCCCTCAGGTGATGCCCGGGGGGGGATGCCTCGCAGGAGGCAGAGATCACCTCCCTGCAGGTGCCCATCTTAGCAGGAGAGAAGATGAAAAGATCCCCAGCTGGGATCTGTCACTGCTGCCTGCCGGTATCGAGGATCTGTCACTGGCAGAGCAAAAGGGAACAATATTATTTTTGGTTTGATCTGGCTGTTTTCCCTCTCCAAGTACCGCAGGCTGCAGCGGAGCCGACCAGACACGAGGTGCTGCCAAGCGCTCGCGCCGCTTCACCTTCGCCTTGGTGCGGGTTTTTCACAATGGGGAGAAGTGCTTTTTTAATTATAAAGGAAACCTTTGTAGTCTCTCATGCTGGCAGAGACCTGGGGGTGAAGCTGATACACAAAATGTACTTTGGACGTGGTTTAATGCCTCTTCCAGGCTGCTGCATCTCTCCTGCATCCTCCTGCC
Source organism: Chlamydotis macqueenii (assembly GCF_036417535.1). Classification (NCBI taxonomy): domain Eukaryota; kingdom Metazoa; phylum Chordata; class Aves; order Otidiformes; family Otididae; genus Chlamydotis; species Chlamydotis macqueenii. The sequence goes on along the minus strand of NC_141572.1, from coordinate 12,452,416 downwards.
AGTCACCCACGGGGCCAGGCAGGGCTGTGTTTGGGACTGGGGGCCTGGGTCTGACGGAGGGGTTCCAGGAGGCTTCGGTGCCCCATTCCTCTGCCTGCAGCCTGGAGGAGAGAGCCAAAGCAGGCGGCTTTAGCAGCCAGAGCAGGAGAGGAGGGAATCCCTCCCTTCCCAGGGGGCAGGCACGCTGCGAGCGGCACTGGGATCCCACAGGTCCTGAGCTCTTTCCCCTTTCTCTATCCACGCCGCTTCCCAACAGAGCGTGCGATCAAATCAAACACGGCAGGATTATTTATTGAGGTGCCTGTTTGAAGTTGAATGGACAGGAATTACATTTCAAAACTGTGAGAGAAAGAGCTTTTTAGCTCTCTTCCTTCCTCCAAAATAGCAACCGCGTCGCCGCATGCCACGGGGATGTCAGGGTGAATCTGTTTCACTGACAACAAGATTGTTCTGTCTAGACAGGGAAGCGCTGCTGAACGGAGTGAGTCTGCAGAATAATTTAAAGCCAAAATACTTCACAGGCATTAAATTTAAAATAAAAACTGGCTTGACACAGATGATGCTTGACGGATAGCTTGCGTGGGGGCGGGATGGCGGCTGGCTTTGAGACAGAGCTTGATGGAGGTGATTGACGGATGTCACTCAGGGTGACCTGGTGGCTGCTGACCTGTCACCTTTCCCAAACAAGTTGTTCCAAAAGAGTGGGTTCATTGAGGCATCCAGCTGGCCCTGCGGGGCTCAGTGCAATATCTTGGACCTGTCCTGAATTTTTTTGTTCCCAGGCAGCCTGTCCAGCCCTCCCCAGCCCCTGGGTGCCTTGTCCCCCCTGTGCCGCTCTGTGTCCACCCCACGGCCTGACCACACTGAGGAGAAGGAGCAGAAGGGGTTGTGCGGAGGGGAGATGAGCCTTGCGTTCGCCATCTGCCTGGAGGGGCTGGCAGCCAGGGCTGTCAGGCAGAGCGGTGTGGCAGTGCGGTTGCAGCCCAGCTGGCATAAGGGATTTACTTTCTTCTGGCAGAAAAAGAAAGATGAAATATTAAAAGCATGTCTCAAAGGCTGGAATATATATATATATGTATATGTATTTTTTTTTTTCCCCTTTTTGAGGAGGACTTCAGCATTGCTCAGAGAGGCAGCAGCCGGTCGGAGCAGGAGGGATGCCAGCCATCTGGAGAAAGCAGGGAGAGGGGCCGAAGGAAGGGAGGAAGAAGAGGTGTGTCTCAAGAGGGCTGATCTTGGAGCTCAAGGTGAATGCTGATGCTTCAACTCCACCCTAGCCTGTAGGACTTTGCTTTAGTCTCGTTTGGCTCCTGTTCAACGGCAGGAAATAAAAACTTTTTTTCTTGTCTCTGTCCCTACAGATGAGGGCAGTGCCCCTCTGAAGTAGGAGGACACCTCCACGTTGACCCCTGTCCTTGGATGAGGGAGGATGCAAGACAGGAGGAGCAGAGGGCAACGCATCGGTCAGATCCCTCCAGAGAAGTCCTGCTGGCTCCGAACTTGTCATTTCTGGCATCCTGGTGAGTCCAAGAGTCCCCTGATGGCTTTCTGAAGTGGGCATGGTTTGAGGTCTCTCCTGGGGCTGAGCTATTCCGTTTGCTTCTGCTGATGAGCTTAGGGGCAGGCTGTCAGGGGAGAGCCTTGCTGGCAGGCAACAAGGCATAGAGATGCGCACTCTCCTAAATTCAGCAGAATTTGGAGCCTCCTATTTTTTTTTTCCCCCCCAAGCAGTCATCAGACATCTCCGCGTGCCTTCACGCGGCAGTTCAGCTGCTGGGTGGGCAGTGGGAGCTGGCATCCCAATTGGGTGCTCTCGCAGGGGATGCGAAGAGAGGAGTTCTGCGCTTTTGCCAAGTGAGGGGCTGGAAGGAAATGTTCAGGGTGTTTAAAGCTTTTCCTTCTGTTTCTTTGATGTCTCCATTCTGCTCTTGCTCTGGGTTAGCCGCTCTGGGCCAGATTCAGAGGAAAGGTGGGAAAGGGGAAGGTGCAAGTTCAGCATGGCAGGGAGTAGACCCGGAGCCCTCTTGACTTTACACCTCTATGAGCGCTGGCTGTGAGCGCTGCGTGTTTGCTGATTAAGGATGTACCCGAGCGAAGCCCGCTGGGGAGACAGTGGCTTGCTCGGGGTCACGAGATGAGTGAGCGGTTGAACAGAGCTTGACCTCAACTCTCACTCCTGCCGCTGCCTTCCCTCTGAATCCCCATCTCCCACATCATCTCCGTCAGGATGGGGTGGGGGCAGGCAGCAGAAGGGAGCCCTGGTGTCCATCATCCCCCTCCAGCCTTGCCTTCCACTTTCCCCTCCCTGCCTCCTGAAAGACCCTATGATTAATTATACCACTCCGCAACCTCCGAAAATTTATTTAGGGTTTTATGTTTGCTGTTGCTGCTGCTTACACAATGGCAAATCTACTGTGGCTGCATCCCAAGCAGGTGGCAGCTAATAGGTCAATAAAGCGAATCGCACCATTAGAGCTGTCGAGAGGCAGGCAGGTAGAGGGGAACGCCGTGGGGAAGTCAAGACAGATCTGCTTTAGAAGGAACGCGTCTGGCTATGCTGGTTTGTAGGAAATTGCTCACTTCCCTGATGGCATCTGCCACTTTAATAGATCAATTTTTCAACTATAGTTTGTCTAGCTTAAGCTTTCTTTTCCCTGCATCCCATGCTCTCCTAAAATTTAGTCTAATGGCTCCTTTTCATCTCTGACAGTGTTGGAAGTTGTTTTCCTTAAAGATTTTCACACTCTTTTCCTTGGGGTGTACAGAAAAGGAGGGCTGGGAGGATTGTCAGCTGAAGGAAAGGGAGAGCTTCAAACCAGGAGAAAGCCCTCTGGAAAACGCTGCCAAAGGCAGGAGAAATCAGCCCAATTTAGAAATCACCTCTGAGCATCTTGCTTGGTGCCTCTGTCAAGGGGCTGAGGATGGCCTACTGTGAATGGATAAAACGCTGCTGGACCCACATCTCGGCGGAAGGGAATGGGGCAGGCGTGACTCCCTCGTCCTGCTCAGGGGCTCTGCTCCTGCCTGGAAGGGCACAGGCTGGTTTGTACCTGCTGGGAATTCGCACGCAGTGGGAATCTCTTCCCAATGGCTTTGTGCGCATGCTCTGTGTAGGGCGCCTCCAGCAGCCTGCATCCTCGCGGGAAAGGCAGTTCAGATACCCTGGCTCCTTCTGCTTCCTCCCTGTGAGTGCCGTACTGCTTCTGCAGAGATGGTTTGATAAATCGAAGCAGGTTGTGTTTATTCTATAAAGCTCTGTAGGTATCCTGCACTGGATATCGCCTCCCAGTGCACGGGGAGCAATTCAGCTTGAGGAATCGTTGCCGACGCCGTTATCTCTGTAGCCAGTCCTGCCTGATAAACGTGCTCCCTCCAGGTCGGCAGAGCCCAGCGGGGAGCCAGCTACGCCTGTGCGCTGGGCTCTGCTGTTTAGGGGAGAGCAGGGCTTCTGCTCGGGGGCTGCTCGCAGGCTTCCCAACAACAGGCGCTCAAAACGAACCCAAGGGATGCTTAAACACCATGGGACTAACAGAGCTCTCGTGCAACCAGCCTTGGGAGTCCCTGGGCTTTTTTCCAGCCCTTTTGGGAACTGGGGGTTTAAGTTCCCTAGCTGGGAGGGGCAGGAATTTGGTATAATTTTTGTGAGCTGAGAGTCCTGTTGTGCTTCCCCTGACCCTAGGCTGGGTCAGATAACAATGGCAACCGCTGCCCTGGCTCTTGCTGAAGGACAGGAACTGGGAGGAAGACCCCCCCCTTTTGCCACCATCTCCAGGCAGAAGGGGCTCATGGAGCCTGGCAGGGGCAGGGGAGCCCTTCAGGGGCTCCCTGAGCTCCCGCCCCGGGGTCGGCTGCCACCCTGGTGCCAAAAAAGCAGGGATGGTCTCTGCCCCATCTGAGCAGGCAACGGCAAATGCGGAAAGCTGCCAAATGGCTCCCTTCTGAGACTGCGGGACTAGGGTAGAGAAAGTGACTTTTATAGAAATAAAGGAGACTTCCTTTTGGGTCAAGTGCTCTGGAAAGGAGGGATTTTTGAGATGAAAGCCTTTTTACTCGGCTAATGTAGATTTACATTGCCTAAAAGGAAGTCTGCCTTGTGTTGGGGTGTTTTTCCCTCTGGGGGCATTGTGATTGCTTTTGAAGATGAATTTTCAATGTACAAAGGAGAAGAAGAAAGCTGAGAGACAGAAAGGGCTTTAAAAATTACCAAGGGTTCATGTGGTCTGTTTTAATTTGTTAGCATGTCTCTCTTGCTTGTAACACCCCTGTCAGGTGCAGGGCTTTTCCTCTTCCCTTCCTGACTTGTTCCTTCCCACTGGCATCTTTATCAATCCCAGCCTCTGGATTGTCTTTTTTATTTTTATTTTTATTTTTTTTTTTACCTGTTCTGGCTTTGGTAAGACTACAGGAAGCATCGGAGTGTTTTGCCTCTCTGCTTTTGCTGGTTTCTCCTCCCCTGCCCTGGAGGGACGAGGTGCACGCAGAGCTCTGCTCTGTGGCTGCGTAGTGTGAAATGCTGTAAAACCCAAGCATCGATTTGTCAGTCAAAGGTGTCTGTTTGCTCCCTGGTCTGGGGCTTTAATGCCTGCAAATCCATCTTTCACTCCCCGATGGTTTGCTTTAAGATTTTTGAAATCGACTGTTGTGCTTCGGAGCTTTGGGAAGGGAACAGAGTCAGCCAAGCCAGCGTTCCTTGTGCCGGCTCACCCGGGGGGTTTGAACCAGACAGAAACCTGAGAGAGCCCGTGGGGCCTGGTTCAGCAGCTCTGTGGTTCCCAGGCTTTGTGGATGGTAGGGTTGTGGCATGTCCTGACAACAGATGTCAGAAAAACCTGAAGACTTTTTTTTTTTTTTCCCAACAGCATATTCCCATCTGTGCTTCCCATCCTTTCATAGCAATCACAACTCTTACTCCCTGTTTTCAAAGTGTTATGCTCCACTGTTCTTCAAGTGGAGTTCTTCCTTCTGTGGAGGAACATGGCAGTTTGGGGTGGAAAGGATCGCTGCTGCCCATGGCTGCTCTCCTGCGGGAGTTGCTGGTGGTGACCTGAGCAGGGAGACCTGGCTGCAGCTCCTGCCTTGGCCCCTGCCTGCTTCATCATCGTGGGTCAGCTGCTGCGTTAACCTTGCCTTTTCCCTTGCTAAAAGAGAGTGAATTACAGGGAAAAGTCCTTTCCAAACGCTGGAGCCGGGGTGGCTTTGCAGCCCTGGGAGGTGGAGGTTGGAGTGGGGCGAAGAGGAGGGCTGGGGAGATGCAGGTGGCTCCTGGTGCCAAATGCCAGCAGCAGATTTATCAGGAAGGAGCCGAAGGAAGCGTATCAAGGATGTCTCAGCTGTTCAAGTGAGAAATCAAATTAAACTTTGCATCAAATAGCGGAGCTGCTCTGTGCTGGGAGTTATGTCAAATTCATTACAGCTTTCTACACGCCAGCCCCTGGGGGTCAGTGGAGAGAAAAACCAGTGCTCTGTGTCGGGGGGCTGTGTTTGCCTGCTCACCTGGATGTGTTAGCGATGTGGGCAGAGGAAGAGGGGATGATTGCTTTAACCTTCAAGATTCCTGCGGGGAGGAGGAGGAGGACACTGCCTCCAGAGCAGCGCTAGTTCCCTGTGCTGTTGACGGCAGGCTGGGACACGCATCCATCGGCCTGCGCCGCGGGATGCTGGTGAGGACTGGGGAGAGAAGCCCCAGAGAGCTGGAGATGTGGAAGATGCTCCTGTCCCAGCTGCATGTCTCCTGATCTCTTGTTAACAGGCCAGGAGATGGAGCCCTTTGGGAACCCTGGGGTGTCTGGGAGGTGGATGAAGATCAAAATATCTGCATCGTGCAGAAATATGAGTTCAGACTTGCTTCTCATCGGGCACAAGTCCATGCTTGCTCCAGGCAAGGAAAAGATCTGGACAACACATTGCTCCCTCGATGGGGACAGATTGCTTGGAGGCTGGATGGAGCGCAGACTTGGCAGGAGAGAGCCTGGAGCTGGGAGGAAGCTGCTGGTGCAGCAGCAGGGGAGTCGTCTGCCAGGAATCTGCGATGCCATGGGAGTTTGGCTGCAAAATGTGTTCCCTGCGCTGCTCACCAGAGGCTCTGAGAGCTCCCAGGTGACCACAGCGTGTCCATACCCGCTCCTCACCAGCGGTGTGGCATGCCACCGAGCTGGCAGCCGTCGGGAGGAAAAGAACATGGCTCCACCCACTGCGAATGCTGGGTGCCAAAGTTTTCTCTGGCTCATGTGCTAAGGCCCAGGCTTGACTAATGCTATCTGGTTTTTCTTCCCACCCCTGATGCGTGTTGTGCATCGCTTTAGAAGCACTCAAGCGCTGGCTTGATATTAAAAAGCCATTTGCGATACTGCTGCTTTGCTGGCAGGAGAAATCAGCCTGGCCCCGGAATGTGCCCATCCTGGTGCTGGGGCAGGGCAGCCCGTAACCGGCAGCGGTGTCTCCTCCGGTGTCCTGCCCGCTGCTAGGTCTGGATTAGGGCTCTCCAGCCCAGAAAAAGATCTTTCCTCCCTCCTTTTCTGTTGACTTATAAGAATTTTTAGGAATTTAAGATGCTAAACCTCAGTTAGGCAACACTTATTAATTTCCGAGATGTGATTTATTTACAGAATGTTCCCATTCACAGCAGCAAGTGCTGTTAATTGCTGTAGTTTGCTTTCCAGAGACTTGAAAAGCCAGTGAAGGTGACTGCCAGGCAGGCAGGGCTGGAGGTGGATCTGGCCACGCGGGGACACGAGGAGCTCGTCGAGGAGCCGACTCTGACCCAGGCACTTGGGATTTTGCTGGGAGTGCTCCCTGTCCTAGGGCATGGGAACAGGCCAAGGAGCGGGAGGAACACCCATCCCCTCATTGTGGCTATTTTAACCCCACCATCCTGTGGTGCTGTTTGCCATCCCTGCTCTCTGCCTTAGTCCCTTTGCCCCCAGGCACCTTCATCCTGCACCAGTGCTGCTGCGGGGCTGAACGAGTGCCTCTCTGTGTAGATCTGGAGGCAGAGCTGCAGAAAATCAATGGAGCCGAGAGCAAATGAGGTACCGCGTGCTTGTCCTTCAAGCTGCCGGCAGTGGGGACGGCATCTTTGCAGCGTGATGGCTCAAGGTTATTTTTTCTTTCTTCTCTCCCTGGCATGGGCTGTTGCTCAGAGCTGCAGAGATGCTGTGCTGAAGCTCTGCTAACACGCGAAGCCCCGTGACTAATTTCTCCAGAGCGGGCTGTGCCGTGCTGTTTCCCTGTGAGACACCAGCTCCTCCGGGATGAGGTGGGCTGTGGGGCAGAGCTGCCATCCAGGCAGAGACAGCGGAGACTTCAGCTGCTGCAATCCCCTGTCCTATTTTAACTCTGTTTATGAGCGCCTGTGGCAAGGGGAGGGAAGTGGCCCCCTGTGTTTTGGGGAAGGAGAAGCTCTCCTTTCTCCTGTTTGTGGACCAGTGGATTCCCTCTTGCCATCTAGACTGGCAACATCTTTGGGAGAGTCTCCCAGGTGGCTCTTCAGGGAAAGAAGTTGGAGATTGATCAAAGTGCCTCATCCAGAGTCAAACCGCTGGCTCCACCTTGTTGTGCTTTCCAAGGACCCCTGCAAAAGGGCCAAACAGAGCTGCTCCCCTTCCCCTCACACGGGGCTCGGGGACTGTGTGACTTTGTGTAGGAGCCATGATGAAGTCCTTGGTTCAGCTCCAGAGCCGCTGCTGTAACTCTGATGTTTCATGCAGGTTTAGACAAATTATTGCAAAATAGCCCGCTCATCTTCTGGCATGCCCTTCTCCCCACTGTACCCAGCTCAGCCTGCTGATGAAGCTGTTGTTCCACACAATGGATTCAGCCATCAACCGTCATCTCCAGTTGAGCTTGATCTATAACGCCTGTTGGTAGGCACGGGGAAGCGCTCAGCGCTGCCGGGAGCAGGCGGTGTGTGCAGCCTGGGTTTATTAGCCATCTGGCACGCTGCTGGGCCGTTTGTCACCAAGGATCCTGCAGGAAGAGCTTCTGATGCTGCAGTGAACTCTGTGCTGTAGGGAGAGCCAGGATAATTTCTGGGAGCTCGTGGCGGGCAATCCTGGCTTCTCAAGTGCCGAAAACCAGTGAGTTTGGACCACTGCCTTCCTGCTGTGATGTTCCTCTTGAACATCCTGGTCCAGGTAGGCATGGAGAAACATGGCCTGCTTCTTCCCAGGCTGAGTGTGCCAGGAGGCTGCCGGAGGGGCTTCTGGTTTTGTTTCTCTTCCTCCTGCATTCGGTGATGCCTCGTGATGTAGTGAGCAGGGGCTGCAGGGAACATGCCTTCTCGCTCCTTGGCTGACCTCCGAAGCAGGAATCTGACCCCAGATCATCGCCTGGCCTTTGTAGGGCTTGCGTGCAGATGCTGAGCTGGGCAGCTCCAGAAAATGAAATGTGGAATGGAAAGGTGAGGGGCCAAGGGGTTGCAGACGGCTTCGCTGCTGAACTCCGTTGTCTAGAGGAGAGCTGTATTCTGGATGTAGCTTGTGGTGTTCTTCCCAGGTCGAGCCGCCTGTTGGAGTGAGGGGATGCTTCCCTGGCAAGGGACTGACCACAGACACAGTTCTGCTGCGTTGTAACGCAGTGGTAGGGAGCCCAGCTTTACGTATGGGTAGGTAACGAGAGAGCTCCTCTGAAGGCTGTTGTGTTTTGCAGGAATAAGCCTGCACTATTAGGGTCGCTTTTAAAACCTCTTACCGCTGTGTTCTTCAGCGACGCCCGTAATAAAGCCCCAAAATGAAGGGGGTATGGGCTGTAACGAAGCCAGGAAACCCCCTGTGCTTTTAGGGAACGGCGCTGTCTGGAAACTGTCCCATGCGCTGGAGAAGCCTGGGTTTGTGGCAGAAGCATGCTTTAGATAAGCTGGTTTTGTTGGCTTGTTTAGAGATATGTTGGGGATGCATAAAGGTGGATCTGAGTGGTTTATTCACCAGTGGTGCTCCAACCCCCTGTGCCGTGCCCTGTCCCTTCCCTCCCCATGCACATCTCCTCAGCGAGATGGAAGCAAGGCGGGGGGATGCACGCTGCCTTTGCTGTCTGGCCGGCTCTGGTGCCCGTCTCCCTCTGCATTGTGCTGGGAGACCAGAAGGGATGCGAGGCTGGAGATGTGTTCATTCCCCAGCCAAACCCAGGGGACATCCCTGGCCCTTGGCATCGCAGAGACGGCTGAAGCAGGCCCTTCCCCAGGCACATCCCTGGCCGCAGCCACAGCACAGCCCCAAATATCCTCTCCTCTGCGCTAATCCCATTCAGAGCCTGCCCTGCACTTCTTCCCGGCGAGGCCGCAGACATGAGAGGCTGGCTGCCGGCATTGGGGCTGAATAGATCGGCTCTCCCCTCGGGAGCAGCTCGCTCAGCTTGCGCTCGAGATAAGCGGGGCTGCGTCCTCCTGGCTGTCGGACTCCTGGGCAGCTGGCGGAGCTGCGATTAGCCTCAATTTATGCAGGCTGTTAAACAAACACCTGCGAGGGTCAGGGACTGAGAAGCAGAGTCATTTTTTGCAGGCAAATAGTCATGTTGCATTAAACTAAGAACATTATCTTTTTTTTTTTTTTTTTTTTTGTGGTGCCTCTTAGAGCTCCGAGACATCCCTAGTCCTCGTGAAATTTGTAGGGGTATGAGCCAGCGAGATTACCACAAACAGCAGCGGTGACTCTAACAGCGCCTGATGTTCTCGCAGCGCTGGGCTGATTGCTGTGGGCACAAGCACGGTTGTGACTTCTGGGGCTGCTGGCGGTTTATAAACGTGTCCTGCTCTTATTGCTTTCTCGGCTGCTTGCAATTCTCCGCAGCTCACCCCTAATCTCCTGCAATAGACCCGCTGTTACCGCCAGCGGTGTGATGGGTCGCATCGCAGGGGCACCGCGATGGCGAGATCTATCGGAGTGTTAATAAAAGGGCTTAACGTGGAGAAAAGGAAACCCTGCTCCCTCTAGAGACCTCGCTGATGAATCTCATCTAATTAACCTCGGAGGTGATCGCTTACAGCGGTGGTGTGTGCCAGCAAATAGTCTCCATCCAAATCCAGCGCGAAGGCGGGTGGCTTTCCCCGGCGGAGAGCCCGACTCGACCTGCAGCTGAGAAGGGCTGGAGCAGAACTGGGCTGAAGGATCATTACCTATTAGATCTTAAGAAAAAAATTTTTACACTGAGGGTGGTGGAGCACTGGCCCAGAGAGGTGGTGGATGCCCCATCCCTGGAAACATTCCAGGCCAGGTTGGCCGGGGCTCTGAGCAACCTGATCTGGTTGGGGATGCCCCTGCTCCTTGCAGGGGAGTTGGACTGGATGGGCTTTAATGGTCCCTTCCAACCCAACCCATTCTGTGACTCTATGATCCAGAAATTTGACTCAAACTGCAGGGCAGTTGTTGCATGCGGATGCACATGTTTTATCCCAGTGGATCCCCGGGGCCTGGAGCAGACCCAAGGGGTTTCTCTGTGCATGGCAGTGCCCTGGCAGTGCCCCTGCCTCATCTGCCGCCCCGCACCGTGATGTTTGCTTGTGTGTGGGAGGTGGATGGATTTCTTCCTCCCTGGGCACTTCCTTCTGCTCCTAAGGGAATTCTTTCAGTGGAAGCCTTTGCTTGTTTCTTCACAGATAACTGGACAAATCCCATCCTCTGCGATAAGGACGTGCCAGTATTACCATTGCCCACCACCGTAACACATCCCCTTTCTGAGGCTGCGTAAAGGTAAGATCTGCAGCAACCAAATCGCTTGGTCTTTCCTCCATCCTTCACTCTTGTCTCCAGCATGCCCCGGGATGTTCTTTCTACCCTCTGTTTTTGCAATCAGTTTGCCAAGTCCCTTTCATACAAAGGAGGAAAAAAAAATAAAGTAGCTCTGTAATATACTATGGATACCAGCAATGGGTGGCCGTGAGGAGCGTGGGGCAGCTGAGGGATAGGGAATGGAGTCCCATGGGCTGCGTTTGGGGATTTGGGAGTTTCTTTCCACTTAAATTGCCCAAATTGAATATTTCCTCCCTCATATTTTTTTTTTTTTCTAAAGCACTGAACTTTCCCTTGGCCTCGAGGGAAATGTGCTGGTGTTGGATCTGTTTCTCTCCCGAAGTCTCACATCAATCCTGCCTCTAATTTGGGGTCTTTTATGTAACTAAAAATAGCTGCAGCGTTGGTAGCTCTGCGGCAAGCTGTTTGTTACTCTTCCTGTGCTTGCATTTAGGTTGGCTTGCGGACGCATATGTTCCTAAAATTTCTGTTCCCTCTCAGCAGCGTTTCCGATGCTGTTCCTTGGCGCAGTCCCTCGTTCCCTGTTCTCTCTCCCTCCTGGGAATGGTGAACAAACCTCCTGTGTTTTGTCTTTCCCTTCCCAGCTCCATGACTGGGCTCTATTCCCACTCCGGTTGCTGTCGGAGCACCAAGCCTCTCGGTCCTGCTGCTGCTTTACTCTCCAGTTAATTACCCCTTCCTTGCTTCACTAAGCTGGTTGGAAGCATTACACTTCTACCCTGTGGTAGATCCTAGCACAGAGTTCCTTGGGAATATTAAATGAACCAAGTTATTTGTTAACAGTTATCTACAGAGGAGCTGGATCAGTGACAGTTTTCTGGCCTCAGTTGCCAAAATCTCCTCAAAAGGTCAATTTCCTGTACCAGAGCTTCTCAGATGGATCCAAACAACCCAGCTTCTCTGGACACCTGGTCTCTGCCCTCCCTGGGGTTTGTGCAAGGAGCCCAAGGCAGGATGAAGCAGGGAGGTCTGGATGGCTCCTCTTGCAGATGCTCCATTCCCTCAGAGGCGAGGGCATGCGCCTGCAGGTCAGGGCTTTCAGCCATGATTCCTTTTTTTAAGGTCCTTATCTTAGTCTCCTAACAATGCTTCCTTGTGTTTCACGAGGAGTCCAAAGTACGTGCCGTAGCCCTCTGGGAACAAGGGGTGAAAGATGCTCAGTTCTGCCACTTCTGTGAGGCTGCCCCCCTTTGCTGGTGTGAAATCCTCTCCCGGCTGGGCTGTGAGGGTGTGGGGTGGAGCGGAGCCCGGATATCGCTGGCACAGATGCACCGTGTGCTGTTCCATCATCTTACCACGTGTTTTCTCAAAGCCAGAGCGTGGCTGTCACAGGTGTGGTGACAGGAGCGTGACCGCGGTGTGAAACAGATGGAAGAGGACCTAAAGCTTTCCCTGATTCCTGCAATACCAAGAACTCAATTTGCTGCCCCTCTGCAGCACGGGGATTTTCTGATCATGGCAGCCTTCTGTCCACCCGAGCAGCCCTTTGCCGTTCCTACGGTCACCCCACGCCCCAGCAGCCATTTCAGCAGAGCACCAGCTTCTCTGTGCACAGGGCCAGCAGTGCAGTTTCCCCCTTGCCACCTACCTTAGGGTGGCTTCTGCAGGGAGAGGGTCCTGGTTTAAATCTTCCTTGTCTGGGGAGAAAACTGGGGAGAAATAACTATTTATGGGTCTGCATGCTGCTGTGAGAAGGGGGCCAGGCCTCTTTGTGGGGTCACGGAGGCATCCCAGGGTGCTGGGAGCTGTGGGTTAAGGCAGCATGCCGGCCCTTCTGTGCTGAGAGGCGGGGATTTGCTGTCTGTCTGCACCGCCTGCCCCTGCGGATCCCCTCCAGACAGAGGAACCAGCCTCTCGCTGTAGCAAAAAGGCGATTCCCCCGAGATCCACGGCCCTGGACACCCTCGCTGCCCCACTGATGCTGCGCTGGGATGGAGATGCTGGCACAACCCTGGCCCCATAGGCAGAGCTGGTGCGGCTGTCTCCAGATGGTGCCCATGGCATTTGGGAGGGATGGGGAAAGTTCAGCTGCCCCCAGCCCTGCCTCAGGACCCATTTGTGGCTTGCTCTCGAGAGCAGGATGCGGCCCCATGCCTTCTGATGGCTCAGAAAGCCGCTTCTGCAGCGAGCTGTCGGGGAAGAGAGCAGGCATTCCCGGGCTGCCGCTCTGCTCCGTGGGAGGAAAGGCTTCAAACAGTAATTAGCTAGCGTTGCCATTTCCAGAGAAACGGCTTGTGGTGTGCTGGACAATGGGCTGCGGGAGGCAAACGGGTTAAAAGCTTTAATTCTGGTGAGATATATTTAGGTGGGCTTTTTTCCTTTCCAAGGAAGGCAGGTTAAAGAGGCTCTGACTCTTTAAATAGACTGCTTTCTCCTTAACCAGCCAGGAGCTCTGGTAGGAGCATGGGCCGTTCCTTTCCACGGCTGTCCTGGCGCTCGTGCCACGCGCCAAACGCAGCTGAGCTTCCTGGAGACCTGCCCTTGCGTCAACAGCAGAGGGGCTGAAATGAAAGGCTCAGTTTTCCCTTGACAGCTGTCAAAAGAGAGAAGTTATTGGCTGCCACTTGCCAGCTATATTATTTATTTTATTAGCTGAAGCATAGCAGCGTAAAAGATAATTTAGTCTGGGTTAATGCAGCACAATGCAAAACTCATTACCAAGCCAGCTCTGTGTTCTCCTGCCGCTGTGGCCAGCCCTAGATGCCTGCGCATCCCCGGTCCCCTTGTACAGCACGGGCTGAGGCACCGGGACAGCCGCAGACCCACGGAAGGGAGCTGACAGCAGCGGTCAGAGCTCATTTCCCAGCACCTACTGCCAAGGCTGCCTCCACCGTTGCCTCGTTTGCAGCCTTCAGCGGCTTTCGGCACCGACACGAGCGAGCACCGCTGATGCTGCCATCCTGGAGCTGAAGCTCCTGCTTAACGTGGGAAGGCAGGAGCATCTGTCCCCACCACTTCCCTGCTAGTGCGCTGCTATGAAGGCAAAAAGCCATCTGCCTGCAGAGGCTGAGCTCCCTGGTCGGTGATATTTGCTAACCCCAGAAGAGGAATTGCTGCTATGGGAGGGCAGGCAGAGGGACGTGTGATGAGATACCACCTCATCCTCTGAATTCACTGAAGAGTGGATCTTCCACATGTTGCCTTCCTCTTGACCATGAGACCAGACCCACAGCTCTTCGTGTGATACCAAACCTCCTGATATCTCCTCCTCACAGCTGCTGAAAGAGGCTCAACACAAGATGACAGTCCTGTGTCACTCCTGCCTGGATGTCTCCTCTTCCTCACAAGGCTGGTGTTGCCTGATGGGGTCTTGCCTTCATGAGGAGCCTCTAGTGCTGTGTTCACACTGATCTTGTAAAGCATCTCGACTCCTGAGGGCATTTGCATGACGGAGCTGGTTCAAAAATGCTTTTACAGAGCATGGTCACTTCTTATGAGCCAGCGTTTGCAGAGCAACCCCTGCAAACAGCTGGATTGCTGGCCTGGGAAGCCCGGAGCTGTTGAGGGCTGAGGGGCACCTGCAGCTCGATGGTCTACAGCCTGACCCAGCCCACTGCAGAGCAGTCCTGGCCCTTTGGTGTGCCTCTTTCTGTGGTTTCATCTACATTCTGCTACCTCTCCTTGTCACATATCTGGTGGTATCAAGTCCTAAGCATCTCATATTCTGGATGTTTATAAGTTATAAGGGAAATGGATTTCTTCCTTAATCCTCTGAGCTTTTTTCGTTCCTCCATTGTGTTAGTTAATTCATTGTTTAAGCTGTGTGTCAGCTCTTGTTCTGGCTTACTATAGATGAGGCTGGCTTCTCAGCACTTTTGCCTCCTTCCTTTGCCCATCAGCTTCTGCAGCAGAGCTTTGATTCCCTCTGGGAACGCGACCGCTGTGGATGCAGGCTGACCAATACAGCAGTTCAATGAGTGCTTTGATCCTGACGAGCGTCGTTTGCCCTGGATAAGTCAGGGAGCATATCTTCAGTTGCAGGTAATAGGCAGTAACGTCCTCCTTCCGCCTCGTCTGGAGGTTTCCAGGTCTCCCTTTCACCCAAAGGGGCTTCCTTGCTTCCCCCATGGTGGGAGGCAGAGATGCCTGAGCAAACTCTGAGTGAGGTATTGTGGAGTCCAGAAGCTGCAGCGAAGCTTTAAATGAGGCTCTTGCCCTCTGTAATCATCCCATCTCGAGAAGCACGCGATGTTACCTCAGGCTACAGGGCTTCTTCCCAGGATGGGTTGATCAACATCGACCTTGTTATCTGGGAGTTCTCCTGGCAGCCTCAGCGGGGGGACACAGAGGCACCAACTGCCGCTCGATGCCAGCCAGTAGCGTGCTTTTGGCTGGTTGGATGACTTACGCTTTCCCAGATGAGCATTTGCTCCATGTTGGATGCACTCTTGCCCCACTGGAGCAGGAGCTGGGCTGGGCAGGCTGTGACCCACAGCATGGTGTGCAGGGGAACGTGGTACTCCCGGGGTGGCATTCACAGAGGGTGAGAGGAGCTGAGCAACTTTTTTGTGATGGGATGGTCCTTCCACCGACCTTTGCCGCCTTGGTGAGGCTCTAACTGCCCTCTGAAACCCCTTCCCAAACCGCTGCGGGGTCAAAGCAGGCTTTGACAGGAGCCTGTGGCACCAGGTCCCCTCCCCTGGGCTCCTCTCAGCCATGACTGGAGCTCGCTGTGCGGCCGCCTACCTCCTGCTTCTTCTGCCACGTGATGGCTTCTGAGACAAATTGGGGTCCCAGGTGTCAGGACAGAACAAACAGAACTGGAAATCTCAGCTTAACCTGTGTGCAAGTTGTTCTGGGCTTTGCTGGCACAAGACTTGGTTCCATGCAGCCACTTATCGGCTGCTCTGGTGTCCGCTTCCCTCTGCCGCGGCCGGAGTCAGAGCAGAGAGGTGAGAACGAACCTTGGCAAACCGACCGTGCTCTCCTCACAGGGTGGGAAAATCCAAGGGTGGCCAAACCATCTCCACCCCTTGCCGGGTCACTGTGGCTGCGCATCCTCCCACCCACATCCTCCGGCCACGCGGTGGGCAGCCTTCCTCTCCCTCCCTTGCAGGAGAGCCCAGCCCCACCGCCCTGCTCATTCCGTTTGTCTGGATTCACGTTACAGTCGAGGATAAAGTCGCGGATATTTTCGTGCAGCAATAGGATCTCACCAGCCGGCTCTCTTAATAAGATCCTAGTCGTTCGCGGTGCCCGATTCCCTTATCTCCCCGCCGCAGACGTACGTTACCCCTCCGCTCACCGGCCAGGGAGGAAGCAGCCAAAATGCTGCTCCCCAGCCCAGTCTGTAGCCAAAGCTCCGACCCCTTCTCTGGCCTGTGAATAAAGGGGAGGTTAGATGCCAAAGCAAGGCATCAACACGGCATCGCCCACACTCCTGCGGCTCTCGGGGCCTCCTGGAAGCTGTCTGATGGAAGGGGAACGTTCCCGGCCGGAGATGTGACTGCCAGAGCATGCGTCTCAGCCAGAGTGCCCACTGTGAGCAGAAAATGTGGAGAAATAAGTGAAAAGTGAAAAAGAAGCTGGAAATCAACAGTGCTTCACCCACTATGGAGCCTGGGAAATGTAGAAGTTGTGAAGGGAAGCGAAAAGATGAGATGAGAAACTCTGGAGGAATTTCTAGCGGTGAGGAGGAGGAGGAACTGATTTTTAGCAGATGAAAAAAAAAAAGAAAGAAAAGGAGGGGGGAAAGCAATGCTGTTGGGATGGGAAAAGCAGAGCGCGTGGTGGTATCTGTGGAGAAGGGATGACGCCGTCAGCCCGCGTGACGGTGAAGATGTGTGAACCTGCCCCCGTCCCTGCTCTCCAGGCCGGCTTTTCTGGGAAGCGGTCGATGAAGTTTTGCGGGAGGCTGTGTAACGATTGACCTCGCAGGAGCGGGTCTTGGAAACGCAGAGAGCCAGCTCGGCTTGCAGCTGGGTCAAGCTGCGTTGCAGAAGGCGATATTGCTGCTGTTTAGAAATTTCTGCTTCTCTTTGGTCAGAGTCTTCGACTGCCTGTTGCAGCCCGGTACAGAAGCGAGCCTGGGTCGCAGCTCCGTGTTTCCACGCGGGGCATCTCCTCCTGCCGTACCAGCAGCCTGCTCTGCAAAGCCATTTTGGGTTGGCCCGCTGATGTTTAGCCAGTGCCACCCACCTCTATGACCCAGAGGAGCCGTTTGGCCACAGCTCCCCAGCTCTTCGAGACCCCTCGCAGTGATGCGGATGAACCCGCACCTAATTGCTTTCAAAATTCCCCGTTGCTATGACGACTCGCCAAGCGTGATGCACTCCAGCGCTGTCTCTCCGCTCCCGGGCCTTGCATCACCGCCAGAAAGCTGTGTGCACACCTCTGTAGGTGCGGGTGCTTTGTTCCAGCTTCCAGAGGTGTTTATAATCCCCTTGGAGCCTGAGCAGATTCTCCCCTGAGCTGGTGGAGGGTTTACTTAAAAGGTCTGATAATAAGGTTAAGGAGAGGCCGCTCACCCCGCTGCTGAGCGCTCCGACAGCTAAATTTAGCCCCTTGAGTCATAATGAGTCAGCGAATTGGGGGCAGGGAATCTTGATTCCTCTCCTTTTTTTTTTTTTTTTTTTTTTTCTTTTTTTCTTCCCCCCTCCAGATTGGCTTGGTTTCTGCCCTAATCCAGCACACTGCCTACCCACAGTGCTTTCCCCCAGAGCATCCCTGAGCCTGGTAAGTGTCATCTGCCATGGCGAGTGGCCTGTCTGCAGGCAAGCAGCATTGTTTCCCATCGTTAGTGGTCCCAGGCACGGGAAGGTCTGGCTGGTCAGCGTCCTCTCTTGCTGGGTAAGTGCTGGTCGAGGCTGCGGGCAGGTAGAGCATCCCAGGAGCTGCTTGGATACACGGCAATGAGTGAAGGTCTATCCAGATGCCCTTCTCCCAGTGCCAGAGTGCTGCAGCACAGCTAGGAGCAAGAGATGAGCTCTGAAAAACCAACATGAGTGTTAAAAGAAGCACTATCAGGAGCTCCAGGTTTGCTGGACCTCCAGAGCTGCTCTGTGCCATGCCCAAGCCTCCTCCAGATGGGCCTGTCCCCGTGCCGTGCTGCAGCCATCCATCCTTTCCAGGAGCAGGGACGGGTGCCAAGGTCCCCAGGAGGCTGTGACGGAGCGGGAGCAGCCAGGGCTCAGCACTGTGCCTGGTGGAGACCCTGTCCTGGGATGGAGCCTTCTCACAGCCCCGGGAAAGCAAATGCTGGGAGCGGAGCCCCCGCTGCTAGCTGATTGTATCGGTTTGCATTAGATCCCACCGAGTGCGTTTTACATAAGCTGTTTCCCAGAATGAAGTGTTTTACAAACGCAGCATTTAATCATCTTGTAAAAAAAGGGAGGAAAAACTATCTCCACCCCTGGGGCTAGGAAACAGCTGAAAGGGAATCCAGAAAAGAGACAGTGCGCTCACCCCGCCGCGCTTGCTGGGCTGGGGAGCCCTGAAGAGCCGGTGTTTGCGCTGGCAGACAGCGAGGGGTGGGACAGGAGAACTCAGAGGGTCAAAAAGCCCACGCTGAAAGCACCCAGCACAATGTCCGAGTGGAGCTGCTCCCCAGCTTGCGGTGCTTGGCCCTCCCAGGGCCACGACGCCAGGATGAAGGAGGCAGGAGGTGGGGTGGATACTGGGCATCCAAAGCCTCCGCAGGCCACTTCTGTAACAGCTCCTGAAAAACCACTCATCCCTTGGGCCCTGGTGCTCCGCTCGCCTCTGGTTTTGGTGGTTTAAGGATTGCTGGCCAGCTGCGCTGCTTCCCAGTGCCTGGCGATGAACGGGTGGCTCGTTGGGCAATGATAGGCACAGTGAGCAATGGGTGCTCCTCGCCCTGTTCTGGGTGTTTGCACGGTGACGATGGGCTGGAAGGGCTGCTGCTCTCGCTGTTATGTCTTTTTTTTTCATTTGCAGTAAGCGAGGGATGTGAAATCAGAGTAATGGCCAAGGAGACAGCATCCACTTGACTTCTCTCGCCCACGGCGGGAGCAATTAATCTCGCTAAGGCACCGCAGCGAAGCGAGGCCACAAGGTTACGCGGCCCGAAGCCCGTGCGCTCCTGGAGCTGAGGATGATGCTGGTCCAGCAGCCGCGAGGTGCGTTCCCCCTCCATTCCTCCCCCTGCCTTGCCTTTGATCTGCTGCCGTGGGGGAATATCGTTCCCATTGGGAGCCGGTTCAACCCAGACCGGTGCGGCAGCGGGAGCCCCGCCGTAACTAATGAGATGTCTGCTGCTCGCTGGCTGACGCGGCGGTGGGTCCTCTGTGCTGCCGAGACCTGCGCTGATAAACCGAGCCTCCCGGAGACGGAACGGCTTCCCTCTGCTCCTCTGCTCCCCCTTATCTGGTAGGATTGCTCCTCCGAGCGCCGCTCATGCCTCCTCTGTGGCGTAACACGCTGCTGAGGCCTGGTCCTGCCGACAGGTGATGCGAGGGGAGAGTAGACCTGACTGGTGGTGGTCTCCACGCCAAGGTCGGAAGGTGCTGGGCATCATCCGTATTGCAAAGTGCACAGCTGCCACCTTCACGGAGCGGGTCTGAGCCTCGTGCCGCAGCTCCAGTAGACCCAGCACGCCCCTCGTTTGGCTGTGGCTGTTCGATGCTAAAGACAACAAGCAGCTTGGAAGGACGTTTTTTGTTGGCAGCTGGTGACGCGTGTTCACTAAAGGAATAGGGAAGGGATCAAGGTCTTGCTCTCCCCGCCTGAGAGCGTGACCTCCTGTCCCTCGGCTGCGTGTTGCTGGCGGGGTGTCTGAGCAAGGACATCCCGGGGACAATGCCGACTGCAGTCCTGGATTTGAGAAGCCCCAAAGGGTGGGCGACGCAGTGCCGACGCCGCTGAGGGGACGGGTGCCCGCCTCTCCCCCGTTATTTATCATGCCATAAAATCCAAGGTAACACACATCCATAAACGCCGCGGAGGGTTTCACGCGTGTCAGCCGTGCTTAGGTGATGGAGCAGATGCTCTTTCGAGACCAGGGGCTCCATGAGCAGAGGCCGGTCTGATGGATGGGGCAGCCTTCAGCTGCCTGCGCCTTCACTGGGCCGTAGCACGCAGCTGCTTCCCCAGATGCCTTGTCACCACGGGACGGGAAGGCTCGGTCCCTCTCAGCAGCGGGGTCCCACCTGCCTGGGTACCTGCTGGGGGGGTTCTGCAGGCTCTGGGGTCGGGGCGCTGCGTGAGCTCGCTCGCTCACATGTGACAATGGCCAACGCCATCCCCAGGGCAGGCGTTGCCCGGGGAGGCAGGGAGAACTGGGGGGCTGCTCAGAGGAGCTGAGGCTCCCATCGGCTGATTTTCCCGGGAAATAAGATGTGTGCCGTTGCGATCTGTGCACACGTGCACATCTGACAGCTCCTGAGCTCCTCGGATGGTCTGAGCCACGTGTGACAGCAGAGCTGTCACCAGTGCTGACGGGAGATGCTCCTACACGGAGATGCTCTTACACAGAGATGTTCCTGTGTGTCCTGTGAAACGTGCAGCCGGGTGGGAGAGGGTGACAGTGAGCATCGCCACGGAGGGACAATCCAGCGGGCACACACCCCTGGGACCTGCAGGAATGACTCCTTAGGTGCGCGTGGCCTGCTCATGGGTGAAGGCTTTGGCAGGCAGTGACAACTGAGACGTCAAACTTGGGTGAACCGGGAGCCGTAAATCCCGATATTTGGGATTAGCGCAGGCAATTTGTTTCAAAGGCAGTCAAATCCCTTCCCTGTAGGTGCGTGCTTGTCACAGGAGACTTTCCTCATCTCCAGGAGAGTTGCTCCAGTTGAACAGATCCAGCCCTCTCTGGGGAGAAGGTCTCTGGAGCTGCTAATCACTGGATTTGGGGACTTTTTTCCTAACACTTGTGGAAGATTGCTTCCTCCTCCTCCTCTTCCTCCCTTTTGTCTTTCTGCAACATCACAGTGTTGGGAAGGACCATCTGCTGATTTGATTAATGGCTCTTTTCTGAAAAAGCAACAGAGACAAATGTCCTTGTGAGTGTGGCAAAGAGAAATGGAGAAACAGGCTGGCTAATTTTCAGCCATTATTTTGGAACCCAAACTCCTTTCCAGTATCAATTCAGCTATTATTTCAAAAACTAATTAATCTTCGCTCAGGCAGCTCCAAGGGAACTGTGTTTAGATAATTAACAGCCCATGGATTATGAAAAGTCTTGCTTTTGGATTCTACTACAGTGCTTGCCTCCTGCCATCGTCCTGCTTACCAACTCCTTTCATCAATCCATCTTTTTTTTTTTTACACTTAAGAGCAAATAATAAATCATGATGGATTTTGCTTGCTTTCTTGGGGGGGATCCTGAAATGTTCTTCATCTGGGCAATTTTTGTGGTGGTTTTGCAGCTAATCACTGCCAAGCAGGACAAGTCACTGCTGCTACCAGGAGGATCTGGAGAAAGGTTTTGTTGGGCTTACTGAGAAGCGGGGCAATCAGCTATGAGAAGGGAGATCCTAGAAGCATAGAGGATGGGATTTTTATTTTTTCTGGGTAAGCAGCACTGCAGAAGCAGCGCTTTAGCACCTCGGAGGAAATCATGAAACCTTCCCTCTGCTTGAGTGACCGAGAAGGAAAAGATGCGCGGAAAGGCGATGCTGGTAATTCCCTGTGATGTTAACTGGGAACTGGGGAGGTGACTCTAACTGGTGCCGTAGTGATGGCTTAAATGTAGGCTTGACTTGCAAGCTTAATGTCTGTGGGTGTATAAAGCAGGCAACGTTTCCCTCTCCTAACAGGATTTCGGGCTTTGTTTCCTGGGATCCCGAGCTATTGATGGACCGCTCTTGAAACCTGATGCTGCGGCCATGCCAGCATGGGGACGTTTCCAACCAAACCTCCCCGTCTTGGGGTCAACTTGTTGAAGAAAGCAAAGAGGATTTTAGACCTTCTTGTCCCGTGGTACCTACGAGCAGTGTGGGAGAGATGGATGTGGCCATGGCCGCCCACATTTTGGCTCTCCAGAGCTGACGGATGTTAGGAAGAGTCCTGCAAGCCTGGCGTCACTAGAACCATCGCTGCACCCAAATCCTGGCTTGGGTAGGCTTCAGTGCAAGTTTTGCAGCAGGGTTTAGATGTGTGTCCTGTTTTCCTATGCTGCCTGGCAGGGTTTGCTCACTCGTGTGTCCGGCGGGGTGGGATGCATGGGTTCAGGCTCAAGCAGAAGGCAGTGCTTCCTGACAAGCCGCTCGCTTTTTCAGACAGATGATGTTTGTGTCTGATAAATCTCTGCAGGCAGAGCTCCCTAGTCCAGCAGTTTGACTCCTAATTAAATATTTACCGCGATAGCACCTCACTCTGCTTCGAGAAATATCGTCCCTTCACCTCCGCTGGGCTCTCGCCTCCTTTGCAACGCCGCAGTTTGAGGAGAGCCATTTTAAACCCCCTGCTCCAATAAAACGGAGAAAAGCAATTCTCCCTCCACCTTTCCCATCTCTCTACATTTTTCCTTTCTGTGAATAAAGTTTGCTAGAGGCCCTGGAGCTCTGGCTGCTTGGAAAGCAAAGGGCTCTGGCAGGAGGGCTGAATATCTCCCCATCAGGTAGGATGCTGTCTCCTTTCAACGGCAATCAAAGAGAACAGCTACCCAGGGAGGGAGCTGGAGCGGATCGGCTCACGGGGAGAGCAACGCGGTTGATGGGAATGTCGCTCCGGGCATCTGCAGGTGCTGGATGAGAGATGCAGAGGGGTGTGGGGGGAGCGGGTTGGACTGGGGGGCTGCTGCGTGGGGTCACCGTCACCCAGGGGTGGCTGTTTGGGATGGATGCAGCACTCAGAGTTGAGTTTTTGGGGAAAGGGGGTTGGGTTTGTCCTGGTTTTAACCATGTGCAACAATAGAGTCTTTTGTGTCGACCAAGCATCTTCAGGGGAAGGGGGAAAAAGGAGCTCTGGTTTGAGCTGACCTGGGTCAAAACAGGACCATAGTGAAGCTGCCGTCAGGGCCTTCACGTGGAGCTGGCACGGGGTCCCCATGTCATCCAGAGCTGGTGTCTCGTGTGGCACGGCTGAGGCCTTGCTGGGGTGAGGGACCCCAGGTTGCCCACCGCCCTCCTGCCGCCGCTGTGATGCCCCTGACCTTTGGGGTGAGGCTGCGCGGGGTGGAAAGGGCTGGACCACCCCGTCGCCATGGGGACCTGCCTGCATCTGCTGGTGGCCGCAGCTCCTTGGCTCCCTACCCACTGGCTGTCCCCCCGCCCCTCTCCCATCCATCTGGGCAGACCATGCTCCTGCCTAATCCTGCCCCGGACCCCACCTGCGTGACACCACCCACAAACCAAGGGATTTTCCTCATCCTCCTGCCTCTCAGGCTTCCTTTGCGCAGACAAAATCAAAATTGCTGGCTTCAGAGCCCCCGTAACCCCCTGTCCCCGTGCACATGTGCGCCACATGCATTTATTTCGCAGCGAGGAGGTGACACGTCCCCCTCGCCCCGCTTCCCGCGCTGGCCCGGGTTTATCTCCTTCCAATTAAACCCCTGCAGATAGGGGGTTTAATAAGGCCCTGCCTGTGAGAGATTACTAACGATTTCATTTCCAGCATGTTGTGAATTATGAGGCAGCCTGCGAAACAAAGCTGAGCGGGGACAGGCTGGCAGCTAATTACTGTCCCCCGCGCTGCCACCGCCGTTAGCTGGGCCCCTAATTGCTCCCTGGGCCTGATTGCCTTTCGCTGGTGGCTGTGGTTCATTCTCGGCTCTTGCCCGGCGCTCGGCTGTTGCCGCTTCTCTCTCTGCACCCCTCCCCTCCACCTTCTTCAAGTTTGTTAATGAAAACCTTATCTGTCTGTGCAGATAATGCCAGCAGTAATTAGTACTCAGTGAGGTCTGTCAGGCTGCTCTCCTCTCACGCCCCTGCCCCGATCTCTTTCCTATGTGCAGTTTCCTGGGTGCTTGCTCAGTGCTGGGGATGGTTTTTGGGGGGTTTTAAATTTTATTTTAGATCTTTTTCACCCTGTGCATCTTTCATCCTTCCTGGCTGCCCCAGGCTCGGAGCTGGGAAACCTCCGGAGGGACGATGGGACTGACCGCATCCGCAACCCCTGCTTAAAATCACCTGAGTGTTCCTGGGTCCTTTACTTTTTTTTTTTTTTAATAACATTTACGTTTGCAGTTTCTTAGCTTAAATCCTTCAGTCTGATAAAGGACGACAGCACTTCTCGAGTGCCTGGGATGGCAAAACTGATTCCCATGTTGAGAGGGAGATTTACAGTGATATAAACGTCAGGGCCGAGCCCAGTTGGTATTAATGGCCTTATTAGTTACCTTGCTGTAAAATACTGGTACTCCAGTTGTTAAGCAGCCATGGTTTTGCTCTGCAGCATCAATTCAATAAATTGGGGCTTTTTTGATATAAATCTTAAAGTCTGCTGAACCCATTGGAAAATCCTTCATGGTATGTCAGAGATCTTCAAATGCGAGAGACCTGGCAGTAAAAAAGCTGTTCAGGGTGCGAGTGCAGGGTGAAGAGGGCGAGTACCACAGCCGGAGCATCCCCCGCGGGGTGGGGGGATGCCACGGGATGTGGTGGGTGTTGCACAGCAGCTCTGGTCCTGCCCAGAGCCGCCCCAGCCCTTGGAGGTCTCCTGGCCGTGTAGGGACTCAGGGTGGGCTTGGATTTTTCAGCTGCTGGCTACAGAAACCACATCCCAGTGTGCGTCCCAGAGGTCAGGTCCGGATACCTCCCGCGAGACGGAAATTGGCTTGGCTCCGTCCCCGAGCTCCGGCACACCAAGGCTTTGAAAGCAGATCGCAGCCTGGCTCTGGTCTCCGGAGGAGAGGGAAAGGGAGAGAAATCCAGTGCTTGGCCAGGGCTGGAAGCGTGAAGCTGCCTCTAGAGGGAAAAGATGCCCCCAGCGCTGCTGTCATCCCTCGCTGTGCCGTCCCCGTCCCCGCTGTCACCTCCTTTGGCGCTTTAGCCCGGAGGTGAGCTGCCAGCTGGGCCGTCTCTCCTCATCTGACCCACAGCCCCGAGGGCTCCGTCCTTACGCCCGCACTGCCGTAAGAGGTGCCAGCGCTGTCCCCCACCACGTCTGTCCCTTTGTCCCTTCGCCTTGTGCCAGAGCCACCGCTCTTTTTGCAACTCTGCACTTTCCACCAGCACCCTGCCAAGAGCGCGGGGAGGGAGGCACGGGGAAGTTCCCTGATAATTGAAAATAAATGGTGCATTATATGAAATAAATGTTCTGATGCAGCCGGCTTGCTGCGGCTGATTATTTATTTATTTTCCTTCCTGGTATTGGGGGAAAGGGGGGTTGGAAGTGAAGGAGCAGCACCCCCAGGCAGGTGGGGCTGCAAGGCTTGGGGAGCATCCTGCAGCGACGGCCGCTGGAGCGGGACATCGGTGCCCGATGGGAGCCCAGAGCAAGAGAGGCAGCCGTTCTGGGCCACGCTGGAGGTCCTGCCTGACCATCAGCTCTGTGCCACCCATAACCTGTCCTCTGCAGAGTCAGCCATGCGTTGCCTTGGTGGGCACTTGGGTTGGCCAACGGCGACCGGAGCGCTGCTCCTCCCCTGCCCAAACACGCCTGTGTTAGCACACTGTGCAAAGTGAACGGACCCTCTGCCCGAGGTGGGGTTTGCTTGAAACGTTCCTCTGGTGAGGATTAACTCCTGACCCCACTGTTTGTTACTGGAAGAGCCTGCGTTTTCCTGGGAGATGTTGGATTTAACCAGGAACATGAAGCTTTCTTCTGCCTTGGATTCCCCCATCGCCAACTGACCATGTTGCCATTCTTATGCCTTGGTAAGACTTATCCTGGATTATTATTTAGCTGCTAATTAATCTTGAGAGTGATGTAAAGGCTTTGAAGTGCTCTTTGAAGACTGAGGGGATGATTTCTGCTCTTGTCAAAGGCAGAGGGATTTGCTGGTAAGATCCCAGCTCTGAACAACATGAAGTTGCTCTCCCCAGGCAGGTGGGACCAGCTCCCGCCTCCCTCTCCTGCTAGCACCCGCGGGGCCTCTGCGAGACAAATCCTCTTGGAAACGGGGTGTCAATGGTGCTCGGGAGGGGTGCTAGCTGAGATGACATCCGGCTGGGGACTCGATGCTCCCTGTCCGAACAGACAGACACTAACGGGAGTGTCCCTGCAGGATCTGTGAGGTTTGGAGTCTACAGCCCAGCCCTTTCCTTCTCCCACACGCGTTTTCCCCTAATACATCTTGTTTGCTTACGGACTCATGGCAGCGCTGAGCGACAGCTCAGACGTCCCATTAATCACCGCCGATGATGGCCACGCAGCGTCTGGCAGAGCCGTGACGCCGAGGTCCCGACCGCTGGCGCTTCCCCAGCTGGGGATATTTTGCAGACAAGCGGCGCTGCTCCCCAAAAACTGGGAAGCAATCGTGTCTCCCTTGGGGTCGATGCCCGCCGAAGATGCTCCTTCTCCATGCCAGCCTGTCACTCCTGCCGGCAGGGCACGCAGTGAATAATGGTTATCCCTCGCAAACCTGCATCTTTTTAAAATAGTTTTTTTCCTTCTCTATGCTCACCGGCATCGGGGCGGCTCCGTGGAGGGCTGGCGGGTCTGGATGCTGCTGCATTGATTTGGCAAAGGCTAGGGATGAAAGCCTCGCGGCCTCCAGCTGAGGCTGTAGAGATTTTTTGGCTTGAGTTTCCCCAAATTCTGTCCATCACGCAGTGAGCAAACACCATCAGCCAGGAGCAGCGCGAAGCCAGAGCTGGATGGCACAGAGCTTGAGCATCGACCGCTGGCTGCTGGGCAAGACCCAACAAGAACCCCACTGGTGTCAGGAGCCAGCTCCATCCCTCTCAGCTTCCGAACGTTGACCTGGGAAGGAAAGCCAGCCTGCTTAGAGAGCAACCACACCATTAAACCTTAGACACCCAACCCCGCGCAGAGAGCCTGACGGACCTCGGTGCATTTTGATTTTCATCTGGCCGGGGTTTGTGATGCTCGAAAGGCAGCATCGTCCATCACTGCCCGGGGAGGCGAGGAAGGGGAGGGGAGATTAACTCCTCTCCCTCACCCTCAGCCGTTCCCCTCGCCGCCGCTTTGTCCTCCGGCAGCTGCACTCAAGTACAACTCACTCTGTTATTAATTTCTTTTACACAGAGGCTTTTAAAGTACCTGGGAACGGGGGCTCGTGTCGCGGAGACGCTTCGCAGCCCAGCAGCTGTAACACAAGTGCTGTGTAAACAGCCAGCCTACCGAAAAGCAACAGGGATGGGACGAGAGCTCGCCGGAGCGGTGCATGCCCATTCGGAGAGGGCTTCCCCTTGTGCGGCACCAGAGCCAGGAGGCCGTGTCCCGAGCCAGAGGAAGGCTGGCGGAGGGGCCAGCAGCATGGGGAGCCCCTGGGCAGGGATGCGGAGGGTACCGCAAGGTGCCACCGTCACCCCCAGCCCAACTCGCCGTGGCACGCGGTGGCTCTGGGGAAAGGGCTGTGCTGGGACCCTTCACGGGGGTCTTGTTTGCTTTTATTCCAGTGGCTGAATTGTATTCTTTCCACATGCAATAAAGGAGAGGTTTGATCAAACCCAGCCAGCAAGCACTGATGGGATCTTGGCAGCGCAGGGAAACATTTTGGTTTGGTTATCTCCCCCTGTGCGCCCTTGCAGACGTCCCGGCTCTCGTGGGGGCTCCTCGTGCTCGGTGGCGCTGGCGGGCGCAGGCTGTGCCCTGCTCTTCACCCAAGCACCGCGCCGCACACGGGGCCATCATGGTGGAGCCACTGCCAGCCCACCCGGTCCTAGCCCCTCTCCTGGGGGCAGCGCTGGGACCATCTTCCATCTCGCTTGGTACCCCCATCCCAGGAGCTGGTGTTGGGTTCAAGGCCTCCATTCCAGGTTTCCTATCGCCCACAACAGCGCCAGGATCTGATGTGACAGCATCTCCTCATCAGTGCGACGGCACGGGATGCTGCAGCCGGGAACCGTGGGGAGACTCTGCATTTTCCCTGCGCATCGCAGCCCTCGAAACCCATCGGATCCCGTTGCAGGGCCAGCTGCTCCTGGAGACACAGCTCTGATGATGGCTGTCTCCAGATGGCTTTTCTCCATCGAGGCTCTTCCAGAAATAGCTGGCACACACCGAGCAGCCAGCTCTGCAAATAGCTTGCCTCCCGAAACGGAGGAGGCAGCGCAGTGAGAGCATCATCCTCCACGTCCCTTCCACGCCCCTGAGCACCTCGGCGCTGGCTCCAGCGTGCAGGAACCCCCCGCTTCCCCCGGGACACCTCTGCCAGCTGGGAAATGGGGGTCCTCTGTGTCCAGGAGGTCGTGTTCCGGATCAGGGGATCCCCAGCTTTGCGCATCCCGCATCCCTGCAGGGAAGGATGGCTGGTGGCTTCCAGGCGCAGGACAGGTGGCCCAGGGGACACGGCACGTGGCCCTACTGCCACGCCGGCCGGGCACCACCATGCCCAGCTGCAGCGCTGCCTCGTGTGCCTCCTTATGTGTTTATTATGCCAATGTAAAGGGGGAATGCCATATTTTTCTGTAGGTTTACCTGATTTATTAATAGTCTGTAATGCCAGTAATAGCTCCTCTATAAATCTGTTCTCTAAGAATTTATGGGGCAAATATTCCTGCGCCGTATTGGAGACACAACTCATTAACGCCCTCAAGCACCAGCCCGGCGGCTTCGGCAGCAGGAGACGGTTATCCCGGGGGGGAGAGGTGGCGAGCTCACTCCAGTGGCTTCCACCCTGAGTCCTGAAAATCTTTGGGAAATAAATTATTTCAGGGGCTGTCCCCTCTAGCCAGGAGGTGCCCGTGGCCTCCCGCTCCGTGCTGCGTGGGTGGGCGTCAGTGCCATCCGGATGCCCAGGTGCTGCTCCCCCCCAGCACCCTCCCCGGGGACCCCCGCAATCCGCCAGTCCCCGGCCCGGGGTGATGGTATTCACCGAGCGTAATTGCTAATCAGATACGGGCAATCAATTCATATCCCCCCCGCCGCCGCCTCGGGGAGGGGCCGCCTTTTGCTGCTGAAGGTGACTCCTGCAGGAATCCAGATTTAAAAATAAAGGCGATAATCATCAGGAGTTCACGAAATTAGCAGCAGGCTCGTTTGCACTTGGTGGGGACGAGGCAGAGGGTGTCGAGGCAGAGCCCTCGGTCCCGGGCATCCGCCGAGCGCTGCCGGGAGCCCTCCTTGATTTACTCCTCCCGTCCTGGGGCCGGTGCAGCCACGAGCCAACAGTGCGGCAGGTTTAAATGCAATCCCCCGTTATCCTTCGTTAAGAGCTCTGTCATCACCCAGGCTGCACGGGGAAGAGTTATTTTGCCATGAGGCTCGCAGTGACACACGGCTTCCCCAGCCCTTCAGCAGCCTCGGTGGTGCACGGTGGCCACGGTGGGTCGGCGGCGCGTGGCCATGCGAGGTGGCTGACGTCTGATTTTCCCCCCCGTGGTGGCCTCAGAGCAGGGAGGGGAGGTGCAGGGAGCCGGGCCGGAGGGTACGGGGGTTTCCCGGCGTAGGAGGGATGCTGGCGGCATGGCGGGGATGGCACCACATGTGCTGGGACGCTCGAGGACCCACGGGGGACATGGGGCAGCTGCAAAGACATCACCTCACAGCCTCCCTCCCTGCTCTGCACCCCCAGTTCCGGGGGAGGCGTGTTCACTCTCCATGAGCCCACCGGCCCACGGAATCCAGCCCCCGCGCTCCTCACAAAACCCAAGCGAGAGCAGAGCCGGCGTTGTGCGTAACTCAGCGATTCCCTGTCGCCAAGATTTGGAGGCAGTGTTTCCCCCTCGGTGGAGAACAGCAAGTGAGGCAGAACAGCTTTTGTAGTGGCGAGGTGTTGATTCACAGCTCGTAATTTAATTAAGAGAGAGACAAGATCAAAAGGGGACCGTATTAAAAAATAAATCAGGTAGAGGGAGTGGAGTTCCTTCCTTTAATTACTGCGTGGAAAGACTCCATCCATCACAAGGGAAAGAAAAGGTGTCAAGTGGAGGGAAACCTTCCCTGGGTTAATTACCGCTAACGGAGGAGGAGATTATTGGCCAGGGTGTCAGAAAGCCAATACCTCCCCGGCAGCTGCTGCGCCGGGCGGCGTGAAACCCCTCCGACGTCAAACACGGAGATGCTGGAGGTGCCTGGCGGGTGCCGTCGAGGAGATGCTGGTGATGCAGGGCAGCGATCCCGGGCGATGGTGGGGAGGCTGGGCTGGGGGGGCAAACGCCCCCAGGCAGGGGCAGCCAGCGCGCGGCCGAGTCCGGGCACGGCCGCGGGGCGGTGACGGCCACGGGTTGTCCTGTCAGCAGCGCCGGCGGGGACTCGGGCCATGCCAGCCGCAGCCTGATTTGCAGAATAATTAATTAATTCTCTTTTGATCATCTGCTGTGTAAATCATCAGTGGCCAGGAGTTAATCACGCATCTGAAATGAATCCTTCTCCTGCCGTAACGAGCGCTGAATCGTGACCAGCATCTGTTTACTACTGACACTTTCTTCTTCTTGACAGCCTGAACAATTATTTGTTTCTAATAATCTCCTTTTTATTCTATTAAAAAAAAACTATCTGAGAGCAAGCAGCCTTCCTCTCCACACTCCTACTCCCACCATCAACCCCTAATTTTTATTTTTGTGGCCTTAGGCGAGGATTTGTTTTCTGGGAGTGATGCGAGGGCTCCGCAGGGGACCAGTGAGCCCCAGGAGGATGATGGTGGCGGCGGGGCTGCCTTCCTCGCCAGCCGGGCTTGAGGCTGGGCTGTTCACAGTTAACAGCAAACCACAAGCCTGTTTGAACGCAGGAGCGTTTCCGCCTGCCAGTTACCTGGAGCAAACCGCAATTAATCCACCAGTTGCACCGCCAACGCCACGTTGGCGTTGGATTAATTAGGGAAACGCTAGCGGCCGCTCTGGGGAGCTCTGTCCCCGG
Source organism: Chlamydotis macqueenii (assembly GCF_036417535.1). Taxonomy (NCBI): domain Eukaryota; kingdom Metazoa; phylum Chordata; class Aves; order Otidiformes; family Otididae; genus Chlamydotis; species Chlamydotis macqueenii. The sequence goes on along the minus strand of NC_141572.1, from coordinate 12,421,847 downwards.
CTGCAGCCTCCTCCAGCCATGGGATCCGTGCCCGCTGGATGCCAGACTGGCATCACTGGGAGATGCTGGGGCCAGCATGACCAGGAGATCCCCTTCCCCGGGGCAAGGAGCCTGCCCACCCCTCCTGGGTTTGTGCTCTGGAGCCAAATCCTGCGCTGCCGCCTGGGGTCCGTGCCGTCGATTCGGGTCCCTCGGGAAACGTCCGTTAAAAATATATATTTGTATGTGTAAAAAAAGCTTTTTGGGCACTCTGTGCCAAGCCTGCTGTCCGTCTGGCTGGAGGAAAGGGGGGGGTCTGCAGGGAAGGGGTGCCCCTGGGCACAAGGGGTACAGCCCCGGTCTGTGGGAGAAGGCCAGCCCTGCTCTTCCTGAGCTAAATTGGGTCTAACCTGCCTCAGCTGGAAACCAGGGGCCACAGGGGATTTACTGCAATTGCCTCAATCAACTGAAAAAAAAAAAATCCCCATGCCGTGGGCTGTGGGAGCAGCTGAGCTGGCTGCTGGTGCCAACCGCCACCCTGCAGCTCTTCCGAAGCCCTCTGAGATATCCTCACCGGAGCAAATCCTAAGGCCATCACCAGCTAAAATCAGCTAAAAACCAGCCCCAGACTGCTGAGCACAGGCTCGGCACCCTAAATCACAGAGGACCCGAGGCTGTGAGGCACCCGCGCTGCCTCTGGACTCCGTCCCTGCTAAAGGGAGCTGGTACCCAGCTGCGTGGCCATCAGCCCCACTCCGGATGGTAAAAACGTGAGGCTGCTGGGCAAAACCCAGCCTTGAGGTACTTCATTCCTTCTTTTACCCAAAAGGAAGAGCAAAATCTCACCAGCTCCTCCATTCTCCAGAAAAATGAGGGTTTTTTTTCTGAGGTGGAGCAGCAGCTTCGGTGACGTGCGGGATGCAACACGCGGCGGCAGCCCCAGGGTTAGCCGGGTAATTCGGGTTGAGGAGATGCCCCAGAAAGGACATCACAGCTCCTTTGAGGGGGAGCAGGGGTCCCCAGTTGAGCAGGAAGGGTTTGCCACAGCCCTGGCCTCATCCGTGCTCCCGACCCCAGCCAACCTGGGAGAGGAGCCCTCTAAGAGCCAGGCAACTGTGGATGCCCCCGACTGCACTGGAGCCCGTGGGACATGCAGGGCCCTTGCATCGCCCCGGCCAGCAGATCCCGCCATCCTCGGGGACCCGCAGTGACCCTCCAGCAAGCGCCAGGAGCCAGCGGCTCTTGATCCGGCTCGTGAACCAGCCCGAACGGTGGCGGCAAGGTCAGCAAGACGTGGGGCTCCCGGGCACGTCCCTCGTCACGTCGGTTCCCGCGGCGTCCTTGGCTGTAATTTAGCCTGATTTAATTGGCGCTTAAATTAGCCACAAATGGAACAACGCTGCAGCTGCGGCTGCGTTCAGAAAATGTATAAAATCACAGCACAGTAAAGCATTTTCACATTTCATTAGCGCGTCTGAATGGGAAGCGTCTGCTCCCCAAACTCCCCAGTTGTTCTCCAGAGCAGGAAAAGTTTGCACATTAGCAGTTCTGCTGCCCGACAACATCGCAAAATGCTCCGTGTATTTTGCAGGGCTCCCCAGAAATGGGATGGGAAACCCAAAACCTGGGAGGCTGGGTGCTCCCCTGAGGCACCTGGCAGCGGGTGGCGGGAGGGAGCAGAGCAGGGAGCATCCCAAGCCCCTTTCCCGGGATGGGGCTGCCTGTCCCTCTGGATTTATCCAAGCCCCAGCTCTCTCACGAGCAGGGCAATGCCTCCGATCCAAATCAGGAAGCTTTTTCAGTCAAAGCAGCTTTTTAGCAGAAGCCTATTTAACGCTCAGGCTGATGCCCTCAAGTGCTTTATTTTACAGTATTTTTGTTCCTCTCCATCCTAAGAGTCTATAAAAGCCGGAACGCTGCGCTTTGCTCCCTCCTGCTCCGTTCCCTTGCGGTGCGGGCAGCCGGGCAGGGGGTGAGGAGGCAGAACAGCGCAGTCATCCAGAGTGGGGGAAAAAAAAAAAAAGAATGGAGAAAAAAACCTCAATGAGAGGTGATGGCACGGGGTCAACCTGCTCGTCCCGTCGGGCAGGTGGGGTTACACAGCTCTGGGGCTGCGGCCAGCTCTGTTTCTTGGGCAGCATCTCCCCCGTCCCTGGTGGGCTTGGGGTGGGGGGCTCGTGGTGTGAAATGAGTTTGGAGGTCTGAGCTGAAAACGGGAGGGTGGGGATTGTACTTTGTCTCTCATCTCATCCAGATCTCGGGGCTTTGTAAGGAAAGGAGGGGTGTGAGGGCTGCTGAGCGCAGTGGGTTTTTAAAGCTCGAGCACTTTGGGGAACCGAACCTCCTCCCAGCCCCGGTTTGGCTCACGGGTTGCGTGCAGCCAGGCACAGGGAGGTGCTGGAGGAGGAGGGGGCAGGAACTGGCCCTGCCAGGCTGACCCTGAGACCCGGAGTGAGCCGGGAATGGGAACATCCCAGTCCTGGCTTGGAGGGGGACGTGCATCCCGGGCCTGACCCGTCCCACCCTTCCCAAGCTGCAGGCAAAAGCACGATGCTTTCCAGCTCTGCAGCCCAAACCTGCACTGAGCATCCTCGATCCCCTTCTCCAGCCAGACCCGGAGCTGGAGGCTGGGACCCAACAGAGCTGCTGCCGTTAGCCAGTAATTATCCCAACAGGCAACGGCGCTTTGTGTGACTGGGGGCTGCTAACTGCCAGCCAGGGAAGGCGATGAAGAGCAGGGTAGCTCTGCCTTCGGCCCTCCCCATCTTCTGGGCGCATCCTCGGGGCGCTGGGACCCTCTGCCCGCGGGCGAGAGTCTACCGTGACCGCTGCAGCCCACCCAGGGGCTCTCCTCCATTTGCTCCTGGGCTGGCGAGCCGGGCCCTGCCTCTCCTGCCCAGACACGCGTGGCTGTGGGCTCCATCCCCCTCCGCCAGCTGCGTTTGACCTTTCGGCGGTGGCACTTGGAGAGCGGCGGCGGCTGCGCAGCTTTGCCGCATGGTCCCTGGGGGCCGGCTCGCCGCCACGGCCGCTGCAGCTCGGAGGGGAAAAATTATATTTTCATCTCCATCCATCCATCCATCCCCCTTCCTGCTCCGGAGCTTTTTTTAGAGCCAAAGGGAAGAAAAGGCCATGGTCTGGCTTTCCTGCCTCCCCTCTGCTCCTGTCCTTTCATTCCCCTCTTTCTGGCAATTCCAAGGGCTTTGCTTGCGAACGCTCGCACTCATCCGTCCCCGTGCCTTTTCATCTTGCACGGCTTAAATATCGGGGCCGGGCAGCTCTGGTCGGTGAGCGGGGAGGAAAAAAGTGCTTTTGTCGGCGTGGGCGTGTGGGCGGGCGAGCTGCGGAGCCCTGTCCTGCGATGGAGAAGCTGGCTGCCTCTGCCAAGGCTGGCGCAGAAAGGCCGACGAGGAGATGCCTGGTGCTGCTACCGCGGGCAGCCCTGGGGAGGGGGACACGGGGGCTCAGCAGGTCCCCAAGCGTCCATCTGGAGATGATGGAGAGGCGTCTGGGGACTGGTGCGAGGCAGCTGGGGCTGGCCGGGGGGGTCCTGCGGCCTGGGGGTGACACCCTGCGCAGTGAGCCCAGCACTGACGGAGGGGACGTGGGCACCCTCATCCTCCATCGTCTCAAACCAGGGGAGTGCAGCTGTGTCCCCCCAGTATCAGCCCCCTCCCTCCTCCTCCCCGCAGCCGCCCATCATCCCGGGGTGCGTCACGTCCAGCGTCCCGAAGTTTTCAAGCTGGGCGCTGACGGATGGCCCTTGCCAGCAATGGATGCACTCCAGTGCCCACGGCCTCGCTGCTCTTCAAGGAAGCCTGCAGCTCCACGCCGCAGCCTCTCCCGTATTTATCGCTCGGCGAGGCACAGAGCGGGGGGATGGAGGGAAAGGACAGGGCAGCCACTGCCACCACCCCGTGCCCCAGGGGCTGGCACAGCCATTGCCAAGTTAAGGGCGCACTGGTGACGGTGCAGGGATGCTCAGCTGCCCACCACCCTCCGAGGGCTTTGGGGGTCCTGCACATTGTCCCACCACCATCGCCGCTTCCTCGCCCCACAGCCCACCCCACACCGCCTTTCTTGGGAAAATCGGCTCGGATCCAGCCCCACCGAGCATCTCCCAGCCCCTCCGCCCAGGCAGCCCCATGGCTTCAGCATCCATCTGCATCTGCCACGGCATCCGAAGCAGAGCACACGTCTCAGTTGAAAATATTATTTTAAGCGAGGAGCCCTTCTTCCTCCTCATCCTCCTCCTCCCTGGCTGAAGCAGGAGGACATTGCAGCAGGCAGCAGCGTTGCAGTGCGGTGGAGAACCCCCCCCTCCTGCCAGGCAGGGCTGGCTTAGCGAAGGGAATAATTGGTAGGTGCTTCTGAAGTGCCATGAATAGAGGGCACTCGTAGCCTTTGTTTATTGACTCTTGAGTGATAATGAATACTTCCAAAGATAATTATTGATTTTCTGCATTTGCAGTAAACCTGTTTGGCTGGGGAATGGGTGGAGCAGCACCGTGCCAGCACCCCATGTAAGTGGGAATGGGGCGATTTGGGCAAAACCAGGCTCTGGCTCTGCCTGCTAGGCAAAATAAGAAAAAAAAATAAAATTCAACATTTATAGAAAAAGATTTGTGCAGCTCCAGGAAAAACCCAGCTTTCTTCTCTCTACTAGGGGGAACAGATTAAAATTTAATCCTGGTTAAACTCATTCTCTCCTTTCCCTCCCCTCGGGTGCCTCTTGTGCATACACAGCTTCGCCCTGCTGATCCTCCCTCGGCCCCGGAGCTCGTCCTCCTCGACAGCGGCTGAACGCCCGCAGCGGGTGCCCACCCAGGGCAGAGAGTGCTCTCTTTGCTCCATCACCCCCCAAAATCGACACCTGGGGATGGGGAGATTGGACCCTTTAATTGTGGGAGAGGGTAAAGCAGGAGAAGGCAGGGCTGGGGGTCCTGAGCATCCCCGCCTGCCTCCGAGCCAGGTGGGTGCCTCTCAGGTTTCCCAGGGGGTTTTGGGCCCTGGGGGGACGGGGGGGGGGGTTGGGGTGCTGGGTGTTTAATCATGGGCTGTAGGTGGTTGTAGGGCTGCAGCATTGAGCACCCAAGCATTTGAAGCCAGCAGAGCCCCCGCGCTATCGCTGGGGCTGTAAACACCCTGGGGTGGCAGTTACGGCAATGCCCACGGTGAGTAACCACCGGCTGGATGCTGCCGGCGGACGGGGGTCTCGCAGGGTGGGCAGTGCCTCTGGGGATGCTGTTTCCAGAGCGCGACCACCCCTGCTCCTGGCAGGGGCACCGGCCCGGGTTTGGGGAGGTGTCGGCAACGCCATGGGCTAATAGATGCTCTGGAAACGTAAGGTATCGTTTCTGCTCATGATACAGTGCTTTTTCTGGGTATTTTGCAATGCTTTTTCAGGCTGTTTATTTATGAGGCAATTTATTACCGTGCGGTTATTCTATAGCAGGAAGACTATTCCTGGGAGCCTCCGTTAACCGAGCCAATTGCTTAATTGGCTCACTGATGTCTCCGCAAGGTACGCCAGGAGAAAGGGTTCTTGTGGTAACGATCGCAGCCTTCCTCCTGCCCACGCGCCACCCGTGCTGCTAATTTAATAGCGCAAACATTTATTATTCCTTTTATTTGGTAGTTAATTTGGGGGGTTTTAGAGCCGTTCCAGGATTGCTGGTGGAAGGAGGGCTGGGGCTGACCAGGCAGGGCTCCCCTCTGAGCCCCACCCCACCTTTGGGTCATTTTTCCAACAAAACAGAGTGAGACCAGGGCACGTGTGTGCTTATTCCCCATCTCCCTTTGAGTTTAACGTGCTCTGAAGGGAAACGGGCTCCCAAGGAACCGGCTGCGTGTTATGGGAATGGCTGGAAGGGCCAGAGGAGAGCCAGGCTTGGATGTGCTCAAGTGGGGAGTGCCTGTCCATGCCCCTCCATAGAAGGGTGATGGGGTGGTTGGCAGCACCCACTCCCACTGGTGGGTGGCTGTTCCGGGGCCGGTGGGTGGCTGTCATGGGGCCAGGGATGCTCTCTGCGCCATCCCCCAGCCATGCCTTTTGTGGCTGCTCTCGACCTCTCAAGCCCCTTCTCCTGCTCCTCTTGCTCTGCCCCGCCACGTGCTGGCCACGGCAGTCCCTGGAGGGTCCCTGCTCTGACATCTCCTGCCCATGGCCTGCAAAATGTGCCCTGGGTCAGAGCAGAGCCACAGCTCCCAGCGGCCTTTCCCAGCCCCATCGCCTCTGGGTAGTTTCCCAGCTCCCGGCGAGCGTCTCTCCGCCGTAAGTGAACGTTGTCCTTCCCCATCAGGCATTTGAGGCGATGTCTGGCAGAGCTGTCGGCGTTTCCATAAAGCCCCGCTGGATCCATGCCCGCTCCCACCGCCACCGCTTCCCCGGCATCCGTCTCCAGCCGTTCACGGCCTCGCAGCACAAAGCCCACCGCTGCCGGCCGGCGCGTGCCTCCAAGGCTCTGCCTTTGTAGCTCTCGGCGCAGGGATGCAGTTCGGGGCCGCCTGACCCCAGTTACTGGTGGGGGAGAGCCTTGGCACTGGGAGCATAAAGCAAAAAGGGGCAGGGAAGGAGGACTTTGACAGCCAGCGCTGTCAGAATGAGCCTTCTGCTAATTTTGTGTCTGTCGCAAGAAAGCAATCAAGTTTCTCCGTGATTTTCCTTCTTCCTCAGCTCCCACCGCTATTGTTCCCGGCTCCATTATCCCCCCGTCTCTTACATAAACGTGTCGTGCGAGTTTCCAAGGCACAACAGCGAGAATCTCATTCACCCAAGGTCACCAGCTTTTCCTTGCGCTTCAAAGCAGCTGGTAGAAGCAGCGTTTTTCTCCTGAAGATGTTTTCATTGTGCTCGGTGCAGAGGCCAAGGGAAACAGCACGGCTGCGCTTGTGCCGCCCCAGCCCTTCCCTCCTGCTCCCCGCGTGCCCAGTCCCAGCGGGTCAAATCCTGCCCGGAAAGGTGAGGAGCTGTTTTCTGAACTGGTTAGGACCCCATGGCTGGGACTAAGAGGTGACATGCACCATCCACCAGCATCTGTTCATTGGGAAAGGATGGAGAGGGGAGAGGAAAAAAAAAGGGTGGGTTTTTTTTTTTCCAAAGCACCCTCCCCACATGGGTCCCAGTATGGACCAGTTATGGAGCGATCTCCATGGCTGCTTTCTCCCTTGGCCAGCTGAGCTGGTGGCTCTGGGCTGTCCCTCTTTCTTCACCTGTGTCTGGTAACGAGTTGGGAGTGGGCAAACACAAAGGCTACTGGTAGCCAGTGTCGGGGCACAGGGATTTGAGGGGGAGCCCAGGCTGATGCTCTGCCCGGGGGTTTGTACCCGGTGAAACGCGAGGCGTGGGGGTGCCCACGACCCAGCAGCGAGCTGGGGATGTTGAGGATGGGGATGAAGCAAGGGAGGGTCCTGGGGACCGCAGAGATGGGTCTGTGAGGGAGGATGGAAAACCTGCCTGTAGGGAGGGAGACCCCCAGACCCGTCCAGGCCCCCCAGAACTATCCGGGCCCGGGTGACCAGCGGGGGTGGGGAGCGTGTTTTCCGCAGAGGGCAGGGTGAACCCAGCCGGGGGGGCTCCGGAGCTGCCCCGCTCCAGGCTCCCCGCGGCTCCGGGCGCAGCGGCCGCGGGAGGCGGTGCCGGGGAGGGGACGGAGGCCGGGCCCGGCCCCTTCTCCCCGCCTCGCCGCCACAAAACGAGAGGCGGGGGCGGCTGGGACCGCACAGCTGCGGGGCAGCGCCGGGCTGCCGGGAGCGGGGATGGGGATGTAGCAGCCCAGCATCGCGGAAAGCGGCGGGGCCCCGGGTTTGGGTGGGGGGGTGCTGGGGATACTGGGGTGAGGGGGGAGGGCCATGGCCAGCGTGCAGGAAGGCGAGAAGCAGCTCTTCGAGAAGTTCTGGCGAGGTACCTTCAAAGCCGTGGCCACCCCGCGACCCGAGAGCATCATCGTGGCCAGCATCACGGCCCGCAAGCCGCTGCCCAGGTAAGAGCTGCCGGGGGAGGGGGGAGTCGGGGACACCCCCCCATCCTGCCTCCGGCTGGGGGCTGCACCACCCAAAGCCTCCTCATCTCCAATCAGTGCCCCATCCTCCCCATCAATAGGGTCTGCAGGGTCTCCCACCCCCAGTCAGGGACCGGAGGAGCTGGGGGTCCCCCCCGTGCCGGGGGCAGGGAGACACTGGCTGGCTGGGTCCCCTCCCAGGTGGGTGCCATGCTCCCGAGGGGAGCAGGCTCAGGAAACTTTGGCTCGGTGGTGCAGAGCCCGGGAGCATCCCGAGGGGAGCAGGGTGGGGGTCTGGAAAGCTCTGGTTGGGCTATAGAGGGGAGGGGACAGTGGTGAGGGTCATCAGCCAGAAGGTGTGCTCACCGCCACCCCAGCCTTGCAGACCCCCAGGGTCTGTGTCCTCCACCCCATCGTGTGGGCAAGGGTCTCCGTGGCTTCCTCACAACCACGCGCTCCCTAATCTGGACCAGTTTTATTTTGTAGACTGTAGCAATATTGGTTAAAGCTATTTTGGAAGGAAAGGAGGCTTTTGCTGCTTCTCCTCTCTCTTTGCGTTGTATCTCTGGCTGCTCTGGGGAACATCCCAAAGTTTTGTGAAGGCAATGGGTCGATAGAGGAGCCTGCAGTGGGCTGGGTGTCGAGGGCTCAACCTGTACTGAAACAGCAGAGAGCTCAGGGGAGCAAGCCATTTCGGCTGCCTCCCGTGCCGATGGAGTCTGTGAGCCGCAGCATCCAGGGGGACGGGGGTCCCGCTGCTCGTGCTATGGGGCAAGGCTTCACTTCTGCCCCCGCAGCCCAGCTGCCTGAGAATTTTTCCAATCTCTCCGATTGCCATCAAGTAGGGTAGGAAATCGCAAAAGGCATGGCTTAGGCTTCCAAAGGAGAGCAAATCTCACTTCCGCGGGCAGCGTTTGCAGGGCTTCAGCCTTTGTCGGGGAGAGGAACCACCAAGGCTTTCTCCTGCCCTGCGTCGGGCCATGGTCAGCACCCGAAGGGGCTATCAGCGGCTGGGTGCTGGCTCTGAGCGAGCCATGCCACTTAAATATCTCACGGTCGGAGATGTAATACAGCAACAAATCAGGGATTTGGGGAAATACAGCAAGCCCCAGTACCAGGAGTGATGTAGAGAGCCTACACGGTGATTTGGATTGCCATGGGCATCCCGGTCGGGCTGGGGACTGCCGCTGGGAGTGTTTGCAGCTCTGTCAAAAAGTTAACGGACACGCGTGCCTCTCCGTTTCACTGGCAACGCCAGCTCCGGCGGGAGGGGAACCGTCTGTGCAGGGGTCGGGAACTCTGGGTACACGGCAAAATGGACCCGCCAGCTCGGCTTGGCCAGGTTTTGCACCTCAAAACTGGCAGATCCTGCGCGATGGGGTCCCCAAGCTGTGGTGTGCTCCGTGCAGCCGGCCGTGATGATCAGACACCTGTGAGATGCCAGATCTCACATCCCCAGGGGCCTTGCAGCGGGTCCCCATCGGGGTGCGCGGCATTGCCCCAGCAGCATGTTCATAGCCCAGCAAGAGCCAGAGCCGGGCTCCTGCTCCCCATCCGCCGGGAGAGTGACCCCAAGGCTTGCGGCAGCTCCTCTTGCAGCCGTCTTTGTGCCTGGCTCTGCTCTGGGTTTGTTTTTTCCTGAAGATTTCACTGCTGCTTGGATCGGCCCCTCTTCCCTGACGATGCTCCCGGCTAGTTTAAGAGCAAATGACTGCTGTGCCAGTGAGCAAAGCGCACCAGAGAGGAGACGGGGAGACCAGTTAGCCAAATGAAAAACGGAGATGACCATCTGGATTTCTGTTTTCTCCCACACTTGACAGCTGCTCCTCTGCAAACGCTGTGGATCCCTGCCCTGGATCCAGCCCCACGCTTCCCGCAGCGGTGGAGGCGATGGGGTGGTTTCTAGGCTGGTGCTCCCCGTCTCCCCATCGGTTTTGCTGGCTGAGCCCGTGCTCTCGTGGGGTGCCAAGGGGCTCAGCTGCGGCATGGGGGTCCTGCCGGGAGCCCCAACAGTGGGAATAGCCCAAATCCATCCCCTTGGCATGGCTAAGGGCTCAATCCTGCATCCTTGTGGGGCAGAAGGTGATTTATTTCCCCTCCCTGCCCTTTTCCAGCTGGCTCTTCCCTGTGCCCCATCCCTGGCCACCACCTTGCTGCTGGTCCTAGAGATAAAGCCTCTTCCATCTAAATTCCCTGGGAGGTTTGGAGTGTTAAAGCTCTGCTAAACCCACAGTTCATCATGAAACAAAAGAATATATTAATCCCTTCCCTCTCCGTCCTGCTGGGACTGGGGGGGTGCTGCTCGCTCCAGCCCCAACGCAGCTCTGCGCCCGGAGCAGGGCTCTGCCAAAGTAAATGGATTATTGACCAGTTTGCAGCGTGAAAGGAAAAACCGAGGTGATAGGAAAAGGGGCTTTTCCGATTAACCTTTCCCCACGCTGGGCCTGCCCGGGCTTCATCACGCTTTTGCAACTGGGAATGAGGGATCTGGCGGTGTGGGGACGCTGGTGAGGGCTGGGGCTGCCCCCGTGCTTGCCTTTGCAGGGGAGTCACTCCAGCACATGCAAAATCCTGGGGTGGTTTGAGAGGCTTGTGTGCTGGGAGGGATGGGGTAAGGGACAGGATCCCCCCACCCTGCCCCAAGCCCCTCTGCTGAGCCAGGGTGCCCTTGCTCCCTTTCCCTGGTCCGTAAGGACGCTGCGATCCCCACGGACGGCTGCTGTGAGGGGCTTCGGCTCTTGTGAACTGAAAATCTCTCTAAACCTCCCGTGCTAAAGATGCCACCAGTCTCAGCGCAGCCCTTGGGGACTCCGTTTCCTCACTCTTAGCAGGGCTTTTGCCTGAGTCTCTTCCCTGGCCACAGTGTAGTGGCTGGGAGCCCCTTCACACTCGATGGCCTGACTTCTCCCAGCACTGCTGCGAGAACAGGGGACAGCCAGGCCAGGAGATGCTCCAGGGTCCCACTGGGACCCGGAGCTGGTGGCAGTCCGAGGGCTTGCGGGATGTTTTTGGGGGTGCTTGGGTTCCCCGCTCCCATATCACCAGCCACAGCAGTGTGGCACAGGCTGCCCCATCCCAGCACCCCCAAATTCAGCCAAAATCCACTTCCGCATGGAAAGCGAGGGCACTGTTGAGGCTGGGGGCTGTGGGTGCCGGTATCAGCTCCTGGGGCAGCTGGTGAAGCACCAGCAGTGTTGGGAGAAAGGAGGCTCCTGCATCCCTCCCTGCCAGATGGTCTAAGTGGGTCACACCAGGGCAGCGCAGGGGATTTGTGCTTTAACCCTTAATCCCCTGGGATGTGCTGTGCGCGGAGGGGGAGGGAAGGCTGTGGTGCTGAAGTGGGATTAAGTGCAGTTTCGCTGCCTGGTTTGCCATCACGGGTGATCTCGGAGACGGGTCTGGGCGCTGCTGCTGCAAACCTGCTGGGACAAGGGTGAGAGGGTGTCCCCCGGCTGCACTGGGACCGGGCAGGAGCAGCTGTGGCACTGCAGTGCCAGGGGGTCAGAGTACCCCCAGCGAGGGCAGAAGGTGGCTGCAGTTCCCCTGTGATGGGACTTCTGGCCCAGCAGAGAATCCCTGATGGGCTGGGGACCAGCTCTCTCCCATCCCGACCTCTGGCTTCCCAGCCACATTTCAGTGGCCCTGAACCCCATTTGTGCCCAGTTGGCTGGCAGCCCCTGGGCATCGGGGTGTGCTGCTGGGGAAGAAGCCCCCACCAGTGGTCTCACCATGCCGACAGCCCCCCGCTCCCATTAATCCTCCCCCTTGTTGGTCGGGCATCTGCTCCGCGGGAAGAGGCGACGGCAGGGCTGGCCACGCCAGCCGCCTGGCTGCCATCTGCTCCCCTCCGCTCCCAACGAGCCCAAGCGCTAATGAGCCCATGGCCCCAGCCCAAGGAGGGGGAGAGGGGCTTGAAAAGAAAAGCAGAGAGGGAGAAGAAAAGCCCCTTCCTCGGAGGGGCTGTCAATAGGGAGGCTTTTGTCTACCCCTGCCCTCCGGCTCCAGCTGGACGGCGGCAGTGAGGAGAGGTAATTAGGCAGCTTGAGGAGCTGCCAAGGCAAAGTGAGGAAGGGGCAGAGTCGGGGATGCCCACAGGACCCCCTCCCTGCTGCTTGCAGAGCCTTCATCCTCCTCCTCCTCCTTCCCCACAGCCCCATCCATTTGCCTCTCTGCCGGATTGGTGCTGGGGACCGTGTCCCCACTGGTGCGTTGGTGGGACGGACCCGCACCAGGCTGGGCGGGATGCAGTGAGCACCGGGTGGTACAGCTGGGCTCAGCACCATGGGTGCCTTAGCCAGGCAACCTGTGCGTTAGCATAGGATGGTGTACCAGCACCCAAGGATTTGGGGAAAGGGACCTTTGGAAGCCCTCAGAGGGGCCCCAAACCCATGCGTGGGGTCTTCTTAGAGACTTTGGGTACCCCTAAATGTGCTGCCTTTCCCCGCTGTGCCCCTGCTGCAGTCACATGGGGTTTTGTCACCTTCACCTAAAAGCGGACGTAGGACTGAGGGTTGTCCTCAGACCAGCGCTGCAGGGACTGGAAACCAGAAGGGTGGTGGGAAACGCTGTAGTTTGGAGGACAGGTGATGTCTGACCTGTAAAAGTTCGAGTGCTCTGCTTAAAGCCCAAACCTGGCCCCGCGGCTCCAATTCCCACGCTTGCCAGTGATAACACGGCACAGCCTGGCCCTCGTTCGGAGCAAAGGCCCACAGCGTCTCGTGGGGAAAGACAGGGTGCGGCTCTCCCTGAATCTGGGGCTTGCTGTTGCCCCCATCTCTGGGGAGGAGGAGGCTCATGGTACCCATGACATGCCAGGGCAAGCCCTGTGTCTGATCTCGTCCTCCTCATCAGATGAGGGATGAAATCAGGTGGAAGGAAGCACAAGGGAGGGTAAGTTGGCTGGCTGGCCAGAGCATCATTTTGTAGAAATATTTGATTTCACCCTTGAACAGAGCTGCCTGCAGACGCTCCCGGGCTGCCGGGAGCCCCCGTGTCTGCAGATGCCGCAGGGGCTCGGCCGCGGACGCCGGGTTTGTGAGCGCAGCCCCGGTGGGGTTCGACACCTCGGGGGGCTGTGCTGGCTGTGGGGTCTCCTCCCTGCCAGGCTCAGCATCATCCCAGCACTCGAGTGAGGCTGTTTCCTGGAGGTATTGAAATGTGGCGCAACAGACCAGGGCAAAATGTGGCAGTTTAGGGTCTTGCAGGGCCAGGGTAGAGCTGGCAGATACCCCCGTGGCAGCCCCGGCTCCGGCCATCCCCTGTCCCCGCTCATCGCCCATCCCCAGAGAAGGAGGAGAGCAGGGCTTTGAAGCCCTGTGTCCCCCTGTGCACTCGTTCGCATCCCTCCCTTGATGTCTAACTAATAAATATTTAGGGCTGCAAGGCCCTAAATAATAAATAGCAGCCATGACTCTGATGCCAGGGATTGCTAAGGAGCTTCTGCCCACCGGCACATGCTACGGTTGCTGCTGTCCCCTCGCTGTCACTGTCCGGTCTCCACCATCCAGGGCAGCCGGTCCCGCTGTGGCTTGTCCCCAGAAAGGTGCCCTGCAAACCCCACTCTTGCTGCCTGTGAGGGTCCCCGTTCTCCTCTGGGATCCCTGGGCACAGAGGATTTTTCCTTCTGGAGGGCTGTGGCTAAAACTGAGCCCTTCTCTCCTCAGCCCCATCCCTATCCCTTCCCACATCTCCCTGTCTGGCAGCTGGACCTTTCTATCCGGACATTTTTCTACAAGATGAACTTATCAAATACAAACCCTGCATCACTGAAATGAAATCATTTCATGCATGACCACCCTTTCCTTTTCTATTCTTTTTTTTTTTTTTTTTCCTCCTTTTCTCCCTGCAGCCACTGAAACATCTTCACCATTGCAAAGCCCAACTCAGACCAGAGAAACCCACCCTGTTTCAGCTGCGGGTGGTGCCAGGGCTTTCCCGCAGCCCCTGATCTGGCGCAAGCTCCCTGGGAGCTCTTTGTTTTTAGGAGAGTGTGGGTCTGCTATGACCCACAGTCCTGCCCTGCCCCGTGGGAGACCCACAGGCAGCTCCCAGCCCCGCTGGTTCCTCCTCTGGTTCCGATCCCCGGCCGTGCCGGGTTGCGCGTCACTGGCCGGGAAACAGGGCTGGGTTTGATGCCCGGATCTGGCATTCCCAGCAAAGAGCAGGGAGAAATGCCAGACCCCAGGAGCCAGTTTGCTTTTGCTTCCTGATTTTATAGGTGCGTGCAAAGATGCAGAGGTTGTGATGCCGGAAATCTGGCCGGAGCGGCACGGCACCGGTAACAGGGCTTTGCCGCGAGGTGGATTTGGCCCATGCCCGGGGGATGCACGGGCTGGACCACCACCTCCTGCAGCGTGGCCGGGCGCGGTACCCGCATCTCGGTGCCACCATCGCCTGGCAAAGGCCACGCGACTCTCTGCTGGATGCCGCAAAACTGGCTTCTCCGTCACCCACTCCAGCCGAAAGCGCTGACAAACACGGGGAGTTTAAAAATAGCAGGTTTTTTCGCACACAGCGGGAGCGCTTTCCCCGCCAGTGCAGCGGGGACTGCAGGAAGGGCTTAAAAAAATACGTAAAAGTGGGAAAAAAAATTATATTAAACTCTGTTGGTGTTTCAGGCTGGCGGAGCTGGGTGTCCCAGCCCATGGCCAAGGCAGGAGGCAGCGGGGCTGGGGCTGACTGCTTCACTGATGACCAGTTTAGCACTTCGTGTTTAATTTATGTCTTGTCATTAATGAAAGAAGAAACAGATGCTGCTGCCCAGCCCAGCCAAGGGCTTTGCGGGGGGAGGCAGAGGTGGGAGTGGGGGCACCGGGGAAAGCATCTCCTTATTTGCCCCTGAGCGAGTGCCTGGGTGGGCAGGGGGGTGGAGGGTGGTGCAGGCAGGGTCCTGCTGCCTGCGGGGATGCTCTGCTCTCTCCTCCTGGCTCCCGCTTCCTCCCTGGGGCAGGGGAGGACGCCATGTGCAGGTGCTGGTAAAGACCTTCGTGCTGGTCAGTCCTGGGGGGCTGAGGTCAGATGCCCACCTCGTGCCGGTGGCTGAAAATGCTCTGAGACCCAAGGCCATGATAAGAAAGTGGGGTTTCTCTGCCATTAACACCAAATTCCAGCAGCACATCATCCCAGTGGAACTCGACAGCACTTTGGCAATGGGCTGGTTGTATTGAATCTCCATGCCCGTGCGTGTTTTGGGGTGCAACTCGGGAAGAGCTGGGTAGGAGGCTGTGATTTTAGCTATGTTACTGTCGGGATGAAGAATTAGCTACTGCCCAGCAAGAGAAATATTTCTGCATTGAGAGAGATTTCACAGTTAAAGACCACCTGCTGAATTAATCTGTGGGTCAGCCGGAGCTGCCGCATAACCAACCACCCGCCAAAGCAGTGCACATATAACACCGACGTATAACAGCACGTCAATATATCACAACTTCTTCTCTGCTGCATCATCATCTGCAGCCAGCGGAGCGGCCCTTCTCTGGCGGAGCGGGCATGGCCGCGGCCATGGCATCCCGAGTGCGGGAGGCAGCTGGGGCTTTGGGCTGATTCCCCCGTTTCAGGCTGGTGGTTTCGACTCTGGGAACCTATTGCCTGTAAAGAATTTGTGCTCCTCAAATCCTCCCTGCTTCCATCAAAGCACAGCCAGATTCGTTACAACGGGGAGAAGCAAGACAAGTGGGTTCAGCACTGCTTCTTCCAAGGGATGGGGTTTTATTTGCCAAAAAACTCCAAGAGCGGCAACGTACAGGGAAAAAAACAACCCCAAAGCGATGCAGCAGCCCAGCGCCCACGTTTCGCCTGCCCTTCCCTGCCGTGTGGGACAGGCTCCGTGGTGATCTGCCTGCCGCAGCTGCCCGCCCTGGCCCTGCCTTTGTCTGCCCGTCAGCTGCGCGTCGGCCGAGTTAATGAAGGACGATGGTGCGGGGCCACCGGAGGAGAGGCAGGTGGATAACGCGTGCCGGGGAGAGGGAGGAGCAGTGGGGTCTGGGTGGGCACCGCCGATGGAGGAGGAACAATGGGAGTTACTGGTTAATCACCGAGATGGGGACATTTCGGAGCCTGACCCATCGGGTGTGCCCCGTGCCTCCTAATCGAGGATGGACATGATCTCCTGGTGACCTCCTCTGGCCTTGTGTCCCCAGACCCTGGCTGCCCCAGGGGGTTCCTGTGAAGGGCAGAGCTCTGCAGGACATGGGATGTGTTGGCTGCATCTCCCCCAGCATCCCGGGGCAGGGGGTCAGTTGCCCATTGTGCCTGGAGAAGTCACTGGACCGGTCCTTGTGCTGTCCCAAACACGTCCCATGTGTGGCTCAGGATGCCCAGTGCAGGCAAAGGATGTCCTTCGGATGTTTTAGAGGGTTTTTTGATCTTTTGGAGAGTGCAGGCTGGCAGACGCAGCTATTTTGTGCTCTAGAAGTGAGGCTCCCCAGAAACGTTTTTTCCACCTTATCCCCATCCTTCCAAGTGGACTTGGATGCTGAAGGGCAGGCACTCAGCACGGGAGCTGCCGCCGTGGGGACGGGTGGGTTAATTTTGCAGAGGAGGCTTGTGGGCCAAAGAGCTGGCTGGCTGCGAATGCCACCAAAGGCACGTTCATCCCTGATTAATGGAAACTGAAAGGCAGGATCCCGAGGACCTGCAGCTCCCCTGCCCCCTCCACCCCGCAGGCTGCCACTGCCAACCCTTGCCCTGCGCTGCTGTCGGGTTTGTCCTGCGCGGAGCAGAGGACAGCAGCTCTCACCCTGCTTTTCTGCGGCGGTGAAGTGGGCAGAGAAGCCCATGGCCACAGCCTGCGCCCTGCCTGCAGATCCAGCACTGGGACGTAGCCACTGCCCTGCTCCCCCCGCTCGCTCTGCCCACCACATCGGTATTGATTTGACCTGAACTCCCTTTTAACGTGCTGTGATTTCTTTCAATTAGGCTTTGAGTGAGGCCTCTGCGGCGTTCGATAAAGCCAGCCCCGGCATGGCGCCTGGACCAGGATGGTCCAGAGGGAGAGGCTTGGGGATGCTCCTGCATCCCCGACAAGAGCATCCCTTCGCATCTTATTTTGTCTATGTCCTGCGAGAATAATTCCGCTGCTTAAAAGTTGCTCCTTGTTCCCTCTGCATTTCCTAGCTCTTTCCACCTCTTGGACTGGTGGCTTTGCCACCCCAGCCCATAGGACAGATCTGCCACATCGTTAGCAATTCACCTTCCTAATTTAGATGAGCATCAGACCTGGTCCCCTCTGCTCTGTGCAGGAGCAGCCCCACCACCAACCGGAGCCAAACCGAACCAGAGCACCCCTCATCCTCCCATCCCCACCTTGCTCTCCCCTCTCTCCTTGGTGGCTGTCACCTCCTCCGGGACGTACTTAGCTGGGTCAGGGCTTGGTGTCACGTTGTTTCCGCCAAACTAATGGGCAGAGTGCTTGTTTTCAGCAATTGTACAGAGCAGAAATCCCTGCACTTCATCTCCAGCTGCAATTACCGACGCCAAGTCGATGCGGTTGATGGTAATAGGATGGTAACACTGTCTGAATTTGTATTTAGTGCTGATTCCAAGGGTCTATAATTTTCATCAGCGCCACACGACTTTTTATAGAACAGAAAAATGTGAGAGCAGTTAATGAGCTGTAATTCTGGAGAGCTTCTGCCTTGATTGGGACTAATTATTTTCTTTATAAAAATAATTAACAATCCACACAACCTACAGAGGGAAAGGCATGTGGCATTAATTAAACCGCGTGGTATTTTCAACGCACCTTTCTCTCCCCTTTCCCCGCAGATCCCGAACAGGCACTTGTGTTGCGCTGCCGAAAGCCAAGGTGGGCACAAGCTCACATCGGGGCGAGGGCTCGGGGAGGGCGAAAAGGACAGGTCCTGAGCGAGGGGGCTGCATCCAGATCCCACCTCCGCATTGTCCTCGCCCTGTGTGTACCAGAAAAATCCTCATTCGGGTAGGAAAGGCTGTTTTGGGTAGAATAAGGCGATGGTTTTCAGGCTCGGGCTGTCCGTGATGGGTGCGGAGGGGATGCTGGGCATGTCTCTGCCATTTCGGCTGAAGAGCAGCCAGTGGGACCCCAGGAGGGGTTGCGGGGGTCTGCACCGGGTGCTGCCACTTGCCGTGGGGCATCAGGATATCCCAGAATTGAGGTGGTCACTTTGCACAGGCCAAGCCCTTGTTCTTCAGTGCTCTGAGATCCTGGGACGAGTCCCAGGTGAGCGTGTCCCAGCACCGATAGCGCGTGGGGCTGTGCACGCTTAGACACACACTTACATAATACATAATTGTTAACAAGACTAATTCCTCTATTCTCCTGGAGGTATTATGAGAACTAATGAATATATTTGCATAATCTTGATTTTGTTTACGAATAATTCTGGATTATACAAATACGAGTAACATCGGGGTTTTGCCACTCTAGATTGCCTTTCAGGTGAGGACGGCAAAGCGTTTTACAAATATTAGTTCAGCCTCACAAATCCCAGCAAGCAATAAAGTTATTATTACCCAATTAAAGGTGGATGTGCGAACAGTGAAACAATTCTCTGCAGCCCCTCCTGGCAGGCTCTGCTACAGGGCTCAGGAGCCCGGGGACCTGCCTGCCTCCTCCAAATCTTCCCTCTAGGGAGCTGCAAGCCATTAAATGTCCTCCCCTTCCTTTTGGGGGATGATTTAAAACAGTGTTCAGGGTTGCAGGGTGGCGTGGAGGGTTGGGGACAAGATCTTGGAGTGGAGAGGGAGGTTTCTTCCTGGCTCTGACCCCCGAACAGCCCTGGGTGCTGCAGCACACAGCACGCCGGTGCCCGCCGTGCGGCAGGGATGGCATGGCCATACCAACCTCTCCCTCCTTGGAGCACAG
The DNA here is from genome assembly GCF_036417535.1 of Chlamydotis macqueenii. Lineage (NCBI taxonomy): Eukaryota > Metazoa > Chordata > Aves > Otidiformes > Otididae > Chlamydotis > Chlamydotis macqueenii. The sequence goes on along the minus strand of NC_141572.1, from coordinate 12,403,025 downwards.
AGGCAGGAGGAAAGGACCTCTTTCCTCCCAGAAACTCAACTTAAAACCCTCTCACCAGTCCTTCCTGGGCAGCTGGCAAGACCACCGAGGTGTTTCCCACGGGACCAGGGGGTGTTACAGGGAAGGAGGATTGGAGTCAGACCAAACCCTCCCACCCATGAAGCTGCAGTTTGAGAATTTCCCAGCTCAGCTGATGTAGGAGACGTGATACAGGGAGGCAAAGGGGCTCTTCTGGCCATTAAAAGCCCCCAGCAGCGTGTAGAGGGGGGTTAAAGCCCACTTGCCACCTCCTTTCTTGGGCTGGGAATGTCTTAGGCTCATCACTCTGGCAGGAGAAATCTGTTGCTTAATTCCTTTCCTTCAGAGCTAATTGCTGCCCACGCGTCCCCGTGTGGGGACATCTGCTCCTCGCAGCGTCACTGAGCTGTCCCAGCCCCGCGTGGCCCTGGGCATCACGGCAGGATGGATGTTTGGGAGATGAGTCCCAAATGAGGGGATATCCAGGGACCCTCATCCCACTACACCCCGGTGATGTCCCCGGACACCCTGGTTGGGGACACCCATTCAGGTGCACCCATGGGTCTGTCCTGGGGGGGCTCGAGCATTTTTTTTAACGTCGGAGTGGTTTCAAGCTGAGCCCTTGGGATTGCTGTTCATTAGCTGCAGGCAGGCATGCGTGCCTGTGTCCCAGCACATGGGGTGGCTTATTAATGGGGTGCAGAGACCTGAGTGTCCCTGTCCGCAGCCTGGATGGATGGCGCAGTCATCTTCTCCCTGCTTTCCCCATCAACCAGAGTCGTTCTCGGGGCAGCTCCGCTGGCAGGAGCCGGCTGCGTGAACAGGTTGGCTTTCAGGAGTTATTTGCGTGTTGGGATTGCCAATGTGTTTTTTTCCTCTTCTTCCAGTGGCAATTCGAAAAAAGCAAATGAAGGGAGAGGGGGAGAAAAGCTTTATCTGAGCAGCAAAGGGAGCACTGGTGCTCCAAGTGGATCTTCTCCATCCCTTTTCTCCTTGCTGCCTCCAACATGCCTTATTACTAATTCATTTTTAAAGTGATCTCTCGGCGCTCCCAGGAGCTCCTGGTAACCGTGTGCTTACAATCCCCTAGTTGATTAAAAATTAACGAGCTATGTTATTGGCAAAGACACTATTTCGCTGCTGTTCGCCATGCGGGATTTTGGACAAAGGAGGGAATTGGTGCCTCGCGGGGAACGCCCGTGATGACCGACCGCCGTGGACGCGGCATCCCGTGGCCCGGCCCTGCCATCGCTCGCAGCGTGCGGGGTTGCTTCCTGATGAACGAGCGAGCCCAGGCCTGACGGGAGGATAGCGCTTTCCAAAGATCCTGGATTAACTGGTGTGAGGGGCTGCAATTTTCTATGCGAGCATGGCCCCATCCGCAGCAGCCAGCACCAAAGCAGGCACTGCTGCAGGGGCTTGGTGCTCCTCAGCTTCCAGCTCCCAGTGCTGTGTTGGGAAGTGCCCGGCCAGAGCTGCTGGGCTCCCTCCCAGCCCGCGGTCCTGCCCTTCACCCATCACCAGTCCTGAGGGTCACTCAGGAGCCTGGAGTCCCCCAGAACGTGGCTGAGGGGTGTGCAGGATTGCTGTGCCGCGGTGCGCCTCAGGGTAACGGTACTTTCAGCTTTGTTTGCAGGCACCAGGGAGAAGCCGAGCCTCCTCCTTTTCTATTCCCTGATTGCGGAGAAAACTGGGAACCCGCAGAGTGTTTGTCTAAGGAGGAGGATTTGAGGATAGGAAAGGCAGAGGATTGTCCCTGAGAGCCAGCCTGGCCCAGCAGCGTGCAGGTGCTGCCGGGCACAAAGCACTGCAGGGACCTCTGAGCCGGCAGCGTGGGAGGCACAAGATGCTGCAGAAACGGCTCGAGATGGGGCAGCAGGCCAGGTTTCCTTTAGAAACGATACGACTGTGTGCCATACGCCTCGGGTTTATCTCTGCTGTCGCTGGCGAGCGGTCAGCGCAGCCATCCGGGATTGCTGGCAGTGAGGGAAGGTGACGCCGAGCCCTGCAAGGCAGCCGGATGCTCAGGCGGGATGAGGGGTGGGAAGCGTCCCTAGGGAGAGGGAGACCCAGCCATGGGGAGCAGGGAGAGGCCGTGCTTGCCCTGATACCTGGCCCTACCTAAGACGGTCGGCGAGAGCATCACTTTCCCCCGTGGAATTTTACGCTCTGCCAGAGCCGTCCGTCCCGTGCTGCGCAGCGGGAGCCACCGCCAGCTGGTACCCGGGACGGAGCCCTCCCCGTGGGCTGCGACCGCACAGCATCCCCCAAAGCATCTGGCACTGACTCTGCGCCGCTACCGGGGCCTCTTCCAGCAGGGAAGCCCCTCTGTTCCGACTCAGCCATGCATAGCAAATCAACTGCTGGAAAATAAAGAGCCAAGATGCTTTTTTTGGCCCGGGATGTGGTAAGAGCAGTTGTTAAACGTTTCTTGAGTTCAAGAAGCAAAAGGTGCCGCTGCCGCACTCAGGCTTGCAGCAGGACGCAGGGTTCCCGGGAGAAGGAGGGGGAGGTGAGTCACGGCTGGCAAAAATTGGATGAAAAATGTATATTACAGAATTGTATTTCTCTTCTGTGTTTAAACTGCCTCAAGAAAACCACGCGCTTTGCTGCAGCTGGTGCCTCTGCTGATGCACAGGAAAAATAGCGGGGAGAAGATTAAAATTGAACTGGCTTGGAGTCTGTGTAATCAGGGAAAATATCGTGGTGATTTGCTATTATAATTTTCAATAATAAACTGCAGGGCTCCTGCTGCACTAATAATAGCGGTTTGAATGCGGCGGGGAAAGAACCTGCCGTGGGGTGTTCGTGTGTGTGTGTTTGTGGGAAGCGCTTACAATTTTCCCCATCTCCTGATTTTGAAGAGGTATTTTTACTGCGTAATTCAAAGAGCTTTACGTAAACACATCTGCTGGAGCTTTGGCTTGGAAATGTCTTTACAACCTTCTTTTCTGCCCCCTCCCTCTCCCGGGACAAAGGAACCGTTCAACTATTTTCTTTTCTAATCAGATGGGCAAAGCCAGGGAGCAAGAGAGAAAATAAAAGGGTGGTTTTGCCAGCACCAAAAGGCTTCTTGCCCCAAAGTGGTGGATTTTAGAAACCCAGTGAGCAGCTCAGCCCACCCCTGCTAGGGCCAAGAGCCCAGGGTGGAGGCAGATCAGAGGTGGCTGTGGCAGCGAGCTGCAGGAGAGCGGGGACCCCAGCCCGCCGCCTGTCCTGTCCCACACCACCACAACCTCCAGGTGAGGAAAGAAGAGGAGAGATGAGATACTCAATCATGTGCCCATGCTACCTTTTTTTCTTTTGGGGCTGCTGTTGGCTGGAGCCGCTCCTGCCTTTTCACCGGGGGCTGTAGAGATGATGGGAACACGGAGTCAGCCAGGGCTGAAAAGGGCAAGGTAGTAAAGCTTCCGTATTGGCTTTCCAAATACTCAGTCCTGAGCTTGGAAATGCTGTCGGTGTGGTCTGCCAAGAGCAGTCAGTGCTCGGGGTCTTCCACACACGCACGCATGTGGCCAGTTGCCCTGCAGCACCACGCTTCCACTCCGGCTCTGCCTCCAGCACCCACCCCAGCTGCATGCGCAAAGTGAAATGAATGATGAAAATAAAAGGCTTGCTTTAGCAGGATCCAGCCCCAGTGTGCTTACGCTGCTGCTTGCAAAGCAGCTGGGAAGGGCAGAGGGGCTGCGGCCCGGCCATGGAGGGCAGGGACGGCTGGAGCCCGTCCTGTGGAGGCGAGGGACGATGCTGCTGCGGGCGGGGAGATGGCCTGGTGACGAGATCCAGCACTGAAAGGTCACTAGGAAGACAATTTTCCTGCTTTGCTCTCCGGTTGAGATGAGGAGCTGAGTTACCGCGGGGGAACAGGATGATTGATGAAAGCTTTGTGGCAGGAGACCGCTGCGGGGCCGGGGCAGAGGAGCTCGGCTGGGACGTGGGAGCCTGCGGGCAGGGGAGGGCAGCTGCCCAGCCCCGGCAGCGCTGAGACGCCAGCACGTAAGGATTTCAAGTGAACGCCAAACCTGCGCCGACTGCATGTCACCGTGGGGCCGAGGGGGACGGGTGTCGATGGGCTCAGCTCCCAGGGAAGCGTGCGTCACTGAGTGCCATGTTTCGTGGCCTGATGAGATGGCACTTGGCCACGGCACCGAGCGCGGCGGCCCGGGATGGAGGAACGGGGATGGTTTGTGAGTTAGCTCTGCTCCCTGAGGCAGGGAACAACCTGTGCCTTTGCCCCAACCCCTGTGAAGGGTGCCAGGATCTGTACATAGCCAGGAAGGGCAGTGCAAGCCTGAATATGTCCCCATGGCTGGCCTGGCTCAAGGCCGCAGGGCTCACCCGTGGCTCTGGAGGCCACAGCATGTCTCTAACCACTTCCTTGAGGGGTCTTTGCTGAGCCCAGCACATCTCCCAGGTCTTGCAAACACCCTGCAGACCCTCCCTGGTTGATGTCCAGTCCCAAACGGAGCCGTTGCAGAGTGCAGCGGCTGCAGCACGGTTAACTGGCCTCCGTGGTGCCACCGCAAATTTGGGGTGACAAGCCCAGTCCCCCAGGGGAGGAAGGCAGGATGGGGTGGCATCAGGTGATGGAGTGGCATTAGGCGATGGGGCTCTGCAGGGCACTGCCGGCAGCAGGGAGCCCAGTAGGATTCAGAAACGCGAGGTGCCTTTGGGAAAGGCTGGTTCAGGCAGTTTGCAAAAATAAACGGGGACTCCCCTACCTCGCAGCCGGGCTGCTGTCGCATGCCCCATTCTCCTCCAAACGGCCGCAGTGCTTTACAGTGGTTTCACCTCACTTGAAATTAGGAATCGTTGGGTTCTTCCCCACCAGTGACCTTTTCTGCATCATTTCTGTTAGAGTAGCCATACATCATTTCCCTCTGCTGTCAACACATTCTGTTAGGGACGGAAAACACGGGAGAGCCCGAATCTGACACCAAAATGTGGAGATGGGCTGGCTGGGTTTAGAAAAGTGGTGAAAGGCTTGGGCTAGTGGGAGAGCCGAGAGCCCTGGGTGCCTGCTGCTTCCCTTCTAGCCACTGAATAGCTGGAAAAAACTACTATGAGCCCCAAAAAAACCCTCCTGGACTGGAGATTGCTGCGAAGGGACCACGGCAGGAGGTTGCACAGGGCATGTTTTGCTCTGAGCTGGCTGCAGGCAGCCTGGCAGGTGCCCTGCTGCACGAGGTTTGATGGATAGGCTGGATTTCTGCTTGGGAGAAAGAAATAAAAAAACAATGAGTGCAAGCAATTGAATTGTCTAATGGAAACAGAGAAACTTGGAGGGCAGGCAGGACAGGGGTACAGCTGGCTCCTCCTAGCCCAGCCGCCCGTGGCCAGGACCCCGTCCTTAGGGACAAACACGCAACCCATACATTGGGCTGCGGTCCTCTCTCCCACGGTGGAGCAGCATTACCCACCCCCAGAGCAAACCCTGGGCATCCTTCCTGCTTCCTCTTCCTCCTGCCTGCTCCGGCACATGTCTCCGCGGGCAGCACGTCCCCTGCATCGCACCAAGCACCCTCGCTGCCTTCCCGGGGCCGGCTCCAGCAAAGCACCCGCAGAGGCTTTCTCCTTTCTGCTGCAGGCAGGGGACCAGCCAGGCAAGGTGTGATAATTCTCTCCTTTGACGCCACGGTAATCGTTCACACCAAACTGCAAGCACTTTTGTATCAGTCATGAAAAACATGAAAGATGACAAAAAAAATTATGTCTTTATATATATATTCAATCAGTGTCTGCGGAGCCCAGCACAAGGGGATTACCAGCCAGTTTGGAGCGTTAGTGACTCTCAGCATCCATCAGACGAGAACATTTGGTTGAACTGAAGCCAGCCTTTGATGGGATTGGAGAATAATTATTTCCATCAATAATTACTTCCAAGCCCAGAAGAAATCGTTCCTAGTGTGTTGCAGGACAGGAGTCCTTGGCTGCCTCAAGGCCAATGGGTTTTAACCCCAGGATCTGAAAATCCCATTAGTGGGAGCTGGGGCCAGGGTGAGAGGGACATCACCCACCGTGCCCAAGTCCCTCCTGCAAGGCAGCCGTGTCCCAGCACGCTGCCAGCCCCGGGAGGAACCCTCCTGCCTCCGCTGCTGGAGCTGATCCAGCCCAGACTTTGCACAGGTCATTAATCTGGGGACATTTTTAATGGATCCTAATGATTGAGCCTCAGAAGACTGATCTTAAAAGGGGTTCCGGAAAGGCCACAAGCTAATTAGCTTGCACAAAGAAAGCAATTAACCATGTAACGTCTCGGATGGTTAAAAATAACGTAGATGTTGGGAAGTGACTGGGGGATTTATTACAAGCAGAGTAATAGATTTTAAAGCCAGAGGGACCATCACCTACTGCATGTCCTGGGCCAGAAATATTTCATCCAGCTTCCCCTCATTGACCCCTGTCGCTTGTATTTGGCTGATGCACATCCTTAAATGTTCAGGCATTTCAAAACGGTCTCCCAGAAGGAGTGAGACAGTGGGAGTTTGTGGAGAGAGAAAACACAGGTGGAGAGAGGTGACCCTTCTTCTGCAGGTGCTCCTGTGCCAGCTCCAGCCCTGAAAAGTGCTGCTGGTGGCTGGGGCAGGCAGCAGGACCACGCTGCTTTCCAAAGGGAGGAGGCGGGTGGGGTGGCAGACACGGCAGTGGGACCTTGCAGGGCTGACCTGGGGGTGGCTAAACCCCAGAGCAGCACCCACAGCCCGTTCCTGAGACTGGCTTCAAAATGATAATGGGAAGAGATGGGACACTTTCTCTGCCAGCTGAGCCCAGCCCACCAGCAGTACCCACCACAGCCAGGTCAGGCTTAGACATGCCCATGCTTGCTTTATTTATTCAAATAATAGTCTGGATGACACCAAAAACATAGCGTTCTTGGCAGCCCTGACCGGTATGGTTTATGGCTTTCCATTAATCTTTCTGTTCTTTGAAATAAACATCTGCAGGGCCTGAAAAGCTATTTACTTTCCTCACGAGTGTCTGAGCTCAGGCTCATTTGGGTTTGTTTTCTCCATTTGAGCTTGTCCTGCCTAAGCCCCAGTGTGTCTTGGAGACCTCTCACCCCAGGTTTCCCTGCCCTGGCTCTGCTCCTAGACAACTTTCATGGTCTCCCCAGGGCTCTTGCAGGCACCTGCCTGGCCCAGGTTGTTCCTCTTAGCTCTGCTGGGCTCTCCCAGGTTCTCCAGTTTGGGCTTTCAGCAGGACCAGGTGTGCTTACTGGCCCAGCACCTTATTTGTAGGTGCAGGGAGGAGGGATGTCCTTTGGCTGCTTCTATGTGAGTGCTGGTGAGGGTGATGAGTGTGGTGAGGTATTGGCAATGCCATAGCAGGTTTGGGGAATGGCATCTGACATCCAAAAGGTTTTTGGTTTGTTGTTTTTTTTTTTTTCTGCTGGAGTGCAAGATGGGTGCTGTTTCTGCAGAGCTGGTGAGCTAAAACCCACAACTCGGAGGAAGATGTCCAGGGCCGCTGGTCTGATTTGCTAGCATTGCCCCTGCCTGAAAGCTGAGTGCAGCATTCCCTTGCCGAGGAGCAGCTTGGCTTGGAAATGAGGGCTTTCCAGAGCCTTGTAGGAGCATTCCCCACCGCAGGGCTGAGTGCTGTGGACTCCAGAGGCCCAAGAGCAACCTGCAGCTCTCCTTCACAGCAGCACGGGCCCTACCTGTGGAAAGGGAAGGGAGATTCTCCAGTAGATGGGGAATTGTTGAGCAAACGAGTCCAGCTGAATGGGCAGTTCTTCATTGGTCTCTTCCCCTGCTCTTGCTCACGCAGCAGGACGCTCAGCTGCCTGCCGTACCCTGCAGAGGACAGACGTCCCGAAAAGCTGACTGGCCACGCGGTCAAGGAGGCCTCCAGCACCAACGGCTGTGCCAAAGGGAAGGAGAGACGAGGCCATGTTCGCCGCAGGTCACGCAGGTAGGAGCCAGGGCTGTGAGCGAGCTCACCTCGAAGCAGGGGGATGGCAGAGGAGGCATCTGCGACCGAGCCTCTCGGGGGGTCTGTGAGAGCTGGGGGTAGGTTAAATGACCGTGTGAGTGTACAGCAAATTTATGCAACCGCATTCAATCCCTGTGCGTGTTTGCATCTGCAGTTCGCTTCCACTACGCGTCTTGCTCCTACAGCCCCCTTGCCAGTAGCCTTGGCTGGAAGACAGGCGACCTGCAGCATGCGTGCGCCGCCAGGTCCGTGGGGCACCCCTGGCTGGGCATCGCTCTCACAATTCCCCTCTCCTCACACCTGGATCAGACCAGCAACCTTGGCTTCATCAGGACACAGCTTCGTTATCAGTTCATCCTTAGCCTCTGACAAATTGAGAGGGCAAAAATGAATGGAATATTGTAAATAAAGCAGCTGGGGTCTCTGAGCCCTGCCTGCTAACCTGCCTCTGGGATTAAAGCCTCTCCGTTTGGTTAAAGAGGCTGGAAAGAAAGAGCAGGAAAGCACATTTCATATCTTCAGATTTCAGGCGAACCAGAACAATAATCTAAAGCGTATTTTTAATTAGACTTTGATTACAATCATGGAGGAACAATTAAAATCGGATCAGCACAGGGAGAAAGCTTCCACATCAAAGACAAAAGGCTTTATCTTGGGAGTGGGAGAAGGGCTCTACAGCAACTGTCTGGGGCTGCACAGCATGGTCAGGGGTTTCTCCTCGCTCTCCCTTGCCCATGGCAGTGCCTGGAGCGGGGGGTGGGGGGGGGCACTGAGATGCACACAGATCTGTTGGCTGGGGGGAGCCCAAATCTGTGCTAGGGGAAGGCACGTGGGAGATGAGGTCAAGCATCCTTGTAGAATCACAGAATGGTTTGGGTTGGAAGGGACCTTCAAAGCCCACCCAGTCCAACCCCCCTGCCAGGAGCAGGGACATCTCCAACCAGATCAGGTTGCTCAGAGCCCCGGCCAACCTGGCCTGGAATGTTTCCAGGGATGGGGCATCACCACCTCTCTGGTCAACCTGTGCCAGTGTTTCACCAGCTTCAGCATAAAAAATTTATTCCTAGTATCTAATCTAAATCTACCTCCCTCTATTTTGAAACCATGACCCCTAGTCCTATCACACCAGGCCCTGCTGAAGAGTTTCTCCCCATTTTTCCTATCAGCCCCCTTTAGGCACTGGAAGGCCGCTCTCAGGTCTCCCCGGAGCCTCCTCTTCTCCAGGCTGAACAGCCCCAGCTTTCTCAGCCTGGCCTCACAGGAGAGGTGCTTCAGCCTTCTGATCATCTTTCTGCGGTGAAGATCCCACAGGATTTCCAAACGCAGGGCTCCCTTCGCACGTTCCCTGCTAGCAGCTCCTCCTGCCGGCGAGGCGAGAAGTGGGGAAACTGAGGCACAAACCCAGTGCCCTCATCTCCAACAGTGGTTTTGCAGACGCCATCAGAAGCTGGCTGTGCACCCCATAAACCTTGCCTGGGGATCCACAGACAGATCTGGGGATCAGTTAGGGGATCAACAGGCTGATTTGGGGATTAACCTGAGGATCCACAGGCCACCACCATCTTTATGAGTGTTTGCTTTGCTTTATGAGTCACCACAGAGTTTCTGTCATATTTTTGGCCCAGCATTCTGAATTAACCATGGTACTTGCTTTTCATTGAAACATAACACAATTCAGCATCGTATGTTTAAAAAAGAAATTAATTTACAGGAGGTTTTTTTTTTTCCCCAGGGTTTAACAACTGTGTAAGAGATGTGTATCTCACTAAATTACCACAGCATCTCAATAAATATATATATTTCTAATCAATTGCTATTTAACATATGTCAAGTCTTTTATTAGTTAGATGTATCTGGTTGCAATAATTATTGTATGCAAATTAAATGCCAATTAATTATTTAAAGCATATTTACAAAGAGCAACAAAACCTATAAATCTGTAACGGAGTTGTTAACCTCAGCAAACACGTTTTAAATAATCGGCCGGTGTCACAGCGGCATACCGTAGCCATCTCATTATATCTCCATTAAATCTACAGAGGAGACACTTCATTTAAACTGTGACCAAATTATTCATTAGACAGTAATTAGGTGCTCGCCTGCACCCCAGGTCCACTGCGAAAACTGATCTCTGCCCTGGATGTCCCTGAGGTGGGGACAGCGGCAAAGAGGGGAGAGCTGATCCAGGTAGTGCTTTTATTTTTATTATTTAACTTTTTTTTTGGTTTTCCCCTCTCCTCAGCTCCTCATGTGATGAGAAGCATGCTCCGCCGCCGGCCCGGGGGAAGAAGAAGAAGAAGAAATCCAGCCGCAAGAAGCGAAGGAGGTGAGGGTGGCCATGGTGGTGTGCAGGGTGGGAGGCAGGCACACCCTCAGCTGTGTGATGGGGGGAAAAAAGCCGAAAAACAGAGGCTGGATACGCTGTGGGGAGGTGTGAGGGGCTGGGGGGCTTCCACAGGCCCAAGGAGGTGCCGCCATTTTCTCACCTTCCCCTCAGACCAGGCCAGAGCTCACCCCGCAGCCCATCCTGGGGGGCCCCGGAGCCCCCAGCCCCTCTCCATCCCAGGGGGATGCTGCTGGTGGCAGGGTGAGGGTTGGGGTGGCTGGGGAGGGATATGGGGAGCCCCACGGTCCCTAACGCCCCTCTGCCTCCTCAGGTCTCCTTCCTACAGCCCCTCGCCTGTGAAGAAGAAGAAGAAGAAAAGCTCCAAGAAGCGAAAAAGAAACAGGTATTTTTTTTTCCTTTGAAAATATATTTTCCTGGCAGCAGTGGCTGTTGGTGGGAGTTTGGACAAGGGGTAGGAGACGCTGGTGCTATCAGGCAGCTGGTTGAGCTCTGCACAGGAGGCAGAGACATCAACGTGACTCTTAATAATGGTGGCACAGCGGGCAGGGCCCCACTGGGAGGTGGAAGCCGGACAGCTGAGGGGCAGAGCCAGCATCCCTCTGGGCGAGGAGGGCTCAAAATGGGGTGTGCACCCAGGGCAAACACATAAATATGAGCTGTCAGGGTGTGGAGGAAGAGAAATGGACGAGCCAAATCAGCATGAGGTCTGTAGAGCTTCTACCTGCTGTCCTATCTCACATAGCTTCCATGGTCTGGGATGCCAACGGGATCAGCACTCAAGGCTTGCACCGGTCCCTTTCCTTTCTCCCCCAGCCTGCAGAAAGTGTCAGCATTTGGACCAGGCAAGGGCTCAGACTAGCTCCCTGCATCCACATCTCAGCTTTCCCTCCCAGCCCTGGGCGACTGCCTGATTTCTATAGACTCGTTATCCTGAAAAACACATTCTCAATTATTTGTAGTGTGCGCTAGTCACTTGTACCACATCGGCATTTCTCAGCTACCCCCTTGCCTGCTGGCTAAAGGAGAGCCAGGGCCATTCTGCCTGGCTGGTACATGAGGTCTTCTCATAGTTCTCAGTCTAACGCTGGGCCTAACCACATTGTCTCTGATTCAAACTTCCAGTTTTGTGAGACCCTGTATTCAATGTACGTATTTGTGTCTTGCAGGTTATCCTCAAAGAAGAGAAGACACAGGTAAGTGTTGAGCAAGTGTGGGTCGTCCCTTAGAAATATGAGTTTAATGGTCTTTTCAAGATCTCATAAGGTTGATGTGGTGGGGGCAGAGGACATTTTTATTCTGTGTTTCCTTGTGGAATCCCCTTGGCTCCCCCCATTCCCTGTGGATCTGGAGCTATCCTCTCCCTGTTCAGCCTTATACCTTCCTCAGACCCCACAGGAATCAGGTCTCCAGCCCAACCTGTGCAATCAAGCACATAACTGGAAAAGACCTCTTGGTATAACCTAGCCCCCGGCAATCTCATCCATGTCAGATCCATCCTGCATCTTGAATATTCACGTCTCTTACGGTTTTATTTGCAAACAGCACGGCATCCCCCAGCAGTGCCCATCTTTGAAACATTCAGAGTCAGTGGCTTTCCAGGTGTGTACTGGAAGAACCCTCCTGATTCCAGTACATGTGTGTGTACAGTATCAAGAAGTATTCATCTTGTCTATGGGAAAATGCAAAGCCATCAGGATGGCTGATCCCTTTGAGGATCTCCTTTTGGCCAAGCCCACACGCCAGATTTGTCAGCACGCATTCAGACCCTCTGTGCTGCAGCAAAATCATTAATCCCATTCTTTTTTTTTTTTTTTTTTTTTTTTGCACACTCTTGGACAATCTAGCTGTAACATTGATGTGTGATTGTGCAGCTTTTTATCAGAACAGAAATCTCCAAATTAATTAGCCATTTCTTATTTAGTTCTTCAAGCCCCAAAAGTAAGAGAAAGGAAGAAAGAAAACACAAAAAACAGTAAGTAGTGATTCATGGTGTTCCCTGCCCTGCCTGGGCAGAGCTGTGGGCTAGGAAATGCTTGATGTGGTGGGTCCCCTGGAGCTAACACCGGCTGCACAGCCCTAAGCAATTCTCATGATTATTTTGCAGTTAAAACCAGCAATTCTGGTCTTGCTGGAATGCAAAAGTGTTTGTAGAGGCTGGAAAACTTTCCTGTCCCTCTCTTCTGTGCCACCTCATTCAGGACTTTCTTTGTATCTCACAAGGATGCACAGTGTCTTGTTCATCCAGTGCTGAGCAGAGACTCCAGCTTTTCTGATAAGGGCAGCGTGAAAGGATGAACTCAAATCCGCAGAGCGCAGTGCCCCACAGCCTCCACTGCCCACAGGACAGGCTGGCACGCCCTTACTGAGATGGGCTTTAACTCCTCCTTGCTTGCTCCTCTCGGAGGTTACAGTAGGGGCTACTCATGATATGCAATGCAATCAAATATCCGAATGGGAGCAGAAAGCAATGGGGAATAGGGAAGACAAGGGATTGTTTGGAGGTGATGGAGGCTGCAAAAATCTGGGGTTGAGGTTCCCATCTGCCCTGGAGTGTTAGCAGAGCACAATCCTTGTCCTGTGGGGCAGACAGTCAAGGGGTGTGGTATAAAAGGTAGTTCCTCAGGGCTGGAAGGAAGGCCTGTTAAATCTTCCCTGGTTTTCACTTTCTTTTGCCTTCTCCTGGGAATTACAACTTGCAGCTTCTTACCTGCTTTCAGAGCAAGGAAACAATTCTGGGGCTGAACCCTGGGCACCAAACCCCTGGATAGCTCTGCTGGGACCTGGGATACCCCACTAGCGACAGAAACTGAGTTAGCAGAGCAGAATCTATTGATTTGTTTGGTATTAGTAGGACCTGCACTTTAATTCTTCCCAACACAATTTTTAACTCTTAGGCGGAAAGGGGACAGAGGGACTGCCAGTGTCACCCCAATACACATTGGGACTGAAGAGACTGGGAATCCATGAGGTGCAGAGCCTGTTGTGTGGCCTGCACAGGCCATCTCTACTGCATGCAGAAAGTCCATCTCCTTTTCTCTGCGATTTCTGCATATTCAGTAGCAGAGTCACTTATTTTTCTTAAACTGAGCTGCTATGCACCCAGAAATCTCAGTGGTACTGAGGCTGAGGCTTCCTACGTTATCAAAGCAGGCACGTCCCAAACCCAACTGGCCAGTATGCAGTAGCCTGACAGTGTGGTTAAAACTAAGATCAGATGTCCTCCTGGTGTGCACAGACCTAGGAGAACCGGAGCTGCCAGAATTGCTCTTTGGGGATACAGCAGCCAAGGTGTTTTAGCTCTCATCTTTCAGCTCATAAATCAGAGCTGAGCCACTCCCAGTTTCTGCAAACCTTATTGCTTCCAGGCATGGATCAAATAGATCCCACGAGCCATCTCGATTCAGGATTTTTGTGTATAATCACACTGCTCTGGCTTATCTTTGTGTTGAGCAACTGGTTATCTAAATCACACAGGACCGGTTTTTCCTCCTGCAGGAAGGGAGCACTCTTAAACTGGAGGGACTGATGCGCAGAGTGGAGAGCAAACACGGGGATTTTCACACAAATCCACCATGTGAGGGAGAGAGATTGCGTTGCTGATTTCAGCTGTACGGAAATAAGGAAGGAGGATCCCAAAATGTGAAGTTTTTAAGAATATAATCATAGGGTGTGAAAAGCATGCGAAAAAAACAGCCAGGCAGAGTTCAAGCAATTGCCCTGAAGGGTGCCCTTTTGTCTTAAAGGCGATGCTGTGCTCAAGCAATTGATCTGCTGAGTTTTTATAGCAGCAAATTGCTAAATGCTTTCCAAGCAGGTCATATTAGTGCTGTCAGTGACTGGTACAGTGTGGCCATGAAACCAGACCGTTCCCAGCAGCTAACCCATCATTAGCTCTGCCTGCTGGCACAGCAATGCCAGCCTGAGCGGACAGTTACGCTACCAGATCTAAAATAACTGCTGTGGTGGGCAACGATGAGAGGGACTGGGCACAGGAGACGGGTAGCCTATCACCCACATCACCCCGCTGTCTGCGTGCAGGACTTCAACTGTTGGCAGAGGCAACAGTGGCCTTCAGTAACAGGGCCAGATAATCCACCAGTAATAGCCTGAACGGAGCAAAGGGAAGCGCAGTGGGGCACTGAACCTGGGCCCCCGCACACGGTTTGCTGGTCACGGTCCCGTGGCCCTGGCAGAAAAGGGAGCAGCAGTGACTGGACACCTATAAGCTGCCAGGTAAAATGGTCCTGCCCCTCAAGCAGGAGATGTGCGTGGTGCAGGCTGCAGTTTGGGAAGCTGTACTTTGTGTTTATATAGCAACCATAAGAGCTGCCCATAGGACCAGAGCCTCCCACCTACAGAGCGAGGGTAAGGCTGGCTGTTAGTGAGTGTACTGGATCTGGAGCTTGTCCTTCTGCATCTGCTCTTTAACAAGGAGCTTGCACTACAGAGAGGGTTGCAGTAAGAAATGGGAGGCTTGGAGTTTTGTGATGGGCTGCCCAGAGGGATGGTGCTCCCCCAACAAGGCTCAGCGATGGGAAGGTCACAGGCTGTTTCCTGGCTGTCTTGGGGTGGGCTGCAGGATGAAGGGCAAGCGCACGGCTCTTTAAGGTATTGAAAGGAGAAAGGACTGGTGCTGTCTGCTGCACTCCTGCATGCTCATCCATGGATCTTCCCCCACAGGCTACAGAGCCAATCTAACAGCTTGTAGATAAAATGCTAGCATAGATATCTGTAAGATGGCTTCCCTTAATGCTGGTGTAGCTATGAAGGGGTGAGGAATTTCTCATGCATTGGTGTCCTGCACAATGTTTCATACACTAATCTCTTTACCTTAAAACACAGATCTTCATTCTGATTTGTATGTTATTGACTTCAGCCCCCAGCTGCTGGCTCTTGCATCCCCCGAGTCTGCTAGCCTAACTGTGGTTTTCCTCTCTGCTTCTTAAAGCTCTCGTGGGCGCACGCGGAAATCTCATCGCCATCGCCACCGCCACTCTCGCTCAGAGAGCTCCGACTCCCACTCCCCCAGCTGCCGAAGCAGGTAACGTCACCGCTCCCCGAGCTGAATGTCCTGCAGTGCTTCCCGGTGGGCTCCAGGACGTGATCGCAATAGCCTGTGTGACCCACAAACTCCCTGCAGAGCCACGTCCTGTTCTGGTAGCAGCTGTGTCACATGCTGGGGATTGAGCTTCTTGTGGTCTCAGCCCTAGAAGGGTTTTGGCTCCAGGAGCAGTGGCTGCAGATTTTTGGTCCAGCAGTCACTTCTAATCCCCATGGCTGATGATCAGCCCATGACAGCTGATTCCAGCCTAGCCTGTACTGCTGATGTTCCAGGAAGCCCTTAAACTTGGTCTTAGCAATGGAAATATATTTGCCCACGGCATTCTATAGCCACTGTCTTTGACCTGATTAAATCTCAGTCCTGTGGATGACGGATGCATCCTGGGGCCAGCTAAGTGGATGCTGGTGCTAGACTCAGCATTGCTGCAATAGCAAGTCACATAGTTTATACACATCATGAGTTCGTGTTTCACAACTTCTGAAAGCACTTGACTTTATGAACAAACCACTCCCACTCTTGTCCTTCACTCCTCTTAACTACTCAGAATTTTCTTATGAAAAATTGGTGATCAGTGGGGAGAGGAACGCAATCAGTAATTGGAGGGATGTTCATGCGAGAGCAGAGCATGTCTTCTCTTGGAGGTGTATTACCATAGGGACGTTCAAGGCTCTATGAAAGTATGGTTTGCCTTGAGCCACCACAAAATCATGAATTGGAGCTGAAATTTGAGGTGAAGGTCCAAAACCTGGATGCAAAATATTTTATTTTTTTTTCTAAGTAGAAAAGCAAAACACCCCTTTTTTTCCTCCATCATGACTCTGCAGAGCAGTCATGTGGAAGACCTTCTCCCACACGCAATGGCCTAGCACAGAGCTGCCAAGGGTTTGTATGGAGCTGGTAATGGGCACTACTGCAATACCGAGGAATAACGGTTTGCTGTCCATGTCTTCTGGAGGCACAGAGCCAAGTCTCGGGAGGAAGGGCGTAAAACACGGCGAAGGCGCTCCCAGCACCATTCAAAGATCACTGCAAAGCAAAGCTCCTCTGCAGAGGTTCAGGCTAGCCAAAAAGCCAGCGAAACCCTCCGGTTCTACAGCTTCCTGTCTCCTAAGGAAGTAGTAAGTATTACACACTGTGCTTCTTTGCTTGAACTAGCCACAGGAATCTGGGCAAGAAATCTGATATGAAATTTTTATAACTCAATTATAGCAATGTTAGACAAAGTTGGTTAAATCTGTATTATTTATTAATGGTGCTGTTCTCCAATGTATTTAAAGTCATTCCTTCCTTCAGCACTTTCACACCAAGGATGGGGTTGGAGAGGGGAAAAATTTGCAAAGGCTCTAGTTTATGAATAATGAATTGAGGACATTTAACAAAAAAAAAAAGTGGCCTCCAGCAGTGATATTTTACAGAGACGTGTTTGTTATGCAGTCCTTGCTCAGCTGGATGTGAACTTAATTCACTGGTTTTCATGTCCAAAAGTTTAGTCCTTAGGGGAAAAAAGGGAATCAAACATATATAAAAGAAACATTTACATTTAATGAGTTGGTGATTATTGACAGGGGTTGTTTTCTGACCATCAGAATCCTCCTAGGATCACTGTTGCTCTGGACTGACAAGCCCAGGGGCCAAATTCGGAACTTATGAGCAGCTCTCATTGATGCTAATGGGAACTGCATGTGCAGCAGAGGGTAAAATCAGGCTCAGTGCCTTGGGATGTTTTCCATATACATGGAAAGAGATGATATAATGCATTCCTTAGAGTTGAGGGAGCAAGAGATGGAGAGAAGTATTAGATACAGATTGATATGAAGACTTCCTTTTCCATGGCACATTTCCCCTTTGTTCCCAGTAGCTGCAGAGCAGAGGTGTGATGCTCTTTGATCGTGGTGTTAGTAGCTGACAGGCATTCTGGAGAGAGAAACCGCTACACAGGACTCAAGGTAGTGCAGAACCTGGTACTCGCACGTGTGACATTAGAGGTGTCTTGAGTAGAGTCCTCCAGGCTCCAGAGTGGTATATAGTGGGGAACTGATTTTCTCCTTTAGGCCCAGTCATCAACTGGAAATAGCTCAGCCATAGGCAGTAGCCACATCAGATATGAGATAGATAGTGCCAGCAAGAGGAGACAGCGTTCCGATCAAAATACGCAGCGGTTGTACGTGGGTACGTGTAGGCACAAGCTATCTCTCAGCATTGTAGAAATGCATATTTGCTCTCGTTATATACATCTGCGGCGTGTGTAGCGCACATGTGAGTCATCGCCTATAAAACCATATAAGGTAGGGAGAACAGCAGAACCTGCAGACCACGCTTAGATACGCGTGTGTGCGCACATGCAAAGACGGAACAACAAACTGTGACGCTTTTATTGCCATGGGCCTGGGGTGTTGCCCTCCCTCATCTTGCGAAGGTAGGGAGGAGTTAAGAGCTCCTCCCAAAAAACAGCCAGCCAAAGACTGCATGGTGCTACCAGGGTTTTGTTTGTTGGTTTTTTGGTTTTTTTTGGTTTGTTTGTTTTTTTTTTTGTTAAAGCTGCATATTTTACATAAATGTTTTCAAGTCTAAGCCTGGTTTTTAATTGGTACTAGGTTTCCTCTCTCTGAAGCCAGTCTCCCTGAGTCCCACGAGGCCGACTGCCAGCTGTTCTGTTCCCTGACCAAGAGTAAACTCTAATTTAAAATTGTAAAAGCTTTAAAATGAGATAAACTCAAGCATGCTGCACCCCCCTTTCCACTTGCTTCACTCGGGGTGTATGAGCACACACGCTGCAGGGCAGGGAAAATCAGAGCTTTTGTAGTGATGGATGAAAAGTAAAAGGTATCAGACCCCTGTTGTATTCTTTCTAATAAGGGTTAATAACACAGGCAAATATTTCAATGGCTAAAAGGCATCAGTGCCTTTACTACACAACCCACTAGTGTGCTTTTGTTCCCAAAAAGAAGTATGTTCTCTTGGGACATAATTCAAGAGAACATTTAAGCACTTGTTTAAATGGAAGCCCCCTGATATTTTTCAGAATAAGGTCATTAAATATCATGTACTCAAAACTGGCGAGGGAAAATGGAATAGGAACCTTTAGTCTCATTTATTAGTGTCTATACACAACTCATTGATGCTTCTCCTTTTTGCGAGTTAAATGATCACGCTATAAATAAGCTTAGTTCTGTCAGAGTCTACTTTGAGAGCAGCCTGGATGTGTTATGAAATTAAAATGTGCTCTTGTAGAAAACGTTGACCACTTACCAAAAATAAATTACTAGAAAAGAATAGATTTTTGTGAAAAAAATCCAGAATTGGGATTCAAAAATGCCATGTTTCAGACCTCTGTGGAGAGGCTGGTGGGTTACACTCCCTGCCCTTCCTTCTGGCCTGGGCTTCCAAGCCAAACCATCCTTACCTGAGGAGAAGCATTGTCATATTTCCAAAGGAATGGGATTGTCCAGGGAGGATCCCAACGTGCAAAAGACACCCAGAGAGACCATATACAAACTCCCATGAGGTAATGCTATAGCATTTCCAAACAAAAGATTTTGATTTTTAAGACAATTTTTATTCTATATTATTTTTCTTCTGAAAAGCTGAAATATTTTAGGGTAAATCCTGCCAATCCTCCCCAACTCCAGTTTGTTCTCCTTGCTTTCTATGAAACAACCACATTTTCAACTAGGTTTCCCTGTAATTTATGAGGGATAAAGCTGATACAAGAAAGCCCTGCCCATGCATCTACCTTGCTGCTTCTTGCCTTTATGCGTAAGCTGATGCACGCACACGCATGCACATGTGCAGAAACACCCCAAAGTTCCCTGCTACTTTTTTTGGCTGTGAATTTCCAAGCTTCTCTTTCTGGTTCTCCTTTGAATCCCACGCAGCTGCAATAGCCACCTATTGAGAACAGGATCGTGGGTCTGTGCCTGAGCAATAACAGAGAATCTGTGGGTAAGATGCAGCATCTGTTGTCGAACAGAATACCCCTAACCTGCTGCAAACACTTTATTCCACACAGGTACATATGTGTTACATGCCCCTGTGCTATATAAATACCTGCAGGGTAGGAATTTGATTGCCTTTGTTGTACCTGATGAAGATAACTGTGCGCTGCATACGCTTGCCTCGCCAGCGCCTTTACTTCCCCTGAAACTAATTTACATTGTCACAAACAAACGTAGGCTTGAGCCAGATTTTCAGCGAGGCTCAGCGGGGGGATAGAGTTGTTCCAAATGACGCTGTTTGTCTTTGTGCTGATGTGTCTGCGGGAAGGTGGCGTGGGGAGTTACAGTGCAGGGCTTGAGGGCTCAGGGAACCTTGTAGCAGACCTGCGTATTGCTTGCCGTCGCTCTCTGTTTTCTAGTCTGGGTTTTGGTTTGCATAGAAAAACCTATTATTTTAACTGTTAGGCACCATGATTCTGACAACAAACAGGGCCCGTGAAGAGCAGAAAGGCAAAGCCTCCCATAAATATGGAAGTTGTTCTCTTTTTGCATTTCCTTTTCTCCCCTCGCAGCCAGGGGACAAGGTTACCCCTGGTTATTGCCCGGTAATCGCAGCTCAGCGCTGGGACCGCGGGGAGGCCAGCAGCCCGGGGTGACAGAGGGGTACCTGCACCCGTGGGAGGGCTGTGCTGTACACCAGGTACCGAAGGAAGCGGTGGAAGGCAAACCCTTGCTCCAGAACAGTGCCAGTCTGGCCCAAGCCGATCTGGGGACGCGCTGGCCTGCGCCACGCGACACTGGCTACACCCCAGCAGGCTGAAAAGATCTTTGCAAAGGAGCAAACCTTTGCCTGGCATTCCCAGGAGTTTACCCCCAGATCTGTGAGCCAGGCTGCTCAGCAGTGTTGCGGTCCAGCCCCAAATAACCCAAGCTCCTGCCTTGCAGGGACAGCTGTGCCACTGCCTCCGTGCTCCTGGGCTCAGCTTAGCCCTCGTGGTGGAGAAATCCTCACCCTGGACTCTCCATCTAGCAAGGATTCAGTATTCCTTGAGTCAGGGACTCATAATTGTGCAAAAAGGGGTTATATTTTATTCCTATAGCACTGCTATGTTTTGTACTCCCTTAATAAGAGGTTGGCTTGTCAGCTGGGGCAAATCATCAGCAGACGTGAGCCCATTTCCCCCAGCTCTGGAAGATGCAGGTATCCCAGCACAGGCACAGGGCCTCGTTCCCCCCAGCAGCCCCTCTCAGCAGATGCTGCTCCTCAGCAGATGTCTGCCGGGCTCTCGCCGAGAGCAAGGCTCGCCGGGGTCATTGACACAAGTCTTTTATTCCTTTCATTATCAGAATGCACAGAAAAAGAGAGAAAGGGAGACATTATGCACGTCTGAAAAAGAAATTAGCTCCACTTTGAAGTGAGTTGCAAAACAAGACAAAAAGACCCAAGAAAGAAACCCTCCAACGATAAGCGAGGTTGTGCTGTGCTGCTCATTGATGGGTCTTCTCAGTCCTTTTATGACTGAGAAAATGGAAAGTCATCTCTCTCCTCAGGGCTGTTTGCAGCGCAGTAAATGGACTCGTTCAGCTTAATTGGAAGATGAGTAGTGATTGTATTTTTGTAACCTATTAGATTGCACTGCCTCTTGGTCTAGGATCGCACTCAAAATTACAGTCCGGAGTACGAGTGAGGGCCTCATTTCTAACCCCCCTTTATCTTGATTAAATAATAATTTGAAACAAAAAAAAAATCCAATAAATATAAAACTTGGATTCCCTTGAGGGCAGCAGTAGGTCCCCTGCTGAAAACTGGAGGAAGCAAAGTTCACTGAGATTATTTAATTACTTAGTAGAGAAGGGGAAAGAAATCCAAATGCTCGCATAGAGAAAATTAGATTCATGAATGATCAGACTCTTTTAAAACACCCTAGAAAAATAAAAAGCCATTAGAATTCAATTGAGCTCTGCACAGTGTTTTCAGATGTGGTGCTCAGTTTCCATCTCGGGTGGCTGACGCGCCTTTTGGAAGCAGCAAAATGGGACCAGAAGCAAAAGCCAAGGTCGTCAGGTGGGGAATATGCCTCTGAGCAGACAGGCGAGTCGAGTATCTTGAGACTTGTCCTGGCTCTTGCCACAGGACAGAAATCTCCCCCAGAGCGCTCCAGGAAGCTACTGGCTGCAGCCTGGTGCCTTGAGGTGGTGGGGCTGGGAAGATGCTGTCCCTCCCCTCTGACCTTGCCCGGGCCAGACCCTCCAGCCCTCACAAGGGCTGCGGGCTCCGTATTTCACTGATATCCATGTGTTGCCTCTTCCCAGAGTGATGCTACCGCAGATGTTGAGCTACAGAGGAGCTTGTTGATCCCCCAGTCATTTGACAGATTTTGTGATGTGCTGACAACAGCTGCTGCTTTGAAGGTAGACGTCAGCTAAGGCAAAGCAAGAACACGCATCCCGGGTACCAACAGCAGTGTTGAAAGCTGTTTTAGAAATGCCAAGACACTGTGGTGTTTCTTGGCAGCGATAAAAGCCTTTTGGTTCAGCCTGGGAGGGAACACAAGCGATAGCGTCTGAGGTCAGTGTCCCCCAGAGCAGCCCTGTGCCCGCTCCAGGCCTTTCCTACCTGGAGGTACCAGGTGCACCTCACGTGGTGGTTTTATGCCTGTAAACAAAAGGTGGTGAAAAGCTGGTTGTCTCTTGGTTAGGGTTCTGATCTAATGCAAAGCATAACGCATCTTTAAAAAAAAATAATCTGGTGCCACAATTTGAAAGCACAATTGTGGCTGGGGACAGTGCAGTGGTTTATAGCCAGGAGGCCAGTTCTCTCAGGGCTCTGTGGCACCAGAGTTTCAGAAAGAACTGGTGAAAAACAGAGGATGCTCCTGTGGCATTCCAATTTCTACTGGAGTAAACAAGGACTGGTAGAGAAGTGTTAGAGCTGAGAAGTAGCAAGGAGCAGTCCTAGATGCCAAAATCAGGGCTTGTCATGTGTGTACCCACTCATTCCTACTTGGGAACATCTGGGAGAGGTTTCTGCTTTGTCCAGGGCTTCTGTGCTGAAGGTGCATGTTGGCTGGCGAGGAAGGATCGTGTCATTTCCCCTGTCTGTTGCTGGGGCTCCCGATGCCTCCGAGGAAGGACTGAGCGTGGCTTAGAAGTTAGGATGGGGTGGGGATGAGGGAGTCCCCATCTCCAGGATGGATTTGCTGGGATGAACTAATTCCTGTCCCTCTGTCCCTTATCCCAGAAGCAGTAATGCCTCTCTCTCTAGCAACATAGGAAGTATTTGAAGATGCTACAACTCCGGGTGTTCTCAGAGCATGAGGGTTTTGTAGGTAGTTGCCATTCTGCGGACAGCTGAGAGCCGCTGTGCGTGTTGGTAGCTCTGCTCTGGTTTCAGCTGCTGCTGGTTCAGGGATGGCTGAGCCCCCACACAGAGGCTGGCGGGAGCAGGGCTGTCATCTCCTTCCCCACAGGTCTCCAGCGTAGCACGGGGAGGACATTTTTCCTCCTCTACTTAATTTTTTTCCTTCTTCCCTCATTGATTTCCCTCTGTCACTCTGTCACACGAAACCCAAGGGGATTTAGTGCAAACTGTGACTTTTCGGTACAAGCGATCAGCCTCCAGGAACGGGCTGGATGGCCAATTTAAAGCAGAAGGAAACAAAAATGAATAATAAGTGAGATAAGCAAAGCAGACAAAAAGCAGTCATGACATTTGCGTAGAGGAGGTGAGCGAACAGTTGGCAGTGTGGATTGAAGAGAGGGTTTATGTTTTTTTCATGTAATTTGAGACTCTAATGATGGACTTATGTTGCCCGCTCTTCCTTTTTTCTTACACCTTACCTACTAAAGGAGGAGTTCTTGATGGGTAAGTGGATGCTATCCGCAAGACACCAGGGAATTTATTAGAGGTCACTTGAGCGCATTAGCTATATCTTCTTCAGGGGGAAAAAAGCACACAAAGAAGTATCTGTATACCTTTTATTTCCAGAGGGATTTTTCTTTTTTTCCCCTCCCCCTCCTTTTTTATTTTTTTCTTTTTTTTTTTTTTTTTTTTTTTTTGTTTTGTTTCAAAGTGATAAGCTTGGGGTTTTTTTTGCCAGTTTTTACTTTGTACAAAAGCCCTTAATTTGTTTTCATTTGAACTTTCTTTGCTTGTTTTAGTGACATTCATTCAGCCTCTTTATTAAGGAAACTTAAAAAATTCACTCATTTAAGATTTTGTTTCATTTTTATTTTCTTTCCAAGGATTATGTAGGGATTTTATATGTATATTCCCTCCCCTTTTTTTTTCTCCCCCTCTTTAAGGCTAAATAAGGGCTTTGTCCTCTGTTACACCTTTTTAATTTAGTTAGTTATTTTGATTCTTTGGTTGCCCGTTTATGTTGTTGAACTCTTTTGTTTAACATGAATCGCATGCTGATACTCTTTGCATGATCTCTAAATCTTCCCATTATCATAGCAGGGGGAAAATAAGTTTCTTCTTACTGTGGATTTCTTTCAGGGATATGTGCTTTTGTTTTCTTCTCTTTCTTCTTTTTCTTTCTTTCTTTCTTACTTTGTTGCTTTCCTTTCCTTTTGTTTCAGTGCATCACTATGGTAAAATTTCTGGGTTTATTTAAAAAAAAAGCAAAGTAAAACCAAACACAACTCCCCCCCAACCCGTTCAAACAATGCCAAATGGCTTTTTTGCTTTCAGATCTCTCAGTCAGGGTCTTCTGCTGGCCTCTTTACCAAAACAGACAGCCCGCCTGGCACCCTAGCCAGCCAGAACGGAGAGTATCATGAATATGACTCAGGAAACGATACTTCCTCCCCTCCCTCCACTCAAACGAGCTCGTCCAGGTCAAAGGACAGCCAGGAGAAAAGAAGTCTAGTCCATGATGGCTTTGGCCATGCCTTCTCGTCCGGGAAGCCCAAACTGGCCAACAGCGGTAACAGCTCTGATTCAGGAAATTCCTTCACCAGTTGCTTTTCCCAGACCAAGGGAACAGCTTTGGAAAATCTGTCTCCAGATGCCCAGGGACAAGACCGAAGGTCAGTGATTACCAGTAGCTGCTGCTGGCAGCCAGATACCTGGTACCGTGTTGCTCTGTATCTCCTGCCCGCTCGCCGGTTGCAGTGGTGAGCTGGCAGGGAGGGTTTTGCGGTCTGGAGGCAGTTAGATAGAAATCAGACCCGCGGTCTTGCCAGTCTGGAGTCGGCAACCCAGCAATGGCAAATGCTGTAGCCTGAGGAGGAGGATGAAAACTCAGCCATCACACCCCTGGGTATTGCCTCTGCTGGCTCTTCCGGCTTTTTTGTGGCTAACACAGGGTTTGGCCCTGCGCTGAGCTGTGTCCTTTGTGACCATGTCAAATAAAAGAGTCACTGGCGCTTCTGGACAAAGTCTGGAAAGGTGCATGAGGGGGTTGCCATGCTAATTCTCCCCCTCCACTTACTGTGGGGAAGGGGAGCAGGATTCATTTTCGCTAAAACCATTACAGGCTGTTCTTTCACCTATCCAATGAACCAAATCCAGCCTGCCCCTTTCCAGCTCATTCAGGACTGGTCCTGGGTGACAAGGTAGCATCTGCAGGTGGGGAGCACAGAGAGGGGCAGGTGCCTCACTGCCTGTGGGATTACACAGGCATGGGGCATCAGGGCTGGGAATAGGAATCAAACCACCATCCAGTGCCACAGGTCATCATCAGGAGAGAGGAGTAGATGCCAGTCTCCATCACCGCCTCCCGTTCCGGGGGGTTTGCCCGGTGATGTTGGGGATGAAGGCACTGCAGCGCAGTGGCTGGTATCCAAGGCTATGCTCAGGCAGTGGTGTTAGGGAGCTCTTCCAGCTCAGGCCCTTGGGATTTAAAAGCTGAAAGTTAGAGCCAGTATGTTTTCTGGGAGTGGGAGCAGTGAATGAGAGAGGAGAGGGACACAGGCAAATTAGTGTTAGGAAGAACAAGCCCTCAATTTTCAGTCAGAGGGTAGAACTTCAGGGCTGTGTATGCTTTTCACTTTGTGACACCAGTGGGATAACTCTGCCTTCACATGGGTGGAGCTGGGATTGCAACTGGCCCTGGCTACTGGGAGGCTGCCTGGCTGCTGGGCTCTAACTCCAGTTCATACCCAGGGCACTTCTGGAAACGGAGGAATTCATGCAGCCCTGTCCAAAGGCAACGGGATGTGCCTGCTTGTGCTGCTCCACGGGCAGGCTGGAGCACAGGCCCTTGCCCTGCCATGCTCGGGCTGTCCCCTGCTCCAGCACTTCTCACCTCCCTCCCCAGGGCCTGCACCACTCGCTGGCCTGAGCCAGGCTCTGCCAGCCAGACACCTCTGGGGCAGGCGTGGGGCAGAAGAGCTGCCCCTCAGCACCTGAAACTTCTTCCACAGCCTGGAGAGTGAGCTCTTGGGCTCTGACTCACACACACAGGGTCTCCTGCAACAGCAGCCTGGGGAGCTGGGAGGTCATCTTTATCCCCAGTTGGGGAATGGGAGGATGGGAGTACTTGGCTGGAGCATGGTGCTCCCCTCAGCCAGGGACCAGTCCCAGTTCAGCCACAGCTTCAGTGACTGCCCAAATATGTTCACAGGGGGTGCCTGTCCTTGTGTCTCAGCTCTTCAGAGGAGAAGCAGCAAAACTTCCTGCCTTCCCCAAGCCACAGCTCCCCGCTGAGGCCGTGCTCCCGCAGCGAGTCGTACACCAGCACGGGCAGATCCTCCCTCAGCTCCAGCCGCTCCCGCTCCTCGCACCGCAAGGCCTCTCCCAGGTACTCCCGAAGCAGGTCCTGCTCTTCAGGAAAGAGGTAAGGCCAGCTAAAACAGCTGTCTCTGTGATCCTAGGCAATGTCTAACACTTGCAAGCTGGCAGGCTCCTTGCAGGAGGAGATGTAAGAGTTTGGGAGGTGCCTAGGGCACCACATGGCTTAGGGTGAACTGGCCACAGAGCTGATCCGAGACCATGGGGCATCTCTTTCTCCCAGGAACCCAGATTCAGAGGAGTCTGGTACAGCATCACCCTGCAGCGTCTTTAACTCTCTTGTGGTTCTTGCCTATCCGTAGGTCGTCTTCACGTTCCCCCAGCTACTCCTCCAAATCCTGCAAAAAAAGTCCTGGGAGCAGGAGTTCAAGGCCTCGTCGGAGCCCCAGTTACTCCCGCTACAGCCCTAGCAGGTACAGCTGTCTCCTTATGCGATACCTACTGTCTCATGCTTTCCCACTGCCTCCATCGCTTGTTTGGACTCCAGCACACCTGCTGGCTCCTGCCAGCCCCAAACTGCTCCCTCAGCTTCCTCACTGGGTGCTTTAGTCCTCAGCAGCAGGGTGAGAGGGAGCAGGGTGACACAGAGTAAGGCATACAGCAGGGGAATTTCACACAAAGCACTTTTGGGGGCGGGTTGCTGGGAGGCAGACCTGGTTTATCCCTGGCTTTGAGGCATCATGGTACCTCACACTTAGAGTGCGTGACATGTGAAGCTCCGAGCCTTTGCAAGGGACACGCTACGCAGCCAAGAGTGCACAGATGGCTGCTCGATGGTGTTTGCCAGGGCCTCATGCAAGTGGAAGATGCCTCACAGAAAAACCCGCGGAGTGCCCCCCTCTCTGTCATGCTGTTGTGAATGGTGGGCAGAACGTTGGGCTCCGCTTGGGTCTGCCCGCAGCTTGCATCGCCCGAGGAGCCCACGCCAGCCAGCAGCCCCTGCAGCCCTGCTCAGAGAGGGATCTTATTGCAGCAGGGAAAGACACTCTGCTTTTCAGAGTCGCAGCTCTGCCCAGGAGTTGCCAGGCCCTGGAAGCGTCCCTGCTGCGCGGGCAGATGCCAGGTACCCTCACGCCGGCACTCACACAGCCTGGCAGGGGGAAACAGTCCAGGCAACTCTGCTCCCTCCACACCCCACAGAAAACATGCATCTCTCAGCTCAGCCCCAGAGATGCCTCTGAGCAGGTTTTTCTTGTAACAACTCAGCTGCTGTGAACATTTTGCACCCTTAAAACGTTACATTCCCAGGGTGTGATTCTTGTAGGCTGTGACAATTCCCACGCTGTTGTAGGAGTGCAAGGATCCTTCCTGCGTGCAAGGATCAGGGCCTTGACCTGTAACGTGTTGCTTTGCAGATGGCATTGAGCAGGGTGTATGAAGTCAGCTGCGATCCACGAAAGGGCTTGCGCTGACGTGTACGGTAATTTAACAAAAGAGAAAACCATAGCAACACCGGCACTCCTTCTGGCACGCCGCGCAGAGCGGCACGGCCCTGTGGGGATACCGGGGCCCTCCGCTCCCGTGGGGCCTGCTGGCAGGGTTGTTCCCGCCTGCTTCTGCAGCACGGCCAGCAAGAGCAATTTTAGTAGAGCTACGTAAAAGGTGCAGCCACAGGGAGAGGTGCATGGAAGACATATTAGCTCAGCGGTGTGGGGCCACCTGAAACCTCCAGACACAATTAGTGGGTGTCCATCTGTCCAGCCAAATTAACATCTCTTTGTCCAGCCAAGTGAGTGTGCACAGGGCTGATGCCACCAGAGCACTTTGCTTAGAATGGTCCCTTCTGGAGCTGAGCATCCTCTGCTCATTTGTGCCTTCATGGGTCACTGCCTCCACATCCAAAACCCACCCCGCACAAACCCGGCAGTGACAGTCTCCAACTTGTGCCTTCCCCAGAGACCGTGAGCGAGAGCACAAGTACGGCTCTAGTGAGAAGGAGTCGCACAGGGAGCGTGACCGCCGGCGGCGGCAGCGGTCCTATTCACCCCTGAGGAAACGCCGGAGAGACTCTCCCAGCCACCTCGAAGCTCGACGCATCACGAGGTAAGGGGACGCGGTCCTCTTTTTTGGAGACAGGCTCAGCTGGGCTCCCTGGGGAGAAGGTGGGCTGTCCTTAGGTCCTTAGCACTTGCCGGCAGAGGTTTCTCCAGGAGGAGAATGGTTTCCCTGAACCTTATCAGCAGGCCCTTCCGCCCCTCCTAGAGCTCAGGGATTTCCATCTAAGGCAGCGGGCAGATGAGGGGGGGCTGTCTCACTTACAGCAAAGGAAAAAGGCAGATGAAGTCAGAGCAGGGGACTTACCAGGCAGGTACCAGGAATACCCTCCCACAGGCTTTTTGTTTCACCCTCTCTTGTGACAGATGTCCCACACTATAGAGACAGTCAAATATTGACTCTAACCTTCATGCTGAGGACATCAGGCCGAGCCCTGCCTCAGACTGGTGTTTGGGGTATTCCCCAGGGCCCTGGGGTGGGTGGTTTGTATCCCAAGCCCTGTCAACTATCTGATCTCTTCCTTTTTTTTTCTTTTAAGTAGAGGAGGAGTGTTGTGCAGAGTGAACAGTGCTTTTGAGAGATTTGTGCAGTAAATCAGTCCTTGTGTCACTGGTAACCCATGACTCTCTGTGCCCACAGTGCCCGCAAACGCCCCATCCCCTACTACCGTCCCAGTCCCTCCTCCTCCAGCAGCGCCAGCAGCTATTCCTCCTGGTACAGCAGCTCTAGCCGCTCCGGCAGGAGCCGGAGCTACTCCAGCTACCGGATGAGCCGGAGCAGAAGCTGGAGCAGCAGCAGCGCCGAGGGCAGGAGCCGCAGCCGGAGTTCGTGCCCCAGGAGCAGCCGCAGCAGGAGCAGGAGCTCTGACTCAGGAGGCAGCTCTGACAGCCTGCGTCGCTAGGGAGTGCCGCCGATGGCTGGCGTGCAGCGTCACCTCCAAATTCCTGGCATTCTCCACTTCCTTCCCACCTACCTGGCCATCGATAGCAATCATCCTCGATACTGATGTGGTGGCAGTGCTGGGTCCCACTTCCCTGCTTCAGAGTAAGAGCCCCTGTGCGCTCGGCGCAGCCCCTTTGCTGCCTCATGGAGAGAGTGGATCCATCCCAGCTCCCAGGCCAGGGCTGGAAGAAGAGTTGGTGCTTTACAGAGGGTCTGTCATGACAGACCTGCTCCGTTCTCTCTGATGCCCCCATCTACCCATTGCTGCCGCTCTCCAAAGCACTACCGGCTGGTCCAAAGGAAAGAATTCAGCTCCTTGCTCTTCTGCCAAACCAGGAGCCAGCAAATTAATTTCTCTTGGAGGGAGACCCCCAATTGGGAAGGAATTTGCTGGAAAGCTTCGGTGATGAGTGGGGGTGACTTGTCCCCTCCAAGGCAAATACCAAGTCCCTTGCATCTCTCCAGAGTTTCTGCCCACTCTGCAGCAAGCCTCTTCCATGAGAAAGTGTTTATTTATTGCTAGTCAAACAGCACCTGCTATAAACAGAAGGCTAGAAATCCCTCCTGATGTAATTCCTGAGGGAAAAAGAAGACCATTCCCTCTCTTTCTCCCGCCCTTTCCTACCAGGTATGCATCATCTTTTGTCCCCTCCCCAGCGCTGTGACTTGCGTGCGAACAAACTGCAGCAGATGTGGGGCCGATGGCGTACGAGGGAGAGGGGAGCTGGCGCCAAGCTGCGTTCCAAGGGCCAGACCACGGTGTGGGAGGTGAGGACTGTGTGGGGTTCCCTTCCTGGAGGAACCCTCTCGCAGTTTGGGTTTGGGTTTTTCCAAAGGGAGCCTTGCCCTTGGAGCGCAGCGCTGGTGGGACTGTGAGGAGAGCAGGAGACAGCCCAGCTGTGGGGTGTAGTGAGAGCAGGCAGGGGTAAAAGGGTGTTACGTGAGCCAGGGGACCCCAAATGTCCTCCCTTATAACAGGCAGCAGTTTCAAGCAGTGCCAGGAGGATTTCAGGAAATCATTTCTCCTTAAGACCCTCAGGCTCCCCCCGAGGCAGAATTAGCGGCCACAGCAGCCCCATAGGAGGACCCACACCGGTCTGGGATGGATGCTCGTGCCCAGTTTGTTGCTGGGAGGACAGAGCAGTGCAGGGGGACAGAGAGGGCCCCCCACTAATTGCCTGTTTTTCCGAGGAGCCGCAGGCAGCGGCAGGAGGGCCCTGCCTGCCCGGGCGGCCCTGGGCCCTGGGGATTTGTCTCCCTGCCAGCCCAGCTGCCTTCGCAATTACTGTGTTTTGCAGGGTAACAAAGGCTTCTCCCAGCACAGGCTGAGCTGGTGCTGAGGAGTTTTTCTCTTACAACACCTGGGTGCTTAGAGACGCTAATTTGGGCCTAAGACTCCCTTCCCTCCCTTTTTCCATCCCCTCCCCTTCCATCCTGCACGATTATTAACGAGTTCAGGCTTAATGAGTCAAGGAGGTGTGTCATTTAAGTGTCACAGAAGAGCCTAAGTGGAGCCAGCATTTGCTGGAGGAGGAGAGGGGGTAGAAAGAAATGCAACTCCTCCCCAGCTAAAGAGTTCCCTGCAGCCGGTAAAGTTTTACGCTGGGGTCCCTTTTTCCCAGTATCCTTCCTACTGCTGCTCCCCCTTGTGCTGTGCCTTCAGCCCCCAAAGCCCCCGCTTTTCCCAGTCGCTCATCGCCCACCTCGCTCTCTGCAGATAATTTGAGGTTGAGGGTGGCCGAGGCAGAGAGCTGGGCGCTGGTGGGGTCGGTGGCTTGGTGGGGACATAGGTCCATCTCCTGGGAGGCCACTTTCTAGGACACAGAGAGGAGCGTTCCTGGTAGGGCTGAGCAAATGCTCTAGGGCTCAGGTTTTTGCAGCAGGGCGAGAAGCAAGTGCCACTGCCTTCCCTCCCGCGCTGGCCCTGACAGCGGCCCCTTGGCCATCTTCTGCAGTGACCTCCCTTCTCGTAAAGGGCTGAAAACCTCACGCTTCTTCCCCAAAGAGTCTCTCCCAGTTTGACGCTGAAATGCCCCGTCCTTCTGCTCCCTAGGAAGACCCGAAGGCAGCAATGGGAGCCCAAACCCCAGCTCTACCAGTGTTTCAAGAGCAGCCTCATGCCTCTTAACACCCCCTAACACACGTGTGCATCTGTGGCAAGGATGCAGCGAGCCAGGAGGTCAAAAAAAAAAAAAAAAGAAAAGAAATGAAGAGGGGCTTTGTGCAACTGGTGTAAATATCAAAACGCAACATTGACTTGAGTTCCTCGTGGCTGGGGACGGATGATCAACACATCAGGGCAGCAGCACCCGCCAACCGCGGGACAGGAGATGACTCTGAGGGCTGCGTGGGGCTGACGGTGGCCCTCGTACCCGTCCGGCTGCTCCATGCTTTGGGAGCTGCCTCTGCTTGTACAGTCGGTGGCAGCTAAACACTCCTGGGGTTTCCAGAGCAGACTTGCCTTGGAGTAAACCTCTTAAATTATTTATTTATTTATTTATTTATTTTATTATTATTCTGTTTTTAATTGTATGTCAGAATAGATGCAGGTGGTCACCATTACCAGTATTTATTTATTTAATGGTTTGTTTTTTTTTTTTACAATAAGTTATTTTTGGATCTGTTTGTTTGGATGTACCCATGCCGCTGTTCTCATGTAAAGGTTTACAGCACTGGCCCTTCTCAGCAAGGTGGCTGGAGGAACAACGGTAGCTCCTGCTGCCACCGTCTCCCTTTGGCCACGCTCTCTGGAGCAGGGTGGAAAGCGTGTGATGGCGAGAGGGATGCAGGGCAGAGCTGTTGGTCTGTTTTCATGTTAAAATCTAGGGTTTCTCATTAGATTTGTGCAGGAACGCAATGGATGTCACCAGAGAAATGGGGCTAGGATCTCACAGAGGTGATGGCGAGGGTCTGCTCACCGGACAGCCCAGTGAAGGGCAGTTTGCAGCGCTGCAAGGGGAAGTCTCGCGCCGGCCGGGTGCCAGCTGGCTGCTGCTGCTGTTTCCCTTGGCTCCGCACAGGCACCGCTGGTTTCCCTGGGAGGATGCCGTCGCTAGGACTCCCCTCCCGTATTTATTGCTGCGCAGTGACCCGCTCATGGAAAAACTAAAGGAATGAGACCGTGAGAGAGTGATCCGTGCTGAAGATGCTTGCAAAATCCAGCCTCTGGTGACAGGACCTAACCGAGTCTGTGCGTGTATGTGTACATACGTGTGTGTGTATGTATATGTGCACCTGTGCGTATACATACGAGTTTCCCTCAGTGGTGGTATTTATTTTTTAACTTATTTAAGATTTTTAGTACAACCTGGAACATTACCCTCCCTGTTGGTGGGCAACTGAGTTTTCCGTCAGTTTGTGAGAAGCCCGTGAGCTTTTCTGTCTCTGTGCCTTTTGCTAGTGCTTTTTTTCTTTTTTAATGTTGTTTTGTTCATTAATCTCTTTTACTGATTTTTGCTCTGCGTCTGGCATCTCAGATTGCTGCTTCTGCTCTCTGCAAGGAGCAGTGTTCACTGGGTGGAAAGGCAGCTCGGTCATTTCAGTGCTGGTGAATCGCTGCTCACCTGCGGCCGGCTGCACCAGGGATGCCCAGGGCCGGCCGTGGCCTCACCCGGCGTAGCAAGGCTTCAGGAAAACCTCTCAGCCATTTTTTGAAGGCTCTGTCTCAGAGGATTTTGCTTTCCTCAAACATAGAGGTTCTTTCCTACCCTCGATTTTGTTTCCATCCCGCAAGCGCCCTGGTTGTCTTTTCCTGGGAGAGCGCATGTTGCAGCACTCGCTCCCAAATGTCCCCCGACCCTGGAGTCGTGCCGTCTGCTTTCCCTGCTCCCTGCACCTGCCTTGGCTCTGGGTTTGTCACGCCGAACGAGGCTCATCCCACCTCTCCTAACCTCAGCGCTGGGGCTGGGCTCCAGAAAACCCAGCCCAATCTCTGCAGATTCGCTGGAAAGCAAAGATAAGGGATATTTCAAAGCACTGTTGTGTTTTTTTCTTTTCTTTGCGGGTTGCAGCACTCGGTTGAGCTTTGCTTTATGTTGACTGCAACTTTTCTCAATGTTTTTGTTGTTTTGGGGGACTGAAGTCGTACCAAACTTGTCTGCAACAGCCAATCAACGTTATTTTGCTATGCATTGTACATATATTGAACAGGCTGAGAGGACTTAGCCTCTATTTAATATTTATTTCTTCTATTTATTGAGCATTAGTTTTAAAAAGCTGTTTGGTCTTGCCGTTGGGTCTGCGAAGGTGGGAGCCTTTGAGGCGTTGCCCTGTACATTGGAGAGAGGTTATCAGAGAGGTGAATTGCTGAGGCTGGCACCTGCCGGCGTGGAGGCATCTGGCAGACAAATTAGCCTCATTTGGAGCCCAACCACCAGTGATTTAGGGAGAAACCTAATTTAGATGGAGATGAGTAAGGCAGGGAAAAATCCTCTATCTTCTTGGACCAGCTTCTGTTGACAAATCACAAGCCCCTGGAAAGGTGCAGGGCATTCAGAGGTGACAGGGCAACTGTGGCAGAGGAATAACCTTGCTCTCTGGCCTCCGTGCCGCGTAGGGCTGTTTGGATCCCTGGGATCTCTGATCTCCCACCACTGACCCCCTCTTGCCTCTCGGTTATTGGGGGAAGGGGGGACTTGTCGCCCTTTCATCCATGTGAGGAAGGGGATGGAGTTGGTGACTCGCTGTGGTCTCGACCACCCTGCCCCATCCCGAGACTCTCGTCCTCATGCCACGTCCTACTTCGCCCCCTTCCCTGAGCTTTGTGCCAGAACCGGTAGCTTGGTCTGGATGTGAGCTCGGGAAGGGTGGCCAGG
Source organism: Chlamydotis macqueenii (assembly GCF_036417535.1). Classification (NCBI taxonomy): domain Eukaryota; kingdom Metazoa; phylum Chordata; class Aves; order Otidiformes; family Otididae; genus Chlamydotis; species Chlamydotis macqueenii. The sequence goes on along the minus strand of NC_141572.1, from coordinate 12,369,238 downwards.
ACAGGACTGAGGTCTCTCCTGTCCTCTCCGACATGAGCTGGAGCTTGCTGCAGGCATCCTCCCACAGCTTTGAAAAAACCTTGGGATGTGCTAAAAATCACAACCTGTCCCGGTGTTACTCCACCAACGCCACAACCATTGTCCTCTTCCCCTGAGTGGGAGAAGTTTGTGCTCTGTGGGCAGAGCTGCCGAGGCTGGCGGAGGGTGGACGTGGCTCCGGGATGGATTTAGGTGCCTAACTGAAGACTTTACCCTTTAGTATCCCATGGGGTTTTAGTACATCTTCACCACAGGACAAATAATTCTTGTGGCTTTTGCTGCTACCTGGAAGTCTGCACGTGCCCGGGAGGGTCTCCGAAGCACCAGGGCATCTGTTGTAGCAACAGCTTCATGGTCAAGCATCCCGATTTTTGGGCTGTTGCCTAGAGGACACCACCATGAACCTCACCAGCCTGGGGGCAGCTCTCTTTTCAAAACCCAGGGAATAAGAAGATTCAGAACAAAAGCCAAGACAGGAGAAAAGCCGTGAGGGAAACGGTGTCTCTGTTTTCTCGCCTGTTGGTCGATTCCTCACCAAATGATACCAGAGCGTCTGTTCACCTGACTTTGCTGTAAACCTCCCTTTGCTCTCCATGGAAATGCACACTGTATTCTTTAGTCTTCCCAGGGTATTTGAGTTGTTAGCCTGCTTAGAAAAAGGGTTCCAATAAAGGTTTGGACAGTATTTCCTTCTCATCGCAGCCCTATTTGTCATGTTCCTTTTGGATCTGACTGCGCGTGGTGGGATATTTTGGGTTGTTTCAGCTGCTCCGCAGGGAAGGGCATGTGCCTCGGTGCCCAGCTGCTGAGGACCGGCTCCTCCAGGCACCGGCTGAAGCAAAAAAAAGTTGTGGGCTCAGATTTCTGGCAGCTCTCCCTTCCTTGCTGGACCAGGCTCTCGCTGCCCTTTGCCAGGTGTTTCCCCGCCCTGTTCAGGCACTGGTAGCCCAAGCCAGAAATGGAGCCATCTCACCATGGAGGTCACCGTTTGGCCTCGTGGGTGCTCTCCTCTGGGCCGTGCCCTTTGCTGCCCGCACAGCCAAGCCTTGCACGGTGCTCCTGTGCCGCAGGGTTCCACTGCGGTCACCTCCTCGGCTGTCCCAGCAGGAGCCAGGGTGATCCCCGCTGAGCAATGGGCTGGGCGGGATTCTTCACCACCCCAGGTGATGCTTCTCCAGACTGGCTGGAAGTCCCATGGGAAAACGGTAGCACCAGACTGGATCTCCATGCTGTTCCCAATGGGGCTTAGATGAGAAAGGTCTGGTCACAGCCCAGATGGATCCTGGGGACACAGGGCAGGGTCCCCAGGTCCCTTGGTGGAGAGAGGAGGCTGACAGGCCGCTCCGTGTTCCCCAGAGCTGATGCTGTGGAGCCAGCTCAGTGGCGGGAGGCAGACGGGAGGTTTGGAGTGACAACAGGAGCTAAATTGGGATGGCCCAGAGAGGATGAGAGCCGGCGGGAGGGGATGGGTGACTAATGGGAATAAACAAGGAGACAGGGAGGATTCCTGGCTGGGGAGGGAGGATGGCCTGGAGCTACGTGGGGAAACGCGGGACTGGAGATGTTGGGAGGCTCCTAGAAACATGGCAGAATCATGGGACTGCCCGAAACTTCCCTGGGGCTCGTCCCCCTGTCCCCGTGGGCTGGTGTTTGCCTGAGTGGGTGCACAGCTGGGTGCTGGGGTGATCCCACTCCCCAGCTGAGCTCAGGCTCGGTGTGTGCTGGTGTCCCCTGGGACACCCCACTGTCACCCCTTGCTGCAGGAGCCTCCCTGCACCCAGGGGTGCTCAGCCAGCACCTGGGACCACACCAGGCACCCCCACCCCCCTCTGTCCTCAGGGAGACCCCCGTGACCCTCAGCTGTCCTTACGCGTGAGAAGGATGAAGGAGCCAAGCACGGGGGAGCAGCCCTGCCCTGCGCCGACGAGCAGCAGCTCCCTCCCCCAGCGATGCGGTGTCGGTGCGGCGTGAGTAATGCCGCTGGAGTGACCAGCGGCTGAATTGCTGCGCGGCCTGCGCTGCATGAAAGTCTTCCTGCTGTAATTAGTTCCATCAAGTCCATTAGAAAAATTGCAGATGCTGGAGAGAAGGAGTGTGAGGCAGAGCCAGGAGGGAGGATGCGGCATGAGGAAGTGGTCCCATATCCGGCATGACCCTCACTGATGACATCCCATCGTCTGGCACATCCCGTTGTCCACCCCAGCCGTGCCGGTGCCCTCTGGGCCACAGGGAGCCCCTTGTTGCCACCAGGTACCCCCTGCTTGTGCAGTTGGGGCCGTGTTGCCTGGGTTGATGCTTGCCGGGAGCTCGCTTGCCGCCAACACCGTGCCTCTTCCCACGGCGCGCTGCCCGCTGCCCTGTAATTAGCCCCGCCGTTGAGCGGCTGTGATTACTGCCTCGCCCTGCCCACGCGCGGCGATTGCGGCAGGGCCGGGGCACGCCGTGGGGCGAGGAGGAGGCAGGTGCTGAGCTGGAGAGGGGCATCCCTTCACCCCTTGTCACACGGCTGGTACCCAGGCTCTGCGGGCAGCCACGACCCTGCATGCTCCTGGCCACAAAAGGTGTCTGTCCCCTGCCCCATCATCCCCCAGACACCCACCCATGGGGTCCCGCCACCCTCGCAGCCGGGGTGCCACCGGTGACCCGTTTCCCACTCCAGCGGGCTGCTCGGCGCCACAGGGCCACATGGCTTTACAGTGCGGGGAGCAGCTTGGCCCAGCCCCGCCGAGGGGGTATTTTTAACAGGTGACACCAGGGTGAAAGCAGCTGGCCCTGAGCTCGGGGGCTATTTTAGGCGGGTGGGCCGGGCGCAGGGCAGCGGGAGGGGGCAGCGGGGGCCGGGGCAGCTGCCGAAACACCCTGGCCCCACAGTGGCCGGGATCCTCGGGCCAGCGGGAGAGGTCAGCTGCCGCAGCCCAGATTCTCCACGGCTGTTTCATCCTCTCCAAAATACTCGGCTGACAGGGCAGGAATTGCAAAACACACCCCCCTCCTCCCAAATCCATATAAATAGCACTCGCCCGGCAGCTGGAAGGTTAGAGAAGTTTCTCGGCTCCGAGCTCAGGCATTTATTGCAGCTCTCGCCCGGGAGCGGCAGGGAAAGTCTCACATAAAGTGCTGGGGAGCAAGAGGAGAGAGATAAGCATTTTAATCTTGGGATATTCAGTTTTATTATTTTTTTTTCCCTCTCCTGCCAAGAAGTTTTATTTTCCTCTCCCCGGTCCCTGGGATCACAGCCAGACAGGAAGCATTTTCTCACGGCCAGAGAACTCCCTGCGTCCTTCCTGCGCTCCGCCGGCTCCCGGTGATTCAGCCCTGAATTGATTTTCTCCATCGTCCATCAGCGGGTGTCGGGGAAGGAGGGAACCATCCCCGCGCTGCCCACTCGCAGCCGCGCGCCCGCGTCCCGCCCGGGGTGGATGCGTTTCCTCCGGAACGGACTCCCCGGGGAAGTTCGCAGCCAGGAGCGGCCACACAGAGGCTGAGGCTCCGTGGGAGAGCCCCAGGGACACGCTCGGACCCCTCTGAAGGAAGAAGCCATGGCCGACAGCCAGATGCCCTTCTCCTGCCATTACCCCGGCAGGCGCAGCATCCGCGACCCTTTCCGGGAGCCCGGCTTGACCTCGCGCCTGCTGGACGATGATTTCGGCATGTCACCCTTCCCCGGGGACCTGACGGCGGACTGGCCCGACTGGGCTCGGCCCCGGCTCACCACCACCTGGCCGGGTCCCCTGCGCACCGGCATGTCCCGCGCCTCCACCATGTCCCCCAGCTATGGCGCCCATTTTGGGGGGTACCCCGAGAGCCGCAGCCCCGCGCCCTTTCCCCGCGAGCCCTGGAAGGTGTGCGTCAACGTGCACAGCTTCAAACCCGAGGAGCTGACGGTCAAAACCAAGGATGGCTACGTCGAGGTGTCAGGTGAGGGGGAAGGCACTGGGGAGGAGAAGGATGGGGCATGAAAAGTAGCCGGCCCTGCCCAGCCCGTGCTGGCCCAAGAAATTGCCTTCAAATGCCAAAATCGCAGGGCCAGGGCTGCGGCAGGGCTTTGGGGCAGCCCCGCGGGCTGTTTGGGGGAGCCACGGGGGACCTGGCTCACGAGCCATGGTGGTTTGCCACAGAAATGGGAAGGACAAAGCCTCCTTTGGGGTAAATCTCCCCGCTTTCCGCCCCCGGCGGCCGGGGAGGGACTGCTCAGGGTGGCGGCACCCCGCAGCGAGCTGCCAAGAGGGGCCCCAGCTCGGCTTGGTTAATTATAGCCAGGGTGAGGCCGGTGCAGAGGGAGATTCCCTTTAAAGGGGCCGGGAGCGAGGCAGCTCCGGTGCTGGGAAGCATGGGGCAGGCACCCCACAGCCCCCAACTCAACCCAGCCCTGAGATGCCTCAGCCTGGGAACAAGCCAGCTAGAAGCACATCCCTAAAAATTGAATTAATGTTGGGGACAGTGAGTGCAGGGCGTGCCACATCTGGGGTGTACCCAGCCCCGAGCATCCCTTCAGCCCCAAGCATCCCTTCAGCCCCGTACCGACATCCCGCACTGCCCCCGAGTGCCCCAGGCTGGGGTCCCCAGGAGGGGCTGGGGGCTGCCATGCAGCATGGCCCTGGGTATTTATTTGGGGCTGACAGCAGCTCAGGGGGAAAACTGCAGGTCAGGGGGGTCCGGGCAGCCGCCAGCATGGTTTTAACTTCAGAGATGCTCCAGGCACAGGGATCTCCAGCCTGACATTGTGGCGGAGGCGAGCCTGGGGAGCAGGACAAGGGGGGATGCTGCCACCTCCAAAGATTTTATTGCATCTTGGGGCTTCTTCTTAAGCCCCAGCTCTTGGCAGCCTGTGAGACCCCAGGCGCTCACTGGAAATACAGCTGTGCTGTGTCCCGCATCTCCTTCCCCACACAGGAGAGGCTCCCTGAGCCGCACCGGGGGAGGGAAACAACTCTGAAAACCTTCCTGTCAGGTTTTGTTTTTGTTGGTCGGGGAAAAAACAATCTCGCGGTGAGGTGGTGACATGGGGTATTGCCTTTCCCCGCAGGCAAACACGAGGAGCAGCAGGTGGAAGGAGGAATCGTCTCCAAGAACTTCACCAAGAAAATCCAGTAGGTACCAGTCAGCCCTGGGGCGTCCCCCCGCCAAAGGGGCTGGGGTGCAGGGGAGGCTGCCACGTCCCCTTGACCAGCACCCAAATGTCGCTAGCCTGCTGTGGGACCCCGTCCCTGAGGTGCGGGCGGGTCGCAGGCGGCGCAGGGGATGCCACCAGCAACCAATGGCTGAGCTTTGCCAGTCCCTGCGCCCCAGCTCATGCATGCAGGGCCTCCTGCGCCTGTTCTCACCCCCAAATCTGCCCTTTTGCAGCACCTGCCTGGCTGGTTTGGGCCACACAGCTATTTCCCAAGGGAGGTGAAAGAGGAGGAGGTCTTTTTCTGGGTGCTTTGTCAGCCCCGGGGCTGCGTTTGGAGCAGGAGGGGTGCACGGAGCCGTGCTCAGGGTGCCAGCGCATCCCCCGGGGCTCAGCAAGGCACGATGGGCTGACACCGTCGTCAGCCCCAAAATACACCCCTGCGTGTGAACGTATATATATATTTATCTCTCTCTCTCTCTCTCTGAGTGATGTCAGTTAGATTGCTATCGTGTTGACTCACCACCACAGCTCACTTTGGCAACAACAACTGCAAAGGGCAGGGAGGAAAGATGAGTTCGGAGGCAGGCGAGCCGCAACCGCCGCGCTTCGCCCATGTGGGGCTAGCCCCCCGGCCGCAGGGCTCGCGAGGTTAACGGAGAAGCAGCGAAGCCCAGGGCAGGGGAAGGGCTTCCTCAGCTGTCTGCCGGCAGCTCAGCTTTGCTTTCCCACCCTAAAGGAGCCCCGTGCATCCCAAACTCCTGCAGGAAAGCTGGGGCGAGCACCGCGCTCCCTCCTGCTCGGCGCCTGGCAGCCGCGGCGGCTCCTTTTACGGGCAAGGCTTGCGGCTGACGCGGGCTGCGGCACGGCGATGATTTATTTCCGCTTTGCAGAAGCCCGGGCAGCACAAGCGGCTGGTGACATCCCGTCAAACACATCTGCCACGGGAGATTAAACAGAGCGCCCACGGGGGCCAGACCGGCCGGGAGGCTGCTTCAGATATCCCCGGCACATTCCCAGGCGCCACAGAAACAACATAGGCTTTGCCGAGCCCTGCGCCGGGGCTGCTGGTTCCCCACAGGCCAGGGGTCCTGCGTGGGCTTCCCAAGGGTCGACGTCCACCAGGGACGTGGGATGCTGCCAGCCAGCAGCCACCCCGGCCCCCCAGCTCCTAACCCGTCTCCTCTTTCCTCCCCTCCTTGCAGGCTGCCCTATGAGGTGGACCCCAACACGGTCTTCGCCTCTTTGTCACCGGAGGGGCTGCTGATCATCGAGGCGCCCCAGATCCCCCCCTACCAGCAGTATGGCGAGGGCGGCTGCGGCAGCGAGATCCCCGTCGAGAGCCAGGAGGCCACCTGCGCCTGACCGGCCACCCACGTCCCTCCCGTGCCCCGGCATCCCTCCTCCCCTCTCCCCTTTACCCCTGGAACCCCGCTCCCCGGTCCCCTGCGGCGTCCGGACAGCCTCCAGCAAGGGTGATGGGTGCCGCTCATGGGGACGGCGGCACCTGCCACCCCTCGGGGGGACCAGCTGAGAGCCAGGGCACGTGCGCTGGGTGCCAGGCCACTGTCCTTGAGGGCTTGTACCTGTCTGAGGCACCAGTAGGGATTTTGTGCCCGTGGGGCTGAGCAGAACGGATGTCCTCGTTATGGTTGGTTTTTGCTCTGAGTCGCTCGGATGGGATATTTATAATAGCAAAAAAAGGGCCCTTTTTTCCTCTAAAATTGATGTGGAATCCCATAGCCCTGTGTCTTTTCCTCCTCCGTGAGTTGTTTTGTTTTTTTTTTTTTAAACTACATCTCTGCAAAGGATGCGCGTCTGGTGGTGGAGCTTGACGGCACGGCCTCCGTCCTGAGAAATGCAAACCGTCCGCGTGTTTTGAACACTGGTTTGAGGTTTTTGGGGTTTTTTTTTCTTTTTTTTTTTCCAAAGAGAATGTATGCTTTTACTTGTCAGACCTGAGGAATAAAACCCAGTCGACATTCTTAGCCTCTGCTTATCTTGGCTGAGCCCGGCGAGGAGGGCGCAGGGCTGCGGGAGGGTGGCAGGAGGAGGGGGGGATGCCACCATGTGCCACCTCCCAGCTCGGCACAAGGTCCTCTCCACAGGGAGAAGGAGAAGAGGGATGTGTGGGGATGTTTGCACGGATGAAGCATTTGCTGGAGCCTGTGAATGCCGAGTCCTGGCTAACACTACGCCAGGGAGGCACCGAGCCCGAGGAGGACCATGACTTCATCCTTTCCTTATGGCCTTGAGGGGCTGCAATTTTTCCTGCTTGGAGTTGCTAAATCAGCCTCTGAGCTGGGAAAGACGGGTTCGCACCATCCCCGTTTCCATCTCAGCCTGCCAGCTCCCAATCTGTCAGCTCTGCAGGGAAGCACTTCCCAGATAATTCCCCTGTGGAGGTACCGGGAAATGGTTTCCGCTGGGCTCTGGACTCAGCTTCAAAAACATTCCTGGGGGCAAAGTACCCAGTAAGGTTTGTTCACACGCCGCAGCGCCCGGGGCTGGCAGAGCAGAGGTGCCGATGGGCAGCAGGAGTTTTTCCATTGATCTGTGTGGCACCTGGATCCAGCACCCAGTTTTCCGTGTCACCAGGACCTCGGAGTTAAAAATACCACCTCACATGCTCCGCTCCGGCTCATGCGGGATGTGGTTACCGACAACAGAGCTGTAAACCCTGGTGCTCAGGGGCTGTGACAGTACCTGCACTCCAGGTCACGGAGGGGAAGCTGGGGGTCTCGCCATAATTTTATATATTATATTAATTTTAAACAGTTTTTAGGGAGCCTGGAGCCCCCGGTGGTGCACAACACCCACAAGCAGGAGCCAGCCCTGGGCTGAGCCACGACAGCCCTGCCAGGCGCAGCTGTGAGCACAGCGCTTTTTATGAATAAAATATAATCCTCGAAATGTAATACTGACACCAAGATGGACAGCAAAAAAAGTCATGAGTCACAGCTCCAGCCCTGTGTCCTCAGGCCGCTTGGAGCCATCATGCCCCATGGGTGACACCTGTCCAGCACAAACTGTCCCTCCTCTTCCTCACCCCTTCAAACATATATTTTTTCAGTGTTTTGAACATCCCCAGCCCTGCAGCCCCCCTGCCCCAGCCCCAATCCCCATTTTGTCCCCAGTGCCCCATCCCCTCAGTGTACTTTCCATGGGAAAGACCCTGAGGGGAGCACGCGTGTCCCTGGGGTGACCCTCAGCCTCCCGCACCCTGAAGCAAGCAGCTGGATGCAGCCCTGCAGCAGCCCTGACAGGGCTGGGCGGTGAGGCCGGGAGCAGCTGGGGGGGAATTAGCCACAGCTGAGCCCCCCTCCCAGCCCGGGGTATATGGGGAGGTCCCCAGGCTGCAGCCATACCAGTGCTGGGGCAAAGGGAGCCCTGGGCTCAGCTTTCGAGCTCTGCTGCAGCACAGGCAAGGGCTGCTCCAGCCAAATGAAGGCTCCCTGCCTTCTCTCCTGCACGTTGGGTAAGATTTTTTTTTTTTTCTTTAATCACTTTCTGTTTTATTTGGTTCTGCTTTTGGATGGATTCCTTAATAATGTCTTACAAAGACTGCTGTAAGATGTATTAGCAATAACTTCTTAGTGGCTGAGGTTGGCATCGGCAATTAGCGCTAAGGACCACTTACACGTGCTTGGACCTGTGCAGCCAGCGGCTTCTCAAGCTGTTGGATTGTCTGGAGTATTGTATACTAATGAAATAATTGTAAGTGGAGATCTGTTTGTCTTTGGGTTTGGTTTGTTTTGTTTGTTGTTTTTTTTTTTTTTTTTAAGTATGACCTGATTATGGTTACGGAAGTAAAGGAAGTTTTTAAAAAATAATCCCTACTGGTGTTTCTGCAAATGGAAAAATAAATTTGGAAATATTGAGGTATTTCTGCATCAGTGTCTGAGGAGGACGCTGGGGTGGGAAATGTGTGTTTCTGGGTACCAGGGTGCCGCAGAGCCGGGGTGAGTGGGAACTGACTGCTCACTCTCAGCCTGTGCGTGAGAGCGGCTTGGAGCCGTTAGACCCGTAACACACCGCTGTGATGGCTGCTCCACTGATTCTGTCGCGTTTCACGGGTGTATAGCGATTACACTGTGGTGTCATAACACATTATGGTTTACAGCTTAATATCAGCTTGAACAGGGGGACACCGCGCGCAGGACATGGCCATGAGTGAGCATCCCCTGGGCAGGGAGGAGCAGGCTTCCCATGGGTCTGACCCCGGGGCTGGCCAAGGGGGCTCAGGAGGGACCGAGACCCAGGGCTGTGCGTTTTGGGACCCCTCTCGCATGTGGGAGGAGGGGCAGGATTGTGTTTATTACCCTGTACCCAGCGCCCTAGCCAGAGCGGCACCTCTCTGCTGGCCCTGTCCAAATTGTTCCAGGATGCCGGTCCTCCCTTATTTCTCCTCCTAGAGCAGCATTGGACTTATCAATGTCCACATCACTCAAAGACAAATTATTTTTACCGCTGAAGGAGGCAGAGGAGCCATCCTAATCAGTCCTTTCAAATCCTGCTCTCAGAGTAATGCTGATGCTGCCAGCGTGGGACCATGCTCCCAGCCGGGGATGGGAGGGAGCAGATGTTTGTAAGATTTTATTTTCTTCTTTCTGAGAAGTTGGTTCTGTTAAAATACACAGTCACACCTGGTGTAATTAAGCAGTTGGATGCTGGGCAATTTGCATTTGGCTATTTATGGCCACTGGTTCCAGCACATGCCTTGCTGCCTGGGCAGCAGCCAGAGCACGGCTGCTCTGGGAAGAGGAGATGCTGGGATTGGGGCTGAGCCTGGAAATCCAGCAGATCTTGATGCATCTCAGGACCACGAGCTTGCAAGCTCAGCTCTAAGCCCCAGTAAAACTTTCCTGGGCAGCTGGAGGGAAATGTGGGTGGTTCCCATGGCCTTTTTGTTTTGGGGAATATTTTTTTTTTTTCTCTAGTTTCTTTGCAGTGGTGATCCCTCCTGCAGCACAAATGAGTGATTCCTGGTGCTGCAGACACAGAGCTGGGGTGGGCTAATGGTGAAGGCTCTGGGCTGGGAATGCAGCACCAAGCAGATAAGGGGGCTGCGTCATGGGAAATCGGCCTCAGGGACCAGCCACTGTGGACGGGCTGAAGGACGTGAAGAGATAAGGATAAGGTCACCCAAGCCCTGGGAGAGCGCACAGGGCAGCTCAGCAGCAGGAGGCTGGGTTTGAAGGAGTGTGAATAAACCTCTCAGCCTGTCCTGAGGAAGCCACAGGGGCTCTGCTGGCCCTTGGGGAGGCAGGGAAGGGGCCAGTGGGGCTGAGCGGTCCCTGAGCACTGGTTTGCACCCCATCGGGACCAGGCTGGGTGAGCACGTGGCTCTGTGCAGGGCACTAGCCTGTCCCAGAGGATTTATTTTCCTAAAATGGAAGCAAAAGCTGAATTGATTTATTTTGGTTGGCAGCATGTGCAGCAGGGTACATAATCCCCAAGAAGCTCCAGAGCTGTCCAGATACACAGGCATCTCCAGAGGCCCAGCTGCTTCTAGAAGAACTGAGTTGGTCTTATTTTCCAACTCCCCAGCTCCTGTGGAAGGAGCCAGCTCGTACCTGGGCGATGGCAGAGCCACAGCCAACAGCTGGCACAGCGGCTCCCAAAGCTGCGCCTGGCTCTGCTCTGGGCGAGCATCACTCTTGCATCCCCCTGTGCCCACGGCTCGGGACACGCTTGCTGGCTCGCTCTGCAGAGATGCACTTGATGTCTGTCGCGCGCTGTCAGATCATGCTGCATGGTCCTTGGGCGGCCACGGAGACCCTTTTGTTGGCTGCTGGGGATGTCTGTGCTTTCCAGCCGCTCAGGGAGCCTCTCTGCACAGCTCTGAGCCACACGAATGCCGCAGGCATGCGGGAGCTCAGCCTGTTCTCCTCCAGCATCCTCTTCCTCGGTCTCACTGCGCTGCAGTCCTCCTCTCGGCCTCTCCAGGCGACATGCAGCTCTCCAGCTCTCGTTTGCCAGCTGGCTCTTCTTCCCACAGATGATCTGTCTGTGTTTGCACAAGGCAGTTGATATAACACTTCTGGGAGCTTTTTCTTCCCAGAGCCCTCTGGAGCATCCCCAGCTCCTCAGGGGTTTCTCACTATTTCTCACACAAACCCGGGCCCCTTTGGTACATGCCAGTCTCTCTTCCCCCACAGAATATCCTGCAACCATCCAGATGTTCCTCTGCTAAAGTTGGGGTCATTGGGGGTTTTTCGTGTTTCTCTTTGGGAGTTTCTCTTCTGCTGGAGATCTTGCTTTGCTGGGGTTTTGGTCTCCATTTGCAAAGCAAACCTCATCTGCTTTACTTTGGTTGTCTCTAAAGATAAGACTTTGCCACATGATGGCCACAGGGACAGAGATGCAAGAACCTTTTCTTAAGGGCCATCTTTCCACTTGGGTGACGTGCTCAAGTGCAACCTCTTGCTCCAGCCAGATGCTCCACAGCAAACTCATCCTGGAAGAGAGGCAAAATTTGTCTTAATTTTCTTCTTTCGTGTTGCAACAAAAGGCTTCTTATCTGAGGCGGCCTTGGAAACCTCTCCTTATTAGAAGACCTCTTTGAAACATGTTATAGCAACTGAGGAGGATGGTTATGAAGCACAAAAAGCCTGCAGAAGAGCTCATTAAAACAATCAATTACAATTAATTAGAATAAATCAAGTTAAATCATCTCCAGCACGAAGGTAAAATGAGGTGTGAGTGAGTGTTTTTAATAAGGCTGGTGCTAATCCCAGGCTCCTCTTTAAAGAGATGGTGAGTCCTGCTGCAGCAATGATCCCGCTGCTGGGACCACAGTGGAAAACAGACCCAGACAAAGGTGGGGGAAACTGGAGCTAACAGGATTTTTAATTGTTTCCCAGTCTGAGCTGCCTGTCCCTAATTGCAGTGGGCTTGGGGGTAGTGCAGCATCAGCAGTGGCTCGCAGAGAGGCAGGCAGAGGTTGAGGTGCTTGTGTTTGCTCACTTTGGTTTTTTTTCCTCTTTGATTTGTGGCTGTGGGGTTTTGCTCATCTCTGTCATATCACTTCATCACGCGCAGCCACGGCTAAATGACTTCTCTGCATAATTAGAAGTGAGATCATCATGACCGCCTTGGCTCGGAGTAATTTCTCCTCCAGTCTCCAAAGAGCTGCTCAAAACAAGGGAGAGGAGGGAGGTGTAGGGGGAGGCAGTGGGATGGGGTACCCTGCCCATGCCCAGGTAGGCCCAGAGATGGGTGCTGGAGGGGGACACCTTGGGGATACCTTGGACCCCTGCTTCTGTGCCAGCTAAGGGAGGTTTGGGAGACTTTGCTGTCCTCCTTGGTGACGTTAATACTTGAGCCAAAGGTCCCAGGGACCAAAGACCAGCAGCACCAGCCTGACCCACACCTAGGATGGGGCTCGCTGCCAGTGGGGCGCTGGGGAAAACCTGCCGTGTGTTAAACGCCCACACAGGACATCACTGACTAGAAGGTCTTTGAGCTGCCAAAGCAAAAGGTTTCCTGCTGAAATGAGTGAATTGCTTCTGAAAGCAGCTGGAAGTGGGCTTAGCTCTTGGGAACGTAGAGCCCAGAGCCTGTTCGGGCGCTGGTGCCACAGCCAGGGTCAGCGGTGATGCTGCTGAGATGCCATGGCTTGAGCCTCCCCAGCTGCGCCTTCCCTCGGAGGGCTGAGCGCTAATGCCAGTGCTGGAGAAATCTATTAGTTTCATTAAGCTTAAATGATTAGCTCCAGGCCTTGATAATGATACTTAATGGATCTAATATTTTTTTTTGTGATTATGCCGTTGTATACTGTGGTGTATACCATTAATAACCTTCTTTAAACCTCCTTGCTTTCACTGTCACTAATTACGTTCAAGCCCTTCTTACGCCTAAGCCAAATTAGCTGCCTAGAAAGAGGCTTTATCCTATGAAGAATTCCCGGCTGTGCCAGGAGGCAGACGCTGATGTCTTGGGTTACTGTGTAGGTGGATGCATGGATTTGGCTGCAGGAGCTGGGGCTGGACCCTGTGGGGTGGTCAGGGCAGCCGTGGCAGGTGTTGCTTTCTGTGGGAGGTGGTGGAAAGCCTCAGGGCAGCTCCACTCTGTTCAAAACCCCTTTCCCAGTTACCTTGAGTGCTGCAGGGGGGTTACCACTGGCTAGCATCACCCCACACCTCAGGTTTTATCACCTATTGGTGCTTGAAAGGAGATGTTGGACAGTAGGTGAGGGTGGTGAAGTCAAACATTCCCCACCCTTTTTCCCAGGAGGTGATAACCAACATGTCAAAGATTCAGAATTTTCTCAAAGAAGGTGTACCTGAGCCTGGGACTCACCTGCTGTTGCTGGACCAAACCTGTGTGGTGCCCAGGCTGGATGCAGCCAGGGTGGAAGAAGGAACATCGCCACTCTCTCCAAACTCTCCCTGAAACTTGCCGTCGCCCTTGGGAGGAACAACCAGGCTTGGCTGCTCCTCTGCTCCTCCCTGTCTGTGCCTCCTTCCCATCTCCCTGCAAGCTGATTAATCCATTAGGATTAACCTCTCTTTAACTCCTTGATTAGCTGCATTTTTAAACTCCATTTGTTTTCCTTTTTACATCAAGCCAGAGCCAAAAAAAAGAGGCCAATTTGCAGTGATACTGATTTACTGCAATTTCTGCAAATCAAGGCGAACATCAGGAAGGCGTGCTTAGCATTTCAACTCCCCCACAGCGAGCTGCGAGAGGCTTCACCCGGCAGGAGCCAACGTTGGGAAGAACAGCACAGAACCAGCATCCACCCGAGTTCCCAGGGCTGGACAGCCCGGGGCTGTCTCGGGGTCCTGCCCTTGGCTGCCCTGGCACTCCAGCAAACGTGGCCGATGATGGTGATTGTGCACCCCGTTGCTGAGGCTGGGGATGCTGAAACACAGGCAGCAATGGGGATGTGTCAGGGTGAGCAGAGCTGTGCAACCAGTAACTGTTCCATGATGGGAGCTGTTTGGACTCCCTCAGGGAAGGAACAACACTTTACTGGCTTTAACCCATCTCCGTGCCCCATGTCTTCACCCCTTGCAGGTGAAATGGGTGCAGCCCTGTCAGCACCCCAGCCAGTCACCTCATGTCACATCTCTTGCTGGGTGCAAATCATCATCCCCTTGATGAACTGGCTGCTCCAGAGTGACTCCTGCTGTATTTATGTGATCATTAAGCTTCAGGGTGGCTAACACTGACCTTTCAATTCATTCTCCAGTCATTTTCTCTGGCTGTGGATCAATATCTGAGCTCAGGTGCTTCTCCTTTTCCAGGCTGCTTGCTTGCAGGACCTTTAGAAGGACCTTTGAGACTTCTCTAAGGTTTTGGAGTAGCTCAATGTGTTTCTAAGATATTTTGGGGCAGATGAGTGGGAAATGTAAGTCATGGACACATGCACCTGTGTGCACCCATATCCAATAGCCTGTGGGTTCAAATGTTTAGGCAAGCAGGTTCAAAGCTCTGTGAGGGAATCTTCTTCCTGTTACCAAAGCAAAACCAAGCAGAGGGCTTTGCCTCACAGGACTGCAGCTCCCAAACCTGTGCTCCCCTGCATAAGTGGTGTTGGAACTGGGAAAGTCTCTCAGGAGCCGTCTGTGAGCTGTCAAAATATATTATAAGCTGCAGTTGAGGCTTAAAAAGCTTCACACTGATGCACAATTTAGGGGAAGCATCTTGCATTTCCATGCCTTTACAACAAGCCTGTCTGAAATTGCAATGATATGAGAAAATGTTTTTTAAAGTGGCACCCAGATGGCTAGGGGAAATGGTGCTGTTTGAATTCTCTTCAGATAAATTGAAGCTAAAGGGATGTTAAACATTTTATAGGTTGTTTTCTTTTTTTTTTTTACCCACTTCCACCACCTGCTACTGAAATGACACAAGAGAAGTCATCAAACAGAGCAAGTGAGATCCTTATGGTGCACCGCTTTGGAAATGGCCTCATCTCAATCCCACATTTGATGGCAATTAACAGCGACAGATCCCAAACCTGGCAGGGTCAGGTCTGGGCTCCTTGCCTGCACCTCTGCGGAGGCTGGCATGCATGTGGGGAGCAGGAAGGTTTGCAAGATGAAGGTTTTTCAGGGTCTTTGCGTGTCCAAGGCGTGAGCCTGGAGTGATGAAGAGAGGCTATTGGACACGGTGGAGCGACAGCTCTGGGGCTGCGGGTGAGGTGTTGCTCCTCAGAGCCAGCCCCACCATAAAATTAGAGCCCAGGTTGATGCAAGCAGCTCTCGTGCTGACAAACCTCCTCACCCACTCCCCGGGAAGGTGGTTCACAGGGATGGGATTTCTGGATGGGGTTTGCCCAAGCCATTTCTAAACAAGGAGAAGCAGCTGTAGGCAAACCCCAGGGGTCAGGGCCTTGGGGTCTGCAGCGTAAGCGCAATGGCTGGAGCTGTACTTCTCCCAAGTGCAAGGATGGAGCAATTGGCTGTAAATCACCCCAACGCCAGCCATCCCCAGAGCTGTGCTGCTGTAGGGGCAGGCTCCATCCCCCTGCCTCTGAGAGCACGCTGCAGAGCAGCATCACTTCCCCCACAGGCTTTTTTTCTTTTTTTTCCCCTCCTTGGCATTCACAAATGAGGAGCGTTTCTGTTCCCGAGCTAAATATGTCACTTTGTCTTGTAGTGGCTGCCAGGTTTTAAAACACTGGCAACTTGCGAAAGCACTGAGATGACAAATGCCAATAGGTAGGCACCTGGCTTTACTCAAGGAAGAACAACTGGGCTTTGTGGCTTTTTTCTTTTTATTTTTGTTTTGAAAGTAAAATTAGCGTGTTTACCTGGTCGTTTACTTAAGCTGTTAGTCACGGGGAAAGAAACGTGTGCAGGCTGGTTTGTCTCCTCCGACGAGTCTGGTTTCCCTGGGGTGGGCTGGGGTGCTCAGGGGAGACCGTGAGCAATAGCAGCAAATATGCAAGCCTTGGCTGCGTTTCCTCCTAGGAAAATGTGCTGGGGGTGATGGGAGAGCAGCCCTGGGCCTCCTGGGAAGCCTTTCCCCATCCTTACCCACTTGTCTCAGCGAACACCGATGGGTTGAACTGCTGTGGTGCCTGGGCAGCATCTGCACCCAGGGCCCTCTGACTATGGGTGCTGGGTCAGAAATTGCTGCTTTGAGCCCCATCCAAGCCTGGGCCACGTGGGGCAGCTGCCCCTTCAGCCCACCTCTGGACAAGCCTTTTTTACACATACTTCTAAAAATTATTTCCAGTGTTTTCAGATTCATTGCAGTAGATGGGTCCATCCAGCAGGAAGGGCGACGCTCCCGATGGGTGGTGAGATGTCTTTGTCCTTAACACAAAATGGAAGTCACTGGTGGGGTATGCTGCTGTGTTTTTTCCAGTGTAGCAGAGAGCTTCTCGGCTGGGATCTACTTTAAGTTTTGGGAGAAGAAATCTTGGGCAAGATCCCAGCAGTTCTTTCAATGGACTGAGCCGCAGGGAGCACCTGCTTGCCAGCAGCATGGGCTTTCCGACACGCAGCAGCGCTGCAGAAAGCCATGAGGGCTGGGGCTAGGTATTTTTAAACAACCTTGGCTGGGTAGGCTTTGCCAGAGCGCTGTCTTTTCTTGTTATCTCTTCCTGCAATTACAGAATGATTCAGTGACAGCTATCCTGTGGTTTAAGGTGAGAATCTTCCTGCAGGTACGTTGTGTGTAACGCACAGCAATGCTTTCTGGTATGACATGGTACTGTCTTGTGTTATCACAGCTTGCGATGTTCAACAAATAATCAAAATCTTTCCTTCAAACGCCAGGTTATTTTGGAGGGGGGTAGTCACAGCATCTATTATACTCGCGAAAACAGATAATAATAGTAATAGCATTTGGTGGAGTGCTGTTAATGCAACAAGGCTGTCACTTGTCACCAAGAATGCTGTGTGTGGCAGCCCGTTAAAAAGAAAGTCAAAACAAGGCTGGCAGCAGCCAGCCCGAGCACATCAGCGTTGCTGCCGGGGCTCTGCGAGCGCGATTGTTTTCCCCACGTCAGATCCAGCGAGGATGTTCTGTACTGCAGAGCTATGCTGGCTTGGCTGGTGCAGCCACTGACATGCTCGTTGGCGGGGCAGCAGCGACGTCCCTGCGTGCTGTGGCTTGTGGAGAAACTGATAGCGCTGCCCCGGGTCTCATGTCCGTGAGTTTGTCTTGATTTTGGCAGAGATGCCCGCCCCGAGCTGGGCTGAGCGTGCCCTTGCTGCCTGCCTGCCTTGCTGCCTGAGCTCACTCCCTCCCAAACCCACGCACTGCTTAGAGGCTGCCCAATGGATCCCAAATTTCTGTTGGGGTCAGTAGGTGCTAAATCCATTCCATGGGATGTGCAGGAGGAGCAGGGGGTGTGCAAGCCCCTCGGCTGTTCACCCCGCGGGACGGGCAGGTGCTGCATCACCCTGATGCCTGAGCACAGCTTGCGGGTGGTGGTACTGGGCACTCATCTTTCTCCTCCCTCTTTTCTTTAAAAAAGCTATTTCAAACATAAAAGCAACGTGAAGACGGGCGGTTACACATCTGTAAATGTATCACGAATGTAATAAGGAAATGAGAAGGTTTCTGTAGGAATTCCTCTCCACTGTGTTTGCTTCACAGTAAGCCATAAACTTTCCAGGGTCACAAAAGTCTCTATTTTTTTCACTTGAGGAATTTCAGCATTAACCCAGTGCACACTTCCCCCAGCTGCCACTCCATCCGTCTGGGGCGGCAGAGCCTGCTGCAGGCAGGAGGATGCTCCCTGCATCCGCAGCAAGAGCCATGGCGAATTCCTCCCTGAGCGTCGACAACCTCAGCATTTTCTTTTTATAACGGAGTGGGGAAGGGAAAGCTCTGCAGAAGGGAAATGTCTCTCAAATCATCAGGTTATTTTTATGTGCATCTCTATTTTCTTATGTGTGTGTAAACACCTCCCCCACACACATACTGTTATCTCAAGGAGTGAATAAAAATAGCCAGAGAGTGAAAGGGGAGCAGGCGAGGGGGTGGTTGCGCTTTTTGGAAGAATCTCTTCAAGGTTCAGAAGCAGTGACGCCGTGGCGATAACATGATCTGACAAACCCTCAGCTTCTCTGGGCCAAAGAAGAATGGTGTTAATAAAAGAGATCTTAATGACTTTCGCTCTACATTTCTATTTATTCTAACAAGCTGGAGCCAGGAGCACAGCCTCTGCTGCACACCCAGCATAGCTCAACTGAGCCCAGCACAAGTATAGCCCAGCCTAGCCCAGGCCAAGCCAAGCCAGCCCAGCAGGGGGGTCCCCAGGAGCCCTCAGTGCCCACGGGGAACCTGGGGACACCCCAAAGCCACTGCTCCAGCCATGCTGCACATTTCCCTTCCATTTCAAGATCACGAGCAGCGGCAGCGCTCATCGCTCACCATTGTTATTGCTGGGAAATGTTCACAAAATCAAGTGGTCGGCTGTTTTACAGGGCTGTTTCTGTCATCAAGAGTGGAAAACTGTACCTTTAAGCTCAAACTTTGAAAATTCAGAGCGCAGCCCAGTTGTTGGAGGGGGGAAATAGAGCCCAAAATACGTGAATCTCTCTATTTTCTGCACCAGTGAGTTTGTATTGACGCTGCTGAAGGTATCCGCTGGGACGCAACTATTATACATCCAAACTGTCACAAAGGGAAACGTTGCTTTCAAAGACAAAGGGTAATTTATTGAGAAAAGGGTGTCTTTTAGGTGGGAGGATGGAAGGAAGAGAGACAGGCGCTGCAGAACTGCCAAAAGAGAATACCAGATCTGTTGATAGTCAGGGAACAGCTTTGAATTTCCAAGGCTGCCCTTGAGGGATAAGAAAATAAAAGCTAAGGACAGGAAAAAAAAAAAAAAAGTCTTAAATACAGTGACAGCAGAAACCTGAAGGATCACAGTGAAAAATGGGACTTTCTCCTCTGTAACAATAACTGAGAAAAAGATAGCAATGTAATTTGTAAAGGCTGTTAAATTGCCACCAAAAATTGTAAGCTGGATGGGGGAATGACACTGAAGGAAAAAAGAAACAAATGCATATCTGTCATTCCTGGAGTATTTTTTGAAAATGGGACCAGCTGATGAATAGAGGGGAGGAAATGGAGCTGAGGAAGGGAAGAGCTGGGAGAAGCCACCCGGCTCGGCTGGGCGACAGGAGCCTCTGTGTGCTGCGGGAGGAAAATGTTTCTGCGTGTCTCCAAACACACACACCCATAGATCCACCTTCTGTGTTTCTTTCTGAATAATACCTCCTCCCCTGTCTTGGAGGGAGCTTGTTTACGTGGAAATGGCACTAAGGAGCCAGGCACAGGCAGCTTGCTTCTCTCCAAGCTCGGGGCTCCAGAGGGAACTTCTTGCCAGGAAGGAGCTCCCACTGACAAATTTTGGGGGAAACAAATTGCAAACAGCCTGGAGAAAGGTGTGATGATCTCTGCAGGAGCTTTGCCCCAAGACCCGCTCTTGCATGCTGCTCGTGGGGTGCGGGTGCCCATCCCAGTGGGATGGGGGACCTGGGCACAAATTGCCAGGTGGGGAGACCAGGAGAGACGGGGTTTCTCCAGCACCAGCAGCGCGTGGCCCTGTGCACGTCTTCTCTGGGCCATTCCCGGCCCCCCTGGCCCCTGAGCATCCTGACGAAGCCAAATGGCACTTTGGTTATTTTTAGGCCATTAAAGAAATGGATCTGCCGGGGAAGCAGAGTGTGTTTTGGGCACAACTCCAACGCGTTACAGCGTTAAACCTGCAGGGTGTGGGTGCGGGTGGCTCTCGCGTGCCCACCCCGGTCCTCAGCAGCACTTGCAGCATCTGGATTGACTTCGGTTAAATAAGCAGAGGGTGCTGGGGGTGACGTTTCTCTGCCGACAGCATCCTGCTCCAGAACCCAAAGCCACCGGCAGGTCTCAACCTGCTGCAGCCGAAGGTTGAGCTGAGGCTTCTCCAAATGCAAACCAGTCAGCAAAAACAATTAAGCACCATTTTCAGACGCACAAGCGTGACTTTCAATGCAGAAGCCTGTTTTTAGCCATGAAGACTGATCAAAAATGCCACTTTTATATCTTTTATGTGGTGATTGCCTAGCAGATATTTCCCTTAAATCTCCAGGGCTGAAATCCCCGTGCCAGAAGAGATGTTGCCATTTGTATTAGGGAAGTAATTGAGACTAGTTCTTTCCCAAACATTTTAGTTGGAAACACTCATACAGCCAGGTACAACAAAAGCAGGTGCTCAGAGAGTCGTCATTGCCAAATTGTGATATTTCTCGTGACTGTCTCAAACACTCGGTGTTGGAATATTTCCTTTCAGCTGGAAACATCTATGATTAAGCTGCAGCCAATGACAAAAGTAGCAGAAATTGCATTTCCAGCTCCACAATTTAGCAGACCGGTGGGTGAGCACCTCTGGCCCCAACCTGCGCATGAGTGGGAAGCTTCTCCTGAGAAACAAAGCAGTGCAAGACACCAGGGTTTGGGGAACAATTCAGTCTGCAGAAAATAAAAATCCAGGGAGGAAAATGAAGCGGGGGATCCTTCCCGGCTGCAAATGTCCCCCATGTCCTCCTGCAGCTGCGGGGCTGTGGAGCCCCCCAGCTCCACTCCTCGGGCTGCGGCTCACCGCTTCTGCCCTCTCAGGTCAGGTCATGTCGCTCCAAATCAAAAGTTGTAACAGCAAAGAAGCGTTGGACAGATAAAAATGCAGGGCAATAATAGCAAGGGTGGATTTTTCCAAGGGGTGTTTTTTCTCAAGGGTTGAGAGAAAAGACGTGGAGGAGGCAGGCAGGAGGTGTTTCCAGATGCCCCATCCCTTTGGATTGCTCGCAGGATTCAAATGTTCGGAGTGATCTTGACAGGCTAAAAACCCAATCTACTGGAAATCATATCCTTCAAAGAATGTGCTATTGCTGCTGATCGTCCCTGTATTTTAGGGCTGAATAGATACAGCATTAAATTCATCTTGAGTTCTCATTTGCCACCAGTTACTGCTTGTTTGACAAGGTCTGAGTGAAGTTTGAAAGGCTTTTACTGAAAACGGTCGTAGGAGGAGTGAGATTTGATGGGTTTTCTCAAGGGCTGAGCAGCATCTGCCTGCAGCCCCCGGGCCGGGCGCGGGGGGCCTGGGGGTGCTCTGCCACGCGTCCCACATCGCTGCCTGGGAGAGAAGCCAAGGATGGTATTTAATTAATTGAAACACTAATGAATATTACCTTTACTCTTATAATGACATTCACGTCTCCCACTTCCCCGTGCTTTAACCACTCAGTCTTCTAGCAATTTTGGGAAGTGATATTTTGTCTACCTAAAGGCTAAATACGTTATTTATAGCCCTGTCCTCCCTTGGCCACAAGCTCTGGTGTCCCTAAGCTCGGGGAGACACCTTAGCTTGTCCCTCAGCTGAAAGAAAGGTGAAAAAAAATCCACCTCCATGGGCAACCTCATGCTTGGAGAAACCCTAAACCGGCTGCTGCCTCCTGGTGACCCCTAGTGCAGGGTTTTGCAAGAGGAATCACTTTTTCCCTCTGGCCCCTGGGCGCGGAAGCAACGCTGCCGTGACACAGCACAGCCTCGCCGCTATGGGCGAGCAAGCAGCCAGGCGGGGCGAGGCGGGGCGGGGCGGGGCGGGGCGGGGCGTTGCACAGCCCCCCCCCCCGTGCACGGCCCCTGGTGCACCGCCCCCCCCCCCCGCCCAGCTCATCGCACGCGCCCTCGCGTGCAAACCCCTCGCGGGCGCCCCGGGCCCCTTCTGCACGCGCACGCTCCCGCCCTGTGCACCTCCCCGCGCAAGCGCGCGGGGGCCGCGCGCGGTTTCCCGGGCAACGGCGTCGCGCGGACCGTTGACCGTTGGCCGTCGCGCGGCGCTGGGCGGGAGGGCTTCGTCCTCTGAGGGGGGTGAGGATTGAGGTGCGTTCGCGCTCCCCCCCCCCCCCCCCCGCCGCGCCTTGAGGAGGAAGGGGGGCGGTTTAGGCCGGTCCACAGCGTTTGGGAGGTGGGAGGCCCTTGGCGTGAGGGTTGCGGGCAGGGGAGGGTGTGCTGTTGTTAAAAGTAGGTATAAAGGAAGTTTTATTTGTAACGAAATCCCTCAGGGGGAGGTGCTCTGGGTCTTCCCCAGGAGACCGGTTAGGTTTTGGGTGTCCCAGCTCTTCAGGTTTTATTTCTGTTGTCTGAGAGGCTGCTGAGAGCAATGAGACCTCATATAGTGTTAGTTAGTGGCAGATTATTCTGCTGGGCTACCTTTTAGAATATTAAAAAGAAGACTTGCTTTGGTCAGCAGGTGTATGTTTTTATGACTGGGAAACTAGAGTTTTTAATAATTTAGGGAGCAGAAACACCAAGGTTCCCATTCTGGAGCAATGCCAGTACCAGGTGCACCTAAAACCAGCAGAGATGAGGCACCTGTGGCAGCAAATGCAGGTAGGAGCAACAGATTCAAGGCACCTGTGCTACCAAGCACACATAAGAGCAGGAGACACAGGGCATCTGTGGTACCAGATTCACCAAAGAACAACAGAATCAAGGTGCTGGCAGCCACTAAGGTGGTCTTCAATCCTCGAGAGTTTGTGTGCATTCAGGCTTTGCCTGACCTTGCTCAGAAGAAAGGAAAGGTCTTGGCCAGAAGCAGAACGGTTTACAAAAGCAGTGAGCCTCTGAGAGAAGAAGTGTTTTGGGAAAACTACCATCGGAGGCAAAAGCAATTCTCTCAGGGACTCTTCACCCCCACTGGGAAGCCTTATCAGGAGCTTGGAGAGATTCTCTACACAAACCCCAGGAAACTCACCCTCTACGCTTTGGGCCAGCTTCCCCAGGTAGGCCTGACTTTTTCTGGTTCTGCTTTAAATAGAAAAGCACGGATGCTTTTCTTCTGAGTAAATTATATGCCCCTGTTTCCAGGGAAAGGAGTTCTTAGTTCTGCTTAAATAAATGTTTTAAGCAATGTTCTATGCCTTCCTATAGATTATCACAATCTGGTCCAATATTTGATGACGTACAGAGCATTTGTAAATAAAGGGGGACTGTATACATTGTGATTTGGGAACTGGCTTTTGAAACTGATCTTTAAAGTTCTTAATGAGACATGTAAAATGGAGCAGAGACAATAGCAGGCTAATGAATGAAAAGGAAAATGTGGGATAATGAGAGTGTACTTAAGGGAAAATACTCAGGGAAAGGTGAGGAGTCTTGAAAATGGAAGAAGTGGAGTCACACTGAGGGCATACTGAGGGTAAAGGATATGTTAAAAAGCGGGAATGATAAATGGTGGTGGTTGAGGGGTGGGTAAAAAGCTCAAAAGTTGAGCATAAGAATGGTATAAAAAGTGAAGTGTTTGTAATACAACTTACATAAGTAGGGATTGCTTTGGCGTTGTGGATTAATTATTTTGTATTTTACTTGCATCTTATTTGAGTTTTGGGAAGGTGTAAGGGGATTAGCCAGGAGTGCCTGTGATAGTTTGATTCTGTGGTTGTTATTTCCTGGTCTCCTTAGTGCTGCATACACACCCACTTCATGGGTCTTGTACTGTCTCAAGCTGCTTTTAAGTCAAGCTTGAATCATTAAACCACAGGGACAAGAATTCACGGATCTTGAGATAAGCTTGCAGCGTTCTGCCATGTGTTTTGTTTTCCTTAATGTTGTTGATTCATGGAAGGAGATCTGAAGCTCTCTGAGTTTTCTGTGCTGTTTTGTGCAGAGAGCAATTTTCTTTGTGGAAGCCAAGTGAAGTCTCTCCAGCTGATCTGTAGCATCAGTCTCTGTGACTTTGAGCCTAGACTTTGCTATGTGCTTTCTAATGGAGTGCCCAAGGGACAGTATCTGACAGCCGCAGCAGAAGCAGCATGGTTGTTATTCAGGGTAGGCAGAAAAGATTCTGTCCACACACTACTTAATTTTCTGCTCTGATTGTGTGTGTTGCATTCAGAGCTTAAAGTTTTAGATCAAGTGTGTTAAGCTCTAAATAGACAATGAGTGGCACTCACTGTATTTTCACATACTATGTAAAACAGCAGGTTGCTGGCCATCTTCATTCAGAGGCTTGTTTCTGTAAATTAGTCAACATCCAGTATGTGTGGCCAGTATTCTTATTTTAGCCCTTAACTTCTAAAACATTTTTCCTTCTGAATATTAGAAGTTGCTGTAAAGATTTTTTTTTTTTTCCCCCAACTGCAGATATCAGAATTTTAAAGAGTATAATCCTGAAAATGTTGGTTAATTTGTGGTTGTTGTTATTTGGCATTGAAAAATGTCAGGATTTGATCTTTAAGAGTGCTATGAAATCCAGTTGGAACTCAGCTATTTAACTTAACCAAATTAGAAGTATACAATTTATACAGAAAAAAACTTTATGCAGGTCACTAAATGTGTGGTTGTGGCTTATGCTTTAGATTCCTGAAGCTATCAGAGGGGAAGCAGTCACACCTGCTGTTCATTTCTGTAGCATGGCTAAAAGCACTAAATAGTCTTGAAAATCTCTTGGTAACTATTTTTTTCCCTTTCCTAAAAAATAATGGTTACTAAGTTGAAAAACAAAAAATTCCTGGCAATGAATCTGACCTGTTCTCTGCTTCCCTCTGTCCCCACAAACTGAGGAAGGTCCAGGATGTGCTGCTCACACATCAGCTCTCACTATTTAAGCTGCCAGAGTGCTCTGGGGACATCTGTTTGTGTTTTTCAGAGATACTAGAACAGAAGTGTATTCCTATTGCTTAATTTCAAAAATACTTTCTATTACCTCTATTTTTGCTTTATATGAGTTATTTACCCCCAATCCCACCCACACCTGGCAGTCCCTATAATATTTTGGATAACTGAGAAGACTGTAGATGCTGGATATATCTAATTATAGGTGTCTGATATATCTAATTATAGGTGTCTGGTAGTAAAAATAATGATCTCTCATTAATGCATTTGCACTCCTCTCTGCCTTCTGAGTTAGCGTTTTCTTCAGCCACAAGTATAGCTGGTGATTTGGATGATGAATGACAGAAAAATCTGTAAACAACAACAAGATTATAAAAGGCTTGTGAATTCAACAGGACTTCAGTATGCTAATATCTACTGGCAAATGCTGCTTTCTAACCCTTTCTAATCTATTAAAAAATAGATTTTAAGAGCTAAAAACATGCTGGGATGGTTATAAAAATGATGTGGGCATAGGATATTATATGTAATAATTGCATGTTTAGGATGCTTTTTTAATATATGTGATGGCAACAAGTATGTTCAGAAAAGCTGTCTGTTCATGGATGCTTTTTGTATCTTTAAGTAAATTTGGGATCTGAAGACGTAGAGCTGATATTTGACCATTCTAACTGTTGCATTGGAAACTCTGCTGTATTGTAGTCACGCAGAGAATGTGGTATCTGTCTTACAGTGAAAACATGAAGTAAAGCTGGGTCAATGCAGTGGAGGAATTGCATTCCTCTGGAACAAAACTCCCTTCCATACTACTAGTAACACCAGAGAGGGATGGGGGAAGCTTGGGAAGTGCAAAACCCCCAACGAGGAGGCTTCCTTTACCCATCCTGTACAGTATTACCCAAGCGTAGTTGAGTGGTCAGCTTTCACAATGATGTGGATTTTGTGACCCTTATGGCTTTAGATTGACAGTTATCCCGACTTTTATCCCCAGCAGTGTCTCAGTGTTTTCAGATGGGCTTATATGTAGTGGCTTTCTGCATATGCTATCTGCTCCCTGCCACTGTCTTTGCTAGTAGAATCCTGAGAAGTTGCATGGGCCATGTATTTTAACCAGAGCAGCTACACCAAGCATCTTCCCAATGGATTTCACGTTCTTGCCTTTGGACGGGGTGGAGGAGACTTCCTGGGGGGCTGCCCAGTTATGTGTTGTGTTAGTATCCGTCCATGTCCCAAGAGAGAGCCCTTCCAGCTTCCATTACAAATAACTTGAAGTTTCTTCATTTGGTTTGAGGTTTCCCCCCTTGATTTCCTAAGTGTTCAGAGCAAGGTCTCTTTCGTATTCCTTAATGTAACGGTGCATGGTGATGTTAATCACCTTTTATCATGTTTATATAGATTCTTTTCCTTAATTGCTATGACAAATTTGTTTGTAAAACCTCTGAGGTGGCTTGTTGACTTTTTACATGAAAGAAAGGTGGCCTTTCTGACCAAGCCCTAAAAACAATCCAAGTCCACAAAATCTTGAAGAGCATTAGTGTCAAAGCCTGCTCTGTACTTGCCATAAAATTCTGTTCTGTAATTCTGTGCTTTAGGTAAATAGGTCGCTAGATAAGATTGACAACAGCATCCACAATGAAAGGGTTTAAGCTAGAAACTGGAGAAGAAAATGCAGCAATTTCTTAAAAGAGAAATTACACTGATGTTATTTGTTATTGCTCCAGTTAAAGATCTGTCAGGGTTTCTGTTTTAAAATGTTGCTTTCCAGAAGACTAAAAACAGTTATTTCAAGGCAGAACTTAAAATGCAAGGAATCTTTTTCCTGACAGCTCTCTGCTGTGATGGTCACACATAATTCCTTATTGCTCTGTGAAGAGCAGGAAAACATTAGTGGTGGGTTGTCTTTCTAGTATTTCCAAAACGGAGAAACTGATCAGGCCAGGCTGCACTTGTATGGTGATATTCCTAATGCTTTCTGAATCGAGTAACCAATAGATGGTCATTGATCAAACCCAGTCTCACACCTGTGTCTAAGAAGTGCTATGCCTGTTTAAAGACACAAACATGTTTAAAGACACAAACATGTTTAAAGACACAAATATGTTTAAAGACACAAACAACTTTATAGATTTAGAAGAAGCTGCAGAAATACCTTGAAACTTCCAATTTGAAGAAAGTGAAATTTCAATGAAATGGTAGTGAGAAAGCATAGCACAGTATTTATTTTCATTAACTACTCAACTGGCTTTGAAAGTGAAAAGCTACAACATACTAATACTTTCTAGAGTATTTTTTTTCCATATTAGCTATATGAGGAAGAATACAAGGGAGAGTTATCACTCGGGCGACTGTTACTCAGATGTGCCAAAGTATTGATAGAGATGTTCAGATTCAAATATCTCTTGCAGTATTTTGGTAGACTGTTAGCTGGTGAAATTAGACCTTTCCACATCTTTCCACTGCTTGCTAGCAGTGGTCTCAAAGACTTTGTTAGTAAACGCTTGAGTATCTCTTTAACAATTAAAAAAATGTGTACTGGTGCATGAAAGTGAGAATTTTGAGATGTGCTTTGTTTGCAAGGGTTAACTCGGATTTCATTTAAGCGTTGGTTTGTTTGTTGCTTTTTTTTGTTTTGTTTGTTTGTTTTCCTGCTTATACTATTTTGCCGGGCTCATCATGTCGTGACAGTTAGTCTGTCAGCTCAGGAATTACAATGTTTATAAGGACTGGTGTTCTGCCCAGAACGAAGGGAGCAAGCAAGAAACAGGGAGGGTGCAGAAGAGATTGTAGCAATGAGAGTCATGCTTTCAGCTTCCCCAGTGATCCAAACTTACCTTGTTTGTCTTTGTGCATTGCTGATGAAAAATTTGGATGAAGATGAGAAACACAAAATTATACTCTAGTTCTTTTTTCTTTTTAGAAGTTATGACCGCAGTGCATGCACTCCATATGAAAATCAGTGTGAAAACTAAAAGCATCTGCAAAAACAGCTTTGTCTTTACCCTTCCATTGCAATAGCTGTATACATTGTGTCATGGCTTGCATAATCTTGTTTATCTGCTGTAGATCATGAACAAAATAAATTTCCTGAGAGCAACATAGTTGGTTTTTTTGTTTGTTTGTTTGTTTTTCTGCTTTCTAAAGTCACAACAGTTTACAGCTGGCCACAAGCCTACATACTAGAAATGCTCCAGGGCAGAAGAGAAAAAAATAGGTTGTGCAAGAGAAGTCAGTAGTTGGAAAACTGCCCTTTATCAATTGACTACAGTTTATCACCTTGCTATCACCAAAACATATTAGCCATGTTAAGTACAGAGCATGTAAAACAAAAAAGCGGGTGCAAGCCCAGTGACACTATGATTACAGTTTCAGAGTTCATAGTGTCATGTTGTAAGAAAGATTGTACTGCTTGGTATGGCAATGAAAGGGTGCATCATTTCATGCCTCTGAGAGACCTAGCTGAATGTACGTTAAGGAATGTCTGAAAGATTTTGTCATCAGTGTGTGCTGCTTCCATTTGAAATCCTATGTAGAGTGGGTATATAGGTATGCCTGCCTTAGGTTTCCATGGAGATTTCTTGTACCTAATAGGTGGATTTTGCAGGTAGTTTTTCTTTGGCTAACCTTCTCTAGTTTCCTTTTTCATTTTTAATAGGTAAAAGGGTGTTGTGGAGTTCTGGTTTAGTTCGGTTGGGTTTTTTCTTTGGCGTTAGCCAGATACGAGTTGTGAGTTGTTTGGTTTTTCCTTTTTTTTTTCAGGAATGATGATACAGGGATGTGGCTGTTGTGCTCTGGGGCGGGGGGGGAGGAACTAACTGTGGGTGTTATACCAACGACTCTTCCTTCAAGCTCCATAACCTCTATTGATAACTTCTGTGTGCAAGCTCTCGGCATTGTAATCGTCACGTAGGACAGAATTCGTGCACGTTATCCCGCTGAGGTGATATCTTTGCTTCACTTCTCATGATGAAAGCTGACATACACTTCCAGCTTCCACCAGGCTCACTGCCAGCAACAAGCATATGAAATTCCTGTTGTACACATTTTATGGATAATGTTGATTTCCAGTAAATAGAATGAGTTGCAAGTATTTTTTTAACTGTCTTCTGTAGCCTTTAATTATGGTTAGCAAGCTTAATGCTATACTACTTTTCTTTTTTAAAAATACTAACAGATGTTTTTGTCATTGTGAAAGACAAACACAGAGGATGTTTGGAAATGAACGGCCTAATGGCAGGCACCTCTCTGTTTTATGTAAGAGTTTCTTCTCACCCATCCAGGGAGGTAATGACCCACCAGACATTTGCAATGTAATGATAATGTACTGTTATATTGCTACTTTTATGTACACATTATTAAATGTTAGTAAGCCTGAATGTATGAAGGTTTACGGGTGTATTAGAAAGTGGTAAATAAGAGGACTGTGGATAATTTGGCGATGGAATAACAGAAAAGAGTGTAGCTTTAGGTGACTGAACTAGTGGTCTGGAGCAGTTTAGTTATGTGAGAGTGGTGCTAAAAGGAGGAGTGGAGCGAAAGATAAACAGAAACTGTGAAGTGGGGTGATAGATAATGGTATCATCATAGACAGAACCAGAACATAGCAAATTATATAAGAAGGAAAGTTCAATTTTAAACATATTTTATCAAATTCGGATATAGACCTAAATGCAATAGCAGATAGTTTTCTGCCCCCTTCAACGACCGAGACATCAGATTAGACTGTTGGACTGTACATTGGCTACGGTCGGTTTTAAGTTCATTTCTCTTTGTTAGCCTTAACTGTAAATGTATTTCTTTTAATTTGGGTTTTATTTATGAGCCCTTACTAAAAAGTTGAAAAAGGTCTGTCTCACCATTATTGAGGAACTAAAATTCTTATTTGTACATGTCTGTGGACACAATGGGGAAATATTGCATCGTATTGCAGTAATTCTAACAAGAAGACAGACAACAACATTGCCAACCAAGTATTTGAGATTATTTAGCAGGCATAGTGAAGCTGTTGTTGATGCAGAATTACTGAATATCATTTTTTTATTACTTTCTGTGATTTACTCTGCCACTGTAGTTGTGTGTCATTCTTGGCTATTTTAGAAGAGTAGGAGTCCTTTAGTGCTGAAGTAGTTGGTTTTATTACTGTTAATCATAACATTTAAGCACTCATGTACTGAGAGGTTTTTTGAAACGTTTTTCTTCATGGCCTTGTGAGACTGACAGTTGTTACTTCTCTTGTACATTTGGAGAAACTGACTTAGAAAAGTGAATTATCTTAGCTAATTGCATACAGAAAATATAAACCTGGTATTATAGTGAAGACCTTTCTGATCCTATCTTGGTTCTTCCTGCAGGTGTTCTTGCTTTGTCTTTTAGAGTGTGAAACAAATGGTGGTATAAATGAGACTAGCGATAGGGCATAAGCTTAAGGAACTATATTTTTAAGATCAGACTTTTTTTATTTGGTTAAGAGTGGTATTTTTACTTTCTAATGTTAATATTAAATCTTAGGTTGGTACTCCTGACCTGAGCCTAACTACATGAAAATGTTACATTCTATGAAAATAAAAGCTTTATGATCGCTAAATTAGTTTGACATATTTCCATAACAGCAGCTAACTGGTAAGGTCTACACAATCTCCATGCCATTGAGTTCAAAACAGTCTAACCAATTTTCAAAAGATAGATTTCTGTTCCTAAAGGTTGCTTCTGTAATGAATTAAGGGAAGCATATAAAATGTAATAATGCATTGTTATTAAGGTTTTAGTAAACTTGCCAAATGTCAGGCTGCTGATACAGTCATGGAGCATTACACTTCTGTGATTACAGCTTGAGTTGTTGTTATAGTGAATTGCATTGCTCACCTAGGTTTGGAAATCGATCTGCAATATCATGCCTGGGGCAGGAGAGAAGTGCATTACAAAGGTTACACTTTACAGTGAATATTCAAAACATTAGATTTTTAACAGGTTTAATGTCTGCTTCTCTTAAATAGTGCATACAAATACTCTGTAGCTTACATAATGAAAGAAATAGACAATTCGTGGTATGTGAAGAACCTGGTGCTCACCTGGCTGCAGTGTGGCAGTTAAAAATGACTTTTCATAACCAGAAACACTTTGTCAAATGGTTCCTTTTTGTGAGAGCATGGGCTAAAAACATTTTGAGATTTTACCAGAAGTGTTACGTTGGAAGTAAATGGTTATTACTGTTTATGGGTATGATTGGTTTAGAACTTGCACTGGACAGCAAGGTTAACACTGTAATTCATGGATGAGTTTCCCGTTTCTTTGTGTCACTCTGATAGCACAAGGGAATATTAGGACTGATTTTACCAGACACTGGAGGATTTCTCTAATGTTGTGTTCAATGGAGGTATGTTAGGAATGAATGTATGTGTGTCTACCAGAAATGTAAGAAAATGTTTCAGGTGGGAAAGCTGAGCTCCTAGCAGTTCCTAGCATAAGCAGTTACCAGCATATTGTTTTCCCTTTGTGAGAGTCTTACCAATCTGACTAAGCCGCAGACACTGCTGAGCAGGAGGGTGATGATCAGCAGGGTCAGAGCAGAGAAGGGAGGTAGGCGCAGCACCTTCAGGGCGTCCCCCGTTGTTTGTAGAGCCTGCTCTGGGTCCTTTCTCTCTCCCTCTGCGCTGAGCTGCCTCTGTTTATACCCTCAGCAGATTCAGTGGCAGAGTACTGACCAGGTGTTGATGCACGCGTGGCCAGCGCATACAACAAGGCCTGCCAAGTATGTGCCCTGCTGGCTAACAGCAGTTCCCGGATAGGAGCAACATACTGCTCAATAACAGCCCTCCTAGCTCCCCTCTCCAAGGTCACATTCTCACAGCTGTGTGCAGCTTGTAATTTCCCAGAGTGGCCCTACACGGACTGTAACTGAAATCCCTCACATGTGCCACCGCATGGTCCGTAGTTGGGACACTGTGGCATCCCGCAACCTGCACTCTTAAGCCTGTAATTTCCCACAGTGGCCCTACGTGGACCATCACTGAAATCCCTCACACAGCTTGCTTCTAGGAAAGAGAATATATTTTATAGATCACTTAACACAAATGATGCCAAAATCCCTTTGCAGGCTGAATGTAGAGATCATATTAGCCATCCTTGGTTAACTGTGGACAACAGAGCACAGCAATACTACTGGAGAGCACAGGATAGAAAGTGATGAAGAATAATGTATCCAGTTGGAGAGGTGAACTTAACTGAGCAGAGAACAGTTGAAGTTTAGCCAGGATGCCTTGCTAATTCCCCACAAATACTACATGGCAGAGGAGGAATCATGCTTCTCATAAGGAAAATAACAGATTTGGGATAATTTGATCTGAGTGCAGGAACTCTTAAATTTGTTCTTAAATTAGAATATTTCCCTGTGTAGGCAAAGTGAATGAAGGCATTCGGCAATGAAGGAAATCATAATAATTAAAGCTTGAGTTTGGCTGGCAGAGGAAAAAACATTTGTGTAAAATGAGATTGGTGGTGTTTTGTTTTCCTTGAGACTGTAGGATTATATGTCTTAAATTGCAAGCAGTGGAATGCAGTGCTTCCCAGGGCTAGAGTAGTTTCTCATTGTTCATGAAATGCTTATAGAAAGTGTTGAATGCACAACAGCAATGCAAGGGAGGACTGAAAGCAGGGAGAGGAGGACATAATGGAATGTCGCTGCATTCCTTGTAGTATAATGTGACCTTTCCATTAAATTAACATTATGCTGCTTGCACAGGGAGGAGAGCTAAGATAGAGAGTATTTTTAGGGGACTAAGTTAATTAGGCAGTTATATAACTGTCGCTCTCTACATTAAGAGCTCAAAAGCAGGGTATGGGGAATGGAGGTATAATGTTACTTTGGATTCTGTTCATTTTGAAAGGGAGTTACTCTGCGTTATTGTGAAAACTAGGCTGTGACATATTTTAGCTTGGAACCTGTTCTTCTGGTGAATTCCAATGACTTACTGCTGAAACATTTATCCATCCTCTCAGCTAATCTAACGGGTACAAAAGACAGATTCAACAGTTCTTATTGGTGTGAAATACTCAGACATTTCATATGCCTGTCTATCAGCCTCAGTGGAGTAATCATGTAGTAAGGCACAGTTCAAGTGAAACACAGCTAGATTTTGGTCTGCGAGCATTTAAGTTCATACACACCTACACAATTTAAGGGTAAAAGGATGCTTCATAAAGCTGTTGTGACCTATTTACATTTGTAATTGCTCATTCACACACTGCATCCATTATAAATCTTCCCTTTTTAATAATAATTTTGACTTTTTAGTAAGTTTCTTTACTCATAAAAGGCAAATACTAGCTGTGTTACATCAGGCTCCAGATCCCAATCCATATGTTTGAAATAACCCTAACAGTTTTGCAGTATCTTTATTTGTAATATTTTCTCTGATGCAATTAAAGTTAGGTTGCGTTAAATTACAGAACCCATTGAAGCCTCTGGCCAATCCTAGTTGCTGTGAGTGCACTCTTCTGTGTCTTTGGCCTTGAGCTAATGCCCATGGCACTTCTGGGAGGGTGAAATCATGTCATTCCTTGTCCGTTAGAACAGTCCTTGGACGGCAGTACTTTGGTCTGAAATGCATTTACTTCAATAGTTTTGGCCTCAGTGCCTCAGTTCTCTCCTGCAGGTGCAACTAATGCTACCAGTGATCAGATAGCCTCATTTGTCTTCCATGCTGAGGATCCTGATCTGTCCAGGATTCCTAGGTGGCATCATTTGGTCCCACTGTGTGTCAATCTTTCCCTTGCAGTGCTTCAGGAACCCTGTGTTTTTGAACTCCGTTTTGTCTCAGTTCATTCCTCCATTTCCCCTCAAAGGCATTCTTTAACTGCTTGTACCCTTTCAATCTGTTAGCTCCTAGTTCAGATAGAGGAAGACTTACAGCTTTATTAGACAACAGACAATCCTCATAGCTATTTGTTTGCCCTGCTGCTTGGGGAGCTATTTATTTTAAGAATAAATGAAGTTATCTCATAACTATGGCTTAAAAATAAAGGACAAACGTTATCTTTTTCACTGGAGAGTTAATGACAGAAAGTCAAAGCTGTCATGTCTGACAGTTTTAGAGTAAGACTTATGCATATGGTTTGTGTCTTGAATTCCCCCAGGATAGACTGATACCTTGTATATTTGTGGTACTGTCTGACCCCGACTGCCAGGTGCTACTGGTCATTTTGATCTGTGGTCTACCGGCTGGCTGTGTTGGATATGTCAGAGAGGCTGTGACACAGTGCTGCAGGTAGTGAATATTGTCTTGTGGAGCCTACATGCAAAACATTGCCCATTAAAAATCACACATCAGAGCCCAGCAGCAATGTTCCCATCCTGTCACATAACCTATTGCCAGACACATGCCTGAATACAGGGGAATAGGAAATAGTAAAGGTCTCGACGTCCAGTCATTGCTAACTTTTAGGACTAGTACTTTCTTGAGATGTAATGATACTGGCAGGTTTGCCGTCTGGATGGTGAAGAATCATGTGACTGTCATTGGTTCACAATGGTCAAATGCGACTCCTGAAGTAGCAACATAGTAGCAGTTTGCTACTGACGAAGACTTTTTCCCAGAACAAACTGAAATAGATTGTGATTCGTTTGCAGCGTAATGACAGCATAAAAGTAGGACTGAATTTAAAGAGAGTTTATACTCCCTTCCTAAATGTTATCTAAAGCCAGTATTTACTGCTCTATTTAGTGTTGATCAGTTATGTCACAGCTAGAAGTATTTTACTTTTATACGGTGCATTTATTACATTGACAAAATAACTGAAAATCTGTAACAATTGTCTTAGAATTAAAACCTGATCATATTCTAGTCCAATTCCATTGTGATGGTTTTAAGAACTTGAAACTGATCTCCCTCTAGTTCTGAACCTGTTTTCCAAAGTGGGCAGATTGTTCAAATAAAGGATCTGATCTGTTGTACAAAGGAAGCCTTTTCTCTAAGGAAGCTTCTCAAATACATAGGATCTCTTAGGATCATAGGATCTCTTAGCTTAGAGCATATGGTTAAAATATTCTGTCCTTTATGTTGCTTTACCTTGTTGATACTTTGCCTTAGGGTTATGTATTTACACATTCAAAAAACTGAGAGCCTTTGTACTGTAACAGAAAACCTCTTAACTTTTCTGTTAACACCTGCAGCAGGTGATAGGTTATCTACAGGTATCTACTACACACTGCTTCAATTTTTTTTTTTTTCATTCGTTTACCCTGAAGTGTTAGAAATTAATTCCTGGAGTCAGTGTCAGCTAAACTGACAGCGGATCAAAGCTGTGAGACAAATTGCTCATTACAGTTCAGGGAGCTGACTCCTCTGGGCAGACAGCTGTACCATTGCTGGAGGCTTCTCAGGCACTTCACCCGCAAGCTCTGCCTCGACGAATGCTGCCATTGTTGGAGTAGCGCATACGTGGATTTTTGTAAAATAAGCTCCTTTCAAACTCCCATCAGAGGCATTGCTACATCTTGGAATTGTTGGTTGGTTGTTTGGGTTTGTTTCTTGTCACCCTGTTTAGAGCTTGTGTCACTATGCAACAGCCTAAACTATAAACAATGATGTTAATCCATGAAAAATGAGAAATTAAACCTTGGCAGGATCCTAATGATCCCTATCCAGGTTTATCAGATGAAAGTGTCCCTTCTTTGTGTGTGTGTGTGTGTCTTTTTTTTTTTTTTTTTTTTTTTTTTTCCCTTTCCCTTCTGTCTTTTTCTAAAAGCTCAGCAGCACGGAATCCATTCAACTTTGCTGTCTCACAGTCAGAAATCACTCTTGCTGACAATGAGCTCACTTCATCTTTTAGTGAAAGCAGATAAAAACAGATTAAAAAAACCAAACATCAACAACCCTTTTCTAAATAGTCACTTTGCCATTTCCATTAGCTCATTAGAAATGTTTGAACCCTTCCCTTTTAAAGCTGCTGCTTTCGATTAAATTTTGTGTATGTAATTTTTTTCCCTTCAGATATTCAACTTTCAGCTGTTCTCCTAAATTAATGTTAGTTTATATTGTCTGTGTGAGATCTGAACTGGTACTTGGCAATAATTATTGAGAGTAAGTTAGCTATGCAAGATAGAGGCTTTGTAAGTAAGACTTTCCGGCACCTATTGGTTGTAACAGCAAATTGTATGAATCTGAGTCTTTGTGCTGTTTTGCTCTGAGGTCAGCTGGAAGAGACACTATAGCTTGAAAACACTGATTTAATGGCAGTATGACATACAGCCTTAAAACTAATGGAATACAAAATAGGAAATCAAAACAAAGACAATGCTTAGGGAGAATGAGCCACAGATGTAATGCAGTCTGTGTGTGCAGCTGGCACAGCTATCACAAAATGTTTCTGAAAATAGCTGTCCTTTGGAAAGTCAGATTTTGGTGGTTTAGCTGTGGCCTGTTCCCTTATTTATGTCTCAAATGTTAGCAGTTTGCACTGAACTTCTTTTACAAGAATATAAAGTAGTTACTAAATATTAATACTGGGGTTTTTTTAAGTCAGAGGTAAAATGGTATAGGGCTTTATTTGCAATAACCTAGTCAAATCTGTGCAAGAATGCTAGCTAACTTAATCTGATGAGCCAGCTTACACTAGGCACAAATGTGTGTGTGTGCATGCTTAATTTTTAGTATAAATTACACACAGATAATAAGAGGACATTTTTAGTTCAGTATGTTGCATCTAAATGCAGAGCTGTTTGCTAGGACCTTGGTTAAAGGGTATTTTGGACCTTGTATCATGATTAAAGGATATTCTGTGATCTTGCATAAAACATAGCCACTAAGATCCTTTTCTTGACATGTTCATCTTTCATGTTTATCATGAATGAAGTTGGTGCCAGCCAGTCTGTGGATAAACATTTGTTCTGCTGTTGCAATAAGGACCATATTTATCCCTGTCAAAATATAGATTCAGTTAGGATCTTTGTTCCAGCAGAGAATTTGACCCTTTGACAAAAATATGCTTGAGTGAAATTAAACAGTGCTTCAGAGTTTAGTTATGTTTCTGTTTGTAAACTCTGTATTTTCGGTTTACCTGGCAAGAATACGCATTTATATAAGCAACCATTGTATACTTGTTTTTTCTGTGTAAAATGTTATTGGAGAAATATTCTAAGAAATATTTAAGCATTTTAATAATCTTAGTCTCCAACTTGCATCCAAAAATGCGTGTTTGTTTTAGGGGAGCAACAAGAACAACTGTCTGGAAAAATAACAATGGAACTGTCAGTCCCATATTGTGACGTGCATGTGGTGAAAAGATGAGTCTTTTAGGGCTGGCAGATGCACTCTGTTCATTTTACAGGTCATTAAATTTCTCATTATACAAACTCAATCATCTCAGTTTTTAAAATATGATTTAGAATATCCAAAAGATTAGACAGTGTGCAAGATAAATGCAGGAGTTTAGATTCTGAAAGACAAAACATGATTTTAAAAACGATGGATAAATTCCATAATGATCCTACTATATTATTCTCATTGTCTAGCTATTCCATATGGAATAGCTACCTTCTGACCTTAGGTGTATCGCTGCATGTGGAGTCATAGCAAACAAAAATTTTGTATTTGCCAATCTGCTTACAGATTCTGATTAATCTGTCTGTACTCTTAGAGGAGAGCATCTGTAGCAGTAATTTTGTTTATTACGGTGTTATCCATCTTGATGTGTCTAGAAAACAGCATCCTTTTAAAAAAGCTTTAAAGTGCTATGACGATAGAAGAGAATTAGTGTTACTAAACTTTTCTAACATTTCTTTGCAGGATTTTGTTTTTCCTAGTCACTGAATCTTAGCAGTCTTTAGGAAAAACCTTCTTCCCTTCCTCCCCTCTCCCTGAACTGGATGTAATGCTTGTTTGCCGAAAGCTCAAGATCTACAGATAATCAGCTACCACGTTGGAAAAAAGTGGTTATGTTTGATAACTATTTGACCTGAGTCATAACACATTTAGATTTCTTACTCGGGAAGCAATCTGTTACAGCTCTACTCCACACAGGTTTTCCTAGGAAAGCCATAGATCAGAGGAAGTGATGTTTAATCAGCTAAGCTTTCTGTTAATGTTAGCTTTCCATTATTTTCTTCCACAGAAACATGAGTCACTGTGATCCCAGAATAACAAGATTTTAGAGTGCCACTAGTGAGCTGGGAAGATACAAGTGAGACAATTGCTCCAACAAGCTCAGGCTTAATCTTTCCCTATACTTTTGACATATTCTTCTCCAACACAGTATTGCTGTCCAGCCTTTCCAACACCTTCAGGCTGCTGTTACATGAGGTTTACGTACTACTCAGCAAATCCAGAGCTATGAAACAGAACGCATTAGCTTATGCATTTACCCTAAGCCTAAGACACTGCTGTTTCACTAGAACTTGTCATACTCCCACAGCTCATTCTAGACTATCTGTATGGATTGTCCAGAAATTAGACTCTTGACATAACCCTAAGGTTTCTCAGACCTGTAAATAAAGTAAATACGATCTTTCACACTGATTAAAACTATGTTAGGCTTTATAGCTGCTTACCAAAGTCAGTATGTGGACCAAATAAACTGTCTACTGCAACAGGGCTTGGGTGAGTGTGTGTGTTCATATGAGTGAATGCTGCTTAGCTTAGTTCTGAGTAAATCAGACTATCTGTAATTGGAGAAGTCCAAGATGGATCTCTTTTGCACAATACTGAATAGGACACCCTCAGTCTTCAGCCTTGGGAGAAAGTTCATTACTAAGAGACCTTTTAAAGTTTTACTGTGAAAGTGGTTCAGTAATGTCCATTATTTTTACTGTGCCAAGGCCAAAGTAAAGCCTAGGATAGAGATGAAGATTATTGACTTATTTTTGTGTCCTGTGAGTATAAAAATACAAGCAAAAATCACCATGGCTATTCCAGTTATTCACAGCTTTTATTTAGAGAAGAATAATGGTAAAACACATTATAGCATATTCCTTGCAAGCAAATAGTCATGCAATCTGAAATTACTATCAACTGTAGTGTTTTACATCTCTGTTATTGCAGTTCTAGTTCTTCAGTTGCCCATGCACAAGCACTTAAACTTTTTCTACTTTCACCCTAGAGTAACTAGTTTTAATTGTGGAAATGAAGACTACATTTTGTACCACTTTGGTACTTTGTGCAAAATAAATGTTTGTTTGATTGTGAAGTTTGAAGTTTTGCAGATTTTCTCAGTGAGCAACCAGTGTCATACTGCTCTGGAAGCTAAAGCATTGAATCAAATAAACTTGTGGTTTTCCATGGCATTGCTGTTCCCAGCTTCCATTGATCCTGCCTATCCTCCTTTAAGAACTGTTTCTGAAAATCACCTTGTCCTTATATGAAGGGTGTGAACCACTTCTGGGTCTGGCTGCCCAGAGATCAATGGGCTTAGTCCACTGTGAGGCTTCTAACAGATAATTTTTCATATTCGAAGGCTTTCAGGCTTCAACTGGCTTTGTCTATGTGGAGAAAAAAAAAGTATACCTAATCAGACTGAGACATTCTAGAAATAAATGCTAGGTAGACATAAAGCTAGCTCACATAACTAGGAGCTTAACATCCAGTACTTTGACACTAAGTACCAGGAAAATTCTCTAAGCACCTTTTTTTTTTTTTTTTTAACTCAAATACAAGTGGATGCAATGAAGCCTAATAAACCTTACTAACATAAGCTATCAGGTATTCTGAGACATCAGTAGAGCAAAATCATCCACATAAAGCTGGTAATTATGAACTCAACTTTCTTGCATGAAAGAGATTTCCTAAAAGAAGTTATGAAAGTAACTGTCTCAGAGCTTGAGACAGAAGTTTTTGGGACTGATCCATTGTGCATTCTGTTTACAGGACAAAGCTGGGCTTGCTTATGCATCCCCAATTCCTTCCAGAGGTGAATTTAACCATAATTAGTTGTTCCTTCTGCCAATAGTTTTCCTGTCCCTATGCCAACTGAAAAGACTTTTTTTTTTCTTTCTTCAGATGAAGGGAGTTCTGAGATCTTGTTTGTTTGAAATAATGTCCTTTAGAAAGCACAGCCAGTTTTTTCTTTCCTGTGAGTCTGGCATACTTGGCCAGCTGTTTTCAGAGAAAATTGTGCCAGGAAGCCTGTCATATTGTATTTTTAAATGTGATTTCTTTGTTCTTAAGGTTTTAAATTATTTTAAATCTTATGAAAAATGCTCGCTTAACAGTCTTTGCAGGATGAGATTTTTCTGTTTGTCCACAAAACCAGTAGGACTGGTGCATGTTTGCTTCCAGGACTTCTCGGAGAATGCTTTTCTGTGGGAATGGATGCAGTGATGGTAATGGTTTTGTCCCCAAACCCATTTATTCACTAAACGTACTACACCAACTTACAAGAAGAAAGACTCCAAAGCCAGTTTCTTTCACCTCAGGCTACATAGCATATCTCACTGCATTGTCTGCATTATGTTGTCACTTGAAATTTTTTTCCATTGTAGGTCTGACAGTGAAATAGGAAGCAGTTCATCTTTCTGAGTTTTTTCTGGGCCAATGATGGTACTTTTAGTACAAGTCAGGTCTGTTCCACTGAAAAAGGAAATAACTTCTTAGGCATGTCTGCACTTTCATCAGACCTATCAAAAACTGTAAGACCTATATTCCTGGGAGGTGGAAATTGTGTTCTAATATTGAATTTGAATAATTTTGAAATTCTAGCTAACATTACTATGGTTTTAGAGAATAAAGGCCCAAATGTTGACCTATTTAATTTGCTGAATTGATCCTTCACTGCCATCATGTCTTTTCTGTCTATTGTATAGAGGCTACACATAATTGATGTTGGTGAAACTGGGATGACGTACTACCCCTGCATGAAGGACTTAATCTGTGCATGAGTTTAAGGTATAAGCTGGGCAGAAGAGGAAGGAGAATTAGTTACTGCTAGGGAAAGAGTGTGTCTCAGAAAGACAGTTTACGATTTAAAAATCAATGAGATATATTAATCTTCCTAAACTGCCTAATTTTTTAAACTTTTTTTTATTATTTTTTTAAGGCCTCTGTTGTTGCTAATTCTAATTGTACTTCTGTGAAATATTTATTTAAGTTATTCAGATGTCACAGGGTAGTGTGAAGATTACTACACAGTAGTGTACTTTATCTCAGGCTCCTCAGCCAGTTTAGCATTTTGCAGTCCTTTGCCATTGCCAGCTGAAGTAACTCCTGACTATAAGGAACAGTGAGAGAGACACAGAAGAATGTCCTAGAAAAACAAGCGCTTAGCTACAGGCCGCCTTGGTGTTGTGAAACTTAGTTTCTACGAGACAACAGAATTTCATGTCATGCTAAGCTAAACTTGGCTCTGCTGTGGAGCAGGATAAAGCAGATGATCACTGTCAGGGACCATGTGAAGATTTTGATTAAAAAAAAAAACAGATTGTCCTGCTCACGTATCAATGCCAAGACTTCTAGAGGAACTGTTTGTGACTCTGGAGATCGTTAAGGTCCATGCGGAGTTGCACTAAGAGAAAAAAGGCAGAGGGCAAGGTGACACAGTACATCTGAAATCCACTTTAACTGTAGTGCTCAGCATCCATGTGAAGAACAATTGTGGAATGTTAAACTAAAGCATGGTTAAGAGAGGAGCAGGTTCAGAAATGTGCCTCCTTTGATGTTCTTCAGTGATAGTAACAAATGCAGTAAGATTCAGTCAAACTGTGGGAGGGGATCTGGGACTTCCAGACTAAGATGTAAGCTTTTGGCTTTACAGACCTGCTTTCCGTACCCTGCTCTTCCTGTATACATGGTACGTGACCAGGGACAAGTCACTTATCTTGTTCTGCCTTCATTCTTCATGTATACCACACTCTTACTTGACAAAAATGTTGTGAGGATTAATGTCTTTAAGGCAGTAAACTGCTACAGTAGTGGGAACCATGTAAGTATTATAGATAGGCTTTGGAGCCTTCACTGCCACTGGATGCTGTTGTAGCCCCCGTAGTCCCTCCATCTCTGCCTAGCCAGAAGACTGTCCCATCCATCACACTCAGAGCCAGCTGTACTTAGCTACACATTTGTGACCTCCGGAGTGATTATTACTACTCCTATCTGGGAATGAAGCCAAGGGAGAGGTATGATCTTGCTCTGTTTTATTAACACACTGACAAGAATAAGTGCTGTGCCTTAACAGACTTAAATAGTAAATAATTCCTACTGATGTTTAGTAAATAAAAGCAAGTGTAGGGGAAAAAACATGGAAGTTTATATCAAAACAGGTGGTCTTGGAGTTCTTTAGGTTTTTTTCTGATCCCTGAGTAATGACAGGAAAACTTGAAATTCAAACAACATAGTAAGGAGTTAACAATCTTCACAGGTGAGAACAGTGAGCAGTGGCCAAAAACAACCATTAACTTCTGCATGCACTGCTTAGTTATTG
Source organism: Chlamydotis macqueenii (assembly GCF_036417535.1). Classification (NCBI taxonomy): domain Eukaryota; kingdom Metazoa; phylum Chordata; class Aves; order Otidiformes; family Otididae; genus Chlamydotis; species Chlamydotis macqueenii. The sequence goes on along the minus strand of NC_141572.1, from coordinate 12,327,117 downwards.
AACTAATATCCCTCATCCTCTTTTTTTTTTTTTTTTTCTTTCTTCTTCTTCTGTAAGAGAAGTGCTTTGATTGTTCTAAACATGGCTATGTTTTAGTTTTGTGGTAATTTTCAACTTGGTGTTCTTTGTCCTCTACCAGGTGGCAGTCATCGTGCTTTTTATTCCATGGTTTTTATTGATTTGGTCAAAAAGTAATTAAAGAGATAATTTGTTCTCAATTACATTTCCTTGAATTTCCTGAGGCTGGTAGTCTGCTCTCCAGCTGTGTCTTCCCCCAACTCCTTCTCAAATTAACTTTGTTCTCACTATGAAATAAAGCAGAATAGCATGTTCTTTTGTTTGTTGCTTTTGGATTGAATAGAGACTCTGTGCTGTAGCAGATATTGATCTGATAATTTTATTAGGTACTCCTGCCTTGGTTCATGAACTTTCATGTTTTTAGCATAGCATTCCAATAAGAAACCTTGTGTTAGACTAGCAGAGGAAAGAAACAAATTTTTTAGAGATGTTTATAGATGTTTCAGCTTTCTGAGTGTCCTTTGTGCCTCAAGGGTTCTTTTCAGCATTTTTGTAATCTATTTTAAACTCTACAAAATGCAAGAAGGAAGTGAGTACCATTGTGGTGCAAAAGGGTTTTCTGTTTTTTGGTTTAACACAGATTACTTTCATTTCTAGTAGAGTGGTTTTTTGGCCATCCAAAATGTCTTTGGGACACTTGGTCTCTGGAAGAGGACTTGGGGAAAACATTTGTAAATCAGATTTCAGCAGGGGAAAATATCTAGAAAACATTGGCTAAGGATAAGTAATATTTGCTTTGCCAGTTCCAACCAAAAATGTAAAGAAAAGACTCTGGGAGTACTGCATATACATAAATTACTGGCATGTTGCAGAGAGACTATGGAAATTACAGAAACAGAAGACAAATATGAGCAGCATAAAGAGAGATGTCATATAAAAGTGATATGCTTTTTTTTAGTTGTTTGTTTGCATTGACTTCCAAATAAACATTTCAAAATTTTTGAATCTCACATTTTTTCAAATCATCTTAATGAAAAGAGTTTATGGTGACTATAAAGATGGCAACTCAAAGTAGTTGCTTAAGGGGTTAAAAGTAAGTAGGGTAAATGCACTGTCAACAATGGTATTACAACTGAGATTTATTTGATCCAATTATTTTACAAAACTTATTAGAAATAGGTAAATATTCTTTAGAGACAAGAAAATAAAAAGGTGATTTCTCCAAGGAGTATGGTGAATGGAGGGAAATTGATGGAATAGATGATACCCAGCTATTCAAACTGGTTTTGTCATGGAAACAACAGTCCTTCTGTAAATATATTTTCCACTACGATAATATCTGAGCACTTCATAAATGTTAATGAAAGAGAAGTGTTATTTTTCCTATTTCAGACACAGGGAGTAGAGCCGAGGCACAATGAGCTGTGGAGTCTGTACTAAAATTCATAGTAAAAAAAAAAAAGAAAACAAAAGGCTTCTGCTAGCTGGGATAAGGTGTTAAATGTTTTATTTAGGATGTCAGAGGAAACTTCTGACAGAGGTGAAATTGAATCTACTTATTCCAAATCTCATTCTCATGCCATCGCTAGCAGACAACCTTTCTCTCACTTCTAGCTGCCTCCTTCCATTTTCCTGACACATCTATATTGACAGTAACATGTTAATTGGTGTGTGGAAGGAGACCCAACAGGACTGGAACCTCCTTGCTCGTTAAAACTACCCGTGGTGAAACAGTGGGATGAGCGCCCCTTTCCATTGATACCAGGACTGTTTCTGACCAGAAACCAAGGAATGGAAGCTGCTGCAGTCACTCTTATCTAGTGCTCCCCTTGGCAACAGAGATTCTCAACTGCAAAGTGCTTTGCATTATTGATATGGTGTGGCATGACCTTAACAAATCAGGTATCTTGTCTTTGCTGATATGTATATTTATATGTGCAGATTTAGTTGTGACTTTTTTTTAAGCTGAAGCACTAAAATAGCATTACTCTTAAAGAAATCTTAATTTTCTGCAATATATTCTTAGTGAAGTCCTTTGCCTCAGAGTCTCTTGTGTTTAATTGAAAATTCTCATTTGGTTCTGATGTCTGTTCCATGTTCCCACATTCTAGTGAAAGGGCAGAAAGGGTCAGGATTGAGCAGCACCAGTAAAAGAAGAAAAAGGAAAAAAAAAATATCCTGAGTACTTGGCTAGAACATTCAACATTTAGAATGAACATTCAACATTTAGAATCCCACCCTGCAGAACAGCAGTAGTCAACTTGGTATGTAGTGCTTCACAAAAGCATTCAAAACATTTTTGTAAAATTAAAAAATATATTTCACCAGGTCGATCTTGCACTTGAATCACTAAACGTTAGTTTGTGACGAGGCTATGCTGATGTATATTCATCAAAACACGTTCACAGTTTGGAAATGTAATCATAATACTCCTATTCAAGTGATACGTTAGAAGGAAGAAGGGTGCAATAGATGTGTCAATCTGCTGTTTTTGACAATAACATATAAACTTAATGAGTTACCCAGAAACAAAAAACTTCAGGAATTGCAAAGTAATCAGGTTGTTTCACCAGCTTAAACAAAAAACCTGAAAATATGCAACCTAAAAGTATGCTTATTGTTCCTCAATTCTCCAACTGTAGCTGGCATATACTCCACCAACTCAGGCTATTTCCACAGAAAGATTTGGATTAGAAAATTGGATATTTTCAAAACTTACAGAATGACATCTGCAAAGATGACAGGTGTGTGAAATAAAGAGAAGAACTATTCTTAATCTCCAGAATTATTTAGAAGAGAAAATGGAAGTATTTGTGAATTGTTAGGATAAAATCTAGAGTCTGCAGGTGGTGGTTTTCAACTTGAAACTTTAAGAGCTTTCAGTTCTCTTTCTAAATTTGAAGAGGACACACAAAGGGCTGTCTGAGGCAGTAAGCAGGATTGCCAGGGCTTCTTTCTGCCATTAGCCACCTGTGATAGCCCTGACAGGGGTCACCTCCAGGTCCACAGGAGTGGAGCTATAGACAATCAGATGGCATCGAGCTCCACCTACTGTGGTATTGCTGCAGTTCATGTCACCTAGAGCTGCTGGATGCGAGCTAAAGAAAAATGACAGTAATAATTTCTGTGGAAAACTTTGGAGTCATTATCTCGTGTAATCTCACTTTAAGATGATGTTTCATGTATTACTTTATGATTTTTTTTAAAATTGTTTGTTACATATGGAGTTGTATGAGGTTTTGTTACTTCACTATAATGAAAGCAGGAAATGATCACTGAAGCAGGGTTTTTGATGGCTTAAAAGCAAATTAGATGAACAATCATGAAAGTCTTCATCAGTTGGAAACACTAAAAAAACCCCAACACCCAAACTCCAAGGATTGTTCAGGTTGTCAGGATAATATATTGTTGAGTTCAACAAATTAGACATGCCAGTGTTGTTTTCTGTTTTTTATATCTGCACTGCAAATTAAAAGTGTTCTGCTGTTCTATAATTACGTACTGTTACTGTTTTAAGCTCAGTTGCATCTTTTCAATACATGACAGTGTAATGAAAGATAATATGGTAGAAAAGGAAGCTGTTCCCTTCTCTTTTCTGTGATAAGGCTGATGGAATCACATTATCAGTGCCTGAGTGGAGGGGGTGGCATATGTGATACCTCCCTCCTCAAGCAACTGGGCAAAGCTCTCTTTCCTTTCCTTATGAACTGGCAGAGCTGGTTGGCCAGGGGTAGGATGCAGGGAAATGTTGCACCTGAGAATTTTTTTTTTTTGAGTGCTCTGTTGCATTAGACACCTGCAATGAATACAGATAGCTAAATGGCTCCAGACCCTATACCAGTTGACAGCGTACTGGTGCTTTCAAGCTGTTGAATCCTTAGGGATACATTCCACTGCTTTCCCTTCCCTTGAGTAGTAAGGTATTCTGAGAGACACTCAACTGGGTTTAGTCATGTCATTCAAGATATTGCCAGCTGTAAAACCAATGGCACCTGGCTGTTGTCAACATTTTGCTGCTTCTGAGGGGGGAAAAAAAAAAAATGTCAGGAGCAAAGCAGTCTGGGAATTCTGCTGTTTCTGGAGTGTTAAGATGCTTCTGCTCCAAGTCCAAATTGAATTTCTTTGAGCTTCCTCTTTAAATACAGATAATGTGAACAATTTTTAAAAAAGAAGCAAACAAAAAAGTCCCACCCGCATCAGACTGCTGCATACTATTCCCATAGCAGAGATGATGAGAAAACTGACACAAGTTTATGGTTTTTGGTTTTGTTGCTTATTTGCTATGGGATGATGCTGTGGTGGTTAGATTACAGATTACAAATAGACATGCAATGCAGAGAAGATAGCCATGTGGAAATAATAACTGACAAGGAGAAAGATGATTGAAAGATGTCCAAATACTTGGAATACAATGAAAAATCCAAGAAGTTCTCAAAAAAAGTGTGCCCTGATAAAAGTTAAGTATTGCCCAAAATATTAAAACTTTCCCAATTTTAAAATCAAACTGCTTTTGAATCAGCTTCTACGAAGGTGTTTCACCTACAAAATCTCTTCCATCCCTCTGGCACCTTCCGCCTCTAAGAGTACTCTGAAATTTAGGAGGGTAAATCAGGGGAAATAAATGTTTGTCTTTTAGCATTATTTATGTTCTGGATAGATCATTTCTGTTCATGAATATACAGAAATGCAGTTACAAATATTTCAGACTTCTTATGCTAAAAATGACTTTTTTTTAAAAAAAAAAAAGGTTTTGTTTGGCACCTCATTTCTAAAATCCAATCTACTTCACAGATAAAGATACTTAGTATTCAGAATCTACTTCTTACTACAAGTGGTTAAAATAAATATTGATGACAAACACTGAGCTTTAGGGAAAATAAAAAAAATAAGTATAACAGACCCTACATACTGGATGGGGTGTTCAGGTGCACCCCAATTGCATGAAATAGTGGAGGCTTCAAACTTCTCTTTGACGTTTCATTGGTTCACCCATATACTCTGACTGCAGAAAATCTTTCCATTCCAGCTGCTTTGCTCTTAGGACCATTTCTGGGTTTGGGTTTGCTACACACACACGCACCCACCCACCCACCCACCTACACACCCCCATCTCCAATTTTCTACTTGTTTATGGGCTGGCTCAGTCATTCTATTAGAACATTGATGTTTGCAGTTATCCAGTGAGTGAAGATACTGTTCCTTACTCTTGGAACCTTTGTTCTGCTGTAATGTCGCACAGGAACATAAATTTTGAAATAATTTTGTGCCTTCTTAAGTCAAGATTCCAAGAAGCTCTGCTTTAACTTTTTTTTTTTTTTTAATACTTGAATATTTCCAGGCTTTGTTCTGTTGCGCGGAAGCTCACAGCCTTTTTTGTACATCAGCTCTACCCTGACTATATGGAAGTAGGGCCTGCAGCTTTGCTTTGCTTGGAATCAATAAATGAGCTCTTTGATCTAAAACTAGTGCGGGAAGGAATTCGTGTTTTCCTGTCCTTTTAGCCTGAGCACCGTACACTGCTGAGTGATCTGAAGTCTTTTATTAATCTACCTATATAATTTTTTTTTTAATAGAAGGGAATATATTTTCCTTCCACTTGAACAAAATGATGGTTGAAGGCTTTCTGAAAGTGTGCTTGTGTTTGACTTCAGAGCTTTTTATGAGTCTGCCTTTCTTGTGGGTGAAAGCACAGACCTAAGAGTAGTGGTCTATCACAGTGTGTATCTTCAGGGAAGAGCAATTACTGGTAAGTAATTTTCTATTCCTGGTTTTGGAAATTTTATTTTCTTTTTGTTAGACACAGTAGTCTATTAACAGTTTTCCCAGAGAAAAGTTATATTTTCTAAGTGTTTAAGTATAGTAATTTAGGAAGCATCTATGAATTTTGCACAGTAGTTTGTCAGCAGGTTTTTCATATGAGATTCTATTTGTGCACTGAAGTTACTTAGTGGCATTTGAAGTTTTTCTGCACTAGACTAGGCATTACTTTTGCTTTAGTTTGCATCTCTGTAGAAAACTTTATTTGCACCACTTAATTTTGAAAATTATGACCTGCTGCAGTACAGGTAACTAGCAGTATTTCAAATATAGTTACATGGTTTTGTTCATTTTTTAGGAACTACTGAAAAAAGATGTGAAGGAAAAACCACCCGAAGAAGTGCCTGAGGTTACTACTAACAAGTACTCTTTCAGACCAGAGGTGAGACTTCTGGAGAAGCTTTGACTCAAGATGGAATTAAAGAAGGCAACAGACAAACATCATGTTTTAATTATTCATGTAGATATCTGTTTGCTGAATTCAAGGTTTAGAGGCTTGTTGCACATAAGGAACCGGCCTTTTGCTGACTTATGAACATTTTATAGGTTTTTATCTCGTAAAACTCCTCCTTGAAGGTATCGGGGGAAAAAAAATCACTGGTGAGTGAGATGTAGGGTTCTCTTGTAATTTTGTAAAAATAGTGTTCTGAAAATTTAGTTTGGCTGTGTTAGTTATTCCATGTGTCAATTCTAGAAAACTGATCTTTAAATTATACTGCAGTTTAGCGCAAAAATGGCTAATGCTAATATTTTCAAAACAACTACTTATTGCAGAAATCCATATTTTTATTAAAGTACATAGATCAATATTGCACATCCTTAGACCTCAAAAACCTGAGGCTGAAAGGGCTGTTCATTTGGGTGTTATGTAGAGCTGCACAAATTAACAGTTTTTGAAGATCTAGCTTATACTCTATGTTTCAGGCTTTACCTGGTGTGACCTTAACCTACAGTCTTAAATATTGAAAGGCCTGGAGATAATTTTACTTAACTACCGCTTTTTGGTCAGCACAGAACAGTTACTATGGTGAGTCTGTTCTAACTCATCCAGGACCACCCAAGTGTATGTTCCATTTGATGTGTACTTTGGCCTGTTACACAACAATGCAGAGTTACAGTGTAGTCTATGGCTATCTATCCCAAAGCAATTCAGGCCTTGTAAATATAAAGAAAATGTTGGAATTAAAACACCTTTTAATTTATTTGTATGCATTTAACAATTTACCTGAATTTTATCTGACAATCCAGCAAAAAGATTTAATTTTTCAGCATGTTGGTTTTGTTAGCTTATGTAAAATCTGATCTATCTCCTTTCTCTTTAGAACAAAACTGAATGCCAAGCAGATGATTTGATCATAATTTCTTTTATAAAAGAGAAGAATAAAATGTAAATGAAAGAGAAAGGATGGTACATTTGCAATTAGATGAAAACTGACCACTAACACTAATGATCTTAAAAATTCTTTTAAAAAATTTTTCTTTAAGAAAGAAAGCACAAGTGTTAGTCTGACTTCAGCATCTGGTAATATCTCACCTATTGCAACACAGTTTAATTTTCTTTAACTCAAATCAGTCAGAGTTGTTGGACACTAACAAAGTTGAAAAGTAAGATATGCTGTGGAAGTCCTGCTAAAAGGTGCAACTGTGCCAGCTGTTTTACTGGCAGAAGCACTCTGGCCAGAAACGTTCCACCAACACAGTCATTTATCGTTTTTCTCTTTTCAGTTCCCATTTACAATTTTTATTTTTACCTATACATCTCATTAAAAATAAGTCTTGGTTTTTTTTTTTTTGTTTGCACTCTCTGGAATGCTTTCTTAAAAACATAGTAAGAAAGGATGAAGTATCCAGCTCAATTATACCATAAAGCTCTTGTCCATAAAGAGCACCAATTGTTTCAGCAATCAAAACCAGTACACTCAGATATGCATAAAGATTTGAAATAAGAGTTGCAGCTTCTCTTGAGTTGGTGAGCATTTTCTCTACAGATCCAGCTGACATCTGCAATATCCTATGGCATACTTTCCTAGGTGCATAATAAAGGATCATCTTTATTTCCTTTACAAGGAATTAATTTTTCTGGACACTTATGAATGCACAGAACTGCTTCACGGAATTCCTTGGGCTGCACCTCAGTCTCTGCACACCAGCACTATGCTTCCCAATGGATAGCAATTTAGCCATGCACTTTTTGCACATTGAGAACTGCCTCAGCTGTGTATTTTATTACCTAACACTTGCAAAAACACTGCATATGCACAACATGCAATCATAATTCTATTAAATTGATGCAGGTGTTCTCTGGAAACCCCAAGGGTACTTCTAAGCCAGGGTGGTTCAACACACACAAGCTTTCATCTCCCATTATTTCAGCTCCATAGTGAACACTGTTTCAGAAGACAGTGTTGTAGGCATTTTGAACGATGTACTAAGGAAGTGATTTTAATTCCCCATACTTAAAATTGCTGATCTGTTTTGTACACTCCTAAAAAAAATATGACAAATAAAGAAAATAATAAAACCATTATGTTCTGTGCTCCAAAACTAATCATGTCTGTGGAGCTTTTCTTATTGTTTTGGTTTTTACAAATGTCAATTTCCTTGGTTTGAGTCTGAAAATTTTTCTGGGTTGAGACTTCTAAAAGATTTCTCACCCATCCATACTTCTTTCTAGTTTGTTAATGCATAAACACTCACAGCAGTTGTTCCTTAAGTCTAGGAACAATCTCTTGAACAATCTCTTCTTCCTGTCTTGTAGTTTAATGAAGCTCATGGGTGCTTAACTGCCTAGATCATCTCTGTCAAAGTCAGCCAGTGAGTTAAAAGCTGTTGGAACACACGTACACGTGGGCATGCATAGCAGTGTCATGTAAGACTTGTTTACATGCTTGTGAAATTACACTATACTGACCCAGATGATGACTATCTCAGAAAATATTTGATGATTAAAACGGAACCCTAAGACTACACATACCTTCTCTATGCTAAGCACTTCTTAATTTATACCGTAATAATTATTTTCAATTTGATCATTTTCAGTCTGATCTACCGGAAGCAGTGGAGAGGCTCACCCCATCTAGAGAAACAAAAAAGGAGCTGAGGACTCTTGATAAAGCTTTAGCTCACTCAAGGTAAGGGAATCCAGAGCACACAGAAATGGGCCAGTCAAGGCGAAAGGAATCTTTGGTTCTGCAGTGGCAGCAGTTGGATTATAGGCGAAATAATCAACTGTACCATCAGCTTAGAGGAGATTACAATTCTTCCTTTATAGGCTTTATGTATGCTCAAAATGTTGTCAATGCTATATGAGGAATGATTGCTTGATAGCTCTGTCTATATCAATGCTGTATTGTTTTAGTATTCTTTATAAAGGTGCTTGTTACTTCTTTGCAGTCTTTGGCGTGCCAGGGTGCTGGGCCAGGATTTGGTAATAAAGTAGTCCAAAATGAGCAACGTTAGGACATATAATGTCCATTATGTAATAGAAAATCATAGTGTGGAAATATCTACCGCTATTATAGAAACACCTGCATGGACTCATTTGGTATATACTGACTTTATCTTCAGGAAGATGCTGACATGGAAGGAATAGATTTTTGTGCCCCTTACTTGACGGGTAGTGAGCTGTTATAATAGGACATGGATTTGGGATCCTATATACCTTTTTGGCAGCCGAGTTTGGACAGCAACCATTATTTTATGGGACTGACCACAGAGTGTAGCTGTGAGTGCATGCTTTTCCTAGAAAGTACCTTCTGTTGGCACTAGACACAATACACTTCTGTCCTAGCAGGGCATTTCTTATGGTCTAATGTAAAGAAACAAAACAAACAAAAACCAGGGAGGCCTATTAGGAACAGGCTTTAGCTAAGAGTACTCTTCATTTAGGCACTCATACACTCAAATGTACTTAGGCTGTGTTGTCAGCCATGTTTCACCATTGTCACTGCAGGTGGTGCTTAAGTTGATGAGACTCAGTCTTCAATATGCTTTCCTGTTGCAATCACACATTCTAATTGCACTCCAACCTTGTGTACAGAGACCATTAACTACATTTTCTCAGTGTCAGCTTAAACAGTTGCTGAACTGGATAATGAGGCTTCAGTAGGTCACTCTACAGATTTCTAGATTTTCCTAGAACCTTCTAGCTTTCTTGATGTGAGTGTTAAGCTAAGAAACAAGATGCATTTGCAACTGAAACAGTAAGCAGTAGTACAAAAAGTTCATATGTATCTGGCAAGGCTTAGTTACAGCCTGTTGCAAATAAAACTGACGAATTACCACAGCCAGCCCCAGCAGGGTACAGATTACACAAGTGTTTACAAGGTTCCTAGACTTCAAGTCTTTGAAGAGTGTTCATTCAGTAAAAATAGTTGAATTAAAGCAAGCAGCAATGAGACAGACATCTATATAAAAGCTTAATAATTAGATTAAATCTCAGCAAATATGCTAGTCACGAGAACACATTAGATTGTATAAGCATAATATATTGAAGAGAAATTAGGCTTTGTCATTGTTTGGCTGAGATTGTAACTGTGTAAAACTCAAGGAAGTTAGACAAAAGTAGGTTCTTGGCATGTGATACTGTAGAGGAATCAGAACTTTATATTTCACAACCACCTAGTGTTTTTAAATATTCTCAAATTTGTACAAGAGAGCAATTTCTAAATTTTATACTAGATACTTGTGATAACATTAAATTTCATTCTTCCCTTTTTTTCCTTCTCTGCCCCCAATTATTGTTATTACTCACTTTTAGTGAATTTTCTCTTGATAAATTTGGCTTAAAATAGTAATAAAATATAAAATAATAAATGCTGTGTACTGCAAAGGTTGGATACACCATTTTAGTAAAGCATGACTTCTTTTTGCCATAAATGCACTGTTAGTTATGTTTACTGCCTGTGTTCATTGTTCATTGCTAAATTTCAGTGGGATTGTCTCCTTGAGGTCAAGTTAAAGTTCTTTTGATGATAACCTGCCAAAGATCAGTTTACTACTTGATATATGAGTTGCAGGTGCTTGGAGCTTGCTTTTGGTTGCTTTACAGTCTTTGTTTTCAAATGAGTAGGACAAAAAAAAAATACTTGCAAGTGTTCTGTAGGATGAAAATTACCATCGCATTGGTACTAAAAGGCTTGATTTAAAAAATTTTAGCAAACTGATTTGTAGACATTTGGATGAAGCAAACTGGACCACTCCTTTTTGTTAGTAGGTTAACGTGAAGGGGTCTTGATTTGATACTTGTTGGGAAACCTGCTTTTGAAATGCCATTAAGAGCTCTATGGCATTTTTGTGTACCTTGCCCAACCTAGAGATGTTTAGGATCAGCTGAGCATTTCCACAGCTTTGAAATTCTCTCCAATTCAATAGATTGAGTGAGTTTCTAATCCTGTAATTGTAGAAACCTGTGAAAGGAAATTTGATTTTACAAAAAATCTAGATTGTCTTCAAGATTATAGTCAATACAGGATGTGTACGTGATACAGGACTACTTTTGCAGAAGGTGGTGTTTTGGGCCCTTTATGTGAGGGACTAAGTCCCTCCTAAAGGAGCTATTGGGGTGGGGGGGGGGGGGTGGGGGACAAAGAAAGAAAAAGAAAAAAAACCAAAACCTGGAATTTTCTTCTCCAGGGCAGCAACTTTTAATTTCAATTAAAGCACTCAGGCTAACACAGCAGCCTGCTAATACATACTACAAGGAGTCAGTGAAGAGAAATGACCTTTGCGAATTTGTTTTTTGATGCTTTTCCTCCTCCTGATTGAAAAGGAACACCCAGCAGTTGTCTTAATTGGATGTTAATTGGTACATATTCACAGGAAGTAGTGCCTGTGATCTTGCAGCTTGTTTGTATGAAAGACTATAATGGAAAAAACTGTGAGGAAGTTTTTTTTAATGGTCACAGTGACACAGCACAGCAGTATGAATTTTAATATTATCTCAAAAATGTTAGAAGAGTCATTACTGTAACACACTTAACTGCTTTCATAAAGCTTTAGTATTCTACCTTACACATTAAAAGTGTAATTAAATTGAAGATAAACTTTGTAATTATGACCTCATACCTCCTAATAATATTCTCTTATACTTTCTTGAGTCCTCATGATGACATAAAAGAGGATGATGACAGAATGCAGGGGTTGCTCAAACTACTCATCTTTCAAAACTGTCAGTCACTAATCCCAAGTAGAAAGTTGTACGGCACTTGCCTACTGATGAGTTGTACTCAGTCACCTTAGGGAGACACTTGTCAGCTATGAGATACCATGTTACCTAAACAAAGCATTAAAATGTAGGAAGGAATTTGCTTGTCTTTGTGCAGCATAAAATGAGAAACCATTTGGGAAATTTGCGAATAATAATCATTTCTCTTCCTTTGTAGATCAATACATCTTACTTCCCGTGGAGATTGCCCATGTAGACACAAAGTAGCTCTGACTTACTTGACTAAGTACTTCCTAATGTCAGACTCAGTGGGTGCAATACAGTACGGCTGAAAAGACACCACTTTGTCCTTGACCATTCAAATATCTTTAGGTTTGAGCTAAGAATTATATTTTCATTCCTATTGGTACTCTTACTAAAACTAAGCAAACTCAAGAAGCACAGTCCCTTTGAGATGACATTCAGCTCTGAGGGAGATCCTTCCTGGTTGCTTTGTTCCAATGACATCTGTAAGTGGGATCCAGAAATAGTGTTAGGTAATCCACACTTGCATGAGGAGGTATTGTATGAGAACCAAGAAAGTAGAAGCCTTTATAACTAAAAAATTGTAGAAAGATGTAGGAACTAACAAAGCATTGGAAGCTTGTAGTTGCTAATCCATAATAAAAGCAGGTTGCCATAAATCAGTTCTGTGAGTAGCTCAGCCCACTAAGACCACACAAGTGTACTGGAAATACTCTTGTTGTTAAACATCACCACAAAAAAAATGCTTAAAACAAAGCATATTGTTTCAAGTGGGACTAGCTGAAAATACTTTCTTTGTGTAAAAAGGAGGTAGGAAAGGTGATAGAAACAGGAAACTGTGCAGTGACAGTCATTTAAGCATAGATGCCCATGTAAAAATGACAAGTTGTGGTCATCCTTAGCTAGTGATGTCTAGGAATCGACAGCTTTGAGCTGCAAGCTCAAAGGGGAAGTGTCCATGCCATCCATGAGCCAGTCAAGCCTTTACTTGCAAAAATGGCATGCTAAACCTCTGTATTGCATTTCCTGTAGTTGGAAGAAAATGGCTCCCGTGCATCTATTTCACAGTGCTGTGCTACTTAAATAAAACTAAATGTCAAACTGATGGCAATTTAACAATATTCAACTGGCTGTTTTTTATGTTTTAAATTAGAAACTGGATGGCTCTTTAAAATGGTTCAAGTTTCCTGAAGCCGGATCTCCAAAAGTCACTCTGCGTGCAGAAAATCTAGCCTCCACTAAGATATTCTTTGTCCCTGCAGCAACAGTTAGACTGACGGTTTTGTGAAGAGCAGTTTCTGCTACTTCTTTTCCTGTAGTGGCTTTTGACTTTAATACAAAAGCATTTAAATGGCAGCTACTACCAGAAGTTTTTTAATGGCAAAAAATGTCTTTTTTTTTAAGTTTTGGTTATGGCCTTGTCTGTCCTTACCTGTGAATCTGTACTGATCCTATTCTAATATATGCAGATAAAAAAGATGTTGGCGTTTAGACATTATGATAAGTTGACTTTCCTTAACACATATGGTTTACGGGAAGATACACTGGAGTCTGTAAAAGCAAGGAGGAGAGGCAACATAGAGTTAAGCAAAGAAGAGACCGAGGCAGTACTGAGAAGGTGAAATGTTTATCTGCCAATATTAGTTTCCAATGTATTTAATACTTCATAATGTCAGTTGCTTTTGGAAATCAATGTTTTGTGCCCTTTTGCTGCTTGGCAGAAATCATTCTAATTGGCATGTTTCTAGCACTGTCACTGCTGGCAGTTTGCAGCTTTGTTTTTTTTGCCTTTTTTTTTTTTTTTTTTTTTCCAGAAGCAAGAATTTTCTTTTACATGAATGATCGCTCACATTAATTAGACAGCAGTCATGGGCAAAGACAACCATTTAAGTGTATGGATGTATGAATCATTATCTCTATCATCAATCACTGGAAAGACTGCTATTCCCATCAACATATCTGCCTTTACAGGCTGTTTGCTTGAGTCTCAATCTCCTTTCATGTGAAAATGTTTGTTTATGTTTGAAATTTCATAAGTGGAAATAGTTCATTGCTTATTAAATTTTACTATCTATCTCAACATAACAGTTAACTCCCGCATATTATGATACAAAATGACATATTGTCACTGAGTGTTTGAAAACAGCTAACATTTAAAATGGGTTTTACATTATTTAGTAGTAAAATCTCATTGCTCTGTAATACCTTTATGTGGTCAGGCAAGACACTAGATCATGAGAAGTGGTTTCTGCTTGCACATGAAAATCTTGAACCAGCAGTATTTCCTGGTGGAGGATCAGGGACCTCTGTGAAGTTCCATTTAACAAGCAGTGAGTTTTTATCGGTGATATGAACATAGATTTCTTTATTGTACGTTCTTACAGCAAGAAAATGGAAAGCCCAGAAATCTCCAGATGTTGTTGGGGTTTTTTGGGGTTTTTTTTTTTTTGGTGTGTTGTTTTTTTTTTTCTTATGAAGGTTCAGTATGTTTCCCCACAGTTTTTTGGAGGAGAACTTAAAGCAAAGCCTTGAAATCTCATAGATTTATTTTTCTGCCCTTTATTTTCTCTTTGCTGTTCTGGAAGTACTTCCCCCACTCACCTTTGTTTATGTAGTCCAGAGACAGCAAGAGCTGGAAATGTAAATATGCCTACCCTAAAAGAAAACTTTTCGGTGAAGATCAACAGGAATGTGAGTTATAGCACGGCACAAGTGGAGTTGAGGAGGATATGTGTGTGTTCTTAAGTTCTGGGGCTTCTTAAAAGAGAAATTGCTGCCCTCCATTCTTTCTGGCTTGAAAATACCACATTTCCAACTAAAAGTAAGCCTTTTTTTTTTTATGTTGTTTTTTGTACCTCCAGATAGCCAAATATATTTGTGCTTGTCAATGTTAGAGAGCTTCTCCTTATTTTCAAAGTAGAGCTTCTGCCTCATTTCACAATGGAAGCAGCATCATTTTTGTTTTAATATCTTTGTAGTTAATTGAAAACCACCCAAACACATCTTTAAATATGCAATAATACATTAATACATTCACCTGGTGACATCTTTTAAAATAGTGTGCGGTATTGATTTGATTATTGAAGATCCTTATTTTCTGCTACACAACCTTCTGTGAACATACCATGTCTACCAATGTCTTATTTTAACTTTACTTGTTTCTTGACTTTTTTCATGGTCAGACTTTCATGTGATAATATGCATCTTTCCCATTATGCATATTCTGGTTTTGTTTTTTTAACCAGAGATGTTTGAGTACAGAATATTGTACTTGTCTGCAGGAGAATAAAATGGGCATCTACATCTGACATAGTGTGGATATTCCAGATTGTCTGTATGGCTTCAACTACTCAAGACAGGTTGATATAGTACTACTTTAGTTCCTTGCCAGAATGGTTAATGGTTCAGTATAGTACATGATCACACATACCTGAGTTTCTATGGGTTAGTAACCACATCTAATTGATTTTAATGTCATTATCATCTGGTCTTCACTGAATTTAAGACAACTAGATATATGAATATTTACCTATTTGGTTCTTACACTTGTAATTAGTCAACCATAAAATAGGAGTAGTAACCAGTGTGTTCCAGAATCTCCATTGACTTGTGTGTGTATGTTTGCATCTCTAACTTGGCTATAAACACTACCAAACCAGAACTTTGTAATTAATTTACATTAGCATCTACATATTAATTGTGAATACTTGCAAGCTTTTTCTTGTCCACATGCTAAGCTTTCAGGATATGACTCAAATGCAGAGCTCAATAGTAAGGCTTGCTAGCTCAGGCTCACCACCGTGTAGACTTAACTCCATGGCTTTTGGTAATTTCAGAAGGTGGGCAGTGTATGCACCTTGTAGTAACTCACTGAGCACATTTTAAGTGAACAATGCACTAGTTCTCATTTACAGTGAGTCTGCCTTACATCACTCAGGAAAGATGTGAAGCGGTCTTAATGTGAATAAATTTGAGACATACTGACATAGATTATAACACTGAATGTAAAGAACTGAGTGAGGTGGTCAGCAGCTCCAGTATTTACTGACAAGAGAATGGAACAGATTCTCCACTGGTATAAATTGGTATCACTATTGATAACTTACAAGAAACGCAGAGTTTGCTCTCCTGTTGTTCTGTGTGTGCTTTGTAAATAAGAAAAGCACTGTGTGCATATGGATTTTCTTTTATTGTGGCATTTCCTGCTGTTTTACAATTATTAGCTATTTAGGTGTCACAGCACTTTGTCAGAAAATTAAAGGATATATAAGAATTACTGTAGCTATGAGAATGCAGCAACAGCTTAAATGGAGTCTGATGTGTGTTAATGCACATACACACAACATAGTATTTTGGGGGAGTGGAATAATATTTTTAAGTGTCCTATTCCAATTGCAACAGCAGTGAGGACAGTAACATTTAATCAATTGAAATCTGATGAGATTGCAGGTGTTAACGCTTGTGCTCCTGCAGAGATTACCAGAGGATCCATAATAACTTCAGATTGTCAGAACTTCCATTTTATTATATCTTCAAAAAGACCCTCCAGTACCACAGTGCCCCCTAAAAGTAGTTAGGGGCATAGATTTAAAGTTTAATCCAAATGAAGCAAGCTTGCTGCTCTCACCACTTCCTTTGGTGGGTGTTTCTTTGAATTCTTCAGGATCCAAGTACTCATCAGCCTCACTTCAGATTTGTGATGGGATCATGGCTCATGATGGCATGGCTGCAAGTAATGCTAAGTGTTTGTTTAGGAGAATTATACTGGGTTTTAATCCATGGTTTTAGTCTGTAATGTTCAGAACACAGTTTAGCTGGGTTTACTGTAGTTTCAAAGTTACTGCCTCCTGTCCTTTGTTTTATACAGAAGTTGATTGTTTGTATTACTCTTTCTGCTATAGAAAATATTTACTCAGAATGCTTTTAAGTGGCATTATGCATAAAATTGCACTTGCTTTTCACCTGGGAAGCCGTAGTTCATGTTCAGTTTGTCACTAGTGCAACAGTTAGGCTGGGCCCAGCTGATATTCACCTTGCAGCACCCTCGGCAGGGTCTGTCCTTGTGTCCAGCGAGCCAAAGAGGAGCTTTTACTGGTCTAGTAGGGAGTTGTTGCAGACACAGATTGAAACTCTTTCATGAAAGTATAGGAAATGGCATTGAGAAAGCCTCTGCTCTCAGTGACTTTCAGAGCAGTGACACATTGGTTTCATTTATATTTACAATTAAGCTTCTGAAAGAGGGTAAATTCTTTCTATAGTATAGCAAATGAAGCAGGAGATGTTCTGTTGTTAGCTTTATCGATATAAAAGCTGTATCCATTAAAATAAGGAAATTGAATAAGCCATTTTATTAAACAGTGGCTAACAATTTCCATGATCAGAGAAATATCTATGTAGTTCAATTGTTTGATAGATACATAGGTATTTTATTTACAGCTCATGCTATTTTTTTCATCCTGATCGTAATAGCCTTAGAATCAAGCTGGTATAAACAGACTGCAACTTCTTTGCACCTCAGGAAGTGGGACAGAGGGAGATTAGCAGGAAGAGTTAATGAAGACGGAAGCACCACACTACCACCACCCACAGCTCAGAACAAAATTACTTAGTGGAGGGACAGCCACGTGGGTGTGCAGCCTTCTGCACATCTTCCTAGCAATTCTGTTCAGACTGGAGTTATACTAGCTTAGCTGAGCAAGGATTTGGCATCGTATGTTCAGGAGTGCATGTCATTTCTTTAGTAAACCATCTCCCACTCAATCTGCTTCATACACAGTAGATGTGAGGTGGTTAACTGTGAAATTTGATCTTTTGGGACACATACATCCTTAGTATGATTCCTTTGACTTTAGTGAAGATGACCCAGTGTACTTAAAGTATATTGAAACAGAATGTAAAAAAAAAAAAACAAACTGATAAGTATCTAGCTTGTCTTTACTCTGATGGAAAGGTTTCTGACATTACTATTATTATAGCTTCTTAATGTTTTTCTTGCACCTAAATTATAACTTAAGTCATATTTATGACTTTCTTTTCTTTTTGTGACTAATTTTTTACACAAAGGTAGGCACCAAGAATCCCAAATCTTAGCAGTAAAAGTTAAATTCCCCAGTACTTTAGTGGTCTTGTATTAAAATTTTAACTTATGACCTTGAGTCCCTAAAGGATTTAAAGAGTAATTTAATAAGAACGTAGTTACACCAAGCGCTGAAAACATGCTTACAACCAATTTTCTGTGTGTGTAGTACACTACCAGGTCACTGCTTTGCGCATGTTATTGACGTTCAGCTAGAGTAATATATTCCTGCAGAGAAAACTTGAAGTATTCTATGGTACGTTATTACTGCTCAGGAAACTCTCCTGATTTTCATGCTGATAAAGATACTAACTTTATAAAAATAAGACAAATCCTTTTGTCTGAACAGCAGTTGAGAATCTGTGTTGTGACTACAGTTGACTGAAGCTCAATTACTTTAATAAATGTATTCCAAATTTCATCTCGATTACATTTGCATTTTAATGAACAATTCTCACCTACTTGTCAAATAGGCAGCCAGCTAAATTTATTAAGTTATTGTATAGACAGGGTATTGTGATGCCAGAATTTAAATGGAGAAATATTTGATGCCCTATTCCAGCAACATACTGTAAATCTGTAGTGTCGAAAAGTATGTTGGTCACCTCTGTATTTTAAGTTTGGGTTTACTTTACTGTTTTTCTAACAGAAGTCCACGAACCTTTAGGGCCATGCACAGATATCCCAGAAAGAATTCTATGGAATTAAGAGAGGATTTTTTTGTTTAAATGAGGTAGCTCTTACAGCTTTTCTATATGCTACGTTTCTGTTAATTCTGTTTTCTTTCTTTTTTCATACTTGGAGACTGTAGAGCTACTTTTTGTAATTCCTGGGACTTCAAGGAAGTCTAGACTAAAAATGTTCATTTATGTGTACCTAATGTTTCCTATTCTTACTGGTATGTGAGAGTGATAATTGATTTTGGTATGCACATATTAAAGCCTTCTATATTAGATAAACCTTAAAAAATGTACTGATTGTATTTGCCATTCATGCATCTTTCTCCCCTAACACTGGTTATGGCTGATAGTGTAAAAGAACTTTCTGGTTTATAATTATCTTTCTCTACCACTTGTCTTTGATTCATGTAATAAGGTCATTGTTCACTACTTGTGGTATTATGATACACAGCTACAGCAGGGGTTTTGATCTTTAAGAAGGAATACTTACATTAGTGCATGCAGAAATGTAGAAAAAGCACTATGAAGGAGAAAAATATTTTTACATAGAAATATATTGATAGTTGGCAGAAAGGAAAGAGAAAGCTACTGGAAAATGACATAAAGCAAGAACTCAAGGCCATTAAAAGTTTTCTAGTTATACAAAATACTAGGTTCTTATGAAAGCCATTAAGCCAGTCTGACATGACTCTGAAATCCTTATGTTTTTCTAAAGCATGCTGCATTTCTTATCAGGGACTTTAGCTTCTTATCTCTTCTTTTTCCAAAGTCAGTACAGAAAAATCTAGCAGACAGGTGGTTATCTACCTGAACTGGAAATGTTTTCAGGCTTGTATTTATAGTTGCTGGAATTAAAAATAATGTCAACAAAACTAAAAACCCAATTCCAAAACCAATAAATTGTGCAAGTGTTTTTTCAGTGAGGGAAGCAAGGACAGATTAAACTGCTCGGCTGAGGACTAGTGAATTTGGTGCCTGAAATTTGCACCCTGTATGACCTTCAGGTGCTTCAATATATGTCTGGTAAGAAAAGGGAGTTATTACTTCTCAGTAAAACAAATGAAGCCTAGCTTTCAAGCCTAGATTGTGTTTGAAAGAATCAATACAGCCTGATGACCTTTGATTCAAAAGTCAGCAACACATTAACTTAAAGGGATGTGTCCTGTGCCTGGATAGTATGCTTGTCTGACTTGGATCAGCTGCTACATTCTTGCCAACATTTTAATCAAAAGCTGTAGAGTAATTGTGTGCAGTACCTCTTTCACTGCCCTAGCTCACTTATTTTTTTTTTTTAACCTCTGTTGTCATCTTACAGAGAGTGCATTATGGTTTCTTTATTTTCTTGTCTTGCAGTAATACCCTGCCTGTTGTCTTCAGCTCACTCACAGGCTTTGCTGGCAGCTTCCCAGTTGCTAACAATGCAGTCTTCTGAAAGCAAGTGGAATTTTGCAGCTAGCAGGTAGCTTCAGGGCAATGCCTGTCAGGCTGTGACAATTGAGTTAGACAGTGAGGGGCCCAGTGGTCAATTAGCTGCTATAAATTAGAATTAGGCAGTTACTTGTAAAATCAAGCAGTGGACAAAGCGATATTGAGTTCAAGACATCCAATAGTTAACCTGTGTGGTCCTGAAAGATAAGGGAAAGATCTCCCAGTTCATATTGTGGAATTGTACTTTGCAGAAGGAATTACTAATGTTGAACTCTTAAATAAAGAAGAATGTGAAGTCTCTGTTACAAATTAAGTTGGTGGGCAACAGAGAAGTTAATCAATTTGATAATGTGTCTTTAGTACACTGACCAATTTGTGATGATTTTTGGCAGGTATCATGTCAATTTTGTGAAGCAAGGTGGAGATTACTTTCATATACTTCACCAAGAATCACTGGAGAGGAAGAACACACTGAAAGCAGCCGAGCAGCCTCAAGACATGAGATGGAGAACTGAGTTCCAGCTACCCAAATACTTCTCTGATGCAGAGGAGTCAGAGGAAGAAATAGACATGTAAGTCAACTCAAAGGGCTTTTGGTGGTCCAAGGCCAATGGTTTTAAAAAGCAACAATTTCCAGTTTCTATCATGACTTGACATTGAGGCAGGATATTGCTACTTGTGTGAACTAAAAGAGAAAATGTTTAAAATCTAGGTAGGTGAGCAACTGTAAACTTAGCAAGAACAGAAAAAAATGCTTGAGGGTCCTTTTGAAAAGAAGGAAGTTTAGAAGGCAGAAGGGTAGTAAACTCAGAAGAGGTTTCATAGCCAACTCAGAACTGATTCTCTGAGGAGAAATGGAGGAAGCCTGGTGAGTTTGTGCCATGCTTTTGTTCCCACAATGGGACCACAGGCTGAAGAATTAAAAAAATTCCGTTCAGCAGAATAAGTGGCTTAGCTTGCAGAGTGGGTTTCTTAGCTAGTTCACACCTATTACTTACTACCACCTTCACGTTTTCTCTACATTTGGTCATTAGGTAGTCTTCAATCCTTTGGCTCATGCTGATCTCTTCAGTGCACCTCTAATGCCTGTTGCAATGCTGTAGTCATCTTCCATTTATCAGCCCTCACTAGGTGATGCAATTATTAAATACTTGCTCATCAGAACAGAGTAGCTCTTCTAGAGGTTACACACCTTTGGGACCCTTATTGCATCAAAAGCTCATCCATGTCTAGCAGTCTTTTCTCATCTGTTTGCTGTGGCTTTTGTCACTCCCAGGTACCAGCTTCCTCTCATTCATCTTTCTTCCATGAACTGACTCTCAACTTGGAAAACTCAGTCTCCAGAGTCATCTGAGATGCAAAAAAAAAGAAATAAAATCTTTCCTGCTGGTATGAAATCCAGGCAAAAAAAAGCAAATAAGTAGCACAGGCAGACTGAGAGGTTCTGAACAGAAAGATACCATATTTACTCTAGTAACATTTAATGTTTAGCATTCTAAGTGGTAACTAACTGAATAGCTAGAAAAGATGGGAAAGGAATAGATAATTACTGAGAGATGATGTTATGGAAGGAGACGAAGTACAGGGTATTTGATCAGCCCTGAAGTGGTCAGGCAGTTGGACTAGATGATCATTGTAGGTCCTTCCAACTGGAAATATTCTATTCTGTTAGTCAAAGTATTTTGGAATCTTAGCCTCTAATGTCTGCGTCATTTAAAACTTTCTTCTTACCTTAAACAACTCACCTAGAGCTGCATTATTTAAACGGCACTAATGAGTACTTTAATCCTATGTTAATGAAAGCCACATGAACATCTTAGGTAACAGGACTATTTAATTTAAAAAAAATAATAATTTAATATCTAAGAACCTTCCTGAAAGCTTTTTATAAACTCCATGCTTATTCTTTGTGATATGTAACTGTTCTATCTGCCCATAACGCACCTAATCCCCACTTATCGCAGACAAATAACTTTACACATATGACTATTCAGGTTATTGAAGCCATTTATTTTCCTCTGTATGGAAGGGCTTCTTTTTTCAGCAACGCTGACCTAAAAAGAGTTACCATTACTCTTTCCTTTATGAAGATATACCTGCATAGGCAAAATTACCTTAATCTAGGTGCGACTTCTCCTTGTGGTAAAAAAGCTTTTACTGGTGCAAAGTATACCAAGCTTGTGGGTGAATTACTGACAAAGCCACTTTAGTCCTACATCTGCATCAGAATTTTTGCCAGTTGTAAAAATTTATTTTAAAAAAATCTTAAAACTAACTTCAAAATCTACACTAGCAAAAGTTCCTAGTGTAAACCTGATATCCTTTAATACTTTCAATGTGTTGCTTAAAACTAATATTAATTAAGAGTTTAGCTTCATTTTTAGAGGAAAGACCTCTAACATCTGCCAACATTCTAAGAGGGAAATCATCAGACTTACGATTAGATGTCAAAATTAGGGAGTCTTCTGGAGAACTTTCTTAACTCCAGCATGTGTAGGGTGGGAGAGGAGTACACATTGAAACATGTATGAAACAAGAAATGTGTGGCTTTGACAGGTGTGCCTTTACTCAGTCAAACTGTCCCCTGTGACTTGCACAACTATTTTACATGTATCAAGTGTAAACTCAGTAACAGCTTCTTACCATAACAGTAGAAAATGTAGAAGTAAAGTTCCCCTTGTTAGTAGGAACACGGGCTCTATAAGACGCTCAATATGACTCTATCAGACACTTCAATGTGTATATAATGGTCCCACTGGATATTCTGGCATTCTGTTGTTCATTAGGACTACAGAGAAGAGAAAATTGGAAGTGTGATTTGAGGAACCACAAGATAGACATGTTGTTTTGAACAACAAAGTCTGTGGAATTCATGTGCCTTCATCTCTTATAAGTACAGATGTGCTGTTACAATTTATCTAAGATTAGTTGAATGAAGAAGACCACTTTTCAAGGCTTTATGTAAGAAATTTCTTTTGGGACAGCAGGGACACCTGCCAGCTCGTATCTTTGTTAGATATCCTTGTTGTCAGACAAAACAATATGTGAGTTTGTTTATGTCTTAATTAGTTGAAGAAAATGGACATGTTGATCTCTCTATAAATGTAGTGCTGAGATGATCATGCCAGTGTTGTATGTACTGTTTACAGTTGCTGCTCTGTTTTAAAAAACTTAAATCAATGGAATGCTTGGGGCACACACTCCTCAACCCTTGTCCCAGCTGTTTGTTAGTTTATAGTAGGCAATAGGAAGCAGACATCCCCAAAACGCTTCAGATCTAGAAAGGAAATGTTAATCCAGAATCAGTCATTCATTCATCTAGGAAGTCTTTGCTAAAGAAATCTGCTTATGGCTTTAAGACTCTCCCACCACTCAGACATCAATTGAGCTCTCAGCTATTATTTTATGGCTATTACCATTTCAGTTTTATACTAACTTATGATCCAGCATACGATAGTGTTATATTTTCTATGTGGACCTCCTATTTTCTGTAGACTATCGATGTATGAAGGCTACAATATCTCACTGTGCTTGTTATGCTTGAGTCTCCACTGTCTAACACCAGGTGCAGGTAGTTATTTACATTTGGGAAAAACAGCTTTAAACATTTCCTTCTTGCTTGGTAGCATTGTATAAATGCTTGGCACAGGTATAAATGGCCAAACAAGCTTGTGGCAGTGAAGAAACAGTGCCCACAGCCTACAAAGAGCTCTGTTTTCTGTTACATTGGTTTGGCCAGCACTCAAGGCTTTTTCATTGGGGTTAATCTTTTCAACTTAATGTTTTTTGTGCACACAGTATGTTAACCCAGGGAAAAATTGAAAATAACTTTACAGGCACATTTTGAAACTTTGGCCTCGTGTGTATATAAACCCTCTGACGCCATTGGCGTGATACCAACAAAAACAAGAGTAATGGAGTGTAAGCAGTATCTCAGCATCTTTTCTCAAACAAATCAGTCACATTTTTTTCATCTGCCCCCAGATTTGATTTCACATAAATGCTTAATTGCTAATAAGAAGTAGCAGTATAAATATGTAAATACAAATAATACTATTAATAATTTATAAAGTACCATAAACATTTTAGAAATAAATAATTATATATCGTGGTAAACATAAATATCAGGTTTGTAATATTAATAAATTATAATTAATGCAGTAATTAACACTTTTTAAATGTAAGGAGTAGAAAAGGGAGAGTGGCAATATGAACACAACAAACAGTTTTATTTGCTCTGTTTTAATTTCTCCTTTTTTAACTTCAGTCTTTGTCCTTTCCCACAGTTGCTCTCTAACAGAAGGCAACCACCTGAGGAAGTCAGAGAAGAAGAAAAAAAAGATAACCTTACAGTCTTTTACTCCTGTTTATACCAGTGTCTTGAAATCAAGCCCCGCTGAAGCAAAAAGGTATGTTTGAAGGCAGATTTGTGTCCTGCCCTCCTTGGTAGGACATAAATGGAACACACAGGAATACAGACCCATAACATATATACCTAGAGTTGCTGTTGAACTGGTGAATACATACCCAGAGAATTTCAGGGGTTTATGGTAAAATATTATGTCTTTATTAATAGCGACTGTTACATTCTAACTTCAAACAATTGAATCCTAATGCATTACTGAGAACTCTGTATGTGTGTGTACAAACACACATCGTTTGCGTTGCTGATATTGACTCAGCAAATTCTAAGTTACATAAAATTTACTTGTGTGGTATAGCTTTCAAGATTAGTCTCATTTTAAGGAAAGACTGTCAAAATTAAAATTTAATTTGCCTAGTTAAAAAAAAAAAGTAGGCCTACAAAAGAGAAAGGGAGAAGCCAGTGCTTGTACTTTGTACATTTCTAACTGTTTTGTTTTAGTCACTAATATATACTGTTTGTTCTGTTCTAAGTTAATTAACCCAATTGCTCACCAAAAGTGTCTTTATATATTTACATTTGCATGTGGAATAAGCTAAAATGCCAAAGATAATCTTAATTCAGAAAAAGCTAGGTCCAACACTTTAAACTCTCACACTGCTTTTTCTTAAATGCAAAACTTAGAAGTTACTGTGGAATCCAAAAACCGTAAGAATCTATACCCTAAAGGGATAAATGCTGGAATCCTCATAGGTGTCAAAGCACTGAGCACATTACCAAGATAAGTCCACTGAGAATTTAACATACAAAAATACACTTCTGGGATTCAGAGTTATGTATCAACATTACAAAAACCTTGAGAGGTGTCTAGAATTGACTGGGACAATGAAAAAAAAAAATCTGCTACAGAAATGCTTAGATGTATCTATTTCAGCCAACATGATGCCAATTTGACTGTTTCCCTGACTCTATAGTAAAACACATTTTGTTTCTCCTCTTTGCAGTGAACAATTTTTCCGACAGCTGTGCGTCATACACTGGCTTTTGGAAGCTTTGACTCTTGAACGCAACAGTTCAATGCATTCTATATTAACCTGCTGGAATCCAAAGTATGTGCAAAATGCATGATAGTAGACGGAATGAGGAGTTTGGGATCTTTTGTCCTTTATATGTTGTTGTTTCTCTTCTTTCAAGTAATAACTATTTGAGTGAAATGTCATTATTTCTGTGCCATGCAACATAAACAAATTTTGTGTCCACTTTGCCCCCATGCAGTCGGCAGGGACTTGTACAGTCAAATCAGTAGCACAGCATGGTCCTCTTTTGCAAGTTGCAGAACTATGAGAAAATACTGAGCTATCACAGTCAAATTTAGTTGTTTTATTTCCTTTTTATTTTTTTCTAATAATTATGCAAATTAAATACATGCAGTAATATATCTATGTATATTCCCATAGCCTTCCCTTGGAAGATTATCCCAGTGAATTCAACAGGAATTCCATATACATTATGATTACAGAATAAAACCATCTACTAAGTGATAGTTAGTAGCTGTTTTTATTCTATCAATTATGTATGACAGTGATGGGTACTTGTAAAAGATGTATTGCTTCTGAACTTTTGTAGTATTGAAAGTAAATATTAAGTTCCCAACATTTTCAGTCAATATAATCATGTTGACATAATATGCATTTAAATTATTTATGAGTGTTTGTTAAAACAGTGAACAGTTTCTGCTCTAATTTGCAGGGCAGAGCTCTTCAAAGGAGTTCTGTTTTCTCCTGTACATTCTCAGTCAAGACAAACTGTGCCTATGTATAACAGAGGTAGCAGAGTAGCATTATATAGAATTAGCCTTGGAGGAGAGAATCAGTCCACTATATATCGTGGGCGGGTTTTTCACCCCTTTACATATGAGGACCAACCAGTTGACTGGGATAAGAGAAACAGGTTGTCAGCAAGTCTCACAGATACAGGCTGACAGCAGAGTATAAATGCATGAGGCCCTATATTCACTTCCAGGTTCTGAGGTAGTGCAGTCTCTTGCTGTATACTTCCTTCTGCTCTCTGTTGCTGTCTCTAACCACCACTCCTTTCCCTCAATGTCATTTGAACTGATCTGCATACACAAGTATTTCATTACACAGTAACCATGAAAAATTAGAGTGACATTTAGATCATATAATATTTGTCTGCACAAAAAGAGATTTTTATTTTAAATGTGGTGAAGGAAACAAGCTTAGAATACTAATTTGTTTTGTAAAACCTTTGACTGCTTAGATGTGGATGGAGTAATAAATGACTGTCTCGTCAGTGACCTGTTGTTCCACCACAACTGCGAGGACTGCAGCTTACACATTTACCTTTGTCAGAATGACATAACATTTAAACTTTTGGACCAGTATAGGTCTTCATTTAGCCAATAGTGTGGAAAAATCAAATTTATATGAACCTGCTGTCATTCCTATTAATGAAATCTAGCTATGCTGGACAAAATTCTTCAGTACTTGCACAGAGGAAGTTGAGAGCGTAATCTGGCCCAGTATATGCATTATAATTTGTACAATGACTGCTTTCCTTAGGTTCTTCACTTGTGACTAACTTACTCATGGCTTCTACCCCAGGAATTGTTTTTGCATTCCTTATAGCGAAGATAAACATTATAGTAGTGGTCAGCCACCATTTACTCTTAATTTATTGCATTTCTTAAAGGAACTTATAATAAAAGCAAGACTCTCAAAATAGAAACCTAATTAAATTGTTTTCACTTAGGGACCCTGGTGGTTGTAAGAAAAGAGTAAAAGAAATTGAAGAGGAAAAGTTAGCAACACACATGTGGGAGCTCTTTATTACAAACACAAAGGTAACATCATTATTAATTTCTTCCTTGGGACCCAAGCCAACTTTTCAAACATTTGTTTTGTTGCTTAATTGAAGTCCCCAATACTGCATTTTGTGTTCTGGATCATGTGACTGCAGAGTACTTGTCTCTAGATTTTGAAGAATAACAATTTGATACTAGGTAATAGGAAGAGCAGTATGTAGCTGATTTAAAACTGTGGCTTGGCCTTAGTGAGAAGAACTGATGTGGGAAGAATTCAATATGAGCGTAAAACATAACTAGCCTCTTGTTTGCACTGTACACATTCATACAAGTATGACTTTTTCAGTCAAATGGAGATTTCAGACTGGTATCCTGGAGGCTTTATTCTAGTAAGTTCTAGTCATGATTTCCTTGGTTGCCTTTTTACACAGAATTTAAAGCTAAATTTGGAAACAAATTCCAATTGTTGGAGCCTTGAAAGAAAGCAGGATTCACTTGCCACATTCAAAGCAAAGCCAAGGAAAGGAAAAAAACAAGCAATTTAGATGAAAGCCTTTTAAAAGAAAAATCAAGTTAATACCTGAGAGGAAACAGAACACTGTAAAATTATCTGTAGCACTTGGTAACTGTTTTACTATCTTTCTAAAACCACAGGAAGACTTTTTGTCTTGAAACTGCTGAAGTGATTGGAGAAACATGAAGGGAGAATGAGTGATGATTAGGAGTATAAGTAGGAGAACTCAATAAAGAAACAGTGGGTTTCTCACTCTGCAGCACATGTTAGATTTTGATCTTCAGCAGTTTGCTTAAGCTTTTAGTTCCTTGCTTTTTCCTCCTATAAGGCTAAATTAAGCAAGTTCTGTGAAGTGCTTTTAGAACCCCAGGTGAGGCACTCGTAGAAATATGAGCTGTTGTTACATGCAGGCTATTTGTTCTTGTTGTTTTTCAACACCTGCAGCTTGTACCCTCATGACATAATAATTAAAATGCTTCAGTAGAAGATTACAATTTCTCTTGGGGAATAAGCAGCAAAAGTTGTGAAACTTTTAAAAGACAAAGATTGTGTTTTAATACAAATATTCTTCCTGCTGTTAGCAAACAGAGGGGAAGTCAGCAAGTCACGTAAATAACACAGTTGTATCTAAAGAGAGGCTTTCTGATTTTTAAGTACAATCTTACCACTTCTCTAAAGTCATATCCAAATGAAGATGAGCAGAAGAAACCAAGGTGCATGTCAGTCTTAATGTGTCTCTTAGTATTTACATTGCTGAGACTTCTTTTTTTTTTCCTCCCTGAATTAATGGCAATTTCCTTTCTGTCATTTATGCTAATATTACTTGAACACTACTTTTTTGTATTTGATATGAAACTTGTAGTGCAAATACTGAGTTCCTTCAGGGGCACTTGCTTTATAGTACATATTGTTCTGATTATCGAGCCTGCAGAACTCAGTCTGCTTTCAGACTTCAGTTTTACATTCCTGACACAGGAAATTGATTTGCCAGGTTATTGAGTGTTGGGAGGAAACCTGAACATTTATCAAACCACTTTGACCTATTCTTCCCTGTGCATGAGAAGGTTGCTCTATTACCAACCCTCTCTGCAGCTGCAGTGTTACTCATTTACAAATCAACTTGATCTGTTGGCATTAATGTTATAGCAGAGGAGTATTGAAGAAAAATAACAAAATAAAGGAGGTCCTACCCAAGAAATCGCTAGAGAAGAATCTATGATGTTACAGGAGGACCAGAAGGATCTAATATTGGAACTAGTTACAGAAATATGATTCTTTGTTGTCAAATTGCTATAGAAAACCCCTTCTTTCTATTCATTTTTTCTTCTATGTACAGAAATGCACCTGGAAAGCACGATACAGTCTACCTAGCAGGAAGATAAATGGGACATCTACTCCAGGCATCTCTCAGCTTAGCAGTCAGTCATCTCCCCGTGGTCAAACCCCTTGTGGCAGCGTAGCTTCCACTGTACTTTGCTCTGAAGACAATGTCAAAATTAATGTAGCTTCATCTGATGTTATGAGTGAATCGGCACAAGCTAAAGAACAAAAACCTATTTTCCCCTGTAAGTTACTTTTCTTGACTGTCAGTATCAAATGGATTTGCTTTCGGTGTTATTAGGGAGAACCTACATCAAAGACACTGCTAGATGTACCAGAATATTTCTCCTCAGGCAGGTGGAAGTCTGTACAAGTCTTTCTGTGTGC